>NC_084663.1:46247992-48747992 GCF_028389875.1 Rhea pennata | reverse complement strand
AGGTCTCAAACTATGGCTTTATACACCTCGTTACACCACCCAGACCTGGCTCTAGTTGTCTGGTCGATCCAGTTAATGTTTAATAGCTGATATAAGGTAAAACTACTCTAAAAAGACAAACTACTCTAAAAAGTAAAACAAAAGTCTGATACCATATCTAAAGACTAAATGAGAATTCAAGTCTCTGAGCCAGAATGTGTATGAACAGTGAATATATCTAACAGCAGGCTGGAGAACCACTTCTATGAGTTTGTACCCATACCTATGAAAAATACTCATTTTATAAAAAGCAAAAGATAGTGCATGCATTAGCAGTAACGTGGATGGTGTGAGGTAAAAAAATAAAAAGCAAATAATAAGAATCCTTAAAATAATTTACATCTTGAATGTCCCTATTGATCCCAGGAGGCTAATACAAGGAGAAAGAATTTTGCTGACTGTGTCTAAAACAGATCTAAACATAGATAAGATAAAATAAGAGAGCGTTTATGTAAAGCTTTGTATACTCTTTGGTCAGCTCTTTCTGATGAATTAAGGAGACAGCAGTAGTGCTTCCACCGCTCAAACTGCACTGCATTATTTTTTCTCCATTATAAAAACAGTTTTTAATGTAATTTTCAAAAGGGAGCATTTCAACCTTTCTGTGAGCATTAGACAGGACCCTGGTGAGTCCTGCACTAAGAGGATGCATTATTCCATGAACCCTATCTCAGTTGGGTTGTCAACAGTTACATATACAGGAGTCTTATATACTTGCAATTTGTGTTTTCAAAACAGATCATCTTGCTTTATCTTATTCCAGGATAAGCTAGTAGATTCATAAATGTCTTCCATTCATTCTTATTCTTTAGTGCTTCAAGAACAGGAAGCAACCAGTGAAAGAAAAGGAGAAGCCTTTCAGCTAAAGTTACCTCAGCAGTTGTGATCCTCTTTACTGAGGAGGTGCAGAGACAGTGCTGCACACCCTGTCCCAGCTTCTGCCTTGGGCTGAGTGCTCTTCTGCTCAGTGTGGTGGAAGAATAGAGAAATGAAGGAGCAAGCTAAATCTCAGTGGAATCCCCGTCCTTGGAAATGTCCAGAAATCACCTCAACAAGGCCCTGATTAACCTCATCTAACTTTGAAGTTAGCCCAGCTTCAAGCTGGAGATCGGAGAAGTCAAACTCTGGAGCTTCCTTCCAACCTTAATTATTCTTTGGCTTGTTTGTTGTTTGTTGCATATAATTGTAAGCTCTGATCCTTTATAAAGGGTGTGACTGGGAGGCAAGGAGGAGACTTATCTGCTTCTGTTTTCTCAGGGCTTCTTTTCTGGACCAGGCAGTGTCTGAAAGACAGGAGCAATTGCCTGTGGGGTTTAACAGGGCATGCCTGGTGCGCAGAGCATGGGGAGTGCACGGCAGGGCAGGCAGGGAACAGGGAATGTCCTGGGAGGTGGGGAAGCTCAGAGGCATCAGAAAGTCAGGTTTTCCTGAGGACTCAGAGGGATGTTGCAGCATTTGTCCAGGTCCCTGAGGTTGCTGCACTGAGATCTGGAGGAAAGGACTTGGACTGAAAAGACAGAGTGGATGGAGAAAGAGGAGGTGGTTTTTTTTGTTTGTTTGTTTTTGTTTTTTTAAAAAATTCCTGTTTCTTATCTTCTGAGTTTTCTCTATTTCAAAAAGTTCAATTTTCTGTTCCAGTGAAACCTATCTTCCAAGTTTTAAAGCCCTTCTGGTAAGTCTTGAGGTCTCATTTCAAGAAAAAAAGCATAAGACTCACTTCAGTGACTGGCTGCCAATAATCAGTAACAGCAATAGTAATAATAGTAAAAATATAATAAAAGACCCATATTCAATACATTCCTCTACCTTTGCAATTACTTTGAAAACAGGAAAATGCTGATATTTTTCCAAATATGAAAGAACCAAGATTACTTTTGTTGCATCACCTACATAGGAGAGTATATTTGCAAAATGAAAACGAGAAAAAAACAGCTGTAAGAATAACGAATAGTTGGGAGTTAGTTTTCATAGTTACTTCTTTTATTTTTTTGTCTCACAAAACCACAAAGGGAATCTTTGATCCCAGCTGCTCTAAAGAAGTGATAAATAGGTCTTCACTATCTGTTCCCCTGGCAGTTCTTTTGGCAAGTGGGAAACATCTATAAAGCCAAATGTTTTGTTCTGTGAGCGTAAAGGCTCTTATTATACCTAGGAATAAAAAATACATGCAACACTACAAAAGATTCTTTTTTTTTCATTTTTTAATAGCTTTAGTTTGAGACTTCTTATGTTCTCAGCTCATATTTGTTGTTAGCTCAAAACACCCCTTGGCTACTTTATGATGCGTTTTTCACTGAATGATGCATTTTTCAACAAATAATCCCACTAACCTACACAGGAATGATTCACAGCACTACCTACTAGCCAGTGGTATTCAAGTAGTCATAGTATAAGAGTGCTGGAAGAACTTTATACTGCTTTGGCATCCCTACCACTGTTCAGAAGATGTTTCAGTTATTTTTATGATATTTTAATCTGATATTCTGTAAATAGCTCTAGGTGAGTGGCTTTGTAGAGAAGACATAGCATAGTAGTTAACACACTAAAATATAACAAATCAGTAAAACATTTTAAAGTATTTTAAATACGTATTTATGAGGATATTGTAGTGAATTCACATTATCTTTATTTTCCTAGATCTTGTGGATTTTGGGGTTTCAATTAGAGATATGAAGAATATCTGGATAATTTCAAAAGTCCAGTCATTAGGTAAACATCTAAAAGTCTACTGGTTCTCCAAAGCTTATCCTTGACATACATGTTAGGCCTTCTATATTTTCTAAGAGATTTTTCTAAGAGAAATTTTCTTGTTCTGATTATCCAGTCAGCTGTCCCATAAGTCCTAATGATCCATCATTGTGAACTTCAGAAACTTGTGGGGTGATTGCTGGCCCTGTTGAAGTCAATGGGACATTTTCTTTAGCATGTGTGTATCATGGAAAAAATAAAGACAAAAAACACTTAGCTAAGACTTTAGTAGTTTTCCTTTTAAAAGTGATACATACCCATTCATTGCTTTCTTTCTTGTATTTATACCAAAATTTATTGAAGCTCATGAAAAAATTCTTCACAGGCTGCATTTTGAAGGACACTGTTATTTGAATTATTATTGTTTCCATGTGAGCTACACTTCTTTTTTGATAGTGACTATTCTGATGGCAAACACGGCCTCCCTTTCCAGGCACTGGTGCCACTACAGGGTGTGGATCCTGGTGTGATGATGACCCAGCTTTGACACCAGTTCCATATGTTCATGATATAAATTCAAATGCAGGAACTGTAATACAAAGCCATGTTACTGTCATAACCCTAACAGACTTTAAACAGGCTACAAGAGCATACAGTCAAATATTTGAAGTGGATCATTTTCTGGCAACCTCTCTTTATCCATCCTTTATAGGAGGAAAATTAAATCTATGTTTCTACTGAGTTCAGGCAAAGTTTCTGGAAGTATGTTCTTGTAAACAAAATTACAAGAATTCTTCCCACCTGCTTCTGCTTTCACTCCTGATTAAACCCTAAGGTCAATTATTTGAAAATGTGAGGAAACTTCTGAGTCAGAGGTTGATCAGACTCCAGAAAGAGAAGAAATCCAAATGGGAAAAAGAGAACAGATGAGACAAAACCAGAAATATTGACAAATAGGTTTGCTTTTTTTAATTCGGTCTGTCAAATTAGAAGAGGGAAATTGTGATGTATTAGGAACAGAAACTGTTGATCATAATACAATCTTACATTTATTTCAAGTAAGTGGAAAGTTTCACAGTAAACATATTTTGTTCAGAGTGCAGGAGTGATAGGGCTGTTTTGTCTTCCTCTTGAGAAAAGGGTCCTTCTCTCTGCTTTTCTGTATTTTTTAAAAGAGTTATTCTATCTAGTTACTGAATATCTTTTATGGTAAAATTCTGGATGAATAGTTTTGGTTTTGCCTGTATCTAAAATGGCACACTGAAAAAAAAAGATACGTGCAACAAGGCAAGAAGCTTGTTACACTACATCTTAGTGGAAGTTTGGATTTAAAAATAACTATATCTCTCTTTGGTATTAGTGTTAACCATTGGGTTTAGAATGTCAAAGGCAGAGTCTGTTCTTGTTTACACTGACAGGACTCTCATTGATTTAGGCACTCTTTATGTCTTTTTTTGATAGCAGAGCTTGGCTTGGTAAGCCTTATTGGCCATACTAGACACTCTTTCAATACCTGTACTACTATGATACTACTATACTACTACTTCTAGTAAAATAGAGGACCAAGCTCTTAGTTAAACCACTGGCAGGAGCTCATTCATAATGTTCATTTAGCATTTTCTCGAGCAAGATTTAGCCTGGACTACATAGCACTTCTCCAACAATGCCTGAGCACAGCCTCCAGCATAGCATGTGCTGAAACCGGTTCACAGTAAGTGAACCTACAGTGCTAGGACAGAGGCGCTGGAGAGAGTTCAGCTGCATGGCCTTAGCTGTACAAATGACCATGATATATTTTACAGACATCATGCGAGCTGACCATAGGTCCACCAAACAGGCCATGGCCCATTTTAGCAGATGCATCCTCTAAAGCCAGGTCTGCCCTGGAGGATTCTCTGTAGGACCTGGACCTAGATGTTGAGATGCTATGTGCACAGGGAAGGGAAGGAAACCAAAAATCTGTCATGTGACCAGGGATGCTTTTGGGATGGTAGTGATGCAGAAAAATGGCACCGTAGTTCATTAACTGTCTTGTATTACCTCTTGTGGAAGCTAGCAATGCAGGCATAGAGAGCAAAAGGAAAACATCTGAAAAACTTAAGTTGGAAATAGCAAAGGAACATTTGAATAACAACACCAGACCCAAGTGATCATCAGCAGAAATAAGCCTGAGAGTTAAGCTCACACGTTCAGAGGGAGGTACAGCCTCGCTCTTCCCTCAGACCAAGCTTTTAACTGGCAGAAATTAGAGTAGCCAGCACGGCTATTCTTGTTTGCACCAGCTGAAATTCTGAGGCCCCGCTGAGGCAACTGGACTCTTTCTCCATAGAGCTTACAGGTAGCCAAGTCTGAACTACTTTTTTACACTTAGTTTTCTAGCAATAGCAGTGCCCAAATTAGACATTCTTGGTAGGGCAGATCATTTTTGTTAATCTCAGCTACCTAAAAGATAGTCATCTTAGCATCCAGGCTCTTCAGGGTCAGTGGAAAGTCACAGGTATATCCAGAGCCAGATTTTTCTTATTCTAGAATAAACAACTAAGATAGGTGGGATGAATCTCTGTCTTTCTCTCTCTACTGGTTATAGGGAAAGCCTAGAAGACTAACTTAGACTGAATGTCTAATTTTTATACAGCTGTATTTGAATGGCATACCCTCCCTGTCCTTAATGGAAATATGAGGCCTTGTGAAAATATAAAGCACCTCAAAGGTGGAACATAAATTAAAGTTAGGCAGAATCTCTTTCTCTGCTATCAGGACCTGATTCTCTGTCTCCTAAAGTTAATGGCAAAGCTATCATTGACTTCAGTGGGAAGATTCTTCCGCAGATGCTCAGTGGTCTGATTCTGCGACAAGTCCTGCATGGTAAATCGAAGTCTCAGTGGCATCTTTAGTAACACTGGATTTAATGGGATTTGGTGTCTTGCAAAAGCTAACCAGAAGCAGAAATCTAGTATTGTTCTGGTGACTATAACATTCCTAGTATTTTTCATCTGATACTTATTTTCTGGGTTTGAGGCTGTAAACCCAAAATGGACTAGTCATATTTTTGTCAGATTATTTGTGGTAGTTCATGCAAATAACAAGCAGATAGCCAATTCCTCAAAGGTCTGGTGTCCAATTTCTTTTAGAGTTAGATTAGCCTTCTCTTAAGTGTTTTCCTGCTTTCTTTTTCTCTTGTTGATGTTTGTTTACCAACAGAGATCCTAAACTCTGTAGTGACCCCAGTGGATCTGTTCTCAGCACCTTCTGGTGCAGGGAACAGAAATGCTGCTGGTCTGCTCAGTATTATAACAAAAAAGAATTCATAATAATGATCACAACAAATCCATAACAGAAAATGGGAAAGTAGAAAATGTTCAGTGAGTCAAAGAATATTTCAGAAATTGGAAATCCCACCAGATGAAGTCAATGAAATGGAACATATGCCATGAGACATAAAATGTCAGATGAAAATAAAGAGGGTTTAAGACAGTTATTGAAGATTCCAAACCCAAATATTTCAGTCTCAAAATCAGGAAGTCTGGAAGTGAATTGTTCTGTGTTTTGAAGCCTCAGGTATCTGAATAAGCATTTAAGGAGGGGAACAATTTTATGAAGATGATAGGTAACTTTTTAACATCTGTTTTTACCCATGAGAATATTGCTGATATATTACCTGAGATATGCTATTTTAAGGGATTAAACAGGAGATTGGTGAAGTGCAAAGGAAGAATGATGGAAGGAATTAGTAAATTCAGGAGAAAAAAAGTGAAATACTCTTGAAAGTTTTGACAAGACTGAACAGTGGATTTACTGAGCTTCAGACACAGCAATAACAGTATAACCTCAATATCAACTGCTACACTAGGAAACTGAATTGTAGCAACTGCTTTATTTAGGATTCTTTTTAGGTCCTAAAGGACAGTATTTAGAAAGACAACAAAAATATTCTTAACTGAGTACTAGGAAAACTGATTGAAATATAACCATCTAAAATATTTCTGTAATACAGCCATATTTTACTGCCATTTACATTTCTCACACAGTGTATAAACATTAGCCAGTCCTATGCTGAATTTGTAACTAGCATTCCTAAGATATCTTTTGAACTAGTCTAAATTTTTTTTTCTGTTCCATGTATTTTTTCTTTTTGTTTCTTTTCCATATATCTGTAGTAATATCAATACAAGAGAAAACAGAAAATCTAGAGCAATAGTCAGAGCAGTTCATTAAAGAGATCATATCTTTATCTGGGCACATCTCTTAGAAATCTGGATTAACCTTTAGCAAATGAGAGTGGAAACAAGCCTTAGTTTAGTTCCAAGACTAATAAAAATGTTCTGGATGGAAATGTGTATCATTTACCAGCACAGCTTTCTTCTTACTTACGCTGTCTGTCTATTGCACTTATTCCCCAGGGAACACATTCCTTCACATTTCTCTCTATCAAAGCCAGATTGCTACTATGCCACGTAAATTGAGGCAGTACTTGAAATGAAAGAGCTGATGGCTCATCATTATATAAACTGTGCTCACAATTTCAGAAGTGATGGGGTTACTGAGCTGCTCTGCCCGGTCTGTTCATCCACGTGGATTTCAGACCTGAGCTGCACGTCCTGCGGAGAGGAGAAGCAATGGCAAACTCCTGCTTTTGCAGCACGCTCCACGATGGTGACTAGCTGTGGTATGTCGTGAGCCCCAAAGCTGTGCTGTGTGCTTCAGTGTGCCATTGTCTCGCCACCTAGGCACAGAGCGTTCCACCTTTTTTTCTGCAAACCTCTACTCAGACTATCTCAAGCTGCAATGAAGATGGGGTGTGTGTTAGGCGTTGTCTCCCTGCAGCTGCAGAGCACCTGTAGCAACATGTTCAAGGAATCCTCTAGCTAACGGTGGACTATCATTTTTTTCTATCAATCAGGTGCCCCATGGATAGTGGAAGAAGTCAGATTTGTTTGTCAGGGTTCCTAGGGTTCATATTCCCATTAATTTAACTGAGTCTTGGGCAAAGCAGGAATGTCACAATTTGATCTCTATTATAATACTTTACATTTTCACTAATGACACAGTCAGGATCTTGGCAAGAGATAAGAAAAGCCTGAAAACAGATAAAAAGGGGCCTCATGCCCACAGCTGCTTCTTTCCTTCAGTCTTCCTGTGGAATATGTAAAGGAATTGGCAAGAATTCCTGACATACAGGACAAAGTGGGAAAACAAACATGAAAAACATTTTAATAAAGAAAAATTATAATCTTAGGAAAACTTTATAAATAATAATAAGAAAAAAAAGTAAAATAGATTTACTTTTTTTCTGTCCTTCCACTTTGAAAATCTGATGAAAATGTACAACACAACCTGACACATATTCACAGGACAGTTTTTAATCCACTGTTCTGTAACATGCTTTGGTTTCTGCATGGTATTTAACCATGCTGGAGTTTAGGAGCTTGCTACTAGACATACCAGAATTCCCAGTGCCAAGAAAATTAACTCCAAATACGTGATTTCAGTGCTAAAAATTAACACCCTTTTCCCAGCTACTAATGTGATTCTATGATTCTGTGATACTTCACTGCCACTGCTTTTAGTATCTAGAAATTAGTCTCCATCCATGAAATTCGATCCCAGTCCAACTCAACAGATAAGGGACATCAGACATCCCTATTTTAGTTTAAAAGAAAAAAAATCACAGCAGCTTTGAGAAGGGTTTGACAGCAGTAGATAAAGACCAGCCAACACAAAGCATCTGGACAAACAATGGACTGCTTAATGCAGTGACAATGAAGTGTTATTTGCCTCTGTTTGTTTTCCCTAACTGCTTATTTGAAGTCAGTAATCTTCCTATTTTCTCCCAGTACTTTTCTCTACCTTTTGATCCTAAGAAACCAAGTAGGGCATTATGAACCCTCCAAGTACACACTATAGCTCTGGTTTCTTACAGCAGCTCTGTAGACTGGAGGAAAAAAACAAACAAAATAAAACAAAACAAAAAAACCCTCAGCTATTCCTGAAATATTGGTTAGATATCATGTGTGCCTGTCTCAAGCCCAGTGGTCACATAGTTTGTAAAGAGTATTTTCTAGTACTGAGTAAGCAACAGCAAATTACAATGTTTGCTGTTCCACTAGAAAGTTTAGATTCTCTTTCATCTGCACAGTCCAGCCTTCTCACACTTCTTGTGAAGTTTCTTATCTAAGACTATAGGAAAATAATTAATTAATTATTTCCTTGATTACTTCAACACTGTCCCTGTGCTTATCACAATGTCAGACAAGAGCCTGAGAATAGAAAATAGCAGAGGTATGCTAGGGACAAGAAAGAAGATCAAAAGGGGAAAAATAACATTGGATTTGGGAGTTAGAAATCTAGTCCTTCTCACAGAAAAGTCAAATTATCATTATACAGGCAGACTCAATATAGAGCAATGACAGCGATGCAGTTGAAATTTCCCTAGCAAAAGTAGATCCAGAACTACTGGAGATATATTCCATTCCCACCTCAGCAGAAACTCTTCACGGGGTCTCAGATGAGCTGATAGGAGCTGGAATGGGAAGGGTCACAGTGCACTGTCAGTCATCGCTGCATCTGGCTAAATATAGAGATTTATAGCTGCTTCTCCTTGGGGTTGGCTTCCCAGTCACTGTTGGATTAGATACAAATAGGATTAAACACACAAAGGAACTATGATAGAAAAAGTGGCAGGATGAAAAGACTTTTGACTGAATAAGAAAAGTAACCAGAGAAATGAACACACTCTGCCTCAAATTTACTTGGCTTTAGATTTCATAAACATCTGAAATGATCTGTGGTCTCTGTTATGAACAAAATGTACCCAAAGGCCTTTGCTAGAAATTCTCAGCTTTTGTGGTCAAAATTCATGACAGACCACAATAAGAAGAAAAATTTTAAAGCTATAAGTGTTAGGTTCATGCTTATCTTCTGATTACTGTGCTTTCAGAGTGATCTTGAGTCATAATTTAAGTCTTTTTTTCCTCAGCAACAGTGTCCAAAAATTAACTTAAGAAAAAGGACGGAATTCTTAGATGCAACCTCAGAGAACTTAGATGTTCACCTCAGAGGACTGACGCTTCATAGAGACCACAAAGTATTGTATGTTTAGATTAATATAATGAAAGCTGGCAATTCTTGAAATCTGAGATGTTTACTTCAAGTCCTGCTTTCAGGCACCCCAAAAGGAAATTTGTAAGGAAGGCAAGAGTGAAGCTATTGGGGTGTGAGCTGATTTGATATCAAGAGAAAACTCCTAATAGCATAGTCAAAGAAATTGGAAAGTGGCATTAGGTTGCTTTGCCCTAACAGAGCTGTCAGAAAAGCTTTCTGATGAACTAACTGTTTTGATATTTTTTCATTAGAAAACATCTGTTGACACTGAGTCACTGATTCATGATAAAATTGCTGATAAAGTAGGACAGAGAGAGAGAAGCAGAGGGAGACCACACACCCACAGCTGCCTAGTGGTTAGGGCGCGTCGTATAACGGAAGAGTTTCATGCTAATCCCAGATCTGAATTAACTGATACTTCAGCTTGAGTTTCTCCAATGAGAAGTAACTGCCTCAGCTTTCCTACAAGGGAGATGGTGATTTCTCTTATTGTTCTTTGGCATAAGGAGAAAAATTATGCAGTCTGAGGATCATTATAAAATCTCGCCAAATTCAGTTCCACTCATTTCTGTTTCTGAGTTTGCAAATTTCAAAATCCCAAAAAGTAAATTGATCCGCTGGACTAGCAACATTTTTCAACCTGCCATTTTCACAGAAACAGAAGAAAAATCAAAAGTTAATATTTTGTCATTATGGACCATAAAAAACAAAATTTAAGATGCTGGATATTTTTTTGGAACTTCTGATGATGAGTGAAATAGGTCATCATGGAGGAAGCCCAATACTTTAATAGGTCTCTGAAGTCTGGGACAGTGTCTGTCAGAGGCTTCTTGTCTTCGTTATGGAGGCTCCCATAAAGCATAACTTTGAAATGGGACTTAACTAGAGTACATTCATGTTTTGGAGAAACGATCCAGGAAGAGATGTGCCATGCATTTTCACTTCCATGCAACAAACCTGTGTAAACTGACCTTGCAGGAAACTATTTCTAGAATAGCAGCATTTTATAGAAGTCCTAAACAAAAACAAGCAGACAAACAAATCTGATACTGTTCTTATCCTAGCTGTCCTGTAATGGATGAAGATCATGAGCAGGCAAGTTGTATGCTTACTGCCTCCCTTTTATAAATCACTAAAGGTTAACTCTTTTATAAATCACTGAATGACTCTTACCCTGAGCATAGAGAGCACAGCATGTCTGGGTGGGAGGGGAACCTGGGAACCTGGAAGATATCAGCTCATTTCTGTTCCTGATCTCAGAGATGCTTATGTAAGAGTAATACAGTAGCACAGAATAGTATTTTTAAATTAGAAATATTCCTCATAGCTTAACACTGTAGTGTTAGTTTGGACTGCAGGATTGCACAAAGGATGGCTTTAAAAAGGGCTTCCGATACTTTAGAGTGTGATTTATCTAGCTGAGATATCCAATCTCAGCTAGTCATGTAGGGTTTTTCTGTCATCTGTGGAAAGAAACTGCATGTCCACATAGTGGTGGATTTTTCTCAGTATAGGTCTGCATCATTAATGGGATGAATCACTACTTATAACTGCCTCTCTGTCCCCACTCACTGAAGGGGTGGCACACATGACTGATTTAGACTGGTTGTTTCACTTATAGATGTCTAAAGTTAGATGAAGTGAAAATCCCCTTCCTTTCCTGCTGTAAAAAGCCATCTAATTCCTGTTGTATAATTTGAGTGAGGTATCTTGGTCTCTGTAAAAAGCAGTGATGTATAAGTCAAAAGTTTCAAAATCTCCCATACGCAGTTTCTAGTTCTGTTCTGAGGAGGTCACAGATGGCGATGGATCCACCAGGTTTATCATGACTCTTAATTATTTTTTAATTTTAGCCCCTTTAGACAAAAGAATCTGCTATTTCATCTTTCTAATGCAGCTTTGACATATGGAGAGAGACAAGTTCTGCAAATGGGTGAAAGTGAAGACTACCGGAAATGTTGTGGAAACATTAAGATCCTTGTGGCTATAAACCCTGAGTGATGCCAGCTGGAAACTATAATTTAAGAATCAACCTACAATAAGAGTTTAACTTAAACCAAACAGCCTAACGGGCTATTTTTTGTTAAGTTCTAGTTTGTACAATATGAATTTTGTACTCATTGATTATACCACAATATTAGCCTCAAACAAATCAAATCCCTAGAGATTATCTGCCGAGCAGTGTTATCATCTCTAATTTATAGTAACCTAGACCTGAAACATCTATGTGTAACATGTAGACGTTATTTAATCTTAAGTTTCCTCAATAATGTTCAAAAGTGGCATAAAATGAGGTTTCTCTCTTTTTCAATTGATGCAGTACCTAGACTGAATATCCCTTGCATGAGAACTAACTACTCTCATATGCATTTTTACAGTCTCAGTTTAAAAAATGGCTGTCTACTTTCTCCTTGAAATTTTGTGGTGCAAGTATTAAAACTTGCCCAGCACCAAAAGGCCTGAGTTTGAAATACAGATTTATTATGTCTGTGGACTTTTCCACTGGGGTGGTTCCTTGATTGTGTTCTATGGTTTGTGATGGTGCTCTGACTTTGCTCAATCCTTGTAAAATAGTTTCTCCTCTTAACTGGTACAGAAAAATGGTGTCACTACTAGTTTTCCACTGGCTCATATGAAATGGACTGACTCTTAATAAAAAGTACCTCACAGATTTAAAAGGATCCTTTACTGGATCTCTCTGGATAGCTTTTTCTCTATTATTAAGCAACCATTATTAATATTCTAAAGGATTTAAAAGTGAGCAAATAAAAGGGGGCTAGGTGTCATATTTCTGGAATTCTACATATCTGTGTAAGAATAAAGTAAAACTAAATGTCAGATTGAAAGCTAGTCTTTATAGTATAGAGTCAAGTTCTAATTAACTTTTATTTTCACAGCTACTTTAATTTCCTTTTATATTTAAGCTAATATAATCTTCCTCAGCCATTTACTTACTGATGCAATTTTATGATCATCTGAATCATATCATTTGCATTTAACAGAGATCCTGGAAATTTATTTAGCAATTTTTTAAATCAAGGTGCTATGGCACTTATTGTGAATATGTCACTGGTTCCAGTTCAGGTCTCCTTGGGCATGCAAAACTTCTGTTGAGTTGCAGAGAAGACTTCAGGACAAAGCGGATAAGAGGAAAGAAGAAATGGGCCAGACGAGGACAGGGTATTCACATCACCTAGCTTCAGCTGGTTAAATTAAATCCTTAAGTTAGAAGACTAGATTCTGTAGTTCCTTTTATAGGAAACTAAATATATATCAGGGAGAGAACTGGCTTAGAGTGAGTTTGAGTGGGATTTTAATGTAGGGGCTCTGAACAGCTGATTAGAGGAGCTCCACTAGCTCAGTAACAGACACCGCCTTTCCCTACGTAGGCGCTTACTTGATGTTGGGGCCAGAATGACATGGTATGAATACTCTTTTTCAGAGCACTGAGTCAAAAACAAGCCCATTAAAGGGCATTAGCAGGTAAGCCTGTGAAACTAGAAAAATTCAAGTATTCCTTCTATGTCTTGTTTACTTAGGCTTTTTTGTGGTTTTGAAGGTGGCAAGAGAAAATGATGCTGTTTCTCTCTGCTGCCATAATCCGTCCTTCCCCCCACCCTCTACGTTCAGACACATCATTTGTCTTTCCCCCTTGGTTTGGCAAGTATTTGGAGGATAAGTGAATTTTTGCCTGGCAGATTTAAAGGCTTTTTGTTTGGAAACTGTAGTGGAGAGTAAGAGTTAAAGAATCAGAGCAGAGTCCCACATGCTGTACCCAGTGCTCACATTGCAAGCAATGGCTGTTTTCTGAGAAGAAATGCATTTTTTTTTTTTTTTTTATCTTACAGGTCATAAGAGGTGCTGTATCAAATAAATCACTAAGTTTTGTGGCTCTCCTGTTACTATATGTTTTCTTCTGAAGATGCAGAACTCCAAACAAAACGCCTGATTCTCAACATGTTTCATGTACTGGTGTCTTGCTGTGCACATGGGAGATTCACAGGGCTGGGTCCCAACTGCCTGCTAAAATTGGATGGTTTAAAATCAATTCCTCCTTTGCATGCCTTTCAAGTCTAAACAGATTGGAAGCCCTCAGGGCTCTAAATGTGACCTTCTCTGCAAGTACTTTATGAGATTGACTCTCAAAGCACAGCTGGTATCTCTCTCCTGTTATGCTACATGTTAGTGATGGCATCAAATTGCATTTGAAAAAGCACAGAATTCTGCAAGCCTAAACTCAAATCCTACTGAGTAAAACTTTCTCCAAACTCCTTATGTTTCCCTTCTCTTTATTCAGAGCCCTGCATGGAAAATACCTGTAGCAAGAATTGCAAGTGTTAATGTTATATTATGTTATATTGCTTGTGGAAGAAAAATATATATTCTTTACAGCAACTCAGGAGAGACTTTAGTTTTTCTCTTAGTACAGTGACCTCTCAAAATCATGGTAAAACAAAGAAGCACATCTTTTCCCCAAAATTTGCACAGAGCAATTTTTCTTCAGAGAAATCTGCTTCATAACACTGACAACAGTTACTGAATGGTTTTTAGGAAATAGGATTCAGTAACTAATCTAAAGGAATGAGAAGTAGGAGCTCTCTTCCTGCTCACAGCCTGTGATTAACTGCCAAGATCAATCTATGGGGTTTTCTTTTAAATTGGATTTATTCAAATGTCCACTATATAAACAGCACAGAAAGAATGAAGACTCAGACTTTATTAGTTGTATCACCATTATTGTTTGGCATTTATACAGGCAGTCTGTGGCTGCAAGACCCAAACAAGAACAAAATTAGAGTTCTGGATCTCATTGGAGTACAATTGGCCAATATCTGGACCAAAATAGGATGAGTCTGAACCAAATATTTGCCAAGATTTCCCCCTTTCAGGGATTGCTGAAGAAGAGAGCTTCAGTTCTGACTGGCTGCCCCTCAATGTCCCTTAGGATCTTGTTATCTCCCTTGGTGAGGTGCTCCTGCAATGGCAGTAGCTAATTCAAATACTAAATTAGGCACTGAAAAACTGCAGGTCACGTATTCTACTGTTACATCAAGAAACTAAAATGCCTTAGCTGCTTTGCCTATTTGCTAGTTCGTTTGAATTTAAATATGAGATGACATGATGGCCAAGGAACATCCCAAAAAAGAATCAGTATATGAGAATTTGTGGCCAGCAATTTTCATCCCATCAAATAAAAAATCAGCAGAGGAGGAAATAAGGAGTAAAGTTTGGGCACAAGACTTCAAAAGGTCATGATTTTGAAGAAGAAGTGGTGCTTTTTTAAATTTTTCAAACTGAAAAATCCTTAGTTCCTACCTGGATTTTGAATTCAGCTAGGTCTAAATACTGGAAAAAAAGAATCCTTCTAGCATTACTTTAAAAACTGTTTTTCCCCTTGTGCAATGTAAAGCATAATGATTTAAATGGTCCTGGTGGAAGCATCATGCATCTATTGTTACTCTGTTTTTAGGGCTCTTTTCAGTTTCATATAGACTAAAAGATCCAGACAAAACTTCTTGGACTTCTAAAAGTAGAATAGGATAAATCCTGATTGGCAGTTGAAATAATACTGGAAAACATGACTAATTAAAGGTACTATCCTATAAAGAGGGTGGAGCAGAGCATCTGCTTAGCCATATTACCATCAAAGCCTTGAATGCAAGCCTATGTTGCTTAACGCCCTGGAAAATCAGGTGGCTCCTATTTAGATTCAGTAGCCAGTTTTAGCCACTCATATTTAAGTGTTTTACCAAGCAGAAGAAAGCTAAGTCCACCATAGTTCTCTATTAGCTATGTTTTTGTTAAGTGATCGCATCAGCTTTATCTGATTAAGCCACCTTTCTCCCATAATCCAAATGATCTGATGAAGAAGGAAGGAGGAATAACAATGTGATAATCTCTGCTATTACAGGAGTAACACTTCAGTTTCTCTTTGAAAATAGAAATAAGAGAAATATATCTGGGAACAGAGAGAAAAAAAGCCTGGAAACCCACATAGCCAGTAACAGTCATGGGCCAGGAACTTTCTGATAAATTCTGTTTATAATGTTTTTATATTATGGGACATGTGACAGAGCAAATGAATGACTGCATTGGAGAAAAAGGACAATCAGCAAGGATATAAAATTATACCTGGCACATTTTCTTTTGCCTCAGAGCTTACTAGAAAATCAGTCTTTCATTTTAGCATAAACCCAAGTCCAGTTTTTTAAGAGTCTTTAGGTTTGTGGCTGGTTGTAAAATGTGGGTAAAAAGGAACTTTTAAACACAGTACACAGTTACATTTCCAAGACCTACATCAGGCTCTGAATTGTTCACTTTCCTAGGGCAGGGGAGAGGAAAAATAATTAAGGTGATTATTTTGTTCCTTGCATTTATATTCTACAGCAATAAAAGATTCTAGATCAAAGAGGTTCTTTGTTAAGACTTTCCAAGTCAAGCCTCAACTAAGGACAAGTCCAAATGGTGTCCTTTTGATCTTTTTCTGTCATTCTCCAAAGGGATGCTCTGTGTACCTTCCATCATATAAGCTTGGTTGGTGATAGATGTTCCTCACTTTCAAACAGGGACTGATCAGTCTGTCTTTGGCCAAATACAGTATCACTGTCTTTGAAGGAAGGGTCTACATGTTCAGTAACTTTCACCATTCTTGCCTTTATAAAGCTAGCACTCTGAAGAAACAACAAACTTTAACCTTTAAGGGTCCTAAAGAGCCTTTAACCCTACAGTGTGAATTACTGGAGCCAGACCATTGGGCTGACCAACCATTTGTTTTCAACATTTCTGTGGAATATCTGTTTCCTTTCTTTATGTGCAGCTAGAGCTCTGCGGATTGGCTACTTGAAGAGAGATAAATAGCATCGGTGATCAGAGTCTTTCTGTACTCTCTGAACTTTCCTCAAGGTATTTATAATGGGCTACGGAATGTTTATTGCTTTCATATTACAAACAAAACCAAAACCAAAACCAATGTTATGCGAACAATTTAACTGCAAAAGTCTTTTATGTCTAGTGCAGTTAAGTTGTAATTAGAGATTCAGCAGAAATTTTCAAATACTCAATTGCAATCAAGGAAAAAGTAAAACCATGGGTGGATAGAAGGCAGTGGGGGAAATACACAGGCAGAGGTTTATTCACTGTACAAGAAATCTGGAAAAAAAAAAAAAAAGGTATCATAGCAACTCAGTGTTACTGACAATATCTCACAATGTAGCCCTGCAAAAGATGGGCAGTGAACAATTTTTTTGTTTGGGGTTTTTTTTTTTTTTTTTTTTTTTTTTTGCCCAATTTGCCATTTATTGATAAACAGGGACTTCATTGTTATAAGAAGAGAATTAAAGGCAAAAGGCTAGATAGAAAGGAGCTTGCAGAGCTTACAACATAAATCTATCTTCAAACAACAAGGCTTTTGACAGTTTGTCTCCACAACATTGGAGTGGCTTTCTGAAGGAAACTGAGGCGCCGCAATTATGAAAACATAGTATCAGTCCCCGTTCTTTTGCAGCAAAATTTTCGTTATCTCTTCCAAAAATGAGATCACATCCATGGGGGAGGGATGCCTGGATACGCTGTCCATGACGTGAATGATTGGCTGGACTACAGCACATGAGGGAATGAGGCTCCAGAATGTATATTGTTTGTTTTAAAAACTTCCTATGCAGAACTCCCTTTACCAGATACACTGTGTCCCCCCGATAAGCGAACAGAGCCTCTGTTTTCAAACAACACTGGGAACGTTTGTCAAACCGCAACCGGCAAACAGGCCACAAACAGCTGCAGAGCTGCTTTTAATTAAGCTCAGTGCGAGATGCTGCGGAAGAGAATTTCTCTTTTCCTGCTGTATGAAGATGCACTGATTCAGCAATAATTGAACCCTAAACACTTCATAAACTTCTTCTGGGAGGAGCTGCAAGGAATGCCAGCACAGTCATCTGCGAGTCGTTAAGAGGAGGGAGGCCTCTGCTGAGGCCAGCCTTCCCAGTCCCAGATCGCAAGGGAAAGGCAGAGATAGCGGCTGGCCATCTCGAGCGTGGCACTTGACGTAAACATGCCATGCTGTGAGTTTGCTGAAGGTGGTTGTTATGAGACAACAGCGCTGTCTCTTCTGATGTGGTCCAAGATTTCTTCATCAAAGACACTGTCTTCTAAAAGCTCTTTTACCCATTACATTATAACTGTTTTTAGAGTGCTTATGTTAGAAATGCAGGACTGCATTTATGTTACTGCCTTGTGACTGCCAGAGCCCTCAAGCACTTTATTATAGTAGATTACCAATTTTGCTGTAGCTACGGTAGAGAATTCCTAATTGTTTGCCATTTTTTTTTACCCTGTAATTCTGCAAGCTCAAATCCTTGCTTATATTACCTCAAATTGTATCTGCCTGCTGATAGTGCAGGTCTGGGTTTGGGGCCCAAACCTCCAGTCCAAAGAGCAAGAAGTTCTTGAGATACAGCTTTGTGACCAGAACATCATTTCTGAGATGAGATCTACTGCTGTGTGCATGTGTGTACAGCTGTGTGGATCTCCATGGAAGAGTCACAAAGCCTGGCTTCACTCCTGGCTCTCAGTCATTCAGTGCAAAGCTACAAAACAAAATAAATCTACAATACAAAATAAAACGGGGAACAAAATCCAATGAGATATCTTGAAAGAGAGAGGGAAAGAGCAAAAGAAATTAGTCTCTGCATAGAGATATGCCTAACTGTCAGGAACCAGGTCAGTCGGTAGAATATCCCAGATAGTATCAGAATATCGCAGCTAGTA
Source organism: Rhea pennata (assembly GCF_028389875.1). Classification (NCBI taxonomy): domain Eukaryota; kingdom Metazoa; phylum Chordata; class Aves; order Rheiformes; family Rheidae; genus Rhea; species Rhea pennata. The sequence continues at coordinate 48,729,401 of NC_084663.1, read as the reverse complement.
TCTACACAAGAGGTAGGGTTATGTGAATTTAATTGCTTGAGGAAACATTTTTGTTGCTGATTCCCTGTCACATCCAAGCAATGTAAATCTGAACATTGCTCTTGGCTGATATCTGAGAAAGGTCTGCAGGCATTTTACTAAAATCCATCTCCAAATGACTGTATATAGGTGGAAGAAATATAATCAGAATATACTAGCTAACCAGAAGCTAGCTGTGAAGAGAAAAGAAAGTGCAACATGTGCATGCTGCCTGAGAAGTGATGAGGGAGAGAGAGGCAGGAGCTTTGGGGAAGAGGGAGAGACTGTGCAGAGAGATAGAGGGGAATAAATGGAATGAAAAGTTATGGAGCTTAGGACAGAGGAAGAACTGGAAATTCAAGATACAGGAAGGAGGCAGAAAGCTGGCTGGGGAGACTGGGGAATGTCAGCAATAGCTGAGGCCAAAGATCATTTTTCTCTTCCTTCCCAGATGTGTTCTCGGTCACTGAGCCTGGGTCATGGGTCGATGAGGCCCTTCTCCTGTCTCCAGTTTAGTCAGAAGTTTCAGCTAGGGAAGAAGCAAAGAGACAAAGATCATATGGATTTAATCCTTAAAAAAAGCAAGTTATTTAAAAGGTTTATACATTTACAGACTACCTCAGACACCTGTGCTGGTGGCCTGGCTAGCCTATGAAGAAGGCGTGGGATGTGTTAAGAGGTGCATGGACTAGATAGACCAAGCACAGGAGAAAACTGACTGAAAAAGAGGCAAGAATTCTTTTCAGTGATATCCTAGAGGTGACCTGCTTGAATGACAACTCCCTAATAAAGGAAAACTTTGAAATGGCTGTTAGTGATCCTCTATAACCGAGGGCATTTAAAAGAACAAGCCCTTGTTCGTGTGCTAGGTGGCATCCACAAAGTTAATTGCTTAAACAAGAGTGACGGAGAGAATGAATTGAAAAAATAGATAAATTACAGGTAACTTATGGGGAGGGAAGGAAAGGGAAAGAAGGAGAGACATCATATGCCTATGTTCTTCCTACCATGTAGTTTTTTTTTTCAGTCTAGAAACATTTAGACAGATCTTGAAGATTTCTAGATTTGTCCTAGACTAGCAGCTATTTGATAGCACTAATAGATGAGATGGTATTGCTCTTGGTCTGGAGTTCCAATCAGGCTGCTATATGTCCCAAAGTCTTAGGCAGGTCCCTAAGGAATTGCATGATCCACCATACCCACATGGATCTGAGGAGCTCTGGACCCAATCTGTATGTACCACAAAGGTCAACTGAACATGCTCAATATGTTTGTCCTGAAATCATTAGATTTGCTAGGCACAGAACAATAGCATTAAATGTGTATAGTAAGTAGGTCCAATGATTTCTGAGTGTACCATGGAGCATGAATGCCTATATTTCAGTACAGGAAATCCTGGAAAGGAGTGTGGTAGCCCAACATACCAGTCTTCTTACAAGTAATAGAATTTGCTATAGCTAATACTTTATATATGTATTTTTGAAAAGTAGGTTATATGTATAATTTTTCTCAGAAACTACAAAACCTAGGCATTTCTCTGTGATCTTATATTCATGCCCTGATAAAAAATGTACTAGAAGGTGTAGGAGCAGCTAGGACTCCCAATAGCATCCACGTGGCTTAGAAAGAGAAAAATTAGATTAGCAGCCTGACCTCTGAAGAAACAGGAAATTAAGTGTGAAGGAAGGCACTTACACACTGGGCAAAACAGGTTATTTTCTTTCAGTGAGAATAAGGCTTTTCCCTCTAGTCTACTGCTTTCTCTGGACTGGAAGAGTACTCATCCCACTGGTGCCGTTGACCTCCGTACTTTCTTTTTCATGAGCAATAAAATGGAAGCTTTACTGAGGTCATTCATGAAGATTTCTGAATCACGTGCCTCCTTCCCTTGGAAGACCCTTAATACTGCTAGCACGTAATTCTATGCACTTCTGTCTAGCTCTGAGCATGACCATATGTAGTTAACAAATGGCAGTAAGACCTCTATGCTACCGTGGTGTTCACAGCTTGCGATGGATTTGGAAGCACGTTTTCTTTCAGAGTTAGGGGAGATTTTTTTCCCCCTTGCCCAAGGCTGATCTGGGGCCAAAAGGCCAATACCGTTGCTTTCACCACCGCCCCAGCGATAGCCCAACGGCGAGACGCAGCACCGGACACGGCAGGAGAGCTGGCCGTGCCTCGCTGCACGGCTCCACGCTGCAACTCCTGCCCACGGCAAGGCCCCACTCCGCTCTGCGGGAAGGTCTCCAGCAACCACTGAAAAAGTGAGGCTGCCCACCACGGTATTTTGGAGACGTCGCACACTGTGTTGCGGATTGACACAGACAGTTTTACTGCAAGCAGTCATCTTCAAAAATCGCACAAGAGGCTTGGCTGTGAACAGCATTGCGTTTGTGAGCAACCCGCTGTATGAGATGTGACCAGCTCCATATGAGGGCTTCTGGCTGCTCTTGCCAAGACGGACGCGCATGCCATTTGCTGCACGTGATTTCTGAACAAGAACAAAATGAAGAAACAGAGAAAGGAGAACTCAGATGGGAAAAAAATCACACATTTTGATTAGGATTCTGAGAAAACAAAGGCTCTGCATCTTCAGTACAGCTAATCCCTTACATCAGCCACAACAAGCTCTCTGAAGCAGAAGGGGTGACTGTGCCACGAAGTGTGGAGTGACCCCTTGCAAATACTGAACAAGTAACTTTCTGTAGGCTGTGAGGAATCAGAGCAGATTGGAGAGAGGAGCCTGGGAGATCCTCCACCTTACTCTTTTTCTGCTTTCAGAGATAAGTTTCCATTTTTTTTGTGCAACTGAAATTTTATGGAGCGCTGCAGAGAGAGAGGAATCTGGGAAGCGAGGTTATTTTTCAGTGAACATGGTATTTCCAGAGTTCCGTTTGTATGGTCACTGTCTGCCAGTCAGAGACTAGCTAGAGCACCTACACCCTTTACATGTAAGAGCTTTTTTGGTCATATCAAGCTACAAAATGCCTTCTTGAAATTTTCTGTCAGTTACCTTGCAGTATTTGGCATTACCTTGTTATTTGTAGCATACAGATAATAGAAGCTCAGTGCTGGATTTCAAGGTTAAGCCTGTAAGCTGGCCTGTGGTTTCCTACTAAAAAGACATTCGGAAAATAAGACTAGTGTGGAAAAGCTGAGAGCACTGGGTTTGTTTAGTCTGGAATTGGGGTTTTGAAAAGGCAAATGATAACAGTTTTCAGGTATGCAAAGACAGTTATACAGAAGACAGTGACTGATTGGATTCCAGGATTACTGGGAGCAGGACATGCAGAAACTGGCTTATTTTGCAGCAAGAGGGAAAGATTTAGATCAGGTATTACCTGAGCATCGGTGCAGTTGCTTAGGGAAACTGTGGAATTCCTTTCATCATCCAGTGTCTATTCTATCAAATGCATAGATACCCCCTCGAACAGGGGGCTGGGCTGAATACCTGACCTCTTGGGGGTCCTTCCAGCCACACACTTCGGAGATGTCTCTGCATTAAGAAAAGAAATAATTGCCTTTGAAACATTTTGTTTTCTTTGTAGAGCTTACAGGGAAAGTTTTTCTGGGTGCTATAGAAAGCTGTCTGCCTTGATAACCCAACAGAGGAGGGGAAGGTGGGAGAGGAGGAAGCAAGTGAGAGCAAGGGAATCTTTTAAAAACTTGTCCCCAGACAAATGTAGCACATGAAATTGGGTTACCAGAATGGTTCCTGAAACCTGCCAATGTTGCAAGATGAGTGTCTCTAAAACTGTCATTCTACCCATGTTGGCATCTTTTAGCCATGAGGTTGAGAGCTGAAGAGGTGGAGGGTTTGGAAATTGTGATATCCAAAGCAGTCAGAGGTAAGGAGCTAAGACGGTCATCAATGGGGCAGTAGTAGTACCCCAGTTTTTCATAACATGTGAAGATGTTTTGGGTTAGCACTTTCCTTCTTACATGCCACCCTCTGCTCCAAGCAGGCTCCATTTTTATCATTTGACCATTTGTTCATGTTCTGAGATTGTGCAAGGCCTCTGTGGAAAATCCCCAGGTATTTTCTTTTCTTAAATGCTCTAGATATAGTATAAGTCTTCAGGATCCCCCTGTGGTGGTTTCCTCAGGGTCCCCTTGAGGACAGCTAGTGCTGTGCTGTGCTTTGCTGTCATGATAATGAGTTACAGGGTGGTATGGGTGACATGCACAGGATAAAGACAAAGTGACTCAACCCAAACATTTTTGTGGTGTAGAAGTCCTGGTATAAGTTTCTGGAAACTCCTTTTTCCCCATGCTGATGGTGGCTCTGCATTTCCCAATCTTGCACAAAAATGGAAATTCCAAAAACCTCATGGAAAAGTTTTGCTTGTGGTCTATGACCAAGCCATAGACATAAAGTACTGGAAATATTGTGAGAGCATTTTATCCATCAGCTTGGCAAAGAGTAGCAATATTTATTTATTTATTGCCTAGGCTGGCTCAAGTATTTAAGTGGTAAGCACCAAGACTTCCCAGCCATTTATTTATAGTATTTCTTCTATTTCATAAACAAGAAAGTTTATAATTGTGCTTGCCAGTATATACTGCTGTAGTGTGCACTGATTCTCTTGAGAAATGACTCAATAAATCTTCTCCCAAAATTTCTGAGCTAGTTTTGTCTCCTATTCTGTTGTAAAAAAAAAATTGTAAAAGATTTTTTTTTTTTTTTGGTAGGATAAGCCTTGTTCTCCCTCTGAGGATTTTTTTTCATCAGTGAAAATTGTTCATATAGTATTTCATTTATGATTTCTTAGTTTACATTGTTCTTGTGTTCAGAAGGATTGAATCTGGCTCTCCTTGTTACATTGTTGTCCCAAACTACTTTTGGCTAGCTTCAGACTTTTGAAAAGTTATAAAAAAGGATCCAGTGCTTCAGATTTAAGGAGGAGTAAGAGATTTCTTAGTTTCTTTACTTTGTCAAGAGTGTCTAGGATTACTGCTGCACCCCTAAATAAAAATAATTTATGTAAAATAGTGTCCTGTGTTGAATTTGAGCCCAGCATATCTTGTAGCTGAGCTTTGCATTCCCTGCATTGCCAGGTAGGGAAGAAAAGTGGTAAGATAAGAAAAATGCAAGAGAGTTTGAGCTCATGTTTGTTTTTAAAAATGAGGGCTTTGAAACTTGAGTCTGCATTTCCATTTCTTTGCTCTTGTGTGGTGTCAGCCATCTTATAGTCATATTCTTGAGAAGAGCAATGATACTTTATCCGTTAAAATTTAAGAAGAAATTCAAATGTTATCAGTAGCACACCACAATGAAATATGCAGTTTCTACAAGACATTTATGGCTGTGTTTACTTTTTGGACTTTCCAAATTAAATTCGACATATATTATGAATAAACATCAGTCTTTCATTTAAGGCTTGGACATCTCACCATCTACGGTACTCATAGGCAATATGTATGCTAGTTAGATGCTCACATATAAAATTGTGACACATTTTAAACTTTCAACATTGACAGTGTTGGATTTCCTCTCACCATTAACATCTATTGGTTCATGGGCTCATCTGTTAATTTCTTGTTTGCCTCTGTTTAGAAGCAGGTTTGGAGTCCAAGCAGTTATTAATTTATTATCAAAACCTTCCAAATAGTCTGGATCCTTGGCTCCACTCTTCTTTTATCACTGTCTCTTGTATTCATATAATTACTGTCTATGTTGCCAAGGCATTGAATAGACCAGTCAGTCCAGTTAATGTTCTCTTCTCTGCCAATATGGGCAACAAGGAGGAAAAGAGGACTTGTTGGTAGTGAAAGTTTTTCAACAGCTCTCAAATGTATGAGAGATAAGAATAATAGCATGAACCTTTGAAGGAGGGTGGAGTGACACCTGGAATATGCTACTTGTTTCCTTTCATCCCCTGCTCAGCTGCTGGCACAACAGGACCCTTCAGGAGTATTATGAGACTCAGCTTCTCATGTTGTCGTAAAAGCAATGGCCTCATAAAAGGTAGGCAACTTTCTGTTCAGTCGTCTCAGAAGCTCAACCATTTTTGGTTAGAACTTCCTTCTGGAATAGCATTAGTGACTCTCTTCACTTTTAAATCCATGGTTGCCATGGTTTAACTCTGAAGCTATCCTTGAATGTAGAATGATTCCGGAGTCTTCGTTGTCTGAGATGGTTGAAACCCAGCTCGACATAGCCATTAGTGGTCTGCTGTAGCTGATCCTGCTTTGAGCAAGGGGGGTTGAACTAAATGATCTCTCAAGGTCCCTGCCAACCTTAACCATTCTGTGGTTCAGTGAAAACATGCTCAAGATTTTCTTTCCCTCCTCACAAAGCTTTCTGTTCTTTCTTCTTGCTAGAATTTGGGATGCTCAGTGGAACTTCTCTGGTGGTTATCCTCTAAATTTAGCTTGGCCTTTGCTATTCTATTCATTTCCCCATTCTAGCTGTGTAATAAATGTGATGTGCAATTTAGATGCCACTGTTATATTACTTCACTGTTTTCTCTAAAAACATTTTTTTTTTATTCCATGAAGTCCGAGCAGTTAACCAATATTCAGGGCTTTGCATAGTTTTAGGGTAATTTTTTTCTTCCTCCAGTAAGGTGAGCATGATTTCATGAGACAGAATTTTTGTTAACACAATCCAGTTTATTTACAACATATGAATACCAAGAACCATTCGCTTGGAAAGAAGAGGTAGAATGAGACTATTTCCCTGCTAAAAGTTTCCGAGTGTTTCATCTCTCTCTTTTAGAACCTTCTCAGGGCCACACTTGTTTCTCTTACTGTCTCTAATTTCGTTTTGCTTCTGACAAGGGAGCCAGTTTCAACCAAAGAATGTCCCACTCTGTGCTCTCATCAGTTTGTAGAGACAACTCCACCCATGTTACTCAACCTCTGCTGAGACATTGCCCATGTGTGGAGCTCTGGCTCAGAGGGTGCCAGCTATCTTATTCTCAATAGGTGCTCAACAGCTTCTTCCATCTGGCCAGAATGAGGAATAATTCTCATATTTATGACTTACAGACATATTCACTGGCAGCTCCCCTGACAACTTTGTGCTTATTGTAAGAAAGATGTAGATTAAGCAGACAGGTATAAATCTGATACAAAGTTAGCTTCAAGAGAGATGTTCATAATGCTTTCCTTTCAAATGGAAAAAGTCAAACATCACCACGAACAAATCATGTAAAAAAGCACACAAAAATAGTTATGGCCTGATTTTTGTTCAGAAGGTTTCATTATGTGAATTAGAAAACTACATATACATTTTACAGATAAAAGGAAAAAAATGTGATAATTAGACATCATAGTTTGGACATGAGGGTTCTTGAAGCTGTGCTGAGTGCCAACAGTTAGAAATTCTCCTGGACTGATATTCCCGTCTTGTATCTTTGTGGAATCAGCTGTCATTATAGGCATTGTATTGTTACTATGGATCATGAAAGGAATAAACAAACTTCGAAGAAAGATTGAGTCTTGCTGTTTGGAAAACTGCAGAGCTTTCCTTCTCTCCCAAATGTAATTAAACCAGCAAAACACCATTAGCTTGAAAAAAGATCCCATTTTTTTGGAAGTAAAATCTTGCATTTCACATAACACCACACTGACATCTCACCATGAGGTCTAAAATGCCAGAAAAGAGGTCTGTTGACCTTTCCAAGCAGAAACGAAATACACTTCCAGCTGACACATATACCCCTGTCCCACCACACATAGTGTGTGTTCTCATCTCTGTTAAGAACATTCAAAAAACCCTATTACCTTCATGGGAGACATTTATGCAGGCCCTGAACCACCAAGGTCTTTACTTTTAAAATTAGCCTGAGCTATTTACCAGGGTTGATGAGGCATAGTATTCTTCTTTCCCACATAAGTCACCACATATGCAAAACATCACAGGATGTTCCTTCCTTTCTTCAAGATGACTTTCCCTGCCTCTTCACATCAGTTTGGCTACACCAGCTCTTCTAGAGAAGTCCACATGCTGACAAATAAACTGTCATTTCCCACTTGTAATAAGATTATTCAGTCCTTGGGAACAGATTTATTAGCTACTATTATTTCATGTCTAATCACAGCCTTGCTTTTTATAAAGCAAATGAACAGGGATGGATTGCGTTGAGAGCTTGAGGTACTAAATATTTGGATTAGGACTAGGTAGACTTTATTACTTGGGAAGAAAGCACAAGGAAACAATAAAAAGACAGAGGGAGTAAGCTTTTTTATAAACCTAGGCTAATAGATATGAGGAGTCTTTCAATGGACTTTCTGCATGTCTCAGAGCCCTTACATAGGCCAAATACACCTTCATCACAGTAGTCCAGCAAAGATGTCATCTGTTATGAATAAATGCTAACAGCAAAATGCAATGTAGGCAACAAACTACAACACTGGAATAAACAGGTCTGATAGTAATTGTGTGGTGAGAGAGAAATTTTGTGTGAGGTAGAAACCACATTTATACCAGATAGCATGGGCAGCTGTCCTGGAGTAGAAGGGGTATAATGGGGCCCAGCTGTAACTGCTACTCTCCCAAGCATCCACCATGCTGGAGATTATATTGGGAAAAGTAAAATCCAGGTACTGCTTCCTCCCTTCCCCCTCACCTTCCAGGGTGAAGCTTAGAAGGAGTCAGAGGCTCCAGCTGCAGGAAGAATTCCAGATGTAGCAGACCAGTGAGAGTCCTTTGAGCATTTGGAAAACTTCCTGCCTAGGGCAAATTTGGATTTTTCATTCCTGTGCACTGACTTTCGCTCCAGTCTCTTCTTCCTGGACTTCCTTCCTGATACTCTCTTAATCTCAGTCTAATCCCCAGCTGTCTCTCCTATTACCTCCTCCTCTTACCCTGGCTTATCATCTTCTGTTCCTTTCAGTGTTCCCACTCTTCTTACTTTTCCTTCTACTTAATATTCCCACCAAAGTAACCCCTGAGCATAACATTGGCATGAGGTCTGCTGCCATTCCACTGTTCACGTTTGCTGCATGTTAAACCCATCCTTGAGTCTATCTTGCCTATCTAAGTAGAAGTTCTTTGCAGTAAGCTGCAGCAGTAATTCTTCCAGGACTGTCTCCTTTGGTGCTGAGGCATAATCATTCTCCTTATTATTGCTAACACATAAGTAAGCACAAAATCAATCTTTTTTCCAGTCTCAGGATTCTGTTGGGTGTCTTATTGTATGGCCAATGCAATTGAGGGAGATGACATAATAGAAAGAGTAATTTTCCAATCATATTTCTTAATGTAGAAGTTCACCTTACACTGTTTCCCTTTTCTTAGTACAATTTGTTGATGTTGTTGCAGTTTTGGGAAATTAGTCCTAAAAAATAACATCTAGTTCAGACACTTCTACTGAACTGGAAGAAGTGGTATATTTGAATATTATCAATTGAACTGTACATATATATTAACAATGAAAACCTAGTTTTGGTGATGACTTCAGTCCTACAGGACAGTCTAGCAATCTTCTCTGTTTTCAAGGGATATGCTAACCAAAAGATCTAGGCAATGCTGTTGGGATTTATAGGGATCACTAGCTGAAACCTCTCTCACAGAATGCTTCTGCTGCCAAGTTGCATGTGGAAATCAGTATAGTGCTGCACTGCTAACACAGGCTACTACTATAGTGCCTGATATGTTTGATACTATCACGACAGTCCAATACAGTAGTATATTTAAGATTAGAACTAGAACTGAACTATCAAAATGGACAGTTTGGGGCATTCTACCAGATCCTAACAAATAGCACATTTTTGTTCTCCAAATAAAGGCCAAGCTTCAACTCAGTACAGCTGAAGAACACTTGGAAGAGAGGTGCTTTTATGCATTTTGGAAATGAGAACTCAATCCTGCTCTGTTGTAGGTGCCTGTAGTCATTCCTGCTCATGGTTCATACAGTGGTTTTCCACAAGCATTTTCCAAGGACATCTGGCACTTTACACTGGCTATCCAGAACCATGCACAGATGCAAAATATGGTGAAAGTGTTTAATTTCTGGAACGAGTATGAGATGTTTATTTATAGCTCAGTGCTTCTGCAATATAAATTCTGCAATACAGTACCTGTAAGTACCATGTATTGCATAATTTTGTGTGAGCACTTTACTTCACAAAAGGTTTTAGGAATACAGCATATGCAGTGGAGGCAGTAAAATTGTGTCTAATTATGGCAAGACATTAATTAATCTGCAGGTGTTAACAATTAGCCAAGGTCAACAACCAAAAGTGGTTCTGCCCTGCAAGAAGGCAACCAGAGGTGGTGTGCATTTTGGTCTCGTACAGGGTTCCTTTTCACTTTTTTCTGCTCCACTAAAACTTTCCTTACAAAAATCTTTGGCAACCTTCTCTCAGAGAACCTCTGCTCAATCATTCCTGCTTTCTTAATCCCCTTCTTTTATTACCTCTCCTCACTTGCATGGAAAGTGTATTTTCTCTTTAGCTGATGGCCCAGTTCTTCAGAAGTACTTCCTTGTTTCCATTGTTTTGGTCTGTCAGTGTCTCTTATATGGCTCTATTTTTAATTCTTATACTTGGTATTACTCAGCAATATGAAATTATCATATGTTACTACTCAGTAATATTATTATGTTGATTATTTGTATTGTGGTAGTACTTGGGAGCCTTCATCATAGGTTATGACACATTAATGTAGTCCCCGTGCAAATTCACCACCGAAAGATGATTCCTACTCCAAAGAATTTAAAAGTTTAAGAGAAGAGACAAGACAGAGAAATAAGTCACAGATTTGAGAGGGAAGATGGAAGGAAAGAAAGAAGGAAGGAAGGAGGGAGGGAAAGAAGGAAGGAAGAAAGGAAAGCACAAGAACTGTCTTGCCCCAGTTCTTTATCTGCATCTGCAGCTCTGGCCTACGTCTTTTTTTTTATCAGTTTTATTAATCACTATTCCTTTATATTAAAGGGTTACTATCATCTTAAATGATGAAATCTGAGTTCCTTAATTTTCCCACATATGTTCTTTTTAGAGTCTACTAGGATTCACATTGGCTCCTGAAAATTCCCAAATGCATTGATCATCTTTAGCGTGTTACTCTCTTCCAAAAGCCAGACTGTGACCAATTTATCCATGTATAGTGTTTGTGGCCAAATTTTTGTTCCAGCTTGCTTAAATCTAAGACAATGTAATCGATATAATCAAATTTTCCTTGTAGAAACACATCCACTTTTACAGTGTGAATGGTTCCTAATACTCAAAACTAATGAGACAACTACCGAAAATTATCCTGCAGCTATGGCTGAGAAAGTTGATTTTTGTACACGTGGACATGGCAGATGGGAATTCCAGAGATTCATGAAAACAAAATTCCAGGTTTGAATGACAGCCAGTTTGTGGATTAATGCAAAGAACACAGGCTAAATTGAGTGGCATGTATGCTTTTTTTGATTAAATTGGAATATCAGAAGAATTCTTGGTTCTTTTGGGGAAAATAGGGTTAAGTTTCTTTCTATTAATTTTTCATTAGCGGTGACAGGGTGTAGAGAGCATTAAAGAGATTTACTCAGTGCCAAAAATCTTCACAGGGTGTACAGGGTCTACATTTTGAGAAGTTTTGACAGAAATGGATAGCATTAAGGGCAAAGTTTACTGAGGGAACGTGAGCATAAATTCATGAGATGCTGGCCACAGCCACAAAACCAGCATGGGAAGTACCCACTCCTCTTGTACTACCACTGGTCTTTAATTCCTGTCCAGTGACAGTTTGCTCTCTCCTCAGCTGTGTAGTTACAACTGATCATAGTGTTAAAACTGTCAAATAGCTCACTGAAAATATCATAAACAACTTTTCATAAAAGAGAGAGTGCTTTGGAGTGCAGAGAAGTGAAGGCAGGATATAGTCACATTTTTCTGTTGGCTTTCCTGACACAGACAATGCCTTACCTGATATATAAATGCATATAGATATATATTCAGAGAGAGGGAGAGACAGAGAGATAAATAGTATACTGTGTTAACAGAGGAACTGAAGATGCTAGTAAATGGAAGAAGACTGAATATTGTTCAGCAAACCAACATCCTGCTCCTTCCAACAATTTAGCAAGGGTGGAATTTCTAGCTGACAGGAACTAAAATTGTACTTGGTGGTATAATAAGATCTAAATTAATTAAAATGCATGGAGTAAATAAGTAATGAATGTGTGATTGTCTATCTCCTTATAAATCTTTTCCTCATTTTCCCTTCTCCATTTTTTCCAGTTCCTGCACACTCTCCAGCATCATTGTTTGGAAATGTTTTAATGGGATTTTGAACACAGAACAAAGATCTCTGATAATGAAATGTAACATTCTTCATGTGACAAATGTTTCTGAAGCCCATCTCTCGTAGTCATTTTGATAATGCTATGTATGAAAGAGGTTTGTATGTGTGATTCCTGCTATGCACCAGGAGAAATGAGGCAAGAGAGGTAAACAGGACTGCATTTTCAAAAGGGTTATTAACTTTGGATGCTTTTGTTCAACTTATTACTCCTTCTCACTCAACAAGGCTGAGCATCTCACTCAACAAGGCTGAGCATCCTCAAATCCTGTGAAGGCAGCCAGTACTTATAAATGCTTAGCACCTTGGAAATTCTTGTTTTTAAATATCTAACAACTACCTGCATTCAATAAAGTATTTGAATATGAGGGCCAGAGGCTTAGCATGGTGCACTGGAGTACTTTCCCCCCTTTAGAGTACACACTTCATCGCTAAGAGCTTACCGCATTTCTTTATATCTTTCGAGAATGTCAAGAATGTCAAGATGTCAAGAGTGACATGCTGCTGTCCCACCACCCCTGGACATGCCAGTGGCAGCCTTCTCCTCTGCTCCAGGTCAGAGCAACAAGCTGTTGCCCAGGTTGGCCTATGGGGGCCAAAATCTGTTTTTGTGTCAGAGATCTACTCCCTTGTGCCACCTGCATCCCTTCTTCCTTGGGCCAAAGACTTTAATACTTTCCAAATTCAGGTCTGAGAAAAATAAACTTTGCTAGTCTGAGACCAAGCAAATGGGAATGCTTCAGTTTCTGCTCCCCCCCCCCAAAAAAGTTTTTTTCTTACTCTCTTTTTGTACTTTAGCCTTACCATTATTTCTTAATGGCTCTCCACCAGAAACCTCCTTTCGTTTGAGAACTTGCAGTCCAGTAACAGAATATAAGCAAACAGTAAAAGAGAGGGAGTTCCTAAAAACAGTAACAGACACCTCCCTCTTTGTCTCCAGTATAAAAAGGCCTGTAAATCCAGCTGTCTCTGATGTTAGTACAGCATCTGAACCACAGTACTATTTAACTTTTTAAGAGTCAAAATGCTGTATAAGGAGTAAGAAAGTTCATTTTTCGTTGGGCATTGGACAAAGCAGGTGTTACAAAAAGCTTGTGCCACTGCTGCTCTTTTTCATGGACTTTCTGCCTTCGCAAATCTACTGACTGGCTTGAGATCTGACTGTGAATATGCAGGAATCAGCTGAAATTTTCATTTGAAACGACTTTTGTGTCCAAAGCTATCATGTTACTCCTTAGAGAATGTTTTTTCCATATGCTCTTCAAATTACAGCTGTTCAGACAATCCTCCTACATCTAAGTCATTCAAAACAATGAATATTGTACTCATGCTATTGAGGCACAAAATGTCTTCATACTTCATCAGGAAATATTTTAAACCAATAATAGGCAGGCAGAACATTCACAATTAGGGTTGCCAATTTGTCCTCAGTTCACATATTTTTAAACAAAATAGTATGTTGTTTTTCTGAAAAAAAAAAAAAAAAAACTAAAAAAAAAAAAAAAAAAAAAAGAAAAACACCCAACATGTGAAGCCTGACATCAGCTGCAAAGGAAACTGAAGACTGTTGTCCTGGAATAGAGTAGAGGGGTTTATAGAGCTGTTGTCACTGCTGCTGGCATTCCCCTCCTCTTGCAGCCTCAGAAAATGCTCTCAGCCTTATTCTGAAAGAAGCACTTTTGCTGTCAGAAAGATGTTTAATAAATTTGTTTCCACAGGAATGCAACTTTGGTCTCCATTTAAGCAGCAAATTCAGTCTGTCAGGTTTGGGGAGTAGTGCTATTATCTTGGCTTCTTTTTTGGTAAGAATGAAATTGAACCTCTGGCTATTATACTCACTTGGAGCATAACGTGAACCCAAGAATGGTTTCACTACATTAACTACTATTAATGCTTCTCAGTTGCATAACATAAGTATAAAATGTTGGCCTCAAAGAGAAAATATTCATCTGAAATCAGTTCAAACTTCAAGAAGTTAGTGTCAGTCCTCTAACAATTTTTGTACCTTTTCAATTTTTAATTTTTTGTTTCGTTTCCTATATTTGAAAAATAAATTTATTCTATTTCCCATAGCAAGATAGATCAATGAAAAGCTGCCTGCATATGCACTGGAAAAGGTGAAATTATAATATTTTGAGTTTACTGATTCAGAACTCTGACTCACTAATCAATATCAAAGGTGTTTGGCATAAATTATGTTCATTTCCCGTGGCATCAATCTTAAAAATGGCAAAATGGGCAGATCTCTACATCCATGGAGAGCCCAAAGTATACAGCTGATATCTGCATGTGCAAAAGAACGACTCTCATCTGAAAAGAGGACAAGGGCACATCCCAATACTTCTGTCTTTATTTAAATTTCATGTTTCTTTATGTTGCAGAAATTGAACTATAAGTTCCTGACTGCAATTATCTTTATATTTATACTCTCTCACACAAAAACTGTTTTATTTTATTAAATATTTAAGCAAGTGTCATAGTGCTAGTCATGTTTTATGACCTTCAGTACAAAAAAGGAGTAAAACTGTCTTTCAGTTACCTTCAATTAATAGTTTCCAATTTCTAGCTTTACTCTTAGATTGTCAGCTAGCTGTTCCCTATACAGTTTTAAAGGAGCATACAGAAATTCTAACATGATTTATGTCTGTCTAGTAAACCCAAACACATCCTTTTTGTGACTGCTTTCAAATGTTGCTCATTCAGGTTCAGTAGAATTAACAGAAAAACATTTCCAGAGGAAGTTTTCAGAGACAGCAGTGCTATGTTATAAAGGTGTAAGCCCAAACATCATAATATCTGCAAGATTTGTCAGCAGAACTTTTCTAGGCATATAACATATTTCATAAAATCCATCTGAATGCTTTGCAGCCTTCCATTTGTGGCTTTCCTTATTGTTTGGATTTTAATTCATTGGTTCATCTATGGAAACTGGCTATAATTTTCAAATTGTTGTAAAAATAGTTGGCGCCTAATAAACAGGGAAAGAAACTTTATAATTGCCTGGAAAATGGAAATTAATTACTAATCACTCAGGTGCACCTTGCACAGGTGCAGGGACTGCAGAGAAAGTGGGATCATAACCCAGATCTGGGATCGTGCCCCCTTTTGCAAGTGGCCATGACAGGATTTGTGAGCCCCATGGGTGCTGCAGCCCGTCCTCCTGCAGCCACAGTTGTCTCCCAGATGGACCCCAGGCAACCCACCTCAAGGATACAGATGCGCTCCCCTCATGTCCTGCCAAGCAGGTAGTAAAGTCTGAAGAACCGTTTTTCATTTCAGGTAAAACAAAGGGGAACAGTCCATTGAATGGGGTACTCGACTGTTAGGAAATCATCAGTAAGGACCAGGAATATACCCTATCAGATTCAAACGGATTTGCGTTGTTGTGCAAACTCTTAGTCACATGTGAAGTAGCCCAGACCAGCTAACCAACAGCACAAACACAGGATAGGGAGCAAATGGCTAGGTAGTAATTTTGCAGAAACAAATGAGATAGATAGCCATGTCATGCTATAGCAGAAAAGGGGTGGGGGGGAAGTATTCTAGGATATATAAAAGGAGTACTGCCTGTGAGATATATGAAAGAATTCTTACAACCTACAGATATAGTCATCACTGAAAAAGCATCAACAAGAGTCCAGTTTTGGGCACCTCATTTTAATAAAGATATGGACAAATAGAAGAGAGGTCAGAAGATGATAGTGAGGAAGATCAGAGACCATGAAATCATGGTCTGCGAGGGGATGCCGGTGGAAAAGCTAGAAAGGGGGGCTAGAAAAGACAGAAGTGCATAGCTAAAGATGTACAAACTGTTGAGATTACAAAATGAACCATCTCATCTCCTTTACAGAGGTGGCTATAACAAGAGGTGAGCAGCTGAAAGAGAGTAAGAAAGTTTCAGGATAGATAGTAGGAAAGATTGCTTTCCTACATGAGGAAAGGTCACCTCAGCGCTACAGGAAGAACTGCAGAACCTCCTTCATGGGCATCTCTGGAAGCTGGCTGGACAAACATGTTGAAGCGACAGGGGAACAACTCACCTCGCCTGACACTTTTTGGGTTGAAATGGACTTCTTTTGCAATCCCTCCTAACTGTATGTTTATATGTCTCCATGGTTGTTAGCCTTGATCCAGGAATCGTTGTATGGAAGGCATGGATGATTACGAAGTGATGATTTTTTTTGTCATTTAAGAAATATCTTCAAAGAATAAAGAAAAAATTCCTATAACATGGAGTTTGGGGATATGTTTTGCTGCCAGGAACAGAAAGGTTTTCTGAGTTTGCTACAGGTGCCATAACTTCTTGGCTTCTTCTATGTTAGCTATTGAGCTTAAGAAAAAGATTTCAAGACTTTGGTCCTGGGGGATTGTTTATTAATGAGAAAAAAGGTATTCTGAATTAGAGTTCAAACAATATATTTGACAATTTTTTGTTTTAGATATTTCTTCTACTCGAAAAGAAAATCATTTCCTATTAACAATTTAAATTCCATATTGCATCCGTACATCTTGGATATATCTACAAGGTGTATCAAGAAATATGAATGTACATGTCATGACCAGTGTTAGCTAATATTTATGATTTGTTGTTGATTAATATTTATAACTATCTTATAAAGTATAATTTTAACCCAGAATAATGCAAGCCATGATTTATCTGTAGGATATGGGAGATCGCTTGTCTTCATGAATAATATCCAAAATCCCAAACAGCTGTAAGAAAATTTGGTAAATGTAAGGTTGTTTCTAGAAAAGAGCCAGCCCTTGTCCCTGGAAATCTATTTATGAAAACACAGGGGTGAGCTGGAAATTTCACACACCGGCTGTAAGTAAAAAGTTTAAACTGGAAGGAGGTCTGAGTTATCGCTACATTCATATGCATATGACGGCAAAATATTTTCAAGCATTCAAACAAGTTGTAAAACACGTTCCTTTTGATTTCTGTATTTAAGTTCAATGAATATATGTACATGTGAAAGCTCTTTCAAATGAATATTTGAATGTTTCCTCCAATAATTTCTTACCTCTTTGCTCAGAGGAAATTACAACAAATATCAGTGCATTTTAAAATCACTGTTTATGAACAATTCAAAAGCAGAAATAGTCCAGTTTTGAATGACAAGTTGTTTGCTAAGAGAAAGTCACTGAAGTTCAGTGATTTCTGTAGTTTTGTAGTCACTGTGTTTATCAATATCCCTGTACTTTCTTGAGTGCTGCTAATTGCAAACTAATGATGTATTTCAGAAAGACCGCTGAGACGGAACATAAAAATCAATCTTCTAAAAGTTGCTTAAATACATACCATTTTAATATTAATATTTGTGTTATAGCACCTAGAGACCTGAACTGACCAAGAGGTCATATTTTCTTGTTAGTAGACAAATACTTTGTAATAGAGACTTCAGGTCAAAGAGTCAAAGCTTTTACAATCTTAAAAGTCCTATTGTTTCAATGTTTCAGACATCAGAAATATGTTTTCTGGCATATAAATCTACCCTTCTTGATATTTAGAAATACTCCAAGTACATTAGAAACCTATAAATGATATTATTAGCAAAGAGGAACATTGCCAAGAAACTGGTGTGTTCTATTTGGCACCAGCAGTTCCCAGTACTCTTCCTACTCTGAATATCCTTCATGTTTATAGCAGTAAAATAAAACTTGGCAGGAACAAATGCAAAGCAATATATTACATGCTATTTCTCAAATATCCCTACATGAAGAATGTCAGGCTTATTCTATTCCAAGGAAAGATAAAGTATTAAATACAGGAATGAAATTAGAGAACTGTCTGGTTATTTTTCCCGTAACATTTTATGCATGTGTGATTTCACAGTAGCTTAAATTTTCTAACCCATGTCTTGACTTACATACTTGTATCTAGATATGTGGTCTCATTTCAGAAGTGCTGAATTCCCGCATCTCCCACTGAGCAAGCACAGTTGAGCTGATACACAAAATTGACCTATTTACTTACAGTCAAATCTAATATTCACTGAAATTAGGGGGAAAAAAAAAACTTGTGTGAAGTCAGGTGAAGGACTTTGCTTGATTCTTTGGCTTTAGGCACCCACTAAAATAAAATTTTGTCTAAAGAACCTTTAAAATGTCCAAAAGGAATTTAGTAGAAAAGTTTCACTTTGAGGGGAAAATGTTTTTTTTCTGAACATTGACACTTTTTCTAGAAAATATGTTTCTAAGTCTTTTCTACTTGTTAGTAGTTGAGAAAGAACAATGACAATATGTATATATATATTACAATATTTCTTATTCAGAATAGTATGCAGAATTTTCCTTCCAAACTATCTAGGAGAAACATTTGCATTTGCAATGTTTTATCATGAAGCAAAAGAGTAATAGCTGGAAGATAATGAAAATGCCTTTTAATAAATGAACTATGATTGTACAATATTGTTATTCAAACTACTTTCATATCTCAGCCTATTAATTCAGGCAGTTTTCTCATGGCCTCATTATATAATCTATTTATACTGTGACTGCCTGGACTGCGAGCTATATTTGTTTTACTTTTACATTGTACTGGGAAGCATTCATTGCCCTCTTTTAAACAAGCATTTAGAACTTGCCACTTTCTGTGAAAAAAAAAGGAGTTTTCTCTTAAATTATAGGCAAAGCTGGCTGAATTTCTAGGAAAAAAACCCTCACTTAACTGAATGACTTGTCCCACAGGGCAACATTACTTACTGAGTAAAGCGTTTTGTTAAATAATGCAATAATGTTTGAACAACAAACCTTATTAAAAAACAAAATGAAATAAAATAAAACAGGTGTAGTTCACAGATTTGCCCACTAATTCATTGCCTCTGGCAACTAATTTATAAGTACTCTTCTGCCTTGTGCTTCCTTCTGGGCCCACTATCCAAACTTTCTGACTTCCTTGTGAAAATCTTTACACTTCTGCCCTTATCCTACTCCATATAATCTTAGAAATACACCAGGGCAGCCCAGCTGAAATATGCAGCTTAAGCCCAGTCGTGCACTGTCAATTTAGCAGCCAGATTTCTTGTGCCAGAGCCGAAACGCTTTCAATGGCCTTTTTTGAATATATAAGCTTAAAAGGAGTTTTGCTGAGAATTATGTCATTCCAGTGTTCAATCCACCTATAACTTGGAAATAAAAGAGCCCCCTTTTTTAAATTAAGAAGCTTTGAACATAAAATTTTCCTTGCAACAATATAGATTCCTTTTTCTAGAGAGACTGAAGAAATTTCTTAGCATGAGAGAAAAATACAAAGAAGTATAGCCCCGTGGGAGTGTTCAAGTGTACATATTTCTTAAGTCTGGTTTGTGAATAATGGGAAAAGATGTCAGAAAAATATATGTGCTAGGAGAAGAAAACTTTAAGCAATGCAGTCTGGCAAGCAAAAGATGTAGCTTGAATTCTAATCTTTCTCCATCTAGCACTCTTATGCCTTGTTTTTCTTTCTTACTTTATTTTTCTCCTTTAATTTACTTAGTGGTTGTAATTATTTGCATTTAGTCATATATAAGTGGCATATTTTTCCATAGAAGATGCTCACTCACAACTATCATTCATTATCTATAGTATTATGTTCTAGAGCATAAACTCTTTAGGTACCCAAAGAATACACACTTTTGCATACTAGAATATCTCCCATTTAGTAGCCTTTAATAGAGAAAACAATGAATTTAACTACTTTGCCCTTTCCATACCTACCCTTCAATAATGGCTTTCAAAGGGAAAAATCTGGATTGCAAATACCAACTTCAGTGCCAGAAAAAAGCCTAGTGTGTCTGTACAACCCTATAGCTCCTGCTGAACTGCAGTTTTAAAGTGGTGATTCTTTTGTGCCCACAAATCATTTCACTCTGCATTTCAGTGTTAATATGTTCCCTCAATAACTGGTTCACATGAAATAGGTGGCTATAAAATTTGCATCCATATTTTTATTGTACTAATAAAGAGGGAAGCTCAGGCTCTGCTGCACTGAAAATTTACTCCATAATTTCTTAATTCAGACACGCGTGAAAAGAGGATTTTGGATCAAACAAGACAAGCCATGGGATTTCTCTGAAATAACACATACTTCAAATTATCAAATATTTACAATCTACAAGAGTGCCAAAAATAAATCAAGCAAATTTAGATGACTGTTGTAAACTCAGTTATATTAGATTGAACATAGCTCATATTAAATTTTAATCACTAATATTTACACCAGAGAAACCAAAGAAATCCCAGTTTGTAATTTCTCAAGGGGTACAATATTTTTACTGAGTATAGCACTGCTACCTTTTGCAGTAGCTCAGAAAGATCTGTTATTCCAAATATTTGAGGTATATGTTTATTTTCATTTATTCTCTATTAAATGTAGAAAGTGTCCTGGAATAAACATTTGGATTATACACATATTTTTGCTGTTTATCTCTTTCTCTGCCCCTAGAGTGCAATGGAGTTTGGCTCCCATCTGATCAGGGCTGCTTTTTGCTGGGTGCTCTTTGCATAAGCTGATGTGCTCTCACTCTCTAGACAACAAACTAGATAAAAGAAACTGAAATAAAATATTACTATCCCTAGTTTTCAGAGTTTCCAAGGCTTTGGCACTGATATTCTCTGCCAAATCTGAAGAGGGTGTTTACACATTAGCCTTTCTGAAGCTGAACTCAAATCTAATGATTAAGGTAATCCTGAAGTCTATAGAAAAGCCAGAAATTCGACCCAGATGCTTTTTACACTCTTTTAACCAAAAGATGATCTGTTCATTCTCCGTTCTTACTTCAGAAAGTGTAGTTACCTTTGTGTATTTTCAGAAAGGCTTTTCAGAAAGGAAAGGTTTCCTTTTGATTTGTGAAGTATTTTGTTGGATTCTGAAGTAGGAGAATTATTCACTGGGCCCAGATCTTGTTTCAGTACTGTAAGTCAGCTAGTTAAAGACTGTGAGAGAAGACCAGAAGTCAAAAATAATCCATATCACAACTCTTTAAAATGTGATTATAAATCCAGTAAGCTGTATAGATCCTCAGTAGATCTCAGGAATACTTTTCGTAGAAAGTATCGTCAGAAAGGAGAAACCAAGGAACAGGATACGATTAGGTCACCTGAGATAGATAACCTGCAATTTTTACATGGCGGCTAATTTAGTGCTTTTATATTGGATGCTCAAATGCAGGTTTGTTGCTTTTCATATATTTTGAAGATATGTGAGAGAACATAACACACTGAGAAAAGCTCACTCAAAAGAGGGTTAATCCTTTATCTCCAAAATGAGATTTTTCCTTTTGATTTTGTTAGGTTAAAAATAAGAAGAAATTTAATCATTTTTGGGGGAAAGATAATTAGACCAAGCATGAATACGTTTGAAAATCCCTTGCTGTCAATAAGTGCCTCTACATAATTAAAAGCCTGGTGTTGAAGTATAAGACTTCGTAATGTAGTAGATGAGGCATAGAAGATGCTCTATCCACTATTCTGCCCTCCTGTGAAACTCACACAAAGTTCTGGATATCCTATTTTAAGATTAACTCAAGAGAATCTAGGGGAGAATAAATTAATCATAGGAAGACTGAAAAAAAAAGCATAATATGAGAAATGGTTTAGAGGACGTATTTTTTTTAGAAAAGAGAAGCTTGAGGAAGGACATGATAACAGAATCAATATGCAAAAGATTGATATGAAGAAGCCAATGATCAACTGTCCCACTAGAAGCAGAAGCAAAAGTAATTGGTTTAATTTGAATCAAAGACTCAGACACTGGGAAAGCTTTAATAACCCCAAGGAGAGTTAAGTAACAGGACCCAGCTGCTGGGGAGCAGGGCACTACTGCGATAGCCTTGGTTCAGGGAAGAGCAACAGCCACGGAGAGAGAACAAACATCTCCCAGAGGTGCTTTGCTGGATCCTGGATCCCATAGCAGGAAGGAGGACTGGATGATCTCTTATGGTCCTTCTCCCATATTGCTATTTTTCATGTGACTTACGTGCTGCATGTCGTCATGAGCCTGCAGTGGCATATCAGTGCTGTTAAAATGGGTGCCAGACCTTTACTTCGTAGATACAATATGCAGTTTATATGCTATAAAATGCCGTGGGTCATCAACTCAAAAGCAAATCAGTGTAAAAACAGTGTTTGTCACACTTGTGGCTCCAACTTTTACAAACCAACAAACCATGACATTTGTGTGTCAAAACAATTCTTTGCTTAGATAACATACCTTTTTTTTCCCCCTGGAAATTAATGAACACTAAATGAACACTGAAGGAGATTACTCCATTATGCTTGGCAGCTCCATAAACACTATGTCATATTTATTGTAATATGCAGCTAGTTTATGAGTGATGTACATTTAAACAAAGAAGATGTAGGACACCAGGTTACAGTCACATATTGAAAAAACTTATTGAGTTAAATAGGAATAAAATAAATATATCTTTATAGAAATAATCCAAAAATCAGAAGAACAAAATAAATAGAGATTCTTTTAGCAAAAGTTTTGTATAGATAGAACTCCATAGCAGTAATATAATTTTTCACTTGATTTTGTTGGCTGTTTTAGAAATAGTGCACAAAAACAATTTCTTCCTTGTTAATTTCTTAAACTCTTCTATAAACACATATGCTCAATTCAGAAGAACAAATTTCCGGTCTGGTAACTTTTTCCATTTGTCAAAGATCTGAATGAATATAAAGGTAAGCAAAATGATATTCTGATAAAATAATTTAACACAAAAGCTTCTAAATAAAAATTACATGTGGATATAAAGCCATTGCTCATAGGCAACGTGTCCAGTTAAATGGACTGGTAATGTTAGGTACACCATTCTCCAAGACTGAAGAGATTGAAAGAATCAAGAAATTCATGCAGAGCTTTTTGTGCCTTATGTAATCATGGGTTGATTCATCTTGGACTACCTCTTGGATTTTGGAAGAATTAATTAGAAAACACAAAAATTTGGTAAATAGTAGATCTGCTTGAAAATCAAGCTTTTACTCTTAGCGTAAAAGACGTGGGAGATCTGGGCAAAGGGCACACTGCAGGTCAGCGATAGGTAGAGCTCTTGCATATGTCACGTCAGCCACTTGTGCTCACAAGCTTTGCACAAATAGAGTGAAACTGGAAAAAGGAGGGGTAAAGTATCCAAGAGGTCTAGAAATGTCATATTTGATTAAGTCACATTCCACACTAATTTGCTGTATAATTGCTGAATGCCTTCACTCAAGAGTTTATAGTCATAGGAATCATAAGGTTAACACAATATTTCATAGAGTCCTACTTAGCAGCTACCAAATGGCTTATCCTTGGTATCAGATAGTGATTCCTACTTCTTTTAAAATACAAAAGGGTAAATCCCTTTGTTGACATCACTTTTTAACTGAGTAAGATAAAAATATGTATTTACATGTTTGTTTCAGTGAAAGACAAAATTCACAGCTTTTTCAGAAGAGGCCAAGCAATTCTCAGATTGGTGTAGAAAACAAATTCAAGCTACAATAACTATTGTATAAATTTTCATTATAAAACAGTAATTTGACACTGTTTTTCCTTGATGAAAGCTATGTAAGATTATTTTTTAAAGGTTCAGATGTGAAATATAAGAATGTGAATTTTCATCTTTTATAGACCCTGATCTTTAATTATAAACAGAAGGTCATATTGTGGTTTCATTTTTTAAAAATAAAATATCCTGAGATATAATCTCATAAGAGAAGCCATAAAAAAATATTCTCAGACAGGTTGAACCTTCCTTCTAGGTTTAAAAGAATATTTTTAACAAGTACAAAAACATTTTGCTTTCTCCGGCATATCTGGCAATAACATTTCATACATTTTGTAGCCCTTTAGTGCCACTAATTTTGTTCTCCTTTAATCCAAAACATACCATAAAGTATTTTCCATTTACTATTAAAAATGGAACTATATGAAGAAGCTGCTTGCTTTTGAAAATACCACCAACCTGACTCAATGAACAGAAAATCTGAGAGAACTGAAAGGGACATCAGTGGCACAATGCATGGGGCACAGACCCCATTCAGCCTCCACTTAGGCATGTTCATGGGTTTAAGGGTATAAAGCAGTCCCAGTGACTTCAGACCTTCAATGTTTAACACTTCAAGAACATGGAAGAAAATAAATATTTATTAAAGTAATCTTAATCCTAGTTGAGAATTTACCACTGCATGCCTGCTGTGATCCAGCATCCAGAGGTTTATTCTGTTGGAGAATGCAATATCTCTGGGACCTTCAACGAGAGGTGAGTAAGCAAAATGGACCCCTTGGTAAACCATAGAGATTTTTATCCTGGAAGTGCATTTGACAAATAGGTTATGAATATGAGGTAGTCACTTCAAATTATCCTTTAGGATAAAATATAACCTAAACCATAGCCATACCTGAATCCTTAAAAAAATAATGAAGTCACAACATGGAGCTTTTGTGAGATGTGAAAGATTCTACAAAACCTTCTGAATTATTAGAATTTCTTGGCATACTTTTAAGGACTGTTTTGTTTCTCCTTCTCTCTTATCATTTTAAAAATAATTGTTCATTTTCATGATTCAATTCCATCTCCTCTTTTGCCAAATGTTTCTTGTTTTAAATTGACATGAAAATGGCTCTAACTGTTTCGCAGGCTGTGAACCGCTTCTCAGAGAGCTGAATTTCCTAATTGTGACCAAAAGAAAAGTACTTCCTCTTAAAGAGATGATTCAAGCAATTTGGAGGAGAGACAGAGTTCAGGAACACAGTGGAAGAACTTCAACAATATGACAAATTACTGCTCCAAACTCTCCAAGTCTCAAGATCCAACTTGAAGTGGTTTTGGTTTTATAAATGAGGAATAGTTCTTGAATAGATTTTTGCTTGCAAGCATATATGTGGCTTCTTCAGGTGCAAACTTTCCATCTCATAAAAAAAGAAAAAAAAAAACCTAAAAAGTTGGTAAATTCATTTAAAAAAATCCTATTTCATTTTTACATGTGAGGGAAAATAACTTTATCCTTAAATTTAGCTTGTAAATTCAAAAAAGTTCAGTTCACTGAGACTATCAAAAGTGATTTGACATTAGCTGTCTGTTTTTGGGGGGTATCCATTTTCCAGTGCCTTATGGAATATTTGATATTCAAAAACTGTGCTTTGAAAGTCTCTTTAAAAATCAGATATATTAGAGAGATTGTGGGTAAATGTTTGTTTGTCACTTTTCCAGTTGTTGACTTAGATCTCTAAGGAATGCTTGTTCCTGTTATATTATGATAGATTAAGATGAGTCAAGAGATTCAGTGGCCAGATTTTGAAATGAAATGAAATCCCCAGATGCTGCAATTTCAATACAATGATGTGATTTAAAGCCATGAAGCTGTCTCCCAACATGTTCATAAATCTATTACATACGCAGATCTAGAAAAAATAACCAGCCAAATAAATACAAATCAAGCATATTTATAGTCAAAGTAAAATTTTATTTTCCTTCAATTGATACAGAATGTGTATGTATGCCATCCTCTGAATTAAAATGTAACTGATCTTGGGAGAGTAGGTTGCTCCAGGAAAAGAGGAATGTAAGAAAAAGAGGAGTAACTGAAAAGCATGTTGTAAAGAAGGAAATAAAACAAAGAATGCAGAAAAAGAATAATCTTCTATGTTTATGATTATTAGTAGGGTAAATCTTCCACTGTAATCCAATAACCCAGTGAAGTGCAATCACATTAAAAGTTCTTATAGGTAGAATTAGACTCTACTTTGTTTAGAAAAATTCCTTCTCCATTACCTCAGTACGATCTTTGTTCACGTGAACTATGGAAAATTGCTGTTGAGGAACATCAGTGCAATTACTAGATTTGGGCAATCCTTTCAAGGGCTTATTTATATGAGAAAAAACATATGAGTAAAAGTAGAAACTATTTAAAACAGAAAATCAGTCCAAAAAAAAAAGTGTCTCATCTATCCATTCTTGTGTTCAAGGCATCAGTTAATGGCAAGGTAAAGTGAATGTCTCTGCTAATACTTGCTGAAATGCAAGGGACATTTTGAAGCCTGGTACCTGGACTATATCTTTGTCATTCTCTGAATTTAACTTTGAAATATTTTATGTTTGGTGATCCTAATTACAAGTGATCTTAGAAATGGAAGAAATATGATTCTACACTGACAGAAAAAGATTTAAAAAATCTTCACATTTCTTTTTTTTTTTTATTCTGAGACATGCTAGTTTTATTTCACCTTTCTTGAAGAGACTTATGTTCTAGCTTTCTATGTCTTAAAACAAGGTACAATTAGTATAACTTGTATGATGTTGTCATGATCACCTCTCTGCTCTGAACGCTAGATAAGCTCAGTGCTATCAGGATTCTGCTCCCACATCATCTTTTTCTTTAGTATGTCTTTAAATTATCTCAGATACATGTACGTACTTGAAAGGTTCAAGAGCTACTAAAAAATAATTGTTTTTATTTGAACCCCACAGGACACCCACTGTTTGAACAGAACTGGAGCTCATGTACTCATCAGTATCTATTTTAAGATTCTCAACAGTTATGCACTAAAGTGAGATCAATCAACCCAAACAAAAACAGTAACTTTTATGATGCCATTACTTATATTTTTAAAGTGACTGTATCATACGTTTCTTAGCAGAGCTGAGGTTAGAAATTTTTTATTTCCTCAGCAGACTGCCAACATACAAAAATGAGCATTTTAATATAGACACACAGACACAAATCATACTATAAATGTCCTTTTTTTTTGGTCTTGCATTCTTTATTCAGGACTTTCCTCAGTAATGCAGTCATTTTTTCCCTCTGAAAAAGTTAGCTCTCTGTGATGACTAAATTGGAAATGAAGGATACGACCTGGCCATTCGCATGTTTTTCATAATCTGGGAATAGGTTCCTGAATGGCACAAGGCTGCACAGGATGTGTCTCATTTTGCATGCAGGTTCATAACCTCTGACTAACAGAGGACATGCAAGGTTTATAGTTCCAACAACTGCATGAACTACTGTGATCCTTTTCTAGGGCATTGTGTAATCCAGCTGGGATGGTGAGAGTTGTCCAGAGAATGATCTAAGGGCCATCAATATGAGAACTAAAGTTTGGATTTTTTCATCTGAACCTTGAAAATGATTGGAGTCAAACACAAGATACTGGAAAACAAAAAGAGAGGTCAAAATTTCATGAAAACAGATGCTTACTTGAAATTTCATCTCCTCTTATCTTAATCCTCTCTTGGATTCTCCAATCATCCCTCCTTTTTTGCTTTTTTTGCTCTTGGTCCTCAATGCCAGAGTGGCTTTCTTTTCTGGGAAGGTGTTCTCAAGACTGTCTGTTCCATTGGGGTTTGTAGCCTTGGGTTCCTACAGGCCCTTCAGTGCGGGCAATCTGCCAGCATGCTATTTCTTTCATATGTAGAAATTTTCCTAAGGGTAGGAGACAGCTAAGGTGTTAGGCAGGAACAATGTGCAATTCCAGCTGAAACACAATAAATGGAGTACCTGAGTACGGATACAAAGGTGTATCAGTGTATATAGAAGTATATATACTTTCGCATATGTTTTCTTCACTATCATTTAGTCAAGATTAAGTTCTGGGGTCTTTGGTTCCGTGATTACTTCTATTTATTCTCTCACTCTGTACTTCTAGGATGGCTGGTGACTGGAGTCATCATAAAAAGTCCTCTTTTATGGAGGATTCATAAAAGATCTAACTTCACCTATTCACTGTATTTTTGAGGTAGACAGATAATAGTGATCCTGATAATGTGCTTCTATAGTCTACACTGTGAAAGTGTGAGGAGTAGTTAGGACAGATTTCCTCCTCAGGGGCGGAAGTTAGATTCAGAGCATTCAAAATCATAGTGAGTAGTAAGATTACATCAACATGTGGTTATCTCCTGCAGCTGCTTGATGCAGCTGGACAAAACAAATTGATTCAGGAGAGAGTGCTAAGGACAGTGGAAATGAATGCCAGTGCTGAGTACAGGAACAAACTGACCCTTCCAAAGAAAAGAGCCCAAGGTGAAGGACGTCATCATATGAGGGATACTTCAACTGAGCGGTTGAGGACAGGTTGAATTTATTTCCTACAGTGACCTGCACATCCCACAGGCTTTCTGCAGAAGATGGCAGGGACATGACTCTGTAAGGGGTGACCTACAAAGTACATGGCCTTGTGGCATGGGGAAAAGAGAGAAGGGAAGACAGATAATGGTAGGATTGACTATTCCCCCAAAGAGAGAGCTGTCTCACATAATTTGAGAGAAGTTTGATGCTGTTTGTTTAAACTGTTACAGAAAAGATGCTTCTATGCTTGCAGAAAAATAATACTTTTGACAGCACACATCCAAAATCTGATATATTGGTCCTTTTGATCTTTACAAATGTCAAGAAGTTCAGGACTATCATTTTTAAGGTCACAGAGCATTGAACGAAACTTTGATACTGAAAATATCCTGTAACTAGATTTCTGTCTCTTTAGCTACCTTGTCAGGCTCTGCCTGGGTCAATATTTACCTGGGTCAATATTTACCAAGCTTGGGTAAATATTTACCCACATTGCTAGTATAGGAACCCCATTGCTATGGTAAAGAACAGTTTCCTACAGGTGCTTGGAAAAAATCATTAAACATAGAAAGAGCAGGAGAAATGGCCAGTGATATGTTGGAGAACATAGGGAACGTTGTTGTCCTCAGGAGCTCGTAAAGCCCAGGCATCAGATATAGCGATGGTGGCAGTGCAGAGGACCCCTGAGAGGCAGCTAAACATGGGATCTTCTTTCATTCCTTCCTGCTGGAGAGGGGCACTTACCTAGCTAATTAATGAGGACTTTGAGGCAGATCTGCCTGCCTCTCTTCCTTGCCACAAACACCACAAAAATTGCTCTATGGGCTTCACTCGTCAAAGCTGGGGTCTATGAGAACGTAGCAACGTAGCCCAAGACAACAGACCTTTTTAAGGAGGGCAAACTTTAAACAGGAATGAATCCGAATTTCTGGGCATGTTCTTGCAGGACAGACCTTTTCCTGCTGCCATGGTGTTACTCCAGACTACAATGAACACTGCACTTCTTTCCCAGGCTCCCCAAAATTCCCACTTGAGAGTGGATTCCCATTTTTCTGAGGAACCTTGCAACCCACACCTGCAGTGCTGAGGGCCTGCTGACTGTGCCTCTCTCTCAATCCCCAGCCCCACACACCAGAAACCATTCCCCTGAGCGTATCCTGTTCCTTATGAGGCCATTGCTTTTCTCCTTCCTGCAAAAGCTGCCAGTGGGCCTGGGCACAGCAGCCCATGTGAGACGAGAACGCAGGCTTCCTCTCTTCTCTCCAAGGGCAGTGGAAGCCCTTGGAAGTAACCCACTGCCCTTTGGAAGGCCCACAAAGTAAGCTATTAGCAAACGAAGCAGATGCTATCCATCAAAATATAATAAAAATACTGTTATATAAATAATATTAACATGTAGTTGCCTGTAACTTTTTGGGAATCAGTAACTGGAGCAGCATGTAGCCCTACAGGTTTTTTAAGATAGACTAATGAAATCTTACAGAAATCAACTATTCTAATCACAATGTTTTTGTTCTGAATAAGCTGTAGTTCAAGTAGATCAGATTGAGAAGGACATCAATCATAATCATTGACATTAAAATGACATAGTGACTTTTATGTTTTTTGTAAAAGTGTTTATCTTCTAAGTTACATAGGAAGAGAGGTAAGGAATTACTAGTACCACAAAGGATCCCATATTCTCACTTGAGCATACAAATTACCCAAAGAATAGTGTGCGCACACACTTAGTAGGGTATTACACCACTATTCAATCTCCCAGGTCTCCTCTCCTCTGTTCCTTAATCCTCCACATATTATATTTTTCATTTCAGGAAATGCTGGACATCTAGTATATACCTATTCATTTCTGGGTTTTGATAGAGAGAGGAGGCCAGTGTTAGTCTTCTCTTAAAGGGAGCAAAATCTTTCCCCTTCTGACTTTTTGGATGGCTATTTTTAAGAAAAAAAAGGAGGGAAAATCCCCCTCTCCCTGCACCAGTTCCTCTTCAGGAAGACCTGCAGCCCTTCAATCCATCATCCACCTGTTCCCACCTTGATATTTATTTTTTGCAGGTATTTTGGGTCTCCATAATCCTGAAGACAGAAAGAAGGAGATATAGCTGTCCATTCCCTCCCTTGTCTTCAGATAAAGAGATGATTCAGCTATTAAATTATAACACCTCTAGACTCCTTAACAGATATCGGAACAAATGCATTGGGATTTTACTGGGAAAGGATATGAATAGATTTTGTGAACCAAACTGACAACAAGCTTACCCTGACCTGTTCCTCATCAAAATCTTGCTTTGAAATGTTTTTTAAACAGCAAATGCAGCTGGTGACCAAGGTTCAAATAACTGACATTACTAAGACACAGCCAAGATTTCAGCAAGCCTCATGGCGACACTTCTAGACAAAGATAAGGCTTTGTTGTAAGCATGAAAGCTTGGAACACAACTAACCATATGTAGAAAAATGTCACAATAAAAATCATTAGCAGTCTTGAATCTAGTGGAGAGGAAGAGGAAAGAAGTTAGCTCAAGAAGTAGGGAGGAATAAATGATCCTTACTTTTACAGTGAGATATATAAAGAAGCTATAATATAAAATCTCTGATTGCATCTCTGTGCTACACTGACCAGAACTAGCAGTCAGTTATTCTACCATGTTTGCTTCCACCAAAGAAAAGAAATTATAATGTCTTTTCTTAAAATCAAATTAACAAAATTGCTACAATTTCAAGAGTTTATAATGCTTCTAAAAATTCAGACTTCTTTTCAACAACCTTTCACATTTTACAGGCTTTAATTTCAGATTTGCACCTGGTCCTAGCCTAGGGGCAGAAATAAAAGGGTACAAGTCAAAACACAGAGACACAAGCCTCCAGTATTTAGACAGGACATCCAACAGCACAGGGAAGCTACACATGTTCACACTGTGTTTGGGTTACTAAATAAATAGTAATTATTGTATTTGGTGTCCTTTGAGCTTGCTGGACTTTTAAAATTGTGCAGGAATAGAGAAACTGCATTTTAGCTTCTATTGATATTTGCCTCAAAATAGAGATTATCAAAATAAAATATAAATATAAACAATGAGCCACATAAGTTATTCCATGCATGCTTTATAAAAGCCCCACTGTATCTAGAAAAAAAAATGAGTTAAAGCTAATTTCCCCTCTGTGTTGCTGCCCTGGTGAGAATGCAGTAAAAAACCAAAAATTTATATAAAGCAGTCCTGACCACAAATGCTAGAGTCATTCTACTAATGAAAACATGATTTATATATACATTGAAAACACGCCATAGTTTGAAGAAATACATAAAAAGTTTATTATTATACAGGATAATAGTAGTATATTATATGTTACACTACTTGGCTTAGACAATGATTTAAGCAAGGCAGGTTGATATCTGTACAAATAGTTTCACCTAAAGCTACCCCTTTTTTCTGATGTTAATCTCCACTTTGACTCACTTTGACTAACTCTAAGATTAATTTTATATCATGTTCTTGAATTACAAATACTATAAACAAGAGAAACAGCCAAACTTTTTTTTTTTTTTTCTTGGTAATGAGTCAGAAAAAAACATAGTTAAGACCAAGAAAACTTTACTAAATATATATTTTAGAGACACAAATAAAATAAGCAAGATGAATTACATCTGAGCATCTGTCATATAGTCTACAAATAGTTTGGGATCCTAAACAGATGAAAAAGAAATAAAGCAAAAAAAAAAAAATAAAATAAAAAAAAATAAAATAAAAAGGAGGAAAAGAAAGCAAAAGAGCTGATAAAGTTTCTGGCTACAATACAGGAGACATATCATTACCATATGATCTAATGTGGGTGTCAGCCTGGATTGTGTTCATTGAGAGAAACCTTATTTTTTAACTGTGCTATGGAATAGAAGCAGGAGGGTTTTCCACCAAGTGACAGTCACTGAGCTGAACTTACCCCCTCCTCCTTTCCACACCTGCAAAGCCTTTTGCCTGGGTTGAATATTTAGTTTAATTACATCTCAGCTTTGAGAGCTCCTGTTGCAAATCCCTGGATTAAAAGGTATGGTTTTCAGTAATTCTCCTGAACTATGCTGCAGACTAATAAAACTTCAGACAAGTCTCCGGCAAGAGCTTTCTCTTTAAGAGAAGCAAGTAAAATCCTACTAAATGTTTAGCAATGTTAAATGTTGTATCCAGCATTTTTGTTTCTTGAGAACATGAGAACGCGTTCTCAAGGGCTGTGCACGTTTCCTACTGTTTGTTTGACTGTTCTGTCTTTTGTTTTGATTTGTATAAGCACTACTATAGTCCTTTCTTTTTCCTTACTGTAAACTTCTGCAGCAGTATATTCTCTGTTTGCAATCCAATGTTTAGAGTGTGTGATGTAGTGAGTGTAAAAAATGTGTGAGTTCTTACATTTCTGGTTGTAAAGTACACTCTGTGAAATTTTTCACTCAGACTGCTTCATCTATATTCCAACTGTTTATGAATATAATTGCAATTTCAGAGAGAAAAATGTGCAGTCGATAGTTAAGCAGACTGAATGTATACCTTTGTAATGTTAGAAAGTGCTATGGTACAGTATACAAACAAGGGACTTACATTTAAAGAAGGTGCCTGCAAATTAAATAGTAGAAAAGGAAATTTCTGGAGTTGAAGCTTCTGTCAATAGAGTTTTAATCTCTTTAAACTCCCAGATCCTGTGTTTCTGCAGCTAGACTTTATTACACAAAATGGATAAAATATATAATGTGGGGGATTTTTGGAAACTGTACATATCGTTCAACTTGCCTTTTGTAGCATTATGAGAGATTTCTGACAGGATGAACTAATGTTTAAAACTTAATATTAAGGCAAGCTGACAAGAAGACCACCAATATAGTGGTGACGTGAACTGATGAAGCATATTTCCAGTGCTATTTTGAACTGAAATGTGGCCAAGTCTATGGTATAGTTTCCTCTGTTTGTGGAAAACTCTTCCTCATTGTAAACATATAATTAAAGCAAATTTAAACAGTTATGTCCTGCAGACATAAATATTGTGTCACAGACATTTAAGAGTTCAGATAATTTTTTCCCTCTCTATTTTTTTTTTGAAGTGAAATGCAAACATTTCTTACTAGTTCAGTTCTGTATATATTTTTTATCTCACTGCTTACATTCCTTTACAAATACAAACAATAGGGAGAGATGTGTGAGCACGAAGTAAGAATATGTATATTAATAAAGATAAGCACACTTACCTATTCCTATTCTCTGACTGATATGTAGTTTTTATCTGTTATATTCTCCATTATGTCTTCAGATTAGATCCTTGGTATCCTTTGCTGTCCTGGAGTTCTCTCTCATGTACAGCTCTCACTGAATTTATTAGAGTTTTGGCAAAGCAATGAACGAATGAAAAGGCCTACTGCAGTGCTTAAATGAGATAAGTGAGGTTGTTCGTATTAGTATGAACAAGAAGTAAGTGAAGATATTTCCAAAGTGCCTCTGGATAGTTTTTCTGGGTAGTAATTTAGCTCCAGGAAAAGATCCTGAATGCTCATTCTTGGAGTGGACGGTGCTTCAGCAGTGACATTAACAGGAATCCAAGCAGGTTTTAAAAAATATAACAAAACGTGAAAAGAGCTGGAGCAGCCCTTTAAAGAGTGCTGCCTGCCACTACCATGCCAGCTGTAGTGTGCAGCGTTTCCCGTGTTTATTGATATTAGTGGGCACTCTGAAACGTGATTTGTTCTCTGATAGTATTTTATTAATCCTGTCCACAAAGCAACTTATTGCAATGAATGGTGATGATTTGGCAAGCCTGTCTTCCTGTTTCAAAATGTTAATAAACGGCATTGTAATTTTACAGTCGTGCACACAAAGCAATGATCGTGCTAAGATGGGTTGGGTTGAACAGGAGTAAGAACTCACCGCTGTGCGCTGACACCACTTTGCTGCGCCAGCCTTGCTCTCCTGCGTGCGCGCTGGGCGTGGAGCAGGGGTGTTGCTGGGGAAGGATGCAGCCCTGACGCTGGCTGGGGGCAGGAGGCAGTGCAGGAGGATGGCCCACACAGTGACACGCTACCCTCTCCCCACTACACAACACGCGCTCTGCCAACGGTAGGGAACATGCTAAAACCCTGTTACCTTCTCGTTGCCATCGGGATCTGCAAAGCCCCTCGGCGCACGTTGTGGGTAACGTGACAATACATTCCCGCAACAGAAAACTCCCTCAAGTCTAGCTGAAAATCAGGCTGTTTCTCATGGAGGCAACTTGAATAATGTCTGACTCCATGTGAATTCACTTTGAAGTCACTAGGACGTCTAAAGAGGTTAAATATCTGTTTTCCTATTAAGTGGAAGACAGAAATGTTAGCTATGATTTTAAACCATCAGCACATTTTAGACGGTAACCTTATCTCCTCAAAAGTGAGGCTCAGATGTTTACAGGGTTGCATTATTGGCATCTATATGTACAAATTTATAAAGGAAATTGAACTCAGGCACAATATAGACTGCATTTAATTTCAGGCCTGTGAATTGTATTTATTTAGCTATTTTATACTAACCAGTCCGTTTATAATACCTGGATATGGTATTCTAGAAATAGAGGCTCCAGTACCATGCTCACTGAAGATCAATTGTCTAAGGCATCTAGTCCCACCTAGTAGATTCCTTCTGTTAGTGGAGAGAAGGAGACTCTCAGTCTCTCACCCAGGTTGTTTTATATCTCCATTGGTCAATATGGAGCTGAGAAATGTTATACCACCATCCTTAACCTGTAAGTAACTTCTGCTATGTAAGAAAAATCCCGACTTTAGTACCCTGATGATGCATTTCAGAAATGACCCAGTTATTGAACTGAAGAAGCAAGTATTTTTGCTTTCTTTACTAAGAGGAACACCTGTATTTAATGCTATGCTATCCATTTTAAGAAAATCTCCTAACCAAAGGACATGTCTATCTTTCTGTCAGTAGGTGATTTGAAGGCAGGTTTTTTGGAGAGTGGTGGTGGTACTATTTTTCAGTCCCATAAAGTGCTGTAAAAAAAATAAAACTTCCTCATATAATGCAAATACTGAAAGAAAATAATTTTCAGAAAATTAGCTGATCTATATAGCCTTAATACAAACCTGAAAACAGCTGTTGTGTAGTTTCTCTGTAGCAGGTAAGAACATAGGTAGTACAATGTACAATGTATTAAAATGCATTTAGGCCTCAGTCCTGAAAACACTTATTTGAACAGTTTCCCTCGTTAGTATCAATGGCAACATACACTTGTGTAAAGTTGCATCTGAGCATGAAAACTTGCAGTTGAGGCCCTGAAGTGCAAATATAAAGTATGCTGACAGTACTGCAACATGAGTTCAAATGGTTATACAGTGCAAAGCAGAGGATTTTCAGGGTACATTGTTTTAACATCAAATACCCTACCCAAAAATCTGTAAAGAAAGCCAAGAACATACAATGTAACACAACATTGTATTCAATTTTATTGTTATGTTTAAACTGAGAAAGAAGTGCAGCTCATTTAAACAGCTAAAGATCTTCCTCTTTCTCTCTACCCCATCACCAGATCTTATTCTATTTCCCAATCAGTTTTACTAGGCTATAATTTAAAACACATAGCAAGCTGGCACTTTAAAAAAGATTCCTCAAGACATGAAATAATGTGTTACAGTGAATTTGGGAACCTCAGGTTCATCTCCAGGGAGCAAACTCATTGCCTTGAAACAAATGCTAATGAAATCAAATAGACTGTTATGTTGGCAAAAAACATGGAATGGAAGAAAATGGAAAATGTGGCTTATTGTGTTGACTGTTTTGCATAACAAAGTTGACAGTGCTGCCTGTTCCTAATAAATATTACTCTAAATATGCAAACAGATGTGTTTACAATTGCCTTTAAACTGCTCTGTAAAAAAAGCTTATTGACAAGCAGTTACCAGACTCCTATCACATAACTGTCCTATTTTCAAAATTCAGTTTTCATTTACTGAAAGGAACAGTTATGCAATTGGTGGATATGCTGGACCTCCTTCAGCAGGAACTGTGCAGCTATGAAAAACTGCTACTTTTGTTTTAAATCTCCTGCTTTGATTCCTAGGTCCTGCTCAGAGTCAATGAACTAAGCCATGAGGCTGGCTCTCCTCTTCGTCCTACTGCTGCCGATATGCTTGGCCAAGCCATTCCACCAAAAGGGCTTGTTCGACTTTATGCTGGAAGATGAAGGGTCTGCTGATTTGCCTCCAACAGAGGATCCTATGCTAACTGGATTTGGACCAGTATGTCCCTTCCGCTGCCAGTGTCACCTTCGCGTGGTGCAGTGCTCTGACTTAGGTAAGCCACAAAGTACCTTCATAGTATATATATTTGCTTTCTAGCTGAGGTGTACAGCTAGGAGGGCTGGGCTGCTAAGCACTGCCATATGGTAACTTGGTTCTTGTCAAAGAAATGTTAAGGTTACAGTTAGCGAGAATGAACTATATGAAGTAGGCCATAAAGCCCGGACAAGGTGGACATTTGTTGTGACCACAAAATGTTTGTTTTTTCATGTATATTTTATATAGATATATTTTATTCATCCTTTGAAAGACTACAGATTTCTCTTGCAGGAAAGATCACTTTTCAAGGCTGTTCCCTGAAATGCATATTAAATAAGTTCAATGAGGTTAGATGTGGAGTTGGAAACATTTTAAAAAGTTTCTAAATTGTATGGTCTGGATTCCAACACCCTAAATCATACTGACTGGTACCTCAACATAGAAATTGTCCTATTTTCATAAGATTACATGAGCATGGAATAACCAAGCCTGAATCAAATATGCTGGGACTAGTTCTTTGGAGAAAGCAGTCTGGAAGCATTCCAAAGCAATGAAAACATTTTTGGAACTCTTTATAAAATATCTTTCTTAGACACTTTTCGAGCTTAAACCATGAGAATCCTTCTCCCAAACTCCCCTTCCACATTCATATATGATGGCTGGTCTATACGATCACACCAAGGATGTGAAGCCATGCCCATATTACTGCATTCTGACTTTCTCATGCAGGAATCTCAAGTAATGAAGCTGAGTTCAGTGAAACTGCTCTTGATTTAAGCCAGTATTATTCAGTCTTTGTAATTCTGTAGTGCAGTGCAGAAAATCAATTAAAGATGTTTTTTACTCACAAGGAAATTAGTCAGTTTATTCACTGGACAAAGAATTACTCTTACAATTTTATGGAGTATATTTTTTGAAAAAGTCTTCTTTCAGCTGTTTCAGTATAGTGCTGGGTGTTTCTGTGTTCCTATGTTATAGCATTTCCTTTTGTAATTACTGCAAATCATGGCTCAAGTTCACCTATTAGGACTTGGGTCTCATTGTGGTGGGTATTGTATAATTACAGAAGGGAGGCGGAAACATCAGTTACATCCCTAGAAACTTCTGTGAACTTATTAAAGTAAGCCATAAAATTACACAACAGATATGTTTGGCAAAGCCCCAGTGAACAATGCAAGACAAGTTTCAAAATGAGCACAGACTAATCTACCCATGAATTCATAGAGCTTTCACAGTACTAGCCCAGTTCAAAGATTTTTTTTTTTTTTTTTTTTTTTTTTTTTTTTTTTACCATTTAGATACCAGATAGTAGCAATTACAGGCTGGCCAGGAAGTTGCCACACATACCATGAAGACCTTTGGCTTTTATTTTTGTAACACTGGCTAACCTTCATGGAATTTAAATTATTTTGGGAATCTGTTCCCAGTCTGCTTCAATTCTGCAGAATGTTAAAGCTTTCACTCAGTAAAAAAGTAGAGATATTCACACAAGGACCCTTTGTTGGTATACTTGCTCCCATATTCATTGAGTTTTCCTTCACATACACATGGTTTCCAAAGGGTTGCACCACAATCTACTACATATAATTGCTCAGGGGTTAATACATTTCTATACTGTCAAGGAGACTCAGAAATAAAATGATTAAAGCCTCAGGTCTGTGTTTCCCGGATAATTTCAAGAGAAGATAAGAAAGAAATACAATTTCAGCTTGATTTAAGCCCACACAGTGCAGATGTGGGAATGAGAAGACTGTACTTTTGAAGTGGCTGGTCTGATAACATCCAGCCTCTGGGCACTGACGAGAGATCTTCCCAGGGTTAAAACACAGAGCCCTGAAAAATCAGTAATATTTCCCTGGCAGAGCTCAAGTAAGTAGTAATTATTCATATTTCTCCAATCTTAACATTAATTTAATCCATCCTTTGCACATGTGCCTGTTACAGCCCCTTATGGGGTGTGACCCAAATGTGAGGCTCATCAGGACCCAGGGCATATGGCAACACCCGGAGAGAGAGCAGAGGCAGGATAGCTGTGTGTGCCTGGGCAGATATCTGCATGCTCACAGGGGAATCAGCCCTCAGCACCCCGTTTCTCTGACCTCTAATTCATTCTCTATAACTCAGACTCATTCAGCATCATATAGCTTGAGGAAAGCTGGGAGCTGGATCTAAGAGCTCCAAAATGTGTTTCAAACCGTGGAGATCCCACCAAGACAACACAGCATGTTCTTTGGCTGTCAGATGAAGGGGAGTTCAAGGCATGGAGATTAGGAATGCGATACGCACACAGAAGCCATGAAACCCCACGGTGAGAATTCTACCTCCACGCAAATAATTGCTTTTGGCCCATGTTTCCCTGAACCTCTAGGCATTTTCTACCCAACCAAGCTAGCTAGCTCCCTCCTCCCCAAATCATCTAGTCCTGTGGGCACTCATTGAAGAGACACTTGCAAGCAATAACAGAACCTTCTCGTGGATTTATTAGGAACATACTGCATTAAATCCCTGCCTACAAGGAAGGTTGAAATCTGGATCCTTGGTTCCATAACAATATCTGTGGTGGAAGGAGGGCCCTTTGCAGCCACGCACCTCAGCGGACCGCTGGCAGGTCAGAATATGCTGGCTGTAGGGAGCATAGGCTGTGGCATGAGGCATCCACAACCTCCATTCACCTGGGAGACCCCGAGCTGGCAGAGCTCCAGAGAGGTGCTAAACCAGGCTTGCCATTGACTGGTCCCTGGCATAGCGTAGGGCTTCTCTCACCACCTGAACTTCTGGAATTTGGCTAAGAGGACCCCTAACATAGGTTAGATATGGTGAGGTCTCCCTTTATTGTATGCTACCCAAAGAGGCATTTACTGTTTGTTAGCTATTGTTGCATAAGGAACAAGCCCACTATCAAACTCAGAGTTGTGTGAACAGGGCTCAGAAGAACCAGCAAATTCAGGGTTCAGAGATCAGCTTTGCCCTTTTCATTGCTACCCTTCTTTCGTCCAACTGCCACATCCCATGAGCACTGGATGGAAATATTATTTTTTAAGTCCAAATTCAATAAAAACAGTGAAAAGTGCCTGGTGGTCCAGTTACACTCATGTCAGCTGAATTTCTGCATTCCTGTATTTTTAAGCTTCAGTCACATCTTCCTAAGCACATGCCTTTGAATCAATTTATTTTGCCTCCAAGCCAAAAGCTGAATTAGCAGGAAGGAGAAGGCTGTCTTCTCACACTCTGAAGAAGAATTCTCTTAGAGCTGTGGTTACTGACAGATCAAGAGCAGGGTCCAATCTGCCTACATCATGTAAGATTTATTACTTTTGTGCAACAGGCCCAAGGACCTCTTCAAAGGCCACTGTAGTATCTTTATAGAAGTGCTGCATTTTATGAATCTGCCTCCTGTTGTGAAAAGGGAGCCATTCGTCCATTTTTTAAAGACGCCTTGATATGTGGCATTACTATGATATAGTCAGCCTTCCCCTGAAGATCACAAACATCTTCCTATTTAGCACATGCTACAGATATAGGGGGTAGCCGGTATAACTGGTCAGAGGCTTCATGCATCAAAATAAAAAATACAGAGAAGACATCCACTCAGCTGACCAGCCAAATGGGCCTCATGAAAGAATGAGGAAGGATTATTTGTTCCACTTGAAGGCTCAGCCTCCCAAAGGGAGCTGCAAGAAGAGGTTCCTCCCAGAGGTCTCTGGTAGGCAGGAGGACATGTGTGTGATTATATAGCCTTTCAGCAGACGCAGAATACTCCATAAGTGTATTCAGAGGTGTTGGCTAGTGCTTTCTATCACCTCACTTTTCTTCAATGACTCTGTCAGCCCCCTATGAAGCAAGCAGTGTTTGTAATCTGCAGACTTTGGGAAAAAGCCTGTGCTTAGAGACCGCACAGGACAAGATGAGGATCTCTTCAGCCCTCTTACCTTCAACACTGTGGGGATTTTGTGGTCTCCAAAAGGTGCACAAGAGATGCATGTCAGTAATTAAGGTTCAAGTCATATTATAGCTCAAGTTGGAATTTTACTCACAGCTCAGAAATGCAGTTTCTCCAGCTGTAAAATAAAGAAGGGTGTATTAAAGCTCAGCATGGGTGCTAGAGTGTGTGTTTGAAAAGCACTTTGAGATCAGTGGGTGAAAAGCTCACAAATGTGTAAAGCATTATTCCAGGGATCCAGTAACACAAGACATTTTATCTGAAAACATACGGTGCCTAAACTGTATTAACTGAAGCCCTTCGACACTTGAACCATGGTAAAGTGGCAACAGCTAATTCATCTCTTCATGAAACATAATTTATCTCCTTGCATAAAACCTTCCAGAAACATCTGAAAAAACATTTCTGATCATGACTCTGGGAACCTCATCTCTCTCTATATAAAGGAAATTAAGTTCCTTCGGGACATACCTTGATTTGAACTTTCCTTGTCAACAAAAAAATCTTTTTAAAGAAAAATAATATGTACCTCATTGGTGACGGATGTCAGTCATTTATGAGTTCAAGAAAACAGATAAGATTACTTACTATTGTTTACTTAGCTTTAAAATCTCTTTCACTCTGTTTGAATATTTATCTTTCTTTCAAAACCATAATGTTTCAAGCTAAATGTATTGCTCAAAACCTGATGGGTTTCTACACAGGTAATAAGAGAAAGCATGGATACCTATATGACCAGACATTATCAAATACAATCTTAAAATTAAAAGAGTTTTGTTAATTTACATTCTACTTGCTGAGCCTGGAGGATAAGTTATTGCGTGGTTTATGCATTTTTCCTTTTAACAATGAGGACTAGAGATTTATTCTTATTTTGTTTAATAAAAACTGAGAATGTCATGCAGTCCCCTGACTCCAGGAATTGGGAGATTTAATAAATTATCAATGAAACAGGAACCATAAAATCTGAGAAAGTATGTTGCCATGTAGCCTTTGTGCCATAATATCATGGCCTTCACATTGAGACTAAGTGCCTTTCTAGATGATATTCTTTAACCAAGTATAACTTATACTCTGGTCAAACACAAGTTGTTGGCCTTATTACATGATAACTGGGTGAATTGCAATACTCTTGATATCTTGGAGATCACACTGGAATATCTATGTGAGTCTATGACTGTCTTTAAGAGAGCTGCCAGACAGGTCCATCCATGTTGGATGGCCTGTTTCCATTCAAACATTTCTTTATGAGAAATAGGAGGTGAATTATGAGGAATTTGTATCAGAAAGAGAATGGATCTCAGTTAACGTTATCTGTCTAAAAGTCATCTCAGCACCTTCCACGGTCATAGGGAGGGTTAGGCAACCACCTCCAGGGTCAGCTCTTAATGACCACTTGAGACTACACAACTAAATTTTAGATGACTGAAGCTAGGTGAGATAAAGTTATGGCAGGAAAAAGGCAACTCAAATTACCAGTATTATTTTGCAGCAAATTTACCGTGGATTGTTGAAATTTTAGTATGTATTCTGCTTAGATACAATTTTTGGAATGTTCTGGAAGCTAAACAAAGCATGATTTAAAGCCCTACACTTAGTAGATCCTCCAAGATTTATTAAATCATAAAAAAAATCAAAACTCTGATAAGTTGTCAAGAAAAAAAATACTGGCCTGGAAATATCTTGTTTTATATTTACAAACTCTCATTAGCCTTCTCCAGTGTAACAGTAAAAGACAGGCCTTGTTGCATTGTGATCAGTTTTACAATGTGCATTGCTGATACCCCAGGTTCAATTCACAGACATGATTATGAGCAAACATTAATCCACTCTAAATACTTTATTAGCTGCTTACAGTATGGTAAGGTTACCACCTCTCTGTGTGTTTCCTGTTTTTTCAGATTTTTGTTTCAGGCTAAATGAATGGCATTTAAGAAAGTTTATTGACAGAATGGAAATCCTGACTGCTAAGTGGCACAAGAAGTGACCGTTTTCTGGTTCATAGTATAACAAGGGTTCATTTCTAAAATTTCCCACTGCATAAAAAAAAATGGCTAATAGCTAATAAAAGGTGAACCAGCTGCTATAGATCATTGTAGTACATAACAGGTGATTAAAGCATTTAAAATAAATTAATCTACTTATGTCATAACCATTTATAATATCTGTATTATGCTTTTAACATTTTTTTAGGGTGTGATACTTAGTAACAGCTATAAACTATTTAGAAACTATTTTTGTTTCCTCAACCTGAACTTCATGGCACTCACCTGCTAATGACTCCAGCCAAGTCTTTGGAAGAGCTAAGGAGTCCAAAGACTCCTTCCCAGTGTACACCGAGAACCTACTGCAAACTGGGATGAGAACTAGGAATTTAAGTCTTGCTTGCAGCCATTGCGGCAAGGAACTGCCAATGCCAGCCATCAGTCACTCGAGAATATTCTGCTCATACAGTCCCCAGTTATCCTGGTATTTAGTAAAGATCCTAGTTTAAGCAGGTCTCTAACCCAGGCTGGAGAGTGTCATTTCTGACTCATCTTTCCTCTTCCTATCAACTTTGGACTTATTGGCCTGTATTTTGCTTTATCCTGGATCCATCAGACGATTAAAAGGAAGTCAGCAGAAAGAGGATAATCAATCAGGTTATGCGGGGTGAGGGAGGAG
This sequence comes from Rhea pennata, assembly GCF_028389875.1. Lineage (NCBI taxonomy): Eukaryota > Metazoa > Chordata > Aves > Rheiformes > Rheidae > Rhea > Rhea pennata. The sequence continues at coordinate 48,686,216 of NC_084663.1, read as the reverse complement.
GGAAAGAGTATTTTTCTCCATATATTTTTATCTTTTGTTTTTAAAGTTCAAGTTTAAGAATATATTCTTCACAGTGCTTTGCATACCAAATACTGGAACTCTAGGTCTTACTAAATTTAAGGGTTCTTTCTTTCAGAGTATTATTGTCCTTCACATTATGAAAGCAAGATATAAGGAGTAGACCTTACTCATTGGCTTCTCGGCCAGGAAAGAGATGGAAACACTGAACTTGAACACAAAAGGACATTAGACAAAAGATTTTTTTTTTTTTTTTTTGAGTTGTAGTTTTTAACCCATGGGATTGACTGTTTCTAACTTGAGTTGTAGTTTTTAAACTATGGGATTGACTGCTTCTAACAGGTCTGTACAAATTAAGACTATTGTCAGCAGGGTTACATTTGCTGTACAGGCAACTCTACTGCAATCTTCTTAGGGGGTATTTAAGAATGAAAAAGGAGAAAAACAGCATTTAAGGACTCAGCATGCGTTCTTTCTGCACTTGCACTGGAGCAGTAGAGGGAAAAAAATACACTTGCAGGAAAACAAACTTCTGGAGGTAGTGATTAGCTTAAATGTTTGCAATTATTTCCATAACGAAAAGGATCAGGCACTTCAACACAGAAACTGAGCTCATACTGGGCTTTCACATATTAGGGCAGGTGAGGCAGCAGAAGCTCTTTTTGGGATGACCTTATGCATTTCTATCCTGATTGATACAGAAGCCAATCCTACTTGCATATGCCTTAAACGCCGTGGCATTTCTGTAAATAATCTATATATTTGTTTTTGTCATGAAATCCCCAAATTTGTCACATATTTAGGTGGGCAGAAGAGGTTTCTGGTTTTGATTGCTTTTAGAATATTTCGTGTTTATTCCATTATTTTTCAGATTGAAAGGAAAACTGAAAGCATCCTCTATGGCAACTCAAAGCAGTCCAGATAGATCCCAGGTAGCAAGCACAGGGTTGGTATGGGCATGCTTTTACCCAAAAGCTAGACAGTCTCTCAATGAATTCATATTTTAGGGTGACATGGAAGAATAGTGTTTGTGTTGGTGTCATTACTGTTCTCTGAAAGAACAGATTCTTTGCTGAATATCTCTGCCCAAGAGGTGTGGGAACAAAGATATAAGTGAGAGAGTCAAACAGGATGGAAAGAAAAAGATATTACCATTCAACTGAAATGCCAGTTCCTTTCAGAACTTCAGTTACCTTTCAGCTTTCATTTCTACATCTTCAGAATAGGAGGACTGTACTTACTTTTTACCGCTGGGAAGTAAGGATAGGAAAGGAAGGATGATGTTACGGTTTAGAAAGTTAAGAAAAGCAGCAAAAGGCAGCAAGGTAGATAAGAGAACAGCAGTGAAAGAGGAAAAAGACAAAAAAAAAAAAAAAAGAATGGAATGAACATAAAGGGGAAAATCTTGTTTTTTCAAGGGAAACTGTAACACAAATGGTGAAAAAAAGAGAAGAGGCATAGAAAAGAAAAAGGAAGAAAGAATTTGAGATGAGAAGTATAAGAAAATCTTACTGTTTTCAGTGTTAGCTAAAGATAATTTTGAGGATAATATTTATTTTCTCTTTTTTATTCTCTCACCCTACAGAAGAGAGCTTACATCCTGTGGACTGGAGGAGCTGGCTGTTACAGTGACAGATGACCTGCAAAAGGTCCATCACTAAATGGCTAGCTAAAAGTAAATAAGTAACAAAGCCATAATATCTGGAAGACCCAAGGTTATATATAGCATCAACTAGTAAAAAAACCAAACTAGCATCTCCACAGACTCCCTGATTCAGTTAGCAAATTCTCTCTCAGCATGTATTTAAATGTTATTAACTGTATCCAGACACAGTCACAGTGGCTCTCTTCTGTTGTTTGCTTGCATGAAAGTAGGCTGAGAGCAGTCTTAAACCAACTTGTATGAAAAATGGCTATCTTTTGCTTAGAAACACCCCAAACAACTAGGAACATACCTCCACCCCCGAGATCATAAAACTAGGGCAGTGCAAAGACCACAGTATCAGAAGTTTTTTGGAAGTGGAGAAGATCCCTTCAAACTAGTCTTTATGGCTATTCCACTATGCTAGCGCTAATTCTTCTAAATCCCAAAGTAAAGATTTAGAATGATATCCTTAGACTGATATCCATTACCTGCTGCTTAAAAGCTAGGCAGATGTCAGATTGCATTACCCAAAAGGATCATTCAAAATTTAATTTGTTAGATAATGCTCACTTCCCCCAGACATTGAAATGCTCTCTTCTGACTACTGTAAATACTTGTAAGAAATAAATATTTCACTTTAATGCATGAGTAGTTGTAGATATGACTTCAGCATTGCATTAATGGTGATTAAAGCCATGATGTGCATGGTGCCGGCAGATTGTGTGAGTCACCCAGGACTGTTGCTGTTCTCTATTGGGATGCTTTATATGCCAGTAACCATGACAGTGGCAATATGTTGGTAATTCTAGCAGTTATATCAGAAATCTCATGATATTTGAAATTTTACTTAATATCTTAATCCCTAAAGACTCATAACACATTCAGAGTATTTTTCGCTCCTTCTAAAATACCTGTGTGCTTCTTGATAAGACATAAATCTTCCAGAGCTTTGAAATTACAACTGAGATAGAAGGAAGACAGAAATAGACATTGCTTGGTTTTTAATTTAAAGAACATATCACTATTCTTCTTTTGTATTAGCTTTTGGAGCTGGGAGGTTGAACTCATCTGTACCAGCAATGTGACTAATGCTGAAAAATAATTCATAACATATGTACTTTGCAATATCCGTTACACTTCGAAATACATGTTCATTACTGGGTGGGAATGGAAGAGAGCACTTAGAGCAAAGCACTCATTTTAAAGCCTTTGTTAGAGCCTTTATAACTGTTAGTGCTATCGTAACAGAGAACTGTATGTTTGAGAAAACACGCTGTTTTGTTTCCATTTTTCTGTTTCTTACTCTGTTCAGGAAAGCAATGTTGTAAATGTTTGAACAAACACAATGTAGTAACGTATCAGTAGGTCTAACTTTGTGAGAGGCCATTTCAGCAGGGTTGGAGTTCATTTTCCCCTTCTTTCCTTGGGAAGGGTCAGAGATATATAAAAATGACAAATTGTGAATAAAAAAAAAAAACCCCAAAATGTGATCTTAATGGACCACAAGTACATGAAAAAAAAACTCTGAAAAATGGCTGAGAATCACCTCTAAAAAGGTTTATGTTAAGGCTCTCACGAATTCCTATGGACACTTCAGCTTTTTACCTCTTTTAGAAAAATCATCTGAGACAAATAATTCTCAAGTTTCTCAGGCTTTTTCTTTTTGTCTTTTAGAGACATTAATACCAATGATTTCATAGCAAGCAAGGGTAAAGTAGAGAACAGACCTTTGCTTTGAGAATGGGGGAGAGAAGGAGGCTGTGGCTACTTCGCAGGAAAGAAGAGCAATTGTTTCTTATTTTACGGATGGTGGGATGCAAATAATGGAATTACTGCTATTTGCAAATTCCACACAACAGAGAAAAACTTCCAGTAAATACTGAAGTACACAGCCCAGGAAGGCTTGCATGGACTCTGCCCAGCCAGAGCATACGACGCTTTGTCACAGTTCCCTGCCGTCCCTCCAGTCAGGCAGTCCTCGCACCCTGTTCTGCCGGGACACGGGTCGGCGTCGAGCAGAGGATGAGCACACCGCGGCGTGCACAGGAAACGCCAGCAGTTGCCAGAGAGGCCGCCTCTGTCAGGAGAGCAGTCGCTGCGGAGCGCAGCTGGGAATTGCGCGTAGCTCAGTCCAAATTCCTCAGCTGGCAGCAGCTGTCTGTGGAAACCGAAGGAGACTTGAAAAGAGCCCCATTTCCCGGCCCCTAGGATAATAATCGTGAGTGTTGCCGTGTAAGGATACACGTGTCTGGGCTACAGCGTTCAGATCTCTTTCTGCTTTTTGGCCTCTTCTCTCAAGCTGAAGGAGGGAAGGATAATTCTCCTGAATACCCATCCCCGCTTGTTGTAAAATGGATAGGTGGAGAAAAACAACCAAACAAACCACATGTTCTGCTGCGTTGTTGAATTTGTTTATAATTGGCACTGTTCATATATTTGCTATTTTGACTATGGGGCCTCAGTGTTGCAAGAACACGGTTCCCAGGGAAGTGTCCTCATCTCTGGACTACAGACTCCGACTCCCATTTGCTTAGTCTCTCTCACTGGCCCCATAAATCTCACATTCCTTCTCTGTACAGTTGTATGGCTTCAGCAGAGAAGTGGCCCCATGCCAAGCTACAGACTAACTTGAAGCTCTCACTTCTGAGAAGCAAGAACTGTGAACTGAAGCCCCTTCGTACTGAGGAGGGCTCAAAAGCCACGCTTCTCACTTTGTGGGTTAAACTAGTCCATCACCTATTGCTTACAGCTTCTGAAGCTGAACAGGTTATTCCTTGAGCTGCAAGAGTAATGAATCCTGGCTTGTATACCAAAATCCATAATCTGCCTTAGTCCTCACAGTATTCCCATTCCTTGCTACATCTCCTACACCTGTTTGGCTAGGTAAATGGCTGCATGTGTTATTTGGGCTGGTGCAGAGCTATGCAGAAACTGGCTGGTTGATGACTGCTGTTTTCTCACGCAGTGGATAAGGGCTGAGTTATACCAGCCTTTGCCTCAAAGTGCCATTACTTTGGCTCTTTTCTATCTAAATTTTGGTCTCATAAAACCTACAGACCCATTAGGCTTCTGTCCTCTCCAGGTGGAAAGGCAATCACAGCTAAACAGCCAGACAATGTAATTGCCTAAGTCTAATTCTCTTAAGAAACCATGAGATTAACCTATATCCCACGTAGATAGGACCGCACAAAGACAAGCTGCAAGCCTACCTTCTTCTCCACCCTCCCGCAAAGGAGGGATTCCTGGACATGCCAGCTTCCCCACAGAGAAAACGTTCGAGATGACTTGAGACCGCAAATGTCCCCATGCCCTTCACAGTGCCTCCAAAAGTAAGAGTGGATCCTAGGTGTCTGTGTGAAAGAAATCCACTGCTGATACAGCTCTGTTGGACATCTCTCTTTTACCTTTGATTATCTTCATTATTCCCAAAATCCATGGTGTAATGAACAGTATAAGAAGAATGTTAGGAAAACTTCTATTGTGGATAATATAAGTACAATTGATCCTAACAAGAGGAAGTATTTAAACGTTACCTACATACTTTTTTCTTCTTGTAGTTCTGTGATATTACCTGCTCTTTATGTATTCTCATATGCATACATATTTGCGCATATACATGTATGCTAGTGGGAATAGCTGAGTGCTACTGGTTGGTAATGTAGAACTTAAGACAACTCCTACTTGTAGAAATCTACACAGAATAATATTGTTTCAACCTGTGCTGCAGGAATTAATGGCAGTTTAGTTTATAGCAGGAAGTCATGATTTTTCCTGAAAAGATGTCTTAGTATAAATGGCATTAGCCTTTATGGCTATGGAAGTACAGATTTATCAAGTCCCTTGTATTTCCAGAATCTATAGGTTCTTAATTTCAGTATAAGCAAGCATTTTGCAAGGATGAGGCCGTACCATTTCTGCTTATCATGTGGATAAGTAGATTTTAAAAAATATATATTTATCAATTTAAGTAATAACTGACTTAGTGTTATTCAATCCCAATAAATAAAACTACATACAGTGGGAAAGACAGAAGAATCTCAACCTTTAGTCAGTTATGAGTTAGCCTTTGGAACCAGGGGCTTGAAACATTTCTGGGGAACTGAATATCAAATTGTGTAGCACTGGTAATTCACAAGAAAAATTAAACTAGTATAAGGGATTGTCATATGGCTTTTTAGGAAGCAAGTTTTAATACCTAATGTCATTGCCAACAGTGGGAATATTTGTGAAAGTTGTTCTTAAAACTGTCAAGCAGTGACTTAGATTATATTTTCCCACACTAGTTTCCCTTTCAGTTGTTATTAAATAAATTTCACTGGAAGATATTTGCAAGTGGACATACAGTATGTACACATGGCTTCAGAAGTATATGGTCATCACCTGAGTTTCTATTAAACGGATAGTAAAGACTTACTGCAGTTCCTCTCTAAAAACCTCAGTACCCAAGCCAGAGGAGTCAGAAAGTCCTCATGGGTAGTGGTAATTCTAGTCCTGAAGTCAACCAGTTTCTAGTGGGATTATGATGTGCTAGACTAGGTTAATATTCAGTTAGGCTGTCAAGACACAAAAATCCCCCATTCATCTACACTGCCTGGGTATTGCCCTACACTGATCGGAAAGATTCAAAGGTTTGCCCTCCAGGCAGGGAAACTCAAGCGCGGGGCCAGGTTTGTAGCACCACGCATGCTCCTGTGTGCGGTCTAGACACAACTGGCTGTAGAGACCGGGACCTGCATCTCGGACACAGCTCTTGGAGGCAACTGAGATGTGACAAGTGTTGAAACACTTGGATCCAGTCCACACCTCAAACACAATTTAGTCCTGAATTATTTAGCTGCTGATTTTACAAGGCCAGATCCACCCATTTGCAAACTTGCCTTCCAATGGAGAAGCCCTAGTTGATTTAACTTTCAGCTGGTGGATGTATGGCCCTTATTAAACTCCTTAATGAAAATTACACTCTCTCTTTAGCACGAGAAGTGTGTCTTTTCCTCTAACCTATGCATGATGGTTTGTTCGTCACATATTCAAAACTCAAACAAGTCAAGGAAAAAATCAAATATTATTTCTATAATCTTTTTTTAACAGGAGGATGTAATTATACAGCTTTCTGGTTTTTGAGCTTTATTAAGATTTTATAAATCATTTTTTTCACAAAAGGATATCTATTTATTATATCTATGTCTTATATCCTTATAACATAAAACACTTAAGAAAATTTAATTTAATTGTGCTGAGAAATTCTCGGTTCTACCTCATTTTCAGATAAAGCTTGAGCATTTAGAAACTGACATTCAAAGATTGAAATACACAATTTAAAATTTGATTTGAAGTTCAATATCTATCAAATTATCCCGTCAGTGGCAATCCAAGTATTCTTACAAAGCATGTTCCAAGGACATTCTATAATATTACAGCTGTATAGCTTTAATGTATCCCATTTTTGCCATAAGCACTTAAAATACAGATACCAGTATATTTAGTTTAAAATGTACTGCCAACCAGAACATAACAATATTACTTTGAATGCAACTAATTAAACCAATTTTTTGTATTATATGTGAAAAGGGCTATAAAAGTTGCTCCAAAAACCTCCTATAACAAAATTATGATTTTAAATACATAGGGCTTTTGGGGAAGGAATTCTTCATTGTTGACATCATTGCTGTCTGCTGAGAATAGACACTGTCCAAAGACAACAAACATGGAAATTATATGGTATCACATTCTTATATATTTGGTACTCTAATGCTCTGGTCTTATACTTTTGAAAGTAATAAGAGTTTTCCCATTACATTCAGTAAAAATTAAACCCCATCTAAATGAGTAGTTAATTTAGTAATATTAATAACTTTAGTCTGTGTATTAATGCACAGAATATCCATAAGAAGAATAAAATTAGAGGAAAGCTTTGACTCTTGTCATTCTATATCTAGCACATACTATTTTTAACTCATCCCAGACAGGATGATTCTGTTTAAAACTTTTAGATGTTGGTGTGATTAAAAATCAGCCAAATACATCTACATTATACTTAGTTTTGATAAATATCAGATCTATATATTTTAACACTTGTTTTACTAACATTAGAGAACTTACAGGCGAGAAAATAAATTTGAAAGAGTGTCTTCGATGCTTTCAAATTTGGCAACTTAATTTTGGTAATGCTAGGACAGCAAAATCTCTTCTGTAGAGAGTAATAGTATCAGTTAGCAACTAAGATTAAAAGAAGCAAATGCTTTCCAAGATTTTAGGCCTCTCACACTGTCATTTAGATAACTAAAAAAATGCAGTCTGTAAGGTGGGGAGGTGGCCTGAGGGTGGGAGGCTGCTGTACTCCCCCGGTCCAACCGGTGGTGAGGGTGAGCACGTGTTCCCCGGAGGCACCCGCACCAACACGCTAGCACAACATATCAGCAGGGTTCGCGACGCACCCAACAGCAGTGGCACAAACCTGTGGGATCTGCCAGACCGAGTTCCTAAATACAGATTGGATACCTTGTCTGCATGCAGATAAATCCTGGCCAAATCGATAACGGATTCTCAGTGAGTCACTAGTTGTAGTAAAAAACTCCAGTGCATGGCTCTGTGGCCTCGCCAGGATTTATGGCAAAATTTTGTAATAGCAACTATACAATAGTGTCCTTTATGTAGGTTAGGGGAAAAGTTGGCCCCCAAAAGTCATTAACTTTGATGTCCATCATTTTCAGATTTTGGGAAAGATGGATTAAGACAGCTGTAATGGTCACCATTTAGAAATTCAGTATTTACTCATTGCATCATGCAGTGATACCACTGGTTCATAGCTGCAGTTACATTTCAAGACAGTATGGGGAAAGAACGTAGGTAGCATTGTACAGCACCTCTCCTTTCCGTAGTGGTGACTCTTCTCCTCCGTAAGGTTTTAACTCACATCCTATGAACACTGCATGAGTCCTGAGTTAGGATGCAAGCGGCTGCTCTGTGCATCCTTCGTTCGCGGGTTAGAGGAAGCAGTTAGAGCAGGAGGCCTCAGGTACACTCTATCTGAATGACATCGCCTTGATGGATACATGAGTTTCCCAGGTTTTTCATTCCAGTACAGTGCCAAATTAATCAACGTTTGAAATGTAGTACTTAAATTATAAGCAATTAGTAATCTGAAATGTCTTCATCCATCAATAACTATTACAAAATTGAGTTCAATATGGTACCAAACAGATAACTTTCTTTAATGATTTGCCATAATTCACCCAACCAAGAACCGTTTTTTTTCTACAGATATGCATGTATATATATTCTAAAGAAGATTTAAAGATAGCTTTTTTTTTGCTTAATATTGGATTTTTTTCAGAGACGCCCACATTCCAGACTGCACTCAGATTTGTGGTGATTCTTAAATGTATTTTAGTATGTTTGCAATGCCAACCTTTAATTTAAAATATGCAGGTTTAAAGAGAGAAAAAAAAATCATCCATTTGAGAACAATATCATGCAGTCTATCATCATATTGGGAAACACTGAGAAACCAACCTGGCAGAAAGATCTTGCTGAAGAATGAGCTAGTATATTTTCAGAAATATTTACTAAAAACTTTACTGGTAAAAAGGCTATTATATTGAGATAACTCCACTTCTATTAGATGCACATATAGAGACTTTATTAGTGTCTATTAACTATTCCTACCTATTCCTATCTATTATTATTCCTATTCACCTAGTGTTTTATGTTTCATTAAAAAAAGAAAAAGAAGAAAAAGACAGACTAGTTAGGAAAGAAATGGGTCATTTTAATTTTACGGTAAATCACAATGACTAAAAAAGATTTACTCTATTCCAAGTCACAGTATGAAAGGAAAGCTGGGTAAAGCGAGTGTTATTTAACACTAAATAATTTCATTTCCATGACTTCATCGGACTTACATATCAGCTATTCAGAAAATAGTCCCAAAGAGAGTCTTTAATTTAAACTGTCTGATGTTCTTTTGGCAGTTGTAGTGAAACCAAGAGATTTGTTCTCCAGAAAACTTGGACATCGTTTTAGTTGAAAGAAAAGTGGGGGGTTTGTTTTTTTTTAAGGTAGACTTTACTGCAAGTTGTTCAGTTACTTTCAAATATATAGTATCTTTCCTGGAAAAGATTTTAATTAAGCATCACCCTCCTTTCAAAAATAAATAAATAAATAAATAAATAAAAAGCCTATTACATTTTAAAGAATAAGAAGGGCTTCCTGTTCACAAAAGCTAATACACAATGAAATGAATAAATACCATACCTCTTTCTGAAAGCAATTTTTATCCACACAGTGCAGTGGGATTAAATGCATTAAAAATTATTTTGCCAAACTGGATTCTTTGCTTCAAGCTATAACTCAGATATATTCCCAGAAAGGGGTGGAATGGAAATGTGAATAATTTTGTTTTGACATAGCAATAAAACTCCCTTTGACTGTCTAGAGACGGAAATATTTTCAGATAAGTCTTCATAAGCTTCGTAGGAAATGAGTTCTAGAAATGGTGATTCACTAAAAAGTAAAATGCTGCTAAGAGAAGTACTTAGCCCTATTCAAAGTTTTTTTCAAAACCAAATTTTTATTCTTTTCTCTGTCCCTAGGTCTGGATAAAGTGCCAAAGGACCTTCCCCCTGACACAACTCTGCTGGATTTACAGAATAACAAAATCACTGAAATTAAGGAAGGGGATTTCAAGAACTTGAAGAATCTTCATGTAAGTGTAAAAGTGAGCTGGCATTTGTTACAAAATTGTGGAGAAAAAGTGGCTTTGGCCTGATACTCATTGTTTCTGAGGAAAACTGCTAAAATACTCTGTGATCACCCTCCCCCAGCCCAGCCTGTTTATTTCCTTTCCCATTCCTCTCCTGCAAATTCTCTCTCCTTTCCTTGCATCATAGAAGTTTCTCATATGTTTTCATCCCCTTGCACCAGTGGTTCCACCCTGTTTCCTGATCTCCATCGCAATTTCTTTCACTTATTTGCCTGCTTATGTTCTCATTTCCTTTGGCACAGTGAGTTGGTCATTTCTATCCAAAAAGCAAATCCTTTCCAACCCTGCCACGTCACTCACTACTATATCCTTCCCCTTTCACCTCACCAGGCTTATTGAGACACTGTATTTACTATAACTGTCAGCAGTTCTTCCTTACTAATTTTATCTTTTCAAACCAACTGTCTGTCCTTCGCACTATGATGAAACTATTTTTGCCAACAACTCCCACCTAGCAAAACTCCATCCTCATCCTCCCTTACCTAGTAGTCTCTTCCAACACTACTGTCTGTTTTTCTCTGTGATAAGAATTTTCCTTCTCTGGTTTCTATAACTGTTTTTTTTTTTTTTTTTTTTTCTGGTTCTTTCCTTAATTTCTGATTTGCATAAAAGAATTGCCTTCTGCTTCCAAATTTTTGTTTCTCTGTCTGAGGTCCTTCTCCTTTATTTTTATATTTTAATCAATATATTAAATTCATACCTCATAGACTTGCTTCCTTTTTGTAGAAACAGCTTTCTTTCCAGATCAAAAAAAAAAAAAAAAAAAAAAAAAAAAAGAAAAGAAAAAAAGGGGGGGGTATTACTTCTCTGCCTTTGAAAGTAATACTCCAACTACAATGTATTTCAGAATGCTGCCATAAATATTATTTTTCTAGCCTTTCACCAATTCAATCTATTCTGTGTATTATTCCATCCAATCATTTTTGATTATAACAGATATGAACTACTTGCCCTCACTTTCCTGGAACTTCACAGCCTATTTGAATTCTGTTGTTTCCATTCACCACCACCAAGAAGCCAGCTCCCACTCTTGACGTGTACATGATGCCAATGCCATCATCCAAACAAGCACATTTTCAAACAGCAAACTGCATGATAGCTCCCATGCTGTCCCTCATACTTGGAAGAAACAATCTGTAAACATTTATTTCTTTAATATCTTTCAAATTCCTTCTTAAATCTCTGTCTTAATACAACATCCCCCCCAAAAAAAAGTTTAAAATCATTCCTAGGTTTCACAACGTCAATATGTGCATAATGGCGGGAGCTGCATGACTAAATCGTAATGGAGTTCATGTATCTTATTTTAGCTGAAGAAGGTGTCTACACCTGAGCTAGTTATTAGATAGCATTTACAATCAGCAATTTGTACTAGAATGTGGTGACTTACGTTTTTTCAATTCCTCTGCTTAGCTACTAAACCTAGATTCAACACCCTAATTCCTACTCACTTCTTTTCGCTCTTTCCACCTTCAAGAGAAGTCCTGGGTGACCTTCACCTGTCCGGTGAAGATCGCATTCTGGGTACGAAAAAGAGCAAGTCCTTGTCAGTGAAGTTAGTCTTTAGCAGTCCTTCATGACACCTCATGAAATGAGTCAGAGCATGGTACTGCAGAGAGAAAGCATGGGCCCCAGTGGCTTCTGCTTGCTTAGCAGGCCATGCAGGTCTCTGCTATACCTCACGCTGTACCTTATGCAGTTGTGAACTATGTCATCTCATGGAGGCAAATTCTATAGATATTTTTATTTCTCCTATTACAGTAGACATAATTTAATAGTACATTAAACAAGTAACTCTTCAGGGAAGAGATTGTTTAATCCTCAAAGTACTCAGTACACATTTAAGGACCAGCGGAAATCATGCAGAAGAGTGACAGCTGTAACATAAGTATTAACAAATGACCTTTAAAACAATGCAGTTTTCCTGGATTTACTCAAGAGAGAGGAAGAAGTTTGTTATCACCTTTTCAAAACAATAATTTACTCACACAATGCGTTTATGTAGCTATATACCACATCTATTCCCAGCAGGCATCATTCTTATGTAATATCTGGGAATGATTGCCATTCCCCTTGCAAATAAATATTATTCAGAGTTATACTGAAAAGGGAATATTTCTTTTAGATAAATATATCTCAAAATCTTTTTTGCTGATAGTCATATTGTCACTTTTATTATAAAATAAATAACTATATATATATATATACAGATACATCTTTTAATCATATTCCCTGATAAATATGGCTTGGGTTAGCTTGGCAGAGTGGTGTAGGCTTCTTAGACTTTACTAAAACAGAAAGACCTACAAAAATTATAGTTATCATTGTTCCAAAGTCTAAGATCTTTAACACGTGAAGTCCACCTCTTGCATGAAGTGACCACTAAGTACTACAGAAAAAAATTCCCTAAATCTCATTTTCCACATGTGTTGAAAAAAAAATAGATTAAATTCAGTTTATTCCTTCTGAATCTAACCCTCCCTCCTATAAGCATCATCTGCCACAGGCGTATTAGTTTTAGAGCAGACTTTCAAGTTCAATTTCTGCTGAAGGCTATGTAAAATAAGGAGAAAAGAATGGGTCTACCTATACCTTTGTCACTGGCTTTTTTTTCTTTGTATAAAAGTGTAGCTGCCTAAGCTCTGAGTGTACAATACATGGAAATAGAAGAAAAAGAGGAATAAATATCTACAAAGATATTCTGTATAAAGTAGAAAATTTTCCTGAGGAGAAAAAAAGACCTGTTAAAATTTGTCACTGTGGAAATATGACACAATTAGGAAAAAAAGAAAAAAAGAGAAAATCTGTATCAGCAAACGATGGATGCCTGCAAAAGGAAGACATCAAGAAAGCTGTATATTCTAGTGTCAATGATTCTGATGCACTGGATATTTTAATAGCTTTCAGTTAATCCTGGAATAAATGGCTAAACTATGACAGTTTTACTGTAAAAGCTCAGCGAGACTTCACAGCATTTAGAAATGAAACATCAGTTATACCTTTTATCAGGGGACTCAGAAGAATAGGGGAAAAAAAAGGGACAGCCTTTTTTTAGGGCTAAAGATTGAGTTTTACAGTTTCTGGAAATGTTATCTAAAAGACATGGTCATGATTTAGATCTGTGTCAAAACAATTAAAAAGATGCAACTGAAAAGACAGAAAAGAACAGAATTTTCTAGGCAAACTGAAGCTTTTGGGGGAGCATAGTTCTTTGACCTCGTGGACATTATAAAAAATCCAAAACACTACATGAGTAAGGCCTCATGGAGAGTGAAGTGGGCGTCTACAAAAACAGCACATGAAGTTGCATGCTCTGTGGCAAAGCCAAAACAAACCAGCATAATGCCTGGCACTTGGAAAAAGAGGTAAAAGAAACTACTGTGTATTAGATCACTGTAAGAACAGCACAAACAACAGAATAGTAAGTACACCCTTTTCCAACAGGAATTTTTCAGTGGCACAGTATAGTACTGAAAGAGAAGATGAATGCATTATTGGCCTAAAAGCAAATGGAACATTGCTTAATTTAAGCTGGCAGAGGTATGCAAAACCATGGTTCTGCATACATCAGTGTAAAAAGCAGTTATATTTATGCTGAAAAAAAAAAAAAAACTTGCACAAAAGAGATAAAATTTAAACTTGGGACTTAAAGTTATGACCATTTGCCTGCTAAGGGAATGTATGTGTGACTAAATGTATGAACAAATCAGTGAAAACACAAGCTGTAGCAGTATCAGAGGGAAAAATAATACATTTAGTTAAAAATATTTCATGCCCTCACTTTTTTAGCAAAAGAAGGCTCCCTATGGAAGGACAAGAGCTCACAATAATTGAGCAGCAAGTCTAAGAATATTTTCCAGGGAGATAGAAAAACTCCTAACAGATCAAAAAAATATGAGTGAAAGTACACAGTCTTCTGATGACTCATTACAGCTTAAATTCCCTTTTCCCAGGCAGAATCAACAGAGAAGTTGAATAAATATACTGCTCTGCCAATCACAAAATGAAGGCTCAGTAGCTACCAGCCTGCTGTAAAAAAATCAAAGACAGAAATCTCTGTCCTGTTTCTACCTCTGAACCCTACTCCCATTATCATCAACAGCAAATGGCCTTAACAGGTGTGAGATACCTTTTTTTTTAATTGGTGCATGTCTAGGTTTCTGAGAGATGTTGTGAGCAAAAACAGGGTTAATCTTTTCGATGTACAGTGCTCCCTTAGAGAGAGACATTATTGGCTCAGACCCTCCTTTGCATTGTGCTTAACCACTGAGATTTTCCACTGAAACAAGTAATATACAACACGGAACATGCAACCAAAACATTTTTAATGTGCAGAAGGTACAAGATCTTTTAGAGTGAGGAAAATAGTAGAACAAAACACTAAGAGGCCCTCAAAATTTTGGAGTCAGAATATTAAACTAAAGATGGAAAAAAAAGGAAATTCTATAAATACAACAATAAAATAAAGTACACAAGTAAATTATGCTAAAATAGATGGGAAAAGTGCTTGCCTCAGTAGACAGCAACAGGGCTGAAAGGTTCTTTGGAATGCCAGAGCATTAGGATTATTTTTTATTAGAGTAAGAAAATGTAACAGACTGGGGATTCTCACAAAACCCAGCTGTTCCCTGGTCATCTGTGCAACTCATGTTACACAATACTTATCAGTGAGAGCTCAAACTTTGTAAAAACTAGATCCACAGCAGGCTCTTTGGCTTAGAGAGATTATCCAAGAAGGCACTGGGGATATGATCAGACTGCTTTCTACAGTCTGCTTTCCTCTAGGCTGGCAGGCAGTTGTTTCAATGCTTTCCCATCTCCATCCACACAGTTTTGTCATTCTTCCCTTTTCTATTTATGCCATCCCCTTTTCTTCATCTTAGCTAGGTCCACTTCATTACACCTCACCAAAGAATTTAAGGAGCAAAAAAAAAAGAACCACATTACCACCATATTTTTCGTGGCCTTTCCTACCTTTTTCCTTTTCCTGCTTTACCTCTGTAGATCATGAGCCCTTTAGGACACATAACATCTGGAATGCTGTTCAGAGACCTCCTTGTATTCAGGGGCTCTTGGTTTCTTCAGGTTTGCCAATGCTTATGATTTTCAAAATGAATTTTTAAGTGAGGGCTTAGTTTGTAAAGCCCTTTCTCCCTCTGTAATACAATTACAAGAAAGTCAGGTTCTGTCCTGTGTTTTGTTCTGCCCCCCCCCCCCCCCCCCCCGCCAAGTCCTGACAGTTTTACAGAAAAGCTTGATCGTATGTTTGGAATATGATTATGATTTAATGACTAAAACCATAAGGCAAACAAAAAGAACAACATTTATTCTTATTATTTTTATTTGGAAGTCTGGGTCTTGAGCTTACAATTCTTAAGGCATTATTGTTCCTAACAGCACTATGATAAAATAACAAGTCATAATACAATAAATAACCTAGGAAATTAAAGAAATTTCACCAGATCAGTAGACTGACTACTCAGTGTAAACTCATGCATCATTAGAGATTTAGTGTTAAGTAAGAACACCGTCTCCAGCTTGTAAAACATGTATTACAACAAATAACAATTTGCTGATCATTTTACAGTTTCCTTCTAACTTTGGCAAGACTCTCTTCAAACCGTTCTCATAAACTAAGAAGAACAGACTTAAGGACAGCAACCCCACAGCACAATTGTATTACTTCAGAAGACTGGGCTTTATTCCCTCCTGTCAGACCAAAAATCATAAGCTTTGGTACCCTCAAGAACAGCCCTACACTAGCTCCTACCTGATTGCCATACACTCCCTGTGCAGTTTGTCAGTGTATATTTTGACAAGAGCATGCCAACAAGTGTTCCAAAATCTTCCTGAATTATGAATCCTCCTTTTTGTTTCTGGGAATAAATATTTGAGGCAGAAACCAGGCCAGAGGTGGTAAATGGCTGAACTCCCACTCGCTTCAGCTGAGCCAGCATCTATTCCTGTCATACAGTGATTTTTGTTTTTCTTACTACATTAATATCAGAGGTGTTTCAGAAGGAGCTAAGCCATCTTCGGAGCAAAGCTTGGCTTTTTTCTTTCCTCTCTGAGCACCACTTAAACTAGTAGTCATGACAGCATGGTCTGTAGGTATTACCACAGTGCGTGATATAATAATAAACATAGCAGGGTCAATGTTTACAGAAGAAACTTCATGACACATGTGAAGGCACAGGGACAAGGGAAAAGGCTTTATCCTAAGAAAATGAAGACGGAAGCTACTTTTTCTCTTACCCATGGAAAATTGCTATGAACCCTCTGGTCCTGATTATATGGTGTCTTTGGTATCAGATATATTTGATCCTCTTTTTCTTCTTTTCTCTCACCTCTTTTCTTGCCTCTTTTTAAAGATCTCAGCACCCACAGCAAGTCATCCTGAAAGCTGTGTATTGGTATGCTCAGAATTTTTTACTGAGAATTGGTGATATACTTCAACCTTTTTTCCCTGTTTTCGTAAACTTATTTTAAAAGAAGTATCTTTTTTTTTTTCCACTCAAAAATGAATGGAAATATGGAAGAAGGTGGATTTTTGAAAGAGGGATCAATTCCTGTGGCTCCATTCAAATACGACCCTAAGCTGTCACATTTCTTTTGGCTGCCAAATAGCTCTATACCAGCAGCTCTGTAAGTGCAGGCCATGGCCCAGGGCTCAAGCACTTTCAGGACTTTGATGATGACCCTAAATTTTCCCTCCTAGTATTTCTTGCTCTGCACAGTTTGTATACACAGCTATCCTTTAACAAGATGAATATAACACCCGATATCATGCTATCGGTACTTTATTCAGGCTACTTAGACCATGTGGCATGTTTCTGCCTAACTTCCCTTCCTCAATAGCACTGCCGGCAGATGTTTTCCCTAGGTTTTCTCCTCTAGTTCCTGTTTTCACTGACCTCTAAACTCCCCTGAGTTTTTTATTACAGTCTATTTTATTTTGATTTTAACTTTTGTTGCAAGCAAACCATAAGGGACACATTCAGAGAAAAGTAAACAAGAGTACTGCAAGCCTAATAATTTCTTTCTCTAAGTCTTGCATATAATGGAGTTATTGTGAAGTGGAAAAGGAACGCATGGGTATGGCTTGCCAGGTGCTATGCTGCTATGTTATGCTCATCATTTGCTGTTGCTCTGGGATACAGTAAAATTTCTTATATATATATATGCATATATATATATTTATTCTTTCTTTACAGCTGCACAATAGGGTGAAAAATAATGCAAGCTCATAAAGCAGAAAGAGTAGGGACTTACACAGCAGGGAAATGATGTCCCAGTACAAAAAATGTTGAAAACTAGAGGTTTGTAGTACATTCCCACCTTATACCACCATATATACGTTGCCACCCTGAAATCATTATTTTTAAACATACCTTTGGTAGATACCATCATTTGTAAGTGAGAACAATTTTCTGAAAGTTTTAATAAAGCAGCAGTTTTATGTATTTCCCTGAGATAACACAGACATATTCAAGAGAAAACATAGCAAAGCAGAACAGATTAATCCTAGATAATTTCTGGTTCTGGTCAAGAATAGCACTTCTGCTGTACAGGAGCCTTAGCAATTCTGTTAACATCAACTAGTCACACAATATTTACACCATAGGTCCTGAAGGAATGTTGACTTGGATATCTATGAAAAAAAAATCCAAGATAAAATAAAATTTAAAAAAAGTAATTAACAATAATACATGCAGTTATCTTATTTACAAAAAAGTAATTAAAAACACTAACTTGCATGATTTAAGCTGTATCATTTATCATAACTGTCCCAGTATTATGGAGGTAGCTATATTATACTAGGGCTGGAAAATAGCTTCCAAATTCTGGCAATAGTCACTCTTAGGAAACCGCAGCTGATGTGTCCTCGTGGCACATCTTATAATTCTGATTCAAATAAAAGAGAATTGTTGCCATAGCTTCCACTAGCCAATACACTTATTTTGGGAGAGGCTTAATGTGGGTGAAATATTTTGCTGAACTGTGCATGACCTTTACTACCTCCTCTCACAAGTGTGGTGTTGCTAGCTAGCATGCAAAATTAAAACCAGATATGCACAGTTTTATGTGCACTCTTGTGAAATGACCTACAGTCAAAATGATGTTACTTTGCTCAGGATGAGCTGCAAAAGGAGTCCCTTAGGGGGTAAAAAAAACCCTTCAAATACAATTTTAAACTATCTTCCCACCTCACTTTCAATTTTCATGACAAAGAGGTGCTTTCAGTGACACTGACAAACTTCTTGACACTTTTTTAATGCTTAACTGGTTACTGAAAGTGTTAAATGCCCAGTTTTTCCTCCAGGAAACAGACAAAAGTTTAATTACAAAAATATTAAGAGTGTATTAAAATGAAATGAATATTAACCGTAATACATGTAAAATCAAAACCTGTGGTATAGCAGCAACTACTTTCTTGTGTTTCTATTAGCAGTATGATGAAGTTGGTCACCAAAGCTGTTTATTACTATTTATTAATGTCTTTAGTAATAAAAATAAATAAGTGATGCTACCTATACAGCCCCTTCTATTTCATTCATTGCACAAACATGCAGCACTGTAAATCTGACAGATAAGTTGATAGAAAGCAGCTGCAATGAGAAGATTCATACTTGCCATATACGAAAACTTTTCCATTAGGCATGTTTCTATTTCGACATTAACAGTATTTTCTTCTCTCTTTTTATGTCATAGTTGGCTAAACAATAAGAGAGGTAGCAGTACTGCAGATTTTCCAAATCAGAGTGCTATTAGAGGCATAAGCAGACCACTTATTTCAGGTATCTAAGGGAGCTGCCATGGAAGCCTTTCTTCCCTGCCAGTGTGGAGAGCTGCCTTGAGTATCATAATAGCTGACAGAACTAAATTAGGCTCCTACATATTAAGCGGAATGAATATGGTCCATGATCCCTAACTGCAGGACTTACAGTATGAGGCTTAAATTTTCAAATTGCTGCTACAGTAAGCAACTTTCTTGCTTTTCTAAAAAAAAAAAAAAAAAAAAAAAAAAAACAGGAAAAGAAATAAGAGGTTTTACCTCTGCAAAAGAAGATATCAACAAACAGAAATCTAACAAGTGCAGTTTGTAAGACTAACAGGATAGTGATGATAATATACATACATGTTTATTAAGATAAGTGGTACCTTTACTCATAGAATTTTCTGCTCAGGAAAAAACAAATAGTATGTTTGTATGACGGTGGGTAATGTATAAAAATATCCTCAGAATAAAAGAAAAAACTACTTTCCCTCTTCTCCCTCCCCCCCCAGAAAAAAGAAAAAGCAAACATGCAAATAAAAGTGATAATGTCATTAATTTTATGTGAATGACTTGTTCTTCACAGCTTTCAAGTGAAAGGCTTGTACTTCGTTTTGGATACAGATTAGGATTCTCATGGGTGTTAACAGAAGTTGCATGTACCTCAGTAACGAGATGGCACCTGCGGATGTCTTGCAGATCTTGTTTATCTTTCACTGTTTCAGAAGCCCTCAATGTATTTATTTTAGTATTGTGTTGCATTTTATTCAGCTCAGTCAGCAGGACATCAAAAAGATTTTATATACTGGATACACTATTTCTTTCAATGCTACATTCTTATAATAATTTCCCTAGTGGTCATCTTAGATCTTCTTCTTCTTCACTCCGCAGGCATTGATCCTTGTTAACAACAAAATCAGCAAAATAAACCCAGCAGCTTTTGCTCCTCTAAAAAAGCTGGAAAGACTTTATCTGTCCAAGAACAACCTGAAGGAACTTCCAGAAAACATGCCAAAGTCTCTTCAGGAGATACGTGCTCATGAGAACGAGATCTCCAAACTGAGGAAGGTGGTCTTTAATGGACTGAATCAAGTGATTGTTCTAGGTACGCACACGAGAAATTATTAAAATCAATCTAAAGTACTTCAGAGTTTTCTAGATATTTTTCTTACTTCATATAAAGTGATTTTATGTGAAAAGCCAAGAATTGCTCCAATAAATTATACCTCCAAATTAGCTTTGACCTGGTAGACACCTGAAGTTTAACAGATAGATATAGATGCATACACTGCAGCCCAGCTCACAAACATGTTTTGTTGGCAGAACTAGGCACCAATCCACTCAAGAGTTCAGGCATTGAAAATGGAGCTTTTCAGGGGATGAAGAGGCTCTCCTATATCCGTATCGCAGATACCAACATTACGAGCATCCCCAAAGGTAAGAACTTCAATAAGTATTTGAGAGATTTATGCAGGTAAAATATAGTAACTTCTAGTCAGCTAGAATTACTTAAAAATAAAGAAGTAATTGAAGCCTTTTGCTTCCAACCCTAAAATATTCATAATTTGACTGCTAGTAAAAGAGAGATTTTTTTGTTGGCTTTTATTGGCTCGGTAAATTTTAATTTTTCCATTATTAGAAGCTTCACAAAAGGTGCATTTTCAAAGGTAAGTCTTTTTATGTCATTTTACCTTTTTTGTCTCACAGCTGAAATATAAAGTGAAAGAATCTTTTTGCCCTCCAGCCCTCCTTCGCTAACCTGAACAATATTATACAGATATAAATCTATATGGTGGATTTAAGCCAAAAGATCATTCCTGCACAAAACAAAAACATTTGCTTTTTTAAAAGTACTTCATTTTAAATTACTACAAAATAAAAACATCTCCAATGTAACATATTCAAAAGGAAAGAAATACAAAACGTTTCCAACCTAGAGGAAATTATAGTCAATTTATTCATACTTCAGCCAACAGATTGTTTTGAAATAGCACTACCTTTTCGAAAGTTAATATTAGTTGTTATTTCTTTCTCCTCGCATTTCCTGTTTTGGCTGTTTTTTTGGGGGACCTCAGACAATGAAAATACTTTGTTCCATTTTTTTTTCCTGCTAACTTTTCAGACTAGTGGGTGCTCTACCTAAGATAAGGTTACAATTATTTTCCCTCATCTTTATAACCTCAATAATTTCTAGTGTTATTTTTTATATAGGACCTCAATGTTGTAGATTTATGCATGTGGATAACCTGGATAAAATGAAGGCTCTTTTTCTTACACTATCATATATGTCCCATTTATGTACTCATGAAGACTAAAATTAATATCTGTGAAGAATTTCATTTAGCTACTTTTTAAGAATTAAGTGTTATATGATGACTTAGAAACTAGGTTGTATTTCATTCCAAATAAACCATTACTTGAAAAATTGTTGTTTTCAGATTTCCTTGATTGTGACAATTCTTTTTTTAAAATAATTTTCAACATACAAATTAAAAAAATTTCTATCTCTTTATTGATGATAATTTGTGATTTAGTAATTCGTGGAATTGATTTTGGTTGTACTTGGTAATCTTTCTGTTACTGTAAAGGAGTCTCAGTATAACATAAGTCAAGACCACTAAAAAAATAATAAAAATACAGTTTAACCAAAAGTAATTTGATGATGTTCTCTACTTCAGGGCTTCCTCCATCCCTTACTGAACTTCACCTTGATGGCAACAAAATCAACAAAATTGATGCTGACAGTCTGTCTGGACTCACCAACTTGGCTAAGTAAGAATTTGTTTCCTCTTATCACATACATACAAATATTAGTTGAAATCATAACTACTACATATACAATTAGAAAATATTCTAGGCTTCATGATAATGATCATCTTTAAAGTAGTAGAAGTTGTTAGGAAAAGTTTCTGAGGACTTACATACTGACTTGGCAAAATGAAGCACATCTTTTTAATCTAACCACACTTTACAACTATCTTCAAGATATTCTCACTTATTCTCAAATATTCTCTCAAGAGAGAAAATATAATTTGATCAAATGTGTCATATTTTTTCATTTATTTCCATGGTTGTTTATGCAGTTTTTATGGGACATTTCATTCCTTATGAGGAAAAAAAACACTAAGGGACAAGAAATACCTTTAACAGTATTTCCTTCATTTCTCAGAGAAGGCAAGTGTACAGTGAGTCCAATAATGTAGCAAAAAACACAATATATGTGCAAAGATGTGACTGCACCTTGGGGATGACTTTGCCTTGGTAATCTGTAAATATTTTGTTGAATAAGCTTCTCTAATTGTAGGAAAATGTGAGAATTACTGAAAAGAAGCCATAGACATATAGCATCACTCATGAATTAGTTCACATTAAATAACATGCTAAGCAGTACTATGGACCTGTAATAAACAGCGTTTTAATACTATGATGCTTTACAATATTTCTATGAAAATGGAATCTTAACTGATTTGAAAGTCTTTCCTATTCAGATTCCTGGATCTTCATCTTAATCATTCTTACTGTCATAATGAAGGCAGAGAAGAGAAATCAGTGAAGGAATATCAGCCACCAGGAATTAAGTTTACTACTGTTTGTAGTAGGATGTACTAAAATTTAGCTCAACGAAGCATATGATATATGTATAATTTATAAAAGTTTTAATATTTGGAAAGTGGCAGTTCCAAGTGATAATCTTTAGAAAAGCTTTCTACAGCTTATAAAGTAAAGCATTTCACATTTCAATGCATGCTTCATGTTCAAATTTGATCATGGATTCATCCATGTTCAAAAAAAGGATCTGTTCCCGGATTTTCATGAAAAAAAAGGAAAACCTTTAGTTACAGATTAGGAGACTATGAAGCAGTAATTGTTAGCAATAGCAGCTTAGTATAAAATGTAACATTATTCACAGAAATGATAAAAAAAAAAAACTTCTAAAACTGAAATGAGATCTTAATTACTTAGAGAGAGAATACCATTTCTTGGGCTATGGATAGGTCAGTTGTGCTGTGGATAACCCAATTTTGCTGCTGTTTCACATTAATTCTTGGAAAAAAATACAGGCACCACCACATGGACAACATTATTGGAATTCCTTCTTAAACCTTAAAGTTGCAGGTACCAAGTGCTGATGGGTTATTAAAAAATATTTAAACTTGGGTTGTTCCCATTGAGGCGGTACCGAACTGAGGAAGATAGAGTTGATCGTGGTGTGGATGTGCAAAGCTGCTCAGAGAGGGCACCAACTTGTAAACAGCCCATGCTCAGTCAGGCAACCTAAATACAGATGGAAATCCTCTTTTGCAAAGCTGAAAAATAAGGCAGAGTACAGCTTTGTTGAAAAAAAAAAAAAAAAAAAAAAAAAAGAGGATATTAGAAGCAACAGAGTAGATAAATGAGGAAAGGAAGGAGTAACAAGAGTCACGCTCCAAAACTACACATGGGATAAATTTATGGGTCAGTATGCTTTTCCTTACTGCTTCATCAGTCCCACAGAAACAAATTATCCAGAAAATAGTTTTTATTTTTTCGTCTAAGACTTCAGGACCACTGGTAGAGGATCAGAGCACTCTCCTCCTGGATTGTGCCAGCACTGCCCAACAGTGCAGTAGCTGCCCTGAAGCATAGTTAGCCTTTGAGGAATGGGTCAGCTTAATGACAGTCTGTGCTAGGATGTTTTGAACTGTAAACTGCTCCACGTGAGAACTCAGCCTAGATCTGCAGTTTATTTATTCACTTTCAAATTATTGACTTCTAGTAGACCAGCAATATTTGTTCTTTTTTTGTTTGTATATTTTCCTCATAAAATTATCCTTAAGTCCTTCAAAAGTCTTTGCATAGTGCTGCAGTGAAAAGAAAAAAAATCTCATGAATGTAAACTGAACAAAGACTCTTCTGGTCTAATGCAGGAAGGAGCTCCCCAGGAGCATATACATATTACACAGCTGATGTTACTGAAGTCTAGAATTGACTAAAGTTTATTAAAGTTTACTTAAAAGATCTAGCTACATACAGTGGAAGTTGCATCAAGTCCTGAATAATTCAGCTGCATTAAGTTTGTTTAAGGTGCATATTATGAAGGGCATATAATATATATGTATATATACGTACAGGACTTTTTCCTTGTATGAGCGATTCAGGAGTTGGATCTTGTCCACCCTTATGAGGTGCAAGGTGGTTACTTTTGTCTCAACAGACCAATATCAAAGCCAAACCTGCTTTTCTCATGCTCCTCTTCTCAGGTGTGACTCATATGCTTATAGACCTGAATAGCTAGTGAAAATACATTCTCATATATGTCCACCAAGAATTTATACAATCATCTGCCAAAATGTTTATTCTTGATTCTTCTAAAAACACCCACTATGAGCACATGAGTCCTTTGTAGAAATTCTATACTCCTCCAGACCAAATTGTGCATGTAGGATCAAATCCCCCAAGCTTTACTAAATCCTGATGGATTGTACTCAAAAGGATTTTTTTCTAATAACTTTTAAATGAAAGTCAAGAAAATTGTTCCATGACCAAATTTCTAGCAAGGTTATGAGATAATGCAAACTGCATTTCGGAGCAAATACCTACTGATGTCCGTGGGAGAGGTCATTAAGCTCTCACTTGTCCTTTACTAGCTTAACAACATTTCAATATTTAAATAATTATGATTATGACTTTGTGTTACATAATACTAGTTATCAAGAGTATTTCTTTGATTGTTTATTTTTTAAACAAAATACATAAAACATGCTTCCATTCTTGGATGACATTCTTTATGGAAACATTTATGTCATAAAGTCCAAATAGGAGATTTTAGCTCTATGATTTTTTATTGGATCTAGATTATGGTTTTTGAAACTGGTACAAGCCACAAAAAAATTACAGGTGGTAAATTATTGTGAATTACACTTTCTCTAAAAGTATTAATCCATAGCAAGTTGTCTTATCATCAAGCTTCTGATTACCTTTATTAAATTCTTTATTTGATTCAGTAATTAATAACTCTCCGAGCAGTTCTTTTTTCCTGGAAATTAAAATGACCGCTTAATGAAAAAAGATAAAGCAAAACAGACGAAGTAGGTTTGGCCTTTGTAGAAATATTTTCTCAAAGGACAACACCTCTGCTGACAAATCCTGAAGTATAACTACTGAATTCCTTACTACAACATGGAATATTATAACTTACATTATGAGTTAGTCTTGAAAAGATTCAATAGTTTGGTGACTGCAAATCTAGGTAGTATCAGCACAGATTTTTCCAAGTTGCACATAAATTGTTCCAATAAGCCCAGAATGTGCATGCATAAAGCAGGAAGAAAGATTTGCTGGTTAAAGCTCTGGAACCCAGGAGAAGTGTGCGTACCTCCCGCTCAGGGGTGCTGTTCCGCAGATCGTTGTGTGTGGCTCGGTTCTAGCTTCCAGCCTGGGAAACAGCTATATCTATATCTATACTTTAGAAAGCTGCGGGGAAGATTTAAAATGAACAATTCTGGCGAGCCTGGGTCAAGTAGTTCAACAAGGAAAGTTACAGCATGAAGCTTTTATTCAGCTTTTAAAGAAAGACTAGTACCTACTGAGGTACACCGAGCGCCTTACAGTGATGTTAGTCCCTGGAATAGAAAAGTAGAAGTGCCGTGAACGCAAACTGAACGTTGTCGTGGTAATTATGATAGTTCACATCAGATGTCAAACTGATCTAAATATACTGATCTAACCTAGTTCTCCACAGTAACTCTGAATCTCACAAAAAATTCTACAAATTGGCCAAGTCTACAGTAGCGTATAGAAGCAATTACCCTATAAATGATTATTATCTGATTTAACTTTTTTTTTGTTTGTTTGTTTTTCTGGTTTTTTCAGACTGGGTCTTAGTTTCAACAGTATTTCTTCAGTGGAAAATGGCTCTCTTAACAACGTGCCTCATCTGAGAGAGCTTCATCTGAATAATAATGAACTTCCCAGAGTGCCGGGTGGGCTGGGTGAGCACAAATACATCCAGGTAAGGCCTGCCAAACTGCCTCACAGGGTGGTAGCTGAAAGATTCTGGATGATATTTCTGTGGCTACTCGATTTTGGTCAAAACAAGGTATTTGTGCAAAAGGCAACTTTGATGCAAGTTTTATAAAGCACTGAATATACATTGAAAAGTTGAAAGTAATAGGACGACTCCTCTTCTGTGCTGATTTGTGGCAGGGCATGTGGAGATGTATAGATCTGTAGGGGTTCATTTGTATCTCTGTGTACCTGTGGGTGTACAACAAATGTGAAATTATTTCTGCATTTTTATCCCCTCTCTGCTCAGGAAATCTTTCTGTGAACATTTCTTCACTTGTAATTGTTTTAGCTCTACTCAGTGGCATTTTTCAAACTTTTTCAAAAATCTTCCCCTTGGTATTCCACAAAATTATGCATTCAGAGGGGTAAAGAGAGGCAATACGTGTTTCACACCAGCAGTGTTTTTAAAGTCTATATGACTGAATAGCTGGAAATATGTTCCTCTTAGAATCTATTGCAGTCTGACTTCACTGGAACTATAATTTTATTGGAAAGAAAGCTCCCAAAGAATGAAGACTCCCTAATATAAATCACCACTTGCATGTAGCTTGGGAAAATTCATTAGAAATGGTAACTCTGGAGCAAAGTAATATCCGTCAGCTAATTTAAATCATCAGTATGATTGTTTTGGCTCTGAGTCCTATACAGTTGCACTCATGGAAATGAAAGCATTAGTTTGAGAGAAGCCAATTAGCACCAAATAGATCCATTACACATTGCACATGCTTCTGAATCACAGCATTATATTAATATTTACACATCTATGGCTCTTGTTTCAGTTATAGTATGATCAATAATATTACTGAATTCCCTTGCACAATTTCTACTTTTCTCTATAAAATTTTCTCTATAGATTATTTCATTGGATATTTGGATAAATTGGATATAATCTCTGTAGTTCAAAAAATATGCAGAATAAAGCATACATTTGAGAAAACTGACATGTTGTTACTCTACATAGTATTGTAGAATACTTACCAATTATTTGATGTCCAATGATTTATGTCCTTTACGCCCTTTAGCACTATTACTCACTTACGTACTTCTACACGTTTCAGGTCGTCTATCTTCATAACAACAAAATTGCTTCGGTTGGTATCAACGACTTTTGCCCTCTTGGCTACAACACCAAAAAGGCTACCTACTCCGGTGTGAGTCTCTTTAGCAACCCTGTGCAATACTGGGAAATCCAGCCCTCTGCTTTCCGATGTATCCATGAACGCTCTGCGATACAGATTGGAAATTACAAATAGATTTCTAAAGATGGGGTTCAGTTGCATTTCAGCTAAAGTACCTGTTGTAATAGGCCTGTTTAAAAATTGTTGCTAACAAGTAAAGCCAAATACCAGAAACTTCACTGTAAAGTGGAGATAATCCATTGATGTAAAAGAAATGAATCATTACAGATGTACAAGATCAAGTGTACCACCAAAAAGAATTGCCGACTGTGCTTTAATCTGACTTATTTCAGCCTTCTTTTCCAGCATGCTTTCTGTGGTATTTATCAGTTTGCTGAATGCTACAGGTTCTCAGATTCCACTGTATATGAGATTCGGGGTAAATATTTGTCAATCTATGATATATATATAAAAAAAAGATAACGATTGAGGGTATTTTTATAGCCACACAAGAAAAATGGCAGAGGAAAAAAGATGACTCTCAACCTATTTTTTATTCTTGGAGAGAGTTAGCCCCTTTAAACTTACTTAAAGCCCTGGAGGTTTAAAAATATCCATTATAATACTAAGCTAATTCTGAATGTATCTATTTAGCAGAGGCAAATAAAGTTGTTGCTAATGTCATTATTTTGAGAAAAATAAAATAAAGACATATCATACACATACTTCTTTTAAGTTTGCAATTTTTCTTGAGCAATGCTATTCAGAATTAGGCTAATATAATCCTAATGAACAAGATAAAGAATAGTTTGCAGTACAAAACATTTAATCTATGTCTGGATCTCACTAAGTAAATTTCTCTAGGACAAATCTGTCTCACCTTAGTCACAAGAGCAGCTTCACTGATTTCAGTGAGACTACATTGCAGAGTAAGGTGTTAGGGTTTAGTCATCAGTACCAAACCATGTATATATCTAATCCAAAAATAACAGCAGTGCAGCATTCCCTTGCTCTGCGATGTACATTGGTCTGCATTCCTTACCTTTCTCAGTATTTAAACTATGTTTCTGATCGCCAAGTAGAGTTATGCAGGTTCCCCCTGTGAAGAATTTCTGGGATTTAGATTATAAGCAAAACCATAGCCATAGTGAAATAGGAGGTGAAATAACTACAAGGCCTGGCTGAAAGTTGCTGGGGCATCATTCATAGAAGTATCTTCTGAGAATGATTGAAAGTCCTCTGCAAATTGGGATTCTTCAACCCACACCAGTGGGCAGTAAGCACGTCAAAGGTAGGCTGCACATTTCTACTGTCAGCCTACAAAGTTAAATGTATGCTCAGTCCAAATGTCACACTAAAATAGTCTTCAGCCTCTTAATTCTCCAAAGTCAATCTCTCTAATTTGTAAAACTTGTATGTCATTTATATTAAAGAATACTGTAATACAGGCAAACTTCAAAGTGTTTGTCTTTATTTCCTGTTTTGATAGCATAATATAGTGTGTCAGAACGTAATTATGATTAAGTCCAGAAAAATGAAAATCTTTGGCATAGCAAAGGTTAAAATAAGAACAACCTGTATGAAAGTTTTCCTCATCTGCAAAACAGAAAAACAGTATCTTCATGCTTAATGGTCATACGTATATTTTTTAATAAAAGAAACGTATTTTCTTTATAGTTGTCATTTTTTAGATAGTAAATAGTTGTAAGTAATAGTAAATCACTATAGCCATAACATATAGAAAGAGTGTTATTGTACCCTTGTTTAATATCTTTTTTATATATGTCATCAATGAGTTCCTCCTATTTACATCAAATTTTTCTTCTGGTTTTCTCATATTGGGGGTGTTATTTTTAAATAAAACTAACAGCACATAACATCCATTTGTCACTGGAGGGAAGAAAAAAACCCCAAACCAAAATCAGCAGTTAGAACTTTTTTTTGCTTTCATTCTTGGTTGGATACGTGATATTATTCACAGGGAGAGGTCGTGCAGAAAGCTGTGCACTGTACTCAGTAGAGGACAGAGGCATTTTCTTAGCCAGAAAGACTCCACAGTTTATATGTACATAGCTCAAATTAACAACTAGAATTTATATAAGAAGAGATTTATATAACAAATAATACAAATCACTTATTACAAAACACTCCATATAAACATATGTACACACTCTCTATGGCTTTAGAATCTCTGCAGAATAAGGCTTTTCTTTCAAATCAGAATCAACATGAAGTCCAGAAGAAAATATCCTAGCCTGGTCCTCCTCTGTCCATGTCATACCCATGGTATGGCCCATACCAAACATGTCTGACCATTGTGTTAAAACACAATCTATTCCTCATAAAATACATTCCTTGTTACAAATAAGGGCTGTAAACATAACGGGGTTTTCCTGATTTCCAGGCCTAAGCAATAAAATTGTATAAAGAAATTCTATAACATGAGACCAGAGCAAACGCATAACAAAAGTGAAAAAACACTCTTGGTTTTCTATAAATTGTGAAGCCGTATCCACAATGTCTATCTGACTGGACCGTCTCCTAAGTGAGTTCAACCCACACGTAGAGTATTTCAGACATAGCATCTGCAAAGACTTCAAAGCAGTGGGAAGCCCAGTACTTTTAAAACTGCTTTTCATATAAATACTGAACAGATGGTACTTCCACTGAAAAAATAATAATAATAAAAAAAGAAATGAAAGAACAAAGGCTAAAAAACTATAAACAGCTGAGCAGAAAAGGATAAGAAAGAGGGCTAAAGTAGGAAGCCTTTAGGCCCAACGGTGCATCCCCAATCCCTCCATAAGTTATGAAAAGCATAAACAACCATAAAATAACCTGTACGATTTGAATCAAACTCATAAAAGAATAAAATCCTTGTCTCCTTGATGCAGCCTAAGGCATCTCTGCTCTTCTTGCAACCTTGGGCTGCTGAGGAGTCACTATGGGCAAGGAGAGCTACAAAACTCTGAATGTGGGAACTGGTATTCTTAGGGAGCCTACGATGAGGCATAACCACATAATTTGCAAATTTAAAGTGGTTGAAACAAAAGACATGAGAAGAAAAAGACATAGCAACAGATCCTCAGCTGCTAGAACATCAGAAGAATTTAATTGACTTACGGAAGCTTCTTATTTCTTCCACTGAATACAAAGTTACCATAAAAAATCCTCACTAAAATAATAATCATTGCTTGCCTTTGCTTTTGAAGACAGATTTGCTCATAATAATTATTTTAATTACATCTTTTTTTGTGATAAAGAAGTCAGAGTAATAAAATTAGAGGCAAAAATATCTTTTCTGCCATCTTTAGTTAATAATGTCTATGATTCATCACCCTCCTTAGGAATATGCCTAAGTAAAAATTTGGACTTCATTTTCTCCCATATAAAGAGCTTTTCAGAATTAAGGCTAACATTTTCTGCTATTTTGTGATATCTAAATGTGTTGTTATTCCTCCATTCATAAACTTTGTTATATTGTCAATTAAAACCTCTGTAAGAGGTTTTTAACTAAAGAAAATAGTCCCTTTCTATTTTCTCATTGAAATGACTAAATAAGTTTGGAAAGGAAAAAGATGTTTTGAATTAGCTTTTTAACCTTTATAATGTCTAGTTTAGTTTGAATACAACACTGTAAATTTATTCTTTTGCCTTTGCAGTGTCCTCACTTTTTTTTCATTAATAACATCTCTCATATTTAGTTTTTTCCAAAAGTATGTACAGAATTTTTTTTTAGCAAACTCAGATATTCCTGAAGAATGCTATTTTTCAAAACTTCTCTACAAACGCTCCAGATAAATTAGACCCTTCATATATTCTTGACTTCTAAGGCCAGAAGGGAGGTGGCTGGTTTTACTTACAGTGCACCAGGTCACGTACAGAGATCAAAAACATGATTGCTATTGCATAAACAACATCACTTCTGGTTTGATTCTCAGGAAAAGATCACCTCTTAGTTCACTAGAGTCAAATTCAGAGACTACACAGGCTATTTTACTCTCATTTCCAGAGAGCCGATAGATCCTCCTCAGTTTCCTCCTTAAGCTGCTGCTAAAATCTGCCATATGGCGTCTGGCAAAAGCTCTCTGGCCCATAATCTGACTTTTCTGACCTACTGGTGAACCATGATGTTACAATCTCTTTCCATCTATGCTTGTTACTTTTTTTTTAATATATAGTATTATGTAATTCAGATTAGTATATAGAAATTAGCAAAAAGCTGAAGAACCAAGTTTCTGTTTGAGAATAGCATTAATTCATGCATCTAAAACATCCCACACAAAACTGGAAAAGACTACAAAAGACTTTCTGATCCCACCACTACACTGAAGTGCCATCTAGTGTCACTGAGGCATAGTAACAAAGTTACTGTTCATTAATTGTGAAGCCAGAAAAAATAGAAGTTCATGAGGCTTTATAAAAAAAAGGCTACATAAATTCAAATAGATATGTTGATGTTTTGCTTTTTTTCATTTGAGTGATTTTTTAAATCAGAGTGAACTCAGTCATGTTTTCGTATATCCATAGTCAAAGATTCTTGCATTGCACATAGATTTTTTTTGCTCATTTTCTCTGAATTTATTGAGATCTCTGTCATTTTACTTAAATTCTGGCCATATTTTCCACAGTCATCACCAAGTTTTTCCTAGGAGGGATTTTTTTCTCCCAATTTTTTAATGAGAACAAAGTGTTTTTGCTGGCTCTAATCTATTTAGAAGGAATTCAACAATGAGAAAGAGAAAATAAGGAGCATGTTAATGATGAGCTTGCACAAGAGCAAACCTGGACTGTGAGATGGCCAATAGCAACTCTTCAAAATTAAGTTGTGAAGACAAAAAATAGCTGATAAATTTGAGCATAAAGTATCACGCTAATAGCGCTGAAGCAATCTCACTCCAGCAGTTCCAACTGTATCAGAATAAGATTTGTGCATCCCCAGAAAAGTGGCAAAAACTGAGTTAGTATTTGAATTAAACTCAACACAAACATACTCCAACTCATCAATGGATGCATTTAAAGTGACACAAACCAGCCTGTCCTGCCATGACTCCAGTAGTTCAGGGCTCTTCGCTTACCATAAGTGCCGGAGGATCGGAGGATTGGGCTGGGTGCAAGTGCCTCAAGGGCTGCTTCCCCTCCTATTCAATTCCACACTTTCCTCTCTGTGAGATCACAGAATCGCAGAATGGTTGAGGTTGGAAGGGACCTCTGGAGATCATCTAGTCCAACCTCCCTGATCAAGCAGGGTCGCCTAGAGTATGTTAGACAGGGTTGCATCCAGGCAGGCCTTGAAGATCTCCAGAGAAGGAAACTCCACAACCTCTCTGGGCAACCTGGTCCAGTGCTCTGTCACTCTCACAGGGAAGAAATTCCCCCTCACGTTCAGGAACTTCCTGTGCTTCAATTTCTGCCCGTTGCCTCTTGTCCTGTGGCACGGGACAATGGAAAAGAGTTTGTCCCCATCCCCTTGACACCTGCTATTCAGGTACTTGTACACATTGGTAAGATCCCCCCTCAGTCTTCTCTTCCCCATGCTGAAGAGGCCCAGCTCTCGCAGCCGTTCCTCATAGGGCAGGTGCTCCAGCCCTCTCTGATCATCCCTGTAGCCCTGCGCTGGACTCTCTCCAGTAGCTCCATGTAGAGACAGCAAAGATGTGGTATGAGTTTCTTTAAAACTGTCTTTTGTCAGGCTGTCTTCTTCCTCACTGTGTGCATCATGGTCCTTGAAGGCTTGGGAGAACACCTTTATCTTGGTGTGTTAACTCAGCATATCTAGAAGACAAATTTTAATGCTTTGTCAGCAACTGCTTAAACTGGGATTAAATTAACATCTCTGTGTTGAAGAAAGAGCAGAATGGGTCCAAATGATGAAATGTTGCATTCTTTTACCACTTTTTATGTTTATGTACACATCTTCTCGGAGTTTAATACATTATAAGTGAATAAATTTAAGAAATGAACTCATCCCAGACTCCGAGAATCTGGTGAGTGAATGAAAAGCAAACACATTCAGACCTCTGACCCCACACTCAGGGCTGCAGCAAGCAACGCAGAACTGCAAGGGGTGAAATTTTATCAAAATAACAAACATTGTAGGCCTTGAATCTGCTGCTATTAAGACACATGAATAATTCCAATGACTTGAGTTAGATGAGCTGAAAGCTACAGATGTGCATTTAAATTTGAAGAGAAAACAAACAGTGGATGCCATCCACTGTTTAAATATGAAAAGCAGCTTTTAAACAAGCAAACAAAGAAATCTCCATCCAGAAAAGTCTGATCCAAAGCATGGACTCAGTTACTGTCTTTGGCTCAAGTCCTGAAGAAGAGAAGCCTGCATAAAGGCAAATTATTATTTCTGGTGATAAAAGGTATGGTATTTTGCTTAGTTCCAAAAATACACTTTGGAAATGGTAATTTGCATTGTTCCTACCATTTGGCAGAACGGATGGTAGAAGGTACTTCTCTTTTCTGTATAAATGCTTAAAATTTAGTAAACTTCCCATTTTCATATATAACATGAAATCAAGGAAAACTTCAGTACTCTTTTCCATATTTTTGAGTTATTGATGCAACAGCATTAAGGTATGTCATTTACTATATGCCATATTTACACCTTTCATTCATTGTCAACCAATATAATCAAATATTTATTATATTTGAGGGAAATTAAGGATTTTGTGACTGTTTTTACAAAATTCAAGTTTGGGCAAGTTGGATTATTGCTTCCAAATGAATAATTGAGACGAAATAGACTAGTGCCTCTCCACATACCAATATTTTGAAAATGTCCAAATTCCATCAATAAAAGCATGGAAAATAGGGGCCATGTGTCTGCTATTAAATGCATGTTAGAAAGAGCCCTTTCAACTGGAAAACTCAGAACCAATTAAGCTAGTAATATAGTATTCTGCTGATGAATCCTTTAATCTTTTAATTTCAAGGTACTGAATCTTTACAGGAATCAAAAGATTATAAGTTAAATTCTAGAGTGCAGAAAATGTAATTTAAAAATTCATAAAATAAGCCTATCTTGACATGAAAGACAGAATCATTCTACATATTTCTTGGCTCTGTTAAGAACTATAGAGACACCTAAATTATTCACTTCTGAGAATAATCCTTCAGAGGTCTGTCCATGCACATCTTCCTAACATGTAAGGAGAAAGTGAATATATTCCAACTAAGTCTTGAAATAAAGCAGGCCTTTGAAGTTTTGACTAATGGAAAGCATTTTAAAGATCCCAATCCGTAGGCATTTTAATATTTCATAATGCCGTCACCAGAATTAAACAAAAAATATTAACCTTTTGGTATTTTTTCCTCTTCTCTCCCTTACTGCTCATTTCCAGCACCAAGCTCTTTAAAGTTATGCCAATCTTTTTTAATATCTAGCAGGAGTAACTGCATGTACAGGTTACAGAAAGATACTCAAGACTCTGTGAATTCCTGTCGAACAGTGATAGTCAATTGGATTAAGTTATGGAAGAAGTAGGTAGCTTGCTGCTGTAAAAGGAAAAAAAAATACAGCTAAATGGTAACATTTCCTTTGAATTTCATTGTCAGAACTCTGACTCAGAGTGGTTGTGTTCCCCATATTTTAACTAGTGGGATTATGATTGCATTATGGAAAAATACAATTACACAATGACTTTAGATTACTCTGAAGAGCTAAAACAAGGGAGTATGAATAGAAAAGAGAGAAGACATGTCCCATCTTACCAAAGACCTGCAATGTAGTAGAGGAAGCTGAGGATGTCTACTTAGCTTTCTCTTCTCCCTCCCAGTTCAGATGAGAGAAAGAAAAATAACTAGAACTTTATTGGCTAAAAGAGCTACACCCCTTTCTACTGAAGATGAAACGTAAAGATTAAGTGGGAATAAGGTGCGACAAGGGGGCTTTGTGTACCACACTGAGTGCTTTTGGTAGCTGTAACCACAGCACACTGCATCTTGCCTGCTCCCTAGTCACTCTACTCTCTCACAAACAGCTCCCGGGCTGGTATGGGAGTCCCCTAGGAAGCACACATGGTAGGATACAAACATACTCATATCAGGGCCCCGAGTACACCAGAAGACTCTAACTGCCCTGACCAGCCTCATCCAGGGCCTCTATGTACCTAGACATCTTCCATCTGCTAGCTCAGACCTTTGCCCTTTGCCAAGCTGTTGTCAGGGAGCAGCAAGTCTCGGCTGCTGTTCAAGCACAGGTGAGCCAGGAGCCGACAGTCATGCAAGGCAGGGCAGCAACCTCATCAGCAAGGTGAACAATCCTGCAACACCTGATCATGAAAAGCAAGGCAGCTTTGGTGACTGCAGCCAGAGCTGGCCAATAGTTTGGTGAGAGGTCCATATGGAAGAGGTAGATTCAAGGACAAGCTCAAAAGTCACATCAACAGGATAATGCCAGAACTAGCAATGTACAAATCAAGGCATGTCTCGGCATATCCCTCGCTTAAATATAGCTGCTGGGCCAAGGAGGCGGGGGGAGAGGTTGCATGTGTGGACGCCCCAGATAAGAGGTGCTTTCCTGAGGACAAGCTTAGCTCCTACCTTAATAGGCAGTTCAGATGTAGCTAAGATGATCTTCACTTGGCTCAGAGGCATGCAGTAAAATTTCCAGCATCACCTCAGTGAATTAGGAACCTAAATCCTGTTTTCTGAGACTCTGAAAACATACACCTTTTCTGAAAACGTTTTGGGATGTGAATGTGGGACAAGATGTTACTGGGGATTTTCAGGAGGAGAAGGGTATTGCACTCATTGGTAAGGCAAGCATCTTCTTCCTTCCAGCATGCTCTGAATCAAAATGTCACTGGCCATCACCTATTCCCCAGTGGTCAGTAAAGAATCTAGAAAAGTCAGCAGTCTGAGGCAGCGTACATCTTCTCTGACATGTCTGGATGTAAGGGACATGAAGATTCAGGCCTACACGTGCCCAGTACTAGCTTTGTTCATTCTTCACCA
This sequence comes from Rhea pennata, assembly GCF_028389875.1. NCBI lineage: Eukaryota > Metazoa > Chordata > Aves > Rheiformes > Rheidae > Rhea > Rhea pennata. The sequence continues at coordinate 48,649,881 of NC_084663.1, read as the reverse complement.
TTTGTGTGTCTCAGAAAAAACTCATAATTCAATTACTCTTGCACTGAAAGTTTCATGGTAAATGCAAAGATTTAACTGCTAACAGACAGTTTAAAACCCTTTCATTCACCAGCAAAGCTATTATAAATATATGAGACTCAGTTCAATAAAGAAGGTCTCAGTCTGCTTTCATGAGATACGTACAGGAGTAGTGAATTTTGCTATACAGCAATTGCTGAGCCATTTTGGTTTAGTGATATTATTATGGTTATCTATGGGATATCAAAATAACCTAAATTACACTGTTACTGATTAGTGCTGCTGTAGCTAAATTTGTGTCAGCATTTCTATTAGAAACCAGCTTTTCCATTTAAAAATTATTATTATGCTAAAACATGGAATCATATCTTATTCTTCGAATATTTTTTTCTCTTCTGTAAATTAAAAATAATTTCCAGATTCTAAAGCTGCATCTGCACTACTAAATGAAATAGTGCCATTTTCCAGCTCTGAACCAACTAGTATTGCCTGGACACAACTCTACTATAAAACTATCCATCCTCATTCCACTCCCTCCCCCCAAACCTTCATTTAAACTGTCTGTGAAAATGGTAAATCCCAAACTACATCTAGGAATTGTTCATTTTAAGCTAGAGTCATGCAAGAACCCATTCTAGCAAATTAAAGGTATCAGCAATCAAGTTCCATTGCCTGGGTCACTATCTGATTTACTAGTGTAAATAGAGCCAAAGGGGAGGCATGTCATCCATTTGCTTATATACAATCATTTTAAACTTGGTACTGTGAATCTTTCAAAATACTGACAATGTTGCTAAGTTCCTGCTAATCTGAATGCTTTCCTATTTTTTAATATTTCTTTTTTCTTCAGACAGTTGTAATGCGTTATTATAGACTGAGCACTTCATGGCAAAGTTGATGTCTATCTTTTTCTGTTTGAACAACAGCTGACAATATGGAGTTCTGATCTGACAGAGAGTTTGGGGAAGCTGCAATATTTGTTGTCATGTATTACTTTCCATGCATAGATTGCATGGGAAATTGTAACCCAGCTTTTGAAGAACAGAGGAAAGAAATTCTCTGTGGGTTAACTACAGCAGGCATGCTGCTATCCCAAAAAGATGCAGTGTCTTTGAAAATGTCATTCTTTTTTTTTTCCTATAATATATTCTGTAATGTACAAAAGCAACATTAGAAAATTTGAAGGCTTGAAAGAGATTATTGGGTGGTAAAAGGGATAGCTGTTGATTCAAAAAAAATACAGAGGTAAAGAAAAGAGTCCCACTCAGAAGACAGAGCTCTAAAATCTATTGGAGATGAAAAAGAATACGTAGAAAGTGATGTGTTCTCTTCTGTCATCAGGGTGAGGGAACTGTTGGTGCAGTTTGTCCCTGTCCCTTCTTGGGTTGGATGGAAAGCAAAATAGATCTCAAGCACTCTTGTATAAATAAAAAATAAGTCCATGAAAGCCTGAGATGCCAACCTTGAGAGTCTCTCTTAAGTTGCTTTATCCTTTCTAATGTCTGTAACTTATGTAAATATATATGAAATCTACTTAAAATTCTTGCATGACTAAAACCAAAGGGAACTACCCAACGAGGACTCAGGTGATGAAATAATGGAGCAGAAAACTGTCTTCTAAATTTTAATTGCCTGGTTTGGCTTTTTTATTGTATTTTTTCAGACACAAGAAGTAAATGGAAAATACTTTCAGGGGTATGATCATGACTGTTTGTCTCCAGGCTTGTACATGTCATTTTGCTTGGCACTATCTCTGTGACATTTCTTTGCAGACATAGGGCTGAATACTTTGCTAAAATAAGTCTGCAGAGATTTGCTGGAACAAATAGAGCTCAGAGAGTTTACACAGAGTGAGGATATTACTCTGTGCATTTATTGTCTCAGGTTATGAATTTAAGAAAGCATTTGAAAGGTTCATCCCTTGTTCTACTACAAATTGTGAGTAATCTCTTGTAACCAACATTATATATAATCACATATAGCTAGGACCATTTTCATTAAATTTACAATGTTGTCCACTTAAGGGCTTACTAATCTTTTCAATTCTAATGTGAATTTTCTAATCTTCTTGAAAATAATACTTTATCCTTTCCTCTCTTCTCCAATTCTTCTCACGAGTATTAAAGTAAAAATCTGGTATTTTGGTGACATTTTGTTCATTTACATTTAAAGAATTTAAGATATATCATAGATATTTTCTTTTAGCTGCTATTACTAATAAAATAATATATGAGAATGTACACTAGTCCAGGACCTACTAAATGGTAATATATTGATCGACAGCTATATCTAAGCTCATCTGTACTAGCTTTCAAATTTCTCAGATAAACATTTAGAAAACCTGGCTAGTCAGGGATGGAATGTTTCACAGGGTAATAGTAAAAATATATGTACATATATATATATAATCACATATATAACATACTTGGCACAGTATGCTAATGTGGTACAAATGATTGACCAGTAAATATCCAATAGATAAAACTTCAGTGGAATAGCTTGGGAAAAATGCAGCCTATCATGCATAACTGAAAGATCATGCATACATGACAGCAGGAGCAGGGCAAGAGGTGATTCAATACTGCTAGGTTCAATAGCTATATAATGATATTTGACATCTATACAATGATAGACCATTGGTATTTTTGTTGAAGTGTCCATGACCAAAAAAAAATCAAAATTTTTTCAAAATATGGCTAATATATGTCTTACCTCAAACAAAGAAATGTTAAGAAATAATTTAGGAAGTTCCAGATAGTATCTCGCATCAGCACGCAACAGAGACAGTTGTGCTGGGCAACCAAGCTACGTATTTTTAATGTTTTAAGATTCAATTCAGCTGCTCACACACACAGGCATTTAGCATCATTAGAGAGGTCCTTGGGTATCTAAGACCTCCTCAAGGACCTGGCACAAGTAACAGAGGATTAAAAGGGATCCAGTTGCTTCTACAGAGACAGCTGGGGACCATGCTGGACTATATACATACACTCCTAACATACTGGCCATACTAGGGCACTGCTAACAGCCATATGCCATAAGGAAACTTAAACTAGTCTTTAGTATCACCATTATATGCTCACTCAAATGTGAAATCTTTGTTCTCTACAAAATCTGAGTAGGAATAATCAAAAGTCTAAACATCATGAATGACAGGTCCTCAGAAACCCTTCAGAAAAATAGATTTTATATACCTTAATATCTCAGTACTTAGATCTTCAGCTGTACTTACCTGCAGCTTCTGGGAAAACATTAGCAGCTTAAAGGAATTTGGGAAGAAGTATTATTTGCTTTTTTTGTAATTTAATAATCCTCAGTAGCTCCAGATTGAGAATAGGATCTGAAGAGTTCAGGAAAGGACATAAAAAAGAACCGTAGGGTAGAAATACAGTCCAGATTAGGACACAGATTTGTAGGTACCTAAGTGTGATCTAGGGTGTCTGACTTTCCACAAGAGTCAATCTAAGAGACTGGCTGCCATGTAGACTGGAGATCCAAGACATCAATTCAGGTGTCCAAATGTAGATGTTGAGTGTCAGTCTAGGCTGCTTAGATGTATCATGCTCCTGCTTCAGGACAGGACAAGTCTCCTCGAGGTCCTGTGTCATGCTGCCCAGCCCCATGTGACTATACCTCATGTGGACAGTCTAAGACACATCAGACAGCAGTAGCTGACTTTGTATGATCAACTGAATGAACCCCCAAGGTAAACAAATCCTGTCCTGGTTGGAGTGAGTTGAATCACTCCCTAGGTTCCGCAACTCTGTTTATTAGATCTCCATTGTCCATAAAGAATACCTGGACTCCTAGCATAAATGTAGACATCTGTGTTTACTGTCCCTCAGAAGCAAGAAAATAAGATGCAGCATTTGAGACCATATGTGAAAAAGATGGTCTGCAGCTCACAGGAAGGTGAAAGTGGTTTTAAAAAGAGGCAAGATATAGTAACATCATAAAAAATACCTTTTTGGGGAATGTTATACTGTGATACATTACTAGCTGTGCTTTGCTGCCTATAATAAAGCACTAGTAGAGTTTCTCAATACTACACAATTCCTAACACAAAAGGTATTTCATTCTGCATGAGGTAAATCCGTTCTGGACCTCATTATGATGAGTAAAGACAAGTTAATCACTGGACTGGAATCTAGTGGTTGCCAAAGCTGACCATTTAGTATCGGCAAAAGCATATTTTCAGCCAGCATTTCAGAAGAACTGAATATCCCCAAACAGGAAAACGATGAGCAAATTTGTCTGGGAGGAAAAAATTAGAGGAAAAATAAGAATACCTATATTTAAAAAGAATTTATTAGATTGCCCTCAAATACCTTTCCTCCCCTTATTTTGCTACTGAAAAAGGCCAGTTTTAGCCATAATTTATTTATTCCAGTAGAAATGTGAAATACAATTAGAAATAAAAAAGAATATCAAAACATATGAGACAAATGGAGACTGGGAGAATATACAGCATAGAAAATGGTGTCTCTACACATATTAGCAATGAGACCAGAATGAGACTGGATTGCACTGAAGATATCAAAGACGTAGATCCATAGACAGTGCAGCTGAATACAGTCTGAGGAAGCTGAAGTTTATTATGAACAAAATAAATCTTAGCAATTTTATAGGACCACAGCTAAGTAGACAAAACACAATGAGTAGAATTAAAAATATTTTTAAAAAATCAATCATTATCTGCATTTGGAGAGCAGTAGATTGATGTGCTTTTATCAGATGAGGATGGTGATGTTCTTTCTGTTTATAAGCGAAAAGAATAAAATAACATTCATTGCAGTAAATACTCTTCAATTGAGCTGTTAAATAATTTGGACCTAAACGTCCTCAAGAAACCACCAAAGAAGTCTTTGGTTTATTTACAGTCCCTTCTCATGAATTGGGGAATACCAGAACATCAGCACACTGTTAGTATTCAAGCACTAGAAGTAGTTAGATGCTATAGCTACAAGCCTTGTAATTTGTCATCAGTTCTAGGAAAAATAATATAAAAATCTGACACAGCATTCAGTTAGTAACGAATTAAGTGACAACTAAGGATAGGGGTAGTCAGCTTTTTAGAAAGGAGGTATTATCCAGCAAACCTTTACTTGTTAATGAAACTGTAGACCTGGTGTATAATCATGTGTATTGTGATAGAAGTAGATTTTTGCAAGGTGTTAGATTTTAAAAATAATACTGTGAATTACTATTATACGTTCATGTTAGGTGGCTCCCAAACCGTCAAAATTTCATGGCAAAGATAATATATCACCAAGTGGACATGTTCCAGCTGAAATTCTCAACAGACACAAGGTCAAATGCTATGAGCTGGTCATCTAGAAACTATGCTCAACGGCAAGGGACATGTGTCAGCACACTAGACAGCTACTTTCTATGTATAGCACTCTATAGCTATACTATTTTAGGCAAATGGTTGCAGATTGTAGGAACTCACTGGGAGACAGCGTCTCGTGGAGAAGCATGGTACAACAAACTATCAACTGCTTTGCAGAGGGTGAACAGGTCTCACTTCTGCTGAGGTCTTGTAGGACAAACTCTCCCAGGAGCTGCTTCCTGCCACAATGGGCCAGCTGCTTGCAGTAAGAGAAGTAGATAGTTCCCCAGTACCTCCCAGTACTTACTAGGAGCTGTACAAAGTAGGAACTCCATTGAGCTGCTTGACCAAAAGATGCCTGGATTGTGCTTCAAGGAGAAAGAGGATAACACTAGTACATTGAGTGGGAGTTCCTTGGGCCTGCATGAAGCAAGCAGGCCCTTCTTCCCAAGAGATGTGCAACCATCCCCCTATGTCTGGGGGCTGTCTGCAAGCGCACACATGAAGATATGAAGATTGAAACAATGCAAAGTAAGCCTCACTGATCTGGCCGCTTTTAAAGTCAGCTGCTATCACATGACGCAACTCACTGACTATAGACAAGGTGTTGAGTGCCTCGTCATAACCTACCAACCTATAAAACCAGTTTGGGCTGTTGCTGCTGCTCCTGCAAAGGTGGCAGCATGGATGGCAGGTGGGACAGCTACTGGGGAAGGGAGGTAGGGAGGTGAAGGGAGGCAAGGGAAAAGCACTGTGGCAGCAGCTATGAAGCCCCCCTTTCCCACCTCCCATGACAGTGGCATGGATCTGTGGGTGAGACAGAGCAGCACCTTGATTCCCTGGGGCAGGCAAAAGCAAAAGCAGCTCAGCAGCTTGTGCCTTCAAGGAAGAGTGGAAGAATAGAGTTCAGAAGTTTGCCCAAGGAGAAAAAGGAGTAAGAGCTGCACAGTTCCCAGAACCTGGATCTCAGCCTTGCAAATGATGGTCCTAGATCACCCCAGGCAGATAATTCTGAGGACAGAGTAGACACACTTGGATTCTTTGGCAACCTTTTCAGATTAAACACATTTTTAATACAGCTAAATGTAAAGTTTGTATTTGGAAAAAAATGCAGATTACTCCTATTAAATAGATTTGAAATAAGTAAGGAAATCTTAATTGAAAGAGACTCAGAAATGAGGTACTAAGACAATCTTGTCACAAAAAACACTTGCGCAAATGTTGGCTAAGTAGCAAAGAACCATGAGGAATGGAAGGTGTTTTCATTTTATATATACAAAAAATGATGCAGATAGCCATAGCAAAAGGAAAAATTTTCATGGATCAGACGGCTAAGCGGATAGCAGGAGATTTAGAGAGCGTAGTCTGATTTTTTTCTTCTGTTTTATTTTATCTTCATTTTACTTGATGAATGAATGGAAGACTGAGAGGTAACTAAGCCAAAGAGTGTAAGTATATTTTAATGGAGGCACCCCTAATGGCTTCTTTCATCTATTAGGAAAAAGTTGCCACTTACATTCAGAGTTTTCTGCAAGTGATAGACCTTTGCAAGCACATTTCCAAGCTTGTAATGTCTGAGGTCAAAACTGCATGTCTTCCGGAAGCAAAGACTTTTTGCTGGACTCAATAGAGCAGTAACAGTGTGAAGTTTAATGGTTTGTGATATACAGCACATCAGAGTAGATGACACAACGTTCTTTTGGCCTTAAACTATAGTGACCTGAAAGAAAATACATTGCTAATGCTTAGATTATGGGACGATGTTCAGTAGCCAATGATTTTCAAGGAAGGTCTCTGCTGTTATACGCAGCGCTAGGTTATACAACCACTGGCAGCGAGTAAGCTTACCTAGTCCATCTCTTTCCCTACACATTATCTGTGTGGTTTAAGATACATAGCTGCTGTTACAACTTTTACTTGTAACCATGGCTTTCCCATAAATTCAACAATACCTTGAGGTCCTCTTCCTCTTCCATTCTGGGCATTAGGTATCTTCTGAATAGGTTCATATCCAAGGCTGCCTAACTTTCTTTTATGCACAGACCTGCATAACATAAATATTACAATACATAGTATAGTATAAGCATAAAGGAAACAGTTTAAAAACAGCAGCTTGCCTTCATCTGGGTAGTTCTTAACATACCAGGGGTCTGATCAAGCTCTGAACTCCAAAGGGATTTTGCCATTGACTCTTAAGCAATTTGAATCAATTTAAACGCCATCTACTACAAAAACAATCTGACAAGTAATGAAGAAGAGTACTGTCAAGTTTGAATCAAAACAGTGAGTAATTTTTCAGAACCTCAAAAACAAAGATCCATCCTCAACTAAAATATCCCTTGCGGTTTGCTAATAGGTCATACCACTGTTACCATTTTTGTAAATTTCCAAAGCTGTTATTTCCTTTTCAGGAGAAAGGAAAAAAGATTTGGATCACCACAAATTTTGTAATGCTTATAGTATGTGCTCTAACAATTTCCATTTAACATGTAAGTGCAGTGTAGAGGCTGAACAAATTAAATTTCAATTTAGACGCATGGAAGTTTTCAGTTGAAATAATAAGCACCTACAGCACTCAGAATCTGGAACTGGCTTGTTTTTAGTGGAACTAATTTGGTATGAGTCAGCCTTAAGTAATATTTTCAGAATGCTGCAGGACTTCATGAAAACATTTAACTAATTATTAGTGGAGTTTCAAGCCAAAATCATGTTTTTGTTTATTCACTATATGTACGCTAATAGGCTATATATATATCCACTTTAGATATGGAAAACACCATACATTTGCAATAATTTACAATAAACACTGCACTACTGATTTATAGGTAAAAGGTCTTTGGTAGGTTGCCAATGGCATAGCTTTTGCCTTCAGTGGAGATTTCTTCACCTTCTGTTGCAGTAAAAGTAACAGACCAGTTAAAAATCACTAGCTTTTGTTTCATCTTGAGAGTAGTAAAAGCTAAACACACCTAACAGAGAGGAGAAACTGGCTTGTTCTATTTAATTTAAATTATGTGTGAACAGTGGAAAAACTCACAATTCATATTATGTGACAATGTGAAAGGTTTCACACGGCCTTTTTCTAGAGCTGTATGCTTCTATGACCCAGATATCCTACTGTTAATTTGGGGCACTCAAATCTCTTGTCTTTTAGGCAAATGACATTAGCTTCTAAATAACTGCTTATATAATAAAGTCATAATTAAGTATTGACAGTATACTTTGCTTTGTACCAGATGTGTTCACAGATTTAAGGCTAAAAGGAAGCAACTGGTTTAGGTAATGATTGTTAAATTTTAGAAACTTGAATTTTTTGAGAAATAAAGGATTAAAAGCAGATTGGGAGGGGTTTCTACTCATGCGGAAGTTTGTAGAAGTTATATAGAAGATACTTTTGCAGGAGAAAAAGGGCAGAAGAGGTATTACTGAAGAATGGGCAGAGACAATAGTGGCATTGTAACTCATAATATTTGAAAGTTCTCACTTAGAGTGAAGTGATATATACTTATAGTGACCTCTGCTTTCAGATTCTTTCACTAAGACCCGTCCAACCAGTTGGCCATCTCCAGTAATGAAAATGTAATGTAACAGGAAAAGAGCCTTGAAAGAATAAAATAGGAACATTTCTTTTCACACATCGCAAGCTAAAGAGAACTAGAAGAGAAATAGTCCTTTGATCAAATTTCCCCTTAATGAAAAAATAATAAATATGAAACTATATAGAAAGAACAAACGAGATGTCTTAAATAGGAGCACAGTTGCTGTAATGGTAAAATTTCTATAATAACATATTAAGTAAAGATGTCCTGACTTTATCATGTATGAAATATATTCATAATTGATTCTGAAATTGGATGTCCTAGGGGAATTTACACAATATTTTATATATTCTGTGAAATTAGCTAGACTCAATTCTCATGTCCTTTCATGGCTTTTAAGGATTGTCAGGGAAAATAGGGCCAGAGAAGACTTTTCTGCAGATGAAACTGTTCCTATATTGCCTGCTCCTCCAAACATAGGTTTATAATGCAAATACTTCATGAGTCAGAACAGAAGGATAAGGGAGGCATACAAAATTGTGCTGAAAGGACAGTATTTAAAAACAAAGAGCAGAGAGAAGACAAAAAGATTATTAAGAAAAAGAGAAAATCTACTATGCTATATCTGACCCACAGAAGGCAGGTAATTCTTCATCTTGACTGTACAGTTTATTTAGCAAATCTAAAACAGCCGGCAAGAAGGAAACGATATGAATGAAAAAGTCTCAGATGAACTTTACATTACCATTTTTTTTACCATATGTTAACTGCAAAATATCATCATATTTGTTTAATAAGATTTTTCTACCAGTTATGGAAGATATGCATTTCTGTATTTCTGTAAATGGAATGAGAAAAAGGATGTCAGCTGGACTTACAGAAATAAGTGTAATAAACAGTTAATACAAAAATGTAACTTTGTCAAAAAAATGTATTGGGCCTGGACTATCCTATATTGCAGTCAATGTACAGTTCTATTTGCACTGCAGATATAAACCCATATCTATGACTGAAAGATCAAACTCTGCATTTATTTATTGTGGATATTGATCTTGTCCTTCAAGACCAACTTTCATTCAGAGAAAATAAAACTAGTGCCTTTCCTGTGAAATTTCAAATTCTTTTTACAAACATTATACTCCATTGTTCACCCTTCCTCCCCACAGCAAACTTCGTAAAGGGCACTCAGGTGGATCCTTTTTAGTATTCAAAATCTTTTCTTTTTTGCAGCTGGATCATTTGCTGAATACTCCTGCCCACTATCCCATTTGCAGTTAAGGCTACAGTTTAGGTTTTCCTTGTTCAGCTGAAACTGATGATGCAATTTTCAGTTTAGTATCATATTGAGCATGAGAAACTCCATCTGGTTTCTATTTGTCCATATGATGTCCATCAACAGCTTTGTCCACTTTCACATTTGTAGACCCTTATCCCATGCACACTTCTGCATTGCCTTATCTTAATTCACCATGGTAAACTCATTGCTTTAAATAGGAAATTTTTTCACATTCACCTAAACATTTAGCTGATTTGCGTCATTCAGACGATAATTATGGTTTGTCATCAGCTGTTTCCCAATACGTAACTGGTCTACCACACCAAGGTGATCGACATGATGTCAGAACATCAAAAGAATAAAAATCACTCCCTTAGGGCTGCCGTGGCACTTGGCGCTCTATCTTCAGCAAATTTGTTTGCGTGACTGTGTTACTGCAGAAATGTAGGAACTGTGGCATAGAGATCTGTAATCCTGCCGCCTCTTTCCTGTTCTTGGTGAAGGGCAGGGACTCACAGAATCATGCCATGCCATGCCATGACCCTGTTCCCAGGGACCCCCACTGGCCCGTAGGCTTGGAAGCATCGACTGGTAGATTTTGGGTGAAGCCTACATCCAGGCTTCTCTTTTGCAGGTGCTTGCTCAACTCCACTCCTACCTCCAGCCAGCCCACTCCTGTACTACGACTTTTCATACAAGCAGACAATTTAGTTTCCCTGCATGGACATGCAAGTTAAGCCAAGACTAGAATTAGCAAAGCAGTGGGAAATGAAAAGTCATGAATAAAGTCATTTACTCCAATAAAGTGATATCAGACAAAAACAATCTGAGCTAAAATACAAGAGTGTTTACACCCTTGTACCAACAACGATTAAAGTTAAATACACACTTTAAAACGTCTTGTGTATGCTTCCCATATGCATATTTCACACTTGTCTCCACCCAAAGTTAGAAGAGAGAACTTGTGTTCCGTAAAAAAAAGGAGGGCATCCACCACCAGAGATAAGGAAAGGTTTTCAGAGAAACATAAAGACTCATTTTAAATAGCTACTCTTTCAGTGCATTAGTTTTTGCTCAGCTAAAATAGCATTCTCATCCAAGCTGTAAGATGCATTCTTGAACAACATCCATGGAAAAAGAAACACACAACGTAAAGTTGAGTAGTTCCAGATTCTGAAAAGTAAGAGAAAGCTGTAAGAGCAAAAATGAACAAATGTTTAAAGTGAGCTTATAGTAACCGCTGAAAAACTGTGTTTTTATTAAACATACATGCATTCAATCACCAAAGAAAATCTCCAGACCAAGCAAATTCCTATGCATTGTGGAAGAAACTTTGAACTCAGTATTTTATGTTGGGCAAAAGGTTATAATTCAGAGATAATCCTGCATCATTGGTTATGATTGTTAAGCTAACATTTTTATTAAGGATATTTCATTGTGGACATAAGGTAGTTAAAAAAAAAGAAAAAGAATGAATGAGTCACTTGGCTTAAAAAGCACAGCAGCGTTGAGGTCTGAGTGCTATTTGTTAGCTCATGTCTAGCAGTGTAAAATAAGTTGGGAAATAAAAGTCTGTTTGTAATTTGCTTTATAATATAACATGTTTTCCCTCCGAAATACAAAAATTCCTTGTGTAAGGCTATGGCTAGTGGTCTGAACTTTCTCAGGTCTGTGAAAAACTGATCATTTTTCTCATCCCACAGGAATAGGAGATGGGTTGTCCTTGTACAAAATATGGTATCCACCTGCACTTCATTACAGAGCTGCATTTTTGTCCATGCCACACCACAAGATCACCATGATGACATAGCAGCTTCAGAGCACAGCGTGACTAGGGCTTTTTTTTTTTTTTTTTTTTTTTTTCCTCTTGTAACACAGAGGATCTGGCAGACGTTTACCTCCTGACACTGTTTACAGCATATATTGGTTGATACAGTCCCTTATTGCATCTGCTCTGGGAATTAAGGAAAGCAGCTTCAACGCGGTAAGGTAAGTGCTGCTGCATGTTTTAACTGTAATGTTCAGCTATTTGAATGTAGCTGTAATGAGAACATGAAAACATGTCAGGACAAGTTTGCCAATTTGAAAATTGAACACAAATCAACAGTTGTTTAGTGCATTTGCCTTCTCGGTTTCCTTGAAACAACCCTCACATGTTTTGTGCACCAGCATTGCACTTTTTTAGAGTCTGTGTTGTTCTGCCTCAAAGGAAGAAATGGATGTACTGTGCAAAGAAATTTTTAAAAGGCTATTTATTCTTTACTTACCCATTCACAAATCTATTAGTAACAGCTCCATACCAATCCTCTTAATTTGTTAAATCACTTGGGCTTCATTTTGCAAAAAGATGAGGTGCAGAGATATTTAAATAATTGATCCAGCAAACAGTGAAAGGAAAATTAGAAGTAGTTTGACATTTTTAGTTAATCATTTGAAGCCACGTTTTAAATACACTATTGAAACTTTTTAATAATAACTCTTATGAGTACTGTACACTGCAAAATTAGGATATATTTAGTTTAAGGCTAGTTTAATTATATATTATATATATATGTATATATGTGTTTATATATGTGTGTGTGTATATATGTATATTTCATGACAACTTTAGAATCAGAGTAGAACAGACTAGTTCCAAAATAGCTTGAATAATTTGTCTATTCTATTGCAGCAAGCATTTTCCCAAATTTGTGGATTTGCCATTTAGTATGTTCTGGCATGTCGCCTGAGTAACTTCACAAGTCTTTTCACACGTATTTCACAAAAAAATCTGAAAAGAACAAACATAGGCAATTAGTTCAGACAAGCATGTGAGAATGTTGTTGATGTTATCTTTTGGATACACATCCAAGCATGAGTACATAGTCTGCTACTTACCTTTACACTTTTGACAGAGAATCAGTTAGATTCATGCACAAAAAAACCCAGCAATAAAGCAGCTGCACTGTGCATTCGCTTTACTGTACTTTTATATCACACACATGCTCATGTGCACACGCATTACAGAATAGTCATCCAAATTTTAAAGTGTTGATAAAATTATTCAGAAAAATGTGTTATAACTCATTAAATTACTTCCAGGGTTTTGCAGAGTATTTAAATGTTGCAAATTTAAAAGAACTGTCAGTCTATGAAATCAGTAATAAAATCAAGCACTACAAATATAATTTGAGACCGCAAAAGCAATGTAATTTGACTCTAAAATGGGACATTTAAGCTACTGTATCCATAGGACTGTAAAATGATGCAGATGTGAAAAATTATCACTGTCAGGCCAGGGAGTGAAGTCCAAGAGGCTGGCTTCACTCTGTCTTATATCTGGGAGTACAGAAACAGTACGTCCTCCATCCTTAATGTTTAGTGCCTAAATAGGGTCAGATTTTGAACTGAATTGTATCAGTGAAGCTTCTTTGACTTCAAAGCACAGTAAATAAGTTGTACTTACTTATACCAGCAGGGGACTGAAGGCTGATTTGGTATGTTCGCATACAGTAATGAACACCAGACAAAGAAAAACACACTGATTATTCACATTTCAAAACTTCCCAATGATTCCTCTATCCTATAACTTCTAATTAGGCAAATATGACAGAACAACACCATGGGGAAGATATGCAATCGTCCTCTTTAGTCCAAGGTCAGCAGTTTAATATGCAGCAGGGGGATTTTGTGGATGACTGGCTGGAGATAGCAGAACATTTTTTAAAAATCGGTGTGCTGCACTACACGAGATCAATAGGTCTTGCTTAGAGGTACTTCAGAGGAAGATTATTCGCTGACCATAATGTGATATGTCTTTTACTAAGTCAATAAAAGCAAGGGCATTTAGAGTGGGGGAAACTTTTTAGCTGTTGCTCTGCCTTTTAACGCTATATCCTCTGCATAACACCAAATAATAACCAATAACAAGACTAACTTATTCTGCAGGAGGATTGCCTGGATCTAAGATCAACATCTGGTGGTCTGTTTACAAGCTGTGCATGGATACTTTCAGAAATTATTCAAGATCAAGGGAATTATAAGGATTTTCCGAGCTATCTTACTCTTTGAACTGAGCTCAAGTATACCGAGCTTTGCCTTTCACTGGTGTAAATTAGAGTAAGCTCACTGAGTTCAGTGACACTAGAGAGAGCTATATTGTCCAACGCAGCATCCATCTACATTGTAAGAAATAACAGCAAGATAATAATCTTCACAGATAAATGAAATAAGTTCCCTTAAAAAGGAGAGACCCCATATATTGACTACAGCACAAGGGCACTGAACATCTTTTTGCCATATGTGAATTAGAAGGCCAAATATGTGAACCAAGTGCTTTATGGATCTTTTGATTTAGAATTGTCACATGATGCCACCAGCACATTTATTGTTATATAGATATGAAAAAAAAAGAGAATCTGTGAGGCCAGTCACACTACCTGAAGTCCAGTCATGTCAGATTCACAGTAGATCCATATGAGATAGAGTATACTCATGCACACATACGCTATGCTGGGTGTTTGACAAGTCCGGGAGAATACACTGTATATTAGTTACTTCTTTAGCTGGATAAGAAACTTAGTGGATGACCAAAGCACAATGCAGGAGAAGACACTTCAGGCTACTGGTGTCTTGTAACTTCCCTGGCTTTTCTGAACTTACACCAAATCACCACGTTATTTAAATGTGAGGCATTTCAGTATATTAGAAAAAGCAATGAACAGTTGATAGAATTTAAATGGCAAAATTGTCTCTGAACATGACCTTGAGCAGAAATGAAAACTCCTCTGTGCCAAGTTTAAAAAACTTGGACTGTTTTCCTTCCTGTAACTTGATGAATGGCTGCATAATGATGTTAAAAATGTGTTACTTACTACATCAGAATGACCTAAAATTTCACATTACAAAGGCAGATTAAAATAAGATAAGGACTGTAAGTTTACATTAGTAACAATGTAGTACTAACAAACTAATACTTGTTTCTTAATTAGTAACTTTAAATGGGAAGCCTGAATTAATTAGCTTTGAAACATAATTTTTATATGGTAAATATTACAAAAAAATAGAAAGATTCAAAATTATAACTTTTTTATTCCCCTCCACCATACAGGGACGAGACACATTGCAAAGATGACTCTAAGCTCTCTACCTGTCTTTCTGGTATTGATTAGTGGCATTTTTTGCCAGTATGACTATGGTCCTGGAGATGATTATGGTTATGATCCTTTTGGGCCATCTTCAGCAGTCTGTGCCCCGGAATGTAATTGTCCTTTAAGCTATCCTTCAGCAATGTATTGTGACAATCTTAAACTGAAAACCATTCCAATTGTACCAAGTGGAATAAAATACCTTTATCTCCGAAACAACATGATTGAAGGCATTGAAGAGAATACGTTTGATAATGTAACAGACCTGCAGTGGCTGATCCTAGATCACAACCATTTGGAAAATTCAAAAATTAAGGGAAAAGTTTTCTCTAAACTAAAACATCTGAAGAAACTTCATATTAACTATAACAATTTGACTGAAGCTGTTGGACCACTCCCCAAAATGCTGGATGACCTGCAATTAAGTCACAACAAGATCACAAAAATCAGTCCCAGTGCACTTGAGGGGCTGGTGAATCTGACTGTCATTCACCTCCAGAACAACCAGCTGAAAGCAGAATCTATTGCTGGGGCTTTTAAAGGCCTGAATTCACTTCTGTATCTTGACTTAAGCTTCAACCAGCTTACAAAGCTACCAACAGGACTGCCTCACTCCTTGCTCATGCTGTATTTTGACAATAACCAGATCTCCAATGTTCCTGATGAGTACTTCCAAGGTTTTAAAACCCTGCAATATTTACGTTTATCCCACAATAAATTAACAGATTCTGGAATACCAGGAAATGTCTTCAATATCACGTCATTAGTTGAGCTGGATCTTTCCTTTAATCAGCTGAAGAGCATTCCAACTGTCAGTGAGAACCTTGAAAACTTCTACCTCCAAGTCAACAAAATAAACAGTGAGTTAAATTCACATATTTTCATTATCAGTTATCATAGTCATGACACTAACGATGGATGTACATATCTAAAAGGGCAGTACAACCAATTTGAAGAAATGGTACTGACCAGGCTGTTAGCACATTGGCATTTCTCTGATTATTATTCAAATTATTGTTAAATAATTTATTTAGCTGGACAGATGTTGCCCTCACTTCTGAGCCACTCTGGCTATACCTTAGTCAGCTGGGGCCCTGAAGAGAGAGACAGTATACATCAAACATTATGAGATGAATGCTTGATATCAGAATTACCACTTTATTAGTGCTTCCAGTGGTTGTTTTGAGCCTTCTGCAAGCTATCTAGGCACCAAGTTTGCTTTTCATTCATATTTCTGAGGACATCTGAGCACCTGTGACAATAAATAATTTTTTCAATTACACCTGTAATTCCAGAATACTGGTCAGCTGCAGTAGGTGATGGTGTGGGGAATAGGTGCCCACTGGTTACTTCTGCACTATCATTGCTTCTATACTGATGTCAGAGAATTCTGATTTACTGTTTTTGGTTACCCAGAAAATGTGGCAGATTTTCATATTAAGTTTTCTTAACTCTTTGTGTTCTCTAGTATGCTAATCAACAGTGATTGACAGGATTTTGTTAACAATAAGCATTTCAGTTCAAGGAGGTACCAGATACAAGGAGAGCAAAGCGTTTGTAGTTGACTTCTGAGTGTTTAATCTTTATAAAAAATGAGTTGACTGCACTAACCTTTCAGTCTCAAAAAATAACCTTTTTTTCCTAATAAAATGTTCTCAGTTGCCAGAAATTTGGCTAAGGATGATCATAAACAACACCAGCTTTCCTTCTATGCCTTCTTCACCTATGTTATGTATATACTGCGAGAGAGAAACATTTGTATTAGGGCTAATAATAGCTTACTCAACAGCTAAAAAAGATACTGATCCTTCAGATTACACTTGCATAGCTTGAAGTTTTCAGTTATACTGAAACCCAACATAAATATACTTCTGCAGAGTTCTTTATTTGTAGTTGTTTGCACTTTTCTCAGATACCTTTAGGACTACCAATGAATCTTTTTATTCATCTCAAAGCCCATCTGTTCACTGAGGAGGAGCCACCTGAGTCCAACCCTTTCAATATTACTGGAAAGAAAAGGAAATATTTCTCTAAATTATTGTCCATGGATTTCATCCTAGGCTTGCTACAGTCATTATGCATTACCATACCTCAAAAAACACTTATCTGAGAAAGATTCTTATTTGAGTGACCTTGAGCTTGTTGAACAAGGAATGATGAATATATGCAGCAAGAGTTTTCATATTACGGTCAGCTTGATTTCAGTGTGTTCTGCTCTCATTTCATTGTGATGTGAGGAGCAGTGGGCAAGGAGGATAGCAATGTAAGATGAAGATGGTTCAGAAGAACTCCTCTGATCTCTAACTGATAAATCAAAGCACAGTCATTGTCGTGCATGTGGCTGGGTTTCGAGAGCATAGTCTATCAACTGTACTAAAAAGCAGCTGGATATCCAAGCTAACACAGGACCATGGAAGGTTTATAAATATCTTTGCTCTCTCCAAGATATCTATGTCTATATACCTATATTATATCTATATCTATATTATTATAGATTTGCCAAGTCCAAAAGACACTTCTCATAATGGAAAAAAAGTCTAGAAATCCAGGAGGGTCAGTGATACGAAAACAGGCTCCACAGCCTGACTTTTTCATATTTCATTTGTGCTTTCAAAGGATTAATGAAAGATTTATTGTTTTCATATGAAGCCCTAGCAATAAGATACTACATGAATGGAAAATAGCAAGAAGGAAGGTGAAAACATTCCAGAGGACAGTTAAGGGTCACATATTCTGTTACAGCCCACTGGCTGGATCAATAACTGTAGCATAATAACTAAATGGAGCAAGTTGTAGGGGTGTATTATGGCCTTTTATCTGGCTCACTCCAGTAATCCCAAAGTGAATTTTTACCATGATCTATATAGAATTGACACAGCTATAATCACTATGGTAGATGTGAGCACAGACTAAGGATGACTGTGGAACTGTAGATTCCATACAGATTATCCAGTACATGGCATACCTATACCAGGAATCTTGGCATGGTTAATTTTCCACTCAGATTAAGGATGTTTACTCTCTTACTGTACAAGGAATGGTCTTGCCTAACATATAGTCAAAAATTAATTCTGTCCAGAAAATAAGGGGTTTTGTGCTCCCAGTCTGTTCTATGGCCATGTGAGAGATGTGTGTTCCTGTTCATGGTCTGTCATGGGGCATATGAAAGATTTGGAAAATATGGGGTGTGGACTACAATTTCAATGGAGTATTAGGCCATCATTTTAAATCCACATGTGTTGTCTTTTTGCAGATTACAGTAGATTTTCAGATATTTGGCATTTTGCTAGGATATCAGAATTTCTTATAATGACAGACACTTTTAGTGATAATATAACTGTTTAAGATGAAAATCTAATGTTTATCCAATCTGTGTTACTATCCATGTTTTTGGATTCTGCAGGAGTTCTGTACTGGCACAATATGAATGTCACATTAGTGGCAAAATTCCAGGTTAATCATCTCTGAACCTCAATCTTCATGGTGACATTTTAGGAGAAATGTCCATAACGTTAATCTCTGTAATAAAGGAGGAAGTAGACAGAGATGTATATTATGCAACAGTACTCCAATAGCCCCATTTATTGCAATTCCTGTACAGAAAATACAAGTTCTGCTGTATACTAAGTATGTTCACAAAACCTACTTACCTTATGTTCTGCTAGCAGAGATTGCAATTAGAAAACAAATATTTTTGGTATGTTTCTAACAACTAACAATTATGTGCACTGTATAATAAGTTAATACCCAAACGCAAACACTATGGACCAAGTATTGGAGCTTGGGCACTGAAGTCCTTGGCTGATTTCATTTGATTTTTTAAAAGACTAGATCAGGTTCTGCTTCCAAAGTGATGTTTCCAATCTCATAAACAGTCTGCACAACCTGTTATTTTAGTAACATAGATAAACAGTATCATTTATATGCATGAAGTTTACATACTTTAAAAACTTAAGCATCTACCCAATTTGTATATGCATATCTTATTTTGCCACTAAATGCTAGTTGGTAACAAATAGAACAACAGTAACAATAACAAACTGGTAACAATATGGAGAAATAAGTAGGTAAATCTAGAAATAGAGTTTTTTTGAAACTATGACCTTTAGCAAATGTGATCATTCTTTTCCCTGAATGACAAAAAAGGGGGAAAAATCTATATTTGAATTCATGTTTGTTTGAGTGCTGATGAATTACACCCAAACTATTTGCAGAAAAGTAGATCTAAAGAATCAATTGTATAATCTGTAGGCCAAGCAAATGAGTTCAAAGTCTTGGGAATTTGTTTTCAGTGGTTAGAAGAGAATACATTTGAAATATATTTGAATACCTTTCCCTAACTGGCATTCAAAATATCTTTTTTTTGTGAAAGTCAAATCTTTACCCATTCTTCATCGTAATAACCCTGTCTCCACCAAATTAGCTAAGTTTTCATGCTTTAAAGAGCTGCCTATAGAGATGAGTGTACATTTGTACTTAGTTCACACAGGCCATATTTTATCAATGACATCAGATGATTCTAGTTCAATGTTGGAAGAAACCCACTGAAGTTAAAATGCAAATATGAAGGATAATTCCTCTACTTCCTTTAGTATTACAGCAGAAAGTAGTTCATGACAAGTTTTCTTAGATGAGTTAATCAATCACACAGAAAATATATATAGCATGGTATTTGCAAAAGCCCATAAATTAGGATTTAGGAGGGGCTACCTCTGAGATTCACTAGGGCATGTGCTTCCGATTTTGAGAACACTGCCTTGATTTCTCAGAAGACAGTCAATCTTCTGCAACATAAAAGCAACTGAGGGTGAGAAATTTGTCAGCCTGCTGTGAAGGGGTTCCCTGGCAGGAGTCCCTCTGAAATATTTTGAATTTGATCAATATCAATGCGCCTAGGAAGAAGAGACTCTTGCTCTACTTCTCTAGCACTGATGGTGCTTTTCAAAAGACTAACTGCCTTAATTAAAGGAAACAGAGGTAAGAATGAAAGACCATCTTTGTAGAATCCCACAATGTGGTATGCAGGGGATATTAGATTTATTGGCATACTTTATCTCTCAAAGACAGGCCTTCTCTGCATGCCAGAAGTGTATGATATATATGTATGTCTGCTCATAGATACTAAACACAGAGCTTCTCCATTTAATTTCTTGCTGACAGTTAATGTTTCAGCTCATAAGATGCAAGACATACATAGTTTTCCATTCCAGATCTGCCTGATGTTATGGAAAGCAAAATGTACTTCAACTGAATAGAGGGGATATACAGCATGATATATAAAATACAATAAATATTTCTAAAAATATTCTTTACATTTGCACTTACCTTCTAACCCTACTGTCTGGAAAAGTTTACTTACACAATTTTAAATGCACAACTCCCTCCCTGTCCTCAGCACCAAATTTCATTTGGAAACTATTAAATCAAAATAATATATTCAGAAAATGGCACAGACACCCACCAGACTGACTTTTAGTAAGGGTAAGGCCCTATCCTGTTTTCAAATTTTCCAGCGACATTTCACCGCCATCAATTTCTTACATAGCACTGTTTTTCCTCTTACACCATAATATACCCAGCATGGTCTCCTCCTCCCTCTGAAGCATCAGTTTCACTGCTTCCTCCTATTTTCTTTTTTTCTAAATGACAAATTAGACCTCTGAATAAGAGCTGAAATCTTAGAAATCAGATGGGTACTGGGAGCATGGAGCACTTGAAAAATCCAGTCTTGAAATTCTGAACATCCCATAATTAATGATAGGAACATCTCCCCACATAAACCCCTCAAATTCTAGAAAGCTCATGAAGTTGCATCAGAGGACATCCAAAATATTGAAAAATAATAGAATAAATTCAAGATCACAGCTATGGTTTCAAAACAAGAAAGAGAGAAAAATAACAATTTTGTCCTGATTTCTTCAAATTACTCCTGCTTTCTCTTATTTTTGTTCCATTTGTGTTTCAGAGTTTCCACTGAGAAGCTTCTGTAAGGTTGTTGGACCATTGACCTATTCAAAAATCACACATTTGCGCCTGGATGGAAACAATCTCACTCGTGCTGACCTGCCTCAGGAGATGTACAACTGCCTTCGGGTAGCGGCTGAGATCTCACTGGAGTGAGGCACCTCAGAGCTTCCATTCGCCTCCTAGGGGTCGTAACTACACGAAGTGCAACACAATAGCTCTTTAAAATTAGGAGATGCCTTAAAAAAGTGTCAATCTGCATATTATCCATTCTGTTTGTTAATATTTAGCATGCACTTGGCAACCTTAAGGAAATATCTTTGTGTATATTTTTACAAATGATTGTATTTAGGAAGTACAAGAATGGCTTGATTCAGCACAAGATAAGCCCTGGTCTGGCCAGTAAGTTGAAGAAAAACATTCAATCTTGTAGAAATCTATGTCCGTGCATGCAGTGCTTGCCAGCCAGGAACAGACTTGCATGTAAGTCAGATGGGTTTCAGTACAGTGCTGAGCAGGATGGGCTAGCCTATGTAAATACAAGATTCTCCTGCAAGCAAGCAAATATGTTTAATTATTCATGCCTTTCTCACACTTTTATCATTTAAAATGGAAATAAAATGATTTAACAACATAAAAGCAATTTAAAATCTATGAAAAGAATTGTTAAGAACCTGTGAGAATAAGGAATTAGTGGAACAAGTGAAACATAATAGGGAAACAAGAACATTTTTCAGGTTAAAAAAAATGTTTACTCTTCTTTTTGTCATACTTTCATTTAAACTTTCATGGCAAGATTTTTATCCATTACTGGTAGAATTGTTATTTCAAAATAAATCATGTATACAAGTATTTTTATTCAATTACTTGCATGCTACTTTTAACCAGACTGTAGGAAATAAAACATAGCGAGTAGTATTGTTGTATCCATATCATTGTCAACTACGTTTCAGTCTTTCATAAATTGAAAAAAAAAAGTTCAGGTTAAATAATCTAAGCTATTATATTTTGCAGAGTTATTGTAAGGTTAAATAAACTGTTTTCTCTACTTTCTTGTTTCAGTAAGTTTGTAAACATATGATTTTATGTTCTCCATTGCATTTGTGTTTGCCATTGAGTCCGTGCCTCATGAAGTTTGCATTATGGGAGTCACAACATTGTGAAATTGTCCAAATTAATTTGCCAGCATTGTCAGAAGAGCGATGCGATTGCTCAGAAGCCACAGGCAATGAGTAGAATGCAGCCCTAACCACTCATAACAGAAAAATACTAGTACATACTATCTGGGAATGAGTTGTCCAAATGTTGTCTGTGTCTTGGAACTCACACTAAAATAAATGTGCCAGTAAATGAGAGCCATAAATGGCTTGCTTGCAGACACAGACCATCCCATGGGTACTGTTTTCCCTTCAACTACTAGACTGTTAAATACTCAAACAGAAACTCTTCTAGTTTTCATAGTAAAACCAGAAACTATCACCTCTAGGAAAAAAAAGAAAATCCCAATCCTATAGTCGGCACATCGACAGCTCCAGATGCTCAGAATTAATATGCAATTCAGAAAAAATTTGAGATTCTAACAAAAGGAAAGACACAATGGAAAAATTTCCCTGCTCATTTTTGTTTTATTTTTTTTTACTTCTAGAATTCATCAATATCATTATTTTTTGCATATACAGTAGATTAGAAAATAACTTCTAGAGTCTATAGAGTCTCTTTTTGGACTTATAGAGTCTAAAAGCTAGGGCTTTCTGAAAACATCAAGTAAAGTGGGAACCACTATGGAATGGCTAGTATTAGTGAAGCAGTTTCTTCATACAAGTTTTACATCAAGATTCATGTCTGATTACTGAGGTAGCCCTCAGCATTTTAATAATAGATTATACTTATTCTTTATTTCTTTCTAGTATTGTTTTAATACTGTGACTGTCTAGCATAAGGATAGATCATTAATGAGAAAACTGAGAATTTAATGCACTTTCTTGGTATTTTTTTTCCATCAAAAAAGTTTGAAAATATTAACTAATTTGAACTCAGGAAAAGATAATGTTTTCACTTTCTTCTTCACTAAAGTAAAAACTTAAGAAATCTCATCTCAAAATATTTAATTTAATTTCAAATAGAGCCTAGGCCACTGTAACACAGGAGAAGAAGTAAGGAATATGTGCAGAAAAATCTTGTAACCGAAAAAGAAATGGGAAAGAGTATTCAACACTTTCCAAAGAGATTTTAACACAGTCATTTCCTTCACAAGCAAATACACTAACCCCTAACCTTTGGAGCACAAACCAATACTGAAATGCATCATCATCATCTAGCTATGATCTAGCAACCAGAACAGAAAGTTTTATATGCTTTCATTTGGCTTCAGTAAGGACTTTGCTGTCTTTATGCAACATAGCAGTGTGAACAGTGAGACTGAGAAGAGTCCCCTTAGGATAGCTTCAAACTTGTTAGTGAGGATACTGTCCTTCCGATGGAAAATGACGTTTCAAATTCTATTTAAACAGAGCAGCAAGTTGAACTTGGACCTCGACCTCTCAGGGAAACTTATGCCAGGACTGGGTAAAAAAAGCAGCCACTTATTCCTCCTTGGCTTTGTGAACCTAGTTCTCATTTTCTATGCTGATGGAGCTTGATTATACAAGCTTCAGTATTCTGGATGCAGCAATGCACAGTATGTATGTCCCTGTTCCCACTTAACCTGATTATATATCTCTATATATATATTCTATAAAATATTTTTGTGCACTGGTACAAATGCGTGACTTCAAAGTAGGAAGACGTGCATTGATAATAACACAATCTCAACAGTAAAGAAAGAAAGGGGTAGGTAAATTATTCTGAACTAAACTCTGCTTAGGGCTACATAATATGCTAACTACAGAATAGTTATATCATTTACTTACTATATATGCCCCTCCTTCCTTCCACAGGTTGAAATGGGTAATATTTACCCTGACATTTTCATGTGAAAACATGCAAGAACTGACATAAATCAAGATGGTTTAGAAAAACATGAATTTGAAAGCAGACAAAAAAGGAAGGATATGTGCTACTAATTTCATGAAAAGCAGTATTATAGAGACAATGTACCAAATCAACAGACAAAAAGTTCACCGATGAAAATTCTGAAACTGGTCTATATGTATTCCATGCAATCTTTCACAAAGATTGACTCACCTTTCATATAAGTGCATTGTCTGATTTAAGGGACTTTTTTTTTTTTATTATTATTAGACTAAATTATAGAAACTCCCCAGAAAAAAACAAGCAGAGTCGCATCAGTTCCTGGAAATATTCTGGAAGCACAAAACCTTCATAGCTTCTACTGCTTTAGAGAACATTTAATATTCCCCTGAGCAATCAGCATAGTCACATAGATCAAAACAGTTAGTCTGTGAGGAATGGTTTGTTAAGGGTGTAGCAAAGATCTGCGGCAGGGTCCCCTCCCTACCTTACCAGCAGCGTTTGCCAGCACTTTCTGCCTCCTTTGTAACCTGAAGTCTCAGCCACTGTGGTGGAGGGCAGCTAATGCACCTGCAGCACTTGCACGCCCAGGAGCAATGCCGTTGCCCCTGCTCCAAAGAAATCACCCACTGAACATGAAATGAATGAAAAGGCTGAACAAAAAAAACTTGGCAGAACAGTTCAAAGTGACAAGTGAAACCATTATGGCCAGAGCTTTGTGTTGTTCACAGAGAGATCGATTTACTTGGAGTCTTCTGCACAGATAGGAAAACTAGAACTAAGAGTGAGAATTGAGCTATGTTCAAGTTTTGCATCTCATAGACAAAATGAAGCTGGAAACACAGCAGAATAATTTAAAACAGTCTTCACAAAAATGTGGAAATTTAAATATATATATATATAAATTTGCATTTTACACGTGCTCAATCCAGCCCTTAATTGATCTCCAATAAGAAACAGGGGTTTAATACTGACTTGTGAATCCTGGCAATTAGTGTTAGCATACAACCGCATAGAAGGGGTATGACGTGAGATATGTTTCTAAAGCACATACATTGTCTTACATCTTTGCAAATAGTTTACAGTTAACCAGTAAGTTGTTTCCTTTCCCTTCCCATCTTTAACAGATTTATAAGACAAAACAAGCACTATGCAATTCATCTCTGCATAAAACTAAATTCTGTCTGAATATTGTTAATTAAATATTTGATTTTAAATGATGTAATCAAAACCAGTGCAGACCCTAGCTCTCTTGGTAGGAAAAAGCTGAGAGAGCAAGTTATCATACATTTCTATATGAAGATTCCCCCAAAGAGCCTATTATGTTAAAAAAAAAAGTAACATTATTTACAAAGCAATAATGACAGTGAATGAGACCGAGAAAATGTTTCCATTACAAATTTGTACTTTCGCCATTGTATAGTTATGACATAACATTTTAAAAACAAGTTTTCAAGTTTAGTGACTGAGAGAAAATCATAAAAAGTACACTAAAATTTTCTTCTTCTTTTTTTTTTTTTTTTTTTTTTTTTTTCCCAAGGGCCAGCCTAAAAGGAAGTTACATGTCAAACAAATCAAACATCCTACTGCAAATGTTTTTTCACGTCTGGGTGACAATTTTGTCTCACATGCTGAATACTGCACAGGTGAGAGTTGTCTTTGTCACAAGGAGGTAGAGTGAAAGCACAATTTTCAGGTTGAGAAAGGAAATGTTAGCAGAAGTCTCTCAGTTAGAGATCTTTAGTCTAAATAGCATTGTAGCTTGACAGAACAAGTGATTTTTGTAGGAAATATTCCTGCCTCTTCCAGTACATTTGTAAGAAGGAATTAAATCTTTCAAGCTAGCTGTCAATACTGGGACTACTTCAAATTCTCTCAAGTCAGTCTAACTTTGTGTACATTTTTACATGGTCTACTAGCATATCCCCAGTTCTGAAAGGGAATAATTAGGTTGTTGCTTAGCATAACACAAATCCTTCTGAAAACCGGGAACAGGAAATTCTTTCTACAGAAGCAAGAAATCTTTAAGAAAGGCAGTCAGAACTGTTATTCCTCCAGTTACAACAGACAGACTGAGGAGAGTACATACTGTGAGGCTGTAAAGCAAAACAAACTTCAGCAGAGAGCTGAACTAAGGTGGACGGCTACAGTCAGAACATCCCTTAGTCTCAGCTTTGGCCTCATGATTGCAGCCTTCCACTGTCCGAAAGAGCTTTGTAGAAAAAACAAGCCAGACACTTCTCAGACATATACAACAAAAGGACAAGAAGGAAAAGGACAAGTTTCAAAAGAGGAATTCAGGCTGGACTTAAGAAAAGTATTCTTCACAACGAGAGCATTAAACACTGGCACAGGCTGCCCAGCAAGGCTCTGGACTGTCCATTCTCGGAGATTTTCAGAACTTCACTGGATGATGCTCCGAAGAACCTGATCTAGCTTTGAAGTTAGCCTTACTTTGAGCAGGGGTTTAAACTAAACAACCTCCAGAGATTCTTTCCAACTTACTTTTTTCTATCAATTTCCTATTCTATGAATAATGGTAAACAATGGGCAAAAAAAAAAAAAATCAATCTTAACAACCAGCTCAACAACTGTTTTTGCATTAAAGAAGAATTTTGCCTTAAATTCACATGCAAAATCTAATGTTTCAGGTCCCAGCCCATAATTCAGACTTCCTTGATATTTATGAAAATCATAGTTCAGCTAATATTTAGTCGTACATGGACATAGATTACACAGGCAAAATCTGTGCAAACTTTCCTTTGATGCCTAGATTTCTACAGCAGGTTTGTGCAGATCTGCTTCCATTCTGACAGTGTTGAATTACTGAGCGCCAGGACACCAGGGTGGAATCAAACATCCATCGCATCTAACTCTCCCATGTGGGATGGCACCAGCAAATGTGGTAAAATGCTTTCACAAAATAAGAGAAGCAGTCTTATCAGCTAGCGTCTCAATAAGCAGAGTGCTCACGGAGGACATTTTGGTTCAAATCTTTTTTTCAGATTTAGATACTGAAGAAAAGACTGTCATTTTGTAAGAACATAACTTAATCAGTGGGCTATATTCATGGATGAATCTCTCAAAGCTTTTCTACTTAGCATGAATAATTCAATATTAGTTGGCATAGAGAAAGAAAAGGAATGCTAAATCTGTACTCCACTTCAGGGCACTCACCTCAAATGTCAGGTTCAAGTGCCTGAGTGAATTACCATTTCATTATGCAAAGCAAAATACACTTAAAGGAAGAGGCTGAGCACTTTCAATCACACTATATTCCACAACTTCAGAGATAAAGTATACTCCAAGTAGGAGTTATAGCATAGACAGGAAATAATTGTGCCCATATGCCCCCATGCTCTAACCATGAAAAGATGCAACTAATTCTTTTTTTGAGCAAAAATGACCTGCATAAAGTGCCTGAGTGAAACAAGTTCAGAAGTGAGACTGAATCATTGAAAGGCTCTGGCTACGGAACACATAAGACATTTTTTCTCTGAAGATTTCAGTTTGAAAATTTTAAGTTCGCTGTTCTTAAAATTCTATTTTTTTTCAATGTTTGCCTCCTCCATGCAATGTATAGGAAGATAGAGTTACATAAGGATTTCTATGGATTTCTGTAGGCATCAGTGTATCTAAAGAATTATGTGCTGCTACTCTTTTGTGCTATGAAGCCTGATTTTTTGTGGGTGTAATCCTATCTACACCTTTTTTCTTAATCTTTCTTTTCAGAACTCTTGAAATTTTTATTTGTAGATCAGAAAATAGAGCATTTAAAACAATTCATGATTACCAAAGGTATCAGTATAAGAATTGCAGCATATTTCTCTGCCAGAAAACATAACCAGCTGCTTAATAAGATAAAATTTGCTAGCATTAGGCTTTGACCCCTCATCAGACATGCAAAGACTCACTCATTTGCTGATATTCCTGACTACTTGCTAGCTCCACATTTGGGCATAGTTGTACCTCTTATAAGGCAGGAGTATGTATTTACTTAGCAGATCAATGGATGTTTCCCAGAGTCTCCTTGTAGGGGTTGATGCAGGAGCATTGTTGAAAAAACTTCTACTGTATCACTGACTCAAAGGACTTCCAGACCGGGAGACACTAAAATGGAGGTTGCCGCCCCTATTACCTTTCTTAACGCAATTAAATCAGTTCCTGTGCTACTCAGTTAGCTTATAGCATAGTTGCAGAGGTGACTGAGTTAACATATAGCTTTTGGATGTGCACAAATAATGTACTGTTATATTTAACTAAATGGACAGCTAAACTGGGCAGAAGAACATTTCTGATGACTCCTAGCATGGAGTAAAGTATGCAAGACAGCAGTTTTTTCTCATCAGCTTGACTAGAACATATATTCCCAAAATGAGAAAGGGACTTGGGAATATATTGAATAATATCTATAAAAGTATATTTCTATTGAAGATAATGGTTTTATTGAACAAGCATAAGATTGCAGACAGAAGTTCTAGAAGTCTTTAGAAGTTTCACACTTTATAAACCAATTTAACATTAAACTGCCCTAAGGATAAACAAGGCCAAGTGCAATCTTTCAGATCCTCTGGTTTTCTTGAACTTTCTAATAGCTCATCCTGTCCATCTCACTCTACAGACTGGTTTCCAAACTAGATAAACAATTGTTTCCTGAACTTTGTATTTAAATTTCAACACTAGGATTCTTTTACTGTTGAAAAGATAAACACAAAAACTAATAATTTCTCCAAAGAATGCTAAAAATTATGCACAGTGCCACACTGATTTCAAGAAGAATTTGTGATTACATGTATAAAAATAGGATGTTTTTATTCATTTTCTAAGTTTGGGTAAGAAAAGTCATCGCCTGTAGGATTTTCAATCTTACTCTACGTTCAGAAGGATGACAGGTATGTTGTCATTTATTAAATTTGGAGTCCTGAGATGAGATGTGCATTATCTATATAATGCACAAGCAGATCTAGGCATTTAGCTCCGAGAGTCACAGCAGCTGAAGTGATGAGTAGGGAATCATCTAGGAAAATTGTAGACAATGCTGGAGCACAAGCCACCTCCACAAGGGAAGCTGGACTGCTGTGGAAGGCCTCAATATGAAAGCAAGGATTCGCTCCTGGAGTTGGACTCTACAACTCTTTCTTCAGAGAAAAAGGTGGTGTCAGTGGGCACCAAGGTA
Source organism: Rhea pennata (assembly GCF_028389875.1). NCBI lineage: Eukaryota > Metazoa > Chordata > Aves > Rheiformes > Rheidae > Rhea > Rhea pennata. Next base: position 48,620,480 of record NC_084663.1, on the reverse strand, counting down.
CTTGGTGATGAGGATGTCTTAAAGACTTAGTGTCAAAATGTTCTTTCTGAAAGGACACTTAGTGGCTGGAGTATTCACAGTGAATGAGATTCAGAACTTCAAGTCAGGACTCTGGAAGAAAACCTGAGTGCTTTGGCAAACGACAAACGTTGTAAGTTATGATCAACATGAAAAAAAATTCACATATTACAATGTGTAATTTCTATATTTCCCCCAAAGCATCTGTAGTAAAACTTAGACGGAAAATAAGGACTGGATTTTCATATAGCTTATGCCATTTGGATATTTTTTGTTAATATTCAAAAATGACCTGTTTCTTAAATTTCTTATCTTGCAGAATCACTATAAAAGAGCTATATTATAAGGTGGGTTTTTTTATTAACTTGTCTGATCATTCTTTTCTATAATTCTTGCCATTCATTTTAGGGGACAGATCTGCTTATAAGTCTAAGCTTTTTGAAATTCATCACCCTATTTCGAGAAGATAATATGAAAAAAAGAGTTCAGACAGAACAAACACCAACACTGTGCAGGCTGTTTTCTCTGCCTTTTTGCTATATAGTCTCTGGAATATTTAGTCCATGATGGCCTGCTTTTCAATCTACAGATATAAAGAATATTCATTCAATGTTCTATGCATTTTGATTCATGATTTCATTTACCACCCATTAGTTGTCTATTAATCATATCAATAGCCACATGCAGGCCCAAGAACTCAATATGTATGTAAAACTAAAGCAGAAGTTAGATATTTGATTCAAGATACATTTATATATATGTATGTATCCAGCATTTTAAGAATCAGGTCCCTGGTATTTTTATGGGATAGATTTGTTTCAACACTGAAATTGTCAAAAGCATGAGAACAAATTAAGGTAGGAGATTAACAGTCACATTTACAGAATAGGTAAGCTAAGCTTAGCTAGCCAAGATAAATATCAGATCTTGGCATTATGTCGTGGAATCTTTTTGGTGTCACTGTGGTAAAGAGCTCAAAATAGAGTAAGAGAACAGACAGCCAAATAATTCTTTAATGAACCATATTCAGGAAAGGTCTATATTTCCTATAAAAGCTGAGCCCTCTTTCCATAGTTATTCTGTTCTGAATTTTGCTCCTCTGCAAGAATATCTTTAAGCTGAATTACTTAGTTCTCATTTCAGATTTAACATAGTGGTGAGGGTAGGCAGAAAATAAGCTGTCAGAATTTTGTGTGAGGACTTTTAGGGTCGGATCTGATCTTTCTAAATCCCATATAAATTAGGACTCAGGTGACATTCACATTCCACAAAATAAGGCAGTTGAACTGTTCCAGAGCTCCTTTAACAGATGCCTCCTAATCTAACCTGAAAGCTCCCTGGGTACTTTAGCTGCCTACATATGCACTGAAATGCCTAATTAAATAAGAGAGGCCATTCCCCCCACTGAGAGTAGGCAATGGCAGCCTACTCTATACTATCTTATTTGAGCCTGTGGAGCTTTGATCTTACCCCTTCTCTGTAGACATTGTTGGTTGAGCCTGACGGAGAATCTCTCCTCGTGATGCTGAACATCTGTCCAACCAGGAAAGCAACTGTTACAGACAAGGAAAGCAGGACCTTAATTTTTCTGAAAGAGAAGGAAAGGGTCACAGTCCCTGCTCCTAAGTCTGTTTTGTTTTTTCACCAAGAATGTTGTAGAGCAAAACAAGTTAATAGAAGCTGGGTCTGGAGCATTTCTGCTGCCTACTTGAGCTATTTGAGCTATCTATTGAGTAAGGCTGAAGTTTTGTCTTTCCATGCAGGGCCTGAAATTCAGAGCCTCCTATTCTCTATATTTCAAGCAACAAATGATGATGCCCACAAGAGAGGCATGTCACCACTGTACATGCCACCTTCAGAAGTGGAAGAGGCATACTGAACCATGAGGTAAACGTTTGACCTAAGCAGGCTGCACAGCTTTCTGGAGCTACAGACAGAGCAAACGGAGAGACACAAAGGGTGTCCAAATTGCATGGACCTAGTCTCTCTGCAGATTTTGAAGGACTGTCTTTGTTTCCCATTAATGAAGAAAAGTTAAAAGCATATTTTAGGCAAACTGATTGATCTACGGAACAAGATAGCAACATTTTAGTAAAGCAGTGCCCAAATTGGGCACACTGGATTTCAGCCTTCATTTAATGGAGCAATTCACAGGGCTGATGAATTAGGTCTGCTTGCACTATGCTCCTGGGCTTGCTGATAATGAACTATACACATGCTTGATGTTTAACAGACCTTGCCTCGTACTAAATCTGAGACATATGGCAGCCATTATTGAAAGCAAGCAATGCATTTTTTCCCTGTCAGCAATTTGCAACACTAAAACAGAGCAACAGTTCTTACAGCACTCTCAGTTGTCCATACCATATGGAAATGGTTCTTTCTAGGCTTTCTCTTTTTAGCCCTTCTGGTCTTTCTCAAGTATGTTGGCCACTCCAGTCTGAAGAATGTACACCAATTTGCTCAAGGATTGGTTACTACCCTCCACAGTCGTTAGTTTTCCTCATTTTTTGATTTTATTATTAGTGATTCTCATTTTACACTGATTAACAATGTGGATCTCCAGGAGAAACGTGGAGCAAAAATCTTCTATCAGCTTGAGACATTGTCTTTAAATTAGGATACTCACAATAATAGCTTTTTGAAAGATCTTCAAAATCTATGAAATGGGCATCCACAGGATTTGTACTGTAATAGTTTTTGCCTATCCTTTTAGTGTCATGCAGGTATGTTGAATATTGTTACCTTTTGAGAGATTATTCATGAACTCAGGAGCAGTCTGTTTGCTAATTGTTTGTCTTTGATTGCTCAGCTTTTGCAACTTAAAAATAGCCTGATTTTGCACAAAATTCTTAGCACTCGCTTACTGAAAATAAAATTCTGGAAGTGTCTCATGTTGGATACTCAGCAAGAAAAGCCTCCCAAACTATTAGTCATTTTTTAAAACCTTGGACATGGGCTTTTATTAGTCTGTAAAATTTTATCACCATATATTTCACCCTTTAAATAATAAATTGTAACACCAGATGATGGAGAAGTGCACAAAACATATACATGAAGAAGAATTTGTAGACAGTCTTTATGGTTGCATGGAAAGAAGGTCTTTCTGCAAAAAAGTCTGCTTGGGCACCCAAACGATCAACTGCTCCTGCAGAGCTCTTTCCAAAATTTTTGGATACATGTGAAAATACATATTCTAGCCATCACATCCTTTTCTTCCTGATTTTGGGAATGTTTCTTGCCATTTTTCTACTCTGTTTCCATCAAAAGAAGTGAAAGTATACACTACTGCCAAAATGTGAGAAAATGCATTTGTTATTTTCTTCTAATGAAGAACTGTGTCTTTAAAGAGGATGGCAGCATCTGTGTTTGATCACAGTCAAATACCTGCCCCTCAAATCCACAAAGGATGGATTATGGCCTGCTTCTCCCCCTGGCAAATAGAAATTCATACAAATAGTCCCTCTGCCAGTCACAAGCTAGCTTGTAAGTCCCTCTGATAGTGACTTTTGTGAAAACAACATAATGAACATCTGTAAATGTTTACCAGGTTAAAGGGTAAATTCAGACCCCCATGAAGCATAACACAAGTCAACCTTTCTTTTCTTGTTAAATATGCAACATCTGGCAACTGGCAGTTAAGTGTATCACAACAGACATCTGCCACTAGTACTCACTATTTTAAGCCTTTCAGTAGAGTGATCGTGGATGTCCCAGCTCATTCTTTAATGGTGAACAGATATCAATAACTCCATATCCTCTCCACGCACTCTGTGAAGACTTAGCACAAATGCAGACCAGATTTATGTTGTATTGGGTGGCTTTTTCAAGAATTATGGACACCCTTTTCCCGGTGAAGCCTCTTAAATCATCTGTAACTGCACACACAATTGTATTTTAAACTTCATACAATGGTGTTTTCAGCTTTGCCCTGCCACTCTTCTGCGGACTCAGCTGACAAGCTTTCTCTTCATTAATACACAGTACTATGGCTGCTTCTGGAGGTCAAAGGAAACTTTTTAAGGCCTAGGTGTTTAATGAGATGCTCATAATGAAAATTTTAAAGTAGTATATTTAATTACTGTGCTTATAATTAGTCCATCTGCTTAAAGGTAAAACTTTTATTTTTAGATCTAGAAGTAAATTACTCTGAATGAAGTTAAAATTTTAAAATATGCAGCATAGTATGTATGAAGGGATCAGTTTTATACATGACTTTTATAAGTATATGAAAAAGTGCTAATAAACTTAAGTGATATTGAAGAGTCTAGAGGCCTAAATGAAGCAAAACGCTCATGCATTTGTTTCATTTTTAAGCACATACTTAAGGTATGTAAAAATAGCAAGTAATAAGCATGTATTTTTTTTGCTGAACAGAAAACAAGATATGCAAGCATTACCTATAAATGACTTTTTTCATATTTAACATTAACCTTGCTGAAGTCAGTGGAAGCTACAGAAGTATTAAGGGTTGCTTTCCCCTTTTTACAGGATAACATGAAAGAGTGAAGATTAAAATGAAGACTAGGTTACTCATCTTTTTGTCTACTCTATTTCTAAATTTTTTTGGGATACTCTTATTTTAGGCAGAAAAGTGTTAAACATTATGAAATAGGTAATTAGAGGTTTTACTATGAAAATAAATCAAATTAGATTGAATTAAAATAATATTCTATAAGTATGATAGCAATCCATAAAAGATATCAGGATATATTCCATGTTTGGAGTATTTCACATTAGCTTTTTCCTCAAAATACTCATGGTATTGCTCTGGCTTTGAACCTGGCTAGTTTTCCTGATATTAAATTACTAGTTTAAGTTTGGACTAAAAACAAAAATAAAATTCCAGAAAATACTTAATGTGGGAAATATGTGCCTATGCCTTGGATTGCAATCTGGATGGAAAGAGCTTATTTTAAAACAATGGTAAAACAAGATAATTAATTGGTGCTTTAATAATTAAAAACAGAGCTCACTGCAGGAGGCACTGCAGAATATGATATTTTTGTAGAAGAATATGTAAATTTCTCTCTGAATAGAAAAGGCATGTTTTAATCCTTGAAGAAAGGAAGATGTTTTCAAAAAATCCTTAACAAATACTTTTGCTATCTTCTTCTCCTAATCAAGAATTATGTCTTTAAATGGCACGGCAGCATCTGCACTTGATCAAAATCAAATAAGAGATTTCCGCAGGAACAGATGGCACTGTTTTTAATTTTTTTGTGGCCAATACATGTATTATGAGACTGAATTATGAGGCATGCAAGCTTTGTGTTTAAAGTATCATTTCATAAAAAATTTTGAATAAAGGTACATTTTCTTTGACCTGTTTCGTCTAGACCAGTTCTTCTCATCTGTTAAAGTCTAATAGTCAAATGGCTTCTGTGGCTGCTTGATATTAAAGTCAGGATTTCCTGTCTTTTCTTGTCTAGGTGCCGAGGTGCCTTAGTTATTTTAGGGGTTAAAAGTTGTAGCCACTGATGCGTATATATTAGGCTGTATTCATAGAACACGGCTTGTAGCCTGACTCAAACTATTACAGTCTAACAACAGTGACCAATAGAAAGAGAAGAAGATCCAAGAAAGCTGAGGTAAGCCCAAACTCTGAAGCAATGTCAAATTAGAAACAATAGCTAATAAGGTGTGTATGGTAATACATCTGGGAATACCAGCCTATATTTCAAGTTTTATATGCTATTAATTCTTTGGAAGACAGGAAGCAAACACAGTGGTTAGCAGCCAAAAGCTATTTAAACTGCTATTTAAAGTGATTTCTAACAGGCTTCAGATAGCTCCAGGAGCCTGACTAACAAGGTAAATTACTTTATATTACTTTTTAAAAAATATTATTAAGATTATGAATACTTACATAGTGAGAAGGTGTAATTTCACTGTGTAAATTAGTTGTGTTATTCTTTATAAATATTTGTCCTTTTTTTGGAATCCTTCCAGATAGTTAGCAGTTTCTGGGGTGGGGAGATCTGTGGGATACTGCATTTGCTGCTGCTAATAACAATTATGAAAAATATCAAATGATTCTGTATCATAAACAGTAACTAGCTGAGCTGTTAACCTTACGGGTGCATTAACCCTATGACAGAACCTTTTTATTTCAACTCTATTTTTGCCAAAGCTAACATGCTAATTTTCACCAGAAATCTCTGCTGTCAGTCTCTTGTCTCTGCATTGCAAAATGCTTGCTAATCTTTATCAAAAAGCAGCTAAGATAACAGTTTGTGAAGTGCTGTTACTGTGCAACCCAAATGTTGTCTATTGGAACATATTATCAATGACGACGTTGTTCACTGTTTAATGATGGAAGAGGCTGAATAAAATGAACAGATATGTAAAATAGATACAAGTTACATGAGTGTATGTGCTATAACTTGATATAGGACTTATTTGTTATGTAATTTACATTAAGCATTTTTTTTAGCTCTCTGCTTTAGAGAAGAAAATTCATAACTTTGGATACGAGAGAGTGAATGAGGGAGGGGAAAGGATTACTCAAACAGTTTCCCTCCAAGCTTTATAAGAACATGCCCAACAAACAGCTGTTAAAACATTCTTTGATCTTTTCTGTGATGAGAAAAGACCCTGGAAAATCCAATCCAGATGCCATAAAAATTTAGGAGATAGGAAAAACAGAAAATAACATATGATTAATTTAAAGGGAGAATATCAACTACAATGGAATTAATATTATTACGATATTGATAGCCTTATTGAAGACGATGCATTACATTAAGAAACTATTTTGCATAAACTAGTTATAGGAAAACTTAATGAAAACACAGATTTATAAGGAGCATTTACTTTCAGTCAGAAAATTATCAGTGTTTTTAGGTTCTTTGAAATGACACCTGCATGAATACCAGTTTAATTGCTAGCCAATGTGAAATCTAAATTGAAATATGAAAATGTCATTCAAAATCGAGCATTGCATTGTTTATGCCTCATATTATTGTTCAATTTTTCCTTAACATGCTATAGGGAATGACATAGAGTACAGAATTTGGTTGTTTTTTTAGGAAATACTATATTGCATGTAGTACTGCTTTGTTACTCTAATATGCTTTTACAGGGTTCTTTTGAGAGACAGCTAATTGTTTTTCTCCCTTTCCAAGGAAAATGACGACTCTAAAAGTCTATCCAAAGCTTTTGCTCTTATTCTTGTTCAATTCTGTGTGGACTCGAACTGTGAGACAAGTTTATGATGAGCTGGATCCAGAGCACTGGTCTCACTACACTTTTGAGTGTCCAAAAGAGTGCTTTTGTCCTCCCAGTTTCCCAAATGCATTATACTGTGATAACAAAGGACTTAAAGAAATACCTGCAATCCCAGCAAGAATTTGGTACCTCTATCTTCAAAACAACTTCATTGAAACAATTTCAGAGAAGCCTTTTGTGAATGCCACTCACCTGAGATGGATAAATCTGAACAAGAATAAGATCACCAACAATGGAATTGAAAGTGGTGTGCTGAGCAAGCTGAAAAGGTTGCTTTACTTATTCCTTGAGGATAATGAGTTGGAAGAGGTGCCTGCCCCATTACCAGGGAGCTTGGAGCAGCTAAGACTGGCTAGAAACAAGATCTCCAGAATCCCAGAAGGAGTCTTCAGCAACTTGGAAAATCTTACTATGCTAGATCTGCACCAGAACAGTTTGTTGGACAGCGCTCTTCAAAGTGACACCTTCCAAGGACTCAACAATCTTATGCAACTCAACATAGCAAAAAATTCACTCAAAAAAATGCCTTTAAGCATTCCAGCTAATACACTGCAGCTGTTTCTGGACAACAACTCCATTGAAGTGATACCAGAGAACTATTTCAGTACAATACCCAAAGTGACTTTCCTTAGGCTTAACTACAATAAATTATCTGATGATGGTATTCCTCCAAATGGGTTTAATGTTTCATCTATTCTAGACCTACAGCTGTCTCACAACCAGCTCACTAAAATTCCGCCTATCAATGCTCAACTTGAGCACCTTCACCTTGACCACAACAGAATCAAAAGTAAGTGTGTACTGCCAGTGTGGGATCCCACCAAGACGTAATTCTTTTAAAATGTTTATTTAACTACTGAAAAGACAAGACATTGCTGGTTATGCAGAAGAACATCTAATGGTAAAAACAAATCAAAACAAAGCCGAAAATTCTCTGAGTCAACTCATTCGTTTATTTTCCTAAGGAAACCCAAATATTTTTTTGGATAAGCCGTATATACTTATATATTAGAATGAAAGTCAAACGAATTGAGAGAAAAATACTTTTTGAATGTAAAAAGGTTAAAAATGTGCTAGAGATGATAGAGAGATAAGCAAAAGGACATCTGACAGGCCAGTTTTCAAGGCAAGATATAAAATATGACTATGAAATATATTCATGGAAGTGATACCAGACGTGAAAAATGTGCATTTGTATATAGGAAAAACACTTAGCAAGCAGATCAGAAATATGAGTGGATTTAGAAGAATTTGTCAATTCATATTCCCATATACACATGCCAGTAACCATTCTGTGGAAACAACAATAAAAAAATTGAGTGCAGTAAGTTAGGATATTCAATCCTCATCTGTATGTCTTAGATATCCAAAATTGCTGAGCACCTTGGAGTTTTCACCAAACTAACAGAATTGCATTATGCTCAGTTTTTCTGAGTATCTGTCTATCCATGTAAATTATCTAGTAGGAAACTAATGTGAGACACCCTTAATATAAAATATTGACTGTAGTCAACACAATCTATTTTGAATATGACTATCTCAGGCTTCAATATCCTCCACATCTTTTATCTTCTGTGCACAGAATGCTGCCATTCGCATTTGGTCCTTCTTAATGAAAAATCCTTTTGCTGATGTTACAGAAGTTTCATGCTACTAAGGTTTTTCTCCTCAAATGTCTTTTATGATTTTCCACTTTGTGTAGGTGAGAAGAAATTTTGTTCCCCAGGCAACAGAAGCATGTTGTCATGTCATGATTCTGCTCGTAGCATGGCCTCCAGCATTCATTCAGGCATGGCTAGGATGTGGTGGGTAGCGATGCTGTGTACAACTGCTTGCTCAGCAAGCCCTGCAGACCTCAGATATTGCAGTTTACCAATTTTCAATTTACTTTTGCTAGCCAGCGGTTTCATGTCAAAAGTCAAAATCAAAAAGTGATCACTTTCTCATTACCACTGCACAAAAGATACTCAAGTCTCCACAAATTAATTCTTAATGTCATGACCTAGAATGAATAGTGCAGCACATTTGTCTTCCTGTCATAGTAAATTAACTGAATACACCTTATTTCTTATTCCCTATTTCTGTGTAGTGCAATTGTAGTTCAGTAAAAACAGTAAAATACAGTAAAAGTAAGTTTGGCTTCTGCACGAAAAGAGACACATGGAAGGAAAGTATCTATTAATAATTCAAGTTAATTCAGTCTGCACTTAGCAAATCAAATGTATAACACCTAATAAAAAAATCAGTTATGTACAACAGGCTGCTATTTAAATGGCCTGCCAGATGTCTAACTGTTAATTACTGTTAGGACTCAAAACATCTCTACTAAACAAATTTCATTGTCCACTGATTACAAAAGGATTTATTTTAATCTCTTCACTTAAGGGCCTCAGGTGCACACTTTATCTGCTGTCACCTTAAATGGACACTAAATTGAAATCAGTGGAATGTAACCTGTCCAGTTAAGATGTGCTTTTCATCTAAGTAGCAAACAAGTATTTAAGCAGCTGCCAAATTATCCTCCTTTTCTAAATGAGTTTAACAGGTTAAAATACTGTGAAAAGCAACCTATGTAGTACCTGTAAATTCAAGTCCAATTTTCCACTGTCACACCAGTGCTCATTAGCCTGTCATAATAGTTTTCTATAAGAATTATGTTCTTAAATATTTCACTACTTTTCAAAATGGAACAAGCCTCACTCACTTAAGCACTTCAAAATGTTGCAATTAATCTAAAAAAATATATTCAATATTAAAAATAATGGCTATAATTAGTAACTACACATAAAGCTGTCAAATGTAGATATTTTGTAAACCAAATTTTATCACAGGAGCATTTTTTTGTTGTTGTTCAAGAGATAAGAGATAATGACATATTCTCACTAGACACTACCTTAACAGATAATATCTCAAGATCAAAGACAAATAATGTAATTCTGTCAGGCAAGAGTAATAATATGTGGTACTGATTTGCAGATTTTATTTTGTTCTTTAACCTAGGAAGATGATGATTAATCATTACTTTATGGTAACCACTGTAAAAGAATTTTAAACAAAAAAGACTGCAAAAAGCCTGAATCCAGTTTCTCCACAAAAGAGTTCGCCTGAAAGTTTACTTTTATATAAAAGTGCATACATATGTGCAGTATGCACTTTTATGGCACTAGTCCTCAACTATCCCTGCACACTTATCAGTTGCTATTTTATTTTCTCCTTATGCTTCAAAGTTACAGGGTTAACATTGCAAGTGCTCAGATATCAATATTTAGTTGTAAATAACATTGCCTACTTTTTTATCATTTGTTACTGTATAACATCAGTCCCCCATGTAAGTCCATGGCCTTTTTCTGCCATTTGGGAAGATATAAAGCAATATCCTGAAGCCCAGTAAAGTCAGTGAGAGCCTCATCATTGGCCTCAGTGAAACCAGTCCTGAAGCCTGGTAGCAACGCTGGTCTGCCAGAGTCCATTATAGGACATTTGGAAGAAGATGCTTGAATAAGTAGAATGTCTGAATAAGAAGATGGTTGAATAGTAGTGACAAGTAGATCCCTATTTATTGCCAGAAGCCTGGGCTATTACTGCTACTGTTTTCTTTGTTGAAAAGGCCCTGAAAGGTGTGTCCTTCCAGGCTGATCTGTGGCTGCTGCAGTTAACTAATACCTGAAAAGGAGTCTAACTAGAATAGTTAGTGGTGGGTGCAGCTAGAGGTTACAAGCATAGAGCCAAAATACTCTCTCCATCGTCTTCCCTGATCCTGTCAGAATACATTTATCTTCTAGATCAACTGACTTGCTAAGCGTTAAGAAATCACTTGGGAGTTTTACTGGAAAGCAAACAAGATCTTCTGTGGCTGCTCAGCAGACACAGAGTATTAGTCATTACTTAGGACCTCTTCCATAGTTTCCCCGCACAGCAGCTCCTGAGCCTCACATTTAAATATTACCCCATTTACCAATATTGTTGACTGTAGGTGAGATTCATCTTATTTAACTAACCCATTTTAGCATTGAGTTCGAGTTTGTCATATAGAGTCCCTACAAAGTCAGTAGAAAGAGATACACAACCTCAGAGAGAAATTCATTCCACCTTAAAACAGGTATCTCAGACAGGGGCCATGAAAAACCTTTTGGAGATGTCTGTCTCCAGTGTTTACAAACACCGTCTAAAAGGCTGACTTTGAGTGACCCTTTACATGGATCAGTTTGGGTGAGAGGAATTGTACCCATGCGGATGGCCTGCCCCTTAGAGGGTTTAGGGGAAAGTGATTCCTGTCACTAGGGAAGGACTATTCTTAGTTGCCTTTGAGAATTCTTAATGCTTGAGGAGGCCAAGTAATCCAAAGAAATCAGTTCTCATAATAGTGTTTTTTGAGGGGGCTGAAAGCTCTAGCTCAGAGCTCTGCCAAAAGGGGAGATGGCAGATGGATCACTTTGGCATGCCTCTCTACCTCCCTCATCTCTTGGCAAAAATCAACAGCATTATACGCGTGAACAGGGGGGCAAGTGGAAAGAGAGATGCTTTTACTCCTATGATAGTTTGAGTGGGATTTACTATTCATGGGAAGAGAGTGGTAAAAGTCAAACCACTTCTTACCATTTATATCATGAGGAAATCATTTCTTCATAGGTGGCCCGTGGTTAAATTAATTGTTTCCTCACATTAAGGTTGGAACAATTAACTCTGAAAAGACAAGTACAGTGGATAGTCTCTAGACCAGAGAACACAGGAACCACATCTTTTAAGGACAGCAGTGCTCTTTGAAATTCACCGTGACCTGAAAAGACAAATATTTTCTGCTAGACAGCGTAAATTCACTATCACATCTTTTAATAACTGCTTTCATAATGAAACTGCTTTCATAAGGAAACCTCTCACTTCTTCATACATAAAAATAGGTTGTAGCTTGTTTCTTCTGAAATTATCAACTGCTTTATAAACATCCATCAAATTACACAACATAGGCAAAGAGGTTTTGAAGATGATGGCTGTGACAGATGGTTTAGGCCTTGGCTCACTAAATGTATTTATCTAGTTTCCATGGCAAAGACAAAGTCCACTTCCAAGATGCTACAAAATTTTAGACAGTGCTATTCAGAAATAATTTTTCTCTTTGGAGGAAAAAGAAAAGAAAAAGATAAAATTATTTTTTTTTTGTTTCCATCATAACTTTGAATCATATTTTTGGACTGTAATCCAAAGACATGTTACATATTTCTATGGCTAAATAAAAGGGAGTAAAATTGTAGTGAGAAAGCTTTGAACAGAATTCTCTCTTCTTTTGATAGTCTGGGCTGCTCAAAGAACATTTATTCAATTCTCCCTTCAAGCAGTTTTTAATAGGTGGTCTAGGGACAACAAGATCCTCAAGCAGTCCAAGCAATCATTAAATACTATAAATTAGTCCAAAGGATTTGACATCTTTGATAAATAAACACCACTGTAATGATTTCTGGAATAAGGCCATTTTAAGCCTGAAATAGGGCAGGCTTATTATTCAACAGCTGAAGATAAGAAGTGAAAAGTATTTTAGCCAAGTAAAACTGCAGAGATAGTTTATAAGGGACAACATCTTCAACCCTTAGAAAATGGGTAATGATTTAAGCCATAGTTTCAAATTTTATCTAAACTAAAACAAAATATGAATGATTTATACACAGTTTTAAATATTTATTGACTTTCAGATTAAGAGGAAAAATATTCCACAAGTTATATTCATGCAATTAAAACCAACTGTACTGTAAGAATTGAGAGAACAGGAAATCATATCTATTAAAAGTTGCAGACAGTCTACATTATACAAACAGTTCTTCTAATTCAGCTATTTCATTTTGAACGTGAGATCCTCACTGGAGAATATTATCGGCTAAAATTAATATATTATCATTGAAGTAAGATATTCAAAATCACTCAGCATTAAACTTTTTCTCTTCTCTCCGAGGTCAGGATTATGTCTCAATGAAACTTACCCATGTAGTTATCTAAGCCAGTGTTCTCTTTGACCAAAGTAAAATTGTGCATCTAGTGACTCTTTAGTCATAGTTTCAGCACATTAAATATGTGATTAACTGATAAAGATTACATTATCTTAATATACTTTTTGGAAAAAAAAGTAGTTAATTGTTAATTCAGCATTTCTCAACTTTAAAAACAACAAATACCTCCCATATAAATATCAGTGTGAGGCTGTGTTATCTTTTGAAAATGCATTTTATTTTCATGTACCTTTCCCCTGAAAATTAACTAATATGTTTGATCAACATTTGCAGGTGTTAATGGTACTCAGATATGCCCTGTCTCAATTGCCATAGCAGAAGATTATGGTTTTTATGGTAACATCCCCCGCCTCCGCTATCTTCGTCTGGATGGAAATGAAATTCAGCCTCCAATCCCACTGGACATCATGATATGTTTCCAACTACTTCAAGCTGTTGTCATATAAAGATGTCACTGTGTCACTGTTGTGCTGTAAGAGTGCTAAGATACAAGTTTTGCTGGAATGAAGCTTGTTCTAACTCATAAATCAAGAAGTAACAGGTTTCCTTTGACTAATTCTTCCTTTCCTTACATCTTTTTTTTTTACAGTTACAAAGATTGTTCTTCTTCTAGAATAGATTTCTGATGCGAAAGGCCTCCCAACTTGAAACACGCTTAATCCTTTGCTTAAGGATTCCTAACACAAATATTGAAAATCATCTGATATAAAATCCCAAATATTCCAAAGCAAGTGCATACCTGCTCTGTCTTTCTTGTCAAATCCTACAGTGTCTATCCCCATTAACAGCATTGTTCTGGACAAACTAAATTTCTTTATATTTGTTACACAGTAACTAATATAAGGAATTTAGGTGCACTTGGCTAAACATATATGCTAGAAAAATCATGTATTACATGACCATGAAATAACAAAACTGCCACTTTCTTTTTTTTAATTTTTTTTTAAGATGGTCATTGCCTAACAGTGAATAGCCACTTAATAAGTAAATAACTCATGAATCATTGTTACCCTTTGAGAATAGGAAGATTTATATTGATGCTTTTAAGATATGAAGTATGTGAGACTCAGGATCTGAAGCAATGTACTGGATATATATTGCTGAATGGATTAATTCAATATATTATTTTAAAATTGAAATACACTGATCCAATTCAAATGCATTGACAAGAGAATATCAGATGAAATTTTGTTCTGTCAAAGTCATTGCCAATTTTCTCCTGATTTGTTCTTCAGTATTTCACCTCTAATTTTGACATCATTTCTTTCTGTAGCTTTGGGAGAGTCACTGAACGAACATGTTTTGGTTACCATAGAGATAAAAATGAGAATAATACTGATTAACTATTTCACAGACTAGACGCTTCTCAGAAAGTAGAATGGCTAATTAATATAACGTTCATAAATAAAAAATCGACAGATTAAAAAAATACACCTCCCTTCCCCACATTAAATAGAAATTATTTACCAAAATAGCCAAATATGTGCATAGGATGTATTTAGTTGAATTGACATAGTATCTACTCAGTGCACTATTTAGTTACCTTCTAACTCATATACAAGCATGTAAAATTGGATTTTAGAGAAGTCTAGTTATTTAGAATGTACCATATTCATAATTCAGAAATAACAGAGATAGCAGCAGCTATCGCTTTTACAAAATCTGTTTTCTTCGTCTTCCTTTTTTTTTTTTTTTTTTTTTTTAAACAAGACAAAGTTTTCAATATACAACTTGAATATTTGAATTAACTGTTCATTGGGAAAGTGTGATATTTTTGATATCTCTGACAGTCAACAGACTATTCATCAGTCATATTATTTTAGTCTCCTTGTATTTGTAGATAGAAGCAAATAACTGCTCTTTGATGGCTTGTATCTATTTCTGACATTTTAAGACTGGCCTCAGTAACAAGTGTTTGCATGTGGTATATTTTTTTCTTTGAAAATGAAGCATTCTTTTAAAAGTAGGTTTTTAAAAGTGCTGAGAACTGCAATTTCTAACATTCAGAATCTCTGTTTATGAGAAAAAAAAAATCGACCTTATTCTGTTCCACTGCACTTGTGGAAATAACTTATTATAGAAACCCAATACAGAAATAAAACATTCAAAAATCCTACCACTAAAGCATTTATTTATGCAGTTCATTTTATGTAATTGCTGAGAAACATGCCCTCCTAGCAAAATGTATTCTGTACCTCTGTGGTCACCCTATATAAACAAATACAGAAGATTAAAAAAAAAAAAAAAAAAAAAAAAAAAACTAAAGTATCTATACATGTTTACCTATGTTATTTATTTTAACATTAGTAATTTATTTTTTGATCAATTTTATTTGACAATACTAACAATTAAATTATTACAATCATTATTTGCTTGTACTTGGAAACAAATTCTACTTATCACAAGGAACGATATACCAATGTGAATGTTCACAGGCTTCTATACAAATTATTAATAGTTCTAAATTATGATATTGCAGAGGGATCTTGAAGTGTCAACCAAAGATTTTGACTTTATAGGCACTATACACTTATCGAAACAAAAAGAACCTAACCCTTCTCCAAAGAGATGTCCAACTTCTATACAAGAAGAGATGATAAGTAAAAACACACAGGGACCCTGGAACACGAGGGTACTCAATTTTCTTTACAGTAGCATTTTGTGTTCCCTAATGGAATCACTCATAACAGTTTCCAACAGCTTTTGCTGGTATTAGTGGATTTTTCCAGTCCAGGATACTTGACTGCGGGGTGAAAAGCCTTATACATCAGTTCTTCAATGTGAAGTATTATCTTGTGCTACCGTCTTTGGACGCATGCAGATACTGATCCTAAGGACTTGTCCCTTTCAAATCTCAGTTAATCTAATTTAAGATAAAAATTCATGATGCGTCCTTGAAAAGACTTGTACTGGGCTGAAGAGGTGTTGCTGTCAGCCACTCTACGTCCCATAGCTTTGATCAACCAGATGACTGCACATCTGTGAGCTGTTTATATAAAAGAAAATTCCAAGATCCTCTTTTAGGTTAATTTGTCCTATCTTGATTCCATCTCCCAGAACTAGCAGTGTGACGTAAAATAAAAAGTAATTATGTTTCCGCACTGACTTTACAAGCCAGATCAACCCTGGTTGGGCAGTGAGCAGTTTTACTGCCTGTGTGTGACTACTTACAACAGTCTCAATGTTCTCAAAAATTCTAGGAAATAATCAGTGAAATTTCCCCTCAGATTACAATAGTAGGCCTAAACCACATTATTTTTGTCACAAGATTAAATTTACCCTCAAACTTTCTGCAAGCAAGCATGAATTGCACAGTAAAAAGAAACAACATGCAGAACTGCACATTGTACGCTTTCAGACACACCTCATCCAATCCATTTTTTATGCTAGAAGACTATAAAGGAAAAAGTAAAACATGATTAGTGATTTGCCTAAATCTCCCCACTGATGTTTTCTTGCTCAAGAAAAATTGCCATCTCCTCTTCTGCAAGTAGAGGAACAGACCTTTCAGCTGTCCAGTCTGAACCCATAGTTACCTTAGGAAAGCTGACATTTGTTTCACTTGATTATCAATGCACATCACAAACTGTTTTGAGTGGAACAGCACGTAAACAAACATACTTTTACAAAAAATATAAATTCAGTGCAAAGCAGGCAACAGGAGCTGTGGGAGCCCATGGTCACCTTACTAACACCCTGCCATGCTATCAATCTCTGTCCAAACTTCACAAATACTTAGTGCTTTGCCAGAAATGCATATTAGTTATGAGTTAATTTTAAAATTATGGCAACTAACATAGATGTGCTGTCACCTTGGCCCCGGGTAGAGAGCATGGCTTTGTAAGGAGACGCATTAAATTAAAGTTCGAGGCTCAAGAAATGAGATGCACTCAGCCATTTCCAATAGAAGGCACATTTGCCAGCTCAGTCAGAGGCTGCATACTGTATCTAACAAAAGACTGTATGGTTTTATAACTCAGCTGGTTCTGCAGGAAGAAAAATCCTTTATAAAAGCTGCCATTATAGTTAAATTTTAGCCATATGCGTGAGTCACTCTACTCCATATTCTCTTCTTGTATTTTGTGTTTCTTTCTCAACATCTTAAGCAGTTTGCTACAACTTTCTTCAACATTTTTATTAAAAAACATCACCACAACAATCACTTGACATGATCCCAATGACCACGGCAGCTTGTATGGTGCTTGAAAGAAGAAACACAAACTCTAAAAGGTAAAAGTTCAGAAGATGAACTAGTAAGCCAATTTATATGCTTACAATTGCTAACTTCAAGACATATCCTGTCTCATTCTTGTTGCATCCAAATGGTTGCATGTGTTTACCATTGACACTTAGCATCATTTTTCCAGCCTACAAAAAATACTTGTTAGCATTGCTGATATTATATTGCAGCTACTATCACTACCCATCTGGAGTCAGACTAATTACAATACCAAAATTGCAATATTGGTGATTGAACAGCTAATATCTCATTTCTGCAATGTGTAGCAGAGATTCTTTGGCCTTATTAATCAACTAGTAAACATTCTCCTCTTGACTGAAAGCCTGCTCCATAATTGCATTTATTTTCCAGAATTCCATACCCTTTGAGAAATAAAGGGTAGGTCTACATGACAAATATAACCACATTTGTGTCATGCTCTACCTTAGCTAATTTACTTCCTTCCTCATTAATGTAGTTAATATTGCTTCTGGGTCCTATGCTTGCTCTGTCAGAGCTAGTTCAAACATCTCTATATTGTAATGAACATGAAGCCTTTCCCAAACCATCCCTTGCACCGTTGCCAATAGCCTGGATATTCTTCTTGCTATTTTTGTCTTACTTTCTGTAGTAGGCACATTTGACCATCCTATCTGTCTCTTGCTCAGTTTGATTTGGCTTTGTTCCTTTAGTTCTTTCTAGCTTAAGCAAGTTTATTCATGCTACATTAAAATAGCTGTTCTGATTTCATCTGTTTCCTGGCAGTGCAGCTGCATCTGCTTTTCTCTAGGGGAAGCGCTTTACTGTCTGCAGCACACATACCACAGCAGAACAGCATGCCCTGCTGCTCAGGCAGCACTCACACCTCCTCCTGCACGCACACAGACCCAGGCTGATGCTCTCGTGCAAATACAGTATATTTGCAAATCTCTTTTCTAAGGCCTTTCCTCCTCCCCCTCAGTCTTTTTATAGGAGAAAGAGTGAAGAAACTGGAATCACATGTTCCACAAGCAAAAGCTGTTCCTAATTAGGGACTGGTGCATTGAAAGTTGCATGTGTATACTAGCAGTGCTCGGCAAAGCCAGGCTTTTTCAATAAACCATTTATTCATGAAAAATGCACTATCACACTTGTCCTGTATTACTAGTGAATTCAGACAAAATTAGGCAAACAGTTTCATCCATGGAAAAAGAATTAAAAATAAGTGCTTATGCTTCTTATTTAATAATCTTGTTGCTAGGACATTCATTCATTATGATATGCCCTTCTTCAGATAATGAAACTCTGAAATTTGTCTAAATTTCTACTCTTACCACTAGGAAGCCTATTCTCAAGGAGGGTAATCTCCTTGTGATGTTGCTCTGCTTTGATTTAGGACTCAAAATAATCCACAGATTCAATTCTATATGCTGATAGTAGGATATTCTTAAAATTCATCTTCTGAATCAAAAGCAGAGTGAATCAGAGTGTAAATTTTTCCACTTTGAGGAGACTCTCTTAACAAGCATGTTAGAGGTTCACCTTGTTTTGTTAATCTTATGAGTTGGTTCTTTTAAGTGGACTGCTGCAACACAAAAAGACTGATAGCAACTCTTACTGATGCTACTCAACAGCGGAATAGGAAGGCTCTATTCTGCTTATGATAATACACTTAAAATTTCTTATCTGAGAAATTTGCCACGTACAGACCTTCCAGGTCCCCTACCTGAATTACTGTTCAAAAGCAAAGTAGATGCTGTGAGCTATGATCTTTTGGATCTTTAAAAAAAATAGTCCTTTATATGCTTGTTTTGGTTTGATGTAGGTTCCTAAACATTCCATTTCCATAAAACATAAAAACCTGCTTTGAAGTTTATTTTCCATTTCAACAGAAAATAGATAGTTTGTTAGATATTAGATAGATATTTAGATAGATATTCTGTTCTTTGTTAAATCAGCATACATATCTTTATATTGGTCTGGCCATCAAACAAACAGACAGAAAAGCCAATTTTCTCCTCTCTAGCCCAGATTTCTCCAGTTTCCCTTTTTCTCCTTTTTTCCTTCTTTTAATATTTCCATCTATCTAGGATCAGAGGAGGGTTTTTTGAGGGGATACCTAATAATCACTGATCTAACCACAGCCTTGAGTGTGATGGAGAGAGAAAGAACTGGTCCTAATGCTCTTCCTGACAATTGGCACAGCAGTCCACTCTGGGGCAAAGCAGAGTATCCAGAAGAGAAACAACTGAGGAACAGGAGGGAAAGATGTGTCATGAAAAAGGGGACAACAGAAACCCTCTGCCTATCCCATGAGGCTCTGGCAACCCCTTATCCTTCAGGTTTAACACTGTTGCGATTCTGTGATTATTCACAGGGTCAGTGCTGTGAAAGGATGAAATAGAATAAGCCTGTTGCTGCTGGGCTCCTCCTCACACCAGCTAGGGCGACGTAGGAATGGCATCCTGCGGGCCTTGTGTCCGAGGAGCCCAGGAAGGTGACTGGCAGCTCAGGGTTGCAAACAAGATCATCTGAGTGGCAGGAATCAAGGCAAGGAACAGGCTCAGCAGCCAAATGAAGCTTGTTTTATCACAACCAAACAGACCAGAAAATTATCTAGCACAAGACACAAGAGACAAAGATAATTGGGGCAAACTGTCAGACTTACAAGCACATGCAATTACTTGTATAAGTAAAAAACAGAGAGCTAGAGGCAGTAATTAGCTTTGTCTGGCAGAGGGCCAACAACGCTGGAAAAAGAACAATTTTTGAATTTATTTCAAGCTGTAGTAGCTTGGAGGATCCTAATACTGATTGCCCATCTGATACATTGTTTGGCATACTAGTCCTCTACAATAATTCTACTAAATTTAGAAAAAATTAAATGCTTTTTATAACATCTATGCTTTCCACCAGCAATTATACAGGACCACTCCCTGACATACATTTGCTTTTATAACAGACATTACCTTTAAACATGTCAAGAAGAGGAAATTATGAGACAACTCCACTGCTTCTTCTATATCAATGTTAGAAAACAGTCCTCTTTGATATTGCATGCTCCCTGAAGGGCAAATACACTTCCAATGTAATTTCCTTGCTCCTTTTCATGGTTCTTTCAAGGAGCCATCCAACAAAATTGAACTGTCTGAATGACTATGAATTAGATGGGAAAAAAAAGACATTGAAGTTGTTGCATTCCCACAAGGGTGTCTGGAGAGTGAGTGAGGGACAAAGGAAGGGAGGATGCTATTTCGGCTTCCACAGGCAATCCCTAGCAGTTTCTAGCAATCAAAGATCATCAGCCAGGCCTTTTATACCAGGCTATTTAAACAAAAGGGAAAAAAAGAATCAACCAAAAAATGGATTATTCTTACTTACCTTTTGAGTTTCAAGCACTCATATGATTTTTTAAATTGTTTTCTCCATGTGCGAGATGACTAAAAATTTGATTTTTTTTAATCGGAAGCTGAAATTCTCAATCATCAGCAGCTCGAGGAGCTGAAGTTTTAAGAGATATGTGAGACAAAGCACTGCTCCATGTTTTGAGATTAGCTCACAACACGATCACTACCTCAGTCTCTCAGCTGTTACTTCCCCCGTCAATCCAGGTAATAATCAGACAGCTGCCTCTTGAGGCATGCTAGCTTAATTTACTGGTGCAGATTGGAGAGAGGTCTACGGAGCCTTACACACCAAGTGTAGGCAGTTAGTTGGTACAGAAAAATAAAATAGTGTTCAGACTTAGAGAACAGAAATGGCAGAGAGCTGGGAATATAGAAATGGAAGCCTCTCCCACCCCTGAACTTGTTCTTTTGAGTGGGCTGACTGATTTAATATTTGTAGGATTTTTTGATAGCATGGAATGATTTGTTTACTGTCTCAGAGGTAGATGGTAGATTGGTGACAGGACTTTTTGGTATGTATTTTTTTCCCCCCAGACTTACCATAGTGATCAGGTATCATTAATCATCAGTCAATTCTTCCAAGGCTGTAACTGTTTAGGTACACTACTGCTGGGCTGTTGCTGAACTATTAAGTCCTACTGAAAGGTCATATAAACACATCTTTTTTTTGTTTTTTTTTTTTTTTTTTTTTTTTTTTTTTTTTAAAAAAAACCAAACACAAAATGCCTCTCCTTTTAAAGCTGTTATTATTTTCAGGGAAAATATGCCAAATACTCCTACAGTTTTGATTAATTTCATCATCATTTCAGAAACCATTTCCATAATAGTTTGTCTGCCTTATTTAAAAAATATAAACACTGAACAAATATATTTCAACATTAATAATCAATTCAAAATATTTTGGATAAATCTTTTCACATTGATCAGCCAGAAGCAACTATTCTCATTTAATATTTGGGTCCTAGGGAAACTACAGTTTCTAAACTGACCATGCCCTATACATGTAGAGATACATATTTTAAATTTCAGAATGGTTCTAAATTCACCAAAATGCTTGAGGAACTGGGAATTATCTGAGTTGATGACTTCAGTCTGTTTGCTTCCTGGGAAGGGGAAATCCTATTCTCTCTTAAGAGAATAAGCCTTCTAATCAGGTAAGGTCCCCTAAGGTCCCCTTAGGATAGTGAATAGAGGAAAGAACTGCTGTAGAATTATTGTACAAGTAGAAACATTTTTAGAAGGCTTCAGCTGAAGTGAAAATCCAAAGGTGAGAGATATCACCCTCTCTATACAGTCATAAACTGACAATGGAGATTTATATGATGTTGGCAAATGAAGAACTTCCAAATGAACTGCAATTGCATAAACTTGCTATACAGAATTTCTTCAGTGTTTCTTGGAAAACTCATCAAAAAGAAAGGAAAAGGTACTCTGAATTCAGTGCATTATAGAATTAAAGAAAGATACAAGAAGCCTTCTCTAAAGTAAGAATTACAACCAAATATTTTAAGTGAGTTAATTTTTGAAGGCTTTATCAGAGGTGACAAAAAGATCATTCTTCAGTAGAAGAAGAAAAAAAAAATTTATAAGATGTGCTTTCTTGCCAAAATCATAGAAATATATATAGTGAGAGGATATCTTTTATATACATGTATGTATGTATGTATGTGTGACATATTCTAGGAAGAAACAAGCTCTGTCTAGCAGCACAGAGACAGAAAACTCAAAGCCTAAGAATAACCTCCTCAAAAGCCGTATGCCTACAACTGAGGGGCTGAGCCCAAATCATCTCTCTTCCTTCCACCAGACTTGGTAGCCTGAACTTGAACACTGAAATGATTCCATCATACATCACGTAGAATAAGCCAAACTGAGTGAGATATGCTAAGGGCCCCTGCATTCTGCTGCAAAATAAAGCCGAAATCACTGCAACTAATTATTGTTATTACTGATTACCAGCCTTTGACTAGGACTAAGTAGTGCTCTCCCCACCGCATTCATTACAAGATTGTGTTGTCAATTGTTGCAGAACTGTGAGCAGATACAAATAGTGCGGAAAGGGGAGTGATATGATAAAGCTCATTTACATGTTGTATGATCAGATGAACAAATGGGATGTAGGTTAATAATAGGTTACAGCTGAAGTGGCGGTGAAGAGTATGTTTCATTTAGAAAGTTATCTTAGCCTTCCCACACTGACACTTTGTTCCACTTTAAAATATGTCCTTTTACGGTATTGTAACTGGGGGAAAACTGCCTGTTAATGACATTGTGGGAAACTTAATAGAGATCTCAAAAATTCTGTGCAGGACCTTCAACCATCATTAGTATCAGTTTTACACAGGACTCTCAGCTATATGAACAGGCTTTTATTACTGCCAATATTTGGCAGTAATTTGGCAAGCAACGAAATGACTATCTCTGACACGTGTCCACTGACATAACTATAAGGTTGAGAAGGAAGGAGACAAAGGAGATCAAATACTAAACAAAAGAGGATGACAGAAGTGAAAAAAAAGGGGGGGGGAAGAAGAGAAGGTATTGGGAGGGGAGGGATATGAGAGTGAAAAGGAAAGTAAGATTAATTTAGAAAAGAAAGAAGCTTGAGAAACCAGGAGCAGAAGGATACTCCTTTCGGGCACCCTGCCTGAATGAGAGAAAAAGGTGAGGGAAGGAGGCACAAAAAGCTCAGATGCTTTTGGGGAAAACTGAGAGCCAGGAAGCCTGGAAACTTCTGCTCCACAACGCATCCTGTAGTAGGGCTGAGGTCTTTTCTAAAATCTGAGAGCTACAACGCCTCAGGCTAGTCTAGTTTTACTTTTTTTTGAGACCTGGCAGGACAGCTATAGCATTCAGTAACACTGCCTAGTGCTTGGAATACTGTCTAAAGCACCATGATGAATATATAATCCAACATTTGAGCCCTGTCCAAACACAGAGAATCTGTGCCGATGTGAAAATAACACCCATGAGCTTTCTTCAGATCATGCATTATATTCTGCGCACTAGTTCATGCTGATGTGGAATTGCCTTTTACAATGAATTCCAGAAGGAATATGGTAATACACCACAGCCATGATTTTCATTAAAGATTTGTTGGAAACCACATGAAGAGGCAATGTCAGTTGGCAAATCAACTCTGCAATGTTCTCAGGCTTAACCCTTAACCTGTAAACCATATGCTTCTCCATGTGCTTAATTTTATCAGCTAGTGTTTCAGACACTGGCTGATACAAGATCCATGGTCTGCTAATTTTCAGTGGCCCTGTAACTTGTTGGGGTTTTCATGGAGTGCTGTAGCCCCTTAAATACTTTCACATGCTGAATCGTGGCTCACATACAGTACAACCTCAAAGCAAAAAAGTTTCACTTCTTGCTGGCTTCAACTGACCATGCAATTAAAAAATCTTCATTTTTTTTCTAGAAATAACAAAAAAGGACCATCAATATTGAAGGTGAAAAGCCTACATCAGATGATTATAGAAACAATGTATATAAAAGTTCTAAGTATAGTTGCTTAGGGTTAATCATAATTAAATAAACTAGTAAGTTAATCATAAACTTTTGACATGTCTATTGTTTTAAATGGAATAACTTTGTAAATTCACCTCATTCATAAAAGGTAAACAACTAGATATTAAAACTCAATTTTACAACTGAAATTCATATTTCAGTATCTTTCAGAATATCAGAAATTCCACTGTTGGAAATTTTTTATCAATGGAGAGCTTGTTGTTTTTCCAGATAAACATTTTTCAAGTTTTTTTCTTTTTTTCTTTTTTTTCTTTTTTTTTTCTTTTTCTTTCTTTCTTTCTTTCTTTTTTTTTTTTTTTTTTTTTTTTTTTTCCATCAGAATAAGCATCTGGTCTTACTTCTTTTGGAGCTTCAGGATTCTAAGACACATTGCTTATTACATGGATCAGTTAGGTTACTTTAGTCCCAAACTGACTCCAGACAACAAATCTGCAGTGAAAACAACAGCATTATTTTGAAGCAGCCGTAATGACAGCAATAGCAACAAAATTCAGCTGTTCTCACACCCTGGGCTATGAAGTCAGTGAAGGAGTCTTTTCCAAACAGTGAGGATGGCCTTTTGGGCTTCTACTAAAAAATAAAGGGAAAAGAAATGGGTAAAAGGAAAATCATGTGAATTTCCCTAATTCCCTCTCTAGTTTAAAAATACCTACAATAGTGTAGAGATTAACTAAAAGAGATTAACTCTGAGGCTTCAGTTTCACTGAGAAATAGGAGCAAAAAGCTGAGAAGGGAGTCAATAGTCTCATAACAAACCCATCTACCCGCAGTATTACTTTTTGGCTTAATCTTAGCATAACAGCATTTTTATTTCAATGCATAATTTAGTTAGGGAAAAAAATGTTGTACTGGACCATGCATTCCCTCTCCACATCTACACATGTTCTTGCCAGAATCCCACAGCAGTAGGGCTGTTCTTTCTGTCAATAACACAATCCTGAGTGCTGTAAATGCTTATTTCAGTATATTGTTATCCAATTAAATATATGCTTGCTACACAAAAGAGACATGCTGCATACACATAAGACAGAGGGTAAGGGAAGCATAATAGGGAAAAAAATATATTATGAAACAAAGACTTTCACCAAACTGTTTTTACTTAGAGAAAAATGAAGCTTTTAACCACAATCAATGCTTCAAGCTATTCCGGAAATAATCCAAGAGAAATGAAATGAGAACGAGGTACATCAAAGCCTCAGTGTTTGCAATAGTACCAGCCGTGTCTAGAGAACCTGGGGATGGGAGTTATTCAAATTTTTATTCAAATATGTCTGCTTTAAATATCATTTTCAACCCAAGCATACATGGCTGTCCTTTAAAACAAAGAAGATTCCAGGGTTAAGTATACAGTACAAACACCGTATGATCTTTAATAGTCAACCTTACAATCAAACACCATGTAATTAGTGCAAGAATTGAACGCCAAAAAAATGTCGCAATTCTATTAAATGTACCCTTAAGGATTTGTAAGAAAGAGTAAATATTCTAGGACTTATGCCCATTTATCCTCTTCTGCTCCACATGAAAGAAATTATATTAAATCAACTGAATATCTGGAAAAAATTAAATCATCATCTCTCATTGGCAAGCCTAAAGGAAAAATTCACAAGAAAGCAGTTTTATATAATAAAAGCTCTCATGTTTCATGGAGTAAAAGGGAAAAAAAAAAAGACTGCCAAAGGGAAAATTTTTGTTGCCTTTGGTTAGTTTTCATTTCAGATAATGTATTATGGAGTTTGCTCTGCTCCTTTATCTTATCTTTATTCAATGATCCAAAGCTGCATGCTTAGTACACAAAGTTATTTAAAAGAAATCAGTTCAAACTCACAGCAAGTCCTATGGGAATGGACTTTTCTCTATCGCTGCTGATATCGTGACAGTCATTGGCACTGTACAGTAGCAATCAAAACAGACTGGCTCCTCAGCAGGATTCTTTTTTAATGATAGAAACATCTGGCTTTTTTACTACCCTCGAACTCTGTATAAAGTAGCAAGTTGGCCAAACCCTGCCTTTGTTGAAAAGTATTCCAGAGGTGCAAATGAAAGCAAGGACTTCCTCCAGCAGAACAAACTCACCACTGGCTCTAAATGATGGCTTTGGTTCAGTACTGGAGTGTTACAAGTCATATGGCTCCGTGCTTTAATTTATATTCTTAGTAACTAGAGATTGTAAGTTAGACAGGTAGTTTCAGCATGAGTATTGGCTATTCTCATTAAACCACCAGTTCAGGGCCAGACTCTCATTTAATCAGTGTTCTTAAATACAAATCTGCTGTCTTACATCAGCTGAGGATGTAAGTCTGAGGAGGTGCCTCAGACTTTACTAAGAAATCATAAACTAGAAATACTAGACATTATAACCAAGATTTAGTTAAAGATTTAGGGAAAGTTCATTCTTTCATGCTTAAAATTCAAGTATCAGAAAAGAAATGATTTAATATAACCAGAATGTTAAAGATTTTAGCATAGTGAAATGTATGCATAACAGAGATAAACTGAAATTTCTTTTTTCTTCATGAAAATGATCATGTGACCAACTGGCTGTTCAACATCTCAGCTCTGGGCTTTATCAGCTCCATTCGTTCTTGGGTCTCCTTTTACATCTCGGGTCATTTCTCAGCAGATCTTACCCCTCCCACTCTCTTCTAGGCCCTGCTTGTCTGTTTTTTCCTTAAACAAGCTAGTAAGTTCACCCTATTCAATCATTAAAATTTGTGGTAAGGACTCCCCAGTCTTCTGCTGGAGGCCACATTAGAAATTTCCCTTTGAAATGGGAAAATATAGAATTTCTGCTTTTTCCTCAGCAATTCTCCAGAAACCCATCTGTGTGTGCTCTTCCTGCTGTTCACTTCTCTGCTCTTCTTTTGGATTCTTCCCTCCTCTTGCCATGGTCTGAATTTTGTCAATACATGCTGCACTGTTTCCTATGCCTAAACTATTTTTCCTATGCATGGCTTTTGTCAGTGTTTTTAAAGCTTAGTCTTTGTTGTTAGAATCTCTTCTTTCTGGCTTCTCTGAAAGCAATTCCTGTTTTCATTTTTTTTCTTCTCTCTCTTGACATACTTGCTCGCACATACCTCATACCTTACAAATTCAGACTTTCAAATCATCTGCCTTGCCTATCACTTTGACTAGACGGTTCCACATTTGAATTTTTCCACTCATCTCTTTCTCCCACTGATGAAATTCAAGCTTCCGATGTTCACCTAGGACTTCTTCACTTGAGCCAAAAGCTTCTGTTAATTGCTATCACATAATTCGATGCATATATTTCCGTAATTCAACACTAAAACTAGCAAAGGTATCATCTTGTGTTTCACTGAGATAGTTGCTCCAAAAATCTATTGCTTTTACACTTAGAAAACTTTTAATTTCTCACCTGAATTTATATGTGGCTGAAGTAGGCCCTTATGCTGTGATACCAGCAGATCTATTTTCAGTCATTTACAGTGAATCAACTGACTACCAAAAAAATCAGCAAAATAACTGTGGACATCTGGGAAAACAACACTAGAATCACCAATTTTTCATCAACGAATATAAACCAAATTGAAGCATCATTTATAAAAGAAGAATTTTCCTCTCCACCAGAGCTAGAGTAATTCCTTTATTCTAAAGTTGAACGAATCTGAATTGAGTTGGGTTTTCTGAATTCAAAAAGCTTGCACGAACTGAAGCTTCCCCATGAGTGATCTCCTGGCATGCTCATTGACAGAGCCATTAGTAAGCTTAGAAGTAGCACTGAGAGATTCATCACTGCTCTAACTCACATCTGAAGAGTCATTTGCCCATGCTCTTTCATTCATTGCTCTGTTCTCTGAATTTGTAATTACTCCAAACCCTAAAACTCCCCTTTCCACTTGCATGTCTGATCCAACGCCAGTGTATTTTCCAAACACCTAGCACACTTGCTCAGATCTAGTGCTTAAAGCTTGGATTTGCCTCTTTTTTGTGTAATACAGTATTAAATTTTACCCAAAAGAGAATTTCACTCATATTTTAGCTATATTAGCTGTGCCAGATAAAAGTAAAGACCATCAACTAATTCAAATCCTGCTTCTTTAATATTAAGACAGAGATAGCAGAGCTCATGGGACGCAGAACCCATAGTAACTTGCTGCAGACGATGACCTGAGCAAATGCTTGCAGTTTAAGTAGTGAGAGTCAGTTTAAGTAGTGAGAGTCCATGACACATTGTGCAAGCAACAAAGCAAAACAAAGACACAAACAAAAGCCTCTAAAAGACAGTTCTGTAATCAGACCTTTTAAAGCCATTTGATCATGCTCGCTTAAGGTTCTGTCAGGCTACCAGGGTCCCATATGTGTGAGTCTGTGTGTCTGTGTCTCTGCTTGTATAAATTAAAAAAGCACTTTTGGAAAACACCACTTAATTCTAAATAGAAACTGAAAAGTGATGTTGTAACACTTTGTTTCAATCAAAAATAATCATACAGTATCAATTTAGGTACTTTTCTTGGATATGGTCCTTTAAAAAAGGTTGCTAATGTCTGATTTTTAAAATGATAGAGAAATTCATATTTTTCTCTTCAACCAGTGTTAGTTTTCTCTGTTGCTATGCTAACAGAAATCTGCATTTTTTGCTGGACTGTTATCTGGGATGATCTTTTCTGCAAGCTAATATTTTTTTTAAAGATGGTTTCCAAATATTTCACTGGTATAAATGGAGAGCTGGCTAATATAATATTTCATTCCTGTTTAAAGGCACATTATATTGCAGATAACTGACAAATCACCCTGGTAATTCTAACAGCTGAAGAAAATTGTTACTTTCTATATTTTCTAAAGTTTATGAGAAAAAATTTCTATGATACACTGGCTCCTTCATTAGTATCTCATGGGATATGTTCCCGAATCTGCTCAGAAAAGAAACAGTTTAAGGCAGAAATTCAAAACAAATACACAGAAATATTGGCTGAAGGGTGGTGTGTCTCTTATTTACTATGCCAGAGGTCCTGGAGTCAAACTGCGGTTAGCAGTGGCACAGACCGGCTATGTTGGTCTCACTCTGTGCAAGATTGGCAAAGTTGCCTTCTAATGTACATTCCCCAACCGCACCATCCAGGTCCCACACAATCCCAGCCGAGCCCTGCGGTTCCTCTTGTACTTTCCACTGTGCCCGCTGAAGCTGACTGGCTGGTGTTGACTAGGACCAGGCGCCCAAAAGCTTGGGAGGGTCTGAAATGCTGTGCTGTAGTCTGAAGTGGGTTACCTAACAGGACTTCATGCTCTCTCAGAAGCCCCACTAGGAAATATATCTTTGGTTACAGCCTGGATCCATGGTCCCTCCCCCATCAAATGACCTAATGTTGGTATGTTCTCTATATCACTCAACCCACACGTATGCATCTGTTAAGTATCATAGTCTTGCCCATCACATGAACTGATCTCTTCATGTTCCCTCTAGCTGTCATTTGCTAAAGGGAGCAGTAAAGGGGAACTTAGCAGAGGGTGAGTAAAGCGAGTCTAATCCCTTACCTCCTCCCATTTCCACTGGTTGGTCCACAGGTCATTCCATGAGCCATCATGATGAAGCTGCTCTTCCCCATAGAGCCTTCCTAAAACAACTGGTGCTATACCTCCCACTGAGGAGCAAAGCTGGACCATGGTCTTTTCTTTTATTAAATTGTTTCAAAGTCAGAAAATGCTAATTGAATGAAAAGAGAACTTCTCATAGAAAGGAGTCCATTTTGAAAAAGGCTTCTACAACAAAACAAAACAAAACAAAACAAATCTTAATCCCTGCCCTAGGAAAATGTGTATAATTTCAAAAAATCATTTTCATATTATTAAAGTAATGGGAGAAAACAAGCTATAGACAGTTAGTCAGACAGGTGGTAGTCAATCCTACTGAAATTCAGCTCAGCTCTGGATAATGTATGGACAGGTCTTTTTTGCTCTAGTCACATTCAACTATTCCTGGCAGGTTTATTTTACAATTTACATACTTCAATTAAGTTATCAAATTCTACCAAAATCTATCTTTCAGGCCTACATATTTTAAAGGCTTTACAGGTATGGTTGCAATATTAATATTATATAATTTATAATTGCCATTATGGCACAGTAGGGCAATTAATAATTTTATACTTGCATAATATATACATTTTATTTCAGATTTTTTATATGAGATGACAACATTAAAAAACAATAAAATGATAAAATGGTAACTTTTAGGAAAAAAATCTTTTTTTTAAGCAAGAGAGGAGAAATATATATGTAGAGATAAGTTAGGGAGAAAAGAGGAACTGTTTTAGTATTTGCATCTGGAATTATTATAAGTGTCTTCCCACAGTTTTCTTCTTCCAAGGATTTTACCAGGAAAAAACATCCTACTAGTCAATCCTTGATTCCACAGGAGCACTGAAGACCAAGTGAATGAATATTTTTCACAAAAATGGATGGAGCAGTGAAGGTTAATGTCATAGCTTCCCCTGAAATTAATGTCATCAGAGTCGCTAGCTGGACTACTAGACTTCTAGAAGAAGCAATCAAAAGGAGGTAGAATATATAAAGGTCATTGAAGCATACAACTGATATTATGATAATATGAGTGACAGCCTCATGACTGACATGCTGAAGGCTGAGCAAAGCATAATGCTGACCAGTTTGCACACTGTCTTCATAATGCACAGATTATGTTCTGCAGGTTGGAATATTTATATCTTCTTCTGCATTACAGCATAGATGGGACTTACTAGTGAGTTATCCTAATACTGCAAAATTTTAGATAATACAAGAAATTAATATTCATATAGTTTGTAATTAATTCAGTGAAAGTAGATATTGGTTTTATGTTACAAGTGCAGGATTAGGTGAAGGCAGTCAAGTGAAAAAATCATGCTATCCTCTTTGTAAGCATTTTTTGAACATTTTAGAAGTATATTTAGAGGGTATAAAAGACTGCAATATGTGCAGTATGCAATTTCAACTTAAAAACACACATACAATTTTATCTTCAAGCTTCATAGGAAACAGGGTAAAATTTATGCTAATGATAACCTAAGAAAAACCACTTTAGGTCTTCCATTTAAAAATTGCTCAGGATTTTGAGAACTTTATGCTACATAAAAACATTTACAGGCTGTATCCATGAATTAAGTATATCACCTTTTTTTTTTAATTAAATGGGTATATCAACATACAATATGCAATATAATGCAAATGTTCTAGTGAATTTCGAATCCTTGTGTTATGGAATCTTGTTTCTGGTTTATTTTTCCATCCCAAGCAAAACATCATAGATCTTTCAGTGATAAATATGATAACTCAGCTCTGAACATCCTAAAGCTTTCCACCTTTGGAGCTAGGAAGAGAACTTTCCTGAAAGGGTCTAACACCACCAATCCACAAGCTAGCCTGGAACAGCAGACAATAGCTCTGGATGTTAATAAAAACCATTTCACTACACCACATGTTTGCATACTCAGCAGTACTATCTTGTGTTCAACTATGATTAAAGAAAGAACAGAGATTCCTTTCCCAACTTCTCAAAACTGATGCAAATTATACCTCTTAAACTGCAAACTGTAAATTTGGTTTTAAAAGAATGGCAGTCTGTCTAATGTGAATGGAATATAACCCAAATATGTAAGTTTGAAGCTCTGGCTCAAGCCTTTGGGCTCAGTGGGAATTCCAAAGACCACATTCATTAATGAACTACAGTATAACCTGTATACATACTCTGTCTGAGCGTGTATATGTAATTGATACAGCAACGAAGCACAAAATGCACATTTGTTGTAGCATAATTAATTTTGAAAGCATGAAAGAATTAGTAACAAGGTTGAAAAAGCCCTGACCCAATATTTCTTCAGCAGATTCTTCAATCTCTCCATCTCTCTTCTTCAAGTTTACATGGAACCCAGGAAAATATTATCATAAGCATCAACCTCAAATTAGATTACATTTCACAATTACATTCCGGTTATGTCCAGGTGTAAATTACTAAATATTTTGAGAAAAACATATTCTCTTGAAAATTTTGAATCTGATAAAAAGAAGTGCAAGAAATGTAATTTACTATAAAGTCTATGTAGAAATTTTCAGAACTGTTTTTTGCAAATATTAGAGATTTCCATAGTTTAGAGTCTCTGATTTTCTAAGTGCTATTCTAAGCTAAACATATGGCTTACTCATTTCTAATATACAGTAATATGCTGGCAAGCCTTTCATCTGCTTGGAAATATATAAAGAAGGAAGGGACAACACACTGTGATGGATTTAACTTATGGGCTGATTAAACAAGCAAATGTTAGAGAGGTAAAACTGGAAATGGAGTTAAGGAGGATCTCTGCATTTTACAGGTCAGTCAAGCCAGAAAATCTGACCAAAGGTGACTAAAACTTAATAGCTTTTGGCTCGTGGTTTGCAACAAATTTAATGATCTCAGAAGGAGATATTGCAGGTACTAAATGGTGTTTTCCAAAAGAAAAGTAGGAAACATCCCTTCCTTCCATTATAACTATAGTTTTGCTGTTTGACTTTACTTTAAATTTGCATAGTCTCAGGTAAATCTAATGCTTTGTTCTTGATAAAGTAAGAAATTCCAGGTCTGCTGAATTCAATGATGAATCAGAGTTTAATTAGCCATGGGCTTTTCTTATGCAAAAAAAAAAATATGTAAATTCTGAGTTGTCATTTAGAAAAACATCATACTTTGGTATATCAGACTGCATGAAATTATTCTGAGATCTCACCATTAATAATCAATATTAACTAGATCTAACATACATCTGAAAAATTTGTAAATAGGCTTGTTGATCTTTTTTTCTGGAAGATAAATAACAGCTGGACAGGCTATATTGAAGAGTAACAATTAATATCTGAATGACAGAAAAAAGTTATATACTGAAATATGTATCACTTTAATTTGCCTACTTATCAAACATGGAAATGAGAGGTGACAATAAAAGCAATTTTGAAGGGAGAGAATAACAGGTTTTAAGGAGCATGTGAATTTAAAGGAAATTAGCCACCAAGAACCAAAGAACAGACAAACTGAGGTCAGAAATAAGGCATTTAAGTTGATCCATACACAGTGGGTTTTTAGTTATATCTATGACTCGTTAAAAAGCAATGTTTTTTCCTGCATTCACTGTTTATGCAGAAATAATTACTCCTAAACAGGACTTTTCTAGTAAAAACAATTGTAGCTACCTTACTTTTTTTAAAAAACTGCTTTTCCCTGCTTTTTATGGTGGTTTGCACAAGGGATGGAAAAGTTGGAGCACTCTTAATCCTTCTTTTGTGCTCTGTTTAACTTTGATGAGCAAAATGGAAATGCTAATCCCTCTGCAGACACATGGTTTCCTTCCTTTCGCCTTCTCCCTGAGACATTTGTTTGCTCTGCGCTCTGGCCTTTGTTCCCTAGTCCCAGCGAGGTTCATGTGATGCACATTTTTTCCCAGGGTCCCAGGGTGAACTAGGTTACACAATTCAGCAATTCATAAAATACAAGCGATACTGAGACAAGCAAGGGATGGGTGAACACAGCTTCCTACCTCACCATCCTCCCCCTATGTCTTTAAAACAAACAAACAAACAAAAAAGACAAAAAGGATATTCAGTATCTCAGAAGAAAACACTAAAATATGGGGCTGCTTTAGCTCTGCCTTTGATTGTGGCTAACTTCAGTGATTCCAGGATCTCACATTGCTGTTTCTCTGTGTTCTACGTAGCACTGATCAGATATTTAAAGTTGAAAAAAAATAATATTAATTTAGTAAATAATTATACCACATACAGAGAACAAACTGAGAAAAAATGTTTGCTTGGTGATGATGCAGGCTCACTATTACGGATCAAACATTCACCAAAATATTGGAAGATTCCTGTATTAAAGTTCTGGGGAAAGTGGAGTGTCAAAGATGGATCTGAAGGCAAAGAGAGAAGGCTCTTTTCTGTACCTTAGCTCAGTCTAATCCAGTTGAATAGCTTTTAAATTTCCAAATAAAATCAGTGCTTAAGACTCTAAACTGATTCCATTGAATGCTCATGAAGAACTTTACTAAGTATATGCAGGTTAGAGGTTAGAGACTTAAAAATCACATTTAAAACTCTAAAATATTTTTTTTTATAACTTCACCATAGTAGTTGACTTTCCAAACAATCTAGTGTGTCTGTAGAAAGTTACATTTACTTCATAGTTTCTTAACTACTTTAAAAGTAAAAGAAATAGACTTTTGTTGTGGACACATGTGCCACAAGGTAATCTGAAACCTGAAATAGATGGGTAACAGTTCGTAGCCATTTAAACAAAGAGTAAAAATTTTAAAATAAAATATTTAATCAATGACCAAAGTGACACAATATAAGACTTTTTCTACTTCAGCTAGGAATTCTTTCCTAGTATATACAAGTTGAGCTACATATTACCCAGGAATTTTAGGGAACTAATGAAAAATTATTTTTTCTAGAAAAACTCTTCATGTAGGTTTACATATATCTCGAATATGCCCAGTGTCATTTTTAATGTTTTAATGTTTAAGAGCAAAGTTTTATATCCACTGGGGTGCAATTTTCATAATAACGTGGTTCAGGTGGCTGGCTCTTGCTCCTGCTTCTCAGGCTTAACCTATATCTTTCAAATGCATGCATCTGACCACATGTGACCAAAATGGAAGTGTTCCCTGTCACATAAACAAGCATGTACTTACCACGCAATGCAAGTGACCCCATCTTGGTCATGTGGCAGAGGTACTTGTGATCACAGAACATGAAAGGCAGTTGGAGCATAGAAATCTAGTATATCTATGTGGCCCGAGCAGCTGAACTTACTGTCACCATTACTGGAACACTCACCTAATTACCTGTCCTTATGTGGACTGATTCCTGGTCTGGGAGAAGATGACTTTTCTTTTTATTACTATAGCTTTATATGAAAACACATTAATGTCTTTATTTACTGCTCTTGCTGTATAGTTTCCAGCTTGGAACATCTGTTGGCCAGATGCCAATTACAAATAAAGGAACGACTCGGTTTGAGACTCCTGTGTCATTTCTTCCAAAGTCAGACATTATCTTGCCCAAGTTGTTTAAAATCACTATTAGATCTTGCACAAACTTTATTAGTAGGCTAAAGATAAGTAGTTATACTGAGGCTGGAGGACTGAAAATGCAATGAGAGGGTTTCATACACAAAGTCTTGTTCTGAGGGACGGACAGAATTTTTCATTTTATGGCAAAGCCAGTATGTTTCCCACACATTCTCTCTTATCACAAGTTTCTGGGGGTGAAGTACATGATGTTCAAAGGAAAACAAAGCAAAGAAAAAATATATCTATCAAGTGAATGCTAACAGTCTGAAGCAAAAGCTCAGTGTTTTATAAGGAAGATTTTGGAAAAACAAGAGCAGGAAAATGCTGAAGCTTTGGCATGGAGTTCAAGAACACAGTTAGGAGTCACTGCACCTCCAAGATTTGGGAGAGCTGAAATGGAAACAAAACCCTCTCAAAAACAAGGAAATAAATTAATTCATTTAGTGCTGCCAGCACTTATACAGTGGGAATGCATTTTAGCTAGGAATGTGTTAGGTAATGATTACAGCTGGATATGCTCGCAGCTGAAGTCAAGCTCCAAAATTCGCTGAATGCAGTGGAACTCTCCATTAATTTCAGTGAGCTTTTAATCAAGCCCAAGTTAGTAAGTCAGATATTTCCCCAATTTAGAGACAACTGGGAAATTTGCAAGAAACTGCAATTTACACAGCACTACAAAGCCAGAATACCTGAGGGAAAAAATAACTGAAGAAAGGTCTGTGAAAGCACTAATTAGAAGACATGGAAAGCTCAGTCACAAATGCCCTTTAGTCAGACTCTGGAATCCATTTCATTATCTTCTGTGGTAGTAGGATGCAGAAAGTACAAGGCAGAGATCTCAATCAGTTCCTAGCTCAAGCACAGATTTCCTGTAAGTTTTTTTAAATGCTTGTCTTTCTGTTCAACAGCACCAACAGAGCTATAAGAAATCTTTCTCTTCCTTTGCTTTTGATGGCTTAATATTCTCCAGCTGCTTAACTGCTATGTCTCTTGGGTTTCTATCTAGTCTAGGTTTGCTAGCATCAGGACTGATAGCGTCCAAGGTCAAACAAAATCCCAAACTTTCATTCTAACATCAGCTAAGGTGTGTCCCTTACAAATACACCACTCAGCCTCCAACGCCGGATTCTTTAAAGCGTAAAATGAGACAAAGAAAATCATTTTATTTTTTGGCCCTTGTTTAGTTTGGAAAATTTGTGCACCACATAGAGCATCTTGTTCATATGCTTGTACAATGCTTCCTATAAAGTATAGGCTTTTTAACGTAAGTTTCCATAACTTTAACAAAAAGAAAAAGAAAGTAGTAATAACAATGTTTCTAAGTTAACATTTGCCTTTGGCTTCACTTCATTTTACTTGCTTATTGGACTTTTTATTTTTGGAAAAACAAGACTAGCAACAAGTAAAGCATGTCGCAGTCTGCCAAGAATTCAGTAAGCCACTAAAGTCAAGATAAGACCCAGAGCCAGAATGGTTTGAACTCCACTGGTTTTAACAAAACACAAACAAACAAACCTACAGATTCAAAGATACAAAACTTTCAGGCCTGAAGTTGCAGTAGGTCTAAATAAACTTCACTGTGTAAAGAATGAGTAAAAAGAACAAGAACAGAGACGTGAAGAAGCTGTCTTAGTTAAGATTTTTCCTTCAATAAAAAATACAAGATCAGGGGCTTTGTACCACTGAAATCAATGAACATTGGACCTATCTAAAATGAATACATTCTGTAAATTAAAAAGATATATTGGGAATGAGCATCAGAGGAGTAAATCTTTTAAATGGGCAAGCAGGGAAGCAAATAAAACACTTAAAAGTGAAATAATGCTTCAGCATCTGGAGCAGCATAAAAATTAGCAGTAAAACTAAGAAGTCAAAATGATCTATTCTGCTGCAAAAGCTATAGCTATTTGCTTTGTCGCCAGGAAGTAGTATACACAGGCATCCAAGGTAAACCGATCATTAACTTTAGGACCAACCTACACTATCTTGAGGACATTGTTACTGACCTAACGAAACACAACAGCAACAGGACATAGGAGAACGGTGCTCGCACAGTGCTTACTGTCATGATTCTTCAAGGAAGAAGTTGTTTTTACAATGGGAAGGGATCGCAAAAAAAGGAAAGGAAAATATTTGATGAATCAATGACTAGCTTTTGATAGAAGTAAATCATGCTGAACCTGCTCTAAAAAGTCTGCCATCCAGGAGCAGTGATAGTACTATAAGGCACTAAAGGCTTGATTCAGTTACTGAGTCAACAAATGACAGCTCATGACATCTGATATGTCCTACAATATTCTACCCTCTGTCTACCTTCCTACAGAAGTATTGTTCACTCTTCCTCTCCTGTAGGCCTTTTGTCTTATCTGCCAAGCACTTTCAAAAGTCTTGGATTCCCTAGGCTAGCTCTAGAAGTTGGATGTTATATTCAGTCTATTGACAGCTGGCTTAAATATCCCAACATGCTTTCACCACCTCAGACAAATTTGGCCTTGTAGGATGGTCTCTTTGTTTATAAAGTATTAATGTGGAGATTACAAAAGGTGAAGAGAATCAGACTGGCTTAGCACATTGCAATCTTCTACGTGAATCTTACATTTCTGCATAGATAAGTATTGGGTTCCAGCTTTTCCTGACTTTTAATATAGAAAATTGACAGTATTTGGGGATATATTTAATTGAAGGGCTGGAGGAATGATGAGAAAGTGCTGAGAAATGGTTGTATCAAAAACCTTTATAAGAAATGTCAATAATACAAAGGCAATGACAGAATCAAATGGAAGAAAATACTGTCAATATGAAAAAGAGATAGCCTGACTTGTGTAATATTGTAAAGCCTATTTCTGATGTAATAAAGTGCATGCTACTACAATGGATATCTTTCATATTTCATTTGCAGTATTTGATAGCAATTCATAGCTGTTAAGTAGCATTTCCCCTTCAGAACGAAAACATACTGGGAAAAAGTATACTCTCTGAACATCGTCCCGTAAGTATTTAGACAACAACAACAAAAAAAACAGTACGTCTAAATACATAGTAGACAGTACCTATAGCAGACTGAAATTCAGTAAAAACTGTCACATACAAAGAGCCCCAAAATAGGAATGTTACACACAGGAAAAAATATTAATATGTAATCCAATTTGCCCAGGTCTTGGTTTTGGAATTAGCCTCTAGATCATTAGAGGACACAAAAGAATACTATTTGCTTACATTTCTTTTTCCTGCTGTGTTGTTCTGTGTGTATCATTTACATCTGCATATTAAATTAGTAATTAAGAAAATAATGCTAAATATCTATACTCCCTCTAGGCATTTTATTGCAGAGGTCTACATTAAAATATCTCATCTATACCTGGTGATGATTATGCATTGCATATATTCTCTGTGCTGTCACTGTTACTGTAGAAACTGTAATGTATGGACTCTAAAATTAAAAATATTTCTCCCTTTTGGACAGATATAAGAAGCTATTGATAGAATCACTAAGAGATTTTAAGGGAAGAGTAAAAAAGCTGTGGCTTGTGAAATAAACGCCATTTGCTTACAATAAACCTTTGTTTGATCTTAATCAAGTTTGATTCAGCAAAATTAATATGAAGGTGTTTAGAGACCAAGAAACGCCCTGGACTGTGGTCTCCAGTTGAGGGTAGAAGTTGTACCACCTCCCACAGCCCCAGAATGCCACTGCCATTGGTCAGGGTGTAATAGCACTGGCTCTGCATCCTGAGTAACTCTTTGCCATTTGAGAGATTGGAAGGAAAAGGTAAGTTTTAGTACTTCTTTCTCAGATCAGCTAATTAGATTCTTAAGGCTGGAAATATTTTTTATAATATTTGTTTTATTTTAACATCCAAAATACTGATTCAAAGGCTGCAGATTGAGGAAATTATTTATTTTTCCCTAGATATGTCTTAGTTCCTTCCTGTGAAGAGTACAAAATCTTCATCAAAATATTTGATCTTAAAGCTGCTGCAGATGCCAATATCATTACAGCATGTTCCAATATATTACACATAAGGAAAGTACAGAGACACACAAACTCTGCAAACTAGTGCAGATGCTGTAGGCATAGGCAAAGAGGAATATTTTCACAGTTATATATATATATATATATATATATGTATATGTATACATGTATATGTGTGTGTGTATATATATATATTTATATTGTTGCTAAATTTGTCTATATGTACAAATACTAACATTAATAAAGCTCCATACCCTTTAAAAAACTTTTATATCTAGGCAACGTAAAAATTATTTTTAATAAACAAAACATAAAAATTGTAAATAATGTTGAATAATGAGTAATTTTATATTCAAGAATTCTTTATTCAGAGAAAAAATATTTATACTTGATGTTCGTATATGTTAGTATTACAGTTAGGTTTAATATATAATATCTTTTATAGTTGGATCATTTGAGATAAATGACAAGCCAAAGAAAAACAAGCCTATTGAAAATAGGCATCAAAAATTATAAATACAAGAAAAAAAACCCTCCAATATACTTCAGTATATTTCAGAGACTGTTTTTTTTTTTTTTTTTTTTTTTTTTTTTTTTTTTTTTGTAATGTAGCAGAAAACCTTTAGTAATCTTGGAAGCTAATACTGAAAGGTGCAATTCAACTAAATCTGCTCAAAGACAAGCCAATGTGATTCTAGCTTCTCCCAGCAACAGCTGAAAAGTCTTTTTGAATAAAGCAAATGAGGGAAAAATGAAAGCCTTGTGTTGCTGACCATCCTCAGAGGAATTTCATATCCTAATGCCTAAACCAGCTTCATAAAGACCTCCTTTCAAGAAGCTAAAATTCAACTTGTTTCTGAGCACATACATTCAAAAAAAAAAAAAAAAAAAAGTCTCATGCATTTCTTAATCTATTTTAAGTAGCTACACTGTAATATTTGTGTGTGTTATAGCATCACATAAGGAGAACAATTTATTAGACTTATGCACTGATTATTATCACTGTCTATGCTTTTGCTGAAATAAGTGGGAGTTATAGCTACAGGTATAAGTGAAGAATTCTGAATGGAACCTTGTGTTGAGCAGCTTATATAATAATAGTGAATTCATCACTGACAAGAGAGAGGGAATGAATGAATGCTAATATTCAAGCCCAGTGTGAATTTGCTACTATTTTACTAAAATATGGAATTTTTAAAATGGCAATAATTTGATTTTAAAATTCAGTTCTCCAAGTAACGAGAACAGGTGACTGTATTATGCCAGCACTTCACACTACTTTAAAAATAGTGTTGATTGGATAAAGAAAGAATGAAAAAGAAAGAAGAATATTGTCATTTATAGGTCTGTGGAAGACACAGACTGCTTTTTATTTTTTCCCCTAGTATTTTTCAGAACTGATATTTCAAATGTATCACACCTTTTGACCAGTTAAAATGACATATTCTGGCTGAACAGCTAGTGGGTGAACAAATGCTTTGATTTAGCTCATCTAGGGATGTCAAAGAGTAGCGTCCTAATATTTTATAATTCTACTCTTTGATGATGAAGAAGAAACATAAAATTACATTGTTGGACATTTCAAAATATGATTTATTGTGATAGACACAAAAATATAATAATTATCCTTCGGTTAGCTCCTCAAAACAACCTCCCTAATGGTGTAGTTGAAATAGATGAAGCTAGCTGAAAAGGGATAAACATCAAGATATGCTCCCCTTTTACCTTTGCAGATCTTTTCTCACAGAGGCCAGTAGTAGTGAAACTCAACAGGTCCTTCCTGAATTGAACTAACTGTTATTAAGGCCAAAAAAGTCTACAGAAAATCTCCAGTCTGGGGACTCTTCATGAAATAATATAGAATAAACCATTCAGCCATCATGAATAAACATGGGCTCCCCATCAGAACCTTTGTGGTATGCATGTAGGTACTATATTTATGAGATTAAATTTTCATAGATTCTTTACAATTACCAGATTACCCACATTTTTTTCCTATTCCTCCCTTTCAGGATAGGCGGCAGAATGAAGACCTTTGTAAATATTTTTCTTGGATTTTTTATCTTTGAGTCTGTTGGTGCTACACCCATCGCTGACACAGTAACATATGACTCTGAGATCTATGAAGTACAACTTGGAGAGCTGCTCCATCCATTTGTCTATGCTGACAACGAGCAGTCTGACCAGTTAGAGGTAATCAGAACTTCATTTATTCATCTGTTTTCCAAAATGCACAAATGTAGTGGCTACTGATGATTTTTTAGGCCATGAAAACAGCTATCACACAAGTTTACTCCTGTGTTTGTTATTGCCTTTGGTTGGTCAACAGTTTTCTGTGCTAACACATTGTACTTGATTGATATTTTCCTCTGTTCTTCAAATGTGACCAAAATATTTCCTGAATTTCATTTCTTAATTGTAACCTTTAAGAGTGCAGGCAGAAACTATTATGCCTCTCCTTGCTTTGACATAAGCTATACTGGATATTGTTCTGGTGATTTATCTGTCTGGATAAGGGACTGAGGCAGTTGGAATAGGACACCCAGGACTCCTCATGAAATGAGGTAGAGCAATGCTGTTCCCTGAGTTTATATCTTATAATAATAGATATGATAAATATAAGCTTTTCAGGCCATAAATGCCAGTAGTTATTATTACTATTAGGAAAGAAGGTAGAAAGAAGGAAGTAAAAGATGAGAATGTAAGAAAGATCACTAAAGAAAAACTGTTGAAATTCTGTTATACTGTGAGATCATAAGATGTGATACCTGTGCAAGAAAGGGACTCAATTCATTGACTTAAATGTCCTCTTCTCCTCTAAATTCCCATATTTTACTGGAAAAGGCCACATTAATTTTAACTTGACTCTGCTATTTAAACACAGGCAAAACCTCCACAAGGTGATATATGTAGTATATGATTCATGACTGAGTGTGAAGAGAATGCTCACCATAGAAGACTGATGAATGTTACATTTAAATAATAATATTTTTTCACTATTACATTTTTAGTTCTTTAGTGCTATTTCAGTGCTTTCTCATATAATATTGTATGTAATACATGAAAATCATTTTTAGTGATTCATGATTGTTGTAAGAGAGATAGTAACTAGTACTTCATAAAGATGAGATCAACATTGAGCAGCAGGCTGGAAATCAAAGGACAAATAGAGACATTTTGAGAATATAGACCAAAACCAGAGAACTGAAGAGAGAAAATATATCTGAAAGTTTGTTCTAGGATCAGAACATTATAGTTAGGAGGGAAAACATTTTCTTACCTAAAAATTGAGAACTTTGCCCTAAAGAAATGATTTTTCTTTTGCCTACTTCCCTATACCACACACAGCCAAGGCTCTTTACATACACATGCATTTGAGCTTTCTTCCCTGAAAATGTCAAGATTGCTTTCATTCACTGAATATCTGTTCTATCTTTATTTCTCTTTGACTAATAAGTCATACTTCTGTCTTTACTCTTAAAAATGAAGCCATATCAGTCCTATGGTGATGGAGGTCTCTATGCAAAGCTCTCAAACCTAAGCATCAACATTGATTTTTTGTGTGTGTCTTGCTATGGAGATCTAGTTTGAACAATAGATTTCTTAGTAATGCACTCAGTGCTAGATGTGACCTTCCAGTGCCATGCTCTTTCTATGAGATTCTACAACACCAAAGTATGGGGTCACCCCTTTCCAAGTTTCTGCAGTGGAGAGATTCCTTTTTTTTTTTTTTTTTTTTTCCTTTACATCTAAAAGAAACAAGACATGAAAAATCTGTTCTATTTTATCTTCTTGTAACGTTCTTTTCCAGAGCAGCATTGTCTCCCATTACTGAGCTCTTCAGGCAGTCATCTTAAAATTCTTCAAGTGAGAGTCATCCATCACTGTAGCTGGAAGGAATGTTACTTTATAGATGAACAGACCTCCCTGTGAGAGCGATTTTCTCTCAGACCTTTAGCCAAAATCTTTATTTGCTTACATTCCTCTTACCATATACAACCCAAAAGAAGC
The DNA here is from genome assembly GCF_028389875.1 of Rhea pennata. NCBI lineage: Eukaryota > Metazoa > Chordata > Aves > Rheiformes > Rheidae > Rhea > Rhea pennata. Next base: position 48,577,056 of record NC_084663.1, on the reverse strand, counting down.
CCAAGTATTCACTATTCTTCAAAAACCAGGAGAGCTCAGTGGTCAGTGCTGTAGAAGTCAAGTAGCTTTTATGGATACATTTTATGGATTTGCCTAAGTCAGTAACGAAACCTATCTTTTAGCCACTCCACTTTAAACAATATTGCCATCACTCAAGTTTTAAACAAAATAATTTTTTTCTCAATTGCTGTTACTACTTTCCTCCCTGAAATGTTGTTATCATAAAGATATGAGCTACATAAGTGGCTCTATGTGTAAAACCCACTATTTATACAAGGTCACAGGTTAGTTTTTATTTTGCATAGCTTAAATGATGAGCAATACCACAAGGACCCAGACAAATAGCAGACCTTCATTCTATCCAGCCTGTGTGCAATAACTCTTTAGGGGCCTGATTCACATTTTTTTTTTTTACTTTTAGAGATCTCTGAATCATATCTTAGCTTTATGAGATAGGGGGAAAACTGAAATAATATTTTCTATCATTGCTATCTTTAATTTAAGAATTTAAAATTTAGTTAAGTATAAATCATTGAGTATAAAACATTTTTTGACTCTTAGGAAAGGGGTAAACTTTTCAAGGCTTGAGTTTCCAAACGATTTTCAGTAGGTCTAATTCTAATGAACTACTCCTCTTGATTTCAATTGGAGTTAGGCACCAATATACTCAAAGAATTGAACCAAAGTGTCTATGTCAGTTACGTCCTTCACAGAACATTACTCAATGAGTCCTGTAATCAGTCACTGAATGTATAACCACTAAAGGAGAAAAGATCTAGAGGTACTTAAAGTGGGATTCCTCCCACTCATCTATCTGGCTAAGATGTTGCATCCCAAGACAATCTTCTAACACAAGTGGGAAGAATTACTCTGTTGAAATACCTATCTTGCTCAAATAGATTTAGAGAAACCCTAGGCAGCTGTCTCAGACTGAGGGCCAAAATTTTAGCTTATTGAAATTAATTAAGAAGGAATCCAAGTTCACAAATTCTTTTCTATTTTTTCATGCTCTGGAAATATTCCTTCTGAAATATGTATGTCAAAAATGAAAATAAAGTTTACATGTGTCTGTACACACACATACACACACACACACTTCATTGGTTTAGGAGAAGTTTTTCTATAAATATCTTTCTCCAGGTAATGGTTGTTGATATTTTTCCATGTTAAACCTGCCTAGGTCTATTTTTCTCATAAATTTTAGAGCACCTTTAACATCTGAAAAAGTGATACTTGGAAATCTGAGTGTTACAACACTGCCTGCTAACTTTGACAGACCTATTTAATTTCTCAGTAATTTCATGGTATATAATAAATGCATGTTGAATCCATTTTCAATGCAAAGATTTTGCAAGGGGAAAGTACTTATTGCTGTGAATTACTTAGGAGCATTATAGTGAATCCTGAATCAAAGTTATGTATCATCATAGATTAGACAGGTCAAATTTGAGCCATGAAATGCGAGGTTTCCTAGGTTAGTGATATGTGGAAATCCTACCTAAGGCTTTTCATTCAAAGGATTTGTTACTGAAAAAAAAAAAAAAAAAAAAAAACGTAAGTAATTCATCACTCAGAATGAGAATTTGTATTTTTAAAGAGACTTTAAAGAGAATAGTATTAACCACAGATAGCGGGAAAATGGCAATGCAATAGAAAAGCTGATAACCAATAAAGAAATTCTGAGGTCCCGAAGGAAAAAGAGACTACAAAGGAGTGTCACTGAAAGGTTGCCTACAAACTGTGTTGGATTTGTCTTCTGAAACTGATGGTTACAACAGTATAAACATGAACTGCTGTATCACCTCTTTTCCTCACAGTAAGTTTTGTTATTATTTTCTATGAATATTTATATCACAGTGGGGTCCAGATGCCCCGGTCAAAACTGGGACTTCATTGTCCCAACTATTCTGCAAATATATACAAAGACAGAGCTCCTTCCTTAAAATGGATACAATCAAGCCATATTGTCAAAGGCATTCATTGCATGAGTGAGCTTCTCACTAATACAAATGGAAAGCTCAGAGTTTTTTCCCTCTTTGAAATTAAAATTTAATTTGGATAGTACATGGGGGAAAAAAAACAGATTGTAGAGACAGATTCCTGCCTACATTAGCTTCTAAAATCTAACAAAATCCTATTGCGAACTTTTGCTTACAGTGTCTATTTAAACACAACCAGTCCATCTCCTTTAGTTAGGAAAAGATCTAAATTATGAAAAAAACAGTCAGTGAAAAGATGGTGATATCAGAAAATATTTTCACCAGTGAAATAGGCTATTAGCAAGGCTGCGAAGAAAGGAATTGTCCTAGCACTGAGTAAGCAACAAAATCCCGCAAGGCATTAACACAAATTGGGCTGAGTCTGGATACACAGAAGAGGTGAGCTGGAAAGTATGGACCCTCAAAATAATCAAAAACAAGCACTATAAAAGCCTATACAAAAACTGTAAAACTTTCATGCTGCAGGCATGTGCATATGCAGACATAGCATCACTGTGGTTATCATAGCACATATTAAGACGAATCTCAGCTGTGCAAGAACTCCCTCTTGCAGTTCTTCAGAGTTCAGGGAGCCTTATGCTGCTGATTATACCTGTATAGCAGGTATCTGATTAAACAGGATCAAGGTGGATAAGCAATGGCTTCTGGGAACATATCACATACACTTTTAAATTTTATTCACTTTACTTTTTTTGAATTTGCACAACTAATGTGGAAGTTAGAAGCTACACAGCTGATATAATTAAATTTATCATCTGGAGCTTTATCTCAATGTAGGAAAATTTCTATTCTTTTTGAAGGCTTTGACTACAAATAATTTGTCATATAGTAAAAGTAAATATAAAAAATACCACAAGGTAAAAAGGAAGAATTTGAAATAGCATGTCATTCCCTAAGTCCAGTAGAGCAATCAAATAAGAGCTAGTCTCACCCACTTAATTGCCTGAAATATTATAATGACTAAATTTACTGGCAAAATATTCTTAAATACCTAAGACTCTGATACTGGGCATGACATTATTTACTGCTATCTTGGCTGAACTGAGTAACTACATCCATCCTCTGCCTCAGACTGGGTGGGATTCTCAAAGTAATTGTCCTGATCTAAGGCACTTAAATTCATCAAGCTGGGGCCCAATGCTTAAACACATCTATCACTCTGTTTGAAAGAGAGGGAACAGACATGTCACTTCATATGCCATGAAATAATGGTTAGATTACTTGCTGAATGGTTAGAATAGTTGATTCAATTTTCTCCTCAGCCTGAGGTATTCAGAGATATAGTTCTCATCTCCCAGGAAAGGTACCTAATCACGAAGTTCAAGGCTGATCCATGACAGGAGAAGCTTTCACTCCTTCTGTCTAGTCTGGATACTGTGTAGCCAAACACATAAATACCAGAAGGAGAGAAGAGAATAGAGAAAATGACTCTGTAGCTGATGGAGTGGCAGGCAGAGAGACCCAGTTTAGCTGTGCTCACTGCAGACTTACTCTAAGAATGCCAGGAGAGTGCTGGCATGTCTCTTTAACAGCCAAAAACTCCACAGTGACATTATAAAAACCCTAGAGAAGAAGCTTGTTATCTTGACTTCCTCGGTAATTTAAGCAAAGCTTTTTCCAGACTTCCAGCCTTGTTGCTTCTTCCAAAAAAGAAATAACGTGCATCATCCCTACTGATACGGGATGTGAAACAACCATATGGCTATTTTATAAAATTACTTCAAATTTCTAAATTGAACCTACTCATCCAACAGCTATATATTATTTTCTGAATACTGAGAAGCTTAATAATGTTTATCCTTTGCACTTCTATCCCATTTGAAAACCATTTAATATATGAAAATTTCAGGATCAGTCAAAAGAGGATTCAGACTTCAAAACAATTCCTTGTGCTTAGAGCCTGGAACATGGTCCGTACAGCTAGGAAAGAAGAGTGCTGTGGTTCTGAGCTCTGTTCTGAGTCATTTCCATCTTTGTTCATGTTCAAGGATTGTCTAATGTATAAGACATCAGTCATCCTTCAAAATGGTCCCAGGTCTCAGTTGTCTTTGTATCAGGCTGCAAACCCATGTTTCTTTTGGCTTGTTCTCCTCGTCCTGCCATGATTTGCCTCTTTGGATGCACTGCTATTTTGTTTCAATATCTCATCCACACTTTCCCCTGGCTCTCATTTGGAGGTTAGGATGTCTCCTGGAACAGAGGTGCTTCAGTGCCAACCTCCTCAGGCTAACAGTCATATCTCAGTTCCTCTGCTTTTTGGATGGATAGAGAATGAGTGCTTTTGTTTTCATTTGAACTGAAATGGAGTACAGAACAGGTGTGTAAATTTAGCAGACATGTTCTCTGAACTGTTTAGATGCAGAAATGTCTCATTCCCTGATAGATAGGGAAGACAGACAGCTTTAGATGTGAGATGTGAGACAGATAGTTTAGTAAATGCTTCTGAATATGGAGAATGGTAAATCCCACATGAAATTTCTGCCTTTGAAGATACATCCAAATTAGCAGAAACCTTTCTAGTCCTGGAGCTGTAACAGCTGTGAGCACTGTATCTATATCACTGTGGGTCTGAAATGTCTGTGCACAGTAAGCTGCAGAAATGAGGGGAAGAGCAGATCTGATATTACACTTTGGCCTTGACTTCTGGCAGAAATACATTGCTTCCATGTGGACTCCCTCATAGTCAAAGGTACAGGCACCTCAGGAAGCTGATTCACAACATATATGGCCTGAACCAGCCTCAGGAGTTGACTACCTGCTTCTGTGACTACACAGGGAGCCTAGGGGGTCCAAGTTGCTAAACACAACACTTAAATCCAATGCTTGATGTTAGGTGGAGTGAGTCCATGCCTTTCCTTTCATGTTTCTAATGTTGTTTGGTTGTAGTTCAGATTCAAAGCAATCATAGTGCATTTACGAAAAGCCAGGCTGGTGAACTTGGTAAAAGCTTGTTCAGCTCTAGCAATGTTCAGTCTCCCTAGACTATATAATTAAGTATGCTTGAGGCAGCAAACTCTTCTTTACAGAGGACTGCAGAATTCAAACTGAGGCAGCTTGTTAACATTTGGTTATGTTCCTGGCTGTGTTATTCACATTTTGGCTTGGATCACCAGGAGTTCTAACCTAGTGGAGAAATCTTAATTAAATAGCTGTGACTAGCTTTGCTTTTATGCCTCCTAACAGTGCAAAGGGCCCTGTTCTGATCTCAAAAACTGACATAACAGCTCTCTTCAAAATATTATTTCCCTTTCAAAATGTTATCATTTAACAATGTTCTAAAGAAAAGGGTCTGCTGTAGGCTGACTTACTTAAATATTAAATAACTCTCAACCCAAAATGATAGAAATAAAATCTGTAATTTCAAGTATGGAATAGGAGTTTGACTTCATTTGCCCTGTGGGAAATCCAGATTACCTCCATTTATATGGACTTTATGCATTCCCAGACAATAGAATTAGTAAGTAAAACTCTCTGTAGCAATGCTGTGCAGCATGAGTTTTTTACTAAGCTAAAATCAGATGAGACATAAATATATTTACTTTCGATATAAGAAGTCTTAGCAAGTTCTGTGGTCAAGGTGATAAAAAGACTACTTGTGTTCCTTAAGGAAGATTTGTTACAAGAACATCAGAATATACCTAAGTTTTATAAAGTAGAAGCCATATATATTAATTTCTAAAGAACTGAGTTACAGCTGTAGAACTCTGTAACAGAAATATTAGGATTGGTCCGAACAAAGTATGAAGGGAAATGTATTTGTATGTGTGTGTGTGTAAACCACAGTAGGAAAAAAACAAAATAATAATAATAAAAAAATAGGTTAGAGTGTTAAAGGGTTAAAGGAATGGTCTGCACTGATAATGAAACACACTTTACCCAACTGTACCACATCTAGAACACTGTTCCCAGCAGCAAAATTGAGGAATGTGTTGCTTATGCCAAAAATCAAAGCATCTGCGCTCTGAAAACATTACAGCACAGATGACCTCTCAGTAAAAGACCCTGTATCCCACCACTGGCAGGCAGAACTCAAAGTTGTAGTATAATATATACATCATTTTTTTCTGTGGTAGTCTTCATGAAAACAAGTACTTCGAAATGAGGAAATGGGCAACAACCTGGCCTAAGATTTACGGAGGCTGGAGCATCCATGATTCTGAGGCAAAAGACTACCCCAAAACAGCTGATTACTCCTAAAGAATATAAAATATCTGTCTGTAGCTTTCCTTGCCACTCAAGAGGAGCCCCAGAGGCATGATGAGGACTCAATAGCTTTTGCCCCTTGTGCTCTGTGTTGAACACAAGTGATCCTGGCCAGACCACATGTTTAGGCAACTGAAAGTACGTGAGTAAAAATGTCTGAATGATTAAAACCTATGACAGAACGAATGTGAATAGGTAAAATAAATTTACTTAGAATTTTTGTAAACAAATACCACTTTCCCCTTCTCCAACATCTCACATTGAGTTTTACTCCTCCCATACAACTTGTTGTTTATGTAGTTCTGTACATTCATATGACAACTTATCTGAAAATAATACCTTAGGTTGCAGAATTTGCAGTCTACATAGTTATTGCATTGACATGCAATTTCCTTCAGTTTCCCTGGTTTACAAATTTATTTATTTTTAAGACATAATAGAAGGAGAAAAGAAGACCTTAAATACAAAAAAAAAAAAAAAAAAAAAAGAAAAAGAAAAGAAACATGAGCCACTTTTCGGAAAAAAAAGAACAAAACCATCTCCCATAATTAGTCATTTTCCTGTAAAAAGAAAACTTTGGTAGTTTTGGAACAGTTGTGGGGGAATTGGTTTCTTTTGACTCACAAATCTGTGGTACAAGTGCCCCTTGACTTTTATAGTGTTTCTTTTTAAGTTGCAAATTTTTGTTTGAGTTTTAAAGCAAAGGTTCCATAGCAAAAGAAACATTAAGACAGTGGACCCTACACATTCAAAGTTATTATACACAATATATCCACTTTGATGCTAAAGGCTACCAAAATCTTTTAGACATAAAATAATAGACCATCTAGCACTGGAATGAAACCACCTCAGAAATAAAATGTGGCAACTAGTGATCTTCTAGCCTTGTCCTTTGCCTCCTTAAATCTCTTTATCTCCTGTGTTTTATTACATTGTATGGATTATGTGAATTCATAGTACTCATGCAGGTTCCTGTATTCTGTATTCCTCTCCTGCTGGCTACTATCTTGTAGACAGATGAAATAATAATAGTAATAATAAAAAATCAGAGAGTAATGCCATTAAAAGATATAGAAATTTTCTTCTCTCAATTTTTGAATAAAGTGCATGTTGCCAAAAACAAACAAACATCTGGAAGACAAAAGACCATTCTGTCTTTTGTAGCCTAAGAAACATCTTTCTCTTGTTACAATTGTGCATGATCTATCAAATACATAAATGATAGAAAGCTGCCTGGATCAGATGACTGATAATATGAAACAGACTTTTCCCTCTAGGTTACTGGTTCAAATCCAGCCTATGTATAGCAAGCAAATATTGCTCATGTTTTGCAACTGATGTGTAACACACCTGCATCAGTAAACTCCTCAGTTTCCAGTTAAAAAAAAAAAGGCAATCTCATAAAACTCACCATAATAAATGGTGCATAAGATTGAATAGATATTAATGCTCACTGCTTGAGAAAGTTTCTCTAGGTCTCAGATTCAGCATCTTGTCAAAGAAAAAAATATGGGAGGCTTTCCTTAGAACCAGATAATATCCTATTATAAAAGAGTGAGAGATGACAGTGTAGAAATTATAACCTGATTTCCTTTGAGCAGGAAACAAAAATACTAGAAGTTAATATCTCTGCCTTGGTACCCAACAACTGCAGCTTGTGATTAACCAACAAAGAACACTTGAACAACAAAAGGCAAAATATTTATACTATATCTATAATATACTATATATTTAGTAATTTACAAATTACTAAACACAAGCCAATAAAGTAAGCCCTTATATAATCAGACATGCCTAGCGGTCAATATAGATGGCCTAAATCCCATGACAAGTGTAAGAAACGTTATCTTAGATCTGAAGTTTACAACTGTCTCTTGAAAATGGTCTTCTCCAGAACACTCTTTTCAGTAGAACTTCCACAAAAAAATGCACACAAAGCTGTTAATAGGTTTCAAAATCTCATTGGGTTTTGTAGTTCCAAAGTTCAGGATGGAGACTTTTACCTGATTTCCACAAAACTGGTGAAGGACTAGACAGCATGTGTAAACACTTTAGTGCAGTACTACCCTGGGTCAATAAAAATCTGGAATGTGTCTCTCCCTCTAGGCTTCCTCCATTCAGAGAACATCTGTCCCCATTTCCTTTGATCTCAAAGTCTTCTTTTGATTTGTCCCCAAGTCCATTCCTGGTTAAGCTGTCTTACTGTCAGTGCTGCAGGTGGGAACATTGTGTGTTCATCAGAACAAAGTGAAAAGGTTCATCCTTAGTCTTATTTACACCAGCAGGTTACTCACCAAGTTCAGCTGAAGTTCTTTTTGCTCAGTTGATTACTACTAATTTTACAAAGTTTACTAACTGTATCAAGGCATACTTATCTTGAAGTCCTACTTAAATAACAGTATCTATGCCTTATTGCAATATAATCAAAGAATATACAAAGAACCTTACGAATGTTCAGTCACAATCCGAGTTTGTGAGGTTCAGAGTGCTCTGTGAGGTTTTACATTACTTCCATATTCTCTGTCTTCAGTGAAACTAAATAATGCAAAATATTTGGATCTATGGCCACTATCTAACTTAAACCAAGTTATTTCTGTGCAAAGAGTAGGTTTTAGATGGTCATTTATAATGTTCCCAGGAAGTCCAGGATCATGATGTTTAATACTGCTAGCATCTTATGTAGTTACACTACATGATCCAGAGAGTTTATTATAAAGTATAAAATGTTTTCTCCCAAAGTTGTGATAGATATATATATATAGAGAGAGAGAGAGAGAGTAAATATGTGTATATATATATATAAATGTATGCAACCAGGAATAATAAGATAAAATTAAACTCTACTTGTTGAAGATTGTATAATTAAGCTAAGAGCTCACATAGGTATTAGAACTCAGGAAAAGCTTTACTCATACGCAGGACTCAGATCAAGAATCTCAAATCTGTTAGTTCCTTTAACTTGTACTATCTACATAGACGATCTGTTTTAGAAATTCCTAACTACCCACTCCAGATGCAATCTACCTCCTTTCTATTCCTTTACAGCTGGAATTTATGGGCACCGTGTGAGAGATTTTGACAATTCGTTCTCCACTGGGACAACAAAGTGAGCAGTAAATGGGGATGAGGTCAACTGAAAAACTGGGGATTCAATAGTTTTTTGGTGCTGCTGTAGGGTGCAGTGGAGGGAAAGATTTTATAAAGCTTAACATTACGTCTCAGTGCCTTCGCACTGGGGAGAAAGGTACTGTGGTAAAAATCCTACTTCTGAATATACCTTAGATAAAGACTGAAGAGTGTTAACTGCACCACACTACATCTACAGGGGTGGATGTATTATGTAATAGTTAAACAGCACCTCATATGCGCTAAGTACTGTAAGGACACCAATTCACTCTCAAGACAGACAGAAACTATACTATTACACATGGTGTAATCAAGATTTGGTGGTAAATTCCAAAGGCCACACAGCTACAGTGCATTCTCAATGCCTTGATAATATTATTATATCAAACTACACTGCATGTTTGCAAATGTAGGCCCCTCTGTAACATGCCTGCCAAGTCTGCACTTTCATGAGGGATGATATGACAAGAGAAAATTGCTGCATTTTCATTCTCATCCTGAAGTTGTCAGGTAGCAAAATCAGCAGAATACAGCTTTACAATTACTGTTAACATAGCAAAATTGATTGTTTGGTTAATTATGTTGAGTGGAGTATTTAAAGAAGAAAAAATAAGGGTTCTAATCCCATGCTAGGATTTGTAAGATGTTATAAATTCTTCTAAATCAAGATTTTATCTAACATTTTAATCTATATTCTTACTTCTTATTACTACATATTGTCATCGCTAATGAATGAAGTTAACCTGGACTTCAGTCATTTAGACTGAGAAAAATTTTGACATAAACACTATTACAGCAAGTATTAGACTGCAGAATTCTTAGATGATAAGATTTTTTGAACATATTATTGTTCTTAAAGCAGACTCTGCATAACTACATTACATTTGGATTTATCTGTTAGAGTTTACAATTTTATAGTCAAGTGACTGTTATCTGTTTTATTTTTCACAGTAAATTTTCATTTATCACACAGAATATATCCACTTTGTCGCAAAGCTCATTGGTTTAACTTTACATGTGAAAAAAGCATTTGATTAGTACATATTCTCATTAATGAAGTACATGCAGAGTGTGTTCATGTGTATATACAACAAAACACTAAAAAATCTGAGATAAAAAGTGAATAAGCATGTTGGAATTTCATAAATTGCTTACACACACAGCCAAAATTAGTGATAGCTGCCAGACAAAATGTAGCTATAGCACTAAGTTTCAGAACATACATGACCTCTAGTGGTAGAAAATGGAGCCCGTAGAGGAGCAGAGGCCAGTGGATATAAACAGTAACATTTCCTGTACCCTCTTAATTTTCCCCAGACAGAGATTGGGACAGCTCTACCTTCTGTAACTCAGGAGAGTTATTCTTCTGCATCGTTGACAGAAGAAGCTGAGGAGGAAGCATCAACACCAAAATTAATTGATGGCTCTTCAGCACAAGGGTCTGGTGTGCTTGGGCCTCAAACTCACGACGGTTAGTGGAAAAGAGAAACAAGCTTTGCCTGTGCAGCTTTCCTGTTCAGTGAGCCCACTTTGCCTGCTAATGAATCTGCATCTCTCTTAATAAATTTCTATCATATCTATCAGGAATGCTCTGAGGTCAGGTAGGCACCCAGTCAAAATGTTTCCATGACATGTTACCACAAGAATGTCTGTGCACAAACAGAGATTTTTTTCAAATAAAAATGTTACTTCTTCAACATTGCCAGTAGTTGACAAATGCTACCCTTACATTTTTATTGACAGATTTCAATATTGTTATCAGACATCTTCATTTTTTAATGGTTTGTTACATGATTTTGATAAATGTGTTCATAAAAACATAATCAAAATGTTGGAGACCTTTTGACTATGAAAACTAGAAACTTAGGAAACTTAGGAAATGGAAAAAAAATAGCAAATTCCCTGTGAACTTGATTTTCTGTTATTCTGATGAGCTCTAGTCCAATATAAGCTTTCTACAGCTCATAGGGGAATTAAAATTCTAAAACACAATCTGTCTCTCTCCTCCACAAACATCACTATAATAATAATAATTAATATTCACTAGCAGCTACATCAGACTCTGGATTTGAAGCTCACAAGAGTTATCCACTGCTGTGATGAGTCTCTGTGTTGTGTGGTGATTAGCATACAACAACAGGAAGAGCCTGAAGACTATTTTTTACTATGTCTAGCAGCATAATTGAGTTCTGTGGAAGAAAAATGAAAAAAAAGAAAAGAGAGAGAGAGTTCATATTTCCAAGCTTGTGTGTCTAGTAAAGTGAATTATTCCTAGTCTTGTTTTTATACATATTGCTACAGAGCCTTGACCAGACAAAAAAAAAAAAAAAATACTGATGTCAAAACAAATAAAAATGGGAGTGAGAATGTCCCAGGACAATTCTGTTAAACCCATGCAATTTCTTTCAGTTTTGAAAGGATGTTTCAAAGCATTTCACATAAATATAACATATTATGAACTCTTTATCTGTCAACCTTTTGGAGTACTGAATGCAAACCAACTAGTGCCTGGACTAAAGATATGAATTAGAAGCTCGAGGCTATAACATACCAAATCAGCCTTTTTTATGTCTTCATGTTGCTTTCAACAACATTTTTTTCATGTCAGATGTTGCTGCTGGGCTTGGCTTCCTACCGGCTAGAAGAGTATGAGACTCAGAAATGCCGAGCCAAGTTCATTTTTCTTGTTGACATCTGTTTGAACCCTTCCCATATTTCTGTGCTTTTTCAGCCTACACTAGCCAAAGGTGACAAGCACCACTCTGCTAAGAACAGAAAAGGGACAGAAGGAGAAACTTTCTTCCTGTTCTATGTTGCAATATTTTGTAAAAAGGCAGACATCCTGAACTTTACTTTCATTTAGGCCTAGATTCGTTGGAATAGTTCAAGGTGTGGCAATTCATTTTCCTCATGTTTCAGGGTTGCTCCCAGCAGCTAATTTAAAAACTCCTGTGAAGGAAGTTAGGGAAAATATAGGAAAAGTCACATTTCTCCAGAAATGTTAATCCTGGATGTCATGGGTTGCCTTAAAGGACACAAAATATATTGCCTTTGCCATATATTGCCGTTGGAGGACTGTTCTTCAGTTAGTTATTGCTACCTGTTGGTAACTGCCATTTTGCAAAGATTAAGAAGGCAAAACTACTGTGTAACCCTAATTACCTGTGCAAGCAGCCACGTCAGAGAGAAAATGAGGATAAAAAGTTCAACCACATTTTATACCCATGAATTATGCTACTAGTTAAACTAACTACAACATTCAACCAGTCATGTGCTACAAGGAGAAAAAAAAATCTAGCATGAAACAGGAAAGTATTTTCATGGTATTGAAAGATAAGAAACAGATATGCTGATTTCTACCCTTAATCAAAGAAAAAATGTATCAAAAGAAAATGCACATTGAAACTGATGATGTTTCCTACTCAATATAGCACTCAAAGCACCTAGTCAATGCCATAATTCTCACTTAATTTGAACAGTATCATCAAAATAAACTTCTGACTTCCCTTTCCTCATACAATTTAACTGAGATGAAAGGTCTTGCTTTTTATTTTCATAGACTTCTAGTGGTAGCTAAATGTTTTTGTTTTGTTAACCCACAGCTTTCAAGCTATTTTAGCTCAGAAGGATAGGAAAAAAAATCCTGATGTTGAAATTCTGAATCAGACACTCTAATTAAAAACAATGCAAAGGAAATTGAGATTCTGTGTCCCTGGCTCTGTAGAAAAATATTAATTTCCTCACAAATTATTCAGCAGTAATATTTACAGAATTAAACTTAGGAAACTGTAATAAGTTTCAGAATTGCCATATTTGAGTGCTTAAGGTAGAATAGCAGCTACAGAGGTCAGCATAACTATAGCCTTGCAACACTAATAAGGAGTAATTAACTTTTATTAATTTCTGTTTCTCCTAAGAAAGTTACTAATGAAAAATGATTGCTGCTTTTTTTTCACTGCCATTCTTACTACTACTTATGTAATCTGTGTCATTTCTTTTTCAAATGATTTTGAAGTAAATGTGTTGATGTATTTTGTTCCAAACCTCACATACACACCTTAATATGGTATTCTTTAATTGATCTACTCTTTAATATAATTTTACTGTGGACTACAGACATCACTGAATATTGTATAGGGTTTGTACACTGACAACCCAAACAAAATGTGGGAAAATGAATTACTGATCACATACCTAATTTTTCTAGTCAAACAGTAAACAAGATTGTTTTATTGGCACATTATATACATGAATGTGGATTGTGACTATTTAAGGAGATATGAAAAAAGTCAAACCAAATCTGCTAATGTCATTAGAACTTAGCACCTTTGCTCTTCTTGGGATGTTACAGTGAGCTACACACCCTGGGGATAAACAGTGTAAACGTAAGCATCACTATCTACTTTTGAGCTACTTTTATAAAAGAAGGTCTGAATCCTTGAATGCTTGGGAGTGATTTCAATTAAATGTAGCTACAAAATTGAACAAACAACAATGGCATATGTAGATCTTAGTATACATAATTTTTACACTGTTATACAAGAGCTTAAAGATCGAATTGTGAGAGTGCATTCATGAAATGCATTGCAGTATATAAAAAATTTTTACTATTTACTATTCCCATGAATTTCTGCATAACACAGACTGTGAGATTTGCTTGTTCTTTTTTTTCTTTAAGAAGAGTTTGACAGTGAATAAGAATCTAGGAAGCAACAGAAAGGAATAAAAGCCTTTCTATCATACTAGCTCATAACAGGAAGGTGGCATTGATAAATTTGAAAAAAATGTGTATGAACAGTCCAGGAAGAAAATTAGGCTGAATACTGGAAGATGATGCCTAACTAACACAACATTTCTCATTTTTTTTTTTTTAATGTATTTGTGCACTTCTTGACTCCTTTGTGTATTACCCTCAGTTGATAGCAGTTCAGTTCCTCCACAGAGGAGAGTGCGAGCTAGCTAAAATTATGTTCTCCTACTCATAGCGGACTTAATTGCCAACAACTACAGGTAGTTAAGTGATCCCTGATCAGTGTAAACTCTTAGTCAGTCATTACGGCGGATGTTTTACTTCTTCATCTAGATGGAAGCAAATAGTTGCCAGCTTAGGAGGAAATGGAATTTATCTGGCTGCTGCCAGCTAATATTCTATTGTTACAATCTGAGTAACACTGTATTAGAACAAGCAAGTAGAACCACCTTGTAATAGACATAGACAGAAAAGAGTAACTAGTTTTAAGAAAGAATTTAATCACTCTGTTGGTGTTAGTATATGATGAGACGATCAAAAAAAGAAGCAGAGTGAACACTATCATCTACAAAGTCCTATGATTCTGTGCTTAGGCAAGCATTTTGTAACAATTTATGTATCCTTTTCCTATGTTTTTTTCATACAAAACTAACTTCTATTCTTTTGTAGGTCTTCCAACTTGCCTTTTGTGTACATGTCTAGGAACCACAGTCTATTGCGATGATCGTGAGCTTGATGATATTCCACCACTTCCTAAGAAAACTATGTACTTCTACTCCCGCTACAACAGAATCAGAAGGATCAACAAAAATGACTTTGCTAACCTGAGTATGGATGATAGTATTGATGCAATTACATTTAATTTCTATTAATTCTGGCTCATACTAATCTAAGGCATAGTGATTTATTTCATATAATGTTTGCATATAATCTCAGTAGAATTATAAACATATAAAAAAACTATTTGCTGCTTTTGAATCTAAAAATCAGTGGTTTGAATGTAGATTCTCAGAAAAAGTTTAGAATTAGTAGAAATAATGATGTTTTACATTGTTTCTGCTTTTACTTCTAACTAACCTTAGAAGGGAAGAAAAAAAAAAAACTCGTGGAATATTTGCAGCATTTTAGAGAGCATTTTCTTCCTAAACAAGACAAGCTCTCAGGTAGATGTACATTAAAATATTAGCAAAGTTAGCAAAGTATCTGCATGAAAGGAGTTTTACAATTATATAGATATATTTTAATTAGTGTATTCCAAAATTATCTAGGGAAATCTTAAGCAAATTGAAAGGCAGAAAATATTTCCAGAATTATGATCAAAACCAGCCAGAACTGGCAGTGACTTGGAGACATTCTGTTTTCTATTTTTGTGTTTCCAACTAGAGAGTCCTTAAAGATACTTCTCAGAAAGTATTAAGCATTTCACTATTTTAATAGGAACTGATCTACATGTCATTCTGAAAATCAAACCATGTTCTTCGTTTTGTATTTTAGGCCTAACTTTATGTAGCTAATGTTTATTGATTTTAATGATAAAATATGGCACATTTTAAAAGGTACCCATATGATCTCATCTGAAATAGGGTATTTTGAAAAGTACAAGTAAGACCTCATCTGGATGTTATGAACTGTTCTTGTCACCTATAACCGAAGTGGAATCAGTGCAAAGAAAGAGTACTATGATAGATCAATGAAATGGAAAGAGTCTCTTATGAAAGAAAACTGTCAGGGGTTGGGTTGCTCAGCCTAGTAAGGTGAAGATAGGAAAGATATACCCCATACTATTTGTTATATAAAGAGACAGCTATCACATAGAGAGCTAAGAATAGATTTGATTGAAGACTCTTCACTTACTTATAATTTAAATAAACTGTTTGCCTTTTTATTTTTTTAATTTTTCAAGTTTTACATATATCTTGAAATGTTACTCTATCAAATTTCTTTACCAGGTAATTTAAAGAGGATTGATTTGACTGCAAACTTTATATCAGAGATCCATGAAGATGCCTTCCGGAGACTGCCTCAACTTCAGGAGCTGGTGCTCCGTGAAAACAGAATAAGGCAACTCCCTGAGTTACCATCCACTTTGACATTCATTGATGTTAGTAACAACAGGCTTGGTCGCAGGGGAATACGTAATGAGGCATTTAAAGTAAGTCTGGGTTTGATGGAAAAATCTTTTCTTCCACTCTCCAAACTAAACTGGGATGTGGTCAGAAGAGAAGCCAAGTGTCTGTTTATACTTAACTATTAAGGTTACAGTCACTACAACTTTGCTGGCTGCCAGGTTGGCTATAAAGATAGAGGAAGATAGAGGAGCACTATCAGCTGGATATGAGAACATTTCTTCTTTGGCACAGGGACCCATACAAGACAGCACACTATGGCAGGCTACAGTTATGCACCAATGGCTCACATTACTAGAGATACTCAGGAGGACACACTCCAGAGAGCTGCTGGATCTCTTCTTACAAATAGGCAGGAGGGACTTCTAAAGGGCAAAGCTATAGATGCTCCTTCTTCACTCATACTCTTCCATGTAGCTATGTGGGAACTTTCCATGGTATTCATTAAATGTATATACTTTCTTCCCACCTTGAACATCAGGGAAATTGGAACCTCTGAATGACCATCCTTCCTCAAGAGTTCTGCTGGGGAGAAGCAGCCACTTGCTGCCCCTAATTGCATATGAAATCTCAAGTCATTAGTTTATGTTGGAAATACAAATAGAATATAGATTAGATTCATATGTTAGATCTGGCTCATATGCACTATTCAGTTGTCTCTAATTGCTAGTTATAACCAGCAGTCTCTGAATTTTTCCTTTGGAAGGTAGCTTAGTAATGAGGCAGCTAGGGGCAGCTGCTGAATCAGAAACTTTTTCCTAGACCACCATAAAGGAAGTATTGAGGATGGGAAGGACGGAAAAAAAAAAAAAAAAAAAAAAAAAAAAAAAAAAAAACAGCCTCACAAAGTAAGACTCTGGCCTACCATACTTTTTTTCTTCACTCTCCTGATTTTAACCAGGAGAGGTCTCAGCCCTGATATTCCATACTTACCAAGCACTTTCACTTTAATATCTCAAAGACCTTTGTCAACAAGAATTGAACTATAATACTCAGAGAACTAGATACTATAACTTTAGTGTATAGAAAAGGGGGAAAAATGAGATCATTCTACTGAGCTTTATTGACCTGGCCAAATTTACATCTTAGTACTTTATAACTATCTGTGATTGCAAGAAAAGGGAGAGTTGAATATCCTTATAGAGAGACACTCAAGGTTCATAAGGAGTTAAATGGGATAGATGTAATAAGGGACTTACATCCCAACTGCCCAGAGAGCCCTGGGAACTAATGCAGAGGGGTTGCTAATGGGATGCTGTTAGAGGTCAGATGTCCAAGTAGAACTAAAGTTGTTGTATTCTAAGGGCCCCTTAAATCTACTAGAACTATTTCCTTACCTCAGTTATCTTACCCTTGAGTAGCTGCTGGCTGTGAAGCAGATGACAGATGTTGTTGAAAAAATAGAATATGCATGTCCAGCCATGATGGAAATTTGGTCAGTGTATACAGAGTACACTCTGGGGCTGTGCTCACATACTCTCCAGTCACCTGACTCCTTGCCAGATCTTCCACAGGTGTTTTTACCGCACTATCAGATCAAGTTGCTTCTTGCTAAGGAAGTGCATGATTTACCTTTTCAAAGGATATGAGAAATTTATTTTTGTCTTAGGCATTTATTACACAGTTGTAATTTGCTTCACCACCAATGAGCTTCTGCAAAATTGAATAAGCTTGCCACAAAAGCAATAAAATAGACTGAACATGAAGCCTTTCTGCATAGTGGCTTGGGCATTTTTCACTTTAGAACAACATCACTGAAATGAAGTCTCTAGTTAAATACATTTCAAAGACACTTTTCCCTTATTTTAATCCAAATAGCTTATCTCCAACAGTAATGGGCCTCAAACTGTGTAAATGAAAGTCTATGACTATCTTTCAGTTTCTACCTTTTCATTCATACAATGCTGAAAGAAAATGAGTCAGTGCCCAATGTTGTTTATTACTTTAATGGATTTCAGAACTATTTGCTAGAGATTTTCAAAAATTTCTAACATGCATACATTTCTTTCTCTGCTTTTCTCCTTCATCCTCCAGGATCTGCATGAACTACAGTATCTTTACATCACTGACAATAACTTGGATCATATTCCATTGCCACTCCCTGAAAGTCTTCAAGCTCTTCATCTTCAGGTAGGCTACAAAGAAATGGCTTTGTGTATCATTTTCAACTAGTAAGTAAAATCGGAAAGGGTAACTATTATCTTCTGTTTTGTTTCTTCTATCTATCCAAAAGTATCCTTGTTTGGACTAAACAAATTATTGGAAGCATACAATGGACTAATGATTGCAATATTTGAAAGAAGTAAAATTTGGATCAACTGAACATCAATTACTAGAGTTTGCAATATAATATTTTTTCAAACATAAAATGCAGGGTTTATTGTTAGTACAAGCCAAAGTCAGGTTTACAGCATTCATCGAGAGCAGCATTCATCTATATCAGTAAAGGACTTCAAAGACATAAATCACTTACATATTGCTCCTACAAATCCTTCAGCAGGAATCCTTTTAAATATCCAAAGAACATTACTTTACATATTGGTTGTATCTATGCTCGGTGTATTTCATTCTCTTAACACAAGTTATTCCCAATTGTTAACATTTTTTCATCCAAGCTCTTCTGTTTGACTGTGCTAGAACACACTATTCGTCTTCTTTCTGAATTCCTATTTTTTGTATTTCCTATTTTGTGTACCTTTATTTCTGGTTTCTTCCTTTTATCCTTTTTCATCTTTGTTTCTTTATGTTTATCTTTTCTCTTACCAGTGCCAATTTTCATTATCAGAGGATATTTTTGTTTATTATACAATGCAGAAAAAAAGCTTTGAAAAAAATGATGCACCATAGCTAATTTGACTTCTACCATCAGTATATCTACAGAAACATTCTATCAGTTAGCTGACTGTTGTTTTCACCTTGCCATGTCTATAAAATAGTCAGTATTATATGTTACAGATCAATAAAGCTAGTATTTGAGCTGGATTTTTATCTGCACCAATTTCTGACTCCAAAGTAATGAGAAAAGAAGAATTTTCAGATGGATCTCATTTTAGGGCCATTTAAGATCATTTTTTTAGGTCATTTTTTAGTCACAATTTCCAGACAGTCCTGGGTCTTAACACTTCATCATTGAAAATGCTTTGTTTCAAGAATAAAAGCTCAGTGAAGATAAGGTATATAACAGATATTTAAATCAAAGAAATGCATTTTGAAAATTTCATTTTTCCCTGTATATATACAGCTAAGGGTTGGGCTAATGTGAGAAGGCCTGAAGGAAAGTTATTTGTCACATATCAAATTCTAGATTTGTGGTTTTGCAGGTTGAAGCATATCAAGCTGTCAGAATGATAGTTATGGTTCTATGATGTTTTTGACTGGCCTATGATGTTTCCAATGTGGATTAAGTAAGATTGTTCAATATGATCCCTGAGCTCCAAATCACTCTGTTCTTCTAACAGGTTCCTCCTACAAAGACTGTTTCTGCTATGCAGTTTGAGTTATTTTGTTTTGAAGTTTTCACTGGCTGAGAGATTTCCTCTGCTTGGGAGACTTCTCAGCTGGCCACTTGCAGCCACTAGCTGAGCCTTTGTGTTCAAAATAATATTTCTCTAGGCCTTCAAAGATTAAAAAATTATTTTCAAGAAACTATCCTCATAGATATTCTGCATTTTCTTTTTTTTTAGAACAACAACATTCAAGAGATGCATGAAGATACTTTCTGCAAAATGAAAGATTTTAATTATGTCCGTAGGGCTCTTGAAGATATCAGACTGGATGGTAATCCCATCAACTTGAGCAAAACACCTTATGCATATATGTGTCTACCCCGTTTACCAGTTGGTAACCTCATCTAAGCTTTGGCAGAGGCCAATGCTGCCATATGCCATGAGAATCTTTAAAGACAAATGCTTAAGTCTTTACTGCATTAAGCAAAATGCATTTTTTTCACATCTGACTACATTGGGAAATATTTCCATTAATAATGGCACTGATTAATCAGATGCAAAGAATAATATAAAGGCCAAAAGACAAACCTGTTACGTACCCAAATATATATCCTAGATCAACTCAATATGAAGAAAAATATATTACCACAAAAACTGCACTGAAGGCAATAGAAGATCAGTGTAAATTCATAATTTTATAATTAATCAGTCAATTTAATGTAGGAATTCTAAAGTTAAATAATTTTGTGTTAAAACTTAATTATAACACAGTAAATAAAGAAAAAAATGCACATAATTCAATATCTATCCCCTTTCCATTTAATTAAATACTTTACTCTCTGAGACAGATATATTTTTCTGCTCCTTTCTTAAAATATTTCTTTAATTTGGAAAACTAATAATAGTATTTCAAAAAGCATGTTTTCTTTAGAAAACACGGAATCTTTCTTTGAAGCAACAATAAGATATAGAGATTAAACTTGTATCAGTTAAATAAATAAACAGATAAATAAAGTATTTATCAATGCCTTTGCATTGGTCTTTATAACACTGAAGAGACCTAAAGCTGTTTTCTGTATCTTTGATAATTTGGCCCACTATTTTACCTGGCTAATAAAAAATCTCACGTTAAACTGTCTGTTTGAGAAATACTGAAGTTTTTTCTGCATGGGAAGTGGAAAAACTCCCTTTGAGATATTTGTAAAGTCACATAAAATATAACGGTTCAATATATTAAAAACTAGTATCCAGAGACCCAAGTCACAGAGAAAAGAGATATTCTTGAGAAGCCATGGCTAGGTTTCTAATTATTTGTAACCATTTCACTGCGCTTTTCTGCTTTATTTATCAGTTAAAGATGAGGAAGTTCTCTCCCTCTGACTAGTTTGAACAATTCTCCTTGTTTTGAGGGGAGCTTTAATACATTTTTCTAGGGAACCAGTTGCCAGAAATGACCCATTAGATACAATGTAGCTTCTTATTCATTCCATTCTATAATTAAGAGAAGTAAATAACATCTGCACAGGTTTAACAAAAGACTTCATCCAAACAGAGCCCCATAAAACCTACCGACTCAACCTCACATTTATTGTACGAATGTTGATCTTCATTTAGTTGAGCATATGTGTTGTCCCAACAGATGCACTCATTTGAAATGCAAGTAGAGATTACATGCTAAATTTCTCCTGGACCAGTCAATGGAAAGTCTGTGCACAGAGACTGCATTCTTCACCCTCATCCCCCGCTTTCTAGAAAGCATGAACTGGGAACATGGACTGCGAGTTTGTACACAACAAATTCAGACAGACTGAAACCAGATTTGAGGAAGTACAGCAGGCTTCAATGACTATGCCTTTACGACTTACAGATCTACCAATCTGGCAGTCTTACTTAAAATCTAGATAGGCTAAACAAACAAAAAGCCCATAACAGCTGGACCCTTCACTTGTGTTTAAAATCTTTTTTTTTTTTTTTTTTTTTTTTTCCAGACACGGATACAGATAAAACATGCAAAATAAGATCTCTCTTCATTTTTGCCTTTCCTTCCAAAGAAATAAGCTGTTTTTAGGCCCAGGTTCTCCCAAATGAAAGGTCATTAAAAAAAAAAAAAAAAAAAAAAAAACTTAGCTGTAGACTCCATTTTAAGCCTAAAATCTAAACCTATAGACCTATGTTTAGTTGTCAGAGGGTAATGGACAATGTGCTACGCATTTTTAAAAATGCAGAATCTACACTGGTTTACTCTGTAGTCATTTTATCTTACTGTTAGGACTCTGCTTCCCCATCCTGTCAACCTGTATGTAAATAATGAGCTTTACAGTATTATGTCAATCAAATGAAAATGAATATTGAGAGAGAAAACACTATTTGTTCTATTGGGCAAAGATCATAAGATTGCCACTCTAATGTTAGAGATGAATTCGCACTCAGATGGCATAATAGATTTTATAACATTCTTGTTTAAGAGCCCTTAAAACTAAGCTGTCATTCTTGTTAACTGTGGTTCTGAAGGAAACCATGTGTTTGGCTGTCCTAATAGCAGAATGAATCCAGGAAATCAGTAAAAAAGTGGGGGAAAGCAAAAGCTTTTGAATAATAGGATGTTAATTATTTAGGTTAGTTAGCAAGTCCTGAGTACAAGAGAATTCATCTTTTTTTCTAACTGAGCATACATCACCATTTCTAGTGACTCATATTTTTCTGTGTTTTTAAAAGAACATGGAATTATTAAAGTTTATTTCAAAAGAGATATTTTAGTCACAGAGACAAGCTGCCTGTACAAATGTTAAACCTTAATCATGGTGGTATTATAATTTTTAACATGAGAATTCAAAACTAAATTAGATGTTTAATCTCAGAAAAAAATAAATTTTTTATACTTTCACAACAATTTTTCGATTTATTTTATAATTTATCAAGACAACTTGGCCCATTTCCCTCCACAACGGACTGAAAAATTAGTAATTTGAATTGTCTTATGTAGCAAGATAGCCTGATGATCCAGTTCTTTCCAATGTAAAACTGAAATCTTGTCTGAGAAGCACAAGTCCAATTGTAAAATCATTTCTAAACAAAACCATGCTCCAGAATGTAAGA
The DNA here is from genome assembly GCF_028389875.1 of Rhea pennata. Taxonomy (NCBI): domain Eukaryota; kingdom Metazoa; phylum Chordata; class Aves; order Rheiformes; family Rheidae; genus Rhea; species Rhea pennata. The sequence goes on along the minus strand of NC_084663.1, from coordinate 48,554,309 downwards.
GTAACCAACCTGGAGTAAGCCAGAGCTATCTCTTCATCTCTGCCCATCAAATTCAAGGGACAGCTATACTCTTCACTGAAGATCACTGTGCCTATATATTCACAGGAAGGTAATGATCTGAAAGGTTTAACTGGTGCCATGACCGTACAGCCTTCAGGCTTGCACTAAATGGATATGCCATTCTCCTATCCTTAGAACATGGAGAGGTAAGGAGAGAGTTTGCATACAAAGTTAGTGTGAAATCATCTATGAATTTCCAGAGCATAATACAAGAGGAACAAATCTCAGTTTAAAAAATAGAGACTAGAAGGTTGAAGGTTTAGAAGTTTGTGATATCTCAAAGCTTGCATCCACAGTAATTTTCTGTGTATCTACATTGTTTGGACACATGTCTGCATTCAGACAAAATGTTTAGGTAGACTTTGGGGAATACCATGGCAATATTCATTCTGTGTTAGCCTTTAATGTAGGTACACACTTATCTCCTGTGTATACATGCAGGTTGAACATTGCCTAATCTGCAGCCATATAGCTTGCAAAATAAACACATCTTTCAGAGTTCTCACAGATGTGACCTTGCAGACAATCATCTCACTCCTGGAAAACTCCTAATAGTGTGGTGTAGATTTACCTTCAAAGACTTTAAAAAAGAAGAAAAACCCAGTCAATTTTGCATGGATAATGTAGGTAAGGACATTGTTTTATATTCCAGTTCAAGTAACATATTTTTCCCATCTTGAAATTGTAAGATACCAAAATGCTGAGCAGAGGTTTTCATAACTGTTATTAACCATGTAGTTAGCCCAGTTGTATTACATCAAGGAAAGGGTCAGAAAACTGGTCATGAGATCTTGAAAAAAATGGAAAAAAATCCATCCTATTGCAATACTTTATATTAATCTAAATAATAATAATATTGATCACTGCAGAAAAGCCATGCTTTGATACCCAGATATGCTTCATTATCAATATAACGTGGCTACTTCACACCCAGATTACGAAGCTCTTTGACCTCTGGCAAGTTACAAAAGGAGGTATAAGCAAAGGAATTTCTACGTTTGAATGAGTGACTTGTCTACCAAGAGAGAGAAAATGGGCAGAGGCAAGACATTTTGGGCTATTTGGACCAATAGGTTTCAAAGGATTACAGATACGCTACAACAGAGGGAGCTGTGATGCTAGAGAACTTCAGAATGCTGAGGAGAGAATGGAGCTGGGAGGAAGGCGAGGCAAGGACAGGACATGGAGTGACATGAAGAAGCAAGAGATAGCATAGCTGAAGGCAGAGAGACCTTATTCTGGTTCTGCCCTGTCTCACTGAGCGGCTGAATGATACCAACAAATTCCAAGAAGTGTTTTATTCTTGCTGCAACTATTTCTATGCTAAAGAGATTTTTAGCCATTCCTTCCCATATACATCTCATTGCTCATGCCATCACCAGCTCTTCACGTCACCAGTGGTAAATGTGCTCACAGAAAGGGCGCAGGGAGTATTAAGACTTGTTTCACAGTTCCTGCAGGAGGCTGACTCAGCCCTCAGCTCTAGAGCAGAGGTAAAGCATCATACCATGGTCCTAGAGACAGCTGTGCTGCCCAACCCAAGTCTGCTTCATAGAAGACTCCTAACAGCTGGAGAGAGCAGTCCTTGCTGTTCTTGATAATTGTGAAGCACCTCAATTATGCTAAGGGAAGAGAGTGTTCAGAAACCTGGCTCTTAAGCACTTACTATAATGCACACCCTGCTGCTCAGATTGGGGTGGTAAGCGAAGGAATGTTGCAAAAAAGCATAAATCGCTGTATTAGAAAAAAATCAACTATTATACTCCAGAGGTCAAGAACTACTACATAGAATTGAATTTCTCTAAAATCTGTTTTTGAAGAAATCTCCAAAACCATAGAGCAGAACTCCAGCCTTTGTATAATGGTTAGCTAGTCTAATCTAATGCAGACCTCATCCATTGTGGGAATCTAGCCAGGGAGCTCACAGTCTCTGTGTATATATATTTTTTTTAATTTCTGTGTGGTTTCTTTGGTCTTTAGTTCTGTTCCACTTTATAAATCAGACTGTTTCACGAGCTCAGTTGTGATGCTCAAGTGCAGACCTGCTTCATGTCAACAGTACTTCTAAAGCCTTCTAATATGGTATATTCTATTCTATTCTGCAAAAGCTCAGGTGAGCACTGAGGAGTTTAGCACGCAGAGCATGTGTGCAACCTGCTGCTTCTACTTGCTTTGCCTGAGCCCTAGCTACTCTTCTTCTGCAGCTCAGTATCCTGAAAGAACACTGCTAAACATATAGTCTAAGTCTGTGCTTGTTTTTCAAGCAGTCTTGAAACTGGCCCATTCAAATACATGCCAAGCATATGTCTCTCTTAAGGAAAAGAAATATTCTCACTTCTGCAACTGTGCATGTGCAAAAAGTGTACATTTTCACCAAAAGAAAAGTGGTATCATAGAAGAAAAACAGACAAAATTCTAACAATGTGTCCTTCGGTCATAAATGTCATGTCTGGCATCCACCAGTGATAAAAAGACAATGCTAGAGATGCAGGAATTAGACAACGCTACTGAGTCAAAAACTTCCATTTCCAATGACTATGGAGACACCAAGGGAATATTGTTAAAACCATGAACAGTATTGTGCTTCCATTTCCATTGACTTTTGTGAGAGAAAAGCCTTTAGCAGTCTTGTGACAGTTATCTTCACATCACCTGCATTAACCTGACTGATGTTAGTAAAAAATAAAAAGAGAACAACTAAAAGTCTTGACAAAAAAATGCATAATGGAAAAACTCAGCCTCAGAGGTAGAGTACCTAGTTCTACCAATGTCAAAGGCAAAACACCTACTATGTTCAAGAAGAGTCAGGATTCCACCTCAGAAATTTTCAGCTTTCATTTCTGTGACCTTATTGTCTGTTTCGGCTTCCTTCCCCTTCTGCTAGGAGGTCTATGCTCTCAGAAAAGCTCTCTTTGTGAAGCACAAAAATGAAAGCAGTGGATTTTTTTAAACAGAAAATGATTGCTGTCACATTTCATAGACTGCTCAGTGCAGCAGTTGTGTGTTAGACATCCTTTGAGAATGATTGCTGGGACGATGGCAGGAGAATTAAATAATTTCTGAATCATGTCTCAGAACAAGGCACAGATTAGTGCTGGGGGCACATGTTAGGTGTCTGAAACAATGCAGCTATGCTAACCCTTGTGCCAAATGTGCCTTAAATCATAGGAACAATCCAGCTCAGCTTAGGAGAGCCATAAGAATCTGGATCATTCAATATTGTACAACTACTTTCTGTTTCAGTGAGTTGATATTAAATATTTAGTTTCTATTGAGGAGCTCATCCAAAAGGAAATCCACACAGGCACATTTTGCAGAAAGGCTGAAGATGTCAGTGCTCAACAAAGAGCTAAGTAATTACATTAGATCATATGCAATAGATCATTGTGAGTGTTAAATTACTTTTACACTTCTAAAAGACTTTTCCTTGACATATTGGAGGTGTAGTGGCAAAGTAGTTTGGGAAACATTGTGTTTGCTTAGTCAATACAGGAAGCCTCTGTTTCTCTCCAGCAAACATTGTTGATCTCTCATCCAAAATTGATCATAGCTGGTGGAATGTTATTAGCTGGATTAGCTGGATTAGCTGTAACAGGTTTTGTTAGCCCTCTAAATGCTAAAATCTGAGAGCTAGAGAATGACTGCAGAACCTGCTATAGCTAATATGATAAGCTAGAGAAAGCTCACTGAAAAGCCACTATGGCTAATGACATCATCACTGTACATCATGTCTGAGCACACAAACCATATCTGGAGTAACAGTTAGGGCCACCTTGATTAAATAAAGACTAAGAATCTTCATCTTTTTTTTAGCATTCGGAGGAGTTGAGCTCAGTAACTGTCAAGATGCATAAGTAAAAACTGTAGCTATACCTACAAAAAAAAAGTGTAAGAGAGGTTTTGTTTTACTAACGTGCACTATCAGTTAATCATTTCATGGACTACTACTGCCATCACGTGTTGATAAATAGTAGCACTTGTTACCATACCAAAGCCTATTATTAAGGATATATGTACCTTGTCTTTGTTTGCTCTTGGTAAATTTAAGTCTATGCAAATTTTTTTTCTTACAGTTTAATACTAACAAATCAGTTTTCCAGAACTATATTTATGGTCACCTTAATGAATGAGAAAGAAATAGGAAACTCTTCTGAGAGAAGAACAAAGCAACATTGTGTGGGTTTGTTTTCTAAATCAGTCTGGAAAAAAAATCCCCATGATATGTTTCTTTAATAAAACTATTGTAAATAAATATTTTTAAAATAAACTACTACTATTTTTGCTTGATTTGTATTTAAATAGAGTATCTTATGTCTTAGAGTGTAGTATTATACAGATGCTATAATCATTGAGTTTTAACATTTAGAGTTTTTGATTCAGAGTCCTCTTAGCAAGAGATTGACACAGAAATTGATGTAAATGTGTATCTACACAACATAATACAAAAGCATGAGCCTTAGCTGACAGTATTACTGAATGTGGAGGAGGGTTAAAAAAGGAAATCTCTACTTACTCCTAGCTACATAAGAATTGTGAACTTCTACTGAGTTAAATGCAGGTAAAAAACCTTATTTTTCTTACTGTTTGGTAAGAATGAACACACAACAATTTTTTTCAGAAATAAATGCATAACACCTATCTTCAAACTGGCTGTCTTTTTTAAGGCTTTCTCTCTCATAATGAGAGACTGGTTCATTTATTTCTTTTGTAATCCAGGAAGTAAACAAAAGGGAAGCTTTAATTAATAAATAGTATGATATAAATAGAGTATTTCTTTGATAAAATGAATGCTGAGATATACTTGCTCTCCAACTTGTTACCCTTCACAATAAAAGGAGAGTCATGATATTCACATTATAGAATATAAGCTGCTACACTTTGGCTTTGGTGAAGCATCATCTCAAAAAATTTCTAACAAAAGGCAATGTAAAGTACAGGATGCAGGATTTGGAGTCAAGAGGGCTACAACAGCTTTTTGGCAGTACAAACTACTTTCTCTGCAAGCTTGTGAAAGTTACTTCATCCCTCCATGTCTTCCTCTGTAATTTCACTCACTTTTATGAGGTGCTTTGAGTGAAGCAAAAATTAGAGATAACATAGCGGCTAGAAGTGCTTTGGGGCATAGGTGTAATGTGGCAGTGATGTGCAGATACCCTCTTTTATCCATGAGCTGACCTAGGCCAGGGTCACAAAGGTTGGTCCTTGTCATAGGACAGGGCAAGTGTCTGCTCACTCATTGGTCACAGTCACACCCGAATGATCTCCCCAGGGGTGGGGATGCTCGGGGACCCTCATTTTGCCTCGAGGCCACCCCAGGGCAAGGCCCACCTGTGGTGCACAGCAGGAGTGCAGGACATCAGCATGGTGCGGGTGGCGTGCCACCTGCGGTGGGCCAGGCACAGGGCTTCCTTGGGGTACCCTGAGCCAAGAGCGCCCCTGCGGCACTGGTGGTCTTGCCCTGGCTGGCCACACAGCGATTGGCTGCCTGTTGCCCACGGTGACAGGGATGCAGCACTCAGTGTGGACCCGATCCCTGGCAGGAGAGGAGGCCACCGCCACCTTCGGTGCTGCTGCCCCTGCCACCCACCAAGCAGAGCCTCACACCAGAGATTTGCCATGCCACCAGCCACTGCTGATGTGCGGCAGGGCCATAGGACACGACGAGATGAGAGAAGCAATGAGGAACAAGGACTGTGGCCCAGGAGGGCTGATAGAGACAGAAGACGACGACGGAACCGACGAAATTCTTATTTTAAGCTGCAGAAAGAGCCAGGGAAACATGAGAAAGGAAAGTATTTTACAGGAGAGGATCCAAATGCATCTTCCACAAGTGGCTGGAGGAGGCAGCATGGCCAGCGCTGGTTTTCTGTGCAAGGTCAGTGGCCTACCACAACCTGGCGTCATGAAAGCAAGAGCAACCAGCACTATCAGTCTGAGCCCTTCCACCAAGCCTGGGCACGTGGACAGAGCGGCCCAAGAGAGTTCTCACAGCGCTACTCCGCCACTGGGAAGAGGCAGCCCAAGACTGCCCATTCCACTCACAAATGTTACTACTGCACTTTTTTAGGGACACAGCAATGTTGTTGGATGTTGGCAGGCAACAGCAGTAGATCCCAGAAGAGGAATCCAAAATGTTGGAACATAAAACAACACCGCTGGACCTCCAGGTTCCATGTACCAGCAAGGGTGCGTGAAGCTTTGGCCACTCTTCTTCGTCCCATGAACCTGTGGGGGTGGTGTGCACGAGGGATGTGTGCACCTCGCAACACAACCCAGTTTATTATGAATCAAGTATATCAGGACATGCGGGAACAGGAGAAGGAAGCTGCAGCAGCAAGGAAGAAAGCAGTAGCAGCAATTTCTAACATAAACGAAGACGAGCTAGTAGCGAATCTCCCCAGAGAAAATATCAGTGGTCCAGTGATTGAGGACTTTGCTCCCATTGTCCTCTTCCCTTCCACAGCCCAAGAGAAAGATATCTCTACAGAAGAGGGAGAGGAGGAGAACAGACAGCACTTGAAGTGTGAGCCTTTCTGCCAAGACTAGAAGTGCCAAGTTGGTATCTACGGTGAAAACTAAAATGGAGTGACAGCATAAGGGAAGTGCCTGACTTCTAAAATCACCAGCTATTAAGAGCAGGCAAGCTCCTGACTTTCAGGTCCTTAAATAAATATATATCTGCACTTCTATTCTTGTTGCTTACTGCCTAGTGATTCTCACACACACTGAGACAGATACACACTATCAGAACAAAAACTAGAAAAACAAAAAGGTTAGTACTGTGTATGCCAAAGCAGTCAAAACAGCTGCCCCAAGGATTTGCCTTTTAGACATTGTGTGTGCCCTTCTGCACATATGTGCTATTCAGGAAAGCTTTTAAGTACATTATTACGTCTTACTGAAATCAGAAGGTAATATATAGATTGTTAAAAAAAACATATACTTAAGCACATATTAGAGTGGAGGCTTAGTCTGGACATTAAAAATGGAGAAAAAGTAATTGCTACATAAATATATAAACAAACATGGAAAGTCTGCCTATTCATGGCCAAAGTGTGTATTTGTACATGCATACATTGTAAAGTATAAGTAAAACACATGTAGGAAAAAATAAGAACAAAAAAAATCGCATTTTAGGCACATCAGCTCCCTCACATCTTGACAGGACCTCAGTGCTCATATGGTTTTCCTTTCATCAAAGGCCAAGAAGAGAAAGAGACTTGGTGACATGTCCTAGCTTCACTTTTTTAAGTTGACCAAAAGTACAGCCAGAGGAACTATCACAAATACACTAGTATTTTAACATCAAGGTGAAAGAGCCAACAATCACATATGTCTATCAGAAGGAAAAAAATCATAACAGAAAAGCAGTAGTAAGAAACACTTTCTGGCTCACTGCTGCTATTTAAGAGAGAATGATGCTTATGTGGGCTGGGGATTTAATAAAGGGGGAAGGAAAAATTGAATTAGTGGAAAGGATTGAGTCACTGACCTTTATATTTGTGGACAGACAAAGATAGCAGAAAGTGACATAAGCCTTTTCTAACGTCTAACTTTTGCCTAAGTTGAGACAAGGTCTAAAACTCAGATAGTAATAGAAATATGGGGTTTTTTGTGTGTGTTTATATCAAAAAAAGAGAAAATCAAAAGTAATTACTATTTTAGTATATATATCAGTGTTTTCTGTATATATATATATAAATTTCCAGAAAACATGAAAAAGAATTAAGTAGTAATATAGATCTATGAATCTATTTTTCCCTTTTCTTTTCCAACTAATTGTTTAAAAAGTCTGAGCCTCCTACTGAAATACACTTTAAATCTCATAATTCTTTATTATATTTTGCTCTTTCTCCTTCATGTTCTGCTTCATTGCTAGTTATATAAACCCTCTTCAAATGTAAGAACTTGAAAGCTTCCCACTATCAATGCAAATCTCTCACTTGGCAAAAATCCTCAGTTTTAGGTGTCACAGCTTGAGACATCCTTTGAGACAGTATCATGGACTGAAATGGGAGATAGTGGGATTAAGAGGGAGTAAAGTAAAAAGGAAAGGTTTGATATCTCATAAATTAACTCTAGCAGGAATTACTACTACATGTCAGGCTTCTCAAACCCTTACTTATCTGAAACCTATGTAACTAAAATTATTCCTGATCCAGTATAGTTTTCAATCTTTTTTTATATGTATAAGAGGCATTTATAATAGTGCTAATGATGAAGAACATAGATTGAATAAATGTAATGTTTATTGCCTCATTATCAGTATCCTGTTGCTGTATGTTCCTGGAGTCTTTGAAAGGCAATAAGGTTTATCAAAAGTTTACAAAATGGTTAACAAAAATGCAGTGTCACAAGGTCAGGAAAAAACATTTCACAAAAAGCACTTCAAACTGAATTCTTAACTACTCTGTGTTCTCATTCAGAATGTTTCTATTTAAATGTTCTCGTTTAGTTTTAAATTCACGGATATATATATATATATGCATGCGTATGTGTGTTGCTTTTTCCTTATGAACAAGTACAGATCTTTCTGATTATTAAGAAAAAAAAGAGGTGGGGGGAGGAACAAGTTATGGGCCCTATCAAGACAGTTTCTAGTACTGCCTGAGATTAGGAGAGTAAAATATGTTTTTCTTCTTTCCCACTCAATTAATTTATAGTTGTTTGTAAGAGCAAAACCCTCTGGAGAAACACTTTACAAAATTACAAATGATGTGAGGTTAGTGATCTCTCAAAAGTTGTTATTTTGGTCAAAATGAGTACCCAATCTGTACCGTATTCACGAGATATATACTTTGACACAACATGCAATTTCAATGTGCTGGAAAATAATTGGAAATTAAAAATGACAGAATAAAACTGTTCATTTTGACAACAGAAGAGAGAGATCTAAAGCTTTTGGTATATAAAGAAGTTGTGTTAGCTCATACAAAGTTTGGAATAAGTATATTAGCTGGACTTTTCTGCTAAAATGATTAGTAGTGAAATAACAATGCTGATTTTTTTTACTTACTGTGTCTTCATTGACTCCATATTAAAATTAGCAGTAAGCTCACATTTCCTTGTTTTATATTAATTTTTTTTTTTTAATTATTTTCCAGTTATAAAGCTTGGTGGTACTACATGACCATAGTTTTACAACAATTCATAATGCAATCATAGAATGGAGAAACTTACTTTGGGCAACATGCATTAGTATTGAAACTTATATCAGAATAAATTCTTGCTTCTTTACTTAAAACAGTTCTTTGGCCAGTGAAACACCAGTGCCCTTAGAAACCAGAATTACTTATTCATTTTTTCTGTTTTGTCATGGAACTAAAAAAGATAAGACTGCAATAAAACACAGCTATTACAAAATAGGTATAATTTTGCTATACACATCAGCTAGTTTGAATTTATTGCAGTATACTTTCCCCATATGCTATTCATAATTTATCTACAAATTGTGTGTCATCATTTTAAGTTCAGTGATTGACCATCAGTACAGTATTGCTCAGATATAGTCATGCAGGAAATATAATGTTTCAAAAAATCTTGAATGTGAGCTCAGTTGGAGAGTTGAAATGTCTTTCTTCAGAATAACTTTTGCTATTATTTATATCTGCCTAAATCTTTCAGAAGTTTGTAATCTTACAATAAAGGCTTTAAAGCCTGTTTTGCATACCTGATGGTTTCTTCTACTCTAGCTATTCTTGTGATATAATTAGAAAAAGAAACTCTATGGTACTGCTCAATAATATAGCAGAGCACGGTTTAAATATTGATTTTTCTGTTTAAAAAGCTTCTAAGGAACAAGGTTTATTGCATTTTTACATTTTTCTCTTCTGACAAAAGAAACTACAGTTGTTAGACAAGAGCTGCCCTTGAATATCATTTTATCTCAAGAGCACAAAGAAAATTTTCATTTTTAATTTACTAGTACAGTCTATTATAATGGATGTAATGCATGGGAGAAAATAAAAAGGAGTTAGGAAATAGAAGATGTTCCTATAGCAGTAAAAGTACACAGGCAAATTTGTGTTAAAGGGCTTATACACAATGGTATTGCAAGAATGTAGGAGATAGGCATAGGGAACTCACAATGAAAAATAATAATTGAGAGAATATTGCAGTTTGCTTTTTTATTAATTTCTTTCTTTTTTTAATTGTGAGGTAATACAGCAAAACAGATCACTTTAAAATGCTCTTAAAGCTCAGGAGCTGCCCTAACACAGGTTTATCAAAGTATGTTTTATAACTAAGATCAGTTTTCCCAACAAGTAGCATCTAATGATTTTAACCTGTCATGTAAATGCTTTCAAATCTGTGGTACATCAGCAAAATCAGGATATAAATTACTTATATATAAGAAGAGTTCTTAAGTGTCCAATACCTCCTGAAACTGTTTCGAAAGTGAACATACAGAGAACTCTATCTGAATAAATGAAGTATTTCTGATGTCAAAGCCAAGCTGATCTTAATGAACCACCAGATGTAATTTATGTAAAAAAGCTATTATGTAAAAATCTATAACACAAATATTTTTGCAGTATTTAATTAAGTATATATTCAATTTGGTAAATGAAGAAAATAGGATATGGCTATGAATGCTACTAATGGCACACCGTCGACCTGCCAATATCTCTTCTTTGTGCATTAATGAAGCAGAGAGCCTATTTTTACTATTTCTGTATTTTTTGATAATGGCACCAGAAACCAAAGTACTGTTCTTATCAGGTCTGTGGTCCTTAAGAATTCTCACAGAAGTATTTTTCAGTCATCAAAGAGTAGTTGAGAAGGCAGATATTTGGCTACAAACAAACCTGAAAAACACTGTCAAAGAATTATTTACTGTATAATCATTTTTATTACTTGACTCTATTGCTGATCAAAATCATTTTCAATTACATAAATGCTGGGATACGAAGTCAGTGTGGAACACAAATACATTTGGGTTTGAAACATAGGTTATTTGATAAGTTTTCTGAGGGCTTTCACTCCCTTTGTCAAAGTAAAGGGGAAACAGATGCCCAGATTTCTAATCTGCTTATACAGCATAGACCTGTTAAGCCTCTTGTACAGAATGTTATATTCACAGAACCGGTTACTACCTTACACTCCTTATATCTGAGAGTGATCACATATACAATACAGCAATGTGGCCTCTCAGGATTCATCCTCCTTGTGTCTTCCTTTATAAAGCACACTGTCCCCAAAGTTACAGAGACTCCACACAAAAATCTTTTTTCTTCTAAGAATGCATGCTGTCTGGTTTATGAGTTAAAATGATTTTTAAACTGGGTCCTCCCAACAAATTAAACATCTGCTAGATTTTCTTCTCTCTGAACAATCTCAGTAATGAAGTTCCTTGAAATGCTCCACTAGAAAAGATACAGAAATAATTTCTGTAGACTATACTTGAAGAAATTCATTTATAATTAGGCTGAATTATTGACAGATGTTTTCTCCAATAGCTATGACCATATAAGCTACTGCCTGGTTCAGACCAATAGCTGGCTCCTGGAAACCCTGCTGTGATGTATGGATGACACTATAGTGGGTGTGGGTGTGGATGCTTGAAGGACTCTCCAGCTCCCTTGAGAAAACAGCATTACAGGAAATGGAACAGGACTAATTCAAGAGTCTTTTAAAAGAGAAGTTTTGGGCTGGCCCCATCTTTACCATACTTTCACAGTGCTCTAGTATAAACAAGCTGGGATAAGGTCAGACTAAGACAGGTGTGGGCTCCTCAGCACAACACAGACATAGACATACTGGAGGGAGTCCAATGAAGGACCAGGAATTGTATGCAGGAAGATGATTAAGGGACTGGAGTATCTGTCATATGAGGAGAGGCTGAGAGAGCTGGGACTATTTAGCCTGAAGAAGACAATGATCTGGGATCTTATCAATGTGTATAAATACCTGACGGGTGAAGTAAAGAAGGCAGAGACAAACTCTTCTCAGCAGTGTCCAGTGAATGGACAGGAGACAACTAAAATATGAAAAATTATATTTAAGCATAAGAAAAAACTTTTTTATGGTAGGAATGATCAAGCACTGGCATAGGTTGCCCAGAAATGTTGTGGAGTCCCAACTATGGAAACCTTCAGAATCTGACTGGACATAGCCATGAGCAGTCACCTGCTGTAGGTGCCTCTGATTTGAGCAAAGAGGGTTGAACTAGATGATCTCCAGAGGTCCTTACCAACCTCAACCCTTCTGTGATTCCATGATTCTGAAAGCAGTTTACCTTGGCTGCTTTCTACTACTCTGGTAATGGAAAGCAACTGTGAACTCAATAGTAAAAGAAGGTATATGCTAAATGTTTTCCACTGCTCTGATACACTAGTGCTTTTACTCTTTGAAAATAATTATAAAAACTCAGGTCCATACTCTTAATGATATTCTATAACAACACTTTTTCATTTACTGTCCTAGTGATAATGATAATGAATCAACTTTTTAAAGGGCAAGAAAATTCACACATAAATTATACTTTTCATGGGAGATGTGGCTTAGAATAGGCATTAAAAGTATAGTCTAAAAGTATAAACATTAAACAGTAATTGTAATTGTTTCCACATTAAGTTACATAAATCTAATTCTAAGATTAGAGATAAATTTAAAAGAAATCCAAAAAAATGTAGTGAAAATTATTTTCTAAGTGAGACATCCAAATGATTTATGTTCAATATTGTATTGATGCTATTACAAAAATACAAAACACAACAACCCTCAAAATTGGTGAAATTTAATCTGGGACTGCAAGTACTAGACTGTTTATCATATTCTGTGCTTGCTGTCTGCTATTACTGCTACACCAGAATAGAGATTTGGGCACCTTGCTCTGACAGATATTTAGGAGATGAGAATACAGTATCTGAAAATGATACACTTGTTTACAAAACACTGCAATTAAATTACTTTCTGATCCCAGTCTTTGCCATGCAGTTCTTCATATCTAGCAAGTGTTCTCTCTAAAGTCGGTTAGCTCTCATTCTCCCATTTCTTTAATTAGACTCCAACCTCGGTCTCCCCCTCTGATAGTCCCAATTTGGTCATCCTTTTAGCTCTCAGATGGTGTGACTGAGTACTTCCCCCTGTTCCCACGTCACTCCCACCATAAACTGGCATCTAGTAAGCTAAAAGGCCCAGGGCACAAATGTGCGACCTTTTGTACCTTTAGCATGGTATGATTTTGGTCAGACTCAAAAGGAAGCAAAATGAGCTTTAGGCCTAGCAGGTGCAAGATAGACTTTCTAGGTCACATAGAGCTTGGCTGGCTTCACATCCCATCCACAGCATGGCTAGGTCTGGCCCAGAGGGTAAAAAGTGATTTTCAAGGCCTTATGCAGTTCAAATTGGTGCAAAAATTTGGCAGAGTAACGCATTATTGAAGTATTAACAGAATACAATTATATCAAAACAAAACAAAGAATACCCCACACATACCTCAGTGAGAAATAAAGCTGCACAAACACACACAAAACTGCTGCCATTCCAGAGGTGACTCTTTCCTTTCTAGAGTCAACAGAATATATGTGAGGGCTATCTCTGTCCTTAGAGATAGATGAGGAAGACATATTCATTGTCAAGCTTAAGATGCACAAGGAAAACTTTGTCCATCTAGGCTCCTGCTTATAAACCAATGAGTTAAGACATTTCTTCAGGACTGGCCAGATTGAGAGATAGCAGGGTTGATATGAAAATTTTGAGACATCAGCACTGTGTTCTTTCTTTCAAAAGAGGCTCAAAACTGTGGACTAAGCTACCTTTTAAAATGATTTTGTATTTGAAAATCTATTTCGATATAAATACTAAGTAATTATGGAGTGAATAAAGTGACACAAGAGAAAGGTGCTTTGAGATTAGCATTAGTAAATGCTAAATGTTTTTCTGCATATGAATACATGTTCCTTTTATAAATCCTCCTACATTTTCCATTAGTTCCCAGAGCGGATCCTCTGGGATGTTAGGACCGCAGGTTCGCCAGCCGCCGCCCCTGCAGGCGGCGCTCGTGTACCGGGAGCGCGGCGGGGCGCGGCGGGCCGCGGGCAGGCAGCTGCCGGCCGCGCTGAGACCGTGCGCGCAACGGCGGGCGCGGGCGGCGGCGCGGAGCGGGCGGGCGCGGGGCGCAGCGCCGCCGCCCAGGCGCGCTCTTGCGCCCCACTCCAGCAGCACCGCCTGCCCCTTTCATCTTCTTTACAGCCGGTGAGCGCATTTGTTCCAAGACACAATTGTATGCAAGTGTGTTTGGAAAGCTCCGAGCGCCGGCAGTAAAGGTATTTTGGCACTGTTATCTAAACTTCTGTTTTTCCTGATGTAAGTGTCAGGCTTTTACATTGTAGACAAATGATTTATTCTTAATTGTAGCTTTTTATCATATCCAAGCCTTCATTCCAGTGCAGGGAAACTCTCCTCTGTTCAACAAAGCTTTTTTGCACTAAATGACGGTCAACTGAAAGAAGCAGTTACAAGTTCAAGACAGCCTTTTGGTTTCCCTAAGAAATGACATTTGGACACTAAGGCACTTCATTATGGCCTTGGCACTTAAAAGGATAGTCCTTCTAAAGATGCCAAAATAATAATGAAGTGCCTAAATAGCAAACTATTAAAGAGACAAAATGATTTGGGAAAGCTTGATGAATGGGCCAACGACCGTGTACAACTTGAGTTTTCATCTCCAGTCCTGTCTGAGCATACTGAATGGTGTTTAGTTGCCAAACTACTCTGAGCTTCAATTTTTCTACAGGTAAAATACCGATTTTGCTAGATGATTTACAGAGATGGCATAACAGGGATGTTACACCATTTATGAAGAGCTTAGAAAGTTCTGGGTGCGTACTGCGAGAGAAATGCCAGTTTGTGTGGCTCAGGGTCATCCCAGCTCTTCTTTGGGATGGAGAGTATTTCTAAAAGATAATAGTGAGCAAGAACTGAAAAACAGCAGAAAGCTGGTCTCAGCTGCAAAAACAACTGAGGGTTGGGAGTGGGAGGAGAAAATTTCTGAGCCAGTAAAAATTCCTGGGAAGTGAAAAGCATCAACCTCCTGAATCTCACTGTTGGTGGGAGTATTGGAAGTAGCTTTCCATCTGCTCAACTCTAATATGTAGAGCTAGTAAAAAAATCCAACAGAACATTTGCCTGCTTGCAAAGTTTGCCAAAATTGAAACATAGCTCAGGGTCACACTGGCTTTGACAAATTGTCATTATTTAAAGAAATAACAATGGCAACAATGGGGAGATGCTGCAAAAAAGAAAATGAAGCAGCTTTTGTTTCTATTTCCAAATAATTTTTAATTTCTATTAGCATGAGTTTGGGGAAACTGAACTATCTCAAAGCGGTAAGGCCAAGAGCAAGTTACATCGTATGTCCCAAAAGAATGCTGAAAATGTCTGTTATATCCCACTGCATGTGTTCTGGATGTACCACAAAGGCTGAAGAAAAATGACTTCAGCAGTGTTTTAAAGAGATTCAAAAAAATTTTTTTTTTGTTTGGGAGTGCAAAACAATCCTGAGCATGAAGCACAGTGAAGATTCTATTTTAAAAGACTGAAAAAAAAAATAGAAAAAAGAAAACAGAGATATGTTTATAGAGATCCTTATGTCGGAGTTGTAGTATGCAACTATTTTTGATAACCAAAGCTGTATACACACACACACACACACAAAAAAAAAAAAAAACTGTTACCACTCCAGAGCTGAATCTTCTTGTGTTTAGGCTCAGCAGAATATAGGCAAGGGATATCTCTATCCTTATAAACGGAAGGAGAAGATCTATTTATTATCAGATGTTTGAAGAGATTCAAGTGTATTGAAATATAACAGCAAGATTCAGAAAAAGGGGGTTCATTGTCTGGAAAACTAGCAAGGTTACAAAAAATGCATGAAGATTATATGCAGTGTTAGAATGCAGAGTTGAATAAACATATCCATCCTAATCAAAGTTTTTCTCTTCAGAATTTTTCTTCTTTTCCTGGTAAAGAAATTCACAGAGCCTTTTTAAAGGCCAGTAAGTCTTCTAGTTTCTGTAGATTTTCAGCACAACTGAAGGTGCAACAACAACATTCTCCATTTTGCAGTGATCTCATTGGAAGACTTTCTCTACATTGGGAACTAAGCTGCCTGATTATCTGTATTTTATCCTTCCCCTGAGCCCCCAGCCCATGGTAGCAGGTAGCTAATTTGTTTGTTAAATAAATTATAGTAACCCAAACCACATCAAGCCTAATTTTCAACTTGTATCATTTCATAGGAGATACAGATCTCGTCCACATTATATAAAATCTGGGGAGATTTATACTGAACTTGGTTTCACCAAGTTTCTCCACAGCCTTGCCTAATTATCAAAGAGATGTCTTGTCTCTAGAGAGAAAGTAATTTAATATGTTTTTCTAGTTGCTACAGTAGCTGAGTCATAATACATGCGTTGTGAAATTACATCCTTTCTTTGGCAGTGGGCAATAAGATACACAGAGCTGCGTGAATTAGTGTATATGTAGGAGAGATTCAGATGAAAGATGGATTTAGGAAGGGTAGAGTCTATTTCTAATCCATAAAAGTATCTCCAGTTTTACAAAGAGGACTGAAAAACTCACTGGGAATCTGGCTGTTTTGACAGAACATTTCTTCTGAAAACAGGCTCTGGTGTCAATTATCTCTAAAAAAACCCCATAGATGGCATATCAAAGTGTGTTTTTTTGCCTTGTTTTTTTTTTTTTTTTTTTTTTTTTTTTGCTTTATTTTTTTTTTTTGCATTTTTACATCCCTAAGCACATATGCACATATTCTGTTAAATCATATTTTAGAAACAGGACTTCTTTAGCAAGAAGATGGTTAATTGCCACAGACATGTCCAGAAATTATATAACTGCTGTAATATACTGAAAAAGAAATCTTCTAGAGGTAGAAACTTTTAAAAGAAAAAAAAAAAAGGAGTTAATCTTTTAAATAAATGCCCATACTGATTAAGATAGCTCCCTTGGCCATGCAAGCATCCAATTTTTAGATTAATTGGATATAAAGCTCTTCCGTATTTGAAAACACTTTAGAGCTAAAATTCATCCTTTCAGTAAAGAAGTGCCCATGATGAGGACAGGGGGGAGATTTCTTTTCCAATTAACATTTGACTGAGAAGAATTCTTTTTAAATTTAGGATTACATGATGGATGAAAGTTTTGTCTCTTTCTTTAAAAAAAAAAAAAGACCAAATAAGATGAGCCGCCTTGTAAAAAGATAGAATAAAGTTAAGTGCAAAAGAATAAATTAACTGAGCACTCAAGCAGAAGGCACAACTGAAGAAAGCTATGTGACTGAAGGGCCTTCTAATGATGCACATGTTCCAACCAGTCAGCATTTCCTTTGAAAAGCTGGAACACCCTTGTTTGCTCTTCAGTGACAGATTAAGCACAGATGGCAATTCAACAATCTTGTCTATGTATGTTGGCCCAGAGAACGTGACCTGCATCTGTTTTAAGCAACAGACTAACATGTTTGCTCAAGACAGCATCAGGCATTGCTGAGTAATCCTTGGATTCACATGAGAGCTTCTTTACTTGCCTGGAGACTTTTCCAACATAGAAGAACAGGTGTTCATATGTGCTTGTTCTGAGAGGAAAGATGGCTTTCTGGAACATTTCTGAAATTTTTATTTTGACAGATTTTTGTGGAGAACATGAAAATGAGTACATTATTTTTCAGAGAAAGGTTAGTGGAGTGCTATGCCACAGAAAATTCATTCTTAGTATGTTAGGGCAGCAGGCCTTCAGATGTGCACTTAAAATAAAAATCATAATATTTTACACAAGTCTAAAAGTATTTACTATATAAACATATAGCATTTTCTGTAGAACAAGATTTTTTGTGAAGTAAACACGATTCTAAATACTGCAAGCTTGTCATCTATTTTCTACTTCTAAAATAAGTTCTGAAAATAACATTTGCTTTCAAGCTAAAAATCAGAACTGTGCAAAACTGGCAGAAATTAAAGCAACGTCTATAATGTCCTGAGATACCTAGAAGCAGACCAAAATCTGGTATACCCCGAAACATGGGCCCCCACATCCATATTGATCTTATTGTTCTTTATTCTTGAACCAAGGCTGTTCAAAGATCCTAATTAGGTAGCAAAAATGGGAAAAGGGAAAAAAAAACTAGAAGTACACTATCCACTTCCTCCCAGCTACCCTTCTATTGGACACAGCTCCTGGGACTTCACTCTGAGGGCAATAAGTTATAGGAGTATTTCTGAATTAGCAAAGCACAGCAGGTCCCACCTGTAGTGCAGGTAAGCGCACTTGTGAACACACTCCCAAACGCACAGTAACGCTGAGGTCCCTCGTACGTTTGCCAGGTATTCTAATAACAAGACCTAAGTATACTTCTAAGAGTATTCCCCATAAGCTGTTCTGGACTAGAGGCTAAAGTTAAGACTGCTACGGAAATACAGAATATTCTCAAAATGTCCTTTTAGTTTTAATAAGAATTCTTTTTTTTTTTTTTCCTTTAAAAACCTAAAGTAGTTTCCCTGCTGCATACATTTCTCTATGAGTAGAGAAACAGTGAGTAGAACTGGTGGCACATAACTCGTCTTTTGTTCACAAAACTGTTAACACACAATTCATGGAGTAAATGAGCATTTTCTGAATGTAATTCTAAGGTACCACCCCAGAGACTACATATAATTCTGAGATTCTAAAGGCCAAAGGTTGCTTTATTTTTTCCAACTATATGAGATCTTCACCTTGAGCGCAACATGTAAACAACTCCTATTGCTTAAATAAAATAAAATAAAGCAAGGAAAAGTTTGTTGTGTGTTAACATTTCTTGTACAACTAAATTTCTAGGAGTTAAAGACCACA
The DNA here is from genome assembly GCF_028389875.1 of Rhea pennata. Taxonomy (NCBI): domain Eukaryota; kingdom Metazoa; phylum Chordata; class Aves; order Rheiformes; family Rheidae; genus Rhea; species Rhea pennata. The sequence continues at coordinate 48,535,400 of NC_084663.1, read as the reverse complement.
CTTATTATTAGTAGGCATTTCTATCTACTTATGTCCCAAGATACATTTTACCATAATCAGACCATAATCAGACTTTTTTTGTTTTTTTCATTTATTATTATTATTTTAGCATTGTGGTTATCTTGCATCAGAGCAGGATATAATCATGCAGTGTAAAATCTGACTTGTTGTGCCAGAAAGACTGAGGATTGCATGATGGAAATAGGGAGCAACTACTCATCATTTAGAGACAGTGGTGATTTCGAGCATTTCTGTTATCATACCATGTAATTATTGTTCAATGGAAATAAATTCTATAGCTCTCAGACAGTTCAGTTACCATAACCTGAAATTCATAGTTAATTTCAATACAATATAACTTCTGAAAATCAGTTCATAAAACTCTCTAAACTGATTAATAGAATTACCTTGAAGTTCAGTCTTAAGAGTAATCTAGCAGACTTCTGCAATCCTTCCAACTCTTTTATAAAATATTTTTCACTGCTGCATTAAAAGGAGACTAGGGTTTAAATTCCACAGTTTTGAGGAACTGAGAACAAGGGGATTTGGAGCTAGAATATTAAATCATTTTTTAATACAAAACTCCTGAAGCACATCCTCACACTCTAATGAATGTCTCAGTATATAATGCTCCTAAAAACAAGCCAAATCAATCTTTTGTGAAATTTCAACACTCTTACACTTTCATGAAAAAACAATCTTTCTTTCAGAGACTGCAGCTGAACCAGGTAATATTTTTTTGTGAAATCAAGCTGTGAAGCCAAGTAGTAAGAAAAACATTGAAGTAAATCCGTGACTACTTTTTCTGCTTTGCTGTGAAGTATTTTTGCATAAAAGTTACGTTTATGACCAAACAATTTGACATTCATTTTTTCCATGTAACTTGGTCCTCAGCAAAAATATTATGTCATAAAATGAGAACTATCTGACTCTGTATACTAGAGTTTAAGATCACATCATAAAAAAAATATTTTAAAAGAAATGCAAGTAATATTCAGAGATGATGCAGGGACTTTCAGGGACTATCTTCATGATACTTAAGAGATTTAAAAATGAATAAAGCAACCTTTACTAAATATGTGCCATTACTTACAATGGATAGAAGATAGGCATAAGGTATGAGAACCCTGTGGGAGCATATTTCAACTTTTTTGTCTTCTTAGAGTTGGCCAGAATAATGAGCAGCATTGTAGCATTGATGTGATAGAGATTTTGTGAACTAGAACTATTGTTTGAGTTGACAAAGCTATTAAGAATTATTTTCCTCTTAATTTAAAGCCCCTGGTTTTCCAATTCACTCCATAAAGTTTAATTTACTTCTCATTGCTTTAAGAAGAAGCTGTTATGCATTATGTTAAAAACAACACCTTTCTCTAGCTCGTTTTTTTAAAAATGAGTTTCATACACAAAACCAACAGATATCAGGGATATTCTTAGCTAATACAAACTGTCATACCCAGTCAAGTCAGTGGCAATAGAACTATTTATTTCACTTGAGGACCTGGCTCCTACAGAGATTAGTAACAGAAGTAATTAGTAACCAATGTCATACTACATACGCTGTTAAATTATTAGAATTTTAACAAAGACTACTATTGTTTTAACCACCAAAAAAGACAAGCTTACTGAAAAACTACTACTGCCCAGAACAACTCCAATCTTCTTGTTTTTGACTGCTCTCTTTCATGAACATGAATAAAGTAAATTTTGATCAAACACAGTCAGGTCAATAGGAACCCCTGTACACCCCTAGCAAGGTGGCATTTCCTTTTCTGCTCCTCTCCTGCCATTTCTTTGAATCCCACATTGCTCACCATCTGCCATGTTTGTAATGTAGGAGATATCCCAGACAAGTCTCATATTTTGAGTAATCCTTCCCAAGTAAATGTCTTAGTTGGCACTAGCCAACAACATTCCCTAAGGTGAGACAGATGCATCAAGGAGAACCTCTGAGGAGGTATCTCTGTGACAGACATGTCCAGAACCTGCAGCCTAGCACCTGCAGCCCCTGCCCTCCTATCGTGCTGGACTGGCCTTCTGCCAAGCCTGGTACAGTCTTCAGTGGTGCTAAGGCTCATGGCAGGGTAATATCAGGAGTGTTCAGACTGGGATCAGTATATGTTGAGATGAGGCCATTGTCACTGTAAGAAGAGCTCCCACAACTTCCATGAACTGTTAGGTTGCAGTGGCACTTAGCAAGGCAAGTAATCATTTGCAACATCACAGGCTCTCTCCTTCTTAAGGACCTCATTTGCCAGATGTCACAGACTGGTGCTGTTTCCAAAGAGCTGGGTTTGACACTTAGGGTCACAAAGCAAGAGCCAAGACTCTAGGGCTGTGCCATAGCCATCAGTTTGTTCTTGGGACTTCTTATTCAGAGATAGCTGTCAATAGTGGTATCCCCAGCTACATCATCACACTGTATCCCCTTGCTAAAACAAGATTTAGGATAGTGCACAGGGCCCTATAGAAGAAGTCTTAATTGCTTTGAATTAAGAAACCTGAGAGATATTCTCTCTCTTTAGCATTCTGACCTTGTTCAATTTCCCACTCAACTGTAAATAGGAAAAATAAACACACTTTAAAAATGCAGAAAAAGAGAATGCATGTAAATAATGTTGACAGATATCCACTTAAGATACACAAATTGAAATTGCAACAAGTTTTAATAATTCCAGTCCAGGGTAACAGAAATAGAAATCAGTCAGTACATTGTCCCTTCTGTCTAACCATCTAAGCACACCATGGAAAGAAAAAGAGACTTTAAAAAAAAAAAAAAAAAAAAAAAGTTATCCAAAGCAATCACATAAGGAGACTTATAGAGATAGAAAAATAGGCAAAGTGAAAAATGTTATAAATTAAATTTTTGAAATTACTGGCTATTTTAAAAGGAAAATCCAATTCAAAACTGTCCTTGCTTCAAGCATCTTCTATTTCTCTAAATGCAGTATTGTGGATAAATGATAAATCTTGATTTTCCACAGTTATATCCTAACTTTGATGAAGTCAGCTGGGCAACTGCCACCCAAGATCTGCCCTTTAAAACTCTGACCCTTCCATTTCTTGCTATTCTCTGAAGAGTACTGGTTCCCTATAAATTTGGTCCTCACCTACCACATTCATCTTTAATTCTTATCTTGTCATCTACAAGGAGGCTCTGGCCTTGAACTGATTGTTTATAATGCTAAATTGTTGGAATGGATCCTGTTGTGATTTTAGCCCAAGTCAACAAATAGCGTTCCTAACAATTCCTGGGTGCTACTTAGTAGTTAACATGGGCTAAAGATCATTCCTCACTAGGCAGTTACAAGGCTAGCCTGCTTAGAGGATAAGATAGTTTAGCAGGCTGGAGAATGGTTCCAAATACATTTATTTCATTAGTATAGATACAGATGTAGTCTTTCCATCAAAACTGAAGTCCTCTGCCAATTACTGATTTTTTTGTCAAAGAAAAAAAAAATGAAGAAAGCAGGCAAATCTCCTAAAAACATCCAAAAATTATCGAATTCAGGCTCACATAAATCAATACAAGCATCTCACGTGACCTTATATTTATGCCTCCTTAATGGAACCAAGGGGCTTTTTGCACAGCTATCTCAATCACTTCTCAGATTCAAGGTTAATAAACTAACCTAAGTAAAAAAACATGTGCGGAATTTAGCTTACAGGTTAAACCACCTAAATTTTACTGCCTACACACAGCTGTCTAAATTCACAATATATTCTAAATCTCCCCTTTAAAATGGCAGTGTAGACACCTTGCTCAATGTAGATCTGAAGACCTACCTGAAGATTACTGTATTGGATGTCATTACTACAAACTGAATCCTACATTAGGTATCATAAACTAAAAAGTCAATCTCCTTCCCTCCCATATGACTACAAATCAAAAACTATTCTACAACTGATTTAGTTTTTCTAGTTTGATACTATGAAGACAAAAATGTGCTTTTTTATTGAAGAACATGGCTAAATGAGTGCAGTTGAACAGCCACTAAAAGTGCAGCTGTAAGAGAAAGCTCAAATACAAATGAAACTAAAAGTCTTTCCTGTAGATTAATATGGCAGTCAGTAAGACTTTTGTCATCTTCACATTTACTTTAGTGTTTATTTTGGCTTTGATTTCCATTCAATGATCTGCTGTCCACATTTTGGAACATCTGAATTGATCTTTCTGATATAGATCAAATCTGACAGTAAAGAAAATTGATTTTTGATCTCATCATTAAAATACTTTCTTCCTTTTTCTTGTTACTCTACAGTATTGATCCATGAGAGCGCTATGGTTTTAAATACATGCCTTAGAAAAACAGTGAATATTAGTAGCTTATTAGTTCCTTTATGTGTTCAGAGAGATCTGAAACATCTTTGCAGATGGTTCTTGAGATAGCATGCTATAGCTTTCTCATACTACATCTGTATTAAAGGATTAAATGCTCAACTATCACTGGAACTTGACCAAGTGCCCCTTGAAACATCATGTAAATGAAACAGCAGCAGGGCTGTGACTTGAACTGTACATATATAAAGACAGCAAAATATCTGAGTTTTTTGACAAGATGCTTTCAAATCCTTGCAAAATACCAAATATAGCATGTGTCTGCTAAAAAGGCACAACAAGCAACAAAATGGCTGTAAAAGTGTCTGTCCAAATAGCTGTTTTTCTACAATAAGATTCGCATGGGATTATTAAAGAGAGAAATTCTATAATGCTGCCATAAAAATCAAGAGAGACTACAGAATATGTGCCATAGAAAAGGTATATCACAGATATAAACTTCTTGGTTAGACGCTCCTGAGGCTAAAGGTTAAATATTAACATATGATATATGGAAACCATTTTTATTACCAAGGCAAAAAAAAAATTACTATTGACAGTGTTTAATTTGATAAATTTTATGTATGTTTTAAAACATAATCAGAACAATGAATTATTTGTAGTGCCATTCAGTGGCATTCATCCTTAGAATGCCATTCACCCTTAGAATCAGCTTTGATATGAAGAGCTTGCTAAGTACCCATCAATTGTATTTTTCAGGAATGTCTGGGGAAAGGGGTTTAACATGATCATCAATAGGAGACAGCTGAAGAGAAGGCCAGCATCAGCACTATGTCAACATTATTAAGTATGAAGCATCTACATTAATTTTTAATATTTCTTCCTGGAGTTCACAACAATAGATTAAGCCATAAAGACTGTTAAGCAAGTGTGTTCTTTACCTGAGGTAGTCCATCAGTCAGAGGAAGTGTTTGAAATTTGAAAGTTTCCAAGTACCATTTGCAAAATGACAATACTAGTATGATTATTTTCATCTCTCAGTCACAGAACTGTCTTAACTGTCTCTTTGCACACAAATCAGAATTCAAATGTCGTATACTTTCTACTTAGTCACAAAACATCTGCTGTAGACTGCTATGATATTCATACTGGTCAAGGTTATTCTCTTCACAAAATAGTTAAAAAATGAGGTAATTATAAGTATTGCACTATGGACATGAAGTAAGGCCATAGCAAATCCAGTTCCAAAATTACAGCTATATGGTCAAATTCTAATAATTTTATTCCAGGCTGTTCCAGAAGATCTATGAGAGGTGAAAAGCAGCTTAACCTTTGCCTATGTAAGATAGGAAAAGCCTTAGGTCACTATGTTCTGTTCCCATGCTGTTAATGTTTAAGAGAGGAAAAGAAAAGCAGAGAAGGATAATATTTTAATAAATCCATTTTTCATCAGTAAGAAACGCAGTGGTCAGCAGCTTAAGTCACATCCTGTGAGATATTGAGCATCCCTGCTCAGTCCTTTACAGCCACTGTTACTCTGACCTCTTTACTTTCTTTGGCTAAGAGCCATCAGATACATTCTCACCACACTTCTTGACTACATTTGAAAATGCCATTTAAATACTACGAATGTCAATATTCACAGCTTTCTTGAGAGATTTCAACAGATTTGGTCTCTGCTTTTGGGGAATTCTTGTTATCTTGATATGCATCAAGATTAGAAAGAGGAGAATAAATAGTTTGCCTAGTACATAAATTTATACTTTTCATAAACCAAACAGGACAGGTATTTTCAACTTAGATACAGAGAAAAAAAGTGAATAGCTTAAGAACTTTGAAAAGCATCTCCATGAAGATCTCCTGTATTTTTAGACAGGCAGCTGCTTCCAATGTACAGACAGCAGTTCTCCAGTAGCACTGAGACAGACAGTTCTTTGACAGACACCATCTCCCAGCTCAGGAATTCTCTCTGTCCCTCTAACCTATCTTTTTTACTTGCTGCATAGAAGGCTTTGGGAATTATTGATATTTCTACTTGGAACAACATTTTTTAAATGTTATATAGTCAAAGTAAAATGATTTCTCTTGGTTTGCAGAGTGTTTGATGCCTTTTAAACTTTTTTTTACCTTTTCTCTCACATTTTCAATTTGTAAATGAAATACATTTTTTTTCCAAACCCTCAGAACTGACTCACTGTAAAGATGTCAATATAAATAAAAATAAAAAGGCTATAAGATTTTCAAAACTTTCCCTTACTCAATTCTTTTTTTTTTTTTTTTTTCAGTTTATCCTCAGATAAAGTGATCACTGGTATCTAAGAGGGGAACATGCCACCTGACATAGATCCTGTAGTGGTCTGCTCCTTATTTACTGTGTTTAGCAAAAACTGACCCAACATGAGCACTGGCAGACTCAGCCTCTCAGCCTCACTACTGATAAGCCAACTATAGTACAATGATTATTTGACCTTACATGCTAAACAGCATCAACCTACAAGACAGTCAAGACTACAGGAGCATTTACTCCAGCTCAGAGAAACCCTTTCCTGATCAGATGCCACTACTATGGGCCCTTCTTACAGGGAATAATCTGTTGAGAAGATTGCTATGTGCTCTCCAAGAGAGCTGGGCTTGTTTGACAGAAAGTATGCACTTATATTTCCAAACCATTCTCCAAATTAAATTGAAATTTGTAAACAACTTTAATGTCTGGGAAATTTAATTTTGATTTAAAAACGTATTTTGTAGCAAAAATGAGTGCTTGGCTTTTTGATCGTCCCTAATAATAGCAGGGAACTTTCAGTACACATAGATGACAAGTAGTTGGCCAAAAGCAACCTCACTTGGCTGTGTCTACTTTTAGTTGTGTTTTTTGTTCTAGGCTCTTGTGCTACTAAGTATGAATTATATACAGGAGCACACTCACCTTCCATATTCTGGTCTTGAGGAGTTCATGGTGGTCAGACATCATAAGATTAAGCTATAAAAGGAATTTTGAAGAGCTGGGAGTTAGACTCATATTTCTATTAATTAGCATAAGTTTAAAACTTCTCTAATGCTTCTTATTTCTATGTAACTTGCTTGTGGTACTAAATGCAGGTACCATGGGTACCAGCTAGCCATGGCTGCTAGCTAATAAAATGATTATTTTCATCATCTGTAGTAGTTAATTGGAGTGGGTCATGTACCTCTAGGCAATCAGAAAAGAAATCAAAAGGACCAAGTTAATCAGGTTTGAATTTAAAACATCTGCAGGAGGAGTCTTTCAAATATCAGAAGCTAGCTCTGAAGAAAGTGCCACGTGAAATAAATACAAGAAGGGCAGGAAGAAAATTTTCAATCTAAAACATGAAATATCAAAGGAAGCTCTTGTAGGAAGAATGTTTAAGACTTTTATTCTTAAAGTTATATTGCCAGTTCACTTTCTTCCTCCCTGAAAAGTATTTTTCTGCTTAGTATATGTGTCTGAAATGAATGAGAGCAGTAAAAGATTTGCCAAAGCTTATATAATAGACAGCTGGATCCAGTACCTGTTAAGTGTCCCCAAATAAAACATCAGAGATTGTGGGTGAAAGCTCTGAGGAGTCATGTCTGTAAGTGTGTTGCAGTTATAGGACTCCAACAGTCACAGTGAATTAACTGCCTGGGGATTTATGAAGCCTGATACTAACATGATCACTATGCATATAAGAGGTTTTAGGGCAATGTGATGCTCAAAGAGGGAGTTAAGAGACATAGTGACATGGTATCAGAGACAAAGAGATCTTTATATTCTTACTATGTGGTTATGCCGTAGCAAGCAGGTCTGCATGGGAGCTAGAGTTGGACTGCAAAAGAACATGCCAACCCAGTTAAAACAGATATTTTTGCTTAATAAAAGATGGGTGTAATTGGTGGGATACACTGAGGTAAAAAAGAAAAAAGCTTAAGGGGTGAGAGACCATCAACATCACACACAACCACGGGATTCTGCACATGCACACCTACGCTGGTACGCACATAACTACACTCACTCAGTGACTCTCTGGTGCCTGTATTCTGAGGCCAGACAGGGTCCAGAGTTAGGCATGGAGCAGACCATTTCTGGGAGACCAATTAGACTGGTGATCCAAAGGGTGGGCCTTTCCTGGCCATGCTTTCATATGGCATGTATGGACTTACTGAAGATGAAACTCAAAACTCTCCTAGTTTATTACTCTGATTGGGGCAGAAAAGAAAACTGATATAAATGAGTTTTATATTCTTCCTTCCTCCCCCCCCCTTTTTTTCTATTGGAGAAAGAGCTCAGATTCTCTTTCTTTAGGCAAACAAATGAAATAGCCTCTAATTGATCCTCCTGGGCGCGGCAGCAGTCTCAGCCAGTCATGGAAATGGAAACACTGTTGATTTGCTATTGAAAGAAAAGATTCAGCTTTCAAATGCGTCACAGCGTAACAAAGGATGTTTGTGGACAGGCAGAAAGCACAAAGTTTGCACCCAGCTGCAATTAAAAGTGCACAGAAGGCTTGCTAGAGCTAATTCCTGAATGCTGAGCAGACATGAATCAGAGCCACAAGGTACTTGACATTTTGACAGTGTATTTTGCAGACCTTTAACGAATATATAAATGTACAGAGCAAATGATGGGATTTTGCTGAAGAATAAAGCTACCTAACCAACAGGAGACAGCCATGATATATGCTTTTCAAGAATAATGGAAAGAAATAATCAGGTGTAAAAAGCAACACTTGGATTTAAAAATAGGGATTTTCTGTGAGAAATCACAATCATCACGGCATATTTGACAATGGGTGCTTTCCTATGGAATATTGTGCCTAACTTTGATGATCTTAGCAAAAAAAACAATTTTAAAGTTTTAAATATGAAAGGGGGCTGCTGTGCTGGGAGCCCAGGCACATAATCCCAGCATTAGCTTCATCTTACTTCTGGGACAATCCTCTCCAATTAGGCAGTAAAGTTAAACGTTCATGACTTGCAAAGGCAGCCAGGAGAGATGGGAAGAAAGAAAAAGGAGAAGATCACAGTTAGTTGTCCATATTGCCTGAATTATGACAGAGGGATAGCATAAGGGTCTAAATACACCACTCGTTACAGATTTCCCTCAACTGTTGGAAGCATCACTGTAAATATTGCTTTTTTGTTCACAGCTCAGGAGTTACCGTGGACACTGCACAGACGCTCCCAGCGCCCGGGAGCTGTCGTTATACACCATATCACCACCAGCATGGGTTCCCAGAGCCGAATGCAGGCGGTAACTGGCGTCTGCCATCGGCCGTTTCCCTGACACCTCTCAGAGAGGTGCCGCAAGGCATCAGCCCACCTGCACGCACCATGGCCGCCTTGCTAGCAGCTCAACGGTCACCCCTGGGAGGAGGAGGGGCTAGTCATGTGACCACAGAGCCCGCTGCATGCCACCAGCCGCCATTTTGTGTGTGGCAGTAGCCAGACCCATGTCACCGCAGCACACAACATGGCGGAACCCAACCTCTCCACGTCCTCCTTGCCACTGCCCTCCCAGGGGCTGCAGCGGGCCCTGTGGCAGTATTTTATCTAAGGATCAGGGTCAGGTTGGCCACCAAAGGAAAGGCAGGTACAAACACTAGGATGTAAGATCTGAAAACTTTTTTTTTTTCTGTCAAACATTTATTTCTTAAAAATACATATATATAAAAAGAATGATAGTAGTGGAAAGATTTCCTTTCAAATGCTCCCTCTGTCCACCTCTCCCCACATCCCTTTTTAAAATCATAAAGGTTTACAGTGGTGCAGTGGAAGGGGAACTTTGATATCCCCAAATATATTAAGGGAAGGAGCTACTGAATGCTAAAGCAGCGTGACTCTTCCCTTTCTCTGCAGAGACTGAAGAGAGTGAGGGATATACAATTGACCTTGCAGTGATATAACTTTATTAGTGACCCCTCCTGTGGCAGCTTTAATTCCGAGAAGAGACTGGGGAGGTGGGAGGGTCATTCCTCTTCATGCAGCATCTACATTCAGGGTAAAATTCACCCCTTTGCCAAGAAACACTGGTTTTATTTATAGAGACTTCTAATATACTGGGCCACAATCAGCTCTCTGAAAAGGGTCAGCATGAGTCCTGGTCTTGCAGTCCTGTAAAAAAATCTGCTATAGTGTCCTTCAAACTGGAATAAATAAAAACTGTAGTAATGTGCTATCATATGTGTAAGCTCCTGGAGGTAGATGATTTTTTCCTTTATTGTGCTAAGAAAGGTTTCCATGTTAACAGAACAATCAGCTTTTTTTTTAAAGCATAAATTGGCATTTCTAAGCTGCTCAGTGTAGGTGAACACTGTCACTACTGCAGTTTCTTTGCTGCAGGAGACTGTGGAGTGAATAAATAAATTCTCATTTCTAACGTCCTTCTCCTCCTCGAATCTAACATCTGTCACTGAATGAATCAGGGAAGTCAAGCACCGTTGCCTTCCTCTTAATCCTTTGACACATCCATAGCTCACATACTCACGTAACAGCTAAATTCATTAGATATTCTTTTAGAGACTCTTTGATCACAGAATTTCATTGCTATAGCAGAAACTGTTTTTATTATTATTATTATTATTAACAACAAAAGAATCGGCAGTGTCAGTGTCACAAGCCAGAAGAACTAAGAAATGAAAGTACTAACTGATGGTCCATAATGAGTGTTTCAGGCACTAAGTGTGAAGAGGAGTTCATGAAGCATCTGACGGGTATTAAAAGGGATATTCCATCATACTGATTTAGAAATTGAATCACGATTTCACCAACATCATCAAAAGTTAATTCAGTTAGTGTGATCTCTGAGTTCAGATTCACTTTAAAATCAAACTAGTTCTGACCCAATTCTCAGTCAATAAATAAACTTCCTGCATCAGGAGGGGAAGTCTTACAGGTTGGTGGAAAAGCCTTTTTCTTTTGAACATGTCAAGTCATGAGGGATAAAACGGATTTCTCTTCTATGAGTACTACAGAAGTGAAAGTATCAGATAAAAGTACTGACTAGAATAGAAAGCACATATAATCTAACAATCTGTTTTTAGAAATTTGGAGATAAGTATTTTGCAGTCTAGTCTGGCCTTCTTCTCTCTGAAATGAAAGGAAAACTGGTTTTGGTGCCCTCTGTGACATGTTTTACTCACTGCTAAACCTTCTTGTCAAAAATATGCAGCTGCATGTTCTTTCTAGCTCTGGATTTTGCAGACACACAATCTGGTGCACTGCACAGGGCAGTGAGACTTCTTGCTCTGAAGAGGACTCTTTTCTCGGGTCAGCCAGTATAGGTGAATGGGCAGGGAAGGTGGTCAGCTTACCCTGAAAAGAGACATCCTTCCACAGAGCACAGAGATCTTATGCAGATGCCTTATTTGGCCTAGTTGAACACAGGACTGTGTGATGACTACTGGGACCTTTTGTGTTTTCCCCACAGCTTCAAAAACTGTAACTGTTCCTGTATTTAATTTTTCTAAAGAAGGCATGTACTTCATTTCCTCGATCAGACAGGCTGTGATAGACATCTAACACAATAGCACCACTGTTGGTCTGTCTCTTCAACCTTACTCATGTTGGTCTTCCACCTTTTTCCCAGCTTCTGAGTTTAAGTTCTGAGACATGATGGTACACCTACCACTCAGCCCTTCCTTTGTTCATGTCCTTACAAGGTGTGGGCTATGCTGCCTTTTTCAGGGAGTAGTTTTGCTTTTGTATGAACAATTTTAACATCCCATTTTTGTTTTGCTGCAGATGTGCCAACCATTAAGTTCTGGCCTTTGCTTATAGCTGCTTTTCTTATTAATATATAATTTCTTTGTGAGGTATGACGGAGCTGGGAGAAGGATCATGTTGCGGATCATGGTGTATTGACTGTCTAGTCTGGGATTGGAGAGGGTGCCATCAGTCTCTGAGCATCTGACTTAATCTTCACACAGAGGATAAGAATGCAGGGAACTAGACATCTGAATACTTTGTGTAAGGAAGAATGGTGTTACTTTAAGGACCCTCGTGATCTGGCTGTGAGGGCCTATGGGAAAGGACCTGTAAGCCATGGGATCTTGATGGCCCATCAGGAGGAATAATTGGCAGTGTTTCTACCAAGGGCAAAAAGGCAGGGGAGAGGATGAGTTCTGAAAGGGACTTGTGAAAAGGGGCTGGAAGAGCAGCTCCCAACTCCCTACAGAGAGAATGAGGTTTTCATGATGGTAGCATACTTCTTGCAGACCCTAATCAGGTTGCTTTGCCTTGTCTCCCTTGCGTTTACCAAGTTTGACTCCTCTGAGGCAAGCCAACTGCTTATACCCCAACTTGCCATTCTTCCTCTCTCTCTCACTGTATGCTCTCATCTCTTTGCTAAGCTAAGCAGCAAACAAGTGTTGAGCAAAAAGGACTGTGGGTTCAGTGTTACTAGGCAGTGAGTGGGTGATGCAGGTAAGAACCCTTTAGAGGGTTCAAGAGGGGTTCCCAGCCCATTTTGGAGAAAGGAAGTAAATAGGTGATACCAAGATACACTGAGAATCTACTCCTTTTTAATCCATCCATTGCATTTATTGCAGTAAAAAAAAGACATTCCATATAATCACACCCCGATTGCAGATAGTCCATTCCTGGATTCTTAGCATGTTCATGGCAATCATCAGTGAAGGAGCAAAAGCATTTCAGATGCAAGTGTTACTCTGAGTGCCTCACCCACTAGCAGATGGTGTAGAGGGCTGTGGGTGCACACAGCCACCAAGGAAACTGTATCTCACAGAACCCACAGGAAAGGTTCAGGTGGGTGAAAAGGCTTACCTTGTACAAGAGACCACATAGAGCAGAGAAAACAGCTAAAATCTGAAGTATTAGGGAATGTTGGTATCAGGTCTGTCACACAGAGCCTGCTATCTTGCTTGACATAGGAGCTTCACACTTCACACAGGCTTCTTAGCTTGCACAGTGCCTCTAGTGCTCTCCTGCTTGTAGGTTTTCAAGCTGAACCCTTTGGGGACTATGTGACAGAATCACATATTCAGCAAAGGAATTTCTCATCAAAGAGAGAAGTGTAAGGATCAGTGGAGAGCTACCTTTAATGTACCATCTTACTCACATTCCTGACTTCACTCTTGCAAGTTTTGGATTTGGTCAACATTTGTAGGCCAGGCAGCATTTTCTACCTTCTTAATCTGGTCTCTTGCTTCATCTATTTGCTCTCTTATTAAGGGAAATAATCTTTTAAAGCACATTCCATCATCTTTTTTTTCCTCTAGGTTTCAGAAAAAAGCTCTGGGCTACCTCCCTCTCTTTCTAGCAGTGATGGGCTTCTTTACTTGCAATCACTAAAATTCAATGTCCCCACTAGTAGAAAATATTTTGTTGCAGAAAGGACAATGTTCAGTGACCTTTGCCCTGGTGTCTCAAATGCAATCTTTCCATTATGAACTGGTTTCAAGCACAAAAGAAATGTTTTAATCCAGAAATGATGGAGTTTTATAATTTGACACAATCATATCACTAGTCAATTCCACACCATATTCTAAGCAGTCTGTGGTATGTTTGTTTTTTGGTAGGTTGGTTGTTCACAAAATGTACTGTGGCAAATGTACTGTCCTATTCATGGCACAAGATGTACTCATAACATGCATCAAGTTGTTGTTTCTGCCTTTTCCAAAGCAAAGCCTATTCTCTTATTTATCAAAGTGATTTTGTAACTTTTTTCTCTTGGAAACTGTGGCAAAAGGAAACCTTTACAATTCATTGTTTTGTTAAAGCATACTTTATCGTCTAAAATAATTAATCCTCAAAGAACAGATCTGCTTATCAAATAGCATCAGTCATCCTATTATAATGAAAAAAATACTCTTGCTTCTCTGTTGAATTTTCTTCATGTTTAGGTTCTCTGTAGATACTGTTAGTTTTCCTTCTTCAGTTATCTCAGAATCTACTCTCTTTTATCCTTACCATCAGAATTCCATACCACTCTCCTGTAATCTCTTATTTCTTCGCTTTTCTGTCATTCCATACGCAGTTTGAAAACTTCATTCTCAGCTCTTAAATGTATTCATGGTGCAATCTTTATCCAAGTCCAGATAAAGTTAACTGCTTCCAGTTAACACAGTCTATTTTTGTACTTCTTTATTACATCTTTTTGCCATTTATTTGCTTCACCTATTATGCATCTTCCTTCATTCTCTTCTTCATAACCAAAACATCTTTTTGCTTCCAATATGCTTGTCTCCTCTGTAGGGGTCTAGTAAGAACTCTGGGAGATGCCCCCGGATACATAAACTTACACTTGGTTTGAACTCACTAGCCATCTAAACGAAGCATAATTAATTTTAGATTGTCTCAGATCTTGAACAAATTACACTTGCAGTTATTTCTTCTGTGCTTGTTAGTAGATGTAAAGCATCTAGTCTGTTCACTCAGCTGCAAATTAGGAATAAACTGTCAATTTCTTTCATAGGAGAAAAAAATGCAAGACAACTTTCTGTTTTCTTTAGGTCATTTGAAAATCATAGCTTTTAACCTTTCCCTTAACTAAGTCCACAACAAAGAAACCCTTCTTCATGAAAATGCAGCGTTTCAGTGGAAAATGTCTTTAAAACATATTATTTTCAGAAGTCTTTCTTGATTTTCTCCAAAAGAAGATAAAACTCAAGGACTGTTTTTTCTAATGCCTTGATTTGTGTACAATCATTTTACCTTGACAAACTGAGTAGAAAATGGGTGACAAAAGGGACTATTCTCATGGTACCTTTGAACACCTTGCCAATGGAAAATGGAAGCATTGCTCACTGCATGAATTATTTTTACTGATGTCTTAAAAACTACAAATACGACAGCAGAATGCTTTACTGAAAGATGAATATATTGCATAGCATAGGGAGGCAGAGTAGGGTGAAAAATTCTTTTTCGCAAAAAATTTGGGCTTTTTCTCCCCCCTAGAATATCAATGAGATTTATTTTTGTTCAAGAAACATATAGAGTTTAGACACATTCACTTCTGGCTCAACAAATTCCCTTTTTTTTCCCTCCCCTTTATCCCAAGCTGAAAACTGTGACCACAGTCAATTTCCTCGGCTTCACTGAAATGTTCTAAAAACATCTGTGGGAGAAAAATACAGCTTTAGATCAGATTACTTTAAATACTACTTGCTAGTTAGTGGCACTTTAGGGACTAAGCGAAGTAATAAAGAGAATGACCTCATGTGAATTGCCTGTTTACCAAGAAAGTGGCTAGTGGGCATCGACCTAGAACAGCTAAATACATACTATTTTCGCTAACGTTTACTGTCACTGGATGTACTCTTCTCTTTTGTACTCTAATCTCACTCTGAAATTATTTTATAGCTGTTAGATATCTCTAGTGACTGGTAAGATGATATACAGGCTTTTGCTTTATCTTATCAAAGTCTCATATGAGTAAATTCTGACCAAAATTTTATTACTGTCCAATATCTAGTGTTTCTGGAAGCTTTTGTGAAATGAATTGTTTTTGCAGGCTAATTCCCAAATCCTGAACCTAGCTAGTGACCAGTCCACTGTCTTATAGTTAGATCTGTTTTCCCATGTTGAGTTGAGCTGAATCATCATAGCAATCTTTCTTTCACTTATCTTCCCACTAGGGATGACTCTTCCATAAAAAAGGGATGACCTTTCCATAAAGTTCTTGGAAAGGAAAATACAAGAAACACATTTTCTTAGAGCTTGAAGCCGTTTTTGTTATGTGTTTATGGTAATCTTCCTGGATGTGCACAAGTTGTTGAAGACACATACCAGCAACCAGTTAATGCACCGTTCTTTAAACTTACTGTTGTAACAGAGTTTTCCAGAACAAGAAAGGTGTGACTGCCTTTAGAATGAACTGTAAAAATTTGCATCAGCTAAGAAATTATTTTAGGATGTGTTTTATAGTATATCATTGGGCCCTCATTCAGTAAGTACTCTTCATGTACATACTTAAGTTTGGGGAATTGTAGCTGATAATGGATTTGATACATTATATATCATGATTATCGTTAGAAACATTGTTTTGAAATATTTGAGGAACATACATTGATGATATCACAATTCTGACACTCTTACCCTTAAACTAGTATGTCTGAGACTACTTTAAAGAAGAAAAATCGATTCTTTTCCTGACTAGAGGATTAGGATAGGTTTATGGAATCACATCTGCTTGGTGGAGAGAATACTGATGCATCAGCTGTAGACTTCATTCTGTTCTAAAGCAGTTGCACTGAAAATATGTCTACTTAGTTTAAGTCATCTGTAAAAATAAGTTACTAGATACAAATAACTACATGATTGCTTAAATTATGTTTTGCTGCTGTGTTTTGATCTTAGACAATAATTCCAGTGCTTACAGAGGTCCTTAATATATATTAGCCTTAAAAAACGTACATATCTTTACTCCAGGCATTGAACCATGGCTTATGTTAATTATTTTGAAAACTGTCTTTCTAATTTGATTTACATTAACATATAGATACTAATGAGATTTGAACAAGAATCTGGATGCTACTGCATGTTTAAAAGTCATTGCGTTAGCCAGATGCCTAGAAGATTGATTGCTGTTTATTTTGATATCAGTTAGTTTGTGCTTTTAAAATGAAACTTGTTAACTGTCATGTATCAACTAGATGCTCAGCCCATAAAATTTATGTGATTTTGTGACATAATCAGTGGCATATGCTCACAGATCTACGTATTGAAAGCACCACGTTTGACCCTCTCAACATGTAATACTTTTCATTCTTTATTACCTTAGTTAGAGCCAAAAAGGCACTATACAGTAAAATATCTCAATCTTCAAACTTACATATGCATATTCTTAACTTCACTTATTGTTATATGCTTCTGCATTCACCTGTCTTAATTAAATCATGTGCATAAATTAAGCTAAATACCATGAAAACAGCATCTGCAGGATTGAGTCCACATGGCTCTGGATAATAAGTGCACGTCTTATCATTCATATTAACCTGACTATTATCATCTGAGCAGTGATCCACAACATAGTGCCCAAACCAAGCAACAGATTTTTAAATGATACCTGGATCCACAAGTTAATACTCAGAAGTTTATTAAAGAAATAGGATTATATAAGAATGAGGTATCACAGTCATAACAAATGCACAGGATCTTACAAATGTCAACATTTTAACAGAACATTTTGAAGAACATTCTGCTTTTCTGAAAGAAAGAAAAAAAAGTCTTGTTTTTTTTTACATTTTTGTATTTTATAGTGAATTCATTGAGCTTATTAATGAGAGAAATAGTAATTCTTGTCACCTTGAATATTCTTACTAACAAGCAAACTAACTGGTACTATGTACTGCACAGTCCCTTCTGTATCTCTGACCTCCTGGTTTTGTTAGGTCTCTCCTGGCAGCTAGTTTACATGGTGATTTAATGATCTGAAGATAATAAGTCTTGTAGGAATAAGATGATTCATATTTTGTTTTCGCTCTGGACTGATCTGAAAATGCAAAGCTGGGTTTGCAGAAAGGAGTTTTAGGGCACTAAACCATGACAGTATCATTCTTCCTCTTCAAAAAAAAATTTTTTTTGTGCTCTTTGGTTTGAGCCACAGATGAGTTGTAAGTATGTTCCCTTAGCCATTTGGGGTAAATATCATAAAACTTTTGGGACAGCAGTTTTATTTTTTGTTAGAGTTACAGTTTTGTTTCAGTCTTAAGGTTAACCTATCAGTCATTAAAGCACATTTTTTCAGCATTTTGAAAAATGATGGGGAGAACAGAAACTATCAGAGGAGGAAAAGGAAAAGAGCATATGTAATACCAAATTTCATCAAATTGCTTACATATACTCTTTTTCATTCCATATAACTTTAAGAATCTAACTGATGTGCCTAAGTTACTGGCATAGTCATTATACAGTGTATGGAGTAAGTGGGCATATCAGCTTAGCTGAAATTTGGACAGATATCTTTTTTGACTGGACAAGGAGTTGTGGTCCATATGCTTTGAGTGTGTGTGCCTCATATAGATGCCTGAATCTGTGTAAATTCAAGTAGAGGACTGTTGGACCTGCAGTGAATTAAGTGAAACTCCTGTCAGCTTTAATGAAAAGGCTCCCTAAATGCAGTTAAGTTTTAGTTCACTGCTTTATTTGATGGCCTAATCAGAAATATGAACATCATGTTAAAAAAAAATCTGTTGAGTAAACATTTCATCCTGATTATCTTAATAATCTCTTGCTACCTCTGGATAAGGGCGAAACATTCAAACTGGGATTTTTAGGGTTATTTTTGACTAGAACTTACTTTTTCAATATTTGTGTATGAGATTTATTTATATATGTGTGGCTGTCCTTTTGATTCTCAAGTATGATTTGTTCAGTGAAGACGGATTGCAATTATCCAATTGTCAAAAATAGATTTTGCTGTATTAGGCATATTCTCAATTGTCTATGTTGTTTTAAGTCTTAAATATAGTTTACTGAGTTCCACACAAGAGCTGTAACATGAGTGAGTGTTTCTAAGTTAAGAGTCCATTGAGAAAATGGACTTTGTCTAAAAGAACCAACGATCTCCCTTCAAAGATGCCATGTCCTTTTCATAACAGCAAATTTGCCTCAAGCAGTGTCTGACTGAACTCTGGAATTTCCAGCAGACTCAGATATTGCTTAAGAGTATGACTTGAAGTGGAGGGAGGAACACATGTACATATGAAGTTTTGTAAAGCTACTTGAGAAGAAACACATTCCATGGAACTCCACTGTGTTTGATTTCTGTGCCTTTGGACAGCTTTGCTCTGTACATATTAAGCAAGCAATATTGTTACTGAGGCTAGACCAAGACACACTAACTAGTAGTGTGATTAACAGACCTATCTGTTTTTATAAATTTAACCTCTGACACATTGTAATCAGCACTCATATTTCTAGTTTTAGAATGCAGCCTGTTTAATTTCATTCCATGTTGCACCTTCACATAAACACTGTCAAACCTCATTTGGAAAGAGAAAAAGAGCCTAAGAGATATAGAGATTTCACATCTTAGTACACAATGAAAACACTTTTTGAAAGGAAAAATGCTGACCAATGATACATTTCTTAAAAGCAAAAACATGTTTTGCAAGACAAGCCCTATGATAATACATGCAAGCCAGTATTTTTCCAACAGCTCAGTTATCTGTTTCATGGTGAGGGGCAACGCTTGTCAGATTAATGTTAGGTTTGACTGCTTTGGAGTCTCATATTTCATTTTAACAAGATGTATCTAGTGCAGTTGCAAAGCTGTAGTGAAATTAGTTTTTAGACAAAGAGCTAGTGAAGGCTTCATGTGCAAATTCAGCCACAACATAAATGGGAGTGTCTGTGCAGCCACAGGCAATGACTGTTTTATGCAATATGGTAGTAAATCATTCTGTATGGTATTAAAGTAGAAGACGACTAAGTCCCAGTTCTCCTCAAGTAAATTCCTGCCAAACTCTATACAGTATTGGAGATATATTTTGAAAACTAAAGTGATGTCAGTCCTCCTGAGGAGCAAATAACATTCACAAATACTGAACAAAGGCGCTCTTTAAGACTCTGAAACAATGAATAGCTACTCATGTGCTTACTTGACTCACATGGACAGTCAATGGACTCCCACATGTCAGAAGGGAAGCAGGTGCACAAATCTCTGCAGGTCTGTGTTTAATTCAGCTAAATGTAGTTATTTTTACTCCTTTCCCCTGCAATATAATACCATTAAGTTCATTTTATCCTATTGTCTACTTTTTCAGTGTTACTTTCATCACAGTGTAATTCTGATTTGAGCTTCATGTCTCATTGTTAGTAAATTAATACCTTTTCACTTGTATTTCTTATTTAATTATGTGGGCAACTGCTACATGGGGAATTATAAAGACTATAAAAATGAGAACTTGGGTGAAGTAAAAAAAAACCAGCAAAAATACATGCATTGACAGCTCTCTCCTGTAATATATTGAAAAGTGGTAGTGCTGTTATTCATACCTTTGACTCATTCAGACATCCACAGTTAAATAGCGTCTCGTTTCACAGAGGTACATCATTAGTTTTTCAGTGAAGACAAATGTGCTGAAATTATGCCTCATGGTCCTTATTGCTTATTTATTAATGTATTCATGTAAATTTCCATATGATATATCTAGCCAATAACCTATCTGGGCACAAATATGTCTGTATATATACCAACTAAATACTACAAGAAAATATTATTTCCAAAATTTCAAGAAAATGCCACAAATAAAAAAATAGTCTATATAAACGTCATGCACATTAGAGAACTTTTGTTTGTGCACAAAAATCTTTGTGAAGTCAATAGAATTCTCTGCACGAATATGTCAATACCATTTTAAAGATTGAGCAATGACCAAAACAATGTCCAAATATGATCTCTACATGTTTTTCTTAAACCTAAAATTTAGTTATCTATTTTAGGTTATCATCTAATCTTTTTTTCAGGATTCAATATAAAAGGAGATAGAAGACATGTCATCTTCTCTACCTAAAGCACTTATCTATAGATGGGCTGAAGTTTCCCATCTCCCTCCATTTGCTATAGTAGGAGTATGAAAACTATTTAGATAATTTAGGTGAGATGAATCACCAGCAATGTGTACCAAAGATTAGCCTTTATTCTTATGTGCTTTGACCAAATGACAAATAAAAGTATCTGTTGCTTTCTTCATGCAAAGGACAAATGAAAGTATCTGTTGCTTTCTTCGTGAGTAGCAAAAACATGAAGTGAACTTGGTTACAAGTTAAGTAGGTATCTATTCCCCCAGGCATATACACAAAAATGTGGCAGTGATATATAGACATGGTATTCTTTCAGCCACTCTCAAGAGATACTTTGAGCATCTTGCCTTCTTGGATTTTGCACATTTCCAAGAAACATCCTGTGATATTACTTCACATAACTGATGACAAGTTTGAGGCTTAAAAATCTATTAATATGCCAGTTAGATTCAGCTGGTGTACTTTACTTACTTAGAAAAAACGAACTTCTTTTGCTCTGTCTTTATAATTAACGCATGAAGACAATGGAATCATTGGATATGACCTGCTGATTGAATGATCTTTCCCACGTAGAATTAAGGACTATTGGGGAACACTATTCTTGAGCACCCTAAGTCAAGTTCTTGCAAATTGCAGTTGCATAATAAACATAGAGACCTCCATTAAATATGGAAAAGTGCTATGAATTCCCTCTTCCTCAGAAAGAGATTTCTGAGTTACTGTTGCTATGGCATCCTTCAGTTACTTTGTACCCACTACTGCAGGAGATTCAACAAAATCCTTCTGCATACAAGCAGGTGCTTTGATTTTGGAATTGTTCACATGCTTTAAATTAGACATCTGCAGGAATGCCTTGCTGAACAAGACCTCCTGTCTCTTTTTGCTTTTCTTCTCAGCTTGCAAGAAAAAGAGATATGTCTTAAATGGTTTTAACACAAATGGGTCACAAGCTGCAGATTCTGATTTATAGCCTGAATGTAGCTGGATTTTGTTGTTAGAAATCATTCTGCTTAAAATGTAAATAGCTTTATGTGAATATTTTATTAGGACAACACAATGGCTCAAAATGCATTGTAGAAATTCAGAATTCCTTTGCTGCCATAAAATCATTCTAGAAAATCAGCATATCACAGAAGCTAAGGCTGTGATTTTGTAAGACAAAGGATTTAATCAGTTTAAAGTGTGTTAGCTTTAAAAAAATACATTGTTTCACGGTTTGTTTTTGTTTCAGATTTTTGCGTGTTTGTTTAAAGCATGGCCATACAAATAGTTGTGTTGGCAAAACTGAGGGTAAGAAACAGTCAGGAAGGAGAAGCGAAGGGCAGAGGGAGGTAAGCGGAGCAGGAATGCATTAGTATTGCTGCAGGCAGCTTTTTTTTCATGTGAAATCACAAACAGGCCACAGAATGCCTGGGAATGTCACTGAGTCCATCCCTTTTCTCAAGATAGGATCGCACTTCACAGCTAACCTTTTTTTAAAAAGATTCTGAATGATAGATATTTCAAGATTAGTCTAAGCAATCTATTCCTATGATTATCTTCATCTGTTTATAAATATCAATGAATATACATAATAGTAGCAGTTCTATTATTACTACTGCTGTTAATCATAATCATTATTTCCTTTTATTTAGTTGCAAGATTTATCTTTTTGTTTTTAATAAGTTTGAGCATTGGAACAAGGGACATTGCTAATTCTTGATTCAGAATTAATTTCTATAAAAAATAGAGTGATCCATTCTGATTGTATAAACAAATATACACCCTACAAAGTACAAATATAACTAACAATTCACTAGTAATATGCATATTTTTTCTTATAATAATCTTATTATGAAGAGCAATAATGATATAATCCAGCTAAAACCTTATAAAAAGAATTATGGGCTTTAGAAGTAATTCATTTGATTTAAGATGAAACCATTTGCTTCTTGCTTAAAATGTATATATACAAATATATATATACTATTATTGCATTGGAGACGGATTCCTTTCAACCCCAGACTCCAATTCCTATTACAATTCTTCAGCAATAAGTAGCAGTTCTAAATCTTCCCAGTGGTATTGGCTACAGTTCTTGCTGTATTAATAGAAGCTTTCATCCCTCTTAATTTTTCTTTGTGTGACAAGAAGCCACATATCTGGAGGAAATACCCTGCCAATAAATTGTGGCATCCTATGGTAAGCTGAAAAACCAGGTGAGAAATTAAAACATGTCTCAGGACTAAGGAGACTAGCCAGGCTTATGCTAACAAAACTTCTATTGTATAATATTATCAGTGCATTTTGCATATAGATTAAAAAAAAAATCCAGTCAGAAGTTAGGAATTTTCAATATACTCTTTTACATCTATTAATCCATGTATCTGCATTACCAGCACTAAGGAAGTAAGGACTGTTTATTTTAACATATCTTTTAAAGAGACATTAAAATCACTGAAGCCCCTAGAAGCATCAGAGAATGCAATATGTCAGTATGTTTACTATTAGACAGTTGCTTTTGATGACTGGCTACCTGCCAGCATGTTATCCAAATGTTCATTAGTAGGCCTGTCCTATAGCTGAAAATTTAGGATACTCAGGGAATTAGCAACACTCTGCAGAATGATTATGCAGGCAAGATCAGTTGTCCAAGTAAACAGATGTTAAGTCTAACAGCTATCTGGTGCCTGTCAATTTGAAGAACTGGCCATGAGAGAAGTCAGTTTTGTGTAAATAAATAAAAGCAAAACTTTGAAAACATTTGGTTTCTGAACTCGGATCCGGATAACTTAAAAGAGAACATCTGAAATATGCAGTTAAAATAGTCACTTTTATATCTCTGTTTTAAGGATATTCTTGACATTATCATCATTATCACTGTTCACAGTTTGGGATTCACAGGATTAAAAATGACTGTTATGAGAATGCGATTAATATAACTATGTCAATTAGTACTTTTATGACACAAGTAAGAAATGAACTGCTGAAGATGAGCCTTTAATGTTTATCAAATGAAGACTCTTGTTGTGCTTAGATCTGACACAGCCATACAACCTTCATTCACAGTTTTCAGGGAACTGTCATCAGTTTTTTACTTCCTCTTGCAATTTTATATATGTGTTTTCTTCCTAATATAACTTAATTTACACAATGTTTCACCTAGGATAAAAAGCAAAGTCTCTTTTGCTATAGGTGGCAGCACTAACTTACCATAAATGATGAATTTCCTTCCCTTGAAGGAAATAGATTAAAAGATACTTGGGCAGATTATGACTTGTATGCAAACTAATTGCATTTAAAAATTACAGATGATCAACTCTGTTAGTCATATAGGAGGTTCCTATAATATTTCCAAGGGATTGAAAAACTTCCTGGGCAACAATGAAGTACATTTACAGTGCCTGAGGCCATGACTGTAAAGGTAATATAAAGCCAATAAAATTATGTTTGCATATTACATTAAGAAATAAACTGATTGCTTAGTAAGCTGACAGAAATAAGACCAAAAAAATGCACTATTAACAAGCTTAATAAAAATGTTCTTAGTCTGTTTGGCCTGGAGGCTAAACTAAACAGTCAGGTTTTCTGAAGTTATTTCTTTAAGTAAAATTAAGATCAACAAACTTCTTTGAAGTAACCATATTTATTTGCAAAGAATGGATACCATGTTTTCCAAAATAACAAAGATTTCTGGGGGAAAGAAGGAGGAACATTTTTCTTATTTCTCAGAGTTTCATGGGCATTTCACCCCCAAAACTGTTTCTTTTCGCTTTCTCCAGGTGTGCTTTAATGTTTTGTTAATTGCTGTTTTACTTATGCTCACAATGATAGACACCCGCTTCCCTCCAAAAAATAATTCTTAATGCTACCCCCTCCCCAGTCCAGCTCAATTATTCAGAAGTTTTTTATGTGAGCTATGATTTTGGAATGGGTCCTACTGTTTCAAGGAACTATGAAGTTAAATGTGTCTGCTTCTTACATGAGTAATTACTATCAAACTCATCAGCTTCAACATAGTTTTGCTCAGTTCCCATAACTGTGCAGAAATAATCCAAAATGACAGTGTTCTGACCAAAAGCACAAGAAGATAAACATTTTACATAGTATGATATTATAATGTAAGTTTAACTAGCTGTGTGTTATGTGACTTTGTCTTTTGGGACATCTTTTATTAGCTCTCATCTCTGTAGGGTTTTTTCTCTGTATTTTCTTTTTTTTTCAATTTTGTTTGATTACCTTTCAAAGAGCAATTATATTTATACAGCATCTATATATAAATATAGATATAAATACATGTACATCTGTACATGCACATTGTTTTTTTTTTCAAATTTTAGAATAGTAATTTAGAAAATTTTAAGTTCCTAAACAGAAAATAAGCAGCAGGAAGAAAAAGACCCTATTAGTGTTCTAGTGGAAGAGAGAATGTTACGTCAATATACCCTTACTAGACACTTGAGAGCCCATGAAAGAAAGAGATCTTATGCATGTGCTAGCTATATGAAAAGCAGCAGGCAAAGATTTTACTGTAGTAGCCAAATGAGAACTCATTCTTCAGTCAGTATTCCTCACATTAATTCTTTGATGCATAATAAAATGCAAAATAAAACTTTTTTTTTTCTGTAGTGAGTGTAATTGTACTGTTTCCCTCATGTACATTTTCTGACGCTTAATTAGGGGTGATTAGACTGAAATCATGGCTGCTTTTTTTGTTAGATTCAATATAAAATATAAACCAATCAGGAGACAAATGCACTGGATATCAGACTATATTAGTGGGCTTGTGGAACTATTTGCTTTTCTAATAAGAAACTCTTCCAAACTTAACTTCCACAGCATCAATTTCTAGAATACTGAAATTCTCTCCTACTGATATAGATGTTCAATACAGATATTGGATGTCATCTCCAGACATATGGAGGAAAAGAAGGTGATCAGGAGCAGTCAGCATGGATTCACCAAGGGGAAATCCTGCTTAACCAACCTGATAACCTTCTCGGATGGAATGACTGGCTGGGTAGATGAGGGGAGAGCAGTGGACATTGTGTCCCTTGACTTCAGCAAGACTTTTGACACTGTTTCCCATAACATCCTCCTAGAGAAGCTCAGGAAGTGTGGGTTAGACGAGTGGGCAGTGAGGTGGATTGAGAACTGGCTGAAGGGCAGACCTCAGAGGGTCATCATCAGTGGCATGGAGTCCAGTTGGAGGCCTGTGGCTAGTGGTATCCCCCAGGGCTCAGTACTGGGTCCCATCCTGTTCGTTTTCATCAATGACCTGGATGAGGGGACAGAGTGCCTCCTCAGCAAGTTTGCTGATGATACCAAGCTGGGAGGAGTGACTGAGACACCTGAGGGCTGTGCTGCCATTCAGAGAGACCTGGACAGGCTGGAGAGTTGGGCAGAGAGGAACCTCATGAGGTTCAACAAGGGCAAGCACAGAGTCCTGCACCTAGGGAGGAATAACCCCCAGGCACCAGTACAAGGTGGGGCCTGAGCTTCTGGAGAGCAGCTCTGCAGAGAAGGACCTGGGAGTGCTGGTGGATGACAAGCTGCCCTTGTGGCCAAGAAAGCCAATGGTCTCCTGGGGTGCATTAGGAAGAGTGTTGCCAGCAGGTGGAGGGAGGTGATCCTGCCCCTCTACTCAGCCCTTGTGAGGCCTCATCTCGAACACTGTGTCCAGTTCTGGGCTCCCCAGTACAAGAGAGACATGGAGCTACTGCAGAGAGTCCAGCATAGGGCTACAAAGATGATCAGAAGGCTGGAGCACCTCCCCTGTGAAGAACGGCTGCGAGAGCTGGGCCTGTTTAGCCTGGGGAAGAGAAGCCTGAGAGGGAATCTTATCAATATGTATAAGTACCTGAAGGGAAGGTGTGAAGGGGACGGGGACAAACTCTTTTCAGTTGTCCCATGTGACAGGACAAGAGGCAATGGGCAAAAACTGAAGCACAGGAAGTTCCGCCTGAATGTGAGGGGTAATTTCTTCCCTGTGAGAGTGACAGAGCACTGGAACAGGTTGCCCAGAGAGGTTGTGGAGTCTCCTTCTCTGGAGATATTCAAGGCCCACCTGGATGCAACCCTGTCTAACATGTTCTAGGTGACCCTGCTGAGCAGGGAGGTTGGACTAGATGATGTCCAGAGGTCCCTTCCAACCTTACTGATTCTGTGATTCTATGATTATGCTGTGCTTTGTCCTGGAATTCAGCTGTGTATTATCACTGCTCATTTTCAGGTCAGTACTATGAACAAATTCTACTAAAGACATCCAGTCTCTAGATCCCGCTCCTTTTCATCTTTTATTTGTGTTCTGAAAACACAACCTTTCCTTTGAAAGTATCCTCACTATTAAAGAATCTTCTTTGTGTTGGCAGTTATTTTCCTATCTCTTCTAGAAGTGGCATTAGCTTTCTGAATATCATTATCCTATATCACTCAAATTCTTTCATTCCTTCTTAGATGTTTTAAAGTAACTGTAGATTTTGACTTTTGACAAATACAGGACATCCAGGGACACGCTGTACCACACCACATACATAGTGCTTTATGAACCATCAATGGAAAATAATTGCTCCTAGTACTCTTGATAATGCTTTAGAAGAGTAGAGAGCTAAAAAGTATGACCATCAAAGCCAAGTAGAGAAATTATGAGTAGTATTCACTTTCTGAGTCACTGGTTGATACTGAGAAGGAAGAAAATTTTAAATATTATTGTTGTCAGACTTTGGTTTCCATCATAAACCATCATTTACAGAGCTCTTAATTTCCCTTACTCTTCTGCATCAGAAAACATACATCTGCAAAAAAAATACATTAATAAATTCACATTCTCTGCTATTTTTTCATATGTAGTTGCACCTGAGATAGATCTCATATATACACTAGTAAACCTATGCCAAGGAGATAGCGAGAGATTGCCATCACAAAAATTGCTATAGAAAGGCACAAACAAAGTCTATACAGCTAAGAGCCAAGATTTTCAAAATTAAATGCCAAATGATAGGCTTCTACATGCACATTTAGGATTCCTGCCTGTTTTTACAAAAACTGTTGTGCACCAACAACTCCCATTAACCTCAATTGGAGTAGCACTTAAGCTCCATTGTTCCCTAGAGGAACTAGACCTTTACCAGGGTGTCCCTGTCATTTCAGATTTTTGTTACATTGTTTCTATGGCTGGCCTAGCTCTGTTGCTAAATACGGTGGTAAAACGTGAACGAAAAAGTAGATGAAATTCAAATATTCCTTTTTTTCTCTCCTTTCTTTCACCATATTATTCCAGACTAATGATAAAAAAAAAAAAAAAAAAAAAAAAAAAGAGAGAGAGAGAGAGGCATTTTAGGAGTTCATTTGAAAACTCACCCAAAGACTGAACTTTTGATACAAAACAATGTCATATTTTAATCTCAAAGAGGATGGATTTTTTTCTCTGAGCATATATGTGATGCATGCAAATTCCGCTATTAAAATCTGAAATGCTACAATGGAGAAATTCTTTTAATACATTCTGGTTTAGTGCACTCCCTGCCAAAATTCTTTGCAGCATTAGATGAGGCTGCTGTCATATAAATCCCCAACTTGCCTTCTTCTAGAGGGTCTGCGCTGTACCAGCTACACCCACCCACTTTATCCTCAACTCCTTAACTCTACCCACTCCTGTGACAGTTATGTTAATTTCTATCTCCACTCAAGCTTGAAGAACTTTTTGTCCTCCTAAAAAATTAGCCATTCCTTTCTCTTTTCTCCCATATTTGTTTTAAAAATCCATCTCCAATCCTTTCTCAAATAGTCATTCTTTGACAAAACAAGAGATAAATTTAGAAAATTATTGTTGCAATTGTTAATTAGGGCTTTGCTTAGAGAAGCAGGAAGTTCAATGAGGCACTACCAGGAATCATTCAATTGACAGTAGACTGAAAACTGTACTAAGGCTAAAATGCAATTGCAGTTTAGGCCACAAGTGAAAATAATGTTTTAATCTCATTCTAGCATGTCATTCTCATACAGACTTTTTTTTTTTTTTTCAATATCAATGTTTTTTTCCAGGAGAAAGGAAAAATCAGTGGCTTGTTGATAGCTTGTTGATTAGTGGCAGTGGGGAGAAATGAGCTTCCCTTTCTGATGATCAGTATGTGGGTAACTGATCACTGAGAAGACTTGGGCTGCAGTGTAACAGCACTGGAGCAGTTCAGTTAAGATCAGTTGTTAATTCAAGTGTGATAGCAGCCTGAAATAGAATTCATCTCTCTCTGTCCCTTCCAAGGTCTTTCCTCTTATATTTGTTAACTTTCCTGTTGTTATATTAAACATTTGTCGTTGTGATAAGCTTCAACTCTCAGTTCCATTAATCACCTAAAAACATATAGTCTTTGGAGTGGAGTTTTTTTCTGCTCACTTTCACAATGCAGAGAGAAAATTAGAGGGTTTTGTATTTTTCTAATGCAATATAAAGTGTGATACAGTACAGTGAATCAACCTTTCAGTTTCTCTTCCCAACCTTGCTCTGATTGTTATCTGACCTCAGAGGGTTAACATCTTCCTGGGTACTTTATCTGAGAGTGTAATATAGGTAAACGATAGGATAGCATGTTTATGTCCTATAGATAAGTCAGTCAGATGAGTGAACTGTGGAGATTCAAGTACATTTAATTAGGTCTATAAAGGCTATATGATCAGACTGGTAAAGAAGGAGCCAATCAAGATTAAGTGGCTATAGATTTTGATCAGCTGTTGAGACTGATCAAAGACTCATCTGAAAAACTGATATGGTTTGACGGAGTTTTCACTAGCCCCTGAAGAAAGATTGGAAGTTCACTGACTACTAGGAGACAGCTAAAGAGGATGATCTTGCACAGGAGAAAAGACTCTTGAAAAAGCTGCATACAAGAGTTGCAAGGAAACTAAAGAGGAGGGTGTGTAGCTTCTCCATAGATATTTCTGCTCTATATTTTCATTCTGGCTGTAATTATGAACAGCAGTGGTAGGAATTGTTGAGACTCTTGGCTTCCTTGAGCTTCAATTACTCTGTATCACAGAGGGGGGAGGTGTATTGTAATTCACAGTAATCACATGGCTGGAGCTCTAGAAAATGAATGTCCTCAGGATATGTGCCTGGAAGAGAGGCATTAGTCTTGGGACTTTGGTAGTCAGATTAGAAATTCTTAGTCCTCAAGAGTGATATTAGAGGACCTTCAAGAGACTGTTCTCAAAAAGCCTAAGTCTGACTCAGTGTTTGGACTGAGATTCAAAAAATTTAAAAATTCATGTGTGTCCAGTGGGAGAGGGAGCCAAACAGCAGCCTCCTGAATGATGAAAAAATGCTGCTCAACGAGGACTTTGACAAAATGATGCAGTCCAATATCTTTAAACAAACTACAATGACAGAAACATTGTTTTAAAGGGAAGGACAGCAGTTCAGCCTGTGATAAAATAACAATTCCCTTAAGCTCTGAGCAGACACCAAAGACCTCTGTTTCACTTTTGGACTGTCTTCATTTTCTTTACTGTAAAACTAGCCTGTCTTCTTGTTTCTCCATTTGAGCCACAGCTATTTTAGAAATAATTGCCTCTCATAAATCTCTTCCTGGTATTCTATTTTTGCTCCCCTCCTTCACTGTCTACAGAACTATAGAGAACACTTTCATCAACTCATCATGTTAAAATAAAGAAACAAAACCACTAGCCTTCTGACTGCTGTTTTTTAAAAACTTAGATTTTTCAGCATCAGGTATCCTCTTCCTTTATGACATTACACTTTTCATTTCTATCTATCTGCCATAAACTGGGGTCAGTTTTGGTGATAGTATTAAGGAATGGAAAGCAATTAACCAGAAAATGTAAATCATAGAAACAGCATTTACAGCAAGGCACTGGTCACATCACTTCAGAACTGATTGCATTTCTCCCTTGTGTCAGTATGATGTCTCCTGGTTGTTTGGTAATGTCTGGGAGCAGCAAGAGCCGGCTGCTCGCTATGGGACGGAAAGTCAGGCACTGAGCAGTAACACCACTTGGCAGGGCAGGGGCCAGTCCCATAGCATGCAAGGTGAGCAGGGCATACCTGGAGATCGCAGCCAGGTTCAGCCAACAGTCCAGATTAGCAGACAATTCTGTGGTGATGAGGCAGATCTGATGTCAGTTCAGGAAATCAGTCTGCAGGTCACAGTTGGGATCAGGCCCAGTGAAGGTAACCTGGGTCAGACACAGCCCATGATGGCCAGGCAAGACCATGGGCAAGGGGACAAGCTAAAGCTGGACTAGGTATTCAGCCTGCTGGTTGGGGTCAACAGGACAGGTGGTCAGGAAGGAGCAGGGCTGTGCGGGGAGGTCGAAATTGGCAGTGCTCTGGTGTTGTGGGGCAGAGACTGACAGCCCAGGCCTGGGCCAGCACAGGGATGGAGGAGCCTCCAGTGGAGTCTGGGAAGGGCCTGATAGTGCCCTCATGGCCCTGAGAGACAATCCAGAGCAGAGTCCAGATCCACCTAAAATGTAACTACATCACAAAAAGAAAAACTATTGTTCTTATGACCTTAGTCCTTTTGTTTGTACAACTTTAAAATTTGCTTCTGAAATATTACTCTTGATGTGGAATGCAAACACAAAGTTGAAACACATTTTGGGGCACTTAGAGCATGCAAATTACCTGTACTTTTGTGCCCTGAAAAGAATAAATAAATAAAGTTAATATATAGTTGCTAAATTTCAAAGGACCAAGAAATTCAAAGAATAATCTAAAAGCCTGATTGCTTTTATCTAAAACATTAAAATAAACATAAAAAATAACACTGTCAAGCAGATTCTACTGGATGTCTTGCAGGAACAGGTTTTCTCCTGTGTTTTAATGCCTCTTGTTTTAATTTACTCAGAAAATTTAGTGATAGAATCATTTCCATTACATTTCTGCCTATGGCTCTTTCCAAAAAGTGAAAAGCATTGCAAAAGCATGTCAAGAACACTTAAAATAAACCTGAAAACATACACAAGTTCCTATAACCTCTGGAAAGGCTTAGGGGTTACTCTTACACTGATTGGGTAGATTTTTCTAGCCTTTGCAATAAATCCTTTAAAAGTTTTTATTGTGAAATAAAGATTCAGCAGGCCATTTTCATTTAGGATACGGAATTTTCAAGGCAAATATCAGAGGTATTTGTACAAGCTAAACAAATATTGGAATGTATAAGAAGAAACAAACCCAAGGGAATCAAAGTTAATGTCATGAACCATTACGAATCTGGAGGGAATAATGAAGGAGAATCTGCAAAAGCTCATTAAAGTTAAACATCCTTTGAATGTACTTCTATTAGATCCTAATTAATTTATGATCTTTCAGAAACTTTCAGGAAACTGTCATCAAGCTATTGTAAAGAGGAACCATAAAGTTAAAAATGTCAACAGAATGATAATAAAAAGAAAAAAGAAGAAGCAACATACTAGTTCAAAGTCTAACTTATTAATAGAATGCTTGGAACTCAGAGTTCACCAAAATCTTCATCTTTACTAACCTGGTAAGATCTGCGCTTTGAGTCTGTGTTCATCATGATAGAGAAAATGGCAGCTCAGAAATAAAAGTCAGAAAGGCACTGTGATTATTTAAAGATGTGATGTCGTCATTGTTATTGTCTTTATAGAATAATTGACCCTGCACAAGTAGGATTTTGGATTAACCACGGAAGTGATTGTAACCATAGAATCCTTTTGTGACTTTACTAGGCCTGTTTTAAGAATTCAGGAGGCATCCATCAGCATCCCCTTTAAAATGAGAGGTGAGGGGCCTGAACCTGGTGAGTCTGCACTTAAAATGGCACTGTACTTTATACAATAGGTGTATATTTGGGATTTCACAAATACTGAGGAGATAACTGCATTTCTATCAATGCATGAGTCATACAGACAAAGCAGTACACAACATACACAATGCAGGTGCTATCAGTAAAACTCATGGTCACAGCAGACATCCCACTGCTTAGTCTCAGTATTGAGAGATTTTGCAGTTGAACTGAAATACCGGATTAACTCCCTTACTCTGGCAGCCCAAGATGTCAGAACTGAGACTTTCTACTGTAGCTGAAGCAACTTGGCTGAGACTTAGAGAATAGTGTCCCAGGCTTCACAGAAGTTATTCCCAGAAACAAGTCTCAGAGAAAGCCCAGAGAGAAGGAATGAACTGAGAAGGAATAAACACAACCTGCTCTGGAGAAAAAAAGTCTCTCTTTGTTTCATTCTTACAGAGCTGTGGATTGAATTTGAAGGTGCCTTTTTTATTAGGACAGTGTAGTAGCACCTGTATGTGCCTCTGCCCTCTCCTGGATTTAACTCCTCTAGGACAACTTAGTCATATTCTGGGCTTGTAGGCATCCCTTCCTTCTGTGTTTCGGTGAGTGAATTTGCATGCTTCTTTTATCTTGACCCAGGTTAAATAAATGAAAAAAGTGTTTAAAAAAAGAATGTAAGTGGATTTTAGGAATGGACTTACACTTGGCCAGCTCTTAAGTAGACAAAGAAAACAGTTATGCCCAGTAAACTATCAAGGGTGGCAAACAGCCATAGGTATTTCTTCTGTTGTGGAGTCCTTTGTTGTTAGACAAAAATATTTAGTTCTGTATAGTCTTTAGAGATGCCTTGGACTACCTCTGAGTTCATCGTTTTTTGCCATATTAATTGAAGGTGTAAGAAATTTTCTTAGCTCCCACTGAACACAATGGAAACAAGCCATTCCAAAGCTTCTATCAATAGCCCCATCCTGGGGCTACTCTGTGGGTTATTTCATCCTAAGGTCACAGACTCACATAATAATTTATGTTGAAAAGGACCTATGGAGGTCATCTAATTCAACTCAGAGCTCTAAGCAGAACTGACTTGGAAGCTGGGTCAAACTGTCCAGCAGAATTTTGAATATCTTCAAGATGGTGTCTAAGATGGGTGGAATGAAAGTGCTCTTCTCTGTCCCCTACAGGGATCCTAGATGGCTACCTTAGACTATATGTTAGTTTTGAAATGGCTGTAATAAGATAAATATCATTCCAGAATTCTAACTCCTCTGTTGTACCCCTTTTCTGGTACAGCACCCTGAATAGCAAAAAAGTGAAAATGTGAGCTGGAAAAGCAAACCCTAAAGATAACTTCTTTCTGTAGCATAACTTCAAGAGAAGTGGAGAGTAAGTAATGTTAAGTTGATAGGAAAGATGAGGAGGATTTTTCTTCAGAGAAGGATTTGGATTTCTCATTTCCTGGGCAACGTTCTAACAGTTAAGCTGTTAAATAAAAGGAGAGCACCTTCTTCACCATCCTATTTTGAAGAAAAACGATGTAAGCAACTCAGGTCTTTGAAGGATTTTTTGGAATTATTTACACTGCTTAAGGATTCAAAGCTCAGGATCCTTTGTCATGAATTGGTATTTTTTGTTTAGTTCTGCCTTAATTGTAAAAGACCACAAGCCACAATGAGCATTTCTCAGTGCTTTACTCTGGGCAGCTTCCTTCTCAGTGTGTTAATTTTATGGATTGCCATTTTCAAGCATCTATGCTTATTGTTTTTATAAAGGATCCTGGACACTTAATTCAGGAATCAGGATTCTACTCAGGACAGCAAGAATTACAGAGATGCTGAAGTCTTCTTATATGTAACCCTTGACTGTGAAATATTACGGTTTTCAATTCTTAGCTACCAATTTAAAGTTTCATCCAAATTTTATCAGGATCAAAAACAATTTTATGCTACTATTGTTTTATCATTTCAGAAATTTTTAAAAGAACCATTAATACTATGACAGAGTAATTTATTCCTTATTGATGAATTATTTGCATTTTTACGAATGCTAAAACAAGCTAGTGAGCATTAGACAGATTCTTTTCTACTAATCTGTTGACTTAAAATTAAAATTACCTTTAAATTTAAAGTAATTAGCTAAGATGGGCTGCAAAATGGAACATTTCCTACAAAAGTCCATAAATGGACTCTGTGTGCAAGAGTGGATTACTTTGATATAAAGAGGGTCATTATTCCGTGTGCTTCTGGAAAGCTGCCTAACTTGGAAGCCTTGTAATCTGATTTTTATAAATCCTATTTAACACATTATTATTTTCAACAGGCAGCACCTAAAGCTATATCACTCTTCTCTTATGTTACCCCTTCTTTCTCATAACAGAATCAAAAAATCCTACTTATACATAACTTCTGAAATTGTCACTAAAATGCTATACTATTATATATGCTATATTTATTATAAACCTAATCTTACATTCATCTTCAGTCAAGAAGAATTAGAATTAAGAAGTGTAAAGGTATAATGAGGTATAAAATTTAAATTTTACAATTGTACTGACTCTCATATTTGTGTCAGGGGTCTTAAGATCCTTGGTCCTAAGAGATTCTAATTCTTGTTTTCCAAGAGATCATGCTTCAGTAAAATTTTGGGAGGTGTACTCTTTGGGCTAAAAGGACATATGGGGAAAAAGACAGAATGAGCAACTATTTAACTGTTCATTGTGGAAAGGTCCAATGAACTCTAGTATTATCAAGGTACAAAGGGCAGGCAAGGAAGGAAAAAACACACATTTAAAATAGAAAAAGAAAATAAATTTTACATCTAATTCAAAATGAGTGATTTTTCCTGATTTAAGAATTTTTATCTGATCAGAAATCCATCCTGAAATACAGTTTCCAAATGATTTTTAAAAATGTTGTTTTTTTTTTAAAGAATCGAAGGATGCAGACGTTCAGGATTCTACTTCAGAAAAATCCTAATTTATTTTGAAAATGCTTGAACAAATTTATTTTTAGGTTATTAATTTTCTGTATGTGCCTCTGAGATAGATCCTTGGAGTAAATTATTTTATGCTTTATCCAGCTGTATTTTTAATGTCATAAGCAAATGCATTTTCTCCTGATTAAATTTAGGACTTTTATGCAGTCTATTAAGAATTACTACTAACAAGTCCCCCTTCATATTCAAAGCTATTGTCTTTTGGTTAAGGAATGCAAAGTTCTAGATAAGATTGACAGAATCGTCTAGTCTAGCTCCTTATCCAGCTTGCCATTGTCACAGACTTCATAGTATCCGCTCATAAATATAGCAAGCTTCATCTTAGAAAGAACAGCAACAGCCCCTCAGCAGTAGGGATGCTTCACTTCTCTGTTTGAAAGTTACTTGAAAATTTGTCTTATCATTAGCTTCATTCACCACTATATGGTCTGATTGAAAGTAGTACTTATGTGAACATTGCTTTGGGAGCGTGTCAGTTCTTTTGTTACCCTGGTGTTACCTGGCTGTTTTATTTCTAAGGAAGCGTAGCTTTTTGAGGCATGTGGTTGTGAACCTACTTCATTTGCCTGGCAGGATAAGCAGCCGTATATCTACACTCAATGTGGTGGCACTTTGTCTACACTAATATGATCTATCAAAGATGTATGGGCAGCCAGAGTATAAAGCAACTGCCAACTTCGGAGAGTGAGCATAGAAGACCTCTTTATTTTACAGTTACAGAAGTTCTTCCTAACTTTGCAGATAATATATCTCCTAACATGGCCCAAGGTACCTCTTCTGTCCCTTTCCTTATCTCCCAGCTTCCTATTTTTATTTGTATTTCAGAAGAGATTTGCAAACTACTCCTTTATTTCTTTTTTCTACTTGTGAATAAATTTGTGATTGTACTCCAAAAATAGAAAGGAGTTTCTCCTAGAAGAAAAAATAACAGATATGCAGTGATGTTTTGAAACAGGGTCTGAGTTCGCATTCAAAGGAGTCTTAATACTAATCTAGAGCTGACAGTTTTTATTACTCTTCCCAGCCTCCACTTATTTTAATGACACACTGTACAACGTCCTATTGCAACTTTTGTGAGAGTAATCCATGTATTGCAGAGGACTTCTCATGAGTTGAAGCTTGCAGTTTTCTATTTATTCAGCAGAAAATGGAGTCATAGATATGTTTCTGGCAAAGAAAGAAGAAAAAAAAATCAAGTAGAGGTTCTCCACCAGGCTTTTGTGACTTCTAAGATATAGTGGCCACCAACATGGTTTGTGTAGTCACAAAGGCTTGTTATTCATTTTCCTGGTATTCAATAGCCAAGCAGTTTCTCTTCCATTGGTACTAAGAATCTGTTGTTGCCTTTTGATGAGACCTAATTATTTCCTGAAAAGTGAACACAACAATTAATAACTTACAATGCTGTTTTTAACTCTTTTATCTCAAAGTTGCTTTTTAAAAATAGGTTTTACTCTACTTCTCTGCTGATGCTAAGGACAAAGGTAGTTTTTTGGCAGCACTAACTGCAAGTGGGCTAGAAAGTGAATGATTGAGTCATAATTGTCTTCCTCATGTCAGTACAGGGTTAAACTCGTGCATTGTGAAAATAAGAATTTAAAAATCTGAAAAATAAAAGATGTGGGAAAACATACACTTTTTGATTTAAACATTAACAGGAGTAATTCCCTTAGCTGCATTAATGGCACAAAGTTATATCCTTTAGCCAGTAGAGTAAATGACGACTCTCCCTTTTACAGCCTGCTTCCCATAACAGCTCTTTACCTAAGGACTCTCAGTGTTCCCCATTCACTTTACGCAACTGTTAGAAAGAACTCAATTGTTTGCTTATGAAAATAATTTGTGAAGAGAAACTTTGTAGGTTAACTTAGAAAAATAAGCAGAAAACTTGTCAAAGTACTACTTAAGCTGAAAAAAACAACTACTCAGGTCTGAACTTTATTTTCTTCAGAAAGAAAGATGAATAATCTTTCTTGAGCTTCAAGAAATACCATGCAACACTTGCCTATACCCAACCTCTTTAGAGAGAGCTGATCTCGGAACAAAAAACAAGCATTTGTCTTCCTCCCACCACTTTTTTGCTACCTACAGGTATTCAATGCCTCCTCCATTAGCTGTCTAGTTAGTGACATTCAACTAGTTGTTCTAGCTCTCTAATGGTAATCTCTTTTTAATCGAATCACCATAAATGTCAATTATTTACCAATTATTTGAATTTTCTTCTGAGCTCATTTTAACTTGTAATTCTTTTCAGTGAAGAGGATTTTTGTAGGAGGCTTAAAATAATTGCACTTGTATTCAGCAGTTATACTAATAATTAGCAATGATTCCTTTCCTGAGGTCTGTGGATGACATATTACTGAGTACAAAAGCATACACATTTCATAAGAAAAGGAGTCACTAAAGTTTAACTGGCTTTTTTAGTAATACTTTATTTCCATTTTCCATTCAGCTCTAGTAACCATAATACTTGGACTTGCATACACTTACACAACAGATTATTTTTGATTCTGCGACTCATGCTACTTATGTGCATATATTTGTAACTTTGAAAACTTAGATATACACTACCAAGATTTATGATCAAAAAATTTTTTTAAAAAGTGGAATGTAAACTTACATGAAGTAAGTGTTTTGTTTTTCAAAAAATACCAAGTTTTCAGGGAATAGTTTTACTCTGATGTTTAAATGGGGATTATAAAAGACAGGTATTCAGAAGAAAGCTACTTAAAGAGAATAGATGTGAGACTTTCACCTGAAGCATTTTCTCTAGTTGATCTTGCTAACTTCAGCTACCTTCTACTGAAAAGAAGTTCTTATTTTCTAGATTTTGATTCTCCTCTGAACATATATTTCTAGTTTGTCAGCCTTCTCTACGCAGACTGATTTCAGAAGTCTCTCCCTGCAAAATCACGTTTCAATTCTTGTAGTTAAGATCTGAAAACTCTGGCTTTTTCACCATTTTTCCTCAACTGGGGATGCAATGAAGAGTTAGACACAGAATTTTGGACTAATCCAGAAGCAAGACAGTATAGCTTCTCTAGTCTTCCTCAAAATCAGTTTATCAATTCAAGGTTTAGCAGGACTATTTTGCTGATGGTTTTCATGGAGAACTCCTGTTCAGCTGACCACGTACCAAAACCCCAGATATTTTCAAAATCACTGCTTCCCTGGATAGAGTTTCTAGGGGTGCTTGCATAGCTTATCCTTAGAAAAGTGCTGTGGATACAGCACGTCTAAGACAAGAATGTGAGTGTGTGCAAATGGAACGCCTAAAACTGTCTAAGACAAAGTTTGCCCCAAACTGATCACATTAAAAATGACCATTAGCCAGATTAAAAAGTAATTAGGGAATTATTAAGAGACTTTTGAAACAAAGAGGAGGTCAGCTTGAAAAGAAGTATAAAGTAAGCATGAAAATTTGTAACAATAGGTAGAGACCTTGCAAAAGTAGTCAAAACCAAAATTGATGCTACCAGAATTTGCCTCACCAACGTTTTGACCTCTGTCTGGGCCAAGCAGAGTTTCCTACCTGTCAAGCACTATGAGTAGCACTCCGGTTAGTCAACTGAAAATACAGGGTTCAACAAGTAGGGACGCACACCTTGAGTGTACGTATATGAACTCAAGATGTGCTTTCTGACTGGCACACGCATTAATAAATTGTAGGAAGCAGCCTCTGTACACGTAAAGCTGGAGCACCCACATGTCCAAAAGGATGTGGGCGCAAGTAAGGGAACAGTTAAAAATATGGTAAGTTATCAGTTTTTCCTTCAAATGGGAAACTTCTAAAAGATTCTCAAAATAAACTACTATCTGGGAAGAAACCTGTGACATGTTAGCTCATATAAATTTAGTAAGTGTCACTAGTCGCGCTGCATGAGTTTCTCCTCCCCACTGTATGAACTATGTTTGTTTTTTCTGTTGTCAGGGATTTGCTTTGTTCTTTCTTGTGTGCTTGGACAGCCCTCTCCCAGTGACTTCTCATCCCTTTGTCACCAAACAGCTGCAAACACACATGTTATGCGAAGCCTTCCATCTGTAGAGATCTCGGGGCAGATTCTCAACTGCTGTAAATTGCCGAAGTATCAGTAAAGTGTATAGGACTAGGCTGATTCATGCCATCTGGCCCTTTGAGCCACTCTGCGTTTATTTGCATAATTGAACATATTGTTTCAAGCTCATGTTGTTTCATAATAATATTTCCTGGCCAGAGGCTTTTATAACAGCATACTGTACAGTTCTCAGTAAAGAGCTATATAAGTAATGATTGTGATTGTCCATTTTCTTTTACCAGTTCCTAAGTCTGCTCTCAAAGAACAGAGCTTCTGTAAACAAAATTAGGAAAGACAGACTTTGGGCAAGTTTGTAGAAAAAATAGTAGCACGACTTTCTCAAATAAAGGGAGTTAGTGCTTAACATAGAAAGCAGAGTCAAGACCAATGTTGAATCTGTTGCCTGATTTTTTTATACTGCTTGTTTCGCTGTTATCTTTCCTATTCAGCTTGGTTAGATCATTGCCTTTACTGGAATGTGTCATGCTCCGTATCTTTACTTTTTCCAAAGGGCTTCAGAAGGATTTTACTACCCAATAAAAAATTAAAGAATGTTACTCACCATCATTAGCTGATAGAATGAACAGCCTAGATGTAGGAAAGATGAGCATACTCATCTTCCTGCCATTTTATATGAGGCAAATAACACCATCAAAAAAAAAAAACAATAACAACAACGACAACAACAGGTAAGTATTGGATTTTGTGTGGTTTATGGGTTTTAGCTTTCCCAAGCAGATAAGCAGCACTTTCAACTTGTGCAGGAAGAAAAAAATCATAAAATCTAGGAGACCTTATCTGTTTTCTTTATTCTACAGAAAATGCCTGTGTTATTTGTTCCCTCTCTGTCCCAAGAGAAGTACTGAAAGGGTCTGCCACTGTCTTCTCTTTTAATTGGTAACGAAAAATGCCACAGTTACTTTCTCCCCTTGTCTTCGCATTCCCTGTAAGAGTGCCTGACTGGGAACAGGAATGAGAATTATGGCTGGGGAACAACAGCTGCTTCTTACACTGCCTTCGTACTGTGTGCCCACATCCATTCCTAGGAGACAAGAGACCAGACTCCAAACTGTTCTCAAGGTGAGGGATTCAAACCCACAGGTCCTGCAATGCCTCAATCACTGGACTGAAGTATCTTGTTTAAATGCATGCATACAGCTGTAACTCAACTTGGCATTACTAGAACATATTCTACTTAGAAGGCTGCTTAGGTGTTTCACAGTGTATTCATAGGCTTCTCATTTGTTTCTTCTATATAACAGTCTAACATAAATATTTCCTTTCCTTGAATCTGACTAATCTAAATTGCTTACTTTTTCTTCTTTTGCTTCAAAAAATTAAATGATTTTTCCCTGTGTGTGTGTGTGTGGCTACTTGTGAGGCACCTTGAATTCTAATATCCTTTTCTCCATAGTATCTCCATAGTATCTCTAAGAATGTAAGATGATGAAACGTCATTTGACACTACACAGTGTCAAAAAAAGATAAGATAAAGCCCTGAGAATCTGCAGTTTTTTCTCAATCTATTTGCTCAGACGTTTTTAAATTACCTGCCTATCTAAGGCACAGAGGATATATAGGACATCCAGACAAGAATATGATATGAAAAGAGCTATATAAAGTAAGAGGGCTACTGATTTGTATCTACATTTTTATCAGAAATTAAATTTATTCTGTTACTGTTATTAAATATGTACAGTATTGTAGTACTGTCTGTAATCCTACCTTATATCTTAAGTGTTGTGTGGTCTATAAGTACAGCTGTGATTTTGCAGTTATGTGTATTCATGCACATATTTTTTTAATATATAATATAAATATATTTTAAATATTTATTTTCAGGATTTTTTTTCCCCAAAATACAAATTACTATTGATAAAAGTGATCACTTGTGGGTTTATTTTTGGCAGGGAAGGAAATTCTTTTAATCCAAATAAGTTTGATGAATAAAACAAAAATTAATGAAAAGTTTGGTTTGTTTTGCTTGCATTTTTCGCAACAGATGTTCTGGCAAAATAATTTACTTGGGTCAGCCCAGCACTCCGTAATAAAATCACAAATCCTAGTACTATAAGAATGTATGTATGCTGTTAGTATATAATACATGATCAGCCTTACAGATTTAAACAGGACTTGCTTTTAATGTGTAAAATTTTGCAGTACTTGAAGACAGTGAAGGAAAAAAAAAGAAAAAAAGAATAGTTTCTTTCCCAGGAGAATTCATTCATGTGGAATTAAATTATCCTATGTTGTTATTTTCTGTGTAAATGAGGCAGTTATAGGGTAATATAATCCAGTTCTGTGTTTCAGACAACAGGAACTAAAATATTTTTCCATCTCTTAAAATTAATTTTCCACACAGCACGTGGCAATTCCATCTTATTTCTTAAGCATTTTTTCATGTGTCACATTTTTTTTAAATACTGCCTAG
The DNA here is from genome assembly GCF_028389875.1 of Rhea pennata. Lineage (NCBI taxonomy): Eukaryota > Metazoa > Chordata > Aves > Rheiformes > Rheidae > Rhea > Rhea pennata. The sequence goes on along the minus strand of NC_084663.1, from coordinate 48,493,412 downwards.
TGAACATAAATGATTTACAAATGGCTACCTATAATTCCGTGATTTTCCCTGTTATATTCTTATATTTTCCCTGTTATTTTCTTATTCTTATACCTCCTGCCACAAATTTCTATTCCTTTCTGTTTTATATCACTCTTTGATGATCTTCAAGGCATACGTACAACTTTTTTCTATTTTGCTGTGAGCAGAAGACGACCATAGAAGTGATATTTCCATGGATAATTATGACTCTTTTGAAACTGAAGGTGAAATCTTGCTCTATTAAAATCCTTTGGAGTGTGGATTTCAATGTTTTAGTTGTGCCACGGGGTTTTAATTATCTATCTCGTAAAGACATAGATCTACATAATGGGGTGCTTTAGAATGTCTTCCAGCAATAACTTGGCATGAATTTGAAAACAGCATTCATCTATGGCTACAACAACTGCCCCTCCATGTATGACTCCATCTCTACAGGCTGCTGCAGATATGGTGGTCAGAAGAGAGAATTCTTCATATCACTGTCCCCCTTTGGACATCATGACACTTGTTCTCTACTTTAAACATTTTGTTTAGGAATTCTTCTTCAATTTGTAGGAATTCTTTTAATTTTATCTGTTCAGTGATTCTAATGCTGTCAAATGACACAGAACGTGCAACAGTGGGATTAATTCTTCATCCCATCATCTTTTTCCTTAATGAGACAAGATACAGCTGTTAAAACGGTAGCAGCTGCTTAAACAGCTCCTCCCAGGTATTGTCAGCTGAAAGTCAGGTTGCTGCTTCTTCATCTCTGGAGAAAGAGGATTAGGATGCAGGCCCTGTAGAGCTCAGAAATACTACTGGAGGTGGGGAAGGAGAGGTGTTAGCTTTCTGCACAAAATCACTGAGCTGTTGTTATTCCCATAGTAAAGGAACAGAGAGAGAGAATTCCAGAAATCTATTCCAATGCCAAGGTTGGACTGCCACAAAGCAAGCTAGATTTAGTTCCTAGCTGCTAAAACAAATATAAAGAATAGCATTTTTCTATTCTTTTAGGATAGAAAGGATATAAATGCACTTTAGCATTTTTGTTTGGCTCTGGAGTACACTGAAGCAAACATCCTAGTTGTCCCCACATGCTGTATTTTATTTCTCATTGCAGGGAGGATTCAGACTCAAACTGGATTTCTTTCAGATAAAACCAAGCCAGAAGATGCATTCCTAGATTGCAACTAAAGTGCTCCAGCTGCTGAGGGCACTCCGTGCTTGGAACTAGGCTGGAGAAGGTTGAAAGTGAAGTATCCTGAAACACTTATAGCACGGACATCCTGCCCTCAGCGCCTTCTGATTCTCTCTACAGATATGTTCCTAGTATTTGCTAATGTAGATATAACCCATGAAAAAACATCTGGACCTCTCCCACAGTTTGATAAGATTTTTGTTTGACTTTATACTCTTATTTTTTCTTCAGAAATACGGAATATGTGAGGAAATATTGCCAGGTGTTCGTATATATTGTTTCTAGATTTCTCATGATTTTTGTAAATGAGGAAAGGCAAGAAAATCTTTAAATGAAAGCCCTGGCTGCAAGACAGAAGAGCCAGATTCCAATTATAGATCTGTGAAATGTTTTAGCTGAGGAACCAACTTGTTTGACAGCACCTGAGATTTTCATTTATCAAAAGAGGATTATAATACTTGTCTTATAAGGATTCTGGGAAAATGAATAAATGAATGTTAGAATGACAGTAATGAAATACATAAAAAAGCTCACACAAAATCAAAATTTGAATTTTACATTTCTCTTTCCTTATGTATATTTAGGCAAACCTGAATAGGGAAATTTCTATCTGTAGAACTGCTAGAGGAAATCAAATCATTTGAATGAAATGAATTTCAAAGAAAAGAACCATTTCTGTCTGATCACTATGTAGAGAAAATAGAAGTCCAAAAAAAAAAAAAAAAAAGAGAATATTCTGGTATTAATAGATATAAACCTAACTATATTTTAAAAGAAAACAGTGAACATTGGGTGCTTATATAACAGATGTGCTACCATAAGGAGTAGATTTGGAGCTCTAAAATTCCATAGCATAGAAATGTCTACCTATGTCTTACCTAAGCCCTGCAATTGTTAAAGATTTCAGGCACAGCTCCTATCGTATCTAATTAACATGCTGCTTTGGAATATTCCATTATGGGAGACCTAGCATTTCCCAGACATGTGACACATGGGAGACATCCACGTGGACAAGCACAAGCAATAGGGTAATCTTTCTCATCACCTTCTGTAGGTTGGACAGAAAATGGAACTACTGAAGAAACCATTCAGCAGGGCTGGTATGATGCTGTGACAAGAGGTTATACGCTCTGCAGAGCTCAGAGCCTGGCTGAAGGGAATACTTGACTGTGTGAGGCAGATACACCAGCACAGAGAACATGGGTAATTCACATGTGGGCTTTTCATCCCATATATTTTGGGTCTGCACACTTGAAAAGTAGTCTCAGTGGTGTCCAAGGAGTACATTAAGGTTCTTTATGAGACCTAGCTTGTATTTTCATGGAATGAAAAACTTAAGGATGCCTGGCCAGTATTAAAGAGTCAGCAACTACTACTGTTTGAAGCATAATTTCATTTGTTTGTTTGTTTGTTTTGGGGGCATAGATGATCTGCTTTTCAAGAACAAATGTGCCAGTTGCATAGTAATATTTGACAAATGCTCAGTTTCTGATGAGTTCAACATCAAGACCCTCCTAAGAAATTATTTCAGAGTGTATTTTGTTATGTTATTAATGGAGTTGAACTGACATTCTTACTGTGATACATTCAAGAAATATTCTTACCTATAAATAGGCTTACTATTAGCCATTCTCCTCTCCTTTTATGACTCTGAATATAGTTTTCTGTGTTTGTTTACATTTTTTTCTGAGTGTGATTGATTGCATTTTATAACCATGCTAATCTGGAAATGCAATGTCCTAAAGCATTCCTTTTATGGAGCCTTTACACGCCAGCCTCTGTTGGCATGAAGTCCACAAATTGTAGCAATGAGTATTGTAATGTACTGAGGGCTCTTTTGCATTATGGAATTTCTTTCAGAGTACAAGTGATAACAGTCAAGGATAACCACAGCTGTGGGGAAGTCTGGATATAGAAGAGTGCCCTTTGGAATATTAGTTAAGGTTTTAAAGTCCTACCATTAGTAACAAGAACACTGACGTTGGGCAAAATTAGTGCAACTGTTTCTTACTCTACAGATGAGTACAGCCAGCTCTGAAAAAGGCAGGCAAGAAAGGAGATAAGGCTGTCCTTTTGCTCTCTGAAGGGTACTAGCACTGCATTACTCTTTTGTAAGAGGCTGCTACATTGTAACTCTGAAGAATGACTTTTAGCAATACTTGAGCTGGAATAAAGGCAGAGGGATGTGCTCCAGTGCCCCCTTTTACAAAAATGTTTAAGAAGAGGGATATCACTGATCCCTAAGATCATCTGGGCATCCAACTCAGTGGAATTCATGGCTCTTAGAAGGTGCTCAGTTACCTACTCTGTTTTCACTATAGTTCATTCATACAAACCTAAATGTTGTTTTGGTCCAAGTGGATCTTGAAAGCTCCACTCAGAAATGATCACAATCAGCATATAATACATTTTAACAAAACTAGATGGCAGGTGCTAAGCTGATATAAATTAGCATAAATCTACTGTCTTTACTAATAGCTGGGTTTGAATTTCTGTCAAAGCTATCTTCTTGTTAGGACTTCTGTTTTACAATAGATGTAATGTTATATCTGTGCTGATATCTGTGACATGCTGTGGCAATCTAATGATTTTGCTGACTTTGACATGCCATCACAAGGATGTTTCAATTTTAAAATGCAGACTTCCAGAAGACTGTAGTATTTTACAGGACCACCATTAAAATACGCTTTTGATTTTAAAAAAATGATGGATTTACTTTCCTGACAACATGAATTAACAAATTGTCCTGTGTTCTACTGTGACTTGCCAGAAGTAGATGCCTTTATTACCATGGTAAAAGAGTTAGAATCTGTTTCAATCTGAAATCAATCTGATTTCAATGCCAAAAATCATATTTGGAAACTGCAGGTTGCCATCCTGGCCTGCTCATAGGTTTTGGCTGCCTCTGTTTCTATGATTGAAAAAGAAGGAAAAGGGCTTGTTTTATAACAAAAAGTACATGCCAACACTTTTTTTGATTGAATTAAAATAATGTGTAGGAAAGCAAAATTGCATTCATTTAAATGTGACATGAGGTTGTATTTAAGAAAAGGTGAAAAATCATTTTTTTAAGACTGTAAAAGATGTCAAATGGAGAAAGAACTGCAGCTGCTTTTCAATAAATCTTGCAAAGGAAAAATTTTTAAATTTTCCAGTGTATGACAATCAGAAATAGCCACTGTTTCACATGGAGAAAATATTGATTGTAATTTCAGAAAATAAGAAAAGCCAAATATTTTATAAAACCCAAAGGTCTTTTTCTGACTGTTTGATAATCTGAAATTAATGTTAAATAAAAGAAAAAAACAGTTCTTGCACTTTATGTCATACAGTTGTTGAGAAAAAATTAAGGGCAGAAGTCTCTTGTACTTGCAAAAGACTTGTGCTAGATGCACTGTCAAAATTAAAACCTTAGACATGACAAACATACCTAATATAAAATATCTATTATATCATCTAATACTGTTAGAGTAATCTTAGGCAGAAATTTCATGAGAACTTTAGCAGGACAATAGGTCATAATTACTGGGTGGAAGATTAATAAGAGGTTCATTCCCATCATTTCTATCCCCCCCCCCCCCCCCAAAAAAAAATGCTGGATATGTTAATGATTCATTAGGTTTCACTCTTCTTTCTATGAAACTGCTAACAGTAGACTATTCTAGCATGATAACAGACAACATTCCCTGCTGGATGCCCATCTCAGTGAATTAAATCAAATATTATTTACCCCTCTTTCTTTTGTGCATTGGCATGCACAAACAGTTGCACTATTCCACATTCAAAGGCACTCATTTTGAAAGGTCAGAAAGCCTCACTCAAAAGAGACTGTAGATCATTTAATAAAGCATTAAGAAATATAATCTACTGAAAAACTAGAAGTAACATGCAATAAATACTGTTAGGAAACTACAAGAGTGAAACAGGCATGTCCAAGAATCTGACTGTGGTTGGAATTGCCACTGAGATACTTTTTTTTCCTCTTGTAAAATATTTCTGATATTTACAACAAACTTTAGAAGAATGTAGCTGTTCAGTTATGAGTTCTCCCTGATCATGCACATATACACACAAGTAATAAAATGCTTTGGATCAATAGCCACAAAACTCCTACAGGCAGAGGTCGTCTTGATTTAGCCAGAGAATCCATCAGAGAGCTCATTCAAGGCAGAGTAGACACAGGTCAATTCCTTCCTCTTACTGCACAGGTTAAAACTCAGTCTCCCATTTTCAGGAAAAAAAAAAAAAGTATTAATTCTCACTTTCTTCTGCCAGAGCAGTTTCTCTTTCCATGCATCCACAGAGGATATTTCTCTACGTTCGTGTTTAGAATCATTATAAGGAGGATAAGACAGGTGAGGGCCAGTCCATTCTCTTATAAACCTCTGAGTGTTAAGCAAGACTGAGAAAGAACCATCCGAAAGACCAATGTCTTCCACATGACTGTGAATGTTATAAAAGACTGATCACTTCTACATTATTCTGTGAGTTTAACTTTTTACTTCTTTGGCCAGTATTAGAAAGACTCTAAAATGAAAGATTTTTCCTTTTAATTGTCATGAAAAAATAAAAATAAGAAAAATAATTTCTGATCAGTGTGTAAATGTGCATTTTTAAGTAAGTTAGTGGTAAAGACAGGTTAGGTTTGGCATCAAGGTTGTTTTGTCAATTATTAATGAGACTTCAGACAGAATACCTAACCTTATGTTGTCCAAAATCTGGGTTCTGTTACCCGGTGTGCAAGCAAGCAATAGACACACAGGGTCGAGATATTTGTTTATTTGATTTCTGCGCAGAGATGGGTGCTAGGTGGTAAATCCACAAAGCTAGCACACCTTCTCCCCCTCTCCTTTATTTACTTTTCAGGGAGTACTTTGTTCAAATTTTTCTATTGGTTACAATTTCATTATATCAGGTATTCGCCTGCGCTTGCTCTTTCACATTCCTGTTAATTTGCATAGGAAGTGGAGAAGAGGCAGTAACATCTTATCATGTCATTTCCATCTCGTTATTCATTTAGGGGTGTGTAGTTTAATATGTTAATAAGCCCTAATGAACCTAAGGTCACTTCTGGGTTATTCTGCTGGTTTTGTCTTGCCTACCTCTCACATTCTTCAAAGTGCTGTGGTTTCATCAAGATTATTTGGCTGGAGCTGGTTATCCTTTGCAGTACTGTTTTTCTCTCTGCCTTGTCCTTGAGTCTTGTTAACTATTTGCAGGGTTTTTTCTCACAGCATTGTTCCAACACTTATATTTGTCCATTTAAAAAAATTTATATGCATTGGGTGATTTTTGGACTGAGAGGAGAGATTTATATTAGGTTTATACAGTTTTAGCCCATTAATTTTTCTAATGATGGATCAGGGTGCATTCCTGTGATAAGGAACAGATTTTTGCAGGAAAGCAATCTACATAATAAAAAAGGTAGGACAGTATTACAGGAAAGCAGATGGTTATTTGCAGAAATCTTCAAATAATGTGGCTGCATTGTCAATTCTCTTGAGGCAATATCCACAGAGCCTCCTAAAGATTTATATTTCTGTCTCTCTGTTGCTGGTAAGAAATAAATTGTCTCTCAAAATGCTTAGAGTCTATGAAGAGCTTAAAGGTAGAAAGAAAGAGAAAGGCAAAGGTTTAAAATGATGATGGATACATGAATACTTAGTTCTAGTTTCTATCGTATTTAGTCTTTTAGGGTATACCTACAATACAACAAATAAAAATGTAAAGGTCTGGAGTAAGAGCCTTTTTAGCTGCTTAAATAAATCTGAATATTTTCATAGGTCTGTCCTATTTGTCCTGTTTTGTTCTTATTGTTTAATATTATATCACTGTTCTTGCCACCTAAAATTCTTTAAAAAATAAATTTTGCAAGAATAATCCATGAAAAATATATATCACCTTTTCTCTAGTCCCTTGTAGGATTGAGTGTAGGAAGAAGTCTTTATATTTTAGAACTTTTAAGAACTAGTTAGAGAGGATTTTAATGGGATAAGTCATATCTCTGTAGATGAGAGGGAGGGAAGAGATAGAAAAGTAGCTGTTTGTTGTTCTGAAAACTCTGAACAGTTTGGATTTGGGTGTTTTCAATGAAGCCAATTATAAACGTGCTAAGGAGTCGAGCCGTGCTTGGAGTATGGGCTTCAGCATAGAATGCAGTGACACAGAGGAGCTGACGATCCTCGCCCGATCTGCACTGCAGATCTGCACTTTCAGGGATCCACTTTCAAAGTGAAGTCAAGACTATCATCATGAAAGTCTTGCCCTGCTGCATCAGCTAATACAGCGGTTTATTTAATTAGGTCACCAAGTAAGCTCTGAGCTTCATATTTCTGTGAAATCATTCATTGCAGACCACCTAGGCACCCATGCTTTCCGCTTGTCAGACATGACATGAAAAGAAGCCTATACTTACTTAAACAAGTTTGAATTTTCCAAAGTCTTTTTCACATCTAGTATAACAGATATTTTAAAATAATTCAGTTAATATGATCTTTTTCTATAAGATTCTGGAATCAGGAAAGTGGTAACAATGTCAGATTCCAGAACCCCATTGCTTCCTCCTTCACACTGAACACTTGCAACTTAAAAGAAGGGTTCCTTGTATAATTATTTCAGTTATTATTATGGCCCTAGACAACACATTATGTACTAAGGTGACCAGGAGTTCAAATCTATCTCTTGCTAAGGATGTTTGAAGACTGAGAACTTGTATTAATCTGTTGCAGTGTACCATTTAATTTCAATGGATGCTGTAATAGCTTCAAGAAATAATAGTTTCAAAAATAAGTGAGAATCTAATTTAAGATATCACACAGTAATCTGATCTTTAGAAAATGAAGAGCATTAAGATTCATAAAATCTGGCCTTTTGGGAGGTGGTCTGTAATCAGTCACTTTGAAATCTTGCCCAGAGTCTTTCATTGAGACAACCTTATGCTGTCTAGTTCAGACTCTGGTTACAATGTAAGCTTTGAATAGCCAAGGTTTTGCACCAAAAGAGACCATCACTTATAGAACAGATATGTTAATTTTGGCATGAAACTCATTAAAATTTCCTAAACCCAAGTTGTAAGTCCTGGTAGAAAACAAAATTTGAACAAACATAATTTTATGATTAAGACAGATATTGTGAAAAGGAAATAAGAAGATAGATCTTCTTTTAGTAAGCTAAAGAACAGAAGTCTAAGGCACACACCTCCAGCATTTCTTTGCAGAAAGCAATTGTGATGTTTATATCACTATAGCATAAGCCCAAGGACATATCTCAGCAGAGCAGGACATGAAACATTTCATCAAAATCACATCAGAAGTATTACAGACTGTGTATGGCAGGATTGTCTTTGAGTTGCAGAGGTGCCAGATTTGGATGGTGAATTTGTCCCAGTAATACTGTTTTAGGATTTAATGTTCTCCTGATTGAGTATTTCCTAGGAGAACTCTGATATTCTCAGTGTAATGGGAAAAATCCAGCACCTGTCAAAATCAAAGGAAAAATCCTTCCTTGCTACATCAGAACAGCATCAGATCTGATGTGTTACATTCATTACACGTTTCTAGATCAATTTATTGAAAAGTCATGCTTCTGTTTATTTAAATTTCACATCATCTGCTATTCAGAAAAGGTATTCACACTGTATAACTGTAGATGTTTGAGTTAGGAAACTGGTTTGCTTTGGGTTCCTGTACAGTCAATGAAGACAAAGTTGACTTTGCCCTCTAGAAGGAACCTCCATTAACTACCAAAGAGAGAAGACTTAGAAGGAAGTTGGAAAGTTGATTCTGAAATCTGACACTGTGAATGCTTACAGGCTAAATGCCCTTCATTTGTTTAAATATTTGACAATCATGATAGCATGATTTCAGCTTTTGAATAGCAATAAACATATGACGTCTACCAAGAGGTTGGTTTGATGACTTTAGCACTTTGATGTATTTATATGCTTTCAAATTAGTACAAACTACTTATTCAAATTAGAAATATTTACAGTTATTGATAAATATAGTTTTGATTTTATTACACTGCTCATTCATTTTGCATCATATTTATAATTCATAGATAACCATAAATAACTTTTCATCTCAATATTCATATGTATACCAAACACTTTTATCAGCATAGTAGTCATTGCTGTGATTTAAACTTCAATTTAACATTTAAAAATTGAACATTTGTGATAGAAAGTTCACTGAGAAAGAAAAAAAAAAACAGTGTAACATGATGTTATAATGTCATAAGTATGCTGCCAGAAATATTTTTCGATATTTGTCATTCTTGACTGAGGACTTCTAATGACTATTCTTATTAGAAATATGCAGGTTTCCAAGTACTTCTCATCTACTTGAACTTTTTCAAATGTGCAGTTTCTGTTTTGATAAAATTCTTAAGCTGTGACTCACTGATACCTCACCCAACTGATGTGTTACACTCCTATATACTGATGCTTGTTTTCTACCACAGAGAGAACAGTAAACTATTTAGATATTGTTAGAGGCTTTTCGTGTCAGCAAACCTTTAAATGACTGAACCACTTCTTTTATCTTTCCTGTTTTACAATGCAGAGCACAGTTTGCATTTAACGGAATATATTCGGTACTGTTTTTCTGTTCTCAGAATCACCAGCTCTGCCAAGAATTTTTCTTCAAGCTGTTTTAAATCATAGTGTAATCTTGTCCTTCCTTTCTGTTATGCTCAAAATGCACCTCTGCCTTTTTGATGAACACACTAGATGGGAAAATATATCATTGAGACATATGGTGGCTAGGAAATTTAAAATGTTCTTCATATAAATTTTATGCAAAAAGTTGATTAAAAATATAAATATTGATGCAGGTCCTTAACTTCCATCTTACAAGTACACTAACCCCCAGCTAATCAGCATATTGAGAATAATTTCTTCCAGCATCCCCTGGAGCTCACTAATAAAAACAACTTGGATAGCAGTAAGCTAAGTTCCTGCCTCCTTTGCTCCTACTGCTGGTGTGGCCAAAAAATAATTTTTGTCTGAAATCCAGGTAGTTAAAAGTTTTTAATTTTGCTTTCTGTTATGCTAGAAGACTTTATTCTGTGAAAAAAAGTCGGTAGCATCTAAACAACAGGGAGATTGGACTAGATATCTCCAGAGGTCCCTTCCAACCTTACTGATTCTATGATTCTATGACAATATTTTATATCAGTGCTGCTGAAAAAAGGTATTTTGATTTCCTAATCACTTTACTTCATTTTTGGTTTGTTGAATATATCCCCCCAAAAATTGATTTAGGTCAATTCTACATTAAACTTCATTTTTGTACTGTGATTTATCGCCTGAAGGCAATTGTATGCAGTTGGGAAACACTTTAATGTTAAGCTGACTCAATATGACATATAAATATGCATTTGCTATTACACTGTTCTGACACTGTCTACTTCAAAGGATGTTTAAGTCACTGAAATATTCTCATTGCATTTAGTGGGTCTTGGATCATGGCACACCTTGAGGAAATGGGAACTGCTGGGAACTGCTGACATTAGTATATTATATAACTGATTTTCAGCTCTAGGGATTCTGAGAAACTTGCGCTTTAGCCTTTTATTAATATAATTTAAAAAAAATAGACACAAAAAATTTTCAAAAACCTATGCATACAAAGATAAGTACAAAATAATTGTACTTTAAATAGTTTACTTAACAGTTCTTAGCCAAACATGGTAATTTTAAGCTAAATATATATATATTCTATAATCAGATGTATTTATCAATACTGATACCAATGTCCATTCCAGGCTATAAGCTCTTATCAGTTATTACTACCTTGTCTTAAACTAGGCCTTGAAAGAAAGACTATTCCTGATGAAGATATGTGTTGCAATGAATTTAGCTGTTAAATTATTGTTGACATTTTGATTTTTGGAAGTCTGTCTTTAATTTCTGTGGCATTTCTGGGAGAACATTGTATTTAACCTAAGAGTCTCCGTAGAAAAATCTTTTATTTCTTTCTTCCTTTAATTCTAATGGGTCTGAGCCGATAAAAATAAAAGTTTATATATAGTTTTATTCACACTGAATTTTTAGATTTAGACTCCCTTTCTAAGAATACGCATAGCTTGCACAACCTCACATAAGTAATTCCACTGAAGGCAGAAGGATTACTTGTATATTTAAATTAAATGAATGTATAAGAACATACATTAGAGACAATTTTTACTGAAATCCTTTACAGAGAGATGTTTTGATAAACTACTTAATGCTAAATGAAGACTAGAGAAATGACACTCTTATTGGTTTAGAAGAAAACCTATGGGTGTGAAGAAACCCAAGGGTTTCTTCAAATATGGTTAAAGATCAAGAGCTACTTTGAGTCATCCTGCTGGTTTCAGTAAAGCTTTGGAGGGCACACAGTGCGAGCAGAGGAGGCAAAATTTTTAGTAGATGATGCAAAGTCAGGAGCAATACTTAGATTCTGGCTTTTGCTGAGGAGCTTCTCTGGAAATCTCCCTTCAGAACTGTGGTTTAAATATTATGTCATAATCAAATCAGAGCTACAAGAAAATAGAGTTAGGTCCTTTTCCTGTAGCTTCAGATAATTTTGGCTTTCAAAAATGCTTTACCGATATTTGTGTATCTGTTAACATACAGTATCTATCAACAAACAACTCAGTAGATTGTAAGAGGTAATTGGGAGAGGATCCCTAAATCAATTTTTGAAGATGTTGTCATTAAACAAGGTGCATCACTTAGGAAAACTAGTTAGTGTACATTCCAGTACAAAGCAAGGCACAAGTATGCAAAGTATGCAGCCACACGTTCCCTTACACAGCTTGAAAGAGTAAGGGCAAGCCCTAAAACTTCTGGAATGTAGAAAGAGTAGTAATATTTTCCGATCTAATGTAATCATGAAAGTTTAGGAATTTCTGGTTCCCCATGAGGGTATGTAGTATGCTTTCTTTTTATTGTTGATGAATTTCATTTTTATTTCTTTTTCCTTTCTTTTCTGGTTCTGTTTTTTCTAACCATGTTTGTTATATATATTTGTACTTCTGGATATGGAGACTGTCCCAAAAAGTACTATGCACCGCAATCCTGATCTGTTATTACATACTATTGCCATTTTGGGCCTCTCTTGAGGAAGTCTGAGATCTAGTTAATAATGGGATTTATGTGGTTGAATTAGCATGACATAAAAAATACAAAATGAAACAAAAAGAAGCTAAACAAATAAACACAAAAGCCCACCACAGTTGCAATGAACTCATGAGAAACAAAACCGAGCAGATAGTCATTGAATCCTTGTCAGACAAAATGACATTTCACAAAGCTCTCATTAATGGAAGTTGCACACATACATGAAGACAAATATTTGGTGCTTTCCTTCCCTTTTCCCTTCCTCTGTGTGGTTTGTCAGGCAGCTCACAGACAACTGTGGGCGTATATTCCTGCTTTCTTCCTCGCTCCGCTGCGATGTACAACGTTATTCTCTGTCTCAGTGGATTAGAACAAAGACTGTCAAGGGATGAATGCATCACATAATTTCATGCATCTCAGTTTCTTCTTAAGTCTTTCTGATCTCTCTTTATAAACAGTGGGGAGAAAGAAGAGCTCTCTGAGAGGGCCATTCAGGGCTGAAGCTGAGCTGAATGCTCTCCTCTGGCTTTAGAGAAGCCTCTATACCCACTGGCTATTTTTGGAGCTGAAAAAAAACCTAGTTTTCTCCTAACAAGCTAGTTTATATGCCTTATTTTGCATAATATGAATTATCCTCAGGTGAAGAGAAGCAAAATTTGAAATCTTAGGAAGGCAGATTGATTCTTATTTGAGATAAATAAGCCAAATATCACAGCAGTTGAAGAACTGCATTGCAGTGTAGCTATAAAGAACTCGGCCTAGCAAAGTATTTTTATTTCTCCTTTTTATCCATTATTTAACCTGATAATTTAACCACTAACAGTGGAACTTTTCACTGTGACTACTGCTTTCAATATATATTTCAGGGCTTTGAAGTCATTAATATGGTTTAAATTATCATACATTCACATTTCATGCTATTTAACATTATTGTAATTCTCTTCAGTTTAAATGGCTACTAAGAGATCTACCAGTCAGTGCTGCCTGATAACGGATAAAACAGCTACCTGCAGTAAGAGATAAAAGCAGATTGCAAGATATATTCATTTTTGAAAGTAATTCTGCCAGAGAGAATTAAAAAGTTTGGCATGAAAATGCTGTATTTTATTTCTAAAAACTCTTATTTAATTGACTGACTTGCATGTTTAACAATGAAGTTCCATAAAAAGCACACATACACATTTAACAAAACCTTTTAGAGACTATTAATGTTTATGAGGTTTAAGGCACAGCTGCTCTAGAGACCAACATCTCCCAATATTAACAGGGCAAATGTGGCCTTGATTTCATAATGTTATCCCCACAAATCTTTCATCAATTTCATTATGGACTGGGAGCAGTTAGATCAGGTCACATTTTTTGTGGCTGCTTAGGCTATTTTATAAATAATGTTCTGAGTAAAAGCTGGCAAAACCAATGGAAACTGTGATTCAAAGCTCTGATTCTAGGGATTACTGAATCTTCCCACCTTGCCGGTTTGGTATTTTTTTAGACCTCAAAGGAGTTGTGGTAGACACTCTGTGAAAACAACAAAATTACAAAGAATTTACCAGGGTCACTCAAAACTGACTCAATAAATGAGGAACATAAACAAGAAGCCAGGAAAATTACAGATGATGAGAAGAGAACAAAAAGGTTGTTGGAAAGATGCCTGTGGTTATCCAGCATGGAATGTGCACATCTTTGTAATTGTGTTTAATTATAGTATTCCTACTAGTGTTCATTTTGGCCCACAGAAGAGAACTGAATTTTGGAAGGCATTTGAATATGGAAAAGAATATAACTGAAATCCAGAACTCTCACTGGTTGCAAAGACACAAGATTAGAGCACATAATAAATAGTTTAAGAAAATGCATTTTGGCCTTCATGCAGCAAAAGTGATGTACATGCTTAATTGCTAATGCTTTTCACCATGTTCTTTTCACCATGTTCATACCTTCCTACAATTAATGTCTTACTCAAATCAGGGAAAAATACATACTTAGAATTATGCACTGCTAAATGCTTTACTGGACCACAGTCAAAAATGTTGACCTTTCTAGCTCAAATGTAGCACAACACTTCAATTAAGTAATATGTAGTCCCACTAAAGGCAGACCCAGGTATATACCGAATTCTTTGTTTAGCTGGTGCAAGAATACGGTGCACCTATCATGAAAGAGGCAAGAGTGAGAATAGGAAAGAAGAAAGAAGAAAAAAAAAGAAAAGCATTAGTTCATGGTTTCTGTGACGCAAGGTAATACCTGATTTCCAGTACCGTAAGCGTAAGTGCTAGAAAAGGTAAGCAGTGAATCCAGTTTCCTAATATAACCATTTTTCAAAATACTTTATATGCAGCTTAGAAGAATCATCTTGTCCTGACCTCAGATTTCAGCTCCATCCCTCATACCCTCTTTTTGCTTATGCTGTTAATAGCCAAGATGATACTTTTCTGAGGCATGTGCCATGCAGCAGCAAAATAAAACAATCAGCAGAACAAACCTCACTTTGAACAGTAACTGTTAATTCTCAGAATTTGAGTTTTTGTGTTCCCCCCTTGATAGTCACTAGAACTTCCTGATTTGCAGCAACTGCATCTATAAGTTCTGTCTCATTGCTCATTTTTTTATGTTTGCTTAAAGACAAAGATCTTTTGTAGGCAACAAAATAGCTACAACACTAAAATGGCTGTGTGTTCATTGCCAAAACAACCCTTTTTTTCAAAGAAGGAAAGAAATTGTAGTCATTTCTGCTATAAGTATTACCATTACATTTGCCACTGGCCTGTTAAGTCAGCCTTGTATAAACTGTCTAGACAGACAAAATACATCTAATGCGTTTGCTACCATTCAGCCGAGCAGCAGTTGTTTATATGGTACTGCTGTTTTTATTGAGCACCGAAGTTACTCATCTACTGTGCAAAAGGTCTGTGTAGAAAGACTGTAACTGCATCTTCAGAGAGGAACAATTTATTTTCCCATCAGGTTGACTATGAAGTACAAGGCTGAATCTGTACACCAGGAGATGAAGCCTCTACAAAGCTGGGTTCAATGTTGGTCCTGTGTTATGGATTACCAAAGCCAGCTCTCAGTAGCTAATGCAGCGCACACAAATTCCCTCAACTGATCTAACCAAGGGAAATCTACAAGCCATGCATAGACAGACAAGCCCTGAGCACCTAAAACTTTAAGGCTGTTCTGCTCTACAGTATTAAAAAGTGGAGTTAAGGAGTCATGAAAATATATAGGTTTCAAAGACCTCCTGGCTGGGACTTACATGGGAAGTTTTTTCCCTCAGTTGTAATGTCAGGTCAGATGTAATGTCAGGTAATGAATCACCCTTTGCATTAATAATTTCTGGAGCCTCGAAACTAGTTTGGGGGCAGCACTGAGTATTTAGATGGCCAAAGGTTTGGTGGGGTGAATTCCAATGCTTATACTGAACTCCAGCCCTTATACTGAATTCCATCCCTAATACGAAGTATTGGCTAAATTCACTGGCATCTGAACATCAAATGCTGAATGGAAATAAGCATGCATATTTTTGTAACGTTTCTTAATACCATATGGCTGTACAACTGAAAGATGTATGAGATACCTATCTCAGTCTAATTTCTCCAACCACATATTGTGATCTAACTTTGACAATTAGATGCCTGCCAGTTGCACAACAGCAAGACGAGGCTGCAAATTATTTTAGATTTCTTGGAGCTGTAGAACCATTCTTGTGTTTTTCCTTTTTGATGATTATTATTAGATAATTCTTTGAATCATCCTGATAGTGAAATTCCAATTCGGCTTTCTACCAAATTTGTGGGTAGATTTTCATAATTAGCCTACCCCTGGTCTATACTTGGACTTCCAATTTTCCTTGAACACTGCTGTGAAATAGCAAGATCTGTCACATCCTTTGCACAACCAATCTGTGCTTGAGACCTCTTGGGAAAGAAAGACAATACAGGGATTTCTACTCCTATTTCTGCCCTTTTCACCTGTCCTGTGCAGTTCTAGCAATTTAAAGTAAATTGGCATGTCTTTGACTCCAGACTGTTACCTGTATGCAATATGTATGTGGTAGTGATAAATACAGTGAGCTATATGTCTTAAGCTTTAGGCAAGGCACTACTAGGGAAGGCTTCAGTTTCCTAAATACAAGCACTGGTGTTATTTGAGATGCCAGGAGTACACATCCACACAGGACTTACAAGAAACTGCACATTTATAGTATGACCTGGAGGCAATGTGGTATGTCCCATAGCATCTGCAATGACATTAGCTCAACTTATTTAGGTAGCTGAATGTCACTCTGAGTCAATGGACTTATACTTACATTTTTCATTCTCAAGCTGAATAACATTGTTGATGTAGCTGAAATATTGACTTGGCACCAAAAACTCCCAGCTAAAATGCATAAGCTAAGTCTTACCATATTAACCTGCACTAGATGTGCTGTCACCTTGGCAAATCAATGACATTCTTACTATTTTTAAGATTTTTTTTCTGTATTTTTACTTGGTGATACTTTCATGGACCAAAAGATCAGAGATCACAAAGCAAGCAATGTCCATTTTTCTTCTGGTCTTTTTGTTTAGCTGTTACTAATGAAAAATGGTTCTAAAATAAGCAATGCCAAGCATGATGTAGCCAGGCAAATTACAATATGGCTTTGTATATTTTTAAATCATAGATTTATTAATTATTTATTATATATTATAGATTTATTATATATTAACTTTTTTAGTTCACTGGTATTTATGAATCCAGTGCATAACGGAATGAAAGCATGAAGTATCTCCTATGGACATATGAGCACAGGAACCCATGTGATAAACGTTCACTCAGTCAACAGTATTTTTTGTCTGAATCCAGAAAAATTATTCAGGCGTTATTTTAGCTTACAGTGCCTCATAATATTCTCAGTATTCATACCTGATATCTAGTCTTAATTATAGTATAATATATGCATTTAGTTGTTGCTTTTCTGTTGATTAAGATTTATGATGAAAATTTTTAAATAAAAATCAGCATAAAAATCTTTGCCATAGGTTATAGACTTTCTCTCACTCATCTATGTACTTTGCAAGGAAAGTAATAACTTCACAAACCATTTTTATTCATATCCCAAAGCAATGAAATGTATCCTTTTAGAGAGCTGTTTTCTTGAAGATTGTTGGGTTTAATGACAACAATAGTACTTATGTATAACATGGTGAAAGAAGGCACAAGTATTCTAATCAACATCTTTATTTACTTAAAGCTTTAGTGTTTTTGACTGCTTATTAAAAACTGTTTAGAGTTCTTAGAACTTATTGTCAAATCCAGTCAGCAACAAAATCAAGTTGGTGCCTAGCATAATTCATGTTAAGATTTTAGAAATGTCTCTAAACCTTAAGTAAGTGGTTTATGTATTTATTTTTAAAGCAAGCAAGGCCATCTATGGTCTGAAATTAGAAGTAATCCAAATAAACAAAAAAGAGAATACAGGACAGAGGGGGACAATTTTAGTATGTTTGTCTCTCCGTCTTGCATATTTTTATGAGCTCAAAGTGAATTTTTCCCTATTGTGAATTCTTCTTACCAAACACCAAACACCAAAATAACATGCTTATTTACTTTCAAAACTGGCCATCTGGAATACACACATTCTCCTATGAAAATAATTTAATTTAGAAACATCTAGATATTTGCACTGAAAATCATATCTTTGAAGCCATTCTTTCCTATGGTCAATTATCCATTGATCAATTTTACTACTACTGCTAAGGGACAAATCATCCAGCCAGCTTTTACTTAGCATTATGCACCGATTTCATCTGCCCTAGACTCTTGAGACTAAGACTGAGGTCTTTTCAAAAACAAATACTGTTATGATAAACCTGTCTGTTGTGAGAATGAGAGCCACAGAGTTTAGACGGCTGCCTCCACGCTGCCTTCTGAGCGCAGCAGAGAAATCTTGGGTTATTCCTAAGGTCTTTCAGCATGTACTCACTGGAAGCTGTTTCGGTCTCCAGAGCATAATTTGCAAATCTTTTTGCTGCCGTTCTTACCTTTGCATCCTATCCACTTATTTACCATTCTGCCCTGTGCAAAATCTTCCTATTATCCTTCATAGGGGTTGGAGATTTTTGAGTAAGACATAAGGAAAAGAGGAAGGTGGCACAGAAAGGAGTTTGCTTGAACTAAACAGCTTCTCTCAGTGCTTCGAGCTCTTTAATATTGCCAAGTCTGAAAGGAAATATGATGTCTGTCCTTTGCTGTCATCCCGCATATATGTGACAGCAGTGTGATGGGCAGCAGGACACCTGCTCGCTCCCTGCGGCTCTGGCAGTGGCACGGGGCCCTGCTCAGGTGGCTGGTCAGAGCTGCGATTCCAGGGCAGTGGGAGCTCCGTCTGCCATGGCTTCAACCATGCAGACCGCAGACTGTCTGTAGAAAACAAATGGAGATGTGCAGAGCCTGAGGAGGGAGAACGGAGCCAGTTTTCTCCAATGGTATCAGCAAAGGTGTTTATGTTTGCTCCTGGAACTGCTTTCCATGCACTTCCCCTTTCATTTTATCCTTTAGCTAAGACGTTGCCCTTCTCTTCCTGCTTTAGTAAGTAGCTATGAGACACTAGTTACTTTCTTTAGCGCTTAGAAGATGTGAAAATCAGGCTAACTTTTGGCTTCCACAAGCAGGCTGGAGAGGCATCAGGAAATTCCATCACATTCCCAACCTCAACATCACTCGCCTTCACAAGCCATTGAACTGACTGGGGTCTCCCACTGCAGGGCAGAAGATGGACTGCAAGAATGTTTTGCGAAGTGCCCTTTTCTTTCCTCATACTTGCACCTCACAGTTATTAACTTATTATTCTCACAGTTATTAACTTATTAACTCTTCACTATATTGTTTTTCTTACTGGAAACAGTAAACATAACATATTCTAAGCCATGCAAGGTAAGACAAAAATTTCTTAGTCAATAAATTTTGCATATCTTAAAGCCTCTATACACATAATCTAGGTCAGGACAAACTAGGGACACCAGGGACTAGCTCTGCATCAGAAGAGAGAACAAAGGTGACACTGTTCAATGGAAACCACATTTATTTTTCTTTGTCACTTTTAAATAGCATCTGCTTTTTCATATGAGCTGTTCTGCAAACATGTCCAACCTGCATAGTTTTACATTTTATCTGTCACTGATATGAATTTATTTTCACAAGTCCATTAAGTTGTCAAAATCTGAGTACTAAAATAGAGTTGTGGGTATGGTGTTTGTTTTGTTTAACTCTTTTTGTGATTCTCAGTTTAAAGGAGCTTTCATTATTAGATCTGTGTTTTGTCCTTTTATATTCTCACCTCTGAAACATTCATACATGGTACTTTCCATGGACTAGAAAGGGAAATTCACATCAATAATAACTCAGTGGAAGGAAAAATGAGGGGAAAATGAGATAGATCACACAGAAAAATATATGAGATAATGATAAAAAGCATAGTTATTTGGCTAATATCTTCCAAGGCAAGGCAAGAGAACATTGATGGTAAAACAAGCGTGGATATCATGCTCCAAAAAAACTGTAGAGAAATTTTGCTACTTAGGAAAGCTTGCCAAAAAAAAAAAAAAAAAAAAGTGATATTAAAAGCAGGACAGACCCTGCAAACAACTTTGACAACAAACAATTGCTTTATCAGGCAGAAGTTGTCCTGAGCACTCTGGAGTTCCTCCAGCAAAGCCTTCAATCATGTGCTTAATTTCAATATCTCTTGGCAAAAATTCAATTACTCATATAGTATATATGTGTTTAGATGCTTTGATGGATGAGAATGAGAGTAATTTGCATCTCTCAGGATCAAACCGTTTGTACCTTCTGCTCTGAGTTTCCCCTGTACTACGGATAATCACATGTTACTGAATGGAGCTATGCATAGAAATAAACACTATATACAGTAGTAACTATTTGTATGGTAATCTGTTAAGTTAATGAAACAAGACAAAGTGTTTATAACTCAACAGCTAACATCATTATTAAAAAAAAAAAGCTTATCATCAAATTTATCCTTACTGTAAAGTAATTCATAATGAGAATGACTGGCAGTTGGTGAATAGTTGAAACTTTGGATTATGATACATAAGAATATAGATAAGGACATTGTAGCCATTGCTGGAAGAGGCAGGAAAAAAGCTAGAAGAACAGTAGACTAATCTTTTTGTTTAGAATCTTGAGGACAGAGTTAATACCATATTTTCCTTTTTGTCATATTCCTGCATCTCTTCAATTTTCATGATTTTTCAAAATTATCCTGTCAGTGATTTCTGTAAGTTTATTTACTAGTTACCTTAAGACGTAGAATATTTGGAGTGACTGATTTGCTCAAGTTCATAATTTTTAACTAATCCTTGGCTACTCCTCATCAACAGCTACTTTTGCAAAATCTTCTTTATGTTGCTTGTTAAAGTCATATTTTAAACAGCAACATTTCACCAATTTTTGAATTCTACAGATTCAAAATTATTCAGCAGATAGCTTTTCTTTAAGAAATCCAATGTCTCAGACCAGAAATGATTTACACAAGAATTATTTCCCACTGCTTTCACTGGCTTGTCATTTTTATCTTTATGACTATAGCACACTCTTTCTTAGTAAGATTTTTAAGTAAATCACAAGTACAATTATTCTATTTTTGGCTGCTCTTGTTGTGTGTGCCACTGAATATCAAATAGTAATTTTCTGCTTTAAGTTACATTTACATTTATATTTAAAAACATGCAGGGCTTCTTGTTAAATGATGTAATTCTCATGGCTTTAAATCAGCATATGGCTTATACATATGCCTGACTTTAAGCTCATATTAAATGAGAAACCTAAGAATCTAATTCAAAGGCAGCAGAAAACAGTTTTGTCCTAAAGTAAAAGATGCTTTCATGTGAAGAGACTGAGCTCATAGATCTATTTCCTGTGAATTGCTTTGAAAATCAAAACAAAGAATCCAACACAATTAAACTAGTGTCTCAAACATCTGTTAACTTCAAGACAGGTCGTGTTCATTGAGTATCTTGTTTTAAACTGCTATTAGCTTAGTTCTGTTTTTATTGAATATCAGATTAGAACCACACCTAGTTCAACAATAATTCAACAATAAATTAAATGCTCAGTTTCATTTTTGCAATTAAAACTAAGAACTGTTTATTGAAAGCAGGTCTTGTTAGCCTACCAAATTGCTACCTGTTAGCCTACTTTAAGTCTAAACTCCTGACAATCCATGTTGACACATACTCTGATGCTTGAGACTGGGTTGGTACAAGGGTTGGCTCCTGCTGCAGACACAAGTCTGAACTTGTTATTTCTGTTTTGTGAACCAGGCATCTGCTCATGGAGCCACAGTCTCACATCTAACTCTCAGCATGGAAGAACAGTTAACTAAAGAAAACATTTCTTCAGACAGATGAACCTTTGTTTCTTTTCATAGCAAAAAATGCCCATAGGTAACTGAGGTTGGGACAGCTCTTACTGCCATTAGCTTTGGCCTTGGAGGAGTAGTGTGGAGAAGAAGCAGGCTCTTTCCATCCGTTTTCCCTTGTGATAAAGTTTGCCGATGTACAAGTGTACTCAAAAAATATGGCCTGCTTCAGGTCTATCAGTGTTCTGAAAATACATGCTCCAAGTTCAAAGACTCAAATAGATAAGAAAAGAAATTTAGTACCCTATTTTTTTGTCAGCACTGAGATATCTATGCATACCATGATGCATATCCTGTAAATGCACATTTTAACCTAACCTAACCTCCTTAGGTTTTTGATTTTCTGTGTGTGTTTGGAAAATCCTACTATGCACTCATTTACATTTTTCAACATCAAAATATTTTTTCTATCTCTTACTTTGAAAAGCTTATTTTATCTTGTGATCAGCGAAAATATCTTAATTTTTGTACAGCATCTTGGTGAGTTTGTTACCATATGACTATCCATTACACTGCTACATGTGGTAAACAAGTTTGACAAACTTTTTCTTGACCTATCTATTTTTTTACTTTCATGGGCATAACTATGATGTCTTACATTATTGAATATTTTTTTCAGAGGAATTGACAAGTTCTTACTTATGTAATGTCTCCTAATAGAAACCACTATGATGGATCAGGATTTTTTTTCAGGAAATAGACCATAACTGAATAGCCGCTTCACTACGTTGCCAAAAACTTCTTTAGAAACATTTAAAAAACCTTGTCTGGTTAAGAACTTATGATTTTTTTTTTTATATATAAATGTTTGTAAATTGAACTTTACAGAGTGCTTATTATGACGGCACTAGTTTATGGAAAATTCTACTGTATGTTTGCACTCTTGCAGATATCTCAGATTGTGGTGGGTTTGTACTAGTAATATAACTCATAAACATATGTGACTTTTCCACCCCCCAAAAATCAAATATTTATTCTTACTTCAGCAAAAGATGCTTTCAGACATGTCAACTAAACCAGAAAGTTTATGTATGGATACTTTTCTGAACATCATAGGGTTCAATTTCTCATGTCTGAAGTCAGAATTTGGGCAACACATTAGAAGCAATGAAAAGCATCGCTCTGGTTAATCAGCATCTCATCTTTGCTACTATTGAAAGCCCTGAGGATTTAGGAGTACTTTCACTAGGAGATTTATACATGGTGATACTCAGCTTTACAACACCTAACTTTCAGTCACATGAGTGACATGAAAGTAGTGACACGAAACTGAGAGTAGTTTTCAGTTCCGAGGTAAATAACAAATGCCCTGTACACTGGGGCATGCACGGGACTTAAGATGGGACTCGCAACAGTCAGTGCGTCAAGTGAGGAGCCACCAAACATGGCAAAGAAAAAATGCTGATCGGAAGGGTGACTCTTAGTTACCACTTTTGGTAGTACCTGTTGTACAATAGAATTTGCTGGATGCCTAATTATTGATCTTTAGACTGCAAGGAGACAGAAGTCATACTAGAATTCATAGACTCAACCTCTTTTAGCACACTAAGGCCAGTAATAAGTTAGAAATAAGAAACATCTTTTGAGGAGATGTTTCATTTTAAGCTAGGTGTATTTCACTGGTCCATTTTACTGTATGACCATGTGAGGAGTTACACTGGCAGTGCTCAGTACAACAATGAGTGAGGAGACACTGTGAATAAATGGCTTTGAGCACAAGGGAGTCTCCTAAAATATCTCTTCAGCTAAAGGATTAACGTGGAAAAATCTCTTGGAAGATATCAGGCAATCTTCAGCAAAAGCAAGGCACAATGATGTTCAGGCCTATCTAACTGACAGCAGTTCTAAGCATGTGAAAAGCAGGGATCTTGTGTTAGCAAAAAGCCAATTTTCTGCCGACTTCAGCTAATGAAAGAATTAGAGTGAGTGTATAATGTTGAAATTAAGCCAAAAGCTAAGTCTTTTGGGCCTTATTTTGGAAGTTGATGTACTAAATATCCAATTAGAAGAAATAGTGAATAGTGTCTGAAACTGAAACGTGTGTGTTTGTATGCATATTAGAAGAAAGCCAAGTAACAATTCCTGAAGATCAGTCAGTGTGGATGTACCTTTGATTCTTTTTTAGCCTACAGTGATGCCTTATACTTTCAGGGATCCTCCTCTATATCATGAACATCATACAGCTCTCCTTTGATCCATTCAGCTCCACTCAGTGGACACTCTAGTGATAACTTTACCAGGGTCTGCACCTTACTTACGGATATATTCCCTATCATCAGTCCTCCTGAGTCACTTCACATTAGCTTGACGATTTTCCCTTTCAGCTTTTTCTAGATTTTCTTACTGCTTCATGCCAGTTAGCACCACCTAGTCCATTATAGAACTCAGTTCATTGACTTTTAGTTAATCATTTGTATTTTGTGTTTGGGGAAGGTTCAGGAGCTCTCCATTGCAGCATACATCTTTACACTTTAAAATACCAGTGGCCAATCAACAAAGAAAATCGTTGCTAATACTGTTATTTCAAACAAATATAACAATGTATATTCTGGATCTATTTTTTTATATTAATGTTGTACTTTGGCACACTGCATATATTTAGAAAAGTTGCAGCACATAAATAATGGATAAAGATTGGTTAACTTTTCTAATTTACTCTGCAATCAGAGATCTGTCAAACAGGATTTCATATGCAAATAAGAAGTGAAGCAGAATAAGTACCTGTATACAGCAATCTTTTGATAGAATTGCTCTGAGTTGCAAAAGCTTTCTTCTTCTTTTTATGTTTAGTACACAGAGACAAATTAGATGTTCTCTTTGACATTTCTGTCTATTTGATATCCATACAAATGATATAAAAAAGATGAAAAGAAAGGGAGTCAGCTTACTTCCTGTTCATATAAAACCATTTTTGAACAAGCTGTCATAAAACCTTGAAGCCTACAATGCACTTAAACATCAATTATGCATTAAAATAAGGATGTGATTCCTTAAGTTTTATAGAATATGGAAATATGGATGTAACTAGGACTGAATATAGAAAAGCTATTGCACCTATAGCAATATATGCAGGGAGATTTTGCACCTGCTGAACAATTTAAAGAGCATTCAGTAAGATTAGCAATGTAGTATATTGGCCAAAAATTTACTATGAGCTAGAGTCCCTGAAGAAAGATAACCTGAAAATGTCTATAACGGGATTATTGGGGGTTTGGCTGGATTTGGACAGTATCTGCAGCCCTCAAGAATTCATGAGGAGGCTTTCCTCTAGTTACTTAGTGCCTGAATCCTCTGCCAGATGGAGGTTCAATGTGAGGCCCCTGTTCAAAATAGCCTGTTGTTCTTTTACTTTCTAGTGCTTTTAGATAGCTTTCTACAACACAGGAGAAATGAATAGGTCATCTGATCCTTCTGTTCAACCCAAGTCCCTACTACAAGTCACTACGGTGAGTTCAGATTCCAAACCTATGTGCTCAGGACAGTTTAAAATGGAGATTTTTGGTTCCGCTTATTAAAAGGAAGATGATGTGTGGTTCCTGATTCCAGAATTAAGATGTGAGGTTCAGAATGAGGCTTTTTTCTGGGAGATATCTGGGAGATATAATCCAACTAAAATACCATTCAGGTGATAGTGCTTTAGGCAACTGATTGTTATTTATCCAAATGATAAGGACTTATTCTTTTGTTAAATCCTAAAATATGCTGAAATTTTACTGATGGAGATAGGACAAAATTAAATGGTTTTAAGACAGATTAATGGCATGTGATGTTGTTTCATGCAAAATTCATTTTAAATGTCAAAAAATGTAACTAGTTTGCATATAGAACAGATTTCTCTGTTGATTAAGTAACTTTGACGTCATTTAAAATATAGTATAAAATTTTATTCTTTTTCCTTTAAAACTCTATTATTCTTCATTCAGAACCTTTTTTTCCTAAACCCTTGCAATTAAAAATTACAGTCTGTATTTGGAACAGATTATACTGCATATATAAAACTCTCTCATGTCCTGGCAACATGACTAATTCCTAATTTTACAACTCAGCCTACTTCTTCCTCAACAGTAGAAATTCAAAGTGTTAATGACATTGTTCGTGCAGAAGCCTGATATAAGGAAGTGAATGCCATCATTAAGGCATGTAAAAATGATTTAATTATCCAAACTGGCATCAAATTATCACTGCTGACAGGAAGCTGGCTCGTGTTTTAGGGAATCCTACAAAGGTGAGGTTAGTACGCACTTTCTCTTCCATAAGGTGCATAAAGCTATTTATGTCCCTGCTTCCCTCACTGCCTAATAATGCAGCAGTAAGAGGTACAAGGTGTTGAGCATCGAGACTTTGGCTTTGTGACCCTGTAAATAAACAGATTTGCTCTGTAGCCATCTTAAGCATTCATGGGAACTCCCCTGCCCATCTCCCAGCATGAAGATTTATGAAGAGAACTGCTTTTTCAGGGGTGGTGGAGAGAACGGGACACAGTAGATTTTGAAGCATGCCAGCTGTTTTCTCCTGGCAACAGCTGTAATGGGTTTTTGCCTTCTAAGTCAGTTTGCACGGGAGATCAGGTTTCAGCATAACGCTTGCTGCAAGCACAATGCTCAAAAAGGTCAGGTTATGATCATAAACTTTCTTTTTTCAGACCATAAAATAGGTTATCTGTAGGTGAAAAGCACTTCTTAAGTGTCAGATTTCCAGCTTGCTGCAGAAAATAATTAGAATTTCTTTCAAATGCTTATTACATGTATATATTTTACAGCTTTTCTTCCCCTGATGACAGCAGTCTCATATTACATAATCCATTTCAGGAAACCTAAGATGAATTAAGTGCATTTTTTGCTTGTTTTGTTTGGTATATTGCAATACGATATGGAAAAGAAGCTAATGAACTGTGAAGGGGTTCCCTCTTTAGGAAAAAACACTCAGACTTCCATTGGGAGCTAATTTTATGATACCAATATAATGATCTGAGTACAGTTTAAATACTTACTGTTGAATACACTTTTGTAAGCAGCCCATTTCTGATGGAAGCCTGAGGGTCTGAAACATTGGCAGCATTTTTTCCCTTCTGCTTAGTGGCATTAAAAAAAACCAAACAAACAAAAAAAAAACATACAAAATAGGTTAAATGGAGGTAGTAAAAGGGAGGGGAGGGTTAATTTCCTTTGGGATAAAACTGACTATTCCTCAAGGCTGTTTGTAGTTTCATCTGTGATTTGGAAGGAGTTCTGCTGTTTAATGGCAGTAACTCTAGTGAAGACATGGCTTTGTAAAAATATATACACAGTGGTGTACACTACAGGAGATGAATAAAGAGCTGACGAAAATTGGCTGTAGTTCAATAGCAAATGGTAAATCCATAGTTGAAAATGCTTACAATCCAGATGAGAAGGTTACTGTGAAAATGTTTCCATGGTAGTCCCCCTACTTACTTGCACATTTTCTAAGGCATCATTCACCACTGTAAGACATTTTGGACCATCTGTATAGGATTTCCAGAGACCAGGAAGCTTAGTGAGACTAATGGTAACAGCCAGTGGGATCTGGGAACCCTGGACCATGTTACTTTTGCATACATCACATTACTCTCCCCTGTGTGTGTGGTGAGGTAAGGGGTGTGCACGTGTGGTGCACTGGGCCAGATATGCTTCGACAGCAAATCCAATCTAGTCTAACAGATCACCCTTATTACACACATCAGTATTAGAGATGTGATTCAGGTGTGATAGATCCCAAATGTGTTGGACTCACAAATGCCCAGCAGTTGCACAGCATCTTTGTTAGTTCCATACACTGTTCACAAACAACTTGTTGCTGAGGCAGAAATATGAGGGCTACAGCTTTTTTTTTCTTTCTTTCTTTCTTTGTTTCCCCCCCCTCCTTTTTTCCTGTCCAGTATTGACAAGTATGTACCTTCAAGCTGTAAGGCACAGGGGCTCATCCAGCATTGACACCAGGAGAAACTGAAGGTGCTTTGGACTTCACTTCACAGGCTGAAATCTGTACCCTGTAGACAAGGTAAAAAAAAAAAAAAAAAAATATATATATATATATATATATATATATACACACACACACACACACATATATATATGTATATGTATGTATAGAAAGACTGTCAGGCTGAAAATGTTGCTGTGAGCAGGGAGGAAAAGAATAAGAATAGAAGTAAACATCAGGCAATTTTAGAAATACATAGAAACAGGAAGGAGGAGAGCTGATGTGCTCTTTTCTTGACTGAAGCAGAGTAATAAATGGACCCATTCTGCAAATCCTGCTCAGGCTGAGTAGCCATTACCTGTAGTTAAATATCTACTAATACAAGTCCAGCACAAAGTAAAAGAAATCACAGTAGTTTTTAAATCTCATTCTTTTACCCTTATCTGAAACACATGCACCCTAGCTGTGTAGGAGGTGTAGGAGGCACAGAGTTAACTGTGCTGGGGCAGCTGGAATTTTTCTAATGTAGCTGAATGCTGGAGCAGTAAATTGCTTCATGAAGCTGTGGTTACAACAATCCAAATGACTTGAGTTTAGATATAATCAGGAAAGCTAGTTTCTTTACATGGCAATTGCCAAAAAAGTTCATATTTTTATAAAATTTTCTAAAAGTACTGCTTAAAATTTAATTTTCATTAACCACAATCAGCTTCAGAATGTAGGATTCTTTCATTCTGTGATAAATGAATGAATGTTCTTTCTGACTTTGAGGGGCTCAGAGTATTTTGTATCTTTTTGATATATTTTGTCCCTTCTTGAAGACTGGAAACATTTTTGACAGTGATAACTTTCTATGAAGTGGGACCTTCAGTTCATGGCAAAATTAGATTTTTTTCTCTCTCCTTAACCTTAAAATATTTTCTGCATTTTGAATGTTGATCTTAGAGCGTTTTACCTTACCTGATAACTACAGAAGACCAAAGTCACTACAGCTTCTGAGATAAATTATATAACACTAATATCCTTTCAGAATTTTATTCCATAATTCTGAGGCAGAATTCTGTTTTTCAGTTAGTCAGGAAGAACTTATGCCTGTGTGAATGGGAAAGATTCCATCAGTTGAGATAAGAAACTATGCTTCTACTAGCATTTTCAGTTTAACACAAATGCCAACTTTCTAACCAGCCCTTTGGGAAAAGAAAAGCAAAACGAAAAAACACCACAAATTGCACCCCACAAATGCAGCTGAAGTGCACTGCAGCTAAAAGAAAATCACTGAAGCTGGGATCTGCCTGCCACCATTCCCTAAACTGTGCAGCTGTAAAGACAGAGCCTGTTCTCTGGAGATGCGCTTCACTGACGGGCCTCAACATACCGGCTCTATTCCATGCCCGTGTACTGCTTTGCGAACTGTAAACAACCATTGTTTCACTGTTTTCTATGTTCCTTTGCAAAGAATCTGAGATACTTCCTATTGCATAGGAACAGTAATGTAAAAGCCAATCAAAACAAAATTCAAAAGAAATTAAGAAATAGAAAGTAATTCTTTACAGTTTGGGAAAAAAGTGTTTTATTTTTGCAAAACTTAAGATCAGAGAAGAAAGTGGTATAAGAAAAGAAAATAGTGATTATTCTAACAGAGACATCTGGGTTAAGACACAACTGAAGTTCAGTTCTGATAGCTATTTAATATCTTTACATGAGAGGCAATAATTTGTCTTACTGTGAAATCCATTAGTGACACTTTGAGATAGGAAGCAGTTTTCTAATGTGCAATATTCAGAGAATTTCTCCATAAGACATCTATCAGGAAACAGGCTGTACGATCTAGACTGTGAAACTTCAAGCTCTGTTGAAACTCTGGCATTTTTCCATTTGAAGCATTTATCTTCACAAAATTTTGGACATCTGGGTAAATAAGCATTATTCTAAATAGCTAAACTACTGAATGGTTCAATATTCTGCAGCTGATTTGGAGCACAAAGGAAAAGAAAAGCAACGGTATATTTTTTTGCAGAATAAATGAATGTGTGAAGTGTTTCCAGAGGAGCATCAGTCTTCTAACATTACATACTTGGAAAAAAGTCAGGGGGGATCATTTAAAATGCTGCTGAAATGATGAATAAATGAGATACTTAACACTTCTCCTTAGTTCCTCATTTAATTCTGTGCTAATTTTAAAGAAATCCTGATAACCGTATGCAACATTTATTTACTTTTAATGACCTTCAGCAAACTATTTCCTTTTTGGCCTCACTTGCAAGCCCTTCCAGACTGCCGAACCGTGTTGGTAAGTTTCTTTTCATCTGTCATCCTAAAATAGGACTTTGAGGCGGATATGTCGAATTATGTAGCCTTGAGTCAGATGATGAAGTGATCATGGAGATTTTTCTTATGAGTTTGTACAAGAATCTCTTTATCAGCCTTGTCGTAAGTTGTTACTGCTATAATTGTCAGTCACAGCCTGTGAATATCTGATCAGATTTGTCAGGAAAATGATTGCTCTCAAATCCTCTTCTCAGGTGATGTATCAGACCATGTTAGGTCAGTAGGTTTTAATACCTTAGTAAAAGCCTAAGCCAACATAAAGAAAATGTCATTTTGCCTGTGCACTGGAAAGGCAAACATGTGTTAAAGACAGAGGAATAGCATAGGTATGTATCAAAAACCTTAAAATGCGGCAGTATCTTGGCAGAAGTGAGGTAGAAAGAGAGGCAGATTATTTAACACGCGAAGGAAGAGTTTACTTCTAGATCCTTTTCTTAGAGTGAATAAAAGTTGATGGAAACATTCCTCAGTTCCTTTTATTTTCTGCTATGCTGCCTACTCCTTTGCAGGGGGAAGAATTCTATATAGTTACAGATATATAGACATATAATGAAATAAACATTGAAATTAAGCATATATGTGTATATATAATGTATTATCCATAGATATTTGTATAAATATAGGTTTATTTTAAAAAAGCAGTTTCTCAAGTATAAGATATGAAGTTTATCTCAATTTCACAGAAAAAGTAAAGGTAAAGCTCTGCTCTCAGCCACCAGGAAGATGTACAGGACACTTATGTCAGACCAGGTTATGATGAAGAATGCCGTAAGTATATGGGGTAAAATCATCCTTTACCTTCTAAAAATTGAGTATATAGGCTAAAGTCTATTTGCAAGTATTCTAGGTAAACTAGAGCTATTCTGGAAGTATTTTTTTCAAGTATCCCTAGTGATTAAGTAGTTGCTGACGACAAGAAGACATTTTCTTATAAAGTTTATAGGGAAAAATACTCATATCTCTACCCGAACAGGAAGTGTAATTTGAATACTTAATTCAAGATCCCACTGCAATTAGTTGCATTAAGAGTATTTTAAAATGTTAGTTTTAAAAATATATATAGTTTTAAAGATGCTTCAAGTTATGTACTTGAATGGGACACTTGAGTGGGACAGCCATCAGCAAAGGTAGCCCAGAGTCAGTTACTCAGAAGCTGAGCAGAAGGAAGGACTCTCAAGAGTTTTCTCTGTCATTCTCACTTTGCCAGACTCTGGTTCTTCTGTGTTCAAGCAGCAGTCCTCATGCAGGATTAAAGACCGTTCCTCAAAGAGTCTCTTATCCGTTCCTTGTTCTAATTTCAAAGTTCATTTGAATTTCTGTCATAGGATTCTGAAGTCCAGAAAACACTGGAAATGCATTCACCAAAGCCCCAAAAGTGCATGAGGCCCATTTCCTTCTTGGGTTGCTGAGCCTGGATGAAACACTGCAGAGGTCCTTCCTGGGCTGTCCGTGGCCTCTCAGAATGAGCTGCCTTCATACCATTTTTTGAAGCCTTCCCAAGCAGATAGGACTTACTGAACTTTTGCAGAATAACTAAGAGAACTCATTTTTAGTAAGCATTTGTGTTTTCCACAAAGTTTAGCATAAGTTCTTTGGTTTTGTTTTCCTTAGCATAATGCTTCCTTTCCCAGATTATAACTGCAAACTTAGCGGCCTAAGGTAACATCTCATTTCGGCAAAAAAAATCTCAAACAGAAAACTTTTGTTTTGAGAATGATGTTCAGTGCAATTTTAGGATAGTCTAAAAGGAGGATCTTTCTGTCTGGGCATTTGTGATTATTTTTGTGGAAAAGCTACATTTTCTTCGAGATGAATTCTACACTGAAAAGAAGGTTCATTCAGCAATTATATTGCTTACTGTTCATCCACAACATATTGATTGAATGATTGACTCAATCTTCCCCTCATTTATGTGACAAATGATGACACTAAGGGATGTATAGTCATCACTTGCACAGTCCATTCTTTTTCAGATAATAGGATTTGACCAAGAAACCCTGACTTTCTTACCAGTTCCTGGTTTTGATTGGACTAGACAGAAAGTTTCCTTGGGTAGAAGGGCGGACTTACCATTTTAATTTGTGTTTCAGCTATCATCTATTAGGATGAGAACATGCTCAGCCTTTGAAGAACATTCAAATACTGGACAGAGATTCACTGAGTAAATATAAAGTATGATAAGCAAAATAAAATCAACTGCAGCCATTTATTGTGACTCTTCTTGGAACAAAAGAGCGTGAGAGAAATTAGATTTGAATATACAGTGACAACAAACAATTTATCATAGAGGTTATTGATATGCCCAGGTCTTTGCTGAAGGATATAGTGTAACAAATAAGCAGAGGAATAAGATGCATGTAGCAATGTTGTTTCCATAACTCACAGAAGAAATAGGTGACAGTCAACTGGTACAGGGACTTATCAAGTCATCCTATAGATAGGATTTGTCACTGCTGACCCTGATGGAGGACCAATGCAAAAGGTATGTCATCACCCACACCATGTGAGGTCTGAATGGTTCCATGTGGGATCTATAGGTCTACCTTATGAAGAAAAGCACATGTGGAAGAGGGCAAAATATATGGAATACTGGCCCATATATTTGTGGAAAAAATGAATGTATGTTGAAAACATAGCCTCTGAATTCCTACAGGCAAATGACTAAATAAAAGCTAGGTGTATAAATCCCAATTTATGAAATTATTTAAGATACAACAGGATTTATGATTAAGGAATCAGGCAGCATTCATATCCCTACCTGAACAGGAACTGTAATTTGAACACTTAATTCAAGATCCCTCTGCAATTAGTAGCATTAACAGTATTTAAAAATGTTAGTTTTAAAAAATAAAGTTCAGGCCAGGCTTTCATGATAAAAACACTCCGCTAGTTTTGGATGACTGCCGTTTGTTACAACATGCACTGTGCTGGTTTGTCTGATCGCACAAGTGGAACAGTCTAGGGGGCTGAGAAGGCTTGAAAACTAGGGAAAAAAAACATGCAGGGATCCTTTAAAGATGGATCAGTTTCCCAATCAAGTCTCAGTATTGCCACCGAACACTTTGCGTTATAGAAACACTGCCTAAGCTGACATATTGGAGCGCTTTATAGATAGTAGTGACCACATGGATCAAAAGGCTGGCCCTCATGCGGATACCACGAGGAGCTGGTTCTCTCATTCTGCTGTTCTACAAAAGCAGGTTGTTTGAGATAATAGTTACAAGTATTTTGAGTTGAAATTGAATAAATAATGAGAAAAGTAGGTAAACATCCAACTGAAAGCAAAAAAAAAGTATTTGATTTTTATTCGCCCCCAATTGGATTATCTTCATAAATGCAGTAGACAGAGAAAAGCATGTGCTTTAAAATATTAAAGAAAAAACTGTAGCTTGAAAGAGTATATCAGGTTGATTTTTGGCCTTTGTTCTGATTTTCGTTGTTACAACTATATTAAATGACCTGGTTCAGAATTCTGTGATGTTTTTCTGTGACAGACAGATTCCCACATCCCTCCTGTGTTGCAAGGCGTTTGCTTTGTTGGCCTTTCTTTTTCTTTTTTTTTTTTTTTTTTAACATGAACCACTGTACTCTAAAGACTGATCAATGATCTTGGTAGAGACCAAAAAAAGGTGTAACGGATCTCAGCTTTGCCCAAGTGCTTTAACTTCAGATGAAAATCACCGGTCTATAGGAAATCAACTTAAAATTGTGAGTGAAGAAGAAGTATGTGTTGAGGGAATCATATATGAGAATCATATAAGCATTATGAGGCTTCAACACATTTGATTGCAATATGATTGAAAAATCCGTGTACATACAGTATTGTTTCAGTCAATCTATTCCTACCATTTTTTTATTTCAGTCAGCCTCATATTTATTATCAAACAAAAAGACATTTATATGATTAACTGTAGTGATACCTCCTAGTTCTATTGAAACATTTAGTCCAAATTTTCCAGAGTAATTAATCATAACTAGATAAACAAATCTTTAGCTGCGCAAATCAAGATCTTTACCTTAAATAAAATTTCATGCTCAGTTACATTTTATATCAATATTTTAATAACAGCATGTTTTTGCCATAATGCTGGCTCCCATGATTACTGCATTAGTAGACACAAAAGGAAATTGTTATGAAGAATAAATAATGATGAATAATTACTTTTCTAAAATATGGTATGTAATTACTTTTCTAAAATATGGTATGTTGATTTTATCCAAGTCTTGATAAATCAGAGAAAAAATCTTTCTATACACTTTCATCTAGTAGACTTGCTTCTGAAACATGTCAGGGCCTTTGGAAAGCTCTGTCCAAGAGGTGATACTATTTGCCATTCAGGAATCTTAGTCATATGATCTGGCTGCAGTTTTGAAACAAATTTCTCTATCATAAGACGGGTGTAGTGCTCACTGAGCCTAATTTTACACTGGTTCTGCAATGTCAGTATATTAACAGATACACCAGGAAAAGGGGGAAAGGATGAAAAGAGAGGTAGCCTTTAAAATGATGATTTCTTTAAACAAATGCAAAGAACTCCTGAAAAATTGGCTAGTAATACCTGAATATTAACCATAACTTCAGTACAAGATGTTCCATGGGAACATGGATAATTTCAACATAAAAGGATTGTCCATTTATAATAGCTGTGGAACTTCATTGAAAAAAAAAATGGAAAGAAAAAAAAAAAGTCTGGTTTTAGCATGAAGTATTTGCCCTACAAGGTCCTGCTCATGTCCAAACTAAAACAGTTGTCCACAACAGATTCCATCGCAAACTCACAGCAAGAGAATTTAACTATATGACTTACAAATTTGCAACACACTCACCAATTCAAGTTCACAAATATATCCTTGCCAAGAAAAACAGAATAGCCCTGAGATAAGCTCTCCATCCAGGGACCTGAAAAACAGAAAATTAAGTGCTCAGACTCCAAGGGTAGAAGAACCAGTGCGCATATATTTTTTTTTTTAACACATGCAGAGCCTGAGAAAAAAACGCCACAAAATCTTGATTAAATTCCCTTGCCCCTGTCATCCTCTTACTGATTATTGTGCCATAGTTCATGGTGTTATCATAATACTACAAACAGCCTAGGGCATGAAGCAGGACCCTGTGGTACAATGTACTGCACGATGTTAAACAAGCTAATAATTCATAATACAAAGGCAAGAAATGATTATAAATAGCTGAAAGGAATAGAGGAAACCAATGGCTAATGTGATATGTTCTGATCTCCATACTGGACATGAAGATTTGGCCATTTGGACATTTACATACTGGACATTTGGCCATTTACAGATATTGTGTGATATAGTATCATTGACTTCCTTTAAAATCCAGGATACAATTTATCAGATATAAAGTAGATTAATGAAATAACTCAGATGAATCATGCCTAAAATTGTTTATATTTCTCTACCGGCAAAAACAGAGCCATTTAACTCACATATACTTGTCTACGTTTTAGATATTTACAGGTAGGTGAGATAAATCCTACTCCAGTAACATAACAGTTATGTTGTTGTTGTTTTGTGTTTGGAGGTGGTAGAATGAATCATAGAAAAGAAGAGTTTTAAGAATGAATGGGAAAGAAAATAATGACTCTTATAGCTAGAGAGTTGTTTGCAATTCATAGCATGGTAGAAACACCCTGGAGCATGGATAATAGCAAATCTCATTTTTTAATGCTCGGAAGAGGAAACTAACTAAAATATGTTCTTCTGAAGGGGATTTCATTTGAATTTTCTCTTAGAAAACAAAAACAAAAACAAAAAAAACTCCAAAACCATAAAATCTTTTCTCTGAGAACTTTTCTGTGGTGGACTTGTCCAGAAGTACTGACCCTTTAGGCCAGGCCATCATGTGTCCCCAAGACTAGATGAAATTATACAGGCTTCCAGGAGAAATACAGCTAATAGGCACAGTCACGAAGACCATCTGGGACTAAGCATTGGACCACCTCTGTTTGGTGAGCTGCCACCTACTTGGTGGCTGATTTATATTTCTCCCAGTTGTCCAACATTGAACTGTTTACCTGACAGCCACGGGCAGTCAAAGACAATAATCAGTTGGATAATTGTTGGATTAGCTAGGTATCCTAATATCACATCTAGATTCATGTTTGCTTGTGTTTCTGCCAGTAAAATCTCCTCTTTAATAGAAAGTCTCTATTCCAGCCTGTTCATATTCTGAACATGAGAAAAAAGCTGAGAAGGAGGATATGGCATTGCCAGGTCCACAGGAAGGATAGCTGCAACATCAGAGATTTACACCTGAAAGAATCTTGCTAGAGAGGAATGAAAGGTTTTAGAGAACATGAAATGAAATGTATTCCAGACATGAAGACCCAGAAAGTGGTTTGAGACAAAGGAAAATTTTAAATGTCTTCAGGAGGATGGCATCACAGCTGAGAAAATTACGAAGGAAAGATCTGTGTGAGAGAGATTAAGCATTGTATTTTAATCATATTGAGCTTCAGCTGACATGAGATTTATATAAGGAAATGCTAGAAGACAGCCAAGATGTTTTTGCACACAGTTCAGCCATGAGCTGAACTCGTAGGTTGTTCATATTTGGAGATAATAGTCTGAGATGATGCGTAACACAGATATGCGGTTCAAGGACGGTGCCTTGTGAAATGAGTACAGAAAATTTTAGGGAGTATCTCCAAAAGATCCCCTAAAACAATTAGAAGAAAAACTGAGGGAAACCTAAGCCAAATTAAAAACAGAGTTCAGAAGACTCATCATGTCAGGTATAAAGTGGAATGGCAGATGTTTCCAAACAGTACACTCATTAAAAAATGAAGGGAAGTAAAAGGAAGAAAAAAGATGATTTCACAAGATATGAGCAGGGTGAAAACAAATCGTAATCCTTAACTAATAATGTAGAATGTTTTTCATTAAATCTCTTTCTATATAGCACAAATGTCAATTAACAAATGCTGGTCAGCTTTTGTCCAGCATACTCAGCACACATGCAATATCAAGTTGTAAAATCTGATTTAGATGTATCAGGTTTTCCTGTTACTTGAGATATCAGTCTCAATTGTTCTACAGTGGAAATCCTGTAAAGGTTATGTAAGAAAAGGATGGTCTCTGTTTCACTGTATACCAGCCATGTCGAAATTAATACTCTGAGGAAAATATAAAAAATCATTTAATCATATTGTTTCTATAAGGTTGGTGATCTCATCCTCCTGAACTAGATGATTTCTGTTCATCGTATAAAGACACCACAGATTTTCCTGAAACTGAATGTATCCATTCACTTGTAAATCTACATTGCCAACGCAGTTCAGAAATAAAACACTTTTCCTGACGCTGGCGAAAAGGTAAATAAACATAGGTTTAATACAAGTTATTATGTGCTAATGAAGTCATTAAGTGCAAATCATGATGACGATGATGACAAGGAAGAGGAGGAGGAATGCTACATGTATTCCTATATATATGTACATAGGAATATGATTTTAGATTATGACTCAAATTTGGCTTTGCTTCTTTTGCCAAGTAATTGGGGTTAAGCTATGTGACCATAAATGGAGAATAAATGAGTGCTGTTGGACTGCCAGAACGGTACCTTTGTTTCTCTTTTTAGACTGTTATTCTGTTCTGCCAGTTGTGCTTTCTGTGGCACATGTAATGGATTTGCAGATACACTTGACAAATAACTGCAGGATTTGATAGGAGCAGCAGGCTTCTATTTTTTTGGTCCACATAAACCTTATTGTCACTAAAATTTTACCCTTCAAGGAATAATTAGCACTGTGTGCCACAGCAGAACATTAAAACTGAAAAAAAAAATTATCTCAGAATTAGCAATACCCCGTACCTGAATACATCTAATGGCTTGATCACTTTATAATTCTCTTTGGTTAAAGCAAAAGCAGACAGCTGGATCACTGTCTTCCCTTGCGGCTAGGTTACTTCTGCAGAAGCAATTTTCTTTTTTCTGTCTTCTTCTACAAAGTCTACTTTTATATCAAATCTGCTCAAATTTCTAGTACGAAACTTTTTTAAAAACTACTCCCTTGCCTTTCCTCTCTTATCTATTGTTGTGTGGTATTCTGTCTTACTCCTTTCATTATTCAGAAGAGCTGAGTACAACACAGAAACAGCCACGCGAATACATAAAACATTACTGCTATGTCTGAATGAGTAGTTGTTTAGAATCCCTTGTGGATGGATGTACTTTATTTTGAACACTTCATGGTACAAAACAAAACACTTTGGATGACAAATTAAGTTATATTTTCAAATTCACTAAAGGTTTTGAAGACTGATGTGCCATAGACTTTCTCTGAGCTCAAAAATGTATAGGCATGTGCACATGTGCTAAGAGTGTGTTGTACATACGGTGAAGATATATATAGATATAGATATAGATGATATAGATATGGATATAGATGTGCATGTAGATACAGATTAGATATCTGCAGAGAGGAAGATTGGAAGCAATTGCTTCTTACACATTTTTCAATTAAGTAAATGGGAGAGAAAATACATTCCCACCTAATGAGGAAAAAGTTCCACCTTGTATAAAGACTTAAAAATGGATAAACTTGATTTTGTGTAAAATCCAGGATTTTGATTACCACATGGCCCATAGTAATCTTTAGAGAACTACATGATTCTCTTCACTGGAATGATCGTTCTTACATGGCTCCTTCTGACATATGAATGCGTCAGTTTAGTTGTCTTACATGTTTGCTTCTTTTTAGTCTGGTAAAACTGATGCTTCCAAAACAATCTCCAAATTCCAGTTACATTCAGCAATATATAAACGATTGTTACAAGACTATTGATTTTTATGTCACTTTTCTTTTCCTCCTAAATAAAGCCAAGCCTGCTGGTGTCTCACTTGTATGCCGGAATGCAAGTGTTCGGTAAACAATGTTTGCTTAATTCCCATGTTATCTGAAAAGTCATTGCCTAAATGAACATGACAGATGTGAAACTGCAGCATAGATCAAGATAAAATAAAGCAACTTTTAAAGTATTTTCCTCAAGAGACTGTACATTTTTCTTAAATTAACTTACCTGTGATCCTCTAAATTCCCACTGAAATTTCTCACTTGGTTTCACTTTCCTGCAAGGCTTATCCCTTCCTCCTGCCATGGGCATTTGTATGTGTGTGATGACCAAGAGTATGATTTTTGCTTGTGATTATGAGTTAATCACAGGGCAAAATCCATATATCCGAATGCCATCCCTTCCTATTTCTTTTTCAAAGATGAGACTTCCCAGTATGAGTTATACTTCTGGCATCAGTCTATGCTATCTTTTATGATCTATGTTCTTTAATTTGATATATCACAATAGGTCTTGAACTAGGCACTATATCTTTTTTCGTAATAGTAGACTGTCCTTCTAAAGAGGAACAAAGGAAACCAGAACATCTGGTTCTTATTCAGAATGTCTGAGGGTCTCATTCAGAAAACTTCTGCTAAAAGAAAAACAGAATTTGAGAACACAGGAGATAAGAAGCTAATTTACAATATATCTTACACTTTAATATTAAATTTAAAACATGTAACACAACAGATCAGAGGGTCATCACATATTACCTCAAGGAGACAATCTGTGATTTCAGAAAATATTTCATACTTACTGAAAGAAAAGATATCTGTTTTAGTAAAAAGCTCACTAGCATGAACCTGACAGGGGAGGCATGAAGGATATACAACTTTCCTTGATAGTATAAAACATTCACAGATTCTGGAGATATTATCTAATCTAACAAACATTTGGCAGCCTGG
Source organism: Rhea pennata (assembly GCF_028389875.1). Classification (NCBI taxonomy): domain Eukaryota; kingdom Metazoa; phylum Chordata; class Aves; order Rheiformes; family Rheidae; genus Rhea; species Rhea pennata. The sequence goes on along the minus strand of NC_084663.1, from coordinate 48,453,654 downwards.
CAGGAATGAACTGGGGAAAAATCATGTGTGTTTGTGCATGGGGGAGAGATGCAGAGAGAGAAACTGAGAGAGAGAGAGAGAGAAATCACAACCAACTCAACTTTCAGAAAGTTCCTCCAGGTGCAGACTTCTGGCACCCACTAGCCAACTAATATCTGATGGCTTGTAACACATAAGGAAGCCTCATGAGTTCTTTTCTTTCCCTAATCCAGGTACCTGAATTTCAGACCAGAACATCCAGAGAGATAAGAACATAAAATAAATAAACACAAAAATAAAATTAAAAAAGTGCCAAAGAGTAAAAACTGACTCGTTTGAAATTTTCTTTGAAGTACAGGTCTCTGCATAGGCATACAGTAGGGAACAGAAAAGTGTCAGCACAGGTTCTTTCCCCTTCAGGACTAACTAGTAGTAGGCTAGGTTCCCAGGAACTGCTTATAATTAGACTCCAGGAGTATAATTGGAGTATTAATGGAGCAATATGCAGAATGAAGTACACTGTGTACTGGGAGATTGTGGTATTGTTCCTTTTCATTTGGGAGCTAGAAAAAAAAGAAGTAAAATGATAGAAGGAAATAGATTGAGAAGAAAATTCATTAAAACTTGAAGAAGAAAACCAAGGCACAGACTAAATGCCATATTATCCTGACAGATGAATCTATCAAGAGACACACACAAGTCAAGGAAGACTTGTGGTAGGTTTTATCGTGACTAAAAACGAAACCTTCCAAGAGACAACAGATAGAAATGTTTAATGAAGCAATGGTCACAGAAAGAGCGAGCAGAGCAGAAGCAAGACTGTCACAGAAATGAAAAACAAGTGATAAAGAGCTTTTAGAAATGTTCTACACTCTACATGCAAGCAGAGTTATGGCAACAAAGCCTTTGTAATACGAAAAGTATCTGTGAAACCTATTGGCTTTTGCACCAAGTTCCTTGAATATGTGTATTCTGTGCCACATCAGCCTGCCCATGTCCCCAAATGCTTATTTCATGCTTACTCTACACTACATTTCTCAGAGTTTCTTGGGACGTAGTAGATGGAGTGTACTAGAATGTTTTTCTGCCCTCACTTCAACAGTAGGCTCAAAAAATAACCCCTCCTAAAAGAGCCCCTACCAGCTAAAAGGAGAGACTGAAGGAAAAGCCAAGTTGGAGACCTACAATGTTACCTATTCAGTAGAGTGAATAAGCAGGTAGAATATGGAGATGGCATTGAATATGGCTACTAGCCATGTGGCTGACCATGAACTGGAACCTGATTTAGCCCACCCTAATCCAGAGACCTACATCTGGTTAGCCAAATAGTTCTAACATCTTCTTTGTCCTTTTTTTTTTTTTTTTTTTTGACTTTTGTATGCAGCTGTCATTATTTGGAGCCAGAAATGGAATATTGGTGAGAACTAATAACATGCTCAAGGGTCTCTCATCATGTTGCAAGTCTGTTGGCTTACCACATCAATGACAAAAACCTCTTCTTTGACTAGGGATGGGAGGGGCAGATAGTTTCAACTGACTGTAATAATATAGATGCTTTTCTACTACACGGATTTTTTTTTTTTTAATAATCTCAATTTTTGCTCTGTCTCAAGGGTCATGAATATATCCAGTACTTCAGGACGTTGCAATCCTCTCTTAGTGTTTCCCTATCAGGCCTTAGCTTGCCATGGGAAGTTCAAGTCTCTCTACTACTTTCCCCTTTGTAGTATCAGAAAGATCTTAAAACTTTTCTACTCAAATCAGACATTCTTCCAGAAAAAAACAAAATAAAACAAAACACAACAACAAAAAAGAAGAGAAAAACCCCAGGATATGTTTGCTTGGAAAGCTAAATTCAGTCTTCCAGCTGAGGTAATGCACATATGAACCAGAAAAAGTATGTCACATAAACAATGGATAATAGTCAATTTTTCATTTCCTTTTCAGGCATGCATAGTTTTTACAGAGGTTATTCCAGGGTTATCAGCCTTTCTTACAATCTCCAGAACTATTTTTCTTTTTTTAACTTGGAGAAATTCAGAAATCAAAATAAATCTGTGGCTTATTCTACTGATTTTGTACTTTTATATTTCATAAAAATGGATTATTCACATAATTAAATTACTTCATTTTTTACAGTATTTCTTCAAATTAATGTATCTCCTCCCACTTCCTTTGCATTCAGGCTTTAGACTGAAGGATTATTTTCAACCTTCTTGAGATAAAGGCCCTTTTTTTACCTAAGAATAAGTAACATTAAAAATGATTAAATAAAGAAGTCAGTCAATTTAGCAATTTTTGATCTTTCTTCAACAACATGCTGATATACCATAGCTATCTCATGATCTGAAAGTCAGAAAAAAGGAATCATAGAAAATGAATGAATATAAAACCCAGCAAAATGTAAGAACAAAATCCATAACAAATTAATAGAATAAGTTTCAGCTAGTAAAATGGAATAATAAGGATTAAGAAAAGTTTTCATAAGTACATGACATTTTAAAAAAATGAAAAAAAATATTTAACTGTGACATAACAAATGAGATAGAAATGGATACTATACTCAATATTTTTTTTTTCTGCATCAATTGCATCAATACTGTACAAAAATGATCAATCATAACTTGACACTTTAAGCGATTAATATCAGTAATAGGATATAGTATATCTGACGGAGAGATGACACATTTGTTGAGGTTGGATAAAACTTACTTGTGATGGAGAAAAAAAACATGGATTTATAGAACAGTTTAACTTGGGTACTTGCAAAAAATACAGAATCTGTTTTACACACCTAAAAAGTAATAAGAACCCAACAACATGAATTTGTCTACTCCTTTGACGTGGTTTCTAGTTTGTGAACATAGAAGTGACTGAAGCATCTTGAGGGTAATAACATTTGGGCATGGTTCTATCTGTCATTGTAGTGAGCAAATCAGAAAGTACAGAAAAGATGAAATTGTTATAAACTCATTGCACAAACTGATGAAAAACTGCATTTTGAATGTAGTTATCAAGGGTTTGCTGTCAAGTCAAGCAAAATATAGCTGGTGGGATCTTGCAGGGACTTTTTCTGAATATGGTTCTGTTTAATATTTTTCTCAAGAAATTTGATGAGGAAATAGAGTACATGCTTATAAAAATCTCTGCATCATGTTGACCTGGCAAGATTTAAAACATTCTGAAGGATCAGATTGGAATTCAAAATGTTATGGGGCAAACTCGAGAAATGATCAGGTACTGGTAAGATGATTTCTAGTAATATCAAGTGGATATATCACTTTTAGGAATGAAAATCAAATGCACAGATACTAACTGGGAGTAATGATACAGAAGAAGAGCTGAAAGTGATGAAATACCGAGTCTGGATGCATGTTATCAACTTAGCTGCTTCTGTACGATTACATGTCATTGTCAGATGCATTAACAATATTACAATAAGGAATTATTGTATTCTGTCCCACACTGTAAGGTCTTCCTGGTGTCAGAAATCAATTTCAAGCATCATACTTTTAAATAAACTAGAGAAAATATGGAGAAGAGTAGTAAGAAATGGTGGTTTGGAAATGTAATCTGTATAGTCTAGGAGACTGGGACTGGTAAATCCAGAGAAGAAAGGGTAGGATAAGAGTGTAAAGGAGAAAGTCAGAGGGAGGAACATAACAGTCTTCAAATGTATAAAATGTTATAACAAAGAGGAGAGTAATAATAGAGCTCCACAGTCATGGAGCACAGGACAAAAAGAAAGAAAAAAAAAAAAAGAATATGTATCAGCGGCTAACTATATGAGATACTGGAAAACATTTCTAATTGTAAGGACTGCCAAACAGTCAATAGGGCTGGTTTGGGAAGCTGTTGAATCTCTGAGCTGGATATTTTTATGGTAAACATATAAGAAAAACATCTGTCAAAGACTGTTCAGTTATACTTGACCTTGACTCAGAGCAGGGAAATGAACTAGCTTATAATGCTTGAATATTAGTGTCCTCAGGACAGGAGCCATGTAGAGCTCCAAAAGGAGGAGGAAAAAGAAAAAGTCGTTTTTAATTTTATCTGTGCAGTTCGCCGAGGAGCCATTTACAAGTAAAAATGAAAAAGAACCTCTTTAAAAATACATGAAGGGCAAATGTGTTTTCTTTATCAGCTTCAACAATTTGATGCACGTTCTAATTTCTTTCTATTGTAGCTTCCAGGGTTCCATTGATCTTGTGGCGTGGGAGGACTCTTACAGTGGGAGTCTGTTACCCAGAGCAACATGACAGCATTAATTCAGTTGTGCTCAGGGAAAATGAAAGTAGGCTACATGCATATTTGCATCTCTGCCAATAAACACATTAGTGGTGCAAGTGTAGAAATTTTTGCCGCATTAATCACTTTGATTCCCCTATTAGTATTTTTAATGCTACCTGTCTTCCATTTGCCTGATGAGAAGAGCGAGGAATCTGGTTTTGCATGTTTTATATTGAAACTTGTTCAACCACTCTGCTCTATTGCACACATTTGTTTTAAAGTCCAGAACTGACAAACCCTATAATATAGAATTAGACAAACTAGATACTTTTGATGTTATTTCAATGAAATAATTATTTTTATCTTAGTAAAACTAAGAAAGTCATACTATTTTTAAGAAGAGTTTTGAGACTTGTAGAGCATAGCTTGATTCATACTCACTGCTAAGATGTTTCTTCCTCACAGTGTGTGTTAGTGCACCCAGTGGCTGTTTAATTCATGAGAAATCTGTAGGTATGCTAAGTACAGTCAAGCTGGGATTCATCTTGCCTGACTTTACTATGTAAGAGTTAGGCCTCTAGACTGAGCTAGTCGTTTACATTCTCACTACAGTCCGTGGGGAAAGAAGCACCTTGAGATGGTGATTCATCCCACCTGCAGTAGGTCTGTTAAGTAAATGGGAGCCCTGGAGTATGAGGCCAATATCACACTCCAGCCAGTTCACAAAGGACCAAGGCACTGGAGAAGTGATAAAGTGAACCTTTACAACTCAATCTAGGTGCTGCCTCCCTCTTTCTAAGGGCAGCTCTAACATACCTTCCTGGATTGAATTTAGGAAGGTCTCTAGGAGAAAATTTCCTCTCTGAAGACAATTTGTAGGGCGCTGCATTCCCTGGATTTCAGCCCTTTTCTTCTGTGCTGAAGTGTTCCCACATGAATGTGAATCAACCTTGGGCTCAGACTCTTATATAAAGCATTTTCTACCCATAGAGAAGCCACAACATAGAATTACAGCCACTGGACAGAGCATTGCTTCAGGCCAGAAATATCAAACACGGGGTCTACATATTCGACACAGGGCATCATAGAAGGCATCTCCTCCCACTTAGAACTCTAAATCCTCTAAGGTGCTGCACACTGGAAGAAGAAGCAGATTTATATAAATATACGTGTATATATTGCACAGTAGATCCTAGTGGTGAGAACATTTGTCTAGAAATAAAGCGCTCATATTCTTACTCTATATGGGTTTCAAGAGTCTTGAACCCATTGTTCCCACTTCTCAATAAGATGGCCTAATCTCCATCTTTCTGCTTAAATTGGATATCTGTACAGAGGAAGAGGCAAGATTCACGCATCTGAGAGAAGCAGCATGGGTGAAGGGGGGGATGATCAGTCCATTGAGAAGGGAAATCTTGAGATTTCCAGTGCCATCTACCAGTGACTTTTTAACGTGTAATCACCATGAATTTTCTATGTTATCTTTCAATCTTTGATAAATCACTTTTCAGTTTCTCAAATTATACTATATAACTGGCACACACATATGAACTTTGGAACATATAGACTATATATCAAAATGAGTAGTATAAGGTTCTTCTTCCCTCTTTTATTTATTTTCACACTATCTCCAAAAAGGTGAGAGCAGGAACCAGGAGTGTTGCCCAAAGTATGCTTTATCTGAATGAACCAAGGTAAGCAGATAATATTAATGATTTTTTCTAAGGTATATGTCTGCTTTAAATAAGAGACAGAAGTGTACATTGAGTTAGTGTTTAAAAGGCAGGGTACTCTAAAGCCCTGTGCTCCTGTATGCAGAGGAAAAATAAATCCACACATAGAACTTGTTTTATTATTTGAAATCCCTACGTGTGTATTGTGGTCTTCATGACTGCAAAGCAGAAGAATCAAAGCCACTAATTTCTGTTTTCATTCATCATTTTGAGCGAATGAAAACTATTATGTGAAACTAGCATATTCATAACCTAGCTTGCTAAAACCCATGTTGTGCTTGCGTGTGTTTGTGTATGTAATGGAAAGAGTAAGTGATAGGGAGTAACACAATAATAACACAGGAATCTTAAAACATTATGATCTTCATTTATAAAGAATAAATCTCATTTTCAACATCTCCAGCCCTGTGAGCCTGCCCTTCAGTTGTGAAATTTTTTAAAAAACCAAACATGAGTAAGCAATAATCACGTAAATATGTTGGATATGTCTGTTACCAAGATGGTTAGACTTGTTATTTTATGTCTAGTTTCATATCTGATAATTTTTCAGAATAATAGAGGTTATTTGAAACTGATGAAATTTCCATTTTGCACAAAGATCGAATTCCTGTGCTAGTATGTCAATGCAGAGTTTGCAGGTAAACATCATCTCCCTGAGCTCCCTGAGCTCCAAGACCCGTGGATCCAGTCCAGCTCTGAATCAAGTCACGTAGCAGTCGTTAGTGTAATATTCAAGTAAAATCCGTGCTGAGAGACAAGATATATTTCCTTGGGTTCATGACATGCTAATATGGCTACACATCTGTGGGCTAATTTGGAGTGCAGATAACTTGAGGATACATCAGTCTGCAGAGGAATCAAAACATACCTTTTAGTCTCTTCAAATGAATTTTGAAGGCTTACTGGAAGCCTAAATGGTATAAATAGCATTTCCTGCAAAGCTTCCCTACTCATTCTTTTCCCTCATGATGTAGGTGGATTTTTTTTTAAGAAAAATTGGCATTCTAATACAAAGTTTTTCTTGAGGTTCCTAAATGAAAAATGATTTCTTTCTCAGTTCATCCAAAGGAACTTTCTTGTCCATAAGCTGTTGACAGGTTATTTATATTTCTTTTTATCTGAATATCTCTGATAACCTTTTGCTGTGTGTTTGTCTGTCTTTAAGTATCCTATAATCTCTAAAGTCCTTTTGGACCCTTCCATTTAATTCAGGTGAAAGAGTCTGGTGTGACAGTACCTATTGCTGCAGTGAGTGGAGGCGACCTCTACATTTAGCTTATAGAAATAGCTCTGTTGTTGGTACTCAGGAGAGAAACTGATTAAAATAGACACCACTACATGGAAATATTATTCATTTTAATAATGCCAGATGGTCCCAGGAGAATGATTGGTAATGGATTCCATCTGGTTCAGTTGTCTCTGCTCTGCCTCAGAATGGCTTTATAATTATCTTTGAATCCATTAAACAGTATAATTTCAGTCCTGAAATAAGCTAGGTAGCTTCAAAAAAGTTTAAAGGCAGTATATGGACTTAGACTTTCACTTTAGGAGATGAATATAGGAGGTCAAGGACTGACTTTAGTTAATTGTGTATCCTGAAACTTAGCCCAAAAGATCAAACAGATGAACTGGATATAAGCTAAGGATAATGGCTTTATTTAAAATATGCAAAAAGGTCATTTGGATAAAGAAAATCTTAATAGGTCTTTTGCCACTAAGAATTCCTGAACTTTATTTGCTTTCAATTACTATTACAACACATTTACTAGCAATTCAAAGAGATGAGAGAAGCAAGATTCATTTATGCCTCTAAAATGAAAATAAGAATTGAGAAAGTCACTTTTTGTAGCTGTCATTAATGAGTTTGACTCGTGCAGTATTTTTGCACCTCTTACACAGAGGCTTCTGGAATAATTTCCCCACAAATGAAACTTTGCCACAAATAAAATTCCTGTGGATACAGAAAATAAGGTCCCTCTTATGAATTCTTCAGCATGAATAATCAATTAAATTAACTTGAATTGGCACATTGTCTTCAATTATACAGCCTAGATACATCATTCCTGTGTGTTACCATTCAAATGAAGCAGGATGAATACTGTTAGGCAAAGTGTTTTCTTATTATAAAGCAAATCATTGAGGTCAGCAAATCATTGACTCTCAGACACGAAGAAATGGGAAAGCCATAACATAAGCATTAAAAATATTTAGAGGTAAAAAAAGTAATTTCTATCAATCTTACATAGTCACTACCACCAGGCAATATAATAATTGGCCAATATAATAGATGGTTAGATGCAATTTATAAACTGGTCATTTTAAACATCATAAAGTTGCTTCTGTAGAATATTAGGGACTACATTTGTAGCTGTTTAAGTGGAATCCCTATAAGAAATCAATATATTATCAGATTTATTTCTCAAAAAAGAAAAAAAGAGACTTACATACATTTTAATTAAAATTGCAGAGAAATTAAGTTTAGAGACACAATTACATTTCTAACCAAATCAATGGCACTGGTTCAAACTGCTGGCAATGACAGAAAAGTGGACTGATATCTGCAAGAGTGACTTACAATGACTTTGAAACAAACTTGACACAAGATTTCAGGAAAGATCCTCACTGCTGCCAATAATCATATCATGAATCTGCACGCATGTTGAAAATCAATCTTTCTGCATCACACTTTTTAGCAAGTAGGTTTGTATAAAACTGTTGCTGGACAAACCTCACTGGTAGCAATTATTGGTGTTTGAAAATTCCTAGCTCACAGTAAAGAAGGAAATCCAGGAAAGAATATAGTAGACGACACATCTTAGGGTCTAGTGAGAAAAGCCAGTGATATTTACTGTAGCAATTATCTGCAAGCTGCTACTCCAAGATGTTTAATAATATTCTGTAATAAAAACAAGTAAGTAAACATTTCTTTTTAGCTTGAGGAAATATTTTTTCATCTTAGAGAAATTCTGACAAAAAGATTCATAATGAAAGTTCCTGGTGATATACTTTCAGTGTAGTTGTGCCTTTTGATTTATTGCTATTTGCTAATGTAATAAGCCAGAAGACCAAATTCAAACAGCGTTTATGCAGCAGTCCCTCAATTCATGAAATCATAAAAACATAAAATATGCTCTTAAGATGTTGCATCCAAAATAGTTAAAGATAAATCTAAGAGATCACAACTGAGTCCCAGACGAGGAGAAAAAAATTCCTTCATTTCACTGTATAGTCACAAAAGATCTTGGTCCAGTACGGGTCTCATCATGGATTACACACATTCAGTGTATTGATAGTGAAAAATCCTGAAAAGAAAGAATTCAATAAAAATAGATAAGTGAAAGTGATTGTAATGCACTGAACTCCTCTCAATCCTGTAACAGAAATGTATGTTTTTTTTCCTTCATCTAGCCATAAGCAACCTTGAAAAGGTAAAGATGAAGTGTACAAGATTTCATATATGTGACTATACACAAATATACACATATATTTGTGTATACACATAGCACCAAAATTGACAATGTTTATAAAAGTTCAGCAAGCATTTGTCTGTGTATATGTATGCAAAATAACTCAATTACTAATGCCGGAGAATTTAAAAAAATAAAAAAAAAAACATGGATGCGGGTGTATTTTTTCTTCTTTTCCAGCAAATACCTTTTGTTGTCTTTTAATATATCACAGAATTTTCTATTAGATTAAGTTTCATAATACGTTGGGAGGCATCCTTTTGGCAGAAATCACAGAGTTGGTGAAAAAGCAGAAAATCATTCTCGCATATGTTCTTCACGTAGATATTCATATGCAGCCAACAGTTACAAAGTCAGAATCAGTTTTAAATTCTAACGAAATAAAGGTGTAAGCAAGATTACAAGTGGGTGAATTAGGATGAGTAAAAATGCACAAAACTGGGAAAACTATTAGAAGTGACACAATTCTCTGAGCACTCACACTGAATAATTTGTAATTTTGTGGTTTAAATATGTATTCTCTAATCATTTTAGCTACTTTCATAAGGTGATACTGAATGTTAGGCTGAAAAAGAAAATATTCCAAGGGAACTACAAGTAGGAAAGATGGGGGTCTCAAATCCACACAGAGAGCTGAATTGCAGATTAAGACATTTTCTTCTATTCAAACATCTGTCCAACACCATTCACAGAATTTCACTGAGTTAGTCAGGTCAAGTTCACAGCTTCAGTTGCAATGATGTATGCTCTTTGAAGGAGAGCTGCTTCTGCTTTTTAGAGTTCTGATAATGAAGACCCTATCATATTCTCAATTAACTTGTACTTTTCATGCTAAAATGGTGTGCTATATTTTTGGTTTGAGTTCATCCAACTTCAGCCTCACTTTTCAGACCTAGATCATTTCATTTACTGTTCTGTTATCAGTGATAGTTTCCCTACATAAACACTTATAGATTATGAACTTGGCTCTTCATTGCATCTCAGATGAAATATTTTCTCTCACTAAAAGCACAATTCAGAGCTTTATAGTTCTTTTCTGGCAATTACCATCTTTTAGTGTTTTTCTCCTGCATAGGTAGGAAAACAACTTTCACTATTGCTATTTTCAGGAACAATACTACCTTTTTAAAGCTTGATATTACCCAGAATATGCATCTGAGCCTTATGTTAATTCTCTTTCTGAAGAATAACACTGAGAACTCAAATGTTTAATCACTATTATTTTTTCATCTTTTTCAGAATCAATCCATATTCCAGTTGTCTTAGAAGTACAATTCATGTTGTTGTCCTCAAGTTTTGACATTGTGTTTTTAATGGTATGGTAAAATGAACTTATTCTGTCACACAATCTGGATCACAATGGCATAATTAATAATTGAAACATTGTCTTATTTCAATTATAATTTATTGCTTTACCAATTTTTGTTTACCCTCCAAATTTTACCAGCAATAAAGTTGTCTTGGTGGGCAACACACTGAACGCCAAGAACAGCCCTTTGAAGTAATTAAGGTGAAATAGGTATTGGGTTGCATTAGTGCAAGCATACTCGACTGGCCAAGGGAACTGATTATTCCTCACTACTTAGTCCTCATGGTGCAGCATCGGAAGTAGTGCATAGGGTTTTGGGCTCCCCGGTACAAGAACGATGTTTACAAACTAGAATGAGTTTTCTGGAGTGCCATGAACATGGCGGGTGGCAGAAGCGTGCAATTTACAAAAAAAAACACCTAGAGCTTGGTTTGTTTATAAACATAAAGAAGAAAAAACAAACCCACAAGTAGGATAGCTAAACATAGGAACAGGTTTCCCAAGAAGGTTGTTCCTAGAGAAATTCAGAACTTGACTGACCAGGGCCCTAATAAACCTTATCTAACATTGAAGTTGAATCTGCTTTGAGCAGGAGGTTGTACTAGATCATCTCCTGTGGTTCTTTCCAACCTAAATTATTCTATGATTTTATTATAAATGGGTTGCACAGTGAAACAAACCAGAAACATATATCTGATTCATAATGTCTTGTGCCAAATCAAGGTTTCTACTTTTGAGGACTGACTGACCTTTTAGGATATACAACATCCCTACACATGGGAATCGTTAGCATTGTTTTATTCATTTTAATTTGGCCAACAACTGAAGCCTGCAGATTACTGGGGTAGAGATGTCCAGAACAGCAGTTTATGGAGGAAAAACAATCATTGCAAAGCTGCAGATCTGAGATACAATATCAAAGTAATCGGAAGTGATGTCAAAAAAAAATCATTTATAGTCAGGTAAGCTTCAGAAAGAACAGACATGGGAAAGGAATAATGGGAAAGTTCCCACTTCACTTTGTTGCTGAAATCAAGACAAATATACTGAGGTCTAGTTCAAAAGGGTAGCAAGTATTGAAATGAATACTAGTTTAAACTTCTAGGACAGTTTCAAATCGAGTTAAATGATTTTTCTATAATAAATTTTAATATAGTTTTAGTGGGCTATAATTTTAAAGTTTTTATCCTGCACAGGACATTAAAAGTAATAATCCCTTTCCATCTGGGAATGAAGGCTCTCAAGACTTCATGGTGACTGTTAAAGTAAGAAAGGCAATATGAATACTCTCCTTTAACAGTTATAAATGCTATCTCTGATTTATTCCTGAAAAATTCTGTCAGGATGCAAAGATTCACTAATAAGCCTCCAACGAAGCATCAAGACCAATGGAGCCTGACTACTGATGAATTTGCTTCCTGTTTTTCCCGCCTTCTCTGCAGCGAACCTCAAATCTCTCCCATGTTTTCTGTTTTCTTTATCACACCTCAGCTCCCCGGATACTCCCAAAGCCTGTAATTCCTGAGGTTCCAATCATGCCCCCTAACCCCTTTAGTACACCAGGAAAAGAGAAAAGGAAGGATGTGGGGCTGCAGCAAAGAACCGGGAGGAGAGCCCTAGAGACGCAAATTTCTTACTCTGGATGCAGTCAAAGGAAAGTCTGTCTTCTTGCCAGTAATATTATTCCTATTTGGAATATTATAAGGAGCATATTACATAATATGGAATGGAATAATCAAAAGAAATAACTATTATTCCTTAAATTGCATTCTCCTTTATCAACAGCATTTATCCTGGATTTATGAAACACAAACATAAGCAAACTAGACAGCTAGGCAAAGGCCATTTTTCCTATGGTTAGAGCAAAATGTGGCCCCATCCATGTCCTCTAAAGTAGTTATAAGACTTAAGGTTTCTTCTATAGATCTCAAAGGTCTTTCTAATGAACTCAGTCTCACAGCAGCTCTTTGAAGCTGGGAAACTTTACCTCCAATTCATTGTAACAAGGAGAAGATGTAGATGCAAAGGACCTTCAGTAGGTGCTAAAAGTTTTTTAGGCAACATAACAAAACCCTGCAGTCCAGAAATGTCCTTTATCATGATTACCAAATGCTGAAGAAGTGTAAATTCTGCTGACACCCAGATTTTGTATTATGATGCCCTCTAGGTACACAAATATACATGCCTACATGTAGACAGGCACTCCATTTTAAGAACTTAGAAATCAATTTCCTACCTAAATTATGTTGCTGAGCAACTACAGGCAGAATAGCAACCACAACCATGCATCACCTAAAACCTTGTTAAACTTAGGTAATTAGACAAGCATAGCAAGGTATCCTTAATGCAGCACTGAATTTTGCACAGAAGTGAACAATCCTGGTCACTTTTATTTGAAGATAGGGATTCAGGGAGGAGGTGAGTAGTCCCATAGACTTCTAGTATAATATCTGGGTAGATCAGTCACCTAGGAAACATTAAATCTGAATTCCAGCCCCTTCAGAAAGTGTAGAAATTTAAGTACATTCACACATTTTAGAAATGTCCATTCACCACCAAGCCATACAACAATGTGGAGGGGAGAAGAGGGGAGGAATTCAGAGGATGCTTGGGTAGATTGGGGCATCCTTCATTACTTTTCTACACAGTAGCTCAGCAAGATTCATTATTTCAGAAAGAAAATGAGTAAGCTGAGGCCTGACTCTAGCCTAGTGATTAGGGCACTTAGCTGTGATCTAGGAGACTACTGTACTTTCATTGCAAAGCATGACTTTTTCTGTAGTTGTCAGGAAACTCCACTGGCAAGGTGAAAAATTTTAATCAGCTTGTTAATCCATGGAGTATTAATGTACCCTTTTACTTTGCTTTATGTAATTATGTTAATTAAAGCCAAATTTATACAGGGCAAATTACATACTGTCCAATGGAAATACGCAATGAGTAAGGGCAGATATTCTTTGGTGTGGCAATGAACACAGTTCATTTTCCCGTAGAAGCCAGGACTTAGATCACTTTTGCTGGGGAATCAGGGATTTCAGTTCTCTAGAGCAGTCATCATATGCACAGTCTTCAGTACATATTCAAGTTCATCTTCACTCAATAGATAATTTCAGCATATGTTTAAAGTTAAGGGCATACTTAAATCTAACTATTCTAAAGAACCTTAAACATACCAAAAACATGATTTCAGCAGCTGTAACAGTTCACTGTAAAAGCCAGTATCTATTGCCAGGTCTACATTAATGTTAACCTACTATGAGAAAAATGCTGTGCAATATTGAAAATAATCAAATGGTTTTACTTTTACACTTTTATCTCTTGGGTAGGCTAATTCAGACTTCATTCATAAGATTTGAAACAATTCTAGTCCATAAATACAAATATTTTGTGATAAACATCCTCCATACCGATAAGGCAAAGTTTTTTACAGAGTTATCATGCTTAATGATATAGTTTGATTACTAGGACAAATGAGAAAAAAGGACAATCTTAGTATTTTATTGAAATACCTATGAAACTCATTTTTATTTTATTGATTTTGCAAAGTTGTTTGTAATTACTTTGTTTGACTAAAAGTCACATAAGAAACAATAGTGCGCTTCTGAAAATATGAGAAGCTTGATCAAATTTATTTAACCTCAGTAAATGATTCTTAAGGTGTCTTATTCAATATTTTACTGTGTACTGTAAAGAATGTTCTATTAACTCACCAAGAACACCGAAAGAGATCTGTAACTTGGAAGAGTTGCATAACCTATGAATCACTAAAACACAAGCAACATATCCTTTAGTTGAGCTTCAAACAGTATCTAGAACAAATCAGATATACCTATTAAGTGTTTAGTACTTTAGCAATGAGCACTATAGAATTCCCTTTTTAATAAATAGTGTAGTGGAAAAATGAGATAAAATCTCTTTCCAGGATGGATAAACAGCATAGTGCATCCACTAGATAATATCACATAATACTGAAATAATTGAATGTATTGCATTTCTCTTTGGAATTTGGAGGATTTTAGTTTCTTTCAGATCATTCGTTCTGTAGAAACGCAAGATCTGTGCCAACCTATTTAAAAACTACAGGAGACAGTTATGTTATATGTGTATTGCAAAGAGCAATGGAGAATAAAGATACTCAGCTAATCCTCGTGCTACAAACATTCTAAGTACACTAGAATGAAGAGTAATATGTATTGCATTATCCTACCAAGAAAAACACTTTATTTGACTGACAAGGCAAATTTACATAGACAAGACATAAAACTAAATTATGGTATGACAAACTGAAACAACTAAGTTTGTCTAGCTAGACAGTAACATAACAAGGAATAAGACCTATGTTTCCGGTTGATTTCCAAAAAAACCCCTATGCTGCCACCTTGATTTTCTAATGAGATGTCGAATGAAGGGACAGGATATATCATAAACTCTTGGAAAGACAATAAGGCTTTTGCCGCTTTTCTTTGGAAATGCTTACCTCTAAACCCATGCTTTCCTTTACAATATGGAGAAAGAATGTAGCAAACCTACCTTATCTATGGAGATACCTATAGCATGTGTGTGCGTGCATGCGCGTGTACATACCTGCACGTGCACGCACACACACACACACACACACACACACACAGAGGGAGAGGGAGAGAGAGAGAGAGCACTAATTAAAAAGGCTTTCAGCAAGTATTTTAATTCAAGGTGCATATTGCCAAGTTGCAAGTATACTTAACTACAAGGGGAAAATCAGCAGACTGCCTCAGGGGGGTTATTCAAATGGGCAAGGGGGTGGAATAAAGGAATTTTCTGCTTGTCATGAGCTGAAAGTAAATTTCAAGGTAATTTTTCTACAACCTAACAAAGAAAGTATGCAATCATAAAATCACACATTTTCTGCACTGGGGAGCTTTATGCTTTTTTATGCACTTTCCTTGAGAAATGTTTTAGTGAGGGGAGTCATGAAAGCTCTCATGTAAGTCTATCGTTGCACTAAGGCTATCTGAACAGACTTCTTGAAAACTCGTCATCCTTCTCCTAGTAATTTGTTTGTATTATCATAACTATTCTCAGTAGGAGTACCTATGTGTTTATAACTACTGGATCAGAATGAAAATGTTCACCATATTGCAGGATGGAGCATACATTGTGCAGAAAACAGGAGGCAATTTTTTTACTAAATATTCTCCCAGCATAATAAATTATGACTAACAATATTGTTAGTCAAAACAAGCAGCTTGAAAAAATGCATTTCCACTCATTAGGAACTGATGAACAATTCCAAATAGCATACATTTGCTAAGATTATTGCTAATATTGAACGATTATTTGCTTCTAATGGAGTGCCATGAATGATTAATACATTTGGTTCCACCAAAATAAGGCTACACTGCAAGCCCTACTAAAAAAGACCTTATTCATCAGTGACTTACAAGTCATTCTTTGTAGAGGAATACCCTGGCAGCAAAGGAGGATTTCTGAAATTTAAAATATGAATTTTCCATTAAATTTACAAGTTAAATAACTGGAAAAGATGCTTCTGAATTTACTTGGAGCATTTTATTTCTAATGTGGCTGAAGACTATTATACTAAAAGCAAATGCAGGAACTAATTTTAGACAGCAAACTTCTCCAGTAAGATCCACCTTTTAAATACATTTTTTCTAACCATGGTAGTAGCTATTTGGATCACAAATTGAATGAATAGTTGAAGATATTTGCTCTCTGTGTTATGTTAATGGTTTAGCTAAAATCATTTCGTGTATAGTCTCTGCATAGCTAGGTATCTATGCACCGTGAGCACAAGTGATTCTCTGCTCTTCTGCTGCTTTGTTTAGTGAATCAGTAACACAGCAGCTCCTCTTCCATTCTAAAATATGCCTCTCAGAAAGCAAATGCGACTCCAGTAAAAGATACTAGGCTCAAACACTGCCTCATGAATATGCATAAAATTTAATTATTTGCACGTTCACTGAGCCAAATACCACACTCTCAGACATTTCCGGACATGAGCTGTGGGACAGTGTGGGCCCAGGGACTATTCGTAGCAAAGATTATGGATGAAGCCACTCTGTTTGGATGAAGAAGAGAGTCTAACTAGGCAGATTTCAGCTATTTTCCACCACTCATTTTCAGGGTTAAGGTGTATTATTTTGCTATTGTAGAAGTGTTATTGGCGTAGAAAGGTCAGGACTGATCTGTTATGACTCAAGGATAATAGGCTAACATCTATTCTGCCAAAAGGTAACAGGAGAAGGGGGTAAAATTGCTCTAGGCTGCTGTGCCCTAAGAGAGAGGTTCTTGCAGCGCAAGGTATAAGGAAAATATCCAGACTGATCACCAAGAATACAGTCTCAAAGCCTACTGTCTCTGCTGGGAGTCAGCTGTGAAGGCAGAGCTAACACTGCCTGTGTTGCAGACATTTTGGTTATCAGTGAGATCTGTACCCCAGAGTTACAAGAGTCTTACATAAGAAAAGCAAAGATGACTGAAAACCACCTCGTAACTTTGTAAAACCGCACACTGTGTGTTGAGATACACACAGCACTGCATACTGCATTTTAGAGCTCAAGCACAGTACAGAATGTTATCTCAGAAGCTGAAAGTGGAACCCTTGTGTTATATGTTGACAAAGCCTTTTAGGTTTGTTAATATTATTTCGTTTGTGATTTTGGATCTTTTCTGTACCAGTCCAGGAAAGCCTCAGTGGCATTCTCAGACTGACCCCTATCAAGAAACTGTGCTGAAGCAGCTTCTTGAACTGGAGCGTAAACATCTGATCTACTGCTCACTGAACGCAGTCCAGTCTCCAGCCCAGCTATGCTAAACGTGTTCATACCTAGCCCAGGGTTCAGCTTGCAACAAAGCCACAAATTCAGCGTATTTGCCAATTCTAAAGATTCAAGTTAAAATTTTGCAGTCGTACTTAAAGCTTGCCAATTTTGCATCAGCCTGCCTGGCCTTGCTTGAGATGTGATTAAAATATACCTTAAGGAGCTGGAAGACTACCTAGGGATACACAGGTTATTATTCTTAGCTGGAAGCTGTGGTACTCTCCTCGAAGTCTGCTGCAGCCTCCTCAGCTTAGTTATCTGGTTCTTTCTGGAAGGAACTAAAGTAATGTATATTAAAGGTAACACAGAAGCAGGTCTGACTGTATTGCAGACCAATGTGTTTACAGATCCAAGGAAAAACTTGCAAGGCAGTGATATGAATTAAACCAGTACTGGAGAGAGAATTTCATCGATTACCAAAATGCCTCTACTTCTGAAATAAAAAGAGGTGTCTCTTTTACTACATACACTATCTCTAAAATGCATAAGGAAAAAATGCAGAGAATAGTAGGCAGTTAACCCTTACAGGAAACTGGAATGAGAGAAATGTAGTTGCAATGTAAAGCCTGACCCAAATACAAGCATCAGTACTGCAGCTTCTGCAAAAAGTGCAATGAAGTCATGAACAGCCAATATCATCAGAAAGAACTGCAGTTTTAAACTGTATTAACAGGGAGCACTCCCATTAGTTTTGTGGTATTGTCCTGAGGAAATAGCAACATCTAGATGCTCACCAGCCATTTTATGAGTTGTTTTTTGATCTTCAGATGCTAACTTACAGATAGTGATTGCCAAACATTTTGGGTGCGTCTGTGAATTGGGGTGCATCAGCATTAATAATCCTACTGTTAAGGTTAATCTTTATCAGATAATAGAAGTACTACTAAATAATTTGCTTTTGACTTCTGAAAGGAGTAACTACTTTGGAAAGGTCAAGTGATTATCAGCTACACTTTAGCTATGCCAAGTAGAGCATACCACAGCATACCATACCTGCTCTACACGTATGCTTAAATAGTAGTACAGACATTCTTATATCTCATAATTTCACCTACATTAATATCAATGAGTGCAATATATTCAGAATACATCTTACCTCAAAGACTTCAGATGCCATTTTCTGGAAATAATTTTGTTATTCTTATTTTGCTACGAGAAGCAATAGAATTGACAGAAGAATGTCTTCACTGTGAAGGATATATATTTTTCATTTTTAATTCATTTAATTTAATATGAGGTCTAAAGTGTATAGCCAGTTTCTTTTTTGTCACTTATTTAATATCAGATCAAATATGATGGCTCCATCTCTAGAAAAGAATAAGTTTTAGATTGAACAGAAAGGATGAAAAATATTTTTGTCAGGCAGTCCACTCCAAAAGTCCATGCCTTTTGGTCAGTCATGTTGTTAATGGTAGCAGTTCATCTGTCAATTAGTTCCATGAATATAGCAACGCTTGCAAATTTTTGAAACTCCATTAAGAAGAAGGAGATGCATTACTTCTGTCATGTGTGTAATGAACTCTTTCAAAGAGATAGCTAATTGCTTCACTTAAAATTCAGGATTAGAAAATTAGGAATATCCTGTTAGTTTTGCTTTCACAAATGTATGTTTATTTTTAAGTTTATTTCAAAAATTCCTTTGATGGTTATTAAAATAAGCAGTTACCATTCTCAAAATTTTGTGTCTGCATTTATAAATTTGGTGCCAAGAAATATAAAGCATATTCATTTAACAGAATAGTCATTCGTTCATAAAAAGTCATTTGTAACCATGATAGCTAACTTTAATATATAATATCATTACTGGAAAAGACAAATTACTATGGGATTTACTAGTGTTACTGTGTTTAGAGTTCAGTGGGCATTTGTATGATAAATGGGGTCTATGTGGGCTTATATATCTCACCATTTTTATTTAAAATGATGCAAGACTGAGCTAGTAGATCACCTATATCTACCCTAACACTTAGGCTGCTTTTCTCACCAAAGGACCAAAACTGACTCTTCATTTTTAAAACAAATATTTATTGAAGATTTTTTTTTTTTTTAAGGCCATGAATTAATTTTTGGAGAAAATCTGCTTTTGAGGAGGGGATTTACCAATGCCTTCACTGTTGCTGATACGTACATTAAAGGCAAACTGTAGCTACTTTCCCTAATGCACCATCATATAGGCAAGTTTTGGTCAAGAAGAAAGTCCAGACTTTTCAATATCTTAACTAACAATGGATAGATATGAAAAATTCTAACATGGAAATAGCACATTAATGTCTGCAATAGGCCTGAATTATCTGAAATATTTCCATCCATTTCTGCATTTCTTGCACATGTGCAATTGCACCTACCTTACTGCTGTTTGCTTCTGTGAACTTAAATGATATTTTGTGAAAACACACGTGGTTTCTTTTCTTCCAAAATACAACTCTTACCCAGGCTCAGTTCTCTTTTCATGTATCACTCTTCAGCTCCTGCCACTGAGAGACATAGGGTTGTCCAAAGTGCTTGAATATATGTAGCGTTTGCTCAATATCTGTCCCATGGTAATTCTATCTGTGTTGCTACGTCTATATAATGCATGAGCTGGCAGCTCCTGTAACAGGCCAGACCTCTGTTCTGTGTAGCCTCGTTGCAGGCAACATGAACTCAGTTTAGGCAACTGTAAACCCTTTCACCTTTGTAGAAGGTGACAGGAAAGTCCTAGCAGTCTTGTCTCCTTAACAAGTTGCAGGTGGCATTGTGGTAAGGCCAGATGTGTGTGTTTTGGGGGGGGAAGGTCAAATACAACGTGTTAGGGTCTCTCCAGACTAGGGATAAGTGCGAAAGGCTGTTAAACCCCACAAATGCAAACTGCAGAGTATTACTGCCTCAGCCCAATCCCTCATGTAAAAGCTGATTTACGGTAAACCTACCTTCAAGAATGGTCCTTATGGTCAACAGCAACAATCATTAGTTTTGAAATCATCCATCATTAAACTATGTATCACCCCAGCCTCAAGGCTGCTCTGGAATGACAGTATAGATGCAAGTAGACTACATTTCCTTCAAGGAACTCAAGACAGTTACAGTATTATCTGTCTTGAGATTTTGAGAGGTGAAAATATCTCACTCTGAAATTTCACATTATTCAGATTATGTGAATTCACATTATGCAGATGCAGAAACTTCAGAAATAGGCAGGGGGGAGAAAAAAGTATTCTAAGTGTGTTTGTGTAACAGATTTGGAAAAACATTAGCTGTTGTCTAATTAGACATTCCTCTAACAATACTCTTCTTAGTTCTGCACATAGCCTTGCTCTTAAAAGCCTGAGATTTTAAACAGAAAATGCTTAAAATTCACTTTCTGGTCATTCATATTCACAATTTATGGACTGATTTTCACAGGTGTTTAATATACCACTGTTTGAACTGATACTCCTACAGGTAGAGATTCAGACTTATTTTCTCTGAAGAAAAGTGTTTTTTATGAAACAACCAAAAGATTGTTGAGGGAAGGGGTTAGTGAATGTCAGTTCTAAATTAAAAACAAAGAGATTTTAAAAAGTTCAGGGTGAGATATTTTCACCTCTCAAAATGAAGAGTTCAATTTTCAGGAGGAATAACATTTAAAATTACTTAGTTTCTACTGAGAAATAAAAGTTGAAATCGAAACAAAAATGAAATTACTGAGGCCCTTTACTTTGACCTAAAATGCATGGTTTGCATTCATTTGAGAAAAATACTAAAATTTTCACTTTAAGTTCTGATTCAGGATTTTCTTTCCTCTTTTATCTTTACAGTTTCCACCCAATTTTACTCTTTGATCTCGAGCTGGGAGTTTAAGTCTTGGAAAACTTTTACTCCCTAATATCCTTATGATGACAGCTTCTTGAACAAAAGTGGTTCTATTAAGTAAAAGTAAATGAAAGATTTGTCTAAATTGAATTGCAATAAGCATGAATTAATCCTAGTAATGTTAGTGCAACTCTGCATGTTTTTGGCAATGGAACTTAAATCTGTCTCTAACCTCCCAAATGAAGTCTTTAACCTTTCCTGATAAAATGACAGTCAGTCATACTAAATGGCATAGGAATCATCAGATGTCATCAGATGAAAATGAATGTACAGTATGCACTGGAATAAGATCAACAAGTTCATTTTAATCTGTGATTTCTTAATGGGTTAAACCACTCCATAATCTGTCCTGAATATGTAATAGGTACTTCAGCAAACCTATAAAGCAGAACTCTTTGGGTCAGTTGGGCAACAAAGTATTTATTTAAAGGAATTTTCATCTCCATATTGACCTTGATTTCTGATGCAATAAAGCATAGATTGTTCCTAAGTAATCATGGGAATTGCTGTCTCTTTTATTTTCTATTACTAATGGGAGTTAATTGAAAAGCAAATCACAGTTTATAGCAGGTTTTTGGCTGATTTTGATGGGGTGTTGTTAATGGACCTAGTACTCTTTTTAACAACTATCTTTCTGCACCTACCTATATGCTGAAATTTGAAAGCAAAATATATTCTTGTGGAGGATATTGGTATATGAAGGTTTCTTCTCTCCTACAGGAGGCCGCCTTTCTACACAAAAATATACTGTTTTCTGAAAATGTGAACAATAAGCAAAAGAACAGCCAACGAAAACAGCCTTTCTGAGGAGGAGAAAAATACATGGTGACCACCTTTCAAGTAAGCAAAGCTTTGAGCTGAAGAAGACCTAGATTATCATCTCAGAAAAGCTGACCCATATAAAACATATCCATATAAGTTGATGATATCAAATTTACAAAGCAAGGAATTCGCAAGATTTGACATTTTTACAAACTTTTCTGTATCAGTTTTGAAGTATTTTGTTGTTTATTTTTTTAGCAGCATCTTGCTTTTGCTTTGGCTTGAAACAGTGAACAATACACTGAAAAAATGCATATCGACCCACTGACAGACTTCCAAGTTGGAACAATACTGTTTTCAGTCCAGAACGTTGAGACTAGAGTGGATGTTACAAGGACTCCTTTGTGAATTTGAGGCTAGAGAATAGGTCCCAAAGTGGAACACCTACCCCCAGACTTGATCATGGGCTGATACAGTCAAAGCATCCTAGAATCAACCAGTACAATAAGGTGAACAGCTGCTGCTGAGTGGAGACGCTTGGTGCAATCCCTTAGGCAACACAAACTATTCACACTGTTCGGAATACTGTGGCATGTTCAGAAGTGAGCTAATCCATAATAAGAAACAATTCCACTATATAGAAATAAGTAACAGGAACTAAATGAAAAAGCAAAGCCTTTCCCACCTAAGTTCTTCATCTGAAAAGGCCAACACATTCAACCTCTGTTTGGTTGTCATAAGAGAAACAGTGATCTGAAGGAAAGTATTGGTTGCTATCTAAGGTCAAAAAAGGGTAAAAGTGTCCTTTTGGCTTATACACAGAGTTGGTGCTTTTTCCTTGTTTTCAAGAAGTGATGTCCTAATAATTAGGCTTCTGCCAGAGCGGGCATAGTCAGCATGTTCATTGTTAGGAAGAGGAAGTTAACTCAGGAGATGCTGACACTTTCTGTAGAAGCTCAGCGAAGAAAATGCTGTCATCTCTTCCAAAGTCCGTAGCTATTTGTTTTCCCTCTCAAAAAAATTTCAAAGGAGACAAAGAGAAAAGAGAAAAAGCTTTCTTTTTCATGCAATACAAAAATATGTAAAAAAAAAAAACACTATTAATGAGGTAGGACATTTTAAATTACTGTGAAACTGAGGAAGTCTACTGTTGGAACGGAAACAGCAACGGCCCTGTTAAGTCCACATCAACATTATTACTGCTTGATGGGTGCATTTTTACACTAACATTTTATTGGGAAATAGAAATTATAGATGCTTTTCTGCTCATATTTCATTCCTTCGTGTTCCTGGTAAAAAGAGGATAATACCTCAATGTTATCAATGTTCTTACATAATATTTATGAAATATATACACTCAAGTTAGGTCTGTAGCAAGAATATGGCACTGCTAAAACTAGAACCCAGGAAGAGCCTACTTTAGTGTAGTATTCTCTTGAATTTCTTGGAGTAATGACAGTTTTACTGATGTTCAAAAGAGTACCCATGTATCTGTAAGCAGACATAACACTTACTGTTTTTCAAGTGAAAGCACAAGGTTAACAGAGTTATTCCCGCAGTAATTTAAGGTAATTTACCAGGAGGCATACTTAGAAAAATGTGTCCTGAAATAGCTTTGTTATGTATGCACAATAAGTAGAGCCTGGAGATGCACAAAATGTTTTAGACTAGATTTACTCATGTCAGTTAAATTTGAACATGACTAAATCTCAAGTGGCAATAACTTTCAAACTCAATTAGCTGTGTGGGTAATGACTCTAGTATATCATTTTTCATCAAGGTAGGAGAATCAGTATGACTTCATAACAATATCAATTTTGACAACATAACAATATCAAGAAATTAGTGTTTTTCAGGATTAGCACAGGAGACAAGTGAAGATGGGCAAGAGAATTTTGTCTGTAAGCAACTGAAAAATAAACCAATATGACTTCTTTTGTTCAATTTTCAGCTTTTCAAGCACCTCCATTCTTTCCTTTTCTTCCTGTAAGACCTTATTTCTTTCCTTCTAAGTGAGAAAAATTTTAAGCTTTCTTTAGGAGGCCAGGAACCATTAGGAACAATACTTTTAACAGATTTCATAGGGGTAACAAGATTTGAATGTGATACGTCAGAGAATGCATTATATCATGTTTTATACCACTTCCACGCTATTCAACTTCAGCTGTGAGGAGTTAGCCACATAGTCAAAACTAATCTTCTGAAGTCCTTTAGTACAGGAGAGACAGAGAAGGAGGTGCACCCTATTTTGAGATAGATGTGCACAGTAAGACAGATGACTTTCTTCGCATTGGCTAGAGCATATAAAAATAATATAGATAAATGTCTACCAATTATATAGTGAAAAGGAGAGAGATGCACCCTCCCTTTTCTGCTTGTAACGATGCCTTTCTCATGCGTTCAGGTGACTCTTCCCCAGGCTCTGCCTAGGCATCTGCAAGAATATCCCTACAGCTCATCTACTTTTGGAAATGAAGTAGAAGCAACAGAAATACTTTTTGTTCTTGCAAAGGATAATATGGCTGTTTTTGATAGTGATTCTTAGTGAAAACTGTCATTAACAGAGAATAGATGAAGGTGATCTGAACTTCTGAACCTCATTCTCAGCGCTGCCTGGCTGAAATGGTATTTTACATATAAGCATTTCCACAGATTTGCGAAAGCAGACTTCACCGCAATGAATGAGGGAAGGCCGCCTTTCCTCCTGACATTACCATGCTTCCATTTCCTGAAGGCACCGTAATATGGGTTGTCTCTTTAAGGTTCTTGCAAATTCAGGTAACAGCAAACTGCAAGTAGCTGGTATCCAAAGCCACTCTTGTGTGACAAGTGCTTGTAGGAAGCAGTTGTCCCAGTGCTATGCAACTTTATGGTTCCAGTTATGGGCTGAACAGAGAAGTCTAATGAAAATCCCTGCTGATGCTGAAAAGGCATGAAAACATCGAGTGCTCTTACAGTTAGAATTACTGAACCAGCTTTCCTCAATTCTGCTTTACTAATGTGTTATGGCACGGAAAAATTTGTAAAAGAACCTACGTGAGAAAAATCTTGATTTCAGAAACTGCATAGTTAGTTTGCAGTTGGAACACATATAAAAGAAATAACTTTCCCTATCAAGGCAGAAAAAAAACAGCTAAAGGGACTTTGCTGAAATCAATGCCTCTGAACTAAGACTAAACAAAGAAAGCATCAAATACCAACTCAAGAAGAATGTGACTGCGAAAGTAATGAGCAACTGAGAAGGTGGGCTACCATGGAAATTTCCTTTATACCTGAATAATTCCAAACAATAGTCACTGAACAATAAACATGAGACATTTAAAGTTGTATGTTAGTCATTTGTTATTTTCAGAGACAAGAAACAAGATATGATCAGGCTAAATTACTTTTAAGGAGTTAAAGGATCCTGAAGCTAGGAAGCTTTACAATGTTTCATACTTTCCATTTTTAAAGGGAGAATATCATTTTAATCTCAACTCTCAGAAGAAATTGTAAGTAAAAACAAACAAAAAATTGACTTCACAAAAGAATGAGCTCGGGAGGCTTTGATAAATATTCGAAACCTACACACTCATTAGAGGGAAAATGTGGGAATTAACAGCTAAAACTAAAGACTAAATCAGAAGCAAAATTTCTAGCACCTTTAAAATGTAATTTGTCTCAGGAAGATTCTTTATGACTGATATCCTTTGTGTGCAAAATAAAAAAGAGCTGGATCTAATTCAATTTTTTAATTAAGAAAGTATACATATGCCATCAGATTTATTCCGACTCACTATGTCAAGGCAAAACAGTTGGTGGTGATCCAGATAAACAGGTCTCTTTGCAGGCTTAGATCTGGACTGAGACAAGATCAAAAGCGGCATTATATTTCCATGTGATCAAAGCCTTTAGAGTTAGTGGTTAAATGTTTCCAGTTGACTTTTCAGTTCACTTTAATGTTCACCCAATACTAGGCATAGGTATTGTCAGAGCAGAAAGGCAAAGCCACATTAGTCTTATTAGCCACAAGCTTTTGCATAAAATCATATAATGGTAAGGTTGGAAGGGACCTCTGGAGATCACCTAGTCCAGCCCTCACTGTAGCCCCGTGCGGGAGCTGAACTCATGACATTGGCATTAGCAGCACCATGCTCTAACCAACTCAGTTAAACCTGCCCCCTGAATACTAAGAGATGTGTGCTGACTAAAGGTACCTTATTCAACAGTCTGAGCACAGGAAGGCTAAAGAAACAGATTTGGGCCTGATTACAGAGACAACCTTATGTAAGATTTGGGACTGAGCGTCCCAACAGTGGCCACTTGCTCCTGTGGCTGCACCGTGCTCCCCAGAGCTAGAGCTTGCAACGGGCAGGATTACAGGGCTTCCCCCCCATCACATCTGATTTTGCACAGATGATGCACAAAGTACACTGCTTTGAGGACTTATGTCTTATGCTGTGGCTCTGCTAGCTACCTACTCACTTGTGTTCAGCCCCGCTGATCCAGCACAGCAACGCACCCAAAGTTGGTGCCTTTGGAAAGGCTGGAGAGGCCAAGGCCCCCAGATGTGCTCCAGCTGTGATTATGTCGAACAGTATTTCACTCTTGCTGTTTTTTCAGCAAAGGATTCTGCATCAATAATTCAGCAGATATATCAGGGGAATTTCTGACAGAATAAGGCTTCAGAAGGGCAGCAGAACATAACCAAAACTGGAATACTCAAGCTGTGAGAATACTGTGTAACCATTCCTGTGTGTGCCAGTAATACAGTTGTCAAATTTAGGAGTGCCGAGACCTCTGCATTATTCCAGCAAATGCCTTGATTTAGGTTGATGCAATAATACCACCTGCTTCATTGTAAAATGCTTTATTCGCATTTTGCTAATAGGCACTGTGAAAGAAATGTGTGGAAACACAAGGGAAGAGAGATGGGTTGTAATGTATATGCCAGATGTGAGTGATTCTTGGCAAAGCTTGTATTCAAATCTGAATTTTGAAATATTATCTGCAGGAAACCTCAAGAGCTCAGAAAAAGTACAGGCAAAAGTGGTACAGAGTGGCTGCACTTAAAACTCATGCAACTTCTAGGGTGCTTTCATGCTCTAGAGAAATTCTCTGTACACAGAACGGGGAATGCTACTACACA
Source organism: Rhea pennata (assembly GCF_028389875.1). Taxonomy (NCBI): domain Eukaryota; kingdom Metazoa; phylum Chordata; class Aves; order Rheiformes; family Rheidae; genus Rhea; species Rhea pennata. The sequence continues at coordinate 48,426,394 of NC_084663.1, read as the reverse complement.
CTGAAAATCTTTCTGGAGATGGAATGGGGTCCTTCAGGGCACTTCCTGCAAATAGGTAAATATTTCATATTGACCTATCTTTCAGTCATTCTTACGCATTTCTGTACAAAGATATGCGTAATTCATCACTGATGATGTTTGACTGTCTGAATAGTAAAATGGTAATCATTAGAGCTGCTGCACAGAGGGTTTACCCTTATTTATAGTCAATTTTCTTCTTCATTTCTGAGCACACATGGTTGGGAAATAGCATTAATGTTAGCAGATGGTTGACAATCTGATTGCTGCTGAAAGGAGAACACAATTTTCAGAATAACTATCATGTATACCTAGTTGTCTTTGGCCATGGCTGAAGAATGAAGAAGGATTTTTCCACTCTACCTCCAGCATCAGCTGCCACAGAGTTTACTAGCAGAAATCATTTCTGCCTTGAAGAATACTAAAGAAAATGGTTCTCTCTTCATTTTATTCTGCGAAAAATTCTTGCTGGGCACAATCCAGAATTTTTTAATTTCAATTTTAAATAGAGAATGCTGTCTGAAACCAAAACCACTTTTGCAGTTTAACCATATCATTCCATAAAAAATCAGAGAGATAAAATGATCTGATATCCTCATAGCCTATAAATTTTATCTTTCTTCCTTCAGCATAAATAAATAAATTATATTTTCTTCTTTTTCTAAAATTACTGGAGGGACTGTTCATTGCACATGCTTTCTTCATAGCTTTTCCTTGTGCAGTAGTTCCACAGTCGTTAATACTGAAACCAGGACATGTCCCCACCTGACCTGAATCACGTCTAGCACAGTGTATCAGTTTTGTCTAATTAGCCACAACCCATGGTGTGGAATCATAATATCAGGCTTACACAGTAGGGTTTCTTGCTACCTGCTTAGGGATAGATAGATCTGCTTAGGTCTGACTAAACCTAAATTTAGAGTAGAATAGAAAGATGTCCCCAATCTCTCATAAAGCCTGCCAGAATGTTAACACTTTTTATTGCATTTGAACTGTCAAAGTAAAATGATGTATCCATCACTTCACTGTAACTTTTTTGATCTGGCGCCAGGAGCCTTAAAGTCAGATTTAATACATTGCCAAACCACAGCCTCAGAATGAGAATCGTGGCTGTGCATAAGGCCAGTGAAAGGCCCACAAAACACTTAAGTCTTGCTTACCACTTCTAAATAGATTTTAGGTGAGACTTCTGCTATTTGGTAAGTTTTGTGTTAGTCCTTTTTACAGGGATAAATTTAACTTTATGAAAGTTACCTTTAACTATTTAAAATATCTAAAACACATGAACTCATGAAAATAGAGATGAAAAAATCATCAAAGAAGAGGAGATTGCTGGTGCTGGCACAGATTTTTTTCAGACTTTTCAGACTTAATTTTCAGGTGATTTTTCTTCTGATAACTGCTACATATAATCAGGAAAGTGGTCTCATGAATCATAAATAGTTTCAGCAAGGAAAGGTTTATTAAATGTTCCGGTAATTAAATTTCTGCAGTAAAACAGAAAGGATTTAATAAAACTCACATCTGCTCAGTTGTCTAGTGCATGTTTATGCTTCTGATAATTTACAAGTCACGATTTAAACATTTTTTTTTACCACTGATAAAAGAGGTGATTCTAAGGAAATTAGAAATATCTTTTCCAAATTCCTTTTTTATTTTAAATATTACTTACTCCTTTTGCTTCTCTGTCCCTTTATCCTGTTTATAGAAAGCCACAACAGCTTGAGAAGTGTTATCTTAACCAAAACATAGATGCTTAGGTGTTTGGCCATTTATTCCTGTTTGTCTGTTGATGAAATCTTATTCTCTTTAAAATCAACAAGAATCATCCTACAAAAGTTTACATGACGAAAATGTCACCTGTTAAAAATACTTGAGTCAGACAGTCATGGCAATATGTGAGGCCCATGCTTTGCACCTGAATCTCATCAGATGTATTAGCCCTGCAAAACACCTGTTTACCTTGCTTGTGTTCTGCCTTGGATGAGAAGAGGAAAGCGGATGATAAACAAGACAGATGTAAGGAGGTGGGCAGAATAAGAAAGAGAAAATCACACAAAAGAGGACAACAGAAGAAAAGGCATAGTGGGTAGTTCAGTAGGACTAAAGCTGCACACTTTTCAGGGATAATGTTTTAAGAGAACTTGGTAAAGGATATCCCAGCAGCGGGCAATAGTCATACATGGAGGGTAATAAGCAGTCTAATAAGTGGCAAATCAATAGTCATTAGAAGTTGGGCAGGAAATCCTGGATGGCCTGAAGGCACTCTCGATACTGTATGGCTGAAGGAACGCTAGTAACCCATTACCTCCTAATGCTGTTTATTTGCCTATGCCAAAGATAAAATAGAATAAGGGAGTGATTTTAAGAACTGCTTAAAAATAGCAATGTCAACTCTTACATCTGATTAAAAAAAAATACGGTTACCAATAATACCTACAATTACTGGAATCTGAGAGCACTAAATAAAGTATTTCCTGTAATGTTTGGCTTGCTTGGCATGTTATGCACCATTAGTTTCACTGTTTTCCCCTTCATAGTTAAAATGTCTGTTTCCTTTGCTCAGGGTAGATAAGAGAAGGAGGATTAAAACCTTTAAAAAGAAATATGATTTGTTTTGGTTTTAGATTGCATTGCAAGAAGGACTTAAAACAACTTGAAACTACTTAATCAGCTGCATGACATCATGTTTCAGTTGGTCAAGTCCCTGGAAATTAGTGTAAAATCCCCAAGAAAGGACATCTTATTTCATTCTTCTAGTGAACTTGATGTTTCTGTCATAAGGGAAAAGAAGGATTGAGTTAATTTTTGATATAACTTTTTAATGAAAAAATCAGTCTTTCTAATAAGGCTTTGTATTGAGATATATGTTTATAAATTAATTTTATTTCATATGATACATTCTGTCCTTGTATAATAATGATTTACATAAAGTACAAGAACACAAAAGCTCTAATACCAATGTGCAATACATACCTGTATCTCTGTATGTACACTAATGAAATTTTCTGCTAAAAGTTAGGTAAAAAACAATTCTTAAACTTCATGATATTAGAAATGTCAGTGGATTAACATTAACTTTAGAAGAAATTTGAGTACCTGAAGTCGATTATTTCATGATATACAAATGAGAAGAATAAATAACTATTTAATTTCAAATAACAACAATTTCAACTGTGACAAATAAGCCAATCACTAAAGGTAATATTTAGAAGAGCTATTCTAGTTTGTGCAAAAAGGAAGAATGAATAGCAGCCAATTTACTTTAAATTCCAGACAATCGGTAGCCTCACTGGCATCATAAGTATTAAACAAACCTAAAGTTGAAGTCATGAAGTGGCTAAGTGATTCTCCTCCCATTTACAAGAATGTCTTTGCTGTTGTTTTCTCTCATCTTCAGTAAAGAACAGGCCACAACAATCAAAAGTAGGGCAGCATTTTGAGAAGTCTCTTCTATCTGTTCACTGTGCTATGAAATCTATGAGTGCATTCGTTTGTACAAGCCAAGTTCCAGATTAGCCTGTGCAAAGATGTAACTACATGTTAAAGTACCAGCCTGGTTTTCCACATGTAAATGTGAAGTTTTGTGAAATTCAGCCAGGCGATAACGTCTAAGGTAATTACAAAGGCTGCGTTTGACAAAGGCCAACAAAACTTGAAGCACATAGTAAAGTTAGAACTTACTTTTTTGGCCTGTGCTCATCACCTTTAACAGCATCACTGTCCAAAATGCATTATGATTCTTAGGTAAGGAACTGAAATGACACTTTCTTTATGCATAATTTACTACAAAAATACTGAAAAGACAACAAATATGTTTTCCCTCTGTCTTGCAAAGCTGAATTTTGTACCTATTTGAAATCTCAATGACCTTTTTAGTTGGACACAGCCAGGTTCTCTACAGGAGTTTCAGATAGCTCTCATCTCGCCTGAGAGAAATGGAAATTTGAGTATTTGCTGTGCTCCTTTACCAGTCCTTCTTGATTTCTTGAGTCACTTGAAGTGCAGGCTCTGTACTGCCACTGTTGCAGCCATGAAAATCTCTTGCCTAGACAAGCAGCACTGAATTGAAGACAGCAACTGTTAAATAGTGGATCACTATCTGTGAGCATACGAGCATAGCCCACAGACATCGAGGCCCTCTGTAGCAGAGCTTTGCTGTAGGTCAGCTCTGTCACAAATCCAGTAAGTCTTCCTCTAACAGCAGTCTGCTCTTGATCCTCTCCACTGCTTCAAGCAGACTGACCCAGAAGTCTTCTGTGCAGTCACCATGTAGTACCCCTGACCATTCGTCCCTTCAGAAGTACTATAGGATGTGGAGATTATTCCTCCTCAGAATAATGAATCACTCCTTAAAATTCACCTGATTAGGAATAGGATTTGTCCTTTAAAATTTTTGGTCATCATCAATACTATAAATTATTTCACTGATGGTGGAAAGTCTAATAATATCTGCTTCTCTAGGAGTTTCTTCTTCTACTGTATGTTCAGTTCTTTTTATCTTCCCTTCGTTGCCTCTATTGATTGATGAATTAAGTTTCTCAGCATCTCTCTAGTTTAATTTTCATGCTGAAATCATTATAGGATGCTGCCTTACTCTCTTCTTTGCTGATATGACTAAGATGTGCATCACAACTTGTCTGCAGGCAAAATCGCTGACCTAAGGCTCTGACTATATTGTGGGGTAGGTATATTTTGCTGTACTTTGCCCTACTATCCAGATGCCTATGATCATCCAGACCAGACGGCGCTACTGCTTTCTTTCCCCCACCCTTTGGCTTTTTCAGAGGAAATTAAGCTGTGCCAGTGAATAGTGTACATGTGGATATTACCTTCTCAAGGCATCAGTAGGGGTGTGTGCTGGGTCAGGACTCTGCACAATAAAGCACACCTGTCCTGCAGTGTTTGAGCCAAAGGGATCCATTCTGGCTCCTGTAATTATAAGCACATTAGTTGCATTCATTAGGAGGTCAAGTGATAGCTGCATATTCTGGTATTTTGGGAGCAGTATTTCACTTTTTATGTTCTGTAGTTTTGATTTTCTACCAAAGCACTAAAGATCCATATCATTAATAAACCCATCTCTTCATTTGTGTCCCTGTGCTCCCTAAGTAAGACACAGGACGTTGGTGCAAATATGTGGAGAAGAACTCACTTGAGCTGACTAAAATCGCAGGAGATAGCAGCCCTTGCAGGCAAACACAGTGCATGTCAGTTTGCATCAGTCTCTGTGCTGAGAACACCACAAATAACACCACTAAGCTCTTACCACAGTCACAACTAGCTGGGTCTTCAGCAGTCTCTATATGCCTTGCCATGAGTGTGGACAAAGATGAGCAAACTTATTTGTGCTCCCCCTTGCCCCTGTCGCACACAATCAGGCTCTTTGACAAGTCACTTGTCACAAGCAATTCAACCTACGCTGTGCACACCAAGGATTGCCAATCAGGGCTGTGTGTTGCCTTTGGGTTCTTCATTTGTCTAGAGCAAACTGCAGGTGTCGTTGGCGTTGTTACTCCCACACAGGCAAGAAAGGATTGAGCCAGCTGTAATGCTAGGATAACACTGACAGGAATCCCTGGTCCCTGACGACACACCGGGGTGATGCATTTGCAGCGGTGCGGAGCCACCTTAAGCACATGCGTGTGGATGAGTGTGGTTTAAAGATCAGTTTAAGCTAAGGAACAAGACCTGAGTCTGCAACACCTATGGGCTGCAAAAGGCTAGACCACTGCTTGTATTGTAGTAAGCCTATGATACAAGAGAAAAGGAGGTGTTATTTAGAGCGGTTTATGTCAGTTTTCTTTTACTTAGCCTACCTTATGGCATGCCTGTTGTCTCACAGTCTTCTAATGAAAAGTAAATTAAAATGTCTGTCTCTGAAGTAGCACCTTCTTCTCTCCACAGTGATTTTAGCTTTTGACAGTAACAGAGCTACAGTTTGGTAATTAGGGCTCAGCTACTTTCCCTGAGTCAAGTAACAGCTATTGAGTGTCCAAATAATGCAACTGAATAGTCGAAAAGGCACAAACATCCAACAAAAGTGGAGATAAAGTGAATAAGCATTGAGAGGGGACTTGGCAGTGTCAGAAATGTGATTTCTTGCACTGGGCCAATGCCAGCTATACGAATCTTGCTGTGAAATAACAATGCTATAAATAACCGGAAGGTTATCTTTTCTGAAATTTTATTCTGTAAAATGAAAGATGAATGTTTTCTTGACACACCTATCTCAACTCTTTCTAGCCAGCCAAGAAGGTAGTGATTAGCAGATTGGAAATGTTAATTTGTATTAATTATCATTTTTACTTGTATTACTTGTTATTCAGTCAGAACACAAACTAGAGATACATGTATATGCGTTGTTGTCATATATTCAGGGAACTGCACAAGAGCTAGAGGATTATGAAAGGAAATTACTTTGAAAGGTTTGAGGTTTTTATACATTTTAAAGCTCCAAGGAAATACAGTATAAAAGGAAATGTTTGGCAGTCTGAATTATCAACAGATGCAAGTTCTGAATGAACAGTATTAGAAGACAATGAATAAAATCCCTGCGCAGAAGGGAACCAGTTGATACTCTGCAATGGGCTATTCATTATTTGATATTCCCTTTTCCTAGTCCTTTGATCTATCTGTCCATCTTATCCCTCTGACTATCACAATAATTTTGGAGTAATAATAGATCCCATGTTAACAGCTTCTTGGAATATTTCTTAGGGAAATGTGACTGAGCATTTCCACCACGGAAATAGAATAAAATTAAATTGCTCATTATTGGTTTTCCAATTCTATTAATGACACGACGGTGAGGGCATTCTGTGGCATTAAGAAATCCTCCAAGACATCTTTCAGAAAGTTAAATGGATCTGGCAGGTAATACATTAATAGGAGTACTGCAGGCTAGGCTATTGTGGAGATTTTCCAGTCCATATCCTGACTTATTTTGCTCATGACCTCTGCTCCATCCCTTCAAACAGTCCCATAGGACTGTTGATTATTCTTCCAAAAGTAAAGGAGGAATGGGTTACTGACATCTGTGAAAACCTGCATGAGTTATCACAATAACTTTTAAACATGAAACTCCTTTCCAGGCAGATCAGTGATCCAGATAGGCCACTACTCTGTCCTCAACCTATATATTTGCTTCTGGATTGGCAGCTCTAAGAAGATATAAAGAAAGCTTGTGAACATCTCCTCACAGAAAACGGAATGAGGAGCAGAGACAGAGATAACGGTTTTTCCTTTCTTGTACTAATGCCTTCGAGAGAATCAATACCCTGGTATCCTCAGAGAGCTCTGCCAGGAGGCCACGCATGTGAAAGGGGCTGATAGCTTCCATTCTGGGATTTGATGTATTGTACTTGAGAAAAGATGACTGAAAAAAAATCATACTTTAGTGTGAGACAACAAACAGAAAATGCACTCCCTCCTAAAAGATCCTTGCAGCTTAGCTAGCTACATGCAAATACTCATTTCTAATGAATTAATGAGTTCCAAATTTGGCTTGCTGGGAACAATCTTTTTTTCTCATAAAATCAATGGAATGAAAAAGAATAAACCTTCTTCTTTCCATTTGAGTAAACTAATATTTCCATAGGCTTAAATGGAGAAATGCCTGATTTAGTTTTTCTTTCAGAGATCTCAGTCCTATAGACACCACCAGTAGTAAGCAATGGATATCTCCATTGCATTACAGCACTATTCTTGACAAAAGAAAACAAAAAAAAAACATAGTAAACATAGCTATCATCTCTATTTAAGAGGAAATGAGAAATTGAGGTGGGAACTTTTTTTTTTTTTTAAAAAAAAGCTTTTACTGTTTTTAAGGCCTGTAAGCTAAAGAGCTCTGAAGAGTTGTCTTAGTGATTAAATTTAAGCAGCAAAATCCTGTTGTGTAGACACTCATTTCAATTTCAAATAGATTGAAAAAAATATGCTTATCACAAATACTGATATATTTTACATAAAGTATTTCAGATATTTTTATTGATAGAATATTTTAGTAAACGTGTATTATTAGCCATTATTAAAACTACTAGTTTGAGGTACATCAGTACACATTTGATGATATTTCTGATTACTAGAAACATTTCAACTCTTTGATATTAATTGGATGTAGTTTTCACTACCTGAATTCAGTTTTTCATTTACTTGAGAGGAGAATTAGATTCTGGATGTAGATTTGATTCTAATTAAATGTCTTTTTTATGAAAAGGCAATTTTTCTTTTTTAGGAAAATTGCCTAAGTTATTTTCTATATAATCCAAAAAAAAAAAAAAAAAAAATCACAGTCTCTCTTACCTCTTCATTTGATTCCTACATGCAAAATATTCCATGAGGACATGAGGACGTTAGAAAGAGCTGTAGCACCTAGTGCAACAAGTTGTAAGCCATACATTTATTCTAGACACAAGAAGTTGCCTTGCAAAATGCTTTAGTAATGGTATAGGTTCCAGCTTCCTTTTTCCGGTCATACACAGGAATAATTGGGATAGTCATAATGTTCTCAGGGTTGTGCTAGGATTCATTTAGAAATTACCACATGGCAAAACACTCAAGAACTAATATGGTTCAGTGTGACATTGCATCGAGAAGGTGTTATACTACCATTGAAAGGCTTTTGCGCTCTATAATAAAACTGAGCAATGTGCTGTGGTAGCTGATTCATTTTATTTAAAAATACAGTCATGCTAAGAGAAATCGTTTGTCTATATGCAGATGCTTGAATTTAGACTCTTAATTAGATGTAGTAGCTCTGTAATTAGAAACATATAGAGTGTAATTTGTCATTGATTAAGTATGTACTCAATTAAAAAAACTCCCATGAATAATTGTATGCACATAGGAAAAAAATCTAGACTTTTTTCTTGTATATAGATATTTTTAATCAAATTAAAATACATAATTATTATGCAACTCTTATTAAGCTATAATTTTTTTTCTTGCATATTCTTTGTAAAATATTTTTTTAAATGGTTCCAAAATCTGGAATGAGAAAAGTCTTACGTGAAAAATAACAAATGATAGTATTTCATAGCCATGAGATATATTTAAACCTTTCAGCTAGATCCTCCTCTATACTGAATCGGCATCACTGATAACTATGCGCTATCATAGTTACGCCGATTGATCACCTGATATAGGAGTATTTTGTTCAAACTAAAGCCAATATAACTGGCATTGTGTATCGTATTACTGGTTTAATCAGAACTGTAGATTGTCTCATTCGAGGCTCTAGGAAGGCTCTAGTCAGGCCCTCAGTGCAAACCAACTGCCTGGAAATTTGGGACAGCTAAATTTGGGGTCAGGCAAAAAAAAATGCAGACAGAGGACAATCAACTAACACATTTGTTGAGGTGGCTTCTTACAAACAATTTTAGATATCAATGAACTGTTGCAAGACAGTTTTGAATCTATACAATGTGATTATCTATCAGATAATCACTATTTTCTTTCTTTTTTTTTAACAAAAAAAAAATCTGTCTTTGAATTGGGCAACAATAATAGCAGTGCTGTGATAGTATGAAGATGGCCTTTAGAGCATAACTGGCTGTTTTTACTGCTCACATCTAGCCTGATTTTGTGACATAACTCACTGTGCAGAACAGTAAAGCTCATTTTTGAACTCCAAGTGGCAAAATCAGTCTTTTGGACACTGATTCTGAGACAAATCAGCAGTGAAAGAGAAATATTTCACTAACAGTACAGGAGTGTGACAACATTGTGTAAATGGTAACCGGTAGAAGATCCACCTACTGCACTTGCATCTAATTAAGTAATACAAAGATTTCTCACTGCCTGATATAGAACAGTAAGAAATCAGTTCAACCACTTGTTACTGTACAATGTGTCACTTGCTAAATCAGTCCTTTACTATATCACTTCTACATTTCCTGCCTTTATGGAAGGCGAATTAAGGACATAGGACAAGCTGCATAAATATGGTTGTATCTTTTTTGACACTCCCCGGAAAAATTAGACAGTCTCTCGAGAACAGCAGCTTCTCCTCAGATTATCTGTGCACAAAAGCATGTCTAGCCTCCATACGTATCTTTATATGTGGTGTTTTCTAATTAAGTTATCAAGATGTTATTCCTTCTGTTTGTGCTTAGACAGTATAATATATTTAGTGCTCATCTTACAGATTAGAAAAGCAGCCAGGTAACTCCAGTTTGCAGTTTGAGTTTATCTTCTGCTTCAACTACACTGAGAGTGAAGAAAAAAATGAAGTTTGGAAGCACTGTATGTACTCAGAAGAGAGAAAAAATTCTTACACAGTGTATTTATAACATGGTGGAAAGGAAAGGACCATCTTCAAGGCAAGGGAGGCAAGGGATAAGCATCAAGCCATCATTCGAATAGTCACTACAGGTAAGACTCATGGACTCCCTAAAATGAGAAGCATGTAGAACGAGTCTTGTGCAGTCTTCCTAAAAAATAGCACCTTTTTACAAAAATAAAATGTTTTAAAAATTTAATTAAGTGTGATTTACGAAAGATCATAATGTTAAATATAACACTGAAACTCACCTGACCTTTGAAGATAAAATAAGGATAACAGAATCAGACCCTCAGAAAACATTTTTAAATGATTCTTACAAAAGCTAAGCAGTTCAAGCAGAGCTGAAACATAAGAAGAGGCCCTAAACTGATATTAAAAAGAACAGAAAAGGTCTTAAGACATGGAGAACTGCCTTCAGTTCAGTATCTGCAAGGAAACCCTCTGACTTAAACAAGGAACTGAATCTCAAAGGCAGGAATCCACTTTAAAAGACAACACTTTAGTGCGTAATTCCATAAATATTTCCCCAAAGGTCTAGAAAAGTAATTAAAAACACAAGTCTATTCAATCAGTTAAAAAAAAAAAATCCTGTTTATCTGCTGAAAAATTCATAGGTGTCCATACATCATGAAAGGTTAACAACAGATGTTGCAGTGAGAATATTTTTGAGTTGGATCCTTAAGTACTTCAGCTGAGAAAGACCCCAGAAAAACCCTGAACACTGGCTGGAACAAGAGACAGGTATCAATAGATTTTGAGATTATGTTTTCTCCCCTCTTTCCCCCCCCCCCCCAATCTTTCATAAATGTGCTTTCTAGTTTGTAAACCAGAGAGTATCCCTTTGCTTGACTAAAATTAAACTTGCTGCTCACATTTTAAAGTTGGCTACTATTTAAAGTGAAAACTCAGTAAAACTAATAAACTGGAACTTCCTTTTCTTTCTCCCTGGAGGTAAAAAATGCAAATGAGGTTTTATTACGCATTAGGCCTTTAAGTGCCACAGAGTTGTAGTTTTGGTTAGTTTGAGGACTAGTTGCATCACGGTCAAGTAGAGGGAAAAAGTCTTCCTGTTGGTTTTTCTCTTGCGTTCCTCTAAGTAGGGGCGTGCAGTGGAAAAAGGAGATGTCTAAACCAAGTACGTTGGTAGTCTCCAGATGTCTGTAAGGAAATCTAGACGATCGCTTTATGACAATATCTAAGCCCTGACATGTCTGTCTGTCTGTCTATGTCTTTCTTTCTTTCTTGTTCTACATCTAGCTACCAGGTGAAAACGACCTCTACTTTTTGGAAACACACAGTTTGCAAAATAATCAGTTATTAATACCCATAATCAGAAATATTTGTAGATCTTATTTAATGATAAAGCTTTCTGTAGCTTAAATTGTTCCTAAATCTGCATCCTGCCCCCTCTCTCCCATATGGTACTATTTGTCCTTTTGATAAAGCTAGGGTAATATTGAACATTCTCTAAAAGGAATTATCTTTGCTTGAATTCCCTAAAATGAAAACAATAAATGCCCTTCATGATGAAGCCATTAATTACTAATTCGAAAAAGTCTAAAGCAGGAGTGTACACCACCCCCTAGTAATTAAAATAATAGGTTTTCCATTAAGATAGATTTTTGCCAATTTATGTATTTACACAAAAAATTCCCTACAGTTTGCAAATAAAGAATTCATTGCACTCCTGCAGTGCATTCAAGAACAAATATAGATAAAGCTTTGACATTCAGCTTAGAGTGAAAGGTTTGGCAGGCTGAGAAAGTTACTGTTGGAGATTATAAATGGTTGTGACCAGCCTTCTAAATTCAGTATGATGTTTACCATTTTAATTTGTGCACCTTATAGTTTGACTATATCTGTACATTGAAAGAATATATGAGGTTAAAGCAAAGACTGGAGCATTAGACAAGGCGTTTGTCTGGAAATCAAGGCAGCTCAACATAAAGTCTACCTCTCTTTGCGTCTTTCAAAAAAACGTTTCCATGTGCTGCAATTTACCATCACATAATTTGTCTGGAAAATTAAAGTAATAAAACCTTAATTTGTTGCTTGTCTAAATGGTAGCTATAATTGTCTCAGTAGGATGCTGTGAATGCTGGGGGAAAAAGGCCTTGTTAAGATACGAGAGCAAAGTGTTAATTATCAGGCACTAACGGACAAGTATTTTTGTTTTTGTATGAAAAAAGAATAGTGTCTTTATGGCTCCAGTGGTGAAAACTAAAAAGCCCGTGAGTGCCATTTTCAATTATATAACATAGAGAATAACAGTGACATCTTGCATGCAATGTGTTAGCTGCTGATTTTCAGTGACTGGTGGCATACAGTCACAGCTGTCTCCCGTGTCCATAAGACGGATCATTTTGAAAGCAAGCTTCCAAAATCTCTCTTAAGAAAGCAAAGCTACTGGATGTAGACTTAAGGTATAATATAACCAAACCCTTCAGAATGCCACTGCACGTTTAGGGTTTAAAGTTGATTCATGGCCTTGTAATGTCCTATCTCCTGACCTGTTTCTATTGCAACAGTCACAAAAAAAAAAAAAAAAAAAAAAAAAAAAAAAAAAACATGATTAAGCAGTAGGAGAAGTTCTACTGGACTGCAGAGACCTTCCATGCACTGGCCTGAAGGTTATTTTCATTTGGTGACCACTGGCTCTGGTAACTGCCAAGCAGAGTACGGAAAGAGGTGGTTGTGCCCTGCAGCATTTCCTGGAGGAGCCGCGTGATCCAGGCACGGGATACGGGTATCCTGATCCCAACCACTGATGGTGTGAGCAGGGTTGTTTTGGCAACAGCGTGTGGAAATTGCTTGATTGGTATCACTTTATAATACCTGATAATTACTATAGAGAAAATAAGACAGTGAAGAGAGTTTGGGGGGGTGGTTTTGGTTCTGCTCTTTTTTTTATATGGTAGAATGCTTTGTATAGATAAGCTGTTTTACCTAGGCCTAAAATTTGAGAAGACTGTAAAAAATCGCATCAGATATAAAAATATTTATATAAAAATACACTTTAAACAGAGGTATTGCATCTAGACGTGAATGCTCTCAACAGATTTTTTTTTAACATTAATTTTCCTCCAGTACTTTATTCCACTTGTATGTTGGTGAAATCAAAAACTTTGTTATCACCTGTTTTTCTTTGCTGTATACCAAAGTTATTTAACTTATTGATTTGTAATATCAAAATTATAGGAAAAATCATGTTGACTTCACTGACAAATTCTGTAGACTCTGTTAGTATACTATTAAACTTCTGCTATGGCCATTAAACAAGACTTAACAGGCCAAGTGTTTTCAGCAAGACAGCATACTTTTCAAGAAGGGAAAGTCTTATGTTAAACGGAAGTGTTGATGAAGAGTTTTCCAGATTTTCAGAATTTTCTTAGCTGCAACGTTAAGTCTTGAGGAATGGCAACTGCTATCTAAAGGCATAGTTAAGGAGTAGGGAGAAGAGCAGTTTCCATCTAAACAGCCTCAATGACACAATCAGACTGTCTAAAGGTCTTCTGAATTATTAATGTAACTAGTATTATCGTTCGGAAGTAACATTTTTCCCTTTTTGATGGTTAGATATCAATAAATTCTGGAAGATATTTTTTATCCAGATTATGAGAAAAGCAACTACAGGTTGAAACTCAGGAAATTTAGACCCTGAAACAGATTTTGTTAAGTGAAAAAACAAGGTAATTGCTATTCCATTTCTCCTTGGGATGTAACAATATTTAGAACTGTTAATTATCTATTATGAGGGAATATGGTCAGTACTAAAGTTATCTGTTACGTACAAAGATCACCTTCCCATATAGAAACAGTACAAAGCCTATAATGGCCTAAGTCTTGCAGATGTTTGAGTGCACTCCATATTATCTGCATATTATGAGGGAAAAAATAGTAAAAAAATTTAAAAGTTTTTCATAACTTTTTTCCAATTTAAATGGCTTTTATATTAAAATTATAGCAAAGTCCAATTGGCTTGGATATCTCACTGAATGTTAAAAAAACAAACAAAAGAAAACACAAGAGAGAGAAAAGAAAAAAAGTCTGGAACATCATTTCATCCAGTAGTCTTATTTCTGGTGAGATCAGTAGGAACAGCATCATATTTGGCCTTTCTAGGGACATAAATATCCTCCTCCCACATATCACTTCTTATTTTTAAGGATTGTTTGATGATAGAGTCTTCAAATGCATTGAAATTTCATTACAACAATACTTTAACTATTTTTATAGTCTTTAATTGCTTCCACTAGATGGATGAGGAGGCTGAACAAACTGGGACACAGAAAGACATGGAGGAAAATGGAGTATCAGGTAACTTCATAGAGTATTAGAATCAGAAAAGCTGGTTAACAAAATTAAACTTTTTTTTAAAAGGGAATTTTTTCTTCTTTAACCACCTGAACTTCCCAAATCTTTAGTTAGATAGCACTGACATCCTAAGGGAAGGGTTGTAACTTTGCGTGCTTTTCACAGTTAGGAGGAATGACATTCTGAAGTCACACGCACTTTTAGAAGAATTATGTACCAGTACTGCAATACCTAAATAAAGGCATTTTATGATCTTGTCACACTCCCAGTGCTGATATTACTGTTTCCTTGACCAGAGAGGCTCTTTCCTGTCCTGCTGTCAGTCCTTAGGAGAGGCTGGGGTAAGCGTTTTCCCATCGCTGCTGCTCAGCACGGTGCTGTCAAGACTGAGGACTGTTGACCCCCTACTGCCGGGGGGGAACCTGGCCTGGGACCCATATTTCTTATAGGCTTCGCCTGGGCCATAACTTCATGGCAGCAAAGAGAAGTGACCATACCGAGAAAATAAATGCAGGCTGAGAGCGATTTATATGTCAGCCGGGACAAATCACCCCACAAATCATAGCTGTCTGGCCTCCCTTCCATTCCTTTATAGATCTATTGCTCTAATGAGTCCTATTAATATAAGGCCTTGCAGTCTAATTAATCTTCTTCCAGGATAACAGCTAGACTAGAAGCCTCACTGTTCTCTTCACACTTTGCAATTCTTAGATATCCTGCTAGTAGGATTTTAATGAGGAGCAATATTCCATGTCTTTGAGGGTGCAATACATGAATAACTAGGTTGAGGTTTTTTTTTAAGCAACTTTTTTTTTTTTTTTTTTTTTTTTTAAAGACAGATTAGGGCTATTTCCTCTCATTAAGATGTTAATAAGATGATGACAAGTGTTTGGTATTTTTAACATAATTAAATGTAAGGTTATTTTTGTTCTTTTTAAAGCTATTTTTTAATGTGCTTTTTATTTTATAAGTAGCTCATCTTATAATCAGGAATAATGAAATAGTTCAGTCAAAAAACATAAAAACAATAAAAATAGCCCACAGACCCTCTTGATTCTTTTTATATAAAAATGATGATTTGTGAGTAGGATTTGAATAAACACTGTACAGATTACTCCATGCATTTCAAGTTAAACTTATTCTGATGTACAATATTAAGGATTCTATTTTGAAAAGAGAGGTTTTTCTGTATTTGCTTCTTGACGTGAACAGCCACTCACTGAAAAGAAAAGCTGCAGCTGAAGATTACTAAAGGAAAAAGATGGAGAAACCAATCTGGAAAGAAAGAGAGCTTCAGCCTTCGCCATTCTCAAGGCTTTTAAATAAAAGCACTATTTAGGAAGAGCAAAATGTAGCTTGATTCAGCTTTTATTTGATTTCAGAGTTGTGTGGCTAACAGAATATAATTTTGAATACAGCATTTGTCTAGAAAAGACTGCTTGAGCCTGGGAATCAGTGAACCCAGGTTCTGCTACTGATCTTCTGTGTCTCAGTCACTTCAGGTGTTGATCCAGAGCATGAGGCCTTGGGGGAAGGGACTCCCTCACCGTGTCTATAGATAGTGCTTAACACATCGAGGTTTCACTTGTAGTTATAGGGGCTAGGCATAACCGAAAATGCAATTACTAATATTTGTTTCCTTCAAAGCATGAAGCCAACAGAACTTTGTGTGTGGAGCTCAAAAATGAAGTGTTTAATACAAAAGGTAATTCTGAGATGACAGCCTGTGAATTTCACTTAAACCTTAAAGTCTCACATATGTATCAATCTTTGGTCAGTTCTGCTTATCAGCGATTAAGCTGATTTGCTGAAATCCCTCTGTGTTCATATGGGAATGGTATCTGAAGAAATGGGATGTACCAGCAGACCTGATCTAATTTCTATAGGATCCAGTTCCTTTCTCCCTGCTTCCCATAGCAATCCTTTTACCCAACAGTTTTAAGAAAACAGAAGAAATCCAAACTTACTTTCCACCTCAAATGAAAGTTTACTTACTTTATTTTATGTTTCAATATTAATTCATCATTGTAAAGACACTTTTCAGAATAAAATGTTAGATGTCAATTGTGTTCTTGCATAAAAGCACTAGCTAACCTTTAACAGAAAACACTTCTGGATAATTTTTCAAACTGTGACTTTAGGTACATTAACATTTGCTAATAGATATTTTTCCAATCAATTTTATATAAAAAATTATTGGTTTTGAGTGTTGTTTTTCCTCTGGGAAAGCTTAGGCAAAACAGTATCTGAGTATTTATTGTTTCTTAAGAAAAATATGATCGTTACATATACATTTTTTCTGTAAATTTATTTCAAAAATGGATATTTTGTTTGATTGTTACTAGTACCGAAAAGCAAAATTAAAGTTACAAAGAGGTAGTATGCTTGCACAGAGATACAAATATATCGGAAAAGAGTATGGGGCAATATTTTTGGACATTATTATGCATGGTGCACATGAATCCGTATTTGAGCAGCAGAATCAAAGTTGCTAAGCAAATGACACTTTCTGAGCATTCAATAAAGGTTATGTGTGCTTAATAAGTCATGCCTCCATTTTAACTTTGTGCTTAAAATGCTCTTAATTTACATATTTAGTCATCAAAATATGAAAATTTTGACCTAAAGGATTTGCCAGGTGCTCTGAAATGAATTGATAGCAGTGTGATAGTTTTGTTCTCTCTTCATCAATTCTTTGTGTGAACAGATCCTCAGAGACTATATGAGTAATCATATTTTATCTCTGCACAGTACAGTACAACTTTAAATTTCTTACTGGTCCAGATGGATAGATGTGCTGTTATTACTTGACTGGGGATGCTGAAATTTAGGAAAAAGAAGTATTTAAAAGTTGATTTTGGACATTTGCAGTGTCATATAATCCTTTGCAAAGTAATTAATGCAAAGAATAATATTTAAAGACATTGGAGAAAGCAATAAAACATGGCAATTTCCTCAGAGAAGAATGTATAAAATTATACCTTAGGCAGCTGAGGAAAAATCATCTTTCTGTCTTGAAATTTCTGTATTAATTGCATTCATTAGTACCAGTAATGCCTTCACAAGTAATATGGGCAGACCAATTGAATAACATTTACCAATAATGTACTTGCTGATATTTTTTTCTCCTTATTTATTTGTGAATACTTCTATGTTACTTAAATCAGTTCCATAAGAGGCCAAGAGATATTTATTGAATGGTACAAAATCAATCAGATGTCAAATAAATTATTCAGTGTTAATATTATTTTTACTTTTCAAGACTGCTCCAGTCAGAGCTAGAGGTGGTCATGGAGTCTTCACCATTAGCAGACATAACATAGAATAGTGTCTCCTTTCTCTCGTTCAGTTTTCCACACACATACTCTCACACACAGATACATACATACCATGATTTCATTTCCTTTATATAGATATATTTAAGTACTGAGAAATGGAAAAGATTCAACATTTCTCAACAGATGGTACTTCAGGGTGGGAGTTGCTTAATATCAGCAAAAAAAAAATCAGCATTGCAGTAAAAATTGTTGAAACTCTAAAATAGGCTTTTAAAACACAACAGTTCCCATAGTAAAGCCAGGACATCTGCTATCCTTAATAATAAGCCTAATAATTTTAATACAGAACTCCTTATATTCAGAAACAAACTGCGAAACAGCATCATGCTTCCTTTCAAACTATTCACTCCCAAAATAAATTACGTGACATTAAATATAAAGGATCCCTGTGACCATGTGTCCATTTGAAATGCCATTTCAAATGTCCATTTGAAAGAATTCTTGCAATTAAGGAAATGCCTATGTGGGATCAGTCCTTGGATTTGCAGAGAAATCACTCGCAGTCCTGAATATAGTGAATTTGATGAAGAATATCATTCAAACTACTTTCTTCCTAATAGAAATTAGATATTTAAAAATAGATTAAGGAGAAAGAAAACAGCCACCACTATTCATCTGTTATGTTGGGTAGCACTTTCAACATGACATGTAGTATAATGTCCCCCAGGGCACAGGTACCGAGCATCTCCAGTCTCGGTACCTGCGCCTCGGGGGCATGACGCTGCGTGGTGGTCCCCAAGCAGCTACTTCGTGATAGGAATAGGAAGAAGTTCCTCAGCCTTGGCAGCCCCGAAAGGCTCAACCCTTATGTCTACGCATCTGCGGCTCTACTTTGCATCATGTCTGGAGACAAAAAATGTGTTTAAAGCACTCCTCACAAGAAGAAAGAGCACCAGTGGTTTCTCCTTCCTTTACTCCCGAGCCTGCAGTCATATGGAGGCTATATATTTCTCCTGAAGGACACTCAGTTCACATTCTCAGCTGTCAGGAGAGTACTTAGCTGCTGAAGTATGGCATACGCTAGGATTTAGATTTGAGACCTTTTGCAGCTGCTGCTCCTTGCACGAGGGAGAAAACAGCGGGTCAGTTGAATGCCATAATCTGCCTCTAAGGAGGGACCTGGCTCTGGTACTTGCTGCAGTTAGCAGTGTTCAGTTATCTTGTGCAGCGTGAAATATCTTCATCAGGGCAGTCCCAGAGAGACTTTTCTGGATAGGTCTTGGTCCCGTGGTTAAGCTGCAATCCAGAGGAATAGGGTGGGGGTGAAATCTGAGCGCCCCATGCAGCCAGTGAGCACGTGGGGGTCGAGGGGAAGAGGGAGCGTTCCCTCCGTACCAGCCTCGGCTCAGTCTCCTCACATCAGAGAATTTTGTTGTTGTTTTCTCCAAGCAGCTCCCCATTTAGATGCTAATCATCCCTCATGAAAGTATTAAGGAAAAATGTG
Organism: Rhea pennata; assembly: GCF_028389875.1. Lineage (NCBI taxonomy): Eukaryota > Metazoa > Chordata > Aves > Rheiformes > Rheidae > Rhea > Rhea pennata. The sequence continues at coordinate 48,406,995 of NC_084663.1, read as the reverse complement.
CAATTCTTTTTATATAGATTTTTTTTTTCACGAATCTCAATGTATATGGACATTTGCAAGCTTTATTAAGAATTCCTTAGAAAAATATTATTTCATTCAGCTAGTTCATATCTTACTAATTACCAACCATAACGGTTCTAATTAGATTTGACATTTTTTCATCATTCCCTTGCTCAAAGGTAAATGTGTACTTTGCTTTTTTTAATCTGAATGTTCTAATCTTCATGTTTTAGATGCCTAGCAAAAATCATGATTTTAGTTTCTACAGATAATCAGGAAGAAGAAACCAATCTGAAAGCAAACAGAAGCATGATGGGTTTCTGGATCATGTTCCTTAATGCCTAGCAAAAAATTATTTTGTGCTTTCTCTCACGCACTCTCTCTCTGCCTTTCTCAAGAGTCAAAGTATTGTGCATACCTGTTTTCAAAGTTGAGATGAACCCTAAACAACTGAGAAAAAGTTTGTACTTGTAATTCATTTTGTGATCTGATTCCATGAACAGTTATCTTTAAGCTTCCATATCACAAGATGTGCATGATACAGGAATATCAGATGAATGTATAATTAGCCCAAACTAACGTAATAACTAATTCAGAATTACTAATCCAATTACTAATTCTTAAATATTTTTTTTTACGTTTGATTGGAACTGATTTCCATATTAGGTTTTAGTTTCTCTGAGTTTACTCTTGATCCTATTGAAGTTATTTCTAGAGTCTTGCCATGAACTTCAGTAATACAAGACAGCCTCTTGCAGGGAAGATTCACGTTCAAAATCTGGCCAAAAGTAGATGGGAAAGAAGTTGTATTCTGCCAGAGATAGTGAAGATATTTCTATAATATTACTTTACTAGTCAAAGTGCAAAATACTCACCTATTTACTACCAGTAACCTAATTCTTCCTTTCTCTACTTTGACTCAGGAGAAGGAATATCTGCCATTCACTCTAGTCTAACCCCAACACTTCCCTGTCCACTGGCTACCTTAGTTTTCTTGGCAAGTGTCTTACTGTGGAGCTATACCCGCAGATTTGACCACTGTGCATGCATGTGCGCGCACACACACACACACACGCACACGCACACACACACTACTCACTTTTTGTTAAAGGTGTCTGTGTTGCTATTTTCATGGACAATGAACTCTGCTGAACAAAGATTTACTGTGTAGATGGTTTTGCAAAGAAAATGCTTTAAATGAAAAAATCTTCCCATAGGGATAGTCTTTGCAACGCACTGAAGCTTTCCAAAGCTTTGGTCTCTTCAGAATATAGATTTACTTTTTACAGTTGCAGTTGTCTTACAGCTATGTGTCCTATATAAATAAGAAGGAAGAGAAGCATCTGGAAAGGGAAGTCATAGTAATTCTGCAGTATCCTTTGTAGTACAGTCTGCAGCTTGTAATATGTTCTGCAAATTTGGTTTCAAATTTACACTTGAAATAAAACAGTATTTGCATCACATAAGCTTTCTTGTCAAACACATCTTAGATATTTTCAATTTGTCATCGGTTTAATGTATAAAAAAACAGTGGAATAGCAACCCCCTACATTAAAAGGGAACAAGCATAAGGAATGCCTGTATGTAGATGATAATTATCACTTTTTTTTTCAATACACGATTGCATTGCCCAACATTACTACAACTGAAGAGATTACTCAGACCCGTATTTAATCACAAGATGAAGTGAGGACTGTAGCAATTTAAGTCTCAGCAAACTTAAAAACTCACTCTAGCTCTGAATCTAGTGTTTTGCAAAATTTTCAGCTATGGTATTAGCTCCATCTCTACATGCAAGCAATATCTATTGCTTAATTCACTCTCCCATTCAATATTCCTGGCCACTGGACTGAAACAGAGTCAGTGAGCTGGAGGCCCCTAGAGACAGCAATTTCATTTCGGAGCTCTTGGGGAGCAGTTTGCATCCTTGATGAATGGGCCTCAATAAAAGCTACCTGATGGTCAATGGCAAAAAGGAGTCGCCCTCCCATAGAGAGCCATGTTCAGCATACAGATTGCACACTTGCTACAAAACATTGTGGCTCCAGCAAACACTGCTTAGGTAGTTTTGGATGTGACCACTGACTCTAGTATCTTTTTCATTATTTCTAAGGTATCTTTATTATCACTTGAGAGCAATCCCTCTAATGTCCCTCAGAACTGCTGCCCTACAGAAATCTTTCTTCATGCAGAAGACCACCTCTGCTTGTGCTCTCAGAGCAAGGGTCCAACAGCAGGGCTAGCATTATTCCAAAAATACCCGTAGGAGATGTTCTTCCATTGGTGTAGTGCACGAAACTTCATCTTTCACAAGGAGCTAATGGGAATACATTCTCAATTTAGGCAGCTTTTGAGCAAGTGGGGGACTGTTTAAAAGGCTTCATGAATGATTGACTGAGAGATCCCAAACTCCTAGCTAGCCATCAGTATCTTGCAAAGTGACCTAATGGACTGGTTAATCTTGCATCGAGTCTCATGAGACACATCGTTCAGCTTTCCTTAATTTAACTTTTCAAATTCAATTTCAAAGAGGTACATTTCTTGAAATGGTTGGGTCTGATTTTTAATGTGTCTAGTGATACAAAAAATAAGACTTCAGAGGCAGTCGTAACAGCAATATATATTATAGCAGTGACAGATTACGTCTCCCAGTACCTCTTACTACAGGATCTTCCAAGAATTTTCTAAGCATTAAACATACACAAGCACTTTGCACAACGACAGATAGAGTTTGTCAGGGGCAGCTGGGCCAACTGAGGTTTGGAAAATGCAGATGTGAGCCCTTGATCTGAATCAGGCAGACTGCCTTCAATGCTGGATTACAGCTATTCTCGTTGAGCAAAGGTTCTTCAACTATCCAGCTGGTCCATGGTACAGTTAAATTTCATAACTCCCAATTATGTGTTTGCAGATGATTCTGTGACTAATTTGGTGGCATAATATATAATACATTAAAATGAATACACTCACCAGTTTTTTTTTTTTTTTTATATATATATAGTGTCAGTGATTTGGGCCAGGCTGGATAGAATGAATCCCAAATGGTGTTCTGGCAAGAAAACAGTTATTTCCAGATGGATCATTTATACCATTTTAATTTCTCCAGCTAAACTGCATTCCTGTTAAATGAGTGTGTTGTGGATATCTACAATTGTAGAGATCAATAGGCCATTTAGTAGAGGTGCAGTGGAAAGCTACCTCACAATATCCATCAGGCTTAAAGTACATATAAGTATAGAAAATGCAAAGTCATTTCTCCAACTTTACTCATGTAAATATCACATTTGAAAGCCAAAAAGAAAAGGTGTCATGAGATACAGAAATTCATAAAAAAACATTAAAAATGAAACATGAAATCAAAAATGCCCTGATATAGAAATCTCTATAGTGTACCAAGGAGGCTGCATATTAATATTAATCAAAAAAAAAAAAAAAGATTTTGAACAACAATCATTTCATATGATAGTTTAAATATTCTATAAAATCATCTTTTTTTTCCTGAAATGTAGCAGATAGTCACAGCTATTCTTCATATACCTGATACCTAGAGAAAACTATAACTGACAAGCCGATTTTGCTGGCTACCAAATTCATTAACTGAAATGTTTAGATTAATTAATCTCCTAAGCAATCATTCCTTTTAAATGGCAGGTGTGAAGGCTGACAAGAAGAATATTTGCTGCTTAGTTATAAATCTTCACTGGCCCTCTGGGTGTGATTGCAAAGAAAGGGGAATAAAGCTTTTACATTTTTATTTTGCTGCAATAAAACATGCAGTTTCATTGCATACTTCAAATGTTTATTAAGGTGAACTACCATGACTTATTTTGGATAGCTATTAGAGTCACTAATGGGTGTAGGCACCTGTAAGTTAGGCAGCACAATATCTCAAATTTTTAGGCTGTCCAGGGTGAGATCTCAAGCCACACGCAGGGCTTCTCTCTGTTCCTGGGAGGAGAGAGGTGTTACAGAAGGGAAAGAAACCCAGGAGTCTGTGTGCAGAGCTCATAGGGCGGTCAGAAAACACTAACAAATGCTTAACGAAATTTGTTATCTGTTCAGTCCCCTCCCTGGAGAGGTCATCAGCCACAGGCAAAAAAAAAAAAAAAAAAAAAAAAGAGTTAAATGGTTTTATTTCAGAAAGACACAGGGCATCAGTGGGAGAGAGACAAGTGGTCAGGGCACTTGGGCAAGGGTAGGTAGACCTGAGGTCAGGTGGTTTGAATCCTCCTAGACTCAGACATCCTAAATTTCAGCCATATAGATTACACAGTGCCTTTTCTCTCTGTCTGGTTCTTTGTACTTTGTGATCCTTCTTTTCCAGTAAAAACTCAGGAATTTTCATATTTGGGGTACTTTTTTACTGAAATATTTCAAGGTAGAATACAATTGCTAGTCAGTCTTATATATTTATTTTTATTGATTGGAAAAGCTGTAGAACTCTTGGGTTGAAATGCCTGGTATTTGGTTGATTGCTTCTCCATGTTTCTCTTGGAGTCAAAAACAAGTCATGTAATTCACTTGTTCACTCTAGTTCTTGTCATAGACAAATTGATCGCTGCTTTTCTTGCATTAAAATGCCATTGTGCCTGGATTAGCTGAAGTTTCTGATGATTTCTGTAATACTCAATGACCTCTTAAGGCTGCAAACTGGGCAGGAGAGCAGAGCAATGGCATAGTGCTATGCTCCATGATAGGGACAAAGGGAAACTTTTTTTTCTTTTGGGCTTTAGTCTAGCACTAACTTAAGTCACAGGAAAAAATTCTGATGGATTGCAAAGGAACTGAGATCTAAAGAAGTGAGAGAGATGTGTAGGTCCATTTCTTGGTGGACCTACTAGTTTATGAAAGCACACGTGTAAGATAGACCTAGTTCTTAGGAACTGTGCTGTTTTAGCTATGATGCTCAAGGGAAATGAGGAAAACCAGTTTTGAGGGAAGAAGAGAGATGTTTTTATTAGACCAGCTATTATGGATAAGCTTTTTGGGGGGTATACAAAAAATGGTTCTTCCTTTGGCTGGAAACAGAGGAATCATAGAATCAGTAAGGTTGGAAGGGACCTCTGGAGATCATCTAGTCCAACCTTCCTGCTCAAGCAGAGTCACCTAAAGCATGGTAGACAGGGTTGCATCCAGGCGGGCCTTGAAGATCTCCAGAGAAGGAGACTCCACAACCCCTCTGGGCAACCTGGTCCAGTGCTCCGTCACTCTCACAGGGAAGAAATTCTACCTCACATTCAGGCGGAACTTCCTGTGCTTCAATTTCTGCCCATTGCCTCTTGTCCTATCACATGGGACAACTGAAAAGAGTTTGTCCCCGTCCCCTTCACACCTTCCCTTCAGGCATTTATAAACATTGGTAAGATCCCCCCTCAGTCTTCTCTTCCCCAGGCTAAACAGGCCCAGCTCTCGCAGCCGTTCCTCATAGGGCAGGTGCTCCAGCCCTCTGATCATCTTCATAGCCCTATGCTGGACTCTCTCCAGTAGCTCCATGTCTTTCTTGTACTGGGGAGCCCAGAACTGGACACAGTGTTCGAGATGAGGCCTCACAAGGGCTGAGTAGAGGGGCAGGATCACCTCCCTCCACCTGCTGGCAACACTCTTCCTAATGCACCCCAGGAGACCATTGGCTTTCTTGGCCACAAGGGCAGCTTGTCATCCACCAGCACTCCCAGGTCCTTCTCTGCAGAGCTGCTCTCCAGAAGCTCAGGCCCCACCTTGTACTGGTGCCTGGGGGTTATTCCTCCCTTGGTGCAGGACTCTGTGCTTGCCCTTGTTGAACCTCATGAGGTTCCTCTCTGCCCAACTCTCCAGCCTGTCCAGGTCTCTCTGAATGGCAGCACAGTCATTCCATATACAGACCACACACAGTCAGGCATATCAGTCACTCCTCCCAGCTTGGTATCATCAGCAAACTTGCTGAGGAGGCACTCTGTCCCCTCATCCAGGTCATTGATGAAGAAGCTGAACAGGATGGGACCCAGTACTGAGCCCTGGGGGACACTGCTAGCCACAGGCCTCCAATTAGACTCCACGCCACTGATGACGACCCTCTGAGCTCTGCCTTTCAGCCAGTTCTCAATCCACCTCACTGTCTACTCGTCTAACAGACACTTCCTGAGCTTCTCTAGGAGGATGTTATGGGAGACAGTGTCAAAAGCCTTGCTGAAGTCAAGGTACACAACGTCCACTGCTCTGCCCTCATCTACCCAGCCAGTCATTCCATCTGAGAAGGCTATCAGGTTGGTTAAGCAGGATTTCCCCTTGGTGAATCCAGGCTGGCTACTCCTGATCACCTTCTTTTCCTCCATATGCCTGGAGATGACATCCAGAACGAGCTGTTCCATCACCTTTCCAGGGATGGAGATGAGGCTGATGGGCCTATAGTTGCCAATTGTGCTTATTTCATGGTTATTCTGCTCTGATACTATAGCAGCTCATCAGTCGCCAGATTCTTTTCCCAGGTAGCAGCACTGAAATTTAAACTCTTTTTGGGCTAAAAACACTCTAGGTGCTGACAGGTTTGTGTCATGCAGATTAGATTAAAAAAACATAATGCATTTATGACATCAATATATTTGGGGGATGAAGTGCCTGTGGTGAGTTTTGGTCTAGAACTGTACAAATTGATGATTTAGTGTACCTGTAGCTAAAATGAACTTGGAAAAAATATTTTATCTTATCCAAAGTGAATTTTCCCCCATTTTTTAGACACATGCAAAGTAAACCAAAAATTCACTTTGGATCAAAAAATGCACATGGATTTTTTTTGAGACTTTGAAAAAATATATATTCTTTAATTTCCTCTAAAGTTAGCATTAAAATACAAAATACTTTTGACTGAAAAGTCAAGCTTGTTATTTGCTTTTCTCTGAAGAAGCTGAGAAATAATATTTTAATGTAAGATACAATGAAATTAGTTTCACCGGGAAAAAAAAGCTTCATCAGAGTCTAATTTGCTATCACGGGAAACATGGACACTACCATCTACCACTACTATCATGTCTTAGGCAGCTAATTTATCTATAGTAAATCATGGAGTTAGAGTATATGTGCTCTTGGAATCAGCTTAGAAAAGTTACATTACTTTTTTATACAAATAAAGAGTGGTCAGGACTGGCATAAGAGTGTTTTCCATGAGTGTACTCATTTTATGTTAACATTGTCAACAAATTAAATAAAATGTCAAAGCTCTGTCATCTGACTGCAAGTTTTGGCAGGCTGTGATTCATTTGTAAGGGCAGAGTCACTGGTTCCAAATAGCAGATTACCATCATTTGTTGCATTCCCAGTGCTGTACCTCTGTGAATCATTTTTAGCTCCTTTTCACTGGACTATTTCCATTTGCTGTCTTTCTGAAGTGCTTCTCTTGTACTGCATCACACAAGCTTGAAGATCCTTTTGGATGCTCTGAAGGAGATGCATCAAAATGCACTGGGAACATTACATGCAGAGTTTGCCCTCCTTGGTACTTTTCCCTCCTAGGATGACTTTAGCTACTACCTCTGAGCTGCAGCTCTTGGGACATGAGAGATGCTCCCACTGTGGGGAACCTCCTCAGAGCCCTCCAGCCTCACTGCAGCTACTGTCCTGGCCCCACAGGCCACCCCACAGCTCAAAGAAAACCTCGCCTGATGGCCCCTTTCCATCAGCGCTCTCCACAAGGTAATGTTTCCCGGTCTTCCTTACCTATTCCCTGATGGATTAGGATTAGTAATCTTAATCCTGAGCAGTCTGGACCTCCCCACCCACCAGTGAGTCCTAAACTGCTGCAGAAGTACTTGACCACAGCTGATGCCTGAGTTTTACCTGCTCATCTACATTTCTCACCTCCACTCAACTGTGAATTTTCATGACATTTTCAGGAACTTAGAACATTTGAGACCAACACTTCTCACTTGAAACAAGCTGGTTATTCAGAAACTATTGACTGAGACTGACAGCCAACCAGCATGGCTGAATAAACTGAATTTCCTTAGCACATCCGTTAAAATTGGGATAAGGACTCAAGAGATCATCAAGTTCATACCAAATCCATTATTACTACTATAACAAATTTACTTGGACAAATTGAAATTCAGCTATCTTGCCTTTCCAAGTATACTAATGTGCAAGATGTTATGAACCACACTGGGCAGAATATCTGAAACAACGACATTTACCTCCTCATTTCTACACGTGTTTTCTGGCCCAATTAATTTCTTTTAATGATTCCAAAAATCTGTCATTCTGTGGTTGCCATGTTACTTCATAATATAATAACATTTTAAAATAAAACATATTTGTAAATTGGATTCCACAAAGTTTTCTTGGGAGACACTGCAACAGCAATAGTTCCTGAAGACAATAATATATTATACTGCTTTCTCAATAACCTTTCAGCATAGACTCATTAGTCTGATTCTTTGGCTAATGGGGAGTTCATTAAGAAGAAAGAAGCAAGACATTTTTAAATAGAAATCTTCCTGAAAAAATAGTCCCTAGCAAAGAACACACTCCACTGCTGCATCAGCTATCAGCAATACAATCAAACATTTTACTTGTGCCAGAATCCTCCATCAAGCCTCACAGAAATAACTCTAGAAGCTCTAAGACATATTTAATATTTTCCCTCAGCTTTGACTGTCCTAGCCAGAGGATCCCACACTTCCTTTTTATTTCTCCCGCAGAACTGCAAAATGACTCTAACATTGAATCAGAATGGAGAGAAGTTCTTCATTTTCCAAAATTTCTCCATCTTGAGTCAAGCCTAAAATTTCCACTTTTGTCATTTAAGTCTTATCTCAGAACAAATGAGTCTGAATTGGCTAGAACTTTTTTTTAGTTTAGGTAAGAAAAAAAAATGATGGTAATTTATTTATAATTGAAACTCAAAGTGCATTAAATTTTAAAATGTAAAATGATTTTAGATAGGAAAATCAAAAAGGAAGATGGTCTCAGAATTAAGCTTGTGTTGTGAAAGCTTTCACTATCACCGAGTCAATATTTATAGATTTGGTCAAAGAAAAATGCTCCAAATGGTCCTAATTACATTTAAAAAAAATGAAATGTTGAAATAATATGTCAAAATAACTTTACTTGTTGAACAGATCTTATGAAAACATTTATACATCTCACAGTGCATTTGAATATTTGTTGGGATTAATTATGCAACTCCACATCTTCTTGAGGAAGAAGACTAACTGTCATGAAAATTTGAATAATTTTCAAATTCTGGCAACAGTGTGACACTAATTCTCAATGAGAAATTACTAAGCCATGTAATTATTTTTAAATCTATTATTTTGCCATTTAATCTTTAATAATAAAAGATCGTATGATGTCACATATTCAGCATAACAAGCTAAAGCCTCAATTTAGGAAAATTTTTCACGTCTATTGGCTTCGGTGAGATTTAAGCAGAACAGTAGCTGCTGTCAAAACATCTCTGGAGTGATTCTAGGCACCAAACCACAGCCAGAGGCAAAGCCTGCTCAAGTCTGCTTCGCAGGAGTAGGCAAAACTGAATGTGACCATCCCAAGGATATGGATAAAACTAGTTAGCCTGGGGGAGACACGCTTGCTGGGTTTGTTTGCACAAGGGGATGGAGGCAGAGGCTGCTGCTCCTGCGAAGTCCTGTGCCTTGCCTAGTGATGGCCACTGCCTTGCAGAGGGTCCCAGCCCCAGTGGCGGCAACAACACAAACTGCTTTCCAGGCGTCTGTCTCAGGCAAAGTGGGCAGTAGGCAACCTCTGAAGGGCTTTAATTTCCTGCTTGCCTAGGTTTAAAGCTTAGAGTGAACTGGAGTGTAGAATGGTGTAAAAGAAAAAAAAAGATAAAGCCAAAAGAAGAGGTGTAGGTAGTGGTGCAAGCTACCGCTTTACTTTAATATAAGGTTGGGCTGTAGAAGACTGAACTTATTGAAAGTCAGTGAAAGTTTTGGCAGAGGCCTCAATAGAGATATAACTTAACCTGTGAGCTTACACACATGCAAATAATATGCTCCAGTCTTTCTTAGACTAGAGTGGGAGAATAAGTGAATAAATCTTCCCCTTTACTGCTTTCTCTCGCTTTGAAAAACTGATGCAGGAAGGAGTTAAAGGAGCCTCTTGTTTGACCCATGTCAATTAAGTGGCAGAATAAAGATTAAAATGAAGGAATTTTTGAATGAGACCTCTCTTTTAGGGCTAGGTCACATTTGCTCCTGACTTTAATATTATTCCTTCTAATTTATGGGTGTTTTTAATGTGGTTATATTGAAGTGATACTCTTTAATGTGAATGGAACGCTATTCTACCTTAACATTCTGTCCATTTTTATTAGATCTTCTTCACTGAACATGTTTTCTCAAGAAATATGTATTTATGTGTGTCTATATGAAGCTATTTGTATTTAATTGCACTTTTTCTACTGTGTTTAAAAATTTAGCCCTAAATACATTTTTGGAAAATAATTCACCAAATGTATATTTGTCACATTATTCCACCCTTCAGCTGCAGAAAGACATTTTACTTAATGAACATTACCGTTCCCTCAGCAGAGGAGAATACAGTCTTATGAATCCACCAAGCTAACTTGGATAGCTCCCAAACCTGCAATCCAATCACACATTCAGTAATTCCCCTTTACAATTTTTCCCTCTTCCCTTAGTTCAGAATAGTAATGAGGACAATATTTCTTTCCACCATACTACCCAAAGAAATCTTTGTCCAGTAACAGAGGTTGAGAATAAACATTTCAAGATTGAAATCCATTCATCTGTAGACAGAGATGACATGGCTGACATTTGCCGAAAAAATAAGCAGAGATTATCTTTTCATACTGGCAGGAGATTGAGAGTGAGTTGAAAAGCAAAATTCTTTTTTTGCAAAATGCTGTTTCTTTCTCCTGAGAAGTTGTGGTCATCACAATCTTCATCTATAAATTAAACTAATTGCTTGTATTTTATTTGTCAATGAACTACAAAAATTTAGACTGCATGTGAGCAGAGTTAACAGGACTCAAGTACTTAGAGATACCTTCACAAAGAACTGAGAGTCTTTTGCTACCTTTGTATGGAAAGATAGAAAATTAAAAGATTAATTTAACTAATTTCTGTCTTTACCACCATCGCATTTATTGCCTTTTCATGTTCAGAGTGGTGGTATATAAAGTAACTTCATACTCCCTATGCACTCCTTGAGAGAACAAATCTTTGGAAAAAAATAGCCAAATCTGCCAATGTCTAAGCTGAATTCCAATAATTTAAGTCCTCATTTTTTCTGTACGTCTTTTAAGTTTTTTTCCCCGTAAACAAATATCTGTTTTTTTTTCAGGAAGTCAAATTTTAAAAAATACATAATACTCAATCTAAAAGGTTGAAAGCTTCAAAGGTAAGCTGGAGGGAAAAACAGTCATTGCAAGGCAGCAAGAGCTGAAGACCAAAATAAACCTAAAACAACATGTGCAGATGACCCTTAAAGGAACTATGGGAAAATAGCTTTAAGAAGTGCAAGAACTTAGACAATACTACTTTAATACATCTTTACTATGAGAAAGGAAACAATCATGAGGGGCAGCTGTACCATAATCCACACGTTTAGAACTGCCAGTTTTATTATCAGTTTCGTGGACACGAATAATACATCTGACCAACACCCAAAATGAAAATATAATAGACTTCAGTGAGTGTAGTTTTTCCTTTTTAGGGAAAACTGTGCTCAATCAGTATGATATACATTGCTTTTCTGGGAATATGAGAGCTGACCTGAGAGTTGACTGCTGGATTTTTTTCCGTACATGAAATCCCTGACATTAAATCTCTCTTCATTCCCTCAATATGGCTAATTTCCAAAGAATTTTCCAAGCATGTGTTTCAATTTGCTCCTATGACATCCTCTGTCTGGTTGCAGACGTGGAGGATCAGCTCTGGCTTATGCCTCACAGAGTTCCCTCAGCAACAACTTTCCCTGGGGAAACTCGTCACGGAAAAGTGTAGGTTCGACACGCACTTCTCGTCTCTCCTCACCTCCTCTCCTTCGCACTCCGTTGCTGACTTAAGCCAACCAGCGCAGGTCTGGGACAGGAGGTGGTGGCTCTAGGAGCCTTTTCAACAGCAGAGCTTCCCAAAACATGAGGAAATATCCAGCTGTTCTGTACTAGTAATGCAATACATAATAGATACTTATCTATGTGCTAAAGGAGAGCAAATTGAACTCGGAGAACCGGAGGATTCAACACAATATTTTCTGACACTAAAAATAAGAATACTATACTATAATCCTTGTTATTATGTTATTTCTTTTTTGTCAGGTTGACCAAGAAGGTAAATGAAATGATAGGTTTACTACTATAATGATAGGTTTACTACTATAATTAGTCTGCTTCCTTCTACTACAATTGTCAGCAGTAACCCTCATGCATGACAGCCAAAGGGAGGTCTTTTTAGTTTTTTTATTCCTTCCCTAATTCTTCAAGCAAAAAGGCCTTGTGTCTCTTCAGTTCTTCATCTATCATGTCCTTTTCCCTTTTCCTCCATTCCAAACTCAAAGAAAATTCAGTATCCCATCAAGAAAAAACAACTGCACTGAGTTCACTCATGTCAAACTCTCCAATTTATTTATATTTACTTTGGAAAAAAAAAGTGAAGCATAGAAATTAAACCTATGTAAGCCCACAACTGCCAGCAGGCAGCAGCTGTCAGTAAAGCAAAAACAATCACTCTTCAGTGAGTCACAAACTGCAGCCGAAGAAACTTGCTGCCTTTTTTTTTCTCCATTCTCCTTCCTGCCAACACAAAACAAAACCTTCCACCCCAAGAAGCAAACAGTCAGTTTGACTTTTCAGAAGGGGTCGGTGTTTCATCGATGTCCTCTCTGCTGAAGTGTACACAGAATTGATTTGCTACTCCTGTTTCCGAGACTACCCTGTCCACTGTGGCCCTGGGTAGGAAAAGCCCTGGAAATTCCCCCAGGGCTGTCTCACCGCTGGCCTGGGGGCAAGCAGTTGCATGCAAGGGGCTGAACACTTGCAGCTGTGCTGCAAGCTGGCTCAGCTCTGCTGGGAGGCTCTGTAGTTATGCAGGTGGGATGCTGAGCCTGGGCTCACAACTAGTCTGGGAGAAGGAGAAGGGTAGCTCAGGCTCAGCTCTATGGACTGCAGCACCTGGAGATGAATAGTCTGCACCCTTCCCTGAGGACATGAAACATTTCAGCTCTCTGTTGAGCTAACAGCCTACACTGCTGCATGCTCAGATGTATCACTTCAATGACAATACTTTGCAGTTTTATTCCTTATTTTGTTAGGCTCCAAAGTCTCCAGTCAAAGCTATGATCCTGCTGTGCTGGGTGCTAAACAAGCATGCAATTCAGAGATGGACAAAACATCAATGACATTGATAAGTACAGCCTGTCCTCCATTTAAGTTCTTCATAGAAAGTAAAATGTTTCTGAAGTCAGAACAGTCTCCAGATCAAAATGTAAGGATTTATCACTGTCCTAAACAAAAACAGATGTGAGGAAGCACTAGAATTTGAACTAGCTGGAAGCAGAGTTTGACTGGAGATGTCTTCAGTAAGAAGTGTGTGTGTGAAAAATAATCAGAAGAAATACCACAGAATAAAGCACAGAGAAGGAGCAGAAACTTAGCCTGTCTAGTCACACACTGAAAAAAAGCATAAAGCTCTTTTCTTTAGAAAGAGCTTTTGAATGAAAGGGACTCGAAGTTGAAGCAAAGCAGCTCTGTGCTATTTGTGCTATATTGTTTGATTCCTGTTGCATTCATGATACCAAGACTTTGTACACCTTTTGGGAAGAGCTGTGATTGTGCCCAGGCTGGCTGAGACATAAACACCTTCTCTTTCAATTCAGAAGCAGCACAAGGAACCCTGAAACATGAGCTTTTGGGGTCAAAAAAAAGAAAAACATAAAAGATATAACTTTCCCTGAAAGTGTTAATGTTAAAGTCACAACAGGGCCACTAAGAGATCTAATGTCTCAGATACTTATTGTTGATATGGACCTACGATTTAGGGCTTTTATCTTAATTTCTATTTGAACCTTGAATGTCAGAGGTGCTTAATTTGGGCAAAAAGAACAAAGTTTGGACAACTGTCTTATTTCAAGACCTTATCTATGCCTTTGCAATGATTTATTCATCATTTTTAACACAGCAGAATTTCCCATTGTGAAATTCTGGAATGAAAAAATCTCTTGCCAGTAGTGTTAAGAGCTAATAATTCCCCTGCTTTTTAGGATGACATTAGTCACCTTATTCATGGTGACTAATTAGTCACATTAATCATGGACCTTGTCTGAAGCCTCTCCCTTCAGTCAAACTAAAAACAATGTGACATTGCCTTCTCACCTGTTGGTTGTTGTGAATGTTAAACAAATAATAAAAGTGTTAAACTATTCATATTTCCAACTTATTTTCAATAAATTCCAATGAAATCTTCCTTATGAAAGAGAAGATACATATCTTGGGATTTCTTGAGTGTATATGCTAAAGACTGTTGATCGTGTACAGGTTTTCGAGTCTGAAATTCATGCTTATGTGAGTTTCCCTTCTTCATCTGTGGAGCCATTTGCTCCCGTGATGAAGGTCATCATCACTGCACTATAACTCAATCATGGTAGTGGTCCTTACTTCTACTGTAAACAGATCTTCTGAGCAACCAGAGAGAATGCGCATCTTCATCTGCCTGCAGCCTCACAGGAATGTGAGCAAATCTCTACAGAAAGCCCTGACATGTTTGTTTCCCTTGCAAGATCCCTCTTCTGTATCTAGCACTCATGCAACCCAGGATAAAGTCAGACAATGAAGCTTGGGACTTCATGGCTGTTACCTTCTTGTGAAGCTTTTTAAAAGCTCACTTTTTCTATATGTATTCTTGACAGTAAGTATGAAACTCAAAATGACAGGTGCATAAGGAAATAGCAGTGTTTAGTTCAGGAAAAATTTCCAGCAAATATTCAAGCACAGAAATGTTGTATGTATGTTACTAGGAGTGTAATCTTAGTTTTATTTTTGGACTATAATTTCTATGTGTCAACATTTTTTTTTTTTTTTTTGCGACTGTGAGGAAGAGCATCAAAAGCCGTTAACAAAATCTTATAATATACATGCTTCTCCATAATATTGGCATTAGAATTCTTTGCTCATTTTGATTAATGAAAGCACATTAGTTTAATGCTTCATTAATAGTATGCTAGGAACCTTGTGGTTCTTCTTCTGTTACAACATGTTACAATGCTGCTCTATCTTCCTTTCTACTCTACTCATAAGACTTATATAAAACATTATCCCTCAACTGTTTTCTAATAAAGTATTCAAGGGTAGGTGACTGCAAAACAAGTTTGGATCATGATACAGACAATAAAATATAAAAAGAAAAGAAAGGAAAACAAGCACAAATGTTAAAAGCATTTGGCCCTTGAAACTAACAATCCAAACACATGGAGGATGCAGTCTAAACATCAAGAAACAGTCATGACAGTGTTTTACACAAAAGCATACTGTGGATTCTCTTGCAGTGTGGTATTACATAATATCTTGAAGGATTTCTGAGAACAAAATCTTGTACATATGGTTTAGTGATGGCCTTTATACTTTCCTGGGAAATGATGTTCTTTATGCATTAATTCATTCACAGATGAAAGGCAGAATCTGTAACATCATGTTCAAGACAGAATGCTCTATACAGATTTTCTTTTCCCTCTCAGCAAAGACTAGCACAGTCAATTTCCCAGAAGCCATGCTCTAATAAAAAGGGGAAGAACAGTTAGCCTTACTTACCAGAATAGGCTCTTTGGCTGAGCTTGCCACCCTGCTGCTGCTTTAGCAGTGGCTACATATATTGATGTCCAGCTCTTGAAGGACATGATGCTGTGCCACTGTTGCTCCTCAATGACCATTTTAATGAACATGACATCTACACAATTACCTCTGGTCTAAATTCTACTTCTTTCTCTAATCTCCTATTTCTCTTTAATAGTGTCTGCTTAAATAAAGATTTTTGCTGGTTGATAGAGGACAAATAAATTTCCTCTTTATAGCTTTCCTGACTCTTCTTCCTCTAAAATAGACTAGGGTGAAAGAAATTTTACTTAATTCAAAATTTTTTATAATTTGGCTTAATTTTTTTTTCCAAAATAATCACCTCTTTATCTCTCTTTCTTTCTATCTTTTTTTTTTCAAAGCCCCCAAAAGTAAAAGAGAGCCATGCAAATCAATTTAAGGTTTGCTGAGGACTTCAGGAAAACCAGGATCTTTCCTGTTGACTTTCTTCTCTCCTTGTTTGCTACTTTTCCTTGAGCTAAAATAGAAGTTACCTTGATTATACAAGCTCATGTTTTAGATTACTGTATTGGGATGTTCAGATCAGATATATATGCATATATATATGTAAATATATATATAGTCTGTAGTAACACCTCAATGACTGCAAAATGTGAAATACAGAGCTTACAGTAAGCTCATAATATTTCACCCATCCCACTTTCCCAAATACATTCATGTATGTTTTTGACTCAAGAGGTAATTTTACAAGCCTGGTGCTGCCAAGAGCAGAAACAGACTCGTCTTTCTTATTCTTATCATTATTGAAAACCTCATACTGCATGTTTTAATTCCAAGACCTTGATAACTTTCATTAAAACTGTTTTCTTTTTTGAAAATTACATATTCTAGGAATAGCTGTGCTTAACAGATAGCATCAGCAAGTGATCCACCAGTACAAAATAAGTAAAATACTTTGGGTTTTTTGAGAAAATATCATCTGCACTGGAGGTTCAAAATTAACATTTTAATTTTAGTATGAAGGAGGTGCAAACCCCGTCAGGGTTGGCTGACATTCTTTTTCTATACTATCTTATTCAACAGAGTGATCCCTATGATCCCTATTATTTATATAAGGATGGTCACATAAACAATGTTGTCATGGTTTATTTTATCATGGATATCAACTTGGAAAGTACATTACAAGACCTTAAAATCAATTTTGTTTGCATAGTATTCACCTCTGTACTTTGGAATGAACTCATTCTCTAAACCAAGATTACACTCTCCAGGTGACTTATCTCTCTCTAGCTTAAAAGAGAAGGGCAAGACTTTGCTGCAGACACAACTGCAGTACAGATATTCTAAAGGGTTTGTTACATACATGCAAGACTGATTAAATCTAATAAGCCTAGGCTGCAAAAGTACATTGTGATGTTATTCCTTCAACATTTCTTTGGGCAGTCTTTGGTTGATTTAGTCTAATTCAGTATACACACATACAAATACCTTATGCACCATGACCAATGTGACAGCACTTCCACCAGCAGGCAGTGATGTATCTTAGCATTTAGCATATATATAGCATATATATATATAGCATATATATATAGCATATATTAGCATATAGTTTTTATAATATTCTGTGTAATGTTTTTGTATAGTCTTTAATTAAATCAAAGACCTGGAGGAAAGTGATGAGGTTACATATTGTTCATATGTTATTTATCATGAAGGAGTCCTGGAAGAAAGTAAAGGTGAAGACACCTGTGCACTGATGTTGTTACTTACGGTGTCCCAGTTAATCATTTGATTTGTTTAAGCACATGTTGCAGCTGGTGGTAAGAGCTTCTACATGGCAGTAGCAAAGAATTTGCTAGTCATGTGAGCAAGCGTGGGCTCTGTGAGTGCTTAGTAGACTTTGAGCTTTTGCTGTCTATGAACAGGGGACTGGAGGAGAAAGCAGTGATGCCTAGGAGTCTTTTTGGATGATCTTTTATTGATGGATTCTCTGGATATAGTGGCTCTTCTAGGCAGTTACCTGAACATTTCTCTAGGGCAAGACAAGCTCTTCTGGAAATCTGAGAGGAATGATGAGATAGAGATGTCAGCAAATGTGTCACTGAGTGTGCTTTAGGTACATCGAGAATATTATAGATGGGGTTTTCCTTGATCCACCCTAGGCAGAAGGTGGCTTAAATATAGCAGGTCTCATTCTTGAGCCTGGACCTGACAATGTTGAGGGGGAGCCAACACCCACAAGCAGTTCAGAGAGAGCATTAGGGGAAAAGCAGTTTACAGACAGTTTACCAGGGAAGGGAAGAGAATATCCTGGAGATATTGTCACAGCAGCCTGCACTCAGAAGTATGAGTGTGGGAGTAAAAGTCTAATTTTTTCTCCATTAATGACAACACAGTTTAGAATTTTAATATTCCTTTTTCTTTAATGCAGTATAGACATTGGATCTCACTCTCTCTTTCCTTACATCAAGTAAACACAGCTCTCTTAGCCATACCATCCACTGGTTTCTACCTCTCTTCAACTTCTTTCTTTTCCAAGTCACATTTCCCATGCCTCTTATTTCCTCCTGTTGAAACTTTGTCTGTGCAGGTTCCTGTCTTCCACCTTCACTGCTCTCATTCACTATAATTTCTCCTCCCTAGGAGGCACATGCCTCAGAAAGAGGGAAAAATTAAATATAAACCAACTTCTAAAACAATTTGAATTCACTGCTCTATTAAGAAAATTGACAAAAGTTTGAAATCTGACACCATGAGACCTTCTAGGACTGGGACATATTAGGAAGCAGAGAAGACTTCTACCAGCATATAAAACTCTTCCTTCTAACTTTGAGAAGCTGAAAAATAAAATACTAATCTTAGTCACACTTTCATGTACAGAGAAAAACTGTCATTGGTCCAGAACTGAATGTTGCCCATTCTGGGCCTTAAGCCAGGGTAATTTAGTGGAGAAGGGAGTCTACATTTAGAGAGAGAACAAGGAAATGTTTTTCTGGCAGGTTGATTTAAGGGAATAGCAGCTGTCTGAAACTGCTCCAGGAGATGGAATCTCATAGTGAATATTGAGGGAGATGGGTTAGTGGGCAAGTGATGCAGATGGGGCGTATGACTGGAAAATGGAAAACTGAAAAATTGGAAAAGCATGTGAAAAATGTGCTTGCACGTACTTCTGAAGCTGTGGATATGGCCTGTAAATCAAGGGGGGAGGGGGGCTGATCTTTTTCTCTGTAGTGTAATATGCCTTAAATAGCATCAAAGAACAAGCTGAACCCTTGTAGCATCCTGGTGAAGTTGCAGTGGAAAAAGAAGCAGTTGTCCATCACCTTCTGATAAGTTCACCTTCTAAGTGAAGGAGATTCACTTGCTTTCTAAATTCATCCAAGCTTGCAAGAATTTCATTAGCATGGTCTGAGTTTAGCGAACATAACAAATCCAAACCTGAGTTCAAGTGGGTTTATATGCACTGTTTTGCACAACTCAGCAGATGATTCATAGAAGAGCTAATGCATACAAATGCAAGATGTCATCTTTTCTAACATTGCTCTGGTGTGAACACTTGTGTGAATTATCTACCAACAGATGGTGCTATTACAACCAGAGAGACTTTCTGAATGCTTTCAAATGATGCTTCACTTCCATATACCAAAATTCAACATTTCCTGAATCTGCATGGACTTCTTTAGTTTGTCATCCGAAAATGCTTCAGTTTAGACTGTCCTAGATAGATTGCACATGACAAAGCCTGTTCAGAGGCTAAGGATGCCCCTGCCACACCTAGCTTGCTTGATCCTAGAAACTGGAAAGGAAGCTGTTAAAAATTACTGTTTTCTGCATGGAAGGGCATTGTTACACAGGGTATATGATACCTTAAATACACTAAAAATCATTATCTTTCTATACAAAGTAACATGTAGAAATTTTCCTCAGCAAATGTTATTACTATGCAGTCTGTGCAGTAAGCCTGGAAGAACACAATCATTTGTATCTTTGGGAGAGATATGAGTCATAGTTATTTTATATCTCTATGAGAAAATAAAATGCATGTAAGTCTCTACCCCAGCTGTAACTAGGTTAATAGCGTTTTGCCTTTCCACATTCCTCCATACACTCAGTTCATTTGACATTCTCCATTTCTTGTCTTAAATGATTGCATAATGCTGCAGTGTGCTGTTAAAGACTTCTTCATTTCATCCTACTTTTCTGCAGTGAAAGAATGAAATCACTCTTGCGAATAATTTATACAGGGGTTGAGTAAACCATAAAATATTCTGGGAGATATTAAGATGCAAATGTTCTATGTAACGGCTTCAGATATTTACAGTAACAATTCCTATAAATCTTAATTTGTGAATAAGTTCAAATACAAAGATAAAATAGAGAAAAATAACAGAAACAAAAGCTGCAGTATAAAAAAATCATATTTGGAAAAGATGGCAGAAGTTCTGCATTGTGAAGAAAGAGCTAATCCATGAAAAAGGAAATATGAGAGAAACTGAATGTCATGTAAAGTCACTAGAGATGGAGTCTGGAGATGCCAGAGATAGTGGAGAGACAAGCTTGCTTTAGTAGCACTATCCATCTGAACAGCCAGAGAACTGAGCTGCAAAACAAATAAGTACATTTTTAAAAGGGGATGTGAAGAAGCTGGAGCAAAAACAACAGCTGATTGTAAATGTCCAGTTAAACTCCCAGCAAGATTTGAACCACCTATGACTGTTTTGTATGGGAAGTCTGGAATGTCATGAGTTTTCCAAAATAACAAATAATATCTATGCTTTTTTTTAAGGCAGAAAAGGTAAAGAGTTAGAGCGACATCAAGAGAAAAATTGAAAGTGCACCAAAAAAACACAAAAGCCACTTTTCACAACCTGGCATTTAGCTTTCATTAGTACCTCATATATGAATTTTAATATTACCAAACATAAAACCTACTTGTTATGGATTATTGTATAAGTAGAGAGGTGAAAAGCCATTGAGGAAGAAATCTTGGAAATTTTTCCATTGACTGCAGTGGCATCATGATTCCAATGGTATCATGATTTTAGTTAGAGAGACATTCCTGATTCAAAGGTGTATCAAAGATGAGGGTTGAAGGCTGAACTGTATATTCATTTGCAAGGGCTAATACGAATCTGTCACCTCTGTAACCAGTATTCCACCTTTGTTATTAAATCTGTACTTGCTTTAAGTTTCTGCAGATTCATCCATAACTGATTTATTTTATCTGTAATCTAATTAAAAACCATTGGTTGCAAAGACTTTCATTAATCATGCAAATTTGTTAAAGAAGTGCATCTTTTTGTGTTAACATCTGATGAGATTTCCACTTAATACACCTATCAGTTTAGTCTGAGACTATTGCGATGAACAATATGAAAATGTATGATGTTATTACTGTATTTTGAATAATATGTGAATCAAATCAGCAATGGCATAGCAATTTTAGATTTAATATTGTCCAAGGAGTGATGCAAAATGATAGACAACACAAAAATGAAATGGTTTGGAAAACAGTGATCTGAATCTGGTTGTAGTTAAACATAGCTGGGAATATCCTGACCTTCCATACAGCCAGATGTGGAAAATGCACTTCAAAGTCTTTAAGATAGAGCTAATGGTATATAAGATTAATGAGTGCTGTTACTGAAGGAAATCAGGGGCCTTGTAATCTTGGAATCTACCAGAACAAGGCATATGTGTAAAATACAACTTTATATCCTCTAAATAATGGGGAAGAAACTATATACCTTATCTGCAACTGGGCAAAGACTTTAAAAGCAGCTATTACATGTTCAGTCAGTGTTTTCATTTATTTCTTTTAGGAGTTCTTTAACAATAGATGTGTCTTTTACTGAGATCAGTCTCTGTTAATTTTTTACCAAAAGAAACTTGGTTTAAAATAAGTGTTTTTAAAAAGTACACTTTGAAGTATTTCCAGAATTTCCATTATTTCAGGTTAATGCATTGGAACATTCATTTCAATTTACTTGTGTGTTAATTAGATGATAAAATCATCCTGTTTGAAATCAAAGGAAAATAATTTATAATGCTTATTCATCCAGCTGTAATGAATCAACATGTCAAGTTTTCACTGTTAAATATATACCTGATCAAGCCATACTATAATTTAGAGAGGAATGTCTTGTAAAAAATCATATTTTATAATGCATTTTATTGGGCTTCCTGGCAAAAAAAGTCAAGTTAGACAAATTGTTTATTATAAGTTCTTTTGTTTTCTGCTTTTTATGTTTCTCTGCATTTTATGAAAAAAATCCTTCATTGAGAAAGAGAGGCACATCCTGATAATTAAACTCTCAACACATGGAATTCAACTTCTAATGCACAGGATCATTTTTCAGTGTACAAGCTAAAATATCTTTTAAGATTTCTGTGCATCTAAAACTGGATGCTACTCTGATGTTCTCCTTCTTAGTAAATGTGCTTGATTTTTTTCAGTTGTTATTTTATTAAAGATGCTGACATTTGGTAATATGTTCAGTACTATTATATAACCCTATGTTAAATGTAATAGTATCTTTCCTGTCATCTTTCATGTTCAGGCTCTCTCATCTCTGTTTACTATACTAAGCAGCATAACACAGACCAGAAATGACCATGCAAAATTCCTTGGTATAGCAAGAATAGCGTGGAAACATATAAATCCATATCACAACTGGTTTGCATACATAAGTTGTTGACATCAGACTTTTAACTTGTACTTCATTTCATGCTCTTCGCTTTGCCCCTTTGAAAAGAAAAAAAAAGAAAGAAAGAAAAGAACATGCAAGGAGTTCTACTTTTCTACTTTTCGCAATAAAATTGAGGAGCAGATGGCTTGAAGAATTGGTAACAAGATATGAAGCCTTTTATCTCTATGTCAATGACTTAAACACAGCTTAGGTTAATAGTGACTGAAATCTGTTCCCAAGAGACTGCTGCTCAAGTGGAAAGTCTGCTGATGATTTCAGTTCAGTCTCAGTGCTCTGAGTAAGTGCACCTCCGTAACCACATCACAACTTGTCGTCTGCCTGCAACTTCAGCAAGGAAGCCAGGAAAATGGAGCAGTACTGGAGAATGAAATCCTCTCTCTAACAAATCATTCTTTTGGATGTCCTGAGGCACACTGAGAGAAAAATGCAGATAAAACTTTCCTGTGGCCTTTCCTGTACAGTTATATATACATATACATATACATATACATATATATATGTATGTATATACACCTGATTTTGGTCCTGGATAGGAATACGTGCATCAGACATGGTCAGGAGGCCCAATGAATAATCAAGACAGCATTGCATTTGATGAACTTTGTTCAGAGGTAAGCCTTTAACAACGCCAGCCATCAATGCACACATTTCCATTCAACTATTTATGTTACCCATATCCGGAAAAAAAAAAACATCACTCCTCAACCCCACCTTGTCTTTACTTAAACAAATGAATTCCAAATAGAATTACTGTCAAACAACTCAGCAGTTCTGCAGCTCTAATGAAAGCTTTTTTCCCCCTTGGCCCCTCCTTGCAGACACTTAAGTAAATTAGCATGGAATAGACAGAGTGATAGGAAGATCAAAGGAGCAAGTCACCCTAAATGGCATAGCATTATTAATGCCTTGCTTTCAGACAGAAAATGAACCTTTGCTTTTGTTTTCCTAAGGTGCAGCTCTACTGTAAAAGTTGTTGAATCAGGATCAGTTAACTCTCTCCATGCATCACAGGGTTCTTGTACCTAATCCCTTCCGGTAGGATATTTATCTGACATGTGGAACCAGGAAAATGCTTTCACCTCAAATCACAGAAATTTGAGAACTCTCCAGTTACGATGCAGAGCTCCTTCTCCACTGTCTATACACTTCTTCTCTCCTTATGTCTCCTGAAAAGATTTCCTTAGCCTTGTCTGCTACAAAGCACCTTATTCATAAAATCTCAACATCTGCTTGTTATTTTTGTACTGTTTTGTACTGCTATTCAACAATTCAGTCCTGAATTTCTCAAATGAAGGGGTATAAGAACTCTCTCCACTACTACTCTTATACCTTATTTCATTTTTTGCGGGTGGCGATATACAACTATTGTGTTACTTTTGTTGTCTGTAGTTCTACAAGCTTGGAAGATCATATGGTTTACGATCTTTAGTCCAGTCTCGAGGAATGAGCTGATTCATTATCTGTTCTGAAAATTGCTTTCCAACAGCTGGAGTGTAACTGGGATTCCTGTCCTGTGAGAGACATGTATGAGAGAACGGCATTCAGGGATTATCCCACAAGTCGGCATCTTAGTTATGAAAAGAACAATTCCTTCGAAGGACTACAGATTTGGTGTTCTAGGCAAACCACATGGCCAAGAGAGAAATCCTTGGTTTGGAAAGGACACGCAGCAGTCCAGAGCTGGAATTCATGCACAAATAGATAGCTATGGAGATATCTACATCACCTTTTCATTAAGCTTTTCTCAGGCACTTCACTTATGGAACGTAGCCTGTCCCCAGGCCAAATTACCCAGCTTCTCCATTTCACTCAGTCCACACTTGGCCATCCTCTTAGGTACTGGCGTAGTAAGACTGCAGCTGCTAGATGTTTTCCATCTTATCCCTAGGCTGGACTTTCCCATTCGCAGAGGAGAATGGTCTGCACTAACACACAACAAATCTGGGAGCTCATTGAGCAGACTGGACACTGATGTTCTCGTGACTCATTTCTATATAGCAGCAATTTCTGGGTTTTCCCAGCAGGAATCTGTTTCCTGTCATGACCACCTCAAACCACAGCTGGTCAGAAATATATACTGTGTGTTTGTGTGTGATTCTTCTAATCCTTCAGTAACTCCAGGTTAATGGCTCTGCTCTCTCCCTTGCTGCTGCTGAAACAGGGACTTGCCCAGTGCGTGCACATGATGTTGCATGTGTTGTGTCCACTGTGCAGGGCTCAGGTATGCATTTGCTGGGAGAGGGAAGGTCAGGCCCCTCTAGCCCAAAAGCAACCATCCTCGTTGGCTAAATAGCCCTTCACCTGGGGTTCATTAAGGAGCAGGTAATACAAAAATGGGGAGATGATGACCTGCCTGGAGCTGTGCCAGAAAAAGCAAACCTTTCATTGCCAGCCTAGTCAAACTGGCAGCTGCCTTGCATTTCCCCAACTAGGATTGCTGCTTAAGTTAAATACCTTGAGGCAAGAACCTGATTTAGTTTCAAGGCCTCCTAGGTCCTACCAGTTACAGGAATGGTTTGTCTCATATTAGCAATAGGCAAGGACAAAGGTACGTTTGAATGTACTCTAGGCTTGAGGTCATGTTTCTTTTAACCCTTAAATGTTTTCTCTATTTAATCTTGTATTTCTTGCTATGTTATAAGATACAATTCTAGGCAAGAAAGAGGACTGTGCAACTACTCACAATCATTGCAGTTGCATTTTCTGAAGGAATAGTAAAGAAACTCACTTTTTTTTCTTTGTTATTATCTTTTACCTCTGAGGCTTTTTATGGCCTTAGTGTTTGCCTTGTTAGTGGAAACAATACAACTTTCTTCAGTATTATATCTATGTACAGAAAAATGAAATGTCGAAAGCAAAGGCACTGTGAAATGAGCATCTGTTATTATAGTTCATAGTATTTATCCAAATGATGCTTCCAGCTGAAAAAATAATCAAACAAACTAACCATACAGCCTCTCTGCGATCTGAACTTAGCTTACAACAGCCTGGCCCTCAACACTGACTCCTCCCACCCTAAATCAGTCCCCTTTCTCACTCAGTCCCCTTATTTTATGATGCTCTCAGATTGGTTTTCTTTCAGCTCAGCATTTGACTGTTCTTTCTCACAATGCCTCCCACAGGCTGGCTGTGTGGCTTCAAAAGAGGTCTTTCTTCTAGATTACCAGAAATGGTTCTTTTGGTTTTTTTTTTGAATGATTGATTTTTTGTGACATACACAACACTTGTCAGCATTTACTTGCAAGATACAAGAGAGGACTGACAACTTTTAAAGGGTAAAAATAAGTCAAAGCCAGAGTAGAACAGCCAAAACTTAGGTGCTGTTTGTAGCCGAGGATGTTTGAGAGCTGAACTGAAGTGAAATGGCCTTATTTGCAGCCTTCCAATTTCCATATTTCTTTTTCTGTTCCTAGTATACCAGAACGGAAAGCAGTTGTTTATCAGTTCATCGTTTACTTTGCTTATTGTGGTTTTGGCAGATGAATGAGATTTCCTCTTTTGTGCTTCTTGTATTTTTCATAGTGCCAAAGTCTATTAGAGGGGAAGAGCACTGAATATTAATTCCAGCCACTGCATTGTAAAGTCCTACCTGGCATTCCTGTTCAAACACATTAACATTCCAGTTCAAATACATTAACATTCCTAGACCCAGTTCTGACCTCACTTGCACTGATTTTACACTTGCATAACTCTGCTGACTACTAAGGAACTGTCCTTAATTTACGCAGCATTGCTTTCTACTGAAATTTTATAAATACATTTACAAATGCTTGCTCATTTATTGTGCTTTTATTAATAATATTATTTTGCAAAGAGTGGGACTTTTATCATTTGTCTTATTTCATAAATCACAATGGATAGTACATTTTTATTGTCTTTTACATTTTAATTTTCTTTCTTATAATTCTATCTTTTAATTTTATTTCTCTTAATCATGCTTCTTAATCAATATTTTCACCACTTAAGTGACACAGTTGTTGTTCTCCTTTGATACATATCCCTTTCTAGAGTTGGTAAAATATTTCTCATGTGAGGATCGGAAAGGTACAGCGGCTTGTTTCAGTCATCACAAAAGCCAGGAATAGTGTGGAGACAGCCTGCTTCCTATCTCCGAGCCAGAAAACTGCATTTTCCTGCACTTATCTTTGTTCTTATCTTAGTTTCTTTGAAACCTCTGAACTTCTGAGGTGAACAAGGAATTTGCTAGCTAGCGGTGATTAAATCTAGTGTCTGGTCTGTGACCCAGTCAAATGTGTATGTTCCTTTCTTTCTCTCACTTTATTTATATTCAAGGGGAATAAAGTGACTTGTATTGTAAGTTTCTAAAGCAAATTAAAGGTCATTAATGGCTCTTTGCTTTTACTACTAATGGTTATTAAAGGAATGTGAAAGGAATTCAAAAGCAATCTCTGTAGACTGGTCAGCTCTGACTAACCTCTAGTTTTGTACAGGGTAGATATTCTCAAAATGGGAGAGGTCAATTGGATTTATTAGCATTCTTCAGCCTTCAGAGAAGGCTGTGGAAAGAAGAAATGCATTGACAATACCGTCTGGAATATTTTTTTGTATATTGGAAATTTATTTTAGAAATGTGGTAGGAAATAGCAACAAAAAATCTAAGACAAAATATCTGATAGCTCTTGCGAGCAATTTCCTCAATATCAGTCAAGTCATCCTAAAATATATCTTGTCTTGTTTACCTTCAACATCTCATTAAAATACTATGTAAATTATTTACATGTAAATGATATTTCAAGACATTAATAATAATAAGTAGCCAGGTTCTTATTGCAGCACTTTACTGTCATTTTAGCACCAGTATTATTCAGGAACACCTTTTCTCTCTGTACTGTTGTGAAGTGACTTAAACATAGTCAATATTTTGTGTGAGCTCCTCCATGATTTGATTTTAAATACATTCAGGTATTTCTTATTGGTTTACAAAAGCAGACATGTTGACTTAGATATGAACAAGAGATCATTTGCTCCAGCATGGGGAAAATCTAGGTTTTGTTTGTAGAGCTTCTTGGAAGATTTCCAGTGGCCCAGATCTCAACTGGCGTATGCTGATTCAACAGAATGGAAGTGTCCTGCAGGAACACGATGATTGCACAGAAACTTTCTGTGGAAACTTAGGAGGTAGGTAGCTCCCAGGCTGCCTCTGGGGATCTACCTGGCTGAGACTGTAGTACTGATTCCTTTGGGTGTCTGTTTTACCAAATCCCTTGCTGTCTCACTGGATTGGAATTTTCTTTGAAGAAATACATGATATGTTGTGCATTTCTAGTTTTGTATTTGTTCAATTTTTCTCCTTAAAAAAAAGCAAAGACTAAATAATCCAAAATTTTTCTCTAGCTTTATCTCCCTGTGCTTGGAAATTGGGACTCAGCACAGTTATTAGCCTGCTACCACTCGTAATCCCAGACTCAGTTATGAGTATTCACAATAACAGGATTGACTAAATATTTCCCATATCTCATTGTGAATATTTAAAGCAAAGGTCAGACTTGGAGCTGTTGAAACTAATTCCAACTCTGCTGAAATCAATGGAATGAGGGGATTTTACACCAGTTATTGACTATGATGCTTTTCCACTATGATCTTTGGCATCCAAATGCTAACCACCAGCAGACGCTGATAACTTCCACCAAAGGTGAAAAGTACAAATTAAAAGAGCCCTTCTCATCTTAAGAGATCTAAACTAATCCATTTTAAAAGCTCTGCCTTTTAATCTCTAAGAGTCCTCCTGCTGCTATTGTCATTATTATTGTCATTATTTTTAATACTACTACAGATAACTTTATTCTCTAATCTGTTCCAAAGACATGTGCACAGATATCAGAGAATTCATTATTTCTTTTGTCTTCTCATTATTTCTAAAACTGACAGCAACTTATTTTAAATGATTGAATCCTCAAAACACCCATTTTCCTTTGAGAATATATCAAATATAGTAAACTATGATTAGTGAATGCTAATCATTTGTATTCACTGGAGGAACTGATGTTTAATCAAGTTTAATCTCATTGTCAATAAACAGTCTTTGATGTCCTTTAAAGACACAATTACGTCTTTTTTATGGCGTTGATTCAGGGGATTAGGAATGATTTGTCTGCAGCCTCCTGTCTCTAGCCTGCTAGATCAAATCCAGCCTAAGTTGCTTGTCTCTGAAAGTTGTTAATATTAAATTCTGTGGCTTAAATGTGGTCTTGAAGATTCTGAAATCTCTTTCTCTAGTCAGATTTTATTTTCTGGTTGCTGGTGTGTGAACTGACCATGAGCCTCTGAACCGATGTTCAAGGCCAAAATTTACTTATCTGCAGTACATTCAGAAAGTACTCGCAGAGGTAAAACTGGTCAGGGAGGGAGGGAGGAAAGCATGAATCTGTGTTGGCCCTTCAGTGTGAATCCTAGAGGTCATTCATCCACAGAGCAGATGATAGGGAGTCACTGTGTCCTTGACATGGCACCATCATCTGCTATCATCAAGGAAGCAATATTCAGCTACCTAAATAGAGGTATCTGGTGTCATTTTAGATACTATGGCATCTCAAATGGCATCTATCCTGCTGTCACTCTGGAAAGGCAGAGGTGTCTTTTAAGTCTGTGCCATATGTCCTAACCTCATGCAGAAGTCTTTGAAAACAGCAGTGATGACAGTGGACACCAGTGTTTCGGCCATTACCCCATAACAAGGCAGTCCTCACCTAGCACCAGGGCAGGTGGGATTTCTAGCTCATTAGATCCAACCAGTCACTGCCCTGCAGGTGTGGATGCAGACAGATATGCCATGGACACCCTACAGTCAGCATATAGATGCATAGGGTTGAGTCAAGGATCACACCAGGCTTCTGCATCTTTTTTTGGACCCAGTTCCTAGGGACAATGTAGGCCTTAGCAGACACAGGAATTTTGGGCTTCGCCTACATAAAAGTGTGAAATTGATTTAAAGTTCACTTTCCATGAACTCATACATACAATTTTCTACAAAGCTTTGATGAGAAAATTAGGTTGTTGGGACAAGCTTAGAAAGTAGGCAGAAGAGGCGCAGAGATGGCAATGCGATAACTAAATAAAAATGGATGGACATATTTCTGTATTATTTGCACAGCTCAGTAAAACTGGATTAAATACAGAAAGTACTGATCATATATGGGATTTTATTTCATTACTGTAGCCGATTGGTACTTATTTATTCAAGCATTATTTCCAATAAATTTTCTTAAACATTTTTCCTAAGCAAAATAAATGTAAATAAGTCAATCTGTTGGCAAGAAATATTCTTCTGGAACATTTTCACAAGACATATATATGTGTGTGTGCACACACACACACACACACACAAAGCCTCCATATAGTATTCTATTATCTCTCAAATACTCCAGGGCATATAGGTATTATTACTGCCTAGCTGACTTCTTGAACTAGTGTCTTATTAAAGGTGTTTCTATTTCTGAAGTGATGGTTCAAGGATTTAGAGCTTACCATTTCAGGAAAAAAAATCTTTTAAAAACCTTGCAGCCTTGGTCTTTGGCCTGCTAATCAATCTTCTGTTTACTGAACTATAATCTATTTATTTCAGTCTTATCTTACGTAGTAGCTTGTCAGGACTATTTAATCCTTTCTGTTTTTCAATCTGTAATGGAATAGCACAGAACCAGAGAAACAAAATCAATAACATGTTATGATAGAAATACTACTAGTTCAATGTAAAAGCTTAAAATTATTCTAGAATATAGAAGTATCATAGAAGCCTTCTGGACGGAAATCCTAGAATCTGATGGTAAAAATGTTGTATAAAGATTGCACTACTGACTTTCGTTGGAACAATGATGATGATCAGGAAATGTTAAGAGTAGAGAAGCTGCAAATTTATAGCAGGTAGAAGGAGTGGAAGATTTCAATTACCCACATACAGTCTGACTAAACTCTCCTTAAAGACAAGGCGGAGGGACACAGTTTTTTGCATAAGAAGAAATGACTGTTTCATAGAATAGCTAGTTTTTAAATCGATATGGATGCTATTCCAGATTTGATTTGGAGTGACTGCTTGAAAACAGCATGAGAGAGTCACACTGCAGGATGATGAGACCATGGCAGGGAAGCCCAATGACTTCTCTGTGTTGATCTTTTCTGCTGAAGAAGTTGAGGAGGTTCCCACAGCTTATGCAGCCTTTGTGGCAGATAAGTCAGAAGCTCGAGAAGAATTTGAAGCAAATAGACCTGAAGTATTACCCCAGATAATTAAGTCAAATGCTAATAACTTGTCAGGATCAGATTTACATCTGAGATGTGAAATTGCAGAGCTGCTGGCCCAGCTGTGTGGCTTATTAAGACAAACGACTGCTGGTTCAGAGCTGGACGGCAAAAGTCATCCCATCTATAGAAAGGGATTTAGAGGGCATCCTGGAGACTACAGATCAGTGAGTCCAATTTTTATTCACAGTAAGGTGATGTGGTCTGTGATAAAGAGTAAAAGCATTGTGCTTTTATTCCATTCAGCACATATCGGTTAGTGAGTTACACATTTTGTGGGGGAGTTAATGTATGAGAGGTGATTGTCACGCAAGGAATTACTTAGTAATTTTATTCCATTTGCTCTTACAGTTTACCATAGAAACAAAGACATAAAGCTCGATAAATCTAAAGAAAATAACCAACAGAAGCTTAATCTGAGATTTATAAGAATATTATTTATTATTTTCCAGGTTGTTTCCTCTGCCTTTTGAATTATGAGAGAAAAATTGGTCCTTTTTTGGATTTTTCTCTTTTTTAAAGTGACCTGCTAATGCCACATTGCACTTAAAAGCATGCTGCTAAAGAGTGAACAAATCCTTCCCTAGGGAACTGGGCCTTCAATTTCTGAAAATTAAACTAAATAATCACCAGAGTGCTTAAAATCTATACCAAGTTTTGTAATTTTCTTTTATGCCATTAATATAAATTCTCTGACTCTATGTAGTCTGATACTTCTGGAATTTGATGTGACTTCTCCACAGGAAAGGCAAACTTTCTCGTAACGATCCACAGAGGTGCGTTGACCTTGGCCTGAAGCTCCTGGGAAGTTCTCCACACGTCTATGTGCAGGCAGTTTCAAAAGTGCGCACAACACAAGCCGAACAGTCCCATGAATTCAGCAGGTGTTACTGAATCCCCGGGGAGCAGAGTTTGACCGACATTGAGAGCTTATTTCTCTCATGAGTTCTCAGAACAGGCTAAGATGTTTCAGCTAGGTTATGGGCAACCTTGAGATTTTTTTGTACCTAAGAGCCTTGTTCATTTTGTCTAAGTGATTGTGTGATTTTATACTGTTCTTTAGTTACCAATGATGAAATCATGAGCATTTTACATTTTACTGATTAAAAAAAAAATCACATATAAAACTAACAAAAATTAAGAACATTAACTGAACACAGCTATTTCCTTTCTAGGGAGAGGATGGATGAGGATTCAGTGTTTAAATATTCTATATTTAAAAGGAGAAATCTATAAATGAAATTAATTTCTTTCAGAGAAAAAAAAATGCATACAATCCATATGACAGTAAAAACTTTATGCAAGAACAGTCCAGACTGGTGCAGTTGAATCTATTCCAGTTTCTAACTAGATTGCAGCATGTCCCACCCAGACTATGGGTAGAATTTGCTCAATTTTTATTATTATGACTAATGCAATGTCTTACTAGACTTAGTAGTCTTTTCAAAGAAATACGTCTGGAAAGCCACTTCCACATGGAAAAAAAAAAAGAGAAAATGAAAAAACTTTCAAAGCTAGAGAGAATCTGGTGGGCAACTGTATAAACTAACAAAAGACTAAATCATGTGCGGAACTCAGCAAATGATTTTTGCAAAGCAAACGCAACAGAAAACAAAAAGAAAATTGTGTTTTAAACATCAGTTACGTGGAGGTTCAAGGTTTGTATTCTAATTTCAGTAAAGTCAATGGCAGTGCTGCCTCTGTCTTCAAAGGGTAAAGGGCAAGGTTCCTGGAACAGAAATTCCAATTTCTGTGAAAACATAGCTAGAAACATGAGAAACAGCTGATACAAATGATTAAAAACACATGGACACTTTAGATAACACAATGTGTGGGAGAATCCACATTTTTACCATTAATGGAAATAATACTGCAATACTTCAGTAAACAGAAGCTGAACTATTATTACTACTCTTATCTAAAATTAAACTTTGAAGAGATTCATGCCTCTTAGTAGAGGAACAAACATGCTGTCATTGACAATAGCTTACGGTAGTTCAGAACAACATTATAAAATTATAGTTACTCTTCTATATATGTCCAGCTGAAAAACTGGGTAAAAAAAAATCCATAAATAAACACATGTACTACTTCTGTAGTTTGTAGGAATTCTGAGTATTTAATGTTGAATACATTTTTATTTTAGGTTTAGCTGTAGAATGGGCAGTTAAATGCCTCCAAATTTCATAATACATACAACACCACATACTTATAATGAGGACTGGACAGAGGAAGGGTCAGGCTGGGGAAAATATGTTGAGGACCAATAAATTCCTATAACACAAGGAGCCAGACTTTGTACATTATAGTTCTGAGGACAACAAAGCCAATGGCATCTTGCACTGAACACAAGCCTTGTTGAGGACCTGTCTGTTGAAACAAAGAATGCGAAATCAGAGCCACTCCCATTTGCCAAAGAACCTGGCAGCAGCATAAAACAAAGAAATTGTCGTTTGCTGACATGGTTCAAAACCCCACTGAGCCAATTAAATGCTTCAGATTTCTTTAACTGAAAATCAGAGTAAATCAAAGAAGGTCATTTGTAATTTTTTAATTATTTTTATTGTTTTTTACCAAAAATACAAAAATTACTTTGGTTCTACTATATGCCTTTCCTTTAGCCAATCTGATATGAAGATCAGTGCTGGTTGGCATTTGCCTATTTTGGGACTAAAATAGGGCAAATTTTGAATTTAAGAACTCCATTTTCTTAGTACATGTCAATTAATCTTATATCTGCCTAGACCGATGTGATGCTCCAATTGATGCTCCTGTTAAGAAGCAAAATGGCTTTCACCAGATCTTTAATGTTTGCAGGCCCAATGGGAACCCACATAACCATAAAACAAATCATACTATTGCACTGAAACTGTTGAACAGCTATTGCAAGCCCACTGCAGTGATCTTTAAATAAGGTTGCTATTTATTACTTGTGCTCCCAGTAGGCAGAAAATCAATTAAATCAGGATGAAGTAGACTGCTCTGTTTAGTTGGTGAAAAAACAAGAGTAGCTGAAATGGATAAATTGCACCTACTTTTTAAAATTAATGGGAAGGGGAATAAGTGTCATTGTCTCTAAGATCAATATTTTTTCCCAGCTCAGTAAGAGGGATCTAAGAAAATAAAAGTCCCGCTTGTCAATGCTAACTCTAGAGCAAGGAAGGAACTCACCTTTTCCCTGGAAACTCTTTAGTGGAGTTCCAGGATCTGGCTTCCACACACTTCGCTCTTCAGAAAATGACCGAGAGAGTTCGGTCGTCAAGCAATTTTTTCAGCTGATGAAAACTAAAGACCCTTTTAAAACTGAACTGCGCCACAGCTTCAAAGTATTAAGAGCATCTAATCCAGTGAAGTTTTGATAAGAATTAACTGTGAAGAGCTGAATCTGTAAGACTATCACAGTCTTTTAGTCTGAAGGCAGACGTACAAGCTTTCCCTCCTTACGAATCTCTTCACTGTCTGCTGACTGTTGATTTGTACAGTGCTGCTAGGTATCTTTCACTGATCTCTATTCTCCTTGCAGCAAACACTGAAAGGATGTGACATTTAAAGTTGTTTCTATTTTCAGGTGTTGGGACACGGAGGATCTGTGTCAAACAGGCATGGGAGCAAGTGCACTGGGAGTCAGCCTTCATATTGGCATTTCCCTGAAACTCAGGAGCACTCTAAGTCACTTTTTTCATCCTCACTTCTCAATATATCTAAAGGTCAATTTAAATTTGAGTCTTAATTTCTAGTTGCCTCACTCCCAGTTTATTTATTATTTTCTCATGCTCAAAATTAACAACAACAACAGAAGAGCTATGTCTGATTCTGGATCCTAATGTGAGGGCTTTCATTTTTAAAGCTAAATGAAAGTAATCCTGATACAGTAGTCTTAATAGCCTTAAAACTTCTGAGTTTGTTGTATTAATGGACTTCCTGAGCGCAATGCTGGACAGCGTGAGAGGAGCACGCTTGGAGAACCCATGTGATGTTGTACTGGAGAAACCTGTTAAATTTCAGAGAGAGAATTCAGAAACGTATTGTATTCACAATTTAGTGTAGCACTGACCTTTTTGGGGACAATTAATAGTTAGAATTCTGGATATTTCCGGTATGATAGTACTTGAATTAGTATCTAGGAAAAATGAAAGAAAATACGTGAATTGAGACCAGGACAATAAAATAGAAACTCGGTTCTGTGTCCGTTTCAAGGAAGTGATTACATCTTGGGGGATTTACGGAAATGCTTTAAAAATTTGTGACAATAAATTTCCCCATGGCTCTGTCAGAGAATATACAGCTTGGGGACATTTTAGAAATCATCCCTTTCAAAACTAGGAAATAAAAAGATACAGGATAATCTAGAAGAAATAAACACTCAAAATCCAACAAAACTGGAGCAAAAAATATCTCTAGCAATTTAAATCTCAAAGTTGTTTCAAGTAGGTGTTCACAGACCCAATTTATCCATAGAGGTGACAGTTATTAAATATTTTACTAATTTTCATCAGATTATCTCCTATTTGTGAATATCAGATCTCCCAAGTGCCACTGTTCAAAGTAAGCTCTGTCCTAAGATATTATAACATAATCACAAAGATGAAACTAGTAATATTTAAATTTTGGTATTGCAGTGAAATAAAAAAAGGAAGAATGATCAAGGTCTTGACTGTAAGTCATTTAATACTTTAAAATCTCCATTTATAAGGTAAGTATGATAATGCTATTTTCTGTCACCTTTGCTCTGTCTCAAATATTTAGATCATCAAGAGTAGAGATAACTCTCTTTTGGTATTCACATATTGCACCAAGAATAGATCTTGCCTATAATGGTAAAAAGCTGTGGATAGCTGTGGTCAATAGATAGTGGATAATTATTTTCAGTAAGCAAACCATTGATTAGTTTTTGAAAGCCCAGTTTTCACAAATAAATATAAATAATTACCCACGCGGGTTTGTTGTTGCAGTTTGTGCTGTCTTCCAAGTATCAGTTACACCTCACTTTTAAGTTACCCCCAAATTTAACTTCTATTTAAGAAGGGATCCTATGCGCAGCCCTT
Organism: Rhea pennata; assembly: GCF_028389875.1. Classification (NCBI taxonomy): domain Eukaryota; kingdom Metazoa; phylum Chordata; class Aves; order Rheiformes; family Rheidae; genus Rhea; species Rhea pennata. The sequence continues at coordinate 48,371,227 of NC_084663.1, read as the reverse complement.
GTAAATATATCTAATTCTATGAACCTTTTCTGCCAAATCAGCAGCAACCCACTCAAAATTTGTTTCCAAAGAGCCTGAAGAGGAGTGGTTTCACTTCATTTAACAGTATACATTATAACATTAATCTTTTACAGACAGTGCAATTACATCACAGAAGATACCTGTTATCTTCAGTATTTTACTATGAAGTTTAAAATCATTACTAAGTCATGCTGTATTCATTATAATAGTCATTAATCACAATGACGTTGGTTAGCCTTCATGTAGCTAGGAAGAATCTCATCCCTTGAAAAAGCAATGCTTTCCTCCAGAAAGTTTGAGTCACTTAAGGTGACTCGAACACATTATTTTCAGAGCACTATATTGCCTAATTAGCAACATGATTAATAGTTTATAAATTGGGCCATTTACTAGATTTTCACTTTGTTTGGTTCATGAAAAATGCAGTTTTTGTGAAATAGCTTTTCCTTATGAATATTTCAGTCCAATAGGGAAAAACAGTGCCTTTTCATAACTGAGCACATCAAAACACAATGAGGCAAAACTTGTATGTGTGTTTTGTCCAGCCATCCCAGCCAGAACACCCATCATGTAATGGCAAATATTTTATCCAGATTTATTTCAAGTACATACAAATAAACACAGTATACAGTTAGGAGGAAGAATCCTGAAGACTGGTCGCAGCCCGTAAGCATGTTATGTGACGAGTAATGTCACTGCATGCATATGCTGCCAAGCAGAGCCCATGTCTTGTTCATTTCAACTTAAGTTGTATGCAGATATTTCCCCACAAATGAAATTGTAAAGCTTGTCATTCACCATCATAACAAGAAATATTTGGCTCTGTCTAAAAATATGTTGGCAAAGACTCAGAAGTATTTTTCAACAACACATATGGCAGGTGTGGTGTGGATGCTATTCATATTATAAGACTTGACAACTCAAATGGCACCCTAAGCACTTGCTAGTATAAAGGCTTACGCTATCTCTTTAGCTCAATGCCAATATTAGGACAGTTCTTACCTTTCTTCATTGCACAGAGAAATTTAATGGGTGGAATATCCTCATTACAGTTCATGGACAAAATTCAAATCCCAGATTTAAAGGTTTCTTATTCAGTGCAAACACAAGCCTCAGCCGTGTCCATTATGTCCCAAGGCCAATGAAACTCTTCATCCTGCAAATACCCCTGAAGAATTTGTGCTTCCATGTTGTTCTGCTCAAGCCAGTGTGCTTCTTACATACATGCACAACTAAGCATGTGAATTTGTAGCCTGCTAGAACAACATCCTTCTTTACACAAGTGTTAATGACAAAGTCAAGCTAAAATGTCTTATTTGCTGCTCTAAGACTTGCTATCAAATCACTGTCATTAAGAGTGGTGATTTCAAAAGTGCATTGGAAGTGAAAAGTGAATTGAAAAACAGGAAAAAAGGTTGACCTCTGAACCCCAGGTAAATCTGTATCAAAATCTTTGCTGGTTTTGATGAAAGCAGTTCCTTCAGACACTACAGAAAATCAGTAAATAAGACTTATGGTGACCTTAAAGCATGCTACAGCTTTGCAGAACACTCTTAATTATTTCATAAAATCCCCACAAACATCTGAGAAAAGGCATTGAGAAATGACTGCAAAGGTCAAAACTAAACTGAGAAATGAGAGAAGAAAAGAAAGATACATGCTCAGCCAGAATAACAGATATGAGGGTCAAAAGCAGATGAGGTATACTGACTATTATAGAAAGAAAGATGTCTTGTTTAGTTAGAGATCTTTTTCCCTGTGCATAAGGAATAAAGAGGCAAAAATGAGTAGCTCATCTCTCTTTTTCATTTATGTTTATGTTGCTTCTGAGATACAACAGTATGTTTCAGCTGCTGAACATAAACGAAATTAGTATGATATGAAGTGGAATTTGCTGTATTTTGAATGAAAATCCCAGATATAAAACTTATATTACGAAGTTCTAAGGGTTAAAATCATGTAAGCTGTCAGAAAGCCTCCTGAAGAAAACAGGAAGCCACATCCCTTAAAAGTCAGAATGAGACTGGACAAAGGCACCACAAAATATGCTAAATAGAGCAAGATTGCACTGCCAAGAGGTTTGACTGGATGACCTACTTGGCCTTTGCTGTCTTTAGATTATGTAATTCTCTTTAATGTTATATTAAGATTTTGAGGCGAAGCCAAACTCTGCTAATGGTTGCCAACCCTTTTAAGAGAGAAGGCTAAATAAACCTTCAAAGACACTCCCAGAAAATCTCCATGGCTGGTAAAATAGAGAGGGCTCATGCAAAGAGGGCTTTTTTCTCCCCCCTTTTTCCCCAGCACTTCCTCTGAAACTCCTCTAGGATAACATTTTATAAATGCAGTCTCTTTGCAGGATTTTGAAACCCCTGCCAAAATCAGAGCTGCAGCCGCTGCTAGGAAGGTGTAAGCAGAGAAGAGCATGAGCCTGCAGGTGCCTGCAGTCATGGAGGCCCAGCAGTGGCAGCGGCCGTCCCTGCAGAGCAGCAGGAGGAGAGGGGGCAGAGCACCCTGCATGCAAAAAGCTGCTCGGCTGCAGAGGAGCTCCATAGTGGGAAGTAGTGGTTGGAAAGCCTGGAGGGGGGGGGCAAGAAGTTGGGCCTCTGAGTGGGGAAGGGATCTGGGAGAAGGTAGGGAAGAGGCCAGGAAGGGCCATGAAGAGGGTTTGGGTTGGAGCAGCAGGAGGAAAAGGGCTCACAGATGCGCTGAAAGGGCTGTGGAAGGAGCAACTCCTAGATAAAAAAGGAGAGGAAGGGGATCTCAGAGGTGGCTAGAGAAAGATGGGAGGCCTCAGGGTTAGCAGGGATGGGAGGCAGCATGCCTTGGAGCAGAGGGGGCTTGGGGCAGCCAGCACTGAGAAATTGCCACAGGATGCTCCTTTATCCAGGCACCTGAACACTCAACTCGGTAAGAGCACTAGCGCAAGGCGATACTGGCTTTCCACTTCCACTAGACCTGCAATTTTCCTCATTTTTGCCTTCAGAAATATAAATAGCTTGAAAATAAGGACTAAACTTCATGAGCCTTAACTGCAACATAGAGATAATACATTTGGAATGAAAAAAATAGGATTCTGATCTTCTGTTATGTGGCTATGCAGGAAAAGAACAATATATACTTTAAAATGTTAAACGTTATCATTCATTAATATAGTACTCATTTTGCTATAAAACCTCTGCAAAATATTTAAAACCAAATATTATTGTATCTTTTGTGGGAGTTGGGCTTCAGCCCTTCAGAAAGGTAGGTGAGAGACAGGTGCTAGTACTGCCTCTTCATTGCTGGTTTGCAGCGTCAGTATCTAATAATGCAACTGGAACATCTGCACTGTATGACTGAAGATTTTGTAGCACACCCTGAACAAGGTCTGTTAAATCTGGAGGTAATTTGGAACTGATTATCTCTTTCCCCCACATCTATACCCCTCCTTTACACAGTTACCCCAGGAACACTTTCCTTTTGGAAAGCCAGAGTATTAACTTGGCAATTCTGATTATTTTCACTGGCTCTGTCTACACTGCTTTGTTTGATTACTCCAAAGACTATGCCAGCAAGAGCACCTTAGACTCATAAAACAGTCAATGCACCAAATTCCTATGACATTCTGGAGGTAGCTCAGGCACATCCACACTGCATAAGATTTGCTATGTCAACATATCCCACAGGACCTCAGAGCATGTCTGGCAAGACAGTCTTAGAGTTCACCCAGATTCTAACTTATTTCTTTCATGAAATGCCATCTTATTTTAAAATGTCCCACCATCAGTCTCTACAATGATCTCAGTGTACTAGCATGTGTGACAAACTATGATAAATGTGGCTGGAAGACACCAGAAAAGGAAAGCAGATGTCCTAGGAGGTACAAGTAGCGAACAGGGCTTTTTGTTGTGAGGAGTGGCACTGGCATATGCTATGCAGAGCATATCTCCAGGACAAAGATGTGACCTCAAGATGTATCAACAACAATAGTAGATGAATTTGGGAGGATTTAGGGATCTGCTCCAGAAAGACGTTGCCAGAAATGGCAGTATCCCTTTTCCTTATGTGGTGCGATAGTTGTTAACGGACCTAGACAGACTTGCAACCTGATTCCAGGCTGAGGAAAAACAGCTGTTTTTCAGCTCTAGGGATGGATGAGCGGCTGGAAGAGGCATGGATGCTGGATGCATGGATGGCTTATGTTTGCAGTGCTTGCAAAGACTGCATTTATAGTGACCTCTGTCACAGTGGATGATGTTCTATCTCTGCAGAGAAAGCCCTTACTTACTCCTAACGGATATTTGATCTGGGCTGCCTGGTATAATGGTATGTCCTTACAACATTGGACTGTCACATCAGGCTGGAGATTTGACTGTCATGAGAAGAGGCTGAAAGTATATGGATTTGTCAAATGGTCACTGGTATTCATCATGCAGGTCCCTGCAAGGGGATGCTGGGCTCCCCCCTTTTCTCTTTCTCTGGTGGGATACGTGTTAGTGGGTAGTTTTGACACGTCCATGTCAGTGTGAACCACATCGCCTAGAAATGCTCTGATAGGCACCTTAAGGGAAGTTTCTCCCTGCCTGTTTCCTCCAGCTGAATTATACTCCAGAAGTCCTGGTGGGCATTCCTAGAGTGAGGCACTGTGGATGGTCAGAAAATTAGCTTTCAAGGTCAAACAAAAGCTTTAGTGGTGTTATAGCTGTGCAGAAATTCCTCTGTTGTATCCGAACATGCACTAAACACAGACCTACTAAATCAGTGCTGCACACAATTTCTCTAAAGCTCCTGAGACTTGCACGGCTTTCAATTTAAGAAATGCAGCATAAATAATAGATGGCTTCTTTTGAAATCAAGGGAACAGATTTCAAGTGTGAGCATTAATATATATTAACATACAACACTGATGTCTTCAGAAAGACATTTCATTTAGCAAACTTCCTCTCCATGTTTAATGACTTTTCTACTGCTTTTCTAGAGAAAGTGGAATGTTTAAAATAGGTCCTGGAATGAGGGCTGTTGTTGGATGGAAAGAGGGCTGATGTTTTATATTTCAAAATACACGTAAATAAAAGCTATCTATGTAAATGTTAATGGATGTCATTAATTTCATTGCCATTACGAATGTTTGCATATAAGCTGGAGAAAGGATAAAATGTTTATCTTCTGTGCATGTTTCTTCAACCAGGCAAGCAGCTGCATCTCAGACGAGTCCTTCACAACCACTGTGCTGAAGTCTTTGGCCTCATTAGAGCAGCATGCAGCACTCTTCCGTAATGAGGTGTATGTTCTGTGGTGCGTAATAGAGACATTTTCTCTGCTGAGCAGACTGCTACACAAATCAGGAAAAAGAAAATTCAAAAGGATTCACTTTCTTTGCTCCTTTGTTACCTCAGCCCTACATTCCTCTTGGTAACCATGCTGAGCCCAAAAAGAAGACGTCTATGAGTAAAAAATAGAATTGGAGAAAAAATAGTATGTCATCTCTGTGCCTGTTAAATTAATAATAAGCAAATGATGAACCAAAATTGTGATTCATTATGCATTCTATGACAAAAAGTACAATTTATAAATTCCAAGTAATCTGTTATTTCTTCTGTAATAATAAAATGAATCATCAGCTTTTAATTTTCCACCATAATTGAGCTAAACCCTTTCAGGAGGCTCATGTATCTCTGGAGGTGTCCAGTGGCATTTCCTAGAACTTCATGAATTTCACAGTTTTGCCGCTGATATATCAGCTAAAAAGCTGCACCAGACTCGTTGCTTTCAAATTCAATACACTTCTTAATTCATTACAGTTATTGGCATATTACTCCTTGAAGTGTCATTTTAGATGTTACTGTATGTCCAGCTATGCTTCAGCTACTGCATTTAACAGTATGTGCCTCACAGACACAAGTAACTTGCAGCATTAACTTCAAATAAATATATTAATTAATAATGACCATCCCAAAATTGGGATTTTCTTCTTTGGAGCTGTTTGAAAATTTGGCAATATCTTAAACTTGTTAAAAAGTAAACTAGAAGCAAATCAATTTTGGAACAGAATCAATTACCCTTTCTGTATGATCTGCTGCTTATTTTAGTGTTTCAGCTTTAATGTGTATTTAATTCCTGTAGATGTCACTGACACTTTTAAAGACTAGTTAATACAATGTAGTTAATATGCAGTCCTTAATATGTAAGAATTTGTAATAAGTTTATGTCAATCAGAGTCTGGAATTCTCTGTGTACATAAGAATTGTATACAACTTTACCACCAGTTTGGATGGCAGATTACATAGGATTTTACATACTTATATTTTTGTGTGTTACACAGAGAGGAAGAGGAGAAGTTATGAAGAGACAAATGATTTTATGTGATGTCTTCCAAGAAAAATAACTCAACACTTTGTCCAGTTTCATGAATTTCTGTATCTTCTGTGATACTCAGCTCAGTAATTGCATGAATATAATTTGAAGAAGAAAGAAGATAAATCATACTGGAAGAGGAGTACCACTGGGACCTGAATTTCATAGGAGTTTATCTGATTTTATCCTTAAGTCTTTAACTACACCTATTAGAAAAGGTTTTGTCACTTATTCTAATGGGAAAGTGGAACAATGTAGCTTACCTATAGCTTCACAGAAACTTATATCTTTCCACTCAGTAAACATAAGAGTCCAGATGGTTATGACTACTATTCTTGAAATATTCTCCCCTTTAAGTATTCTGAGCTTCTGAGAGAAGTTTGACTTTTTATTGCGGGATAGTTTGCAGAATGATGCACTCAGGCATGAGACACGATATCAATATAATATATTAACATTTTTCGTTTCTAAAATATTCTCTATTTGTATTAGAAAGCTCATTTTACTGAAAAAATGACTGAGATATTACCATTCTGTAGCAAATCGGTGTGGGAACCTCACTCTTGCTCTGGTAAGAAAGTATCTTTGATGGTAGGAAAAGAATAAGATCTCAAGGCATGGTGTGTTTTCTTGCTCTGTGTTTGCACTGTACCTTGCATACTAGGGACTTGGCTGAAGACCAAAGATTCTCTGGTGCATCCCTGGTATAAGAAGTGCAGCTATTTGCATTATATTTGCATTATGTTATGTTTCTGTCTTCATGGGAAAGTATTCAACACAAGATGGAATTTATCTTGCCTCATTTTAGCTAAGTGTTAGAAATCATGTATAAGCTGATGGTTCAGGACAACCCGTAGTCAGAGGAGAAAGACAGGCAGCTTTGGACAGCAACTCTTCTCACCATCCCATAGGACATAGGAGTCTGAGAGAATTGCAATGCTCAGGCAATTTCTGGTATTTTTTATCTCTTTCTATTGAAATAGGTGACCAGGAGACCAAATGCCTGAGTTTAAAGTGACTACAGTAAAATATGCTGTATGACCCTAAAACTTTGTTTTTAAACCTTCAAAGCTAATAAAAGAACTGCATTCCTGTATCTTTTTCTTCCGTATGTATTAGCTTTAGAAATAAATTAAGTTTCTTAAAATAGATTTTTTTTTTCCTTTTAGTGGCTTTCTCATTTCATTATGTAATTCCAGTTCTGTTTTCTCTCCCTGGAATAGCTGAATGCAAGTTATTTCTTTTAGAAACTTTCTTCTGTATGTGACCAGATTCAAACTGTTTAAAATGGCCGCTTCCAAACATTAAAGAGTTTTACTATTAACTAAAAGTGAAATTTAGTGCTAGGTATTAAATTCAGCTAGTTATTATCAAAATGAAATACGTTATATCTTCTTGAAACTATATGAGGATTGGCAATTCTCATAGTTTTGTGATTTGTCTCATATCTAGCAGATTTCTTAGATTTTGTCCACTTCCAGTAACTGAAAGTATTTCTTGTCTTTTGTTAAAACAACAGCAATAACAAAATAACTCTTCTTATTTCCCAACCGATGTTTTAATAAAAAGCTTGAAAAAATCACCGAAACATATGTCAACTGCATTAAAAAAAAAAGATAAAAAGAGTACAAAATGCATTAAAATAATTATTGTTGCAGGTGTTATGTAATATAATGCTTTCATTTTAAATATTGTGCCTGAGAATACGATTAAACTTAATTATTCTTTAAGACCAATGATAATTTATTGATCAGTGCTGGCTTTAGAGGCAATGAAAGAAGAGTGGTAAGAGTCTAAGGAACAGAATTTTTCTCCAAGGGCCTTCCAAAAACCTAGAGATATACCATTGCAAGATCTCTCCATAGAAATCTTTTAATTCCAGGAGGCATGATGATGATCTCTTTTCTTCAAGTTTTGATGATGCTAGCAGATACGGTGAGTGTTTGAATACAAATAATAAGGCTCTATAGAAGAAAGAAATATTTTCACACTGGAGAAAAAATATTGTCACTTTTTTTCTGATTGATGTGATGTAGTGAAAGGCATGGTCCCAAGAAGCTGAATAAAGAGTACTCCAGGGTTTCTTTATCTTTCATTGTACTATTGATATAATCAGATGTGACCTTGACACTTGAAATGGTGAGAAAATTACAGAATAATCTCTACTGTCTTGCACAGACATTAATTTCACTTTGACATCTCTCTGGCACTTCATAGATCTCAAAGATCGCATAATGTGATTATATTCCAATTACAAGAAACACTGAAATTCATTAAAATTAGTTAGTTGGTAAAGGCAATTACTAACTGAACACATATATGGTAAAAAGAATCACAGTAAATTCTGCACATAAAAAGAGAATGCATATTGAAAATTTTTTGAAGAAAAAGGAATCAGGAAAAACAGCACTTAGAAATTACATATAAACAGTATATATTCACAGAAAGAATATTTGTAAAAATACTTGGAGCCTAAAAAGTATTTCAAGGTTTCAAATTCCATTAATTTCTGGCATTCCAGTTGAGGATCTAATGTCCTCAACTTTTTTATTTACAGCAGCAACTTTTCAAAGTCAGAAATACTTACACTTATAATAATCCAAGTTACATTTTAAACAGCTTGAAAAGACTTGGGCATATACTGTTTCTAAATTTACAGGCCCACAGTTAAGGTGCAATTCTGAAAAGAAAGTTATTCCACTTGATTTTTGTGGGAGTTGAATTTGGCCCTTACTCATACAAATTTTTAAATTAAAAATAAGAAGAACTGTTTGTAATACCAGGATCTACCTCTTTTCCATTGCTCCTATATACCTTGCCAGGACATACCTATATTTTTAAAAGATTAAGAGTGAGAATGGGTCCTCTCTGTCAGAGGATATACATTGAATTTATATTTCAACTTCATGTGAAGTGGTTGCTCAGCAACGCTATTTTGGAAATTCTGCAGTGAAAGGAAAAATATCCATGAATTTCCATATTTTTTCCTGCCCAACATGAAGAACATGTTAAAATGCTTCATTTTAAAACACACTTTCTAAAAATAAGATTTTAAAACATAGTCTTGCAGAAGAAAGTAAAAAAAAAAATGAGGATAACTTTCAATGAAATGGATATCCTTCACAGACTAAATATTTTACATAATCGGGATGGTATATAAGAGTACATAGTCAAATACATAAAGAGAAAAAACAGAAAGTTAAATATTTTGCATAAAAATGTTATGCACAACAATATGAATACTATATAACTTTGACTGAAAAGTGCAAAGATAAAAAGGAGAATGATTCAGGAAAAAGAGGTGGCATCACTTTTCAAACTCCTGCCACGGCAGGATAGGAAGCTTAACTGTACAATCTTGTCAGATAGAGGAAAATGCATTTGGTTCACTGGCTACTTTTCTGACAGGATTAAGTAGTCAGCTTGCCCAGAATACTACATACTTGCTTTCTTAGAAACTGATATAAGTATCTCCTAATGAATTTCTTCAGCTCTTAAAGTCAGATAACTTTCAGGTATGTGATCATTCCCAAGTAACCCAAATAGGAAACTAAAATTATTCTACAATGTACTTCAATGTTAAAATGTTCTTGGCTTTTTTTTTAGGGAAAAAAAAAAAAAAAGAGTTCAAAGTCCACCTGAAAACTGACACAAAACATATAGGAGTCTACATTTTCACAAAATGCCATAAATGCAAAGGTTCCATTCTTAAGGCAGACTTATCTCCTGAAGAGCAAATCTGGGTTTCTGTTCCTGAAAGTGAGTTTGAGTGCTGCTTGTGAACACCTCTGTTGTCACTTGCATTGTACCTGGAGTCTCTGTAATTCTTTTCTAGCCCAATAAGAAAATAACCTTTTTGCTCTAAATAGGCTGCCATTTTGAGAAGCTCGACAATATTTTACAAAAGCCTGTCGCAAAATTACTTTTTCATTTAGGACCAAAAAAAGGGAAGAGATTGCCCAAAGACATTACCCAGGAATGGCAAGAATGTTAGGCAATTAAAAGAATTAAAGCAAAATGCAGTATAGTTTAAAAATATGCTGTTAGTGAAAACTTACTCAAAACCTTCCAAGAGCACAAAACTTTATTGAGCCTAAAAACTTAACAAAAACAATACTACTTAGACTCATATGACAGTAGATGGCACTCTATAACTATTGACATGTACATGTGTGACTGCACATGTGTGTACATAGGAGCACATTCTTATGCAATCACAAATATATACTGTTCTCCTAATAACAACACCTCAGAAAAAAGTTGAGGGTTTACACCTATGATGCTGTTTTCTGTCAAAAGACTTGTGAAATACAAATTTCTCTAAGTAAGATTTTGGAAAGGATTTTGAAATGGAAAATCTTATACAGCAGAGAAATATAATCTATTTCTAATACATTTTTTTGTCCTTTGCTGCTTTTCCATGCCTTAAAATAAAAGTCACTTTCCTTGAAAATAAGCATATTGCTCATTATAGATGTTGGTATAACACAAATGATGTACATGGAGCGTTTTTTTTTTGCAAACAACACACTAGTGTATCTGCTCATTATGCACCAGAGACCAAAAGAGTAATTAAGAAGTTAGACTGTGCATTAACGAAATGAAAGAGAGGAAATATTATACTATGCATTGCAGTCCTATTAGCATATGCAAGAAATAGGGTAATACATATACACAAATGATATGTCCTAATCTTAAAGATTTAGTAAGCTTTGTTCTCTATTATTAAAAGGAGAAAGACAAAGAAAGAATGAATAAAGCTGGAGGAATTTGTACGATGAACATTCAAGACAAGAAGAAACAGCGGTGATAAGACAATAATGTCACCTGAGAATAGATTGTTATTGGGTGCTAAATCACACCATTATTTTTTACTGTAGTGAGTGTTTTTGTTTGAGAAAGCACTGTAGTGTCAAAACCAAACCCAGATAAAATATATAGGTTTGAACAAGTAGAATCCTTGAGAAAGTTTGGAGCAAAATCTGTAATCTGAGACTCATAGAATCATAGAATCAGTAAGGTTGGAAGGGACCTCTGGAGAGCATCTAGTCCAACCTCCCATAAGGCCTAGCTTCTCTTGTGATATAAATAGTCTCGTGTTTCAACAAACCAATAGATCTAACCATTTCTTGTAGTAGTTGTGTTAACTCTAAAAATAAAGTAACACCACTGGGGACCTGGAGATTTTTTTTTTTCTGCCTATTCTTATTTCCAGAAATCTCCTGCTGGCCCAGCCTGTCTTAAAGTACTGAAAGCCAAATTCAGCAAGACGATATCCACATTTTATTACATTTACTTTTTCTTTCAAGGATGGGACTGAGACAGGTTTTGACTTACATTCAGATTTCTAAGGATACACACTCTCATTTAGGTACAGGTTTTATCCAAAACATAGTTAGGGGGCAACACTTGATACTGTGCTGCCTCTCAAGTGTGACCCTGTGGAGTGGCTGCATCAGCCCGGATGCCAGCTCTCTTCAGGGTGATATTACAGTGCCAGCACTGACTGAAGGCTGTCCAGGGGACAGGGATCCTGACGTCATCTGGCAAGGTTGGGAACCATCCATGGAGAGTTCTCAGACTGACTTTATATCACCATATAATCCTAGTCAGCAGATATACGTGGTAGCTGAGAATCCACTAGACTTTTTTCTGCTTCCTCAGCTGACACTCTGGTGAAGGTATAACCACATTTAGCACATTTAGAACTAGATCGAATGAAAGAGTTAGCTATATTTAATAGTTAAACACCTAAAATCTGAGTTGAGAGCCTCTATCTTTCTGCAACTCCAAACTATAACGCTGGATACAGCACTTCAGTTGTTTCAGTGCATCCCAGTGATGCTCAGCTCTCCACATAAGAGCTGATAGATGTCTGGCTCTTCCTCAATGTTGTCTTAGAAGCTCCATGCATAATGCATGGCTGGGCCTGACATTCCCCCCTCTGTGTAATTAAATGGATATGGTTTGGCAAGCATTCACCCAGCATACCTAGACAGGGTCAACAATCAGACAAGTGTAATTCTTGCCATTTGCTTCTAAAATGTAACTCCAACCCCCTTATTATTATTGTACAATTGCTAGAATATTCATGACAAAATGGGATACTTCTTTTGGGGTATAAAAACACATGAGGAAAAGACTGTATTCATCATTCTGTGGTAGCCTCTATAAAATGGTCTGCGTTTAGCATGAAAGATGCTTGGGGAGAAATAGAGAAACCTTCTACCCTGTCTTATCGAAGGTGAGAAATAAAGAAAAGAAACAGAACTGAATGGACTGAATCCTACTGGGTAGAGAGGAGTATGAAATAATCCTTTCACTGCTTCCAGGATGAGTGCTTAAGTTGCATCCTTAGGAGAAATTGCTCTTCTAGCTGTCTTAAAAGAAAGTCAACTTCATAAATATTTTTGGCAGTCTGTTCCACCTGTGTGCCCAATGATTGGCTTGTGAAATAGCTTGTGAAATAGCTGCTGAATTTCACAGCCTTGAGGTGGTAGAGCTGCACAACCATCCAGGAAAGAAAGAGGAGAAACATGTCTGAGGAGTCGGGCAGCCCCCCGCTCCTGCTGCCTAGCAGCTCCTGAGCAGAGTTCTGTATTTCAGTTTTGCACTTAAACATCAGCCTTCATGTTGTGCATACGTGGGCTGTTTTGAGTCTCTCAGTAACATATGAGGCCTTGAATGCCAGAGCTGAGGGCCTGATCTGTGCTTTGGTAGTCAAAAGTCATTGACCGCTATGAGCTCTGGATGCAGTCCAAGTCACTACACCTCTTCTGCAGCATATTTTCCGTAGTACGTGAAGGTTTTGGAAAGTGGTTAAGAGAAAACCACAGTGGAGAAAATCATGCTTGTTTTCCTCTCCTGCAATTATTCCAAAGTCCTATTTTAGATCTGCATTCTGCTTATTTCCAGCAATTCCCCCTAGTGTACAATTCATCTGGCTTGGCAGCTGCTCTGTGTGCAGTACATTTCAAGAAGTAAGAGGACAGAAGCACAGGCATGTTTCCAAGAAAACAGATAAACTGCTTTGGTGTCACTAACTTAGAAAGTGGGTTAGTCAGACTTTAAAGGACTGGCTTCCCTGAATGTTTTTACTTCAGACTATCATACGTGTCTGTGCTAGCCCACCTCTCAGAGTAAAAATTAGCAGGTCTTCTCCTCTGGGAGCACAGCAATGAACTTTAGAAAGGTTTTGCAGTTTACTATTTAAATGATGCAAAGTATTCAGCTGTTTTGAGGCAGTATGTAAAGCTGATTTAAGGATTAATGTTATGTTGCTACTCTTTTTTTAGCTACGCTAAGTATTTCTTTATCTATACATTTAAATCTTTATCCAGACAGAGAATAGGCAGGCAGATTAAATGATAGTGAACTAATAATTTTCATTATACCAAGCAGAACAGAATTATTCTGATGACAGATTAAGAGGAAGCTAGCAAACTTGTGGCATGAAAAGGTTAACTGGGAATTATAATTCTTTATGATTCATATCTGGGGAAAAATATTTTAGCATTATATAATCAAGGTTTGTGACATCATGGTATTCTCTTTAAAAATGTAAAAAGAAATGTACTGTACATATGAGGAAGAAGATCAGTGGATATGAGGAAAGGAAACAACTAGGAAACTCAAAGGAAATTTGGAGGCAAATGAATTTGAACTAAGGCTTCTCATTTTTTCCTTTCTCTAAGAGATAATTCATCCAGAATGAACAGAGTAAAGCTCTTTTGGAAACTATGGCATATAGGACCCTAAGGCTATGAATTATTACACTGTGAAATATTAACAGATGTCATGACCAGTCTGAGCTAAGCACAACTATAGAGCTGTCTGAAGCCAGCTGATATGCTAAATAAATGCCAAAGTATCATTAGCTGTATCCATACTGTCCTGCAAGAGTGCCTTCAACTTTTTCCTCAAAGCTAAATTCCCGAACTGCCTGTGCTATCTAACCACAGGAGGGAATGTCACAGAGTATGCCACCCAGTAAACCTGGGAAGGGCCACAGCTTTTGCTTGTTATTTGAGTGCTCCCCCAGATACTTACACAGCCCACCCAAACATCCTGACATCTCCTGTTACATTCTGAAGCACAATGCCCTTACGTCTATCCCTGTATCACCATGCCACCCTCCACAGTACTGCTCTGCAGCTTGGCCAACACACACAGACTTTTCCAGGGTCCACTCCACCAGCTAAGCCAGCAGGCTAACGGGTGTGCAGCCTGCCTGAGCAGCAGAAGTATATTCTCTTTTCTGTTTATGGACAAATGTGAATTTGGAAAATTCATTTTCAAAACTTTGGAAAGATGTCTTACAATCACAGTCTCTTTGATTTCTGTCTCAAGAACACAATGCTATTGCCATAGCAGGTACCTTCCATGAGGTCAAGGTCTTCACTTAACTTGGAAGTATTGTTCACCTGAGGGACATCTACCAGCAATGAGTGGTCCATTTATATGTCTAGAAATTCAGTAGGAAATTGCCATCCTTCAAGGCAGGTTGCCAGCCCCTTCCTGACAACATTATTCATCCAGCAATACGCTGGGGATCTAAGGATTTCAAAGGAGCAGTGTTTATATCACATAAGAAGAGCACTTGTGAATCTGTTTGTGGATGGTCTGCTTATACAAGGTAATAGAATAGTGGGTTGAGCCCTTAAGGAAGATGTGGAGCATACTTTTAAAGCTCTGGTTACCTAAGGGAAGGCAACAGAAATGTTTCATACCTGGGGTTGCTCCTGGCCCTGGATTTCATACACAATTCCTCTTTCTTTTGGCCTTGAGATGACATACTTCTTGGGATGGCCTGCAACATTGCACTTGTACCTTGGGCATGGAAGGTGGGTTGGATAGTCAAAGTATATCTGCCTCAGCATCTGCCGAGAGCTGCTTATCTATGAGGCTGGTACCATCAGCCACTTAGAGAACAGAAGTAACTTCAGGAAAGAATGACAACTGAGTACTGATTTTTCCCTATACTGATTTTCCCTATATTCTTCACAAATCAAATCTAAAACCTGAATGACATATTCTTATCCCAGCAAGAAGTCTTCAAAGAAGAGGTTGTAGCAAAAAGACCTCTTGAGAATGACCCCTGTGAGGCAATGGGGATGCACAGGTACAACTGCAGTGTAGGCACATGTCCGTGACAGAACAGCATGAGGAGAGAGGCACTATGACACTTGTTGACCTTGATGCAATGAACTGTATTACTTCATGTATATGAAAGGGAGGATTTCACAGACTAGCTTACAGACTCATATCTTGAGTTCTTTGAAGAACGGAAATGAGAAGTTCAGATAGGTGACAGTATCTTCTAGGATTAACCTGAGAATGCATTTGTGATGTTTTTTACACTGACTGTAAATGCTCCTGGTTGATGAGCTCTGTTCAGTAGTGATGTGGTCAGAGACGGATCTATGGTTTGGCAAGGAAGTCCAAGAAAAGATTAAGGGCAACTATACTGAGGTAAGAGAGAAGGTGAGAGGGAAGGGAAAAGTCCCCTTTGATTCATACTTTATTTTAAAGGGTGTATTTATGGGCTAACAAACACATAAGAGAACTGAATACTCGATGAAAACTATTTAACCCTTGTGATCTCTGTTCTTTAATGTGATCCATGAATGAAGAGCATTAACTTGTGCAAAGTCTTATTAAAGCTCTGTTAAAAAGATGAAGAGGTATATCTATTCAGATTAGTGGATTAAAAGTATAGCTATATTTATGGCAATCTTAAACTGGTGTCGAATATTTACTACTGTAATCTTTAATGGAAGTGGCAATAGAAAAGACAGTGTGTCTGTGAGCATCTTCATAGTTTTAGCAGTTTTTATTTTCTTAGAAATGCTTCCTTTGTATATGATGACCTGACTTTGAGGAAGAAAATACTGAAAAGATTTCATTACAGGCAAGAGATAGCACCAACTGCAAAAGTCATTAGCAAAAACTCGTAACTCTGCATCTATGTGAGATTCCTGCTTTCGAAATATTCTGAAATTCTATTTACTTTGCTTTCTAGAAAAAAGTGGCAATACATAGTCTCTACAATTAGACATTGTGCCTACTACCGTATTTACTTATTACATTTAAATTTATAGGAATTTCCCTCAAAAACAGCAGGATTTCTGCATAGCTTTCTATGTTTTGAAAGTAATAGGACAGCAAGAACTTCTCCAAGGGTTGGTTTAGATCTGCAGAGTATTTTCTCAGTCATGGTCATAAAACTAATTCTGAATGCAAAAAGGTGTGAAACTTGAGCAGGAAAACAAAGAGAAAATAATACCACTCCTCTTACATAGCAGAGGCACTAGCTCTAAATAAATGTTCTGATTAAAGGGGATTTCAAATTATTTCTAAATCAATTCTGTTTCTTATAATGGACACTACTTCTTGTGTTCCCTAAGAAACAGGAAGTTCCATCTGTAGCTGCAAGTAGCAAAGAACTTGCTGAAAATAGTGGTTATTTTTAACATTAGTTAATAGCATATGGCTTTCATCAAATTCTTACTGAGAGGCTTTGTTAAATTACAAAAAGAAAGTTATAGCACTGTACCATGAAATATGTTTGAAGACAACTTTCAAATGGTTATTTGAACCTGTCACATATTTATACTTAAAGAGCACATAACCCAATTTTCTTTTCTTTAACACATAACCTTTGTTTCTTTATGATAAAGACACTGTGAAAGAGCTTTAGCTTTTTCCTTATAAAGGATTTCATTCTCTGCTATTTTTAAACCGTAAAAATATCAGTAATGTCATGTCTGTTTTGTGGAAAGATTCATTAATGATTTTCTTACCTGCATTCACACCTCTTTGCTGATTAAGGTTGAAAGAGAAAGAACAAGGGAGGATAAGTCATTAGATGTTTACATACCCTTTTTTCCAAGCATTTTTGTACATAGGTGCTAAAAACAATCACATAAAATTTTTTTGAACTTTTTTTTAATTTTGGCAAAGGAGATGTGCAGAAACAGAAATTGATTTTTTTTTTTTGAACTAAGGGAAAGCCAAAAACTTCTCATTTGCCCCACTGCCTTCCCTGAACTCAGTTTGTTAATGTGAAAGAAGTGAATGAGACCCTTTTCTCCATATCACTTTTCAGGCCTTTTCTGTATACACAGAAAAGAATATATATATATATATATATATATATATATATATATATGTATGTATATGTATATGTATATGTATATATACACACACACACATATATATGTATGGGTGTGTGTGTGTGCGCGCGCGTGTGTATGTATGTATTATACATTTCACAGTTTCTTTATCCAATATATACATATATAAACATATATAATATTATAGACTGTATATACATATTACAATGTTGCATATATATATACATATAAAGAGAACAAAAAAGCTCAAACCTCTTATTTTCAGTCTCTTTGTAGATTTCCTTTATAAATCTACAGTAGACAAAGCTTTTTACACTGTAGTTGTACAGTATTTTCTTAATATTTTAAATAAAAATGGAAAATGCATTTTTTTACTCTGTTTCAGAAAAGTAGTGTGGATAGTGGTTTTCTGGGGTATATACTATGGTAACTTGATTTTCAGCACATAGGCTAGATTGTGTCTCTTAGGTGTGATAGGCAGTAACAGGCAACGTGTGTGTTCTGTGTGGATCTGGAGGAGATATGGACCTTCCCTGGGAGGTGAATATTGCTAGAAACGGAATATCTTGAACCAATCCACCTAGCTTACCTCTGCTGCTCCTCAAGACTGTGTCAGTAGAGGATGTTTTGGAACAAGTTCATAGTACGTATAGAAACAAACCAACAGGACCAGGTGATGTTCACCTAAGATCAAGTACAAAACTGCTCAATTATACATTTCAGTTTCTTTATCCAACATCTGCACCTATATCATCTATTGTCAGAGGGAAGGGAACAAAGGTAACACCAATTTAAAAAAGAAAAAAATTCCAAGGGAAATAAAAAGGATCACAAGATAGTGACTATGACTTCCCAGCCAGGCATATTAGTAGAAACTGTACACAATAATAACATTAGTAATCAAATGAATAAATATAACATGATTGAGATTTAAAACCTGAAGAGGAAATTCATGCCTCTCAAATTTGAGAAGTATGAGTCTTCTGAAGGAGTCAGTACTCACGTGAAGAAAGTTACCCATCTAATACAATATTCTTGCATTTCCAAAATTTATAGTGATGACTTTTAAAGAAATTAAGTTGTCACGAGGAAAACGAGAAATTTCTCTTGTGGATCAAAATCTGATTGAAGAATAAGTAACAAATGATAGGAATAAACGCTCATTTCCACAATATGGAGAGGATTGTCAGTGGAGTCCCATACAGAACTGTCTTAAGGACTGATCATATTTTTAAATGATCTGAAAAAGAGATTGAACAATGAGAGGAAAAATCTGAAAATGATACAAAATTATGCCCAATGTTCTGCAAAAGTATTTCATAATGCTGAGTTGGTAGTGTGATAAAATTAAAAAAAAATAATTGACAAGAGTTTGCATAATGTACATGGTAAAATCAGATCCAATTATACATAGAAATGATTAACTCTGAATGAACTTTCACCTTTGAAAGAAGAGATTTTGGAGTCATAGGTTCTTGAAATCTTCATCTCAATGTTTAGTCAAAAAGGAAAATTGAATGCTAGGAATTATTTGGAGGAAAATGGAAAATAAAACTGGAAACACTATATCACTGCATGAATCTCTGATGCACACTTTTTCTAATTATTTTGTCTTGTTCTGGTTGTTCCAGCTCAAAAAGGAGACAGTAAAATAAGAAAAGAAATTATATAAAAGGCAGCAAGGCGAATCAAAGGAAATGGAAAAGCTTCTTTCTGTACAAGCAGAGACTAAAACCTTTCAGGCTAGAAAATAGACAGTTGAGGAAGCACGTGAGAAAAAGCACGACAGAGAAGGTAAAGGCTGAATAATTGTTCATTAATTCTTGTGATACCAACATTGGAGGGAACTAAATGAAACCATGAGGCACAAAATTAAAAGCAAACAGGGAAAGTACTTTTTCACAATCTGTATAGTGATGCTGTAGAACTCACTGTCTCTGGATATTTTGTCATAAGTATAAATGTGTTTAAAATAGATTAAACAAATATATATAAGAGAGGTCCACTGATGGTTACTAAACACAGTGATGAAGATGCAGCCACTGGCTCAAGAAGACCCCCAAGATACAGTTTGCACTCTGAAGAAAGTATCAGTCTCAGGTTTGTATTTCTTTCCTAAACATCTTTCCTAAACTAGCCATGCCAGAGAAAGGATTTTAGGCTAGAGGAATATTTTTTTCTGAACCACTATAGTCACTCTTACAGAGAAAGGATAGTTTATCAATTTCTCTATCCTAGATCCTCTAGAGTAGAGAATCGCCTAAGGGTAGGCATAAGAACAGAAAGAATCTCCTTGCTTTATAGTAAGCACAATAAAAGAAAGCTGCTTGAAGTTTCTCCTGTAACCTATGTTACATTCAAAGTCAGTCCAAACCCACAAGTTCTCCCCACTAGGATTTAATGGGAATAGAATTACTATATTAGATGTTGAGAGCATTTGCCAATACGCTTTGTACCACAGGCCTTATCTTTATGACTACTGAACTACATTATAGATGCATAAATATTCATAAGAGGACCTTGTGAAAGTTCTCAGCCTTTTAGGGGGTCATGGCAGTAGCTAATTTAAGAAAGAGTTTGGGTCTATTGGCAATTCATCTGACTTCAGATGTTACCCCGAATGAGTAACACTATATATATATATATATATATATATATATATAGCTCTTTCCAATCTTATTTTTAAATAACCATCTTGAATTCAAGCACTTATTGAAGGGAAAGACTGTTCTCTGCTATTGTAAGGAAGATGTCATTGTCAGGTGACAGGGGTCAACTCTAACCACTAATACATATTTCAAAACTCTCATTATCAAGAAATAGGAGTTCTGAAGCAGCATTATGACAGAATTGGGTCTTTAACAAACTTTACTAAGAAGTTTGCATATTTGTCTTAGAACACATCACAAATATAAAAAGCGTGAAGCTGTACCTTTGAAGATTTGGAGAGTTTTACCTGAGCTCATTTGACACTTTTTTCTTCACAGCAAAAAATCCACAGCTGAACAACAGGCAGTGAAAAATCACACAAAAAAGGGGGGGGTTGAAAAAAAGTGCCTTGTTCAGTGGTTTTTATACAACAAGATCAAAAAGCCTCAGCAAGATGCAAGAAAAGAGAATGTACTGATTGAGGAATAATAAGTATGGATATCTAATGTTTCAAAAAAAAAAAAAAAAAGCACCATCTGAGTACTCATGCAAATGTTACTGGTAGCGCTAGGCACTAATGCAGCTGCTAAGACTTATCCACACCAATGAATGTTATAACATAGCTGGGAAGATAGAATTGGCTAGTAAGTTACAAGTGACTCAGCTGCTCCTCCGAATCCTACAAAAACTACAGCACGATGTTTCACCTGTGGCTGCAAATGCAGTACTGTATTGGAAATCCATGTAGAAATGGTCTTTAAGTTCTTGTTCTTTTTTTAAAAAAAGATTATATTTTAGATGTTATATACACATCCAACTTTCCAGTTGAATTTTTGTGATTTGAAGAGGGCTATAAGCCAGGTTGGACCTTCAGAAATACTGAGCTCTGAGAATTTCCGCTTCTGTCAATGGGAACTGTGAACTTGTGAGAAGCAGATTTACAGTTACTAGTCTTCGAACAGCCATTTGTATGTGAAATTAGGGGCAAGTCACTTTTGGATCAGTGGGATCAGTGTGCTTCAGAGAGTATTTTCAGGAGAGAATAGCTCCTTCAGTCTGCAGGTTGCTTCCCTCTCAGCTGGCACTGTTTAAACCTTCCTTTCATGTGTTCATTCCCACACATTTGAACTAAATGGACACAGTTTTTACATTACAAGTTGATCATACAGAAGCTAATAAGCTGAGATTAAAAACCAGTACACTGATGTGTGTGTTTACAGACACTTTGGTCATTTCCCTGGTGCATTAGAGGAAGGCTCAAAGTTTGAGGGAAGAGAATTTATTTCCACGTATGAGTTTCCACGCATGTGTATGCGGCACTCTTCTAGCCTATGCCAGTGGATATTTCCCTAGATATTATGGATAGGATTTTTCATACTTCATTCTAACTTTCTCAAAGTTAGTAGTTTATTCTTATCCAATATGTCTTTTATTATTTGGAAGACATATTATTTAGAATAGTAACATTTAAAGTTTACATACCAGTCCTCCAAAAGCTGCCTTAAATGTCATTTCACACAGCTGACCATTATCTCTGAGTCAGCACTGTAGACCTTTAAAAGTACTTAAAAATAAATTATATAACATACATTTTTTATAACCAAAATTACCCTTCGTGATGATTTCAGTGAATCAAAGGATAGTGCCTTTCCTCTAGAAAGAAAAAAAAAACAATAATCAAAAGCTTTTTGAAGTTGGAAACAGGTATTAAAACTTAAATGGCCAAAAACCTATTGCAAAGGCTCCTTTGCAAATATTACATAACTCATTTTTAAAAAGATAGTAGAGGTTTTACAGTAAATCCCCTAGAAAGTAGGTGCCATTGATTATAACTACGCAGATGAGTGTCTCTATAGGTTAAGAAAAACATAAATTTTACAATTTTAGCTATACCTTTTTAATTTTGATGTTAAATAAAATTAGGCTTTATTGTACCAACTCTCTTTCCATTTAAATATTAGCTTCACTTACTATATAAATAGCATAATTAGAAATATAATTTATTAGCATAAGAGATATTATATAAACACATAAGAGAAAATTAACATCATAATTTTGTAGCAAATCAAACTTTCTTATATACTTTTCATTCCATTTCTTTGTTAATATTATGCATCTAAGTCACCCAAGGCTGGGACTAAAAATAATTGGAGATTTCAGAAAGTTAAAATTTCTAGAAAAGCAGGACTGAAAATCTTAAAGATCACAGGAACTGAAAATTCTGTGATATTAGCAGTTTGAGATGTGAAGAAAAGAGAGTAGAAAAGCTTATAAAAGTCAGGAAATGGAACAGAATAAGTTAGGTTTTATTTTTATTGTAATGAACAGGTACAAATTGTATGTCCAAGAGCTTTAGGAGACGAATGAATAGTTCTTTATTCACAGGCTATCAGTAGCTGTAGATTAAATATGATTTTATTCAAACATAATTTTAAAGCAAAAAGACTGGCTTACTAACTGCTATGCCTAAGAATAAATCTACCTCAAAGTTCTTTTTGGCATATATACTAGTATCTTCCATAATAAAAGAGAACAACTGATTTTTCAATGTTTTGTGCCTGAATTAGCTAAAACATAACAGGAATTTAAAAATCCACTTCTATTAAACTCAAATATAAACATTTGTGTTCAAAACAAACCTCTTCAAATCCCCTTCTTCTCACTCGACCCACAGCATGGCTGTAGGTTGTAGGCACCCAAAGTTCTCAAGGTGATTGAACCTCTGACCATGGGCATCAATGGAAATACCACAGTCATTACAAAGCTGAGGACCTAGGCATGTAAATCATAGCTGAGCACTGTGTGGGCCATCTTTCCCCATTAATCCCTGACCCAGGCTTTTTTTTTTCAAACAGATCTACTGAAGTAAGCTCTGCACAAGCATAAGGCCATCATGAGCTTGTTTTACTTTCGCCTGAAAAGAGGGAGAAAAAAGAAACTTGATAACCTGTGGATTTAGCTGGTAGTGGAAAGACTTAAGAACCCCTCCTAGATCCATGGATAGTGTCTATTTCTTTCTTCCTAATGTAGGGACTACCTAATGCAAAATGTGTGAGCAGTCCTTAAATCAAGAACTGAGGACTTCCAACAGTGATGTAAAGATTTTACCTCTATTGCTATACAGCAGCTCAGTTTCAAGAAAATGAGTGGAGAATGCCACCCACCATCCAATCTTGTCAAAATGATGGTACTTTAGATACATTCCTATGATTGGGAGTTTGAATCTTCTGCAGAAAAAAAGCCCGAAATTCAGGTCTTCTAGTTTCTGGATAAATCCTAGATTCCAGACAAAAAAAGAAAAACTCTTCACTAGTCCTTTAGAAATGAATGTGGCCTCAACTTTGGACTAAACTCAGCCCTGTAAGTGTCTTTATGGGCACATGTACTAGATCTGTCCCCTGTGGGATTTAGGCAGGACAGCTTCTCATTTCTTAATCCAGTGTGGTTCAGGCAAGAAATGGGAACCTGTTTGCTCAGCGTGTTCTGAGCAGACAGGGAAGGGGAACTGCAAGTCGGCGTTCCCGTCCGACAGGGCAGCTCCTATTGCAGAGGTCAGAGAGCTGCTCCACGCTGTAGTTTTAGGACCCTATATTTCTGTCTGTGCTATTAGGGAAGTATAAGCTCTTGTGTACATGTGCTGCAGTTACTCTGCACACATATAAGAAATGCAGTTTGGGGGGGGGAACTCAGAGTTTACTGACCCGGTGTATACTTACTAATGCAACAGTGCCCAGAAGTGTTCCCAGTCACTGGAATTTGAATGCCTGTACTGTCAAATCGTTAGATTAGACCTGGGTACAATTTTCACCCATGCCAATAGCATTTTTGCATGCAGCTTCTAGGCACAATTCAAAAGTAAGAAGTAGATAGGAACCATTCGCTGTAAATGGTTTATATGAGGCACATGGTTCTGGAGGAAGAGAGGGTTTAAGAGTGTGGATGAGGGACATTCCCCTCCAGTGGCCTCCATGATGGAGAGGAGTCCTGGGCACATTTAATCTACTGGTCTCAAAGCAGCCACTGTGCAACACATGTCAATAGTCCACTTAAAGTTTCCAGAAGCAGAGGTATGAGAGTAGAGAAAAGGCTCACAAGTGGCTCTAACCACCTGGCTGCATATCCAGAAATCCCAGTTGTACCCAAAATAGAGGAGCATGTCCACGATATCTGGTCACGCAGCCCCAAGGTAGGAGGCATCAAAGCTGTCAGTACCATAAGAAGTCTTGAAATTTCAGACATGTTCTTCAAAAGCTCTGTGATCAGATTTTCTGTCAGAAAGAAGATTCTGTTGGAAACTCAGGTGTACAGTAGCCCCATGTTTTTAATCTATATTAATGACTTACATATTTAAAGTCCACCTACATCCTGCTTAAACGCTTCAGTCAGTATCTGGCTCTGATCTTTTGCTGCTCTGTATGGATATGTTGGCTCAGCAGTGTTAACAGGAGTAGAAAGCA
Organism: Rhea pennata; assembly: GCF_028389875.1. NCBI lineage: Eukaryota > Metazoa > Chordata > Aves > Rheiformes > Rheidae > Rhea > Rhea pennata. The sequence continues at coordinate 48,346,629 of NC_084663.1, read as the reverse complement.
ATAAAAGTTTGTTTTTGTTTCAAACATTGTAAGTCAATCTGCCCCAGAATACGCAGGGAGAGTTGTTACATTATTTAACAAGGTGATATTTTTACATGGTCACTTTCTTAATAACAACTATGTTATGCTGCTAGATGTGGCAACTAACATAAGTTTTCTTTCCTCTAACTAAAGATCCCATCGTGGAGACTTTCTCTGCCAGAAAATGGGATTATTTATATATAATAGGAACTTCTATGAACCAGTTAATGTTGCCAAGTACTTACTCTTTTGCTGCAGATGGTTATGTTAGGGCAGACTTAACTCTTTTTTAAGTAACTTCTATACTTGAAAATGTACATTGACAAGAGAATGCAAATTGGAAATATACCACAAATGTACTTCTAATGCAGCAGTCATCCAATTCGTGAAAGAAATATAAAGGCTTATTCAGACTTGCATGAGTGATTCTGCAACAGAATTAGAGTGCTCAATTCATTAAAAACAAAACTAAAAACATGAAGTCTACTAATTAAGGGATCAGCATTTTAAAACTGAGATCCAAGACAAATGCGAAAGGATTGACAACCTATTTCCTACCTCCCTATTGCTATCGGCTGATGGATTGCCTATTCATGCAATTGCCTGCGTTTGTGTTTGAACTGGAAGAGAGAAATAAAATGTTATCATTGACAAATGTGCTCTTCTTGCAAATGAAAGTCAGCACAGGCACCCACTATACACTCCAGACAAGATTTTTTCAAAATGGGTAGTCTACTTAATTGGGAGGGGAGAAGAAAGACTGGGTTGAACAGCTTGGAGTGTGAGAGCAGGAGGGTACACCTATTGCTGTCATTATTACAGTGATCAAACACAACTCATCCAAGGATAGAGGAAACTTGCTTGGCTAAGGAATGCCAGTATCTGTAGCACATAAGGTAAGCATTATATCCAGCTGCTTTCAATTCCTCTGCTCAAATGACCAAAATCTCACTCATAACAGGGGCATCCTGTAGCATGAATCCAGGGTAAGGTAGCATCGCAGTCAGTTTTGCAGCAAGAGATATTTTACGACCCTGCATAGTTGCAATGACTAGATGTCATTCATTTGTCATAAAATAGGTAAAATGAAGGCACCTCTGGAATTTAAAATTCGTAATGTATATACAATGCTAACCACATATGCATGATCTTCTCATTAAAAATCTTCACCTGTTTGGTGCTGTTGCTGTTTTTCTTATATAAAAAGAGACTGTGAGAAGTATAGCTGAATCCATGCAACATGGCTTCTGGTACTGAAGGTATCTTTAGTAAATGGTCTTTTAAACTTCTGTTACAAAGTTTGGGAGCTAAGAGGTGTTTCTAAAGCAGGATAACTGAGATTCAAATTGAACATTAGGAAAAAAAGTAGTAAGAATTCAGTGTGACACTGGCAACGAGAGAGGTTGTGGAATCTCAGTCCTTGGAGGCTGCTTGAAGAACTTTGAGGATTTTCAAGGCTTAGCTAGACAAAGCCATGGCTGACCTGATCTAGTTTAGCCAACAGTCCTGCTGTGATTAGGATGTTGTGGCTGAATAGGTAATAAATGTAATGCATGCTTTCAGCATTTTTTCAGGGTCTCTGGCGCACGGAACAGGTTTTCAGAATAATTCTCAACAAATACATGTTTAATGAGAGCTGATTTCTCTGCCTGTGGGTAGCAGTGACAGTTCCTAGTGTTTTTGACTATTCATGGTAAGAGCACTTAGCACACTAACTACAGCCAGTAGGCACTATCCAACTGAGTTTTGAAAAACAAAACATTTCCTGTTTAGCTGCACTATTAATCACGTCCTATCTTTGACTGCTTTTTGTAGCTCCTCCACTATAATTGATCTTTTACACACAGTACAGTATCACTTTGTCTTTGAATCCCTTCATCATTTATCACTTATCACATCACGTTCAAGCTTGTTTTATTCACCCTTACCTACGTTATGCTATCCATATTGATCTCTCATTTCCTCTCCTTCTTTTCGATGTTCTTCACTTTCCTAAAGGCAACTCTTTCTCTTCCTCCTGCTGCTACTATTGGTTAAAAATAAGCAAGAATGTTCATTATTTGTCTTATGCTTTTGCCTTCTTTTCCACTGCATATTTATTTCGTCCCTGTATTTTTCTCTCACTGTATGGGTAAATTCTTCAGGGAAGGAATTACTTTGAAAAATGTTTTTGTTTGTGACTTAGACTTGGCACAGCAGAGCCCATAATAACAGAAATAACCATTAGATTTGCTCCTTCTTTGTCTATTATTCTCATGGAAGTTATTCCATTGTCCTTCACTACCTACAACCTTTCCCTATTACTATGTTCCAAATATTTCCTCTATAATATTTTTATTTGAATCTTACTGTGAAATTCATGTTTGCCAAATATGTTTAGTTCACTATGTCTAGACCTCAATATTACAAATAAGAAACTGGGAGAAAGAAAAGTATATAATTCGTTTAGACTGCTAGGGAAGCATGTCTGAAAAACATAAACGTTTAAGAATGAAATCCACCTCAGTTTTATCTGCATTCCTAAACCTGCCAACTGCTTATGGATTGCTTGAATTACACCCAAATTGTTTGACCAGACCTCTTTCAGCTCTAATCTTTCAGGTCTCTGAAGGCCACCACAACACTGAGAATAATAAACTTTCTGATCAGCTGTCAGCAATCAGTTTATTGCACTCTAGTAGAAGACTATACTTTTTGCTTTAAGCAATCTCATGCCTCCAGGATGCTGGATATGTCCTGATTAGGTTTTTCTTTCTCTAAACTCAGGCTCACCTCTTCTGGAGGAGACATTTTGGGGGGACTTTACAGGTATACAGTCAATAGTTCTTTCTAAAGAAAGTACTTCTTTTATACGTCCAATCACTTTTCTCTGGATAGCATTTCTTCACTGCCAGAATCAACTACGTCTTGTAGATCATTTTCTGACTATTCAGAAAGAGCTAAGAGTATTCAGATAGAGAGCTATCTGAAGCTAAGCACGTGCTTTAATGATCTTCCAAACAGAAGGATTTTGTTAGGACAAAGCAAAAGCTGATCCGAGGTCACGGTGCACTTTCGGTGCATAACCATCTTTTCCCATTTTCCTTTCACCATGCAAATCAAGGAATCTGGTTTATCATCTTTATTAAACACTAAGAAGTGGGAAAATGCATTCAGAGACAGATGGGTTTCTCTATCAGCATGGACTTTTTGTCTCATCTCAGCTGCAAGCTGTTCAAAGCACTTTCCAGTAAGACCATTAGACCTCGTAGCTGGCACTGCTTTCACTTATCTTCTACATCCTCTTGTCCTGTTCCAGTGTCTCTGGTCTATTATTTAATTTGGCAGATAAACACACTCAACTGGCCCAAACACATTTTCTGGCCTCTCAAGCTTTACTGACTGCCAGAATATGAGTATATCTCTTAGCAAAGGAAAAAGGAAGAAGAACTTGCTATGTTAATATATCTCATTCATTAATCCACTAAGAAAAGTTTTTTCTTGTTTTTTTCTTAAATAGTGAATTGTGACTCATTGATGTGTTCTATGTCCTAAAATAACACTCACTTCCTCTTTAAAAAAGTTGACTTAAGAGCATATGTTTTACTGCTGTATAGCACCTTTAAGAAGTGGCAGCCACCAGCAAAAACAGGCAGTTCAGGAATACAGAAGCAAAAAATTTATCAGCAAATCACAGGATAGGATATTACTGTATTTTCATCAGTTCATAGGGCTAAAATATATGACTACATGATATTTTGCAGCCATACAATGGCTAAAATATCTCCTTCTACATTCATTTCCTATCAAGTTTCCATCCAAAGTTGGCCAAATCTAACTATGCTTCAGTAAAGGAAAGGATTTAGTTGAAAACATTTCATTGAAAAACAAACTCAGACAATAGCTTTTCAGTCAGCCCAAATAAAGATCAATACCAAATTTCATATTGGACTTTATTTTGCTGCACAAATATAAGAAGGCACATAATGTTAATGTTATTTTTCTTTGGAAGGATTCAAGACTGAAAATGCCATACTCCCAGCCATATTCTCTCCCCATATAGAGCTGCAAAATAACAACAGGTATGCATACCTTAATTAATTCTTGCATGGCACTTTGCACCTGTGCAGATATTTCTTATGGAAATTTAGCATACATTCATTTGTCTTGAACTTTTAACATTTAGAACCCTTCAAAAAATCAGTCAGACTGACTATTTCATCTACAGTGCTTATCCAGTTTCTTCTGTTTACATTCAGCTGGCTTTTGTGTAAAAATAATGGATTAAGAGTGCATCTAAGACAGGTTAAAAATGGTAGATTGTTATTCAAGCAGGGCCAGTGGATTTTACCAGCTTTTAACAGCACAGTGCCTAAATACTGAAAAATATATTTATGACACAAACATCTTTCAACTATCATCTGCGAGTTGCCACTATCCAGGACACTGCTCCATGTATATTTTAATACAGCAGAGGAGAAAAAGCTCTTGCAGTGTCTGATAAAAAATAAAATATTAAATGTGTTGCTTTACCAAAATAAGCTTGTTGAATTTCATTTAAAAAAAGAGGCTCAGTTCTTCCTCAAAGGAAATATCAAAATCTATTGCACTGTTTCTAAGGAGAATATTAAGAGAATACTCACACAATGGTAGAAAAGAATGTCACACGTGGCTTTAAAAAAATTATAATCAATAAAGTATCAAATAGAATAGTTTGATTTGCAAAGGATAGCTACTACTAATTTCTCAACTTTACACAGTCCTTATTCCAAATCAGAACTGAAGACCTGTAAATTAGAACATCTATAAATCAGCACTGAAACCAGTTTGGCCATATGGCATAATAATGCCAGGAGACTGGCTCAGAGCAGTAAGCTAGCCAGCAATCTGTCCTCACTGTCCTGGTGCACTGCAAGCTCCATTCTTGACACATCATAGGTGAAGATGAAATCAGTTTTCCTCAGTTTAAATGCCACTTAATGTGAAGATTTTCCCTACAAGATTTTCCCTACAAACTCATTTACCACTAGATGCCACTAAAGGTCAAACAGGCTGCACAGGAGACTGAGAGCCACCCATAGCCGGTGTTATATTAATGCAGTCACTTCTTTTGATGTCCAGAAGACCCATGTGTCTGAAGCAGAGGAGAGGAAAACAAGTCACACCTCTGTTGTACTTGGCCATCAAGTGAATGAAACTGACCTTTTCATCAGATGATTGATAGCAAATGCTGTGATACCTGGGGCCAGTTTACTGAATTATCAAATTCTTCTAAGCTATGCAAAATCGAATCAGGAGAAATGGATCAGGAAAGGGTTGTGATATCACAGCCTCTGAAGTATACCATTATGCTGGGATGAAAACTACCACAAGAAAGGTGGAATTGAGACAGAAGCAAACTCCTTTACTGCCTGTTTTGAACAGGTTCAGGACAGGCCTTGTAAACTTTTAATTCCTTCCGATAAGAATTAGAGGGCTTATAAAATTTCCAAGCATGATAAATTAAAGGACAGTTATGAGGAAATGCTTTAAATGTGGGGCCCTTGCTCTGCTGGAAAAAACTTTGGCTGGTTTGGAGGTGAGAGAGAGCTGGTGAGAGGGAAGAACGGAGCCAGTGTGCACACTGGGTTTTCTTTGCCCCCAGAGGTCCTGCTTCCTCACTCCTAATTTCAAGGGGAACCATTTATACCGCTTCAAGATCGAATTGTACCTCTGAGTCCTAACCCTCATGCTGAAGATGGGCTAGAACGGCACTGTCCAAAGAGTGCTTGGCAAGGCCTTGTGTTTGTGAGATACGATCCCCTCCTAGAAACTTCCTTTGAATAAGCTCTGACATCCTGCAGAAATGCATGGCTTGTTGTTTCTGGTAAGTCTGAACCACTGGGAAGACCTTTTGCTAGATATGGGCATATCACTGTTTCTCAGGGAGAGAACAGGGAGCCACAGGGAGAACAATATTCGGTCATCACTTTTTTTTGTGTGTGCACAGGTCTTTAATCTTCCTTGACCCTTGCATGGAGCATTTATTTATTTAAATTAATTTTAAATTTTTTTGCTGGCTTTTGGGAATAAGGACATTGCTTTTATAGTCTAATCTAACTCAAGGGCTAAGAGAGTGAATGTTAATGTCATCAGTGGTGCTTGATTCTGTGTGACTCTGTGTGAAACTTTGTGCATTCAAACTTTTGATTAATTTGGGGAGACTTACAGGATGTAGGAATACACTGGAAGTCTGGCAAATATATAGCAAATATTTGAGTGTATCATCATTTGAAACCAACCAAGGAAAATACGTTCCATGAGTTCTTCTGAAGTGAGTTGGCTTAAAGCGAGTTTTATTAGGATATATTATTTATGAAGTATAAAATTGTGCAAGATATTTTGCTAATGATACTTTGTATGAACAATTAAGCACTGCAAAGCAGCATTCAATATTATTAACTATTACTTTATTCATTGGCTCAGATTTCAGCGGACTTACTATCATAAAAAACTAATATCAGCTGTCATGCCTTGGGGGTGTAGGCTTGGCAAATAGTTTAAATATGGAGTAAAGCAGCCAGTTCATTTCAGCAATGTGGAAAAAGGGATTCATAGGGATATACCTTGTGTTATTTGTGTTAGAGACAAATATGCAGGTTATTTCCTCAATTTCCTTGGTTACATGTAGTAGTTTTAGGACATGCTTGAATAACCTCTCTGTATAAGACAAAGAAGCAACTGATCAAATGTGAATGTGTTCATAGTTTTAAGCAGTGACGGTTAAGATTTTCTTTTATAGGCTGGCATAAGTTACAGTACTATGGCAATCCATTGCACTCATGTAAACTTCCTGCCTGCAAGCTGATTCATGCAGACCATTCCGTCTCCCTGCCCTTTAGGTGACAAAATTACATCCTGGAATTGCTGGTCAGGCAGAGCCCAGAAAAACTTTGCTTTTTGGTCTGGCAAGAGCAGTTGTTGAAACTCAAAATGAGCAGTTGGGAATATGTTTCTCATGGAGGCATCTGAATCATCAGTCACCTGCCAGCATATGCAGAAAGAAACGGAAGAAATAGGTACCAAAGACACCCGAATAATGGTACTAGGTGCACAGACTGAAGAGAAGAGAATTTCAGCACTGAAAATTCTTACTGGAAAGTAAGCTGCAGCCTGGAATATCTGCAAGGAAATAAATGTTTTCAATGCAAAGCTGCCCTTCTTACCTTTATATAAAGGTAAGAGTCATTATTAACCAAAAATTGAACTGTATTGGCTAAAAAATCGGATGAACCCAACAAGTACAGGGGAAATAACCTGGGAAAATGTAACTAAAAGGTTACAAATGTAATCAAGATTTAGATATTTTGATTAGGATTTTTTTTTATTTTGTGTTGTTTTCTTTCATTTTTTAGAGTTTTGTTTTTAAAGATGGAAAATTTGAAAAAAAATATAGTAATGTTTCAAAAACTTTCTAGCTTGGGGAAAAAAGAGGAAAAAGATCTTCTTTTCCTGTGCAAGGGGAACTGAAGATATAAATTCTCTATGTGCAGATCAGTGTTTTATTACAGAGCTTTGGCACAGCACCTTGTATTTAATAAGGATTATTTGGAGCTTATGGCATTTGACCTTGTTGCATGTAGCACAGATATCAAGAACACACCTGTTGTTTATGTCTGCCCAACAAATTGCTTGGCTGTGGCAAAGAGAAGAGTAAACACAGCTAAACAGATTTCATAGCCAATACCTAAAAGATGTCTTTTTCATCTCCTAAGGAGAAAAAAGGTATATATTGCTATTGCTTCTCACCATGGCTCTGCTGTTAGATGATATCTGCATGGCAATGTACAGGCTCCTGGGATGTCTAAAGAGTTTTACTAAACCTACCTATAAACATTGTCAGTGTGCACAGCCTCACACACTATCTATACCTGTGCCCACTTCCAGCATGTTCTGCAGGCACATGTGGCCACTGTTCGGATTTCTTTGTACATCCCTAAGTGGAACCCCTGTAGGAAATACTTCTAATGCCCTCTGAGGGGACCTCCACCTCTGTGGAGAGATGTTCTGACCCGTATTCAGCTGAGGGACTTGTGATGCTTCATGCTTTTAAGTGTCTCCACCCCAACCGCTGGCATATCACAGAGCCAAACTAGGTAGATGCTCTATTCCTCTTTGTATCTGCATATTATTGCAGCAAGGTGCAGAGAGGGAATTTTTGGGCACATTTCAAGCTGCGTGTTTGCTCCCTGAAGTCAGAATTGGATACCAGGGAAAGGATCATCTGCACTAGCAGCCTGAATAACCAAGGGAAAAGATCTCTTCCATGTTGCAATCTCTGCAGAGTCCCCTTCTCTATGCATGATGATTGTCTCGACCTGATGGGCTGACATCACCCCTCAAACAAGATTTGCAGCTTGAGGAAGCATGAGAATTTGCTGCATTAGGCAAATAAGAGTGATTAAACAACCTCAGAAATATGTGGTTGTCTCCCACACTGAGCTTTTTGAACTCAAAGAAATACATTTCCTCCACAAAAAAAAATGTATCAATGAGATATCAATATCCATTACTATATTAGAGGACCTTGTGTACTCTTTGCTTCCCGACGTTATGAGGTCACACCCTACCACAGAGCATTTGGCAGAAATCACTACAATTACATCTACAGCAATTACAAGCAAGCTAGAACCTAAGGTGGTGATGCCTTCAAAGCACTTGGATAGTTGTTCAGTTCAGCAGAGGTAAAATATCCCACTGAAAAAAATAAAAAAAATAGGCTATTTTATGTCCCTGGAAAGAAAACAAGAATGCCATCATCACTTTTTTTTAGTGTGTGTGTTTATAGCAGAGTCATGAGTTGATATTTGTTTAATGGTTATCCTTTATTTTAACTCTTGTAAAGAGTTCAGAGGTGTGCAGTGAGAATGATCTGAGGTCTAAAAAAATCTCCTATATAGAAGGACTGGAAGAATTCAGTTCTTGTTCATAAAAGAGATGACTGAGTTGGAGAAGAAAGACAGACTGAGTCTTCACATATTTTAAAAGTAACTGCCAAAGAAGAAGAACATAAACTATTCTCCTTGTTCACTGAAAACAGAACTAGAGATAATAAGCATAAACTGTAGTAATGCAGATCTATATTACACATTATAAAAAAAGTAATTCCAACTGTATGGTGGCTATTTACTAGAATAGATTCTCCTGGGATTGTGGAATTACTATCAATGCCTGGTTTTAAGAACAAGCTAGAAAATCATCTCTCAGGAATGGTACAGATAGAGCTGATCTTGTCTTCAGGTAGAAGGATAAACTACATGACTTGCAATGTCATGCCTAACCTAAATTTTTATAATACTACAGCTGGTCTGATCAGAAGCTGCAGAAGCAGAAGCATTTTTTGTCAGAAGCTGGCACAATATACCTGCCAGCACTGGGTATCCAACTTAGGATATCTGACATATAATATATCAGATAAGTATTGCTGTCTCAGGGTATCTGTCAGCTCTCATATATGCTTAATTTTTTATTAAGCATATATTTAGAATTTAATATTTAATTCATTTACAAAAAAGTTGTGCAAGGGTCAGGAAGAGGGGAGAAGTACACTCTAAGAGGATAGACAAAGATTCACATGAAAATTTGGGGTTCTATTCCTCATGTCAGTTGTAACATTATTTCAGACTGAGGGAAATTTTAAAAAAGTCAATACCCTGACTGGAGAAGGGAGAGGGTTTTCCATCTGAGGAGCTTGTATCCATCTATCTACGCAAAGAAAAGTTTTCTCTCCTTCCTGACTTATCAACAAATTCATCAGTGGAAAGGGTTATGTAGGGCCACCACTGGTGGTTTCTCTTGTCCAGTAGCCTACTCAGCGACCACTGTTAGTATGAGAAATTTTTATACATTATATGTCAGGAATGGAGAAGAACTTGTCTAAACTTTAGCAAGAGGCTGAATTAGGATGAAAGGGGGTTGCTGCCAGCAGAACTGGTTCATCCCTCCACATCTTGCACAGCTTGGACAGCTTGACTTAACTAGACCACTCCAACAGACCCACTCCGATCATTTCCAAGGAGCTTCTTCATTTAGTCTGCTACTGCTGTTGGGGTGTGTAACTCAACCGGTATAGGAGATTGCCTTGGTGACAGTAACACTGTCACTCTCTAATACCTTCGTACAGAGAGTAGCATAAATTGAAGCATGCATTCACACATACTCAGCTGATTAACCCTGATGCCATTCAATTATCTTTTTTTTTATAAATATCAAATGCAAGCGCAATAAAAATGAATAATAAGTTTCATGTTTAATATTTTATCCCTGCCTGATCACCACTTTGCATTTCACACCAATTAGGTGGAGATAGTGTCTCTGTGTCAGCAAAATCTGGATGTGTAATGGTACCAGGGATCCCCAGAGGGAAGAAGATTCCAGTTCACATCAGCTGCCGCTGTTAGAGACATTTGAGAGAGATGTCTTCCAGATTATGCCTGTTCTATTTTGTTATATTAAAGGCTCATACAGGTCATAGCCTTCAAAATAGAGTGCTCTTTAAACACTACAAGAAAACATTACTGTACGTTCTTTTGTACATACATTACCTTCACAACAATCAGTATATCGACCACAACTGGAAAATCTAGCCTTCTTATGCTATATATAATGTGTATTGAATACATACATGCATATATATTTATATATATAAACACAGAGAGAGCATATAGCATAAGGCTAAATTTTCTAGTTATGATCAATACATATAACTACATATAGGATATATGTATATATATATAGTTGCATATTTGCAACTATATATATGTGTGTGTGTGTGTGTGTGTGTGTGTGTGTGTGTATATGTATGTATATATATGTATACTGGATTTTCCCAGCAGTACAGCCTGTACAGGGATCTATTCTGTTTGCTGTCCACTATAGGGTCCTCTCCAGTGCTATTAAAATCAGCTCTGCATCCAATCTAAATATTGGATCATATTGTTGATAAGGTCACCACAATAAGATTGACAGCATAGCTGGATCTTTTTTTTTTTTTTTTTTTTTTTTTTTCCAAGTAGGTTTTTCCACTGGAAAGCACACTTCCAGGACAATCAATATTCACTATATGTTCAAGTCAGTATCTTCATATAGTTTTAGCCAAAAGCAAAACTTACAAAATTTTCTTTTGAAAACAGTTCATGTTGGGTTGAAAGAAAGAGCTGAGAAACATTGAACCTTACTGTTCCTCTCATTTCCAGTACATTTCATTTCCAGCCACTTACAATAAAATGGAAGACACAAAAGCACAAGACTAATAAAGTATGGGTAGAAAGAAGGAATATTGTTTCTTAAGCTCTCTGCTTGGAATACAAGGTGTGGGAGATCTGTGTTCAATTCCCTTTTTTTTTTGAAAATTCACCTTTCATTGCCTGTTGAAAGTCTATCATGAGAAAAGTCTTCTCCAACTCTTCTGTTGATGCTATTCCAATGTGTATAAAACACTTAAGTACTCACTGAGAAACGTATTGGAACCTCGCAAGTCATTACCTAAAGCAAAAACGTAATTTTGCCTCTGAGTGGCTGCTTGTTCCAGCCAAACAGGATGAACAAGTGATGCAGAAGGAGATAGAGAGAGGACACATCTCTCTCTGTAGGACCTAATGAGAAGGATACCCAGACTGACCCATGGGACTGATTTCCTGTCTACTGCCATATACATAAAATAGCTGTCCATTCAGGCAACCTGCCAATCAGAGTCTCGTGACTGGACCAGAGGCAACCCTGGTGGTATCCTAGGTCTGACCTGGAGTGCTCACTGTGATTCAGCACATACTCACAATGTGAGTGGATGCTACCATGCTGTGCAGTCTCTAGCTACCACATAGGGCCTTTGTGACCAGAGGCTGCCTTCCAGGCTCTTGAAATCCCTCAAAGGCAGTTTCAGGCATCATCTTCTACAAAGTTGCACGGGTTTTGTAGGCAGTCTAAGCTCATTCTTACTGCTGACTCCTTGTGAGGAAAATGTGAGCAGCCAAGGTGGTCCTCCTCTGCCCAAATGTAGATATTTGTCATGTAGATGTGCACACCTTGTTGTTCATTCTAGGTTTCCACCAGAGCCAACAGAGATAACAGGCACATCCAGGCCACACATCATTCCATTTATCTCATGCTTAAGTATGTGTCTAAAATAATCAGATTAATTCAGCCTACGTAATTTTTATTTCTCCCTACTGACAGGGGAATCCACCTGACTAGAATAACACTACATCTTTTTTTTTGTCTAACTCTGGGCAGGTAAATCCTATTTCACTGCAAACTTCAGAACTAGTCTGTGGGATTCTAGCACCACAGGAATAATCTGACCAATTACCATTCAGAAATTCAGCTGTCAAGACAGCATCCTAACCACCAGGCTCTGAGCACTAGACAGGGGGATGGCTTGTTTGCATCCTCTGCACTTGCCCAGCCCCTTGCTCCCAAGTAATATTATTTTAACTGAGACATATCAGGGAAGATGATAGATGCACCAGAGGTTAACCAGAAATCTGATACGACATCCTCATACAGCACTACTTTGGGATGATATTTTCAAGCACTCTTCCACTGATATGGGCCTAATATTGTAAAGGTGAAGCCATGAGGACAGCATAGGTTAAATCTCAGCCAGGAATGAGTACACAGAGGGAGTGTAAAACAGCTTTGATCAGCTTGAGCTCTACTACTCATCTGGTAGCTATATGTGTACTGCAAAGTGGATGGGGCATGGCACAATTCCAAGGGAAACCTGCATTGTAGCTATTTCCCTGGGGAAACAATTGAACATGGGTCCGAAGCAGGTGCACGGAAGTTTTGTGGGAGGCTATTCATTCCGAGTATGTGATCCAACAAATGGGAAAGAGCTCACAGGGAAAGAGCCTCCTTTGAAACTGGGTTCATAGCAGCAAGCTGATAGTGACTTGGTAAGACTGGCAAAATTGTCAGACTTGGAACAAAAAGTCCTTAGACATGCACCAAAGCCACATACTAGGAAAAAAAAAAAAAAAAAGGTAGAAATTATCATAACATTTTGTATTTAAATGATCTTTTTACAGAATTTCAGTGAATTCTATTTTAACTACAGACAATCTGGCCCTTTTTTTTTTTCTTTTTCTCTTTTTCTGTAAATTGTTCCTTTACAGAATTTGGGTTTTTTTTCTTCTTTCCATGGTATTTATTATCCAGCCATTTGCTTTCTATTCTGGGTTGAGCACAGAATGAAAAGCTTGAGTGCCGGGACTAGATTACTACTTGCTGTAAATCAGGACAGTAGTATCAACTTCAGTGGAGTCATTGTTTATTTATATCATCTGACCTTTGAAATTTTAGGATGTAGAACATTATGAAGAAACCCTGGAAAGGAAGTCCATTGGCTTGTTAGTCATCTTTATATTTATCTGTATTGATTTTTTAAATAATTAGATGGTGGTATAGGACAAAAATAAATAAATAAATAGATGAAGAGAAATACCAGAATTCAGTCACTTACCATCTTACAAAGGAGAAGATATAAAAGGACAAGCTGGACAGCTCCACTTCAGATTAAAAATGGTAAATGCAAAATGTGATATGTTTTCAGTTTCACAGAACTTACAGATATTTTCAACAATTGTATCCCTTTTTCACTGAAACCAGTAGGTCCTACAGGTTAGGTACTACAGTTCTCAACATAGGCAGTATGTGCCTTTTATCTGCACAGATTCCCATATTTTTAAAAACCTACATCCAATGATTTACACAATTACAGCCTAAATCAATTTTCCTTTTCTTCCATCTCCAAAATATAGTCTTAGAAATTACTTCTCTAAGGCATACTCAGATGGACTACTTGCCCATAAGTGTGCTTATTTACCATTATGTGAACTGCTTCCAATTTGTGATGTTATAACATCCCTATGGCAACTGCAGCACTTGCTTACATAGGAAAGTCATTTTAGGAAAGTATTGAATTTATTTTTAGCTTCTTTTAGTGAAATCTAGCAGCTGGAAATTAAGTAAACCAGCACCATATTACTAGCCATGGCTTTGCAGAAGAGAACTACTAGATTCAATTTTATTATTTTCATTATTACTTAATTATTTCTTTACTGTGCAGAATATCTGAGTCCTTGCTGTGCCCTTCTTAAGCCATTGAAATCAATACAGATTTTGTCTAAGAACTGTTATCATGTCATTATTTTTATTATTATATTTATTATTGACCTTATTTTAAAGCTGCTCAGTCATAGAAAAACTTGAAATTATGTTTACCTACAATAGCAATGATTAATTGTGTAAAAGATAGAAGAATAAGGAAAAATGCTTGTCTTGTGAAAACAGTTACACTGTAAAACAAACACACAGGCCTGTTTGGGATCAGCAATAGTGAAAACAAAAAACGATTCTAGAAATGACTTTTTCTCTCCTGCTTATTGTCCAAAAAATTTTGGAGCTTTGTTCCCTCTTCAAGACAGACTATGATAAAGGGAGTAGTCATAAAGAAAGTTAACCTTAAACATAACACACTTCTAAAAGCAGCTGGTGTTACACTCAGAAATTCATGCTTCATTAATGGTAGATGGGGATGAAAAAAAAGGAACATTGATTTAGGCTGTAATTGTGTGCTATAATCTGTGAAAGTATCGCTGTTGAGATGACCAGCCTGCAAATCACTTCTTCTAGTCTTTCTGCTGCCATCCGTATTAAGCTACCCATCATACTTACTTCTGATGAACCTCTCTTTCCCATGGTCGTGAGCCTATTTGTTGCATCCTATTTCACAAGGAAGCTTGCGAACACTGCACAAACTGTACATGCTCAACTATTTTCCTTGAACGACAGTTAATGTGTCTGTTTGTGAATCTTCCTAGGCAAAGAAGCAGATAGTTAGCGAAAGCCTTCAGGCACTGTGGCATAGTGCTGTAATGCTTCAAAGTCAAGAGCCCACCGCTGGTTGCTGAATTCGTAATGTCAAGGCAAGGGCTGAAGATGCCACGCACTGCCCAGACAGAGGAAGGGTTGGCTCCTGCATCAGGTTTCACCAGCAGTCTGAGCACTTATTACTCACAAGAAGGAATGAGGAGAAGGGTGCATCCAGAATCCTTTTTCACAGATAAGCCTGAAAAACCTCCCATCGGAGGAAGATCCAAAAGTTTGATTTCTAAAGAAGTACTTTCCTGTGGCTATTCTAAACTCACCTCCTACTAGTGTCTTTGAGTACCTACTAGTCCTAGTATTGTGGGATTTAGTAAACAACAGTTGTAGGTTCATCTCACCTTCTGCCTTTAAACCTCAGTCTGTCCCCCGCCTCAGACTTCTCTGCTGTGACATGACTCCCAGCTTTTCAGTCTCTTCTCATGAGGCAGCTGCTCCATGCTCAGCCACGGTGCCTTGTCTCCGATCTTCTGCTTCCAGCTCACCTCCTGTCTCTGTAAGTCTTCTCTTTTTGAGTACTCAGTTGTCTAGGAAAACTATAAATTTACTGTCCAGTTCCCATCACTTGGTGGTCAGATTATTATTTTAGAAGGAGGGAGCCTAAGAAGGCCTCCAAAGGGCCTCAACTTCCTAGTGGACATTGCTACATGAAAGCTGTATGGCAGCAATGGCAACCCACTTTCACCTTTTTCAAGACGAATGCCAGAACATCAGCTCTGTGCATCTTGAACCACCTTTGTCAGGAGCCACCTGAGTTAACCTGGCAACAGCAGGCACTATACAGAAGATTTTATGTCAAATTTTGGATGTTCAGTTTGCCTCAAACCCTCAAGTTAAACAGGGATTTTCTGAGCCTTTTTCCTGAATTTAAGCACCTATATTCCTCTTAAACATGAATGCTTTGTTGCATGCTCACAGCCTTGCCTATTGTGCATGAAATAACCATAATGATTTGATATACTGAAATGCTAAGAATAAATATACAAATTTCTTCCTTCCCTAAGGCCCCTGCATGCACAGATTTAGTTTATTTCATAATGCTCTCAACTTTTCTCTGGCAGCTGTGCTCCAGAACATTTTTGGCATGAACACTTACTTCTTGGCAGTAATACAAACTTTTATTAGACTATATATATTATTTATTTTCAATTGTTCTAGTTTATTATAAAATGCATGTATGTCTCTCCCAGTTCTCTTTCAGTGGATTATGGTCAAAATGCTTAATTTCTTCCATTAACAGACTAGGCACGTCCACACACGTTTTTCTTATATTTAAAGATCTATTCATTTATCTGCTTCAAGTGCTTTTGCTCATAAAGTGTAAGACAACTCTGAGAAAAACCTCATTTCCTTCTCAGCTAAATCAGTCTGTTAAATTTGCTCTCTTTTTCTTTGCCAGCATACTCTATCCTTTGCTGGATATGTCTATTATGGTGATTAAGTGGTGTGATTCCCATTCATTTGTTGATAGGCAAACTCTTTAGATAATCACAAGATGCCAAAAAATGTCATTTGTGCTGACAATATTGCAGAGTAGATTTGTAAATACTGGAAAATGAACAAAAGTATTAATTCATAGGTAGTTCCAAAATACCTTGTCATTTTTAATGTGATTCATGTTAATATGCCATATTGTCCCATGGCAGATGAGAATATCTTCCTGGACACTGCAGTATTATATCTAAGTAGTAACAGATTGCAGACATTCAAAAACAGTTATGCTTCTTATTAAGACTATGAGATCTTGGTATTACTTTCCTAAGAATTGCTCAGCTATCTTTTATTCATTTTTGCCTTGGACTTGCTTTAGGAGGAATTTACTTACCCAAAGTTTATTGAAATCTCTCTTCCTAAGTCTCTGGTTTTCTTACTCTTTTCCCTCCTTTTCTTCCTACCTCAGTGTTTCAGAATCACTGCTCCCAAGCTGAATTCTGCCTTTATTAGTAACTCTGCAGTGAGGAGGAGGAAATGTAAAAAGACTCTATGTTTGCACCTCTTATGCTCTCTGTCAAATCCTCAGCCTATTCCATGTACCTGCTGAAGAGTTTCAAAGCTACTCTCCCATCACATGCACCTTTAATATCCCTGTAAACCACCGAGTCTTCTGATTCAGATGATTCTGTTCCTTCTTTACAGAAATTTATATCCACTTTGTTTTCCCTGGTTCAATTGTTCACATCAGCCTTCATATGACATTGATTCCCTCTTTTAGTGTTATGCACAAGCTTTCAGCGGATCCACCTATATGATGGTTTCAGAGAAGGTATCTGTGTTTGAGCTATATGACAACACTGCTTCCCTCTTTTTCCTTGTTGTCCTTTCACATTAATAAAAATGTTAATTTCATCATATTTATATAATTTTATTTTAATATTTCAGATGTATTGTATATTTATTTGTATTAATGTTGTACTAATTGCATATTTTGAACTTATGAATTGTATGTTTTGTGCATTGGATCACAAAGTGTGTATTATGCCAAATAAGTCATATTGTTGATCAAATAATAAGATTTCTAAATTCTAATTGCTTACACTTCATTTTTTTTTCACTAATATGGAGACATCTAATATATTCATCAAGCTGAGATGTATTTTACCTTTTTGCTATTTATTTGATCTTATTGTTACCAGCTTTTTTTTTGCTTTAATATGAACCACTGTAACTTTTATCCTACTAGTCTTATTTGTCCATCCCCTTTCAATAATGTTCAAAAAACATTTTTTTTTATCCCTGCTTAACAACCCTATGTTGAGAGCTGAATTAGAATCATCCTCTTTATGGGACAGACAGACTTTTCAACAATTCTGAGTAGCAGCCCAATAACTGTAGTGAAAAGCCAGAGGTAGCACAGGTGTTTTCAATAATCATAAAATAAGAAAAATATTATCAGAGACAGAACTTGAGTCATGATATATTAATCATGAATTCTTTTAAAATTCTTAATTTAGAACTAAAAAATACTATTTTATGCAGAATAGTGTGGAATAAGTGTGGGGGGGGGGGACTGTAAGCCAAAAAATCAGGGAAGAAATTACAACGGAAGATATAGCAGAGGAAATAATTTCAACTATTTAAAAATAATTGTGTAATCTAATTTACTTATGAGAAACTCCTTTTGAGAGTCAATAAAGAAAAGTAATAACCTCTACAGCTGACTTTCTCCCATTATGACATACATGAGCATCATGAATCCCTCTTTGAAAGTGCCTTTCTTTCTTAACTTCAGAATAAGAAAGTAAAATGAACAGCTCAGTCTGCATGCCAAACTTACACAGCTAAGATTATGTGGGATCAATCTGGTCTAGTCCACAGAAGCTTAGAGCAAAGGAAGGCAGAAGGCTCGGGTGTTCTGCAAGAGGAGAAATGTGAAGAAGGGAAGAAATATTGGCAACTATAGGAAAAAAAATCTGATAAAAGTAGTTTAAAAAAAAAACTGTTTTCCTCAAGGGAAAACAAGTGCAGATTCAGCGCCAGATGAAGAAATTCAGGTGGAAATTCAAGAGCCAGGAAGTGGAGAGATCATGAGAGTTTGTACATGCTTGAAATGGAGTAAAGACATAGTAAGAAAAGTGGAGATATCTAAAGTGAAAAAAAAATCAATATGAGTTGAGGCATGACAGCAGTAGGTTGGCGGTGGTAGCAGTTTTGTATGCAGATATAGGAAGTAGAGATAGGCAGGTTGTACGTATAGGGACAGGTGTCCAGACAAGTGAGGGGACATGAACTGAGGTTGTTCTTAGAGAAAGGAGATAAGAGAAGGCATAAAGAGGGGAGAAGAGATAGGGAGGAGTGATAGGAAGGCAGAAGTTAGGAACTGCAGAAGGAAGAGATTAACAAGGATGGAAAAAATGACGTCTAAAGGGGAGTGTAGGGTAGAAAAGAACAACATGGAGAAGAGTAGATGCCATGTAGTAGCTGAAGGTTTTGGACAGGTGGAGAAGGTCACATGCATTCAGAAGGACTGAAAAATACTGTAAGAACACAGATAATCCAAACCACACCGATCTTGGGCCACTGAGGAGTGCTGTCCTAGGGAAGAAAAATGTCCAGGTTGCACTGTCAAGAGGAGAGTAGTAAGTGAAGACATCAGATAAGAAGTGCCACCCTGTGCAGGTTGCTCCTGAACAACTATTAGCTCTTCAGCTGAATCAAAGAAACAAAGCTAAAAACATTTTCTCAGTTGTTGCAGGACAACTAACAATTGTATTACAGTGATTTACAGATGAAAAATAATAATAGATTGACTCCTTATGTATTCTCTTAATTTTACTAATGGTTCTTCTTAGGATAAATATAGATTACTATTTACCTAGCAATATAAATTAAATTAGTATAACACTATTATTTCCCTCCCTCTCCTCTCATCTTCCAAAAATGGTAAGAGAACTATGACCTTATAGTCATGATTATGTCATGATTTCTGTTATTATTTTAAGAAATTTTACTGCAGTTAGGACAAAATGATGATAAGCTGAAAGAAAGGGCGTCAGTGATAAAGACATTACTACTATGTGTGGAAAAGCAGAAATATAACAAACGGAACACGGTTCCTTTCATTTTTCTTTTCTAGTCTAGTGTAGGAGTTTTGCAGCACAAGAACACAAACTGACTCTGAGCATCTTTTTCTTTCTACCAGCTTGCCTACAGGATTATGCTGTTGAATATTAGTTAGAACTGAAGATGATCTGTATGGAGGAGGTTTTCAAATATTCAAACTGGATTTCAGGTATCCTGGGTTTTATTGATCCTCGATAGAAATTGGGTGCAAAAATACTCTCTTCACTGTTAAAAATCTCCTCAGTTTGTGTGTGTAAGTGTCTGCGTGTGTGTGTGTATGTGTATAAATATATATACATTTATACTTTTATATATATATAAAATAAGATGTGCTACTTTCAAATAACTATAGGAAAATCAGTATCTCAGTCAATCAGAAAAGATATTGCTGTAATTGAAGTGAAATAGAAGGATCACATTTTTCTTTTGCCCTTAAGCTAAAGTAATATGGATCTAAAAGCAAGAACAAGGACATTTCATGCTATAAATTTTAGTAGCTTTAATTAATAATAATAAAAGCAATAAGTAAATTACTTTGATCAATCATGAGCAGAATATCTAGTTTTCTCCCCAGATCATATCCATTTGGAAAGCAATTTGAAAAAGAGTCAGTTTAGGTTATGAGAAATTTAGCCAGACAACTGCTTGTATAACTCATTTGGCATGTGTTAGTTTTGTAAATTTATACATTGAGAGAGAATTTTCAGTACTGGTAGGCAGTTTGCCATTTATTTCTTTGTTTAATAATCCTTGATACTTGAAAGGGAAAAGGAGAGGGATATTAATTTTTTTTCCTTATGTGCTTTACAATGCTGTTTCTGGGCATGTCTTCAAAAATTTGTCATGGTAATTGTCCTTTTTCAGGGTGCACAAGACATTAGGATATTTCTTCTCAACTTCAGCATGTAGCATTTCTTAATTAACTTTTCTATATTGTGTCAAGTAACATATTTCTTTTAGTTTGGCTTGTGGCTCCTATTTTAGCTATTTGGTAACACAGTGATAAAATTTTACAATTAATACATTTTAAGAAGTAATTCTTTTGAGTAACTATATATGACCCTCTTACATGTACAGATGTCTTTCAATCTACTTCTGAGAACTAGAAACCAAATAAAAAACAGTGAATGCTAGAATCAGGAAGAAGAGGTTCATATTGTGTAACAAAAGTAACTTCATAGGTCCCTCTGCCACTGATCTCTTCAAATGCACTGAGAGCTCATTCCTGAAAAGAAAAATGTTTCTATTGTCTGGTGTTCTACTTTTTGTGCAGCCTAACTGAACAAAATAGGCTAAAACGGAAATGAACTATTTCTTCAGAGCAGAGAGGAAGCACAGGAGGTTCCTGAAAGACAATGATTCTGATGACTTTAAAAGAACTTTTAATATCATGGGGAATGATAGAGTGGTAATTAACTATTCCACACCTAACCTCCCCTCACATGGCCTGTCAGATTTACAGATGATAACTTTAATTTCTTGACAAACTAGCTATTTGCTAGCTTTTATTGTTGGGACTTACCTAAGAAATAAAATATCTTAAATTGGGTGAGCTCAACGAATTATTTGCACTAAAAGATTTTTTTTTCCAATTATATGTATTTTGACTGACAGATTTTTTTCTACTCAGTTTGGACACTGTCACACATTACATGCCAGAGAGCCTTGAGAAGATCTTTTCCATCACAGACCAAACATAAAGGTTAATGCAGGCTGCTTACATTATGTCAATGACAACTTTGTTGAAGTTCCTCAAACAGCAATCTGTTCTAGTCCACTGATATTCTGTGGTGGTACCAGCAAAATTTGCTGAGGTAATGACAATGTGCTCTTTGCAAGAATACCAATCAGTATTACTTAACGAATTTCATGGAATTGTTTGGGATATTCTTGTCCAAATGGCATGAATCATTTCATGTGCATTTTGAGTAAAGACACTTAGATATATGGGCATTCTGCTGATGTAGACTGTAGTTCATAAAACTAGAAACTTGGTATGATCAAGGTGGTATTGGGTAAAGCCATGCTTAAAAATTATCTTTTAGCATTGACAAATTTGTTAGCTAACAACAAATGTGAACAAATAAGTAATAAAATAATAAATAATACATGAATAAAAAAAATTAAAAAATAACAGAATAAATTCTGTTCTCTAGGAGATCAATTTGGACATTTGATGATTTAAAAGCCATGGGTTTGTTTCATCCTGATCAATTGTATCTCAAGCAATTACCTGAGTAAAGAAGTAGATAATGCAGAAAAGGCATTACTAAGATTTGAAATTAATTTGACTATAGAAAGTTCAGATCCCAGGCATGTTCATGAGTTGTTTTCTTTCTCTTTTGTTCGCAAAAGGCTAGGGGTATAAGCCTGATGACTCTTTATAAGGCATCCTACCTACTATAAAAATAATGTTCCGGAGCATTTTTTGACCAAAAGTTGGTAATATACATAATGGAAGTTCCTGTGAAATGGAGTATGAGTTGATGAGTTAAATATATATATATGATACCGATTTTCCTTTTGGTCAACACAGAAGTTCAGCACCAAAAAGAAAAAAAAAAGAAAAAAAAAGAAAAAAAAAAAGAGTATTATCTGTGATATAGGTATAAAAGAAAAGAAACCAAAGCCTCTACTGGGAAAACTAGAAAAGAAAGAAGTGAAGAAGGAAAAGAGAAAGAGATGGCTTATGCCAGGACCCCGCGGGAGCCTAAGGCTCTGCCGGCTCTCCCTGCCGCGGCGCGGTCCGGGTCCCAGTGCCCGGAGCAGCCCCGGCCGCGCTGCGCCGCCCTGCGCTACTCTGCGCGGCCCTGTGCGGCTCTGCGCGACTCTGCGCGGCTCTGCGCTGCCCTGCGCGACCCTGCGCGATTCTGCGCGGCTCTCCTCGCGCGGGTTCCCCAGGGACTGCGCCTTGCCGCGGGCACCACGGCCCGCGGTTCCCCGCCCCCCGGGAGCTGCCCCACTGCTCCCTGACAGCTTCAAGATAAGCTTAAGACAGAGAAAATAAACAACATCCCCGTTAGTAGTTGCTAATCTTAAACAGTAGTCGGTAATGCAGATACATGAGTCTTTATATAAATAATGTACTTGCAGGATCAGCCAGAACTGCCTGCAGGGAAAACACTCTATCCCCTAAGATGTCACTTTTTCAACATTTCTGGCAGCAGTTTTGCCTTGAAATCTCAATATTTATTAAAATTTCCTTTCCATGTACCCTAACATACCACCATAATTCTAGTTCTAAGTTTTGTTTTGTTTTATTTTTTTTTCCTCTCTCTCCATTGTTATTTCTTCGAAATTCACATTCAGGGTCTTCTGCTAACATTCTTACTTGCTGCATTATTACATGCTTAATGTACAGTAATGGCAGATGTGCAAAAATTTATCAACCAGTCAGCATGCAGTACATATAATACATTTAAACCTCCTTTGAAAATAAATTCTGTTCACTAAGAGAAAAACATAAAGTACTTTCTACCAATTTATAAACTAAATTGTTAAAATTAGTTATAGCAACCACATTTGTTATAATAAAGATCTCCATGGGAAGCTAATTCAGAGACAGAATTATGAACTATAATTTAATTTGTGGAAAAACAAAAAGATATATAATGGAATGAATGATGAACAAAACTGTTAGCAATTGCCATTAAATACAAACCCACACACATTGCAAATTTGTGGAATTTGTGAGAGGACTCTTCTACTTTAGGGAAAAAAAAACGAAATCAATGACTTTCTTAAAACCTCATGCTCTCAGAGTTTTCAGTTTGTGTTTGAAACACAAAACTAATAAACTTTTAAAATGTGTATCTCTGAGTGCATTATATGTACAAAATGGTATACTTGGCTAAAGACATTGATCCAAAGCAGTAACTTGTTTTCATTCCTCTAGCTGATTTCCCTCCATCTCGTTTCAAGTGAAGTTTCAGTTCTTCCATTTGGAAGTGACATTTCTCTTCTCCCTGGAGAAGCAAAATTAAAGTCTATCACTCATGAAATTATCTCTTTGGTTGCTCACCTCTTGTAAAAAATGTCCTTAGAAGGAAAAATCTGTGTTGAATCATCTGAGCATTATCCTGCCATACTACCTGTGTTACAAACCATTTGTTAAGCATGAAGAGTCACACTGGGCTCTGTGCAGAATATAAAGGAGACAGAAACACTGCTGCCAAGGAATGTGTAGAGTAACCTTCCTTTACTGTGAAGCACATGGGATCTTAGCCTAATATTTGCCTCCTATATAATTCCTTTTATACTAATTTGAGTTTTCTCATCATGGCAACAGTTAGATGAAATTGTTCCTTTCCAAGTCAGTAGTTCCTGAACTTATTTTCCAGAATTTCAGATATAATGGTGCTTGACTGTTTTTCCATGTCTATTCCTTGTTCTCTGCCCCAAACTTCTGCTTCTTAAAAGCTTCTTTTTTCACTTTTTTCATTTGCTCTTTCATTGCATTCATCAGAAGAAGAAATATTTACATCAGAATAAGAACTGCTTCCAATTTTTTCACTATTTTCCTATTTTTCCTCAGTGAGAAAACTTTTTAACACAAGTCAACATCTGTGACACTTCTTCCTCTTCCTTTTTTTTTTTTTTTTTTTTTTTTTTTTTGCGTCACTACAAGCATAGCAGCTGCTGTCTGCCAAGCGGTATGCAAATCATATTACAAGAAGCCTTCTTTCAGCTTGCAGTTTTGACCTCCCTGATTACTATTTTCCTCCTGAAGGAGCTGTGCAATTGGGTAGAAAAAGGTTTTCTCTGGCTTGCCTCCGGCATTTTTGCCCACAAGTTAGTTTTTTCTATTCAGACTACCATATTACCTTCTGCAGAAGGCATGTTGTTCTAAGTTGCCTGCAATCCTCAGCATTCAGCCTCTATCCTATTCTGTGAATTTCTTTATCTTAAGTTTCCATATTCATTCTGCCCTTGTCTCTGAACATTTCACTTACACAAGCTGTTTAGATGTTATTCTTTAGGGTTTAATCTGTTCCTTTGACAAATGTCTCACAAAGCTTGGATGCACAAGTCCTGTGAAAGCCCTGTCCAAAGTTACGAAGCTTTTACCAAATCTTAATGTTTGTAAAATTACACATATGATAATATGGTTTTCGCCTCTGTAATTTGTACAGCTTTTTTCTTTCTGATAAATGCACTATCTCTATGGAGACATTTTTGGTTTAAGATGACCTAATTAAACAGTTTTTCCACTTTCCTCAGTTTGGGACTCTATTCCTGTTAATTATATCATTTCCTGTCATATGAGTCACCTACTTAAAGAGCTGCTTTTCTTTCTTGCTAATCACACTCATGTCTTTTGTTCTGTTTTTCACTATACATGTTTCATGTTTGTTGGGTAATAGCATGAAAGAGCTGAATGCTTCTGAAAAACCCAGTCTCTATATTGCTTATTAAGTCTACTCTTACTACTGCTAGTGAAGCTATGAGCAAAAACATTGATCCTTCCTCCAACTGCTTCAGCTCTTTTTTTTTTACAAGTTCTTTATAAATTACCACAAAACCGTCTCCACTAACCTAAAATGGTCCTTTGGAGTTTTTTGTACATAATTGGCCCCACCAAAGATTATTATGGGATAAGCAATATTCTTCCCTCTGCAGGGGCGATGTAGTCTGAGAGAGAAACAGAAGAACGCCCACTAACTATCATAAAAGCAAGGAATACATTGTAAGGTAATTCAACATCTGTGCTCTAATTACAATATTAAAGGTGGCCCAAAGTGCTTCAGATATGTATGTGTTACAGTGAATTTGCCATTGTAAAAAAAATAGGTCTATTTGGTGAAAAATATATATACTTAAACAATATATAAGAAAATATAGAAGTATATATGAATAGTTTTTAGAACTAAGACTTGTTGTATATATAATAATGTGTATATACTACCAAGATCTAATTTAAAAAATGTTAATGAGCCAAATCCATGAAATGTAGGTTTTTATTATAATTACTTGTATGGGTTTGTAGACCTTTAATTAAGGGAGGGGGAAACACTGTTATCAATTCCTCCCTTGTTCTTCTCAGCTCATTGTAAACATCTGAGGCATTTAATTCTACTCCTTTTCAATAAATACAGATTGGCTGATGGTTTTGGGTTACTAGTATAAACTACCAGCTTTTCAGTATAGTAAGCAAGGAAAATGAGGCAAGATATTCTGAAAATTTCAAAAATATTTTTACATTTTACTTGCTAGATGAAGCAGGGATGAATCAAGAAGGAAAAATGGATGTGTTTGTTGGAATTGGCATACATTATCTACAAACAACCATATTCATTCAGGTTGAATTAATGTAAGAAGACTTTGCCTGTTGCACTATTAAAAATACTCTTCAACCTCAATTTTGGATATTTTAACCCCTGGTAATTCAACTACAACAGCCTGCTTTTTCTTTTATATATTAAAGAGTCATTAATCTTCATTGCAAATGCACACAGGTGCTACCTTGCTCACATCGCAGGTACCGAGGTCATTTTAATTATCTTCCTATATTTGTTCATAACCAGATGGATAGCTGGTTGGAAGCTCTTTGCTTAGTAAATTAAACGTTACGGATCTAGGAGTAATTGCCTTCTTTAGTCTTCTGCAGTCAGAAAAGAATGGAGTTCATTTACAAGTTCTGTACTAGTAACTTAAAAGACACAGGAACTGCCACTTTTAAGTACTAAATTCATAAAACTTAAAGCTAGAGGAGATGATAGCAAAATAATGGAGCCAGATTCACTGTACATCTCAGGCCATTGGATTCTGCACATTTGACTCACGTGTGGAAGTGAATAGAATCCTCATAATTTAAAAGTCTTTAAAGCTCTTTGCATTTAATTTCAGCACTTCTAATAAGGTCTAGATTAAGAAAAAAACACCTTTTTGAGCAAGAATAATTCATAAACACCACTGACTTTGATCAAGAGAGATCTTTGATTCTGCAGGAAATAGTTGACACAAAGACCGTGTGCCTTAGGGGATCTCGAGCTAGGCTAACTGGAATGAGTTTCCCCTGACTTTGCAGCTCCCTTATTCAAGTTTAAGCACATACAGACTTGAGTAAACAAACACATAGTTCCAGGAGCACTGGGAGTAATCAACTGTTTATCTTCTCGTCATTATCATCATTAATCGAATTAGCAATCAAAAAAGGTACAAATTTCCACTGAACCCTTCCATGCAGCAGGGGACGTATAAGGCTCTTTCCTCGTTTAATTCTTTGGTACCTAATCAAATATAAGTTCATGTCATAATTTTCCCCTCATTAGGTTGCATACTGTTTTCCCTCTTCTACATGGCCAGATTTTAATGAAGTTCTTTAAGAATTTCTTTCATAATTTCCACCTTGTTGCCAAATTAGCTTGAAATCAGTCAACAGATTCAAAAGTTATTAGAAGTTCAAGAGCAGATGTGTCAGACAAGCATATCATGATGAGATAGTACAATCACATAAGTCTTTATTCTAAAAATAAGTTCAAAAGGAAATACAGGACATCTATACACTTATTAAAATTAATGAGCAATATTCTATTTTGATTGAGGATCAATAATTTTCCCATATCGATGTCAAGTAGTTATCCTTCTTGTTACTGTAATCTAAAAATAATATAATAATACTAGTCATAGCTGTTTAGGATTCTGAAGAAGCCCTACATAAACAGTAAGTATATGCTGATATGTCATTTTCTGCACCAAAAAAAAATTTTGAATTAGAAAGAGTGCATTTAGATCTATGTGCTTAGATTGGATGAATTCTGTTGTGTCTTCTAAAAACTTAATGAAATCTAGCATAAACAATTAATAATTTTGAACTTTCTCTTTGGCTACTTGGCTAAGTGTTACAGCTATTCCTAGGATAAGGTCCAGAAAAGATATTAATTTTGAATCAAACATAAAAGGAAAAGAAAAGGCTGGAAAAATTAAATGAGATATCTCTTTTGAATATTTATTATATTTATCATCAGTTACAGAGAACTGCAGTGCCTTATTGATGTCAAAACAAAAACACACCTCAGAATTTTAACTTATACAGTGAAGAAATGTTCTATTGTAGGTCAGTTTCGCATTTGTTAGGGTTCATTTGCTATGAAAAAGAGCCAGACTGCATGATCCACACTATTACCAGATAAATGTTTGGCCTTTTTTACTGATGGACGGTAAACAAAAGTCTTTTGGAAGTCTTTTAGTCTTCTTAAGGATTAAAGCATACAGGAACCCCATAAATATTTACCTATCATCACAATGGGGACAGAATGATTAGTGAGTCCTACATAGTTAAACTGACCTGAAGTATTCAGAACTGAGCTCTGACGTTATGTAAAGTTACTGAATCTGAACCTCAGCTTCTAGGTGGTTTGCTCATGTTCACAGAGAAATCAATGGCAGATCTGGGAAATATATTCAGATTTTCTAAGAGCAGATACATCCCTTGAATCCACCTAAAGCTCCTGCAGCAGACACTAAGAAACAGAGACCAAGAAACAGGTATCCAGAATGATACTTGGTAGAAAACTGAACTTATAGGGGATTATTCTTGCTCTCCTTCAAGGTTCATTCATATCTATTTGGATACAGGTCAATACTCTCTCATAGTTTAACTAAGAGGAAGGAATGCATCTAGAAAAACATGGAAGATTTCTAAGGTAGTGGAGCTGTACTGGCAGAAGATCTGCATGATCTTTCCCACACTGAGGCTTTCTTCAGTGTCTAAACAGGCATATAAAAGCCAAGAAATTCAACAGCATTCTAAACTATGACTTTCTGAGGAGGTTCAAGGCACTCATAAGGTTCTGTCTTAATTCTCTGGATTCTCTCTTAAAATTAAGGTAGAATCTACCTGGTGATAACTCACGCTTTAAGTCATAAAAGTAGGATTTTTTTTTATCTTTCTTAACACATAGCTTCCTTAATGGCATCTGAAGTCTTTTGTTCCTTTTAGATTAAGATATTTACCTTTCAATTCTATTTCCTTCACTGCTGTTTCAGAAAGTAGACTTTCTAATGGTAATAATCCTGGTGAATGGGCTGCAGGAGCTGACAGTCCCGTGTTACATTTCCCTCAGTTTTTCTGTCTGTCAAGATAACAGTTCTCTGCCAATCTACAGTTTTTTGCCAAATATATTTTTCTGCCCAATCCTCCATTAAGATGATTTTCAAGTAAAATGATGAGAAAAACAGATAAAACAGAGGCACTAGGACAATTAAATGTACTTACATCAATTATTGAAGCCTTATAGAACACAGACTGTCTGGATACTTTTTAGTCTATTTGAAAGCAAAAATCGTTTAGAGATTAGTGTTTATCTCTTTTAGGCTTAAGGAAGAACTGTTTTTCCATCATTTAGCTGAACTCAAGGCTTCTTCTTGAGGTGTCAATGTCATACCAAATACAGTGTGACTTGAAAGAGATGATCTTTATTACACAACCATCTGACTTAATTCTACTTCTATTGATTTGATTTCAGCCTGCTAGAAATTAGGCCCATAATCTAACCTAGTGATCTGGGTCCTTCAATAAGCAGTAGAAAAAGAATGATATTTCTAGAGGGCAATTTGTCCCACTTATCTTAGATATTTATATTAAGGTGAACAGAAGCACTTTTGGAGATACTTATCCTGTTGGATTTACTTTGAGTAAATATTGAATCACATAGGTAATGATCATTCCATATTTTTTTCTGAGCAAACCATAACTCTTCTTTCAGATCCCTGCTTCAATACATATTGCCGTAGTAGCCAAAAAGAAAAGAAGTGGAGAAGAAAAAGGAAAGCATGGTGAAATACCTTGCCATTTTTGTCCAACTTTAAACATGTGAAGTTCTGAATATTTTTGATTGATTTTAGTCAATTGCACAGGGCAAATTTCTACATACAACAAAGTTCACAGTCAAGGTTCACATTTCAAACCTTTAACGCAATTCAAAGGCACTAATCAGAACCTGGCTCATTACTCGGAAGTAGGTCCAGTTCACCAGGCAAATGGGTATGGTTAAGGTGAGCAGCATCTGCTGCATAGTCAGTGATGCATGAGGAAGTGACAGTGGTAGTCGCCTTTCCAGCTACCTTGAGTTGCCTGATCCAGATTATCCCCTTTCCGCACTGGGTTGCTTAGGGACAACCCTCACCACTGCGGGACGTAAGACTTGAACCTGGGCCTCTGTGTTCGGAGCAAGAGGTTGTACCCACTCCGCCTTTGCCATGGCTTCTCAGTGAGAGCTGCTTAGATTTCTCCAGTAACGTTGATTCATCCGTTGTAGCCCCCTTAATGGGAAGACAGCTCAAGCACCGGCAACAAACATTATAGAAGGAAAGAGAGCATTAGATTGTTGCAGTAGATTATTACAGAAATAAGACTATATAATGCAAAAATTAAAGATAGTTGTCTCATTTCTTCACAGAATAATGGGAAGCTGTAGAAGCACCTCAAAGCTTCCTCACTACCATTATGCAATGTCCCTGTTAGAAAGTCATATAAATACAGCTATAGGAATTCTTATTGAATAATACTATAAACGTCTATGAAAATATTACACCTTGAATAATGGCGGTAGTATACGACATCTATTCATATCAAAAACAACAGTTTAATTAAAAAGAAAACTTCATCTTTTTTTCTTTAAAGAAAATTCCTAGAAACCACAACTTTCTGAATATTAACATCAGAAACTCACTGTTTAATATAATATGTCAATAATAATGAAAATACATCTTGTAATGGAAGAAGCAAGGCACTGGCAGAGTAAGAATTAGCCTGTATGAATAGCAAAAGGCAGTTAAATGAGAAACATATTTCTTACTGCTTTTATTAAATTAAACAATCAAACTATGGCACTTTGAATGTTTGTACTCTTCCTTTTAGATCACTAGCAATAGATCTTTATTCTTTATTCTTTAAATTTTACATAATTTGCTTAGTGCCACAGTTTTATTTTGTGGTATAGGAACACATGTTACATCTTCTGTGGCTTTCTGGTATATGTGTTGCCAGCTCCTGTAAGTTATCTGGAGCCTTCCTCCCTTCGCTGTTTTTTCTTAAACCTCAACACTTGGAGACCAGGAATGAAAACAATTCCAAACAAATTCCAATTTTAAGCTAAAAAGACAAAAAGGACTCTTGGCTGTAAAGAATAGTTTGAAAATAATATACAAGTATACGTTCAAATTCAAATCCCACGAGGCAAATAAAAATAATTATGTTTAAATTTTTAAGCATTGTTTTGGATGTTGAGGATAGACTTAACCCACACTTTCTTAGCATGTGGAGCTGGCAAAGCCATAATACTATCTGTCCCTATCAGAGAAGAAGTCCCTATCAGAGAACAAATGGGGTTGTTTCATTCAGCTATACTACAACTCGGAGACGAGGCTTTACTGAAACAACATGTTGTCTCTGAAACTCAATTTTGTCTTTTTTTTAAAAAAGTAATATAAGATAGAAAAGAGAGAATTCATTTGTCCTTGAGCATAATGCTGATATTTGGCTCATGAAAGAGCAGCCATCAGTTAATGCACGGCAGTGCAATGGGAATAACAGAGGTAGCAATTTTGAGCATTAGTATTAAAACTCGTATAACAACAGACAGTGCAAGGGAGAAAAATTATTATGAAATATATGTAAATTTACTGAACTGGTCCCAAGAGGTTGTAGTGACCTGCCTAGGAATATGATTATTTTTCTTAACAACTGTCTCACATCATCTAAAGATGATGGAAGGACACATCAAGGGCACTGTATCATATTTTTAAGTGCTTGATTTTAATGCTTATTTCCCTTTTGTTTTTCCATAATGCTTTTGAAAAGAACATTTGCTTCTATTGTAGATAGGATTGTTCTATTGTCACATTGCCAGTTGATGTAAAAAGCATTTCTAATAAATATTCAAAATTAGAAACTGGAGAGGAGTTGCTTGCAAACAGGTATAGTACAGCAGGAGGAAAAGCCTTCAAGACCTCATGAAAAAATGATTTAAAGAATGAATTACAAAATACACAATACTTAAATGAGCTGGCCTTCTGCCATCTTATTCACCGGCTGCAGAAGAAGACAATGCTCTAGCAATAAAGGAGGCAATGAGAAGGTTGCTTCTTCAGGAGCTAGTGCTCTGTTACTGCCTCTGCACAGCTTAGCACTGACCTAAGTCAGTGTTATGCCATGATTACACCATTTTTTTCCACTCAGTACTTCTGGAGCTCTCTCCAAGAGGGCACTCCTCCATGCTGCTCTGCTTGGTAACTTCCCATTGGATTCACCTACTCTTAAGCAAAGGGAAAAGTTTAAGTGGATGGCAGCACCTAACCTCACACATCTTTTCCTGTCTCAGTTTCCCCATCAATTTGTCTAAGTATATCCTTGAGGGATCTTTCTCCCATAATTCGTTGTTCATTCTCCCTGGTCATCTGGCTTTGACCTAAGTGTAGGACTAAATACCCAGTTGTGAAGCACCATTCCCTGATCAGCCCTTCTGTTGTAGAGATCCTCTTTGATTCATAGTTTTTCTAAAGCCTGCCTCCTGCAAGTTGATCTTTTTTTCCCTTCTCTTGCTCAACCCTTTCAACAATCCACCTCTCCCTCTCTTCCCCTTCCCCCCCCTCCAGAAAATTTGGGAAAAGGGGAAACAAAACAGCTTCTCTTCATTTCGTTTAAGCCAACATCCCAAGGTAGTTTCACCTGAATAGGGCAGCACTAAGAGAGAATTAAAATGTGTGCTGTTGTGATCTGGTAGCTATGCAACTCTGCACGGATAGATTGCCCATAATAAGCAGGATCCTAACAAAAGTGGGCATGTCTTAAGTTGCCCCTGAATAATCATGGATACAGAATTCCCAGGAGTTAGCTCTTTCTGTGCATTCACACTCTGCTCCTTGCTGGTAATCAGTTCATAGAGCCCAGTGGAACCTCGACTGTAGGAAAGGGTGCTGGAGACTTGCCTCTTGGTTTCTGCTTTGTGCAGAACCATTTTTGATATCGAAGAATAGCACAGAGTGCCAAACGCAACCTTGTGGCCCCAAAGTGAGGGCTGATGTGGCACCAGCTCACCCATCCCATCATGATGGAGAGATGCGAGAGACTAGGAAGAGCACAAGGCTGCAATACGAATCCTAACACATGCAAAAAGTTTCTCTGTTGGTCAAATTGGTACTAGAGGTTGGATGTTTTTAGTAAAACCATTATGAGCCAGTAGCTGGTTTAGCACTGTTCCACAGACTCACAGAGTTCAGGTGCAGAACCCTGATGGTTCTGAGTTTTTTCGGTGAGACTCCAATATAAAATACATACATGAGCAGGGAAATTTCCACTAGTTTTTATGGTGGAGCTGAAACTGAAAAAAACACCAAGCGAAGTAAAGAGAAATCACCGACTGATGCCCACTGGGTGGTGTTTGCTCAGTTTTGCTTCCTGTTGACCAGTACATACAGAGGAGTGACTGTATCTACAGCGTCAAACAGATTAGACTGTTAGATCAATGCAGCATAAACCAAATTGTACTTACTTGTGAAGCAGCCAATATGCAGTAACCAAAGGGATTACACATTAATTAGGGAAATTCCTAATTCCTGAGCCAGTGTAAAGAAAAGCAAGCCCTAAATAAAAATTAGTCACTAGTCATAAATAAAAAATAGTCACTGTCAGCAAAATGAATAAAGTCAAACACATATTAAAAAATTTTCCAGCAATGTCACTACCTAGCAAGGATTTTTTCCTTTGTGTTTACCAACAGAAAACACTTCTATCAATATTTTAGCATTCGATTCAGACACTAAAGTATACATTTTAATATGCATTTTCAAAAATGTTACTATGTTAAGAGGAAAACCAAGTGACATTTTTTTAAAGGCAAAATAAGAAAATAGACTCATGGGAAGCATATAGATGTTGTTGACTTTCATCTTTAACAGCAAGTTTCATTGGAGAACAGAGAAGAAGGTAACAATTTTAAAATAGATGATATTTTGGGAAGCACTTTATGCCAGTGTATGTTAAGAAAGTTGGGGCCCATTGCAGGCAATGTTGCAGATTGATAAAACAGGGGTATATTCTATTACTATTAGACATTTTTGAAAAAAAATCTTTTCCTTCCTTCCTTCATTTCTTCCTTCCTTCTTAACTTTCTTGTTTTCTTTTTCCTTTCTTCCTTACTTTTTCTTCCTTCTTTCTTTGTTCTTCTTTCTTACTTTTTCTTTTATTCCTTTCTTTCTCTTCTCTTTCTTTTCCTGTCTTCCTCTTTTCTTTCTTTCTCTGTCTCTATTTCTTTCCTGATGAAAAAGAAGGTTTTGGGGGTTAAAATGGGGGGTTACAGACCATAATTTCAATTAAGGGCCAAATAAAGTCCTTTATATTTTGTTTACAGCTGAAAAAAAAAGAGTGTATGTTTAAATATTACTTTAAAATGTTACTGCTTTCTTGCTATTTAATCTTGCATTTTTTAACCTCAAAAACAAAGTTTACTAAAGAATCCAGGTAGATCCAGGTAGAGTTAGTCATTTTTTTCTAAGGAAGAAGAAATACAGAAGGTGCCGTCTATCCAAACTAATCTGTGTTCTGACTTTAATCCAGGCTGGATGTGAAAAAATAAAAAAGTTTTTCTTGTTTCATGATAGAGGCAGATTTCATGTAAGTATGACCCACTATTTCCCCAAGTTTCCAAGTTCCAAGCAAAAATTCAATCAGTGTAAGACTCATGTGCTGCTATCTCTCTCTTTTTGGTGGAAGAATAGAATAAAAGCTTTTGTACATCAATAGATGTTTTTAATTTAAAAAGCTTGGCATCAGTTGCCGAATAGGCAGTACTGAACTTCTAAATGTCTTAACTATCCCCAAAAGCATGAACAAGTGAAGTGAATGGCCATATCTAATTTATTTGTACCCTGATATCTAAGAAGCACTGGTAGAGACAATGCCGGATTAACAAGGATACATTTCTTTCTTCACTTGCCTTTCATGATTATTCTTTTCTGCACAGGTGGCAATTTTGCTACAAACTGTGCATTAATGTAATCGCATCAAACAAAGGTTGAGACTTTAAATAAGGAAATTCATGCTGCTGTTTTCTTTGTCAGGAATGTAACATTCTCAGGCCAAAAAAAAATCCTAATTACCAATTTAAAGTCAATGGTTTGGACTCTGGGCCAAGATAATTATATCTAGTCTCACTTTCTTCACTCCCAGCTGAATGCATTTTTTTACAATAATTTCCTTTGCTTCACAAAATGTAGAACATATAACATTAAATTATTATTTTTAGCAGCAGAGGTGAGCCTTTGAGGTTTTAAAAATTTATTTATATATGCTTTTATAGTTCTTCTTATTATTATATGCTTATTAATAACATCTGCCCGGTGCTTAAGGCACTATTAGTCAACTGTTTAAACTTCATACTGCCTTTAACCAGAAAACTCAGCAAAGGATCTTCATTTTACTGTATTTTTAAGTTCTGTGACCTTATAAGGGAGATGTTTATTCCAACATTCATTTTCCAGATGAAACACACAGACCGCCTACATAGCAATAGCTAACTCGGATGGGTAGGATTCACTTCATTAATTTCAGTCATCCAAAACATTAGTCCAGCTAGTCATGTACTTGCCTCTGCAATCTACACAGATGTTTGGGCACCTACAGAGACAGACTTAGAGAGATGTGTAAGATAGTTGGCATCAATTATCCTTGGAAATGGCCAGTGACCATGGAAGGAATTTATGGATCTGAAACTAGAAACAGATGAAGCTAGGATCAGAATCCCAATCCATGTGATTAGCTCAGGGTGGACTTTTAATTTTCAGATAGCTAATAAAAGGTTAGATCAATCTTAGAGCATTACTACATTCTCCCCTGCAGCCTGGAGCTAATTGTGTTAATGCAGGCGCTGCACAGCAATATATCTGAATTTGTTTCCTTGTAAAAGGGCATGTACATATACATATGCAAAAATATGCGTGAGAGTACAAGTCTGCATCTAGATAGCAAGACAGCAGTAATGTTTTAAAGTAATATTTACCAGACACTCAAATTTGTTCAGTTATAAACAAAATAATGACGACTTTATTGGCCCTTAGTTGCAAATATATTGTGTAATTCCCCCATTTTTAACCCAACTGACTTTGACTATTGCTTATTTTGGGAGTTCATTAGAATAAAGGAGCTATAACTGAAGGACCTCTGCAATTCAGCAAGTACAAGAATGACATGATGAGGCTTTGAGCAAGCTGGTGTAACTCAGTTATTTCTTATGCTATGGGCTGAACTAGACCCTTGGATGCAACCATGCAGGCATGGATCTACTTATGCCCCCGCAACACATCCTTTCAGAGCTCTCAAAATTCAGATCGACTGAGTCAGATCAGTCAACTGAGAAGTTGTAGCTTCTAATGTTTTGTCTTGTCTGTAATTAACTCAGATATTTGCTGATGGAGGGCTAGTGTTACAAGTTTTCCAGAGAAGTATATTTAAGATAAAGTAACTCTTCAGTTAAAAAAATAGGTGAATCATTTGAACAAAAAGAAAGTAGTAATAATCATCATCAGAGGTTTTCACATCAAAGTTAATAGGAAGTGTATAGTCAAAATCCATGTGGCTTTGAAGATCAGCATTCTGGGACATCAGTTCTTCAGAATTCAATAGAATTGCTTCTATTTGCAACACCTGTAGTTTTAATGAGTGTACTGTTATTTTACATGTTTAAATTTTTTCTTTTTAAATTATTTTTGTTTATAGACTTGTTTTCCTTAAATCTTTGAACATCCTTATTTAGGAGCAGACTCTAAACCCATGTCCAGATTAATGAGTAGTGGTTCTCTGGATTATTCATTGACCCTAACAGAACTATATACCTGAGCAACAACAGCCCCTGTCAACAGCCAATAGTTCATTTAACACAAGGAAAGTGTTGGAAAAGATTCAGACCAGCTTTTCAGCAAGCATACACAAGGTTAACTCCTTTAGCAAGTACTGTTCATACTAGTTAATTTACTGAAGGCAATTGCTTTGTGCAAAGTAAGTGCAAATGCCTCCAAAAGCTAAATACAGAGGTTATTGTTATTTTTAATGATTGACATATTAAACAAAATATTAGGCTTGGAAATCTCTTTGCTTTTCAATCAACATGACTTATGTTTGACTTTACAATCCAGTTTTATATGGTCTCATTTCCAAAGATGATGAGCCATTACAAGGTTCCTCCAGAGGCCAGTGACAACTTTGAGTATGGCACCAGTAAAGATCAGACCATGTAAGTAACTAAATAACTTTTACACACTTAAGCTCTGTGGTCTGTATTTGAATATTATGGCCTAAGATCCCAACACCAGCAATTGATTTCTAACAGAAGATTCTTGAACTTATTAGTGAACACAAATAACATCTTACAAAATTATCTAATAACTTCTATTTTGTTTATCACCTTGCATCAACAGAATTTGACACACATGCAAACCCACAGCTATTTTACAGTTTTTCAAAAATAATTTTCTTAGTTTTCTGGAGAAAACACAAATATCCTAAAAGTCCAATAATTTTCTCTGGTGATTCTCTGTGGCACTCCCTTGTTTTAGCTAGATGAAGTTTTCAATATAAAATTGTTTTTATTTGGCCCCTCTCTACTGTGAAATATTTGTTTCCAAAAATAATTTCTAAAATGTCAAACAACATATCCCACAAAGGGAACATTTCACCTCCTTTAGCTGAGAAGCTACCTGTTAATTTATCGTTCAATTATTCCATGCAAGCCACTTCCCCTGGGATTACTTAAAATAATATTTGGGGACAAATATGTCATTAAACTAAGTAGCCACTAAGGGAAAAAAAAAAAAAACAGAATGTGAGAATATAAACAAGTTACTTATCTCTAAAGGATGCATGTTTAACATTTCAAAGGAAGGCTCAAATGCTAATAGATTTTTTTTTACTAAATAGCCTCATAAATGGCATCCTGTTAGCAGTGGGAAACTGCGTGCTACATGTTACAGCAGCAAAGACGTAAAAGGAGCAATTTATAAGCACGATTTGCAATGGTAAGAGAGCACGTCTGGAGATATGTGTGCACTTCAGCCCTCTCGTCTCAGCTCTTGCAGTGTTTCTGTAGTTTGTCAGCTATCCTTCCTACCTTCTTTCTCAGCTGCAGTCTGACTCAGTAAATGAGTGTTATCAAAGGGACTGGAGGAGGAAGAGAAGTGTTTTGTGCTATGCCCTTACTTGGAGATATTAGAAAGGGTTTTTTTTCTTACCTTTCAGTAGAGTCTGATACACTGTTGGTTGCAGTCTTAGTTTTGGCCCTTGGAATGGCTCTGCTGTTCTGCCTGATGTTAAATATCTGACCGACTTTAATGATACAGCCCACAGTTCTTAAGATTTTGATACATACCATCCACAGACTGCAGAAAAGGACACTTCAAGTGAACATGAGGACAGAAACATCGTTATAAAGCGCCTAAGCTCTCCTGCTATATTCCATATAAAACATAGGCATCCCCCACACGCTCATTTTTATATAACCCTTTCATACATTCTTCTATATCGTGATCTTAGTGAGGGAAGAGGTTAGAGAAACCTCCGCACTTCTGTAGGTGAAACCGCTCACGCAAAGTGGCCACAGTGGTAGTTAACGCATCATGAAGAGCAGTAAGTGGATGAGCTCTCTGCTTACTGTGCGATGACCGGATAAGCCATCAAAACAAACAGTACACACTTCGCTTCCGTTCCTATGTGGTCTTGGAAATTACCATCGGATACATCACCAGAAAATGTAGTGTGCTAATATGCTTCAGGAAAAAAAAAGCCTCACAAAATAATTTCCAAACAGAAGGCAAAAGAAGAAGACCATATTTTCTAGAACTAGAAATCGCTTATATTGCTTGATTTAATCAGAATTAAGGGTGCCATGGTGCTGAATTTTTCATGCAAATAGTATTTGCCCAGAGAAAAACAAGGCATAGTTGAGAACTGTCACATGAACTTCTGCAAAATTCTGAATATCTTGTCTAGGTAACAGCTAAGAATGATATTTCTGGTTTCATTTTACTCTTTCTAAGCAAGTAGTTTAGCACAGTTATGTCAATCTGCTTGGCAGAGAGGTTATGCTTAAAATCCTTCAGGCCTGGTATACTGCAGCAGATGGGTAGCAGAAGCAAATATTGCAGTTATCTGCATTTTGCCAGGTTCAGTCTTTTGATGTAAGTAAAAATCTCTCTTTTACAACCAGTGTTTCCTGGGTGTATTTTAAATAAATGCCTTATCTAAATGAAAGACAAGGGAAGAAAAAGACAATACGTTGAAACAGGATTCACAATGATAAGGCAGGTTTTCGAGAGTGCCAATTTAATGTGTCTGCTACAGGTAGTGCTGGGTGAGACAGTGGGTAGAGACAGAAAGAAGCTTGTTTCTCTCTGCCACCAAGTGTTTATAATGACATGGAGTTCGTTGCATGAGGTCATGCAGAGATACCCACCTGAGGTATCCATGACTTCTGTAATGTGCTGCGTAGGTGCAGCAGTCCTGTCATGTTTAGCAGATTGCAACTAAACCACTCAGCAGGAGCAGCAGAAAATGTGCAAATGAATACATACGCCCACCTCAGCTGCTGCTTTGAAGAAGAATTAGCAATGGATAGTACGTGCTCTGTCTTATTAAATAGTAAATGCCACACTACAGTTGTTTAACAGTCTATAAAAAGAAGAAACACCTGATGCACATATTGTGCAGTAGACAATGATGTTAGTAATAGGAGGAGTGTATTATGAAACAGAAATATCAATTAATTAAGTTCTAGAGAAAAATCATACTTTCAGCAAAAGGAAAGGCACTATTGGGATTTTTTATGGGAAAAATGCATTATTTCACAAACTTCATCGGCGCTATAATCTGAACAGATGTGTGTTTCAGCTCTGTTTCTCTGGCCTTCTCTGAAGTTCACTTTTTCCAGACAGCGAATCAACTACCATTACAATAAATTTGCCCTTGAGTGAGCCAAATGGATACTTAGAGACTGCAAAGAGTCCGTTCCATCTCCAGCTCACAGTTTAGGTCAAGGATTATAAGCACAGCAGCATACAGCCCATACCGAACATGTCTCCCGATGATGT
Source organism: Rhea pennata (assembly GCF_028389875.1). Classification (NCBI taxonomy): domain Eukaryota; kingdom Metazoa; phylum Chordata; class Aves; order Rheiformes; family Rheidae; genus Rhea; species Rhea pennata. Next base: position 48,307,068 of record NC_084663.1, on the reverse strand, counting down.
TGATATTCAAAGACTATTTATTGTCTTCCCTCTTCAAGAAATTGAAATCCACAGGAGGAAATGAGAAATACTGTGATAACTGGGTTAGCGACTTTTGTTGCCTAATTCCATGCTGTTCAACTGTGCAGACAGCTCACAGGTACAATCCACATGTTTCCCTGAATGAATTAGGGAAAGCATACACAGCAAGAAAATAATTCCAGGGAGAAGGTAAGCCAGGCCTCTTGCTTTCTAGGCAAGGATGCTGCATGGAGCCAAAACGCAGCTGTGTTACCTTAGATGACCTTCTGGTAACTGTCGTCATCAGCTCTCCTGTTTCAAGTAGCAGGAAAATCTTAATTAATCTACGCAGAGCAGTAGTGCTTCATCATATCATGAGTTAACCTCTTTCTCCACATATAAACAACAGAATTAGAAATTAGATGGATTATCTAGCTTTGCAGCTCAAGATGCCGCCTGTCCTATGGACATTTCTATCCCTACCTGTATTGGCATATGAGTGTGTAAAGCGATGTATTACAGTATCCATCCTGATTATAGTCTTAGGAGTCTGGTAACACAAGCATGCTTTTTATCAGCCATAAGGGAAATCTGTATTCTATCTTCTATGTATGTTATGTTTCTCTCTGCGATTCTGTGAGAGCACAAAACTCTTCTGTGCTCCGTTTTTAGATAAAGTTATGATTCTTGAACTAAAAACACCATATAAGAATTAATCAAAATAAAGAATGGAGAGCTTTACTGATTTTTTTAATGAGATTTTTTTTTGAATGGTTAAAAGAATTAAATATGTTGGAACTTTTACAATATTCTTATACTAACCAACACTTTTAACTTGGAGGCAACAATGAAAAAGTTTTTAAATGAATCATGACATCTTTCCCAGCCAGCCCATCTGAATATTTATATGAAATTCAAGCAAAGCATATTGCTTTGGATATTTGGGTGAGAAGGAAATCAAGACATAAAAATACACTTCTGAATTTTATCAAAGGCTTTAAAGATGATATTCTGAATAATTCGAAGTGTTATATAGCATTTTTACCTGAAATCATTTTACAAGGAAGATTAAGTGTTGTTATTTATTTGCCTTAGAACAGCACCTATAGAGTTGAACTCAGGCCCAGGGAGGACAGATACCAAATAGGTACAAAGAAAGAGCTACGCAAACAAAAAAAATTCAGTATCTGCTTCCTATTTTTGTTAATGGCATTCAAAATTTTAATTTTCAACAACTTCCAGCAGCACTTACCAAACAATATAGATGTCTGAATTTTCATAAATGCATCCACTTCTAGAAGATAGGCTTCCTTAGTATTTAATGATAAACTGTTATCAGTTATTCTCAGAGTTAATTTAGCCAAAGCTAGATATCTAGGTTCATGCTATGAAGACATTTCAAAAGGACATTTCATATCAACAGACATTTCAAAAGGACAATTCATGGGTGCCCTACAGTGTGTAGGATGAGTAGCCCCCGATGGTGCTTTTATTGACTACAGAGGAGAATCAGCTAAGATCAGTTCCTTAACAATAAGAATAACTGAGAATAATTTCACCTCCAATATCTACTGCTCAGTGTGTTCAGTACTACCCAAACCACAGCTCTATGAATGAACTAAACAGCTACTTAAATCCTCTCAGGATTTAGGAATATACATAATATAACTACTGCACCAGACATTGTACACAGAGAAAAATTGCTAAAAGAGGGTGTTGTGTCCTCTTCTCTTTTGCCCATTAAAGCACTCAGAAGGATCGTGAAAGTCCTGAATTCACAGCTCTCATCTGCTTCAGAGGTGTTGAACTCACGCTTTCCACAAGCACGGTCTACTATTGGGATGTAGCATGTTTTGGACAGGAGGCTGTGATCTACCTCTCCCACTGAAACTGCTCTATTTTATATGCACTCATTTAAATATTAATTGAAGTAAACACTGAGAATAAGTCTTTCTTTTAGCTTAATCACTTGCCTGAATATAGAGAGATGTGTATTAAATCTTGTCATCTAATTCATATTATTTTATTCAAAGTGGAGTAACTTCATCAGAAGCGGTCAAAAGACGTGGTCAAAAAGTCTCTCTTCCCTCCCACTCCCAGACTATGTGGAAGTGTGGTGATTAGATTATTCTGTAGGGATGTAAACAACTGCTGCTCAGTCGCCTCAGGTAGAAGAAGATGGTTCCTCTGCATTTTGAGGAAAAGAGGTGGCTTTGGCTTAATAACTAACTTATAGAAAGTTCCATCCAGTACCTTAACCATTTCCTTTCTTTTTTTCACAAAAAACCCTGACAATTAATGTGAGCAAAATCAGTAGTCTTTTTTAAAACTATTAGTTTGAGTCACATTCTCGGATAGTAATTAGAAGCAAAGGCCCTCCTGGTTAACAGTTAGGGTTTAAAATAAAAATATAGTACTCACATATTAAGCCCCCACACAAGCTTCAAGGAAGAGAAATAAAAGAAACCCTTAGCTCATATTTGGAACTGAACTTACATTGAACCCTTTATAAGCAAAAGTGCTTTGGCACTTCTGATTTCCACCAGGGACTAGAGCTGGAAATGACCGTACTCTTGAAAGAAAGGCTTTTTTTCTGGTATTTCCAGCTGAGATGCCAAGTGGAAGTGCTGGAATCTGATAAGAAAGATTGTTCTCATGGATGTTTATCCAATCTGAACCTGAACTCTAAAATTTTGGAGATCTGGCCATCTCTTCAAACTGACACTCAGGTCAGTTAGCAGAGCAGTCTCCATTATTTATATTCAAGTATTCTTTTTTTTTTTTTTTTAATTGAAAACTTCTGTCTTTTTATAGATACAAATGTGATGGAAATATCAGTAGTAGAGGTTAATACGGTGCTGAAAGAAGATACCTGATTCACGGGTGCTAAAAATACAGTCACTGGATACAATGCCTTCCAATCAAAAGAAATACATTCAAAATGCTTGTCTTGTCTCCTCATGCCTTAAATTACAGTGAAACAAATTTTGCATTGAAGCTATGATGTTAAATCCAGTGGAATCACTGAAAAGTCTGCTATTGAATTTGCTAATCTTTGGAACAAGCCTATACTGTAAAACTTGGCTTCATTTATGCTTCCATCTACGCTACTAAGCTCTGAAGAGATACTTTAGCAGAAAAGTCTTAATAAAAATTATTAAAGGAAGTGAGTTCTTGGACAATTTTTCATTCTCTCATTTTTCAATGGGAGAACACTTACTCAGTCCTCATCTTGTCTAAACAGCACCAGACTATGATTGAGTATAAAAACTGACAAGCCATGCAACCTATTTTCTGAATGTATTGCTAAAACATTTATAAAGAATGTGTGTTCAGTACAGGAAAACTAATACAGAGATTATAACATACACTTAACCTGAACTAAAGAGAAAAGCACTCTCTGACCTGGTAAAACAGCTATGTGTCATTGCATAACAGTGAAGGACTGAACCCAATAAATTATTAGAGCTAACTGTGTTTGCATCAGCTTGTGAAATAGCTTAATCCCCCCACACTGACGAATGAAGTAATATTATCTTCTCTAATAGCACAAATGATTAAAGTGAGACCTTCAGATGACTGTGCCTGTAATCATGCCTTGCTTTCTGTACTACCCGTTATATGGACATTTTCCAGTAAACTTTTAATAGCTACAACAGTTATGTAATTTCTGCAATTATTAGATCAATTTATATAGTGTACTTGTCAAAAATGTTCTGAATGAGTGCATACTTTATTTAAGAATTCTCTTTGTAAATAAATCTAAACTGACACAATTATCAACAAATACTTCCCAATGAGTAAAAACTGAGCTTACAGCTATACAATTTTTCTATAAATAAAAAGGTGAGATTATTAAAGCTTATATCTGTAGTATTCACTGCAAATCAGCACAGTAACTAAAGAGCATTTCGTGGTAGAATTTCATCCATCCAGAAATCCAAACATAAGGACCACAAGCATGTGTTCCACGGGTGATCTACCTGTTGCCTTGTAAGACTTCATCTCTCTCTCTCTCTCAGGTACAGTGAACTACAAAGCCAGTAATCTAATGTTCATCTACAGTTGAACTGGAAACTAGTAGACCTGTTGAACACCAGTGCGGTAAAAGACAAGGAGTAGAAAGGAAACCATATTTTATTCTTACTGAAGTTTCAAATGGTTTTAAAACTTGGATTCTACAACTAGTAACTCCAGATAAGTAAAATCAGAGAAAGTCTGCATTTATAGACACGTTCATAAATGAGAGAACAGAAGAAAACAAAATACCCTAGCTACTATTGCTGCCACGATATCATGGTGTAGCCAAAGGTGCAACAAGATACCCTAAGATCATAAACCTAGCTAAAGGGAAGTAGCCAAAATTTCTTCTTCAGTCACAGCCTGTACTTTTCTCAATCTGTCAGCTTCTCCCAGCTTTGCTTTAGGTATGAAGCTCTCACCCAAGGAATCATCTTAACTCAGCATGAAGAAAGCTGAGGAGCTACATCATCTGCGTGCTATGAAGCAAAGACGAGTGACACCAGTGTATTGATAGTAAAGATCTTACAGTTCACTTTAGTGTCTATACATATAATTTTAAATAAGAGGGGTGACAGAAAAATCTACCAAGCTACAAAATATTTGGCTTCTTGGGTAAAGGACTGACTGTGAGGTTAGTCCTCTCAGAAAGATAAGAATGGTGCTCTTGGGCATGTCTTTGCCCATGTTTGACAGGAGCCATAAATGTCACATAAGTGATGCTCCATGTGAAAAGTCACTTCTGACAGTTCTGAGAGAATTGGCTTGGATGCAAAATGTATTTGCCAGTTTCTTACCCAGCCAGAAGCTATCAATTCAAAGATCAAGAAAGGCAAAGGCAGTGTTATGATATTTTTAAAGGATTATATACAAAATATGTCTCTTACAAGATCAGTCAAAAGGTTCTAAAAAAGAAAAGATGGATGGAAAAGAAAAGAAAGATGGATCTTGCTTTATGAATAAGATTCTCAGAAGACTGGGGATATACCAGAAGAAGAACACACCATTTCTGCCATCTTGTTTGTATATACTCTCTGCCTGAACTCTCAAAAGGTTTGTTTTAAACAATATCTGATTTGGTTGGTTCATACTGCAGAATTCAACGGTTTTCAGAAAATACCATTCCACGCCAAAATAGACTCAGACCCCTGGGGATAAGAGCATACACAGTGCTCTTTTGCAATGGTGTAAACTCACAGTAGCTTTGATGAGTTCACAATAAATATAAGCTATACAAGAATATTCTAGATTTCAGTTACTAGTTTTGTACTAGGAGCACCTGTGAAATTGTTCCAGAGGGCAACTGCTTTTGAACCAGAGAATGCATCTGCATCATCTCGACTCTGAAGTACTAAGGTATGTAAGTTCAATGTACAGTGGAAAGTGTACATACATGCTACATTCCTGCCTTCGTTTTGCACTGTGATACTACGAAGCACTGCAAGAGTGGCAAAGCCTCAAAGCCCAGAACAATTGCTTTTTAATCCTTATTAAACAACATTTCACCTCTAAAAGAGGAAATTGGATGGTAATGTATACTTCTATGTCCTTCTAGTAAATATGACTAAGGCCTGTGCTTAAGGTCAATATGACTTCATCTTATACAAAGAAGCAGTAGTACATACATAGCAGTAGTACTTGTTTCTGAAAAAAAAAAAAAAAAAAAAAAGATTCTTGAATTACACAGTTCAAATGCAGCTCCATTCACATTAAGAGAGTTATAATGATTGAAACCTAGTGACAATCTGGACTTAAATATTGTGCACAGAGAGCACACATGATAGTTGCACATGATAGTCTGAGGAATAAAGAAAAGGGCAAAAAGGCAAACCAACTGGAATTAGAGACCTGTCATACATCTATGCTGTTTCTGACTGCCAGAACAAAATTCAGTTATGACAAAGGAGGTTTCAAAAAGTGTACCCAGACAGAATTTAAGTGGGTTTGGAAGAAAAAGAAACAACAAGTGCTATACTAGTTTACGTTTTTTGAAATATAATATCACTAATGTTATATTCATATTTGTAAGAGTTCTTTATCTCTGGCCGGTTTAGATAGTTAATTTTGCATTATTAACTACTTTTGCAAGATTTTTGATTCTTTGCACTGCGAGTTTATAGAGAGTATTTTCTATATTTCTCCTGTTGTATTCTTTCTTATTTCTGATTCTTGCATGAAAACAGGCTTTTTGAGAGTTCATCGGTTCCAGCTGGTTATTTTCCACTTGATGTCAATAATTCTTTATTCAGCTATTTATCATAATTCTTTTCATGGCAGTCAATGGGTGATGTCACCAAGAAAGAGTTATAATTGCAGGTGGTAAATAAATAGGAGATCAAAAAGCTTTCAAGTAACCAAAATTCTCCATTTTTGCAAGTGTTCTAAGAAACAAAGACAACAATAAGAAACAAGGAGACAACAAAGTAGGATTCAAATGGGAGCAAAATTATGTCTAAACATACTAATCTTCAAAGTTTAACATGGGCTGTCAGCAGTTCTTTCAGAAAAATATGTTTCTGAAATTGCAACTGTAGAACCATTAGTCAGCCGTATACAAATGAATATTTCCCTTAATCAAATCAGATTTATGGAATATTTTGCCTTCTGTTAGATTATAATATATTTGCATCTAATAGTTCTAATTTAGAATGTTTGAGTTATAAATAGATAGGAAATGTGGCATAAATTAACATTGATATGAAAGACTAATATATTTTCCTTATAAGCTGTAAACTGCTTCCATGTCAAAGCAAAACTAAGCTGCACTGCACTTGAGGTTTTCTGAGGTAAGAATGCACTGGTGTTTTAGGGCAATTATCCTGTTCTTGAACTATGAGATGTGCTATCCAAATTCCTGTCCATGTTAACTATTACTGACCTTCAGCTATGGAAAGCAGCTAGTAGGGTGATGTAGTCTGGCACCTGTTCTGGGGATTTCTAAATAGCTGAAGCCAAAAGCCATCCATATTTAGGAGGCCAGGCCTGCACTCAGCACATACTGTATTTTACGGTGGATTTCCTTAAGAGATTGTAAGGGCAATGCCGTATCAGAATTCCCAAGTATTGTCTTTCACTCTTTCAAATGCCAAATGTGTAGCTGTTTTTACATTCTTCTTTTTCGTGGTAAGAGTGGCATCCATAGGAGAGATTCCTCCAATGCAGGAATTGCCATGCATTTTCCAAACGCCCCTCATGGGAATACACATTACTTGGGAACTGAAAAGGAAGGAAAACTATTAATCAAATGAAACTGGGCTTCCAGTGTAGATGGGACACTATCGTGTATGCACATTGTATGGACTTTTCATACCATTTCTTGAGGATAATCACAGGAAAGGAATGCGGGTGGGTTGGCTCACATATGAAAAGACATCTCTCAGCTAAAGGAAAAACAACACAACTTTTAAAGCACAGAGTTTCGACATAACCCATAAGACATAGGACAAAAGCAAAACAATGGGCTGGAGTCCATTCTCACGCTAATATACGCTGAAAATATTACTCGAGATCCAGTGACAAAGTACCTTTTCAATTTCTGATTCTGGAACTCTGCTACCTCTGTACGCTGCTTTACTTCTCCACATTCTTTAGAAAAAAATGATTATTAATATTCCTAAGTGTATTTATCTCTCCAGAGTTTTTAAAAAGATATCTTTAAAGAACTAAACAGTGGGCTGGATTCCAATATTCACTGTTTAAAAAAAAAAAATAAATAAAAGTGGCATCCTAAATCTTCAGATACAATTCCTGGATGAACCATCTTTTACCAAGGTGCATCACATTCTCTCAAGAAGACATTGTTAATTAAATGACTACAACATACAACACTCCATACAGGAGGTAAATACTATATTTCTTCTCAGTTTCACAACAATAACAATTCATACAAAAGTCAGTGATAATCTTCCAAGGAATTAAAGGGGGCAGTTTTGAAGCCTATTTCCCCCCCTCCTGTAGCATTTTCACATTAACACAAAATATTCTTGAGCCAGCTGGTTGTTTTGTTCACGACGGCTTTCACTGCCTAATCTAGTGAATTCATTATAGCTCGCTGCCTGAGGGCTCAATTTTCAGCTGTGCTGAGCATGACCTATATCTGCTGTGGGAAAAGAGAGGAAAAGGTTCTCTGCATGCTTCACACCTTCCTGCGACCTAGAGAAGTCGTGGGGGGACCAACCCTCGGCGCAAGCTGCAGCGGCCCTGGCTATGTTATATGGCTTTGCATGGGTCTTAGGGATTATACTACTAGCAGGAATTTGCTTGTCCTAAAGAGAACCAGGTGACATGATGCTGTGGGCTAAGAAAAGCTGTTGTAAAACAATGTTGATTTTATATCAGCCCAGGACTCTTCTAGACCAGGAATCCTCAGTGATTTCTGATTGGGAAATGATAAGAGGCTGCTCTTGCAATATAGAAAGACCTTTCTGGAACCAGAATTTGGAATCAGGTATGTTGTTTCTGGGGTAACCAAACGCTAATATCATTGCAACAACTATTATAAATTCGCTTCTCAGTAACATGCTAGAGATATGTTATTACAAATAGAGAAGCTCTGTAGCAAATGGATTATATTTGTGCATGTGCTACAAAAGGACAAACAGTTCAGTGTTTTTAAAGCTATTTGGATGAGATTAGTGGTTACAGAGTCTGAGCTGTGTCCATTTTGTCCTCACTAGCAAGTGGGTGGTTGCCTCCCACACTCACATCACTACCACGTTTGGCAGCAATAACACTTTGGCAGCAATAACATGTCTAGGAGGTCCCAGCACTGTAAAGTAGTCTCACTTTTCCGTACAGATATTCTCTCTGAGTCGGGCAGTTTTGTTCCTTACTTTCAGACTGCTGAGCTATGGTCACTACTTATACACATGCACGTACACATGCATGCACTCATTCCCCAGCACTGCAAGGAAACTACAACTTACAGATCAACAAAACAGAATGGTCCTAGACAAGGAAGAAGGAAAAGTAAGATGAAAACACTATAAAGACCCCATGCTGACACAGCACACTCTGACTCATTCTTTCCAGTTGTAAATGTTATCCATTAGGTTTAAAAAAATAATAACAAAAATCAGTCTTTTATATATATATATACATATATATAACTTGCTTTAATAGCCCTGCTCTTCATCAGCTCCAGTGTTCAGCAGCTAATCCCTCTTGCTTTGGCTAAGGACATGTGATTGTTTTGCTGAATAGCTGCAAATATGCTCTCTGCTGGGTACTAATAGCTGGCACATTAGACTGCTTGGTGAACTGTGGCAGCCAAACAGAAATGCTTTCAACAGATTCTGATTTCAGTAAAGAAGTGGAGAGTTGTGGGTTTTTCTCCCCCCCCCCCCCCCCCTTCTGCTTGGTGCCAGACCTCTTAAAATAGTTTTCTCAGAGTTTTCTTGTTATCCATTTGGGAGCCCAGATGTAGGAAGAAAGCCAGCACAGCTGGTGGAGCCTGACTGTGTCTTGCATATAAGGAAGACTTACATGATCTTCCTTTTCTTTATTCTTGTTAATACTGTTGCTGATATTATTATTACTGGAACATCAAGGAAAAATGCTTAGTCTTGCATAGGTTAAAAGCCCACCAGCTGAAGACCATTCCCTTCCTCCTGACTTTGCCAGGCCACTGTACTTTATTATTTTCGGTCCTTTTCTCATTCTTTTTTCTCATTAGGAATATGGATTTAATTAGTTGCTCTAGTCTGAGCTCACACTGATACCTGTGCTGAGCTAGTGCAAGTGATGTGCAGCGATGCTGTAATGTGAACTCACTTCCAGAGCAAGCTGGATACAGAGCAGCAATCTCCTTATACCTAGGAATGCATGCTAGACTTCTAGTCTGAGGGAGAAATAATATACAGAGTTGTATCAGTCTTTCCAACAGCAAGCTAAAATGTACACAATATGCTGAAAAGACCTAGTATTTCAATTAGTAGTTACTTTATAGTCATCTACAGAGTACTAGTCTGACTGTCCACTGTTGAAGAGAGAGTAACTTTCTTTCTTTCACAGGAGCAAATTAGATGTCTAGAAGCCTGCATTTTTGCAGACTCCATTTGCCTCTGTGAAAATTTTTCCTTTTAAAGATTTACTATCATCTGAGCATCCTCCTGGGATGCTTCCTCATGCAACATGCTATCACTCCTACTAGCTCTGAGTTACTTATAACTGCACAGTACCCTAAAGAGTGGTTCCTGAAAACAGCCTAGTCTGGGGTATTACTGTTATAGACCACAGAACTTCATGTTCCTAGTACATCTGTGAAAGCATTTGAGAGAACAAGAATACGGGTGGAAGTAACACTGATTCATTCTATCTTCATATGAAAACAGAGGGAACAGTTGGCCTCTCTAAAGTGGAGTGATACAGATAGATATATGAATATGCAAAAAATAGCACAGCAATTTCTAGGGGAGGGCTAAAGACATCACAGAGAGATGTATGCAAAAGAGACAGTGCACTGAAATCCACAGAGAAACCTTTCAAAGGTGCAAAATACAATCAGGCAGCCAGGTCCCACTAAAAGTCAGTAGGAGACAGGTATTTAATTCCCACTTACGTATTTAAATCCCTGTTACCTTCAAGAACTCAGTCTAGCAGAAAGTGTGTCCCTTACATAAGCAAACCTTTGTTGTGATTACAGAAGCTTCAGATGAATGACAAAGACTTTTGAAGATGAACAATCAAATTTTGCACTGATTTAGGGCTTTCATAAAGCATCTCTGGTGGATGTTGGGCTATGAATTTAGAGACTTCCGCTGCTTACCCTGTCCTTCTGCCTCCTCATGACAGCATCAGAAGAATTCAATTCATATCCACATCTCCCTGATGGCCACATCAGGGTCCAATATCTTAGCTGAAACCATTAATAAAAGCAGTGTTGCATTAAGATGCAGGTCTGTGAGTGGGAGCCACTAACACGTACATGCTCTTTTCCATCAGCGCTGCCACAGGAACAGTAAACTTCCGGTAAGCAAACAGCCGAGAAGGCATTTCCTTAAACCGCTTCAGCTGTTTGCACAGAGAATATGAATACAAGTCCCTATACCCTGTGCTAATTCCTACGTGTGCCCGTGTTCGAGCTTATGCCTTGCTTGTTGGGTTGAGGCTAATAGTAATTACATATAAGCAACAAATGACTAGAGAGCTTTAGATCAGCTCAGACTACATGGAGACTTTTATTACCATACATTTCCTTTTCTAGGGAGGAGGGACAGAGCCTCGTGCCTGAGACCGCAGTTTTACATACTAACGTTTGGACCTCAGGCAGCTGTTAGCAGGATCTGTATGTTTCTCTCTTCTTGAGCTCCTTGGAGGCTCTACCCAAAGCAAGTCTGAAGATTTTTGTTGTATTCCTAAGGCAAGACATGTTATCCAATTTCAGACATTTATGAGTTAAGTGTCTCACGGGAGCTAATATTTAGGTTTTCTCTATGTTATATGGAGAGGGATAGGCACATTCATATGCCAGTTCTTCCCATCATAATAGAGGAATTTCCTTGTAGCAGCTATAGAGAGAGCCCTGACTACCATCTTAAGTTGTATGCTAAGGAGTGCATGACTAAAGTTATCTAAGGTAAATCCCAACTTTCCTGTAACTTTTCTGTCATGCCTGAGCCCAGCACAGAGCTATCACCTTGAAGCCTCTATGTACTTGCTTCCCTGAAGATTTTGTACAGAGATCCTCATTAGCTCAATCACCCTTAAAGCTATCCGTAAGAAAAAAAGATCTTGAAATAGATGACAGATGCACTTAAGGTTTACATCTTGTGATGAATGAACACAAAATCCGAGCTTCGTTATAGCCAGCCCACACAGTCACATTTTCTATTGCTCATATGTAATGATCAACATTCATTTTGGGAAAAAAAAAAGGTTAAACTGTAGCCAGAATTTTAACCTAATCTCTAAAAATGAAATAAAATTCAATTAAAATAAAATAAAATAATGGTAATTATTTCCATTTGTGTTTGAAGCAGCTGGGAGAAGTTGACCCGAACTACTTGCCAATATCTACCATTCTGATGTTCTTCATAAGACCTCTGATACTCTGACCTTCCACTCTTTATTACTCCTCTTCCTGTACCTGCTCCAAATGCCACACACCATCCTCAACAATCCAATTTTTCCTTTCATGATATCTTGCACTATAACTGATCTGTAAAGAATTCAGCCAATAAATTTAGCTCCCAGTTTGTTCCTAATTTTGTGTAGAATCTGTATGATAGCCTTGGGTTCATGTGAAATTGTTTATGTTCTGTCTGTTTGGATGTGCTAATTTCTTACGTCAAGAAACACCTCTTCCTGTTGGCAAGTTACCATAACTATTTGTAATTGTTCAATAAATCCTTATAAGTCCTTTGTATGACTGATCCTTTCTTTTCCCCAGTGGCACTTCTTATGAGAATACCTTTATACATTTATTTGAACCTTGAAATTCTTCTGCTATCTGCACTTCACTTGCCCAAGTGTTTGCACGTAAACGAATTAAGGATACACCTACACAGACAGGTATAGATGGTTACGTGTCTATTCTGCCCAAACACCAATCTGACTGAATGCCATGTAGCTCAACTATTTTGTCCTACTAGGTTTAAAATGCCTAATGCACTTTAGACTGTGTGGGTGGAGTGAAGGTGCAACAGTTTGGACCCATTCATCTGAACATGTTATTTGCATGGCTGGCCAAAATCGGAAATGAACAGAGTTTTTTTCAAATACCTATTTCACAAATACTTTGTATATGGTATTTGTCTATCCAAACAGAGTATTTCTTAAGATGCATAGGATTTTCTTCTGATCCTCTGGCTCATTTTGCAAGTGCTGAAGTCTCTTGAAGTGAATTCTTTCTTTGTGGGGGAGCCTGAAGCTTGTGAGACAGAACATTTTGCCAGTCTAGCTGCAATGTTGGGGCACACTACATCATTTCATTTGCTTGCAGAGGTAACCTGAAATCCCTACTAATGTTTTTCAGTCAGCTAATGAGGAAGAAAATTCTATGCAGTTTTACTCCTCTCAAAGCCGATAAGACTAATCAAGACTGATAGTATTTCTTTTCTGTGCTCATTAAATCAAATGAACTGGCAAAAAAATCTATAATAGTGCTATCTGTTAACTCCTCATAATGTTGAAAGTAATCTAGATGTAAAAATAGTGCATTATAATACATACTCTCCCTTTCTTTTTTTTTTTTTTTTTTCCCTATTTTTCCAGTTCAGCTGAATTTCTTGTAGCTTTCATATCTTGGCATTAAAAGCAGTTGCTGAGACTAGTCAAGTCAAGCTTACCATATGTCAAATTCTGATGGTAATTATAAGAGACTTAAATATTTTCACTTTGGTCCTTCCTGGAGATAGCATGGCACAGCAGAGACAGACTCTTAAGTTAACTAGCTATCAAAGGCCCATTTCGGCTTCACAGGTTAAAAGCAACACTCTAAATGGCACATGGAAATGAAGAAACAACAGTGCTGATCACGGAGCACCAAGGTAATTCTCTCTGCTGCTCGATAAAAGGGCAACTACATCCTGCAACAGCACATTTTCCAGAATGTCTTGGCAGACAGTTCTCATGCAGTGCATTATGTTAGATTAATTTAAAGGTAGCAAAGGCATGAATAACTATAACCAGATCTGCATCCAACAATGTAATAAGAGACAGAGGATTCCAGAGAATAGCAAGAAAAAAATGATCAGAAGATGAAGCACTTGGCTGCAATGGCTACTTACTTAATTAGCAATAGCCTTGATCTAATAAAATCACCAAACTATGAATCTTATTGCCCCAGTTCATTCAACAGAGGTGTCAATTATCTGATCAGTATATATTTGTCCCTTTTTTTGTTGTCTACCTACTAATATTACTTCAGCGGGGGTCTTGGGCTGGGCAAGTATGCTTCAGACAACAAGCTCTCAGACAAATCTTTGTCTTATATGGCTTAGAATACAGGATATTCTTGGCTCCCAGGCAGTTGCATTGTGTTCATCTAATAAAAAACATCAGTGGAAAAATTCACTGCCACACAAAAAGCAAATAACTTGAAGCACTTTAACGATTGTGTATTAGCACTGGCATGCTTCAAAAATAACTACTGAACATTGCTGAGAGGACTGCAGGACTATATAATTATTTATGACAGGCTTTCAGTTTTTCTTCCTTTTCCTAAATGGTCGGTGTTAGTTGAAGGCCAAAGGAATACTGCAGAAAATGAAGGAAGGCAGGCAGTGGGATGTTTTTTTTTAAAGCACTGCCCTCTGTCTGCATTGACTGTGGGTGATAATACAGAGCATCTCCTGGGAGAAACATTATTCAAAGGTGTTTGGACTCTGGTTTTATAATCCAAAATACATGCCTGTAAATAGAAAGAATGAAGAACCATGAATAGAAATGAGCAGAAAACAATTTATTCCCATTTGAGGAACATGTTCAAGTTAACAAACGGTTTTCCATTCCATATTGGGATGAAATTGAGACCTCTCAATAATTTCAAGAAAAAAACAGAGCAAGTGAGAGGTCTAGTGTTTCCTCCTCCTCCTGTTACTCCCCTTCATATCCATCCCAATTGCCTAGCAATTGGGATGCCAGCCTGTAAGGAAGGGGGATTGTATCGAAAGAGGACTGGATCTGAAGCCCAGCACCAATGTATTCGCATGCCCATTCTCAGCACTTGATAGCCCCGTCGTGCGTTGCAGAACAGTGTCCCAACCTGCAGGATAATTCTGAGGTCAGGTACAATTTGTTCTTCGAACTTAAAATAGCCCACTCTAGAGCTCAGAAGCATCTCCAACCACCGGTTTTCTGATACTGACATATTCCCACTAAATTCCCAGCACATTGACTCAGCTTCGGTATTCACCCCCATTCTCTCTTTGCCACAGGGTTGAGCAGAACTTGCTATCTGTTTGAGCACCCGCCACCATCACCAGGACCCTGAATCACTCCCAACATGCACACCAGGCTGAAACGAAAAATGGAAGTGAGCATGTAGAGAAAAGAGAGGCCTATTTATCTCATAGAAATGTGTATTGCACTTCTATTGTGGGATTACTTCCAGAAAACTACATGAAAGATATGGTGATAACTGTGAGCAATACTCCTATAAACCAGCTTTCTGATGTAAGCCAAGGAAATGTTCTTACCATAGTAATATCATTGTTAACTTGTATCCCTGAGAATAGATTTTTTATTTGTTTTTTTTTCTCTAAGTATCATTTTTACTTGCGTATTCCTATCTTTGCTGAACTTTGTTGGACTGCCTACATGTCTAAAATTCAACCACTGCATAAGCATTTACAACACTGGGGCCATTGTTTGAAACGCCTTGTTCTTGCTGGAATATCAGAAGATATGCAGAAATAAAGGTTTGTAGTAATGCTAGCCTTCATATTTCATGATTGAAGGTAAATATTTCTACACCAAATTCAAATAGGAGAATTATACCTTTTCCCCACCAGTAAGGGATCTGGTGCTTTATCTGCACTAAGCAGTTCCGTTACTTCCCAGCAAAATCTGTTTGTGAGTGATGAGATTGAAATCTGGTTGGTGCTATTTTACACAACAATGAATGATACCAATAGTAATAAAAACATACTTTGGAAACATTTGAAAGATGATCACCCTACATAATCATTAACAATCTGTCGCTTACTGGGTCTTTCTGGGCACAAAGTTAGTAACAACAATACTGACAACAGCTGCCATCCTGAATGTTGTAGAAGAAAATTCCTTTTTCATACCCCAAAGTGACCCAAGCAGTTTAAAAACCTCTGACCTTGGTATGCACATTTATCTGCATCACCATTTTGTAACTGGGCCCCAGTAAGAATAAACATATTTATTAAGCAGAATAATAAAAGATAGTAATGGCACAATGTCAGCTTTATCTGAACATATTTGAGTGTTGCTGGGAGAAGTTAAGCTATAGCAATGATAAGTAAAACAAGCTGTGAATACAAGTAGGTGAATCATCATTTTATCTTTGTTGTGTTTCAGATCAAGCTTCCAAAACCTTTTAGCCCAAACAGAAGAGACAACTGCAAGAATCTGAATTTATAAATTATTTTGTTCTGATGGGAAAAGTGTGGTGTCTAGTTGAAGGAAACTAGAGCATTTACAGTGGCTGAGATGCAGGAAAAGAAATCCATTCCCCTTATTACACAACCTGCAGACAAAAGGAAAAATGGCAAACCCACTGAGTGAAGATCAGGCCTTGAAAAATGTTTTACACAACCAAATACGCAAACTCTTTGCCAAACAGGATTCATAGACATGCCTTGGTGCCTAATTCCTAATGAACTTCCATGGAGTGACTTTAAAAATCTGTCCTGTGAGCCCATGATTTCACATTTTACTGTAAGGCAGAGGCTGCTCTGAGGAAAACATTTTATAGCACGTACTGCCTGGTGCTAGATTTGCTCTAAGACATTTTTTGGAGGAGGCTTGGAGTGGGAGAAATGTGTTGCAAATGTGAAGGCCCTGCTTTCAGTTGCAATGTTTTTTACCTCTGGGAATGTAAGGTAAGAAATAGTGAATGGTTAGTGCAATCAGCACTTTGCACCTTACTTAGAAGTTACCAGGCGATAGTTTGGAGTATAAAGACAATAAGTTTCCAGTGGCCCATGCCATATACATGGTAGAAGTTGGATTTTTTTTACTTCTAGGTCCCATGTAGGTGTAATAGTCATATAACACATGATGACCAAGGCTATGAATATGCTTCAATTTCTTTCTTGCCGTGTAAATTGAAATGCAAATATGTATAGCTATAGCAGCCATCTCTGAAATGGAGGAGCTGCCAAAAACCTTGTAAATCCCTTCAGACTTGTGGCAGATGTCCGCAAGGGACAGAGGCAGTTGTTATTGTTGTTGCTAGCTTTATCTGACCGTGTCTCAGTCAGAGAAGGTGATGTGGGAAAGCACAACACAACATTATCCTTCAGTGTCTTCAAATGAGATCTGAACTGCAGAGGATTGTGCCTAGCAAAGACATCTCTGATGAGAATTTCTAGAAGTTTAGAGCTTCCTCTAATGCCTTACTTGTGGGATTTTTCACCCTGAGACACTGGCTGGAAGAGCTATCAGGTGACACAGCCTTTTTAGTAATCTCTTGAAGTCAGTAATTCCAAGATGCTTCAGGTTTTACCTCAAGTGCCCAGAGCTTCAGCAGTCCAGCACAATGACACTTGTAAGGCAGCCTGCAGTCATATTAGGGATATCAGTGCTGTTAGTTCTCTGGTTAGTGTCTGTTCCAAAAAATGAGCAGGAGAACAGCCCCTGCTCCATATCGTCCCAGACTATCTACTCACTTCCATATCACCCTTTACTTTCTGGAACAGGGATGATAATTCAGCTCAGGTCAAATCAGATGGACCCAGATTTCTCCAGACTTCTCTGTGTGGTGGCTCTGTGTGCACGACTACCTGTCCTCTCACTGTTTAGGTCCCTGCAGGGTAGCTGAGCAAGGCAAGATGGAGTTTTATGCTCTCCAAGCATCCTGCACAGCAGGAGGTAGGAAGGGAGCAGAGGCCTTGCCTGCTTCACTCAGCTCCACAAAACCTAGTTGACCAGCTGGGTACGAAGATAACACTCTTCATTTCCTAAAAAGGCATCTTCACCAGCGCTCTCTGTTTGCATGCTGGGGAAGATTGGGAGGAATCCCTCCCAGATCCTTCCCTGCAAAACAGCTCTCCACTCTGCTCCCTCTCTGTGTCTTTGCCTAACTTGCACAATAAGTAATTACAGTGTGATTAATCAGTATTGCTCCCACAGCCAAAAAAAAAAAAAAAAAAAGAAAGAAAAAAAAAGAAAGGGGGGGAAGAGGGCTGAGGGTGGAGGAAGCATTATACAGAGTTTCCAAACATTACCAAATATTGCATTGAGATGGTAGACTGTAGATTCCATTGTGGAGCAGTATCTTTGTTTTAAGAACAACAGCTCAACTTCTCTCTCTCCCTCTCTCTCTCTCTTTTTTTTTTTTTTTTTTTTTTTCCCTTAACTCATATTGATTAAAGTAGAATCTGGAGTTTATTTGTTTTTTTCTCCAAGGTACAGCAGCTGCGTAAGAGAACATTTCACCATAAAGAACAGGCTGATTCACTGCATTTCTCCTGAGTACAGATTGTTGTCTTCTCCCACACAGTCTTCATAAATTGGGAAGAAAATCTGAAAAGCATCACAATATATGTTTCTGATTGTTCCTCGTTTACAGCCGATAACTTGGACCTCAAATCTCCCATCTTTTTCTAAAAAATAATGCTTAAAAATAAAAGTAAAAAGATGAATAGTCAAAGACCTGCATGCCTAGGTGCCACAAAGTAACTAGGATTAATGACATGATATAAACACTAACTGCAGTGGGTTCTTTAAAGAATCACCTTCCCTTCCTAAGGCCTGAGGCTACTGAGTACATTCAGCTCTTGGGACTCAGTTTTCCTCAGTTATTAGATAATGATGCAGAACAGTGGGTCTGTGTTATGGATCAGTGTTCAGGTGGGCTAAGCTCTGATCTAGTTGGACTCGTTCCAGGAGCTTCACTTCAAAGAAGAGCTCATCTCTAAGAAAACGCGAACAAAGTTACTCAGGGATACGCCCAGCCTTGCGTGTGCAGTTACCAGCCTCCAAAAGAAAAAAAGGAGCAGCAGAAAGCTGGACATCTGTATCAGTAGCAGCACATGTTTTTCTCTTCCTAACCATTACTTTTGCTAAACAATGTATATTTAGTGCAGGCAAACAGCTAGTAAAATTTGCCTGAAATGAGATTTGGTTCCATGTTTCAGATTACAAGTGAAATGTCAGAAGTAATTCATTCAGGAGGTGGCAGAATCCCTCCAGGGTGGTTCAGCCCTCAGTTAGAATAATAAATAAATAATCCCAGAAGCCTCTCTTTTTTTTTCTAAATACAAGCAACATGAGAAGGTTACTAGAAAGTTGCCACTGCAAGCATAAAATGTATCCTAGCCTGGTTTCTGTAGTAAATCACAATATATCACACTGTAATTCTGTCAAGAATAATTTTGAATAATTCCTTGAGATTCTTGGACATATAGGCCTATTTCCCCCCTACAGAAAAATAAAGATATTTGAATGAAAATATAAGTTCAAAAAGAAACACAGTTCAATTAGTTACATATAGGGAGATAGTCTGCATTTGAGTGGTCTACGGGCTCTTAGCACTCAACTCTGGTGAACTTTTTTACTAAGGAGCACTTGAAATTTCATTAACTTTTCCAGTTGTAATGGGACTCATGTTAGAATGGGGCTGGATTGCTGCAGGCCAGCAAATGCTGAGACAATTTCACAAATACAATCTTTGAAATCGAGGCTGTTGAAATAAAATTCTTGAATTGTTTGACAAGGAACATGCGAAAGCCCCATCCCACAGAAGTACAAAGAACCTACTGATCAAATTCCCAGCAAGAACAGGATCTTTAAATCCTTTTACCAACGTGAGCTGAGCGAGCACCTCACAGCAAGGAAAGTTTGTTTTCCCTTCTTCAGTTCTGCTTCTGTCATAGGCTGGGGACACATAGGCAATATAGTTTTTTTCTAAATAGAGAAATGGAGATTTGGGGTTACTGGATTCAGTTACAACAGATGAAGAGGAATGTAGGCAAATGTTTGTTAACCTTCCTTTCCTTCCTTCCAAATTGCCAGTTCTTCTGGTCCAGCTCTCTGTTCTTTCTCATTCTCTCTCTCTCTCTCTCTCTCTCTTTTTTTTTTTTTTTTTTTTTTTTTTTTTTTATGCTCAAGAGGAGCATTGGAAAGACAATCTCTTTGCTTGCTATTTTAATGCCAGGCAAGCAACTGCAGGGAAACTTGTTTCAGGGAAGAACCTGCATGTTGCTGTGTGAGAGCAGTCCCATTCAGGTGGAAGCTGGTGGAGAGTAGAAGACTGGCA
Organism: Rhea pennata; assembly: GCF_028389875.1. NCBI lineage: Eukaryota > Metazoa > Chordata > Aves > Rheiformes > Rheidae > Rhea > Rhea pennata. The sequence continues at coordinate 48,287,153 of NC_084663.1, read as the reverse complement.
ATGATCGGGGGGCACAGATGCCAAATCCTGGTAAGTCTTTACAAAAATCAGCTGTTGACTACATGATCTCCAATGAAGTGGTTAAAAATGCATTTTTGCCTTTCCCTTCGTAGGACCTCTGCCTTAGTCATCACTCAGAACTTACAATGAGCAAGAATTGTTCTCATTATTTGTCCTGCATGGAAAAACATAGTCAACTCTTAGGGCTGGCACGTTCTTACTTAACTTTAACGTAAAAGTTAAGAATCTGGTCTAGATTAGAAGTCTCTCATTTAAATACTAATTTAATTTTAATATTGACAAAAAGTGAACACCAAAATCATAAATTGGTAAAAAAAAAAAAAAAAAAAAAAAAAAAAAAAAAAACTTTGATGTCAGGGCAAGTGTTTTTAAATACATTTTGCACTACGGTTTGGGAAATCTTAGAAAATATGTTTCCTTCTTCAGTGGTATATTCTGAGGGTAGATGTCTCACTTGTTCTTTAATCTGGCTTCCACCCTGAATTTGATGTTTTTGCTGTAGGTGTAGAAGCAACCCCCAGCCTGTCTAATCATAGAATAAATGAGTCTGGAAGGCACCTCTGGTGGGCATTGAGTTCCACCCCCTGCTTGAAGCAGGTCTAATTAAATCAGGTGTGTTGGAGACTTGCTGAGTTTTGACTGTCCCCAAGGGTGGAGATTCTCTGGGCAACTCCTTCCAATATTTGGCTACACTCACAGTGCAAAGCTTTTATTTGTATCTAATCCATAATCTAATACCTATGTATACTGCAGCAGCTGAACAGCAAATCCTGGTTTTCAGTTATGCTTTAGTTTATTTTCCTTTGTTACACACACAGCTTGCCTGGCAAAACTGAGAGAGCAAAAGATCTTATAGCTCACTAGTGTCTACTTCGCTGGAGCACCTACTTCGACATGTGTGATTGCTTTTCCCAGTACAATATGAGATTCTGTAACCTCCTTCAGTAGTATTTCTGTCTTTTGAAATCAAAGCAGCTTCTTCTTGTTGTGATAGAAAGAACAGACCCTTTTAACATTCAGATGTCCATACATCCACACAGACATCAGCATCACGGTCCAATCTATTGGAATTAGATTAGGATAGCCTGAACAGACCATATGTCAGTAGCAGCAATGGAGTAAGCCCGGTGCATGCATAGCTTTGCAGAGAAAAAGAAGGAACTTCTATTTCTTATTGCCATGGATCATACTAAAGAACAAAATCGTCTTGTAGTCAGTTTGTGTACAGATGAGGTATTCTGGTTTCTTACTCTTTAGCCGTAGCACTACCTCACAGCTCAAGTTCTGTGCTGATCTCCCCAGTCTTTCTCATTTTTTCAGTCATGCAACTTAATCACAGATCACCGTTGTAACCCATCCTTCAGAAGGGTGGTGATCCATTTTCTTCTGATACCAGCAGGCCCTCATAATATTCAAGACATAAACTCATTACCCAGGAAAACCATCCAGAGGTTGAGAAGAGGCAGTTTTGTTTTGCTTCATTTTGTGCCATGGTCTGTCACACCATGTCACAGCTGTGTGATACTGAGCCTTGCCTTGTTTCCACTTCTCCCTCTCCCTTCAGATCTAGTCCATTATCTTTCTTAACCTTTTCTTAAGCCTCTTCTAAACGCCATGGCAGATCGACTGGGCCTCCCTGGAACATGGAGCCCAAGCTCCACGCCTTTTATCTGTCCTGTAGATTCACGCAGAGTACTTTCCCCAACACTTACTTTTGATGTCTACTGCTTTGACAAGAGGAAACAAAACTCTCACTTTTGTAAAGACTATGTCTGGTATATCATTTTATGTCTTACAGGACAAAATAGATTTTTTAAAATAGGTAGAGTTATAAATCTTCTCAATAAAATATTCTGTTATATTACTTTGCTTTTTAAATACAATACTTTTCTGAATCAATTTTATCTAAGGTGCATGTTTAAGGTAAGCTTAAATGTGGTCCTCTACTTGTGCACATAAATTAGTGTTGGTACTTAGGCTTGAAGGAGGTTGTAGAGTTATCTCTTTAACTATTTTCTTTATTTTTAGACTTTTCTTAGGGGCACATCACTACACAGAATCTGACCACCTCTCAAGAAGTATGAATATACTTGAGGTGATAAAATGGTTATAGACTTTATCACCTTTTAACATTATTTTATAGATGAGTCCAGACATGAACATGCATTTTTATCACTACCTTCTGTAATCTGTTTCTGATAAGAGATGACAGTGCTTTATAGAGCCTGATCACAGCAAAATCACTACAAATTATATCAGAAATGAACTCCAGTTTCCAACAGTGTTGAATATCTACAGCTTCCATTCAGCAGCTTTGGCTGCTGCCAAGGATAATTTGCTGATGAACATTGGGGTTTAAGGATGAAATTCATCTTGTCCCATGTGGATACCTGTAAGTTAGATATCTGCACATAGGCAAAACCATTAAATTCTTTACAATCAGTGAAAACCCATCTCATATAAAGTATGTGAATCTCACCCTAATGTGGTTCTATGTTGATGCAACTGTAAAGGGAGTCCAAAGAGACTACCTCAGTTATTGACATCTCCACTGAAGTGATCTGAAGCTAGATAAAATTAATTTCATTCTCTGTCTCAATTTATCATTGAAAAATGGAAATCTACAGCTTCGCTGAGCACTTCGAGTGCCACAGGTTGGACACAGACTGTGGAAGGGTTAGACTCCAGCTTTTCTGGCTTTTCATGTATCTTCAACCTCATTTATGATATGAAGCCTCCAATCTGAATTCATTTCTTGACTGTGAGTGCTGACTCACGTTATCCTTTTATAGGCACACCGTGTCCACCATAACTGAAGGCAGAGATCTGTTTTGTCTTATGCAGCTAATAGAAGGTCTTTTCAAGGTCAAATTGAAAAGATCCACAGATGTCAGTTATATTATAAGAGACCAAAAATAAAGATGAGCTGAATATAGCAAATAGAATTTATTTGGGTATCAGCTATCACCTTAAAATAGCAGAAGGCTGCTGAGAGAAAGAGATACAAATATGGTTTAGAAACCTTATATAGTTTTATAAATAACCAGGTAAGTTTAAATATAGATGGATATTTATGATAGGTTTGTCACTATTAGGAACTCTGTCTGTCTCTCTCCCTGTAAGGTGGTGCACATTTGAGAGGCAAGACTCCGGTATGGAGTAGACAGAAGATTTTATTGGCCTGTGAATGAAGCACCTTCATTGTTCATTAGAGTCCTGGGCATTAGTGATTTAAGTGACTTTCTCAAATAGGACACATTAGCTCTCCAAATCTACACTAGCACAGTGTAGTTAGGGAGAACTTACTATACAGTGTGTGTAGACTCTGTGACAATGTATGTTGTCTTTATTTAGTAGGTCTGATATCCACTCTGCAAGCAGGTGTAAAGAGTTTTGTGATTTCTAAAGATAATTAATTTTCTTTTTCTAGCTTACTATTTCTTTAATGTAGCCATTTTTGAACTACTGAAGCCATAACAGGGACAACTAGTTGGGTATAACTAGTTGGAGCTGTTCAAAGATACCAATATTCTGGGAAAAATAAATAGTTGTGCTAGTGAGTAGTGCAGACCTAAAGGAGCAAATCTATACAAGCAAACATTTGATGCTGAGACATGAGTACCATATACATTTCAGTATTTGGGAATTTCTTTATCTTGTTGTTAAATTTGAACTAGCTCTAATTTGCTCCCATGGGCTGAATCCCCTTGTACCTGGATTAAATTAAATGCAATCTAGGAGTGCATCTTTGCAGTTCAATTTCATTGAAAAGAAATCCCATTTGTGTGTTCTGAGGTCACTCCACAGGGCAAACTAAGGCACAGTGAGTGACGATGATCAGATCTATTTCCAAAATGCGCTGCAGATGCAACCTGAGACAATAATATAGCTATAACTGACGCAATCAGTCTGAAATAAGTTGATGGCAAATAATAGTAAATGATGCATAATACAGACGTTACATATCAAGTGTTTTGATAACCCCTATATAATTCATTTGGAAAATGAGTGATAAAGATTGAAAGATTATGTAGCACAAATATTTAAATAAAATATTTTCATGGATATTATTTGGTATCTTACATTTTTCAGACTTTTAATAAAGCTTACCTAACTTCACACTATTTAAAAACACAGCACATTAATCTTCAAGGTTCAGCCTCAGACAAACTTACTTTTAAATTGAAAAAAGCCAATACTTAGGGCTTCTATTCTATACTTCTATTTTGGTAGAAACTTATCTAAAAAGTCTAACAACATTGTTAATACTTTTCTTTTTTCTTGCTATGAAGTTCTTTTATGGTAATCATAACTGCTCTGGTTAAATGCTTCAGACCAGGTTTACAAATATGGAAAGCAATTGTGCATGATAGTTCAGTTTGCTTGCATTCTTTTCATATTTTATTTATTATTTCAAAAAGTTTTGGTTTGAGATTTTTGTTTACTCGTTATGTTTGAGTAATGGTTGTTATTTTTACCAAAATAAGTACACCCACACACCACAGTATTTGCAAGTGGATAAAAATATTTTGATCATCTGAGCTGAATCCAGAGAACTGAGCAGCCCTACTAAAGTGAAACAAAAATTACACACTCAATAAATTCCTTAGTCAGGACCTTTTAACCCTTTAGAAAGCAACAGAAACAATAGACTGCGAACTAGAAGACCAATTACAAAATGCAAGTACAGATATGCACTGACCAATTTTATGTTTTGCTGGAAAAAAAAAAAAAAAAAAAAGGCAGAATAAAATATTCATCACCAGCAATGTATAGCAAAAATCAAAAAGACAGCTCAGGAACAAAGAGGACTAAAGCTACCAGATAATACCAGATAATATAATGTAAAAATTAACACCTTTCCTTTTATTAGATATTCACAATATGATTTCTACTTAGAAGATTGTCAGCAGACAAACCATCATGCAGAAGAAAAGACCAAGAAGGGTTGTAATTCTCATGAAAAATTAGTGTCTCATCAATACAGCCACTTAACAAACCAAATGATAAAAGATATAGCTGTCCTGACTTGATGGAAACCAAAGGTCCATCCTGAGGAATCTCCAGGGACTGTGATTGATGCTTCTGATTGAGGAACCTTTTCAGGCTGATTCAGAGCAGATCTAATCAGATCTTTTGAACACTAGCACAGCTAACATCTCACCTACACTAATGCTCTTCATATTGACCAAACTGGTGAAAATAAATAGTAGGAAATTTCCCATGTCTTGTTTAAGAAAAGCAGATTATTTTGACTTGTGAGAGTTGTTCCTCAGAGAGAAAAAAATCTAGTATATGTTTTTCTCTGTCCAGAGATGGGAAACTATGAGCAATTAAGCTTAAGACAAAGATCTGAGCTAAACTTTATGCTCTATTCATATTTAATTCATAGTTCATTTGTAGGTTACTGGAACAAAGTGAAGTGTATATGATAATCTGTGTCAAGTGTCAGAACCTTTGTATGTACTATAAAGCAAGAATAGAAGGGGAAGTGAAAGCAGTTTAAAAGAATTTACTTTTTTTTTTCTGAAAGTCATATTCTGTTGCTGCTTTGCTCTACAAACAGAGAGACCTCACTCTAGCATGTCAACAGAACTAAGAAAAGACAAGGATAGAACATGCTCATGAAAATGTTTCCTTTTTTGGTCAAAATGTAGTGAATTATTTTCAAGCACAATAAATGCCTCAGATAATCCAGTCCAGATTATCAAAGAAAAAGGCAAATTCAAAGACAGGAGCAGAAATTTTAAAAGTTCAAAATTTGGAGACATCTTTTAGGCTGACCCTGAGCACTATTCCTTTTCGTTTCTAGAATAGGGTCAAATAGTAGCCCTAAAACTTCTATATGAAGTGGTATTTCTGCTCAAGGGGAGTAATCCTGAGCTGTCTGCTTGGTATCCTTATTACTCCGAAGGACTGCAAATGGGTTTCATGTAAATGTAAACAGCAGCAAAGATGCTGCTATTGATGGTGATGCAATCAAAGCTCCCATCTGGGACCGCCTGGAATCTTGGAGAAAAAGTGGCTTTTTACTCTCTGGTGAGATTGGAAGTGAAAAGACCAGAGAGGAAGAAAGATAAGATGCAACATTATGATGTTATTCTGGGTTATTGTTTTCACCTTTTGAGCTAGTGTGTGCTTCTTTTTTGTGTTGTTCGTATCTGTATCTGTATCTGAATATGTTGTTCATTCTCTTGCTCCAAGAAATGTTTAAAATTTCTTCACTAGAGCTACAGAAATCATAGCTGGCTGTGACCCCTAGAGCAAATGGAAAGAAAGAAACAGGGAAGTTTGGCTTTGAAATCTTGCATATTTTTTACTACTATCTAAATTCATGCCCGGCTCATAAGGGCAAGTTAAAGTAGCACTGAAGGGAAACATTTCCTCTCTGAAAAACTTCTCATTTTCCTGAAACAAGGAAATATAAAGACATAAGACCATATAAAAACACCAAAACTGTCAGTAATCACTGTCAACTATAACATAGATATCCAATGCCTGGAAAAGCTACCCACCCTCCTAGTCACCTCATACCATTAATCATTTCCCAAGGCTTTGTAATAAAGTTAAGGTTTGTCTCAAAGAACCAAATGCCATCACTTACCATGCCCCTTTGGCAGAGTTTGAGAAAGTGAGGCCATCACTTATAATCTAAGGCCTTGAAAATAACCCAGAATTTGTTACATAGACTTCTAAATGATCCTAGAAAGGAGATCTCAGATGAGGGAGAAGCAAATATCTGCCTTCCTGACCTGGCCTGACTGGAGGAGGAGTGGGGGAAATATTCTGTAACCTTAAATTAGTCGCGTTATCTTTGCCCTTTTAAGCAAGATGTACTAACTGGACATGTGGGAATATCGCACCACTCGGTGGGGGGGAGGTGACTTGCAATCTTTCTGCAGATGAAATTTCTCATTCATAAGTGGATTGAGGTGGAGGAGGAGTGTAAGTGATTCCCTGAATCCCACAGGCAACAGCAGAAGTGCTGGTGCATCGATTAATGCATTCATTGTAAATATAGTACAGATAAACCGTGACCCAAGTTGCTTTCTAGTCCCCTTATATAAATCATCAGATACCCAAGGGTTCATATTACAGATTTAATTTCCTGTACCAAGGAATTATTTAATTATACAATACCTTCCATTAAACTTATCAAGGACAAAAAGGGGGGAGGGAAGGAAAAAAAAGCTACAGAATCTCACTGTGTTGGCCCTAGGACAGCTGCAAGCTATGAATCTTTCACTTTGCATTAGTTTAGGAAATAGAAGAATCAGGAAAGAAGATCCTGACATTTTTAAATCTTAAATTATACTTTCATTTCAGTTCCAAGGAGTTATGAAGTATTTCTAAGTGCAGCATATGCTTTTTAAAAGTGAAGCCACAATCTGAAAGTCAAAGGAATATTATTCTGTGAGAAGCCTTACAGCTAATTTATTTAGCATATATCCATATCCAAAATGCTACCATGTCTCATTTTTACTTCTAGAAAAAGAACAGATTATAAATATAACTTGATATCATCCATATTAAATTATAAAAGAAAATTTGAGAGAGAAGTTAATTGGATGGTTATCTCCTCTCGTAATTAATATCTTATTCTTTGTACAGTTTATTTGTAAAACATAGGTTGATGTTAAATATTTTATAAAATAGAATACATTTTTAGAGAAGGACAATCTTGTTTTGTTTAACACATTATCAAAAAAATATTCATCATTCTACTCTGAATAGCCACTGCAAAAGCTTGAACTCAGGGTTGACTAAAGAACGTTGCTTTTATTATGACAACTTATTTATTTTCGGGTCACCTATTTTATGAAAAGCCTGCAGAGATATGTTTGGGAAGTTATATCTCTGTATAAGTTGCCTTAAAAAACTCCAAGGTCCCCAGCACACTCTATTGCTTCTTTTTCTATGCAATGATTATTCTTTCTCTCCTTCCCCCAGGAAGAGACAGAAAGCTTGTTAAAAAGGCCTCTGAAAACTGACTTGATTTCATTAAGTCACTCTGTGGAGGATATGATCTCAATTACATGATGTTTGCTTTTTGCTTCATATGACATGGACCTCAGATTTGGTAGCGTAAATGGCATACGTAGAGGAACCTGCTATTTCTCTCAAACAGCAGTGAGACAAGGGGAATGAAAGGGAATTCCTTTTGTTAAATGGTCATGGCACAATTGGATTTGTGAAGATATTCTATGTTTAACTGCTCCTCATCAACATAAGACACAAACTTTTTGTGTTGTTCTCTCCTTCATTTTATTGACTGTAATGCTGTTGTGTTGCGTGTAACAAGAAATACCCTGAATTTGCTTTAAAATAACAAATTTAGGTACAGATGCCAAAGGAAATGTTATGTTCAGTGTGAGAGCCAAAAAAGCAAAGTAAATAACTGAGTGGTTAGTCTGTGCTGAGCCGCATACTGCTACGCTCCTACCAATTGCAGCTTAATATTAGTTTTGCTATACCCATAGTATATATGTATGGTAGCATTAGAGAACATAAGTGGCTACTGTTTAGAACAACATTCTGGTTCAAGGAAGAATAAACTAATTCTTTTAACAGGGAATATAATGCCATCACACATTCAACAGGAAGATAATGCAGACTACTAGAATGATTTTATACCTTGCCAAGGCAAGAATGGGAAATTGCAGTGGATTTTCATTCACTGCTGATTTTATAACCTATCACATTAAATGGCATCACATTCACATGACTTGACTTTATGTAACAGAGTTATCATAGCACAATCGACTGAACACAGAACCTGTACTTCGCAGTAGCAGTCAATGTTCAGACCAAGTCACTATTAACTGCTCTGTGTAGGTTTTAAGTTTTCCTGTTTCAGTGAAATTGAATGTACCAGAGAAACTCTGTACTCTTCCGTCCAATTAAATCGTATTAAAAGGATCTGACTGCTTGGTACATTTATGTTATGCACCAGTGTGACCCCATAATTAGGATCATGCTGAAATTGGCACCCAGAACATTGTTAAAATCCTTCTATTTTTAGCTCGTTTTCTTAGTAAATAAGGTCTTTGAATCCATGCAGTCTGTCTGTCATATCATCTAGTAGCTGTCTAATTAGTTGGCCAGATACAAAAAGATCAGACAAAAAATAAAGATCTCAAAGATATCATGTTCCTGTAAAGAGGGATGGCAGGCAGTGGAGGGAAGCTCAGATCAGCGCCTGTGAAGGTGAAGCAGGGGCTCAGCTGCCGACGAGAGAGGTGCCCTGCTAAAGGGCCAGCCAGACTTTGACCATGAGATGGTCAATCAGTTCATTTGTAGGTCTAAACCTGTCACAGCATATAGTGTTCTTGCCAAAAGTGACAAGTGAAGGACATGGGAGGAAATTGTTATGGGGTTAGGGAATTATTTCTCAGATAGTTTTTTTTACTGGTCACCAAACTAAAACTAGGGTCAACTCTGAATTTTAAATATGTCTCTTTCCCCAGCTTTGTGTGTCTGTGTATATGCACACTATAAGAATATACAGGCATATAAGAATCCTTGCATATTTTTCAGGTTTTCTATTGACAGCTACCTGGTTTCCTGTGGACTGCTGGTGTTTTAAGGATCACTAGTTTTCATTAGGATGAGGAAGAAGTGGAGATGTTGAAAGGGAGGCTTACAGATGTGGAGAAAGACCTAGAAAAGCTGTGGCTCATGGATTACAGTGGGAATACAAGAGTGGATGAGTGGTATATGAAGGCCAGACAACAAAACTTCACAGAAAGACAGATTTCATCTATCCTGCTGCTGACAGAACAAATACGTTCTTTAATCATTTAAGTTAGTCTATGAGGCACTGGACCAACTACTCTTCTACCACAGTTTCTCAACTTCAGCTTTGGGTTAGAAGGGGAAGAGATTATTACTTTTGTCAAACAAACCTCTAAAAATATTTTCAGAAATTTCCCGTGAGGCTTTGAAGCGCCCAGTGCTCGCCGACTCTGCTCCTGTTGATGTCAGTAGCAGAATGTCTATTGATGCCCATGGGAGCTGCACTAGGTCAGCCTTGTGTGTTTCTTGCATACCCACTGGTTTTTCATGGTTACTGGGCCAAAAATATTGCATCACTCTGCATATCTTTTTCCTCGTAGTATAGTAAGTACATTCATATGACTATTTAAAATTAAGGTAGATATAAAGAAATGATTTTCCCTACTTCATTAGTTGGAGGCAATGCCAAGGCTAAGATTTCATGCTGAATGCTTAAAGCATTATGAGTGTGATCCATAAAGTAGTCTGGACAGTAGGCATTAATTCTTTATCATCGAAGCCTAACGTTATTAATATGTGCTGAACATGATATTTGGCAGAAAACACCGACCGCAGCCAAAGAGACTAAAAGTTCTTTCAGAGAGAAAACAGTTTAGCAGATGGTCTTATCGAACACGACAGAATACCGAAGTGAGAAACAATCCATCCTATAGAATCAGCAGAAAAAGAATGTTTTGGTGCCAAACAAAGCTAGATCTACTATTTTCCTCACATTGTAACTATATATCTAAGCACATATCTGAAGTTTTGCTGAATGTTAACATCAGTTACCAACAGCCATTTGGATCAAGTAAAATGCTTTTGCTTCTCATAGATGCTCTTGGATTAATAACTAGTGCCAAAAATAACTGTACCTAAAGCTTTGGATAAATCTCTAGATCAGACAAAAGATTGCATTCATGTGCATCAGACATACTTCACCCTATTGCTTAAAAGACCCTACTAGATGGCAAATTAAAAAGAAAAAAGGACATTGCATGGGCTGGTCAGGTCATTTGATAGTGCATGCTAGAGTTTCTTTCTTTTCTGGCCACACATGAATAATCTTGTAAATTTGGAGTTTAGCAAGCACAAGTTTTCTAACAAAAGTAGAGTTACTCATGAATAATTTGGATTTCAATGTGTACGTGAAGAAAACAGCTCAACACAAGGCTTTTTGTGCTAAAGCCATCTGTGACTCACAGTATCATCATGCATGATAGGGGGGTCATTGTGTGAGAGCAGTAGTGCATGAAGAGCCATGGAAATGGCATATGAAAAGCTACTTTCAGGATGCCGTGTACGGTTCTTGGAAGTGATAATGATATAGGTTTTGAGGAACAGTGATGTGTTTACAAAGCCTGCTGGTGCTGGAATCAGCTGTCTTTGCCATACTGAATATAGTTGTACATGAGGTTTTGGTGCATTGTAATGACGTTATGAGCACGAGTTTTTTACTTGGGTATGAGAAAGATGTGTGAGTCATGCAGTTTCTCCAAAAGAGAGCAAATGAAATGTTTATTATACACTACTGTGTATTCTGTATATGTGACAAGCATCCTATAAACAAGTTGCTTTGAGATATGGTAGAGTGCCCTTAAATATTATGTTGCACAGTTTGCCCTTATCAGCTTTTGTAGATGAAATCTGGAGTCCATTAAAATCATATATAAAACTCAGTAATTTCAGGAGCTCCAAATTTTACTCTGTAAGTTTGTAGGCATTGCAAAGGGAGTATATAAACATATTTGAAAAACTGAAATAGATTTTCTGCACAAAAAGAATAATTTACATACAAATAAATATGATCTTCTTCTCTCCTAGCCTCTTACACATGAATTTGAGAACCCTGATAGTCTGCATAAATATATTCATGAAAGTTTGACTGAAGATTATGTAAAGATTCCTCCATTTTGACACAAATCAAATTAATCTTCTTTGAATCTTCACTGAAATGGTGATGCTAGGCTAAATAAATCTCTTTGAATTCTTAGCTGTTAGTACAGCTGATTCTTTGACTGGTTCATTAGCATGCTTGGTGACATATACTCAGGAAAAAAAAAAAAAAAAAAAACGAACCCTACAATTTAATGCAAAATAGAACAGGGCTGCAGATTTCACAGATTTCAGCCTTTGTCTTGTACACATGGTAAGGTACATGGAGCAATGATCTAACTTAAGCTGTACATGAGGTTTTTCTGATTTGCCATTCAAATTGTTTCCTAACTTTAACAAAGTATAAATTAATTAGTCAGCTTCGTGAAGATTTTCTCCTATCAAAATGAGTTAAAACTATGGAGAAAAAAAGCTTTAAAAATATCCACTGTATAACATTAGCAAGTAGATATGAGCAACTAAATTTGCTAGTTTGTAATTATAAAACATGCAAATTCAGATTTCGTGGTTCTTAGAAAGAAAGAAAAAACCCTCATATGTCTTCATCTCCTGAAGATCTCAGTGAGATAATTTTACTTTACAGCTTTCAAGAGTGGGAAATTCTCGTCCGATTTACTGTCAGTCATACAGATAGGCTAAAGCAATTATCTGTGAAAGAAAATACATAATCTGGATAAAATGCTACTATATTTATTAGTCAATTATCCACTGAGAAACTATGTAACTTGGATGAAATGCTACTATATTTAACAGAGACGAACTCAGAAAAAAAGAAATGTACAAGATCTCAAAGGAAATAGAACAATCAATAGCCATTTTCTATACTATGTGCCAGCAACAGTAGAACTGCATAAAGCTTTTCCCATTCATTCAGCTTCTATGATCTAATATCGCTCTGCAAAACTAGTTCCATTCCTTGTGGCAAGGGTGGCTTGGATTTCCGAGAGGCCCCCGTAACACAGCTTAGCATCCATGACTGGATGATAGGGGACACCAAGTCAGCCACAGCCGTAGGCACCAAACTGCTTGAATAGTCTTGCGTCTGGATATTTGCATCTGTATTATTTAATCTATCATTAATATGTTCCACGTTAAATGTACTGCCTGCTGTCATGTTTCTTCACTTTCACAAGCTAAGCAAAGTAGCTGTTCCTTATTACATAACTGTCCTGCAGTGCATTTATAAAGGTTATGTCAGGATATCCCTTATAGCTTACTAATATTTGTATAAGATCACACAAAACCACTTTAAAGACGTCCCATAGAGATGGGGCAGACCTAGGGTTTGTAAATCAGTTCCTGCAGCCACTCCAGCCCAAATGGAGGAAAACTGCTCTTAGTACTGCTTGTATATTTTCACTGGAAAGATGAATCTCTAACATCCACAAGGGAATTAAACCTGTATTATTCCAATTAATAATATCTTGAAAAATTGCTGCTGTTTTATATTATTTTGTTTTTGTAATAACAAGAAGATTTTTTTGTCCTCCTGATTCACAGAGCAATGTCCTGAGTGATCTTCTTTGGGTAGGGGTAGTGTCCAACTCCCTCCCTTTCTGGATTTCCAACTTTCTTGCCTAGTTCCCTCTGTCCACTCAAGTCAGTATTTATACTTCAAGTACTTTTCACATTATTAAGAAAGCAAGTTGTGAAGAAAAGCCTAAAGTTACTCAATGTGAGCTTTATCTCACAGAATATTCAAATCCCAATTGATTTTTGAAACCTGTCTCTAAAGGAGATCATTTCCTTTTTCTTTCTTTTTTTTTTCAGTCTTCTTTTTTATCCTTACCTCAATAAAAAGTGAGGAACAGCAGCAGCACCTAAGGGAAGTGATAGCAGCAGATCAAACCCCGTGGAAACGGAAGGGAAGCGGTAGGTCGTCTCAGTGAGAGCAGCATGCCTTGGCGTCTTTCCTTGACACCACCCCCGCTACCCCAGCCGCCTCTGCCCCTCCCACACTCACACATCTAAAAAGCAGATGGAAAATATTCTGCCAGAAGCCATTGAAACACAGTGTTAGAAAGTTATTCTCTTAAGGCTGGAGAAAGTGATAGAGAACGCTGGCGGGCGAGTGAAATTATTCATAGTCCGTGGCATTTTGGAAGGAAAAGCGGAAAGGAAATAGGAGACTGAAAGAAGTTGTAGGGATGGTGCAAGAACCATCTGGGACATTGGAAACAGATGTACTTGAGCTTGCAACACTTCAGGAAGAAACCTGTGTAGCTAATACTGGGTTAAGGAGGCATTTCTGGTTTTATCAGTTTGTTTTCAGGGCTGAGCATACTTTAATGCTCTCTCGTAAAGCCATGACATTATGGCTATAATGAAGCCAACACTGCAAATTCTGGCTTCACCAATAGATTTTACTCTCTCTAATGGCACTGGGTACTGATGCTCAAATTCTAAAGTCACCGTAATTTGCTCTATTAGTGCATCGTTCTGTACCTATGCTAGTCTCATTTGGATTTTAAAGGTGTGACACGGAGAGCAAACACTACTCCATGGCATTCTCCATGCTTCAGTGATGAAACTTTTCTTAAAAATTTGTTATGCTCAATTTCATGTTTCCTGTGTGTGACTGAATGACTATGAGATCAGGTCTCACAAGAACTAAGCTACTTTCAAAATGATAGGCAACTTTTCCTTATATGACTCATTAGCAAAACTGCAACACTTATTATAGAGTAAATAACATGTTGAAATTAATCAAGTTCCACCACCTAACTTTTGCAGTGGGAAGAGAAATGAAGAAAGCAAATAATAACCACGTGTGAGGGAGAAAAGATATACCAATCAATGTTCTCATTAAGATGTTGAGATCCCAAGATGATGAGGATAGGATGAAAGGATATTTTTTCTTTCTTTTGAATTTTAAATGTATGATGTAAGCAAGTATCGAATGCATTTTCCATTAATAGATCTATCCCACCTTGTGTCTTTATATCTAAGATTCTAGAAACCATATGGAATTTTGCCTACGTGAATGGGTAGATGTACATAGTGCATATGTGTATGGATGCAAATACAAACCAAAAAAGAGAAATTTGATGAAAGCATTTCTTCCTACCCTCCTGTCACCAGCATTCTGAATTTGACTCATACAATAGTGATGTCATTAAATTACATTAAACTAGTATTGTATATAGATTGGAACATATATAAAATTAACTCCATACACAAACTCTTCAGAAGTATTTGCAAGTGGGTTTTTTTGTTTGTTTGTTTGTTTTTGTTTTGCTTTTTGTTGCTAAAAACAATACAGGCTGCTGTGAGTTCTTTACTTTCTTGTCCAGCCCATGGAAATAAAGTAGCTGACATATGCTGCAGTAATATTCCAAGCATTGTCATTTTCCCATCATCACAATCTCATATTGCATGGAGCCAGCTTTTTGTTGGAATTTGTAGATAAAACAGCACCTGCCACAGCAATCTAATAACCTGAAGGAATTTTTACACGATTAATCCTTTTGTGTTTTATTGTAGAAATTACTGAAGTGCATCAGTTTCCAGTGGCGCATTAGTTTGATGTTGTTTTCAGCACACAGATTGTTTAGGCCTACGATCATGCTTTTGGGTATAAATCACTTTGCAAATTGAGGATACAAATGGAAAAATGGTAATGGAATTAGCAATAATCAACATGATGCTCCAGAAAGGAGTCAGTAGGGGAAAGACAAATGGATGCTGGTAGGAATGGTACTCATGTGTGCATAAACACTGAGCAGATTGCTTGTTTAAACTTTTCTTTTCTTTTTTGCCTTAGGCTCACAGAATTTCTCTCAAGACTAATCATAATGAATGTATTTGGCATGAACGTGTATGCTACATGAGGTAGCTCTTCCACAGGAAAACCGTATAATTACCATTCCAAAACAGTCTTCCATTAAAACAAGTATTGAATAGCATCTTTATTGTCTACATTTAGTTTGCATAAATATTTGCTAAAAGAACTCTGAGCAGAATCTTTGAAAAAGAAAACCTAGTTGTCATTTAAGAGTATAGAATTTTTTAATATAAATTTTCTTTTGTTAATCATAGAAAGGATTTTTGGAAAAAAAAAAACCTCTCCTTTAGCATACAAAAATTACTGAGGTACATGAAAATTTCAAATAGGAATATCTTTGTGATGTGGATATAAATAGAAAGTAATATAGAGTAAGTTTTTTAATCTTTTTGAAAGAGTACTTGAAAAATCAAAATTAGATTTTTCTTTATTGCCAAAATATGAAATGTTTGCCTGTCCATTCTACTAAAATAGTTTTAGCACTTACAGGCATATATGGCTTACAAGCCTTGTTTACAGATTGAATTAAAGTTAATATTATTTGACTGGCAGAATATATTTGTAAACACTATTAATTCTTAATCTCTGTGCATATCTAGTGTCCTTACCCAAAATCCATGCTCAGGGCCTGCAAAGCAGTCTGCCTATCATATCTTTATGCCAGGGCACGACTGCTGTTCACTAGTGCGGAGAACATTGAAGAGTCAATCTTTTAGCATGCTAATTTTATTCTCTCGTCCTCAAAATGTAATTTTCAGCTAAATAATATAAATTGGTTACTATATTTGTAGTAGCATTATCCTTCATAGGAGTAAATAGAAACTCCTGGATAGATTGCCTCACTGGCTTTCTTCCATGACAGTTAAAAATGTCATTAAAAAGGGCAGAGTTGGGCTTTTGCTTCCCATTTCCCTAATCTAACTCTTTGCCAAATCTTTTCCGGGTGGAATAAGAAGAGAAAGTTGCCTGAAATTCTTTGAAGATGTGATAGGGTGATGGACCTCCAAGGAAAGGACTTTGGGAGTTGGTGGTCCAGATAAAGTGGGACTGTGGTGAGTGCTGTAGGAAAAGAGCTTATTTGGGGGGAAACGACACAGTAAGTGGGAGGTCCATTTGCTTGGGCAGCCACAGCAGCTGCTTACAGTAGAGATTGAGCAAATGTTTCTGTGTGAGTATCTCTCATCTCTCTCCAAGTGGTCTCATATCCATGTGGCATGGGATGACAACGTCACAGGGTGCAGCAACTTCATGGCCTGCATATAGTGTAGCTCCATCAGAGTAGCACTATGTGCAAGCCCTGCATCTCTGCTGGATTATACTGCAAAAATATGAATTACAGAGCTATGCTGGCAAACTTTATTTTGTTTATTTGACACCAGGCATGCTGAAGGAGGGTTGTGGGAGTGCTAGAGTGGATCTCAAAATAAGGGTGAAAGAACAAACAGGTCAGGCTCTTCTGGATGCCGGACAATCTTGCATGAATAGAACAGGGGTGATAAAGTTTTTCCAAGTTTTAATCAGAGGGATTAGTTCCTCTCCAATCAAAATATGCTCTATTCTGAAGAGCAGACAGAAGAAACTAAGAGAATAGTACGGTTTGATATTGGGTGCAAAATCATTTTGCTACAGGTCCTTTCATTAAAGTTTATAGGTATCCTGTATAGTGTTTTCTTTTAGCATTTGGATGATATTGCTGTTGTCATTACAGCTTCGTGCCTGCAGCAGGGTTCGGGCAGTTCCATACTGGGCACATGAAGTGAAATGCTAGCCTTGGTGAAGCTGCTAGGGATTTCTGTCATTAAAGCCAGCAGGGTTCAGCTGCTTCCTGATGAGGGACTGTAAATTGTCTGTGGCTAGGGCCAGCACTTGCAAGTAGAAAATAATCATCTGGAGACAATGCTGCAAGAAGAAGTCAAGGCTTCTAAATCCCAGGCCAGCATTACAGTAGTGTATCTCAAAATACTACCACAGTGTGTAGTTCTGAGATTCAAAGTATCAGAGTACAAAACACAAAATATAATTTCTCAGCTTCTCCAGGTAAATTTGTACAGTTTGAGGTAGTTGATTCCTAAAAGATAGATAAATCATTAAAGATTTCCTGCTGTGAATAGCAAAAAAAAAAAAAATACTGTTTTAAGTTCTTACTTTGGGTTTTGGTTAGTCATTCTTGCCTAATCCTAGCAGTACTTAGCTCTCCCTATGGTTAAATCTTAGAATCACAAAGTAATTCAGGCTGGTGAAGACCTTCAGGAGGTGCCTAGTCTGCACTCCAGCTCAAAGTAGGGTCAGTTCTGAGATCAGACCAGTTTGCTCAGAGCTTCATCCAGTCAGATCTTGAAAAGTTCCAGGGACAGAGACCACACAGCTTCTCTGGGCCCCTCTTTTACTGCTTCATTGTCCTCATGGGGAACAAGTTTCTTCTTATATCCACCTTGAAACTCTTGTTTTAGTTTATGCTCACCATCTCTTGTTCTCCTGCCATGCACCACTGCGAAGTATATGGCTCCATCTTTTCGATGATCTCCTCATAGGCACTGGGGGCTGCTGTTAGGTCTCTTCTCCAGGCTAACCAAGCCCCACTAGCTCAGCTTGTCCTCAGTTTGGAGGGAGGTTTTTTTTCAGAAACCTCCATTCCCTGGAAAATGGGATTGGATTTGACCAATGTGCTCAGAAGTTATTAAAGAAAACTGATGAACCAGAGGACAGATGGACCGAGAGGTAGACAGGATGCCTATAAAGGCATAGCCTGCAGGTGAAGAGAGAGGGAAAAAAGAGGATCCTCTCTGGCTAACAGAAGAAAGCTATTCAAAATGGATGGATAAGATCAGATCAGATCTGAAGCTTCTCAAAAGTCTGAGCAGTACTTGAGCAGTGCTGTGCAGGGAAATAAAACAAAACAGCATGTCAAAATGTAGCTATGTGGATATAATCTGCTCAACCTTGGGACAGTCATTTTGATAAAAATCCAACTTAAAGTGTTTTCATGGAAGCTAACTTTAGCCTAGTGAGGCCATCACTTCTATAGTCAGTGGAGAGAAACGGGATCCTCTAATGCTTGTCTGTGCTCCATTGCCTCTGCTCTGGCTGTAGAGGCAGTCTGGAAAAACCAGCCTAAGTGGGTGAAGGCAGCGTTTGCGAACACCCCACAAAAGCCCATCTACACAATCATGATGTTGGGTGAGCTGCATCCACTAAGGGCAGCTTTCCCTGTCAGCCCAACGGGCTGAAAGTCATCAGCACCAGCAGTGGAAAACTAAGCTTTAGCAAAACTGTTTCCTTTTACGGGTGTTGAGTTACGATGTCTGAGACTGCCCTATTTCTTTGCTTATCTCAAACATGTATGTGATGGACTGTGGGTAGGAGAAGCTGTATTGCAGGTGTCTCCTCCTACATGCAGCTATTTAGGGAGAGAAGAGGCACCATTTTGGGATGGGCAAGAAGGGGAGCTAAAACCAGATTGTCCAAAACTGTGTGATAGCACAAGCCAGGCAACTGCATCGGCAAATAAGGTAATGTCCAGGTACTACCTGAGAAGCTCCTTGATGGATATATTCTTTTTTTTCATGGCATTGCTACTTCATATGCAAGCTCTGGTAGCACAGCAATGATGTCAAATAAAAACTAAATGGACTTGCAGTAACACCAGCAGCAGGTCTTTCATCAGTGTCAGTGTACAAACCCTACTTTAATGAGTTCAGACATGCTTTGGCTTTGTTACAGCAATATTGACTGAGCTTCTCTTTTAATTAAATAAATACAATATACAGAGAGAATTAGCTTCATGTAAACCATTGGACAAACACACAAAAACTCCTGCTAGCCTAACCCCCATAATCTCACTGATAAACAGGGTGTTTCTTTCTTAATAAAATAGACAGTGTCCAGTGAGTTTCATTCCTTATTTAGTGGCAAAAGATTCCATACGTTACATTCATCTCAACACCAATAATAGAGTCAATCTCATTCACAGTCCTGATATTTAATTAACTTTTCTTAGCTGTCTTTGGAAGAATTGTGTGTATTTATAGGTAAATAGGCAAGCATGTAAATAGGTGGGTACATATCAATAGGAAAAGTGGTTATGGCGAAGGATTTCCATTTGTTGCAGTGGAAATGAATATTAACCATCACAAATGCAGAAAACCATCTACACAGATACATCTAAGTATGAATGGAGCACAGCAAATTTGATTCAGACACGGTTCCATCATTTAAGTGTTTCCCTTCCAATGGATCACTAACTACTGCTTACGTGCCTAAAATACTCTTTTGCTCTTTGCTTGTTTCCTTAACAAGTGTATCTCGGAGCACACTGCAGTTTTGGCATGGCAGCATTAGGATAGCATCCTTCAGCTGAAGCAGACCATACTGGGGAGGTCTTTGCTGGTTCACACTGCTCTTCCCGAGCTGCTTTAGTCCAGTGACGTCAACTCCCTAGAGGCTAACAGTGTCATTAACATTACCAGACAAAGACAGTTAGGTAATTTTGTCTGATGGGAGCGCAGATATTGACCTGAACTAATGTATTCTTATTTCCCAGGGAGATGCTGATTGTAGCAATGTGACATAGTAGGGTTTGCGTATATTAATCTGAAGGCTGTGTTCTTTTTTAGCAGAGAAAAGCTTTTACATTCACATTCGATTTAATCATTTGATGTGTCTCTAGTCTGCTTGCTAGACTTGAGATTCTTTTGCTTTTAAAAGACAAATACAAGGTCTTAGTGTGTGTCTGTAAAATATTTCTGGCAGCCTCTAATTTGCCCATTGATTGACCCTGAAGAGAAAATTACCAAGACCATTCAAAAGGCTTTCTTTTTTCCGGATAGCCCAAGAAGAAATTCCTTTACGGAAGGGAGACTTGCAGCAGTGATCATATCTGATGTGTCTTGTGACCACACATTACACATATCTTACTGTGTTTTTTCGCTGCTCACTGTTGGCAGTGCACTTGGAATGAAGTCCTTGCCTTAAAGAGATTACAAATTGCACATTTTATTGCATTTTCCTTGAAAAGAAGATATATGCTGTGTTTATAATAAGCATTACATAAACAGATTGTGAAAACATACAAGTTTAATAGTCCTTCTGGAACATTCTGCAATTATTGTAACAAATACATATATATGCCAGAAGTACATCCTTATAAGCGTACAATGAAACTACTGTCAGTTGAAAACCTGCTAATAAATACTATAACATAACTATTTAATGATGCAGTCTGGAATTTTGTGCAATATCCTAAAATCAAAACTTTGGTACATAAATGCATATGACTGCAGGCAAATTGCAATAAACCTGATTTATACTGAAGCTGGAATCATATGACACTCCCTCCAGATGTTAAGAAAACAAAACTAGCCAGCCCTGAAAAGGCTTTAAGGCTTCACTGAGACACTGAGTTTAGACAGTGCTATTTCCCTCTACTAGCTATGGCAAAAAAGAATAACCACAGAGATTGCTCAGCTGAGAAATCCTGACAAGCAACCATTGCCATCAGTGGTAAACACTAGTTTCCAAACACTGATAAACTTCTTATGATTCCATGACAGCGTTCCATAGCAAAGACTCTGGCTGTAATGTCATGTTCTCCATTTACAGTCCAAAGCTTAAAAACACCAAAGATTTAAGAAAAACTCAAAACTTTTTATTCCAATTTCAGCCACTGCCAAGCTGTATAAGTGTACAGTAAGCATTACAGAGAGAAGATAATCAAAAAGAAAATATCTGTAAATAGTGTGTTGCCCTAAGTCATGGAGCTGTATTTCTTTTATTGAAACATTCTTAATGAAAGGGGCATGGAAAGTACATTTTCAAAGGAAAAGATACTGGATTTATTTTTCTTTGTCTAGAAAACTGTAGGAGAGGTAAAGCTACAAATCCATGGATGAGTTGATGCTTAACAAGGATGTTGGCATAGACACCAGAGGCTAGACCACAAATGTCCTCCACTCCAGACATAACAATAAAAATCACGCAGCCATGGCCATTTATGGCTTCTTCTGAACATCCATTTCTACCCAACAGCCATGTGAGAAAGCATTTGCAAGACCTATCGTGAAGAAAGAGCAGCTGGACAATTACCACTTTGCTGGGCAAAGTCAGTACCTCACTTCCATTCTGCCTATATCTCCACAGTCCTGATCTCATTTTGCACATAAGCTGTCTTAATAAAAATGTGTCATTTCTTCTCCATGATACATCTAAGGGGATCTGACCATTTTTCTTATCAACATATTGAAATTGGATATTTTATATAGAGGAGACTCTCCCTTTTTTAAAAAAACATAAAAATCCCTGTTGCGTTTGTACACAAACAGCTTATAGTTTCAGGTCTTCAGATACATGTATCTTCAAAATCAGTGAACTGTTATGTTCAAGAATCACAACTAATCACAACTAGTATCAGAGTATTACTCCAGTTTTGGAAGAGTTGCTTTCTAGGATCTAAAGTCATGATATTTTCATATTATCCACAGACTATACAGCTTGTTTCCTCAACAACCAGGTTTGTTACACTACTGTAAAGTACAGCATTTCATGCAAGAAAATAATAATTTTTTTTATATTACATTTTCCCAGCTGTAACAACACTGCACTTATTGTAACAAGTAATGATGACTGTATGGATAATCATGCCAACAGCAATGAATCTTCAGTCCATTTATTGGCCTTATGCAGGCTTAACTTCACATTTGAAACAGGTGAGGTTATTCTGAAAATTTTTCTTTGCAATTAATACAGAAAACATAATTAATGATTATGTAGCTGAGTCTCTGTAGCATCTTACAATCGATCCTGTATTACAATGGCAAAATAAGAGGATAATGCCTCCAGTGTTTACAGAGTTGGCAGTAAAATACTTGGCACTTCATCCCACTTGGGTTCCATCCGACAGAATTTGTTTAAATGGCTTTGGTAAGGGCATAAACTGGTAGAGTAGCTTGGCAACTAAAACAAAGTCACACTTTATTCCTTAGTTTTTAATATGATTAAATATAATTATATTGCTCCTTTTCTATTGCTCCTTTTTCAGAACATCCCACAACTTAATATTTTATATACCTAAACAAAACTGCAGCAGTCTAATATATACTTCAACTAAGCTTCCCATCCCAGTAAATGATAGGACAAAATTGTCAACAAGCAAAAGGAAAACTCATTCATTGCTATGACATTGGTAGAATATTTTATTTATTCCATTTTTTGTTGGAGCAGAACAAGGATTTCCTTTTCAGTAGGTCATCATTTCTTTGGGGTTACTTCTTCAATAATATTCAACCTAAGATTTACAAAAATATGCATAAATGTATATATATTCTCATACAAAAAAAGCCCTGCAATTCATGGAGAATTGCAGTCTTCCAAAATATAGTGTGTGACTCAGATTAAACCTCCATAAATCAGGCAATAAAAAGTGAATCTGGCATTAACTTGTACTTTTGAGATCTATGCATATTAATGCAAATTTCATTTTGCCTCCCTGAAGATGGAAATAGCTGCTGAAATGCATAGCTTGGGAGTTGCAAAACCTCTCGCTGTGCTTTGCAGGAGTGGTAGACCCTCTGGGGGTTGTTCAGGCCACCTCCACCCATTAGCTCTCAGGCGTCCTTTGGGCCTGAGGAGCGCTGCTGAAAACCACAGCTCCAGGTGCACACCTTTGGATAAAGGCAGCTTTGCTGTATGATAGAGAAATTCACAGCAGCAACTTTGCAGGGTTGGGATTGTGATATGAGCAGACAGGAGAACAGGTGCAAGTGCATTTGCAGGCTGGAGCTTCATCCACTTGCTCTTTGCTGGCTGCCTGGGAACAACCAGCTCATTTCCAAAAGCCGTGTGTCCGTGGACACTGCAGAAGCTGCTGGAGCCTGCTCCCCAGGCCCCCCATGGGATGTTTTAGTATTGGCTGTACTAACACAGAGACACAGGCTTTCTCCTAGGGCAGGCAGAGGATGCGAGTCACGTGTTGCACAGGTTTGCTTTGGTGTGTGGCAAGCTCTGCAGGCTGCATTGCAAGTGAAGAGCAAGGTTTGCTGGCTGTGGAAGCTGCTCAGTAGGAAGGCAGCACTTGAGCAGTTGGTGCAAATTAAAGTGTGAGAGCAGACATAATCTGCGAACTGGATGGGAAAAGTGGTCCTTGACTTGCTGTTCTGGTGGAGTAACTCAGTGACTTCACCAAAGAGAAGGTGGAGGCTTTGTTATTGGGGACAACTCGCATAAATACAGTCTTTGCCTTAGCAAGATAAATGCTGTGACCATAATTGCCATGGAAATATGCTTTGCTGTCTGCAATGGCAAGTGCTAGTGTGTATTTTATGGATCCGGTGGCTCACTGCGCAGAGAGCAAAGTTATGGCTGTGTTAGCGTGTTGACTGTAGTGCTCCTAAGTGCTTTGAGGCTTAAATGTGCACTGTCTGGAAGGATACAAGCTACCTCTGTGCAGCTGTAAGTCAGTCCTAATGGAGCTTAGGAGCGTTTAATTTCCTTTTATTTAAAAACAAAGTGTTTTTAACACAAACAAGTTATCCATCTCCACTGCTTCTGGTTTCTTACTGATGGTGACCACAGCCATACAAGACCCTGGCTGTGTGTTGGCCCAGCTCTGCTCACTGACCACCCCTGTGCATCCCTCATCTGCTTTTCCTGAACTTCTTTCCCCAGCTGTCCTCCCTGCAAAGGAACAAGTGTCAGAGTGACACCAGTAACTGAAAAAGCAGGGACAGAGGAAGCAAGACCAAACCAAGGACAAGGTGAAGTTAGTGGAAATCTTTCCTTGAGGGTGGAAGGAATAAGGGAAACAAATATGGGTAATCATAAAAGAAAATAGTGTCTGTGATGCAGGATTAGGGAAACCTAGTGTTGGTTCTCTACTCAGCTGCAGAGTTTCCGAGTGATCTTAAGCAAATTGTTCAGCCTCTTGGGACATCAGCTCTCTATCCGTAACTATTCTCTATTTCACAAGAGTTTTGAAAAGATGAATGTATTAAAGGCTACGAGATGCTCAGATAAATAGTACAGTGATAGAACCCAACTAAGCGCTTACTTTGGGAGAAGAGGGATGAAAATCAAATGGCTGTCCCTCTATTTCTTCCCATGGACAGGTCTGTTGCCCTTCCTCCCGCACTGTTTTCATTTGTGCTGTTGAAAACACCCCTTCCCATGTCCAAGCCCTGGTTTTCTTCAGCAGCTTAGGTTTCCCTGCCATTCTGCCAAGACCTGTCCTGGTGTCCCAAGCAGTACATACACAACCCCATTCCTTGGATCCTCCTTTCCCAGTTTAACAGAAGGAAAAGGCATTTCTCTGTGCGATATCAGTGCTAATGCTCTGTTCTAACGGTTTTCCACACTCAGAGTCCACAGCAATCAACCTGTGTAAAAGGAGCATTTAATTTCAGGAAACAAAGTTGTTTCTAAATCAGGAAGCTCCTTCTTCAAAAGTAGAAACTTCTAAGCTCTTATCGGAAGTGGACAGGAGCAAAACGACTCCGGATCCCTCAGATATCCATCCAAAGTTGAATTCTAGAGTGCCTGAGGCAATATAGCTTTGTCACAAAGAATGAATTCCCTGGATCCACTAAATTACCAAACTGAAGATGTGCTTTATTGTTCCCTCATGCAGCTGACTATGCACAGTTCAGGCTCTTTGTAGGAGAATATTTCCTTAAATGACATTCTCAACAAAGTTTTCCCAACAGAGAACTGAGAACTTGCCTCCCCCCCGGCCCCTGCCCACAGCAGCAACTGAGGTAAATCCCAAGAAAGCAACTAAGAACTGTGAAACAAGCATGGTATAGTTGCAGAGAGAGAATATTAGAATGACCTGTTGATTTTTTGATGCTTTTTTTAAAAGAAAAAGGTTTAAAAGAAGAAATAATTCTGCCTTTATTTACCAATTTCCTAATTTTCCTTTTCTTATCAAATATTTACTCTCTAAACTTTCCTATTAAAAAAAATATCTCAAAAAAAGAATGAAAAGAGTGGAATGAGTTAAAGTAAGTTAAGAAAAATTGTAAAATAAAACCAACTCCTTCTCCAGAATCTGAAGAACTTTTTTTTGCAGCTTCTCTGCTCCGTCGGAAAATCATAGAATCATAGAATGGTAAGGTTGGAAGAGACCTCTGGAGATATCTAGTCCAACCCTCAGTGTAGCCTCAGTAGTAGGGGGATTGAACCCGTGACCTTGACATTAGCAGTACCATGCTCTAACCAACTGAGCTAAAAATGTTCTGTTTTTTTTTAACCAAAAACATTATTTCCAAGGGGAAAAAATGTTTCAGCTCTCTTTTTAACAATTTGTTTTGGACTCATCCGAGTCCTCAGAACGTAGAGGCAAGAAAAGCCAGAGCTGGGAGGAAGCCCAGCTTTCACAAGGGGACTTCCTCTGGTGTCCAGAAGTGCAGGGTGGAGCTTGTCCAGGGATTCTCGCTGCTGCGGTTTTAGGGTTTGCTGCCACTCAGCCACCTGCCCATTGCCCACCCTCGAGATTTGCCCATGCCCTTCACACCAGTCCACCGCAGGCCAGCAAGTCAGGCGCAAAAGCCAGGGAGGAGAGGCGCCCCGGAGGGTGAGATCCTTCACCGCCATGCCAAGATTTGTCAGGTGTAATCCAAAGCTCTAAAAATCAGTGATCCTGAGAGTTTCTTGAACCTGTCAACTAGAACTTTCATCTAAAAGTCTTGGCTCCCTCTTGCTTTTTATTATTAATTTACTTTATTGATCTTGCTTGCTGTTCCCATCTTCCCTCTGAACACACAGATTTCTATTTACATTCATATTTTTTTCCCTTGGATTATTTCCTTATCTCCCTAGATGCTCTACTTTGTTTATTTCTCTGCACAGTGACTGCATAGTGATTTTTATATTCATTTTTATTTGATTTTCTTTCCTATTTTTCATATACCTTATTTCATGTGTTCGTTACATTTTTTTTCTCTCTTGGCCTTCTAATTTCCTTCCATTCCCATTTATTTTTGTTTTCTGTATCTCTCTATTTATTTTCAGTTATTACTTTTCTACTATTGTTCTCATTTTTCTGTTCCCTTACTTTTTTTTGTTTTTCCTTTTCTCTCTTTCCCTATATGTCTTTTTTTCCTAATGGCAATAGGAAAAGTTTATTCATAATCTATAAAATTGCTGTAAAAAAATTACTCGAAGTATTTTTATCTGACCAAAGTGCCAAGTTAACCAAGTTAAGAGGTCCTTAAATAATATCCAACCCTTTTATATCCAAAAGTTGATTCTAAAAGACAGAAAACATTCCTCTCCTACCTTTATACTATTAGCTATGTGGGGAAGAGGAACTTGGAACTGTTTGTTTGGTTCGATTATATGTTTTAGGGGCAGTAGTCTTTAACTCACATTTAATTTTGGTTTATCACCAGAAGCTGATACAGAAGACAAGTGGAGTTTGCCTTGACTATAAGAATCAACTGACTGCAAGTGATTTAGCACATTCATGGGCACTAGGAACACTGAATTTGAAATGTTGGCTTTATCTTAAAATACTACAATAAAATCACAGAGGAATCCAAACACAAAAAGTCAGGTAACCTCACTATGTGCTGAATAATCATTTCTGTTTGATGCTAAAACAACTTACTATTCGTATTTGATTTTAGCATGTACGTCAGGTTGCTTTTCCTTTAGGATATAAATTTATTTTTATGTATTGGGAAAGTCAGTATTCATTCTGAGTAAATCAACCACAGTATTTTCAAGTGTATAATGCTTCGAGTTGCTCTAATTTAGGCACTTGACGTTTTCAGGTAATGAGTCTGATTCTTGTGTTATTGTCTTGGCTTTGTACATCATGATGCTGTCAACCAAAGTTACAAAGGAACTAAAATTTCCAATTCATCAGAAATTCTCAGATTTTCAATTTCAGATCATAGTCTACCAGAAATTTAAAATTTTCTTCAAAACAATATTTATTCTTTTTCCATTGTTTATGGTCAATCAAAATATTTTGTCTCACATTTTTGCTACACCGTAGTTTTTGCACCAATATATGGTCTGAGTATAATATTGACCCTACTTTGAGAAGGAGACTGAACTAGGTTCCTTCCAGTTTGAGTTGTTCTATGATTCTGTAATACTATGTATTTTTAAAGCTAAAAAGACATTTTATAATAAAAAGTAAAATGTTTTGTTTCAAAAATGTGGAAAGAATATTTTGAATGTATGATTTTTTAATACAAATGCCCTGCTTTCCCTCTCATTTTCAATGAAACCAAAAAATTAATCTAACCATTTTTACTTTCATCAAAATGAAATTTTCCAATAGGAAGATATTCATAAGTGCATATATATTCTATTATTCATAGCACTGCTAGATTATCCAAGGGTAATCCAAGAAGCTTGAACCACTGCCTTTTCTTATCATTCAGGAATGTGAATTTTTCCTAAACTTTATGTTGTCTTTTCACATTCAGAGCTCTCAGCAGTTTTGCCTGATTGTAGCACATCTACCAGGTAAAGTTATGTGCATGCAGCAACTAATATTAATGAATAAATCCTCTTTTCAGGACTTATTCTGCATCTACGGGGTTCACCAGAAGCAAAATCAGATGCTTCTCTTAGCATTTCACACAAAATGTCAGCTGCATATTATGTATGCACAGTTTGATCTAAATGCATCTCCCATGGGCTTCACTTCACTCAAACAGTGGTTAGCTAAGAAGTAGCAAGATGATAAATCATGTTGTGATATAGAATAGAAAAAACAATAAATCAGATTGGTAGAAAATTATTTTTAAGTATACTGTTAAAAAGCCAGAGTCAATATAACTGGTGGTGGATAGACTTCAAAAATTAGAAGCCTATTCTAATCCTAAGATCAACTGAGTATGTCATATAAATGATTTTTTAAGTATCTCATTCTGGTTCTTTGCTGAAATACTATATTTTTGCAAAACAGAGATTTAATATTTCTAAAGACTATTTTCTTAAAGTTAAGATTAATTTGGTTTCTGTTTGGGTGAAAGTGCAGCTCAGTGTTTATCTTATTCAAAATGCTTCACTCATATCCTGATAAACAAATTGAAATGATTGTGCATGAAACAAATCTCTGCTGCAAGGAAAAAGTAATAAAAAAGAGAGATGCTGCTTAGCGTTTGCAGGATCTCTAGGCTTATAATTTATCTGAGTGACATAGAGGGTGAGCTGTAGATTAGCAAATTCATGACAATTCAGAAGAAAGCTGAATGCATTTCTGAGGATGGTTGATGTGTACATTGCTGATGAAGAGAACTAAGGTCAAAATTATCTATGATGCATGCTTGTTCCCCTGACAAATCTTAAATGGAAAATCAAGAAAGAAATTATATCATCTCTAATGATATTCAACTAAAGTGTCCAATGAAATAAAAAGAAAAAAGAAAAAAAGAAAAAACTAATATTGAAGATTAAGTGATAAGCCCACACTGCCTTTCAATTTCTAGTGTATATAAGCTTTGCAATCGGTTTAATGGAAGGATATTCTGGAGGGCATGGAGTTATGCCAGACTGGGGTCTGTGATATTATGTGAAATTTCCCTGCAATATTTTTTCTTAATTTTATTTCTATAAGAACTAAACAAATTGAAATTACCCTGAGCTTGAATCACTAGTGCTATGCTGTAATGTCATGTACAGGTTTAAAGAGGTATAAAAAATTAGACTGTTATGACAATAAATGAAGCCTTGGAACTCCACAAACTCCAAAGTCATCCTGAAACACCCGGAGAGCTGCTGGTCAAGGTAGAATTAAGGGGAAAGCTTCTACTGGTCCACTGAGGGTTCAGGGGATAAAAGAACTCTGAGGTTAAATTTTCAAGGTACTTAAGAGTTTGAAGAATCAGGTACCTTGGGCTAGCTCAGAGTGGCTTTGGGAACCACAAGAATTGAAACAGCATTCCTTGTGTCCCTCCTCTTGCCACCTAAAACTTAAAGCAGTTAAACTTCACCAGGCAAGTCTAGTTAAGAGACCTCTTGGGTTTATTATGCTTTTGGCACCTGTCCCGCATGGCCATGCCAATGCCCATGCACCCCATGGCTGAAGTACTGAGCAGAGTCCAGTCTGTGTATCCAAAAGACTAGCATAACTATCACGGGACAAGAATCCTGGAGAGATGCTGTCCTTCCTGCACTGCCCAGCAAACTTGAGAGTGAGTGTGTCCAAACAAGAGAATACAACAGGAATACAAGGTGTTGGTATTTGTTGGGAACCCTGGGCAGTGATTCTCAATTTCTTACATTATAATTGACCAAATGACTAAAAGCACTAGAAAAATCTTCAGAGCAGGAGCTAACACTGTAAATATGCTTTTCCAGTTGAATACTTTATTTCCAACACTCAAAATCATCTCCTCATATATTCTTTCTTTCTGATTTGTACTCCTTTTGCAGAATGGTATAGCTCCACTCTTCATGAAGTCTGACCTTGCCCAAGCATCCCATAGGATGATGCTTAGGGCACTGGCTAGAGACAAAAAAGATGAAGCTGAACAACTGGGGTTTTAACCAGTAGCCTAACAAACACCGTGAAACTGCTACCAGTTGTATATCTAAGAGTGACCTCTGCTTAGGTCTTTAAAAGAAAGGTTGGACACATGTATTTTCAGGAGAAAAAATCTTGGCTGTGGATCCAAAAGTGACCAAAACTTCCTGAAGATCCAAACCTGAGGCCTGAACTACAAAGATGATCAGAATTTCAAACATTTCTCTTAAAATGTTGATGAATTAATTTTACGCTGCTTGCTGCAAAGCAGAGAAGCACCTGATTCTCCCACAAAATCTATGGGGAGACTGGATTCCTCCCTCAGGCTTCGGGATCCTTTGGGGAGAGGTAGAGCTCACACTTGAAACTGAGGACTCATTCTTAAACTCCTATGCCCTCTCTTGGATCTCCTAGAGGACTTCTGCTGAAGGAATTGAAATGTGGTGTCTACATACTGTAGGTATTTTGCAGTCCCACTGTGCACATCTTTCAGCACCAAAGATGCCTTTGTAACTCTGATAGTGAATCTGTATCAGAGGATGCAAACTTCATTAATGTCTAGACCTACTGAAACACTCATATTCCAGCTAGATTCCCTAAGCAAGATTCATCAGTTTGCTGATTCCATCCTGTTGAAAACACAACATATCTCTTCAGCTAGAAAAATGCAGAAGAATCATCATAGAAATAAGCATAGTATTTGGTAACATTGACTTTCTGCTGTGCTTTTATATTGCCCTGTAGCTAGTGCTAGCCTGGAAATGAAGTATGCCTGGGACTTCCTTTTCAAAAATCCCTGACTGGCTCTTGAAACTGCCCACTGGTAGTTACTTTAATTTAGAGAAGCCTCCAAGGTCTTAAGTCTGCCCTAATTTTCCCTCTGGACATAACAGCTTCCTGAGCGATGACCTAATGCCCCGCAAGAGGGGCAAGTCCATCCCAGCAGCTTGCAGTGAGTGGGCAATAGGGTGTTCTCTCTGGGTGTCTCTAGTCTGAATTGATGGCTACTTTATGCCATAAGGTGGCATAATGAGGAAGAGAAATGTGTCCCCTGGGAGCTATGAACACATATGTATGTGATTTTGAGGTATCCTGCCTGTGAACATTTGTGTCAATAAAGCAGACCTCTGAAATATCTACAGAGAATGAACTTCAAGGGGATGTGAACAGATAAATAATTGAACGAAGGTAACCAAGAACATCTTATGCCTTTGTTCTCATCCTTTTACCTCAAAACTTTCTACAGCTGAAAGAGGAGATTTATCAGAACTCAGGGAAAATGACAGTGCTACATGCCTCTGGCCTTACTTTATCTATGCAGGTTTTGAAATCTTGTGTGTTTTATCTAACTAGGCTATAACATTTTTTTTTTTTTTTTTTGCTTTAATGACAGATTTTACCTCTTTGCTGTCCTCTATGGCTTTTACTGCTTCAATAACTTCTCTCCTTTGTCAGGTTGCAGGGTCTTCATTGCAGAGCTGATGTCATAAAATTTAAGGGCACTAGTTCACTTACTCAGCTGGAATGCGGATTTTAGAGGAAGAGTAAAGCTAGTGCAGACATATAAGAGCTGAATAATAAAATGTCCCTTCATCTGTGTATTTAATTAGCCACATTCCTCATGATTACAAAGATCAGTACCCAGGAAGAGAGGAGCTTTTAGGTCTCAGCAGGTTAACTCCACACCAGAGGATTACACAGGACCCAGACTGTGATGCTTAGTGTTCTCATTTCCAGGACAGTGCTGGCATCCAGTACTTATTTCTTGCACTCTGCAGTGAAGTGAAACATTCATGGGACTGAAAGCTATGAGTTAATCCAAAAAAGAGTCATTCCAGATAGACTTTGGCAGATTGCTGAGTTAAAAAAAG
This sequence comes from Rhea pennata, assembly GCF_028389875.1. NCBI lineage: Eukaryota > Metazoa > Chordata > Aves > Rheiformes > Rheidae > Rhea > Rhea pennata. The sequence continues at coordinate 48,255,334 of NC_084663.1, read as the reverse complement.
GCAAATCTGAATATGTAATAAATGATAAATTCTTTCTTCCTCCTGTGTTATCAGTGGCGAGTATATTGCTTTGTCATACAACTGCTGCAAAGACTAATCCTCCACACTTGCAAAATCTTCTTATTCTAACTGCCATGGCCGTGCTGAAGCTAGGGCTTATGTCCCTAAAAATAGGAGCAGGATTACTTAGGCTGCAGTCCACTGAAGTAGCTAAAAGGTTTTCAGATATGGTATGGAGAGAGAAAAAAAAATGTTATTCTAAAATATCAGCACCCAAAATTACCATTTTAATCAAGTTTAATTAAAGACTTCATACATTCCTGGTGCAAAAGCTGCCAGCATGAATGAATGCATATCGTCTTATGAAAATGAACCGTCCAATAAGGCACTTATTCAAACACATTACCTCACACATTTCATATCTGCCTCAGACCTCTTGGCTTTAGATTATTGATTTCAACCTTACAGCAGCCGAGTAGGGGGTTTAAGGAGGATTTAGGCACCTGCATCCATAATTGCAGTCTTGACAATCCCTGGTCATCTATGGCTTATCCCAGGGCCTTTTGGGAAAAATCAGGCTAGGATGAGCTAAAGTGTACCCCAAACTAAAGGCTTGCCATCCTTCTGAGCAGGAAGTCAAGAATCTAGGTCTCAACTGTATTCAGAGAGTAATTAATAAACAGCAAAGCAGGGGCAAAAGTGAGATCAGAGATTCAATAGAAGGTGTCCGGGCAGCAAAACAGAATAAAAATGCCCAGGCAGCATTTCCTAGCATGTCAGAAGCTAAAAGATGCTCCTAGGCATAACTCTACCAATGGAATTGAAGGAAAAAGAATAAAACCTGTGCAGATCCAGCACCCACTAGCTTTGGCAGGTCTTTGCAGCTCATGCCTAAGCCCTGTTTACAGAAACTGGGCCTTGGTCTACTTACTGTGCTTGAGAGGCTTATTTTGGAGGCTTGCTTGGAGCAGTCCTAAAACACTTAGACAGGAACCAGCTCCTTACAAGAAATAACAGTAACCACTCTTTCTCTCAAAAGATGCAGGAGAACAAACTCTTGTACAATAGCCTCACATTAGGAGCTTCTCACTCAGGAAGTACCTGAGTGATTCAATTCAGTCTTCAGATACAGGCAACCTGTACCTGAAAATAAAGCCTTACCTGTGAGAAGGCTACAGGGACAGCTGCAGGGAGAGAGAGGCAGTCCTTGGCTCTGGCCCTTCACTCTGCTCTCTGCTCTCCCACTCCTCTCCATCCAGGCTCTGCCACTGTGCAGAAAATAACTGGAAATTTGTTGAGTTGGAAGAAGTGGAAGAGAAAGCAATATGAGAAGGAAAATAATGCTCTGGCTTGTTGTTAAGGTATTTGCTTAGGATAAGGAAATCTGGGGGTTTGGTTTCTGATGCTAGGACAGCTTTTCTTTAACATAGAGAACAGAAATAGTCCTTTGGCACAAAAACCATAGTTGAAGATATCACCTTTGCAAGCACAGATCTGAACCTGGGGTTCAAATCATGCTTTGCACAATATTCTTCTTCCCTTTTTCCCAAGGTAAGTCTTGAATTCAATTTCACTCACCAGGATATTTCAAATATGTTTTAACCCGCAGCTACAAACTGTACCTCTTCCCCTGAGTGCCTTGTTGTTTAGGAAACTTCCCTGAGGTGAGATGGGAAATATGCTTCTGAATCTAAGAAGAAGCAGTGAAAACTTCTGTTTCCTGGCTGAGTGCCTTTTTCAGAAGGTCTTCACATGACAGATGGGCTCCACCAAATCTATTTGGCTCTGGATGGCACTTGAGGACAAGGGTAGCACCCAACCGGCTCAGAGCCCTGTCCTCCTCATGAGAAGCCCATGCTCCTGCCATCATTTAGCACAATTAGGAGCTGAAATAGAAGTGAGATGTTTTTGTCCCCAATGGCCCAGCACCTCTGGTGACTGCAAAGTAGCTCTGCAAGGATGCGCTGGCATGCCCCATTCCCCCTGCTCAGATGGACAGCCTGCTCATTCGTCCATTTTCTTTCGCTCTTTTTCTCCTTGCTTAGATATCTGTTGTTACACAATTGCACATTAGTGTGAGTGACAGAAAATGTCCTTCCTCATCTCCAGCCTGGTGGTAAAGGCACTTTCACGGAAGGCAAAAAATGGTGATTTGCAGTTCTCTAGGATTGGGGAGAGCCTAGACCAAGGACAGTCACCTTCTGGGCATCACTCTGTTACTATAGAGCAATAGCAGCACCCTCTGCCATCATCCTTAGAGCAACAAGCACTCAGGTTTCTGGAAGATCAGTTACAGGGTTGTTCCTGCCAGGGGAGGTCAGAAACCCTGGATTTCCAGTAGACAGAGCACTTCCTTGCTTCTCTGCCTCACGGGGGAACAGGTGAGGTCTCAGGCTCACTTCAGGGCTCATTGTTTCTCTATTGAGTAGCCTGGGGTGTCTCCATCTCAGTGAAAGGTTTTTCATCTCTTAGTCCAAGGAACACAACACCCTCCATACAGGCTGCATGGAGACAAGCCCCTGTGCCTCTGTCCTCCAGAAGGCAAGTGCCTGGAGGCTGGGCACTGTAATTACTAAATTACAGGTGCTTCTGTGTTGTTTTATTGTTATTTTTTGTTTGATTCTGTTGCATTCTCTCCCCTTTACCTTAAGCATAGGTAGGACTATCTACAAAACATTGTGGTGTGCAATAATTTGGTGCTTTTATATGCATGGCAGTCCACTGACAGTTCTTGAAGAAACAGGGGCAGGTTTCAGAGACATGAATAAGTAATACTTTTCAGTCTTATTTACTGTTCGTTTTGGTTAAACATCCTGACTTTATCCAAGACAGGACTTTGTGGCAACCACTCTAAGATGGGGATATCTCTAGTGAGTGAAGAGTTGTTCTGATTTATGTTTGCAGGTGGATTTGTTTAGGGGATTTTTTTCACTGACCAAGAAGAGCGAAGGCTCTGTGGTCTAAACACAACCTGGAGTGTTATTGCTCTTTGCAAACGTACCCCATCAATTAGAGTCATTGCTAAACCCAAGCTCCCTTTGAGGCTTCCCTCCAGCTGGACAGAACCTGGCCCTTACAGAGCCAAAGTTTCCACCTTCTCCCTAGGCTCCGTCTTTCTACCATGTTTGCATAATTTGATTCCCACCAGAACTGACAGAGTAATCAGGGAGCCTCAGTCACAGTGAAGATTGACTGGAAAGTGTAATTGGGCTGGCAGCTAGGCAGGAATTCTCAACTGGGAGTCCAGTCAGCATCAAGATAAAAGTAGTCCCATGCTCCAGTCCAGGTCAGGTCTGCCTTGGGAAGTCTATAATTGAACAGTGAACAAGCACATTAACTTTCTCTGCCTGGTAACATTCAGGAGCACTGCCAATATAGCAAACTTGTATGACAATTTGCCAGCAATGAACTTAACATGTCTGTGAAAGAGATATAAGACACTATTGAAAAAATAAAATATATTAAATATAATAGGAAATACATCCCTTCTATACTTTTAATCCATTGCAGTAAATTTTGTTTTGCAGAGATGCCTAAAATTTTATTTATTGTGTTAATTTCCTTAGATAAATAATCATAGAATCATAGAATCAGTAAGGTTGGAAGGGACCTCTGGAGATCATCTAGTCCAACCTCACTGCTCAAGCAGGGTCACCTAGAGCACGTTAGACAGGGTTGCATCCAGGCAGGCCTTGAAGATCTCCAGAGAAGGGGACTCCCCTCTGGAAGTTTGGTTTCTGGGGGTTTCTGGGCAACCCCTCTGGGCAACCTGTGCCAGTGCTCCGTCACTCTTACAGAGAAGAAATTCCCACTCACATTCAGGCAGCACTTCCTGTGCTTCAGTTTCTGCCCATTGCCTCTTATCCTGTCACATCGGACAGCTGAGAAGAGTTTGTCCCCGTCCCCTTGACATGCTCCCTTCAGGTACATGTACACATTGATAAGATCCCCCCTCAGTCTTCTCTTCCCCAGGCTAAACAGATCCAGCTCTCGCAGCTGTTCCTCATAGGGCAGGTGCTCCAGCCCTCTGATCATCTTTGTAGCCCTATGCTGGACTCTCTCTAGTAGCTCCATGTCTCTCTTGTACTAGGGAGCCCAGAACTGGACACAGTACTCGAGATGAGGTCTCACCAGGGCTGAGAAGAGGGGTAGGATCACCTCCCTCAACCTGCTGGCAACACTCTTTCCAATGCACCCCAGGAGACCATTGGCTTTCCTGATCACAAAGGCATATTGCTGACTCATGGTCAACTTGTCATCCACCAGCACTCCCAGGTCCTTCTCTGCAGAGCTGCTCTCCAGAAGGTCGACCTCCAGCTTGTACTGGTGCATGGGGGTTATTCCTCCCTAGGTGCAGGACTCTGCACTTGCACTTGTTGAACTTCATGAGGTTCCTCTCCGCCCAACTCTCCAGCCTCTCCAGGTCTCTCTGAAGGGCAGCACAGCCCTCAGGTGTCTCAGTCACTCCTCCCAGCTTGGTCTCATCAGCAAACTTGCTGAGGAGGCACTCTGTCCCCTCATCCAGGTCATTGATGAAAAAGTTGAACAGGATGGGACCCAGTACTGAGCCCTGGGGGACACCGCTAGCCACAGGCCTCCAACCAGACTCCACATCTCTGATGAAAACCCTCTGAGCTCTGCCATTCAACCAGTTCTCAATCCACCTCACTGTCCACTCGTCTAACCCACACTTCCTGAGCTTCTCTAGGAGGATGTTATGGGAGACAGTGTCAAAAGCCTTGCTGAAGTCAAGGTACACAACGTCCACTGCTCTGCCCTCATCTACCCAGACAGTCATTCCATCCGAGAAGGCTATCAGATTGGTTAAGCAAGATTTCCCCTTGGTGAATCCATGCTGACTGCTCCTGATCCCCTTCTTTTCCTCCATATGTCTGGAGATGACATCCAGAATGAGCTGTTCCATCACTTTACCAGGGATGGAGGTGAGGCTGACTGGCCTATAGTTGCCTGGGTCCTCCTTCCTGCCTTTCTTGAAGACTGGAGTGACACTGGCTTTCTTCCAGTCCTCAGGCACCTCTCCAGTTCTCCAGGACCTTTCAAAGATGATGGAGAGCAGCCTGGCAACAACATCCGCCAGCTCCCTCAACACCTGTGAGTGCATCCCATCCAGGCCCATGGATTTGTGGATGTCTAGCCTGCCCAGAAGGTCTCTAATGCTTTCCTCCTCAACCAAAGGAAAGTCTTCCCTTCTCCAGACTTTCTCCCTTACCTCCAGGCTCCGGGATTCATGAGGGCTACCCTTAGCAGTGAAGACTGAAGCAAAGAAGGCATTCAGTAATTCTGCCTTCTCTGTATCCTTCGTCACCAGGGCTCCCTAAAGAACAAATATCAATTTCTAAAATTTCTGGGAAATTAACATCATAACAATAAAGTAAAAATCAATAAGATCTCTTAAGAATAGATGTTCATATTTAGATTTCTCATATGTACTCATATATCTACAAACATTTTAAGAAGGTACCAAATGAACAGAAAGACATATTTCTACTACATTTTAATTGAGGAAATATGCCATCAGACTGCCTAAAATCTTTGTAAGAGATTCATTAGAAAATGGATTTAGTTTTATTAGTTTTCTTTTTATTTCTCTATGACTTTGCTCATAAAAGTTAGTGTGCATGGTGTATTCTATTGTTTGTTTGTTCCATTAATAATTGGAGCTAAAAATTTAAGATATATTTATTTAATTCATGTAATATAAGAGATATGCTTCATCTTTTTCTTATTCCAACAGCCTCACATTGCTTTCCTACTGTGTTCACCGAACAGATTATGTTGGCTTGACTACATGCAAAATACTGGCTAATGGTAATTATAAAAAGTTGTGTGGTTACAGGAAACATTGTAGGTCTTTTTGTTTTTCCCTGTTTTCCATGGGGTCTTTCTTTTGTTTTTATCGTTTAATGTTGTTCCTCGGTTGTGCTACCCAAGCTAAATCTTCCAGGATCTGTTGACGGCACAGTGATTTATGGCCGTGTAGAATGACAAATTGTGGCTTCACATGAGATGGCTGAATGCCCACAGTTTAATCTTATGAAGTTTTCCACTTCAAAAATTACCTTCTAAAATGCAATAGCAGATCTTCATTTTCTCCCTGATATACCTCCCAAGCTGCAAATACATTTCCTTCAATATTCTGCACTGATCACCTCAAGACTGTGCTCCAGACCTTTGATAGAGAAACCTCCTTCTACAAATCTACAAAGCCATCAACAGAACTTTTCTTTCTCTCTCTAGGAGCATTCTATTTCAGTTACTCACTTTCTTCTTCATCATTTTTGATGACATTTTTTCCCCATATTATTACTATGAAATTAAAAAAAAAAAGACCAGCAACAGCAAACAACAACAAACTGCATTGTCAGTTTTATTCTAGTAAGTGCATTAGAGATCCTTACATTGTATAAATAGTAACTCCATTTCAAATATATACTGCAGGATATATAAATAGGTATAGAAATGTTCAACCACTCTTGATGATTCCTAAATGGTTTACAAACAGAGGTCATAAGACTGCCATTGGATCCTTCCAAGTGATCTCTTAAAGCTTGTAGATCTGATTGCAGAATTGCTGTCTACTTGTAGTTAAAATGATCACAAACACCAGTGAAGAGAGGTTATGCCTCTATGGAAGGGTTTTGGCAGAAATGGACTCAATTCTGACATGAGCCCTAGATGGCCCGTGCAACTTTCTTTTTAGCATCTCCCTCTGTGTATCAATTTCTAAAAATTTAAGAAAAAAAAAACAGTCACAAATTAAGAGTTTATTTTCTTACTTCTCTGACTGGATTGTGAACTGTGTGGGAAATGGACTGCTTCTGAGAGCTGCTGGTACGCATTTACCATCAAACGGCCCAATCTCCTTTAGAGTCTCCAGATGCTGCTATAATACAGACGATAGTACTATCTAATATATGAAAAAGATCTTGAACTTGTACAGTGCTACAGATTCTCAGTGTTAATAGGCTTTCAGAAAAAAAAAAGGTGAAGGGTGAAAAACATGTTCTGACAAATTTTCTAGCTGTGTCTGATTATTATTCTTTCCTCCTACGAGCTTAACACTGCGGTGAATACTATCTGGCTTTTTTCTGCTTGAAACTATTGGTAAGAATGACAAAAATTATGACAAAAATTAACACATCTCTTATCCCATCCCAAATGGACAGTTAAAATGTGTTCTTTCACCAGATTTTAATCTCTGTGAGAGATCTCAGGCTACACGCTGAACCCCGAGACAAAGAATTCTTTCTTGGATTATCAGATGATAGAGTGTCATATATTCTCCATCTACTTATCATAGTCCCCATAAGTTTTTTGTGCAACTTCTACTTGTTAATACTATTATACTTTTATGCTTCCTCTGCCATTCTGCTAAGAAGTGGCCAGTTGGTCACCAGAGACAATCTATAGCCTAATTCAGAATCTCTATGTGCCAGAAATCATATTATATGATCCCTTTCAGGAAAGATGATCTAATCATGAGTCTGGAAGGGATCCTAGGAGCTCTCTAATTCATCACCCTATCCAAAAGCAGGATTAATTTGTTCTGTGATGCTCCAAATAGATGTTTGTCTAGCAAGCTCTAAGAGATCTGCAATGACGGAAATGCTACAAGCTTTCAACGAAATATATCCTGCTGTTTCAGATGATACTAATAAAAAAAATAAAGCAAACTGTTCTTTCTGGAGTGACAGAGGACTCTATGATTAAGGATTTTTAGAAAAATGCTTAGGTTGTCAGATATTTGCTTAGGAATTCTAGTCCTTTCTGAAAGCATAAAATTGTGCATGTGTTTCACGAAAGGTGTACTGGTCTGTAGTAGAAGTAGCTTTGGAATAAACTCTGTAAAAACATGTACTTATACAGATATAAAAATATTTTTTATATATATATATATATATATAATAATAGAGTAATAATAATAATCATCTTCCATGTATTGAACATTGCAACTGTGCTATCTTGCAAGAAATTCTAAACTTTGCCTGAAACAGGTTTAAACTTGAAAGAAGAAATTAAGCAAAGCAAGAAATCATATAGAAAAGTAGTGGCCACACACTATTCTACTACTCTGGTAGTGGTTTAATAACAATGAAGCATCTGTTTGTCAGTTTTAATGAACAACTGTTTTTCCAGAACAGAAGGACAGATGTAGTAAAATCTCACAATCAGGTGCGTTAGCAAAGACCAAGAAATATAAATATTCCTCTGGTATTCAATCCATACTTCATTTACATCTCCTGCCCTCAGTATACACATATGTTATGATATGTGTTGATATGAATATAGACATATTTTCACAATTGTAAGCTTAATATGCTTTGGAGAGCAATGCAACTTTTAATGCATTTAAAATTTTGTGGTTTAGATGCTCATTTCATGCCTAGCAAGCATATGTCAGCAAGTCTGCAAGATGAAATCTAATACCTTATGGAGCGAAAAGTGATCTCAGCTAAAGAGAGTACCTTTTCATAGGTAGAGGGAAATTTCTCTGATAACTGTAATTAAACTTCTAAAATTTATATTTTAAGTGACTTATGAATATAAACAATTCAAGAATAAATCTTTAAATATAAAAAGATATTTCTACTCATATAAAATTTAATATGTATGGTAAGTTATTTCTTTATTTCTTATTCTTTTACTGCTTTCTCTCATCTTTAAGTGAAGTTGACTTTACACAGTCTTCTAAAATATGTTCTGAAAATAGCAATTCTGTGTTAAACTCATCTAGAAAACCATTTTTGATTCTGAAGAACATTTTTAGGATATTTTTGTGGGCAGCCAGAGTTCAGCAGGAAGCATGACAAATACCAAATTACTTTGAGAAGTAGGCTAAGCTTCAGAAGAAGCTAAAGAGTAAGACCAATAGAGATCTCTGTGAAAAAGTACAATTTTGTATGATAAATATGCAAATGATTTAAGACATTGGGGAGCAGTAAGGGCTAATAGTATAGCAATTAGAGATATCAGCTGCTTATATAAATCACTATTTTCTGTGTGGTACCCCAAGTGTGAGAAACAATAAACTCACTGAAGAACAAGCTAGTCATTTATTTTTTGGTGAATTTAACAGTTTAGTAGTTTAGTTTAGTCTAGTTTAGTAGATTTAATAGTTTAGTGGCGATAATTCAGTTTCCATGAACTCTTTAAACATTCTCTTAATAAAAATCTTGTTGCTGTTATAAATTCTAGAACATAATTATCAATTCTGAACATCAAGTTATTCCGGCAGTCTGATAAAAACTTGAATGTGTTGGACATTTCAGAAAGAGAAATAAAAATTGACATCTTTGGCAAATGTTTAGCAAGCTGACTTATTTCTCTCTATTTAGATGCTAAAAATCTCTGGACGTTGCTCTTAACTTGTGTCTACTCCTTTCATTTCTCTTGAAAACTTCTAGAATTCTTTTTTATTTTCACTGACTGAAACTGTGAAGCTCAATAAACAATGCCTGAAGAATGGCTGCTGAAAACCAGACCATTTTTTAAGGTAACTTAGAGGAGATCATGTTCATGACTTCCCTGTCACTGCAGACCAACTCCAGATGACTAGTCCAACTCTTTGTAACCTTATCCGATGCCTGACACTATATTTCAGAGTGACTAAACTATTTTGGTTTATCCTTATCTTTTTAAACTATTCTATTCCTCTTCCCCAGCCCCTAACCCTGAGCTAGGAATAGACTTTGGGACTCATCACTATTCCAACTGCTGACAAGTCTGTAGTTGTATAACACACTGCAGAAGCGTGAGTCGAATCCTTTTCCACAGGTTGAAATATGCAGGGATATACTGCAGCTAGTTTGGTATGATTTGGCAGACCTTGCTGTTGAAAACCATATCATACCATCTATGCTGTTTGGTTTGTGGGTGGTTCTTCCTCTCATTCTGTGTTTTCAAGTTCACATTAAGAGGTCTTGCTCTGCCTCCATGCTCCTAACCTCAAACCTAATCTAAACATTCAAGGGTCACATCCTGCTAGAGCTATGAACAGGCTGAGGATGTCACTTTCATTCAAAAGCTTCTCTTCCTATGATTAAGGGTCTAAGCTTTGAGGACCTAAAATGCAAAAAATTAAAGAAAATGTAACATGCATATTCAATTTACTTCAGGAATGTGTGATTCTGTCAAAGCTTTTGACCAAAATGAGGCAGCCAAAAACATCTGCCCCTTCTCCCTGCCTCCTTCCCTGAATGCCCCAGCTGGATGCCAGGGACTTCTATGCTCTGGACTCCTTGCCAAACATCTCCTCAAATTACCCAGCTGATTTCTTCCTACAGCAGTCACACTTCTAAGACTTCCGACTTCCCACTTCACATATGGCTCCGAAAGGTGGCTGACCCTCAAGGCTGTCTGTTCCCCCAGCTATCTGCTGTCGGCATCTCCCCAGGCTTCTCAAGTAGCCAGTTCCCCAGAACTCCCCCAAGCTCTCAGCACAGGCTAGGGTAACACAGAGAATTGCATCGCCAGATAGGTTATCCATCCTGGGAAGCAAGCCCAAGACTGCATTCAGGGGCTCCTGCATTCAGCTTTGGGAGACTTCAGCTCCCTTAAAAACGTTAGCTGAAATAGAATATCTTTCTCAATTCAAAATGAGCTGAGAAATTTACATTTAAGTTATATTCTGTTTCTGACTGGTTGTAGATTAGTCTCTATTGCTAATGTAGAGGGAGGACTGGTTTGGTGATTCATACCAGGAGAATAACTCTTTAAAGTACATTTTGTACTGCAAGGAATTAGGATAACCTTTAATTTATAGTATGAATCACCAAAAGACATATTTCACAGTTAATGCATCATATTTCTACTATGTGATCCGCTGGACTGGAGGTGTGTCTTGTGCCTGCCCCCGTCAGTAGCTCTACATCTACGACAACATGCTATGATTGCAGCCCTCTTGCAGGATACGCAGATCTGTGATCAGCCTCCTCCTCCTGTCTCAGAGGATGCTGAGCCATGACAGCCACAGTGGAGGAGGCTGTCCTTACTGTTGGCTGTAGGCCACCTGTGAGGAGAAGAAGCACTGTCTCTCTCCAATCTCAAGGCTGCTGTGCTTTGCATGGTTCATAATGTTCATAAGGTCAAAGACCTAAGCATGAACATTCATCTGATCTCCAATGGCATTCACCAGAGAGAAGAAAATTATGTTTCCATACCTTAACTGGCTGAGCATGCTCCTCAAAGACTGAGGCTCTTATGGGCTTTAAAAACCTCCAAAGACAGGTGACAGCTGAAAAAAAAAGGATGTGAGGATCACAGATTTACAAGCTGATCCCTAAAAGCAGGAGCTGGTGGAGATTTTATTGCCTTGTGGATATAGCCCTGGAGATCTGTTACACCTGTTACAACAGCTGCTCTTGGCTATATCCAGTTTCCAGAAGTCCTTGAAAGCCTCCAGAGTGTTTTGAGAAGCAAGTGATGACATGGGTTCCTTCAGGGAAGTCCCCTCCAGCTGACAGATTATGTCATTACCAGGCCCATCTTTGCACAAGTGTGACTTGTGCAGCCACATCAGCCTTGTACATAAAGGACCCCTACAAAGGCTATCTCATTTTACTCACACTGCCTCGGAATGGAGGATCCATTTTTCTATATTTGCTTAACACACTTTTCAAACTCCAATTGTGCAGTAATATTTCTTTTTGATTGTATCTTTTCCTGGGATCCTTCTCTGATAAGCAGAAGGTACTTGTGCTGTGCCTTGCTCTTCTGTCCACATAGGGTTATAGTGCTTGCAGTGTACCAGCACCACTTCTTGCTTTTGCCTAGCATTATCTTTGGTACCACTGTTGGACTTTTATGCAAATGACATCACTGAACAACCTACTTTTGTTAATTTTAAATTCTTTTAAATGGAGGTAAAATGTGAAAGACAAAGAACTTAATTAAAATATCATTACTTCCTTAGGAAATCTGTGTTATGCTGTACATCTTATCACTCCAAAAGCAAAAGGCAAGGGTTGACTAGACCTTATCATTTATAAGGACATGAGATACTGTAGGCTAGATTTGGTGCAATCACTCTTGTACTCATGAGTCCAGTAGCTCTGCTCTGCTTGTCAAGCAGCTGTACCATGTTCTTCGAAGTGTTACATGACACTTGGGGAAAAGATAAGCCTGCACCAAGAATTTCCAGTACTTTGAGCGTCTAAGATTTTCAATCATTGAAGGACACAGAGAGAAGAAGGGAGAATTTTCCAGTGTCACGGTCATCAAACTGCACAGTACTGTCACCATCGTCAAATCAGCTTCTATTAATAAGTGTTTATACACTGTTTTGAGGCTGTTTAAAATACATTTTTTATTCATTTATTTATTTGCTATCAAGGCAACTAAGCAACCACTCTTAAACATGTCTAAAATTTTGCCTTCTCAGCACAACAGGGGTCTCCTACCATACAGTTCAAAGTGAGACAAAATCTACAATTATCAAAACTGCAGCAAATCAGTTGACAGGTTTATTTGTTCCTGTTCCTTCCTCACAGTAGCCAGCATAGCATACTGCAGAGATAACCATTCTCTACAAGCCTTTGGGAAGTCATTCTCCAGGTATGGTAAGTTACAAATGGCCAAAAACGTAAATGAAATTGCCTTTTTGTTGCCAGCACTTCAACTTAAATGAAGTTTAATAGCACTAAGAGCTGCCCACTGTTATCTTCAATTTCAGCCCAAAAACTAAGACTACCAGAATAAAGAAATAATTGACCTAAATCTTCTGAGCCCTGTATTCTCACGTAGCACAAACCTTTTAACTAGCGCTTTAGGGTAACAGATAAAGCCTTGTGGGTTTTGCTCCTGTGAATAGTATATTACACTCCTACTTGGACAGCTGCATACCTACTTCAAAATTGTTTCAATGGTATTTTTTTTGCAACAGTCCAGCTACAGTAGTAGTGAGCACACACAAGGCGATGAAGGAGTCTGGAAGAGCTGGAACTGAAAGAAAACACTGTGAGTAAACTACTAGAATATGATCAACATCTAAGTTTGCCACAACTTTGGAACTGCTAAATTTAGCTAATATTTAAGAGATCAGAATCTACATAAAAAGTTTGGAAAGGGCCAGACTCTGCCATAGGCATAAATCTTTATAGCATTTTAGACTATGGTACAACTACAGTCTTTTCCCTCTCTCAGTGAGCTATCAAAGGCTTATTTCTGAACAAGCCTAGAAAAGAAGGGAAAATAGCCAGGCAGGGACCAAACTGATAGTCCCACCATAAATTTGAATAACCTTATGATATTCATTATGTTGACTTGACAACAATTCCCTTGAAGCCATTACAGCAGCAAGAATTAACTGCAGCCCCCTAGTTTGCAGTCCTCCTTCAATCATTCTCATGCCAGGATGGCTTAGAAATGCCAGTGCCAATACTTGTTGATTCTGGGTAACACGGATGGTTTTTAGCACTCTGAGGACCTGTATTACCTCCCACAAAATGCATTAAGGGCTCAATTCAGGTGTCCCTTCAAAGGTGACTAGTACAATGTGAAGCACTCCGGGGTATCATACCTGGCACCCTCAGATCTTGCAGGCTTTCTGTTACATCTGACAGCTCCCTGTGGATGCTTCAGGGCTTTGCAAAGAGTGCTAGATGCCTATACAGACTGAATCCTATAAGATGATCAAGACTATATAGAAAAGGACACCAGAATTAAGAAATTACAGTATAAAGGCTTTCTGACCAACTGTGAAGCAGTTTGTCAGGTACACACACTATGATTCAGTCTTAAATTATGCTCCCTCGTTCTGCTCCTATTTCTCCTCTCCATGCTCCCTGTTCCTAACTGCTGAGTCCTGCAGTTTCCTCTCCCTCCCTCTCTTCCTTCTTCCTTTATGCCCAGCATCCCACTGAGCCACAGCAGTTAGGAATACCTGCAGTCACATGGGGAATATGATTCTCTGACAGTTCAGTGGATTACTAGCATGTTGCTGCAGATGGCATGGGGGAGGAATGGGGCTTGTTCATTAAAGTCTCAGTAGTCTCTGCTGAATAAATAAATACTTTTCTGAAGCCTTCCAGCTTGCAAAAATCGGGTGTACTTTCACAGACAGCTGAATGAGTATTCTTAATACAAAGGTCACTTGCTGCCCAATAGCTAGTCCTTGCCTCAAAGATAAGAAGCGTAATGCTGCTCAGGAAGAATCTTTCCAATAGAGGCTGAATAACCTTATTTCCCACACACATACCCATTTTTCAAACATCTGAACAGAAAACAAAGCAAAACAGCCTATGGCATTGTTGAATATATAAAATGATAACACTAGTGATTACTCGCATCAGTATAAGTACTGAAAACTGGACCTTTATGGAAGTATAAGGCAAACTCTAATTACAGTTGTCCTACTGGACAAGTCGCTAAAAATGCAACAAAATATTATACACATGCCTAAACTATCAGATATACTAATATGTCCCATTTGAATAAATTCCTCACCACACCTGACTATTAAAATTCCATTCCAAATAGCTCTGGCATAAGTAGACAGTATTTTATGGGGAACTAACCATCTGAATATTTTATTATCTATAGTGTAACAACGAAGATGTATAGATGAGAGAGCTGTTCTTGAAGGAAAGGATAACATAGCTAGCTGACATCTTGCATTTGATTCTCTGAGAGCAGGGGACACATTGAAGCAAGGTAAAGCCTGATGGAAGTTAATTAGGAAGGTTCTAAATCTGGCTAAAGCAAATGCTAATTTTGGATCTGGGTTAATAACAATGGGAGCACACAAATGTGCACTCAAAGGTAAAGTTTGGTCCTTTATGTATATCACGTAATGACATTTTTTCTTGTGAAATATCTTAAGTAATTAAAAGGGTTATAATATACATTTTCCACTGAAGGTCAGTCAGTACTGCTAATTTCTTCCCAGTTCTCAAGCCCTCACTGCTATCTCCCTGCTCCAGCAACAGATGCTAAAGCTTTCCTGTGCCTCAGATCTATAATCTCGGTATAGTTTTCAGTACAGATCTATCTTCATCTGAGCAAAATGGTTGTACTTAAATCTTATCATTGGATCAGCTGTCAGATATGACCCTTTTTGCTCAGTCGCACACTAACACTTCTGCTCCACATCTTCACCATTTCTTAATTTAGTCTTATTTAGTATTACCACCTTCTTTCGCGTTAGTCTTTTTCCACGCATATAATTTTCTGAGGCTGCTGCTTTAACCTTGTCACACGGTTTTCTGCACCCCTCCCTTTTGCTCAGCTGTAGCAAACCACCTATTGATCTTCTCTGCTAGCATCCTATGCAGCCTATTCCACCTTTCTCACAACCTTTTGGTCATTATCAGGACAGCATCTTTTGCCTTCACTCAGCCCAGCTTCCAGCTTCTTAGGAGATAACAGCAGTGAGAGCCATCTGTTGTGTACAGTTCTTACTCAGCAATAATCCCATAAAACGTCTTCAGAGTATGCCAGGGAACAGGACAAAAGAAAAATAAAGGACATCAGTAAGACAAAGAAAAGAAGAAAAGCACTTACAGATCCTTATGCTTTTTCAGTAAAATCCCTATGATGCTTTCTACTATAAATTCTTTATGAACACAATTGCTTTTTAACTACTTATTTTCTAGCTCTGAAATGAGGAAGCAATCAATTATAGTTTGGTTGGCTACATCTCTGCAAGATGCTCTGATGACTTTCCAGCAATTATCCCATAGGCTGGAGCAATGCGTATGATCCCTTATTAGAATCTGCACAAAGGTGCACCTTGAAAATACAGTAATGTTTGCTATCTTGTACTAATTAGTAAATTTAGCCAACAAGTATAAAACAGAATTCTGAAGCAACTGATGCTTTCAAAATGTATAAAAATAGTATTTATGTAAAGACTTGTGTCAATCTTCAAAATACACTATCTGGCTTTGCATAGCCCTGCCACTTGATTTTAAGGACCTACTCCAAGCTCCTTATGAACTTGGCTAATCTTTCTCTGTGGAGAACTGTATGAATAAATAATCACACTCTTCACTTTCCTTTTTGCAGTCTTCCTTCTCTGAGATGTGCTTACTGAAATGCCGAGCTGAGCTCTCAACAGAAGTAAATCAACACTGCTCTACTAGATTCCAAGATGCCAGGCTAATTTATGCAAGATATGAGGCACAGTTTTTAATTTTATCCCATTACAGGAGAAAATATATATCAACATTTTTCTGCTTAGTACTTCATAGACCACAATAACGAGAATTTCTGCATTTCATCCTCATTTGATTATCATGAGATATTATTAGCATATAAATGTTAAGCATCTGTGCAAACAGGAGAATACCTGTTTATACCGAGCACATCCAGCTATCACTGAAATACTTCCTAGGCTGGATTTTTCCCTCTGAACCTGATGCAATTCCCTTTCAGTGATTTAATTGCTTCCTTTCCTTTTAATTACTTTGAGGATTAACTGCAGGCAAGTGTATTCCAATAATAGGCTAATCTACAAAGAACAGGAAGCTTTCCCTGTGGTCCAGGGAATTCACCATTTCCGACTGTGGCTCAGCTATATAAATATCAAGTTTCCCTTTGCCCCTGAGCTTTATGTGTCACCTTGTCTGTTTGAGTGTAAGGAAATATCATAGGATGAACCATTTGTGTTTGTATGTAGAACTCTAGGCAGGAAATAATTTCTTCTAACCTGGGTAAATATTTCAGGCCCAAGTATTTCAGAAATTTCAGGCTTAATTATTATTAATTATACATAATAAATATTCACTATATTTCTAATAATTTCCATCAATAAGTTCATGTAAAATAAAAAGATATATGGGAAAACTGGGCAGTTTTCTCCTGTTTTTTATAGCAGTATTTGAACAAAGATCTTTTTTTAGTCATAATATACATACTGAAGAGCAGTTGATCCAATCTGTATTTCATTGGAATTACTTTGCTTGAAAGCTGGGGCTGACATTATTGCTGTCTAGATATAAAACGACACATCACAGGAATATTTCTTCTTTTAGGTGAAGGCCGAGTAATGTTTTGGGATAACTTCTGCTTCAGAGTTCAAGGGGTAAAAACAACCTTCTTTTGATTCCATTTTACACCAGAGTCCATCATTAAAGTGTTTATTGGTCCAAATTTCCACAAATCCATCAGCTCACCTATTTCCCCCCCAGCAAACAGAGGACTAGTGCACTGTGACCATGAGACTCATACTTTTGACTGGTCCCTTCGGCCCATTCCCTTGGAAGACCTGACTATAATGCTTGCGAGCAGCACAACGCCACAGTCTCTCACACACCCACCGATAAGTGGAAGCTCATGGGATCCAGGTGGGGAGAAAAGAGCCAGGAAATACCAAACAGGATCCAAGTAGGATAGCAGAAATTTGTAGCTAAAAGAGGTACTCCAGCCCCTTCTCTATTGTATAGTACAATGTTCCTTAGTTTATGTTCTAAGGAAGAGAAATTGAAAGAGCTATGTAAATAATACAGAAACAAATTATCTAGACTCAGGTTAGTTTATTTTTTAGCTGATACTTGGGATATATTTTTAGTCGAGAGCACTTTTCTTCCAAAACTAGTTGTACACAGAATATTTTTCTGTCCCTCAGATTCTAAGAACATTTCTGTTTATAAATGAAAGCCTTACGACTCACTAAATAATAGGCATCAGGTGAACAATGTATAAAGCACTTTTTTGTTTTCTTTTCCTTTTTTAGTTGAAACTCCACTAAAGAAATATGTTCTCCAGTTTGCTCTCATTGGTAGAAAAACTTCTATTATAAATTAGCTCGTGCAGGAGGAGTGCAGTTAGGTGCAAGAGGACATCTTTCTTTTTCCAGCGCTAGTAGTGCCCACTCTTGCTAACATGATTGTAACTCGCTGTAAAGCATATTTGCCAGTAGCTGTGGGAATTGCTACATCAGCTGTGTTGGAAGCTTCAACCCAGATAGAGCCTCTTGCAGCAGATGCTGCCCTACAGGTCTCAGGCTGCAGGGAGTGCTTGGAGCCTCTCCAGAAGGCCTGGACTGATGGTCTGCCCTCCTGCAAGAGGTGTGCTGCTGTTGAGGATTTGTGTTGTCAAGTCAAAGAGTTGCGGGATGAAGTCAGTAGACTGCGAAACATGCGAGAAAGTGAGCATGAGATAGACAGGGCGTTCTCAGAGACCGTACTGCTCCTGGAGTCCCAATCCTCTGCAGCAGGGGAGCTGCTGGAGGACTCTGTGAAGAGTGAAATAGTTCAGCACAGCACTGTCAAAGAAGGCTGGAAGCTAGTTGCTTCTCAGACAAAAAGAAGAAAGGCCCCTAATCCTCCTGTACACCTGGAGTTACAGTTGAAGAACAGGTTTAGTGCACTCCAGGATGAGGAGAACTCGGACCTGGCCTCAAGGGAAGCAACTGGGCTGCCTGAGCTGTGCCTTGAGTGACCGCTCGGAAGAGGCGACGAATGGTTGTAGTGGGTGATTCCATGCTGAGGGGGACAGAGGTGCCTATCTGCCGACCTGACCCCTCCTCTAGAGAGGTTTGGTGCCTGTCGGGGGCGAGGATACGAGATGTCTCTGAAAGGCTGCCAAGGCTTGTCCGCTCATCAGATCATTACCCTCTGCTGCTCTTTCACGTGGGTGCTAACGATACAGAGAGCAAACTAGAGACAATCAGGGAAGACTTCAAGGCGTTGGGCACGGTGATCAAGGGTCTGGGAGCCCAGGTGGTCTTCTCATTGGTCCTGCTGATTAGGGGAAGGCATGGGAGGAGGAGTAGGAAGATTTTCCAAATCAACAACTGGCTACACCACCGGTGCTGGCAACAGGGTTTTGGATTCTATGACCATGGAACATGGTTTGAAGATCAACAACTGGAGGGGAGAGATGGGATTCACCTCACCAAGTGGGGCACTTTTGCCTTTGCAAACAGGTTGGTCAGCCTAGTAAAGAGGGCTTTAAACTAGGTAGGAGAGGGGATGGGGGGTGTCATACAGACAGGGTAGACAACAAAACACAAGTTGGATTGGGAGGCCTCCAACGGGTACATGCAGCTGGGGATGTGCGTTTGGGACATGGCTATGGGCGACCCCCGTACACCCTTCCTGGGAAACCTTTAGGCATGACCACCTCTTTGAAATGCCTGTACACCAATGCACGCAGCATGGGGAACAAATAGGAGGAGCTGGAGATCTGTGTGCGGTCGCAGGGCCATGATCTCATTGCAATCACGGAGACATGGTGGGATAGCTCACATGACTGCGATGCTGCCATGGCTGGATATATGCTTTTTAGGAAAGATAGCCCAGGGAGGTGAGGTGGTGGAGTTGCTCTTTATGTGAGAGCAACTGGAATGCATCGAGCTCTGCCTGGGGGTGGAGGAGGAGGAGGCAGTTGAGAGCTTATAGGTAAAGGTCAAAGGGCAGGCTAACACAGGAGACACTGTTGTGGGTGTCTACTACAGGCCACCTGACCAGGAAAAGAAAGTTGATGAGGCCTGATTCTAAGATTCTATGAAATTCAGTAAAGCTAGTAATGAGCCATTAGATATTTCCATTTAATCAAAATTAATCATTTTGGAAGTGATTTTTATTGTGTTCTTTAATCACAGATCTTGTTTCTACATTTACATTTCCACTGCTTGTGGTATTTGGAAGGAAACTTCTCCGCTTACTTCCCAGCAGAGGTGCTGCCTATTTATTGAGATGTGCTGAAAGTACAGACACAGCAAATACAGATGTGTTTGGGGAATAGGAAGGATTATTACTAGCATTTGTGTCTGAACAACAGCTAGCAGATAAAATGCAACCTGTTTATATAAGAAGCTGGGTTGATGTTAGAGGAAAAAGCAGCTTTAGCTGCTTTGCTAAAGAAACAGATCTTCTGTGATTCATCTAAAGGAGAGCATCTGTCTGCCAGTCCCACCCCAAAAGTTCTGAACCCAGACCAGCTTCTTCCAGCTTGGCCAAGGTAGCTTGCATCCACAAGTTGTGAATACACTCACAGCCAGTGTATACAGCCTATGGCCTGGCTCCTCAGGCTAATACTGTGCCACAAAGCCTTACCTGGCAGCAGCCAGGAGGAGACTGGATCTGGTCATTTCATGCTAGGCATAGGTCTGGCCAAGCCAGAGCAGATATCACCTCTAGGTCAACCTCTAGACTAAGCAAATCTAGACAGGAAATACAGGAAGGAGCTAGGAGCATTAGGAAAAAAAAGAGAGAAAGCTGAGGTTAATATATACCGGACCAGAAGTGACATATTATGTGTATTTTGGTAAACTGAGGAAACTGCAGATACTGTAGTGCCGAGGGAGATGTAGTCCAAAAATAATATAGTGAAGTTCTTAATGCATTCCTACACATTTGACTTGACTTGTATGCCCTGTCCTATATGTTTCAAGACAAGGAAAAAAAAAGTCTGAAAGTTTAGATAATGCTGCACTGAGGGCAAGGCAACAGCATGTGTTTGCCTTTTTTTTAGACACACAAGAGCTTAAATGAGGGAACGCTCTCCAGCTGCCCTAACAACAGAAAAGCCTCTGTGGGAGAACGTGCCTTACTGGGCTCTCACAAATGTGTCTTTTTCAGTCAAGGTTCCCTCCCAAGTGAAGCGGGACTTGAGCTGGCACCATAGCCTGAGTGTTACTGTGGTTACAAAGTCAATCAGGCACAAGACATAAGCCCGTGGCTTCATTAGACCTCGTGGAAGAAGATTGCTATAGAGAGAGGTATGCTACAACCACAGAAAGCTGAGTGGGATTATAATGCCTGTTGTGCAGGCATAGCTGTAAATCAGGGAAATGTTTCTAATGTCATCAGAGTGATTTATATGCATTCCAGTTTGAGTGAGATATGTACGTTGTACAAGATACCTACAGTATTCTGTAGCTGTTAAATACCTTTGCAGATACATGGAAGTATAAACATTGTTATCAAAAGTTAATTGTTATATAATTTTTAAAATATGCCTGTTCTTTGTCCAACATATTTGGATGCTGCACAATGAATTAAAAAAATATTTTAAAAATAGTAGGTCATACATAGCAGTGTGCACTACTGTGAATGGCTATGGAAGAACATTTCTGAAAAATATTCAAGAACTAAAAGTGATGAGCAGCTGATGCTATTAAAGTAAATTTTAAAGTCCAACTTGAGTACTATCTTATTAGGTAAGCAAAGGCAGAATTTCTGAAAGCAAATACACCAAAAGATAAGTACAAAACCTTCCTGCAGAGATGCATTAATGTCCAACACTAGCAAGAAAAATGCAAAGTGAATAGATTTAGAGTAATGTACATGAGAAAAAATCAGTCCTAACTATACCCATTCCATGGAGGCCTCACATGAGACTTGGAAACCCAAACCCACCCAGTCCATCTCTTTGCCTCGAAAAGCATTAGCAATACTTGTGTCATTTCTGGCAGATATAGGACTGATCTTTCATTAAAAGTGCCAAGGATAGTCTCCAATCTTCCCAATTTGTGTATCCTCTTGCTCAATTAGCATTACGTTTGGAAAGCATTCCTAATGTCTTAAATCTTTCTTGTGTCAGTTTAACCCTCTTACTTCTTGTCTCATTCATTCTGGATACAGATAACAGAGTATTTTTTCCTTTTTACAGCAATAATAATGACTGAAGACTGTTAAGCTTTTTTGCCATGAACTTCCTTGCCTTTCTGATTTAAGACCTGATAGCATTGATTCTTCCAATCTTATCTCATAGCTCATGTTTTCTACAACTCCTGATCATGGTGTGCATCTTGTAGGCTATTTTTCTGTTTGTACATCACCAGCAGAATATTCGTCTTTTCAGGAGAAAGTAACATTGCAGTGTCATAGCCAGTTTGTGATCTGTTGTAATCTTAAGATCCTTTTGAAGAACTAATCTGTTTCCCATTACATCATCAATGATTTTTGCTGTAGTATCTTGCCCTTGTCTCTGCTGAGTTATATGCTATCTTTCCAGCACAGTTCTCAAGATCTTTTTTTTTTTACTGCTATCCTCCAACACATTTGGGGTCCTTCCTAGCACTCTGTCATATGCACAACTAATGAGTGTTCTGACTATTCTACCATCTGTTTTGTTAATAAAAGTTTGAACAGATCCAGATCTAAGGCCGACCCCCCACAGAACCACGGGTGTAATTAGATATTATTAACTGCTCTGTGCTGTAGTTATCTAATCAGTTCTGTGCCCACAGAATGGTGGTTTCATCCTGGCCATGTTTTCCTAGCTAGGATACAAACAAGAATACCGAGTGAGACTGTGTCAAAAACTTCATCTGAGTAAAAGATGCACAAGCTCTTCTGCTTCTCATCTTCAGGTCTCATCAAGACCTGTTGTTTGGTCATTGAAGGGCTGAGATTAGTTTGCCCTGGTTTGTTCTTAACAAATCTATGTTGGCTGTTGCTCCTGTCCCTGTTGTTTTCCTGGTACTGCAGACTGTTCCAGATTTATTCTGTGAATTGAAGTTAAACTGACTGATCCATAATTCTTTCTTTCTTTCTTTTATACCTTTTATGAATAAGCACCAGCTTTGCCCTTTTCAGCAGAAGCTGCAATAGGCACATTTTAATGTCTTTATTGGTAAAGAAATATGCACTTAGCAGTAATACTGTCTGTCGTACTACTACTTAAACTGTGATAATCTTAAAGCACTTGATTTCTATTGGATAAGGAGGATTTGTACCTTTATCACTTTAACTCAATTACACCTTAAAAATGCTAATAGAAGAAAGCAAAGCTCTTAAAGATACTTGGAAAGCTTTGGAGGTCACAGTTTGTGGCCCTGCTGGAGTAGTAATTTTGATTGTGTTCTCAGATTATAATATGTCTCAAAGATGTCTTAATCAAGGAAGATCTTACAGAAGCATTTGAAGGTTGTCAAGGAGTCAAGATTTTGGTGATGTTCCCTGAAAACTTTAAACTCTAGATTTCCAATTTGTATCTTCACAATAGCAACTGAGGATGAGAAACCTGCAGACTAAGTTCTGCAGGGTAAGAGTTAGTTGCCTGAGCTGCCGGAGCTATGCAGACTCTCTTCCAGGCAACAGACTGACACCTTCTTCCTAACAGGGCTATGAAACAGATGAGACTAACCAGCTTCCAGATGTCCCTTTCACTCTCCTTCAGCTGAAGAGAGAGCGTATGTGAGCCACGCAGTCGGTGTGCGCTGACTGCAGCACAGAGATGTCTAGGAAAACAGGTGACGACTCCCACTCTGGGAGCTGGTGGCTCTTTACTTGTGTCGCTGCTGCTATGTTACCTCGAGAGAGCGTGGGAATTCTTAAACTGCGCTGGCATCCCTACTGGATAAGCCAGAAGCTGAGCGAACAGGCCAGTAAAATGAACTATTTTCTTTCTCCCTTATGGTACCCTGACGTGTCTGAGTTCAGGCACATTGATAAATGTACTTTCGTTGCTTATGACATGGCTGTTCTGTATCTAAATAAAGGATGGTAAATGCTGCCTAAGAAGAAATTCTCTCCACAGTCAGATAACAATTCTACAATTGTCTTTTTGAGAATGCACATAAAGATGGATAGAAACAAATAAAAGTGTTCATATAGTTTTCATACAAAAAGTGATTCTGGAATGGTCTAAAGACTGGATACACGGCTGGATGCATATTTATTAGAGGGGAATATTGTTTAATTGGTCTGATTTTTAAGTTAATTATTTCAGAAATTCCAAAAGCTTTAATTCAGGCATTTTCAAAAAAATACTTCCATCATTTTGTTATGAAATTTTATTTTTAAAATATCTGCTATTTCTCTATTTTTCATGTGAAAAGGCTAAATAATTTGAAAATCAAAGATAGCATCTCATTTTGAGTGAATGCAAAATAAAAGCAAATGCAAAATAAAAATTAATTATGCTTGTTTTTTTTTTTTTTTTTTTTTTTTTTTTTTTTTTTGACTCAAGCATGAACAAAAAGCTCCATTGATTGGTCAACTCCAGCTAGTGGCACTGACCACAGCTGGAGAAAGCAGTCCCATCTAGTCTGTGGGGACTAGGTAATCATGATGCTAAGGAAATAGTGCAGTAAATAAATTAGGGACCCAATATGAAGGATGTCAACTCATCATCACACTTCCCCCTTCATTAACACTTGTTGATTGCTGGCATGCCATTCCTTGATTCCTTGATTTTTCAGAGAGAAGTCACTTAATCAAAATTAATGATAGAGAAACTTTCTCCAGTAGAAGAACTCCGTTCTCTTTACAGTAGGAATTTCCCATTCACAGTGGGTAGTGACACTAAGTCAAAAGAGAATCAATGCTTTTTCTGCCAGGAATCAGCTGGACACTTCCCAAACCCTTGCAATCACTTTCTGACACTGAGAATCACCCATGCATTAAATAAGTTCATTAATGCAAACCCAGCTATGTCAGTATCATCAGTTCAGTTTGCAGTTCTCTGTTGTGCAAGACTACAGTAAGCTGTTTCTAAATAATTCTGTTTGTGTTATATATACACACGCATATATATACATACACTCATTTGACATTTAGGCTGCATTGCTTTGAACTAACAGCTGACAGAACTTCTTAATGCTAACAGCTTTAGCATGGCACTGCTTAACTGATTCACGCCCAGTAAAAGTGACACCCCTCAGTGGTGCAAAGCAACTTCTGCCTTTTAAGGTGAAATAGCTAATAAAAGAAAAAAAAAATCTGTGTTACATAGGAAGCACATTGGACAAATTTTGCTTTCACTGATGGGAGTGTAAGTTGAGCAACGTTGAGTTAGACTCATTCTAGATTTATACTGGCTTAAGTAAAAATGGAACTTGCTTTGTTACTATTAATACTACAGCAGATCTCATCGTGACAGCACTCTGTCTAGTCTAGGAAAACAAAACTACTAATGCAGCAGTCATCCTGAGTAATAGAAAACAACAAAGTCTTTCTCTCTTTCATCTTGTCTGTTGAAAATTAGGTGGCAATTCAGCATAACTTTATTTTGCTGACAGAAATGGAATATGAATGTAAATTGTGATTACTCTGAGTAAAGAGAAGTCAAACATTAGATTAATCCCATCAGCTTCTGAGGATATTTTTTCTTTGGTTTTATAATCTGGATGATACACTAGACAGATTTGGATAACAAAACAAAAAATAGAATTGCTTTTCTTCTAATCCTTTAGGCCTGCACATTTTTGATATTCATCTTTTAAGTTTCTGACAGCAATTTTGTCATTTTCAGTCAAGGGAGGAAGGAAAAGAGACAAAATTTTGAAAGGGAAACGAAGTGTTTCCTTTCTAAGATGTTTTTCTTGTCTTTTTCTATTTGGTTCAGCATGAATGAGAAAGGACTTCCCTGTCCTCAGAGTAAGAGATGTGTAACTTCCAAATTCAAATGGGAAACACCATGTCCCATATATTTTAAGTGCTAGTAGGACTGTTCCAACATTGCTTCATCCACTGGACTTCCTCCAGGATGCAGCTGCAGGTGACTAATTTTATAAATAGCAACAAACTGAGTGACTCTATAATTTACATCAATTGGGCCTCTTTGGCTTGAAATGAAACAGATTGTACCGTGCTCCATGCAGATTAATGGGGACCTATTATGTCATCCAAATAATTGATTTCCAGAGCAGCAGAAAAAATATCCCATAGAAATCAAATCAGTAGGAAATTGTCTCAGCTGAGATATATTCTATCCGCAATCTGAAAAAAGAGGACAGAAGTCTTTCAAGGTAAGTGCGAGTAATTTAAAAAACCACAAGGTCCACAGTATTTTCTCATTAATTATTCAGTTATTAATGAAATTCATAGGAAATTCATGCTACATGGACTGGAAGCAAAATTCCACTTTGAGGTAACAAGGAAAACCATTAATTTCTCACTGTTAAGAACCTTCACTGTGTCTTGTGTTGTTGACAGAGCAGAGAAAAATGCTCGGAAGTGAATGTTTCCCACAGCTCCAGGGATGACCCAGAGTCACTTCAGATGAGCATATTGACTATTTGTTTCTGCCATAAAAATGAGCATGTCAGTCACACCAGGCAGGTCTCAGGGCAGCATGTCAGGGTCCCACTGCAGCAGGAAGAGACTGAGCTTCCCTGTGACTTGGGTGTTCCCACTCTTCAGGCTCCAGGTGACAGAACAGCCTAAGAAAGTACCCAGGTGACTTTTTTTGAGGTAAGATCTGTAGTGTGTTAAGGATCTGGGAGAGAGAACTTTCAGAGAAGCAAAAAGTTTAGAAAAAACACATTATGGGAAAGAAATCTAAACTTGTAAAAGCAAAATGCAAAAATAGGCAAGAAACTGAGAATACAAGTTCTTTTTTCTTTTCTTTATTTCTTAGCTCTTATTCCTCTCCTTGTTTTCACAAATAGGCACAGGGTTTAGGTTTGGTGTGATAGGACAAGCAGGCAAAACAATGTCAACATAAAGGATGAAACAGTGTAAAAAGAAATGATATCTTGAAGCTGTCTGCCAGATTTCAACCATATGTCTTCCTGTTGTAAATCCTCTAACTGCTCTATTTTATTTTATATTACATACATATATTATATTTTTAATAAGATATTTTTAACATTGTTATGCATAGGTAAAGTTGAATTTATCCTTAAAAGCTTATTTAACATAGGTCTTTTTTTAAGGATTTTTCTGTTTAATGCTATGTCTTATATGTTTGGGGGAGGGTCTGAGAGGTTAATGGTTTAATTGTGCCAGCTTCAACTGAACCCTGAAAGAAGCTGAGAATTAAAAATAAGGAGAAAAATCCCGTAGAAATAGTTACGTTATCCCAGAATACAAGTAATTTATTGCATCTTGCTCATTATGTGACATCTGAGTTCATCTGCATGCTGTTGAGAAAAGAAGACCATAGTTCATGTCTTTAGACCTCCACTGGAGAAATATTCAAAGCTAATGGCTCACATTGAATGAATGGGGAAGCTGAAGAGGTGGCTCTTTTAAAATTCCCAGGTAATTCCCCTTGCACAAACTTAAAAGACGAGGAAGAAAAATGTACTTAATAACCAGATATATGCTTTATAGCTAACAGCATGTCTACTTTGCCAGAATAATATTTGGATGAATCATTATGTCCTAATACAGAACACAGGTTGCACTTTAGGTAAATTAAAAAAGCATTTAGTGGAAAATAAAAAAAAAGAAAAAAATGGCTTTATGCACTGGAGAGGGAAAAGTTCATAAACTTACATTAGCTCTGCAAATTCTATGAGCCCAGAAATTAGTTCTTAATGTTTGGAATGCTTTGAATTTTAGGAGCTCCGTCTGTCCCAAGTACTAATAGCAACTCAACAAGTAAATATCTTTTTAACAAGTAGGATGCAACACTGAAAAACACTGCTAATCCTATACGATCTTCACATACCCTCATGAAGATTCCAGATGCTGCTGCAGATATTTCCTCTGACAGATACATGTTTCCTCACTGTCTCAGCTTCTTCCTGCGAGAGGTGGGATGGTTTAAAGTACTGTCAATACACCAGACAGAGAGCACTTTATCTCCAGATCTTAGGTGTGAATCTACATGAAGTCATAGTAATTATAACTTATTCTGTGGTTTTAGTAGTGACCAATACCTCTTACAAAATACCTAAACTTTGCAAGATCGACCTCTCAGACTATACTGACTAGCAAAAAAATTATTGAAGAATGATTATAAAATGCCAAGGGTGGTGAGTTTTTGGCATTTGAACTACTTTATCATCTAGATTTAGATGGAGGTTATGCAAGTCAGCTCAGAAAATGTACCTTTCCTTGTTATTCATTTGCTTTGTGAACTAGTTTTCACTTTCAAAAGCAAAGGTATCACGCTTTGGACAAGAACTACTGCGGTAGGGGATGCACACACTTTTTAAATTTAGCATCATGATTACATAGTTGGTTATAATATTTGTTTTCCATTTTTCCATTATAAGAATTTACTGGATCACCAAAACCATGGAAATTGAAGTTTCAGAATAAAAGGCAAATATCATTCTAAATTTCAAGTAATAAACATATATTTACAGCATTACAGAATGTTTTTTGTTCTTAACCGTCCGTGTATGCTTTCAGCTATATGATCTTTGCAATGGAAATACAGGTTTAAAAATATATGCCTCTGCAGTTTAGTATTTGTGGCTATTCTTCCTAAGAAGTATTCTTTCATTAAAAAAATCAAGTTTCTTTTTTTAAATGGACATTATAAAACCTAAGGTACACAATGACATGGCTATGCCAACAGGCACAGTTAGTCACAGTGTGTTTGTCAGTTCTAAATATATCCAGGTTATTTTATTTCACTGTTGATTTTTCCTAAAAGTTACAGATTATCAAGTCAATACACACAGACATGCAAGAGCATAAGACTGGCTGACACTTAAATTTCTAACATATTGATAAATACAGATGAAGCAAAGAAGGATTAAAGCCAAAAATCCAAGTGCATATATACTAGGAATGAACATTGGTTGCTGAGGAATGGCATGCTAGATGGAGTTTTATTGAGTCAACAGAGATAGATACCAGTATATATGGTACATACAGAGCAGGAGAAGCAGCCCATGAACTAGACAGTCTTTCATTTGTTGTTTAGACTCTGAAAATATGTCAGTGGGCAAACAAACTGAAACTGCATCACAGCATCTTCCTCCCTAATGCAGATTTGTTAAAGCTGACTATCACCATATCTAAGCATCAAGGGCCAGAAAGGAGTTTAACTTATGCAACAGCTTGCAGGTCTGACACAACACTAAATGATATGTCATTCTAGTGATGGCTCTAGCTGATGATTTCCAAAAAATGCCAGAAAGAGATTGTTTTTCTGAAATATTTGAACATGATAAAGGAATATTTCATTTTTAAGTGAGTTTTGATATGTACCTTTAATTCTGTTCATTATGTTGTGTTTAACAAAAAGCAAACCCCCCAAATGCCTGTAGACTAGTGCTGGTGAGTCCTGAAGAAAGGCTGGGGACAAGATCGTAAACCAGAAATATACACTCAAACAAGTGGAGAGCATGACACCGATTCCAGTCATTTTTCTTGTGTTACAGTCTCCAGACGGTTCACTCCAATGTTCCTGGAGCACAGTGCAGTAACGTTACCGTAGAAAGGTAGAGCACTCAGAGTGGTAAAATGGAAAAGGAGAATGTTCATGATCACTTAAATGGGCTTCACTCATTACCTTGGTGAACAAAATACCTCCAGCATCCTGCACGGCACAGTGAGGCTGAACCAGCTGTGGATCATGTGGTGCTCCAGGAGCACCAGTACTTGCCAGGTCAGTACAAGAGCTTGGCACCCACCACAAGAGTGCAGAAGATTCAAAATGTCTAACAAATTAGCTTTAATCACCAAGGCAAACTATAGACAACTATAGATGTTGATCAAAATAAGACCTCAGATGTACAAAATTGCAGATCAACCTGTCCAGATATAGTGAAAAGGAAATCTTGATCTTTTGCAGTTCTGCCCCACAGAGGAACACGTACTCAGTGACAAGTATATGCTACATGCAAGTATGATTCATACACATACAAACAAACTTATTCTATCCAGGCATTGACTCATGCTGTTTTGTTGTTTTTTTGTTTTGTTTTTTTTGTTTGTTTGTTTTTGTTTTTTCCAAAGGTAACCAGAGGGCTAAATCATGTCTTGTGGGCATGGACCTTTAATGAGGCAGCAGGCACCTTGCGAACTCCAGAGGTGCTCACAATTTACGCTTCGTGGAGGGGAGCACAGGACCAGTATAGAAACGGTGCAGCACATTTCCTCTCTTACTGCCAACCATCAAGATCTGGGGCTGAGCCCTGGTCCTGCAGCTCCCTGTCCTCCTCTGCCCCTTTTGAGGTAATCGAGGGAGAACAATTCCTGCTCCACATTTAGCACAGAGCCTGCAATTCTGCCTGTCCTTCACACAGACTTGGCAAAATGATAAAAGAATATAGGATCCCATGTTCTCGTCTAATTGCTAGAAAGACTCTATCCACAAAGTAATTTTATTTTGCCTATCTATAGCACTTATATAAGCTCTTATAATGCAGTGTCAGAATATAGCTTTACTGTGTATTTATGTTAGAACAGATGAGATCAAGGACAGATATTTGCATTTGCAGAAGCAAATGGTTTGGATGCTCTTTAATTCTCAGACAAATTCATTCTAGGATGTGTAGAGGTTTGGGGGTCATGGCAGAGCACAAAACTGAGTGTAGATTTCAGGCATCAGACGAGGAATATGATCAATAGTCTTTCTCCATCCTTTGCCTACTTTTAGAAGAGCAATACTGGTTTTCAAGGGTAAGCCTGCACTTGGTATGCCTGAAAATCAGTATCTGGGCATGGAAGGCAAATTAAATGTCCTTCTAGCATATCCTGCTTCTGTTGATGATTTATTTTTCTCTCTTTTTTTTAACAAGTGGACAGATCCCAAGTATGAGTTTGGCCTTCTTTAGGCCTTCAAATATAGAGAAAGTGGCTTTGATTACCCTCAAGGTGTCAGCACAGATATTGAACAAAGTCCTTTAGCAGTCCATCAATTAGTTATGGAAATTGATTTTTTTTTCCTCTCTCTTGTTAATGTGAAGTTTTGGCAGCAAAATACCAACAGTATCATACCCCAGTGTAGAACTAGTGAAAAAGAGGAAGATTTACTGAGCTTTGCTCAGGGTATTTCTAATTATGCAAGTTAATACTTTATGTATGCAAAATTTCCAGCTAAGGAACAGGGGAAAAATTGCTTCCTGCAAAATGGTACCAAAGGGCTTGTTTGGGATGTAACACTGGCATATTTGAACTTCCAATTGTTATTTAATATAATAAAATGATGCTCTGGAAAGTAGAAGTGTAAACTGCAATTGTTTTAATTAATTAGAAAAACAGTGAGACATATTAAAGGGAACATCTTTTGTTGCAAATGAGAGTAGGTACATTTACACTAACTGAGGAATCATGAAATCTGGAATCAAAATGATTTTTGTTGGAATTTAACATTTTTTTAACAGAAATCCATTACCTCTTGAAGACAAGCTATAGTAGTGTAAGAGAGTTTCAGCTGTAAAAATCTCTCCTGCCTAAAGAAAACTTAAGCTACAAACTTAACTGCTCAAATTCACCCTTTGATTATTGCTGAGTGTGTATCCATATCATACATCTCTAACAATCTACTGCAAAAACAGCAGCCTTCCTTATGAGGGAAAAATCACCAAAAGTCTCACAGAGATAGAGAAGAAGAAAATCAAGAGATCAAGTTCATGTTTTGTGTAGCACAGATATGTCCAAAGGTTTACAGACCTGACCAGTCCTTCCATGAGAACTGCAGCCTCACAGTTACTCAGTTTTTCAAATCCATCTTAGAAGTATAAAAAGATTAGAATTCTGACGACCTAATTAGCTTAAGTGCAATTCAGCTAATTTTATATGCTTAAGGCAAATCTCTCATTAACGGTATTTAAATGCCTCTGCTCTCTAAAATTTGTTGTACAAAACTTTCTACGCTACCCATGTTTTCTTGTATTTTTTCTAATAAAAACATAGGGGAACACGGTTATATCCTGACCAGACAGTTACACTGGAAAAAGTGAGGGGTTTGGGACTCCTTTCCATGTCAGATTACTGATATTAAAGCTCCATTCCTATTTGTCTTCTAAACTGAATCAAGAGACACTATTGAGGGCCTTACGATCAACAGTATGACTATGGGAAAGTGCCAGACAAACATGGGTTGCAACTTTATTTAAGATATGTTTGAAAATAGGTTCTTGGTACACTGATAGCAGAAAAAGGGGGGAGAAAAAGTCCTAGTCAAAAAGATTGGTGCAATCATGCCATTTACTTCTTTGTTGCTCTGAAAAGACTGTGACAGCCTACATATGAGAAAAGAACCACTCATTTGTGTCCCTTTTCCAATATACATAACTTTGCTTCTTGGAGTCACCGATGCTCACTATCCATATCAACTCAACTTCTACACAGACAACGACTCTTAAAAACAAATTATGCATCACCCATAAGAAAAAGTGTTGTTTCTGGCTGGGCAGTCATAGGATCACAGCTTGAATCTATATTTTAGCCTGGAACTGGAAAATTGCCAGGATGTAAACCACAGAGGTGAAGGTCAAGGAAGTGCACTCAGGAAAGTGAAATTGCTGAGGGGGAAAAGGAAGGTGAAGTTTCTAGAGAAGAGATGCTTTTGCAGTTGGCAGAAGTAGTATGCCTTTCTCTTTTGGGAAGGAATGTTCTTTTCTTTCTTTTCTAGGAGAGAGTCAAACATTTCCTTCCCACTATGGACTTCAGCATAGCTGTCCACAGGGTTCCACAGGAATCTTCAGCATAGTATCCATGGGAAAACAGGGATTATTTAGGGTGGGAGAGGGAGAGCAGTTGTTTACTTTCAGCTTCAAATACAGTATTGTACTTTACGGGAAGGAAGTCTGGAAACATTGCATAGAGAGTGCGAAACGTAATACCCACTCCCCCACAATGCCTCTTCAAGCAGAATTTTAACAGCCACGGTCCATTCGTTGTGCTTGTCACATACCAAGTTCATTGCCTGTGCTGACTTAACCATTGAGGTCAGTCACCTTTTCCGGACTGCCTCCTCTGAAATCAGATTCTCCCAGTAAATCAGACTGGTGGCTGAGATACACTAAAATGGTTTAAGCAGCCACAGGGAGTGTTCCTTTTTTTTCCACTTTTATCACACGGAGTCACAGTATATTGAACTCCAGGATCAAGGTGCATATCTCAACCTATTCCTCTGGCTGGAGAGAAAGTACATCTGCAATGACTGTGCTTTTCTCCTAAGGGATGGGTTAGGAGTTATTTTCAGATCTGACTTTTTTCAAACTGCTCTTTTATAACTTGAAATCACCCAGACCCAAAAATAAGGATGGAAAGAAAGAGAAAAAGAAAGAAAGAAAGAAAGAAAGAAAGAAAGAAAGAAAGAAAGAAAGAAAGAAAGAAAGAAAGAAAACTCTAGCTGTGTCCGCATGGAAGGGGGAATAAGTAAGAACTTTCTGAACACTCATTTTTGGTCAAATGAATAATCAACGAAACACGTTAAATGGAAAGCATTCTGAACTGTTTTTCTGTGTCTTCTATCTTCAACAGTAATATCTGCTTTGGTAATTCTCTGAAAGCATTCAAACTCTTGTTTTGTTTAAGGGACATTGTGTGGTATGTAGGTCAGTCTCTCCAGTGGTTCTTTTTCTCTGCCTTTTTCAGGAGATGGCTGGGTTTTTTTTTTCCCCTTCCACTTTATACCTAAGAGCACAGTGCTTTACAGATTCGCATTCTGAAAGATGCAGTGATTCACAAATAAACTAACAAAAAATGAGAATAAAAATTGTTCTCTGAGGTTCAAATATAAAAGCAAGAGAAAAAGCTGGCTTGTTTTTGTTTTAGCAGCACACTGACTACCATAATAAAAAGAAAAGAAATAATACTGTCAGGAGGATAAAGAGGCTTTTATGGGACTTCAAGAAAATTAATTGTATCAATTTAGCAATGCTGAATACCTAATAATGGTGAGCAGCTGAGAGTGACTCAGCATTGCATCAAGTGCACCCATTCTCTCAGGAAGTGCTTCAATTCAACTCGAGAACCAGATTGTAACTTTTTGGTGATTGACAATGAGTAAGACACATGTAAGATGCTAGGAGATTGAGTCATTCTTCTTGTTTTTCTCTAAGTGACAGCAAAAAGAAATAATTCAAGAAAATAACCTAGCCAGACTCTCAAACGGCAAACAATCATTTTTAAGCCTTCAGGTGGTTTTCTAAGATCCTATGCCCCTTTTGCTTGCCCCATTTTATTTCCAGACAGTAATTAGTCGTTGCTGGCATCCATCTCCACAGCTCACTCACAGACCTGCAAGCTGCTGCTGGCTCCGGTGCCACCAGGAAAGCTCTGCCTGGCTCGGGGCTGCTGTGCATGAGGTGGCCACGATTCCTTGAACACTATCCATTCCCTGGGGGTGGTGGTTGTCCCAATAGCCAATGTGACTTCTACAAAAAAATGAGGTTTGCTTTTTTTGCCCACTTTGTATCCTCTGCTGTAGCCAAGTGCTGCGCTCTTCTGTTTACCAGGAACTGCAGTTGTCCAGCAGTGAATGTTTCAACAAAAGGAATGAGAAAGAAGCAATATCCTAACCTGGAAAAAAAAAGGGGGGGGGGAAACAATTCTGCAACTGCTTATTCTGGAGCTTAGTCTGGCCTCTGAGAAACGATACCTCCTGAGATGTATGCTGGGACACCTCCACCCAAAGAAATACAGCAATTAAAAACAAACAAGCACACATTTTATTTAGGAGATGTTCAGATGTACAAGGCTATGGTTCTTCAATCATTTTTAACTGTCATTTAATTCATATCTTTGCAAAGATCGCAAAGAGCAGGGGCACATCATTAACTGCAATTTAATCTGAATCAATACAGCTCTTGTTTATAAGTCCAACTTAGTAACAAACACGTTGCTAGGATTTCTGAGAACTCTATTCTCATAAAAAAATTCGGAGGGAACACCTGAATACTCTGTACCATATACTCTAATTTGCCAAAAGAGCATCAAGCAGTGATCAAAGTCGGTTTAAAGCAAAAATAAATATACATGTGTACACCTATATGATTATTGAATCCAGTGCAGTCTTCTAGATATAAAAACCATGGCATAGTATTGTGGAGGGAAAATAAGTGGTTCATCTCTAAGTATACTGTAATACATTAACAGAAACCAAATAATTTAAATTGACAACACAAGTACCAACTCCAGCACATTCATGCAGGTTTTAATGTAAAAGGCAACAAGTCAATATAAAACAACCCAGATACTTAAACATATTATCACTTATTTGTGTAGTCTTCACTAAGCATTGCAAATCCTTCCATCTAGCCTGCTTTAACAATCACTCCTTTAACTCCTAAGAATACTGTTTGTATGGTTTCCTTGAGTAGAGTGTATGCCTGTACCTTAAATTCAGCCTCAGTCACAGCTCACATGGTCATGTGTATTATTAGTGAGCGTAGCTCTCGTGTTCTCAGAGTTAGGCGTATCTTCTGTGGGCAGATAAAGACTGCAGTGAGCTGAGATTCAGAAGACTTGCCAGCAATTCCCTCTATTCTACAAAATTGCTGTCTTCATGAGCAATACAGAAAAACTTATGAGAGTATGTAGAATTTATCAGGGCCTTTCTAGATTTTCTTCTGTGTCCCTTCAATTACAGTTTCGTTTTTATCGCTCTTTCTCACTTCTAGTAAATTTGTGCACTAGCTCCTAATGCACTCCAGAAGAGCAAGCTCTATTTTTCTATATCAGAAAGGATAAGCTTTTGGATTAGTAAGAGCCATACCAGATATCTCAAAGAATGGTGAAAAGTGTACTGTAGGATTTTTTCCTTGTTGCTTTTCTATGGCTGCCTTCCTCAATGCTCACATCACTGTTGTCTTTCCAGTATCAACAGTCTTTCTGTCAGTGACACACTGACGGTTGTTCCTCTGTTCGCCCACCCTCTCAAACACTAAGACTGCCAGAGCACCTTGCTACAGAGATCTGGTTAGATGGAAATATTGGTTCCTAGAGGCTTAAAATAATCCACTGAAGAAAAAACGGATTGCTGAAGGCCAGAAAGGACTACGTAATGTATCTCTAACTGCCAGGGCTCTCTATGCTTGCGTGGCTGCTCCATCTCATACTCTGAGATGCTGTCACATGCTGTCAGCACCGGCTGGTTTCCAGTCGGTGTTTCCGAAAGCAGCCCTTTTGAGTCGATCTCTGTGAACTCACAGGCAGAGACATTTTCCCTAATGGAGTTCTGTTTTCTTTTGTCATACTTTCCTTTCTGGAGAGGTAAAACAAGTGAAAATTGGTAACTCACACTTAATATCTGCAGTCATGCTGAACTGAAGAACTCTCTTGAAGTGCCAGTTACTGCGTAGCAATGAAGATGCTCCATTACTGTTGCTTGTAAGCTCATTGGCAAACAGTTCTGACCCTCTCCTATGACGATTTGTTAGTCAGATCATCAGATAATCATTCCTGAGCTGCACTGAGCCGTATGAGTCATATCTGTGTCAGTATAGCTGCTGTTGTAGCAGACATTGGTGCCCATCCTTGATGTCCTGACAGGCCTCAGCAGAGCGGATTTTCATCTCTCTCACCTGCATACCTCACTTTTCATGGTGAGCTGTGAATGTCCACGTTACACTGCTGCAGTTCCACGCTGGGTTACATGCAGATTGCAGCAGGGCACCGTTGTGGGTGGATGCTCGTGTGCAGCTGGTAAACACAGTAATTGGTGATGAATAAAGTGACAATTCACTTTTTGCACTATTTGCCCCTCAGCACTGGTGTTTGCACATATAAATAAAATTTATTTCAGATAAATAAATAAATAAAATTTATTTCAGATCCTAAGTTGAACCTCATTGCGATTTTCCAGTCGTCAGTGTCTTCAGATATTCTGAGCAGATGTCTCTCTGGAGCTCTTTGCATGATTCTAGCGGATGTTGAGGCTGTATCTACTGCATCAGAAAACATCCTGCCTCCTTGCTGTTAGATCTGCAAACGGTCTGGTGTGGTATAAGGACCTTTTCCTCACTTTTGGTCATGAAGTAAATATTCTAACATGAAGCTGGGCCTCTTCCAGTCTTTAAGACACATCGTTAACAATTCATCTCAAATAAGAGTCATTCTCAGACTGGGCAATAGGAGCTGATAACTTTGAAAGAACATCAGATATCTGCTTCCACCTACACAGAAACTGGTCTGATCCAGTCTGACCTTTCCTTCATCTGACAGTTTTGAACTTTGTCCATTAAACTATTTATTGATTCTCTCCTGGATGTTATAAGGCATTCACCCTCTCTCAGATTTTGCAAAGCAGGGTCTGTTACAACTGAGACATCTTTCAGCTCTGTCATATCAACAGTCTTATCAATAGTTTTATTGATGCACATAGCAGTCTGTACAGCAGTTCTGCTTTGCACTACCTTTTGCCTTACATTTATTTCAGGATCTTAAAGGACAATTCCCTTTCATAGAAAGCTATATAAGTGGTTGTACAGTTATACACCACAGACAAAAGGTGCTCTAGAGAGATGCTGGTAAAAAGCCACCTAGAAAGACTGTTGGTCTCATGTGCTCATTTGCAAACATTTGGAGTCCCAGTTTCAGCTGTCTGAACACTGTATTTCTTTTGGGGGAAAAAAGTTATTTTGCTTCCTGAAGCTGTGCAACATTTTTTAACAAAAATAAAATGATTTATTAAGACTTGGGAAATGCCAACTTCCTAAGTCAGAAAGAGCTCAACTTTTTTCTCCCCCAAATCACAGACAATAACATAAGGTAGGACTTAACAATCAGATAAGTATATAATCTGTAATATCAAATTTTCAAAAGTGTCACATCTTCATAGGCTACAGAATAATTACAGTGGATAAGTAACGTGCTAGGGAAACAGGGAAGATATCTGCTGGTGCATGGTTACAAATATACGGAATACCATTCTCAAGGTCCTGGCTCCACATGTGAGGTTGCAGAGGGCAGCTGAAGGGTTTGTAAAACTTACCTACAGTGAGTAGGTAGAGGTTGACACTAGTCAGAAAAGTAAGTACAGAAAGTAGCTGTGTGCTACTGGTCACTGACAGCGGATAGGGAAAAAAGACCCACATTCTAGGAACCTTGAGCAATGACAGGATACTCACACACAGTGGGAAACCCGTGCACACAAGTGAAAAAAATGTTTAGGAAGAGTTTCATCTGAGCTGTGAAAATCATAAGTAAATCTGAGTCAGGAACAGAATAAATGTCCAGGATAGTCCAAGAATGAAATCAGTCACATTGCTGAACAGTATTTGCATCGTTTTGTGAGGACAAGCACATCAACAGGAAATGACACAAGCAAAGTACTCGCAGGAAAGTCTGGATTGTCTCACACAGCCTTTTCCATGCTTATTAAAGACTGTGCAGTATCCTGGTTTGTTATCTGCCCGTTCTGCTGGGGAAAAGAAAAAAAAGAAAAAAAAAGTTCACATTCAACGTTGCACTGTGTGACAGATACAGCAGTTAAACAAAAGCCCGTTCACTGTTCCCTGATGGATTATTCCATGCAGGTGATGCTGGCAATCTAAAGAAAATGCATGGCTTCGTGACACCCCTGTGGCCTTTGGAGAAGCACTGCAAGGAATTCAGTTAAGGAGTGCAAGAAGCACTTGCCACAAGCTGACAAGAGACATTCACAAGAACGAAATAAGACAGGCTGCCAAAGGCCTTCCCAGAGGCAATGCAACTGCCAAAGAATGGTGAAAAGAATGAGAAACATCTAAGAAATAGTAATGTCTTTTTGATCAGATATATGAGTAATTCACCTTTCTGTCCTTCCTTTTTCAGAGTCTTTCCAAAGCTACAGCACTTCCCTCTTCATCCACATCCCTTGTTTTTTCTCATACTGACCTCACATCTTTCATTCTCCCTAGCTACCTTTTGTCCTGCACTCATGCTAATTAAAAAAAAAAAAAAAAAAAAAAAAAAAAAAAAAAAAAAAGCTCTAACATGAGTTGCAGGCTATTACAATGGAAGAGTTGCTGATATCCTTCTTCAGGCACTCCCCCACAGAAAGCAGGTGGTTTTAGTCCGACTCGAACATTTTATTAATCTGCACATGACCAAAGCAGAAAGCTGAAACATGTTTTGGACCTGAACACAATTTTATTTTCCAATAGTCCTCAAAGTAAATAAGAAAAATCAGAACCATTTGAATTTAAACTTTCCAAGTAAAATCACATTTGGATAGAAATCAGGTCTGGAAGAGAGAAAAGTTTCAGAATGTTATTAGCCATTAAAAGAAAGATTTTAGAATATAAACATGATGTAACCTCAGCACCGTGACCTTAATAAGATGTTTTGGCACCCAGAGCAAGGTGGCATCAGGCTTTCCCATCTTTAAGTGTGTGCACACATGTATATGAGTTTCTATGTCTCTGTCTACTCCGTGTCATTAAATTCTTGAGCGCTCAGCAGGAGTCTCTCAGATGCTGTGCACATAATACATAGGTGAGCACCATGGCAGTTTGTCCATCGGTCACACACAGGACAACATATCCCATGTAATTGCCACCATATAGCTTTGGCCAAGTGAGGTGGGCACAGTAAGATAGTCACTATGGGGAAGCTGAGGAGCATCTGGCACCCCTCTGTCCCTACACCTTGGCAATACCATCTTCCTCCTTCCCTCATCGTCCTCCTTCCCTCATGCCTAGCGATACAGAATACCTTTCGACGATATTGGAACAGCTGGCAAGGCAAAGCCACCTGCAGGAGAGAAGGGAGAGGCTGACAGCCTAGACCCATGTCCGTGCATCTGTGCTCTGCTTGGGGTCACTGCTGGGAGGCAGCAGACCATGCAGATCAGAGGCCATTACAAGATTTATCTTCCCTTTTTTGCCATTTTTCCACTACTTTTTTTCCCTGTTTTCCCTGCAAACTCTGAATCCATTAACCAAAACTGAATTGCAGCTGCCTCTGTAGTGAAATATGGGTGTTGGATAATAGCAACTATTGCATAAAAAGTTTTAAGGAGGGACACAGAGAAGAACACCATGATCAGATCTGCAACAGGAGTGATTCAGGTAAGCCAAAAGTACTCTCTTGCATTCATATGTTTTCTATTAACAATATCATTAGATTTGTATTCTTTTTTTTTCACCTGTGAGGAGAGAAATTTCAAATGTAGTTTTTCACTTCGTACACATTTTTCTGTCTTTTCTTCACAAAAGAAATGAAATTTTCATGTGGTTGCCACCTTCATTTTCTTCCAATTCAGAATGAATCAATAATTATATTAAATGCTGTAAAAGCACCTATAAGAGGCCTGCTGAAGAGCAGGTTCAGAACTTGTGCATGTTTTGGCTCCCAGGATAGCTTGGCTCACTAGTACTTATGAGAACACACCAGGGAGTTAAATTTATTATGTAATTCCTTTTTTCTTGTACAAGTAATTTTTAAAGGCTTTAATAATGAGTAGTTATGGATCATTTCCTCCTGAATAACATGTTTTCTTTATCCTTGATAAACCTATATTTTTTTCACTACACCAGCTGATTGTGCCTCCTGTTATAGTGAGTCACAGCAAAACCTTGTCAGCCCAGCCACAGCCTGGCGCACTGTGTGGTGTCACGCAGGAGAGCTGAAGAAGCCCAGTTAATTTGCTGCAGTCCAATGTGTCTGCACAGAAAATGTGTTAACCCATTGCTTACAGTGCCTCAAGGGATAATGGAGCTGGTTTGTGTAGGGCTGGGAAGGAGGAGTACGTGGGGAAAACCGAAAAACCCTTCTAAGAAACAAGAACTAGACTGAGTTCCAATATTTGTAAAGATAATTTTCAAATGTCCCTATTACTGAAATGTAACTAAAATACAACAGAATTTTCAGATTTCTCTATCAGTGATAGGAATAGCAGGCTAATCTTTTAAATAGGTCTTGCTATTCAGTCGTTCTGGATCTATAGCTGCTTTTCAAATGGCATGCGAAGCAGAAATTTAGACTAAGAATATTCTATTAAAGAAAGACCCTGCTAGTTCAAAAGATCTAGTTACCCTAATATCAGTTGTCCCTCTTGCCCTCTAATGTGCTAACTTTCAATGCATTTAGAACAGGTCTTCTGTAGATCACTAAGTATTGTCACAAAGTTTGTCTTCTGTAAATCACAAGTGTTGGGTAAGTGAGTAGTTTATTTCCAAATCTT
The DNA here is from genome assembly GCF_028389875.1 of Rhea pennata. Classification (NCBI taxonomy): domain Eukaryota; kingdom Metazoa; phylum Chordata; class Aves; order Rheiformes; family Rheidae; genus Rhea; species Rhea pennata. Next base: position 48,214,675 of record NC_084663.1, on the reverse strand, counting down.
TGGAAGAAAGCTGACATACATAACAGATCCATGTAATTCCCCTGTGTCATTACTGACCAGGCTTACAATGCTGAAGTTCCCAGTGTATTTTTTCAAGTGATTTATTTTTCAGTCATTTTACTGTGCTTGTTATTAAGAAATATATTTTAAAAAGATAATATTGTTGGGAAACATATTAAGGAAGAAAATTTTCTGCTACTTGTGTGAAGATGACTGGTATTTTACACACACTTCTAAGTAAAGTAGAAGGCTGTGTCAAGAATTTCTGGCTATACTTTATTTGACTGCCCTCCACAGATAAGGAGACTCTTAATTATTAGTAGGCCTGGATGGAGCAGCTGATGGGGCTTAGAGAACTGCAGATAAAGGGAGGATTGCTAGTGGATGCAACAAGGAGTCAAGGTGAAACAGAATCTGTTTCTCCTTGCCTTTCTGGCCATTTGTGATCCTGCTGGCTGCAGCTCTAGGTATGAAATGGTAGAAAGCACTTTGTCTGCCTTTGCCCCCCTCCCCTGCTCCATCTCATTAATAAAGGTCTTGTTGAAAGCTGTCAGAGACAAAAAGAGGCTTCATTTCAGGGCTGGGGGTAACATCTCCTTTTTTTCTGTCCTTTTTTTTTTTTTTTTTTTTTGTATGTGAGTATGACAGATGGAAAATGTTTCCGAGGGAAGTCTACACAAGTGGCGGCCAAGAACTCCATGTGTAAATGCACTTGGCAAACACAAGAGAGAGGAAAAAAAAAAAATCTACCTCCTCCTTGAGAACTGCTTTATTCCATACCTCTCTGAGCACATGACATGTTTCCTTCTTTTGACAATGTCTCATCGCAAGCTCAGGCTTTGCAATTTGATCTGCACCAAACACACCTGAACTCAGTGGCAGCTCACCAGCGATGGTACCTGACTGCCCAGGCTGATTCCACATTTCCACCAATCCAGGAGACACAGAAAGTAAGTTCTGTGCATTGACATACAATAAAGCCATTTCTTATGTCATTATTTAGTACTTATACTATAGTAGTACTTAAGGATCAGGACCTGGACATACATATTGTGGCAATTTCCAAACAATTAGCAGGATATTCCAGTACCTTAAGTTTCTTTCTTAATCAAAACCTATAATCAAATGCAAGACTATCTCATTTATTTTAAAGTTCTAGATGCATTAAATGCACAAAATTGCATTCACCAATAATCAGTCAAACTTCAGTTAGCGTAAATTATTATAGTTTTGTTTAAAGGCACCTCATCCTGTAGTGTCACAACACAAATGCACCATGTTTTCCAGTATGTGATTTTGATGTCTGAGATGTTAAAGCACGAGACTATTCTTTCTCCAGGATATCAGTCATGGAGCAATTAGTTTTTCTTCCCATCTTATGGTTGTCATTAAGATGGCCAAAATGTCTTTACCCTTTATTGCCATCTTCCTTCTCCCCCCTGCTGTTTGTTGATGAAAGGGACACTCTCCTCTCTTGTCCCAGGGATGGAGATAGAGAGATGTCAGGAAGATTTCGTCTCATCTTTTTGTGCATTGTATGAGAGCTGGAGGTTTCATGTGGTCTATCCCTTTCTCCTTTTTCATACCTGGAAAGAAGAGAACACAACTTTTTATTTCTTGTCATTGCCTTTGAACGTCAGTTTGACTAGAAGGAAAAAAAAAGAGAGAGAGAGAGATCTCAAATTCACCCTTTGATAGACAGCACAAACATAGTCTATGAGCAGTCAAGGGGAAAGCCAAAAGCAGACATTACTGATTGTGGTCATTAAGTAGTCACACAAAAAAATTTAGAAAAATTCTAAATGCATATAAAGGCAATTCTTTCATCTGATCTGAGTAGCCAGTCAGAAATTCAGTTTTAATTAGACAGACTTGCTGTTCTTCACAAAAGTGTTCTTTAACTGGTATCTCTGAGATAGGTGCATGAAAGTTGTATTAGCTATGCCTCATCTTCTGCATTTGTTTGTTCTCTTATGACTCTCCCACTTGAAATAATTGTGTTGGCACCTAGCAAATCCAAGAGAGGATACACTGAAGAAGTGGATGTGGCATGAGATAGTATTAACTTACATCCAATTTCCCATAACAGCTTCAAGGCTAGGCCAAGGAATAATTTCCAAAAATTATTACAACTATGCAAGCCATCTTGATAAAAGATGTCCATTTTAGTAATAAAATTGATCACAAATATTTCAATGAAAAAATATCTTCCATGCAACATTTCCTCAAGAAGAAATCCTAACATTTCTAAGAATCCTAAGAAGAATCCATTTATTCGTTTTTTTCCTCTTTTTTTTTTTTTTTTTTTTTTTTTCTTTTTCCTAGCTAAGTGTGTTTCCTTGCTTTGGTAGGAAATCCTAATGACCAGACATTTATTTCAACTGTTATGTTACTTTACATAGAAACATAAGTATGGCCATTCTGAGTGAAAACAAAGATCTGTCTAGCCTTAGATCCTGTTCTCAGATGTTGACAGAGGTCAACAGTAGATTTGTAGGGAAGAGTTTACAAATGGAACAAGCATTCAGGGATATGCCTGAAGAATGTTCTCCCATTTTGCAATAGTTTGCAAGTCAGGGATTTCCTGAGCCAAAAGTCTCTGTGTCTTTGTGTTTAATACTCCTTTGTGTTTAGCACTCCTTTAGACTATTTTCTCCCATGAATGTGTCCAGACACTTTTGAAATCCAGCAGTCGATTTTTGAACCCAGAGTTTTGTCAATGCTGACCTGGGGAGAGTATCAAAACTAATTTGTTCCTATATACAAAATTAAAAAATGTGTCAAAGAAAGTAAAACATATGAGTGTCTTTTACAGAATGTGTGCATAAACTGAAATTAAAATGCAAAAATTAGTATCTGAGCTGCTGGAAGGGAAAATTATACAGGACAGCCAATTCTGATTTTCAGTATAATATTTATTCAGCCTTGGATACTAAAAGCAGACCATATTCTCCAAAAGAGAGACTCTTTTGTAATGTATAATCGTTAGAGAGATGTGTTTTTTAATTAGCAGGAGGTAAAAAGACTTCAATTTCACATATCCCCTGAAAAACAGTATACATAATTATGCTAAGATAATTATTCATTATGGACTCAGGAATCTGACACCTACTGAATCACCCACATCATTTTCTTGTAGTGCCCACATTCTCCTTTGAGGTGTCAGTCTACAGGCTTGATCTCAACATCATTAAGGCAATGGGAATGGTTTAAGGTAACATTAAAGGGGAGTCTGTCTTTTAATCAGAATCAGGGTTTGGTCAGACACAAAACCATAAAATAAGTAAAGGCAGGAATTAAGTACTACCATATTCTATGGTACCTAGTAAAAACAAAGTGCCAAGGCACAAGAACATTCACATGGAGTAGTTAGTGCTTCTGAAGCTTTATGCTGTTTTGTGTGAGTGATTTGCAGGTCCACACCCTCTGTCCCTCTTACTTTGAGAGACCAGTCAATCCCAAAGCCCCCGGGGCATGGCTGCAGACCTGGCAACGATCTGTGAAATGGTCACTGGCGCACAAGCAAAGGGAAAAGGGGACTGGCCAGGAAATCAGAATTATTTCATTTTAGCACTTCATTCACCCCAATCCACTAGCCAGTTCTCCTCATATGGACTTAATTACAAAATCAAAGGCAACTAGGGGGAAAGTTTTCAACTTCATTTCTTTAATTCATATCTTGGAAACAATCAGACACTTCAGGAAAGTTATTTACTAAAGTTAGTTACTAAGTGTTAGAAGAGGTTTCTCACATCACCAAAACATAAGATGAGGGTAATTTTTAGTGAACAATGTATAAGCACATTTGCACGCATGCTTACAACTCCCTTCCTACAAGAATATTTGGATGTTGCCCTCAGCAAACAAAATGTCCATGGAAAACTTACCCTGGAAGTTTAATAAGTAGATGGGCTACCAGTGCAGTTTTAAATTAAAATTAGCACTAGCAAGTTTTATTTGTTCGTACAATTCAGCCAGAAGATTTCTGGGCTCTGTCTCAGCTCAGAATAGGGAGCAGCAAAACACAGTGCATACCAGAATAGATAAGTACTCTAAAAGACATTAGACTTAGTTTTGTATATGTTATCTCCGCTAGTGATCAATGTATAAATTGAAGTCATCTTCCTGTAAGTGACTGTATTGAGTAATGATTTCTATCTCACATGCAATCCTGTGCACATAAAAAAAATATTATTAATTTGAATTGTGCTTTGAAAAGGTTTAATGCAAAACAACTTTTCTAACTCAGACAGATTTCATTAGGCTTCTTTTGCAAATCCAGTAGTAGACAGTACACATTTTTAAAGCCCAGGAATGCTTTTCCTTCCCAGACCACTGAAAGAAAACAACACATTGCTGACCTTGGAGAGTATAGCATCCAAGGAGAAGAAAAAACAAGATAACCCTGGAATTTAACCATATTACTAGATAAAGGATGCAATGACTCACAGACCAGTATTAGGAAAGCATAAACATCCTTGTATAGATATGAGTAGTGTTAATTTATTGTATCTTAGCTACTTCATTCCCAAAATACACTTCCTTTTCCCTGAGATAAGGAGGAATTTGCTTTCCTCTCTAATTTTCTAATGATAATGCTTTTTGCTATACTGAGCTTTTACGATTATTTAAGAAGACAAAAAAACTGGCATGTAAGGGAACCAGATAATACAGCTTAGTGCAATGTTTTATAGATTAATTTTTTATTAAATACAGAAACTCTGCAACATATACGCACTGTTGTTCCTGTCAGTACAACTATAAATTAATTTTTACAGTGCAGCTTAATCAGCTGTTATTCACACACAAAGTATTTAGACAGGAGCTAAGGTCCAGGGTGCAATAGCCCCCAGGTGTCACTGTCAGATTTGCCAAGCATACTATCCCGCATCCTATGGCACGGCCGGGATCACGCAGCTACTCAGCCCTCTCCATAGCAGGCTTCCATCTACCCACAGCCATAGATTAGCACACAAGTGAAAAGATTTCGTATGGAATTGCTTGTGCATTTGACGGGTGAATTCCGCCCTTATCACCTAAACAGGAATCAGGCTTAGGATTCATCTCAACTGCTTTCACATGTCTATAGTGTGGATGGATATGTCTAAATAAGCCACCTTAGGCTCCCCTAAATAGACAGAGGTGATTCAAATTATCTTGTCTAAAAGAAGTCTTATGAGTCATGCTCTAGAAGTGCCTGTTTTTCCCCAGTGACAATAAAGAAAGCCTAGAGCAACCAGCTCACCTGCAGACATCTGCCTCATAGACTTCTAACTCTAATTAAAATAATCCCATCACAAACCTCTTAATGTAGCCAACACTAGCTAAAAGCTAGAGAGAGTCATGAACCCCCCGCAACCGATCCTGTTTGAATCGTGACCACACGTCCGTGAGGCGATGGAGATGCCACCTTCCTGCACAATTCCTCCCTTTCCCAAGGGAAGTATAGCACTGAGGCCTTCGCTCAGACGGGTGCGAGGCTGTATGATTACTGCTTTGCTAGCCTGATCGAACGGTGACAGCTGGGGAAGGCTGTTGCTAAGAGCAGGCCTTGTGCAGTATCTCTTAAAAGGCAGCAGCCATTTGAAAGCTTTATAAAAATAAAGACAGAGGTGGATGCATGTTTCTTATAGGTCACGTGCTTCCCCCCGCCCCGGACCTTTGCTCCTACATCTGTAGACAACAGCAAGAAATCTTGCTGAACTCCATGTAGTAAAGCACTGGGCAGACAGAGCTCCAACCGCCTGGTTCACTCTGCTCTTGATGAGACACTTCCGAATTGCAAATGGTGTTAAAATACCACAGAGCTTTCTCTCAAGGAAACCTCTTTTTCTGGGGCAGTCCCTCAGCCCCACCATAGGTCACTCAGGGCAGGAGATAGTGGAAGAAAAGACTATATTAGTTTGGGCAAAAGGAGCCAAACTCCAGCATTCCCCTCAAAACGAGCCGTCGTGTAACAATCTGTTCTCACCTGCTCTGAGACAGATGCGGAGGATCAGGAAAGGGGATGAGGTTCACAGCAGTCTCCTGCTTCGTAAACTGAGAAGAAATTGAGCGCAGCAAAGAATCCAGCCCGTATATCATCTCTGTATACAAAATGTGTTTGTGTTTAATGCTAGTGAAAACAAGAATGCCATTTTAATATACTCATTGCACAAAAGATATTTTACAAGGTTCTGAGTTAATTATTGAGACTCTTCTTGCCTCCAGTAGTAGTTAAACATCCGTAATTACTGTTTAATCAAATAATTGGTCTTTCAATGACTTATTAATGTAAATAAAAAAATTGAGCTTGTCAGCCTTATTTCAGTTAGTAGAGTTGTCTGCCTTGCAGAATGCCAGCTTTTATTCAAAGTTTTGCTAGAGCTGATGTTTTAAATAACATTCAAATATCTAACATGCCAGCAAAAGAAGCACCAAAAAATTCAAATCACGTTGGAAATGTCTACCCTCACTTCAAATTCAGCATTCACACACACACCCAAAAAAAAGATATTCCTGAAATTATTGGAGAGAAGTATAGAATATTTTTACTTATCTGCAAAAATCTTCCAAAGTCATTAATTCACCCCTTTTCTGGAAATATCTCAGACAAACACAGAAAATCATATATCCCGCATGATTCAAGAAGAAAGAAAATGCATAAGCAAATAAGTCAATACGTATAGCCTATTTTCCTTGCATATTGTGCTGCACTTTATAACAACAGAGACATATTAGTATCCAGTAGGTGTGTCAAATATTCTTCATAAACAATTCCTAAAACATTCGCCTGAGATTCCTAGTATCTGGCTGTGGCCAGCTTGTTTCAAATCATATTAGTCCAACCTAATTTTCTGTTCATGTTAAATACAGCTAGTTGAGGTGGAAAGGTGTCAACTCAGGTCAGGCAAACAAGATTCAGAGCCTCTTGAAGAGCAAGTATAAGCTATGTCCTTTCCCCGCCTTGTGTTATTCCAAAGCCCAGCGTATAAATATCACTCTGAGTGACGTTAGTGAATGTATAAATGTGCGGTAAATTTGGGGATATTAAAGCAGTCCCAACCTACCATCCCAGGAAAATCTGTGCATCTGTGCATTAATGGGTATTTATCATTTCCTGAGCTCCATGCTGGCAGCCAGCCAGTAGAGTGTGTACATTGAAATTGGAATAGATTGGGAGGCAGGACTTTGTTCCAAATTGATCTGGATGACGATAGCAATTCTGAAAACAGCTCCACTTTTTTAAAGATTCATTGTGTGTTTCTAAAATGGAGGGGGGGGGGAAGGGAAACATTTAGGAAAATAACAGGAAGTAAATCTAAGTCTGGGATATATTCTTTTCTTTTTTTATTTGATTCAGCAAACAGCATTGTTTTGTAATCATCAACATAAGAGCTAGAGCTCACTAACGTCATATGCAGAAATGCATGGCACAGAAATGAAAAAAAATGCTATTTCTAGTCATCTATTTATTATTTAGAGATTTTCCCTAGTGCATGGGCTTGTGGTTTAAAGAACAAGGCATTTTATCTGACATCATCAAATTGTGTCAATTCCAGCAAGGACCAAAAATATGTATTACTTCCAATGAGAGTAATCCAGTTTTATAAAGTTATTAATAAGTCTTTAGCTGTCAATTTACTACTGAGTTTTATACTACCCTTACAAATGGTGAGTTAACATATAACCCCAGTTTGATTAACTTTTTCCTGTAAAATTCAGTATCTACTGTGTATATAAGCATCTTTTTGTAAATGTCTGTGCTATATTTTGTTGTTGGCACTGTTATGTAAAATGAGTTGTGAAGTGATAAGTCAAAAACAATAAAGATGCCAAACATCAGTATTAACTTCATTAGGTTACCAGAAGCACTGGTAATTTCTTATGCTTTTGATGCTTGCCGGAAGGATAGACCAGGTACAGCATCCACTGAGCATTAGAATATTCAGGGTGTAACTGTTTTTTTTTTTAAAAAAAAAGACCTAATAGAATGGAAAAATATAACTCCTGAGATGACACACTGTTAAATAATTACAGCAGGAACTGACCTTGTGCCACTATTTTTCATTCTTTATGACTCAGTATACAAGATCAAATAAAACTAATTGGAGTAATCCTGTTTTGACCAAGTGCCAAAACTCTAAATATATTTACCATCTCCAATGTTATTCCCAAATTGCTCTCTTTATCTTGCCTGGACAATCATCTATCCAGCCCATATTTTAAGAGATATGATGGTAAGAAGATGATTGTTACTCTGAAAATTGAATACACAAAGTTATACTTCAGATTTGACCATCAATAGCAGTACAGCTCTTGGTATATCTGAGCCACTTCTCAAGGACCTCAAAAGAAACAGATTGCCAAATATGACTAGCTGATTTGAACATCTACTTGCCCAAAGCAATATTCTCAGCTCACTTAGTGGTGTCTTTGCCCACCCTTTGATATAACTCATGCTAAGATATATTTTTTTCAAATGTAAATTACCACTGTAGGGCTGGGTTCTTACTCTGAAGGTACCTGTTAAGAGTTTTCAACAGATAGTCTTACAATTTCTATGCTATCAGAGAAAAAGAAAATTTTGATAAAGCTCTATTCTCTTTATATTTATAAAGTTCCTTGTTCAGTACTAGAACAAACAGCTCTTTTCGTGAACTTTTGCTACGGTGTGTGAACACCGAAGAACCTCACAGTCAAAAGATTCTGGTACTTCACTGTCTTCTTCTCCAGAGCATACCAGAGAAAGGGGTCAGGCTTTCACATCTAAAGCTGTGCAAGGCATCTTCTTTGGCTTTAGAACAATTACTTCAGGACCTAAGCAATTCAAAGTAAATATTTGCCTCAGAACTGGAATCCTCCTCAGCATGGACAGCTGCCTCTCAGTGGAGCATGGCTTCCTGTCCCCCTTCCAGCTTTCAAATGCTCAGTGTCTTTGATCTGTCTCCCCTTGCAGCTGCTCAGCAGCAGATCTAGGAGCTCCATGAGGATGCGACACAGCTCAGAGCTGTATTAGTGCCTGGCTTGACTTGCCTCAGTTTCCAGAAACAATCTGGCTATCCCCAAATGAACAGTACAGCAGAGCATAATATCCTCTTTTTTTATCCTTCCTGTGTACATGCTAAGTCACAAATTGCAATGGACTTCTGACTCCCCTGAGATCCTCAGAAGGGGAATTTCGTGTGAAAGAAAGAAACAGAAAATAGTGCTGAGGAGACATCACAGCCTCTCCTGCGAGCAGGTGGAGTTGTAGACAAAGAACTCGAGAGAGCCATGCACGAAGCAGATGCTTCACACTGGTTCTCCTGGAGTCAAGGAAGGCAGAACGAAATTGCCCGATTGCCTGGCATCTGATGCACACTGAAGCTTCACAGTGTTATCGTCAGGATATTTTAAAATAGAGATTTGCAGGTAGTGAACTAATCGCACACTACTTAGTGCCAGCTAGACTGTTATAACACCCACTTTTCACAGACAGGCAGTTTGCAGCATACTGCAAATGGAGTTCCTTTTCTTCTACTGTTTCATGACCTCGGGCCAAATCAGCTTATTGTGTAACACCATGCAAAGAGAAGTAGAGAGGAAAAAAGGCTTTAACCAGTAAAATCTTCCCTCATGAGCCAATGAGCTCCCTTTCCAGTCAAATAGCTGAACGGCGTATACATGTTATCAGTGATTCATCACCTCTTTTTATAAAAAGTTCTTTATAGTTTTCTGGTCAGCATCAGTGGAGCCTAAATATTCATTGGATTTAAGAAGGACTTGGCGGGTATCACATTGCATTCTCAACAGTGAATGATGAGTACTGAAAACAACAGGCCTGAACTTTCGTCCTTGTTTGCTAAGACAACAGTGTTAACTTTAATTTCTTTAAACCAAACTAACCCATTTTCCATTGATAAAGGGAATATGTTGAAGGCATAATACAACTCATGTGCAGAGCTGTACTCTACTGTTCAGAGCTGAGTAATCATGCTGTCAATAGCTTCAGCCTACCAGCCTTCTTTAGTTGGCTGGCCTGAGACTATTTCTTCTCCACTCTCCAAAGTAAACAGCATCAAGCATATTTTTAGCTTTCTTCAAAACAGCATTTGTATTTCAGTAGCTGTTACACTTTCACTGAGCACACATAGAAATTTTTCAGTCAATTCTAAAAAGTGTTCACTGAAGCCTTAGGGGACATGATTTTGTTGAGGACATTAGGAAGAAACCTAGGAAGGGAATACTTCCAAAGGATATTTTTTCTGGTGGCTGTTATTATTGTTATCTGGTTGCCTACGGAAACAAAGATTATGTAACAACAGTGTCAATCTATTGGTTCCTTTAATAACTTTTGAACTCTGCTGAATTTTTACCAACCTTGATGCTTGAAGAAAAAGAACCCAAATTTACTAAATTCTTCAAAAGTTAGTCAAAGTAGAGAAGCTCACTGACACCCTCATCGAGAGAATGTTAAAAAAAGAGCTCTTACCTTGTGTGTCACCATAGGCACTATGTATGCTCAACCTTAATACCCAAATCCATAGGAAATCAGGTTTGAGTAACACTGTTGCTCACCACACAAGCTGGTTCTTTGCTCTGCTTTGCTGCTACTGATGTAGGAGCTCAGAAACCATCTAGGTAGCTTTTGAATACATGACCAACTACTTATTGTCAAATGTATAAGAGAAATCTTTATGTACAAAAGAGCACCTGTAGAAAAGGAAGGATTCTCTTGCACAGTTCTGCATGAACCTTATGTGTTTGTCAAGTGTGTCAAGTCGAACTGGACAGCAAAATAGAAACTGTGTTGTGTTTTGTAGCTTCCAGATGGCTTTGACTTCTCTTAAGAAAATTTCAAACAAACCCAAAACATTTCAAGAACGTGGCAGCTGGATGATTTCTGAATACCTGCATATATCTTAAGTTGCTGTTCGGAACGTTCAACAACAAAACATATACCCACTGGAAGAGCTGGAATAAAATGCAAAATAAAAGATGGAAGCCAATTGGATTTAGCAAATAATACCTAGCAAAACATCCCTTAAATGAATATTGCTTCTTTTTTTCTGTACTCAGACTGCCCATGGTACATTGTTTGAATACTTTATTCAGTATTCAAAATGATTTTCTGAATATCTTTTTTGAGTAATCTGTGGCCTGCAGTGGTTTGTTGTGGGTGTTAAATATTTGAAATTTAAACTGTATTCATAGTTCTATTACACAAATGGGTCAAGATACCCTTGGGTATCTTGTTCTCTTCTCTTGAGAAGGATCTCACTATGATACATGTTGAGGGGATATGTGTTCCTTAAGAAACTTTAAGAATTTTAGGAATTTTACTGGAGCAAATATATTTTTAATTTACAGTCTTTTTATCAAAAGTATCACTCAACATTTGTTTAAAAGAAGCTGATTCTAAGAACTTCTATGAATATTGGTGGGAAGCAAATCCCACACAATGCGCAAGCACACTAAAACAGTGGAAACTATCACTTTGGTAATAGATGAATATTTATGGATTTTTTTTAAGTAACTGCATCATATGACATGTCTAAACAGCTTCTTAAAGCTTCATCTATAAAGATTTAATATGAGGAGACAAAATTTCTTTAATCCTTTATTCATTTAATTCAATCTTTGATCCTTTCAATTATAGCTCTCTTTTTCTCGCTCCCTCCATAGCTTGTGCTGCCCTCTTTGCCAATGGCTTCCCTCAAGTAATAACCCAAGTATCCTTTGATCCAAGGTTACACAATGGCAGGAGACACAAAATGTGTAGTGTTATGTGAAGATATATATTAGCTTTGCATTATAAAGTTTCCTCCCTTTGAAGTTCTGAGGAAACTACAATTTCCTTTCTCCTGCTGTCAGATGTATACTCACTTATAGTTGAACATACATCCCATTACAATTCATTTCTCAAGCTTCACCAATACTTAGGTATAGTTTAAGCAGCATGTTTGATCTGCACACAGTTCCTCAAAGAAATCTTTATTCTTCCATTCAGATGATGAGGAATCCTACGAGGAAATCGCTTCTTGCACCTAACTAAATGAGCCCACATAACACTTTAAGCAACACCATAGTAACATGCATATGAAAAGTTCACATCAGTCATTACTAGCACAATGAAGAACGCTGTGCTTGGTTAGACAAGTGGAGAAGGCAGCATCAAAATCATGCATCCATTTACAATCCTGCGCCTCAAGTAAGCCCTTGTTTGCCATTCTGTGTCAGACTGTGCTCCACGACAGTACTGACTGCTCTTGGGGACTGGACGTTCATCATGTTATAAACAAGGAGTTTTGTAGCCAGTGGACTACAGTAGCTCTATATAAAAAGTAGTTGTATTTTTATGCCTTTGCTCAGCTTTGTGGCTAAGTGGCTCACCTCATAAGCATGACACTGCGTAAGCCACACACAAGACAGTGAGCATTTATGTAATGCATCCCACAGACTTTAGTGAGGCTGTTTCTGTATGCTCCCAAAAATGCAAGTGAGGTTCCTGCAACATAACCCTCAGCATGTGTCTGGAGCCACACAGAACTCGAGCAACCGTGGTCCTACAATCTGCTGGCTGGAGCTTGCAGGGGAGCTAAGCAGAGCACAGTAAATTAGGCTACAACTTAGAGCTGTGCCATCATTGCTTACAAGTACCTATAAATTGTTTATCCTCTCCCTTCATGCTGTAGCTATAGGCTTTCATGTTCCTACATCTGCTAAAGACGAGTGGTCTGCCTGCTTACCTACCTCCCAGAAGCACAGGGAGGCTCACTTACAGCTTGTATCACACATTGAGCCTTGTAGTTTATCCTTATTTTGATTGCTTTCATTTTGCCTGCATTTGATCAGATCGCAGGCAAACATAGGTTAAAAGTAACAACAAATGTGCCAGGGCTGGATTTTACCTTCTCTGTGGATGTGAGACTGACACAACGGAAAGGAGAGTGTGCCGGAGGAACGAGCCTGTGTTGAACGCCTTGCTTCTCATTCACATGCCTCCTTTGGCTCCTCACCGCAGCACACTTCTCCGGCTCGCCACAAGCCACCCCGTTCTGGAGCCAGCTACACAGAGCGGGGGCAGATGAGAGCAGGGGCTTGTAATTCACCGATAAAGCACTCAACTGAGAGAGAGCGCCCTGTTTTGTAGGCAAACGTACTGCTGGCTTGGTTTCAGCTGACGCTGCTCAGTTGCTGTCACTTTGGTCACATAACTGCTACCCAGGGCTACCGCAGGTGCCGTTGTGGTGCCCCTGCCTCCACGTGGAGGTTTGATCTCAGATCAGCCATGGATTGGCCTGACCCTACTGCTTGATTAGCCAGAATAAATGCGAATAAAAGAAAAATAATAACTTGTACTTACGGACTTCCTTTCACTAATAAGCGCAACACGCTTTGCCGTGTACATTATTTTCAAGGTCGCCTTTACAATCTGATGACCTAAGATGAAGGAAGGATAGGCTTAGTCAGCCTGGCTAAAGGGTTCGTGGCAGAATTAAGGTCTATGTATCTTCACTCACAGTCTTCTGCTCTGACCGCTAGATGATGTTGACGACTTGATTCTTTGAGGTATATAAAAGCTCACTCTGACACATCTGTTTCCAGGCAATAGCACAGAGATATCTTTTCTCTAAAAGTGACTGTAATTGAAATATTACAATAAGCTGCATTTAATATATTACCAAGTTGACATATAGTTTCAAATTCAGTCTCTTCTTTTTAAGAGCAGAAACTCTTCTGTCACTGAGAAAGACCTGAAAAGCTCCTACTGCCTCGTAGGAAAGATCAACCTCTGTCTTAAAACACCAGAGAGCAAGGGTCAACGTACCTAAGTACCCAGCGCAAGAAGTGCTAGGATTAACAGAAGGGAAAAGCCTTCTAATAGGCTAATATATAAGCATGATTATAAGGGGAATTTATAATTTTTCCTAGTAAATTTCAAGGAAAACAGCCAAGCTGCACAAGGATTTTCGTGACATTTTTCCCTTACAACCAGGGACTCTGTGGCAGAGACCCTCGGGGCTGCGCGCGGTCATATTCCTCCGCTTGCAAAGCGCACTGACCCTGAAGACGGTTCAATCTATTTCTGTCACAGATTAAGTGACCTCTGAGCTTTTTGCTTCTGACTGTGGAGAAAGCTGTAGGTAGGGGAATGCTCGTTCCCTGGTTAAGCTAAACCTTTGTTAGCTGTGTTCGCATGAATAACTTATGGGGCCTTGGCATCATGAACAGCGGCGCTGACACAGTTGACATGACAGCACTATAGACTGAATCCCGATCTGCCCTCCCCGGATAAGATGGGATGTTTGCTCGTTTCACATTTCACCAAGTCGGGCTGCTCAACTATTTATAAGATGAATAGAAATTTCCACTACTTCAGCCGGCACACCTGCCTTTACCTAGCAACTGCGCAAGGCGGAGGAGAGACAGAGGAGGCTTTGAGCACCCCAGCGCCGGGCCGGGCGGCTGCCGCCGTGGGACGTGCCGCGGCTCCCCGGATGCCTCCCTGGCGCGGTGGCAGCGTCCCTTCCGCTCACCCCTGCAAGGGCAGTTTGTACCCGGAGCCTTTCCGCCCCAGGGCGCCGAGCCGCATGTAGACCGGTGCCCAGGAGCCCACCCAGCCCATAAGCCGGCCACTTTTCGATCCGCTGTTTTGGAAGGAAACCAAAGAGCGTAAGGAGCATCGCTCACTGACCGCGTTCGACAAAGCTATTTCCTTCCCGGGGGTGAGCGGCAGCGGCGGCAGCGCCCGCGGCCGCTGAGATTGCACGTCTGCCCCCCGCGCCCGGCTGGGCTCCGCGAGGCGCAACGCCTTTGCTGGGTGGCGTAAGCACGTGTTTGCACAGCGTGCGCTGATCCCACACCCACCGCGGGTCTGTCTTCAGCAGCAGCCTCCTAGAGAGGGGAAAAGGACTGCTTCAACTGTGGCTAAAATACACGCGACCTAGTAGGATCGGGGAAGATCCTTCATGCTGTGACTGTCAAGAGGGCCTGGAGAAGGTCCTGGGCAGGGAGCAGGAAAAAACAGGAGATCCACTTTTTAATAATAACAGAGTCAAATCCTAGCCAAGACTAAGTCCCATCATCCTGGGGACTTTGGACACACAAAAACTGAAGAAGAGATAGTCCCTACAGAGATATTTTGGTCCAATTTAAGGCAAGATTTGACAAGTACATTTAACAGACAAGGAGGAGGTGGCAGCAAGAGGAACATGTGCTAGCACAGATTCTGCAGGTATGCTGCTGCCAGGCTGAGCAAAAAAAAAAGATATCCCAAATCAAGTATATTTACACTTAATAGCTGTCCTCTCCCTGCCAGTCCTCACCAGGAGGAGCCAGGGCCTTAGGGCTGGGGAGGTGCAACCCACACGCGGTGCCCAGGGCTGGCTGAGAGCGCAGGCTGGGCACGCGGGGCCAGGGAGCAGGAGAGCAGCTCCGCGCCCCTGCACACCGTGGGAGCCGGGCGATACCCCCGCCCTCGCAGGCTGCTGCCCCCGCTGCAGAACCGTTCTGCCAACCTGCGCTGCCCACCCGGCCCCGAAGCATTGCACCACTCTCTGCAGCATGATTACATTTAGATTTTATATTTACATTTTCTGAGCTCTTGCATGAAAGAGGCTGTTTTCTTTAATATCTTAATAGTACATCCATCAGTGCCTGATTTTTTTGAGAGAGGACTGTAAATAAATGCAAGGTATTCTAGTTGTTCACCGGATCATACCATTGTGGCAGCTTTACAAAATGGATGATATTTAGTTAAATGGTTTCAATGCTGAGAAAGAAAGAAAACATAATTGCCAAAGTATTGTGAACGGTATTTGTAAAGTAAAGTAAAGAACTTTCCTAACAACAACCAGGGAAGAAGACAGAGTAGGGTACATTTTACAGATAAAATTAGATTGACCTGAGTCCAGATCATAAATGTTGGAAAAAGGCAAATATGATTTGGAAAGGGAAAGGAAACGGTGTTTCCAGGAGACATGCTTCAGTTTCAAAATATCTTGTACTTTTCACAAAGAAACAGGCTGTGCCCAAAATACTCAGCATCTTTTCTCCCTTGTGCCTAACACATACTTCTTAAACGTAGAGCTGAAATCAGATGTGAGGGAGGGCGGAGGAGAAGGTTCCCAGCAGCAGGTGAAGCTGAATCAACAGAGTCATCCTTTTATGTTTCAGTAAACTCAGCCAGGGACTGATGGTAATCTGAGGGCTATTTCTTCCATCCCTCTCCTCTCCCTCCCTTCCCTTCCCTTCCCGGCTCCCTCCCCCCAGCCCTAGCACTGCTGTTCAGCTTTGTAGTGAGCTGTTCTAGCTGTCTGCTTGAGCCCTGGGTGCTCTCTTTAAAAAAGAAAATCATCCTGCCATCATCCACCTTGCTTTAACACCCACCCACTTAGGAAATCTGAAAGCTGTATACCTCCTCGGAGGCTGCTAATGCTGCTAATTCTCTTACCTCAACTGTCTCTCCAAAATGTGAAAGCAGGCTTTCTGCAGCTTCCTGGGCTGTAGCACATTCTGGTGCGTTTCCCATACCCACTTCAGTGTCTGCTTCCCTTGGTTAAAAATAAAGAAAGTCTGATTCAACACTCTCTTATTTCATTTTTACATGACTGGAATGCCGTTGTTTTTCACCTGCAGAGCACCAGCTTGCACTCCCTAAACCTTATTGTGATTCTTTTCCCATTCCTTGGCAGGCTAAATTATCCTCTCTAACAACAACCAGACCATTTCCCAGACTGAGGCTAGTTGATTTAAAGATAGCTTGAATCTCTCTGGATTGCAGTGTAGACATGCTTGTGTGAGGGGCACGACCACTGCTAAATGTGCCATCTAGTTGCCATGGGTCTCACACAGTTGCCTACCTAAGCATTGTTAATGATTTACCTATCAAATGAAGGTAATTGCTGAATGATCAGATGCTTTAATTGCCTACTAGGTTTTAACTCTTTACTGCACTGAAAAGATGTTTCTAAGGTGCCAAGTTTGCTTACTCCCTCTCACCCCAAATATCATCAATCATGTCAGCTAGAAAACACACCATCACCTATTGTGCTCTTAGAAGGTTTTCTCTCACAACTTGCTTTTTCCATACTGCTCTGTCATCTGAAGAGAATACAGAAAAGTATGTACTGAGGCTAACCTGCTGTCACACAAGGGTCTTGTTGCTGAATTCTGGCTTCAAAAAGAGTCTTAACGGAGCAAGAAAGGGAGCTCCTGGTTTGCACTCGAAGCAGTTTCTGCCATCCTGGATCCTACATAAAAGTCCTGGATAAACAGTCCCCTGCATAGACGAATCTCAAATATTCAAGGAAGAACTAGAAAGAGGATGCGGGCAAGGAGCAGGGGAGAGTTTGCCCTGTACTGGAAACACCCATCACTTCTCGGGAGTGAGTGGAAATGAAGTGTGCTTAAACACAGAAAAACTCAGAATGCTGTAGATTATTAATGAGATAAGCAAGTCTTGGCACTGTTTCAAAAAGACCTTAAAATAGGCTCATGAACCCACCTTTGCCTGCATCTCTTCCCTGCTCATTCTTGACTCAAGTGGAGAATCTTACTTGAGACTCAGACCGTGGAGCCAATACCCTGATGCAGAGACAATACAGTATGCAGGCAAGAGCTCCACCACACTGATGGTATAAAAAGAGATTAAAATATTTAAAGGATTTGAATGAGACAGCTTCAGAAGCTCTTATATTATAAATATCCTCATTATAAATATCCTCAGTCCTTGAAAAACTGTGCATTTAATAATAAGGGAGAGACTACATCTGGAGCCATGCGTGTTGCTCATGACATGACCTCAGAAAATACTGCAGTGAGAAAGCAGGGGAGAATTTGGTTAGGAGAGCTGTCTTTATGATTGCTGTGATCCAATGAGAGACATGACAATATTGATAAATTTGGTAAAATGAAAAAATGCTAATTGAAACCATAAAATGACCAAATGAAATACAATAGCATGAGAATGGCTTAATCTTTCCAAAAGGTTTAGTTAATTCAAAAGGTAACTAAGACTCAAGCGTCCCTTGGGAGCCAACACTGTAATACTCCATTTCATTCCACACACTATGACTGAGACAAGATCTAAGGAGGTCATGAGCAGCATAATAGGAAAGATCTTACTTTAAACCTCAGCCACTGGTGGAAATAAAACTCATTCTTGTTTGGAGGAATGTTAAAAAGTAGGTCAAAGGTCTGTTTGCAATGAGGGCTTTTTTGTTTTGCTTTGCTTTACCTGATTTCCAGTAATTCTGCCTCACTTTGTGTTATAATAGCAAGGACCATTCTGTCCTTTAGAGGTAACTTTATTTGAGCAACATTATTCAGTTCAGATTAGCTTTATGAATGACTTTGATGTGGTAGATCTTCTACTATTTATTAAAATAGAAGAAACTACTGTGTATATAGGCATGGAAATTGCACCAAACTGGAGAGAACAAGCATCACTTCATGAAGATGGAAGGAAGAAGAAGGAGCATGGGTAGCTGGCTGAGCAATGAGCCCCATTTCATTGGTTTTGTCATGCCGAATATGCTGCAGCACAGCACTAATCAAATTCACAGCTGGCCCAAAACCATGAAGAGGTCTTAGCAGTGGGGGTAAACAGTCCCATCATGTAAATGAGAACCAAGACTCATGTTTTCTGACAGTCAGATCAGAGTCTTCTTTCACTTTATACAACTAACCTGTGAGGAGCTCTCTTAAAGAAAGTGATGTAAATGAGGAAAAAATTAGGCTCAGAAAAAAAAAAGCGTTTGGTAGTTACAGATTTCAAATCCATCCAGAAAATCATCGTGAACTGAACTGCAGCATTCAGAATAACAGCTGAAGACACACATGATTAAGGAAAGTGGATTGAGGAGCTTGCTTTACAGTCTGTACAATATAGGCATTAGATTTATTAAAACAAGGACACGTCTATGCTAGCAATGCAAAGACAGCAACGCTGGATCTACAACAGCCTTGGTGATGTCCGTCCATGACCACACAAGAACTCCACAGCCGCCCAAAAACATGACATTGATGTCATGTAGCAGAGTAGGAGAACAGCGTTAACTGGAGAGGAATACTCACTCCTCTCACTTCCCACCTTCACTTGCCATCTGTGCTTGGATTAACTACAAGTAAGACGTTTCAGGAGGATATTGCCTGCTTTCCAACACAAATTTGTTACTGCTGATAGCACTGTGCTATGTGTGGATGTACCTACCCCAGTCTGCACTTGCTCAGGGGTTTCCTTGCTCCTACGGATACACCCTAATTTTCCCACTTGTTGCACTTGGGAACCTTATGCCCAGAACAGCCCATGGAGCTACACTCAGAATAAATACTCCCAAGTCTGCAGTTAGGTATGAAGATGTCTAAACAATTCCTCTCTCCAAGATAAAGATAATTCTTCTCTCTGCCTAGCTCTCAGGGTTACACACTCCCTGCCGAGCACTGAGGAACACAGTCAGGGCTGAGAGGAGATACCTTTAAAATGCCATTAGAAGTGTCCTGAAATGCTGACACATCAGAAATCCACATAATTATTATTTAAATATATGACCCTGGCGGAGTAAAACATGCATGCTGGTAAACATCAGCATGCTGTAAAAACAATCCCTTCAAGTAAGCCCTCCTCATTCCCCCAAGTCCCTATTTATTTTAATAGAGTATTTTGGAGCACCAGGGGCTCTCTTTGCACCTAGCTGAAGCCAAGATGCAGAACCATAGTGTTCATTGTATCCATATTTCTAAATTAAAAGGCCTCTAATCATCATCATCATCACTATTGCCATTGTACTTAGTTTCTGCCTACTACACAGCGAGGAAATCATTCCACCTTCCTTGTAGGATATCAACAGGTTTTCTTTTTCTTCCTCCAGGGATTGAACAAATAAACTCACTCAAATGATATGGACTATTATGTTTCCAGAGAGCGCCTTTCACAACCATTTTCTTTCTTTCCTGGAGAGCACCCAGTGCTCCTCCAGTTTATCCTCCCCTCACCCTACTCCATTTTACAAATATTTCAGTTTGCTTGGTCTTCATGCATTTACCTGTAGTGCTCTCTAAGGACAAAAGGATGGCAGCTACTTGAGCATAAAGATAGTTTAGCTCTACATGCAAGGGCAAAAATGGAGATGGAAATGAGATCAGCTAAAGCACTGCAGCTCTATTTCCCTAATGAAGCAGAACTCTCGCGTCAAGCTGGTCTTACAGCACTGTAATCAAGTACACTTCTCACAGTGCTTGGGTTATATAGAGCCCTGCACAGAGTAAGGTAATTATCTCCTGCCACAGCTCAGAAAGGCTCCTTCCCCCTCTACTTTTTGCTCAGTTGTCAGTTTATAATGAGAAATAAGTAAAATTTTAAAAATATGTCCTGCCTTACCAAAACCATCTGTAGAAGGGAAAGCAGGTACTCAATACATATGAACCCTCTTCTTCTCACCAAAAAAAAAAAGAAACAAAAGGAGGAAATAAGTGAGCAGAAGAGGTAGTATTGTTGCACTGATCACCCTGATGAAGTATTTCTTTGAAGAACCAAGCTCTCAGTCCCATTTCTGAAGGACTATACTGTATAAATGATTTCATAAGTGATCATAACACTGAATATGTTCTGAATGTTTTTCCCAGTACTGAAAGTCAAGGCCTGATGGACATCTGAGAGGAGGATGAAATTGATGGGGAGATATAATGAGGCAAAGTGAGTGAACCCCCGGTCTAACAGAAAGCTTTGGAAATTTTATCATTCACAAGACTCTACCTCTGCTCTTTAGGAAATCTGTGTTTCCACTGATTTTGTTAACATGTATTTCTTTTTTAACTGATAAAGACAGCTACAAAACTCAGCAAAAATCTAATGAGCTGCTTAGATTTAAGCTGAAGTCTGTGGGGACTAGAGAAGAAAAAATCACCTGTTTCAGAAGGAGCTGAGATTTGGAGCCACCTGTGTAAAGCTCTGACTTCCTTGTATGGAACAAACATCCCTAGAAATACAGGAGTGCGGTTCTAAGGACATTTACATTGTGCTAGTAATACAGTCATTTTGTTCTATCCAAATGTGTGGAATGAGATCAGTGAAGAGTTCACCCCAAAACTTCTGTAGGATTGTAGGAACTGTGACAAAATAATTTTATCTGTGTGTATACAATCATAAAGACTAGCCATGCAACATATACAAGCAAAGGGATATATCAGTGAGAAGCAAAACTCAGAAAACTGCACTGAGCAAATTCTTCTAGAATAATGAGATACATAAGGTTCAAGAAAGCACCAGAAAGCTTGATTGAAAATAATTTAACTTTTATTTAAGAGCATAAGTAGACGTGACAGAAAGAAGATCACTAGCCAAACTGTTCTCAAGATATGATCTGCGCCAAAATAAAAGACTTGTTCCAAATCACAGTGATGTAAGCTCAAGCAGTTGAAGTACACACAAAGGCTCTTCAGCAGAAGTACCTCAAAAAAGCAGACCATGAAGGCATGCAAAATGAGAAAAAGTTTAGACCTTATAGGGGTGTGGGGAATTCCCCTTATAGGAGATTTTTCAGAATGACTGACTAACAGAAGTGTTGAAGTTGGCAGGGACCTCTAGAGATCATCTTGTCTAACCCCTCTCCTCAAGGAGAATTGGCTACAGGAAGTTGCTCAGGGCTGTGTCCAGTTGGGTTTTGAACATCTCCACAGATGAAAACTCCCTAACCTCTCTGGGCAACCTGGTCCAGTATTCAACCACCCTCAATTTATTTATTTTTTCCTTATGTTTAAGTGGAATTTCCTGTATTTTAGTTATTTTCCTGTATATTTGGTGCCCATTGACTCTAGCCCTATCACTGGGCACCACTGAGAAAATCTGTCTCAGCTTTCTTTATGCCTTCTCATCAGGTATTTATACACACTGATAAGATCCCCCTGAGCCTTTTCTTCTCCGGGCTGAACAGTCCCAGCTCTCCTAGCCTCTCCCCGTATGTCAGATGCTCCAGTCCCTTAATGATCTTCATGGCCCTTTGCTAGACTCACTCCAGTATATCCATATCTCTCTTGTACTGGGGACCCTAGGACTGGGTACAGCATTTCATCTACGGCCTCACCAGGGCTGGGGAGAATGAGAGAAGTCAGTATGCTGACTCAAAGGGAACAAGTCACTGACAAATTGTATGATAATTTGATATTAAGGATAAACTAAAAAAGTCTGACATCAGAGTGCTACAGAAGCCATATGACATCAGAGATGCTGAAACTTGGTGATTCTTAAAGAATTCCACTCAATCAGACCAAGAGATTGACGCAAGATATGTTTGTTCATGTTTCATGAAATAACAAAAAAAAAAAAAAAAAAAAAAAAAAAAAAAAAAAACACACACGATAGCTTCTGAACTTTGTTAGTGTGGACAACTCAAAAGAAGGATAAACAAGTATGTAGTTAGTCATTACAAAGTCCAGATTTCCCAGCTTCTTACCAGGTAAAAATTTTCAATGAGCAACTATTTTAGAGACATTTGCGAGCCAGAATGTGTGCATTTATATACACATAGGCAAAATATATGAAAGCACTGAAAAGAAATTGAAATGAAATAACTCACTGTACATGCTTCTTAGTGACTTGGGAGGTATGCTCTCAAGAAACATTTTGCTTGACAAGACCAATGTTGTCAATGTTTACCTCTTTTTCAGCAGGATGAAATTTCCATTCAGCTCTGAAGCATGATACACCTAATATTTAAGAAAGTGCTCTCACAAACACATCAGTGCATCACTCCTAATCTGTTCCAACCAAACAATACACATATGCCATGACCAGAGAGTACTGTAAGATCCTAACAAAATATGTAACTGGCTCCATATGGAAATTCAACTACCTCTATCAAGAAAGCATTTGCTAGTCATGGTCCAAATCCTAAGACATAAATTTTCATATCTGAAGACTGAGCAGAAGTGGAGGACTAGAGAAGAAGTGAGGACATTTACCTCACACCTCCTCTTTTGAGAGACTAGTTGATATTTTGCAATTAAACTGCAATTATAAATTACACTCACTAC
This sequence comes from Rhea pennata, assembly GCF_028389875.1. NCBI lineage: Eukaryota > Metazoa > Chordata > Aves > Rheiformes > Rheidae > Rhea > Rhea pennata. The sequence goes on along the minus strand of NC_084663.1, from coordinate 48,191,680 downwards.
ACTGCAATAAATATATTCACAGTCCCAACTTTTGTCTTATGATCTTAGGCTATCTGCATGTTCCTGTTCTCCCAGATTTTTTCACAGTAGCCTCATTCTACAGCTATTTCTTAGAAACTTCCCTTCCCCAGCAACTCTGTAGCTCAGTTTTTGCTTTGAAAAGGGATGTTTGATTGCTCTTCATTGAAAAAAAATTGCCTGGAGAATCTGAACCATTTGCCAGCAATGAGAACTTGGTAATAAGTAGAGGAAATGAGCAAAGGTCTGTGCACATGGGATGCTAGAGGCTGGAGGAAGGAATCCTGCAGCAAATAGTTTCACCACAAAGCAGTTTGCAAGTCAAGTGCAGCTCCAGACACGAATCATAATTAGAGATCTGATGCAAGTCTAACTCTTAGTTTCTGAATTGGGCAGTGAACATGGCTGAATATGAATAATGATGTTTCAATACATCCCTCACCAAAGCTGGACCGGGTAACCAACAATATTGAAAGTCTAGACATTTCAATGGGCTCAGATAAGTGATCTCAAGACCTGATCCATCCCATCTGAACAGGGAGTAGTTAGGCTCTATCATCCTATACTTTCTTTGAATATTGTAGAATTTATTGTCCAGGTATATACTCTTCAAGAAAACTATTTCTATTTTTTATAGAAAATAATATATGACAAGAGTCCAACAATACAAACAGAAATATGGGTATCTGCCAAAGAGTGGTTTGGTAAACATTCAATCTTTTTTTTTCAAGTTTCCAAGAAGCTGTTATATAACTGAACAGTTCTAACTAATGAGACACACCAAGAAAAGTCAGGCATAGCACTGAGTGGCAAGAAGCCCAAACTAAGAAACCCTGCTTGAGCATCTGCATTGGTGGAAGTGGGCTGAGAAGGATCTTGCAACACTGTAGGAGAATGACAGAAGATGGTAAGAAGGTGAGAGCAGGACTCTGAGAGGCAATGAGGCAGAGGCATTTGCTTGCAAGCAGCAGAATATTCAAGAATCGGGGGGGGGAGGAGAGTACAGCAGTAAAGGAGGGAGAGAAAGGGGAAAAAGTAGTGAATAGGTGAGGACACAGAAGATGAATGGATAGGAGCTATAAGAAGGAAAAGGAAAAAGCAGTTACAGTGACATATAGCAATAAAATGGCTAGGTATCACTCATATAGCTAACATTCAGAGGAATAAAGCATTGCTTTTAAAGCTTTAGGGATTAAAAAAAAATAATAATAGCTTTAGCTCAAATAAAATTCTCCTAAACCTCTCCTAAGTCTCCAAATCAGGTGAAACTCCAAAAGTGAGCACCCTGTTAAGATAATGAAGAATTGCAATAGCTATGGTATTGAAGGAGAATACTAGTTTTGTAAAATGTAACAAGAGGTTATTAAGAGCAGCTGTGGAATGGTTTTGAAAAGAAAGGTAAAGATACTTAACATTTCTTCCCAACAAGCCATTAATTCTACTCAAGCTGGACCTCAAATAGCTTCTTTCCTTTTTTTTTATAAATCTTATTTCCCCATAACAACCATGGGAATGCATTATTTCCATCAATGTGTAGGTTATGATGTTGAAGCATATGGAATCACAGCTTTGTGGGTTGGGAGAAGTGGTATTTTGCTATGATAACACCATTTCTGCATAACTAGCCACTGACCTTTGTTCTTCTCATCAGCAAATAGACCATCTTTGTAACAAAAGTAAAGCTGAGGGATTTGAAAATGTCAAAATAGCAGAGCAAGAAAGAGCCCTTGGCCCATATAAATATTTACATTTGAAATATCCATTTGCTGAACTGGATATTTCAGCTGTTGAGGGCAGCCTGAATCTCATTACATCAGCTCCGCAGGCCTATTGGTGCTCTTGCTTTGAACACAGACAAGAGCAGCACATTTACTGTGTGATATGCACATTCCAAGCACCCAGCACACTTATAAAGTAGGTTGTAATCTAGCAATGCCATGTCTCTGCTATTCAGTTTTTATGACGGCATCCATACTCCACAGCTATGTAGCTTTCCAATATTGAATACAGATCCCTCACAAGACAGCTGTCTTTTTTCTTTTTTTCTCTCTTTTTTTTATTAAAAAGGAGGAAAAATATTCTCCTAAAAACTGGCCTGACTAACATGTTCCTTAGTGGAAAATCCATTTAAATTCACTAATTATTCTGAGCTGGAGCTACAGTGAGTAAAATACCGTCCAATCCTTTTCAACTCAAGATTAACGCGTGCAGCCCCTCCTTAGATCCAGCCAACTCAGTCCCCCATGAGCCAGTCTTCCTCATGATCAGCACATACCAAGAAGCCTCTTTGTACAGACTTGATCTTCTTTCCTGCCAGATACCCTTCTGCCCCTCTCCCTTGTGATGCGCCAGGTCTTTGCATGATTCAGTAAGACTAGAGGGAAGGAGTATGAAGGTATGTCATCTCCCTTTTGACCTTGGAAATTCATGCAAAAGGTATTCCAGCTCCATTCTGGGAACTTCAACATAAGTGGACTACAGGGACATCTGCCAGGTCAAAATCAAAGCTCCATTTCATGTCTGCTTCACAGGAGAAGGAATGGGGGCTATAAGCTACTGATGTAATGCTGTGGGCAAAGGATCTCCAGTGAAGTTGTCTTGCCCTGCAGACACTGTCAGCCCTGCCCATTCCATTGGAGGCAATCTCTCCCAGAAAATAAAACACTAGTAGGGGAAAGCCAATGGAGTTTTCTCCTTTATGAGTGCCTGTTGGAAAGAGAGATCCAAACTGTCATTTTAAATGTTAATACACTGAGGTTGTTCTACAGTTCTTAGAGCTTTACTGTATAGTTTTCATTTAATACTATCAGCTATATATATATCTTTATCATTTCAGTTGACTTCAAGGTGTTTTATATAGGCTGCTGTGTTACTCTTGTAGATCTCAATATGACAAATAAATAGGTGAGATGCTGCTGTGGTCTCCTTTACAGTCTCTGTCTACTACACTACAGGAAAGGCTCTAAACCAGGCATTACTGCTTTCAGTAACCTGATTCCTCAAAAGTCCTGCACTTTCACCTATTTCTAACAGATTTCACTCGATTGTTCCCGAGTATCCTGGTAAAAGTGGGGAAAGTTTTCCAGTCTTCAAATTTAAATCCCAGTTTGCTTTTATTTTAGTTTAGTTTCCGGCACTTCTATGACAAATAAATTCTACTGTTCCTATTAATATTTTATAAACCAACAAGCAGCTGTAAAATGAATCAAACCCAAGTTTAGTGAGTCTATAAATGGTAAATTGGCAATATATATGAAAGTTGGCCTAATAGGGATATTTCCATCTTTTTGTAAGGTTCTTTGTAACCAACATTATCACTGAATACATCTTAAGGGAGCTCTGTGATAACATAATGATCCTCAGAGACTTGTGGTTGCACTGATGTGCCAGAGCACTGCGTACGTTAGTGATGAAAGCGTCATTCTGGCTTGGAGCATGCACTTATTAATGCTTTGCAAGTATGCTTTGCCTGGAATGCAATGGACCACAAATAATTGCCTCTTGGGTGCTTTAGCTTTTTCCAAGTTCTGTGAAAACACTCTTCTCCTTTAGCTGAACTGATTTTTTCGCAGAATCCCTTTTTTTTTTTTCTCACCACTACCTAACTGACTGAAAGAAAACATACACTCTCAGATAGAAAAAAAGCAGAGGCTGTGATTAAGACTAAAAGGCAATCTACGAGTCACTCTAGTCATCAGTAGATGACAAATATAATAAGGTTTACTGCTGTTTCCAAGTACTTTTCTATTAAGTCATTACTTGATTGTCAATGTATAAAAATGTATGGTTATATAATGGAAAATCCTTCAATATCAAAATTCAGACATACAAAATTTATTTTATTGGGGCAATTAATGAGTTTTATTACTCATACCAAGTGCATGGTGTGTGAAAGCTGAAGAAGAGCTGGTAATAATAAAAGTGTATAGAGGACTGTGGGTGAGTGCTGTAAATCATTTTTAGCCAAATAAAGAATCAAGCACGTAAACATATGTACACGCACACACCAGCACACATGGGGCCACTTATATAGTATAAGACAAAAGACACCGAAGTTTACAATTCAAAGGCTAATACTTCTGCATCTACAAGCAACTATTTGAAAGGCATGTGTCACATCTGTAAACCTTAACAGTTGCTTGCAGTTCACACCTTTGCAAAGGCAGGCACAGAGGTAATGCATGTAATTTTACAGTCCCACAAGTGGAGACCAGGTGATGACCTGGATGAAATTGCTTGTTCTGATGCACATTGTAGTCACAACCATAGCCTCACAATGCAGAAGTCACGGATTTCACAGCTTGTTGCCAACAACTTGTTGTTGGGTTATGTTGTTCTTCACATTTTTCTGTGAAAGGGGATTCAGGGCATAATGAGCCTCTTGTCCCATCCCCTCAGATGCCTTTTCCTTGAAGACTGGGACGCTCTTGATAGATGAAGGTAGATGAAGAGTACTGCCATCCCCTAACTACCTGGTGGAAAGCCACAGAGCATTATGTCTTCCAGCCTTTGCATGAGCCCCCAGGAGGATACAGCAGCACCATTTCAAACAATATGCCTCCCTACAAACAGGGTAGCTGTGGAAGGAATAGACCGCTTGAGAGCCTCAGGTGACAACCTGAGGGGAGGTAGTTGCACTCTAGCAAGAAGCTAGCTTGAAGACATCACTTACCCTGCTCCTTGCCTCCTGTCAAGGCAACAAAAGACACTTTCAAGTCAACTACAACAGGATATCCCCATTTATTGTCTGGAACCTTCCCCTCACAAGGACTGACCCAACCTAACTCTGATTAGCCTGAGAGATCTGGTGTCACATGTGTACATGAAAAGCATCTAGGCACTTATTAAATATGCATTCCCCTTCCTACTAACATCGTTCCATCAATATTTTAATGCCATGTTGCCTGTTAGATTGTGTTCTTTCTGTAACATGAGGTCCCTGCTGGAGCAGACAGACACCAGAAACGGATGTGTTTATGGATAACATTTGCTTTTGTATGAAGAACTGTCATCAGTCGTGAGTTTCTGCTGAAAAAGCTTACAGTTCTTTCCTCAGGAAATGCCATCTCTATTCTCTCCTCATAAAACCAGTGGGGCAGAGTGAAGGTGTACAAGATAGGGCTGAATGTATTCAAACAGCAAAAGATGATTACTTATTGCCAAAAGAACTACTTTGTTATCAAGCGTATTAGATTTTGATTAAAGTTAACCCAGTGTAAACCTGCTGACTCGACCAGGCTTCTGTGAAGAGTAAATTTGGATCATTGACTATTTCTGGGGTGAAATCCACGTCTACATGGAGTTTGTTACCAGCTTTTAATGTCCATTTTCTAAAGTCCCTCATTTTGTTTTCTGTTTTTTTCTCTCCTGTGGTTATAGACTAATCATTGCCATGTTTCAGTCATCTGCTTGAAAAACAATACTGCACAGCCGTTGTGCAACACAGTCTGTTTTGTTATCCTTGCCACAATCCAATGCTCTAAGTTATTGCACTTGATAGGTGCCATTAAGATTTCCATGTTGCTAGTCATTTTCCTGATCTTTCATGTTTCTTCTGCTCAGGAAGTAGTTTTTCCTGGAAACATTCAAACAGAATAGAACCTGATGACAGCCAGCACCTCGGAATAATGGCATGTAAGATCCAAATCCATCATTTTTTTTCTTTTTAAGCAAGTTGATAATTCCAATTATAAATGTGAAAGGCCAGATCATGCCACTCATGTTCACACCAAGTCGTTCCACAGAAGTCTACAGAACCAAGTACAAGAAAAACAGTTAAACAGTAATAATTTGGGATAACGCAGTCTAATAGTTTACAGCACATTGTACTGCCATTGCCAAGAATACAGTAATTGGACGTTAGGCTGACATAAATCTGCTTATCTCAAATGCCATAAGATTACTTTATAACCATCCACAAAAATTCAGAGGTCATGCTGGAGGTTCACAAATGATTACAAAGCTCTGTTTGAGGGATGAATGTGTAGCCACCACACAGAAAAGAAGACCTCTTTTACAGGCTTTTACAAGTTTTCTTTTTCACATTGCTGTGAAAGGGAATAGAGAAAGTAGTATGAATGGACTTCAGGAGGTCGACCAAGGTGCAGTGGCACCCTTCTTCACACTGAGCCAGCCCAAGGGCCCAGATGCACAATGGTACATATTGCTTAAACCTGGTATTTAGATTCCCACCCTGAACCTGGAAACTAATTTAGTTTTTGCCAAATCAGCTCGAATCTAAATTACTTTGAGTACATGAAGGAAAGTGCTAAGCAAAAGGAGAGTCATTTGCCCCAGAAAAAAGGTTTGGGGTCACAGGAAGGTAGATTTGAGTTCATATCACTTCAACAAGCACCTTCTCTTCAAAAAGTACAACAGCTTTTTACTATCAAAAGAGAAAAGACTCTTGGATTAGTTTATGTCACTTCATTTCAAAGCTTTGCACACAATAAAATGGACATAGCACAGCAAATATGAATAAGGAGTTCTAACCAAAGTTATGCTGCAGTCTGAGCAGAAGCAATATGTTCCCCAGCAGAAAAGGATCAAGACTTCAGTTAGGGTCTTTTTGATGATGTAGACAGAAGATCGCAGTCTGAAAAGAGAACAGACAGCTGAGATCTCACATATATTTATTTATATGAGTTTACAGGTCATGTAACTTACAGCGATGACAAATGTATGGACAAAATTACATCTTTGCTATGAAGCTGAGTAAATAGACTATTTTTAGTTGATTGTGCAGCAATGAGATAAAAGGATTATATTTCTATTACAGTTCATATCCTAGTAAATAGTGGGATAGAAAGCAGTGCACTAGCAAGCACCATAAAACAAGTATACTTGTAACATTTCCAATCCTTCTCTATTGTTAACACTCAAAAAATTCTTCATGTTGCTGTAATTTTTCATGTACAGTTTTTTTAGGATGTGACATTTTAGGAAGTTTAGGGGAAAATCCATGTCATTGTTTTTGAACTGGGGAAGACTATAAAAGAAAAAAAAATACAAAACTCCAAGGTGAAAAAGTACCAGCGTACCTTTCTCCTTCAAGGCACAGATTCTTCCAAAAATGACATAACTGTGAAACTGAAAGCTCAGGACAGAAACAGTTCCCAGACGCCTCCTTCACATGCATATATATAGTACATGCACAGTTAGGGACATACTTATGCATAGGGATGCATATGCAGCAAAGTCATCATCAGCTGAACCAGTAATTTTAGAGAAAGTGAAACACTTCTCCTACAGAGGGGATATTTTAAAAGGCATGTGCAGGCCTACCGTTGGCCTTCTTCAGAGATACTTAACTGGAGGAAGTCAGCCTAGGGCGGTCAGTGGAACAGGGACTGTGTTTCATCAGAAGGAGAGGGGTGAGTGGTGTGGCTTTTGGATAATCATAATCCTACAGGCTAGGAAATATTCCTCCAGCTCCTCACTGGTTAAGCTTCTTTGATATAAGTGTACATCATCATCCTCTCTTTGGGAGAGAGAAGGGAGAACTCACATTCAGATTTCTCCTTGAGAATCTGCCAATGTGTTTGCTGATAGGAAATGGCTAAAATAAGCCGCTGCACATATGTCCTTAAAAACACTTTGACTGTATTCTCCTGTAATTGTTAAGCTTCTTCAGAGTCTGTAAGCCAGTGAGAAAGGGATTAGAGGGGTTACTTTGTGCCTCTGTGCCCATGAAAATCCCTTGGCTACTGCAGCACACTGCTCGGAGTGTCCTGAAAGCTTTCATATAATCGCTGCCTCCCAGCCACCACTACCACTGCATTCCCCTTTATTTAGACATATTCAAATTTCACGCTGTAATCCCAAAGCACTCCAACACGGAAACAAGATCTACATTATAAATCACACTTCCAAACTAACCTGCTGGTTAGTGTAGAGCAGCAAGGCAGCTACATGGTAAAGCTGCCCTCACATTTATGATGAAAGGAAAACTAGAGGATGCAAACTGGCAGATAGCATCTGCAGACGTTTCCTATTCAGGGATTACTGTTTATACCTGCGCATATAGGAGAGGTCACAATAGGACACTGATCCTTGACTGGAGTTGCATGTGAGTATAAATAGAGGATAACAATAGTAAAAGAAAGATTGGCTGCCTGTCACCACTTAGGAGGTTTTCAAGATGGAAAAGAACTTGCTAAGATCAGTGTTGCTGCACTGAAAATAAGTCATTGTATCATAAGCAGCAACACATGGCTGCAAGCAACCTACTGGGTCACAGAGGCTGTTTCTATTGCGTGCCCAAGGTTATACAATCCTTTTCACTAACTCATCTTTAAGTACCCTTATTTTTTTCAAAGGCAACATTTCCCTGCAATAAATTCAGTGAGGAATTCTGAGCTGCAGAAAGGCTTGAATGAAACACTACTGTTAAACCCAGCAACAGCTGTAAACATCCAAAGTGAACAGCTTCCAGAGCATGATGTTAAAGCAGAGAAACAACTGTCAAATGTGCATTAAAACAACACCTGCATGACAGAATCGAAAAATCTCCTTTGCGGAGCCACCCAGTAACAAACACTTCCCGGGTTAACAGGAACCTGGAGCTGCCTGCTAGAGATGCAAGGGCAGAAGCAGGGCTAGAGCAACTGGGGAGAGGAAGCTGTTTGTCCCCTCGCCTGCAGGCAGAGGGGGACCTGCAGGCTCCTAGGTTTGCAGCTGGTGCGGTGGGAAAGCGTTGGTCCGCTGCCAGGGCAGCCCAGCCGGGGAACCCTGCTCCGGCTTGCGGCTCGCTCCCTCCCTGCCTCGTCACATCCGCGCGTCTCTCTTGGCACATCATATCAGCATGTCTTGGTCACCATCTGTGAAGCGGGGATAATGACACCTCTCGTCTGCCATGTCTATTTAGGTTGCAAGTGCCTTCCAACAAAGACCGTCTCTGACTTTGTTTACCAACAGTACGTGGTACCCAGACCCCAGCCTTGTATACGGCTCCTGGTCACTAGTACAATAATCATTATTATAATAGTGACAATAACCATAATAGCTAACCAATATGAATCTAATAACATTAACAATCAAGCAGATTTGTTTTTGTTTTTATGAGAATTTTTATCCTAAATATGCAAGGCCACAAGAGTCAGAAACACAGAACACTTTTTCCTGTTGCAGAGCTGCTGCTGCTGATCTCCGGCTGCACGTGGGGTGTATCAGAGGCTGTGATACAAACACATGCAATGAATAAACAAGCATTCAGACACTGATCACTTCTGACCACTCAAAACTATCTTCTACGCACTATCTGTTTTCAGAGTGACCAGGGAATTTGTTTCGTGTCAAGCTTATCAAAGCAGGAACTCTAAAATACTATTTCATGATAATCTCACAGGACAAATAAGCAAAGAATATGCATCATAAACAGAATAGACCATATATTTTCCTGATTAATTCACTCACCTCTTTCACTTTAAAAATAGTAAATGACCAGAAATTCTTCCTTATTCCAAGTAAAGGATTTGACAGATCCACGACACAGAGAAGAAGTTAAAACAGTAGTTGAGAACTGTAGCCTGATATTAAGCCCCCTGGGATTTGAACAAACTCTGATGACAATGCTTGACTAATTTTAAAAATTGCTACGATTAATTTTTTAAATAAATGAGCTCCCAAAGTGACATATTTCAAACATAAAATCTTAATATTCCTTTCTACTAAACGATGTACCATTGTTCACGGTGAAAGAGGAGGAAGCTCTGAGCTAATTTTTAAACCCAAAGGAATATCGACAGGCAGACAGCTGCTAAGGCTTTTTGCTTGATCCCTTGCAAATTCTCTTCAGCTATTCATGGCCAAAATGTGTCATGTGCCACCCTGAAATCATGTTGGAAGAACTGGTAGATAGGGTCTCCTTTTCATACTCCTGGCAGGCTTATGTCAGAAAGCTGTGAGGGATAACCATTGCTATTTATAGGTAATCCCCCTTTTGAAAGGTCACCCTTCATTGTGTGCTTGTTTCAACCCATGTCTATCCAAAAATCATTCTCTTGCAGTTCATCCCTAATGGATATTTTTAAGCAGATAAAAATGAAAAAAAAAATCATGTAATAATGTGGGAGATAGCTTCTGTTCTGCAGCTGGCAGCCTGTGGAATGCATAGCACTCAAACAGCTCCTCTGTTTTGAACCACAGCATATGCACCTTTTCTTTTCTTCTTCTTTTTTTTTTTTTTTTTTTTTTTTTTTTAACAACTCCACTATCTTTGGCCAAGAGCAGGCACTTACTTTACATGTTGTAAGTTCTTGATAATAGGACATCTGGGCACTGAACCGCTTCCCTTATCATGAACTACTTATGTGCAAGCACAGAGCCATTTATCAGCCCACCAGACAGTAGCTTGCAGTGAGCTGGGGGGGGGGGAGGGGGCAGGATGGCGCCTGTTCTGTGTTTCTCTGCACTTCTGACTCTGAGGAAAGGACCAAAACAATTCCAATATTATAAAACTAAGCTCTCACTCTTTATATTTGAGTGGTCATCTTGAGCTGAAAGCTAACTGCCTCTCCCACTTTCTACTGGGCTGTGAGTTGGAGGAAACAAGTAAAGTGATGACAGCACTGGGTACTAAAATAACAGCAGCGCTGAGTGGAAGAAAGAGCAAAGCGTATTTTTGTGGAAAGTGGTGCACAGCATTATACCAGTTTAGTGATGCTTTCTGGATTTCAGCATCATCAAAGTTCAATTAACAGAACCAAAAGGCTTGTCACTAAGGTAAGAGGTCAAACATGATGCAGAAAAGAAGGAACAAGGGAGGGGAAGGGAGATAAAAGAGGATGAAGCTGTGTGAAAGGAGGTTGGTGTCCCCTGACAAGAGATGGGCAGGTTTAAAAGATATGACTTAAAAGCACAGAGATAATGCATAATATTTCTTTCCAGTAAACTCTCTCATGCTGCTATCCTTCCTAAAAGAAAGAGATAAAGGTAACATGTGAAGCCCTCTCATCACACTTCTAAGAGTGAGTAGACAGGGATGTGGGCTGGTTTTCCTCAGAATCAAGTGTTGCCTTTTGCTGAGCTTTATCACTGTGACAAGCAAAATGGAGCACATTACTGTAGGGAAGGCGAAATAGCTGAGGTTACGCAGGGCTGAACCATAAGTTGTTCTTGCTGCCACTGATGTGACCTCTGTCCTGATTAAATTTTGAGTATAGATGGCAGGATTTGTTCCATGGAAAATAATGGTTACACTGCAGACATCAGAAAGGGAATTGGTAACCTCACCAAGGCCACACAATGAAGTTAATTCTGCCTAACATACTGCAGCTTTTTTGCTCTTGCTGTTCTTGTTAAAGAGACCTTGCCTTAAAGGCAGCCTTTATATTTTCAAACTGTTTAAACAATTAAATCATTAATCAAAGTAACAACCGTGTTAAAGAAAACAGAAAGCACTGAAGTAGTTCCTCAAAAGAAATTGAAAGGATTACAGTTGCTCTCAGAGATCATGTTTGAACAAGAAAGGCAAGACTATAGTTCTTGGAGTATTCATATAAATGACTCATCTCCAGGAAAAAAAAAGAAAGAAAGAAAGAAAAAGAAAACAAACACCTTGTAAATGTCGGATCACTTTTGCCAGCTTCCACCAGGTAAACTGGTATTTCCAAAACTTCCTTATGGATCTCCACACCCAAATCCCAGTTTATTTCAACGATTTAATTCCCTTAAGCTATTTGAAAATCTCAGTCGGGTTTGTTTTAAAATGCTCTTCTAGATAATGTGTGGATAGAATTTAAGTTTAGATAGGATTTGCCTCACCTAACTGCAGCCCTGTAAAATTTAAGCATCTATTCTGAGATTGTCATCTAGGCTGCTTGAAGAGACAGTACAGAGAAAATTCTCCCTCCAGAGAGTTCATCCCATCTATTCCAGAAACTTAATTTTTGATGAGATGAATCATCTTCTGGAAATGCCTGTACCTCTCGACTAGCTACAGAGGGAACATTGAAGGCCACTTGAGAATATACACTTGACTGTTAGAGAGCTGAAGTCCCATCTCTTGTGGTCACCATTAAACTAATGCATCTAAATCAGAGTTGCCTGTACTGTGGGTCCAAGAAGAAGGGTGAAAAGGGTGCCACATGCCCAATGTTTTTCCCATGCCTGATATGACAAGTAAGGGTATGAAAGGGGGTTGGCAAATGCTTTCACCTGCCAACCGTCTGTAGGAACCAGAGGCCAGCAGGAAGGATACATGCTCTGCTGTACTCACCTTATCTTACCTCCCTGAAAATGGAAGGAAACAGGAAAGAAGCTAGAAATCTCTGAATAAAGCATCAATCTAGTTTTTTGTAAGTAATTTTGCACTTGAATTAGTCTTGATTTTAGATAGCTCATGTTGGGCCATCCCTCAACCCTAAAGGAACAGTATGAGTTGGAGAGTGTCACAAAATGTGCTAATGACCCAATAAGAGCCCATATGATTGCAACAGGACATTGTCCTTCTGCTTGCCACTGAAAAGCTTGTGGAGGATTTAGAAAGACATTTCAAACAGTCAAAAAAAGTCAGTTAAGTGGCATCCAATCAAGTTAATGTAGGCACAGTGAAGCTTCTCCTCTCATTAACCTCACCGTCTGTCTCTCATTCTGGAAAATGTTTTTCAAGATGGGTGCTAGGCATGACTTCAGGAATTAACTTTTCATCTTTTCTTTCTCTATCAGGAGCTCCTTGGAGAAAAGGGAACCTTCCTGACAATAACCTCCAAATATTCATATTTGATGTTCTCCCTTCAGGACAAGATCATGTGACTAATCAGAAACCTACCTTACATTTTTCCCCTGTGTTCAGTGGGTCAGCTGTAGATGCTTTCTTCCACTGAAGTAGTGAAATAGCATTATACCTATACCAGTGGCATGTTTCAGATTCCTAGACAGTTCTTAGCACATGCTCCATTATTTCTGTATCATCTTCCATCCAACCTTTAATACCAGTGGGGTAGGATAACCCTTCCTTTTCATATTGCTTCCAATTGTTCATAGCAACCTCATTTCCAATGAGGCTGGATGACTGTGGGATTTCAGTTTGTCTTTGTCTGGTAGGAGAGAACTGAGTCAGAGACATGCAGATGGGAGATGGCTTCAAACCATTAAAGTGCCTGACAGGGAGTCCTTCTCATCAAGAATATAATTTTGGTTTCCTGGTGTGTGATAGAGCAAAGTCTGCTTTCACTTCAAAATGAAGCACATTTTTTTTTCTCCGTTCTCCTAGCAAATGGAAAGGAGTATTTAACTGAGAACAACACAATTTCTGAGTAACACATGAATATTTTAAATGGCTGAAAGATTTTTATAAGACTGTACTCCTCAGTAGACAGATGAAGGATCTGCCACTCTTCCATGACTGTCCATGTAAGCTAGAATCACCAGTGCACTTCAGGCATTGCTAACTGTAACATCCAAATACACTGATGATCACCTAATTGGGAAGGCATCTGTAATAACTCTTTGTTGGTTGTGTTACTATTTTGCAGATTGTTTGGGTCTTCTCATTCTACATTTTTTGCTTCAAGCAGTCTCTCCTCTTTTAAAATTTTGTGCAGCCCCCTGGCCAGAGTGTATCAGTGGTTGTCTCTCCGACGGCATATGTAGACTTCTGGGGAAATGAATCAATTACAGTCTCAGGTACAGAGTTTAGTTTCTTAAGATATTCTTCAGGGATGAAGTGGTTTAATCTTTACTATTGGACAAAACATGAGCCTTTCTCCAAGTCTTTGGCTCTTTTCAGCCCTTTCTCTAATTTGGTACCTCACATACCTGCTATCATCCTACACCACATGGGAAGATTCACAAGACATCATTTTAAAATCATTAAATTTGTGGTATGTACTATGATTATGCCTGTCAGTGTTACCAATGGGTGGAAAACTGATACCATAAAAGTACTCTTAGAGAAAGTCCGAATCATACTCATTGTATCAGGAGAAGGATTCCTGTTTAAGGAAAGGATTACACTACAATAGATCCCAGACCATTTTAATTTCATGAAATAAACTTTAATCATTCATTGTGCTGTCCAGTGCTGAAAAAAGAAACCATTTTTCAGCTCTCTTTAATTCCAACAGTTTTCTTTTGGGCTTTTAAGAGGTACAGGTTTTTTAAATAGCTCTTTAACCAAAATATATATATATATTTCTAAATTTGTCTGTTCTGTAACTCACAAATGAAGGAGAGCAATCTCATCTCACTCAGTCTTCATCAATACTCCATTGCCTTCCTTAGCAGGGAAATTTTTGACTCCATTTTTGTTTTCAAATTATGGCTAAGAATGAGTTTAGAGTACTGGAAATGTTTTGTTGATTCCTCTAAGTCCTTACAGATCTTGTTGGAATGCTTTCAGAAAATATGCTGGAGCTTGGGGGATGATTCACAGATTTCTAAGTGTCGCTTCTTATTTTCTTTTTATTTATTTATTTACTTATTAATACATAGCCTCATGCCTGTGCAAGGCTGAACACAGCCAATGTTTCCTCCAGTCTCTACAGCCACAAGCAGCATAGGGCCAGATTTTGAAATCTTGCCTCACTATAAACAATACTCTAAACCTTCCTATACACCAATATGAAACGGAGGAAGGAGAAGAGAGAGAGTTTTTACATTTTGAGATATCAGCATGCCGAAGCTGACTTATATACTAGCTGTAGCATTTTGCGCAACAGCTATGATTAAAGCCTCTGAGCAGGCTTGATTTTAGCATACTTTGTGATTTTTTTTTTTTTTTATTCCAGGTTTCCTGCACAACACTAAACAGCTCTGCATCAAAGTTACTCTGCTAGAGATGGTAGCTGCACTCTGCCTCTGCGTGCTGTGGGTGCCAGCCACCAGCTAAATGTAAATCTGTAGTGTCATTCATAGCTCTCTGCATGTTTAGAAGGAACACTGAGTTCAAGCTTAAACTGACATTATTAGGACTGACAAGTCCCATTTTTAACCATCAGTTCATTTGAGGGTGCTATTTTTGTCCACTGCCCTACAGAACCAAGATTCCCCCCAGTGACAAAGTGCAGTACTGCTGAATTCACTTCTTCCCGGCAACGTGGCCACAGCAAACTTGGAGGAATAAGTGGACCGTTCATAATTTCTGTGTGTATGTATGCAGGTCACACCACCCTGTCACTCGACAGCTCTTCGTTGCTCCTGTGTGCAGGCAAGGTACTGAAGTGCGCAAGAATCTCCCTCCCTTCAGCTCTCGCAGACCATGACTCTTATAATGTGTATTTCAGTGTACGCCTGATTACAAGAATTGCGAGGACAGGCAGAACAGAGAGGTTGTATGACAAGCATATATACATTCACAAACCAAAAAAGACAGCTGATGGTTCTAATTTTAGGCTTACCAGCAATCTCTCTTCATGGTAAGAAGAATAAAAAGATGTTCACCTCAACAGTAAATGGAATATTAACTGCACCAGGAGCACAGATATTTTTACTGGGCACAGCTCAGCAACAGGACAAAGACGCTGCTGTTTAGGAACCACACAGCAGAAAGCGTGAGACTTGATAACTCTCTAGCCCGGGTCATAGACACATCCTGACACTCCATTGCCTTATATTCACGTTAACAACTATTGTCATGATCTGGAAGCATTTTAAACCCAGTGATTAACCACAGAATACAATTGTGTAGAATAAGCCTCAATCAATGGAAGTCACAACACCTAAGGCTACACATCTACAAGTTGGCTGAGGCATGTGGGCATCCACAGCCATCTGTAAAGACACAAATACATTTGTCTAGCTTTTCAGATATCTACTCTGGGAGGAGATGAAGAGAACCCTAAAAGCGCCTGTGTTTCTCTATTTGCTCTAAAGGGAACCTAGTTACTAGGGAGCCTAGACTACCTATGATAGGCAGTCTAGGGCTGACAGGTAGCCTACAGCCACGGGGAGCAAGGGAGATTCCATCCTCTGCATCAGGGGGCAGGTCTCCAAATCGTAAGGCTCTTTGTCAAAAGGGGTACTGGTCCCCCAGTTAAAGTGCTACAGATTTCAAAAATACATAGTATCAGAAAATATATATATATATATATATATATATGCAAGAAAACTAAGCAGAAATAAGAAAATATATAAACATAAATAAACCTGGGGAAAAATCCTTACCATATACCATAATGTAATTGCTACTAACTGTGTGCATATAGCATTAGGACTGTATAAAAGACACTAACAAACCTGTCTGGAAATCCTTGCCAGCTTTTTCTCATGAAAGCATGCAGGGATAGAAGCAGCTGCATTCTACAGTGATCTAAACTAACCAAAAAGAGAAATGAGTATCCCATTGATTTCTAATGATATTTAGGTGTACAAGTGCCTGACAGCGTGCCTATGTCAAGAGGACTCAGTCGAGTGGCTCCACAGAGGTTGATAACTCTTCACAGAGTAGCACATTGCTATGTGAGGATACTGGCTCAGGTCCCAAAACCGAGTACTGCTGCTTCCCTGGTTGTCAAGGACACAGGATGCCACAATATAGAATATGCATGCCCCAGCTCACTTTAAAAATAAGCTTTACGATTCCTAAGTCACAGAGGTGGTTTTGAAAATGATGTCTCTTGTCTTCACATAGCAAATCACATGAAAACAGAAATGAAATTTACTCTTTGCCATGGATGCCTAATCCTTCAGGATTTTTTTTCACATTTTCTATATGAGTCATTTGAATTAGAGGTGCTCCCAACATATACAGAGCTCTTTCTGCTGTCCAAGTGGAAATAGACTCACTCATTTCCTGATACCAACAGTGATAAATCAAGTTAAGTGGCTAATTGCTACTGTAGATAGATTTAATCAACAGGAGAAAGCAGAGAATAAACTACACATAGTTGTTAGCATTTAAACAGTTCACATTTTGTCAGCAGTAAAGAAGCATTTGAGATCCTGCCAGTAGACCCTATTTTTTCTTTAGGAAAGAATTACTTTGAAAGCTGCAGTTAACTTATCTTTAAAATACTAAAATAATAAAAAATGTAATATAAATATACTAATTCTGCAAATTTGCAAGTGGAGAGCCTTAACCTGAAGCAATTGCTTTGTTTTAAGAGTCTTAATTTGTCCATGTTTCTGAACAATATAAAATGGCATGTGTGGTATTACAGAAATACAGTCTCCAACCTCTGGAGATCTAGTTGAAATTTAATATGCAGTTTCATTCTCAGCAATAACGATGGACAAGCTAGAACAATATTCACTAGGTGCAAATAGAAAAAAGCTTTTCATGTGGAAGAGAGATTCTGATGCTGCAAAATACAAGCAGGAAAGGTGGAAGACACATTATCACTTATGCTTCGTCTGAACAGCACGATCTACGTAACACAGAAGCAGCCATGTCACAGTCATTGCTGCAGTACAAGAGATCTGTTGCTTTTGCTTCCAACAGTATTCAGGATTGCACAATACTGGTTTGTAGCGACATGCGTTTGCTCAGGTATCTACACTGTGTCCTGCCAGCTCTGTAACTACAGTATACACTAATCTACAGCAGGAAAAAGAAAAAAGGAAGAAAAAAAAGAAAAATACAGCAGATATATGACATGAGAGTGTATGAAACATTCATTAGAGTTTTTTTTTTTTTTTGTCTTTCTAACTTGTTACCTAATTTTACAAATGTGTAGGCTGTTTACAAGCTTTGAATCAGACTTGTTGCAAAAGAGTCATGGACTTGGTCCCGGTGCTGAAAAGCTTTTTTGCAATATTTGTGTGTTATCACCTCAATGGCTCATAGGAGTTAACATTTGACTGAACTTCCAATGGAGAATAACCTGATTAAAGAAATTTGCAGGTAGTTGCAGATACTTTGCAAATACTACACATTCTTTATTACTCTTTATTACAAATTATTACAGTGATAAAGGCTTGTGGATATATGAGAATATACTTGAGAAAGGTGGCCACAGGAGGCAGATGGTTGCTTTAGCAGCATTCTGGGTCATCACTCAGGGCTGGCCCAGACCTTCCATGTGAAGGGCCAGGTGCCCTCCTGGGAGCCCCTCTGAACCCCTGAGGTCTGCAGAGTGCCCTCCACCAGAGCTCACAGCAAGGCCTGCCCTCTTCGGAAATGCCTGCAGAAGAAGGTGGGAGGAACCTCACCCAGGATCTCCGGTCCTGTGCATCTGCAGGTGCGACAGAGAGCCGTCCCACCGGTGGCAGACTCTGCGGTTGCATTGGCATTCCACCTTGAACTAACCTCCAGCAAAAGCAATAAAAAACCCGACAGCAGTGCTATTCACACTGATAGGGAACAGATATCCAATTACCTGCTATTATAGGTGTGGGAATGACAACTTGGCAGTAAAAAGAGTCAAATAAAATAAAAGTCTCTGCATTAAAGACAGTGTTTTGATACCATCACTCTGGTAATTAAGAAATCATAGATTAGAGTCAACAGAAATTATGTGGTCACAATCTTTTCCAAAGGCGTAATCCCAAATCAGTGAGCTTTATTTCTAGGAAGCAGATAAGAAATAACCTCTTGTCAGCCTCTCTATGACATAGAGCATAAGCTAGGATATAAAGGGTGTACGCTCTGAGTAAATCCATTTTGCCATTTGTAAGCACTTGTCCTACGCGGAATAAAAAAAATATGGGTAACTCTGAGCCATTAAATATTGTCTGAAAAGATAATTGCTGGCTGAACTGAGACCTAGCAGAGAGTGCCAGAGCTGGGAAACACACAGAGCTGAATTTCGTCAGCTGAAGCTGTCTCAGCAAGCCCTTTTTAACCTGGCCCCATCTGCACTGTGGGAACTGTACCTGTGTTGTACATCTGATTTTGGTCAGTAGGTAGGGGAGAAGACGAAGAAGAGAAATTGCCTCTAGCTTAATAGAGGAAATAATGAGTGTTTGAACATGTCATTGGAGAGGTGGATTTGGGGATTTTTCCGTATTTTACTATTTATAGGCTGTTAGTAGGAGTTCTGAGATTTTATTAAATGAAATTTAGACTGAGTAAAATGTTCTACATGAATTAGAGTTAAATCTGTGAATCTTAATTAGTTCAACTTTTTGAGTGTTGATAGGCTTGGGTAGATGTAGTCTACTTTTCCTCTTCTCCTTGCCCTCCATTTGTTTTTCTCCATTTATTTAATGGTCCATCATACTTCTTCAATTCACATTCAACAATCTCCTCCGAACTCCCTTAAAATGTTTCAGAAAATGTTTCTGTGACACAGTTCCCCTAATTTAGAACTAGGGACAAGAATTCCCACCATCTTTGACAGACCTGTTCAGCTTGTTCCCATCAAACAATGTCACTATCTAGATAATAAAGGTCTGTGTGGGGAAAGGGCAAAGGATCTCAGTAAACGAAGTTTGGGGAAAGTTTTTTTTCCTCTTGGATAAAGAAAGGCCCCCTTGCTATGACGAGAAATAAGAAAAGTAGTTACCAGAACAGTATTGTACCCAAAAGGTTTGAAACACATTAGGGAACCCTGAGCTTGTGAAATGCAATCCATCAAGCAAGCCTTTAAATCTACAACCAGTGCCAGCCTTTAGAGGTTTATCCCTTGTGGTCATGTGCCACAAGGTCATAAGCATCCAACCTAACTCAGTAGAACTCTATAAATTTTACTCATCTGCCAAATCCTGACTGTATAAGTCAATGAGTTCCCCAGGTTTCTAAACAACTTTAAACTTGCTTGCCCTCATTTTGAATGCAAGATAATGTATATGACTGCTTAAAGGTCTTATTGTCAAGACATAAAACTTTTTTCCATAATATTGTCTTTTATTTCCTAGGTTGTAAAGTGTTCAAATAAGCAAATCTGATTTGATTTTACCCTATTCTATTGCTGCATGACTAATTTACTTTTATTGCTTCATAAATGAACTCCGTGGACATTTTACTCTTAGTTCTGAGTGCGTTTTTTATGAAAGTACACTATAAAGTTTTGTTTGTGGAATGATAATACTGAACAAGTTGGCAAAAGCTACAAAGCCCTAAGTGGTCTGGGATTTTTTTTTCTTCCATTTATCTCTTAAGCCAATGAGTTCACCTGAAGCATTTCTGTTGTCTGTTCCAGTTTCAGTAATGGAAGGAAAAATATTTGCTGTGAAGAATTCTCAGCTCTAGAACTTGTTTCGCAGCTGGACTGCTAGTCATGCTACCCTTCTGGGCAAAGTGCAATGCTTATCTGTTTACCTGTGCTTCTTCCGAAGCAAATCCTTGGGGCCTGTTATTTTAGCAGACTAAGTGGAGAAATTGGTTAGGCCTAGAGTTTCTAGAGGGCTTTTGTGCTCACAGATACTAATTAGCTTGGGGATTCTCTTTTCTCTAGCAGTTGTTGGTAATAAGCTGTGAATTATTTATTAGGCTTTTTGTGAATGTAAATCCACCCAGATGCTTGGGCAGTGGGCACATGTTTTATAGATATGAATGTCAATCAATAAATAAATAGCTATGAGTGCTTCTCTGTAGAAGAGAGACAGGAAATGATGAGAGGAAAAAGGGTAAAAATTGAAGGGGTATTTTGACAGAGAGTCTTTTTTTGGGTAGTGTCAGAGATTTTTTTTCTCAATATTCTCTGCCTTATAATGGTATTTCCTAACAGATTATGTCAGCACTGTAAGAGCCAGGTGCCATTTGCAGAAGAGCTTCAAATGTTTTACGTTTTGCAGAGTGTTAGGAATGTGCTGGTTACAAGGTCACACCCAACAAAAGCCACCTCCATTCAACATATTTTACCTTCAAAGACCAGGTACAAAGCCTTGATCTTAACGAAGATTATCTCATAGTGCAGACACGTCATCTGTGCAAATAATCCAGAAGCAGATACGGATAGTTTCAGTCATCATTTCCGGCTGTCCAACAAATACTCTGCATGAATGTATTTCAGACTACAGGTGGCTCATGAGCTATTCAACTGTTTCTGACTATACGTTTCTCTCCTGGCTGACTCGCATTCACTGAGCAAACAGCTGTGGTGGCTAAGACCTTACCGCCTCTTCTCCCCCATCCCAGCTGTTTGTTACTGACCCTTTGCCAGAAATTTTTGCTCCTGCTCCAGTGACAGCAAAACATGCTGCACCTCAGCTGCTCCAGTTCATAATCTGGCATCTTACTGCAAAGCAACTTCCACTGCTAAGTTAAGCTCATGTACAGGATGGTAAATGGAACAGCTGAGGTGTGCTAAAATGCTCTATTCTGCCAGCTTTGCAATGGGGGCTATATCTTCTGGTAGATGGGTCTGACAACAGTTGAAGAAAGTTCCACAGCATCTACCAGAGCTTGTCTGTCAGTGTTCCCCTAACCACATATTTGCCACTGCATTGCTTTGAGGTATTTAAAAAAGTTATAAATAAGGTTGAGAGCTTTTGATACACAGAGTGACACCAACCAGAGTAATTTCACTACAGTGTTTGTCACTACAACCTTTGTCAGCTGCGGGGTGTTACATATCTAAGTATATTTGCTTAAAGAATAAGAATTCTCCTGTCTGCAAAGAAACAAACACTCAAAATTAATGGACAAATGAAGAAAAGGTGTATGAACTTATGAACATAAGATAGGGAAAGTGAATCAGAATGTGTGAAACTATTCTCAGATAATGTTTCCCACATCTATCTTAAGCTCAGTTAAAATATAAACTTTCTAAAACTGGTTGAGGGAAAATTAGAAAATTAAAAGAATACTGTGGAACCAGAAAGGGCACTAAGCCCAGCTATGCACTACAAGTAAAGCTAAACTATGTGTTTCTTCATACCAGGTTTCCGAATATAAAATAATAAAGAGGACAGAAAAACTTTTCTTGGCATTGTTTATACTTATCGTGTAGGTGAAATACGTAAAGGGTATTTGTGCAAAAACAGCTACTCTTAGGTAAGTATTGGGAATAGTAGATATTTTCACAGATGTTCCATTCTGGTTTGCCCTATAACTGTACACAAGGGAAAGCCATTTCTTTTTGCAACATGTATCGCTTTGTTCCCTAAATTGGATTGTACAAGGAATAAAACAACAAAGAATTTGGTCTGATATGTATGTTTCCATGGGAGGAAAATACTTCTACTCCAAGTGAAGCCAATCTCCTATTATATTGCAGAAGGTGGAGAATATCCAGACAGAGAATTCCCAGGCTGGGAATTGGTTGTTATTTATAAGAATGACGGCAAAATGCAGAATTATGTCAAATTAACACTCATCAGATAGAGACAACCACTGAAACACAGCATAATTTGCATTGTTTTACAAACATCATATGTTGTGAAGTAGACTAAAACAACTGTTACTTAGACTCAAATGGAAGAGAAATTCAGATGATTTATACTGTTAGACCTTTCCCCATTAACAGCTGTTTCAAACCTTCTACCCTGAGGAAAAGCAGACAGATTTTGCAATATAAAAAGCACAATACATTGCACTTCAGTTATGGGAAATAATAAAGTTTTTAACAAGGAGAGATTAATACAGATGATGTAGATTAATAAGATTTTCATGAAAATAAATTACGTTTTCTAGCATGCTCACAGCTTGGGGTGTTGGCATGCTGTGGATATAATTATTCTAATTACAGGGAAATTTGAAGGATTTTGACCATAATTGGCCATTTGCTAGTTGTCCTGAACACGACAGTCAACATACCTATTTTTGCAAGAGCAGATTTCCAAGGGACACTACAGTACTGGTGACTGTCCATTCTGGAATATGATTACTGACTATGCTTTCAACTTTGAAGAATTAGAGCTTCCTGGATGTAGTCCAGTCCTCCAGCACTCACTTTGTCTGATGACATTCCTTTTAATTTAAATGTGAGATATTCTC
This sequence comes from Rhea pennata, assembly GCF_028389875.1. Classification (NCBI taxonomy): domain Eukaryota; kingdom Metazoa; phylum Chordata; class Aves; order Rheiformes; family Rheidae; genus Rhea; species Rhea pennata. The sequence goes on along the minus strand of NC_084663.1, from coordinate 48,168,903 downwards.
CAGGAAGAAAGCAAAAGACGTACCCAGCTTTGTTATGTGTCTTCAACAGTTTCTCTGTGTTGTGCTATTGCTGCACTTTTTATGCAAAAAGACCACAAACCAAAAGTCATGCTTTTATTTGCTTCTGGAGCAAGCTGGAGGCTCTAAAGCATGAATTTTGAGAAAAGGGTATATTCTATCTCTTCTTAAATGTTTCCTCTTGGACCCTGAAATTATGCATATGCTGTGAACACCCACAGTGAATGCAGGTCTGTGAAAGCATGTAAGCTCCTAACTACTGTTTCAGAGAGTAATCTTCCTATCGATTTTCATTTATGAATCTATATGACTTATGGATTCAACACTCAGTCTTCTGTTGTCACCCCCATTTATACCCATCGGTGGATCCAATTACCTCTGTTCAAGCCAACTGACACTCTTGCATTATATTCAATCGGAGCGAGATTTTGTGCCAGAGAAATAAACCCTAGAGGAACTACTCTGTTTTTACTCTAAACATAGAATTTGGCCTCTGCTATCTAATCTAAAACATACCTCAATTACTATCAATTTCTTAGTGTCAAAATGTGATATGATTCACGGAAAAAATATGTAACAACTAGCAGATATACCTGGCTACAGTAAGTTATGGGTCCTCTTGAGATCAGTTTGGAAAAAAAGCTATAATTCATATATTTCTGTAAGGAATCATCTAATTTCCTGGTTATGTTTTCAAGCTACTGGAGCAATACCTTAAGGAAATTCTGGCTAATGGAAAACCTTGGTTACAGTGTAGCCCTTCACAGCACCAGGCGATGTAGACAAAACAAACAAACAAACAAACAAACAAAAAACAGGCAAATAGAAATGCTGAAAAATCTCATCTCAGTTATATTAGATTTCCACTGGAATATGGAATAAGAGAATTTGGACTCTAAAACTCATTATCCACCATGCAGTATGTATCACTGAAAACAGTATAAGGACCTCAGGTTAGGATGGGCCTGTGAAAGCCTTCCAGGAACTCAGAAGAGATGCTGTTGTCCTGCTTGTTGAAAGGAGGGACTGGAAGTACGGAAACTCTTGTACTTTCCTAGAGCCAGGAACCACCATCATCACTTCCATGTTGTCCAGAAGGGATCTGACATTTGCCATGGAAAAGGCTGCATAACCCTGAATTAGAACTATTGTTTTTTGTTTATTTATTACAAATCTGGAATGAGATTCAGCTCCTATCAATCCTCATCAGAATTCCTCATGGATTTTTGTTGGGGCCCTGTGTCGGGGCCCTGGCTATTTTACAGGAGTATGAAGAGCTGAAATAAGCAACAGGCTGTTCAAGGTTACCGAAGAAGTCTTTGAAGGCAAGAAGAGTGAGAAACCAAGATAACCAGAAGTATGTGCACCTGGGAAGGGAGTCAACACAGCAGCCTATTCGAAACTGAGCAGATGCACGTGGACAATGCTAGACAACCAATAGAAATGCTTTGCGAGGCGCGTGGATGCATGAGCTTGCTGGAAAGGTTATATAAGCTAGATAGGCAGAATAATAAAGTGGATTGAACTTGCATCACATTGATGTGTGTGTGTTCCTTCCCGTACTTGCCAAGAATGGGCTGCGGCAGATTTTCATGGGAGAAGTACAAGATAATTTTTGATGCAGTGGTTGTCTGTCTATCTGCTAAAACCTGGACTTAGAGAAGTATAACTTGCACTACACTACAGAGGCATTTTGGAATTTTTTGCATCTCCCGGCTCACATCCCCTCTGCGATCAGAGGCACAAACAGATTGACTCAAACAGGTTGACCCAAGAGATCCACTTTGTCTTTCATTTCTAGGATGTGGGCTGTTGTTAAACAGTGGCATGAAATTTTTGTACATCTGTATTACTGCTGATGTAGGTTGTGTTTAAAGTCAGCACACCAGGGGCATACAAAAGGTGAGAAGACAAAATGGCACTTGATGTATGCTGGGTTGCAGTTGGTTAGAGACTCAAGAAATAACATTACCCATAAAAAGGGCAAACATGAAGAGCGTACATATTTATATAGCATAAGCAGCTAGAGAAGCCAGTTGGCAGCTCTGTTCACATGTCTTCTCCCTGGGAGAGCCCATCCAGATAGACAGAGGCAGGGGTCTGGCAAGGTCCCCCCTCCTCACGTCCCAGTCAACACCATTCACCCAGGAAAGGAGAGGAGAGGAAGGAAAATGAAATGCAGTTGTCTCTGTAGCGCTGTCTCTGAGCAAAGAGCTGATGATTTCTTCTTCATCACAACCTACTTCTTCTCCCTAGAGCAGCTTTCCTGGAGGTGATCACAGACTGCCAAATGCCTCAGCTAGAAGGAACAATGTGGAAAACCCAGGGGAGCGGATGTAGCCTAGCAGGATAAATGCAAAGTGATACATAAAGGCGAATGTGCTTGAGGTGAGCCCTGGTTTGAGTAATGGTATAGAACTGGTTGCCTGAGCAGGACAAAACAGACCACCACAAATTCTACGGTGGGTACACTCCGAAGCGGAAGCAGCCAAAATGCCAAATGTTGGTGTCATTGCACATTAACACAGCTGGCCAGGCCCTGCAAGCCAGCTTCACAGGCAGTGCCTGCTTTACCCTTGACAAAGCCTGTAAAGAACCACATCTGAACTTCTTTGTAGCCTGTCTGAAGGCAGCCGAGCCACTGCTGCTCAGAGGCATCTTTATGCTTGTGCTTTCTTTCACCTTCCACCTTCATACCCATTTTAGCCCAAAGAGCTGTAATACAGATATTTGTTCAGTGGTTTAGTTTAGCTGTTTTAAACAGACAAGAAAATATACCTGAGCTTTTAGTAGAATGACTCACTTGAAAGCTGGGTTTCATGCCCAGTACAATAGCTATTGTCAAGATCCATTTTGCATGTGCTCTAAGAGGGTTCACAGAAATTGTCCCGTAGGAGGATGGTAGGGGAGAAGGTAATTACAGCCCACACATACAGGTATCCTCATGCCCTGCCAGCCTTCTGCAGAAGTCTTTTTCTGAAATTTCCATGCCTCTGCAGATGGCAATGGCTGAGGATTTATAGCACTCCTCAGGAGAGGAGGGGGCTGGAGGATTTGGAGACATAAGGGCAGATTCTTCTCTTGAGCCCACATGGTGGATTGAAGAGGAGAACTTAACCATATGAAATAAAGCCAGGTACTGTGACTCTTGCTCATAGGTAAATATTTCTTTAATCTTTTTTTCTGAGGGTTATTTTTTGGTATATCCAGCTGTGGCCTGTAGCAGAAAGGAATATCTCATAATGAGCTCTGTTATAAATGGCTCTGAAACACAGAGTGTTGGAATGCCACTAAAAATATTTTGTCTGTGGCTTTTGCTAAGGCTCAGCTCCTCAGGAAATGCTTTCATTGTTTAATGCTGTCATTTTGTACATATCCAATATTTTCTTAATCTGTCACTAGGAATAGTTTATTTATAACAAGCTTATTTTCCAATTGCATGCTGTAAATATGTCTTAACAGCCTTGCCAAAAACACCAACTATTCACTGCAACTACTCAGTTATAGAGATTTAACCAGTTTATTAGCTTTTAAAAATACCAGAAGTGTGTGTCAAATCCTCCCTTACTCCCCCTGTTTTCCATTGAAATAGTGGACATAAAAGTTGGGGTCAGGAGTCACTTTGTTGATTAAACAGTTATAAAAATGAAGGGCAAATTGTGATTCTAGATTTAGCCTTCAGTTTGTAATTTCCATCTCTCCAGAGGTAATTCCAAAAAGCGGTGGGACTTAGAAACACCTCCTCTTTGTTCCTTCTCTTCTCCTAAAAATTTGTCACAAGCCTATAATAGTAGCAACTTACGGCAACTATAATACAAGATCAGGGTGTGCTTGCTGAAGAATTTTTGGGGAGTCTCCAGTGCTGTCATTAGGGTATCTTTTGTTCTCCCCCAGCATATGAGAAGGGAGAGAAAGAGGCCCTCTGTTTCTTATTTCTCAGGGTTATTACACATGGACATAGATTGCCTGCTGAATTTTATAGCTGGCAACCAGGAGGCTTATAAAGGCTTATAAAATGTGTTTCATATGCAGTACATCCCATAGCATGTGCTCTGTAATGGGATCCTGTTTGTTTGGAGGAACTAACCGATCAAAATTAGCTCTCCTAAGAGTCTTGTACTCTTTTAAATGTTATTAAGTCTGTTTGCAAGTGTGTGTGCATGTGTGTGTGTGCCTATGTAGAGAATAAAAATGAAGCCATGTGGAATACAGAGAACTTGTTGAAACATTCATATGTCTGCCAGCAAGCTTGCTGACAGTTTGGGTTTTTTTAATGTATTTACACAGCTGTAATATATATACTTTTATAGGGAACATTTTCCATCATTAGCTTTCCAACAGGTTAAGAGGGTTATTCATAGATATATCTGCACACAATGAGCCAAATTCTGGTCTCAACTGTAATGGTGTAAATCCAGAGTCACTCCATTAAAATCAATTGCTTTTTTTTTTTTTTTTTTTTTTTTTTTTTGGACTTGTACCTAGGTAACAGAGAGGAATTTGTGCTCCATGTTTTCTGAGATCCCGGCAAGACTGCTGACCTTCTGTACTCCAGCAGATTATCTGCTGTTCATTTCTGTGTCATAGCTGTGGAAACTTTCTGCCTGCTCTTTGTGGGTTCTGTAGTCATGTGCTTCAGCTGATAAGATGATAGGAATCAATCTTTCTGAAAGCAATGTCCAAAGGCTGTCTCTAGGAATTGTTCTAATTCACAAGTGCTGACTCTGTTTCACCAATGTCTAAAAAAAGTCTAGACTGTCCCCAGATATTTATCTCTCCTGACTAACACCCATGTACACATTTGAGCCATATCTGAGGAAAAACGTCATTAAAATGTGCCTTGTGATATGGGTCCAAAACTGATCTTAATGCTGCAACAAGAAATCTTCTGTAATGGCACTGTAGTTAGTAGAAAGAGATTCCAGATTTCTGTTGCTTTCACGGAGCCTGGAATTTATTCTTCTCTGTCAAGTAGCTCTTTTTAACTAATATAGTTAGACAAGTCTTTAGCAGAAATATTGTTTCAGCTGTGCCAGGAGATTTTTAAAAGCTACCTTGTCACTTGCCTTAGTGTAGCCGCGTTATGGCCATAGGGATGCTGTCTCTTCTCAGCTCCTGCTCTCTCATTTCTCTCCACTGCAAGAAAGTAGAGGGAAAAAAGACGCTGGGAAGGACTAAGTCATGCTGGAGCTACAGGGCATTCTAGAGAGAGCAAACCGTGCTCTTTTCAGGGCTGCATTAAATTAATTATGCAAGAAGGAATAGTCAAAGACATCTGAAAAACTTGGGACACGCTCCTGCAGTATATAAGCAAATAAGCAGGTTGTAAGGCCTAGTTAAAACTTAGATGCTACCTAAACTGAATGATATCTCTATCAAAGCAATGTTTTGTTTTGTTTCGCTTTTCAAAAGGTAGCAATAAATCAGTGAGTTCCCATATAATGAAGTATTACATTTCATTGCAAGAAAAGCTGCAATATGAAACACAGAAATTACTGAAGTGAATTAAACTGGAAACTATCTTTTACTGGGGCCACATCTTACATTTTTCTCCTCCACCAGACAGGCCCCCACTTTAAGTCTCTCAACAGGGCTGGATTAAGTCCTAAATAGGCTGCAGGACTTCCCATTTATTACAGGATTTCCTTTCAGTACAGAACATGGGCTCTGGGCTGAAATACAGAGATACTTTTTTCTGCATTTTCCATGGTTTTTGTAGAGTCACAGAATTTGCCGTGTCTGCTGGGATCTGGGGGCGCCCACAAATCCCAGCTGCCTTTGAAACTCGTCATATCGCCACCGAGCAGGGCGTCCTGAGTGAAGCTATCCCCATGGCCTGGTTACACACTGATTCCTGTTACAGAAAAAAAAAAAAAAAAAAAAAAAGGAGGATTTCTCAAGGAAAGGTTATTAAAGTCCTTTGTTATGAAAAGTACTAAGGAACCCAAACATAAACTCCCTCAAAAATAACAGTAACTGTGGGAGAATCTCTTAATTTCAAGTGTTTGTATAGTGCAGCCTTATATAAGGTTACACACTCTAATACTGTACAGTCCTTAATGTTGTAATCTTAATCACACATCAGCAGGTGTTTTTAAATGCAATGCATTTTGAAGTCCTGTTTGAACTGGATGCACTACTGTCGGTCTCTGCAGGACATTCTGTTTAGAAAAGAGATTAACAAAAATAAAAATTACAAAACAAAGGGATATAAGTTACAAAAATGAGAGTACAAATGCCTCACTTCGGAAGCTTTTGCCACAAATCCAGATGTAAAGAAGACCAAAGGGATTCAGTATAAATCAAGTTATTTTTCTGTTAGATCAGTGAGACATGGGCTCAGCAGCTATCCTCAACTTATTTTAAAGGCTATAACATGGAACTAGTTTAAATCCACTTTGATTCAGTTTGCAGTTCACCAAAATTGAGATGGAAAATTTTCATGTTAAGTCCTCTACCCTCTAGGTGTCAAAAAAAGTTCTTATAAAAATGGTTATTGCTTATGAATGATTTGTATTTGTCTTTCTGCAAGCCTAACAAGAAAAGGCAGTTTTAAAAAAATTTAACACTTTCCATGCCATCAAAAATGCTCTGAGATTTGTTTTTTGCATTGTCTTACAATTACAAATGAATTATCAGCAAGGAGAACACTGGGTTTCTCTCTCTCCCTCTGTCTTTTGCTCTTTCTCCTACTCTCTCTCCTTTTTTTTCCAACTTTCCAATTTATTGCATTAGAAATTTACAATTACATATAAATCTAAATCAAAATCTGCTGCACTTCGTTTTCCTATTTCTTTCCATCTCTTTAGTCACAATGAAAGTGTCACATTTGGCATCCTGAGTACTGCTAAATACTGACCCGTTTGCTTTATTCCTCATGCCTGCCATAAGATGTTTGGGCACAACTTGGTAATGTCCTTAGTTTATATTACAGTACTACACATAAGTCCCAGGCAACATCAAGATCATTGAGACTTTTGCATAAATACATTGCTGTATTTATGCTATATTCATAAATAGGCTATAGCTATATGGCACGGAGCAGTGTTAGGAGCATGGAGGCAGTATAGCTTTGTCAACGTTGTGTTCTCCTGGTCTAGTCAGCCTAGGCAAACAATTTGCATGGGCAAACAAGATGCCAATGTGACCATACTGAGTCTGGTTTTGCAACATGTTCAGAGCTTGGGAGGACATTCACCTAGTGCATTGAGCCAGCCAGCATATCAGTAAGGACAGTAGTCCCTGTCCCAAAATTGCTTACAACATCAGTAGGCAAGACAGGCAAATGCTATGCAGAGGACGAAAACACAGACAGAGGAGAACATCTATGGCCACAGTCACAAACCCCTTCCTGAGACGGAGCCTGTGCCTCAGGCTTGGCTGTGCTGTGCAAGTAGCAGAGGCAAACAGTCTTGAGCATACAGCTGAGTTGTGAAACAATTCAGTCAGGCAAGCTCACACCCTTACTAATTACTGTGTGCAAATAGTCTCATGAGAGAAGTATTGTTCACATCAGCGCTTGAAGGAACCAAACACAAGCCCTTGTTTCAACAACTCCTCGCTGTAAGCCTAACCTGGAATAGTTTGGTGCAACAGCACGTCTAGGTGACCCATGAGGTCCCCTGCATTGCTGCATTGCAACAGAGCCTAACTGTAGGGAAGAAATCTGCTAAAGCAGGCGTTTATCACCCCAGGCAGCTCATACGCTAGGGTCTGTAGGAATAAATTCTTACTGCTAGGAGAATTATTTGTCCTTTAACTGGAATTCACGCTAACACATGTAGCTGGGGCCTGCTTTGCTCCTTGCTGGTGATTGTAAGGCAGCAGGGTAAGCGGATCCTGTACTGGCCGACAATATTGCAGCAGCAGATGAATACTTTGTTAATCACAAAGTACTGTATAATCACCATTCCCTTAAGTTTCACTCCTTAAAAATGACTCTGTTCAGATTAAGCAGCAAATTTTACCGTGGTCAATTTCCCTGTTTTTCTGCTGCTCTAGATAGGATTTTGACCTGAATCTGGACCTACAGATGGTCTTTTTGAAAGGTTCATAATAATATAAATATGTGAGGACTACACTGTATTCTGGAATATTTTTCCATCATTTGCAGTTGCAGATGCTTCCGTTTTGTTTCAAGAAATGTGAATTGCAGATCACAGAATACTTATTACAGAATTACAATTTCAATTTATTATCCTGTAAGTTACTACTGATAAATTTGACCAACTACATCCCTGTGATTGGAAAATCCTTTTGTAAATGCCTAATCAACAGTTATCCGCAAGCACATTCACACTGATAACACAAATATGGCAGAAACTGAGAAAGTAAAATGTTACCGTTTTCTGGAGAAAACAGTGCACAGTTCACAATTTATGCCAGCAACAGCAGAAGAAACAAGCGCTGTTTACTGCAGCACACAAGCCACAAAAGCTGCCAGTACTCAGCTGAGCATCTGGGCTGTCTGTTTGGAAGAATGATCCATCGGGTGCAGTCAAAATGCAGAGAAAAATATAAGACAGTGCAGTCCTGTGTGGGTGAAAAAGCAGTTCCTTTGAAGCTAGAATCTGACACATATTTCAGAGCTTAACAGAAGTAAAAATCAATTTTTGTATTATTCTTCTTTCTAACTTTGGATGGACTTTAAAAGGAAACTGGAATAAGCATGGGCATACAGGTCCACAGCCCTTTCTTGTTCCTTCGCATTTCCAGGAATAGACAAAAACAGCCAACACAGAGAAATATCCAGGCAAACAGAGCCAAAACATTACCTTCATTTTCTTATTCCTCTCACCTACCTCAGGAGACTGACCCAGGGGCGAGTGTTACTGCTTCATAAAGCCCTTGATTGAACCACTGTCCACTGGGAAGTATTAACTACAGATTTAAATGAAAACAGAGCCAGCATTGCTCAGCTTCCTGAGCCAGTAGCTACAGGATCGAGAAGCACAGAAATGTACTTTATTCCTCCCTCCCTTACCTCTCCACATGCCAGCAGTTTTGCTTTGCAGCTGAAAAGTCAGGGAAGAAAGTGAGTGTGAGGGAAAATTTGGGAAAGAAAAAGAACCTAATTGCTTACCAGTAGAAATCATCAAACAGAATAACATCACTTGATCACTGCTCAAACAAAAACCAGGGATGATTATTTAAATACATAAACCAAATGGCTGGCGTTGCAGCTGGAGCCTGAAGTTTTGCCGAAGCCCCAGGGACTGGTATATGCTGAGGACCTGGTCCAGCATCTTGGTCTATAAAAAGCGGTGGCCTCCACTGTGCTCAGTGTGATCTACCCTTGGTCATTTGACTCTGAAGGTAGGTTCCTACGCTTAGCTGTTATGTGGGCCATATAACAAGGAAGTTCACTTACTCCCTTCTGCTTTTAACTCAAGTCCTTACAGAAAATGTTCGTGTCCCTGAAGACCTTTGAAGACCTCTAGGCATTACTGTAAAAAATAAAATGCTATGCTCCGTTGTGGAAAAAGTTTCATGGAAAATTTATTCACCATTATTCACGTTCAGCTGAAAAACAAATTCATAGTTTCATGCCTTGATTACCTAAGTGCTGCAGTTGCATTAAGAAAAGAGATTTGCCCAGCAGCAGGAGGTTTCATGGGCTCTTCCCACCTCTTTACATTCTGCTTTGAGCAACATCCAAACTGACTTCAACACTTGTGATATTCTTCCTAGTGCTGTTATGAGGTAATGATTCTCTTCATCTAAATCTTATCTTCCAATCTGCGTTTTTTGTAGTTTTCTCTGACTATGCTAGTTACATTAGACTGAAGGATCTGAGAATTTAATAAATCTTTTCGAGCTTAAGATTATACAAGGGTGGAATTTGTTTCATTAATTGTCTTAATTTATTCATGATCTGCAGTCAGAATTGGATTTGAAACTGAAGTGAATAGCATTTGCAAACAAAAAAAAATGCACTGTGAGAAAAGTTTGGTTTATTAAAGTCTATTACTTTGCAGTTATATTAATTGAGATATCTGAAATGTACAACAAACATCAAAGTAGAAAAGAGCCTGTTTATTTCTTCCTTTCTCTATCCTTGCCCAAATAAGATATTTAGGTACACATTGTCATAAAATTTTGTTTTATGATCTTTTTACAAGCAAAGCCCCAATTAAGTCAAATAAATTAAGTTTTTATCAAGTGGTATAAATCAAATATCATTGGTTTATATAGCTGCTATTCCGTCACCTTTAAGGTAGATCAGCTGTGGAGTTTATTCATTTTTTAAGCATGAAATGTGACTTTACAGTACAGGGACCAGCAAGGCCTTGATCATGGCTAAAATTGTATGTGGTATGTGATAAACGTGTGTAGGGATGTTTATGAATATGTGAGTGTTCCTCTGCAAAATATATCTTACCAGAAACTTTTCTAAGGATTAGGCAGCTGCCCAACCTCTGCAGACCTGTCATCTTTCGCCCAACCTCTCTCACTGCCATCCAAAGGGAAATTTTCTTCCCAGGAAACAGAGCACTAATTGCTTGCCCAGAAAGGAAATTAATGACTCAAAAATTGTGACCAGCAGGCTGCATTCAGAGATAGCCAATCCCAAGAAATGTCATCTTTGTCAGACTATAATTTGCATTCTTTACTTGAGGTGGGTTTTGGGGGGATTTTTATTTTATTTTTTTTTTCCTAAATGGTGGAAATCCATACGAAATGTTATGCGGATGTGAAGCTGTATCACGGGGTAGCTCGCTACCTTCTCTGATGGTTTGGGTGTACTGGCACTGTTAGTGCCGGGAGAGAGGTATGTGTTCCAGAGGCGCCATCCTGACGGGACTGTCCCCCCCAGGCCTGCCTCTGCCACTTGGCAAACTCATGGCTGCACTAATTAGAAGCCAGACCATAATTTCTATGTCATGGTATGTCAACACAGCACTATGAGAAATGTCCTTGCCAAGCAGAGTTCTGATGTTTTGATAAACCATTATTATTCCCGGTTTCAGAACAACATGACGTAAGGAGGCACATTCAGCTTTTGCTGTGGGTTCAGGAATGAGAATATGAAAGGGAAAAGGGCTTAATTTCTCATAACTCCTCTGAAGGTGGAGAAAGCCCCATGCCAATTGCTCTCCATTCATAAGAGAGAGTCATTAAACATGAAGATATGTTTGACCGACACTATTTTAGGCTACATTTAGCCAAAACAAATAGTTCATTTTTAATGGCTTAAACAATCCATTCATGAGTCGTAGTAATATTTTTCCATTTCTCTTAAAAGTGGGGTAAGCTGTTTTGTGAGAAATTTATTCTCTACAGGCAATTTACTATTAAAGGTTGTTTGATATTTGATCAATATAGATCTTTTTTTACTTACAATGACAAATAGACCTGCAGTCTGGAGTTACACCGAAGAGAAGTGTTTTGCCTTTTTGTGGCCATTTTGGTCAAGAACTGTTCGCAGGTACACTTCTATTTTCCAGGATCACCAGTTGTCAGGAGCTGAAGGGAGACTTAGCATAAATCCCTGCATATGTGCAATCTAGAAAGAAGACAACTTAACATGTAACTGGGATGGATCATTTGCACTTCCTTTAGGGTGGTGATAAGTAACCTATAAGCATCTTCATGCAAATATTTGGTGAAGCCAGAGTAATGTCCCCACCTAATGCTCATATGACCACAGGCAGCACATTTGCACATGGCAGAATTTCTCTATTACTTTATGTGTTACAGTCGTCAGTAAAATAACACAGCAAGGGCACAAAGAGAGAAGGAAGAATCAGAAAAAGAGCTCAAAGAAATCCTGGGAGCTGTTCTTTGGAAAAGCCTTAATGGACTTTTGTGGAATGAGTGCTCCCAGAGAAGAGCTTGGAAATGTCACCAAAAAATTGTTTTCTAACAAATTTCTGCTGTGTGAGGAGAAAAAAGACTTCACATATTCTTTTTAAATAAACAGGATGGTAAGAAAGATACTCAATTGCACAGTGAGCTGAAATTTATTTTCCTATTGGACCCCATCCAAAAGCTATTTCATGCCATGGAAAGATTACCATTGATTTCAGTTCCAGTAGATATTGTCCTTATGCCCCAGCCAGAGGTTCCCTTTATGGGACATATGCAGAGGAAGATGTAGCCCAGCCATCGCAGGTCTGACTCTCGCTTAACAGCAGTGGATCCCAGAGATATAGTAAGGAAATGGTTTCATTTTTAACTCGTATTTTGCCTGCAGAGATTAATCTAGTTCAGGAATTGTTTTCCATACAAACTATAAAGTAGTCTAAGATAGAGATTTTGAAATCGATATAACTTTCTGTTTCAGTAACTTATTTCCTATTTACAGCTCTACATAGAGATCTTTATATCTTTAAGCAGAATAGTAATTCCATTGAATTCAGTGAGACTACTCTGCACTTAAGCATGTATGTAAGTGCTTTGCTGGCTGATTTCTAGAGTTAGACTTGTATATCAAAAAGTAACGACAATTTTCAAATTAAATTAGTCTCAGCTCAAAAATAAGCAAATTTAGAAACATTTGAAGAAAATAATTCCAGGGCATGAGACACCTCTTACTACGAATTAAAATCATAGTGATGCACAGTCAATGATGTAAAACAAGAAACCTGCTGTCTGATTTAGGACAAGACACTAGATGTGAGGAAAACAGTTTGAGGGAATGCTGTTTAGGAAGCAAGGGCAATAGGATAGATGATTTTGAATCTTTTATATATGTTTATTTTTTTACCTTGCGAAGCTAAATCAAACAAGTAGCAGCAATGTCTATCAGTTTGCTGCCCAGCGAGGTAACAGGCAGCTGCAGGGATACAGCAGCGCACACACAGCTCGGCATACGTCGGGGGGTGAGAGCCTGCAGCGTGTGCAGCAGACGCATTAACATGAGAGACTGCTGCAGCTCCGAAGGAGCAGCTACGTTTATCATGCCTGTGAACTAAGAAGGACTTACGTGGTGGGCCCTTACAGCTCCAAAGGATATGCTGTTTAAAATCCCACCATTTAAATGCTCCAAAGTGCACATTTACGGAAGAGACTGTGAGCCATTAAAAGAAAAGGAGTGGGAATTCTTTATTGCTGGGGAAGTGGAGGGGTTTCTGTTTTCCCAGTTTTCTTCAAAACATGAAGGAATATATGTCAACCTCAAGTATTGCACCGGTGAGCAGTATTTAGGAAATTCAAAGTCAAGGCAGCCACTGTGTCATTGGTCGACCCCTTGGTGCCTTGGGGTTGTCTTCAGCTCAGTGTGTGATCTTGTGCACCACTGTATGTGTCACAGTATTTATGGAGCACAAATTTTGCCTGCATACAAATCTAGAGCTTTATCAGGTGTGCATCCAGAGTGAATCTGGCCCAAGACACAAGTTAATGCCAGATTTCTGCCCTTCATGTTGCAGTTTTGCCCTCTCATTACCCTGTGTCACATTGCTAATGATCTGCACTGACTGATTTAGAGTTTCTTTTATCATGTGACAGAGAAACAGAAATGATCAGAGAAACCATAAAGCAAGTGCTTACTAAGATGTCTGCTGCATCTGACCTACATTCCACCCATCTGTTACGAACCTGATTTATGGAAAAACTGAAATTAAAACTCTTCCTGGAAACCTAAACACTCATAACTTGGTCATATTTCATCCAGTCACATCCATTTTTGATACCTATCTGTCTTCTTACTAGCCCAAGATACTTGCACTTAAGGCCTAGAATGATGTTCCTAATCCACAGCCAATTATCTTCTCTGAAGTTAGATATGAGAGACATATAACAGCTTAGATATCAGGATAAGAGAATGGTGGAGCAGCACAAAATGGGAGAAATTACAGGCTTTGCTGTGTGATTGCCAGCTAGGGGCCTTAGCAGGTCAGTAAGCAGAATGATTATTTATGCAGAGCAGATTTGCAAGGAACCACACATGTCTTCATGCTAATTTCAGTGTCAGAGCCATCTGATGCCCTGTTATGTTAGAAAAAGGAGGGGAAGGCGCAAAAGTGCTAGAGAAAAGGGCCTCGGAAATGCAGCTCCAATAAATTCTGCTGCAGTACGCCATCTGTTCCAATGGGAAATCTATGCTGTCATAAATCTGAGTGTTGTGGCTAGAAAGACTGAGGGCATGCAACCCAAATTTGTAGATCTTGTGTTGTGCAAACTACATAACAGAGCTGAGACACTAATTTTATGAAGCTGGATTCTTTTCTGGTTGTGAATATTTCTTGCAAATATTTTTCTTTCCATTAATCAATGAATTATTTAAGCTCTGTAGGTGACATGGTTTGTTGCAAACAGCTACCACAAATATTTGACAAAAAAGTTGACCTGTATCCATTTACTGTGACTCAGTACTGAGCATAGTAGTATGTTTTCTTCTCCTTCTGGTGGGCATAAATTTTACAATGGGAGGGGTCTAAAGATATTGCTAGACCTTGGCCTCTCTCTTGGGGAAAAGCCAGGAGGGAAACTGAAAATAAACGGGGAAGCTGAAAATAAACAGGACTAGAGGATCTGGGGAAAATTTGAATCTTTCCTGCCTGAGTCTTTCAAGTCCTACCTGACCAAAAAAAAGTAAGCAACAACAACATGTGATATGATTAATAATCTTTTATTATTAAACATTCATTGCCAACATATTGCCTATGTATCCCAGTCATTAACAAGAACTCCTTAAAAGTAGCAAAGAGAGACTAAAAAATGGGTCTCTATTCTATGGAATGTCTAGTATCGTCTCTTGTTTCTATTTTTTATTATTCTCATGCGCACAAAAGTACCTGCTAAATGTTACTTAGAGCAGGGATAATCACATCACAGACAGGCTAATTTGTTCGCTCTGTAACAGGGCTCTTTTGAAAGGGGTTTCTGTCTTTTTTCTGTGTCTAGCAAAGCCTTGTCCAATGAAACACAAACCAGTTCTAACCCAAATTCCAACAGATTGTCAGCTTAACATTTGCTTTTTGTCATTACCCTGGTGTACAGTTCAGTCATGGAAATGAGGTGGAAAATTCTGATATCCTTGCGAGATCTCAGAAAAAAAGGTAACCTCTTTTTTACATAACAGCCACTATTCAGAAAATGTTGTAGCTTATCTAGAACTGGAACAGGAACTAATGCATATAGAGCATATAGATACTTTCGTAATTTTAAGTGTGCACATTTTCCACAGCTCCCTTTAAAAAAAGGCCTTCCTTTTCATGTTGGATCGGTTTTCATAGTTTGTAGACCCATACTTTGAAAAATTCCTTATTCTGCCATGGCGAAAACTTCTTTGGACTTTTTATATACTTATATGGGTTAGCTGGGACAGGAAATAAAATTGATAACCCTATTAAAATCAAGCGGCATCCTTAAGCAAGCAAGACTTCAAAAAAAAATAGGCAGACAAATGGCAAGCTCAGTCATTTATAGCTAGCAAGGGAAAATAATCATATATTATATACATCTCTTAAAATGCAGATGATTCTGTGTAAATGTTTGTGCATTAAAAAATCCACTAGTTAACTGACATAGGATAAATTCAAAACAAGAACTTTTGAATGGACTAGAGGTTTAAGTCACATTCTTCACAAACTGATGTTAGCAAATTTTCTTTTTCAAAGGACCATATTACTTGAGAAGTCAATATCCTTTCTAGACTATCCTTATGACTAATGTGCAAAATAACAGACTGTGAAGGTTATGATCGGAAGTGGATGATCCTTATACACAGTGGCTTTTTGCTACTCGATCAAATCCCTGGGTGTGTTTTCTATTCACTAACCACAACTTTTGTGTTTATTTACCACAGGAAATCACATTTTCCTTGCAGGAATGCTCCTGGGACATATATGTCCTCTCCTACAGGAGGTTCCAGAAGCTGGCCACTTAGAGAAAAGGAGAAGTGTGAGACTATATGTCCAGCCAGCCTATGGCCTATGTGCACTATGGAACAGTAATTTGCCTGTGGCTCTGAATACTGAAACTTCCTTGTAAAGGTATAGTGATTAAAAAAAAAAAAAAAAAAAAAAAAAAAGAGGAGTAGATAAACTGTACATTGTACAAACTAGATGTGGGATAAGCTTTTACTATTTACCTTCCCCAGATCTTTGCCATCAGGTAGAAGAAAGGGGAGAACTCTGTGAGCAGTGACAGAATGGTAGAGAAGGAAAGTCCAGCAACGTTTAGAGGGATGAGGGTTGCAGCAGTAGGGAGACGTTGTAGAAAGCTTTTTGTGCTGTTCTGCTGTGATAATCATTTAAATTTACTGTCTCCTTTGAAAAGCCTTTGTCAGCTGAACAACCTGCAATAGCCCCATGGAGTAGTTAAAACACAGCAAGTTGGAAATGGACATTTATTTCCTGGTAGAAACAGATTAGCATGGTCTCACTAAGACTGAGCAAGAGGCTTTGGCAAGCACACACTGAGCTGTAAGAGAAGTGGTCCAAGCTTTCTCTTCATTCTGCAGGATCCACAAGCTAGAAGAATAAGGCCTGCCTTGCTGACGTGAAGAAAAAAACACATACCCAGACTACCAGTACATACAGATCAGTGTAAAAATCACAGTCACAATAATATACAATTCCTGACAACAAGTCCCTTCTGCAAACTTCATGGTAGGCTTTCATGATAAAAAAGTAAGCTTTCCCCAGCAGTTAAGTAACTGCACTGTCATACTACCCTCTAAAGTCTGAATTCGGAGAGGATAAGAGCCACTGAGGAGATAATATTTTATTTATTATTTGTATTGCATAAGAAAGACAGAAACAAAACCCAAAGAACTCTACCCCATTCCTTCAGAAGAAATGTCCGCATTTCTTTTAGTTTTGAAGATTCTGAACTCAGGCTGTTGAAGGAATGCAGTCATTTACCTGCAGCCCTGACTCAGAAGCCTGAGGTCTAAAGTGCACCCAGTCTTCTAAGTCTTTGTGTTCAGTATGAAGGCAGTCTGGGATCTTGTTTCTGACAAGCCACTAAATAGGAAACCTAACTACCAGACATATAGTTCTGCATTCTGTATATTTGAACATTGCCTTGCAGGGCACTTAAGTACTTTGTTGTATCTAGACTTAGCCAGTATCATGAGAACATCAGAGGTATCACAAGGAATTGAATTCAGCAGTCCTGAGTCCTAAGCTAGCACCTTAACATTTATCATAACCTTTTTCTTGTAACAGAACTGTAACGGCAGCCACATAGAAAAGGAACAGACAGACTATTGTTTGCAGGATTATACTACATTATCCACCCTACCTGAACAGCAGGCTTAGGTTCATATTTTGAAGTCATTACTTGTATTATGGTACCTGCTTGCTAGAAAATTATTTCATTCAGTCAAAAACTAGAGATTGTAATTTGTTAAAGTGTGATGAGACATGATAGTGAAGGTCCATGGTACATCTAAGGAATCATTTGGGTATTCAAGTAATGCAGTCTGGGGACATTACTGAAGGCTAAGCGATCTATTTCCACCAGGCAAAAAATGTAATATTGCCTGGAAACACTCTGTCTATTGTCTTACTGCTATTATACAACAGAAGTTGTGAAGAAAGGGAAAAGAAAAAACAGATTTGTTGAGAGTCATTGCTACAGGTTGACATCAGAAAAGTTAATTCATGAAGCTTTGTCTGTGTCTAAATAAGATATAAAATTATATGAAACTTCAAAGTGCTATTCTCTGCCTAAGTAGCTATAGTTAGTAGCTGTACTGTATTCGTAACAGAGGAATATCTTTATTCCCAAAGATCACAGGAAAGCATCCCACTCCTTAATAAAATTATGTTTTTTCCAATTGTTCTGTTGACAGTTTTCATGTTCTTTTGCTGATGCAGGTCTGTTTTTTCCCTTGCCCCTACTACATCCAGAGTCAAAGTTGAAAGTCTGTCCATATTCCTTCTTAACATGTCGTACAGAATTTAGTCTACAACGTCTATAAAGAAGGTCAAAAGGAGATTGCTATATCTGACTCAGGGAGGAAAGAGTGAATCAGCAATGCAAACAAAAAAAAATACGGATTACAGGGTACAGGGATTGACCTTTAGACATAGCAACTGTAACATATAATAGTCATAAAACAGTCCACCAAAAATATGTCCTCTTTATTAAGAATGTGTACTGTATGTTTATACTAGAGGCACTAAGGAAAAAGCAGGAGTGAGATAATGAGGTAGGTAACTTGAGATAACTGCTTTTTTTTTCAGGAAATGAATTGGCGATGATTGATATACCATTTTTCCATTTAGATTTATTAGTAAACACTGAACTCATTGACCAGAACAGGTTCACACAGGATTGTGCAATTTTTCTTTTGATAGTCAAATCTACAAGTGATGGAAAAGCCAATCATCCAGACTACAAACAGTCAGAAATTTGTTACTGAAATTGTCTTCTGTTAGAAAATACAGTTAGACTGGAGTGTTGGAAGATTTATGAAATACAATGATTTGTTCTGTCAATCAAAAATCAAAATGAAGCTTTTTATTTCCTTTCATTTGAAATACATTGTTGCTGAAATAAAACTGGTTTACATGGACCAGTTTTAGTTGGGGGTCTACACAAAATAAAATATACCACATTTTCTCATAACAAGACCAGATTCCAGGTAGAGCTGTTTTGGAGGTTGATCATTTCTGGGAATTTATTTCTAGAATATAAATTTTGACATTAAATCTCAGAATTAATATTTAAAATCCTGTGCATTGTGATAAATGATTACAGGCTTGAAAATGTGAACTTCATGTTTAAAATGAAAATTTCTCTCTATATATTAATGAAAATAGCTCAGTAGCTATCATGCTAGACCTTGAAGGACAAACTTGTGGCTCTTTATACCTTTACAGAGAATCAGTGATACATGGAGCTGAGTACCTTTTTAGTGCAGACACACTTGAGATGGTTCCATGGCACTAAAGGTGTTTTGCAGCGTGCCCTTTGAACTCTCGCCACACAAGTCATCTAAGATCTGAGAGCAGTGTGAGGATAACCAAGGAGTAAGATCTGAAAATTTTAGGCATTGCACAGACTCTTACTAGGAAATGTGTCTCACTATAAGGAGTCTGCAATGCAAATAGACAAGAGAGGCAGAGAATGACAGAAGGAGATGGTACTAAAGAAGTGATTTGTCTAAAAGAACAATTGCAATATAGCATCTGACTCTTCTCACTTGTTAAGTTCAAGTCTAAAGTGTTTTGTCCATTGTATAGGCACATTAACTGTATTTACCCAAAACACAGTCCTGACACTTAATTTAAAAATAATATGAAAACATGATATTGTTAGGTTTCCAATGAGGTCAAATCAATTTTCAATGGTTTACATCTGAAATCTCTTTTCTTTTACCCAATAAACAAATTGCATTTCGTATAGACTCTTGCACTCCAAACACCCCTGGGGACGTTTGGATTCTCCTTGCTTGTGGGTGACTATAATGATCCACAGTAAGAACTAAGTATCCTGTAACCTGGAAAGTTTTGGTTTTAAAAGACGGGCACTGTTTTATTTGTCAGAGTACTGAGGGAGTGGAGACATTTGGGCCTTCTTACAACAACAACAAAAAGTGTATCTAGCACACTGGACTAAGACAGCTTGTATCTTCTTTTTACTAAGGTGCAATGTTGCCTGCTTTCAGGAAAGGTGTCAGTCCTCTCCTAATACATAATCATTTTAGTCTATTCTGTTGTATCTACCAGTCTTGAGTCTCATCTTAATGGCTGCTTCAGAGATCTGTGGTCTACTACATTATAGGGCATTATCTGAGATGTTCATTCCTCTTCTTGTATTCTTTAGGGAATAACAGATGCAGCTGACTGACAGGGAATTTTTTTACCTCCTTTACTCTCCCACAAGAATTGCTGAGAGTATATCTATTATATCAGACAGCAAACACATATGCTCTTCTATACCCACACCAGGGAAAAGATGGCCAACTGATTGAGACGGAGAGGCAACCTGGGTGTCCTTTTTTTTGGTTGGCTCCTTGTCAGAGAGAAGAAACTGTCTGGGAAGGAGCTAGGTGATATCTTAGCACTATGAACTATCTGATCATTGCAATCTCTGTAATGCATGTTTACAATACACACTGGAAAACTGCTGTCAGTGATCGAACCCATAGGTCCGGTGCAAAGAGATTATTTCTGAATTACTGGCTTGAGTTCAGGAGACAAATATTTTATCCTGAATTCATCTCCCCTTCTTAGTCTCTTGCCTCTGTTATGCACTTAAGTTGCAATCTCCTTCTGACAAGGAACATCTCCTAGAATAAGCTTGTACAGTGCCCAATGTATTTAGGCCTTGCTCCTAGTTAATAAATAAATGTCCAACACTACGAACATTATCCTAATTCAAAAAAAAAAAAAAAAGTATTATTTGTTGGCTTGTTCACATTTTCAAGCATTTTGCAATCCTTAAGGAGAGACATCAGAAAATATTATTCCTATACGATTATTTTTTTCCTAATACTCTAAGGTTCCAAGTCAGTTAAAGGCGCTAGAGAACACTGAGGATAGGTCAAGAGCAACGGCAACAGCACAGGAGAAAGAAGCACATAGTTCAATCAGTACTAAACAAGCACTACAGATTCTTAATAGTGTGAAATAAAAAGCTGGAGGCATGATGTCTGAGGTGAGAAGGCTACTGAAGGCATCCTTGGGGATGATCTTTTGTGTTCTCCTAGGAAACAAAAGACTTCCAGAGAAAGGAAACAAAAGACCTGAACAGCAGGAATATTTGGGGACTGGAGCCAGGGAAAAGAGTCAGTAACAAAGACTGGTAATTTGCATGAATTGCTGTTTTGTGTTGTTGAGCACCAGGACGCAGCTGGTGTACTGGTGAACCTGAGGATTTGTATTAACTGTATTGAAGTGATAATGAAGTTTTTATTTTATGATTGCAGATGTGAGTGGATTATTGTTATTAAGCTTATTAGTTTAATAGTACAAATATGAGTTTCTGTTTGCTTACAGTCTTATTTGTTGTAGCTTTGTGAAATTAAATTTAGATGGCTATTAAAAAATTTAAAATAACATAAAAGGTCAATTGAGGAGGTAAAAGCACAAAGGTAAAGGTAAAGTAGTTCTACAGATTCAAATTCTTCAGAATTTGAATGAACTCACTGCCTTCTGTTACACTCTAGTCATTCACTTGGTAGTTCTGTTTGGTGATCCAAGATACAGCAGAAGTAAGGGATAGGAATCTGGCATTATTTTACAAATCATGGAAAAAACAAGCAATGCTATGCTTTTGCACATTGTTTTCTCACTTTGCCTCATTTGGCCTCTTAACTTGGGCCATGTAAATTTCTAGGTCCTTCATGTACAGGACCTCAAAATTGCTCTGTTTTCAGAGAGGAGGCTCTTCGTGTTCTCAGAGTATCTCAATTAAACACCCAATATACTAACCCCATTTGTAAATATGAGTTTACCAAATGAGACAGGTACTTTTCAAGCTATTCAGTACAGTGACCAATTTTTTTTTAATCTTACTTGAGCTCAACTTCAAAATGAACAGAGCCTACTTTTAGACAGGTGGTAAGCAAGATAAAAAATGACTCTAAGCAGTCCAAAAATCCCCGCTGCTTTGGCTGACCTGAGTGCACAACAGCTAGCATAGCTTAGAGGACCATAGGGCCTGACACAGGCGGACTCATGCTTAAGAAAGATAGCAGAGTCTTTTCTCCAAGCTATTAAAAGCCACAAATAATTGCTTTTGGGCCTCTGCCGATAGAAAGAGATCTTGAGAGGGGGCAGTTTAGGGATTTTCCAGCAGAGTCCAGTTGTCTGTTCTCCCTAAACAATTGGATTTTTTCAGAGAGTACTGCCAGGTCTCAACTTAAAATTTTTGAGTTTTAATTTTTGAATATACCTCTCTAGGCTTTGGTAAGCAGCCTTTGGCAGCCAACAAGTCCGTGACATGACATGACATGAGTGGGAAACCTGAAGACAGTCATGCTGCTAAGAGCGTGAGCGCTGCTCTCTCATATATAAAAAATCTAGCACAGGAGTCCTAAAATGCATTAGGAGTAAAGAAAATCACAGATGGATCATTCTGGCCAACTAATCTGGTTACAGGTATTTGGGCATACATGGTGGCTGATCAAGTGTCTGCTGAAGCCCCTGCAGCACCGGCTAAGATAAAACTTTCAGACACTGGATAACTGTCATCATGTGCCTCTCCCTCTACTCATGTGCATGGTTGGCCATCTCAGCTACAAAACCACGCTAACTGGTATCTTCTAGAAAGTACCAGTGTTCACATGCTCTCTCAGAGCTGTTAGGCCTATTCTTTCAAAAGGAGAGTAAACTACTGGATTTGCACATTCTTTTGAAGACCTTGGGGAAGAACTTTAAAATCTGGTCTGGGAGACGTATAAACAAAACAGCCATTAAAAAATAGTCCTTGGAAATCGTAAAATGAGTATTTTCCACTTACATTTAACTCTAGTAATTGCAAGATTCTTCAGATGCTCTCTGCACACCATCCTCCCATGCAGAAACTTCACAAAACTCTAGGAAAAAAAATCTAATCAGATTCAAATTTTACAGTTCTTAATGTTCCTAGCATGTTGTTAGCCATTCTTGCTTATTGTTGTTCACTTTGCAAAGAAAAGATGTCACCCCAAAAAACTGACATGAAAAGGTAAGTTGAAAGGTGATAGCTGTAAAGTACAGAGAAAGGCTGATAAAGTTCCGATTTTTTTAATATAAATCTCAATCATAGGAGATCCATTTACATTATGAGAGGCTTTGTATATGTGTGTTGTGCATGTGTGTGTGTGTGTGTGTGTGTGTGCATGGTTATGTGTGTAGATACTATGTTTGTACATTTATGCAGACCACACTCTCAGACTCATAGCTGTTCATATAGAGGTTGTAATACAGTTTGATACTTGCAGGCAGTCAGAATAAAATAATCATTAATCTCCCAGCATAGCCTAGGCTGTGACAGGGTAAGCTCTCATATTATCCTGCCATCAAGACTCCTGGGCTGAGAAGTCCGTTCTTTTCTTGTCCTCTTGGCTGAGCCTACCTACAGACATGCCAACAAGCATTAAGAGTTATAGTGCTTTCTGTTATGACACCTGACTCATCAAGGTACTAAACCGCCTGCTTGATTTCAAGCACAGGAAATATTTCATTATTTATGTCCATTCTCAACTCCCATAACTGAACAGGCATTAGATTAGTCACAAAATGTAAGTGGCAGCACCACCTGATTTCACACAGACAGCACTGCTCTTCTGGCCTCTGTCTGAACTGCTGTCTTGGAGCAAATAGGCAGCATAGAAATAGAAGCAATTTCTGTAAGTTTTGGATTCTCAGACATTTTTATATGTTCATTTTAACTCAGGTAAAACTTCTGCTGTCCATATGTGCACACAGTTCCAGTTGCTTTATAAAAGATTATAATACTTACAAATATAGAAGTGCTGTGTTTGATCACTGCTATTTTCCATTCTCAGCATCAGCAATGTTCAAACCCACACTGTTATGGTTTGTTTGCAGTGGAATAGTATTTGTTCATATCTTTCCCAGAAAGAGTACCAAAGCTTATGGCAGGTTACCATAGCTCTAGGTCAAAACCTAACAGCAAAGTATGAAAATGTTGATGAGAAAGTAATGTTAAAAAAGGAATATGAATGGGAATGACCACTTCCTTCAAAGTAAAGAAATCGTCAAGAAAATTATTTGACTTTTCAAAAATATTGAAAACTTGCATCTTCCTCTGAAATATCTAGCTGTCAAGAGGCAAACCGGAAAAAGTTTGTATCAGTTTGCTTCTTTCACTTGACACAGCATTGAGCAGCAGTGCAATGCTTAAAATGGTATCTCAATCAACAGGAGTGGCTTCTACTCCCTCGACCCTGGAGAAGGCAAATGTCTGAAAATCTACAAGATGGACTATAAGTAAAACCGAAGTACTGCTGTTCAGTGTTTACGGTGATCCTGTATTTATATCAACAGAGTACTATTGCTTTAGTATGATTATGTTGGTGCATAATTTAGTTGATGTTAGCTTGAGGCCAAAAGTGCCTTATGATTTCAATGTATTATCAGGGATACTGAAATAAGATCAACAAAAGGTTCAGATACTAACCAGTTCTGAAAGACCAAGTTACATTTGTTCATTTTGGATGCCCAGATAGACACTCAGAAAAATCTGATGTCTGCTTTTAAAAGTTGAGCTTGCACAACTAGAAACAACATATGCCTGCCTTATTATCAAGCCCATGCACAGGTTCTCTGGCACCATTTAAAATTATACTGAAAAGCTATGAAATTGAAACTCTGAAAACTAGTCAAAATAAAACCTTGACAAACATATATAGCTATTTCTCTATTCAGCTGTTTTGGTTATAGATGCCTGAACAAAACCATAAATCCAAGAAGCTAGAAATATGTATATTTCTTCCCATTAAACTATTATATTCTGAGATGGTTCTACAAAGAGCTGCACTTGCCTGGATATATTCTTGACTTGGGCACATGCCCAGTAATAACCAAACAAGAGAAGGACCTTCACAAGAAAATGACCTTCGTGAACCAACCTCTGAAAGCAGAACTTTCACAGCTTCACACTGTACCACAGAAATCCAGAGACTACTCCTCAATTAGACCTGAGTAAATGTTTCTGCTCTACCTTTACTATTAGATATGACCTCTGTTCAGTAAAAAGCTTTTGTTAGATTTTCTGAGTGGTTGCTTCTGACAGATTTCACTGCATAATTAGCAGTATTATCTTGCTTAACAGAGATGGTGTATACTGTAATGTCCATTCTCACCTATTCACCGCCCTTAGAAGACCTGCTTGAACTTTTCAGATTGATGTTACAGCATTGCCTGATTTCTACTAATTACACTGGAATTTTTGCTTTAGTCACATTGCAAGAAGTAATTCAGTAAATTCCAGCTCATTGTAATTTCTGAACAATGTAGTTTGGGGGTCACTAAGCTTTAAGACTTTTAAATTTATTTTTAATATGTAAATGAAGTAGATGAAGGCTCCCATCCTGAAAAAAAATCAAGATTAAGCTTATCTTTGAAGAGAACTATTGTACATTCAGATATTTGCATGAGAATGTTCTATTTCACACATCAGTAATAAATGTATCAAAATAATACACATTAATTATTTTGAAGATGCTTTAATCATAAGCAAATATTATACCAGAAAATTACTGAATGGCAACACCAACAGTCCAACAAGAATAGCAAAAGAAGAGATTTTCAGAATTGTTTTCTCCTAAGCTAGGATAAAACAAACAAACAAACGCTCCACTATTTTTAAAATATGAGCCCAGAAAATCTGCAGATTACAGTGTTTTTTAAGACCTAGGGTTCCTCAGAACAGTAGCCAATCGAACAAGGTACTGCAGCACCCTGAGACTCCCAGAAGGTCCACATCAGCCCTTTCTGTCTTTCTGCTAGAAACTGCACACTGGATATCAGCTGCTTTCTTAACCAACTTTTTCTCAAAAGAAATGCATTTTCTGGAAATGTCTTCATTTTGATAAATTAGTATTTCCCAGTACAAAAAACATTCCACCCAGCTCTGCACAGTTCAGCAAAGAAGATCCTGAGTTGTTTAGGATGGCTTACTAGCCATTCCAGCACACTGGCATAAAAACAGCCAAACCAAACAGGTCGCCATTATGTCAATATGGCACCAGCTAGATATTTCTCAGGCCAAACTTCAGCCAGCAGTTTAGCTGAGGTCATCATGATTTCTAATCTTTCTTCTGAAGACTCATGTTCAACTAGAGAAGTACAGAAGTGAATACTCTACCCAATACTCACTATTGTGAAAGTGACCTTGCCATTTAATTTTTAATTCTCAAGTTTTTGTACAATGATCTCCATGCCACCAATACGTTTTGAAGTATTTAAATTTATTTACAGATATCCTATACATTTACTCATATTGTTGGTACTTCTCCTAGAGATGACTTTGACATAGAGGTACTGGATTGGTTGAATTTGTCCTCTTTTCTTTGTGCAAATTCCAATGCTTGAGTTTATTTAGCTGATAACAGATTGAACATGTATGCATACTCCTGTCTTACATTAGTAGAGATACTGCTTCTGGTTTTGTGCAACTTTGGAATCTGGTTATTTAAAAGATACACAAAGAAGACAATAAAAGATGCATTTTTAAAGTTTACTGCAGGAATTGCTACTGACTTTGAGAAAACACTAAGACCTTCAAATTCATGAGAAGTAATTTCTACTTATGTATATTTCTGCTTACTCTATGTTAGAATACTATGAGGAAGTCAACATGCACTAACATTTAATACACAATTTGTGAACTATTAACATTTAATTTAGGATTAATCAGTATAAATACATTTCATATCAACAGTAATGAGTGGGCTTTTTTTCAGATTTTGGCAGAATTTGTTCTTCACTGTAAACTGACTGTAGGTTGATTGACAATTTCAAATTAAATATCAGTAGCCCAAAATAATGTACTCCTACTCCCAGCTTGTGCTTGAATATTCAAATCTGCAGATGTAGGAGTAAAATAGAAGACATAGAACTGAAAAAAATAAAATAAAATCTGACTGAGATTCCAGATGTAGGGTGTTTGACATTGGCTACCTCAATAAACACTCCGTTCTTAGACAACTGGTGGCTGCTATAATCCCCATAGGAGAGTGTCAAACATAAGATCCAAATCTTGCAAGTATTTGTTTAATAAGAGTTCCATAGGAATGGACCAATGAACTACGGAGGTGATAAAGCTTTTCTCATGCATTACAGCATTGCTGGAATAACTCTTAGATGAACATTTGGACAAAATTATTAAAAACAAGAAGTTTTGATTTTTAAAATCAGACCACTCAGTGAGACTGGTTTCTTCTGTGTGAGCTTCTGGGCCAGATCTGTATCAGCAAGCTACATACCCCCAGAAGCCTGAATGGCTGTAAGCACAAGGTTTAGACTATGTTAGTATGTTAATGTTAGGCTCTGTTTATATGCACAAAATGAGCTTAAGAATCTATTACCTTACTTGAATAAACAAACAATTTGCTTGCAAAACATTTCAGCATCTGGTTTTACAGCCAGAATTGATTATCCAGGTTCATTGCAGTCATTACTGCTATGAATGCAAAAAGCAAAATCCACTTCAGAATGAATACTATTCCCAGTTACATCTTAAAAGTCTTACACTGTTTTCTTACCACAGAAGAGTCTGTGATGCTTACTGCTTCTGTTCTGTAAAACGGAGGCTGCTTAGCATGAGAAAAGAAATGTTCCCCCACCCTCTTTATCCAGTCAAGGCTGATACCTGGAGAAAAGGCTTAGCAGATTTAAATTTAGTTGCTCATGCAAGTGGGGCATTAGTCAAATGTTATAGCCTCCTCCACAGAAAATTAACTAACAGATATTCACATATTCAGGCTCTTAGGTTTCACAGAATGCAGAAATATTACGAAGTGGCTTTAGATTGAACTTCTGCAAACTCCATGTTCATGCATTGAATACGGATTTTTTGGATCATTCTAGTACTTAATTAATGTCCTTCCTAGGCAATAAATGCTATTCTGTAAAGGAAGGATAGGATTCATCAAGTGTGGTGATGTTGCCATGGTTTGTTTCTCTGAATCGTTTTATTCATTTTATAAAGACTAATAAGGCAATGTGAGCCCCGTACGAATAATTTCCATCATTTTTATTCAGTCCCATAAATTATTGCATGTTTGTGATTAATCCCTTCACCAGGAAGAAAAAATATGAAAATATTGACTTGAAACATACTCCAAGATTTACTGGTTTCTTTGATGTATCAGTATGTGAGTAGAATAAGAATAGTTTTACACAGAAATAAAAATGACAAATTACTTTTATTTCCTTCCTTCCCACCTCCATCCTTCATTCTAGGTGTAGGATGAGTGAATGTTCAGTATATAGAGAACAAACAAATTGCAGGTCAGATGCTGAGCATATCAAGACTGGCGTATGCCAACAGAATTGAAGGAGTTACTCCAGTTCACACTACCTAAGAGTGTCTCACAAGTAGAACTATCCAAACAATCGATTTCTCTGGATCCATGGCAGAACAGAAAGCAAACACATCCGTGAAAAGGGCTAAATATATTTCCTGACTTGAGAGAAGAAAAGAAAGCTGTTTCAGAATAGGAGGGTTGGCTTATTTTGAGGCACTTTAAGGTATAACTAAACAAAATTTGGGCACCAAGCTAGAATTACAAGGGAATAAATCTGAGACTTAGACTAATAGGAAGGAGCTGCACCTTTGATGTTTTGATTACCCATCCTCTGCAGCCATGGTGAGAACTTAAAAACAAACAAGCAGGAAGCAGTTAGTATTCACTGGCCTAAATAGCAGAAAGACACTTTTGCTGGCTTATCCAATACAAGCCAAGCAGCTCTTCTCTTTGCAAACAAAACGACTAGTGTTTCCTTGCTGCATAGCGATGCCATGATCTGAGCAAAGGAAATATGGATATCTTGGTTAGAAAGATGGTAGAACAGTTAGATTGTTTTTTCCCAGGAAGAAGTTATGGGAAATAAGGAGATCTAATAAAAAAGCAATGGTGTTGCCATAGAGAGCACTAATCCAATAGAAAGGTAAGCATGAGTCACAACATGGCACAGAGTATGTGTTACATTTGTAATCAAAGAAATGCATTTTAGCCCTTGCAGGCACTCTTAGGGTCATTTTAAATTTTAGTTCAAGTCTTGATCTCCGTGGCAGAAGAGGCAGCCACAAGCTCAATGTAGGCTGCAAAACCTGCCAGAAGCAGGTAGATGCTAGGGCAGTTAGTACATGCTGCCGTGACTGTGTTGCTAGCAGGTGCCAAATTAGACAACTTAAATCTAGCTTCGTTGTTTGACTACAATGTAAACATAACCACAGAGTCTGAAAAGGTTAATGCAGCTGTGACTCAAAAGGATCAGATCACAAAACAGGCCCTCCCTCGTGTAAGTAGTTGTGTATTTTACTCAGCTGTAGGCTCTTCCTAAAGATAGGCAGGAGGAAGCTTACAAAAGGGCAAAAAAAGATCAACTAGAGAACCGACCAATTAGGAAGGATTAAAGTCCTGATACTGCAAATTCTTCCCGAGACTTGCAAGAGGAAGTTCAAGATGTTTACATCTCTGAGTTTCTATGAGAAGTAGTTCTTAGGCACATAAGTTAGTATGTATCTTTGCCACGATTCTGTATATCAGTGTCCCTAGGATAAATGACGAGATGATGTCAAGACAAATGATCTACAGATGCTCCATGGTTTGCACCAGTCGCAAGAATGAAAAGGATGCACTGTGCAGAATACGGATGCAATAGGTATTGCAATGCCACAACACAAATGTGTGTCCCAAGCCCCACAGCAGGTCTGGGGCAATATGATCTGCAAGGAAAAATAGCTGGGGAATCTGCGCTATCCTACACTGTTAAGATCACTGTTAGTCTGAAAATCCCCTGTTCCTTTATTCTCAAAAGGGGGGGGCGGGGGGAAAGAAAGAAACAACGTCCAGAGTGATAGCTATAAGAAGAGAACACAAGAACACACGCATGTCTCAGGAAAGATCAACTTATGCACTGGAAGAACAAAGATCCAGAGAGGTTTACATGCATAACTTTAATAAACAGCCACTCAGTCCTAAGAGTCAGCCTAGACTTGTCAGTGTACTTTAATTCTTTGGTTAGAGTTTGTATCAGCTATTTGGGAATATATGACTTAGTGGATTTGAAAATTAACACTAAAATACTCAGTTAGCTTTTTTTCAATCATAACTCTCCAGGAAATGTGACCAGATGTCTTGAAATAAAGATAATTCATCATTATTGCATGGACAAATTGATTTTTAATAAATCTGTTAATTCATTCCCATGAGTCTAATGTGCTGAGAGATGGTATGGCTCTTCTCCGTAGATTTCACAGAACAGGGGTCATCATCCAATCACCAATACATCCCACACATAGTTAAATAAGACCACCATGGATCTTTCTTCTATAATTATAATGCAAGGTAACTATGGTAACGAAAGTTGGCAAATCTTGTCTTTTAAATGGCTTCTGTTACACAGGTTTTTATATCCTCTTCCCCCTCCCCCTTCCCACACACATTTTATTATTATTATAAAAAGTAGATAAGGGTAACTATTATGGGATGTATGGATTCCTATCCTCAGTAGTACTGAAGATCATTATTTCATCAAGATCATCAAGAACATTTATTCCAACATCAACTTGAATACCTTCATATCCTACGGTCTCAAAGCTCATACAGCTAAAAAATTCTGTTCCCTTATGAATTTACTACATCAATTCAGATTCCAATTTTTACTGTCCTACCTGAAAGCTAACACTTCCCCAAAGCACTACTGAGCAGAATCAGCCTCAAACAAGGTTAAAATCATGATATTTCAGGCATATTTGGTTCCTCCATCTTAGATTTAAAATATATAGAGCTATCCTTCTTTATACTGTATGCAGTTACTTGCGCTCATACTCTGAGTTAATAATAATGTAAAGGAAGGCTACTCAGTTTCAGCATAGAGCATTGTTATTTATTATTATTTTGACCTTAATGGAAGAATGTGGTAGAAAGCTGCTTGACTCAAAGGTTTATGTTGCTTGTGAGTTGATGGGCTGTATCTCTCCTCTTAATGTCTTTTTTCCTTGACTCATCCTTGATTTTTGGCAGATTCTGAACAACCTGTTCATTACAACACTGGTGATGTGATCATAGGATCTCTGGTACTACTTGTTTTATAAGAACAAAACCGTACTTTCTTTGTTGCAGAAATGCATTGCATTTCTTACACCCATCAAGACATTTTCTTTTAATCATGAATCAGACAGCAAACTATGTTTAAAAACTGTGTTTAAAAACTTGAACTGTACATGATTTGCGGCCAAAAATATAAAAATTAAAGGGTAGAGTTAAAGGGCTTTCTCTAAGAAAAGGTGTATTAATCTAATTATAATACATATTATTATTTTATTATTTATCAGCACAATGTTATCTGTTCCTTGACTGTTGAAAGAGTAAGGTTTAAAAACAGATAAAAATTACACTAGAGTTGCGGTATCCAAAGAGATATGGCAAAAGCTGAGTATGCAATTTGATCTGCTAAACTATCTTTATATTGGGGCTTTAAAAGTAGCTTAAATTGCAGTGATAAAATTCCAATGGGTTAAAAAACTTGAAGCCTATGGGCTAAATTCATCTCTGATATAAATCTAGAGTAATTCAACTGTAAGCAGTGGTGGTGTTCGAGATTTACACCAGCGTAATTGAGACCAGAATCAGCATCATTTATTAAACTGTAGAGGCCGTGTTCGTCTCTCAGTATGTTTATTTAAGTCTCATTAGCTACTGAGAGGGAACTGTATACTTAATGGCTTGCAATGGATAGCAGGAATAGGAGCAGGGGAGGCAAACGGATTTTCAGGGCTAAAGAAATGCAAGTTGCCCCCCAGGTGTGAAAAGTCATTTTAACTGTTGTCCTTCTCTTACTCAATTATCTTATTATTCATAGATCCATAGAAAAGTAGCAATGACTATGCATGGGAGGATCATGAAGTAGTGACAATTAAACCTACATAAACCCTTCTACTGCTTTGAAGTGTAGCTAGAGAGTTCTGCCTTCTTTTTAAAGGACACTGCTAGAGAGCAGCATAGCTGTTTGAGAGGAGGCTGCTACCTTCTCCTACCTCTATCTGATTTTTCCATCCAGGACATGACTGCATGCAGGTGTTTAAGATCAAGGTCTTTGGGGAATGGGACAAGAAATATAATTTAGGAGCTGCCAGACAGGCTCCATATTCTTGGGTAATGCCACTATCATCATAGCTCTTAAAAATAAAAATAAAAACAGAAACAAAAACAAGCTATCTGATATCTGTTGCTTCAAATGAAGATACAGATAGAGCCACAGTGAAAAGTTATGAGGTAACTCAGTCACTCTAGTACTTGCTTTCTATATGGAAGTGTAAAATGTATATAAATGTAAATGTAAAATTTCATGAGCCTACATGGCTAAAGAAAGTCTCCAACTCTTTATCACAAAAAAGCACTGTGTAGCAAGCCCGGAGGTTCTGATTTTGCAAAGCACATACAGTGAGACCTGAATTTCTGTGTTTGTACATACACTGGAAGTCATACTCACTGGGCTTATTATGTATTCACACATTTTCTAACATAGCCTAGCACTAAACTGTGGAGAGGGAAGCTTTAGACATTTTTTTTTCTTGATCCTGAACTCATTTAAACATTAGTCTAACATAAATGAGGTAATAAAAAGATCTCCAGATGCTGTTACAGAAGATACTTCAGCCCTGCTCTTTCTCTTGCACCAAACAAGAGATCACTCTGTGCTGGAAGATGATGCAGAAGTCTCTCTCTCTCTCTCTCTCTCTCTCTCTCTCTCTCTTTTTTTTTTTTTTTTTTTTTTTTTTTTAATCTGCAGCTCTATGTACCACTGGAACAAAAATAATAAGTTAATTCTTTACCTGTTTATCACAAGCAATAGATGCTACTTGGGAACACACTTTTCCTACCTTGGCTTAAAGATTCCTTTCTTCTTCCTAGTACTAGCTATTCAAGCTGAGAAAAGCCATATTCTGTTTTATTCCAAGTAATAACTTGCACAGTCACATTGAGGATTTAAGTATATATTCCTTGTGCACCTATAACTTCTTATGCACAAAGATTGTATGTTACCATGGAAGCCAAAATGAAATCTTAAAGTCGTAAATTCTTTAAGGAGGGCATTTTACTTTATTCTTTATATAAGCACTAAAACCAAAGCTGGTCCTCCTTTAAGACACTCTTAATGGTAAAAAATCTCCTAACAAAGAAATCTCTGGGTGCACTGTTTTAACACTTTTCTTCTCTCCCCTCCTATCCTCTTTTCCTGAGCTGTCAAGACCTCTTGACAAGTGGTGGAAGAGCTAAATTTTGACTTGTCTTCTAGCAAGACCCAGTGAGCACAGCAGTCCTTGAAAAAACATCCTAACTGGCCTCAGGACAGCTTTGATCAGTTCCAAGTTATATCCTGAGCTAGTTGGTATTCCTCACAAAAAAGAATATTTTTTTCCTTCCTATTTCAAATTTTGCAACAAGTACAACTCAGTCAATATCAGAGTCTCAATAAAAAAGAAATTTTTTTAAAACAAAATTCATCTACTAAACAGTTTGTCAGAGAAAAAGGTTTTTTGTAATAGTCCTTCCTGGATCCAAAATCAGCATCATGTTTAATTCAAGCTTCTTTTTAGACTTTTAAAAGCTGAACTGATATAAAATAATAATGAAAAAGAACTACGGATCTCTGTGCGACATATGAAAATGTCAAAGCTGGTATTTCGGTTTTGAAATAACACCACGGTATCTTAGCATAAAGCTGGTGAGTCATCCACATGCTAAACATTTGGAAAGTCCAGATGCTCTTGGGAAATTTGTTTTTAATAACAAAAAAGATTTGTTTTTCTTAAAATCTTTTAGAAGTCAAGATGAGAAAGATTCCTCTTCCTGCAGGGTTTTAGCTTGACCCATTGGGTTACTAAATATTTTCAGAGATATCCTAAGTACTTTCCATCACCACTTGCTTGAATAGGAGCTGAAGTCACTCTGAAGTCTGCATCTCAATTATTTTTTTTTCACATTTGCTTTCATAAGAACAACATTAGCAGCCAGATTTAAAATAAACAACGTAATTATTTTAATGTCCTTCAGATAGATAGTGGCACAGTCTACTGGGAATACTACCATTCCCAGGACTGGATCTTCTGGTGCTACCTACAACACTGCCACTTCAGTCATCTGATTGATGATTTACCATACACCTTTCATATTGCCAGTAAATGTAACTGGAATATTGCAATATTCATAGGTTTTAGGTTATACTTACACAATTCTTGATTTGGCAGTTTATTCAACTAATATGAGAGATGCATAGATAATGGATGGCAAGAAATAAGATAAACTTGTTAACCTTGGCATCTACACTGTACTTCTGTTACATTCATCATGAATTATTTCAGCCTTCATTAATTAGTTACTGGAGAGAGAAACATAACATAGAGCACTTCTAGAACACAGACTCAACACAATCAGGCAGGCAAGGCCTAATGGGCTTGTACCCAACATGCTATGTAACCAGTGCATGTCCTCCTCTAATAACTTCAGTTCTGCTGCGGAGAATTCCCTTGTATTACGTTACATGGCTGCAGTCTGGCTAACACAGGCAGGAATATGAATAAATTTGGAGCAAAAAACATTTTATTTTATTTAGCATGGAATAGTTTTTGCATCTATGGTAAAATACCTCTTAGATTACAAGAAAGTAGAAAATGATCCGGGTGTAAGTATGTTTTCAGCCAAACAGAAGCCAGGTGAGCGATGCGGCTTAAGGAGATATGCTGAGTAGTTATTCAGACATGTTTGCTTTCACTATAGCTAAGCCTTGATTAACATTAACTTTTAAAATTGATGAGGATGCTTTATAATCATAGCCCTGAGAAACACTTTAAACCCTATTTAAAAATTCACAGATATTGTACGGTATTTGGAGGAGTAAGGTACAGCACATGCATTTTGTTCAAATCCATTTTGAAAAAATCATGTATAAGTCTTTCAGACAACCTTCAGCCTTTCTCAGATTACTGACAACTATTTCAGTTAACACTCCAAGAGTTAACTCATCCACTCATTAAGAAGCCAAACCAACATTTTTTAAACTAACAGTGGATAAATGAACCATTTTTAGAAGCTTACCACCGCTAACCTTTTGCATTACCAAATTAGCGTTTTGGAAAAAAGAAGAACAGCTCACCAATTTTATATAATACCATTAGACTTACCATCTTCCAATACCAAAGAGGAAAATGAAACCTTATCTTCTAGAATATACTGTAAGTGATATCAGTATCTCTTCAGTACCCTTAGGATACAGTTAGAGGAAATTGTTTTCTCTGTTAAGTATGAAACACAGTAAAGGTTAAATTGGTTAGTGGCTGGAGGTGACACATTTTTCAGATGTTCTGGATGAGATCGCCCCTGAAATTCTATTCTAGAGGTCAAAGTCCTTCTTTTTTTCCTTATGGTAAATAGGCAGTGACTAACTGAAGCAAAAGTAGAACATACGGATTTATTAGATGTTTCACAACTATTTGGAAAAAGTTTACAGCTTTACTTAAGTGAAATTCACTAAGGCTAAAGGCAGTGATTAAACAGAGGCTTTGGTAATGTAAAGTGTGCTGTGAATGAATGCACTGAAGGAGAATGGTACTGTCTAAAACATAAGTGATTACTTGTAATTCTAGCAGAGGAACTGCAGTCATCATTTAGTCAATGATGTTTATTATTAACTGTGAAAAATAAGCTTTAGGCAGCAGAGTGGGAAATCATTGTGAGTGCAGTGGAAGTAAATGAAGATTTTTGTCCACTGAAGATAGGTTCTTGCCTGTTCAAGATAGATATTGATTTTTATCCTGAGTAGAATAAATTATATTCAATTCACTCTTGTCCCCTATAAATAACATAGCTGCTGTTGTGGTTCTATTCTTTTTCTTTCGCAGCATTTTATTGCTCACAAACCAATATATACAAAATGTGATTGATACAGGAAGCATGGCAATTATGAAACAGTAATAGGAGAAACTTATTTTCCTGACGCTTATTGTTAGCGTAAGAAATCGCAAGGTGGCCTCTGCTATGTTGACACTGCCAGCTATTTACCTCAATAAAAAGAAGTTTTGAGAAGGTATTTTTGGGGGTTTGTATCTTTTCTATGTCATGCACTATTTAAGTCCAATCCACTCAAGTGCAATACATAAGCCTTGGAGGACTCCCCATACAACTCTGGAGGATAAAAGCAAATCAACAAAGATGATGTTTTACACTTCCCTTTAGTCTCTGTCCTTAGGAAGCATGAAAGTCAACTTGTGCCTGTGCCTTGTCCAGAATCATTTTTCTTTTATGCTCCACTGTACTCTGAACAATTTCAGTTATAATATGATACATTTGCTCAAAGTCAAGGTGACATAAAACAGTAAGCTTGTTTCATAACAGATAAATCCTGTCCACTATAGTGTCATATTAAAGTTTTGGTCATCTACCTGTAGCTCAGGGACCTATTTAAATTGAAATGAATCACCTAACAAGATATTTATCAGTGGAGAATATCTATCAAGATCAAACATCATTCCAATAATTCTCTGCTGTAGCATCTTTATTGAGGAAGAGATTTTAACTGTAAAGGCTATGAACTGGGCTAAAGTCTTACATAGAAGTTTTTCTATTTATGTTTCAGACAAGAAGTGTAAATTTTCTTTACAGCAAAGGTGATAGCATTACAGCTTCAAAATGAATAAGCCTGCATGGTAGCAGATACCATAAAAGTGTATAAAAGCCAAAGAATTGCATAAAGGATAATGGTCAGCCTTAATATTTCTCAGTCATTCATCAGAAATTCAAAGTAACTTGCCACTTTAGGTTTGTGTAAATGAATGCTGCACTAACAGGAGGCACAGAGTTTGCCACAGAATGCTATATGTGTACCTTAAAACAGATGGCTTCTCTAAGCTGCACCCAAAATCATATGAATCCTCATGCTGGCATGTGGTTCTCTTACAAAAGAACAAAGCTGGATATTTATAAAAAACTTGGGAATTTCTTGCGGTCTACAGTCTCAGGACTTATAAACCTTTGCAAGTCTCAATCTTTATATCAAACACATGATCAGAATAAAAATACATCAGATGTTTTTTAAGCACGTGGCTGACAGGCACCATATGGGAAGTGGGCTCACCCATGTTCTCATTAATTTCAATGGGCGTTTTGTCCCTTGATTTCAACTGGAGCAGGATGAGAGCCTGCACTAACAAGTGTGAGGAAGACAGACACAGCACGTGTTCTTGGAATGCTTGCTGGTGTAGCCTGATGCTAGGAAACACTGACCCACAATTTATGTCAAATGTAGGAGTCTGAGGTTTCTTACTCGCTGCAGCTGCTAATGAAGAACCACAAAGCAGATAAGGATGATAAGCAGTGTTAGCATGCTGCAGATCTGTTATGTCTTACACAAAGTGCAAGAGTCGCAAGTGAATCCTG
This sequence comes from Rhea pennata, assembly GCF_028389875.1. Classification (NCBI taxonomy): domain Eukaryota; kingdom Metazoa; phylum Chordata; class Aves; order Rheiformes; family Rheidae; genus Rhea; species Rhea pennata. The sequence continues at coordinate 48,131,864 of NC_084663.1, read as the reverse complement.
CCTAGCAGCAAAATCTGCTGTTCCTCTTTTATGCAGCACAGCACCATGGTCTCCTTAGTACTCTGACACCCTGTGGCACTGCTGATCAGCCTGGTTTATGGCTTGCTGACCAGCTGCTGGTGTCATGGAGCAGAAGACTATGACACTGTATAATAGCCAAGAAATACCCCATGCACATGTGATACTCTTAGGAATCACCCTCTCTGCCATGTGGCCCAAAGAGGCCAGATACACCCCAAGTCACATAGCCCAATCCCATGTTATCTCATGCCTCTGATGGCAGAAAATTCAAACAATGCAGTTCTGCTCTGATACAGAAGTACGAAGGCTTAAGGAACTAGTGTGCATAAAGAAGAACAGATCCCAGTAGTCTTTTGCCTATAAGGTATGTAGATAAAGGCTTCAGGGAAAGGACAGAGAGTAAAGTGAGCCCTTTTCCTAAGGGAGCCCACAAAAGGTCAAAGCCTGAATAAGGACAGCAAGGATATGTCTCAAGAGTCTTTTGAGAGGTATCCATTTATCTTCAGAACAACAGATTTGCTGACAAGCGCAGCCCCAGGCACAGACAGATAGCTTGCACTGTAAAGGAGACACCTTGCCCAGTTTAGTACATTGCCTGTACACCTGGATGGAGTGCTTGGCCAGTATCTGTGTGAATGCCATGTTATTTGGGCCACCTATCAAATACTGCTCAAATACAGCTCAGGTGTTCCATATTATTGAGACAGAACTGCTTTTTCACAGGATGCCCCAGCATGCCAAAACTCTGGCAGTCATAGTGTCAGTAGACACTTGAAATGTGCCTTGAAATGCCAGCTTTCATTCCATCCATCAAAACATTACATATAAACAACTTCATGTTTGTTCAAGATGTATAGCTGCAGTAAGCAGAACTTACTTAGTTTGCCAGAAACAGCTCAAAATAATGAGTATTAATGTGAAAAAATACACTTGGCATTAAAAGGAAAGTCAAAGAGGAGAGCTACCCCTTTCCCTCAAAGTGATCATAGACCACAATTGTCTTGTTTTATAACTTCATTGAAGTAGCAGTAACATTATTCCTTTCCAGGAATAATGTTGTTGAGTACGAAGCTGTTGAGCACATTTTTGTCTTCAGTTTTGATTCTAAGAATTATTGCCCCTAATATGTTGGTTAAACTAGAAAGATTGCCATTTATATAGGCACCTATTGCTTTCCTCCAGCTCTTAAAGAATAGCCTGTTGAAAATATATTGGCCTTTCTTCTGCTTTGCACCTTCTGTGCTTAATCATACAGGAAGCTCAATTTTTACTGGCTCAGGAAGTGGCCATGTAGCAGAGTCACACTCCTGAAAAAAATCATGCAAAATTTTCCATTGCTACCGAAGAATTCCTGCCTTATGTGAGGCAGACCAAGTCAGCTGTATGTTCTCCAGCTAGCTCATTGTAGGAAATACATTGATACGGAAGAGTCAGAAGGGTTAGTGAAAAAAGGGGCAGAATTCATAGTACTTTAAGAGAAATGACACACCCACAGTGACTCTCAGACTCTCATGCTAGCAAGTTCATTTCCAGCTTCAGCAGCTCAGGTTGTTTTGCAATCGAATTCACATCAGTTTTGTGACTTACTCTTCTATTCTCTTGCTTTCTCTATCCCATGTGATTATGATATCTGGTGAGAGAACTCCTTACCAGGCTCCATAAGTTCTGCTATATCTAACCTGAGTGATCTGGGCATATAGGGCAGACAGGAAACACACTGCAACTCAGCAGGTCTGCAGTTTGAACAGTCTTGGAATAGCATACTGAGGGCACGGCACAGCACATGCATCTTTTGCTCATCTGCAGTTATCTGTATGGCATATGACTTGTCTGCAGCAGTAGAAAAGCAGCTTAAAGAAATCTCTAATTTTTGCCCCTGTTCTTATGGAGCAGGATGCCGATATAGCAGTTACTGCAGTCCACGGCAGGGCATCTCTTCAGCACAGAGAGATTCCTCAGGAGATTAGGCTGCAATGATTCCTGCCAAGAGATCCATTTTTCATTCATGCATGTATTAGCATTATATTATACACATGGACATCTCATATATCTTAAATCATTTTTATCTTCTTCAGTGTTTAGTATTAATGTAGAATGTAACCCCTTTGAAGTCCCCACAGGTCTAGAAAAAAATCTTTAGGTTGATGGCAAACTCAGTGGGCAGCAGACAAACAGTTACAGTGTAAAGGAGGCTCCTGGAGGGCTGCCAGCAAAATAACACTGAGGCTTCTTCCTGTGCATGTGCTTAGATTTGCTTCCCACGAGGCAGTACAAGCAGCGGTGGAGTGGGCTGGATTAAGAATGAGCAACTCTGAGTCACTAATCATTGTCAATTCACTGATAATCACCGGAGCACCACTCCACAGTGACAACCTGACACTGCCATTGATGTCTTCCTGTTGATGAGGGGATCCTTCGCAGGATTGCAGGGAGCTCTACTGTAAAAATCAGGTAGCTGCATAGTAAGATAAAAAAAAAAAAAAAAAAAAGAGTGTTTTTCTAGCCAGATACAATTCAGTTATAAGGAGTTCACTTTGTGTGCTACTGCTAAAGGAAGGAACAGTCTGTAACGTGACACATGCTGTATCCACTACTTAGCAACTCAAGATTTCTGGTTAGACAGTCTTGTTTTCTGATTTTTTTTTTTTTTTTTTTTTTTTTGGTATGGTTCAGTTTTACAGTATCTGCAGGATGAATGTTCCCCAATTAAATACTTTTCAACTACCCCACAAAGAATTAACCACTCTTTTCAAACCAGTTCTTTGGGATTCTAGCCTTTATTCCACTCGCAATTTTACATAAGCTTCAGTCTCTCTGATGTCATGAACTAAACAGTGTCAGGCTGGGTCAGTGCTTTAGTGAGAAACTTCCAAGAAAAATCTAAGAGCTGCAGTGACTCATTCTCTTTCCTCTGACTCAGTACTAAATTGCTCTCCCAAGATGCTCCTGGAGGTGTTACCTTTCAGATGAGATAAAAAACTGAGGTCCTGATCACATACAGGAATTTAAAAAAGGGGGAGGAGATGTATGCTCCTTTTTGCTATATACCCCATAGACCCTGGTTGGAAATCCACTTAGAAAACAGCCGGAGCAGACAAGACATCACTTCCACCACAGCTGTTTGCTCCCATCCCCCTGTCAGAGGTTTAACAGACGGAGGTGCAAGTGGTCCTTAATCTCCTTCAGCCAGATTCAGCTTTAAAAACCTGGCATAGATGGATATTAGCTCTCACAGCTGACTTTGCCTGAGGCATATAGGGATCCCTCCCACCAAAGGAGCTGAGGGCAGGGTGGCCCTCAATGCTCCCAGGCACTGCTAACAACACGCACACTAATGTGAGCTACATGTGAAGAAGAACCTCTCTCTAGAAGTCTAGAGTAGTCTAGAAGTCTAGAGTTGCATGGTTACGTCCCAGAGGACAGATTCTACTATTTTTATTTGTCTGTGACAGTACATCATACCATTACTGTGTTGTTTCTCTCCACAGGCAATCTGTGAGAGAGGAGTTACCCCTTTGGAGTGCAACCAAATCAGCCTGTAACTAAATAGATCTCATTTTTGCCTTCTCATCCCATCTGCCTTTCCTCTCTACCATTTTCAATTTGCTTTTCACCTTTTCCTCTACTGAGCCCTCATAAAGTGTTTTGTTACAAGCCTAAGGCTTCCAGACCGGACCTAATGAGCTGGATCACACAACATCAGCAAACTGGCAGTTTAGTGAAGCTTCCATTTCATGTTCCCAGATACATCCTTTCAAAAAACTAGCGACCTTTTCTCTCTCACTATCTCAATAAACCTGTGGCCCTCAGAGTTACAGAGAAAAACTGACAGTCATTTTATAAGTTAACTGATACCTTTAATTGCTGCTAACAGGCTGAAAAAAAAAACACTTTAAAAATGGAAGGAGCTACCCAAACTGTGCCAATAGATGGTGATGATAATGTTGACATTTCGGCTTTGGTAGCTAATCATTGCACATCACTGTACATGGGAAAAAAAGAAAAGATTTGTACATCCCAGAACTCATTCTGCTTGGGTAACCCTTACCATTCCCTTCTCACCTCAATATTTTACCCAGAGTGGCAATGCAAGGGGGAGACCCCAGATCACAGAGGCTTCTGCATGCTCTGGAGGAGAACAGGCTGTGAGATGAGTCCCTATTAGTACCTCTGACATCAGCCGCAGCCCCACTCAGAAGAAGTCAGAATATCTATTCAACCTGCTGTGTGCCTCCTGAAGCAGGCAGAAAATAGCTGGCAAGCTGAGTTTGGCAGGGCACCACTGTCTTCTGCACCTCTCCTAGTTTAACCTTCATACCAGCGGATGCTGCATCTCTGCAGTGAGTAATGAAGATTGTGTACTGTACATGATGATTCATTTCTTAAACTCTGCCTGCAGGTTTGAAATCTTTCATTAACTATGCTATATGCATTCTACAGATTAGCTAAATGATCTAAATATTATGTAATTAATCAGCCGAGTGCAGGATACCCCATCTAACATTTAGCTGGGAGTATTTAGGTACTTGTACTCCACAGCACTTTACAAGCAACCCAAAACAAATATAAGCTAACATAATGTAACAACATGCCACAGAAGACCATAGGCGAAAAATAACTAATAGTATCTAATGCGAAAGAATAGAAATGCATTCAGATAAATACAGTTATACTGTGTGGGTAGGTAGAGCCTTGTTCTTGCTCTGCATTAAAGCAAGCTACTAACAGTACAGTCATTGGTCTCCAAGGAGCCTGGGGAAAAAGCGTTTCTCTCATTTGTCTCCAGTGTTTTTAAGTACAATTGTATAAATAATGTCTGTTTAGATTTGGTGGAAAAAAAAAGTTAGATCAACAAAAAATATGTTGTTTTCAATTTTGTTTCGGGAATCTCTTTTCTTAAAAATCCTTTAAAATAAATTATTGCCAAAGCAAAAGCCCCTTCAGATTAAAAAGGTAGTATACATATATATACATATATATATATATATATATATATATATACTTCCTTAGATATGAAAACAAGCATTTTGAGTCTTTTCATCTTCTCTTTAGCTGAGACTATTCCATGAATCTGATCAATCATTTAACTCCACCAAAATTGCGATCATGGTTTTAGTGCCACACACACACACAAAACAATAGTCAATTCCTCTGCTGCACTGTTTTTGTGTGGTCTTCTATGACCTCAGAAAATCCATATAATATCTAACCTTCACAACTACTTTAGATTCAAATGCATCTTAAAAATAAAAAAGAAATAAAAAAGAGAGAGAGAAAGAGAGAAAGTTTGAAGGATTTATTCTTCACGAGGAGCAAATGGTAGCCAGGAATTAACTATTCCTGTAACTCTGTGGGTCAGGTCACCCCTCCCTGAAGTTAGTTATTTAAATTATATAAAGGATTGGAAATGTAGCTAAGTTTCTAAAGGGAAGCAAATATCTTTACAGTATTTCATCCCCTTCATTACTAAGGAAGGTAGATACCTGCTTGCACTATCTTGTACCAATTAGTACTTACCATATCTTTTCAAATAAGTGGCAAATAAAAACTACAGCTAGATAGAGCTGAATGAGAAAAAAAAGACTTATCCTTGGGCACATCTGGTCTTAAAGTATACCGCTTTTTCTTCTCAGGCCAAAGCTGGCTCAAGCCACTGGCACTAGAAGCAGCAGTCAGTGAGGTGGCAGAAATGTCGTGAACTCACTGCACCATTTTCTTATGCCAGAGGCCCAGAAAACAGACTACAACTGCACCCAGAGAAGGTATCAGAATACGTGATGTGGCAAAGATAGCTGAGAAGAGTGAGGCAGCAGAAGCATTAAGCCCAGTTCTCCAGATTTTCCATCCTTGCCCAATTTTTCCTCGTTTCTTATGGAAGGAGTGGACAGGCCCTGGCCTGAACATTCACAGCAATCTTCAATGTTGCTTTCAAAGCTGAGAAGCCATGACCCAGATCTGGTCCAAGCCTGAGAGGCACAGCAGGAGTGATGAGTGCACTGAACGAAACTTTGCAGAAGATGCATTTTCTTGACTCCTTACTGACCCAGCACCACAAATAGGACTTGGAAGACCAAATGCAAATGTCTACAGTATAAATGTCCTCATCTAAGCTTATAGTCTAGATGGCCTTAACAGTCAGGAGTGAGAAACAAGCACTTACAGGGTGTAAGTTATCTCATCTGAAAGGAAATGTCTAAAATAGGACAATTCTTTCTCTTGACTATAAAAGGAGTAGCATGACTTACTCAAAGGAGATAGATAGCTAGAGTGTGGGTGTTTATAGTTAGGCGAGATGTCTCATGTCTCCATCTAATAAAGGAAGATAGTAGAGTTACATTGATTTCGGTTGTAGTATAATGTAAAGATCATCCACATTTCTATTTCCTTCTCATCTAAGTGATTACATTAATATTTCTAAAATGTTGTTTTCATGATTCTGCCTAGGGTAAAGCTGACAACATACCATTTTCAAAAGGGAAGAATAATAGTGCAACTGCTGGCATAGACCATAGACCTCACCATCAAGCAATCAAAATCTTCTCTGACATCTTACCATCTATGTGGAGACCCACCAAAAGTTGATAGCGCTGTAGAGAAGTGTGCCCTATGAGAACAGACAATTAGATAGTAACAAGAAAGACACAGCCTCCTCCCCCCAAAATGCACTGCCCTATCTCCAAAAAGCTACATTTTAAGTTTGCAGGAATATAGTTTTAAAATCTTCTTTAATGTGATACGTTATTTTAAACATTAAGATGATTGCATGTTACTACTAATTTCCTTATCACTCATGTCATCAGTCTTGTAGGGGCATTACTTGCAGCATTAGAATAATTCTTTCCACTCTTTTCCATGATAGCATTTTAGCTGTTATTAATAGATGCATTTTATAAGGAAAAGACGTAGCTGGTAGACTGTAGAAGGAAACAAAATAACCAGATCTTGCTGAAATATCATTCATAATGAGCATGCTGGTTTCTTTGTTTTGTTTGTATCAGTTAAAGCTAGAAAAGATAATCTCTTATTAAGAACAGGCACATTTTTATGATAAAGTACTAATTTGATTTTTTTTTTATTATGATAATGCCTGAGGTCAAACCAAAACTGGGTCCTCCTTATTTGTATAGTGCCTAGCCCAAAGGAGTGCTCAGCACTTACAGTCCAAGTGGACAAGACAAAGGAGAGGTAAAGGATATAGTGTGTAAGCAGGGCTAGCAGCAGTAGCAAATATCACACACTTTTTTGTTGTAATGATAAACAAAGAGAAGTTAGACTGAAGAGCTGAAGGGAAAAGACCAAAGAGATAAGAAAGGTCCAAAAACAGGAAAAGTGAGCCAAGGACCAGGAAGGCAATAGAAGGGGAGATTTGGATCATGCCACCATTCAGCACAGAGCACAGCAGGGCAAGCAAGACTTTAGGTTATTTCCTCAGCTGTATCTAGCATACGTTATTAGTACCTACATTCCTCCGTCTTTACATCTTCATTAGAGACTTCAGTGGGAGGGGGTGGTTAGGAAGGCACCACCCTTGAGCATAGGGCCCCTGGTGTTGTAGTGAGAGATGGACTTCAACTAGGCAATCTCTTACCCCTTCTCCATCTAATGGAGCAGTTACTGCTTTAATTGCTTCTGAGCAACTGCAGCAGGTTAAACATGTATTTAACCAGGTGCCTGTTGGCAGATTTGACTACTTCAGCAAGTATAAATTATCGCAGCTTGACTGACATTAACAAGATGGCACTGATTTAGTCACCAGGCAGACTCTCCTTTGTATCTAAATAGCCAGTAAAAATTCTAAACCTTTCTGTAGAAAAAAAGAAGCTTCTCTGCAGGCACTCATTCCCATTTGACAGGAAAGAATTGCTTTGAATGTCAGCAATTCCAGTTTGTGTTCAGAACTGTAAGGAGTGATTAAGCAAACAGACATACAGTTTTTCCCATCCTTGATGTTTTATTGGCATACTTTGAATGAAAGATGTAGGTGATGGGGTTACAATGTCCTCATTGTCATGCTGGCATGAATTAATGATATTTCAACTTTTATCTGAGCATATGGATCTTTTTTCCCTAATTCTTTCATACATTATATAAACAATATCAGTTTCTCTCTTTCCATTTACCCTCCCACCCTGCTTCAAGCACAGAAGAATATGGCAGCATCTCCCCACCTGCATGCTTATTCCAACAGATGAGGTATAATGACAGGCCTATTGCACAGCAATATTGCTATTGCTAGAAAAAATGTAATGCCTTCAGAAAAAATGGATGAAGAGCCGCAGAAAGTGTTTAGCCACAGAATAGGTACAATATGAGTGGACCTTGTACAAGCATCCCCATGCCAACCTGCAATAGCTGTTCAACCTCTCAACGTGCTCAACATGCAGCAACATCTCTGGCAGGAGGTGAACACTGTCAGACAAGGATTACTTTATTGTTTTTGGTACAGGTATAAAGATGTCTTAATTCTACACTATGGTATATATAAAGGAAGAATAAGGCTCACTGGATGTGGGAATAAGACTATTATTTTATTTTATGTATTTCACTAACACTGGTCAAACATCATGTGTGAGTAAACGACAATCTTTGTTCTTGCACATGAGGAAAAAAAAACCATTCAGAACAGTGCCACAGAGGTATTACATTGCATAAATAAACATTGTAAGTTATCAAAAAAGACACTCTATTCATTATTGCTGCTACTGCACACACGAAAACAACATATAGATACATTAAAGATTAAAAACTCAATCACTAAAGGAGTTAGAAATTAGAATAAAAAATCCTGAGAGTGGATATTAGAGAAGAAACGGGCTAGGGAGCACTTAGTATCCCTTTTCCTACACATCCAGAAAGTATGTGTGCTGCTCTTAGCACGCATACTAGTTTGCAAGTCCCAGAGATAAGCTTAGGCCTGAGCACGTTAAGCTCTGTCTCATCATTATTTATTTACCAAGTATAACAGTTTCCTATCTCTCTGTAAATTAAAGGTTAGAAAAACTCCTGACCACTGAGTCTGAACATTTAAATGAATCTGCAAGTTCCAGAGACAGAAACAGAGGATTGTTACTGACAGATCCTGATATCTCTTTATTTATTTGTTGGAATTACCGGGTTCCCAAGCTTATGCAAAAGAGAAGTTAGGATTAAGGTTACAGAAACAATTGTGTATGTATAGAGCCCACTTTGCGCCTTTGCACTGTCAGTTATCAGTCGAGTCCTTAATCAGCCAGCACTTGTATCACAGCAGACATGGCTTCCTCCCACTTTGGAGTGCATTCAAATTATCTAAGGGTCCTCAGCTTTACGCACGCACATGTACTTCTCAGTATCACGTTGCCTCAACTTTATTTCTGGTACTTGAAGAGGCATTCCATACGTACGCACAAAATGGGTCACAACAGACCTGTAGATGAAGCACATTCAGTGTTTCACATGTATATCAAGCACATTGCTGCTCAGAGGTCTTGGCAGCTAGCCTGCTTCTTCCATGTCACTCACACGTCATGCAGCTGCCTATGCTGCTGACACCTGCTATTCAGAAGTTGCTCTATCTCACTTGTGTGAGCTTGGCCAGTCACTGCAGTGTCTTAGCCAAGAGTATTACTTGAGAAAAAGCATTTGCTTTAATAGGAAATTCATGAAGGAAGTGAAACTCCTGTACCAGGCCTTCATCATTAAACAGATTCTAGGTGATCATGACATTTCACAGCCTGCAACAAAATAGACACGTAAGCATTTTGTTTTGTGGTCAGTAGCCTACAGCAATGTTGGAAAGTTCAATCAGTTCACTGGATGGCTTTGCAAAATATTCCCCTATTGATTTACTCACAAAAAAGAGAGAGCTTCCTTTCAACACATGTACCATTATCCTTGACACTTTTTTCAGAAATGTTGAGCATTTAGAATGTGTATATTTTATTTCTTTCCTTCCTACAATTACAATAAATCATTCACATATACTTGTATTTCATAAAGGATATTTCTGCATATTTTAGGACATCTATACAATTAAAAATGCTGAACCGTATAGAACATACGGCCAGGAAGCTGCACAGTCAGTTAGTACTCAGTTAACTGTAGCTAGTATGCAAAGCATTTATGTTTTCTTGCTTCAGGCATTGCATTAGCTGAAATTTTTACAGCCCACATTAATCAAACAATACTGCCAGTACCCATAGAACAAATTCTATGCAAACAAAAGTGGAGGGCTAGAGGGGGGTTATTTAAAAGTGTTATTACTTTTAGTTGATTGCAGTATTCAGCAGAAATTTCTTATCTCTATATATCAATGTCCTCAAAGTACAACAGACTGATAATGTTATACAGCCACAGCAAACTAGCAAGTAGAAATAGAGGATGAGACTGACAGTTTAGATCAGCCCACAACATTTTGCTTCATTAGAGGATCCTTGACTACACAGCCCTGAGTGATATATGCTGAAAAATAAGTCTGTCCATCTGTGCATCACTTCCTTTTTTTTTTTTCCCCAAGTGTTCAATAAGGGGAAAATAGCTTTCAGTGACCCAGAACATTATAAGGACTCTCAGCTATCACTTTGTTAAAAGCAATGGGAAAATACTTTTCTCCTAGGCTATCAAGGTGCAGTGCAATTACAGTTCAGACAATTCCACAACGTTATCACCAATGATGCTTCTTAATCTAGTAGGCCTAGGTCGATCCCATTTGATCTATCCCAGTCAAGTGTCAAACTATGATATTTCCTACCTTCCACATCCACATTGCCTGGCTGCACAGTTGGGTTCCCCATGCTGTGGATGAGAACCTAGGAATTAGCTTTCCATTACCTTCCTTACTATAGAAAAATTCTAACACTGCACAAACTGTTAGACCTTGACAATTTGCTATTACAAGTGCTCGATGCTAATGCATGAAATCCACTATAGGAAACTGTGTAAAATTTCAGAAATGTGCATAATAAAATATCTAAAAACTGCTTTACTGCCAGCTTTCACTATCCCAGGGAACACTATATCATTGTCATTTAACTAAGTCCCATTTAAGATTAGAAAATAACTTGTTGCTGAAGCCTAATTTGATTTGTTCATCCCTTTTACAGCAGTAACAATCAAGTTTTTGGAACAAGTTGCATGGCATTGCTAACCTACAAAGCCACTGAAGATTACTTAGCTCATACAGGAAGAAAAGTATGATTTAGAAAGGAACTTAGTCTGGATAAATACCAGCTGAGTTTGTAATCCTGAATACTCACTATCTTCCTTAGTGTTTGGCTTATCTTCGGAGAAGATTACAAATGGCTCAGTTATCTACAATTTGTAGTTCCCAAACTGTTTGTCAGGGATTACAGTTTTGTTCTGCAAACGTTGAGGCAAAATGTGCATTAATCTTGGCTCTCAAAGTGCATGTTTTATCAGAACCACAGGTTGACTGATTGATTTCAGTATTTTCATCACATGCAGCTCATGAAAACAAGGTCTCCAAGATTACACTTCATGTCTTTGGGTTGCTTTGGCTGTCAGGCTCCCAGAATCCTGAAATCAAAGCCTATTTTGCATAAATTGGAACAGAGTAAAGGAACCTTTAATTCCATTAAAATGAATAGAAAATGTTTTTCTATACCGAACAGATGGCTTTGAAAATTTTAGACACACATCCTTGACTGTAAATCTCATGAATACTATGGGTAACAACATATACTAAGACAACGATTGGCTTCACTTTAGTAGAAGAAGTGAAGATGACACGACTCAGTTTGTAGAATGTCATGGGCTGCTTTTTGACCTTTCTTCATGAAAAAATACCAACTAAAGCTGTTTTATTTTCAAATAGTACAAGAAAGTTCTTCCATATACTCATGCAGGTTAAATTAATCCTTCTTTTTAGATGTATTTTAGCTTCCTTTATGGGACAAGACCTTGAAAGGTAATGAATCCTTGGTCACTCTGGATCATCAGAGAAGTCCTAGGGTGTCATCCAATACCTGTAACATTAAAGATGTTGCATTAAAGATGTTCCACATCTATGGAAAAGGATAATCATATAGACCTCTTTTGTAAAATGCTTTGAGGACAGCTTTATGCAAGTGCCGTTTTTTTTTCTTTCAGTAAGAAACAACTTGTATTACAAGTAACTGTATTAAACAAAAGAAATAAAATAGATGTTCATTAAATTACCTTGCTGAAAAACTTGACAAACCATACTTTATTAATCTGACTATAAGAAATCCATAATTTGATTGCAAAAATAATTGCTTTAGTGATATCAACAATTTCAAAAAGTACAGAGCTACTTAAATCATCTAATCATCTTGTCATACTTCTCAGACTGAAGCATTAGTAGCTTGATCAAGGGCTAGCATACAGCTGAGACCTTCAGCCTTGATTTAATCTGACTCCCTGTTGACATTGAATGGAAACACATAAATCTTATTAGGCTTACAGTGATTTCCTTCAATCATGAATTTAATAAAGCAGGCTGGTTTTCTTTTAGTGTGCCAAAATCTATAAAGTTCCCAAACCTAAATAACTTTCTATTAGGTAAGTGGAAAGTCAGTATGAAAGAGTATTAAAGTACATTATACAACACTAAGACTAGAATTTGAGGGATCACCTGCAAAACCCCAAGCCCCTTATGAAGTTCTCTTTTTTGAAGGATGATACTTACATGTCGACAATAACGTCCTATTATTATAACTGAAAAGACATGAGTTTTTTTAACTATGCAAAATTAGTTCAGGATTAAAATATGGTCCAATCTATGAAATTGTACATGACATCAGAGGAACGGGCATACAGAAATTTTGTAATTTTCCATGGTGCAGAAAATAGCGCAAGAGGTATGCATTCATTGGTTTCCATTCATTCTAGTATAACGTGGCATGGGTTCGCCCTTGGCTCATGGCCTCTAGTATGCATCTTTGTATAACTCTGGAGGCCTTGTAGAGATGCAGTAAGATGGTAGCAAGGAAGAATAACAGATTCACATTCCTAGAAGCAAGGAAGAAATTGTCTCTGCAAGGTAAAATTTCATCTCTTAACCTCTCTTAGGACGGTGAACCAACTTGTTAATCCATGCTTGGGGCCAACCGGTTCATGATCAGTTTATTCCTCCACCACATCTGAAATCTACATTACCTACAGAGAACCAGAGAAGGTGATTGTCCTGCAGTCACAACAGTGAGGAGATGGGGAAGTTACATTTAACACCTTTTTCCCTTTAACTCTGGCAGAGGAATACGGACTTGTTACGCATTTATCTGTGACTATTATACCAAGTGACAAAAAAGACTGATGCCTTTCTACTGCTTGATCTGCTGCTAGTATAGGTTCTAGACTAGGACTTTTAAATAGAAAGGAAAGGTGAGGCTATCTAACACAATTTTCCAACTGAACTACAGATTATACAGCAGCACGTGCTAAGGTTTTAGCTAAAATTCTTTACAATTAATAGCAGGCTCATTTAACCCTTGGATATACAAGTCTTAATGAAATCAAAAGAATCTATATATATATATGCATGCTAGAAAAGAGCTGTACAATTACCTAAATACTGCTTTTATTTTCTAGATGTGCAGAACTATTGACTGCCACAAAGAACAAATCCTCCAAAGTTCATGATGTTAGTAAAAATTACCTAACCTGATAGACAATTTTCCTGAAAACTTCCGGTTCACTTGGATGGATGTTTCAGCTGAAGTTCTACTAAATCTGTCATAAAATGCCTTTTGCAGTTTTCTTCATCACAAGTTGCTGGAACTGCTGCAGATCTAAGTGGGCAAATACTATTAAGTCTGTAATATAGGTCATATTAAAAGATACCTTCTGGACTTGGAATCCATGAATTGTCTGTACTGCCTCTTGCCATAGCCTACATTCTTCAGATATTTACATGTAAATCTTTAATAAGATACAAATCAATCCTTGTCTACTGAAGAGCTGCTAAAGAGGGCTATTCAACAAATACAGGAGATGGCGTGCCACTTGCAAAGGTGGACTAGAACTTGCCCCATCTTAAAGCTATTTCAGCAATAAATTAATTTGCATTCTCACAAAAGGAAATAGAACAAGTAGGAAATGAGGAACCAAAAGACAGAAACATCTAACGCAAACTTTTGAGGCTGTCCTATCAAATATCTTAGAAGACATATTCATTAGCAAGCGTAAGTGAAAACATTCCTATTATTAACAAAGCACTGGAAAAAATCCCTACAGTCTTAAGTGAGAACTTGTGAATGATAAAAACTTGAATTCAATACCCAGTAATTGAGACATGAATTTACAATGATTTCATATATTCCAGTGGAACATGATTTATGAAACCCTGCACACATTTAAGTGTATACAATAGTGTAAGTCCACTGTTAAAATGGGGATACATGCTCTTCATGATCAGTGAAGTTATTACTCATTTTAATGGCATTTTATAGGGGGAAAGAAATACAAATGGCAGAAGCTATCTACAGATGTGGGTAGGATTTGATGAAAAATGTTGGTGGAAAAAAATGAAACTTTTTTAAATGTTGAAATATTTCTACAAATTTCATTCTGAAAAAATTAAACTCATTGCTTTCTACAATTTCAAAAATTAAGAAAAGATCATACTAGACTAAAATAAGGAAGGACAGGGTAACTGTCTAATTAAATAGCCCACAACTACATGAAATTTTATTTCAGATCAAGCAACATTTTTGGACTGACATGAAAATAAAACAGAACAGTATTTTCCTTTTCATTTTGCTGAAATTCCCACTTCTTTTAACACAACTTTTTTTCTGTTTAAACTGGTGTAATTTTTTCATTTTGGGATGTTCAGTGACTATGCTCCTTATTCATGGCAAAAAGTCATATCACAACATTGTCACACAATCACAACACAACAGTAAACAATTTAGTAACTTTGAGAGTCTATAAAGACTTAAAGAAATAAAATCTATTTATTCTGTTCTTTCTTTCCTGTTGAATGTTTTCTTGGATTTCAGACTGGACTATGGAGCTTTTATCTATTATTTTAAAACGGAAATGGGAAATAAGTAGCTCAGACATTTCCTTGGACTTTTTTTTTTAATATATGTATTGGTTTTCATGATGTTCTAAGCCTGCTACAATCATCCAGAAATAGCTTAACACTATTCCAAGATATGCATAATCTAACAGCCAAAAAGACAGAGATAGAAGAGAGAAAAGGAGAAAAAAAAATATTGCTTAAAAGCAAATTAATCAGACATCTTAAAAATTAAAATATTTTTAATTTGTAATTTGTAAAATCTTTCTCACAATGTACACAAGTGGTTTTTAACATCTAGTGTCAGGGCGTAAGTATTACGAACACACTGGCACCGAAGAACTGAAGATGACACATAGACAATATTTTTCCCTACTTAGTGCAAAGAAAATATGAAAAAAAAAATCATTTATTTATGTGCTGTGATGATCACAAGAGTTGTGCTGTTATATCAAAGATCAACAGCCAGACTCAGATGCACAGCAGCTCTGACACAGTACAGATAGTTTAACAGGCTGGGAGAAAGAGAAGCAGCCAACAACTTAAGTAGAAGATGTGAGTTGGATCCTGAACAGATACAGTGCCCCAGTGATTCACAGTTTATACCATACGCACATACACATGCATAGCATATAACTCTAAAGCCAGATTCAACTGCAGTAGCCATGCGTCTATATACCATCAGCCACTACACCATCTTACTGCCAAGGCATTTCACAAACTGTGCCCATCAATTCTGTGTGGGTGGCCTGTGTGGAGGAGGTTCTTTTTCTTCCTAGTCATTGGTATAGCAACCGTTAGTTACATCTTGGTTGCATTCAGAAAATGATAGAAATTCTTTGGCTGGATCACAAACAGGCAAAAAAACCGAGACAAATGTTAAAAAGTGTTTTTATCAGGCTACTTTTAATTGGATAATAGCCTACTGCATTATGGCAGAGAATTATGTTCCTTTTTTTCCTTGCGGGTTTAACTGCTTCTTGAACAGCGCTACCCCTATGATAGAAAAAAAAAAATGTCTGTTATGTACTTTCTTTATAGCTCCTCTTTGGTGTATGAAGTTTAACTCATTCTAATAGTTTCTTTCATTTGAAGATTCATAGAAAAAAAAATAGGCAGCTTCTCCTCTTGGAACCTTGGCATTTCTTGGAAAACATGAAGAGAACATCCATGTAAAGTAAAACTTCAATTTCAACATATTCCCATCTCTGAGTAGAGGTACATGGGGCACATTCAAGAATCCTAGTGGGATAAAGGCTGAGCAGTTCTTGTGGACCAGCAGTGTCATAAAAATCCTCACAAAGTCATAATAAATAAATGGTTCAGTAGTGAGGTCTCAAAAAAGTGTTGTGTACCTCATTTCCTGCAGAATCTGTGTTCCTTAAATATCTCTGCCCAAGCAATCTAGAAAAATCTCAGAGTACCACAGCACGAGACTGTCATTAACAGCAATAGGACTGCAGCAAAACATCCCTGAACTCTGTGGAGAGTTGAGTCCAAGTGTAAACACTTTCCCTGAGAGGTAGCCACACTAATTATTATTAATAACACTTATTATTATTAATTATGATTATAATTATTATGAATAACACTTATTGTGCAGTCTTACACTGATATCCACAGTGCTGTAAACTATGAAGTTTATGTGACACTCCTCCCCCCACCCCCCAGGAAACTGGATTTATCCACTTCCATCTGGTAACACCTAGGAAAAGATGACTGTTTCCTGTGATCATATCTTGACTCTTGGGATTCAGGGTGCATGGGTATGTGTCTGTGTATGTGTGTATGAGATATTTAATCTCCGTCCCACAAGCTGTTACCAAAGTCCTTTCTTAAGAGCATGTTCTATCTGCAGGTAACTGTCTTGCTCTCTGATTCATTCTGTTAAATCACGCTGCCTAGTCAAACTGTTGCCTTTTCGGATATGATTAAGGAAGCAGTTCCTTGCTATTTGCACTCAATAGCAGTCTTTTTAGATGATAAGTCTGTTAAGTCTCCTCTCAGAATGAATCTGGAAAGAATGAGGAAAATACATCATCTGAAATGAAAATTCTTCTGAATCGAGCTGTTTATAGTGTTACAATCTTTTTTAATGTATGGCCTCCAGAAACAAAGACAGATTTATTTTCTCCTTCAGTAACATCCAACACTCCAGATCACTAAGCATATTCCAGGTTTACTGGTACTGTTCCTAGCAGGACCTCCATGCTGGAAAAGACAGATATTTGCTAAATGTTATTTCCTAGACACAATGCTGCTGATTTCCTATCATCACAGTCAGATCTTTAACAATAACATGAGTGGACTTCTAAATTCTCCTGTCCAATCTTCCCAAAATATGTAAGATGCATTATTTTGAGAGATATGTCCTTCAGCACATCTAGAATCTCAAAATATCGAAAGCTAAAACTTGAACAAAGAATAATCTATCACCCTGGCAGCCCTGCAGTGAAGCCTAGATATGAGCAAAGGCTATTGTTTAGAGAATACTTTATTTTTGTACAGATTATTTTATTAGCTTTAGTTGTAAAAGTCTGCAATGTACTTCACATGTGGTTTATATAGCATTTGTTGGGTAACAAGTTGTTAATAGAAAATGGTCAAGAAGGTGCTCATGAAAAACTTATGGTGAACAGAAGAAGCTACTTACTGAGCTGAGGGGAAATCAAAGGGAGTTGATTCCTTAGATTTTATTTTGCAGATCGTTAGGGCCTTTATTACACATGCTAATGTGCACATGATTTCATGGGCTGAGAAAATGCAATTAGATAGACAGGTGCAGATCCTTTAGGATGATGTCCTTTTAAAGAAGTAATGTGTTACTAAATTCTTTACATTCTTCTCACCTGGAAAAACTGTCCCTTGTTCTCATGGTCTTTAGTGACAGATCCGAGGATGGTTTCTGAAGTTGGTTCAAAAAATTCAAATTCAATTCAAAAAAGTTTCTGGATTTCTTGTGGATCTAATCCAGTCAAAGGAAAATATCTTCCCATGTGTTATGTACCTTCTGATGGTACTCAGAGAAGCTCTATATCTGATAATGGCACCATTTTCTCCTAGATGAGCTGCTTGAAAACAGTTTAAGAGATTAGACAGATAACTGTAACTGATATAGATGTATTTATAAAGTACTTCTTCCTTATTCCTATAGAAATTTTTCAGTAATTGATCTCTTGTAGATCTGGTTGCAAAACAAAATTTTATTGTATGGGAAACTAGTTTCTACTCCAAAGCAGAATGAAAAACTGTAGTATGAAAAAAGTAGAGCAAAAGACTCTGAGAAGTTTCAAAATAAAATTGTCAAAGTGAAAGTTATGACATCTGTGATTGGAACAAAAGGTCCTGAGTATCTTGAGCTGATATTTTTTTTAATTCAAATCTTTATTTCGAAATAAAAAGTTTCTTTGTTTCAAACTGTCATCTGGAAATGAAGGGGCTTTTGTTTTGATTACTCTAATTGTAAAACAAAAAAATATGCATTAAATTTGACATTTTCCCACAGAAGGTTCTTATTTCAGCAAAACCACATTTTCCAGGAGGAAAATTTTTTGTGTAAAATATCTCAACCTGCTTTACTCACTTGCCAGGAAATATGAAGCTGTCTATAACCAGCATCTTGCTAAAATTTTTCCAACATGAAAGTTGTTATAATTCTTCAGTTGAAACTTTTAAAATGTTCTGTTGACAAAGAAAATTTGGCCATTAAGCAACATAGTGCTTATTATACTTCTAATACACAGAAGCTTTCATTTGTCAGTCAGCACACTTCATAGCTATCACATGTTCAATTACAGTGGCAAATTCCAAGCACGGGTCAAACACAAATAAACTCAAGAGTTTAAATCTCTGCTCTTTTAAACATTCCAGATGTAGAAGCATAGTTTTCCATTTACTTCACCTCAGTCAACAGAGCTGAATGGAGTGGGATAATTAATCCAGTCAAGTGTTCTGCAAATATTTCAGTCTAGATATAGCCTTACCTCTTTGTGAATATTGGCATACTTATTAACAAAGGTATACGAACAAAGTGATTAATTCCAGTTGATAGATTAGAATTAATATAATTTTATATTTCCAAAGAATCAAGAAGATTCAAGATTCACTGTAGAACAGCAGAACGTAAAAAAAAATATGCTTTGGAAATGTTTGTTGTTACTGCAACATATATTGCTACATGAACAAGATTGTTATATAGCCTTATCTACAATAATTTTCTGGGCACTTGTTTTAGTCAGGAAGAAACTGATGCTTTGGGATAGCTCAGTTCCAGATATACAAACTGAGAAGTTTTACAGAGGTTAATTTTTCCAAAAAATGGTGAAGGTCCACTACTGAAAACACAGGCCTATTTAAATGATCTGAAATTAGGCACCTCAAAAATATAAAAAACATTCTTCTGTTTTCAAAATCTTAGCTGCTTCTTCCAAGCAGAACTAGACACTAGCCTCATCTTCTTGTGTTTAAAAAGGCACAGTCAATTCTCCAGAGCTTTCCTCTGGCACCTCTCCTTCATGTAGCAGAAATGGCCAAGTTTTGATGTTCTTTGAGGACACAATTCAGATTTTCACGCATTGCTGAAAAGCTTGGAGCTATCTGTGATTGTGGCTGACAGAAGAATGAACTCTAAACCTCTTTTTTGATCTATCAGTCTGGGAACATTTTAGGATTAAGATTTCTGGAATAATGCAAGTTGCCCAAGGTTCTATGGGGTTTTAGCTGCAGCAGATTCAGGAAGACTACGCTGCATATGTAGAAATAGAGGAGCCCCTAAGGCTGTGGCTCAAATTTCCTCAAAACCCTACTCTACAATTAAAATAGTTCTTTTAGGTAGAAAGAACTAGGTATGGGAACATCCTGTAGAAACTATCCTGATTTAACATGCATGGTTAAAGGAACTAGAATCTCTAATACCAAGGATCTGATTGTACTTAGAGTAGATTTCTAGTTGTCTTGCTCTGCTTGAGGAGTTGAGTGGGATTGGACATGAGGCCAGGGACCTGCCCTTTAAGCAATATCATCTATATGATATTAAGGAATATCATCTAATTATGGCTCTGTGTAAGTTCACTGCTTCTTTTCTCCCAGCTATTTCACAAGTTTGGGTAACTGAGGAGCTGTTCTGTGATTTAACATGTTTACATTGCACATTTGCTGGTCCCAAGCTATCACCAATCTGCCAAACAGTCTTATTTTTAGGGATCACACATTTCCACTGGAGTACAAACTAGTTTGTAATTAATAACAACTATTTTGTATATGTAATTTGATATTAATACTTTAATAATTGCACAAAATAATATTTGCAACCTCTGAGTAGCTAACTGAATATACCTACAACAGATGACAATCCTAAAAAAGCCTTGGAGTTTAGCGCAAGAACAAACTACAGGGAAATAACTCCAAATCTCTCAGAAATAATAAATCAGCAGATCAAAAAGGCAAAATTGAATTAAAGGGAGCCACTCCAATCTCTATCCCTTCCTGAAAGGGCATTTTAAAATCTATTCAAAGCTAATAAAGAAAAAGAAAGAAAGAAAAAAGAAACAACATCAATTAAGATTAGTATTAAGAATCATATAAAGCACCACAATTCAGTGAATTGTCACCTAGATACCTTACTAAGATAAGGTATATTTTCTCTAATGGCAATAGCAAAGGACCAAATATGGAACTCCTAGTTCAGTATTCATCATTCGTTTCTTTTGATTATTAATTAAACATGCATAGAACATTTAGGTCTCTAAAAAGCCCACTCATCTGAGGAAATGAGGGAATTCATAATTATAAAATAAAATAAATAGCAAAGCCCACATTCTTAGCAACTCCTAAGGCTGTGGCTTCTTGCAAAGTAACTATATGAAGGCTGAGCATTCATTTATGAGAGGGGGTTGAAGGACGAAAAGAAAATAGGTAATGAATCTAGTCAAAATTAATGAATGTTGTCGGCCAGTTTTGGTGAAATCTTTGGTCCTAGGTGAAATCGATAATACTAAGATGGGCAGGAGGTGACAGAAGGAAGCAAACAGTAACTGAAGGGATGCATCTGTTCTATTAATATCCCCCATTTCCCTTCTGCTATTACTGGCTATTCATTGCCTCAACATGGTTAAGAACTTCTTGTAACTTCTTGTAGCTGGCAATAGAATGCTTTTCTACAAGCACTAAGGAAACAGGAATCTAGGTAATTTCAGGACTAAACATTACTTCACTGAGCCACAGCATATGTCCTCATCATGTGAGCTGGGCCAAGTCGCATCTGCTCTTTGTCACGTTCTCTAAAGGCAAAGGACAGAAATTAATGCCTAGAATACCCAGATCAGTGTATTACCCGTGTGTTGGTGACAGTGCTGGCAACATGTAAAATTTATGAATCAGTTCCATCTCCAAAAATTATGCAGCTTTATTTTTCTTTTTTAATTATACATTTGCATGCTTTTATCTCTCACTTTTTGAGCCTGCAGGGTGAAACTGTGTCTTGTTTTCAAGTTTCTCTTTGAAATTAGAAAGCTAGAAAGATTTTTTTTCTGTTCTAAGAAAAGTTAAAACCCTAATCATTGGTTTTCAAGAATTACACTTTTAAGAAAAAAATCCAACGTAACTCAGACCCAAGATGAAATTTTACACTTGCCTTAGCTTTTATAGTAATAGGAATTAGTGTCTGATATCTCTTCTCACATATTCTTTACTTTCATTAGCTCTATTCTCTAGCTGACATACAGCTAGAAAAAGGACTAACATCTCTTTTTTTCCTCACATTTCACCTGCAGTGTAATAAGAAGGTATACAGAATAGCAATACTAGATCAGCCAGCTAACTGTAATGACTAATAATTCTGATGTCCAATAGCCTACAGGACACTTCCCAAGTTGTTCCTCTTTGAACTACGGCATGCCCTCTGAAAAAAAAATAGTAATAAAATAAAAGAGTAATCTATGTTAGATTTAAGCATTTCTGATGAAGAATCCATCTTGGTAAATTATTTTGATATTTAGTTACCTTTGCTGCAAAAAACTTCTCTCTCATTTCAAGACTGAACTTGTTCTACTTGTAATGGAGACAGCATGTCTTGTTATATTTGTCTGCTGGACTGAAAAGTGCTTTGTTATTATATTTCTCTTACTCCTAGTATCTCTTCCTTTCATTCATCTTTAGTTTTCAGTACTCCTCTTAAGTTCTGACACAAGAAATGAACACGATATTCCAGGAGAGGCTGCTTCTGTAAATACAGAGGTGGTAGAGCCTCCATATTCATAGGCTTTGTTTTTACAAGAAAGGGATGTATTTGTGTTTGTAGCCACATTGTCACATTGGGAGTTCATTTTCAATGTATACAATTCCACTTAAACAAAGACTTCCAAGGAGATCAAAGTAATCTCCAGAGTCATTCCTGCCATTTCTCCTAATTTCAGTGATCCTTAAACACAATATGATTCTATCACAAATTTTATTTAATTTGAGCTTCAAGGAAAGGTTTCAGTAACAAAATCAAGACAACAATAGCTCTCTTGCTGTGAAGGATACATACACAAAAACCACTCTAAATTGTAAGTATTATTTTGTCCAAACAGTAGTTTGCATGAGCAACTAATCTAATCAACCAGTTTGCATGTGAAATAGTAATAATGAACTTAATTGGCACTGAAACACATTTAAAAGTACTTTTTGAAGTTCTTTTGCATGAAACTGCATGTATTTTTAAGGTAGAAGCCATAAAGTGTCCTGGTTGTGTTACATTTTTTTTTCAGTCGCCCTTCAAATTGGAAAAGAAAGGAAATGTCACAGCTCGTATTTTGGCTCTTGAATGACATGATATATACTAGCAGAGCACCTGTACTGCACATTAGTATATTAGTGAAAATGTACATTTAAACTAGCATTAACCTACTACTCCCTATCTTAGATGCCAGCAGCCATCTCAGTAAAGTAGTATGGAGCTCAACAACAACTTCTTGGTAAGGTAATCAGATTGTTCTGAGCTCTGTGCTTCCATTATGGGTTATAAAAGAATAGGAGTAAATATCTGATGAGGCAAACAGAAGAAAAGCCATTCTGTGGCAATACATAGGACAACATAATGGAAGGTGTTATGGACCAACTGTAAAGAGAAGAAGAAACCCCTTTGCAAATTAAGGTTTACTTAATCTCAGCAGGCTAACCATTTGGGAGGATGAAGATCTCTATAGAATAGAAAAGGTCAATATGCATACTATCTGCTGTTTCTCTGATTAAAGTAAATGGACAGGAGTTAAGAGGGGCTGTCCAGTCATCAATCCTAACTTGAGTATAGTTAAAAGAGGAAAACAACAACTCCATATTACAATGGATATATTATAGAACCAAGTAAGACCCAGGCTATTTAATTCAAAGCTCTTCAAGATACTTTGAATATTATTGGGACTTCAGTGAAGAGAAAAATTGAGATAGGTAGTTTTCCTTATACAAAAAGACTCATCCAATATAAGGGAGAGAGTTGCGTAACCTTAAGTTTTGAATATCTTACACAAAGCTTTCTTAGGTTGGGAGGTGAAAAGAAGGTTTTTTTCAATATCAGTTGTGAAATTGGTCAGAGAGGTTAGAATATATAAACCCAAAGATCTCTATGTAGTGCCACTTTTAAGGAGTGATAGCTAATGAATTTGAAGACCTTCATTAGCTGAAATGAGATAGAGATCTCTAAATGAGATTAGAGATATTGTGTACCTCTAATACCTAGACATTTAGTTAATCATGGAAACTCTTCACAGGTGGAACAATCTTTTCTGTGTTTATGCCTACATAAAATGAGACACCAATTTTGTTTGGAGTGCAAGTACTGTTGTAATACTAATCATAAAACATATGATTCTTTGTATCTACTCCTAGCTACAGTAAATTGCAAGAAATGTTTTGGTGATAGGGCTATCACACATGAGATTATATGAGTGATTAATAAAAGGAGTTAGTCCTTCTCTAAAAGACAATATGGTTTGATCAACAAGGGATATTCTATTTCATATTTGATCTACCTATATTTTGATTTTAAAATTTTAGGATGAACTCTTTTTCCATTAAAACAACAGATTCAGTTATAGCTGATTGCTCTTTGAGGGGTGCTTTGAAAACTAATGTTATATTAAAGAACAAGAGAATTCACAACTTGTGAGTACAACCAGTGTCTTGAGTCCAATTTGATATCTTCATAGCTAAATTCAAAATAGACTAGAGATCTGAATTAACTTACTCAGCCACAGATTCATTGTGCAACCTTGAGCACTCAGCCTCACTGGACTTTCTTCATTGATGCAAAGAGCCCATAAATATAGATGTCTGATCAGACACAAATTTCCTTAGATAAAAAAAACTATAAGGACTGTATGAAATGGTAGACCTAGATTTTTTTCTGAGAAAATAGGTGTATCCAGAATGCTTCCTCACTTTACATGTTCTCAGTTGCCAGAGTGACTTTTGATTCAATCAAAATGGTTCTTCTGGAAACTGGGAGCCATGAAGGAGTGTACAAACTTCATTTACCATCTTGATTTCACCTTCAGGTTCTGCACAGTTCAGTCAGACTTTAGAAACCCAGGCATGTCAAAATTCTGGATAGTGAAAAAGTACTCATTATTCTAAGTTAGATAACATTCTAAATGTTGTTACACTAAACACTTCCAGTGATGTGTTTTGATCAGGAGACTGTTCCGTCACTTTTACTTCAATAATTGTTATGAATTATAGCACAGTTAAACACATTACTGCTCTCCTCAAATCACTGGGTAAATTATGTGCAGTACTAAAGCTTGTGTTTGTCCTTGGAAAACGCTAGCCTCCATCAGTCTGTCATTTCAGAGTGCAAATTGAAGCTTGTGATAGAACCAGGCCTTCTCTTACCTAATTCAATTCATTTACTATGTTAAGAAAAACAGTTCTTGTATTTTCACTTGTTTAGAAGGCTCCGATATAAATGATATTCAAATCAGTTCCTTGACATAGGAGAGATATATTACTCTGAGCAAATGAAAATGAAGCAAAATTGAACATCTGTGCATTTTTCAATTCCAAAATATCACTTTACACTACATCTTACTTTATCCCAAAATTACATGTACTCATGGGCCTAATTCTTTGTAATTCCAGAACAATCCAGCGAAATTTCAAAAAAGAAAAATGTTCATGTCTGATAAAGAAAACAGTAACTCTGTTGCTTTGCCTCTATTATGTGATCATTATTTATAAAGTATGCTATTGTTTATTGACATAGTTTTATTTTAAAATACAAGGAACCAGCCAGCAGGTCGAGGAAAGTGATCCCTCCCCTCTCCTCTGCACTGGTGAGACCACACCTGGAATGCTGGGTCCAGTCCCACGTTCCATCATACAAGAGAGATAAGGACCTGCTGAAGCAAGTCCCCCAAAGGGCTAAGAAGATGATTAAGGGAGTGGAGCATCCCACGTGAGAGAAAAAGCTGAGAGAGCTGGGACTCTTCAGCCTGGAGAAGAGAAGACTCAAGGGGGATCTTATCAATGTGTTTAAATGTCTAAAGGGAGGATGTTAAGAGGATGAGGCCAGACTATTTGCAGCAGTACTCAGAGATAAGACAAGAGGCAATGTGCGCAAACTGAAACACAGAAAGTTCCACCTGAATCTAAGCAAAATCTTTTTTTTTTACTGAGAAGGTGACTGAGCACTGGACCAGGTTGCCCAGAGAGGTTGTGGTGTCTCCATCCTTGGAGATAATCAAAAATGGTGTGAACAGGGTCCAGGGCAACATGCTCTAGGTGACCCTTCTTGAGCAGGGAGGTTGGACTAGATATCTCCAGAGGTCCCTTCCAACCTGAACCATTCTGTGATTCATGACATGCTCATAAAATTAAAAGATGATTAAAATTCAAGATTAAAAGGTCTTGAACATCATTAAATATATCTGGAGTGAGGCAAAACATGGCACACGGCCATGTTCTCATTCCCCAGGGCCAAAAAAACTAGACAAAGCAAAGACATTTTATAGGGTAGAGAGCCTTCAGCAATCTAGTTTTACATGGCTCCCAAATGCAGAAAATGTTAGGAGGCTCAATATATGACATGTAATATGTTATGTAAAGTTCTATGTGCATATATATGTAATACATCTGGTCTGATATAAAGACCTTTACATACATTCAGTCATGTCACATTTACACTACTAAGAGGCTTCTGAAAATATAAGATCAAACTGAACAGAAGAAATTGGTATCTAGTTTATACGGAATAGGCTTCCCAAAATTAAATTTAATTGAAATACACATCTTTTGCATTTCATATCTTGACATCTTAGCTTCATAGTCACAAACATAGTACAAAGAATAGCAGAACAGGCTCCTATTTTTATTTTGTTTAAATAGAGCTGAATTTAAAATCTAAGGTAGCAAATCTATTCATCCATACAGAATCATAGAATCATAACATCATTGAACAATTCAGAGTGGAAGGGACCTCAGGTCTCTAGTTCAACCTCCTGCTCAAAGCAGAGTCAGATTGGAGATCAGATCAGGTTGCTCAGAATTGTATCCGCTCAGGTGTTGAAAATCTCTAAGGATGGAGACTACAGAGCCTCTCTGGGCAACCTGTTCTACTGCTTGACTGTCCTCATGGTGAAAAAGTATTTACCAAATACGAACCTCTCTTGTTTCAATTTATCCCTGTTGTTTCTTGTCCTCCCACCATGAACCACCAAACAGCCTGGCTGTTAATATCTTGTAGACATGGGGAGATGGGGGGCAGGTGAGGGGTGATTTGAAGCCCTTGAAGCCATCTCATCTCCAGACCGAACAAATCCAGCTCACTAAGCTTCTTCTTACAGGGCACGTGCTCCAGCCTGACCATCTTGGTGACCGTCTGCTGAACTTCCTCCGTTTATTGACATCTTTCCTGTATTGGGAGGCCCCAAACTAGGATGTGGTCTCTTGAGTCTCAAGCAAAGGGAGACAATGATCCCTTGATCTGTGGTCCTGTAAATAAATCCCAGAATGCTGCTGGCCTTCTTTGCTGTCAGAACATACCGCTGGCTCATGTTCAGCTTTTAATGGATTAAAGTACATGTATTCACATATGTCAGCCTGATATTCTTCTTATGCATCCCAAAATGTTCATGCAAATACAAAAACAAGTATGCACACATAGGTTTTAAGGTACGGATCTCTATCTTTATGATTAAAATAAATATGATTTGGTTAAATCAGTGTCCATCTACACCTCCGTGGTTACAGTTGCAGATGAAGGATGGCTTTGTTGACCTTCATTTTTGACCTCTGAATGTACGATCACACACTTTTAACTCAATCCAGTGGTAACTTATCAAAGATTATCTTTGTTGCTCTGGATTCGTACTTTAAATACAAGTGGTCAGATTCCCTTTTGGCATAGTTTCAATGAAATCAGCTGTAGGTTTGGACTTGAGGAATTTCTGTTCACATGTGTAAGAGCAGGAGACATTTCTGAATAGCTCAATACTCATACTACCGCAAAAAAAAAAAATCAAAATGAAACTGTTGTGATCATGCCTGTGTAGTCCGTAGACAATGTTATTGATGCTAATAGGAAAAAATAAACAAGGAAGTGAAGATGAGAATAATAGGAAGAGAATGTTGGGTAAGAATAAGACAAGTATTCAAGCGCTGTGTTTATACACAGGCCATATGGTGTGGCCATAAACAGTGTGAGCTTACTTTACCAGCATTATGCATTTTTTAACCTCCCTTCCAGAAAACTCCTGCCTGCCAAATGTTTTTCTTGTCTCTAATACTGCAGATTCCCCAGACATGAAGCCTGCATGCTTATATACACCAAAATAAGATTCCGTAGACAGATTTTTCGTAACTATATCCACCTTCTATTAGTAGAATCAGGAATAGATGGATTGTCTTAAAAATGTCCTTTGCTATGTTCTTCTCTTTTTTTTTTTTTAATAAAATCTATACATTAACTGAACTCTAATGTGTAATGAATACTAAAGGCATGATTTTTCAGGCAAAAAAATTGCAATTACAGTAAAATCATTGCCAGACCTGACGTTTGCTGTGGAATACAATGTCAGGGATTCATTAAGATTTTTGTCTAATATTACAATACCTATCGGTTTTAAAATCCATAGCCGGCTATTTGGCAGCCTATTTTGATCTGTAGACTTTTGTTGCTAATTTGTTTTAGTGGCTTCTGAAGACTCAAGAACTGCAGGAGCATACTTTTAGGAACAAATTACATGGCATCTCAGTCACCATGCTGATAAATACATAGATAATGAAATATCAAGTATTCTTAATGTAGCAAGGATCTGGCTTTAATTCCATCATCTAATATACTATTTTGTCATTAGTTCATCTTTTACAACTCATTTTAGAAGTGTGTATGTTGATACTTTGTAAAATGAACATAATAATCCAAAATATTTCTTTTTCTATTGGCCTGCTTGTATTTTTTCCAAGAAGAATCTTAAGTGCACTATAGAGTTTGTAAGATTTTCCTTTTTAAATGACAGCTCTCATATAAATCTGTCTAATTCCAGTTGAGTCAATGACTGCTATGCCAGTTTGTACTAAATAAGGGCCTGCTGCAAAAATATGCTTTTTAGATTGCCAGAGGTCTTATGCTTCATTTACTGTACTCATCCCTAGTGAGAATGAGAGGTTAGTTCTAGTGGAGTGTCATATTACTACTGTTTCTCTATAGAGAGGTTGAACAGATGTCTTCATCCCAGGTTCTGTAGCTCTACAGTTGAAGATGCCATGACAATTGGGTAGTAAGTCAGCAGTTTTTTGTGCTAGGAAGCAAATTTACAGAGTCTAGTGAAGCTGTAGGCAGCCCAAATCCACACAAATCAAAGCCAATATAGAATTAAACTCCTGCTGAACAGGCTTGGTACTTACATGCCCAGATCACTTCTATTCAGTCTTCTGAGAATAACCAGCAAACTAATTAGGGACTTCAATAAGAGTAAGAACAATCTGTGAATACTATTAGGATCTCCGCAATAGCATCTGTATCATTTTGTCCTGTCCCCTTCTTTCCACTTTAGCTCCTGTCTCATTTGTTTCTAAATGAACAGCACATTGTTTGAAGGATTATTTTATCATCTGTTTCCAGGAAAGTTTCTGAATTTTACATTACTTTTTATTCTTGTAAGCAAGTATGGACCTGAAGCCTGAGTAACTCCTTTCCCTTTACATTTTAACCACTAAACTGACTTCAAGGGAATTTTGTCAGAAAATTTAGATACTTGAATAACTTGAAGACATTACAGAGGTTATTCAGATATTTGTATTTCTTTGTATTTTAAATTATTTTTAAATATTGCACTTTTTAATACAGAGACCTAAGTCTAAACTGCATTTCAAAAGCCAGACTTCTATTTCAAATATTGTCCTTTTTGCCTAGTAGTGCAAAGGTATACTTTATTTTCAAGTGTGAATTCTTTTAAGTGGAAGCTTTGTATCATTATTACTGCATGCTAAGAACATCCAAAACAGGTTAGCATAAAGTGCTGGTATGCTCTAAAGACATAGTAATTCCTTCATTAAAACAAGCTCCAAGATATTTACAATACTCAGGGGCCGTTCTGCACAATTTTTGTTCTGCAGCAACTATTGTATATGAAAGACATCTTTCATCCCCTTTTTCCCATCAAAAATGAGGAGCCAAATCCCATTTATCCGCCAATGAAATTACAGGAAGATGTAAATGATATCCTCATTTCCAGCAAAAAGAATTTTACTTCTTATAATTTCAACAGCTCTTTCTCTTTTTGACTGTGCTCAGGAGTTGTTCACTAAAATGCTAATTGTTGATAAGTCTCTGCTGATCTACACTACAGTTCCTGGGATTATATGCAGAAATAACTCACAAAACATCTGGAGCTGGCAATAATATAAATCTATTTGTCCTAACAGATATTGTCACAACCTGTAACTATGCAACAGAATAAGCTGTGTCAGTTTCTCACCACAAGTCCTCGTTTATATTTTTAGATTTTTTTTAGAAGACAGGAAAGGTGTGGTCAAAACTGATCAAACAGCATTTTGCAGAAAAGAATGCACACATCTGCAAAATGAATTCTTAGTCAATGTGTGTTTTCTCTATTTTCTTCAGCGTCAGTGCTCAGTACTAAAGAAACCGTTAAGGCTCTTGCATTCTTAGTTTCTTGACTTTGTTTGCTTATCAACATCCTGTGTGGTCAAGTTTTCATCTTGTTCCCTGCCCATATACAAAGAATTCTCTTTCCCCTCCTCTATTCTGTCCTTGGGGAGGGCTGTAACTCAGGGAAGTTATGTCTGATGTTCTAGACTACAGATCTCACTAAAAACAAAAATTTATACGAGGCTGAATGTGATTCATTGTATATTGCTGTAGACAAAACCATGCTGAATGGGACCACTCAAAACCATAATTCTGCATATTAGATCAAGTCTCTTTTTTTGTCATAACTTTTATTATGATAGTAAAATCATGCCAGAAAAGAGGAACATCCTCCCCAGTATAGATCAATTAAAAAGAATTTACGTCAGTCAAATGTAACTGCTATAAAGATATTTTTCATAATCTCTTGACTCTATCAGTTCTTTCTGATCACTGTTTTCTCTCAAATCTCAACCAAATTATATGATCTCTTTGGCAATGTGCACAATAATCAAAACTCCCATTGCCATCCCAATACATGGCTTAGGGGGCATTTCTGAGAGCAGGGAAATATGCAAACAATTAATAAGACAGTAAATCCCCAGGACTATGACAGGAGAATAAGTCCTGGCTACAAGATTTGAAAGATTTTCAGATTTATTTGTTTTTACCAGACCTATCTTTACTTTACTTGCCAATGCAAAGCAATGTAAATCTACCTTATTCAACCAGCTTTGTATATATTGTTAAAGCATATTGGTAAAATTGGCTTTCTACATTAATTTCCGTATCTCACTGCTGTGAAAGTGTCACAATTCACCCTGCACACATAGCAAAATGATTTTACTGATTTTTATTTTGTTTGCTTTTCACTCAGCTGAAAAGAAACTAGAACTCCATTAACACTGAAACACTATTTTCAGATTGATTCCTGCCCTGTCATTGCATGGATATGAATGCTGCTATCTGACATTTCAGGAAAGCATGAGAATAAGAAAAGCTGAGCTGCTGAGTCTGCATGTTACACAGTCAGAGAGGTAAAAGTTCACCAAAGAATTATTTAACCTGAGAAAATAATGAAGATACCTCCCAGAACTCTTAAATAAAATGAAAAAAAAAAGACACAATCAGTGAACCCACAGCCCAGTTCTAACTAGCAAAAAACTGAAGCACAAAAGGATGAACAGACAAAACAAATCTATTGGTTCAGTGTAGAAAACCCCAGCTCTCACCCTGCCTTTCCCTTCCACTCACGCACAGCCATCAAGAGGAGGAAATAGCAGTAGTGCTCTTCAGGGCATTAACTATATCGGTTATTTAGTCCAGTGGTAACTGTAATCAAACAATCAATTTCCTCTTTATTTGGATGCCTGGATTGCTAAGCCTCTAGTTCAGGTTAATTCATTTATTGCCCATTTTTCCTGACACAGAAAATCTAGGTTTCATTAGCGCTATCCTCTGCCTTTCACTTCATTTTCTCACATCTGTTTACTGACATTATTGGCATTCAAATGGTAGACTCCTTTTAGCAGTGATAAACAGATTTAGTTCTGGTGATGGATCCTAAAGTACAATCTTTATGCAAAGACATTGGGAACCTTTTGATACCATGGAGTACCTGTTCACCTCCTAGAATAAACTCAGTGCAAGAAAGAGCAGGCATAGCACAGCTTCACACAGTGGGAGTCACACCCATTTACTTCGAACTTGAACTTGGCAGCAGTGTGCAGTTTAAGAATCCATTTTACAACTCCTCATTACCTCTTTGATTTTTATGTATGGGTATAAAAGATATAATGGAAAAAATTCACTCATGGAAAATTATGAAATAATTGCCTCATGCCAAAGCCTGTCATTATTACGATAAACAAAATGAGCTGAAGATAGTAACTCACCTTTACTCTTTGTTTGAGATATTAATATTCCATAAGCATTCCTTTCTTTGGAAAACATTATTTATGATTGCTTCCAATTCACTGCTAATCTATGCCTGTTTACATCAGAATAACTCCACTGACTTCAAGGCTGTTTTTCCAGCTTGCATCAGTGCAAGCTTGGATTCATTTTCTTTAAATTATGTTAATGCCTACCTATTCTTTGCAGCTAGATATAAGCAGATTATTGCATGGACTTTGCTTGCAAAATAAATCTATTCACAGCAGCAATCTAGGCCATCAACTTTAATCCAACTAATTTCTGCATGAAGCCTATAACTACTACTTGAACTACGGTATCTCTATGAAAATCAGTCTTTATTTTAAGAGTTGAATACAGAATTGTTTTGGTTTCATCCTAACACTGCCCCATCCTCTCAATCCTGTGTGTTAGTCAGGATGACTTAAACCTGGGCTGATGCGGCCAAGTACAAATGTTAACATTGTATCACATCTGCTGTCTCTTGAATTGCTGACTTTGTAGATATCTTGAACTTTTCATTCCCATGAACTTGCAGGGTACTGATATTATGGACAAGTGAAAATGCTGATTTAATTTTCTCTCTTGTGATTTTATTATAAGAAACATGGGGAAGTAATATGTATGTAGCCCCACCCCCTTCCGCTGTACCCCAGATGAAATCTAGTCATCTTATAAGTGACTACTGGTTGTGCAGTTGTGCAACTCCTGTACTTTCATCAACAGTGCAGCAATAGCTAACAGCAGTCTTATTTTACTTACAGTGTTGTAAAGACCACAAGGAAGGACCTGGCCCTGATTTGGGAACCAAACACACAAGCAGGGTTTTGCTTATCTTCACAGTACTTTAAAATCTTACTTCAAAACATTTTTTTTTTTTGATGTTTCCTCTCAGCATTCACTCTGTCTCTCCCTAAACTTTGAGAAAAATATAATTTGCTAATTTGATGAAAATAGTAAAATCAAAATGAAAGGACTATATACAAAAGCGATTTTTTCATTTAAATCACTAGAATATATTTCACTGGAAAACAGTCAATACAAACAACCAGAATGAGATGGAATCAGTTTCAAATGTTTATCTCCTTAAAGTTTACTACTCACACTCTACTTTGTTGACCACAGTTAAAGTGATCTATATGCAGATTATTTATTAGACTACGACTGATTCAGTTGAAAGCATCCTCCAAGATAAATGGACTCAGAAATCTGATATCACAAAAAATATGGCTTCTAAGCACCATTCACAACACCTATTTATATACAGATTGTTCTAATACACACCGAAAAACACTTGTCGCACATTAGTAAGTGAAGTTGTTACAAACTCTTTACTTCAACCCTATGTGCAAAAAACCTACCTTGTTTAAAACCTAGAGGAAGCTGCACGCAGTGTAAACAAAGATGATGTTTAAGTATTAATATTTAATGAAAATGTAAAACCTGCCAAGCCAAGTCTCAGATCAATGTATTTTTTCCAGCTAAAAAGGGGTTGCTATTCAGGTGCTGAGTAGCAAGTCTCAGATCTCAATCTTGTTCTTTTTGGCTTCACAAACAGAGGGAAAAAGGCACACTGAAGTTTTCTTCCATTATCAGAATAGGCAAAAGAGAGAGTAAAATCAGTACTGCCCAGTGACTTTAAATATAAATATCATGACATGATTAATTACATAACTCAGATTCAAAGAAAAGGAAAGAAAACTACAGATAAGCTAGATAACTGAAGAGACGGAGATTCTTAAAAAAAAGGTCTGGTAGAACTCGAAAACTTCAAGTGACTGTGTCTTTACACTCAGCTTTGACTTCTTTCTCTGTTTCTTTTATCCTTCTCCCTCTTTCAGCTTTGTACATTCTTTAATGTTGCTTCCTATGTTTGGAAGCCTCCCACTCATTGTCAGCCAAGTGTCCTTCTTTGCTTTCAAGACTGTATTTAAAACCTGCTACCTCACTGCACTTTTACTAACCTACGTAGTTTTTGCTCATGCCTTCTCTTTACTGAAACCTTTTCATGTTTTGTGTTGTGTGTAGCTCACCTCTGGAAGGTCCTCAAGATAGGAACTACGTTTTGTTTCTTTTTTTTTTCAAAGCATTTAAGAACAAACTGGTTATTCTAACTTCAATCTTCTAAGGTGCTTGAAGATTTCTTGTAGGAGCATTCTGCTACTCAGAGTACCCTCCTGAAATATAAGACTATGTCAATAATGGAAGAAGAGAAGTAAGTTGGTGCAAATTTTGGCAGGTACAACATTCATTCAGCCAGACTAACAACTGGCAACCTTCTTCCCGCTTACCTCCCCTCACTTTCCCTACGGTCCAGTATTCTGTTTTCCAACAAGTCTGTCCCAAGATGGGCAAGCTGCAAGCAGCTACCCTTTGGTCTTAGTAAAGGTTTTATACAGGTTGTAAAAGAGATGCTATTTGCTCTTTCCACACTCTAGTCTTTCTTCTACAACCATGTAAGGAGAGCAAGATCTGCCTCCTTCTCCTCCTCCTTTCTTGTAAAAATATGAAGTATTTTTACAAAACAACTGAGACATGTTGCCAGAAATTAAATACTGCTCTAGTATCCCACAAAGCATGTTTATAACTTTTTTGTTTTCAATCATCAAACTAAATCTAATCAGAACACAAAAATACACAGAATATAAGAAACAGTGACACAATATTCAGTGGTCTGGGGACTTAGCAATAAATAAAATTTAAAAAGGAGGAAAAAGACAAAATTACAGTACTTTGAACTTGGCAGAGTAGTAATATAAAACATCCGTGACAAATAATTTCTGTGTAGACTAAACCTCCATTTTTAAGAATGTCACCCTCAAATCTGAAAGAGAAATACCTGCTGAAATGAGTTGAGGGTTTTCCCAAGAATCTCACTTAATAACCAGGAATGAAGTCCTATCAAAGCCTTTAAAGTCTATACTATGATAATTCCATGTCAAGATATAGTTACAAATATAGCAAAATAACTTACAGGATGCTGAAAAATAAAATAACATTGATAGATATATAGGAAAAAAATGAACTATTTAAAAAAGGTTAGCCAAAACCAAAGCAAACATAGCAAAATGGACAGTCAGAGTGCCTCCAAAATAGCCTAGCGCCTTCATCAAGCTTTTTGTCCCTATCAGCCTATGTTCAGCTATATTATTATTATTAGGCATAATAAAAAAAACACTGACTTTTCCAGCTGCGCTCTATATCATACTTTTTTCATATCTCTGAACCTCAAAAAGATGTTTTGCACTCTGCATTTCAATGCCTATCCAAAAATGTGTGTTACTTATAGTAGAAAGCACCATAATCTAAGCATTTACAAGAGCAAACTCTGATTTATGTCACAGACGCTAAGAATGGGACACACTGAATGCAATTAAAAGGTTATAATACAGTCATCTACAATTTAATATTGTGAAAGTGCATTCTGACTCAACTGAAGTCCAAGAAACTATATTGATATAACCTGGTTCAGTATCTAGCTTAACAATTAAGAAGAAAAGCTGATTTGTCTGGGTTTTAACTGAAAAGGAAAGTGTTATATCTGCAATTTTTGTTTTGCTTCTGTAAACAGAAGATTTGTGTTGTTACATGTATATCACAGACAGTAATTCTTCTCAGATGGTATCCTTCCTGGACCAAGATTACAAGCAAGTTTTCTCCACAGCCCACCTCATGACACTTCTTGCATTCCTGCAGAATATCTTGTACTTCTTACCATTGTCCCAGTAGCTTACAAAGCAGCTAAAATATTACTACAATTTTTAAGGTTGCATAGGCAGCTTGTAGAGTGTGGCTCATCCAGTGGCACTGAAGTGGACACTGCACTCTGGGAGCAGATTTCTGTAAAAAATCACTTATAAACTTCCAAACTACAGCAATACCTAAAATCTTGACTGAATCATCTCCCCTACTATCAGTAAAATTGGGAGACACAGTACAAACAGAGCACAGACCGCCTCTAGAATTTTAAGTAGTGTTGATTAGGGCTGCTCTAAATAGATAACACTGTTTAAAACGTTGGCAGCTTTGTTTACCCCAAGGCTTTAAATGCTGCCAGTACCCGAAAGGCTAACCAATTGTTAAGTGGTGCTGGGACAGGTTTTTAGTATTTTCCTATGCTGATGAGACTTAGATCTCTAAGTCTCACTCAAGCAACATATGCTGTCAAGTTGGGGAAGATGTAAGGGAGCCTACAGTCTTCCTTTAGATTAGACTATATCCTCTTTCAATTTTATTTTTAATGAAACAACTGACAACTTATAAACAGCACAGAAGCAAATCACCTGTCTCAAATTAGCTAGTTATACACTGAAATACTTCAAAGACAGGAATTTCTTCCTTTTCTCTTTAAAAGAACAGAAGTCCCGTTCCACTTCTGGGAAATACAGGATGAGGAAAGTCTCACATCCTTTGTGAAATGAGCTGATGAGCTAAAGAACTGAAACAGCCTAAGCAGAAGTCCTCATCAGTCACTTAACAGTCCTTATCAGACAGACAGAGAGGGTCCCAATGTGTGTTCAAGTATTCACTGAAGCTGACAGCATCTTAGATGTCATCTCACTTAGCAGAACACTGTTTCCACACAATGAGTTTTCTCTTATCTTTCACCAGGAGAGACTGCAAAAGCACAACTCAGAATATCCTGTAGGTTGATCTTCAGATTTTCACCAGGGAGATACAGGTTGAAATCCCCTCAGCCACAAAAGGAGATCGAACTTGTATGTCTCATCACATAGATAGGTGACATTTAATCATCTAGTTACTATTTAAAAGGAGATTCTTCTAGCATCACAATCTGAGTTTGAGGTAGGTTTTTCCAAGGTGGTTTTCTCTGCGAACGTGCAATGGGTTAGCTGAGCCTCCATAACCTGGAAGCCAATGCCTCATCCACGCACTCCAATAACGTTTTCAGTCCTCTGAGTCTGTTAGTGCTGCTGAGCATCCTCAGAGAGATCTGTGCACACCTAGGGATAAGTATTGGGTGATTGCCAAAAACAGTCCATGGTGTTACACTGCATACTGTTCAAAATGTCATGGGAAGTACTATAACAATTACTTAAGTTGAGGGTTTTCAAGTTATGGTCTATATAGTTTGTATATGTTGTCACAGTATTTTCAATAGGTACCAACGAAAAACCTACTGATAGTCAGCTTAAATCAGCTGTACAGGACCTATACTGCCAATGGAGCTAAGAACACAGAGGCTGAACACCATTCAGAGATGTGAATGGTGAATGGTTCCCTGGATCACGGACTGGAGATTTGTGAAATTCAGAAATCCATATGAAAGAAATTCTGACTGTAAATGCTCTCACTGTGCAAAGATAAATGACTGTCTTCTCAAAACAACTTTTTTAACCTGATCACTGAAGAGATTGTCACCAGAAATAGAAACAGCCACAAAATTTCTAAGCACAAATAAATTAACCAGTGACACAGTCACCCAATTCAACCCAAGTCACCCAACAAAAACCTGTTTGCATATTAAGACCTGTATATTAAGACTAGTTTTAAAAATAGTTTGCTCTGTCAGAAAAGACTGCTAACAGATTAGAAGCACTTTCCGCAAAGTGGATAGGTCCTGCCCATTCATTTTGTCAGCCACAAAACCTTCTGTAGAATGGCAAAGGCTTCATGCTGACCTTACATCACCTAGAAATTTCCTTTAAGTGAGGTTTCATTTTCTTTGTGCTTCTAGACTGGACATATTCAGTGATCTCAGCTATTGCGTTCATTCTAATTTAAAGTTGTAAATAAGGAATATGTTCTGCCCCTCCAATCTGTTCTTTCAGTCAAACTTCTATCTGGAAGTTCTTTCTTAACTTTCTTCTTCAGGATCAAAATTTTAGGGCTTTTCTATTTTCTTAGCAGTAAACAAATATATTGCAAATATTCAACTTCAAGTGGTACTCATCTGAAAGTAAAGTCTTGCTACATAGATGGACTTAATATTCAAAGAAAAATACACTGATCATTTGCATTCTTTTTTTATCAGTATGACAAGTGGTCATCATTTTGTTACTGCATGTCCCATTTTACATCCTAATCTATTTCTTACAGAAACTCATGTTCAAAAGTGCACTAGATTTGCTTTACCATCATATGACTGGAGGAAGCTATTAAGTCTCAGTATATTGGCTCTGACCCCCTAAAGACTTTGTTCATGTTTAAATGTTTACATATTTGAATTGCAATAGTTTCTTTAACTTTCTGTAAATCATTTCTTCAGGCATTTAAACTGCTTACATATTTCTTCCTGGGAGTGCTTCACAAGCAGACATACAGGAGCAGGTCCTTGGCAAAGAAGATGCCCCAAGAACACAACCTGTATTGCTCACCAGTGTAACATCTAATAAAAAACTCACTTTTGTATACACTCACATAAATGTGAGGAGATTCAGTTACCGACTCCCATGTTAAGTCCTTCACCATCTGAACAGAATCCAAGCACTACTTTTCAATCTGAGGGTTACTCAAAATACAGACAGAATATAGACTAAATATCTAACATTTCTCCTAAGAATCAAACACAGAATCCAGCTATGCCTAATTAGGGTCCAGTTCCAACTACTAGCATAATTTAGACATACCCTTTCTCAGAAAGAAATATGCAATAAATATCAGTAACTGCACTGCTGCATGATCTTTTCTAAATACACATTTGTATTTACTTCAAAAGGTAAATACAGACAGTCGGAGGTTGTTTCATAAGCAGCAGATCTAAATAATAGGACTCCTAAACCTGTTCATCTTGGAAGACCCTAGGGTCCAGCAGTCAGCAAGAAGATGGGAATATTTCCTCTTCCTTCAAACTTTTCATGCAGACAATTTCCTCAATTAGACTGCCCGACACAAAAAAGTAGACATATTTACTTTAGTTCTTCCCCTTTCAAGCCTTCTAGTCTGTTGGGAAAGATGACAACAAAACCCTGCTGGACAATTTGACTGACCAAATGATTTGTATGGTCCTACTTCAAAAAAGCTAACTCCTCCATCAATAACTATGTTATTTCAGTTAACTAAATCAACAACTCTTTGCAGACTATTTCATTGAAATTTTAATTCAACAAAAAAGTGAAAAGTCATTGGAAAACAAAGTATAGTTTTACAGACAAAGCAGAGTTGCAGTCCACAGCCAACTCGTATATGCACCTTATAACATCAAATGATATCCATCAGCTATACATAGCTAAAATACCTAAATCATCACAGAGATGTGCTCTTATATTTCTACTTGGAAAATAAGTTCACAAAAAAGACAGGTATGACTATTGCAACAGAAAACTGAGATACCAAAGGCAAGTTCATAAGCTTAGGGACAAAGTAAGCAGCATATACCGTATGGTGACAGTTCTTGCAAAGGAGATTACTTGTACAATTTAACCATTCTATTGTGCCTTGCAGATGAACTGCCAATCAATTTTGCTTTCTTGCAATATTGCAGGCAAGGCAAAAGAAGACACAGCTTTCTTGCTATAGCAAAGAATGTATGCATCTGAGCTGCTTGCTCTTTTCATAGAGAACTGATCTTAGCATTGCTATCAAATAACAACGATGTAGAAGAATTTGGGAAGTGGAAGCTACCAGGCAGAAGTGTAGCCCACTTTGCTTTGTAATCCCTGTATCTAGTTCAGTAAAAATACATCCGTTCAGAACAGGTTTAAAAAAGCAGACTGGGAAATGTAAAGGTATCCTATTCAAGAATAAGGAACACAGAATACATCACATTATCTTCCAGATGAAAAATAAAATGGCTTTTTCTGCCATGCTATCAATAAAAAATTGTCCAATTCTGTAAAGTTATTTCTGAAGTTATTTTTAGTGAATTGTGGTGAGAAATACTTTTCATTGTTTCCATGGAAATTTCCCCACTAAACTCCTGTCTTGTTTACCTTTATATAGAAGAACAATTCTTTCAATGTCTAGTTATATAGTTACAGTGAATTCAGATATCTCACTGAAATTCCTAGTGGTTCTGTGGAACTGGAAGGGGAAAAGGGGAGGAAGGGAGAAGAATGGGAGGGGAGATGACTTCTCCTTTTGAGTACCTCTTATTAAGTTCCAAATCTCTTCTCCAATCTCCTTGAAAGAAAAAAAAGAAAGTATAGGAAAAGCAAGCTCAGGAAAAGAGCTGCAGATTGTCTATCCTCTTCCAGAAAGACCACAAGTGCTATACACCATAGGAAAGCAATAGACCCTTATGAACCCGCTTAGCTCCTTAAAGAAATGTGCAGGCCCAGGAACAGTGACAAATAGAAAAGGGAAGCTCTTTCCATTTGCTAAGGATCAGTTTCCATGAAGTTTCACATTTTAGGAGAGGTTTTGTAGGTCTTCATGTCATGTTGACAGAGGAAGAGAAATAGAGATGACACTTAAGAAATGTGCAGGTGTCACTAACTAAGCTTTTTTTCCCTCTGTTAAACCAATGCATAGGGAATAACCCAGTTGGAACTAAAAAGTGAGCAAGTTGGCAGTGGGTGGGGACAACACTGAATTAAGTAAACAAAGAGACTCTGAGATTCAACAAAATGCAGAAATAAAAAGCAAAGTCTTAAAGACAGAAAAGTCACAGAACTAACAAGATATATTAAACAGTTCTTTACATAAAGGCTAGTTAGTACCTGTTCCTCTCTAATCTGGTTTTGTTTACCAAGACTGAAATGCTGCATGTTGACAATTGCCTAAGACTATTCCAATAGGTGGGAGAGGAAAACTCCTGAATTATATAGGAAGCATCCTAAAAGCTGGTGTGCACTAGGATAAAAGAGGCGATGGGTGTGTTTCTTACTAGCTATGAAGCCCTGCATGTTCATGCCTATATGGTAGAGCCTTGATGCCCTGTATACAGTGAGCAATGAGACTGTCTTGTGCGTTTGAAATGCTGGGGTGAGGAGTAATAGTTTTGGCTAGGAACATTTTAAATTTCTTAGAATACAGAGTTGTTACACAGAGTAAACAACTGTATCACATCAGGGATATATCAGCTATAAACAGATATATTTCCACACCTCACTAGCTGCAAGTTGTTAATATTTTGCATTTTAAAGTGCTTGAATGGTTCGGATATACTTTCAGATTTTTTTTTTACCTGAGGCCACCCAACAGATCACCAGATGACACTTAATTTAGAAAGTGACCTAAAAGTGTTTCAGTAAGACATATTAAAATCTTGGCAGTTTAGTAAAATCACTAAAAAAGTATTGATTTTTCTAAATTAGCAAAGAAATGAAGCAATAAATGAAATGAAACAGAGACGATATATCACAAAACAAGTAACTTGAGAAGTGTTATTTTAATTGGAAGTAGACTTTTGTAAGTAAATAGTAACTGCTCTATATTTAATATAAGCAATACAGTCTCATGAATGAGATTTTCTTTTTTTGCTCTATCTTTCTTAAATATTCGATAAAAAGCAAGGAGACTATTGTTTGTGTGGAAATTATGAGGTGTGCTGATTAATTAAGCATATAATAACGAGGTAATGAATTCTCAGTATGCTGACAGAAAGTTGGATGTCTGAAAAAAAACATTGCAGAGATGTGGTTATGAGTTTTCCCTTCATTTTTTTCTTTCATTTATTCTTTTTCTATGATAACTGAACATATGTGGATTATTTTAAGTGTGGGAGTGACAGTGTGGATGTCTAATTAATTGCCCTAGAAAATAAAAAATGTTTCTGCCTTACTCATAAAGACCATTTGGCTGAAGCGCTGTCTTACAAAGCTGGATGTAATATGGAGCATGCTATGTAAAAACTGAATGAAAGGTATAAAAAACTTAGTTAAGAAAATGGCTTAGCCATTATCCAGGATTTTAAGCTGGAGCAGGTAAACTGTGCTTCTGCAAGTATGATATTGCTTATCAGCTACAGAAGAACAAAGAATATGGATAGGTACAGGTAAAGAGTGAAGAATTCATAAATAAACCAACTGGTATGATGAGACAGACATATAGGCAAGTTTTCCTTCTGACCTGTAGCAGAGGAAGTTTTCAGTAAAGACAAGGTTCTAGCAAAATGTGGACTGTTCCTCTCATTTGCCTCAGATATTTGACTCACATTTCTAAGATTTTGGGCTTTATGCTTTAGGTCTGGCCTTATTCTTCCTTATCACCAATTTCCCAATAGCATAAAAAAAAATCTGTCAGATAATGTTTTGGAAAGCATTTCCTGCAAGGATTTCAGTTTCATGTTTCCTACAGTTTATGAGCATTTTCTGAAGAGATGCTAATCATAGCTATCGTTACCATTTTATGTGAATCCCCTCTTCTAAGGGAAATACTCTCAAAAATATTAAAGAATATTCACTTGAGAGAAAGGTGTTTTATGCATAAGGCAGTGCCAACAACAATAAATCAGAAAAGAGTGTGTCTGAAAAATACATTCAAAATATACACAGGTCTCTCTGTGCCAGATAGATTGTAATAGTGACTTAAAAACTCAGTTGCCGCACAGCTTTTCAGACTATTATATAAGTGATGCAGGATTACAGATTTGATGATTAGACACTATATTACAGAAAGGATTCTTGAAAAGTGATATGTAGTAACAGACCATGCAACATATTTTATAAATTGGGTATGATTAAAGAAAGATAACCATAGATATTGTTACATTCACAAAATCAACAAATGTGTTTCTCATTTTACTTTTAGAAACTTGATTTATTCTCCTTTTAGCTCTCTCATAGCTATCCTACAGAGGCATAACCCTCAGAGATTTACACTGGCTATGAAAGACTATTTATTTCCCCATTCAAATCCTTAAAGGGAACGCTATTTTTAATTCTGGTGTTCTTCTTTTCCAAAGGCCATCACCCAACAAATCAAATGTCTTGAAGCTTGTAAGCCTAATAGCAAACATCTAGAGTTTGGGAAAACATAGAAGTGTGTATTAAATAAGAAGATAAAAGAGTGTGATGAAAATGCAAATATTTTTACCTAAGAAGTGGCAGCAATTCAGTGGTCCAAAAGAAAAAAAAGATATAACATATCACGGAAACCTTTTGTATGGATAAAGCAAACTGTTTGACTGCAAGGTATTACTATCATTAAATAGGGAGTAGCAATTATATTATATCAAACTATTTTCATAAAAACGTGTCCCTGTTATTATCTTGTAAAATGAAATTCAATGAATAATATATGAAACTTGGAGTGTTCTAAAGTATAACTAATATCTGTTCATAGATTAAGTTTTATCTTTAAAAATAAGAATTGTAAATCTTTACTAGAATCATAGAATCATAGAATCAATAAGGTTGGAAGGGACCTCAAGAAAGCTTACTAAGAAAGCTAGTTTTAAAAACTAGAGTACAAAATGATCTTACATATTGTTGATCCATATTTTCTCCCATTTTAACATGTTTTTCTAAAAGGAATATAAATCCCATTGTTAGGAGAAATATT
Organism: Rhea pennata; assembly: GCF_028389875.1. Taxonomy (NCBI): domain Eukaryota; kingdom Metazoa; phylum Chordata; class Aves; order Rheiformes; family Rheidae; genus Rhea; species Rhea pennata. Next base: position 48,088,413 of record NC_084663.1, on the reverse strand, counting down.
AACTATGGAGGAAAGCAAGTACCAGAGAACAAAAGAATAAATACAGCTATCTTTCCCCAAGCTGTTCTTTAGGTTGTTAAAGGCTCGACTCTGCCATTCTTATTTTGGGTAAATAGTGCTTTATTTCTATACCTACTAAACTGGTACTACCTGGCATTTAGTGAATTAACAAGTTGCTGTATCGATAGTTCACTAGATAGGTGTCCTCTTTTTAACTATAATAAAAAGTTACCATATTTTCTTATCAGTGTACATGAACATTATTTTAGCTTGACTGAATTCTCATGAACCTCAGTATGTCTTATTCAGTTTAAACAAATATCTACTTTAACTATTGTGCTTGAGTTTGGTAATATGACACTTTCCGTTCTTCAGCGAAACTCAATTATATTCTAAACATGTTTTGGGGTTTTGAGATAAATAATAATGTATCGTATATATCATACTATAGGCACATTGCAAAAGAACAAAATGAATACTAGATATCATTAGAAATACTAGAATAGTAGAAATATTAGAAATTATTAGAATAGTAAAAACTAAAGACATTTAACATATAGCAAAATACAATAACTATTCTGAAATAGCTGTATTAATTAAATGGATCCTACAGTCATCAGCTAAATGTATGTAATCTAGAGATAACAATGCAAAAGCAAGCCAAAAATAGAGAACAAACAGGCCTTTTCAGGAAGGAAGAAGTGTATTGTATAAGAAGTATAGAGAAACTCATGAGTCACTGTTTAAAAACAAAACAAAACAAAACAAAACAGAAAATAACTCATGACTAAAGCCAAGAAGAAACAGGCCATTTCATCAATGTTTATATAGACCATAGTGTAAAAATGAAATACTTGATTTAAACACCAAAAAATATTTAAAATATAATTTAAATAAATTTTGGTTTTATTATACCCAATTGAATGAATGAAATTATGCATTTCATTGATGGTTCAAAATACAGATTAAAGGAATTGGAATACAACTGTATGCTTTTTATATGATTAATTATTTTTATTTTTCTGTACAATTAATTTTTAATTCCTGTAGATTGATATGGTAACTCTAAAGACAGCCCTAAAAAGCAGGAGATGGAAAATTGTACCATTCCATGTTTAAATATCTAAGATACTATGACTCAGAGGCACATGTTTAAGACCTATTCCTAGCATTAATAAATGTATTTCTATTTTGATAGGCCAATGTATACACAGTGGCAGCTGAGTAGGGGTGTGTGGAACCAGGACTGACTTAAACTCATTTTCTGTATCCTCCTTCCTACCACTTCTTAAAAGAGGTGAATACTAAGCAAAGCAGTTCTTCCTTTCTCCACAATAGCCACCAATAAAATCTGGGAAGGCTAAGCAAAGGAATAAAATGGATCTGCACAGTGATTTCTGTTTGAAATATTTGCTGATTCTTGTAACTCAGCTGAAAATGACATGCACTATGATGCTTTGGATTAGATACATCTTTGATGTATTTCAGGAGTGCAATAATGATGAAATACATTAAGAAAAAAAAACAAACAAACATTCCTTTCTCTCATAACAATGAAAAACAAATGCACGATTAAATTTTCAAGAGAACAAACTGGAGTTCTGGCAAATGTTTTTTAATATTGAAAATGAAAAATAATGAATATGCTGATAGAGATGCTCCCTGATACAATGCAAGCAATATATTTCCTTTTCATAAGTTCCTTTAGGAAATTTATGTCCTAATCCTCCAAAGGCATGCACAAGTTTAACTTAATCTATATTTGTGTTTCTATTTTGAGCTTGAGAAAGAGCAATAAAAAACTCTCATCTAACACAGATATTTATTACATTCACTGCTTCCCTTCACACCACTTTATTTGCTTTTGTGTACTAAACTACAAGAACAAAAATAAAGTAATAGGTGAAACACATAGGAGAAAATATGAATACTATAGTAAGCTATTAAAAAAAATATTCCCCCCACACATAAAATTTTGAAGGAAGGCTAAAACTTACCTTCATTTTTATCTATCTCAATATTACCATAGTCTTTCACCAATGAACAACCCTGCATACCAAAAGTGCTGCAAGATGGGATTGAGCAATGTTGTAGCTCTATTTGCTGGCATTCTATGTTAAAGAGAGGTATTTATCTTAGTTTTACTTGTCTGCAAAATAAATACTTCATGTAGTTTTCTGTTTAATCTAGAAAAGAGGAAAAGACAAAAAAAACTTCTCTTTATAACACTGCCTGTTTTCTGGTTTCAGCGGGCTTAACTAACTTTTTCTGGTTTCATTTCTTATGGTTTTACATCCATTGTTTTCCACTTGAGTTCTGGTTTATTTTTGGAAAAAAAAAAAAGAACAAAGTTTTTCATGGCTTCCACATAAAACTATTGGATAGGGTACTGTTAACTTTTTTTTTTTTAAATGGGTACTTCTGCTACTCTTCTTAGTAAATTAAAATTAATGGGGCTATGTATGAAGGCAGAAACAGTAATAAGGAAAAGACTATTTTATTTTAAGGAATAGGCTGGATTTTCTAATGCCAGTAGAAAATTTACAGACATTTTACTGTTAGCTTATTATTTGAAAAGTTTTATTATTTTGTGTAATACTGGTTTGGAGTTTTAGCTGTACATATTTTTTTATTATAGTTTCCTTTTAAAGCAATTCACCTTTTACGTATGTATACTTATGTATTTATTTACACACACATACATTGTATTTTTGAAGGCGATTCTTAGGACATTTTCACTGCACTCATGTAGAGCATCTTAGAATTAAATAGAACCACATAAGGCCAGAGGCAGACAAACACATAGTGATTAGAAGGGTCACAGTTTAAGTCTCTGTGTCACTGATTCTTATTTGTGAAAGTCTTTTCACCATCCACAAAATAGGCTATGGTAGTACTGTGCCAATTCCATGTTGCATCTCAAATCTTACTCTTAAGTAACTCCATGCACTACAGTCGGAATAGGATCCACACTCTCTTTACTCTTCCTGCCTGACCAGTCTAGCAAAAAAGTATATAATCTCGTAAGACTTTAGTCTGAACGGAGTCAACCAGGACCACTAACTACTAAAGTGGAATTCAAGCCACAAATCAGAACTGAATGCCTTCTAAATGTGAATATTCTTTTCCTTATAGATAGTTCCCTTGGAATCTGACATACTTCATTCATGTTGCTATTTAAGATCATGTGATTCAAGAACTATTCACCTCAGTTCAAGTTTCAGTGCTTTAATTACTAAACGCTATTAGTAGAAATTAGAGTGTGAATTAGAAAAACATTTGCACTAATTAAAAATCCCTAGCAGTGGATTGCTTTAAAAGCTGGCCCTCTTAATCTAGTGCTTTCCTATTTTTGGTTTCTTAGTGTATACTGTCCAGTTCAGTTTGAAAGAGAAGTTTGCCTCAGTTACCCATTTTTAACCTTCAAAGAGTTAGACATTTAAAACTAAACTACTCATCCTTGTTTCCCTCCTCACTTAATGAAGAAAAATAGGCAACTAGATAATCATCCTAGAGATTAACCTTGGGACGATATATTGCCTTCTGGAGGCAACAGTTTCTCAATACTGACTATAAAAGGAGCCTAGAGTTACTAGCATCAATTTAGATGTGCCCATTTTAGATGCCTATATAAGGGCAAGACAATCCCATCCTACTGACAAGACTGTCAGAGAGCAGAGGAGGAATACCACATACTAACAGCATAAACAATGCAAGCTAATCATCTGATGTATTAGTTCCATGGGATGTTCCTGCTTTCTGTTTTATTTGGCAGGAATTTTGGGAAAGGTGTTCTTGAGGAAAAAAATAAGCTAAACTGAAAAAGTGAATGAGAGAGCACATAAAAGAGAAGAGGCAAAAGGAGTTATACAAAAGAACAAAGAAGGGTGTAGAATGTGTATGGTTCAGCCTTCAGCACAAGGATGGGAAAGTCCTAACAGAAGATCTCTAGAGCATCTCGAACACCCTGCTTTGACTGTGCCTGACTCAATTCTTGTTTGTGTCCACTCTTCACTCTTCCCCACACACCACAGAGAAGTATGAACATTAGGATCCTAGTACCATTTACCTTATAAAACAAAATCCTCTCCTGTGTTATTCTTAGTCCAGAGTAGAGGACAAAGAGAGGTGATTCTAGCGATTCATTCAAGTCTGCCACACATGATGGCATAAATATGCTAGAACAGTGGTCTGCAGATAGTTCAGAACAGTAAATCATCACCAGCCCTTAAAATTTTTACAAACCACTACATATGCAGTCAAGGAAATTTCATACATTAGAAGCTTAGTAGTACATACTACTGAATACATTCCCATGGATCAACTCTGGGCCTTTTATGTTATCCTGGTAGACTATTTGCAACCTATCGTAAGAGACTCCAGTTTGAAAGCCACTGCTAGAGTTTGAGAGCTTGAAACTGAAAGACTCTGGAAACTGTAACAACAAAACAGACCTGGCTTTTTTATCACCAAACAGGGAAAATCTCAAAATATGAAGATATTTAAGATTTATATCTATATCTAAAGCTGAGTAGTTCTAAAAGTCCAGAAGATTAATTTTTAAATCCCTTTAAAGAAATCCCAAGGTATTTTTAGAAACATAGGTGTTAATTTTAGCAATTACTAAGCCTGTGCAACTCTCATTAAAGTCAGTCAGAAACAAAGATAATAAAATTGTCAATGTTTCGGCCACTGTTACGTACAAGGGTTTTTTTATGTTTTAATCCAGTTCTCTCCTAAACCAAACTGCCTTTACTGCTGCATAATATGTTACAGCCTCAAAATAACCTGCAGCAGTCCTATTACTAAATATGTCCACAACACAATATATTTAAAGTCTACTGGTTCAATACATAGTTGCCATGTTATCTAATTGACAAGAGGGAACTTAGGCAGAGGAAAATCCTATTGATCCCTCCTGCTAATACATAATAGGAATATAGTTGATACCATAAGAAGTTTTTTTAATTTTCCTCATTTTTATTAGCTAGTAATCTTACAGGAAAATCTAAATTGTATTTAAAAGATTGTTCTTACTAATCTGAATATTTATAGTTGTAGTATTACATGATAAGAGACAATTCTCCAGCTGACACTTCTTTTCATTGACCATAACCCATACTTAAGTACTCTAAGCATGCTTGAATTTATATATACGTAAGCATTTTATGTAATACCTTTTATATACTTTATACTACTGTGTACAGTAATTTATATTAACATTTTAACACTATAGATTGCATAGCCATACATTTCCATAGATACACAATTTAGATCTTGATATAAGTAATCTTCAGATCTGTAATTCCTAATCAAAAAACTATTCCTGAATAAAGCTTGCACAGCTGAGCCCAGAGTTTTAAACTCTGTGTATGTAAAATAGGTTGTTATTAATATTTAAAAAATGCTACATAAGGTAGCTGGGATTTTTTTCTTGTTATAGCTTTAATATCTTAAAAGTAGCCAATATGATTTAGAACTGCATCTGATCAACAAGGAAGACTAATAATTTATTCAAGTATGTTACTATCATTGTTTATCACTGGAATGATTAATTCTTGATTAAGGAAGTGGGAATAAGGTAGTGCATTTTTTTTCGGATACTCTTCCTTGAAGGAAATTCAGAATGGGAGCTATTAGCTCTAATGACTCTTAAATGTTCTGAAACCATCTTGAACAATCGCCAAGGGGCAGAAATGCTGATATTTACTGAAGGAACCTAAGTCTTAACTGAATCACCTATTTTCTTATCCAAAGGACTTTGAGGTAGCATCAGTAAGAGACAATTTATTGTCCCATTCAAGACAAAGAGCCAGCGCTGATGATAGAGGGGAGGGGGCTATATTTAGTCTTGTTAGTACTAATTTCTGTGAATCAGTAGTGTGATTCAGGCTGGTCAGTGAGGTTGACGCAGGCCTTAGAGAGAGAGACAGCTTGGTTATCTGTATTGGTTTATCTTTTGAAAGGGGAAAGGAGAAAAGAAAAAAACGAACAAAATATTTGTAAGTTGATCACAGAGCAGTGTATTGCAACATAAAATTTTATGAACCACATTTTCAGTCAGCATGAATTGGTATAGGCCCACAAAATCGGTGAAATCAATGTAGTTTCACAAATTAACATTAGCTGACTATATGCTCTTCAAGTTAAGACCACCAGCTTCTTCACTGAAGTGCAGCACTAAGAAGTCTCAAAAAGCAACACATCTGAAGTCACTCAAGTAGTGAAATCCAAACAAATCAATCTTTTGCATTTCATTGCCAGACTCTACATACCCTCCCCAAAAGCACTTTTGTACTTTAGTAAGTATAGTAGACATTCCCACATTTTAAATTTTGGGGTGATAGTTGTGCTACCTGACAATACATATATATACCAGAGACCAGCACAGACATGGATGATGGCTAACAGGATTTCTTGGGTGATGGGTAACAGTAGTATTATTTTGAACAAGCCCTTTTAGTGCACTGGACCTGACTGCCTCCAGGACAGCCTTTCTTGGGACTCTTGCCATCTTTTTGGAATTCAGGCATGAAGTAACGAGGCTAAACAACCATGGGGGAAGAAAGTAAAAGAGGAACACTCCAAAAATAGGGAAGTGCCACACTGAAAAAGTCACTGGAGTAGGAGTAGCTGGGTGTTCACAGTATATCATTTTAGGGTGTACTAGCACACTATTTGCAGAGTAATAGCACACATTCATTCACCAGATATTTCTCACTTTTTAAGAGGTAGACATAGTAGTACTGCCTCGTTGCATTGGCACTTGCTTTTATTTTATTTATTTCTCTTGAAAAGCCTCCCAAACATGTTATTTCCTGCTCTTTATAGCAGTGTAAAGTATGGTTATCCTACCCTGCTCTTCTTCTCGTCTCTCTCATGCCTGATCCAAGTCCTTTACAGGGTCAGATTCTCTGTAAGTTCCAGGATTTCATGCTTTGCTATTTTTTTTTCTTTGAATGTAGACTTTGTGCCATTGTTCATGAAGTATCTGTGTACTCTTTTATCTGGTCTGGGGCTGTAATAATGCTGTGCAGTGGCAGCGCCTGAAAAGAATATGAAAAAAAAGAAACAGTTGGTGAGCAGATAAAGTCCAGTGTATACTTTCAGGTGTATTTCAAATATGATACATATGAAAAAAAAAGTCATTTGTATAACAATCATTCTGTTACCAAAAATCAGTTTTCGGTAAAACTTCCTTTCTCTTGTTCCTTTCTTTATTTTACTTCTTTTTTATTTCTCACCCTCCTGACTGTGTATTATTACAGTGAAAGAATATAAAATTGAAAGAAAAAAGTAAAGGAAAAAAAAAGTTTTGTGACAGTAATGAAAATGAGTACAAAACTTAAAATATTTTAGACTATTACATATATTCATAGATGGAAAGATACACAAATCCCGAGTTCCTGAATAGTCAAGAGAAGAACTTCAAGCTGATAAAGCTGTAGATGTTTATGGATAAGCTTCTTTCCTAAGGGAGGGGTAAACTGGATTTCAGGATAAATTGGGTGAGTTTGCTTTGTTTCACAAGAGCATTGTAAAACCAAATAGGTGGATGATAGAGTGATCTGGCTAACATGACACCTACAAGACAAAAAGAGAGGTCAATTGTTTGCAAAGCCAGATTGTTTGGTCTTTTAGTCAGCATATTGAGGAATTTGTTATGATACAGGATATTGCCACATAAGACATAATCTTAATGGCATTGCAGAAAATTGTAGAGCTCCTGCCAGGAGCACAGGAGGAACAGGACTCTTGCCTAGAATGGTCTGTGAAGAGTGGGTGTGAACAGAGTAGTACTGGAGTGAAAAAGCTGACCGAGAGATATATAGCTAGTCCGTAAAAGTTTATCTATGCAAAACTGGTGAAATCTTTGGCTATTCGGTTCGTAATGTTTGCATGCAAAAATTCTCACAACTTTTCAGACTTTCTGCATGCTCTGTAGTTTCATGAAGTTTAAAAAAAGCCTTGATTACACTTATTCCTATATTGGTCCAATTTGAACAGGATTAACGCTTGTAGTATAGTCAGGAAACCAGTTTCAAAATCTAGTAAGTTTTGATTCATGCACAAACTAGGAAAAGACCTAGTTTTCTCTTCTTGGGTCAAGCCCATAATGCAAGTTTGCCGAAAGGCCCCTAGTTCATACAGAATGGTGTGGTGGTCACTCAGACCTTGACCACCTTACTCCCTGTTGACCACATATTGTAATGATCCAAATACTCAAATTCATGCTCTTTATGCTAAAATCCTCATAGTAAATATATCAAATTCTCTGCTACACATTTTCTGCCTCTGTAAAAATGTATGATACTTCTGTCATTACAGTGTTGGTCACAGAATAAGAGCAATTGTCATTGATTTGTCAGATCTGGACTTTCCAAATTGTCTCCAAACCACACTGAATTTTCCTGAAATAGTAATGTTTCCCCAAAAGTTAAATGAGATGTCTCCAGAAATAGTCATTTGTGCATTCTATTTTTGTTTGGTTTGTATGATTGATGACCTAAATTACATGAAATGTTTTCTGTTACTCAATTAGATGTCCTAACCTTTAGAATTAGGAATGCCTACTTTTTCACAAAAACTGTGAAGAATATTGTAACTAAAGGATTAATTTGAAAAGCGTTTTGAATCCGTAGAATATTTTCTAGAGCTACAAGGAATTTTTCCTTCTTATCTTCACTCAATTTGTGCTGCATGTTTTTAGGTTGTCCTGGTAAATTAGTGTAAGAACACTAAACAATAACTATTTTGTGCCTTCCCATGAAAAACATATCCACTTAACAGGCTCTACTATAATAGTATCTCACAAAAATATTTTGGTGTGTACCCCTTTTACCCCTGCTTCCTTCCTGCAAATAGAAAAAAAATCCCATTTGATAGATGAAGAACTCAAGCACAGACTAACTACCCTCCCCAAAGACAAAATGAAGCAGGTACAGACACACATCCAGACTGCAAAGCCTTGAACACATCATCTTCTTAGCTTAACCAAAGCTAATTTTGTCTGCCTGAGAGGTAGGAAATATGACAGGACTGTGCAGAACACATCTGCCACTCTTAGAAAGCTGGAAGTGCAATTTTCAAGTGCCTAAGGAAGCCTACAGTGATCAGTGCGGATGAGGGTGCCGAACTGCAGGTAGAATGTAAGAGAATTTCTTGTTTTATATGTGTTCAGATAGCTTTATATTCCCCTTCTGGGAAGAAATGCAAGAAAGAATCTCAGTAGATTAGTCTGCAGGATTTGTCTACCTATTTTGATTTTTCAATTGACCTCCAGATACGCAGAGGTAAGGTAGTATTTTTAGCAGCTTCCAAAACGGGCAGGAGCCAATTACTGCTCACAGCCTCTTTTGATTGCCTGACTTGAACAAAGAAAAAAATGTAATAGGGATACAGGTAAGAAAGAAAGAGACAATGAAGCTCAAGCAACCCATGATAATAAGGTAGTTAGGATGATTTATTTATTTGCCAGTCCTTGTGGGCTGTTTTGTACTGACTTCATTCTGTTGCTTTAACTCCCTACTCTCTGTAACATCTCAGATCTGTAACAACAGTGACACACAAGCTTCTCTGTTTCATTTCTTTTACAGCATTGGCTCTAATAGCAGTGGGATTTGAACATTAACAATGGAGAAACAGGGTATTTATGGTAGGTTAAAAGAACTTGACAGCCTGTAGCACAGCTGGACATTCATTCTAGTGAAATGGCTAACAGAGAGGCTGATAGTATGTCAAAACAGAACTCTAAAACAAAACAAAGAGAGTATAGAATTATATATGTTTTATGTAGGAGGATTTTTCATTGAAGGGAGTCATCAACTGCATTGGAAAAAGACTTGAAGGTTTTTTCCCCCCTAATCTCATTCCCAGATGTTTTATTGACTTCCAGTGTATCCTGACCACTCACTTGGGCTCAGATGTTGACATCCCTGTTAATTTTTCATTGTCCAACCTAAGAGCCCACAGGCTTGGGGCAGGAAGGTGCTGAACATGTGCAGCTTCTATATGCTTCCACTTCCTTTGCAGAAGCTGCTCATGACCCCAGAGAGGGAAGTAAGACTGCAGACGCTAAACCTGGTGATCCCACACCCCACAGCACTCAGCAACACACTCACTTCTGCCACTTAACCTTTACCTTCTCTGAACCTCAGCCGGTCTCATTTAACAGGGGACATCTCTCTGACTGAGGTAAGCCTCGGTGATGCCTGCCTCATTTTCCCAATTGCATTGAGATCCTCACCTAGAAAACGCTGGGGTTCTCATTTTTATTATTGATAAACAATGAAAAAGCTGGCAGGGAGGAAGAGTTTGGCTCCCCCCTCCCCCGCCTCAGAAAACGCTGTCTCCACAGACACCGATCTGGGGCTTAACGCCGTCCCTCAGCCCCTCGGAGAAGGGGACGGCATCGCACAGACTGCGGGGGGAGGTGGGAGGTCGAGAGGGGGAGGTCGCAGTGCCGACCCACACCTACCCCACCGCGGGCACGCCGGGACTCCCCGCCGCCCACACACTGACGGGCTGGGTCGGGCCGCTCCGCAGCAGCGAACCGAAGCGCGGCGGCGGCCAACGGCCGCCAGCAACGGCCGCCAGCAACGGCCACCCAACAGCCGGCGGGAGCGGCGCGCGCGCCCGCGCGCGCGGGCGGCCCCGGCGGACCGTTAGGGCAGCCCCGCCCCCCGCCCGCGGCCACGCCCGACGCCCGACGCCCTCGGCATGGCCCCGCCCCCCGGGGCTCGCCGCGTACCGCCCCCTCCGCTCCCTCCCCCCCTCCCGGGGGCGCTGCGGCCCCTCCCGCCGCCCTCCCCGCCCCTCCCCCCCCAGCGCGGGGGCAGCCCCCGGCCCCGCCGCGGAGCCCCGGGGCTTCGCGGGCGGGGAGGGGCGCAGCGCCCCGCCCCCGCGGGAGCCGCTCGTGGCAAAGTCACCGACCCCCGCCGAAGCCCGCCGGGCTCCATCAAACGCCGTGGCCCTGCCCACCGACGTCATGGAAACAAGCGCGTCAGCCGCCCGCCCGCCAGTGGCGGCGGCGGCGGGGGGCGGGCGGCGGCCGTGGCCCCGCCCCCCGCCCCCCGCCGGCGCCGTGCCCAGCCGAGGCGCCTCCCCCGCCCCCATTGAAGACGCCGCACGTCGGGACCCCCCTTCCCCGCGCCGGGCGAGGGGCCCCGTCACGTGGCCGGGGCGCCGCAGGCGGTGAGGGGGGCGGCGGGCACCGGCGGTTGCGGCGCGGCGCGGGGAGGGGGCTGCGCGGCGCCGCGGGGAGCGAACAAGTGAGTGAGCGCGGCGGAGGTGGCGGCGGCGGCGGCGGCTCGCTCCGCCCTGCGGCGCCTGTAGCGGTTACTCGGCGGGGCTGGGGCTGCGCGGTGCGGGCGGGGGCAGCGGCGGCGGCGGGAGCGCCCGTGAGGCGGCGGGGCGAGCCGCGGCTCCTGCCCGGTGAGGCGGCGGGGGCGGGGCGGGGCGGGCGCTTCGTGCCCCCCCCCCCCTTCCTCCTCCTCCTCCGCCCGCGGCTCTCCCTGCGCCCGCGGCCCCCTCCCCGCCGCTCCCCTCCCCAATTCGGTCGCCGCTCCCCCTTCTCCGCCGCCCCCTCTGCCTCCTCCCCGGCCGCGGGGCGGGGGCGGCGCGGCGGGGCCGGGCGGCCGCGGGCGGCGCGGGGACCTTGTGCGCTCGGCGAGCGGGCGGCGGCGGCAGGTTCCCGGGCGCCTCGTCCCGCCCCCCCCGTCCCCAGCTGCACAGCGGCGGCGCCGAGGTAAGCGGCCCGAGGGGCGCCGCCGCTTCCCCGCAGCCACCCGCCCGCCGCCCCGGGGGGCGCGGGCAGGTGCAGGCGGCGCCGCCGGGCCTCGCGGTTCCCCCCGGGGCGAGGCGCAGAGGGAGGTGGGGGTTGCGCCGCCGCGCCGCGCCGCACCGGGGGCGCGCACCTGGGCGCCGGGCGCGGCGTGACCTTGAGGGCAGCCGGCGCGGGGCCCCCGCGTGACCGCGCCGCGCCGCTGAGCAGCCGCGGGGCGGTGTTTTCGTGGCGGCGGACGCGCCGCTCGCTGCCCGCCTCGGGGGCTGCCGCCGGCGCGGCGGAGGGATGCTGCGGGGGCGGCCGCGGCGCGGGGTCCCTGCCCGCATCCCAGCCTTTGGATGCGGCGCCACGTGAGCGGCACCGGGCTCCGGGGGGCTGGAGCGTGTTTTGGGGCGGGAGGCGGCGGGGTTGGGTTGGGGGGGGGGGGGGGCGGGAGCGGCGAGGCTGCGCCGACGGCTGCCCGCGGAGCGCGGCCCTTCGCCGTGGGCAAGAGCCGCCTGGAAGCGTCCGGGATTTGGGGGAGGAAAGGAGGTCCCGCGGAGGCCGAGCTGATAAGGCTTGGACTCGTCGCCCTGTGGGAGGCATTTCGCTTTACGTAGCTTGGAGCAGTGTAAGTGACCATCATCGGAATGACTAGGGATGTAAGCCTGAATTTATAAAAGCTCTTGAAAATCGGGAGTTGAGGGTGAGTCTATCCCGGATTTTTCGACCTGATGGGTGATTAATTTGCACTGCTGCCGTGGGAGTCGAAGTAGTGCTGTCGATGTTCCACGCTCAACAAAAATTGTTGCTAATATTTAATGTTTCTTTTTTGTTTCGTTTTTTCTCCCTTGTATGAGAAAGGAGGCGGGGGGGGGGGGGGGGGGGGAAGAAAGGTACACAGTAACAAAATTTCAGGGGCTTCTTTTCTTGCCATTATAACCTCTCCATCACAGAAGTGCAAAAGTCTTAAATAGCTGTTGTATACAATGGTCTTAAATTCCTAATTTTGTGGGACTTTCTTATCACATACTTATTAAAAGTAACTGAAAATACCTAATGCATTGTTTCATGCTGTCATTCTGACAATGTATTTACACTGGTATCTGGCTTACTGATGAGTTACAGGGTGACTACCTAGGTGAATATTCAAGTCGTATACCTTAGCATGTCCCTTCTTGAAATGAAGTCCCAAGCTAAATGTACCTGTAAAATGTGTCTTGCATCATTGGCAATTTACAATCTTGGCTGGCTTTTTAGGGGGGGGGGGGAAGAGTATGGTATATCTCTGGAAGACCACAGCCTGTCTAAAAGGTGCTGCATCTTTAAAAATGCTTGTTCGTGCTACTGAATTTGAATTGAAATAGCGTTTCTAGATAATAAAGGTTTTTACTAGATGGCTTGCCAACTCCTGGGTTCATCTTACTGTGAATTAGTACATGGCAGTAACTATAGCTGTAGCCTGTGTGACTTTCTCTTTGACTGTTTGTTGGAGCTTTTCAAGAATTTGTTCCAAATATCACAATGGCAGGAGTAAACTTGTATATCTTCAAACCGTTGACTCTTCTGGCAGGAACAGCTTCCAGTGTACTGGAACTTTAATACTTATGGCATAATGAATGGAAACTCTCTTAGTGTCAGTGGAAAAAGTGGTCACTGAATTTGGTCTGAAAAATACTCATACGCTTTAAAAAAAAGAAGTGAATTGCTGGTCTGGAACAGTGTTATTGGGTTGTTTAGGGTATGGCTATTCTTCTTATTCATTACAGTCACTGAAAGCGTTCACCTAGGCTAAGTTATCTGGACTCAAGAAGCAGGAATCCTGTGTTATTTATAAACACTTGAAGGCTTTCCCAATCAATATTGCTATCTCAGTACTGAACTGTAACATTAGTTTATTTTAAAAAAATGCTTGCAATGTGGGTAATTAAAATGATATAAGTCAAGGCTAATTCTAAAGTGAGTTGTGGCTGTACTGTGTGTATGTACAAATACAGTGACTCACTATTGCATATTAAGTAGACACTGTTGTGTTTGGGAACTTAAAGCAGAAAACAGACTAGTATTTTTAGTATTGGATGATGCATTTTAGTTTCTTACAAATCTGTATTACATACAGCTATTAATATAGGGATCTTCATTCGTATAACATTCAACCAGCTAATAATCTGTTAGTGATTCTAGTAATTCAAATTCTCGTGTTCAATATTAAAATATCATTTAGAAAGTGATTCTTTCGCTGGACTAGAGTGTAGAGAACTTCTCTTGGCTATTAAAATTGAGAACCTCTAAGTCATGTTGTGGAAGCTTAACAGGAAGCTGAGAAGCTTGTAAATGTGTTATAGCTCATGGTCAGGAAGATCTAGCAATTAAGGCTTTTTAAAAACTGTTTAAGATTATTATTCAGAATGTAAGAGAAATACGGAAAAACTGCAAGTTGTTATAAGATAGAATAAATAGAAATTGGATCTACTAAAGCCGCCACAAAACATGTAATGCTTTGGAAGACTTAAATTTGCCAGTATTTAAGATCTTAGAAAGAGCTGGGACCTGTACTATCTGATCAAGCCAAAATGGACTCAGCAAAGCAGTCAATAACATGCCATAGCAAGCAAGTTTCCCTTGACAGAAGGCTGGACAAGATAACCTGAAGTATCTTCTAACTCAAATTTCTTCCATTAAGGTAGACTAAATATTAATGGCACTTGAGCATTCTTTACCACTGAAATGTGACCTCAGTGATGTCTTTCAGTGTTTGAACTGTTTATTTTAGTACAAAACTCCTCTTCCCCTTTTTAACAGGAAAATAACAGTAGTGCTACAAAGATGCATATTTTACTGAGAGTTGAAGTCAGCTTTCAGTTACCAAAGATTACTCTAAAGCAGAATAATGCTCAGCCTTGATTAGCTCAGGCCATATAAATATAAATGCCTCTTGACAAGAAACTTGTAGAGTACTTGAATCTATGGCAGATTTCTTATTATAGAAATACACATTTACTTTCCTCCAAGAAGATCAATACAAGTTTAATCATATTCTTCAATTTGAACTCTTCAGTATTCTTGCCTTGTCTTAAAATGAATAATAATAATAATAATAATAAACTTGTTAAATCTGCTGTTCGGGAGATACTGATCTTTCTTTGTAGAGTATTTAGTTATAAATAAATAAAATCTTGGAGTTGCAGTATTGTGCCTTAAAAAGTTAGGAATAGCTGTTCCTACTAGCTGCTATAGTGGGTGCAACAGTCTCAGTAGTTTTCTGTACTCAGACGCCTTGAATTTGCTCCTGAAGACATCACTTATTTCTCATTACAAAGTTAACTGATTGAAGAGCAAGGAGAGGAGCAGACATGAAATGATATGTGAGGATTTTTTTTTTCCTTTTCAAGGTGTGGAATTCCTGTTATGATTTATGTAGAGGATGGATATTTGCCACAGGTGTTAATAACTAGTTATTTGTATACCTGGAAATGGCTTGTTTTTATGTTTAGTCATCTTTGCTCTTAAATGGCTGTCAGTATTGTTGATTTTCCCCTAACTTTGGCTTCAAATATTGGAAAAGATCATGTTCACTAATTGCATAGTGAAATGATAAATAAAAAGGAAGGAGCTGAGTTTATGGAAACAAAACCAAGCAAGCATTTGCATTCACATATGAAGAGCAAAAATGGATTCAGTATCTCTGAAACAGGGCAGATACAGAAGATGGAAGCATTATTAATAAGCAGTATGGATGGAGGATGGATTGGAGGAATTTGAGAGGTACCATGTACAGTGGAATTATCAGGCAAAACAAATTAGAATAACTGATTTTGGAACAGTTGCTCCTTTTGGCACCAAGTATAGTCTCAACACCAGTACGTGGAAAAGTTCAGGTTGTATTTTATTCCTATGTTATCAGGCTTTCAAGTACGGTTTATGAAAATGAGTTTCTAGCTTTCATGACAGGTTTCACTTAATATGAACAGTAAATTTGGATCTGCCTGCTCAAGCTGTTCATATTCCAGTAAACATTATGAAAGTGATTTCTGCTGCCATTTTTATAAATCTTATTCCAAATGACAGATGCCAGCAGGAGGTGTTATTAGCTTAATTTTGGTGAATTGCAAAATAGGCATGAGGCTTTCTCTGTCAGTATTTGGAAGCTCTAGTGGGAGAAGAAATGTAAAGAAAATGTAGGAGGTGTGTGTGTGTTGTGTGGGTTTTTTTTTTTTTTTTTTTTTTTTGACCAAAAATAATTCTGAAGATAAATCAAATTCTTTTGATCCAATAAAATGAACAAGATGTAATGACATGTTACAAGACAAATCCCAAACCCTGTCTCAGGGGAATATGGAGGGTATAAGAAGGTATACTCTCTTGCTTAGTGCTGGTGGCAACTATACTATGCAGTTTGTGAGTACATAGATAAATTTTGAAGATGACAGGATATTTCTGACAGGATTTGTTGCTAGCCACTAAGTTTGGCTCATTTTGCCACTCAAAGTAACTAGTGTATTACAGCAGTAGTGTTGACTTACTGCTGGCTATTCTGAGGTACTGCCTTGGAGAAGGAGAGGTCCGGGCGAGTCCTTTCATGGCCTTCCACATATGGCTAACTATGAGACAAGAGTAAGAGGATCTCCCTTCAATGGTCTGTGTATCTAAATTTTTCAATGTTGATTACAAGTGAGATGTGGCCTTAATTCTCAGTACGCTCAGGAAACATCATGTTCTTAAAACATGCTTCTGTAGAGCCTATCACTTGTAATCTACCCTTACTTGTACCCTTATATTCACTGAAAGATAAGGTGGCAGTAGGGAATACAACACTATTCGTTCTGACCACTTGGTGTACAGTGTCTACTCTATGAAGAAGAGGCCTTAGATGTACCATACTCTGAATAGTTGGTAGTGAAAACTGTATTTACAGATGATGGTAAGACTTCCTCATATCAAGGCAAAAAAGATGATTCAGACAGTCTTACTTTAAGCAGCTATTTAACTTCTTTGGACTTAGCTAGTGTAGGAGGCAGTGGTATGTTCATTTCAGACTGTTTTATGTCTTTGTTTAAACTGCAATTTTGATATTCATTTTAAGACTTTTTGAAGCCAAGGTGATCTTTAGTCACAATTCTGTGAAACAGTTAAGTCACTGAATGTACTTTTCCCTGGGATGTTATAGATGTGCTCCTGCAGAGAGATCCTTTTGCACTTGTTATTAGACAAACTGTCTAGTTGTCCATATGGCTCTTTCAGGAGTGCCACATCACTATGCTTTTAATTGACACAGGAGCTTAGTCAGTAGCAGTGAAGTGAAGTCTTGTAGACATTGCAAACTTTTTTTGCGAGACTTCTAGAATATCATACATTGGTAGGGCAGTGGCCATTGTAAGCTTCTAAATAAGGCTTGGAAAGAATTTATTTTTGTATAGCAGATGTCTACAAAATAGGAATCTTGAGTCTTAAACAGAAGATTGGCTAGTAGCTTCTGTTAAAAGCAAGCAAACATCTTGCATTAATGCTTTATTCTGAAGTTATGGCACACTTGTGGCAAGGTCTTTCAAAACCAGCGTGCTAGATCAACATAATCTTAAGAGTGTTGGGACAACTTCTTTTGTACTTTTGTCGCTGTGAGGGGAAAGTTTCATGGGGTGTCTGAGGTTGTCTAATAGTTGCTTTCGCTTCCACCCTGTTCTCAGCTGCTCAGTACTTTTTCTTCTCCTGTAAGAAATTGTGCTTCTCTGACTCATTAGACTAGCGGATCATTTGCACAAGACTAGTGCACTGAACATGTTCTCCAAAGGATAAAATGAGAGGCAAAATTCTCACAAGGGAAACAGTATGGGTGTTCAGGTAGATGGTGCAGGAATAGTCCTTGTTCTGTTGTCACATGAAACAGTTTCTAGAAAGTACTAGCCTTTTTATTAGATGAGAAGATGGTTCAAGTGTCAGCCTTGAACTAATGGCTTTCCAGAAAAAAAGATTTGGATCTATCCTTTAATATTTTATCTAGTGCAAAGATCTTTAAGAGTATTATGACCATTTACTGTATGTGTTGGTGGTTTCTGACACTGGAGTAAGGGAAATGAAAAACTGCTTGTCATATTGTGTGTACAGACTTGCTTTTTGAGGCTTTGCTTGGGAGATAAGCAAAGGAGATTGTAGCAAGAAATGGATAGAAAAGCTGAAAGGTATGGTTAGTCCTGAAGTTATCTGAGAAGGAGTGCTATTTTGAATCTCTGATTGCTATTTAGATATAACAGAGATTAAAGCAAAATCTTAATATGCATATTGAGCAGGAGTTTGTCACTTCCATCTAGGTGACACTGCTGTCATTAAGTTGCTTCGGTCTGCTAATTCCTTTCTTCACTTAGGAATGAACTTAGTGCAATACTTCATTGATTTGCGGTGTATTCCATAGACTTAAATTTGAGCAAGGTCTAGCAACCTTATTTCGATGAGGTAGTGTAAAACATGAAATGATTTAAACAGGTTGGCAATATCTGTGCTACACAGCTTTGGAATATACCTAGCTTTTTGTGAAGCTGAAGAGTTTGACAGTTGGGGAAGGGGCTCTATTGCTATTAACACCTGCATTGATTCCACCTGTTTTCTGCTTTATTAACAGCATAAATCACTTCAGCTTGTGTTCACCTACTTCTTGAACTCTTAAATTGATGTAGTTAACAGTTGCAGCTATTTTCACATTCTGCAGTAAGCTTGGTTTTTATAGTGATGTAGCTTATTCCAGTCTTTACAAAGGTTGATTTGAATGTGTTTGGTAATAGGTGGATTCAGCTGTGCTGACTGCAGATCCGGGGACTTGTTTCTAAACTGAAGCTGTCTAGCTGCAGCTGCTTGCCTAGTAAGGCAGTTTCTAACAGGCATATGATTTTTTTTGTTCTGGTTTCACCAATCTTGCTGTTTCTAAAATGAGTTGAAAATGATTCAGCAATAAAGCCCTAAATTATCTGTCTAGGATGTGAGAAGCATGGTCTCTTGCTTTTTGAATGTTTTTGGCTTGTTAGTCTGTTTTTGTTAATGGAGGCACTCCAGTAGTGGAGCTACCCTTAAGACAGACAGCTGCTCATAGTGCACACCAGTTTACAGGAAATAGTCTTTGAAAAAGCCTTTTGAAACTGTCTTAATATAACCATGCATTTCAGAAAATGAAATACCAGCATACAAAGTGGTAGTATATCATAAGAATAATATCAGCTTGTGAGTGAGCAATTTACATGTGGCCTTTTTGTTCTTGTGGAACTGGCATTGCTAAATGCTTGACAGAACCGCCTTACAAAATCACGTAGAAAAGGTTGTCTGATTTATGCAGAGTTTGACATTCTGAAACTGCAGTACTAACTTCAGCTACCTCAAAGCACAGGAAACAAGTTTACCAAATGGAAAAATACAGTAAATGAATGTTTGAAGGGACTACTTCAAGTTTTCTGGAAAGATATTGTAGTGCCATTTTAATATGTGGGCTAGTCAATCCAAAGCTGAAATGCTGAACATCTGCATGGACTTGAAGCTTCACATTCTCCTTCTAGTGCCAGATTTAAAGCTAAAGAAATTAATATGGAGAAAATAAATTTTACTCATCTTGGGCAGAATGCTGTAAACTGGAGAGTGTAGCAAAATGAATTAGTTGGAATAGGCTGGTTGCAAGGATCTGTGCCAATGAGCATTACCAAAGGTCTCTCCTGGGCATTACTGAGATAACTAACTACAAACACTCTTGAAAGAGTTTTTCTTAGCTGCTACTGCTTGGAATAGTTGGAAGCAAGTTGTAATTTGCACAGACAATGTGTTCAGAAGTTCTATACCAATGCATGAAATACCTTATTTAAGTAAGAGCTGCAGTCAACTTCAGTGGTCTTAGTCTCTATCTTGAAATATAGTGACATGTGGCTAGTTCTGGATTGTGGTATTAGGGCTGCTAGATAATTTGGATCCCTCTGGATGAAAAAGTAGAAGGAAGTTGAGGCCACATCGTGACTTACTTGTGCCCAGTGCTTTTCTTCGTACAGTGAAGCAGTGGGATGCCAGGGGAGTAGACTGTCTCCTGTTGGCTTAATGCTCTTCTACCTTTTGAAGTTCAGCAAAAAAAGTGCAATCCTGTGCTCCGGGTATAATTACCTCATGTGATAGTATAGGGACTGGCAGCATAAGGAGAAGGTCTGTGGAAGAGGCCTCTGATCTTGTTGGCTAAGTTGAGTAAGAGTTGGCAGAGTGCTCTTGTACTGATGAAGACTGACCAATATTGGGTTGCATTAGCAAGAGCATAGGCAGCAGGTTAAGGGAAGAGACTATCCCCTTCTGCACTCATCAGGCTGCAACTGCATGTGTCTGCACTGCACAAAAAAGATCCTGACAAGAGAGTCCTGCAGAGGGTCAATAAGGTAGTAAGGAGCATGGTAGGTGAGGGGAGGTTGAGAGTTGGGTTTTTTAACCTGCTAGGGAGATGGATAAGGAAAGGACCGTAACTTCAGTATTTAAACTTACAGAGAAGGTGGAACCAGACTTTTCAGTGGTGAACAGCAGAAGAGGCAAAGCTCAGAAGTTGCTGCGAGGAAGATACTAATTGGATAAGAGGTATTTTCCACATGGTTAGTTAAGCTCTGAAACCAGGTTGCCCATAGAGATGGAGGAGCCTCCATCCCCATCGATTTACAAAACTTAACGGGACGAAGCCTGGAGCACCTACTTTAAGTTCGAAGTTAGACCTCTTATGAGCAGCAGGTTGGACTAGCTGACCTTTAGAGATTGCTTCTGATCTGAATTAGTCTGATTATCACATGAACTAGATAAATAGTAAGCAAAAACTGCAGCTAGGCGTATCGTCTGATATTCCAGTTTAATATTTTACAACTGTCATCAGCAGTTCTGTAAAACCACTTGCATAAGTTATGTTCTAGCAGATGTTCAGAGCTTTGTTACTGCCTTTCACACAGAAGCTTCCTTGGTTGGTTTGAGCTGATTAAGCGTTGCAGCATAGGAAGAGGCAGTCCCAGTGTCCCCCGACCTTCAGAAGGAGCCACACACATTGTTTCTGTCACCACTTCTCAACTACGTCTGTTCCCTGACCTAGTTCAGGGAATGGTCAGGTAAGCATTAGGGGAGGTGCAAGACAGGGCACAGGACTATAAATTCTGGCAGTAGTGGAGGTTCAGATCGTCCCAAACTAATTGTGAAGCCATGTCCTTATTCTTGCATGTGCCTGCTCTTACATGGTAATATATCTACTTGATATGCTAATTCAGCTGAGCTATTAACTCTAGTAGTGCAATCCTTGCCACTTAAGATAACCATTTTAAAAACTGAAGCTAGTCATTTAAGGCCTCATTTGTTATTGAAGAAACATCAGTCTATGTAGGATGAGATTCATGTAACTATTTTCTGTCATGTCCTAGATACCTAAATTGAATCTTAAGGTAGAAATTCCAATTTATCCATCTGCCGTTTTAAAAAAAGAGCGTAAGGTGCCTAGCTTAGCAGTAGATGTTACTATTTGATTAGATGAATTTACCTGTAGCAGTAAGAAAATAAACTTTTGAACTATGGAATTCAAATAAACCTCAAATTGTATCTCCAGCTGACAAAGGGAGAATGGGATGGTGAAGTGCAGAACTTCAGCATTGGTTTCTACAAGCTGTCTATTACTAATTGTGTGCTAATTCTCATGGAGTGATAACACTGAAATCAGTAATTGTTCAGCCATGTACTAAGTGTAAGGTCTTATGTTTTTGTTTAAAACAGCAACAACTCAATAGATCCTTAAATATAGAGTTAGTATTTTTAAAGTGTAAAATTCTGTAAAATTTGCTTTAGAAGTCTATCTTGGAGGAGGTAATCAAAACATAGCAATGTTTCAAGCGATTTTTTGAATGCATTTCTCCCCCTCTCACCCCAAGTTCATATAAATGGATCATCATGCCCTTACTTGCTGAATAGAAGCTTATTTTGGTGGTCCCTCAAATATTAAGGGTATTATGTAAATATAAGGATGTGCTATTAATTAGGTCCCATTCTTGTAGGATTAATACACAAGTATGAGGTGAACTGAATTCAGCTCTCAGTGAGATAGAGATGGCTGTTTCCAGTTTGCAAAAAAATTGATAAACCAAATCGGGGAGCTTAATGAGACTACAGTTTAGAGATGAATTAGAGTAGTGATACCATAGCAATTCACTGGTTGAATTAAGTATGCAAACTTATAGCATGTGCCTCACTTATACCACCTGGTTATGACTTCATAGTTCTTCAGAAAAGAATTTTTGTGGGATATGGTTTCACATTCTCTCAACTCACATAAGTACTGTACAGTTTGACTCTGTCTTTGAGCTGGCACTGTTGTTGGTGCATCTGTGTGGTGAGTCAGGTCAGATAACCAATCTGACTGAAAATTGCCTTTTCCTCTGGATCAGCTTCCTGATCTGACTTCTTACAGATTTGCACAAATGCTGCTGTTGTCATAAGAGACCTTAATTTGGGGATGAACAGGGTGACTGGAGTAGTTGGAATACATCCTGATCTTTGGGCATAACTTTATTTCTGATGGAAGAGGCAAGAGTTTTCCTGCCTCTCTTGGCCTCCACTAGGTTTACAGTGCAATCTGTCTGCAGTCCTGGGAGCAAGATAGAGCAAGCTGGGGAGCTACAGGGTACAGGCTTGAGGAAGGATGCAAGTGCTTCAGTGAAAAAGCAGTGGTGCTAGAGTGGTGCTAGAATTTGGAAAGCAAAACTATGAGGTGATCTCACGTGCTCAAGGAAAAACTTAAATTCATAATATGATGTTTAATTGTGAAACAGGAAGCAACTTGGCTCACTGACTTGTTTAATGAATCTGCAATGGGGAAAATGAGGATGCAAAGTGAGCGCTGCTTTCCTGTAGGAAGAGGGAACTGAAGCAGCCATCTAATGTGCCAAAGGGTAGTTCTTCTGTTTTTAAAACTTGAAACAAGTAAATTTCATACATTAGGTGCATGCTTCTTGGGTAGGTAATAAACAAAATCTGATGACTAAACCCATCTGGATCAACTCTAGATCCTCTCGATTCATGTAAAGTTCTAAAACCCTTGAAATTTATCTTCTTTTGGGGGAGGGGACAACACTGCTTTGCTCTTTCAGAGGAAGTTTTGACACCAAGCTTCTGGACACTGTGCCTTTAGCAGAAAACAGTTTATCACTTGTCTGAGCTTTTAGTGTATAAACTTTTAAATAGTGGAAGTTGGCAATAACCCCTAAATGTCTAAAAAACCCTAATATCTCATAAAATAATTTGATAATGCTCTTGATAATTCTAAGCATTTTTGTCTTAATTTAGCATTTTAAAAGCAATCTGGGAAATAATTGACTTTTTAACAAGTGATCTGCAGTGCAAGAGTTTTAAATTTTGCAGTATATTCTATAAACAAGCAAGGAATGTTTGTTTGCAGACCCTTTTCCTGGAAAATTTTGTCTAATTTTGGCCAAGAGCTTCATATTTACCTCCTTGAGATGGCAAAAAACTATCAATCTGTCTGTTTAAAGCCAGCTCCACTGTTTCCATGGCAGCCAATGTCAACACTGTTCGGTCATAATTGCCAACTCCAAAGCAGGCAGATCAATGGAAATTCCAAATAGAGCAGCAGAGCTCTTGCTTCAGAAGACAAGTGAAGCCAGGTTTGCTGCTAGGTACTCGCTCTTGAGCACTCCAGCAGAAAGACTAACTTTGTGTTACTTTGTACTCTGAAGTGACACCAAACCTTTCTGGCTCTTTACTAGTGAGTTTTCTTGGGCTGGACTCTTAGTTCCACAATTTTCTGAAATTCAAATAAGTAGTTCTTTAAAAGAATGAATTGTCAAAAGGCTTTAGCTTTTCTGAAATTCAGGAACAGCAGAATTGTAGGAATGAAAACTGCTGAATAACTTGAACTGTTGGTTCACTTGTCAAAAATATGTAGCCATCAATTTTATGGTACTTGCTAGTACTGCTAGAGTTGATCCTGTTATTGTCAGTATGCAAGACTTTGAGATTTGATGATTGATTGGGGGATTAGAAACAAAACACCAGCTTCTGCTGGTCATCGGCATACCTGTGTATGAAAATCTATGGAAGTTCTTAGCTTCTTTTAAACTGTAACTGCATTACGTTTGCAGGCACAGCTCTTGTAATGCTTTCTTACAAGGTATCTTTTCCACAGCTGATAAGTTAAATGATGCCTGTACTCCCTCTACTGGCTCTGGAAAAATAACTATCAAGAGATTAAATACTTCACTGTCACCTTTTGCAAATATGGCTATGTAGAATGGACTTAAAAATGGCTTCATGGATGGAAGAGGGGTTTTCCTGAAAAATGGGTCAACACATAGTTGCTAAAAGCTAATCAGGTGCCTCAGATGCTATCTCCTGCTATAATGGTAAACACTGGTGTTGTATATACCTCCATAATTGTAGTCTGGTCTATTGTTTGTGTATCATTGATTGGATGGTGCTACCCAAATTGAGATATCAAATACTTGTATATCTAGTCATATATCTCAGAGCCCTATTTATAGGGTTCATATGCTATATGTATACAAACAGGACACCTGAAAGTGTCTTATCAGAGGAGAGACAATTGGTGCCTTGTGAAGTACAGTGCCCTGTACTCTTTATTTGCTTTTCCAAGACTGTTTCTTCCTTTGTGAAGAGATTTTTTTTTATATATATACCTAAATTCTGATCCAGAATGGAAGAAGTTCAGACCTTGAACAAGGTCACGGTTCAAATGTTATCCATAATCAAAACAGTTACTGTGGAAAGTTAACAGGCATCTTTAAGTGCGAGTGCCAGTCTTTTTGATGATGATTTATTGTTATGTTCATTTTCACTTTTGGCAACAGACAAATGATCTTAACAGTTTTTTGGACGGAGAAAATAAACTTTCCTGTTACTGGTCATTAGTTGTTCTGGAGCTGGATAAAGGGAATAACAAACCAAATTTGCCTGTTTAGCATTTGTTGATTCAAGATCTCTCTGAACAGGTACCCCTGATCATTATGATGTGAAGAGTCTGGCTCCCTGTTGTTAAGTTTGACAATATTTTCTAGTTTTTCATGCTTCTAAGGCGTACTTCCTGGAAAGCTCAGATTCTGTTGTCCAGATGTTTGGTTGTGTAATTCATGACTGTGGAAAATAATTCAGAACTATAAGGGTATCCTGCAAATTTGATTTAAAAAAATTCTATGCAGTCAAACACAAACATTCTTCCTGTTAAGAGTTCTGTTTTCATATGCCCATGGCTACCTTCAGATATCTTTAGTCATTGTTACACCTAAAATTGGCTACTTGGCTTTGTCAAAATGAGCAGTTGCCTAAGCTTTCACAGAGAAGTTTAAATAAATCTTCTCTGAAAGTGAATGCGTTCACCCTACCAAATACCCTGTTCATCCAGTTTTTCCTATTAGGTAAACTATTGTGGATTAAGGTCCTAGAGTTTACCCTGTGAGTTGGATATCCTCCATGTATGATCAGAATTTAGCATATGACTGTCATGTTGAATCATTTCAGTTTTAATGCTATTAAGTTACAACTTTGTACATTCATGTTAATCAACAAGAAAACCAGAATGTCCTGACTAGCATAATATAGGCCATACAGTTTAGCTTAATAATGCCTGCCTTGAACCCTAGTTTTCAAGTCAAGAAAGAGCAGCTGGGAATTCTCAGTGCCTAGAGAAATGCTTCAATTTCCTAGGAAAGCCTAGCATATTTTTTTTGACTTCTAAAGTTGGAGGTATCTGAAACTTCATGTCTTACAGTATTTAAAAAGCATCAGTGTACTTTGCTTTGGGCTTTTTTTTGAGCAATTTTATTGTGAGGCATTTGCTTAAATACTTGAAAACACTTGCTTAGTTAAATGTTTTTGACAGCTGATGGCTTGTTTTAATAATGGTATTGCTCAACAAAAAGGTAAAAAAGTAACACTTGAGTAAGTTTCTGGACTTCTAAGGAAGAAAACTCACAAAAGCTTATCAGAGTCTTAATTGTATGCCTAAGGCAATGTGCATCAAATTAGATTCTAGTTTTAACAGGTGTATAATTATACAATTATTGTGTATTCCTTTACAGTTTGATTCTGGATGCTGAACATATACTACTATTTGGTTATATTGCTACATCTTTTTACTTGATGACTACTCTAAACTGTGTTCAAATACTGACAAAACAAGATTTGTCACCCTTCCTCCCCCCCCCCCCAAGTCATGCAGTTTTTTTTAAAGAAAAAAGATTCTAGTAGGAATAGATAAACCTGCTACAATCTGACTCCTGTAGCAGTAGTTCTTTAGTGTACTGAGAATAACCTTGCTATTAGTAGTCTAGAAAATAGAATGTTTGATATTAGCTGCTGGTAGATGCACTGGAGGTGCAAAATACAAAACTACACAAATGTTCAGTATAAACACATCCTGAAGATGAACTGGAAGTATTATTTATAAGCTGTGTTGCTGTTTCTATAAACATATTAAACATCTTTCATATGTTCGTGATCTTAGTATAAATGATTTATCTTAAAATAGCCCTTTCCTCCCCTAAAAGCAGTGTTTTAAAATGTTGGAAGTAGAGTCAAGCTAGCCTTTAACCAGACAAACAAGACTTGAAACATAGATTAAAAATCACAGTAAAACTTAGCTTTCAAACCTTGACAAAGTGTACAAACTTAAATATGCATGTAACTTAAATCAGCGAATTCATAACATAACTGTGAAATGTGGCATCTGTTTGCTTGTCAATGTATGGGCCTCTCTTGTAGCAAGTTCTGATTTTCTAACCTGTTTGCTGGTATGTCTAGAACTTACTTTAAAAGTCTGAAACTTCTTGTGAAGATTAGCAGACTTCATAGTTGCATCACTTTTTTTTTTTAAAAAAAAGTCTACCTCAGTTTTTTTTTGGAAACATTACTAAAATGATTCTTAATTAGAAAGGTTGTCAGACACTGCTTATTCATGTGCTTTCCTTGACAACTTCATGAAAAAGTCACTCTGAGTAAGAAGACTGAAATAATAAGCAGCTTCTTAGAAAAAAATCTTAGTGTGGCTGCTTCTCGCCCTCTGCTTTGTCTCCCCTCTGCCAGAAATGGAGGTGGACAGCCCTGTGTCATCTAAGCAAAAGAATCTCTTGAAGGTGCTGAGAAACCGCTGGTATCTTGGGAGGAAGACAGCTTAGGGGCCTTAGTGAAGCACTTGGAAGCAGAGAGGAGGTTTCTATGTATTATCCAGAACTGAACTCTGGAAAGACGGAGCCACTGGATTACCAGGAACTCCTGTTCCTTTTGTTTCATGATACTCTACTGCTCCTCATTTGTGTTCTCATTCACTTTCTTCCAAGGGGGAAATGGTCACTTCCCTAAGTATCACTAGCTTCAGAATAGAGGAAGCTGTAGGCTTCTTTACTTTGTTTTACCTGTATGCTGCAGAGAGCTAAGGAAAACTTAGGATGCATAGGGACTAGATTAAAATGCAATTTAGCTTCATACTTTTCTGAGCTGGTCTGAGTTCCTCCTTGTATAAGAAAGAAACTCACCTGCTAAGTTGAGATGTATTACATTCACACTTGGAATTGCTGTGTCTTTTTATTTTTTTCCAGGTGTGTGTGTGGGAAGACCCTGAATTAGGGGCACAGATCTAGATTCTTAAGATAATCAGAGCCTTCAACAGTGGCCAATTGAAATTAGCATGTACATGTCTAGCATGTACAAACTAGGCCATTTTTTTTTTCTGGCTGCTTGAAGTGCTTCACTTGAATGGAGGATTTTGTACTTCCTAAATCTTTTTTGGGGGGCACTATATGCAATTGTTAGAAGTACTCTGATTAGAAAAAGTCTGAGAATATTACTATGCTCCACTGTAAAATAAATACTCGTGGGAAGTAATTCAGGTCTGGCTCAACTGAGTCAGAGTGCTAATCTGTAGTCTACATAGACTATTAGACTCATGGCCTTTAAAGTAAGTTTCAGCTGAACTAATCACAGCAGGCTCCCAATTAAAATGGCTCCTTTTGGTAACAGGAATATTACCCTTATTGAACTAGCCAGGAGGAATCATTGCTGGGGATTCACAGGCTGCCTTAATGTGAGACTGATACTCAGTATGCCAATGGTAGTTATGCTCTTGGCACTGGAGTGCTTGGTGTTTTACAATGTTTTTCTGATAACTCTGTGCTTCAGCTGGATGGGGGAGCAAGAGAAATGAATATTATCCAGCTGTCAGTACTGAAGAGACCTGATTGTCTTGAAAAGCTTCTTAGCTACCATAGTCTTTTCCTGCTTAAAGGAAAAAGCATGAGAGCAGAGCTAAATGGATGCCCATTTCATGTCCTTATTTGAATTCTTGCTGCTTAGAGTGGAAACACAGCTATAAGGATTTTATTAGTATTAGACACCATTGATAAGAGCAAACAGTTTGGACATTTGGTTTACAGAAACTGGGGCAAATATCTCCTTTACTGAGTGGAGTAGGACTTACCAATATTATCAGAGGAGGTAATTCCACTTACAGTCTCTTTCTGCAGTTACTTTTTTTTTTTTTTTTTTTTTTTAACCAAGACAGTTGCTCATGAACTTGGCATTGGAAGAATGACTGCACAGTACAGATAGTCACACCTGAAGACTTTAGGAATAAAGCTGCAGTTGTTCGGTTTTGAGTATAATCATTTTGTACAGCGTTTGCTAGCCTATCAAAACTGAGAAGTGAGCTAAGATTACTAAATCTAGACTGTGGTTTCACAGTCAGAATTAGCTATTTAGCTCAGTCTCTGACTGCAATGACAGTGATGTATCATATGACTTGCTCATTTGCATGTCACTATCTGAAACAACAGGAAGAGGTAACCTTTCCTTGAATGGAGAAAATGGTATGTTAAAGGTGGCAACAAAATAGTTCCATGATGAACACACTCTCAACTATAGCTGAATGTGCTGATAACTGGTATACACAGGAAAGGTCTGGAGATGACTGTCATGCCTTATCACTTAAGTTTGGCTTATCAGTACAGCCCTTATGGCTTCTACAAATAAATTGACTATTTTAGTATCTTTCATTTTTTCAGGAAGAAATATTTGGGGGATCTGTTGTGGTTACTTGTTCAGCCAGTAGAAACCCTGATATTTACATCTTTTGTTTTCATTCTGTGCCTGTGAATGAATCTTTTTTTGATGACTGCTATCTACATCAGGACAACAAATAGCCCAGATTTAAATAGTACAGAACTCTAATGCCTGACTAGGATCACAATCAAGTGTGAGGATGGTGGTGTGGAAAGCTCTATGATGCTTTCTAGCTCTGCAGATCCGGGATGGCAGATCACAGAATGGTTGAGGTTGGAAGGGACCTTTGGAGATCATCTAGTCCAACCCATGCATAAGTAGGGTCATCTGGAGCACATTGCACAGGATCATGTCCAGGCAGGTTTTGAATATCTCCAGAGAAGGAGACTCCACAACCTCTTCAAGCAACCTCTTCCAGTGCTCTGTCACTCTCACAGTAAAGAATTTCCTCCTCATATTCAGGTGGAACTTCTGTGCTTCAGTCTGTGCCCATTGCCTCTTGTCCTGTCACATGGGGCAACTGAAAAGAGTTTGGCCCCATCCCCTTGACACCCTCGCTTCAGGCATTTATAAACATTGATAAGATCCCCTCTGTCTTCTCTGGGCTGAACAGACCCAATTTGTGCAACTTTTTCTCATAAGAGACACTGCAGTGCTCTAATCATCTTCAAAGCCCTACGCCGGACTCTCTCCAGTAGCTCCATGTTTCTCTTGTATTGGGGAGCCTAGAACTGGATGCAGTACTCAAGATGTGGCCTCCCCAGGGCTGAACAGAGGGGCAGGATCACCTCCCTCAACCTGCTGACAATGATCTTCCTAATGCACTGCAGGCTACCATTGGCCTTCTTGGCCACAAGGGCACATTGTTGGCTCATGGTCACCTTGTCATCCACCAGGAATCCCGGGTCCTTCTCTGCAGAGCTGCTTTCCAGCAGGGCAGTCACCAGCCTGTACTGGTGCATGGGGGTTATTTGTCCCTAAGTGCAGGACCCTGCACCTGTACTTGTTGAGCTGGGCGGGGGGGGGGCATGAACTTCCCTTCTGCCCAGTTCTCCAGCTTGTCCAAATCTCTCTGAATGGCAGCACAGCCTTCTGATGTATCAGCCAATCCTCCCAGTTTTGTATCATCAGCAAACTTGCTGAGGGTGTACTCTGTCCCTTCATCCAGGCCATTGCTGAATAAATTGAACGATGGGCCCCAGTAGTGAGCCCTGGGGGGCACTGTTAGCTACAGACCTTCGACTAGACTGCACTGCTGATTACAGCTGTCTGAGCTCTGCTATTCAGCCAGTTCTCAATCCAGCTCACTGTCCATTCATCTACCCGGCACCTCCTGAGCTTACCTATAAGGATGTTATGGGAGACAGTGTCAAAAGTCAATGTCAAGCTAGACAACATCCACTGCTCTCCCCTCATCTACCCAGGCAGTCATTCCATTGTAGAAGGCTATCAGATTGGTTAAGCATGATTTTTTCCCTTGATGAATGCATGCTGGCTACTCCTGATCACCTTCTTATCCTCCACATGCTTAGAGATGACATCCAGGATGAGATGTTAAAAACTGTCTATTCTTAAAGGTTGTGTTCCTAGTTTGGGGAGAGAAGAATAGTAGTAGGAAAAGATTAGGAAAGAAAGAGGTGCTAAAACTGCGTGGAGTGCTGAGTGTACTATTACGGATGGACTTAAAACAGGCCCCAAACAAAACATTGCTTCTCTAAATGACTATGAAAGGAGAGGAAACATGAAGTTATGTTCCAAACTCAACCCAGAGGCTGTCTGCATGATTGTTGTGACAGTAGTCTTTCACTTAATTTGTTCTTCATGAATCCTGAAGCTTATTAATGTAGGTAACTTGTCCTACTGCAAAAGAAGGTGGTAGAAATAAGACTGGTGGAAGATAGAGGTTATGATGTTTAGTGTTGAAGACAGTTACTCCAGAACCAATATGGCTGATAGTTTTATGCCTAGAGGTTGTAGTACAGCTGTACTTTTAATCATCTGAGGATGGTGACAGACAGCAGATGTGCTGCTTGACTTGTTTGCTCTGATCAAGTGCTGTGGTGGGTATCTCAGCTTAGTCTGTGCATCATATTGTGATACCTAACAGTGCTTACACATTCACTGTCTGTGGCTGAGAAACAAAATTTGTCATGAGAAGTATTTATCGCTTCTCTACTGAGTAGTGCACCAGTATTTGTTGAGGGATTACCACTGATCAACATCATTGTATGTACAGATACTAATAGTTGTATTGCAGTTATACTTTAAAAAAAAAAAAAGGAGTGGGGGCAAAAAACTTGCATAACTGAGAAGGTTTCTTAAAAGCAGTGGGTGTAATACTGCAGGCAGCTTGGAATCTTAGCCTTCAATAGGGTATCGGACTCTGAGACTAAAAAATATAGTCATGATGAACGACTACTTTTGAAAGCAGAAATCTGTCCAAAGGATAAGGCAGCGTTTAGCCTCACTAAATGGCAAAATACGACGGATAAATACTGCAAAGCTCAACTTACTTGAAGGTATTTCTTAAACTATACCAGAAGGAGAAAGCCTGCTAAAATTGATTAGTAAGCTAAGTGCTCAAGATTCATCAAAAAAAACTGAAGGGATTCTTGGTGTAATCTTAATAAAGGAGTTTGGAAAAGAAGAATCCTGTTCATCTGTTCATTCCCTTGCAAAGGCATAAAGTGGGTTTCAAATTCAAATACCGGGTTTAAAAAAAAAAAAGAAAAGAAAAGAAAAAAGAAAAGGAAAAAAAACCCCAACAAATCAGTGGGAGCATCAAGCTTGAAGTTCTCTCATGAGTTTATGATCATTCTGAAGGAGCATATTTGGCTGCTTAGGAGTAGAAGGTGGCAAATGTAAGGGCCTTTTTTCAAAAAAGTTTTCTAAGAACAGCTTGCTTTACAAGTTGGCTATTTCTGACAGGAAAGGATTAATACAGCACACAGGGGAAGCTACTATGGCTTTCAAGTAATGAATATTTCAAGAAGCAAGATTTTAAGAGCTGACCTATAAGGATAAACTGTGTTATTGAATTTGTCAAAGGCTTTTGAAAAATCAAGGTGAAGACTCTTAAACTGGTGTGTTATGAGACAAGAAGAAAGTTTAAGCTTGGCCTCAAAAGGACAAAATAAATATTCTACTTAGCTTTATGGTGTGTGCTTGTTGAGATTGGTGACTATAGCTACATCTTGTTTGGATCCCAGACTGCTACTTGTAGGGAGGATGGTTTGGAGGACCATCCTCTACTAGATCCTTACGGGAAAAACAGATCAACTGTTGCTCAGTCTCAAGCAGGGTGTTGGACTAAATGGATGACTGGACATGTAGATCTGACTACTCTTATGTTTTTACTTTCTACTAATTAGCATGTGGAATATTTCTTAATGATGTTTCTGTTCAACACTGAGCAAGTACCTTAATAGACAGGACTCATTGTCATACAGAAAGTAACTACAGAAGTAATTAGATTTAATCTCATTAGGTATAAGTATTTCCTAGTATTCTTAGGACTAATTTAAAATTTCACTCTTCATTTCCTGGAAACAAAAGGAATTCAGTAGGAATGTATTTCTGCACTTTATTGCCTGAAGATACATTAACTCTGTTTTGGCTTCTATCTCTAAAGAGCTTTTGGCAGCTCTTTGATAGCACAAAGTGTGATTACAACTGAAAGCATACAACTTCACTTAATAGATATTAATGTAAAAATCCTTTGTAGAAGAAAAGAGCTGGGATGATAAATGTCTTCTAGCCAAAGTGTTATGTGCAATTTAACTTGAACATCTTGTAACCTAAATGGACCCAAATGATCATACCTAGTTTTAGAATATGTTCTGGTGTTCAGAACTTCTAAAGTTGACTTTGAGCAATGATTTTCTTCCCTTTTCCTCTTGTGAGACAGCGAGTAGTATTAGTGAAGATTTCTTTGTTCTTAAGCTCAAACTGACTAAAGCAATTGCAAGAGTATGCATGTATATTGTTGTGGAAATTGGAAGATGGAAGTAAAAAAGGTCAAAATTTCTGAAATATATATTCAAAGTAAAATTAATTAGAAGCAGAGTTAGACAGAGGCAGCAAAAATTAGCTTTGTAAAATAAAGTAAAAAGATTTTTCAACAAAACAAGTGATCTTCCTAAAAGAACAAATTTTATGAGAAAGTTGATATTTTGCTCTAATATGGCATAATTATTGTCAGAACTGACTTGCTGGATGTATTTTCTAACAGACATGCACTAAGCTTTAAATGCAACAAGTGAATAAAATCCAGGAATCCAGTTCCAGCTCTACTGGATGCAATTTGGCACAATTTCCTTCTTTCTTTTCTTTTCCTTGAAACTTGGCTCTCTATAACAATGTCATGGGCTCAGGTTATGCCTCATTTAACACATACCTGACAGATTTTGTGACTACAATGCATTTTATAATTTGGGAACTCAAGCAACCCGGCTGTAGTCAAATGATGGATTGCTTAAGTAATATGTGATACGCTGCCATAACTCATTCAACTTAATGGTGACTAAAATTACAAAGCAAACTTTTGATAAATACTGATAAGAACTACATGGCAAGTTGTTCATGGACTTAATGTGAGTGTTTGTCAATGGATAACTATTGTACAAAGAGTTAGTTTTAGGCCTATGCATTAAGTTATTAATATGACAGACCAGGTAATAGAAGATATATTGCAGCATAAATTATCTTGAACAAATATTTTTAGGAAAAGCTCTGCAGAGTTAAGAGAACTTAATAAAATCCTGAATCATTTATTTGTAAGACCAAATGGATCTGAAGTCAAGTAAAAGGTTAGCTTTTAAGCAAACACCCCCCCCACCCGTTTAATATGCTAAAGAATAGAATAAGGTTTGGCTCCAGTCATCAGCTGCTTCAGTCCAGATTTTGGCAGCTTCATTGATCTGAGAAGCGACAAAAAGAGTAAATGCATCTTACATACTTGAAGATGTTAGAAATAATGCCCAATGGGGCAGAGTTATGTTTGGAAGTTAGAACTTTCTTTTCTGGGATTATAGTCTTAACTTGGAGTTACTTGGTCTCCATGCACTCCGACAGAACGGCTGAATTTGACAGTAGTTTGTTCGATGTCATTGCAGATCAAACAGTAGATGAGATTAGTAAGAGGAAAGGCTGAGAAGGAAGCTTCAGGGCCTGTGGGTGAAAAAGTAAAAAAGCTATGTGAACATTGATCAGAACTGCACATTGTAGAAACCCTTCAAGACATTGCTCTATTCGTAATTATTTGAAGTGATTAACTTCTGTTTTCAGAAAAATGTTTAAGTAGTAAACACCTGACTCTTTTCTGCATGTATTGGTGACTTGAAGTGTTACCACTGGAAAAAAAGTATTGGACTTCTTTTAGATAATTCAGCCTTACAGTGCGAAATACGAAGATATGAAAGCTTAATATTTAAAATACTAGTATTTTTAATGTAAAATTTAGTATTTTAAATTTAAAATTTAGTATTTTAAACACAATTTAGCAAGCTGATGATTGCATGGAGTTTATTTTTTAAGGCTTTCCAGCTTTAAGGCTCCTTAAAGAGTGTTTGTATGCTTCTATAAAGCACTGCTTGTTTGATCAGTCTTTTCTTACATCTATTTAGTTCTCTCATGCAGGTTAAAGTACCTTAAATTCAGAAAGCTCCTGATTAGATTAAGCTTTTGAGAAGACAGCTTTTCTGTGCAGAAAGACTATCCTATGCAACACTTTCAATCTCCTTTTAATCCAGCTGTCATTTCTGTCTGAGTTTCCTTCATGAGTGTGGAAATGCCATGGCTTGGAATATGCACAGGAATATAAGGCCTGCTCTGTTGATTGATGGTATAAAACAGTGCCTGACTGCTTACGGGGTTCCTGCAGAGGCTGCAGAATGAGCTGCTTCATGAAATGGTAGTGTTCTTCGTGCCTCTCATGATGTCTCATTAAGGCAAAGGAGAACTTCTCAGATGGCCAACGTGTATGGTAAATTGATCCAGAATTGTTCCTACAACATTAAGACTTTCCATAATACTACCAAAATAGAAAAAGAATGAAGGGGAAGTCTTGTGCAAGAACATTGTTAATTTGTACTACCAAATGAGCTTCAGACCACTGAAGTCTTAATTTGTTAGCCATCATTTCAATACATAGTAGTTTGGGGTCTTCAAGCGAAGACTCTGGTATTGGATAACATCACTATTACAAAAGCAGCAGTCACACTAGGCATCAGCAATCCTTTAGATAAGTATGGTAAATGTAAATAGCAGCATATACATCAACTGCAGAGTCTTGGAATAACAGCCAGTTTTTATTCTAGCTAAGTACATCTGCCTCATAAAAGATTAAGCTTCACAATGAAATCAAATTTCTCTTTGAAAACTCAACAAAACCTTTGACTAATTTACCTGTTAGAACCCAGAAATTGTAATAAAAAAAACTTGTCCATACAACACTCTTGAGCACATCTGAGGCTCAAGATGGTGAATTGAAAACTATTCTTGTTTCTAAGTATTTCCCATGATCAAACATTCCCCTCTTGGTGGTTCAGTCTATGTTCAACTGTTCATTCTGCTGTCTCTTTGTAAGCCAGGCTCTCTCAGAAGAGAGGCCTACACTAAAATTGCAACAGAATGCTGCTGAAATGATATAATTCCGCTATTTGTTCAGTTAGGCACATTTTAACCTATAGGATAAAAACCTCTAAATGCATACTCTGTTCTGCATGAGCCTTCTATTTTGTTAGCATTCATTTGTATTTTCTGTGAAATAGTTGATGAGTTTCTTTACTCTTCCAAATAGGTATGAGAGTCTATCTCTAAAAAGTAAGATAAAACTTACTTTCCAGAGTGGAAGACCTCGGAAGACCTTTTTCAGCATGTTCAAGTGTGTTTCTCAGTTAAAATTACTTTCCTTATCAATTAATAACATTACAAGCAGCTTTGATTCTTTTCCTAAGATACGTGCATTGTAGGAGTTTTACCACACTGTATCGTGATGTTTTGAAGCTATGGAATATAAACTGTACTGTGGATTTCAACCTAATGTATGCACAAGCATACTGCATTTTTCAGAACGTCTTAAAGATCCAATTTTAAAACTTTAAATTAAGATGGAATGAGAACCAAAGCATAGATGGTTCTTGCCACAGCCTGTTCAAATGTAGATCTGTTTGATCTGTGAACTAATTAGCTTAAACAAAGGCTTTTCTGAGATAATCACTTTGTGAATCTTTTCTTATATTTCAGCAACAAGCTTTAGTTTGAAGGTCAGATGCTTTACACAGAAGAGTACTAGTCAGAGCTTAAAATCTGAATGCACAGAGTACAAGTGGATGTGTAAGCTAAATTGAATTGAATAGGATATATAATTGTTGGAACTTTGACTTTTGAAGGCATATGAGTTGGCTGGAGTGTCTTAAGATTTAATTTTTTAATGAATATTAAAATACATTTCTTGTAGACTGGTGGTCTGTAGCTTCAGAGCATATTAAGTTCAAGTGTTAAATGTAAATTAAGCAATAGGAAAGACTTACGTAAGGGTTCTGTTCGTATACTAGCTCCTTTGCATCTGGGCAATAGTAAATGCACCACTTGCGAACTTTCCTACTTGCGTTTGATGGTCAGTGTGCTGATGCAGTAAACTATTACTTCAAGTTAGCCTTAAATTTTATAAATGTAGAACACAGATTATAGCTTGCTTACAAATAAAAGGTTTATTCTTACTAAATACATCTGCCTATGAGGGATTATTTCTGAAGTCCTTTTTTGAAGCATGCTTAGCTTTCAGGGCTGTCTCAATCATAGCTATTTTTTTTTAGGGGAAGGAAAAGTAATATGACTTTTCACAATCATCCGCTATTTAGAGTGTTGTTAAAAGAACACTTCAAGAAACATGTTTATAGCTTCTTCTAGGTTGGTCAATACAGTATTGTCTGGTAGCACTAAAATGAGTTTCAAGTCTGTAGTCTTTTCATGCCTTAGTGTAATGTAAACTTCTACATGTAATGTAAACTACATGTAAATTTCTGTTTTGTTTGGTATTTTTCTGAGCCAACTGTGAAGGCTCATGAGATTTTTGGATTTTTTAACAGTAACAAATATTATCTAAATCTTGTTTCGTGGATTACAGTCTTGAATTACTATCTTCATCTGGTAACAAAGCTCACTTATTTAGTAATAAATATAAATTTGATTTTGGGTAACTAATTTAAGATGCAGTACTCTTCTGCTGCCATCGTCAAATTGCATCAGTCATATCAGTCAAACTATAATAGTCATAGCAGAGTCTTTCCAGAGATAATTGTACAAGTATCTGAATCCCGCTGCTCAGAAAGATGTGTACTATTTCCATAAGGTGTCTCATCACTATAGGTTTTTAATCACTTGAGTGTGACAGTTGATAGCTTTAAATACAGTCACTGATAGTTTCAATAACATGTAAACATAGGATTATCTAAAAGTTGATGTTCCTAATAAGATCTGCTACTCCCTCATAATCATTTTAAGCTCACTTGTTTTGAGGTGGACACACATGCACCTTTATATTAAACTTTAAAAACCAGAACTTCAGTAATGGTTCTTACTGACTTCCAGTTACGGTAACTGTTACCTGAATTTAAAGTTTGGGATGTTAGCAGACTGGAGGTTTGAAGTGAATTGCTTTCAACTATTAAACCATGTTAGGGAACAGTTGAAAGTGCCACTATTAAAATTAGTGAGTAATAAGATGCAAATAGATTTAGAGAAGGCTGGAGTGGCCACTACTAATAATGCTTCAGAGTTCATGTTACTTAAATAACCTATCTCAATTTGCTATTGCAAAAATTGACTTCAGAAGTGGAATGCTAATCAAAGCAAATAAAATCTTGCACTGAAATGATAAATACAATTATTGTAAGATCTTATGTGACTTAAATATGCTTTGTTTTATGATGGTTGAATTTCACTGCTTTTAATTTCATTATGCATTGCCATCTTCTTACAGAAGTGGACTGTTGGAACTTGCTGTAACAGGAAGCAATTGAATTTTGCAAGATTTGACATCAACCTGAGTTAAGGGTATTACTTAAAGAAGTTTGGAGTGAAATTCTTCTGTAAGGATCAGCAAAGAAACTAGGTTAAGATTGTTCCATCCCATCTGTACCTGTGTACTGAAAGACTTGTGTATTGTCTGTTGAAATGGCCAGGTAGAAATGAGCTAATGGAGCAGATCATTTCTGATCTGATTTGGTATAAAAATTGCTATGTTTAACAAAGTATACAGGATTTGGAGCAGAACTGCTCATTTATCCAAAATCTTTCTGCTGTTCCTCTGAACTTTTTAGATGGATATGCAGAGTAATCTATAACACTATTACAGCTAATCTGCAGAACTGCACTGCTTTTGTAGTATTAATGCAACATTATTGAATTTTTCTGTGAACCCTGAGGAGATATGTTGGTGAGTTATGACACCACTGAGATACTTCAGAACGTTTGAGAACCATATTAATAGCTGGTTGCTGGACTATTAGATGCATAAGAATGATAGGATTGAAATGCAAAGCATAGTATGAACCACTAATCAAGCATTGTTATCGCTCTTGTGGCAACTTGTACGTGAAAGCCATATCAAGTCTTGCCATGGCTTCGTAATTAATCTCAAAGCTTTTCAATGGCTAGAACTGTATTTTTATTAACTTCATGTCCTTTCTTGAATTTGGGTATATTTGTGCATCAAGAGTGCACAGTTCCTCTTAGAGGCTTGACCGAACTTTTCTTAAGGCCATTCAGCATTAATCATAATTGAGGTAAGCTTGATGTAATTCATTGTGGGGCAGTCTGCTTGGTCTGTTCTTGCCTCATTAGCAGCTGCTGCAGCTTTGTCGTAGGTACAACATCTGAATTTGTCTGATCTGATGCTTATACTGACACAGCTCATGATCAGATGCCAACTGATAAATTCTCCTAGGTTACTGGTTATCCAACAGCCTCCAGCTTTTGGGCATTACATAAATATGTGGTATGGTTTTAAAGACCAGTCTTTCACAGGTAGTTTGTTTCTTCACTTAAAGGGTACTTTGGCAGAGCATGCCGTAGTCAGTTTATTGAACTATGAAGAATGTCTGTTGATCAAAACAGTGCCCTCTAGCATACAAGTTAACACCATCATTATGTTGTAATGCAATTTTTCTTTGCAGTTACTGTGGTGAAAGTCATAGAGATTTAAACTGAATTTTGAACTAGTTACTTTTTTGCTGTTAAGCATAAAACTTTCCACATCCTATATGAATATTGCTTTCTGTCTTATATCTCTCTAGAAAATAGCCACAAACAGTGCTCTTAACAGAATCTTGCAGCGATAGTTTTGTACAACTGCTGGAAGTGGGGGCAGTCACTCAAGTGTCTTTCAGCATTCTTCAGTGCAAACTCAGTTCTGTACCTTAGTGCTTAAAATGATAGATAAACTACAACTTAATTCTTTCCGGAAAAGAGAAGAGCAGAGGACTGAGACTTTTCTGGAACAATCTTCTAAGGTCGGGTGGTTAAGTGTTCATTCTTAGACCTCTGTGTAGACACAGTGCTTTAGCTAAACAATCTTCTGACCTGACAGGGTAATAGCTAGTGGTCTTTTCTTTGTTTGACTCTTGTTTCTAGATGAGATCCATTGATCTTTGGAATGTGTTTCTTAATGAGGCCTGATTTTCTTGGTTCTAGGAAAAATGGGCATATGATACCTAAAGGTCTTGTGGACCTGGAAGTATCCAACTTATTGTTCATCTGAGGCTGGCAGCCATGATGTCTTATGGAGATATATGATTATTTGTGCTCATCCTGCCATGTTGTGTTGGTAAAGCATGGTCACTCTGGAATGTCCTGCGCACAGCAAATCTATGTACAGACATGTAAAGTATGTGTGTTACTGTTCTGTCATGTAGA
This sequence comes from Rhea pennata, assembly GCF_028389875.1. Taxonomy (NCBI): domain Eukaryota; kingdom Metazoa; phylum Chordata; class Aves; order Rheiformes; family Rheidae; genus Rhea; species Rhea pennata. Next base: position 48,048,680 of record NC_084663.1, on the reverse strand, counting down.
TGCATGTGTTCATACAAGATACCTCAGCTGAGCATGAATTAAATGTTAAGTGCCTGTGTAGTCTGAGAATCTTGTGGATAGATGCTTATTTCTCAGTTACAAAGCTCTCTCAATCAGATGGAAGGTCTAATCTTACTCTTCCTATTCCTTCTGTAGGAAGGTGGTATTGTACAATTTTGCTTTATTCAAAGAATAAAATGTGGATGATGTGGGAGGTCTGAGTTGTGATGAAATGGGCTGGAGGGGGGTTACAGATGTTAGGACATGGACGTGCATTGAGATATACTCCATATGCTACAAAAATACTTCATGTGTGGGTTAGCTTAGTTTTGAAACTTATTTTTGAGTTTTACACAATTTGAGTTCTTGGGAATGCACAAAAGCTTGCTTAGCTTGAAGTCTAAGATGAAGGTTTCCTGGTGCTTAGTGATAAGTTGAGACTTGTAACTTGAGCGCCCCACGTGACATCCATCAGTGCTGAATATTACAAACTCTGTTTTCCTTTGGACTGGTTTACTTCCTGGTACTCTTAAAGGTTTCCTGTTGATGATGAACCATATGCCTGTCCCAAGCAAATTCAAAACAGGCAACAGAGGCAACAGCTGTTATAAGAAGTTAATGGTTTAAGAAAGTAGGATAATGCAGTGGCTGTTGAGACTACAAATACCACTTTCATACTTTGTCACTCTGCCAGCTGAATATTTACTAAAAAATATTATAAGAAATATGAAGAGCTTGTCCTTAAGCAGAAATTTGTTCTGTAACTTCAGTACAAGTCGTAGGACTGTCTTACAATATGCTTCAGTGTAGCTGCTGTGTAACTGAATGTGTATTTATTTATTTTTCTAGACTGTACATGCCATTTGGCTTGGGAACAGACCTCACCATGGGACAACATCAAAGATATCTCTCCAGAAGGGGTCTTTTTCTTGGGTGATGTGTCTGCTCTCCTGACTGTCTTCATACCCGAAGGATTTATTTTCCTCTTGGAAATATTTTAAATTGAAATCTTATTCCTTACTGGAAACTTTCTACACTAAAGACTGCACGCATCATGGGTGATATGGCAAACAACTCAGTTGCATATAGTGGTGTGAAAAATGCTGTAAAAGAAGCTAATCATGGAGATTTTGGAGTCACTCTTTCAGAGCTCCGTTCTCTTATGGAACTTCGAGCTACAGATGCACTGCATAAAATACAAGAATGTTATGGAGATGTACATGGCATCTGTACAAGATTGAAAACTTCCCCGAATGAAGGTAAGTCAATTTTCAGACTAATGTTGAAGAAACTCCATTTCAAAAAACATTAGTCAAGCAAGCTAATTCTTTTTATGTAATAATGTTTATGAAGTTATGTAATAAAATACTGTTTCCTATTCCTTTAAGACACTATGATAGTTCAACATGTAATAAATAAGCAAGGATTTTCAGCTGGTCTAACTGCATGTGCCATTCTGTAATAGTGGCAGGATTGCACTTTGGAAGAAACTTTTTTGATGGGGGAATCCAGATCTGAAGTAATAAAGCAACATGCCAGTGTTTAAGTTAGTTTGAGCATGCAAGTCTTGGGATCAGCTCATGTGACCTGTAGTTCATAATTTAGATCATGCTATTATAGAACACAAGGTTTTTATAGTTTTATGTAGGTCTTATTAATACTTATGCATTGTTCTTGCATTCCTTAATACAGCAGTTTTTTAAATTGCAGACATCTGTTTTCTAACTTTACTGTATCAAATTCTTAATAGTGGATCCAGATTTAAATACACAATATTTTTTGTAAATTTCACTTTATCTACACAGAATAACTACTGATAAAGCTTTAAGCACTAAGGGTTCTGTGACTCTTTGGTAGAAAGTAGGCAAAGTGACCACACAAACTTTATTCTCTTGAAAAAGCATCTTGTTTAAAGAAGTCTTTGCCATTTCAGGCACACTTCACTAAATACCACTGAGCATATCTGATGCACTTCTTCTCTAGAATTATTCCTTCAAGATAATCTGTATAAATGTTAAGAGAAAAAAAATCAGTCTCCTCACTAGGACTTTTTCAGCTCTTTTCTTCAAGATCTGCTTATTATATGTTGTTGTTCTCCAGCTGAAGTGAAAGCTGAAGGCTTTCATAAAAGAAATAGATTCAAGTGATGTCACTTATGCTATCTGAGCTATAGTTAGTATCCTGTACAAGTATTTCTTACATACGGTTACACAACATTGATAAGTTTAATAAGTCATGTTGTTGCTAGCAATTTGGAAGATCCAAAATCAAGAATTGATTGATTGCAAGTTGTGGTGTCTTAGTATTTAAGTGCTTATGTAACTGTTGTCCAGTGCAGCTTGATGCTGATGGCAGTGAAATAACTGCTGTCTTAATCCTGAAAAATTATTGCTTTCTAGTCTTAAGAAATGCTACAGAAAGCTTTGTCTACTTGCATCAAGAGCAGCCAACTAATGCCTTCAGATACTTTGGGTGCATCTGCATTTAGGAAACTGTGTCAGGTTGCTTTTGAAGCCAGACTCCTGATGTCCCTTCTAATTTATCATGAAATGGTATTAGTGTGTGAACTGGATTCCTCTTACTGAACAGATTTCTTTAGGAGATCAGTTATTAAAACTGACCTGCCAATGAGTGTTCAGTACATGGAACTAGACCAGAGATAGTTTGAAGAAACTTTAAAACATGAGTAGTGTAAAATTTTCATGATGGAAAGAGCTCTAGTTATCTCAAATAGGCACTGAAGTAAGGGTTAAATCCTGTTTCACAGTAGTCTGCAAGGTGTCTGTTCAAGGACTACTCTTACTGCAAGCTAGGTGAATGTATGACTGTAGGTGGCCTTGATATACTGGGCACAAAATACCTGGAAAAATGCAGAATTCACATTCCTTAACTTTAACAACAAAGTTAGCAGATGAGAATCATGAGTGTGAATGTACTGAAACTACAAGAGCTAGAGGATCTGTTCCTGCAGCACGGCTTGAGCTGTGGTGATTGTACTACTGTACTGAAAATTGTATGGTCAGAACCTTTTCTTTTAAAAAGGATATGACATTTACATATATTTAACTGATGATCACAGGACAGTGCAGTGACAAACTTGGTAAAATGGCATAATTTTGAAGTGTGACTAGCTCATAAATGCAACAGACAGCAGTCAAACTTGATAATTAGCACTAAAGGTTAAGAAAGGTTACAGAAGAAAGACTGTCTTCTATCTACAAAGGTGGTGTTTTGATTCTAAATCATGACAGGAATTTTTAGAAAACCAAAATTCTTTATAAGATAAGTTGCTGTGAATTCTCTTGGAGATATTACATTGTAGAGTCTTTTTAAGAGTGATACTTGGTCTCTTCATTGTCCAATTCAAGTTGTAAGAATATAAATGGAGAGATTTCTAACAGAGGAAATGCGTGTAAAACTATAAAAACGGCTCAGTATTATAGAAGTTCCAGTTTTGTTGAAATTTGTGTATAACATGGCTTCCCACTCAGAAGCTTTCTGTATGACACAATATGCTTATTTGCATAACTGCTAGTGGCTTCATAGCAAAAGTACATATAGCTCTGAAATACAATGCACTGGATGAGAACATCTTTCATGAGTTCTTGCTTTGAAGCTATTTACAGTGTAGGCAACGTTTTCCATCAAAAGGTGGATCAAATCTACCTGACTTGAAATGAAAAATGGGAATTATCCTTTACCAGTGCTACTGGAAAAGACACTTTGAGCAGACTTTACTGCTTAGTGTTTAACATTTGTCATGTCCTTTATGTGTACAAATGTATGCGTGTACAAATATGTATAAATGCAGTTGTTGCACAAATATCACAAGTAGTAAACTCCCTCTTATATTCTGTGGAGATGGACCACGAAAACATCAGTGTTTCCATAGATCTACATCATCTTGATTCTATAGTAATATCTACTTCTCAATTTCCAATAAAATTTTAGACAAAGTATCCAGTAGTTGCTTCCTCAGTATTTTTCCATCTTAAACCCAAATCACATAAATGACCCTCATTAAAATACATAATGAACAATACAGTGCATTGGTTACTGCTCAGGCCTGTCTGTTATGAACTGTGAAATTACTAGCCACGTGCTAGATATAGCAAGCTCAGTAATTGTACATGATTGCTTATTGTAAATACTAAAAAGTCAAATGCTTTTTTTTGTCTTTGCTAGGCTTATTTACTAATCTTTTAAGTGGCACTGGTAATACTTGGACTTTAGATTTGTTAGAAAATATTTTGCATTCTTTGGAAGCCTTTGCTATATACTTCTGATGTTCTGCTTTCTGGTACCCTGTGAAGAAAGGAAGAAAATGGTGTCACAGGCATCATGCAACTAATCTTATGAACTCTGCTTTTTTACAAGGATGAGATAAATGACTTCTGTTACAAAATAGCAATATATTGTGGCCTTTTGGGATGGCCAACCTGTCCAGAGTTTCTCTAGATCCTCTAATACAACTTAATTCTGAAAATGGTCTTGCTGTGTTCCTTTTTTGAGTTTGAGAGAAAAAGTTGGCATCTCAAAACTTAGACTTCAGGTGAGAAATGTATTGCTACAGCTACACAGTAAAAATGCTCCTTTGTATTAAACTTCTAGAACTGTGAATCTAAGAATGCTAGAACAAATCTAACTTATATACTCTAACAGTATATTTATTTCTTTTTGAAATTGAAATAATCTACGCATTTTGCTTTTCAGTTAGGCAATTATTTAGCAGTTTTTAGCATTTAAAACTGAGCTTCATACTTCAGTTGGCTTTGCAAAGTGTCTCATATCATGTGATGCTTTAAGAAAATGTCTGTTGAGATGGGTCCATTAATTAAGAAATGCATCTCTCTTACTATGAAAATCAGTTCCAGTGGTTACTGTTCTTGTTAATTACCTAGTATGTTTATAAGGCTTTAATGTCACTAACTGATTGGGTTATATGTAGAAAAATGGCAGTTAGGAAAATTGTTGTCTTTAAAAAGATACTTATCATAGTCTTTGTGGCACAAGAGAGTTGAAGTATCTAGAGCTGTGGCACATAGCTAGAATTGTGGCCACTTTGCCTTCAGAAAGGAGCTGGTTGTTTAAATACAAAATAGTGTTAGATAGCTGGAAACAGCTGAAGAAATAAACAGAAGGTATTTATGGCAGATATTGAGTGAATGGTCTTTTACTGAATGTGCTTGGTATTCCTTTATTTTTAAGGACTTAGCTAACTCTAGAAGTGTGTAAGGCAGTGTGTAGTGAACACCTCTGACTCTTGACTGCTAGTGTCCCATAAGCATGGTCCTGGAATTGAGGCAGTGAAAAGGATTCTTGAATATGACAAATAAGAAGATTGATCCAAAGTTTAGGTGACAAATCATAAGATATTCACTGCGAATTGCCACGTATCACCTCTCTTTTTGTATGAGAGAAGGTATGAAGAGACTCAGGTTTCAGAGTAGCAAGCAGCTGCTGTCCAGGTGGAAGGATGTGGCAGCACCGTTACATAGCTGCCTGTAACCACATCAGACTTGTGATAGATGTTAGGTTAATTGTCGATTCCTAGGATGCTATCTATGAATACAGAACTCCTTCAGTGGGAACTAGAGCTGGCTTCTCAGGCTGTGATCTTGTTAAAACTGTGATGCTACTCAGTCTTTACAGCAGTAACTCTACTAATAAACTTATCTTGCAAACCTATTTACTTTGTCCTGAGGTGTGCTTGTTGCTAGTACTGTCTTGCTATGTCATACTAAGTGCAAGCAGATAGACCTTCAGCTTAGTTTATGTTGGCAAAGTATGATTTATTAAATATAGTTGTTTGCTGTAGTGGAATTGATTAAGAGTAATACTTACATAATTGTGTTTAATGTACAGCTTTTCAGTGTTAATATGAGTATGTAGTTCCCTCCCCCCACCCCCCACATACATACTTATATGTATGGAGTAGCATTTGATTCCACTTCATGAATGGGAGATCTTAATCACTTCTAATGTCAAGGTGAAAGGCAAATAAGCGTCACTAACTTTGTCTTCTTATTAATTAGGTTTAAGTGGAAATCCAGCAGATATAGAAAGGAGAGAAGCAGTGTTTGGGAAGAACTTTATACCTCCTAAAAAGCCAAAAACATTTCTTCAGTTAGTATGGGAAGCACTACAGGATGTTACACTAATTATATTAGAAATTGCAGCCATAGTGTCCTTGGGCCTTTCTTTTTACCAGCCTCCAGGAGGGAATGAAGCATGTAAGTAAATATTTTTAAAGTAGCTACCTACCTTTATTATGCTACTAATTTTCCTGGTCCAGCGCAGCTATCCTGTAAATCTGATGGGGACGGCAAGTCTGAAAAAGCAGCTTATTGTTTCTTATTTGGAGAATATTAATAAAACTGTTAATTTGCCTTAAAGTGGCAACTTGAGTTTTCCTGCGTCATTGTTCAGGCTGTTTCTGACAAATACTAAGTGCTTAGTGAAATATTTAGTGAAGTAAAAGCAGCAGAAGGAATAGATTGTCTTAGATCCAGTCATATTTCTGTGCAAGTGTTTCGTTAGCTTTGCCTCAAATATGTTTAAGCAATTTATAATTTGTCATGTGCTTTCTGTGGAGAGTCAGCATATCTTAAATTTTCCTTGACTTACAATTTGATACTGATAGCTTTCCAATTTAAAAAAATGAAATCCTATTTGTAGTTTTAAACAAAAGATGGAGGGATCTGTCCTTCATGAAATGAGAGATGGTTTATTAAGATAGAAGTGAAGTAGGAAATGTTGACAAAGCAGAAGGTAGATAACTAGTTTTCTAGTCTGGCCTTCTTATGCCTTCATTTAACAAGATAATAAGGATGAGTAGGTTTCTGTATCAGCTTCTTCTATGTTCAGACAAGCAAGGGTATAAATTCTAGGTGATACAACCTCATGCACCTCCAACTTTCGGATTTTCTAGCTTTGTGATATATTACCCCTGAAACTAAATCTCAAGTTGTAAAGAAGGCTAGCTAGTAAAATGTTCTTCTATTTGATTAGCTTTTTTGTTTTATGAAGTAACTATTTATGTTAACTTGCATCTAAAATCTGTGTGCTACAGTATGTGGATCAGTGAATGTTGGTGAAGAGGAAGAGGAAGGGGAAACAGGTTGGATTGAAGGAGCAGCAATCCTCCTATCTGTAGTTTGTGTGGTATTAGTAACAGCTTTCAACGATTGGAGTAAAGAGAAACAATTTCGCGGATTGCAGAGCCGAATTGAACAAGAACAGAAATTTACAGTCATCAGAGGTGGCCAAGTCATCCAAATACCAGTAGCTGACATAATCGTTGGAGATATTGCACAAGTGAAATATGGTAAATAAATTAAATAGTTACACTTTTTCTTTTCTTTCTTCTTTTTTTTTTTTTTTTTTTTTTTTTAATGAGGGACTGAAGTTAACATTTCTAATGACCTGTTTTAGGTGATCTCTTACCAGCTGATGGTGTACTCATTCAAGGAAATGACCTCAAAATTGATGAAAGCTCACTGACTGGAGAATCTGACCATGTTAAGAAATCTTTGGACAGAGATCCTATGCTGCTTTCAGGTGTGTGGCACTTGAAAATTCTTGAAGAAAGTGATAAGTTTTGGGGGACTGGTTGATTATAGTTTTGAGGTTAAAATCTAGCAACCTGGACCTTATCTATGGTGACTCCTAGAAGTATCCAGAAACCGTAACACAACTAGTTCAAAGTTTGATCAAAGTAAGCTGACCCTTAAAACTCACAAAAATTCTTGCTTGTACAGTTGCTTTTTTCTCTATTTATTTTCCAGATAATTTTCACAGTTAAATCTCTTGGAAAATGCAGTAATTTATGCATGGTCTTACAGGTTCTCAAACTCCATATTAAAAAAACTATTTACTTTATACTCTGCAGTACAACTGTTGAAGTTTCAGTGGAAAACCTGATGCAATCTTTCAGGTACACATGTGATGGAAGGCTCTGGAAGAATGGTAGTTACTGCTGTAGGTGTGAACTCTCAGACTGGAATCATCTTTACGTTACTTGGGGCTGGAGGAGATGAAGAGGAGAAGGAGAAGGAGAAAGAGAAGAAGGACAAGAAAAGTAGGCATCATAATCTTAAAGGGCTGGGAAGGGAGGGGTAAAGTGAATGTTACTGGACGTAAAAGTGCTTTAGTTCTCTGGAGCTAGAAAACTTCCTGGAAAACTTCTTAAAACCTCATGCTTTCTTTACATTTCACAGTTGAATGATCCAGTGGCCTGAGAGTGTATGCTACTGTTAATAACTGTTGTCATGTGGATTTCTAATTAAACTTCAGTTATCAATTTGATCAATTATAGGTTGAAAAGTTTGTAATTCCTAACCAGCCTTTTAGCATGTAAATTGTTACGCTGCTATCTTTTGCAACTTTGCAACTTCTACGTGCATTCATGCTGCATAGCAAGTACTTGTTTATAGCAGTTTATTAACAGTAATTAAAGCTAATAAATATCTAGTTCTGCTTTTACCAGATGGGAAATGTCCTGTGTAGTGAGCTCTTGTATGGCAAATGTGCCACTTGAAGAGGAACAGCTTGAATCATTGATAATGTAGTGCTGAGTTTATAACTTAAAAAATAAATATAACCTATTTTGGTGAAAGGTGAGAGACAGTCCTTTCCTCCCAACACTTTTCTTCCGGAGTTGAAACTTTGAATGCTCAGATTTATATAAGACAAAAACCAAGTGATCTTTTTTTCTAATTTTTCTTTTAGGAGGCTGGGGTGGAGGGGAAAAGGCTTATACCACAGATCATCTTAAAGGCTTTCTGTGAAATGCAAAATGGAATATCTTCCTTACTTTGAGGGACTTGGTCAGTAACTAGCATTACAAGGTCACTTTTCTAGGCCATAACTTTTATCCTATCTATACAAGAATCAAAGCTTAGTAAAGTTAACTAGTAATGCTTTGATGTTGGCCTTTACAAGGCATGGTCAGGACAGAGCTGTGAAATTCTTGTAGAAACTGTTGTGAGGTCTACTGGATGAGACTGAGCCTACAAGAACTCATGCCAGAAAAATTATACTTCTTCGCTGGAGTAACAGAAACAGTAATGCAAAGCCATACAGAAATATGCGTAGGAATCACAGTAGTCTTCAAATTAAGGAGAAGGTTGTTGAAATGTGTGGTCTGTGAAGGACCTAGAATTGAACTGTGCTTCTGTCATGTTGGCCTAATCTATAAACACTTAAATCTTAGCCCTTCTTGAAACTTTCTTCCAGTTTTTAGATAGTTTCAAGCTCAAGTGGTATAGTGAAGAGTAAAATTGCAATACTGCAGGATTTGTATAGAACAGTTTCCTTTTTCTCTTACAGAGGAAGGAAAAGGAAACAAGCAATATACCAGCCGCTACAGGAGATACGGGAAAGATCATAGCTCTCATTCTACCACTGTATATTATTCTATAAGAAGAAATCTTCTTGGAAGATAGTGCTTTGGTGTGTTCTAGGGCCTGAATACTTCTTTGTCTCCTGAGATGGATAACTTCTTCTTTTGCTTAAATTTGAAGCCTGATAACCTGAATTTTACCAAGGAGAATCTTAAACTAAATTGGCTTCTCTGTGAACATTAAGGAGATTAAAGTGGCTATTTTTAGTTGTGTGTATGTGACTCGGTTCAGAGTGAAAGCATATGTAGATACAGGTAGTTAGAAGTATCTCAAGTATAGAATTTTGTCCTTGTAGGAAAGACAAATGAACTGGGAGAGAACAAATAGTAACTTAACAGATAACAATGAATCTTAAACTGAGTGAAGTGACATCTTCTGGAAAAGACAAATATTTTTCGCCTTAGCTATTCTGAGGATGCTGGGGGGAGTCTTTTATGTGTAGAAATAATACAGAAGACGTAATTGATGTCATTACTTTTATCAGTGAGTAATAATCAGAGTTACATATGTCAGATACTTACTAGTGAAGCTGCAAATTGTGGGTTTTGTTCGAGTTCCTCAGTTTCCTGTTTTCATTTCAAGTTAATACACGTGATTACTGTAACCTTTGTTTTCTCTAGCTATGAGAAGAGCTGACACCTTGTCTATAGATGAGGTAATATCTGAAAACTGTTAACCTTAAAACTCAAGCAAAAAAGGTAGTAACCCCCTAATGAACTATACATATGATGAATAGTTCTTCTAGTTACATTTAACTTTATTCATGAATTTATATTCATTATTCTAATGTCCTTCCTTACAATCTCTTGCTGAACTCCATATCTGAACAGAGGTAGGAGCAATATGTTTTTATGAACTTGAACTCTTCTGTTACAGCACTAACATTGGTATGTTGCCAAGAGATTATCTTCATGCTTGTGTAAAGAGGGTTAGCATAGATCCAGTAATCCAGTGCTGTGCCTCCATTAAGCTTTGGTGTGGATTTATAAATATTTTATACTACAGTAGCTTCTGCAGTGTTGCACAAAAGCACTGCTTCTGGAAGTGAGGTCTTACAGTTATAAGACCTCATATATAGGCATATATATGCATATATAAGGTAGCATATATAATATATGAAATTAATACATAAAACTTATGGTAGTAGTCAGATAAACTGGAAGCACAGAGAGTGAGACTGAGGCCACAAGAATCACTTAAACGTAGCAAACTCCAGAAACTCTTTTTCCAGAAAAAGAGTTTAGGCAAGCCTTTTAAACATTTTCCTCAGCAGTAAATGCTACCCTCTGCAATCACCTTCCCACTAAACATATTTCAATAGGGCAAGAGTCTGGCCGGGCTAGGTCAGGACTTCTGCTATGTTTCTACCTACTCGCTTATGAATGTCTGTATCAGTCATCTGTGCAAACTTAACTATAATAATATAATACTGAAGGAAGTCTTTTAAGGGAAAAATGAAGTCCAAAGAACTGATGTAAGCTGGTTTTTGCTGCCAAATGTATTGTATAGTAATGTTGACTTCATTTGAAGTCTCAGTTATATCAGACTTCTGTCTCCAGTGTTTCAGATGGATATTTTTTAAATGCAGGTCCTTGCTTCAGCTTTTTATTTATTTTTTTATTATTTTATTTTATTAATTACTTTTTAAATTATTTTTTTTGTAAGCCTTAGCATAGAAATAGATTTTGCATGGCTGACTAAAATATAACTTGTTCCTCTCTCCACTCCCTGACAGGTAAAAAGCAGGATGGAGCTGTTGAGAACCGTAATAAGGGTAAATGCAATTTCTGTGCTCCTTTCTTAAAGTCCTTATCTTTTGAGAGTGTATACAATAAATACATACTTTCACATAGAAATACATACTGAACGTAGTTAAATCCAAAATGTTTGTGCTAATAATAGTGTAAGTGAATCTACCTTGCTTAAATGAACATGAGTCTCAAATCTACATTGCTTAGATGAATCTACATTGCTTAAATGAACGTGAGTCTCAAAATAGATACTACGGAAGTAACAGCAATGATTTTGAAGCTATCTTGTTTAAATATTCAAGGATGTTTGGACATCACTGGATAGAAAATACCAAAATATTAATGTTTAGCAGTAACTGGGTTTATTGAGCTTTATAAGTACCATTGATTTCAGGGATTTTAGAATGGCTAAACTTTATTTGCTCACTACTTCTAGCTAAAGCTCAGGATGGTGCAGCCATGGAAATGCAACCGTTGAAGAGTGAAGATGGTGGAGATGGAGATGAGAAAGACAAGAAGAGATCAAATTTGCCAAAGAAAGAAAAATCTGTTCTCCAAGGCAAACTTACAAAGCTAGCAGTCCAGATTGGCAAAGCAGGTATGATTTTAACACTGCTGTCCTTATTTGATGTCGCACTTGAATAAAGTTGGAACATAAATTACTCGTAAGGCTAGCTTCAGTAGCTAGCCTGGGCCAATCTGACCGTTTTAAGCACTAAGTACCAATGTATGTAATTATGCTTCATTCACAAAGTGTGCAGATGGTTTCTCAGACCGCGTTATGTTGATTTTTTTCCCCCTTGATTTAAATAGACTCAGTTTGTAGTCTCAGCTTCTAGAACAGAACACTCCAACTTCATACCTTTCATAATAGTTGTCTAACCTTATCTTTAGAAAGGTACAACACTTAATGATTCACCTAGAGAACTATAAATTGACTTAATCAAGTATGTGGAAAAAGCAGTAGAGACAGTCAGGTTCTCTCTGACACTTCCAGAGGCTTAGGATTTTTAACATATTCTCCAAAAACAAAGTTTTACTGACTTTCTTATTTTTTCATTTCTGTTACTGTGTCAATCAGCTAATTTTTCATCTATCTTTCAAAATATTTGAAAAACTGTTACTTATTGAAGATGAATTAAGACAGCAATGTCATTCAGTGCTAAAGAATCACTGAGACTAAATTCTAGGCTATATTGCCTAGCATGTAGAGGTTTAATCACAGTATTTCAAGCTTTATTTTGCTGCACATAGAATTATTGAAAGATTCAGATTTGAAGGAACCTGGAGGTCTTGTAGACCAATCTCCAGCTTAAAAGGACCAACTTCAGTGTAAGTGTTTTAGGAGAGTTATGGAGCTGAGGACAAAGCAATAAAACTCTAGTACTTCATAATTATATATCTCAGTGTTCTTTTTCTTTGAGAAACTTGTACTAACAAATATTGAATAAAACCTCCATAATATGTTCAGTGTAAGCTATCTTCAATGTTGTTGTTCTTAAGGTTTTTCATGTCTTTCATAAGTAAAAACCCTTGCTGTTCTTTTTGTACCTTTCGACCTCTTCTAATATCCTACACACTCTCAATGTTAATCATCAGCTTTATGCATGCACTTTTCCTGTCCTGCCTTTTTGAGTTGTGCCTCACTGAAGTATTTTTCTGTGAAGAACTGACACCTTAGTGACTCTTGTTCCAGCCAAGCCTGTTTTCCTTCACTGCTTTCCTGTGGTGTCCCAAGTGTGCTACCCAATTTGCTTACAGCAGTTTCTCCAAATTACGTCTCCAGTTATTTCCATTTGATTGAACACTGTGCTTACTTTCCATACTTACTTTCCATACTTAATAGCCCACCCTCACCAAGAAGTGGGGTATAAACTGTTATCAGCTTTCTGAGTAATGCACCAATATCATCAGCAAAGACCTGTTGAATTGGTTCAGTTATCATTCTGCTTAACTGATTTGCCTTAGATACTAAACTTACCTGTTCACAATTAGATCTAAACTTCTCAATTAAGTGAAAAGCCAAACAATTCTTTGGGGGGGGAGGGGTCAGGGCAAAAAAAAATGCATGAGAAAAGTAGTTGTATTGGTGGAAATCAGAATTTGCTTTGTACAACCCCCATGCTTCCTGCCTTGCCTGTTCAAAATCTTAACTGTAAGCTAAATTCCATCAAGGAAGAGTTGCGCTTGGCTTATCTGGAGTCGGTATTGACAAATGTTTAAGATGACATCTGAAAATGGTTTATTCTCTTTTTAATAAGGTTTATTGATGTCTGCAATCACAGTCATTATCCTTGTGCTATATTTTGTGATCGATACCTTCTGGGTCCAGAAGCGACCATGGCTTGCTGAATGTACACCAATTTATATTCAGTACTTTGTGAAGTTTTTCATTATTGGAGTTACGGTCTTGGTGGTGGCAGTACCAGAAGGGCTTCCACTTGCAGTCACTATATCCCTGGCTTACTCTGTTAAGGTAAGTGGGCAGAGGGGGAACAAACTTTAAAAGTAGATAGGTGAATTCATCAGCCCTAAACTCTCAGTTGAAACTTGCTACATCAAAGCAGCGGGTTCCTAACAGACTGAAGGAGGCTTACTTTCCTTCCTTCACTTAATGGCACAAGAAATCCACCACAGTATATTTCTTAGTCTCAGAATTTACTCTAACTTAAACAGTCAGCAGGGACAGACTGTTGTCACCAAATAAAGACAACTTTGCCATTTAGATTCATCTTTTCTTAGGTGTATAAGGTGTATTTAGTTCTCTGATGCAATGTTACGATAGCATAGCGTTTCTTATAATTGATATATTAGAATTTGTAAATAATACAAACTTCTGTAAACCTCAACTTACACCTAACTAATACATTAAACAAGCAATTACCGGAAAAAAAAATAGATTATTACTCTTTGAAGGCTGAAAATGACTTCTTATTCTGTTTCTGAATTTTGCAGAACGTATGCTATTTGTTGTATAGCATACTTTATAAACTCCTGTTCTACCCTCTAACGCTTCTTCCTGCTTACAGCATCCTGAAACTGTTCTGAAAATGTCATTATGTAGACAATGGCTGTGTATGCTCTGTTCCAAAACTTACCAAACTTAGTACTAACTTGTACCCTTCCTACTGTAGTATTTGAACTTACTCTGCCACTTCAAGGTTGAAATACTATCTAAGCCTTTTAGGTAAAGACTTAGAAGAAAAGGCCAAATAAGCTATACCATAGACTTAGTAGAGCATCACACGATATATATTTCAAATACACTACAATCAGACTTAACATCAGATACAAACTGGAATCTTGGTATTGCTGCTAAGAGAATGAACACTACAAGTTTCACAAGTCTAACATTGCTTAAAAGTCTTTACCTAAAAGGCTAAGAGGAAAGACCAATGGACTTCAGACAACAAGTTGGACTTCTGCCTTTTAAGTGAGTTCCGTCTCACTTGTTAAGAGATGTTTTAACATTGTATCTGGTAATGCTCAATCTGTGCATCTGCTCCACTTCTAAAAAATATCAAAAACTACTTCCTCATAATAGTTTCAGTTAGCTTGATATGCAGATGTGGGAGATTAAGACTGTATCTGCGGACTTTGTTCAAAATGCAGCTTACTATGACATGATAGACTTGGGAGAGATCCTTACAGGATAGGGTACAAATTCCTACTCAGTAAGATACCAGATAACTTAAAAGCTATGCATATTCTGAAACTGTGGTCTAAAACTTCACACTCTAAATGAGAATTTCTGAAACATGAGCTAAAAGTTATGACTAGTTATTGACCGCTTCTATCTTTTTAGAAAATGATGAAAGATAATAACTTGGTGAGACATCTGGATGCGTGTGAAACAATGGGTAATGCAACAGCTATTTGCTCAGATAAAACTGGAACATTGACCATGAACAGAATGACAGTGGTCCAAGCCTACATCAATGAAAAGCATTATAAAAAAATTCCAGAACCAGAAGCTATTCCAGAGAAAACTATGGCTTATCTTGTGACTGGAATTTCTGTTAACTGTGCTTATACTTCCAAAATTCTGGTAAGTGGCTTTCCTCATTTTAATGAGTGCATCTAAATATGTACCTCAAAATATCCAAATTGTCTGATAGTCACATGATAGGCGGCTGTTAAGTTTAAGTGTGTAACAAAAACTGAAAGATTTTTTTGCATCTGCTGCAAATTACTCAACAGTTTATTTGGAAATAAAATCTGCTTATATATAATTGTTTTGATTTAGTGATTCAAAAATGATCTCGAGAAGCTAACTTTCTTATAAAAAGATAAATTCATACTTGCGTCTAAATTTGTTTTATAAGGAGGGGCTGCTTACTTGGAGAGCATGTTAGCTCAGTTTGGGTGCTACTTCAATGTAGAATTGTGAGAGTAATATGTTGCCTAGAATGTAATGAAAAACCACAGGTGTAGACAGTGACTTTGGTTTTGTATTTCAGATAATATTTTAATGAGTCTTTACATTATAGAATTCCAACACATTTGCTCATAACTTATTGAGCCTTCTAAAATATTTTGGAATAAATAGGATGGACTGTGTTATGTATTATAAATACTGGACTCCTTAATACTGTGTCTGGCTCTTCGTTAATCCCTTTGGCTGATTTATGAACAACACCTTAAATTTCCCTATTGCATGGTTCATATTTTTTGCAACTCAAAACATAGCTTCCTTTCTATTTTAAGATGTTGCATAACTTGAATTGTGTAAGGCAATAAAAACAATTAGGTTTTAGGTTTTTTTAAAAAAAAAAAAAGACTTCAGGAGTCGGTAGAGCCCTCTTTTATGAATGCTTTCTACAGGAATAGCAGTAAAAGCAGCAGTCTGAAAACCCTTTTTTCTTCAACCAGAAAAGATGCTATGTTTACAAGAATTTTGTCAAAACAGTTGTAGTTGAGAGAGCACATCAAGATCACAACCACCTATTTCTCAAACAAGTATTTCTCATGCTAATGAGATAGACCAAATTTTCTCACATTATCCTTTCAAAACAACTTCATATACATACATACATATATATATACACATATATATACATATATACATATATACATACATATATATATATATTTTATACATATATATATATATATATATATAAAAAAACTCAGCTCCATATAAATCGACCAGGTCCCCTACTACTACAATGTTAATCAAATTATATTCAATACAGTGCAGTCTAAGTTAGTCTGTTTTACAGAATTGCCCAATTGCTGCAGTTGTCAGGGACCCCCTGGGGATCATCCAGCCCTGTTCAAAGCTGGGTCAGTTACAGCAGGTTGTTTCAGACTGTGTAGTTGGATTTTGATTGTCTCCAAGGATGGAGACTCTTCAACCTCTCTAGGGTACTTGGTCTAGCATTCAGCTACTCTTAGAGTAAAAAAGGTTTTTCTCTGTATAAATGGAATTTCATGTATTTCGATTTCTGCTCATTGCCTATTGTCCTTTCATTGGACAACATGATGTGGCAAGCCACAAGAAGAATCTAGCTCAATCTTCTTTACACTCTCCCATTGAGTATTTATGCATATTGATAAGATCCTCCTGAGCCTTTTTTTCCTCCTAGTCCCAGTGCTCTTAGCTTTTCCCTGTATTGAGAGATGTTCCAATCCCCTCATCATCATGTGACCCTTACCTGGGCTTACTGCAGTATGTCTATGTCTGTCTTGTATTGGGGAGACCGGAACTGAGTACTGCATATTTTAAATTTTAAAGGTTTGAGTATTCAGTACAGCCAAATGTGTGGTTTGCAACATAGGTGATTGCCTTAGCTGTAATGTAGTTGTGATTTATGTACTTGAAGGGATGTCAGGCTGAGTAAGTGTTTCTGCCTTGGAAACTGGAAAGACTTCATAAAAAAAATCAAATAGGCCATGGCCTGGAAAACACAACTTACCATGAGATTTAAGAAGCTTAAAGACTTGCTTTATTCAATAGAAGGCTAACAGGTGATATGGTCATGGTCTAAATCATCAGGGAAGAACTACTACAGGAGAGAATGCCTTAATTTAGCAGAAATAAAGCCATTTAGTATGCTTAATTTTCTCAAGCTTATCCATACTTTTTGAACTGCAAAATTACTGAATGGAAAATGCCTTTTAGAAAGGTCATTTGGGGATTTGATACAAACTTAATGGGTGATTTTGAGTCTGTGACAAAGAGATTGTAAGCCTTATCAGGTGCATAAGTTGCTTTTAAAAGCCACTCATGACTGGCTCATGACTCATGGGAATTTACAGATTAATCATTGCAAAAGTGAAATTTCCCCATCCTAGAACTAAGTTTTTACTTCCACATTTTCTAGATGCTGTACTTCAGTATTTGGTAAGTTTATTTCCTAACCAACAAAGATTCTTATTCTTTTTACAGCCTCCTGAAAAAGAAGGTGGCCTACCACGTCATGTTGGAAATAAAACTGAATGTGCCTTGCTGGGGTTGCTCTTGGATTTAAAACGTGATTATCAGGATGTAAGAAATGAGATACCAGAAGAGGATTTGTACAAAGTATACACCTTCAACTCTGTTAGAAAATCTATGAGTACTGTGTTAAAAAACTCTGATGGCAGTTTCCGGATATTCAGTAAAGGTGCCTCTGAGATAGTTCTTAAAAAGTAAGAACAACTACTCTCATACTCTGATACTTTAATTTGCTTGAATGTTTTGGTAGCTGAGAATACTGTGCTAAGCAAACAAAAAAAATCTTCAATAATGATATAAAATTTTTGCCCTATTCACAACAAGTGCACCAGTCTATCTTTTTGGTAGCTGGAAGCTCCCTGATTGATCTCCCTCAATGGTTCCATTTTCTGCAATAAAGTGGGCAAGCAGCATTTGAATTGTTTTCATTCAACACTCTTCCACGCCTCCAAAAACAAACAAACAAAACCCATAAAGCAAAAGTATAGCAGGTCATGACTGAACTGTTTTGATACAGGAAAATATCTGTGAATAGCCCTATTCTCTAGCCAAAATACTTCAGCTTTAGGTGCCCTTGGTCAAAATGCTAACCCATCTCCAGTGAATTCTGAACACTTGATATGGTTAAACTGCAGGAAGGACTTATACCTTTGAATAGTAAGTACAAACACAGATTACTTTCAGCTTCAAAAGACAGTGCAAGGCAGTGTCCAGCTTCATCATTTTAATAGGATATTGAACTTGACCAACTGAGAAACTTTTTTTTTAATATGAGAAAGTAAGTTGTTTCCTTATAAATCTGCCCATCTTTAGAGGGTTTATTAGAGATATTAAATTATAGGGGAGAGATCGGTCCCAGCAGTCCAGACCTTTAGGTGTTAAGAAGGCTTTAGCAGCTCTTAAGCAGGTGAAGAGAGAAATCATACATGCATGCATCATGCTTTCTAGGCACGGTGGCTGTACCCAGTCAGTTTTCAGTCCTATAGTCAGACTGTTTCTAGTTTGTGAGGAGCCTATAGGTGATGTTTGTCAGTTCAGTGTACCTCTGCTTGCTA
Organism: Rhea pennata; assembly: GCF_028389875.1. Classification (NCBI taxonomy): domain Eukaryota; kingdom Metazoa; phylum Chordata; class Aves; order Rheiformes; family Rheidae; genus Rhea; species Rhea pennata. The sequence goes on along the minus strand of NC_084663.1, from coordinate 48,030,031 downwards.
CTAGCTGTGCAAAATACTATCTAAAGAAGCACTCATACAATCAAGATTAAATCTTATTCTCCTTCTCCTATCAATAGTGTCAACAACAAAAAGTCAACCTTTCAAGGACTCTTGTACTTTCTGATGCAGAACTTAGATTTAGGTGCAAATTTTTCCATAGCTAAATTTCAAGTAAAGTCTCATCAGTGAATAAATATGCCTATATTTGCAATAATTCTACTGTCAGAAGTATTTTTTGTATCTGATTTTCTTGCTGAGCTTTTAAAAACTGTACAAGATACTAGCACTCATTCAGTCTGGACTTATGTGATCAACTTGGCTTGACAAGTGAGATAGGAAAACAAATTAAATAAAAAATAATAAAAGCACCTGGAAAAGAACAAGAAAACCTAGAAGGACTTGGATGCTATTTGAATAGTTGAAATTCTAAAACTACTTAAAAATATACCACCTAGGAAAAATATCTTGTCATCATAAGTTATTTTCTTCATCCACAATCTATTCAGTGTGTGAAATTAATCTCAGAGCTTGTAACCTGGTTTGCCAACTGGGCTACCCCTCTTTACCAGCACATGTATGACTTTATTCTTGAGCATTGAAAGAATGTGCATTGCTAATAACAGTAAATTTACAATAAATGCTGCAAAAATTTTTTAAACAGAAGATCCTTCTCTTTAAGATAAGTCAAAGTTTTGACTCAAATATTTGAAGCAAGTTTCAATTAAACCTTTACATAAAGCTTATTGGCTTCCATTTAGTCATCTTGGAGTGCTTTGAATTCCTCATGAACCTTATAATTGGAGGTAATACAGGATATCCTGTGTGGGTGCTGGCTGACATTTGAACAGATGACCTAAGTCAGGAAATTAGGATAGACTTCAAATTTCAGTTACGATGAAAATTCTGAACTGTTAATTAAGGACCTGCATCTTCATTTCCTGGCTGAAGTTGAAATTTTTAATAAGCTATTGCATCTAAAAATTCAAACCCTTGGACTAAATACTTAAATTTAATAGCAGTTATCTAGCAGATCTGCAACATCTGAGTATGATGGTTTAAATCATAGTGTATGGCTGAGTATCTTTTTCAGAGCCATAATAGTATTTTTAAAGTAAATTTTGATTTTTATGGAAGAGCTTTGCTAAGGACACAGATGGACAAAACAAAATTCATTGTTCAAAATATCTGGCAGTATCATACTTGTGGCACCAATATTGATACAGCATATATGTTTTCTGTGAAAGCAGTGGTATCTATGATGTAGTATAACAAGAAGAGCATGTACTGGAATGTACTGGAGTACATTCTTTAGTCTTTTATAAAGCTTTAAATCAGATAAAGTATTTGTTTTTCTTTTAATGCTTGTATTAAGAACTTCATGACAAAATGTTCTCTAAAGTTATAAAATCTAGACTTGTTTTTGTGCAAATTTTATTACTTTAAGGATAACATTGGTTCATGATAGTATCAGAGATTTGCTTTCAGTACTTACAGCTATATAAGCACTGCACGTCATGTACTAGGAAACATGCTATACTTCTGAGATTTGTACAACTGTTAACAAGTTAGGATTATTTTGATGAACTTGAAGCTAAGTTGACTGACTCAACCAGCGCAGATGTTAAAATCTGTTCATAGGCAATAGAGAAGTGGATACTTCTGGGCTATCAGTAACATTTGACTCCTAAATTCACTGGGTATTTTTCATCCTAGGATGGCCCACTCAGTTAATATTCTGCAAGTAGAGTGTTTTGAAATTAGAAAGTGATTAAGTACATATGCAGAAGATCACCTTAAAACTACTGCTTTTTTTTAGGGAGAGTCCAGTGAAAATGAAGTTTGTGGAAAACTTACTGGGTTTGACCAATAAGCTATCTTCCACAACAAGGTTGAACTTCTAGTTAAAAAAAATACATAAATAACAATAAAAAAAGTAACTACTTAAATCTTGTTTTTTTTTTCAGGTGCTTCAAAATACTGAGTGCTAATGGAGAACCAAAGGCATTCAGACCTAGGGACCGTGATGATATCGTAAAAACTGTAATAGAGCCTATGGCTTCTGAAGGACTCAGAACCATCTGTCTAGCATTCAGAGACTTCCCAGCAGGGGAACCTGAGCCAGAATGGGACAATGAAAATGATATTGTTACTGGTCTGACATGCATTGCTGTTGTTGGGATTGAAGATCCTGTGAGACCTGAGGTAGGGTTATTGACTAAACTGCAGTGATATTGTTAAGCAGATTTTGATTCATGTTTTTAGTCATGTAGAGAATGCAAGAAACTGAATTGCTATTGTAACTCTAAAGCATAGCTAATGAAAATCTAATTTCTGGATGGAAGTGGGGGGAGTTAATGGAACTCTAAAAGCAGATTAAAACTTCTTAATGTCACTTATGCTGGGTTACTAAAGCTCTGTACAAACTAATGACTTAAGACGCTTACTAAGCAGCATCTTGAGTAGATGGAACAGCTTGTTCTTTTTTAACACTAGAAATATTAAGACCATTGCTGAGGATAATATTAACTATTTTACTTGTTAACAGCTCTTCATGGGGAGTGATAGAGAGGAGGGATCCTCACCTGAGAAGTGAGGGAAGGAGTTTGGCCTGTAGTTAAGGTCTTTGGAGGGCAATATTTCTTAAATAGTAAAAGACTTTATGCTGCATGTAGGTGGGACTCCAATCTAATCCACGTTAGCATGACTTCACACTAAAAGTCAGAGGCTAAAAACTACGACTCACACTCCTCTTATTTCACATAATCATAAACGAGAAGCCAGTACTTCATGGTGTAGGTGTAAACCACCTTTGAATATTGTAGCCTAATGTATGATGAGAGTTCTTGCAGCTGTGTAATATTTTCTAACACTGCACTATTTGAAAAATGACCCTCCATTAAAAAAAAAAAAAAAAGTAGGAGCAGGGTAAAGGGATAGGAAGGAAAAACAACAACAAACTTGCCAGAATAACAGTTTGTGAGTTTTCAGGAGGAGGATTTAAGATTTTTTCAGCTAACGTGCAATCTGTAATCCTAGCATTTTTCTTTTATTTTTGTATATAGGTACCCGACGCAATAAAAAAATGTCAACGTGCAGGCATAACTGTACGTATGGTCACTGGTGATAACATCAATACTGCTCGTGCTATTGCATTAAAATGTGGTATTCTGAATCCTGGTGAGGACTTTTTGTGTTTAGAGGGTAAAGACTTTAATAGGAGAATACGCAATGAAAAAGGAGAGGTAAATATATTGGCTATTTACAGTAGCACAGCAGATACTTTGCAGTTAGGAGTCCGAATAAAATATAACCATTGCTGTTTTTGCAGATAGAACAAGAGCGAATAGATAAAATTTGGCCAAAGCTTCGTGTTCTTGCAAGATCATCTCCTACTGACAAACACACACTAGTAAAAGGTAAATATCCTCTTTCAAAAAACTGAAGCTGGTATTTTCTCCCTCAAAACTAATTATATAAAATACTCATCCTTGTTTGAGCTTCTAGGTAAAGTTCTCCCGGAAGATATCCAGGATCATTAGCAATGGGAAATGTCCATGAGGGAGTCATCGCTTGCCAACCTTTTTTTTTTTCCTACCTGAGAAATGAAAGCAGCTTGAAATATCTATTGTGATTTCTTATTGATTCTGAAGATAGTGAAACCAGGCTTTTCTCTTAGCTTTAATCTGTGCTGTGTTGTCAATATTGACCTATAACAGTGAGATGTTATTTATTTTAGGTATAATTGACAGCACGATCTTTGAACAGAGGCAAGTTGTAGCAGTGACTGGTGATGGTACCAATGATGGTCCAGCACTGAAGAAGGCAGACGTTGGATTTGCTATGGTATGACTCTTTTTAATCTTAATTATTTTAAGCCCTACTTTGCCATGTAAGTGATTATCAAATCACTTATAAGAATGAACAACCTTACTTTTTTAGTAGCCTAATAGACAGCTAAGTTAATGTAATTGAGTCAACATTCCTCTCATTTCTCACTGCTTTTCCTTCCTCAGTCTCCCAACTTAATCATGTCTTTATTTGATGAAAAATGTGTTTGTGGCATTTGCCATTGAATAAAACTTAAAATCACAGATGCTCAATCAGTTGAAAATCAAAACCTTTTTACAGAGAGGTTTGTTGCAAAGTGTAGCAACGTTATACTGATACTGTAGTATAAGATTTCGCAAGTGAGATCTGCTCAGCATATGGTAAAAAGACTTTATATGATAAATAGCATACTGTGTTGACTTTCAGTAAGACTTGCATAGCAGGCTTGCATCGGACGCATTTCTGTTTGTCTTCTGTTAAATGATGAGACAGGGAGGCGATTGTTATAGAGATTACCAGTTGATGTTTAAAATGTTTTTGGAGACTGCACTAAGGAACATCCCCAGGCCAATTCTGAAATAAAGCATTTTATGACAGTCTAGGACTTTCATTTGCCTAGATGGTTCCTTAAATTATTTGGCTTTCTCAAAATTTTCAAACAGCCTTTGAAACAATAGCCTAACTATTAATACATAACTGTTATATATTAGAGAAGGCCCATGAAAATTAATGGCTAGAGATAGAACTGCATATCATAGGCTTACCTTGGGTTAGTCATTACTGTGTTAAGCATTAATTTATTGCAAAGTCCTGAGAAGTGTATAGCAATTAGGGGAATCTTATTGTCACTTTGTGCTTTCTGGCCTGACCTGAAAGAGTAGGGGGAACAAAGCTTCAATTCCCTTTCAGTCTTTTTAAATAAGACACAAGGATTTTAGTAATAAATATTTCTCCTTGAGGCAAGGCTTACTGGCTTTTTTTGAGAAACATCTTTGCTTCATTCTCTATTTATTCTGAAGACAAGATGTTCTTCTACTTCGTTAGCATTTGGCAAACAGCTATAAAGCAAGTTCCTTACCAAACTTGATCACTTTAAACATCTGGTTTGTAAACTAAACTGGGAGGTTTTTATTCAAATCTGGTTTAAAATCTATATGAAAGTAAAGGAAAAACTCACAATACTGGATATCCATGGTATGCAGAATTCCTAGAATAAGCAATAGCAAGTGTCTGGCATGCTTGTACTTGAAACAGATTTTTTCCTATCAGTTAATGCAGTTTTAAAATGTTAATACTAGATGGAGGTGTGCCTTAAGTATGTTGTCTTTGGGTTTTTTTCTCTTTTCATGCACTTAAGATATATTTCTTGAATTTGCTTCTGCCTCAAGGTTCCTCCTTAGCGTTAAGATGAGAAGGTATATAATAGTTTCCCAGCAGGTCACTTTTGTCTTAAAGAAATGTTTACTGAAAAGATTTAAGATAGATCACACTTCCTAGAATGCATACAGATGTGCTGACTCAGATGCTTAGCTTGAAGGGAAAAAATGAGGGAAGGAAGAGCTTTTGTGCCATTCTCAGGGAGCTTTTTTAAAAGCATAACTTACAAATTTGACAGCTACACATGAAATGTTTTCTGGACTGTAACAATCTTGTTATAATGAATGCCTATTTTCTGCTATTGAATAGCTGTTGTAGTTGGCACTGTCAGAGGATATTTATTTTCATTTTCCAGAACATAGATGGTTCTTGCAGATGCCATGTAAGAAGCTCATTTGTTTAACTGCTTATCAAATTATCACTTAAAATAAATAGCATATAGTAGATGGTATAAAGATACCTTTTTAAGTTGTACACATAGGTGTGCAGGTGACTCATTTTCTTAGCAAAATAAAATAAAGATTAAATTTGTTTTTGAAGTTTAATATATGCTTACAGTATTTCAGAAAGCTATCCTAGGGAAATGCGTATTACACATAACACAGAACTTAAACTATTTAGATACCATAGGAGGCTACAAGTGCTTAAAACTTAACAATGGCACACAGTCTACGGTTTAATGTCAAAGCTTTTCTGCAAAAAGTGTTCAGAAATGTGTATCACATCTTGCTCTGCTGCTGGAATCCACTTAGCAGACTGCTTAGGCATGGACTGAACAGTAGTACTGCACCATCTGGTGTTTGTTGCCTTGAACAAGTTCAGTAACCTTTCATTAGGAGAGCTCATATGCTGTCTTTTTATCATCTGCCTGCTTTTATTACTGATAATTTCCTTAAAGGATATAAAACTTCATTTTACTTCTCAACCTTGATCCTTGAAAATTTAAAAATTATTTTAAAAAGGTGAACCTCAGAAATAGCCACCTGTAGAGCTAGATTTTTACAGGGACTCTGAAATATTTTATTACTATTTCCCTTCAGAATTCTGCTAACCCATATCTATTAACAAGCAAAAAAAAAAAAAAAAAAAAAAATTACCACTTGAGCTGCCTCCTTTTCTTTAAATTTTGAACTTGGTGCTGTGGGCTTTTAAACCATGTTATTTTGGTTTATATTGATTCTTCAAATGAAACTAAAAGGAAACAAGCTCAGATTTTTTTTTTTTTACTCTCTCCTCCTCCCCAACATTAACTGAATTATAACTTTGCTTTAATGTGCTCAGAACTTTTAGTATTTTGATCTACTTTATGCCAAATGAGTTTCTTCAGCTTGCTTATATTTTGTGATGATTCTCTTTACCTGCAGTTTTTTAAGATTTTAAGAATACAGCAGACTCGTCACATTGGTTGCAAGGTTGACATCAGTCTTTCAATACTTATTTAGTAAAATTTAGATTTATCAGTCTGGATTTAAAATTTGCAACTAGCAAGGTGCTATATATCTTTTTGTAGCAAGGAACAGTCAGGTAGCCAGCAGAAGAGCTTCTAATATGTAAGTCATTGCTTCCTATTATATTTCATAATTGTTTCTTTCTTTTTCTACCAGGGTATTGCTGGCACAGATGTAGCTAAAGAAGCTTCTGATATTATCCTTACAGATGACAACTTCACAAGTATTGTTAAAGCAGTTATGTGGGGACGAAATGTGTATGACAGTATCTCCAAATTTCTTCAGTTCCAGCTTACTGTCAATGTAGTAGCAGTAATTGTTGCTTTCACGGGAGCATGCATAACACAAGTATGTATTGATGGCGGTTTGTTTCACTTAGTAGAAGCTGAAAATGCCTTCACTGATTAACTCTTGAATTCAAGCTTTCAGCTGAATACTAGCCCGAAGAACATAATGCTCTTCAAAACATGTCCATGTTGTTTAATAAATGCCTTTAGTAGCTGTAAGTTGTTCACTTAATATTGGAAGGTTTAATGTATCTATCTTTATAGGATTCTCCGCTTAAAGCTGTGCAGATGCTGTGGGTAAATCTCATAATGGACACATTAGCCTCTCTTGCCCTGGCAACAGAACCACCCACTGAAGCTCTCTTGTTGCGAAAGCCTTACGGTAGAAACAAACCTTTGATTTCTCGTACAATGATGAAGAATATTTTGGGTCATGCATTCTACCAACTCGTAGTGGTCTTTACACTCCTGTTTGCGGGTAAGAATGCTGAAGCTTTAGGAAGTTATGATGATAACTTTATAGAGATATCTGTTCTGTCTGTGTGTGTATAAAATTTTGTCAGTTAAGCTGCTAATAAATATCTCTTACAGGTGAGAAAATTTTTGATATCGATAGTGGAAGAAATGCACCTCTCCATGCTCCTCCTTCAGAGCATTATACTATTGTGTTTAATACATTTGTGATGATGCAGCTTTTTAATGAAATTAATGCCCGGAAAATTCATGGCGAAAGAAATGTTTTTGAAGGAATCTTTAACAATGCAATCTTCTGTACTATTGTTCTGGGGACATTTGTTGTGCAAGTAAGTAACTGAAGGCTTTGAGGCAGGGGGGAGGAGGCGGATGGGAATGTACTTCATATGCTGCTGTACTTGCTTACCTTCAAAATACTAGCCAACTAGTGCCACATGTTTCATTTCTGTAATGTGAAAAATCTTTAGTGTCAAACACTAGAAATCACTTGGAAGTGCTGCTTGATAGGGCTTTCTGGTAAGGCCTCTTTGAAAATCACTAGAACTGAAGTGTGGAAATATTTGTATTGCCTTTTGGAATTCTGCAGTCCCTCTTAGTGTTCTAGTCTTGCTACAGAATGCAATGAAGTTATTTATTTCTCCATAGTCAGGACTCCTGCCCATATCTGCCTGTGCATCTGAACAAAAGCTAATTTTAAACAGAGCTGTAGAAAACTCATATAACTTCTCTTATCTTCTTAATTAATGAGACTAGAAATACAAATCAACTTTAGAAACTCAAGCTTAAGTATTGATTTTTGTCTTTCTCTTTCAGAAATCAATGTTACCTATATAGATGCTGCTGCCTTTGTTCTTACTTTCATCTGAATATCCACTGGTATCTAGGGACCATCTATTTTAGTATATAGGAAGATTTTTTAAGAGCTGATTATTTAACTTTGTATTTATTAACATGATGAATTATCTGAAATTGATCAATTTAACATATTGACATCTACAATATATCTACAAAATATCTACAAATACCAAGTCAAAACTGCATCTAAAGAAAACAGTTTATATGAAGTAGCTTTACTTTTTAACTGGCCTTAATGTTTAATTTATCATTGAAAGTGCAATGAAATAACCAACAAATTAGTATATTGCATTTTCTACAGAACTTTTTTCCTATTTTGACTTAAAAGTTATTCTGGATTTATGAAGCTATATCCCAACCTTAAGCCTCTTAAACTTTGGAATTCCATAAAGTTGTACAAGGTCATAACAGTTCAAGAAATGCAGATGTATATACCTTTGCTTCATGTAAAGTTAATTTTCTTTCTTATTCTCCCAGTTTTAGTTTGCCTTAGACTGCACACTCAAAGCTACTTTTATTTTTAGAGTTGCTTATATAGCAGACTGTTATTGTGCAACAAAACCAAATATGCAGAAATTGTTCCTGACTGCATCTGGGTTCATGTTGACTGAATGCATTTCCAACTAAGTAACTCTTGAGATGTCTTAAAGTGATTTATTCTGTTTTAATAAAATAACAGATATTTGGGGGCTTTCCAGCTCATAGGTGTCCTTCTTATGGTCAGTATTGTCTCCTTTTCACACTTCCCTGCTACTTGAATTGTTGGTTCTTCAGGGCACAGACTTTCACATATATAATTCCTATGCAGTGGGATACCTTGTTCATCAGGGCCTGTACAGCTTTTTGTAATAAATAAGGTATTAAGAGCTTGTTTAATTTACCTTTTGAGATTTCCTTTTCCCCCAAAGTTTTGCCATGTAAGCAGTTATTAGCATGACATGTATAGTCTTACATTTAACACTGATAGAATGTATATTAATATTCTTTAGACTATTTCAGAAATGCTTATCTCTTGTGGAGCTAAGATTTATTAACAGTAGAAGTTGGTTAGTTAACTTGGTTCCGAGACGAACATTTGTATGATAACTAATCACTGTAAATTTGTAGCATCAATTACATGCTGCAAATGTCAAATGAAGGAAAAAAACTGTAAACATGAAAATGGTGGCCAGCAGGTTGTTCTGAATATAACATTTGAAGAACAACTAAACTATTTAATGCTTCTTGAAATACTGGAAAGCAAGAGAATATTGTTTAGGTTAAAGTAGCTTGAACTGCTAAGACAGCAGGAGTGTATCTTTAATAAGATGGAAAGTTATATGAATTTTAATGTGGATTTCGGTCTATAGTGATGTTGAAGCATGAAGGAATTTTCTAGTAAAAGGTCACAGATTTATAACGTATGTTGTATGTTCACAAAGATGCTCCTCTTTACAGATAATTATTGTGCAATTTGGTGGGAAACCTTTTAGTTGCTCAGAACTCTCGATTGAACAGTGGCTGTGGTCCATTTTCCTGGGCATGGGAACACTACTCTGGGGCCAGGTAAACTAGGTTTTTCAAGATGCCAAATATTTACTTGCCTTGGTATGATTGTATTTTCCATGTAATGCCTTTTTATCAGTTCTCAAAAAACCCTCCTCTTTCAGGTGGCCCATATGTATATATGGAGTTTAACAGTAAATACTGCTTAAAATGGTCTAATGCAGTAAGCCTTTTAGTTGGATATTCATTACTCTGACTTGGTCAAGTGGTTATATTTTGTATCTGGGTGCTGTGACTATATATTTATATATATGTGTATATATTTAATAACTTTTAACTAAAAGTAGCTGAAGTTACCTCTTAATTATGAAATTATATCTTTAGCTAGATAAATACTAGAACTTCTGTAGGAATATAGATGCAATTAAGATACTAATATTAAAATACATTTACCTTAATGTTTTCCATGAATCTGAATTGTTATACTTGGTAGTTTTTTTTTTTTTTTTTTTTTTTAAAGCTTTCTGGAGTACCAAGAAATGCATCAAAACTCAAAACAGCTTTCTTAATTTTCTTTACTTTCATAATTATGAAATAATTGGAAAGTTCTTTGAACCATTAGGCAATTGTATTTTGAATTTTCATTACTATTGCATGCACAACAGTGCTTGTGAACCGCAACCTTATTTACACAAAACAGTAGAGATATCTCGTTTTCCATTATTTAACAGCATATTTGTCTAAACTTTTCATAGTACATGAAGAGATTTCCAATATGACTTCTTCCCTTCCCTTTCCTTCTATTCTATTTTGCAAAGAAAGTTTGTTTTCAACGTGAAACTTGTAACTTTTAGTTGCAAATACACATATAGATGCATATTCTAACAGTCAGTATAAGCTTTTTAGGAGTAAGGTTCTCTGGAAAATAAATTATTTAAAGAAATCAAATAGAGTCATTCTGATGAGGCTTAAAGGTAGCCCAGAAGAGAATCAAGATGACTTCAAACACCTTTGACCCAAAGTATCTTGCAAGGGTAAAGCTTCCCTGATGTAGTTCATGCTGCTTCACCATCTCATTAAGGGAGAAGAGCTTTTTGCTTTCTGAGAAGAGTGTAAACTTGGTTCTCCTTTCTTGGGATACTGTTGATGTGTAAGCTTGGAGTATTCACAGTACCAACTTCAGCCTAAAGGACAGTTTCTCTTGCCTCTGGAACAGTCCTTTTTCCTCTGCAGCTGCTGAAACAGCCTTCTAGGTTTTTGAGGCACAACGAAAGCAGGCTTGGAACTGAACTGAATCTGCTAGATGGAACATATCAAAAGATAACTCCCCTTAACTACATAGAATAGTCCTGAAGGTGGAGATGAAGAGGAAAGCTGGAATAACCATGTCGCTTGTTTGGGCCAGATGAATGAATATCCAATGAGTAGCAAACCAGTGGTTTGGGTTAATGGTTCTGGTAGCATGGCTTATCTTCCAAATGGATTGATATCTTCCAGGTGACAAAAGAATGCGTGTCCATTTTGTATTTCTGAATTAAGCTGTGGCTACTTCTAATGAAATGCTGTAGTTCTCAATTAGGGGACAGCTCACACTTACACAACTGAAGCTCTGAAAGCTCTGTAGTAAGTATCTAGTAGCACTACTAGATACAGGCACAATCTACAGAATTAGTGGCTCTTTTAGCTTTAGCACTGCTCCTTCATAGCATAGTAAAGTAATCCTACAGTGGAATTTTGTCTACCTAGCAAGTATGAAGTCTTGTTATTTAGGTTTGTAATCCAAATTTAACTTCATATTATTGTTGAGATGGTAAGAAGATTCCCAGCTTTGCAGCTATTTGGCTGAAGTGATTGCTCTATGTTAATACACTCATCACATTTTTATCATTTGTCTTTCAAATTTGCTAATCATAAACAAGATATTTTGTTAAGCCTCAAGTCTGGTACTCTGTTTTTTAAGTTAAAAAACCAAAATGAAACAAAACACTGATTCCTATTTTCATTCACTGTTAGTTGATTTCAACAATTCCAACCAGCCGTCTGAAATTCCTTAAAGAAGCTGGTCATGGAACACAAAAGGAAGAGATTCCTGAAGAAGAATTAGCAGAAGATGTAGAGGAGATTGATCATGCTGAGAGAGAATTACGTCGTGGTCAGATCTTGTGGTTTAGGGGCCTGAACAGGATACAAACTCAGGTATGGTCTTGGAAAAGGTAGGACCCAGTGGGTGTTCTGAGGGAAATCTCTTACCCTCTATCCTCAATCCCTTGACTAAGATGGCAATTCTAGATGATGTGGCTGAGACTCGCAAAAGAGGGTATGGATGGATGTGTATTTCCTCAGATCTTGTTTTCTTCAGCTCTAAATGCAACTCTTGCCTGTGTATCTGCTCTATAAAAAGTGCCTTTTTTCTTTATTTTGTGTGTTATAGATGGGATGGTCCTTTCTCTTGTTCTCTCTCTCTCTCTCTCTCTCTCTCTCTCTCTCTCTCTCTCTCTCTCTTTCACTCTCTTTCTCTCTTGCTGAGCAATCTGTCACAATCTCTGATTCCTTGCAGATGGATGTAGTGAATGCTTTCCAGAGTGGAAGTACCATTCAGGGGGCTCTAAGGCGGCAACCCTCCATCGCCAGCCAGCACCATGATGTAACAAATATTTCTACCCCTACACATGTAGTGTTTTCCTCTACTACTGCTTCTACTACTGTGGGGTGTGAGTGTGTGTTCCTAAAGTGCATGAAATTAACATTTCCTAATTCACATACCTAACGTTTCTCATTTTCTCCTTAGTTTTTAAAAATCATCGTTCAGGCTTTCCATAAAACAAAGTGGAGTCCTCAAGACGTTTTTTCTTAGAGGGCTGAGAACAGGTGGAACAGTTGCAACAAAAGACTTTGATATGAAAGCTGTGAGCCTGCGCATCCTGTGCCTTCATCCATTCATGTGTAGAGGGATGTTTAATAGAAAAGCAGGAAAACTGTTGTAAATTTTCGAGTATATGCCACTTAGGATGACTTATGTTAAATAAGTGAATACTTGATAATCACGGAAGTAGGACAACAAAAGTAGGTGTCTTGTACTACAGCATACATGATTCTTTACAAAGTAAAATAAGTAGGTGGAGAAACAAATGATATTTTAAGAAAATGAATGTACTTAGAGCACTATGAATGTACATGGAGCACTAAATACATTTTCTTTGTAGCTCGTAAGGAACTTCTGAATCTCTGCCTTTGGATTTCTTTTACTAAATAACACAACTTTCTCAACATCAGGATTCAGGTGGCGAATCAAGGCTTCTTAAATGTGTACAAGGCAGAAGAAACATATAATCAGCTAATAGAAAAAGAAAAAAGGCTTAAGCATTAATTGGTGAAACTTTCATTCAATTTTGAATGATATTTTTTTCCTCTCTAGGTTCTTCTGACAGCAGTTCATAAGCCATCAATGAGAATGAAGTTCTTGTCTCACCTTAATTCTATCCTCTTTATATTGTACTCTTAAGTGGCATTTCAGTTTCAGCCTTCATTTCTTTAGAGGCTAGAGATTTAATTACTCAGCTACATAGGCTTAAGTTCTGGGATCTGAAGATGTAGAACAATTATAGATATTAATCATCAGTATACAGCTACTGTTGAAATAATTTTCCATCCTAATTGCATTATATCCTAAACATTACATGTTTAACCTCCTTCTCTAACTTTCTAGAGGCTGGTTAAATAACTTTTTTTAAAATAGTCCCTTGTGGGAAGACTGCTTGCTTTTATTTTTTCTTCCCCCTCCCCCCCCCTTTAAACTTTCAGATTGCTGGATGGATGAAGATCCTTAATTTCAGGAGCTGTCTTAAAGAAATGCCCTTTTCTGATAACTTCTTGGCTTGGCCAAAATTTCTCTGTGAGCTTGCACAAGCACCTATTATAGCTGTTATCCATAGGCAAAAAGATATTTCCTTATCTTGCAGTAGCATTGAGAGGCTCAGCTCACAAATTTGCATACCTCAAGAACACTAAATGAAAAGTAGATTTAACAATAAGGATGTGCAGGATTGCATCTCCTACTTAAAATGCTAATGAGTAACCTGTATCCCTGAATATGCTCAAGAACATTAATTAAACATTCAAGATTGTCTAGAGAGCAACTTCATGCCATGCTGACATTTGAGCAGGATCTAACAGGCACTGCAGCACCTCACTGCTTCAAATGACCAGTGTAGGTACAATGCTGCAATAGCGGGGATTTATTTTTCACTACCTGTTAAGAAGCACTACATATTGCTACACCCTCCAGGAGAACAGCTTTTGATAACTAATATGTGTTATTGAGAAGCAGATGTGACTTCAGTGGGTCTCTCTTTCAGAGAGCTGTTTCCAAGGAAATATTTAAGATGTTCCTGTGAAGTGAGGATGCAATTCTTAAGCAGCCATCTGGCTAGGAGTTTTTGGAGTGCTTACTGCGTTCCTTGCTATTCTGGTATTAATATGAGGAAGGCCTGATGACAGTATAAATTACAGATAACAAATTGTCTTGTTTGCTCCTCACTTATGCAATTTATTTGTAGTTACCTCTCTTGTCTCATCTTAGGAAGTTGAAAATAAAGCCTTCAAAACACTAACTTTCCCCTTTCAAGTATAACTTAAAATGCTGATGGTCTGATTTCTGCCTTTGTGACAGGACTCCTTCAGAGTCTTGGGTTCATGTGAATGTGTCATGATCCAAACTATTTGTTTAGTTTTCAATCTGCGTATGAATCAAGCCTTTATTGTGGATATGCTTATATTCCCATGATAATTACAGCTGTTCTGCTAAACCAAAAATTATTCTGTTACTGTTCATGATATAAGTTACCATCTAGAAACAAGGGAAAACTAGTCTCATGAACCAGTCATACTTCATTTTTACTACAAAAATCTGTGGCGCAGTGGGAGAATATCAGAGATGCAACATGCCAAATACAGGCATTGCAAACACTCAGTTGGGCACAGTGTCACTGCTGATTTTCTTAAGTGCCAAAACAGTTCATGCATTGTGCTAGGTTTGGTTTAAAGCTCCTGTAACTAAGTCAACTTCTTAAGAATATGCTCAATTTTCTTGTGATGAGAATAGTAGAGCATTAGCTGCTGTTGAGCCCTTATCTTTTCAAGCACACTAACACTATATTTCCTTTCTTCTTTGTATTGGTAGTTACAGTGTGAGAGCCCTCCTTACTTTAATGATTTCTGTTGTCAGTGGGATCTAGCTATCTGGTTGTACTATGAAAATACAGAATAGTGAAGCTTTTGACCAAACTACTTTTGTAAAAGTGCTCTTGAAGGAGGAGGGGAATCTTCTGGCTATTTCTAGAGGTCAGAGAACAGCATCAGAATCTAAGACATATGCAAGCACTGCACATTATAACAAACTTGGTGGTGTATTGCTTCTGGGGATGTCTGCCATTTACACTGGGGAGTTTAGCATATATCAGCTCTTGAAGTCAGTGCTTCAGATCTGCTTGACCTTCCAGCTTCATTCTTTCACCTGGAAGTCCATTTGTATTTACTTACCCAGGAACTCAGTGCATCCTGTATGAAAGGGCTACTCATGAGGTCCTTCTCTCAGCTTGAAATAAATCACCTTGAATGTGCTAAAAATCTTTAAGCTGTGCTTACTGTTTTGTAAGTTTTCTGTTTACTTTAGAATTTCCTCCCACTTAAAATTATACACCAGAGGAGCTTTTTGATTGGAAGTATACCTTCTTAGAGAGTTATTCATGCTATTTAAAGTTGAGTTTTCTAGAGATACTGAGAATTGAATAGGATGGTACCAGAAGTGAACTGTATCCTGATGGAAGTGTTGGATAGGCTGGTTACTGGCTCTTACCTAACTTTGCTTGCTTTATATCAGTTCATGAATGAATCCTCAATAGCTGTAGTTCAGTTGTGTGGGGCTTGGGAGGAGAAGGGGTGGGTGAGCAGGTGGTTTCAGCCTTAAAATTGCAGTTTGAAAAGCTTAAACCAAAATCAACCTAGACCTGCATTGTTCACAAATGTTATATTGCTTTTATTCTAACTTAATTCCAAAACATTTAATTACAGATTCTGTAACTTTTGTTAGCTTTCTGTTTTGAAAAAAAATGTTAGTTAATCAAACAATGAAAAGATTTGAAATCTTCAAGCTAGGGAATTTGTCCATTAACTCAATGTAAATTGAAAATTCTGTTAAACTAAGCCTGATCATCTGTCATACTCTGTGCTACTTTCTTCAAACTTGCAACCTGTCATGGCTATATCTGAAGTGTATAGTACAATGTTCAATTTCCTGGTACTGGTTTTAAACTTGCAAATCATTATTCAATAAGAAATTTTCTCTAGCATGGTAAATGGATATATACTCGAATATTTACAGCTGTTACAGCAGTATCCTTTTTTTGCATGACACTTTGTCCAGTCATTGTGCCATTCGGCTTACACTTGCTTGGCTTTTTCATAGTCAGTTGACATCCTAATTCCTAGCATGAGAATTAGTAATCCTTTTATCCTCTAACTTATTTTGCCCCCAGTATTCAAAAAGAAAGAAAAAAAAAAAAAAGAAAAAAAGAAAGAAATGTTGGCCTCACTTTTGAAAATTGCTTAGCCCATGCCAAATAACTAAAGAATTTTAGTGCCATATCTGAATTTTTAGGCCCTTCAGCTTTTTGTAGTACTCTCACAATTTTTATTCCTACTGTGTAGACTGGCAGTGCTCTACTGAAATGCTCTTCATTTTTACAGTTATTGCAAGTTCCACTGCATCACATACAAATTCGATTCACTCATGTCTAGCTGTTTGTGGATTCAAACTCATAAGAACCATGTCATTACCAGTAAGCCTGCAGCATGTTAACAACCTTTTTTTTGTTGTTTACAGATCCGAGTGGTGAATGCATTTCGTAGCTCCTTATATGAGGGATTAGAGAAACCTGAGACACGAAGTTCAATTCACAATTTTATGACGCATCCTGAGTTTAGAATAGAAGACTCCGAGCCTCATATTCCCCTTATTGATGATACTGATGCTGAAGATGATGCTCCAACAAAACGCAACTCTACTCCCCCACCCTCTCCCAATAAAAATAACAATGCGGTTGACAGTGGAATTCACCTTACAACAGACATGAACAAGTCTGCTACCTCTTCATCCCCAGGGAGCCCGCTACATAGTTTGGAAACATCACTCTGATTGTAAGCTGAATGTTAACACACTAGCTGCATTGTAAAGAAATTGAAACTGGGTCTCTTCACACATTATGATGGACAAGATGATATTCTTGTCTTGGACTTCAACAGAAGACACACTTGTATGAATGTAGATTTATTTTTTTAAAAAAAGCTTTCTGCCAGACTGGAGGGTGCTTTTCTGGGGGTGGGAGTAATAATGAACTCTGTCAGATAAACAGTAACTCAGCATAAGTGACCTGTGGATCATCTGTTGTACTTAAGAATGGTCCTGAACAGTGTGTTAGCAGAGCTTTAGTTTATCTTGATCCTTTTGTGAGGGGAAGGCTGGGAAGGGCAAGGAGGCCCTGGATCATTGAATTGATACTTTAATTTCTGCTGTTGGCTGTTAATAATTTGGATTATTTATGTTTATAAATGATACAGATCTGTTTACAAGGTTTGTAGATACTTTTTTGTTCCTGTTCATAGATGGGAAGCTTCCTTATAAATGATGCAGAGAAAAAAAAATAGTCCTTCAAATACTGCTGTATTTTCAGGAAAAGGGTGTTTCTATTGAAACTGTACTAAATTTTGCCTGCAATTTACCTTGTTAAATATTGTAGATAAATTGCTAATACTAATAGCCAAATAGATAACACTAATGCTTTGTAAAAACATGAGCAGTGGTGTTCTAATGAAGTTATGGCCTCTGTCCTAATTAGTTTCTTAAATACATTTACTACTTAATGGTTTTGAAACAACTGCTTAATTTTTAAAAAATTTTGAGAAACTTACTAAATAACTTTTGTTCAGAACTTAGTAGGATTGTTTAATGCAGGACATCAATATGTGATGGAACTTGCTTGAAATATTTCTGTTATCTCGGGCAAAATGGATTAAATCAAAATACATCAGAATCTTAGTCCTTTGTTTTTGTCTAAAAATGTTAGTTTAGTGCTGTCTTGGTGAACTGTGAGTGGAACTGTGATTTTTTTCCCCCTCTCCCCTCTAATCTATAGAATCCTTCATGCAGCATGAGGGCTGCTGGCATTTTGAAAGGTTGTTAGTGGATAGCATACATGTTCTCCTTTTTGTTTTTGAAACTTGTTTGTAAACATGAATAAATCTGCCCTTTTGTTAAAATAAAATTGCAGCAATGTTTTCTTACAGATTTTTTTTTTCCCTCAGCTCTTTCACTGGAAACACTGAAAAACATTTTGTATTACTGGTTAACTTTAAACTACAATTTCAAGATGGTAACAGCCCCATTAGAAATAGTATTTTGGGTAAATCAAATCGTGGTGGCTGCCTCACAGAATGAATGTAAAATAAGGTATCCAAAATTTTCACTGAGCCAAAAGAATACTCCTTGTGAACGAATAGTTCTGGCTGCAATTCTGATTTTTGCTGTGAGTAGTGCCTAATGTATTTCCCTTACTTGGGTGGTAAAGGGTATAATAAATTGACTTGAGGTGAGGCCAGTGAAAGTATGTGTGTGTGTATACATATATATTTATACATTTTTTTTCAGTTGATCAATATTTCCATGTATTGAAAAATGATCTGTTAGCAATTGACTGAAAAGCTATAGTCTGTCTCAAGTATAATGTTAAAACAGCTAAGGATGGAACAGATTTGGCAGTTCCTGTTTTTTAGATCTGCTTAGAAGAACATCTTAAGAGTTGAGTTGTATTCTTCTCCTACTATCTCTGTATCCCTAAACATAAAGAATCTTTTGGAGAATAAGGAACACTAAGGAGATGCTTTTAATTCCTGCACTCCTTCAAAGGAATTTAGTGGTAATAAGGGTGGGAGGAGATAATACTAGAGCAAACTGCAGAAACGAGCAGGCTAGGAAGACAAGCTCAAGCATATCCTTCCTTTCTGGTGGGGATAAACGCATGCTTTGGGGTTTGTCCGTTAATGGGTCATGTTCAACCTGTAGCACTGTATCCCACTGTCAACCACTCCTGAATTCAGTCTTTTCTATTGCATCTAAATAAATGCACTGAATTCTAGAAAGGGGTTTTGCACTTGACACTTGTTATACAGTAAGTTCTCCCATGTTTCTAGCACTTCTAGCATTCAGAATTCTTACATGTGTATAGGTAGGGAGAAGGGGTTTTGTTGTTTGTGTGTATATATATATATATATATATATATATATATATATATTATTTTTTTTTTTTTTTTTTTTTTTTTTTTTTGTGTGTGTGTGTGTGTGTGTGAGACGTTTTTTTCTCCCTACTATAGAAGTTGCATATAGGCTTTGGCTTAAAATGAGGACAGTTTCCTTACTTACAAAAGTACACTGCCACATGAGAAAGTTATATGCATCATAAACTTCATTTGGAAATAGACCTTAATTTTTCCCTTTCTATTAGCTGTGATCATGACTTTTTTTTTTTTTTTTTTTTTAATAAATTCTATACTTGTGCTTTTTTGGAGGCTAGGAAGAAGATGTAGGCTTTATACATCAATGGTCCCTTTTGATCCCGTTAACAGCAATGTTGCTCTTACAGGAAGTGTAAGTGAAATCTAAATAAGGAAAACTTGTTTAAAAGGAGATGGGTTTTTTTGTGATCTCAAGAAATCATAACACGTTGCCTAGATTATGAAATGATTATCACTAAGCTAATGAGGCCTTCATTGCCTTTCTGGTTGTAAGGTTGACTTGTCTGTCTTGTTGTAACTGAAATAAATAAATGTGCTGTTCATCTCAGTCTGTATGGGGACTGAAATTCTTGAATGTCAGTACAGTACTGATTTAAATCTGAAATGCATGCTAATTCTTTAAAATAGCTCTTGCTATAGTGACCGTAAGCTCATTTCCTTTAAAGATGTTAAGGTGTACATGGTATTACAATCAAGCAATAGAAATTCAGTTGCTCTAGGTTGAATTCTATTTGAACAGTGGCTTATAATTCAGTATCTTGAAAGTAGGATGTCTAATGTTATGCTACTGTTATACAAGATGGCGAATCTTTGAACAGCTAATCTTATTTTTGGGGAAGGGCTGAAAAGTTGATTCTTACACAACAGGAATCATTTTTTCTGTATTCATCTTAACAGGAAGAGGAAAATGGAATCATGGAATAGTCTGAAGAAAATATTGGAAACAAGCATTAATGCCAGACCAATGGGTAAATACAGGGGCTGTAGCAACTGTGTGAGCAGCCTAAAAATGCTGAAATGACACTCTCAGGGACTTTCTTAAAATAATAGCAATTTATCTAGTGTATATGCTAAAAGTAAAAATCTAATAGCCATGGAAAGATAACCCATGTGTGGCTGAATTTGTTGGGAACTTGTTCCAAAAGCCTGCTAAGTTTAGTTTCTGCTAGTAGTGCCAGCTTCTGCAGATTCCCAGAAGAATCTAAGCAAGCCTTGCATGATTAGATTGCTGTAACATCAATATTGCTTTTCTGATGTAACTACTTATTTCTAAAGAGCTCCTGCTTTTTCCACACCCCCTTCCCCCAAGCAGTGCATGTCTTCTGATCTTACAGATTTCAAACCCTCACTGAAATTTCTGAACTTTGGCTCAGCATGGCCAGCACGGAGGGTCCAGTTCTGATTTATTTATTTCCAGACCTAACTGGCCTGCTCATTCAGGTCAATGTCATGAAAATTACTGGGCCAGAGTCAAGAGCCTGAGAGTTGCTCCCATTTATCCTCTCTCCTGGACTGTATACAGAATCATCTAACCACCCACCATCTTCAAGAGAGAGACTGCAGCATCAATCAAGGAGATGGCTTACACAGTCTAACTCAGAGACTTCCTACAGGTATTAATTGCCTTTTCGTCCAGAGTGATTTGGTTAGAAAATTATGGGATGTGCTTCAACACCTGGAAGAGGAGAGCATGAAATAAGTAGTGGACTGGATAGTGGCAGCGGCACTGTTGCAGTGCATAAAGCTAGAGGTAGTACTTATGACAGCAAATCTAATGAAGCAAGGAGTCTTCCTCAGGATTGGAAATAAACTGGACATAACTCCAATGCTTTCTTAGTAACTTGGCAGTATTAATAGAGTATATGTAAGAGAGAAAGTGTGATGTGGTTTGTTCTGCCCAAAACATTAACAGCTGCAAGGAAACAAGTAGGCTTCTCCAGCTCTCTATAGAACAGGCCACATACAATTTCATGACCATGTCATAGCTTGTTAGTCTTCTGGATCTATACCGAGAAATTATGCACAGGGGATGCTTAGCACTGCAGAAGATGGAAGGGTTACTTCCAGCCATATCTGATCATCCTTAAGGTTTAGTGAATTCCTCTTCAACTCCTTACTACTATTGAGTGCACCTGACAAATTAGGATATCTAAAAATCTGTTTATTAAAAAAAAAGTGTGAGGCTGAAAAGGGTTGTTTGACTTGCCCTTTCTGAAAGAAGCTAGGAATTCAAGCTTGGAAAAATGATTAAGAGAAGGATTTCTGAAAAATCCTTAAATTCAAATTCATCAACAGCTTTGACTGATGTAAATGTTCTGTAATAGTGAAACATCACCTGATACGTCAGTTCTGGTGTAATGACAAGTGTCAATCTGGCTGTGAAGCGGCAGTTGCTCACTGAAATGAAGTGTGTTCTGCATTTCTTTAATTCATTGCAAAGCAAGCAGTATCTAACAGTATTCTGAACATCTTCATCTGTCTGCTTTCCTAGGATGCCTCTCTTTCAGGGCATGAAGCTGAAGTATGCTGAAAGACCGTAAGTATGATCATACAGGAAAATTCCTATGGCTTTCTCCTTAGTAAAGGCACAACCTTAGCTTTGCTACATGACAACTGCTAAGGCACAAAGTGATTGCTAGCTTTTCCTGTTCAAAAACTTTTGAAGTCCCCATGATGGACATCTAGCAATAGCATAGTTTTGGAAGACACCTTGAGAGGATGATTCTTCCATTTGTATCTAGAAGAGAGGGAAGGCACTGGGAATGAGTAAGTCACTATACCAAAGCAAATAAAATGATCTAACTGAATTCTGGAAGAAAGTTCTTACCAGAATCTGTCATGTCACTATATCTTTATTCTATCTGAATATAAACATTGTTCAAAAGCACTTCTTATCTGTATAAGGCAGTTTAGCCTTTTGAAGTCAGTATATCCCTTTAATAGGAATTAAACTCCATTGAGTTTACTGCTTTTCCATATACAAGCAGTATTTATTAAGTACTAAATAGGTAACTTAAGTATTAAATACATCCTTTCACTTTGAAATGTCAGGCTTTAATTTGCTGTTTTCCCTTTTCCTATGACAAGCCGGATGACTAGGTACAAAATATCTTCAGTTAGTCCTAAGCTAGTCTCATCTGAAGGCAAAGTAGGTCTCTTGAAGCAGCTAATTGGCTGATATTTTGGGTAAATGGAGATCTTATTTTCAATGCTATGCTGGCAGCTATTTAGAAGATTCAGTACTGAACAATTAGCTCCTTGACCTGCCAAAGGATACATCAATTAGGCACAGGTTTAATGCCTAAAGCTAGGAGTTATTGAAGTTAGTATTTAGGTAGGAAGCTGTAGGGCTCATTACTTTTAAAAATGGGAAGGTACATCTGTAGTCACTGGCTATATTGAAGCTCTAGCTGTTGGGAAGGTTATATCTAGTATATCAGGCCTCAATATGTTTTCTGATCAATAAATCTAGTTTGTTGACAACCATCATTAAAAAAAAAAAAACAAAAAAAAAAATAGAAGCATTTTGATATAAAAAGTACTCTGGAACATCTACTTCTTTGTAGTAATATAATTTTTGAAGAGATGATTCATTCACAGCGTTCCCCCCCCACCACCACCACATGAACTAGACCTTCTTTTAACAAAACACACCTGAAGTAGCATAGATACCTAAAGTTTAGCCATTTTCTCCCTTTCTTCTGTTCCACCTTCCAGTCTGTCAAAGACTAGGTTAAGCAATCACTAAAGGACAGATGCTGTAAGAGGTGCAGTTATGGAATTGTCTCCTTTATGATCTCCTGCCCTGCCTTATGATTTCCTTCTCTGCTTTCTGCTTTGAGATCTCACACTAAAAAATATCTGTGCAATATGGCTGTTGCTATTTCCAGTGAAGGATCATTAATGTGTTTCTTTAACTTTTTAACTGGTGAGCAGGCTTGAAGTGATGTACGAAATGAAATTTTAGACTAATTTTTTTTACCAAAGTAGTTTTATCAAACTCTTATCTGGCTAAGGCCATGAAGTTCTTTCTTACCCCTGTGCCTGCTTATCAGAAAGCACCTTGGTATGTAGACAAGGTTCCTGCTGTACATGTTACCAGACTTCGGTCATATTTGTACATGTACAGGTGCTGAAAACTAGGACAACACAGTGAAATTTAAAGTTTTAATTAAAGCCTTAGGCAGGAAGCTTCAGAAGTGTCCTGTCTTGCTGCAGATTTGTTATATATTTGAAGACCCACTTCTAGTAAAATGTCCTAAGATGCAAGGCTTTGAGAGTATGCATAGAAGACTTACAAGGATTTCATATGGAAAATGAACGCAAAGGTAAGGTATCTACATCATATACTTGAACAAATAGCCTGTGGCTGAACTCTGTGGTATTAAAGTATCGATTCTGAGATATAAATGCAATTTTTGGTTTGGTGTGTCACTTGTAAATTGTCCTGCTTTCTTTTGTTTTCCTCTTCCCCCTCCTATTCCACTCATATTTAAAATGAACAAAGGAACAGTGACCATAGAACTTAACAACTGTGAACTACAAATGTAGTTTTGGTTGCAATATACTCCCCTTAGAGCCCACTCATTTTGGGTGACTCTATTGCAGTCCATTACCCAGTGTCTTTTTCGAGCAACATTTCAGTTGCACACAATTCACTTGACATTTCAGGAAGTACAGTTGTTGATTTATGACTTTTTTGTAGAAGAATATAACCAGTCCTTTCCTGTCTGCTTCCAGAGTTCTAAAAACAGTGTTTTCAGTGGAAAGACTTCCTCCTTTATTTCAGCCTATACCAGTTGGATTGAAAGGTAGAAGAACACATGCAGAAAAAACTTGACTGTCTTAGAACTTAAAATCTGCAACATGTAGCAGAAGTGGTTACAGATACTTGTATGCTAGTAAGACAGTAAGTGTGTAGTTCAACTCTAAGTTATGACACTAGGTGCCTCGAGTCCCACCGTAGTTCTCAGAGCTAGGAGAGTGATTCAGCTGACCTGCCACTAAGTGTCTGGTTTGGTGAACTGAACTGCTGTGGAGGCTTTAACAGTTAATTGTCTAAGGGTGGCATTTACTTGCCTACACACAAGTCTCCAGAGTTCATTTTAAGCACTCTGGAACAACTGCTATTCTAAAACAGTGCAATTCTTCCCCATGCCCAGTGTCATCTGGGCATCTGAAGTGGCCCTGTTTCATATTCAGTGCCACCCATGTGGCTGCACAATCTGGAGCTTAATCTTACCCTATTTAGAAGTTATAATCTCAGTACATTACTGTGTAAGCCAATATCAAGCTGTAAAATACTGGTAAGTGAAGAGATACTATTAAGTAACTATGTAAGTGCTTGGTACCTGTCAAGCATGAAGGAACAATATGAAGGAAAGCAAAAGGTATGTGTTGGTTAATCTCCCTTGTCAACTTGAAAAGTCTGCAACAACATCGCAGATGATAGATAGATAAGTTCTCATTCTTTTTATGCTATTCCTCTAAATCAGTGTCACAAAACTCGGGGGGGGGAGAGAAAAAAAAAAAAAAGAACCACCTTGATTGAGGAGGGGGGAAGTAAGTTCAAAATGATAACATGTGTATGGATTAACTATGAGAAAAGAAGACAATAAGGTATTCAGTTCTGAATTTGCATTATAGATCAGCAAAAAAAAAGTTAGCAGAAGGACAACTTGAAGGGATTAGCATAAAAAGTTTTGCTGGGTAATTCCTGAACAATAATTGTATTGCATCTTAAGCTTCCCTTCCTTACTCTGTCTTTCAAGAAAAACTTAGCTGAACTTCAGAGCAAGGACAAAGCATTCCAGAGACCATTTTGTATACAAGCGTAAAAGCAGCTGTCATGCCTTATAAGGGAAGGGAGGTAGCACTTCTATCTTGGCTTTACTTTGATGATACAAAGGCTTTGTATTTACGTTGCAATGCTCCTCATGAATCTCTACCAGATACTAGTTAATTTGGCTCAAAAGTTAAAGTTTGTTTAAAGAAAATTCATTAAACAGCAAGTTCAAATAGAGCATTTAAAGAGTTTAAAATTCTGAAGCATTACCCTCAGCCTTTGCTTATGTCTGCTTTTCAATAGTAATTTAATCTCTTAAAGAAAATTTATTTCCTATTTATTTCATTTAACTGCTATTGCTTTTTAATTTTACCTATTTTAAAAAAATGTGGCAAAGATAGTCCTGTTAAATGATATCTGGCAAATAGAGAGTGACTGGCAAGTCAAAGAACAAGCTTGGGAGCTGGTAATGACTGTCTGTTTAGAAGATAAGTGTTCAGTATTTTGTTTTTTAACTCTCTTTCGCAGTCAGCACAATAGTAAGCAAAGTGCTTAGACCTGCCATGATCTCCTCAGTTCAGCAGTGAATTGGATAAAAGACACCTTTCCCCTTTCAGCTCCTTCCTTTCCCCTCTCTCCCTTCCATCCCCCCAAAAAAGCATTAAACATTCTCCTAAGCATAATTTGCCACAACTGTTTACTCCTACTTGTCAGGTATGTGTAAAGAAGACTGAGAGACTCTTCTCAGTGTTGCCCAGCGAACAGACAAGAGGCAATGGACATAAACTGAAACAGGAAATTTCATTTAAGCATAAGAAAAACCTTTTGTGCTGTAAAGCTGGTCAAACACTGGAATAGGTTGCCTAGAGAGGTTAAGTCTCCATTCTTGGAGCTATTCACAACCTGACAAGATACAGCCTTGGGCAACTTGCTTCAGTTGACCCTGTTTGGAGTTAGGGGTATTTGTCTAGATGGTCTCCAGATGTCCCTGCCAACCTTGATCATTCTGTGATTCTGTGAAATCCTTAAGCAAAGGGAGAGAGGTGTTGCTCTGGAGTTTCTCATGAGTTCAGCCTCGTGTACACTAGCTGAACATGGAGATGAAACTCAACAAGCAAATTATCACCAATCAAATGATCATTTTGAGCCAAATGATCAAAAGAATGATTAAATTTGAGTCAAAACAAGAAAGGAAATGCCACTTGTCTTTCTGTTGTCTTAAACTGACCTGACCAATGAGCTAATAATATTTTCCTGCTATAAAACTTAGAGTGATAGCAGAGCTCTGATCTCTGTTATAGTTAGACTTTCTGAAGGATAGCTGGTGGGGGCAGTGTGTCTCTATCAAGAATGAATGTCTTAAAAAGGCACCAATGTTAGGTACGCTCTGTAAGGGACATGATGGGCCTTTTGAATATTGATATTCATACTGTTATTTTTCTAATGAAAAACGGGTGTTCTTGTAGCTTCAACAACTTTTCTGTTCAAACCCAGTTCTTTTCATACCAGTTGAAAGAGCTCTCCCATCAGTTGCTCCAGATGACCAAGGACTATACCATTTTAAAAGTATTTCCAAAATGATATTTTTAAGCATAATCAACTACACTTCATGTTTTTTTCATCTAAAATGTCACAACTATAAGGCTTTAAGTTATTGCATGCAAGATGCTATCCTTTTGTTATGTATCCTAGAGGACTTCTTACAGTAGAGGAATTCAGATGGCCTAGTGGCTCTAGTCTCTAATTTCTTTGACCTTTTCTGTAAAAAATGCTCACTGAAGAAAAGGCTTTTACTAAAGCCTTCTGCTTTGTTTTTTTTCAGTGTTTTTACTAGCAACTCTTCCTCCTCCCACCTCTGTATTATTTGAAAATGGAATAAAAAGAAAAAATGCTTGTCATGTGACTAATGCAGGTGAGTTTGAAGCTTGACCAAGACAAGAAGCTCATCTTGGTGCAAATCATGTCCCTCAAGTGTTTCTACTGTTCTTTAAAACTGCTCTCTAGTGATCTGAACTTAGGCTAAAATCTAATCTTGAATTCAGATATGGTCAGGATTTAAGTTACTGGTCATGAATGAGAAACTCCTCATAGGATGCAGTTTTTCTTTTTTTTTTTTTTTCCTTCTCCCTCCTAGCGAAGATTAGCAAAGATCAATGAAGCTTAAACTAATCTTGAGCTTTTCTCATCTCTGGTCACCTAAGTAAGCCAGGTTGCCCAGGATTGTGTCTAGATAGATTTTGAATATCTCCAAGGATGGAGACTCCACAACCTTGCTGGGCAACCTCTTTCAGTGCTCACTTACCTTCATAGTGAAACAACTTTCTCTTTTATAAGGATGGAACTTCCCGTGTTTCAATTATTGTTGCTTCTCATCCTGTCACTGGGAACCACTGCAAAGAGTCTGGCACTATTGCCTTTATACCCTCCCTCCATATATTTATTTATATACATTGACTAAAATCTTCCCCCACTCCACAACCTTCTCTTCTTAAATGAGAGATGTTCCAGTCCCTTGATCATAGCAGCAGCCCTTTGATGGACTTGCTTCCATCTCTCTTGTATGTAGCAGCACAAAATTTGATCAAGCACTTCAGGTGTGGCCTTACCAGGGCTGAGTAGAAGGGAAGGATCACCCCCTCTATGATCTGCAGGCAATGCTCTGCCTAATGCAGCCCAGGATGCTGCTAACCTTTGTTGCTGTGAGGGTGCAATGCTGGCTCATAGTCAGCTTGGTAGCTTTGCTGAGGCTGCACTCTGTTCTTTAGTCACTGATGACTAAGTTCAACAAGATTGAACCCAATATGGAACCCTGGGAGATGGAGGCCTGTAGCCAGCAGCAACTAGACTTTGTTCACTCCAACTAGACTTCGCTGAGCTCTACGCTTCAGTGGGTTTTCAGTCCATCTCACTGTCCACTCATCTAGTCTATAGTTCATTAGCTTGTCTATGAGGGTATTATGGCAGACAGCCATAAGCCTTACCAAAGTCAAGCTAGACTACAGTTTTAACTGATCCAAATGGAGAACACTTCTTAAAAATATTTTCAATAATAATAGAAGCCAATAATTTAAATGGAATTGAAAATTTGCCTTTTTTTTCTTTACCATAGTTTACAAAATGGTTATCTAATTGAGGGAAATATCAGTTAAATTGAGTATCAGTTCCATGCTTAAATAGAAATACTCCTCTTTTGCCTCATTACAGAAATACTTTGTCACACGTGGAGAGTTTAGTGTTGTATCAGGTTCAGTTTCTTTTTAGTGACTCTCAGATAATGGCATATAAAATTTTAAGTTAATGCAGTCTGCAGATAATGTTATGCTAATGTAGGAAGCCTGATGCTACAAAAGTGCCATTTGAGTCTTAAAACAGATGTAACAGGAAAAACATCTGTCAAATCTTCAAAGTACAAGATGTATGGTAAAGCTAGCTGTTTGGCTGACCAAATGTTAAAGTAATGTAATATGATTCAAATAGAAATTTGGCATTCTAGCTATCGGGAAAAAAAAAAAAAAAAAGAATATCTGCAAAACAAGCCATCATAGCCATGTGTGATTTATAAAAACTCTTTTGCAACTAAAAAAGATTTAATATAAGTACGTATAGAAGATGTGGGAGGAGTGCCCACAACACTAAATCTTTAATATGCTGTGTTCTGGTTCTGTACCTATCTAGATGCCATCTGACTTAATGGTGCACAAAAATACTTTAATTTTCTTTGGTACTTCAAGCATATTGCTATGCTATCATTTCAAAGGCATTAGTGTTTCAATAAAGGATGAAGTAAACTCTATAGCAAGAGTTTAAGATATGCTGAAGTGCCATTTTTAGAAAGCTCGGGATAGCAGTGGTTGCCAAGCATACTCTAGACACATCAATAACTGAACACAATTATATTAGAGCTTTAGTTCTCATTAACTTTTTTTTTCTTTTTTTTTTTGTCAAAAGGATTACAAGCAGTTCAAGTCTGAATATCAATTAAATGACCATGCCAGATTGATACTAATCAACATGTTCAGCAGCTTTCTATGTGCTTGAATCAACAAGTGCTACAGGCGATTTGATCACTGGATAAGGATCATGAGCTGATAAAATTCCACTTGTGAATGTAATACTGCTTTGCAGCTTTCTTCATTGCTATTCCTAAAGGCAATCAGCAAAGCCAACAGACGCCTGTTTTCTAAAAACATGCTTGATCTCTAGTATTTTAAAAAACTGAAACATATTCCTTTATGCTATCATAGCCTCAGTTTCAAATACTGTTTAGTCAGTTAAACAGTTAAGCCATAGAAAATATTTCTAAACTGACTACAGCTGGAATATTGCCCAATAAAAGACAAATGCTCTTGTGGCTTCCTTGCCTTGCTTCAGCATTGCAAAGCTTGATGCTTGTACTGTAACTTAAGTTGGCTCTCTGAGGTTACTGAGAAATTCTATTATTGACCACCCTAATACAACTATATCTCCAAATTTTAGAGAAAGTTTTCAGTTGTTAAGGAGGCTCTCTTAGTGTCATGGATCCCTTTTGCTATCCCAGTGGAAAAGATGGGCATGCAATCTGTTCAATATCCATATATTCAGCTTTGTTGGTTGTCCAGCAAAATTTGCTGGAACTTCTACCTGGTCTGAGCAAGCTGCCCAGTGCAGCTGCAGGGGCTGGCTTAGTTGCAACGTATCCTTTCACCCTGTAGTGTTCTTAACCCATTAAATTGGTTCAGGTTACCTCCTCTGCTCCTCTTCCTCCAGTATCCTGTCTGTTGCACCAGTTAAACTGTTTCTGTGACAGCATGGTGAACCACACTGGAACCAATTCTGGTTAAACCTCTGCTGCCTAAGATAGCACTGCTACCATGAGAAACATTTGTCAGATGCTATTGGGTACACAGGCTGCTCTCTGGATAATAAGCTTGAGGAAAAAGGTCCTCCCCTCTGTGGCACCTAACACCCCAGTAACCTAGAGGTGGAAGAAACAACAACTAACACACTGTGGGCAATGGAAGTTGAGTGGGAGATGAAAGGGGAGGGAGGGAAGGAAAGAATAAGCAGAAAGGAGGTTCTTTGAAAGTGTCAAAGCAAGCAAAATAGAATCTGATGTTGTACACTTACAGACAAGATAGGATTGAGAGGAGCAAAAGGAATGAAGATACAAGTTGAAAGGTATATAACTAGTTTAACAGTCCTCTAGCTGTAGGCACTAACCTTGAGTGCTACAAACTGCCCCTCTGTCACTACATATCTTTGCTTGAGCATCTCAATTATCTTCTCCACTTTTTGCTTCTCATTTACAGAGGAGAACCTACTGCTGTCTGTGCTGTGAATCTGAATACTTAAATTTGACAACCAAAATGGATGGTGGTATGATATCAACATAAACGATGATAGGTTGTTAAGAGTGTACAAGACTAGAATATCAAATGTTCTAAGTAAACAGATGTAAAAAACTTTATCCAAAGCTTTTTATTTAAAATATCAAGATTAAGTGTGGCTAACTTTGGAAGAGCTAGAACTAAAACTGTCATGTCACGGTAAAATGCGCCTACATGCAAGTGTTCACATGCTTTTGATAAAGACATAAGTTTTGTGATCACATGCAGTACTAAGGAAGAAATTCTTCCTTGAAACTGAGGGTATATATAGAAAAAAGTCATTTGTTGAAGGAACCTGTTGTAGCAAGCACATTACAGCTGGCAAATCCACCCAGTCGTTTAGGTGCCAGGACAAGCTGTTTGTATCACCAGAACAAAGTCTAGTTAGTGATGGATTCTTTTAAATTAGGGTGAAAAAAAAGCCAGCAAACCTAATTTCTGAGGTTAAGACAGTGCAAAAGATTTGAGCAGCACACAAAGCAAAATAGATGTTTTTGTTTCTAATAGGCCACTTGTGATTAATTAGCATACGTTTAATGCTTTGCCTACATCAAAGATACTGCACTGCATAGGTGGTAGCCTTATGCTATACTGATGCAGCCAGATGAAGAGCTCCTAGAGCTAAATCATTATTGTAGCAGCTAGCTGCAATGAGGTGGTTCAGAACCAGTCTGTTCAAAAAACAGACTGTGTCAGTTTTCAAATGGGAAGATATCATCAGAGCACAATTCCTGCCACTTTATCTGCAAAAGCGGTTTTGCCCAGATATCTATCCTAACTTTGAGGGGAGAGCCACTTGACTTTATTTACTTTATTTTCTGCAGTGCTCAGGGATTATGACAACTTTAATGTGCTATGTATCTCATCCACTATGAGGCTGTATCAGCCCTCCTCACAGCTGGGACCAGTCTCCATAGCACCTGTACACCAAATGCCACTGGAAAACAAACTGGCTCCAGATGGGAGATTCTGTATATATTATGTCCATGCATGGCAGCCCTTTGATTAGAAGTATGCAAAATGATAAAAACAGATAATGGACAATTTTGTGATATGAGAGAATGCTACAAGGAGTCTGAGTAGCATCATCTAAAAAAATTGTTTTAATTTACAGGACAGCAAAGAAAACTAGAGGTATTCTTCTGTGTTTCTGTTTTCTCTGTTGTCAAATTTAAGTATTCAGATCCACAGCACAGAGCCCAGTAGGTTCTCTTCTGTAAATGAGAGCAAGAAGTGTATGAGGAGAACACGGTACATTCCACTCCTACATTCTCACCACTTACTTACAACATATGGGCTAAACGATTCAGAAGAGAGAAAAGCACTCAAAGCTGAGATCAACATAAAATTTGTTACCTTATTAATGCCCCTCTAAAGAAGCACGTTGACCTAATTCCATGTAGCCTTCCTGCAGGAGAAGGTGAATTTAAAACAAAAGATGGCAGGGGTGGGGAGGGAAGAGGTGGGACAGCTGCAGCTTGAACTTTCTACCCCAGAATAATCCACTACACTAACATACCTCATCAGTGGGATGCGTCCCACTAATTAAAAATATCACTTCACAAGAAACAACTCTACTGCTCAATCCTTGAATCAGACTAGTATCTAGTTGCCTCATTTATGGTGGCAGCTCTTTTGTATTTGATGCATGCATGCAGACAGAACAATGTATTTGAATGTAAAACTTCTGTATATCTGACTCCTTTTCATCTTTCTGTGTGCACCAGCTTTGCAAGTCTGTCACTACCTACTTGTGGGTTTGCCAGGCAAAGAGATCCTTCCCTGCTCTGAGATAGCAATGAAGCATGACATAACAGCATTTACGCTTGCAGATAAAGTGGCAAAAATGTAGTTTATAAGGCTTTCCTTTCTAGTTCTCATGTGACCTAGCCTTCTCTGTAACAGTCCTGAAACTGAAGCAGCTGATACCGCTGGTCACACAGCTGTCCTCACCTTACTCTGGAAACTAACCCAAGAGAAGAGTAGAACTAGGTTCTCCACATAGTTCCATAGTACTAAAAACTAGACAGATGATCTGTCTAGTTCAGTCCTGAACAATGGACATTTCTAATTCAATGCTAAAGTCACCTCCAGATCTGCCACAAGATGCTGAGTTAAGGATCCTATTTAGCAGATGAGTAGTAAACATGGGTAGCGTGGAGCTAGGAGAATGGTATTATGGCATTTCTAAACAAATGCATATAGCACAGCCATGTGCTATCCACTTAACCTATGATGGGGCAGATTCTGGCCTTCATCAAAAATTTGGCAGAAGGAACTAAAGCCATGGACATAACATGGAATGTACACCAACACACACAGCTGGAGACTGCCCCTACTCCACTCAGTTTATTTTCCAGACTGTTCCCTTCTCCATCTTTCTGGCTCCTACATACTCCCCCTTCTTTGACTCTATACAGAGAAGACTTGTTGAGCTGCAAATCATAGTACAGGACCAAGAAGGGGACCATCTGGGCCTCTAGTAGCTGTAGTTGTCATTTTTTGCAATTACATTTCCATTTTTCCACTTGTAGTTGCAGATGTTTAGGCACCTTTAGGTTCTTTGGTTGTTCAGTAATAGTAGCATATTTTTTCTTACTTGTTTCTATAATTACCTTATAGTTTCTCTTCTTGTACTTTTTACCTGGCAGTTCTGTTTATTGATTGTTAAGCACTTTATGTTTTCTTACATTTGTGCATGCTTTTACTGCTTTATCATATTTGGTATATCCATATGTATTCTTCCCTAGTCCTGCTTCAGTAAGTGCAGAAAAGTAAGCTTAAAAAGAATGGAGAGTAAGGTTATTTGCATTTTCTCTTCCCACCAGCAGCCAGAAAGAATAACTATGAGTTAATAAAACTGACATTGAGTGCACTGTAATAGGCTATACATATTAAATAATTTAACTAAGTCCTCCTTCACAACATAAGCCCTGCCACAACTGGTTAAACCAAATGGAACAAGGAGGGATACAACATGCTCTACTCTATTTGGTTCTCACAAACAGACACGACCCAGTTGGCCTGATCAGCAGCTTGAGCCTTGTGGCTGTCTGAAAGGAAGACAGGTCCAAACATGCATTCTGCAACATGCAGCAGCTACTGAAGCAATAATTAAAAAGACTCCTTGGTGGTAAGTCAGCTTGTAAGTGAAATAATCTTCCTCACGGGGCAAGAGAAGAAAAAGCAAGTTTGGTGAGCAGAAAAGGTACTATAGCTCTCACTAAAGCTGCATCTTATCTTCAGCCTGAATTGAACTGCAGAACACTGGCATTACACACCCTCTTAAACCAGCCAGCATTGGGGGCAGCAAAGCAACTTATGGCCTGGAGCCTGGCACCACATAAAATCATCTTGCTGATGGGCTTGGTTACAACTAACTAGAATGCATATCCCATAGGATTGTTTGGAAGCTCATGCACATAAAGCCATCCAGGATCTTTTGCATGCCTATCATACAGAGGTGACATGCAACAAACTCCATCCTTGCTGCTCATGTAACCTATCTACCACATAACTTCAGCGCTTTGCTCTTCTGCCAGTCAGTCAGGTTAATGAAAGCTTAATGTCATCGCCTTTCTGAAAACGATCACATACCTCTTCTCCATGGTCAAGGGACTTGCATGTTCTTCTGCTATTACAAGAAACAATGGGAAGTTTTGGACATATTTCCATTCATAGAATGACAGAATTGCATATATAGTAAGATACCTCCAGAGGTCATCTAATTCAACCCCTGCTTAAAGGGCATCCAATCAGACCAGGTTGCTCAGAACTAGTTCAGCCAAATTTCAAATATCTCCAAAGACAAAGATTCCACCACCTCTTTGGGCAGTATGTTTGACCACCTTCTTGGTAAAGCATTTTTCTCCTTGTATCTAGCTGGAATTTGCCATATTCCAGTTTGCACCTGTTGTTTCTCATCCTATTACAGTAGACCTCTGAGAATTGTTTGGCTCTGTCTTCTCCATACTCTGCTACTAGTTGTGTAAGAGCTTCCCTTAGTAACCTCTTATTAAGGCTGAAGGAATCCAGTTCTCTCAGTCTCTCTTCACACATTATTTACTCCAGTCCCTGAATCATCTCAGCCCTGCACTGGTCTCACTCTAATCGACACTGTTTTTCTCGTATCTCCTTTTGGGGAGACCAAAACCGGACACAGTACTCCAGACAAGGTCTCGGGTGCTGCATAGAAAGGAAAACTCACTTCCCTTGACCTTAGCCAGTCAGCCCTCAGTATATAATGTTGCATGAGGTTATTCCAGCCTTGATGCACTTGGCTTTACTGAACTTCATGAGGTTCCCATCAGCCCATTTTTCCAGCCTGTTGAAGTTCTCATGAATAGCAGCCCTGTCTGCCAGCAGGTATACCCTCTCCCATCATCCAAGTTATTAATACAATATTAAACAGTACATTCACAACACTTGAGAGATGCCACTGAAAACTCGTTGTCAGATGGACAGATAGACATAGAATTAGTAATCATCATACATCTAGCCTGGCAGTACAGCCAGTTTTCCATGTAATTATCATCCACCTAGCTAATCTATGTCTCACTAATTTGGCTGTAAATATACAATAGGAGATCATGTCATAGGCCTTGCTGAAGTCAAGGTATACATCATTCATTGTTTTCCTCTGATCTGTACAGCCATTCATCTCATTATAGAAGGCAATCAGGTTGGTTAGGCATGATTTGCCCTTGTTTAATCCATGATGGCTGTTTTCAGTAAGTCTGGTCCTTCATGCATTTTGAAATGGCTTTGAGGAGGATTTGCTCTACAACCTTGCCAGGAACAGAGGATCACCAGTCCATAGTTCCCCAGATCTTATTTTTTGCTCTTGTGAAGTTGGGTGTGACATTTGCTTTTTTCTAGTCACCAAGAATGTCCTGGGATCACCATGCTATTTCAAAAATGATAGAAGTGCAGCCTTGTAATGGTATCAGCCAGCTCTCTTACTGCATTCTTGATATACCCTGTCTGGTCCCATGGACTTGTATATATTCAATTGGCTTAAGTGCTCTCTATCTTCCTCTACTGGGGTAATGTTTCACACATCAGACCGTGCTAATCAGCTCAGGGAACTGGGAGGTTGGAGCACAAACCTCTCAATTGAAAGCAGACAAAAGCATAAAGTACCTAATCTTTTCCATGTCCTTTGTCAGCAGTACTGAGAAAAAGTACTGAGTGGTGGGCCCACATTTTCGATAGGTTTCCTTTTGCTGCCAAGGTACTTGAAGAAATTCTTTTTTCTCTTCACATCCCTCTTTAGTTCCAACTCCAGCTGAGCTTCGGCTTTCCTAAATTCAATACTGTGTACTCAGGAGATTACCTTAACACTGCCTTCCTCCTCTTGAAGCTCTACATCCAGTCTTGGTCTTTCTATGTTTGTCTCACTGACTTTTACCTCCAGCCACTGCTCCTTGTATACTCAGGCAGTGTGCAGGATGAATAATACAGCCAAAGATGAGGCCATCAGTATGACTTACCTGAGTAACAATCCAGAAATGTACTACTACCTAGCAGATATGACCAAGGAAGAACGTTTTGAAGCTACTGGTGTTGCTTTCAAATTTGTACAGCTGAACAAGAATCATCTAGAGAAGATCTGTTCCATCCTGGTTACCTGTGTAGCAGGCTACAAACAAATCCAGTGAGATCCAGCACTGCCACACTCCAGTGTAGTTTCTGGCAAAATGGTAGAAAGCAGAACTATCGCATACAGATATCTAAAAACATTCCATAATGAAACAGGCCTGCATCTAGCAATCCAAATCGAAAATAAGCTGGAGGTAAAAGATGTGAAGCAATATGAAACTTCAGACAGTAATAGTTCTAAGGCTTGCATGTGCACAGAGTTGCTATTTAAGTGCCTAACTAAGTTAAGACTGCACAGCAGCTGTAAACTCAAGCATGCAATGGGGGCTCAGTGCTGAACGCCCAGAACAAGCACATGGCTGCAATCAATGACAGTTCAATTCTGATGCATATGCCCAAACCAGAAAATTAGAGAAACACACCAAAAGTCAAGCTGTAACTGAACCACACACTCAGAAGCACTCCTGAGGCTGATCTAAATTTAAGCCTAAATCCAAGTGGCTTCAAGTTATAAATTCTGATTAATAAAGAAGTAAGACTCATTTCAAACACTTCAGCCTTCTGTTTTGTTGAAATACATACCTATTTTTTTCTGTAATATGCACAGCGAGTAACTTTTCACTCAACCCAGTAGTTCCCAAAAGTCTCAAAGTAACACCTACACATCCCTTGCTGTTTCAGAGCTATCAAGTTTTATCCCTACAAGTTCAGAATAAAAAACATGCTCATCTTCAGTCACTATCTGCATATTATCAACCAACCTCACTATTATGCTCTGGGTTACTATATTACCTTACCTCTCCTATAAGATCTGAACATGTTCACTTCCTGTGTTTGTCTTGCATGATGTTTGTCAATCTATGTACAAAAAAAAAAATGTATTTTGTGAATGTTTATAGCAGCTTTTTGGATTCCTGAAATATATTAATCGATTGCAATTGGAGGTGATGATAAAAACAGATGCATTTCTACATTTTTCTAGTTAAATTTAATGCATATGTATATTTCTCTTGGAGAGCTGAGTCAAAAATCTCTAGTCTTGATGGTTCAAAACATAACTTTCCAGTTTTAGTACAGTCTGGTTTAAAGCAATCAACATGAACTTATAAAATACCTGATAATATAAATTCAGCTGTGTCCAAATACCAAGTTTTTCCTCAACACCCAGCAAATAGATTTACTGCCACCTTTTATTCATAAATTTAAGCCAGAATTTGATTTCAAGAAATCTGGCCTTCAAAAAGCTTCAATTTTTCTAAAATTGAGCATGTGAGCTCAGATATCAAGAAGTCATTTTTCTAATTAAATTTATTTTATTTTTTCTTGTTCCTGCTTATTCCATTTCCTACTTTATTTTCCTTGTTAGTTTCTTTAGGTATAAAGTTGCCTTGTAATACATAAATAAGCAGATACTTCATCAAGCTTCATATTTCCAAATAACACTACTATGAAGTGTAGTCACCTTCTCCTCATTTTCACTGATTCAATCATACAACTAATATCCACATTATACTAGATGATGCTATTGTTTAACTGTACTAAATGGAGATATTCTGCCAATGTCAATCTATTCATACTTCAGCAGATGCCATAGAATTAGACTAACCTTTGCTGCATTGTACTAAATTCTTCCAAACTTGTTCTAAACTTCATAAATCTAATAAGGCACATGTTAACTCCTGATTTTAAGCACACCTTACAACTAACCTTGCTAAAGTAACTTGATTCTAACCCACATAATTTTAAAATATACAGTATTTTTAAAAACGGCATACAATAGCAAACAGCCCTCATTATAGACATGGTTGCATCCAGGCAGGCTTTGAATATCTCCAGAGCAGGAGCAACAGGGACCCCTTCTTGCTGAAGCCCCAGCTTGAACCAGGGACCTTTAGATCTTCAGTCTAACACTTTCCTAGCCGAGCTACTTCAGGCACTATCTCACATCAATTTAGAAAACAACTGTTTTACTTATTATTAGAAAAGCCAGATGCAAGCACACAAATAAACTATTTACCAACATTCTCATGATGTTGGCAACACAACAGCCATTACTGATATTGACTATTCATTAAAATATTAAAGGCGGGGGGCGGGGGGAAGAGAGAGAGAGAGAGAAATAAGTTCTTTAAATTTAGAATTGCAGACGGGTATACAGCCAGGTAGTTATGTCACTGCTACAAAACATCATATTAATCATATTAAATCCCAGGAAATTTCATTAGCCAGATGAATCCCATCACCAGAAAATAATCAATGGTGACAAATGTTCTCACAGATTCAAACAATTATACAAACTGTTATACAGTTATAATCTGACATGGAAGATAACATTAATATAGGTTTACATGCAGCTCACTCCATGTTACAATTGCGTATTACTATATGAGATTTTTTACTGTACTGTTTGGGTAATTATGGAGAAATACTTTGAAATTTAATTCCTGAAGTAATTAGAAAGAGGCGTATCTTCTGCACAAAAGCAACTAACAAAAAATCTTTTGGATAATACCCATTCTTATACAAATTCTAATGATTTTAAGACAAGTTATCTGGCAGAGTAACTGTTGCTGTCAGCTTCTACTCTAAAAGATTATTTGGCTTACAGTATCACTTTTAAATTATGTAGTTTTCCTTTCCACGTGCTTTCCTTGATGCACTTTAAGGTCTGTTATTTATCCTTCAATAGAAATACAATCTATATACAAAATAAGAAAAAAACCTCATACATTCATCAGCCTCATGTTCACCTTCCAACATGTCCTTGCTTTCTCAGCATATTTCAAGAATCAATGACTTCTGTATTAAGTCATTTGAAGGTATCTGACTCCAAATGTAAATTTGTTGCCAGTTTTCATGAATCAACAAAACCATAAAAACAATTTTTTAAGGATGAAAAGCTTTTGACCTGTTAACCCAATCTACTCTACATAATTTTGAAACACAATTCTAGTTACTACTAAATTCTACTTCCATAACATTCACTAAAATAAGTTGCAGCCTTAAGTAGATGGTTATCTGTTTTAATAGAATTCTTGAGCTACCTCACTAGCACAACTGGAAGGGTTTTTTTTAAAAAAAAAAAAAACAATAATAATTCAACACTGAATAATTTGTCATGCGTACCTTGGTTTGATAACATCCTCACTGGCCTTTTTATTGTGTATACTGAATTATGGCATACTATTATATGCACTTCTCTAATACAAAAATCACAAGTAATTGTCTCCTCCTTAATTACCACTTATTTGCAAACACAGAAAATCTGTGACATAAATTGACGCATCTGACAATAGCTCCTTCTTGCATATAGTATCCAAAAGCCTTCCAGTGTTCCAAGATCTTACATTTCCTGTAGCTAGAGTGTTTGTTTCTCAGCTTTTAGTCTAGTTGACAAATGGTATTCAGTAGCACTATAATGCAGTTTAAAAGCGCTGCAGCTACCTCCTAGCTGAAAAAGTACCGACCAAACACAATTCTAGTATTACCGACACACTTTTTAGTGTTAGCTTATATGTAGTCCTATGATACGTTAATAGGACGAACAACAACGCATGGCTTAACTATTTTTTGTCTTCCTGTTGCATTTGTTGAGTGGTAGCACAAACATGAAAAGTCTTCCTGAACTTTCTCTGTTTATCATACATATGCGCTGATACTCAAAACACATAGTAAAAGTTATTTTTTCCCACTCATGGGTGACTTAAAGATATTTAGATTCCTTTTAAATTAAACTGATTTAATCCTTAAACCTATGGAAACAATACAATATACCTCTTTTATATCAGATCAAGTAATACAAAAAGAACATACCTAAAACTCAAGCTTTCTCATTAAAAACATGTAAGGGTCTTCTTCAATAGGTCATCTTTGGTGTAGAATCATTTTTGAAACTTTCTTCAAGGGACTTTCTTCAAATAACAGATTCTACCATTTTAAAATTTTCCTAGTGTCTCTCAGTAACGTTCCTTTACGCTAAAAGTGACATCAAATACATTCAGAATCATCCTTGCATTTCAATCTGTATGCACAAACTCACTGTTCTTTTCAATGTTCCTGCTTCTGTCGGTGAATAGACTTCAATGGGACTTTGACAAAGTTCCTCCAAACCAGCAATTCTCCACATCTATTTTCACAACTGTTTTAATGTAGCATGAAAAGACAGGAGCTCTCAAGGGCTGGAAAGATGATGAGGGATAAGGGTCTACAACCTTTAACTGAATACATATATGTACTACATTCTTCTACTGAATGTACATGAATAACCAACTTCACACTGGCAAAGCATATGTCACATCCCCCTCTAGTGTCCAAGCCACATCATAGCCTACTTCTGTTCCCTCTGCGCCCCCCCCCCCCCACACACCCAGGGGTCACCAGATCTCCTGCAAACATCTGTGCCTCTGATAAAACAGCCCAGAGGAGATAATATAAAAAGATCGGGGGGGGGGGGGGGGGTTGTCTTTTAAAAAAGGAAAAGCTATTCAGACCCCTACACTAAAGTTGTATTACAGTTATAAAGTCCTCACATTTGATAGGACAAAATGCCAGTTGGACTAGTATATTAAAATTGCTCCCTTGTGCACATGATGTTACTTCAGTTACTATGAAATACCATTGGATTGGTAATTTATGCCTGCATTGCAACATATATGCACAAGGAACATTAAATTTGTCTGTGTGTCCTTGAATTATATGCATAGTTTAATTATGTCCTAGTTTGACCATGCAACCTGTGCTAATTTTCAGTATGATCTTAAAGTGTTCCTCCATATTAAAAAATTTGTTTGGACTGCTGAA
The DNA here is from genome assembly GCF_028389875.1 of Rhea pennata. Lineage (NCBI taxonomy): Eukaryota > Metazoa > Chordata > Aves > Rheiformes > Rheidae > Rhea > Rhea pennata. Next base: position 47,989,380 of record NC_084663.1, on the reverse strand, counting down.
TATTAAAACATTATTATTGCTTAGAGTTTGAAGGAAAAACAAACTCTCATTCATAGCAAATTCTCATGTTAGAAAAAGAAATGCATAGAAGTTAAAGCAATACATATGCAAGAAATGTTAACTCAGTACCTGTGAAAAAACTTCACAGTTGCTGAAGGAACAGCCCAGTGTTGCTGGAATAATGCTTGGAAAATATTTTCTGATGCACCATCTATCCTTACCATCACACTACACAAGCTGACACAGCTTGTATATTACAGAATTATTAGTCTGAACCTTAAAAATGTCAGCTCATAGTTGTATTAGATTATTAGGAGTTACAATCACACTCAGAACGGTTGAAGCTGAAAGGGACCTCTGGAGATCATCTAGTACAACTCCCCTGCTCAAGCAGGGTCACCTAGAGCATGTTAGGCAGGGCTGCATCCAGGCAGGCTTTGAATATCTCCAGAGGAGACTCCACAGCCTCTCTGGGCAACCAGGTCCAGTGCTCTGTCACTCTCACAGTGAAGAAATTCCCCCTCACAGTCAGGCGGAACTTCCTCCTGTGGTTCAGTCTGTGCCTGTCCTCTTGTCCTGTCATATGGCACTCCTAGAAAGGGTCTGGCCCTGTCCCCTTGCCACCCTCCCTTCAGGTACTTGTACACATTGATGAAATCACCTCTCAATCTTCTCTTCCCCAGGTTGAAGAGGCCCAGCTCTCGCAGCCGTTCCTCATAAGGCAGATGCTCCAGCCCTCTGATCATCTTCATAGCCCTATGCTGGACTCTCTCCAGTAGCTCCATGTCTCTCTTGTAGTGGAGAGCCCCGAACTGGACACAGTACTCCAGATGAGGCCTCCCCAGGGCTGAGCAGAGGGGCAGGATCACCTCTTTCGACCTGCTGGCAACACTCTTCCTAATGCACCCCAGGAGAACATTGGCCTTCTTGGCCCCAAAAGCACATTGCTGGCTCATAATCAACCTGTTCATATTGAAATAATTATTTTTAAAAAAATGCATGCCAAATGCATTCCACAAAAGACGTGGAAAAATAATCAGCATTAAAACTACAAAGATTACCTGCCAGCTTTATAAATACAGTCCTTATATGTAATTATGTAAATGCAAAAGCAAGGGAGTATTTTGCTTCCTTTTCCTATTGGGAGTCTTCAAAATGCTCTCAGGTGAGGATGGGCATTAAGGAGCAGATTATCTTTGTAAACCCTGTAATTAGCAAAAAAACTTCCTAGCACTTCCTAGAAGAGGGATGCCCCTCTCTTTCTCTCCATAGTCATAGTCCTTCCTCTACTTTGTGCCTATCACTCGGCACTTTACAGTTCAGGAATTTTATCGGCAGCTACACGTTTCAGTTTATTGTAAACACACAGAGTAAAGGACAAAGATCTGCATGAGAAGTAACAGCTGTGAAGAAGGTAAAAGGAGAACGATTGAGCATGGCTGGGAATTGTCAGGTCAGCTTGTAACTAAAATTGTATGCGTCTTGGAGGGATACTCCGTGATCCACCAAGTTTTGCAGAGCTGCTGCAACACAACCATACTCTATGATGCACCTCAAAACACAGATATCCAAAATACGGTATCAGATATGATATTATACATTTACTGCAGCATGGAAGGTAATTTCTCTCCTTGAAGATGAGAAGCAGAACACAAAATAACCTAGACTATTTAAACTTTAGTATTAATACTGCAACCCAGAAGCACTGCATCTAAAACTAATTTGATTATGTCCAGGCTGAAGGCCATCAGTCACTGTTAATAAACCCAGGAGAAAGAATGGAGCAAAGGTTGAGAAATAGGTAGAAACTTAAGTAGTGGTGAGCAAGCCAACTGAATTCAAGTTTTATTAGTTACTACTTCTGCAACATAGTACAATGTGGGACATTCAAGTTTTATTATTAACTTTTTTTTAATGGAACATACTTACTTTGTGATAACTAAAAGCATATGAGCTAACATAAGGGGGTGGATAAGTGAGCTCTGAGGGAGAAAATTAAAAATAAAACAACATCCCAAGAATAAATAATGACAGAACTAAGAAAAACTTTGACTTTACTTAGGTGCAAGTTAAAGTCAATGTGTCCCATCCACCACTTAGTCAACCTAGTTTTATTTCCTGAAGCTGCAAAAATAAGTCACCAGTCTGCATAACATCAACATAAGGAGAGCCAGGAGATTTTAGTGTAAACATCTGTGTTCTTTTTGTGATAAGCCTGCTTTTTAAAGCATTTAAAAAAATTATTAAAGCTGTATTTAATGGTTAGGCATAACTAATTTCAAATTGTTCTGCAGCTTAGAAAACTTGCACGTCGGCCTAATTAATGACCTGATTTTGTAGATGTACAAGTTTATTGTGAGATGATGCTCTATAAAATGCAGGTTGGATAAAAAGAGGTAATTGAAGTTTAAGTTACTTCTTCATGACCACTTGAATACACAGCCCTCCCTTTTGCTAATTGCTGCTGCCCCTCTTTTTGCTAACACAGCTATCTAAGTAGCATTTTCAGTGAGACTGGTTCCCTTGCCTAGCTTACCATAAAGCTGCACAAACATTCACAGCACTAGTAACATCATTCTTTTTCTTGGTTCTAAGCAAGAAAAAAAAAAAAGAAAGAAAGAAACCGCATTTTTTTTAAAAAAAAATCCCAGTTGCTTTTTTTTTTTTTTTTTTAAGGACTACTTAAAGACAACTCTATGATACAAACATGAGTGCTGGCTTGGAAATCTAGAAAGCACTAGGAGACCAAGAACCAACGGGGAAGAGACTATTCAAGAAAACAATAGCACCTAAAGTAGCTTAATGCAAAATTACTGCCTTAAGTGTTAAAGCAGCAATTTAGAAGTAACAACATTCAGATCATATTATTTAGATCTTCCACAGTTTTGAATATTTTCCCTCCTTATCAGATAACCTGGAAAGAAAGGCCCTCAAGAACAGGCAAACAAAAGCTGTGGTAGAAAAATGAGTCTTACTCTATTAAAGAGATAGAATCATGCATGAAAGACTGACTCATGATAGATTTTTCTAGTGTCTGAGCACATTATACTTACCACAGTTACTGTATTTCTTTAGGTACTGTAAACTGTAGACCTTTGCCCCCAAATAAGTTTCATACACACTGCTCTGCTCCAGGGCTTTATACTCCTTGAATTTTAAGTTCCTGAGTATTCACCTTAGTATTCTTGACCAGGCAGCCTTACTAGATTCCTGAAACAGTAAGTGCGACCACCTGAGTGTGCTGGAGGCACACATTTGCTAGGTCAGGGCCCAAGGAAAGGAGACCTCTGGTACTCCACCTCAGGGAACAACCTCAGACCAGTAGTCAAAGCAAAAACAGGAAAGAAACGCAGCTCAACCTGTAACCGTGGCAATGGCATTTTCAAGCAGCCCTAACAATTTTAATCAACTCAGAAGCCCCTTTAAGCCTTCCTGAGATTCCTCAATCAAAACAAAACAGGAGCACGTGAAGTTCCGAGCACCATACCGTCACTTGAGAACGAACACAAAACGCGGGGTTACCTCACCAGGAAGAGCTTTTGTTTTTAATACACCGCAAGCCAACTTTCCTAAGCCACGCCGCGGAGCCCCGCTTTCTCGCACCCCTCGCAAACCAGGCCACCCCGGATGGCCGCGCGCTCGCCATCTCGCAGCCGGAGAGCGGGGCCCCAGGCAGCGCAACGGACGCCGGTGTGCGTGCGTGCGGAGGGGGGATCCGGCCCTGCCCAGGCCCCGCGGACGTGTAACGGCCGCCACCGGCGCAGCGAACGACAAAACCGCGCTTGCGCATAGCGAAGAGCGCGGCTAACGGTCACATAGCGCCTCGCAGCAGGGGCGGGGCTAACGGCAGCGCAGGGCCCGCCCCCGCGCGGAGCCACGCCCCCGAGTGGGCGGGGGCGCCCAGCTGAGAGTAGCATTGTCCGCACACCGGGTAGCCAGAGAACTGCGAGGGGCGCTGCTGCTCTGCGCCTTTAAGAGCGAGTCGAGCACCCACACGACGGATGGGGGCAGCCGCGGGGCGCCGCCGGCGGCGCGGTCCCCGCCCCCGCTCCGAGAGCAGCCGGCGAATGGGCGAATCGAAAGACGCAGCGTTGGCGCCAAACGCGAGCTCGGGGCTCGACTGGCCGAGTCTGGAGCGCGGGGGGTTTGACAGCGCAGCGGCGCCGCCGGGGCAGCCGCCGCCCCGCGCCTATGGCGTCCGCGCTGGTAAGAGCCCGGCGGTGGCGGCGGGTCTCTGCGGGGCGGCCGGGGCGCGCTGCGGGGCCGCGGCGAGGCGCGGGGGCCGCGCGGGGCGAGGCGGCGGCGCCGCCGCCGCAGCGAGGGCCGCCGGCTGACGGCGGCCGCCTTCCTCCCCGCAGGAGGACCCCGTCCTCATCCGGCCCTTCCGCGGCCACAGAGCGGCGGTGACCGGCGTCGCCTTCAACGCGGGCGCCACGGGGTTGGGTGAGTGCGCGGGGCCGCGCCGGGCCGGGCCGGGCCAGGGAGGCGGCGGCGGACGCCGTGGGCTCCGCGGGCGGAGCGGGGCGGGGGCCGAGGAGTCTCTGCCCCTTCCTTAAGCGACAACTTTTTGAGCAAACCACGAGGCGGGAGGAGGGGTTTGTCCCGCGGCGAGAGAGGAGGAGGAGGAGGAAGTAAGTAAGCGAGCGGAGCGGAGCGGCGGGGGCGGGGGTGCTCCGTGCCGCTCTCGCCGCCGCCGGCCCGGGCCCCAAGCGGGGGCAGCCTGCGGCCCGCCGGCCCCGCGCAGCGGCCGCCGCCGCCTCCCGCCCGCCCGCCCGCCGGCCGGGGGCTGCCCTCAGTCGGCTGCGATGAGGATCCGCCTGGCGCGGCGGTGGACGTGGGTCGGCAGAGGCTGCGCGTTGCTCGGCCTGCTGACGGCCGCCTACCTGGTGGCGGAGCTGTCCGTGTCCTCGCTGGGCGCCTCCCGCGCCGCGGGCAGCGTCGCCGCCGGGAAGTGGGAGAGGCGCTTTTCTGGCGGAGCGGGCGAGGCGGTGGATTTGGCTCGTCCAGTTTATGACAGATCCCCGCCTGATTCCCACGCCCCGGGAGAATGGGGTAAGCCCACTCGCCTGCAGCTGAGTCCGGAGGAGAAGAAACAGGAGGAGGAGCTGATCGAGAAGTATGCGATTAATATTTACTTGAGTGATAAAATCTCTCTCCATCGGCACATTGAAGATAATCGGATGGGTGAATGTAAAACTAAATCTTACAACTACAGACGACTGCCCACAACATCTGTCATAATCGCTTTCTACAATGAAGCGTGGTCAACGCTGCTGCGGACGGTACACAGTGTTCTTGAAACATCTCCTTCAGTTCTTCTGAAAGAAATTATATTAGTTGACGACTTGAGTGATAAAGTGTATTTGAAGGCTGACCTTGAAAAATACATAAGCAATCTGAAAAGGGTTCGTTTGATAAGAACCAACAAACGAGAAGGATTGGTCCGCGCACGCTTAATCGGAGCTACCTTTGCCACTGGTGATGTCCTTACATTTCTAGACTGTCACTGTGAATGCGTCTCTGGTTGGTTAGAACCGCTGCTCGAGAGGATTGCTGAGAATGAGACTGTTGTTGTTTGTCCTGTTATTGACACCATTGACTGGAACACGTTTGAATACTACATGCAAACAACAGAGCCCATGATCGGGGGTTTTGACTGGCGGTTGACGTTTCAGTGGCACTCTGTGCCAAAGCATGAACGTCAAAGGCGCAAATCTGAAACTGACCCAATCAGATCCCCGACTATGGCCGGTGGCTTGTTTGCTGTCAGCAAGAAGTATTTTGAGTACCTGGGTACATATGATACGGGAATGGATGTTTGGGGAGGGGAGAACTTAGAACTATCGTTTAGAGTTTGGCAGTGTGGAGGCATACTGGAGATTCATCCGTGCTCCCATGTAGGCCATGTGTTTCCAAAGCGTGCACCATATGCTAGGCCAAACTTCCTTCAGAACACTGCACGTGCTGCTGAGGTGTGGATGGATGAGTATAAAGAACTGTTCTACAACAGAAATCCTTCAGCAAGAAAAGAAAATTATGGAGATATATCTGAAAGAAAGCTTCTAAGAGAGCGTTTGAAATGTAAGAATTTTAACTGGTATTTAAAGAACATATTTTCAGAGCTGCATGTACCAGAAGATCGTCCTGGCTGGCATGGTGCTATCCGCAGTGCAGGCATATCGTCAGAATGCCTGGACTATGCTTTGCCAGAGCATAATCCTACTGGAGCTCACCTTTCTCTCTTTGGATGCCATGGTCAAGGAGGCAATCAATTTTTTGAATACACATCAGATAAGGAGATTAGATTTAACTCTGTAACTGAACTATGTGCCGAAGTCCCTGAGCAAAAAGATTTCATTGGTATGAGGAGCTGCCCAAAAGATGGATCTCCTATTCCAGAAAATATTATATGGCATTTCAAAGACGATGGGACTATTTATCATCCTCAGTCAGGAAAGTGCCTTAGTGCTTATCGTACAACCGAGGGGCGTCCAGATGTGCAAATGAGAGCTTGTAATGTTGCAGATAAAAATCAGATTTGGAAGTTTGAGAAATAATGGCTATTGGTAGTAAGAATCGGATGGACTATAATCACCAAGGCTTTTGCGTACATGGGCAAGGGGCAACATTTGATTGTGAACGTCTTCAGAAGTGTCCTTCCTGTAGTAGTGTAGAAACTGTCTCCTGCAGTGAACAGTATGAAAAGCAAAAGTAAATAATGCGGTTTAGTTTCTGAAACATTAAGTCCCAATTTAGAGGTTTTTATTTTTGTAGAATGTTGATTTATTGTTTTCTTATTTTGATCTGCCTTAATTATGGGAAAACAAAGCCTGTTTAGTGGACTGAAGAGGTTGCTCTTGTGTGTGTGGGGGGGGTTGTTTGTTTGCTTTTTAATACTAAACCTACAAGATCATATGTGAAAGTAAAGAATTTATTCCTAAGGAAGTAAAAGTTAGGGTTCTTGTAGCAATATTAACCAATCTATTTTGCAGCTGCATCATGTAATGTGTGTATCTAACATGCTAAATAATGCTACATTAGCAGGTGGTTGAGTTGACTTTGTGGAAAGCAGAATCTGCTTTCTGGATTTTGGTCTTGGAATATCATATAACTTTACTGACAAGTTTTCATACCCTTGAGGATTTTAAGGTGACAATTGACTATGTTGTTCTGAGGAAAAAGAAGGATTTTTTAGTGGATAGGACTCAGGAAATGGTAGGCTTTGTCTCAGATGCTTTCTTCTGGCACAAATGCCTTGCAGTCCTGCCCCTGTGCTGGAACACTGATCTGCTAAGGGTGACTCAGGAATCTTTGTATGCTTGGAAATAAGAGAGTAGCAGCAGTGGAAACAAGGGCATACTAAAGGTACTGTACATGAGAAGAAGTAAGGATGGTAAGAAGTAGGAGTTCCACTGAAGAAGCAAAGAGAGCATAGACTTGCATTAGCTACTACTGTTTCTTAGCTATATATATATGTAATATTTACATGGTCCTTGTGTAAGCTTTTCCACGTTAAACTTTTGGCTTCCTAGGGAGGAAGCTACAGAGCTTATCCAACTGTACCGTGTGTTCAGAACAAATTTTGGTTACATCTTACAAGCCCTTGTACAAATTTTGAAGTGGCAGCAGAGTAGAGGAGAGAGACACAAAGGAAAACTTGGGCTGTTTTGGTTTGCCACATGTACTGTATTTTGGCAACAGCTTGCAGGCCCTACACCGTATGTGGAGCTTTGAAATAGTTGCAGTATGTGCTACTTCTTTCTGGTCATAATAGTGTCACAGGACACTCGGTGAAGTTGGGGTTACTGAGGTGAGGGGAACTGAAGAGGCAGAAGACAAATCTTAGGAAACCAGAGTTTGTTAGGTGGCTCACAGGACATCTTGCTTTGAACATGTGTTATTCTGTTTCCCATCATGCTAACTGTGGAAGAATATTGGTTCTTGAATTGTGTCACTAACTCATTTTCTTTTATCTGGGTGTGATTACAGGCACTAGATGTGATCAGTATTTTGTGTACTTGAAAAAAACAGTCTTGTGCTAGGGTCCATGTTTTGGCCCATCCATGACTGAGTTGAATGGTTACCTTAATGTTGCAGGTATTCCAGCTTTTTTGGTTACTTTCATTGAAGTAATAGATGTTCTCAGTAGCCACAATAAAGTAAATGTTGGCACTGGGCTGGTAGGCAGGAACTTGAGGTGGTGAGCAATACGAATCTGGATAAACACGTCAGGAATGTAGTAAGCGTAGGTATACTGTAGGCGTTGGTAGGTAGAAGGGCTAAAAGGAAGCAAGTGAGACCTGAAGTAAGTAAAGATTTGCCACAAAAAACAAAGCAAGAGTAAATTAAGATATCCATTTGAATCTGTGTGATTGGAAAAACTTGAAAGATTTGGATGACAACTGACAAGCGAGTTAAAACAGGCTAAGATAGAAGGGGAACATAGGAAAATTTGGATCTGGGGATACAGTGCTAAATCATAGTAAAAATGCTTGCCACTGTGTGGCATGGGTTGTTTTAAGCTTTGGTAACTCGTTTTAAAGAGGTTACTTGCGATTTGATTTTCTTTTTTTTTCCTAAGCTGATTTTGGGGGGAAAATGGAACCTTTTTACTATATAAGGGAGGCATTCCCAGAAAATGCACTTTTCTCTTGTGGCAAGGAATTCTTTTGTGGACTCACAAGTTATGAATCACTTATCAAACTACAAAATACAGCCACTCATTATGTACCAGAGCAGAAAATTATACAAAGTATGTGTTTTGTGAAAAGCTTGCTGTTAACTGTTACATTACATAGAAACAGCAGGAAAAAAGACACAGGTATCCTACATAGTAGAGTCATCAGTTGTATATGCAATGCATACTTCCTCAGATGAAAGTAATTAAACAGTGTGAATATTGACTATGCAACTTTTTATACAATTTTAACTTTTTTATAAGACTTGGCAAAAAACTGTGTTTTGTATAGAGAGTTACTTACATGCTAAATATGACATTCAAAGTGCTATTTGAGCAAAAAAATCTGGGTGAATCCATCTCTTAAAGTTTGAAGACCTTTTCTCTCTGCATGTATCTGAACCCTTCCTCCTACTCCCCACCACATCCCATTATATTTTTAATTGTTTAAAAATATAAAAACAAAAAAAATTACACAAAGCAAAAGTAAATGACCTGGCCCTAAAAAAATATTGTTTCTTCCCAATGGCAACAATTAAAAAATAAATAAAGGTGTGCAGTGAGTGGCTGGGGAATAGGGGAGAGGGAGAGAGAAGCTGCCATTTCCAGTTCAACTAGCATTGAACTTAATTGCAGCAATGTTGCAGAAATATCCAGTTTTTCAGTGTGTGCAGATTTGTGGAAAATCTGAAGCTCTGGAAGATTTTATATTGTGTTATACATCAAGAATTTGAGAAATGTTTGTATATATTTTAAACTACTGATTTTTAAATCACTTAAATCGAATGTGAATTCAACACTGAATAAATATGGGAGGGTTTGGGTTTTCTTTTGGAAAATAAAATTCAAATGATAATTGAATATTGACTACTGTGCTTTTTTAAAAAAAAATTCTCTTCCATTCATATAAGTATATACAGCGTACAATGAAACTGCCATGAACTTCATGAAACTTATTGAAGATTTGTCATAATTTATCCACTATATCTAAAATCTCAGATTAAGTTCCTTGATGGGGGTTTAATTAATAATTCTTTTTTCCTCTATGTAGGAAATCTTCATAATCACTGTTAAATATGCTTGCATTTTGACTTTACACCCTATTACAGTAACATTTGTAAGGTTCCTTCAAAGTTTGATTTTTATTTATTTGTTTTTATATTCACATCCCCACCTGCACCCATCCTGAAAGTCCATATGACCTGTAATTCATGCACTGTGTTATTTAGTGATATTGGGAATGCTTCAATACTTTAAAAAAAGGAGCAACTAAGTAGTACATTTAGCTCTTAAAGCCTGGTTGACTGTACTTTCTGGTCTTTTGCAGAATGTAGTCATATTCCTTACAATAGTGTTTTGGGAAATGGGAGTGTAATGGTAATGCCTTATTACAGTGCTTTATGTTTTTGTTATATATAATAACTTATATGATCAGTATGAACAACTTAAAAGTATAAATTGAATTTGTATCATTACAAATGCCATAGCTTTCTTTGGCATATGAGTCCCAGATACCTGTTTAAACAACCACTCAGTGTGCACGCGTGGCCTTTGTATAAAATAGTTTCATTTTTTGTTGATCTGTTCCGTTATGACTTGTAAAGGGAAAAACAAGTTATCTAGAAAAACTTTATTGACACTTAATTCTTTCCTTTTACATTTTGAGATACTTTAACTATGTTTGGGTGTTTACAGAAGACTGAGGTTATAAACTTGACTATGTTGCATATTGGCATCAATCTGGTGTGAATTTTCATTTTTTCCCCTTCTGATTGTATTTTGTAGTTTTGCAGTTACTGTTGCATCATGGATAAAATGTTTTGGATTTCATTTCCAAACACAATTCTAATTATATTTTGTTTTCTGTACGGAGTGTGTGCAACAGACCTATTTGTGGTAGGCTTTCTTTAAAAATCGTTCTGGACCTTCTGTGTTTCTGTTGTGTTTCAGTTCTGCTATTGTAATTTAGCTTTGGAGGTTGTTTTTGGACCATTTGCTGGTGGTCTGGTAATTGGTAATTCTTCAGTCAGTCTCTCTCCCTTTGCCGGCTGGGCACTGAGCCTCTCTGCTCTTTGAGCCCAAGAGCTAACGTGAACCAGGTTTGAAGGGCAGTATCATGTACAACAGCCTTTAAGTGCCCTGATAGTGGGTAAGCGGCCTGAAGAGCAGCCTGAGTAGGCTCAAGAGAGGATCTAGTAAGAGTTTAGGCAATAGAAAATGTTGGATCATTGCTTGCAGCTCATTAGTATTGGGATAATCCCTTTATGAGAGAGTGAGCCACAGAAAACCCAGACTTTGAATGTACTATGTTGTCTTCTTTTAGAATAGTTCCTTTGGTTTTAGCAAGCAAAGAGGGCTTTTTGAAAGCAAGGAGGGCTGGTATTACATAGCCTGTCAGCAGTCTGCGAGGCACTGCTGTGTGTTGCACGAGTAATTGGTGGTTCATGCATTCCTTGTTTTAGGAACTGTCAATCTTGTTATCTGTTCCACTTTTCCAAGATGATGCCTTGAAATTCTACTTTGACTTTGAGTTTACTTTTTATTTCTGTTCTATGCAACTCTAAATTACATTTTTCTGAATCAGAGGCAAAAAAAATAATTCAAGTACAATTAGAGCCTGCTATAAAATAAGCAGCTTTGAAATATTTGAGAGGAAGAAATATTCTGTGTTTATGCATCAGATTCATGCCTCCTGATGCGAGGGTAAGGATAGTCTTGTCCCCCATCTCTTATTAGAAAACAATATTTTTTGAAGTAAAATAACTCTGAGCAAAATGCCTGCATCGAGTTTAGCGTCTGATGTTTTGTTCAAGTCTTGCCATGACATATGTGCCAATAAGTAGGCTTCTTTCCTTATTCTACTGCTGTTTGTGTTGTTGGTGCCTGGAACAGATTGGGATAAGATTTATCATCCTTACTTTCATGTCTACTCCAGTTTCTCGGAGGTCATTGCTCTTCTTTTCCCTCCCTTTCTGTACTAGGAGTAGAAATTTTGTAATTGGTGAGGGAGAGGGAAGAAGAAGAGACATAAATCTGTTTTTTTTTTTTTTGTTTTTTTTTTTATCTGTTTTTGGTTGTGTCCTCCATGCTAGCACTTAGGGGAGATGAAGATAATGGGGCTTAGGAGAATCTGGCTTGTCAATTTAGTTCAGCTCCTCGTAGCTTTTGCTGCCTGAAGTTTCTTGAAAATGACTGAGCTCCAGTGAAAAGCAGTGTCTGCTTTCTTAGATTTAGGGGATAGAGTCAACTTATAAGGTGATTGAACCCCCCTCGCCCCCAAAATTATTTCTTTTAGCGGGCAAAAAACTTCACATTCTAATTTTGAGCTAGACAAATGTTAGCAATAAAAATGTGGTATTTAAACAGAGTTTCAAAATTATCATATTTGGATATTCATTTCAGTTTAGATGCCTAAAGTACCAGAAATGATAATTTCAATTAGTTCTTTGAATTGGCCTCTCTCTCCTCAGAGTGAAATATTTGGAAATTAAAAACGTTATATCTTGGAGATAAGAGTTAAATACTGAACATATCATTGTAAACTCTGTTTTTTTCTGAATATTAAGTAATGAGAAATCTGGATTGATAAACAACGATGTGCATGATGTTGGATTATTTTTTTTAATATTGTTTTTAATCAGTAAAGTGCTTTATAGACCAGTTTGCTCAATACCTGGGACCAGTGGTATGATTTCTTCTTAGCTAATGATTTGCTTTGATAGACAATATCTTCTTAATTATTTCTTGCCAGCTACCTCTTCTTTGGATAGGTTTCTTATGATATGGAAGCTGAAGGCACAGTCTAGAGCGTTCCGATTTGTAGGTCACGCAGCAGCTGTGACCAGCGTGCAGTTCTCACCAGATGGACAACTAGTTGCTTCGGCTTCTCAGGATCGTACTGTCAGACTGTGGATTCCTTGTATGTGAGTATAACTGGGCAATGCTGGCTGTATTTTTATGTATTTATTTTAATGTGCACTGTGGATACTGAAGAACCTCTGTTAAATGTTTCCGTTTCCTTCCCACATCCCTGACTGGGCTTTGTTAGAAACGGAGATTGGGGAGCACAGTTCTTTACTCCAGATTATTCTGTAGTTCCCAGGGAAAATTATTGCAATTCAGAGATCATCATTTCATCAATGTGTAGGACTACTCTTGGTACTGTTTCTCTGGCTTAAAAGATGTATTTCTTTTCATAAAGATTGCATGATTAGGTCTCATTTTGGGGAGACAAATGATGAGGAAACAAAAATAACATTTGAAAAAAGAAATAGACTTGATTTTCTCTTTGGATTGTTATTCCAATAGTGTATAATCACTGCCACTTAAGAATGATCTTAGAAAGTCTAGCACTACTTTAACTCTTAAATGATTCTCGGATTACTGTATTTAAAGCTTTAATTAAATTCTCTTTCAAATAGAATATGGAGGCAAATGCTGCTACTTAATTGTACTATATTCTAAAACTGGTCATCTAAATCTGTATGATTGCTTGTAAAGTCTACATTTTAGTATTTGCTCTACAAATAGGCAAAACTATTGGCAGCACTACAGTTTAGCCACTGTGTGTTGTTTTTGTTTTGGATGAGATGTAGTCTCCCAAATATGGTAACTTTATGGGTTTGTAAGCACTATTTGGTTTAATATAACTGTTTTGTTTTGTGTCCCCTCCCCCCCAGTCATGGAGAATCATCAGTACTAAAAGGTCATACGGCGCCTGTTCGTAGCGTGAGCTTCTCGCATGATGGCCACTTTCTAGTTTCAGCATCCAATGATAAATCAATAAAAATATGGAGCGTTCACCGCCAACGCCTTTTCTTTTCTATATCCCAGCACACTCACTGGGTTCGCTGTGCCAAGTAAGTGTTGTTTTTATTCTCTTTGAAAGCAAGCAGTCTTGGTGGATTTCTTGCACAGAGCTCTTAACAAAGGATATTTATTGCCCAGAGACAGAACTAAGAGAGAGGAAAAATCTGTGAATGGTAAAACTGATATATCAATAATGTTTTTAACCAACTCTGTATGTATGTGTGTATACACACACACATACATATATATGTGCATATATACATAAAAATAAAACTTTTATTAATATGTGTGTGTGTATATATTTCATATCTTTTTTTTTATATATATATCTTAACTGAAGTTTGGAAGCCTATTATTATTAGCCTACATTTATTTATTTAAACATTTGTCATTGGATGTTAAAATAATTATGGACAAGAAGAAAAATTATTTTAAAGGAGGGGTGAGGTCTTCTGCAGTAATTTTCAGTCAATGTCCTGCCCCAGTCATATATATTTTTATGCTGTGTTGACAACTCATTTCTCAGCATTCACTCTTTTCTAGATTTATTTATTTATTTAGATTTCTTGGAGTAAAGGCATAAAAAAGAGTGGTCATGAGCTTCATGAGCTAAAATGAGTAACATTGCTTTTATCCTTTCCATTTTCATAAAAGTTCTTTGTATGGAAAGTTAAGTACCCTATTTAAAGGCAGAGCAGGTCCTCAAAGATAATCCTTTACTGCTTTGTTTCCATACTAACAGAAAATATGTATATTAATCACAGATTTATAGCTAAGAGTCCTGTTAAACATTTGGAAAGGAAATCTAATACTAGTGGATTGCAGAGTCCTGCGGATTTCTAAAGTATATAATGATTGAGAAGAAAAATATTCTAAGAAATCATATGTGAAAATTCTTGAATAGTGTTGCAATATTGCTTTTATGCAGTTGGTTGCTATGAGAAATAATGAGAATTGGTGAAATCAGTCTGCTTAATCTATCTAGTGTGCTTCTTCAGGAATAATCATGAATGTTTTGCTGGAAGTTTGGAAGGCTAGAGAAAACTCCCAGGAGAATATGTATGTAGGTTAAAATTGAACGTAAAGTTCTGTTGTGTTCTCTTTTCTTTTCATCTATAATGAGCTCTTTGGGACCTAAAATGTCTCCTTTAGGTTTAGGTTGCTTGTTACTCTCTTCCCCTCACTTATGGTTTTATTTTTCATTAATTATAGCTGACTGTGAAATCAAAAAAAAAAAAAAAAAAAAATCCAGAAAATGGAAAAAGCTTTTCTCTTGAATTTTATTATTTACTGAGAGATTCAAAATGCTATTATAACTATTATTTCCAAGCAGACTTTCTTGGTTCTTGTGTTTTGCTACCAATGTGTTTAATACTAAACATCTAATACTACACAGAATAGAAATGCATATGTTTACATATTCCAGATTTTCACCTGATGGAAGAATAATAGCATCTTGCAGTGAAGATAAAACTGTTAAAATATGGGATACAAGAAATAAAACATGTGTTGATAGCTTCATAGATTATGGAGGGTAAGTGTTACTATTTTTAAAAAAATCAGTAAAATACATCATTTTAATGAGATTAAATTCATATTTTCTGTTGTTAGCATCTCCATGCCATATCTGAAAATAGATCAAAGTTCTACGATCTGTGGATTGTAATACTCATTTTGATTTTTCTAAAGAGGTTAACTGGCTATATCTACCCAGTTTTCCTAGAGTCAAGAAATAACTCAGAGAGAAGTCAGATCGTTTGGGGGGTTTTGACTTTTTCCTTCATGTTTTTTTTCTTCTGTTAGGATCACTTTATTTAATATTGGGCGCTTTAGCAGGAGGAAAAGCTTAGGAATTCTCCACCTACATATTCACTAGTGCTGCTGATGAAGAAGGTATTCTGTTAGCTTCAGTGATCTACTTTGTTTAATTATGAAAAATAAACACTTGCTTTCACTTATGAATTTCCTTATATATCTTGGAATCAAAGTTTTATTTTACAAATGCCCTAGAATATTAATTTTGTATACATGCTTAGTTAGTTCCACAGCTGCCCCCTCTATCCTTTTTCAAGCAAAAAGGTTGTCGTGTGTGGGTAGAAAATTATTTTACTAACTGTGTGCAACCCTTGATATTATACCAATGTTTTCATGCTCAGAGCTAGCTTTCCAGTACTTTCTTCTGGGAACCTTATACCCTGATGTGAACTGTGAAGATGTGAGTCAGGATGATTGTATTATCTTCTCAGGAAAAAACAGATTATGCAGTCTGATTTGCCAGGCACATCTTTTTTTCCTGCCTATTTAAATTGTTTGAAATACCTTACTTGAGCTTCTGTACAGGTTGTTTCTATGAAAGTTGGTGGCAAATTCTGTTGTAAATATTAAACATCAATCTATTTCATGAATTACCCTTAGATTTGCAAATTTTGTGGACTTCAATCCAAGTGGTACATGTATAGCTTCTGGAGGTTCCAATCATACAGTGAGACTGTGGGATATTCGAACGAACAAGCTACTACAGCATTACAGAGGTAAAAACAACATAGTTTGTTGCATTTTCTTTAGAATGGAGCTATTTGCAACAAAATTTGATTAGTGTAAACTTATTATTTCATTCTTTACTGCAGAAAGTGTTGGGGGGGGAAAGGTCATATTGATATTTTGTAAGTACTCTCTCTGCAGAAAGAATTAGGCAGCCTAAAAAAAACAGACTGTAACCTGGTTATTCCTTTGCAGTGGTGCTCTTGATTTTTAGAATATAACTGAGTAAATGTTTTAGAGATTCTCCTATGCAGCCAACTTTTTTTTTCCCCTCCAGTAATGGAATCAGTTTTTCTTTGGGAAATAGAAAAGAGATAATTATTGGAAATGTACCTTTTATTTCTTAAATATTTCATATCTGATCATAGTCTTATGTAAATTAGTTCACACAGCAGGGGTTAACTGTGTGTCGTTCCATCCTTCTGGTAACTATCTCATCACTGCTTCTACTGATGGTACCCTTAAGATTTTGGACCTCTTAGAAGGAAGGCTTATTTACACACTTCATGGACACAAGGTATACACAATAATTCTATTCTATGATTCTAAGATGTTAATAGGTTCTGAAAAATCTCTTTAAAGGGAAAATAACATTTGTGCCTTCATGTCTTGTGTCTTGCTACTTGTGGAAAAACATCTAGTAGAGAGCCACCTGTTGCCTTAATATAGCTTGTCAGAAATGGACAAGAGATGCATCAGCTTTAGCCCCAGCAATGCAGTTGATCTCTCGGTATTGTATCACAGAATCGGTAAGGTTGGAAGGGACCTCTGGAGATCATCTAGTCCAACCCTCTGCTCAAGCAGAGTCACCTAGAGCACGTTAGACAGGGATGCATCCAGGTGGGCCTTGAAGATCTCCAGAGGAGGAGACTCCACAACGTCTCTGGGCAACCTGTTTTAAGGATAAGCATATGCATGATTAATATTGAGCAAAAGTTCTTGTTCCGAATTAATTAATTAATTTTAGAAATGAAGAGTTAATTACCTGGCATACTAGTCCTTTCTGTACTGAAAAATAGTACAATAACCCTCCAGTTGATTTTGTGTGTGTGTGTGTGTGTGAAAAATGGCAGCCTTTCTCCCTTACCTCCTAATGCAAAACAAACCCTAATTTTGATAACAAATCACTCAGACACATTATTAAATATATATTGCATTATTCAAAACAACTTTTCATTGTTTTAACTCTGTGTAAAATGTATAGACAATGCCACTATCTTTCCATATTTGGTTACAGTAGTGATAATGCAACATCTTATCAAGATGTACAATATTCACTCTTCAATGAAATTGAGTTTCATAAAAATTTCACTGCAGTTGAACTGTTCCTTTTCTTGCTAAAATTGGAAAATGTATTTATATTAAACTACTGCATGGAGGTATTTTTGTCTTTGCCTTAAAATAGTATGATTACAGTAATAGCATAATTTTACTGTGTACTAATTGTTTTTTATTTTACAGGGACCAGTTCTTTCTGTGGCTTTTTCAAAGGGTGGTGAAAAATTTGCCTCAGGTGGAGCAGATGCTCAGGTTTGTGGTATTGACTTTTTAAATAAAATTTCTTCTTAATGTTTGTTGCAGTGAATGAGAGTTAAACATAATATGCCAAAGCATCATGTTAATTATAGTATGCTGACATGATTTCTTTTCATTTCTTCTCCTATTTTGTAATATATTGGCTTTATTTATCCTAAAGTTAAATTTGAGGAGGAAAATGCTAAATGTTGGAAAAGTTGATCCTAACTAATTCAATTGGATATTTTGAAGAGAAGAGCACAATATTGGCCACTTCTATTAACAAATTACATTAAAGGAGTCATTTTTAAGTATAAACATTTTTAAAACACTACAATTTAATGTTGCATACACATTTCATTAGGTTTTTCCTTCTTTTAAAGTCACTACTCTAGTTATAAGAATGTAGTGCTGGAAAACTTTTGGCTAGAATTAGAGGAGGAAAAATCTTATATTAGTTTCACTAATCTGTATTAATGAAACAACAAGGAATTTGACTTCATAGAAGGAAAAGTTGTTTGAACATTTAAAACAAAAGTTCTTTTTAATTAAATAGCAAGCCATGTGATTAATTCTCATCTACTGCGATAAATCTCATAAATATAAAAATTGTTAATAGTCCTAGAATTGCCCTTGACATGTCTTTTATGCCTCAAAAAGAAACAACTTACATAGCCCAAAGATTAAAGTCTCACAATCTGTTGACATTTTTGTCAATATTCGTTGTCTTATTGTTTCCTGTTATAAAAAGCTAGAGCCCATTACAAGTGTAGAAAGTGTTGTAGAAGGGAGAATCTTCTGAACTGACCATGAACTATGTTTGTATTCTAGTAGATATATTTTGTGAAATTTGAAATATATTTCAAGAAGTAACAGAAACAGCCCTGAAAATAATAAATTCTTCTGAATAAAAAAACGTCAGTATCATCAAAATGAATACAGCTGTCTGAAAAACAATGGCAACTATTAGAAAAATGCAGATGTCACCAGTCTTTCAATATTAATCTTGCAAGCAGGAAAAGAAAATGAGTGGAGGGGAAAGACATACATTCCTTGAGCCACTATTGTCGTCTTTTTTCCTCATGCTCAAGCTTTTGTTTGAGTGTTTTCAGTTACAAAAGGAAACTTTGATCCTTAGGGAATCCTGAATTGTTGACCTAATTTTCCTGAGAAGTTTATTTGATTTTTTTTTAATTATTATTTTTTTTAATGAGGACTAATGTAGAGTATTTAACTTGAGAGAAAGTGAAGTGTGTGAAGTATTAAATTAGGTCACATTCTAGAAGACTTATCAGAAGCCCTGATAATGGAGAAGTCATAACATTAAGCCAAACTCAATCTCCCAGACTAATTGCTACCATATTCTAGGAATGGCTGTTATTGCAATGTTCCTTTGAACTCGAGGCCTGCTGAATGCATGCATGTTTGGTGCAATGGTGTCATTGCCTTTCTCCTACTCTGACTCCATGCTATAGAGCCAGTGGCACATGAGATCATGGAGTGAGTCCAATATTGTATTGCAAAACCTGTAAGATGATTCATGTTGTTCAGCAGTCTGATGCACCAGTCTCATGCTCGGTGCATGAGAGGAAAGATCCAGGTTCATAAGAATGTGATTTCTAGGTAAATGGGCAGTAACAAAGTGGTCATAGTAGGACTAGTTGCTAACCCTTTTTTTATTTTTCTTACGAAAAAACATGTTTTTTATCGGTTGAAAATCATCTTTTCATGTGAATGTTAGTGTGGGAGAGAGTTACTTATTTTGCTATAACTTTCATTTTTATGTCTTAAGTTTTAAAGTGTACAGTGTTACATTCTGTGTACATTCTATTCTGTGATAACTGTTGATATATATGGCTTTATCTGTAGCAAACATTAATGTATTCCTTTTGCTGATGACATGTACACACATGTACTCAGGAAACATCAGTGTTTGCTGACCTTTCCATGTAGCTCATTCAAGTCTGCTAGCAGAGTAGCTGTGGGAGCACTCCTCTGCTTGCTTTGGTGGGTTTAATATGGGTTATTGCAAATGTAGATCTCTTCAGGTCTATCTTGAGTTAAACCTTTTAGGGAATATTTATCTGAAAACTTCTGGCAGATTTGTACAGGCAATGTCAGGCTGATCAGCACAGACGGACCAAAGAAATACCATCTCTAGTGCAAAATTCAAAAGATGCTGTCTGCCCACAGCATGAGTGAAGGGCAGCTGATTCATTGTAAATTTACTGTGTTACTTGCTCTGTACACATTCTTTTGAGACTATTTTATTTTCAGACAGACAAAACCTGTTTTTCTCCATCCAACAATGCATACCAATATCTCTGCTTCTAGTTTCAAGTTTCTTTCTGGTCAGTGCTCAGCCAGCTGAGAGGAGAGCTTTATTCAGAAGCACGTTAAGTGTATTTAATGAGCACTGGATAGTCCTTTGTTTCTTCCCTTTTGCTTCCTTTATGAATCAAAAAAAAAAAAAAAAATCATACACTTCTAGTATCTTGACTATACATTCACATGCCCAATTTTTTCACCTACCTGCTTCAGTGAGAAGCTTAAGACTTTTTACAGTTACTATTAAGTGAAAGAGCAAAGTTACACCTGTTCCTTTTGAAGATAATTGTCTTGTGGTGCCTTGCATGAAGACTTTTAATTGACTTGCCATTTAGGGGCAATCATTATGTCAGGTGACTGCCTGGAGATATAAAGAAAAATACTTCCTTAGGTAATACTTACCTTTCTAGGCTTCTGCACAATTGCTTTATACAGTTTGCATCACAAGTGAGATGCTCAAGGCATGCATGGATGAATCCTTGCTAGTTTTAATCTTTTTTTTTTTTTTTTTTTTTTTTTTTTTTGTCTTTAATAATGAAGCTGCAGTGGCAAATTTCCAGTTCAGTGGGACAAAACATTTTTGGAGCTTGAACAGCTTAAATGGCTTGCTGCTGATGAAAGCAAAAGGTCCTGTTTCTACTGCCTTGCAACTATATCTGGATTTACTCAGATACCACTTAGTGTTGAGCTAATTCAGATCGCTAAAACAGCAGAAAATTAGCCTGGAAAAACAGAAAAACTCAAAGCCATAAAATATGTGAACAATTTTATGCAGGACTGATGATCTAAAAGTGATGAAGGTAGTGGGACTACAAAGCTGAGAAGAGGAAGGGAGAAGAAAGCAGGACCTCCCTCCTATGTGCAGCACAGTAAGCTGCTCTAAATGAGCTCATCTGACTGTCCCAGATGGTTGTTTATTGGTGCACCGCATCTCCTAGCTCTAACATCTCCATATTTAGTTTTCCACTCAGCAGAGTCATGAAAGATGTTGAACCTGAGACCAGCTTGTAATAGTCCAGCTAATTAGGAATATATTAAAAATATGATTTAGTTTACCTGGAATTTCTGCTCACAAATCTGTTGTTTCTGCTGTTACTATATAGTTTGTTATATAGTTTATTAATTTCTAAAAAATACATTTTTTGCAAGACAGGCAAGTAATTTTTAAGTCAGCTTAAGAGTAGAACATAATCTCATCTTAATTTTCCTGTAATTTAGAGAGCAGCTATAAAATCAATGTTTGTCTGCTAGAAATGGCCATCTCCCTCTAAAGAAAATGGAATAAATTTTGTAACACTGTTTTGCCAAGCACTTAAGTAAAGTAACAAGGATAGTACAAAAGGGATGACTTATGGTAAATTTAATTAAATATTTATAGTTGTTTTGTGACATGAGGCAGCAATATTAAATGTGTTACCATTCTTAGTTTTACTCTACCGAGTGCTGGATGTATAAATAGTCTCCCTAGTAGGGAGACTATCTTGTACTATCTTACTTCTGCTTTTGCCCATGGTGTGAATGTCTACCTATCCTGAATGAAAACAGTGCAGTTAGAAAGGGTTTAGAAAACAGAATCTTATTGCTAAAACTCCAGAGGATATTCTTCAGAGTTTCAAGGAACTTGGTCATTTTGTTTATCAAAAGAGAAAGTTTGAGAAAATGACTTGCAAGCCTTTATAGAGGACAGATATAGCAGAAAATAGCTTAGCACAATGTAGTTTGCCAAAAGGTGAAGCAAAATAAAGGATTGCTTTGGAGTTTGCTTTGTTTTTTTGATTATTTTAATATCTTTTAGAGATCTTTAAGACTTCATGTTTTTTCTAAAAGAGATTAAAATACAAATATTGGACTTGAAGTACAAGATACTGCAGGGAAGTGCTTGTGTTGTAAAAGTGATCAGACTAAATTATAATAGCAAGGTTAGTCTAATGTTATGATCTATTAGTAAAAACAGAGCTCATTGAATAGTTATGTTTGTGCATTGAATAGGCTTGAGGGTAAAGTTACCGATGGCTTTTTGAAGTTACTGATGTCTTTTTACAGGTATTTCTATGGAAAACCAACTTTGATTCATTTGATTATAAAGAAGTTCTTAAACAACATATTAGAAGACTGCATACTGATGACCCTCCTCATCTTCTTGATATTTACCCAAGGTCACCACATCCCCATAATGAAAGATTTCAGTCAGTTGAGGTGAGTGCAGTAAGTACTCTAATATATGCAGCCTGAAACAGTAAACACTTTCTGACTACCATTTATAGTTAAATGTGGGCTATGTATATCAGAGAATCGTTTTTTGTTTATGTTGTGTATAATATTTCAGGAGCAACCATGATTTATGAATTCATATTAAGGTTACTAGGCTAGCTGATTTGTCTGACTGTTCCTTTCATGCTTCTTGTGTAAGGTCTGTACTTTACATCTGGTAAAAGTGTAGGTGGTAGTCTGGTGTTTGCTGAAATAAAAACATGTCAGACTATTGCAGAAGATAGCCGAACCTTCAGTGAGCTTTTAGGATACTGCTGAAAATATATCTCTGTCAGCAGGATAAGGTGAACATTGGCATTATTACTAAAAGTCAAAAAGTTTATCCCAAGTTGTTCCTCTTTCTAAGACTCTTAGGTATTGTGAGGAGGGCTTGACATTGATCTAAAAATGTAGAAAGCCTTTTTATGATTGTGATGATTTTCATGTCATTACAGAAAGGCAGATCCATGTAGCCTGATTTTCTTATAGGCTTTCTGCAGTGACTATACTTTTAAAGTTTGCTGGTGGAAGGTATTACAGTATTGGGAATTGAAGTGGAATGTCCAATATTCAGTTAGTATTTGGAAAATTCTGTTTAATTCCTGTTTGTCAGATTGTCTGGAAGTTGTTATGCTAAATGAGTAAACAATACCATGAGATAGACAAGACCATTCTTTAGGCTGAAACTCTAGGGCTATGTTTGCTGCTGTTGATAGATCTGTTTCACTTCTGAATGCTAACTACCTACACTTTAATCTCTTCTTTGGTATTCTCTAGATGCCTCTAGTGTTTGAGAGTTGTATTTGATATGAACCTGGGAAATTTTTGGTTGCTTTCACACACTAATCTTGTCCTATAGAAATTCACTGTTATCTGTTCCGATTCTTTTTGTTTGTTCATATAAAATACAAATACTGCTACCTTGACATTTGACTCCTATCTCAGACTCTTAAAACATTGAGACTTCACAGTTCTCTGTGTTGGCCTTCTCTATGAAATGAACTTGCATGTAATGACAGTACTGTTATGCTAGTAGGAAGCATACGTATGCAATATCACTAGTATAAAGACTGACAATATTTGAGGGGAAGTACGAGGAAGGAAGATGGCAGAACCTTAATAGAATCCATCAGAAAGTATTTTCATGTGTCTGATTTGGTTGTTAAGTTGGATGTGAGGTTTCCTGATGCTTAGCATTCTGATCAGAACAAAAACAGGACAACAACTGAATGCTTGACAGCTTGTTTAACGAACTTCTTTGCCAGACAATGTCCCATTTTTGTAAGGTCAATGAATGAAGCTGCAAAATACAGTTCCTTTTAGTAGCTGCCTTCAGTATAAATGGTCAGTGCAGAAACTCAATCACTGCATTTGCCCTCAGATTTAAACCACTCTTACTGTACCAACAGTTTGCTCAAGACCTGTTCAAACTGTATCTAGTTACAACACATGTTAAACAAACATGTTATCACTTTATTACCAGCTCTGAAAGGTCACATAATGGGAATTTCATAGTAGAATATCAAATTATTTATAAGCACGTCCTTGAAAGATTTCATTTAAACTAATGTCTGCACTTCTGCATGGCTGTAACATTTGCAGGCTTCTGAATTAGCTGCTCTCTGTTAGCAAAAGAGGTCTACAGCTTTGTCATTGCAGAGTTTGGGGCTCCCGTGGTATCTTGCCATAGTTCTTTTCTTGACCAATTTAAGGATCTTAGAAAACTAGACACAGCATCCTTATTCTTACTAGCATACTTTATCTGTAGATTATCTTGCTCTCAAACCACCATGAAGTATATTATATTTACTGATTAGTAAACTGATACTTGGTTACTGATAAAGTTTTAATGAAACAGATATTCCTGTGATGTCCTTTTTATTTGTAAATTAACATAATAAAAGTAATAATCATTAGGATCTCTTGTACAACTTATTTTCAGAATTCATTTAATAATGTAAAAGTTTAGAAAGCATTAAAGTGAAGTTATCAAGTTTAGTTGCTTCATATATGTCTTTCTCTGTCTTTACTGCCCCTCCTGTCTTCATAAACAAAAAATGTTGTGTATGATGAGGAAGAATGGGCCTCACCATCTGGATACAGACATAATTTATCTATACAAAATGATATCAGGTTATTATCAGCACAGACATGCTTTAGTTGCACTAACTATGCTCAAAATTTTGCGGTGTTCCTAAATATTGTTTACAACGAAGCAGTATTTTGCAGTCTTCCTATGTATTGCCTCTTAACTGCAAAATACAACATTTCTACCCCCGGTGTGCTACTGTACTTCAGATTTTTGCTCCTCTTTTCAGTTAAGACAAACATATACTTTTTTAAAAACATCCCAACCTTTTTCTTGCAACAGAAAATAGGAATTTTTATCACTAGGCAGTCTGATTGTAATACCACCCTTATTCTTCTAGTTACTCCTCATGTCCCCAGTGTACCTCCAGGAAAGGAGGAACTGAATTGCAGAAACGTTGATTAGAGGGAATTTCTGGAGGTCACCTACCCCCTGCTTGCAGTGGGAATGTTTCCAGCAATTGATCAAGTGAGTCATGGCTTTGCCTAGTTGGGTATTGAACAAGGATGGAGATTCCACCATCTGGGTGGAATCTCTGGGTGATCTTTTCCAGTGCTCCACAACACTTTCAGTGAAGCAGCTTTTCATAGTGTCCAATCTGAGTCTCAGTCCCAACTAATATTCCAGAATCTATTTCACTTTTTAAAACTTATAACCATTACAAGTATTCAAATAATTTGCAAATGTAAATAAGTGGCTCACTCACTGAAGGTGCCTACTTTTCTCCATTGACTATAGTAGTAATCTTGAGCAACTAGGTCAAATACAGGAGTCTAGCAATATGACTGGATTTAACTGAGATGAATCCCATTCACTGTTTTTTTCTGAGATAAGGGATTTTTTTTAGCAATTTGGAAATAGTATATTTATGCCATAGTGTAATTGTAGCATGAGACGGTATACATGCGTGTGATATATATGCATTCCATTTGGAGACAAGTTGTATTTCTGAATTTTCCATGTTTTTGCACAGTTAATGTTTGGTATGCCAGAGACCTAAAATTGTTTCAAGATTCTTCAAACCTCTTTAAAATAAATAAATAAATAAAAGTATTATTTCAGTCTAAGCTGTGTTGGTTTGTATCTTAAACATAAATATCTTCTATTGTTTTGGGTTTTTTTTTTTCATTTCATATTCAAATCTTCAGAATAATTTTGGATGCAAGTGTTTTCCTAGATGAATAAAATGAGTCTACACTAGGTGGCAGTAGAAATAAGCGAATATATGGTTATTGCTTGTTAGCCCTGAGAACTCTGGCCTAACATGAAACTGTTTAACCAATTTAATTTTTTTCCTGGTATACTTGCAAAGAATTTTTCACAGATAACTACATCACTTTTTTTGAAAATGATGTGTGTGAGCCACTTCAAACTTCATATTCAGCTTCATTCTGTTACCTCATTAACCTTTGGTATGACATCAATGTCTTATGAAAGGTATTGTAAAAGTGTGGAGTGAAACCTGTTGTGTTCTTTTAGAGATTGAACGTACTTTATTAAAACCAGCAGAGGGATGTCTTCTGGGGCATATTCATTTATTTAAAGCATATGGTAAGAAATTAATGTCCTTTGTTGATTCTGCTTCTTTTGTTCCTCCCCTATTTTTCTACTGTCTTAAGTAACGATCCTAATTCCTGCTTTTTATTTTCTTAAAATAATATTTGGGTTTGTGCTGCTTTAGTCGTCAGAAATCTCTAATTCCGTACATGCGAGGTTCTGGAGAACTTTTCCTTCAAAAGGATGTTGGGATTCAGGGTGGGGTTTTGTTGTTTAGGGGCTTTTTTTCCTTTCTTTTTTTTAATAGTATGGATCAGAATTTGATATATGTATCATGATATTGGAAGAATATAATCCTATTTACGAGATAATTAAAGGAAAGTTTTTGGACTAGTGATTTTTAAAAACTTTTAATAAAACAGCTGTTCTCTTTACCTCATTTCTTTAGTGTTCTGGTTTTCTCTCTAGTTTTTAAATTTATTTTTTTTCTAAATATATTTAGTGAGATTATTTCATAGCTAACTACATCAGTCTGTCAGGAGATGTGTTGAGCGAGTCATTTGAAACTTTTCCATTTAGTTTCATTCCATTACTTCATTAATTTTTATAGCAAGATTAAATGCAGCTATTCACAAAAAGAGTTTAGCTGCACCCTTCATGTTTTATGCTGCGTTTTCCTCATATGCTCTGCTATTCCTGAGTTGTTGCTTGATAGTTCTGTGTATATTTAGCTCCTTTAATATGACCTGTGGGAAACTGTTCCTGCAGTGCTAGTCAGTGGTTCCAATTCTTCTCCTCCTCCTCCACTATCTCTGATAAAGTGGTAGGCAGAAATATTTGCAATTCCACTGCCAGGAGGTGGTATTTCTGCATAAACAGCACATTTTCTTTACTTAATCATACCTTGTACTTATTTAGCAATGTAACATCAGAAAAGCCATGCAACTGGTTTTACAGTAGTTTTGATGTACGTAACAAGGAGATATTAGTGCAAATAAGATGTTCCAAGAGCTGTTAGTAATAATACTACAGTAATTCAAGTCACTCTTCCACATCAGAATATTGATAGATGATAGGCACCTGCTGTCCCTGCTCTACAGAGTCCTCTGTTCTCTACAGTGCTCAAATGATATGTGTTGGAAAAGGACTGGGCTCAGCTGCCAATAGTATGGCTGACACTCAGCTGATGTATTATATTTATTACAGGAAGGTCTGACAGTCAGACACGAATGAGGCTTGTTATGCTGGACACTAAAAAAAAATGGACAAAACCTGTTGTCTGTTTCATCTAAATAGATTAGATGTGTATAGAGAAAGAAAGTAAAATTGTGGCATAGTGTTTTTGTTGTGACAGTAAAGAAGTCCAGTTAAAACTGTGGAATTTTCAGATAAACACAAAGTTACTGCTTGAACTGTGTTACCTAGCTCTGTTTCTCTTTTTTTCCCTTTCTTCGAAGTCCATTTGACAAAATTGGAAAAAATTGATCCAAATGTCTACAGATTGAGGAAGACTTAACAGCTCTCAATTCTTATAGCCCTGTAGAAAAAGTGGTTTCCAGATTGTCTCCAAATAGCACTCTCTCATTTGGCCCAACAACAGTCTGAATTCAAAGTCAGAATACTTACAAAAAGAGCTATAGAGAAAGAACAGCTTGTCAAACCTGAATTCAAGCAAGATCTAAGCACTGCTAGTCAGAAATGGTGATCTAGCTTAAAAAAAAAAAAAAAAAAAAAAAAGAGTTGAGATATCTCCTTAATGAAGGCTTGTCATCTATGATTGTCAGTGCTGTAAAGCGTGAAGATCCTTTTCAGCTTGACTGATCAGGTAACATCTATATTTGAATATGCCTTTATTTTCCCCCTCCAGCTTGCTAGGAAACTTTGTGGTTCCTTTTCTCACAACCTCCCTTCCCTCACGAAGATCTCACTGTACTGAACTTCTACTTGTTCCAACCAGAATTTGTGTGACATAAGTTACAGAAATCCAGATGAACTGAGTGAAAAGGTTCCGGGCAGTATAAGATGCTACTGTCCATCTTTCCTGGCTACTAATTCCAATTTAAAGCTCTCATTCTAGCCACTAATTCAACTAATGGATCTCTGACCTAAAAAGCAATACTTTCATTCCTAAACACTAGGATCAAGTAGTTTCGGCTGAGGAAATCCCACTGAAGCAGTCACTGGATGAGCAGCTCAGGCTGATCTAGAGTTGTGACTGCTCTCGAGTGAGATGATAGGCCCTTTCTTCTTGAAAAGGCAAAGTAAAATGATCCTTCTATCTAATAAATCTCCAGCAGCAATCAATCAATAAATAAATAAATAGTATCACTAGGCACATGTGTAGTTTTGTCTGTATTTCAGTTGAAAGTAATTAGTTTCTGATAGGTCCATTGTTATACCATTGATGCAAAGTTGAAAAGAAGCAAGTTCATTTCTCTTTACTACACCAGACTTCTTGATAATTTGGAAGTCATCTAGTCTTTCTGTGAATTTTGTCAGTCCATAAAATAGTGTGTATATCACACTTAGAGGACAAATATGTTAGGCTGTGGTGCATCCAGATAATAAAATGATAAGGAATATATACAATACAGCTTTCATAGGGAGGATATTCTGTTTCTTATGTCAAACCATAAGATAAATAAAAGCAGCAACTTTTTTCCCCAGTTGTTTACTCTCTTATTTTTCATTAATGTTTTACTTTTCAGGAAAGGGCATTGATAAAATATTGTAAAAATTGTAGATTTCCTATAACCAACCAAGTGAGTAGTTAAACTACAATAAAAAAGTCAAATTTTCAGACCTTTTGATAGCATGTATGTGAAATAGAATGCTGCCTCTTGTACTGAAATCAGTCCCAGGTATTATCCAGTTTTTCATATGGCTTTAGAGACATCAAGATTTCTGTTTAGCTAGTTCACTTATCACAGAAGTCAGTGTTACCTTATACCTGTTTTCCACAACATTTTTCAAGTTATTTTAAAATATCGGGCTTATCATATAAGAAGCAAGCATATATGCAGATTCTCTGTATTGCTCTAATAAAGGACTGGGGAACTTGAGCGTGAGTTAGAAATGGAGTGCTCTCTGCAGCTAGATTTGTGCTCACATATGGCTTTGGTGTAACGATGTAGCACTTCAGTAAGGCAGCTTGGGCCGTTACATAGCCACTAAGCTGGAGTGGCTGCAACCATGTGGACTCCATGTGAAGCTATTTTACCCTTCATCCTTCTATTTTATTCTAGTGAGCTTCATGCCACACCGCCAACGCTGATGTAGCAAAATTTTGTGGTAATGGAAATTGGAAGCAGTAGTATGAGACTGTGAGCCAGGATGTGCTAGTCAAGTGCTACAGGCTGGCGACTAGCTTAATATAAAAACTTGGGTACTGCATACAGCACCCGCTACAAAATTGGTTGAGCTCTCAAGTCCATAGTCATCCATGACTCCTCCTGCCCTGGGACTTTTCTTCCTTAGTGGAAGGAAGAAAAGGAAAGCACCTACTCACAAGTGTGGGTGAAGTAAAACTTGAAGATGACCTTCAGGTGCCTTCTACGTGTTCTCATAGAGAGGATAGGTCAAACAACTGTAGTTGTGAGCTCACACTGATACAGGAGGAAAAAGGAGGAGTGGAATTACATGCAGTTTCCAAATAGGGAACTAGGATAGATGCTGGTTAAGGCACTTTGGATAAGATGACTAAGCAAGCCCTTAATTTCTGCTCTTGCAAGTTAGAAGTACTTCCTATTTGCTGAACAAATTCAGCTCAAGTAGCCAGACACATCAGGCTGTAAACTTTCACAACTGGCAGTATCATGGCAAATGCTGCAGCTGACTTATCAGAGAATGCTTGTTTGGCACAAAACAGAATTTCTGGCCATTGAAATATTTGACCTTAGCACCTCATCAAAGTGCCTGTATGTGTGCTCATTTTTCCAAGTAAGAACAGGTTATCTAAGGCAGATGAAAGTAGCTGGTATTAACATGATGCAGGTTTGTAGCTGTCTGACATTGAACCACATGGAACTACTGGAGGGAGACCAGCATAGGGCTACAAAGATGATTAGAGGATTGGAGCACCCCTCCTATGAGAAAGACTGCAAGAGCTGGGCCTGTTTAGCCTGGAGAAGAGAAGACTGAGGGGGGATCTTATCAATGTCTACAAATACCTTAAGGGAGGATGTCAAGAAGATGGGGCTAGACTCTTCGGTGGTGCTGTGCGACAGAACTAGAGGCAACAGGCACAAACTGAAACACAGGAAGTTCCACCTGAATATAAGGAAAACTTCTTTACTGTGAGAATAACGGAGTACTGGAAGAGGTTGCCCGGAGAGGTTGTGGAGTCTCCTTCTCTGGAGATATTCAAAACCTGCCTGCATGCAACCCTGTCTACCATGCTGTAGGTGACCCTGCTTGAGCAGGAAGGATGCTCTCCAGAGCTCCCTTCCAACCTCAACCATTCTGTGAAAAGGTGCATTGAATTCTGATACCATGAAGCTAGGCGATCAGAGCATAAATGCTGTGGGTAAACTCTCAGTGTGCATGCCAGAAGGCCCTGTTATGGTGAAGCTACAAAAGTCTGTGGAATAGTTTTTAAACAGGTATTAATTTTAGATGAAGTGGAAACAAAACTGCTGTGGACTGGAGGCAAGCTAGAGCAGCCAGTATAGGTGCAGCAAGCACATGACAGCTACCACTTGCCATCAGTTGTTTATTTGTAGTTAAAGGCAGCATAAGCTATGTCCTCTTCTGAAAACTTCCTAGCAGTGGTAAATTAGTGTTCCATATTACTGTACCCTTATGCATCTTGTGCATCTATGTCAATTTTTTTAAAAAAAGTGTAGAAGTCAGCATAACGGAGGGATACATGCAAAACTTTCAAAAGCACCTGCAAGTGGCAGTTATGGAGTTCAGAAATTATTTGAATAATACCTACAGTTCACTGCTTTAGGAGTATCATTGGCCACTCCTTGGTAAACTTAAACAGTTGTATAGCTTCAATTTTAACAGAAGGAATCACAGAAGGGGTAAGGTTGGAAGGGACCTATGGAGATCATCTAGTCCACCTTCCCCACCCCCCCTCCCTCCAAGGATTTCCCTGGGCAATTTGAGTTAACTGTGATAAATGTATATCTGGATCCTGTTTCTGTATTATATAATTGTTTATTATAATGTTGCAGGAGGCATAATCCTTTATTTTTCACATGCTTTAAAGAATATTTATAGTATTTAGTTAATAGGTGCCTTAGTGTGTCAAATGGTCCTTTTTGTTTCAGTCTGACTTCTCTTTTGTACTGGTGCTGAAATAGGAATGATTATAATTCATTTTCAACAGGTCAACCCTAGTATTGATGTGGCTGATACACAAACACTTGACCCACCTGTCATAGAGATAAATTCCTCTTCATCTTTCAATACTCTGGTAAGTTACCCTGTGAGTGAAAAGAGGATTGGGCATAGTCTAAATTAACGTGTTACAAGAAGTATATTCTTTTTATCTATATTGATAAAATATACTTTTAATAACTGTTCAAAGTTCAATATCCTAAATTCTCAACTTAAGCTTGTTTTCAATTTCCAAGGATAACCAGAAGATGGTGTAGTAGTGAAGCTTTCACATTATCCCAGCAATTTTATCCTTGTACTAAGCAGCTATTCTAATCTAAGCCTTTGTTAATTATATCTAAATATTGCTGTTATTTGTGTCCTATTCTGAAGCAGACTTTCTAACTCTGTCTTTACCTGCAATTAATGGGAAACCTAGAGAATAATTGCCTTACTGATAAAATTCCAATAATGATTTATTTTTTCTCTTTTTAAGACATCTAGTAGTTCTCTAAGACAGAAAAGCTAATGCAATCTAGGAAAAAATGATAGGATTAGATCCTTCTAGTGTTAGCTTTTCATATGACATTGGTATGGCATGTGGGAGGAAAGGAAGGCAATGTTTTAACGGTACTTTCGTAGGAGGAGAAATATGCTCTCCTGCTATGAAGTCCTAAAAGATGTACTGTTCTAGAATTAGGTTAAAATGAGAATTTCTCTTTTTTAGCTCTGAATCTGTTCCTGTGAAGGCATGATTTGTATCTAGAGCAATGTTAATTGCCATAACAACAGTTGTACAGCTGAAGGGTTAATACCTAAGGCTAGGCAGTAGGTGTAGTTTCTGCTGTTCTAATTTGTTCTAAATGCTGTATGAATAGGCATGTTGTGAGGGTACTTTTTATAAAGTACTTTGAGGTCATTTGATGAAAATCATGATATAGAGGTACACATGTTTAAAAAAATATTTGCTAAACAGAAATAACCACAGATTACCTTTTACTAGATCAGAGATGTTACAGTTTCATATATTTTAAGGTTTAACAATTGTCAAACTGTGTTTTCACAATGAAAGATGGATCTTTAAGATAAGATAATTTATGTCAAAAGAAGTAATTTGGAGACTTACAGAAGTCTCTTAAGTAGATTTGACAGATTGTAGCTTATGGTGGATACAACTTATTTGTTACCCATCACTTTAAAATATGCTATAATCATTACTTCCTGATCTTAATAATGATTACAGAATTCAGATATATGTTACACTATATTTTTTTGTCGTGCATCTATAAAGCTGCCAATCATTTAATCTCCTTCATTAGTTCTTTTGATATGAAAGCACTTTATAAAACCTTATGCCCAGAAATCATCTTAGGGGGGTCAAACAAGGAAAAGAATAAGTAGATCCACTACAGACAACATCTTGTTGTTTTTTATCTGATTGGCTTTACAGTCTTATTAAAAATGTTGCTTCAGCTTTTGACTGTTATCAGTAGTCACAATGTATTTTTTCGTTATCTTGAGCTCCTATTCACCATTGGCTCTCATGTTTCTGCATCACAGCACCCATTATCTGACTCTTTTTTTTCCCCTCTCTCCCATCTAGCAACATTTCTCTATCCTCATTACTCTGATTACAGCCCTAAAGGCAATTGCTCTGCCCCACAGACCCACTATTGACACAAATCCAGAAATCATCTGCACAT
The DNA here is from genome assembly GCF_028389875.1 of Rhea pennata. Classification (NCBI taxonomy): domain Eukaryota; kingdom Metazoa; phylum Chordata; class Aves; order Rheiformes; family Rheidae; genus Rhea; species Rhea pennata. The sequence goes on along the minus strand of NC_084663.1, from coordinate 47,956,646 downwards.
TTTCTGTGCTGTTAGCTCTTTTCCTACAGTAAGACTTCCCCAAATTTGGCAACCCATCTGGGCCTCCCTGCTTTCTAATGTCGTCTATACATCGTTAGCATCATTGTGCTATCCAGTACCAGTCTGCTGCCTTACCTGCTCCTGCCATTTGTGGAATGGCTGCCTATTTCTTAACTGAGCTGTAGGTCAGCCATCAAGTTTCTTCACATTTTGTTTCCAAAGGGGTTCTGGATTTCAGTGACTTAGACCTTTTCATCTAAAGCTAGCTCAGTTGCCCTTAGGTATAGAGGTCCCTTTTATAGAGGCTTCATATTCTTCTGAGAAGTCAAAGGCAGGAAGGGAGGATGCTGAACTTCTCCTCATCTCACTTACACTGCCAGACTTCCCCTAGATATTATTTATCCTTGCTTGAATGGCCCTTTTCTTAAAAAAAACAAAACAAAAAAACAAACAAACAAACAAAAAAAAAAAACACTTCTCTCATTTGATGTCATCATTATGTCATCATTATGTCTAACTCATCCTATCTTTTCCTGATTCCAAAACCTGGCTTGCTCTTTTTCTCCTAATTATCAAAGGCAATCCCCTGTATATTTCTTTGTTTTGTTTTGTTTTCCTCTGCAAACTTTATCAAGATCTATCTTAAAGCTACCTGTGGACTTTTGCTCCTACTTCTACTGGAAGGACTCTGTTCCAGAGTCTCACCCCTCAGATGACTAAAAATCTTTGTTCTAATTGCCAGCTTAATTCACAAATATCCAGTGTGTACCTATTTATTCTTGTTCAAGTCCTTTGCTTTAGCTCAAAAGGCTCTTCTACCCTTTTTATATATTCAGAGAGGAAAAATATAATCTGCACTTATGCATCTTTAAGGATTCTTGTTCAATGAGATTATGTATCACGCATTTAACACAGGAGAGCTGCAAGGGTCTTTCCACCAGATGATATTTGCAAAGCACCTCAACAAGTCTCTGGACCAGGCTTCTCTAGTACAAATAAAAACACTGAAGCTTTTGTAGGGTTTGTGATAAGTTACCAAAAGCTCACTAAAAGATCTTCAGGGAGAATGAAAGTCTCTATCAGACCTTATAATGTTTTGTTGAATGATTATCAAGCTTCTTGACAGTAGCTAGGCTAACTCCTATAAATCTCAAGCTACTCCAGGAAATAGGAGAAAGACACCCCTCCTCCCTGACCTCTCTCCTTACCCACCCTTATCTTTTCTGTGACAGGCTTTTCCCTCTTTTTGTATTCTCCTTATTGAGAATCTCTTCAGACTATTCAAACTGTGTCTGTTTGTACTGGTCATAGGAAATACACTAATAACTGCCTGTAAGAAGACTTGGATCAGAACAAAAAGCTTTTCCTTTCTCTTCTGTATAGATTTATCAGTAGAAATTATAGAGCAGTGTAGGTTGGAATGGGTGTTTGGAGGAACCTCATCCAACCTTCCTCTTAAAGCACGGCCAACTTGAATTAGGCTGCAAAGGGTCTTGTCTGATTGATTTGTGAATATCTGTAAGAATGGAGATTCCACAACCTCTCTGGGCAACTTGTTCTAATGTTTATGTTGTGATGAAAATATTTTTCACAAAATGTAGCTGGAATTTCCCATGTTCCAACTTTCATGTTGCCACAGTCTTATCACAATGGTCCACTAGTAAGTGTCCAGCTCAGTCTTCTCTATGTTCTTTAGTTACATATTTGAGATAGCAATAAGATTCCCCTAAGCCTTCTCTTAAGGCTGAAAAAACTTGTTTCTCTCAGCTTCTCCTTGTATATCATGTGCTCTGGCCACCTCACATCTTACTGACCCTTCATTGGACTTGCTACAGGATGCCAAAGTCTTCCCTGTATAGAGAAGCCCCAAACTGGACACCATAATACAGGTTAAGGTGCAGTTAAATACCCTTGTCCTCTATTCTTCACAACAATCTGTCTGGAGAAAGAATTTTTAAAACATGTATTTAAAAAAATACTATTATTACCTGTATTGCAGATTTAAATATATTTATATATTCTTAGCCATTGATTTATATTTTGAGCTTTAACTGTGTGAGAAAAGATTGGTCTTACTTTTTCCTCCCTCTCCTCTTTTCAAGGAATGCACACTGTTTTCAGAAGAAATTTTAATTTGTTGCTTCATCAAAGCCAACAATCTCTTATGGCTTCCATACTTAAAAATGCGTTTGTATGTATTTTCAAATTTACTTACTTTTATTTTCTTGTGTCAAAGATTGAGCTAAGATATACAAGAAGAATGTTCTTGTAGGAGATTTGCTGGAAAATGCTCAATTCCTAAACTTCCTGAACTTTAAATACCTTATCTTCTCAGATTGTCCTATCTTATAAGCTGTAAGACCATTTCCTTTTTGAATGTGCTAAGGAAAAAAAATGTTTCATCCAAGAATCCAAACAGATACAACTTTTTTTTTGTAGATTTAATGAAGGGAATTTGATCATTGTGCCAGAGGAAAAAACTTCAATGTAAACTTCAGTATAGGAACTGCTTGCTTTGGGCTATAACTACAAAACCATTAAGAATTACTGTATGTTTGTTATATGGTTGACGAATATCCGATGTTAGACATAGTTCTGATTTTTTGCAGTCTTTTATTTCTATTAGAGGTATTAGAATGTCATTCTTAAAATGAATGATATTCATTGCATTGGGCTTTCTTTCCTTTCCCTTCTCTTCCCTTCCCTTCTCTGAAAAATGTTATATTGCCTCTCTCCCAGTTCTTCTTTTCTACATGCCAAGCAGCTTAATAGTACTTCGTTCTCTGAGCTATTGAAAAGCAAAAACTGGAAGACTTGTCTCCCTTTGAGACTATTTCCTCCTATTTCATCCTCTGATTTTTACTGTTAGTTTTGAGGGAGGTTGGATTTTTGGTGTTTCTTTTTTTTTCTTCATTTTTTTCCCCTTTTCTTCCTTGTTTAAGTCTGTAAGCCAATACACTGATAACCTCTGGTCCCTCATAAGCTGCTGAGAACAAGGGAAAGTTGATGATGTCTCAGTAGTTTTTACCCACAGCAGCAGGAAATCAGTGTATAGGCTCTCTAATGTTCCATCCCTTGACCTTGTTCATGTAAACAGGATTTGAAAGGAGCAAAGCAATGTACTGTAATGTGAAGTCAGAAAGTCAGCGTTGATTATGAAAGATCTGCTGGTTTTTGTCTTCCAGTGCTAGTAAACAATGAAAGCAAGACATGTTTATTGTTCAGGTACCTAATGGTTTCTATAAAGTTGAGTTTTTAATTAAACTAATTATTGGAAGGGAAAGATAAGGATTGTTCCTCTTTAGGGTAGAAGGAATACACTATTTGTTTTGTTTTAAAGTTACCTGATAGATTCTTTCTTTTTCCCCAAATTTTAAGATACTTGAAAGCAAATAATAGTACTTGCACAGTTTCACCTCAAGATAAGACACTGTCAACTAGTCTGCACTGCATTTGTGGCTGGTCTTCTAATGTAAAGAGTACAAGTATTTGTATTCTCAATTTGTGATTTAGCTGTTGTCTCTCCAGTATGTATTTCAGGGTTTAGATATTTTTGACCCAAACATTACTTCTTTCTTTATTTTGAGTATAACCAAAAAAAAACCCCTCCCTCATGTGTTGTAAATTATGATAGCAATCACAAATGCTGTTAATTATGAATTTGCATCTAGTTCTTCCGTATCTCTGTGTACCTGAAAGCTTACACAGCTGTTCTGTCTCACTGGAAGCAACTCATTTTGAAGAGATTTTGAGATAAATGTCTTTCTGCATGGGTTAACACAATTCCAGAATTTTGTAGAAGAGAGGATGATAAAAGAAATTTTGTATTAAAAGTGCATCTTTTCCTTTCCATGCAACTTTAGATTTATTCTGTTTTACATCCTTTCCTGCCCTCAGCCTTACGTGGAAACAAATGCCAACTGCCTTGAATGACGTTAGTGGGAGGGGAAAAGGAAGACAGGAATAATATGAATTACACAGCTAAATCACCTCCTTTGGGGACCTGGTGCTATTCAGAAGGGAATTTCCAGTGGAATAAAATTTGTGCAGCACTTCACAGTGCACAATGACTCTCCTTACTGCTAACAGTTGCTGTTGATCCAAAGGCAGGAGAAGAACTGCACAACAGCTTCAAGTTTTCTTGGATCTTGGATATCCAGCCTTTCACTTAAATTCTGATCTTTGCATGATATTTACATGTTCTTCTCTGCTAAAGGAAAGTTCTGGTTCTATCCCTTTGGACGACTGGAATCCTTCTCTTCTGGAAAAAAAAAAGAAAAAGAAAAAAAGATGTCCTACTTGCATTCCTTGTTCAAAACTCAGTCACCAATTAGACAGAATGAGAGTTCTACACTGAGGATGGAACCCAATAGTAGAAGGGCTTTGATCAAAATTGGCAGTTCCTTGTTTCCCTCGATCAGCATCTCTCGCATTTGCTTACCTTACTTGTTCCCAGACAGAATCCAAGTGCTACTGCAAAGTATAAAATTAATATTCAGACCATATAGCAGAAAACTAATCTCAGCATAACAAAGGTCACTTCCTGAAGAGCTGTAGGTCTATTTATTTTTTAAATTGCTACTCTATATTGCTGCTAAATGTAATAGGAACAAACTGCAAATTCTATGATCCAGATTCCAAATTCCAAACATGCAATGAAATTACTGAGTAATGTGAAGAGATCCTTCTTCTCCAGAAGTCTGAGGTAAAACTGTCCGTACCTTTTCCATAGATGAACATACCAAAACCTATCAAAGATGCTCTGAATTTCTAAGTAGAATAATGAATGCTGCAGATAGAGGGACTTGGAAGTGTTCAATGTGACTGAATAAAAATATTTTTTGTTCTACCTTTTGCATCTTTGCAAGTGAGATCTTTCCTCTACCGGTCTTGCTCTTACACAAGCAATTTTTAGTGTCTTGACTTACAGCGCACTCTAGACAGACCTTTCTCTATGTCTAAAACATTCTCTACATCACACTGGAAGCCAGGTGTGCATCTTTCTGCATTTCTCGTAGTCTTTGCTTGCTATATAGGTTCAGTGCATGGGAGGGGAAAGGGTGAGTTGTGCTCTCCCCTATCTTTGCAGCTTGTCATTTGCCCTTAGGGAAGGAAGGGTCTCCTATCCCTTCCAAAGGCTGTACCTAATCCATATGCAGCAATGATGAGGCAGCAGAGACTGCCTTCTTGTTGCCCAGCTGCTGTCTTTCACAGAAAGTATGGTATATACAAAGAAAACAGCTATTTTTCTGTCACAAGTGGCAAAGGGTTGAAGCATTTGGTGTTTTCAACAGTGAATTTCTAAACTGTATTTCTGGTTCTTCATAGAGGTGCAGGCCTGATTAAAATGACTTGGGTAGTTCAATCTCGCAAGAAAAATGCTCTAATAATACTAGCATCAGATAATGATTAATTTTAAAAATCAGATATGTGAAAATGAACTCAACATTTGTAATAAAAGAAGAGTATGATCCAAATGGTTTTTGTGTTTTGCAGTGATGATATTCTAACACAGCATGTAACTGCTGGTTCACAAGGAAAGAACAGGAAATGTGTTGTGCTGCTACATAATTAGGTAATACATGTCTTGATATTCCTTAATAGGCTTCATTATATTCTTTGAGTGAGCTGGAGCTTGAGAGAAAGTCAAGTTTTCACTGGAGACAGAATTCTGAATTTGGGCACTAGAGAGTGCAAGAATATAAAATTTTCTGTACTATTTTTAGCCTGCCTTTCTGAGGAAATGCAGCTTATGGGATAGTAGCTTTATTTGTCTGTCTTTTGACTCATCTCCCTAATAAGCCTTTACTAGTTCATTTTTTTTATCAAGTTTGGAAATTAGCAGCTGGCAGACTGAGCAAACCAAAATTGGTGCCACCACTAAAGAAAAGGCAGGTAGGATGTGACGCTATGAATGTTCTTTGGTGACAGCTGATTGAACAGAGATCATTTACTGATGCTGGACTAAGTACGGACTACCTGCAAGTGACCTGTCCTGGAGCTGGAGTGACTGTAGGGGAGTTCAGGAGAAGAACTTAAAAGAAAAAAAAAATCCAAAAAACTATAGAAGATTAAGTTTCAATGTTTAGTCTCCTCATATGATAGTTTGCTTAATTACATTGCCTTTGCCCCATAGTTATATTACTTATTAACAGATGCTTTTGCTGGACTATTGCTAAGACAAACTGACTAAGTGTAGATGAATTTTAGAACTGGCAGTATACTGCTTTATGTAGGACCTTAGTTGTGGCAACAGTACAATGCTTAAAGACATGGATCAGCTTGAAAAACATTCCTTATATTGTTCCTTTAGCAAGACAGCACATTTCTGGGAACGAGAGGCACAGAAGTTCCAGGTATTATTTCTGTCCCAACTTCCTGACATACTGTATTTGTACATTCTGACCTTGTCTGCCAAAGTAATGTCATCATCCGCCCGCCCCTTCGGCTGGGAATCGAAGCTGTATTCACAGTTCTCACAGCTGATTCTGAGGCATGCAGAAAATGCCCGACAGCTATCAACCCACACATCCAATAACAACTGCTTCCTTCCTCTTCCTGGGGAAGAGTAACATCCTCTGAGCAGAACCATCCCCTGAGGAATGCAAGAACAGCAGTGAGCCTTTCACACAGGAAATTACTGCTATAGCACTTGCAGAAAAGTGTTTCTGTCACTCGGATTGTCAGTCCATAATGAGCTTCCTGCTGACCTAGAAGATGATTTACTACTGATCTAAAAGTGCCATTTGTGAGTTGGTTAGCTTAATGGAAGTTAATGGAGTTAGCATTCAGCAGTTCTGTAAGTCTGTAAACACCTGTTTTAACTTGTGCTACTGCATGAAAAAAAGTGTTGAATGTAGTATTCACTGCATTTTAATAATTCTGAGAAAGCACATTCTGAGGAACTGAGAATGAAGGAAATGTTTGGATCAGTTCATAGTGTGTGAGTCTTAGAAAAGGTTGCAAGGCTTTATTTTTATTTATCTGAAGTTGGATGATGAAACTATGCCACAGATCAAACCTGCCAGAAGAAATATTAAGGCTGAGATATGTCTCTTGACTTAGCCTCTATTCTTAAATATTACTGAGTCCAAGTTTAGTGCAGCATGCTTACAACTACATAGTGCAGTTTTGAATATAAAATGAAATATCTATAAAACATTTTTTATTCAAATGATTAATACAATAGTTTGTTACAAAAATACAACACTTTAACACTATCTGAATCTCCTATATTTCTAAATGATGATGCTTGAACAAGTGCTAGCAAATTCTATTTGTGACTTAGATTTCAGTGATACCTAAACCCAGAGGATGCCTTCTGTCTAAAAGCTTGTTTCGGTGTTTTCCAAATATATCAATTGTTCAAATAAAATACCTCTCTCCTTGCAAACCTTGATTCATTACTATCTAGTTTGCTATAGGAGATGTATTTATTCTCTTCACTTGAGATAATGGAAATACCGAGTTGGATCCAAAAATGACAGAGGTCCCTTAAAACAGGATTGAGAGACTGAGAATTCAATAAAAATTCAGCACTGAGAACAAAAATGTTTTCTCCTAGTAGCTTCGTCAGATCATAGAATCACAGAATCATAGAATCAGTAAGGTTGGAAGGGACCTCTGGAGATCATCTAGTCCAACCTACCTGCTCAAGCAGGGTCACCTAGAGCACGTTAGACAGGGTTGCATCCAGGCGGGCCTTGGAGATCTCCAGAGAAGGAGACTCCACAAGCTCTCTGGGCAACCTGGTCCAGTGCTCTGTCACTCTCAGAGTGAAAAAATTCCTCCTCGCGTGCAGGCGGAACTTCCTGTTCTTCAATTTCTGCCCATTGTCTCTTGTCCTGTCACATGGGACAACTGAAAAGAGTTTGTCCCCGTCCCCTTGACACCCTCCCTTAAGGTACTTGAACACATTGATAAGATCCCCTCCCCCCCCCCCAGTCTTCTCTTCCCCAGGCTGAAGAGGCCCAGCTCTCACAGCCGTTCCTCATAGGGCAGATGCTCCAGCCATCTGATCATCCCTGTAGCCCTACACTGGACACTCTCCAGTAGCTCCATGTCTCTCTTGTCCTGAGGAACCCAGATCTGGACACAGTACTCCAGATGAGGCCTCCCCAGGGCTGAGGAGAGGGGCAGGATCACCTCCCTCGACCTGCTGGCAACACTCTTCCTAATGCACCCCAGGAGACCATTGGCTTTCTTGGCCACAAGGGCACATTGCTGGCTCATTGTCACCTTGTCCACCAGCACTCCCAGGTCCTTCTCTGCAGAGCTGCTCTCCAGAAGGTCGACCTCCAGCTTGTACTGGTGCATGGGGGTTATTCCTCCCTAGGTGCAGGACTCTGCACTTGCCCTTGTTGAACCTCATGAGGTTCCTCTCCGCCCAACTCTCTAGCCTGTCCAGGTCTCTCTGAAGGGCAGCACAGCCCTCAGGTGTCTCAGTCACTCCTCCCAGCTTGGTCTCATCAGCAAACTTGCTGAGGAGGCACTCTGTCCCCTCATCCAGGTCATTGATGAAAAAGTTGAACAGGATGGGACCCAGTGCTGAGCTCTGGGAGACACCGCTAGCCACAGGCCTCCAACTGGACTCCACATCTCTGATGAAAACCCTCTGAGCTCTGCCTTTCAGCCAGTTCTCAATGCACCTCACTGCCCACTCATCTAACCCACACGTCCTGAGCTTCTCTAGGAGGATGTTATGGGAGACAGTGTCAAAAGCCTTGCTGAAGTCAAGGTACACAAGGTCCACTGCTCTCCCCTCATCTACCCAGCCAGTCATTCCATCACAGAAGGCGATCAGATTGGTTAAGCAGGATTTCCCTTGGGGAATCCGTGCTAGCTACTCCTGCAGCTTCTTATCCTCCATATGTCTGGAGATGACATCCAGAATGAGCTGTTCCATCACCTTCCCAGGGATGGAGGTGAGGCTGACCAGTCTATAGTTGCCTGGGTCCTCCTTCTTGCCCTTTTTGAAGACTGGAGTGACATTGGCTTTCTTCCAGTCCTCAGGCACCTCTCCAGTTCTCCAGGACCTTTCAAAGATGATGGAGAACGTCTTGGCAACAACATCCGCCAGCTCCCTCAGTACCCGTGAGTGCATCCCATCTGGGCCCGTGGATTTGTGGATGTCAGGCATGCCCAAGAGGTCTCTAATCCTGTCCTCCTCAACAAAAGGAAAGTCTTCCCTTCTCCGGACTTCCTCATGTCCAGGCTCCAGGATTCTTGAGGGCTGCCCTTAGCAGTGAAGACTGAAGCAAAGAAAGCATTCAGTAATTCTGCCTTCTCTGTATCCCTTGTCACCAGGGCCCCTGCCCCATTCAGTAGTGGGCCCACATTTTCCCTCGTCCTCCTCTTGCTGCTTTTGTACTTGAAGAAGCCCTTCCTGTTGTCCTTGACATCCCTTGCCAGACTCAATTCCAACTGGGCCTTAGCCTTCCTTGCAGCATCTCTACATACTCTGACTGCATTCCTATAATTCTCCCAAGTAGCCTGTCCCCTCTTCCACATTCTGTGTACTTTCTTCTTCTGTCTGAATTTGGCCCAGAGCTCCTTGCTCACCCATGCAGGTCTCCTGCCCCCTTTGCTGCACTTCTTACTCATAGGGATGCACTGCTCTTGAGCTTGGAGGAAGTGATGTTTGAATACTAGCCAATTCCCCTGGACCCTCCTTCCTTCTAGGGCCTTAACCCAGGAGACTCCACCAATTAGGTTTCTGAAGAGCCTGAAGTCCGCTCTGCTGAAGTCCAGGGTTGCAATCCTGCTTGTTGCCTTACTTCTTTCCTGCAGGATCCTGAACTCCACCATCTTGTGGTCGCTGCAGCCAAGGCTGCCCCCAACCTTCACATCTCTGACCAGTCCCTCTCTGTTGTTAAGGACAAGGTCCAGCAGGACACCCTTCCCCGTAGGCTCCTCTACTATCTGTGACAAGAAGTTATCATCAGTGCTTTGCAGGAACCTCCTGGACTGCTTGTGCCTTGCTGTGTAGTCCCTCCAGCAGATGTCAGGGTGGTTGAAGTCCCCCATGAGAACCAGGGCCTGTGATCGTGAGGCTACCTCCAGCTGTCTATAGAAGGCCTCATCAACTCTCTTCCTGGTCAGGTGGCCTGTAGTAGACACCCACAACAGTGTCCCCCATGCTAGCCTTTACCCGTAAGCTCTCAACTGCCTCCTCCTCCTCCACCCCCAGGCAGAGCTCGATGCATTCCAGTTGCTCTCTCACATAAAGAGCAACTCCACCATCTTGCCCTCCTGGCCTGTCTTTCCTAAAAAGCACATAGCCATCCATGGCAGCATCGCAGTCATGTGAGCTATCCCACCATGTCTCCGTGATTGCAATGAGATCATGGCCCTGCGACCGCACACAGATCTCCAGCTCCTCCTGTTTGTTCCCCATGCTGCGTGCATTGGTGTACAGGCATTTCAAAGAGGTGGTCATGCCTAGAGGTTTCCCAGGAAGGGTGTACGGGGGTCGCCCATAGCCATGTCCCAAACGCACATCCCCAGCTGCATGCACCCATTGGAGGCCCCCTAACCCGAGTTGTGTTTTGTTGTCTACCCTGTCTCTATGACACTCCCCCTCCCCTCTCCTACCTAGTTTAAAGCCCTCTTTACCAGACTGGCCAACCTGTTTGCAAAGGCAAAAGTGCCCCACTTGGTGAGGTGAATCCCATCTCTCCCATCTTTCCCCACCAGATAGATATGAAAAACTTTGAAAACATCTTAGTTCCTTTTCTTCCACCAAAATAAATTTGGGATCAGAAATTAAGCAAAACAAGGCCAAAGTTTTGGTTTTTTGTTTGTGTAGTGGGTTTTTTTTCCAGTTGATTTCATTCAAATCAATGCCTTGATCTGTAAAGCCATCCAACCACTACTGCCAGGTCAAAGCAAATAGTAAGGAAACCATGTTTGGAGACTAAGTAGGAGGTTAGTACTGACTGTGACCCACCTTAGGTTGTCCAGTGTCCATTGAACCACATCCCTAATGTCTAGAAAGGCCATGCTCCAAGACATATGGATGTGACACGTGTGTAACACACAAATAGGAGTTTGTCTTTCAAAAGATGCAGTCCTTGGAAAGATATGACCAATGGAATTGCTAGTAATGGTTTCCTTTTGTTCAGGTAGACTTGTATTTAATTATCCTTTTTCAGCATAAAATAATTCAGCTTGCTTACATCCATCTGCATGGCTGTAACCTAACCAGCAGGTACCTGAGACACAGATTGAATGGAAGCTGCTTCATTCTTCATGCTGGAATTTGAGGCACTGTGAAGAAAAGTTTGAATGTGTATGGTATCAGAGGAGAGCAAGTGAGGAGGAGTCTGTAATTCATGATTAGGATATTCTTCTGGAAGAGGTATTCTGGGTTCCAGACCATGCTTCCTTTGCTGTTTATGCATTTGCAATAAATAGTATTTTAAAATATGTTGGAACTGTCCTAAGGGCACCATAAGTGGAAGTATATGTGCATCACTGCTGTGAAGAGTTTGTCTATATATGTATAATGATGTGTATTATTAAAATACACATATTTAAATATATATATTTAACATACATATACTTTAATGGCCAAAACAGTCCCGTACTGCACAGAGACACTGTATTTGTGGATGTATCAGCTTGGTTTGGTGCTAGAGAGGAGGAAAGAGAGGAGTGATGCTGTCTTCTGTCCTACTTCTGCATTTGTACTGTGTAGAGAGTGTTACTGACTTCAAGTTGTCAATTCTAAGTTACATATGTGGTACCTAAAGAACAAGTACTGTAATTCAACCCTGAGTTGACTATTGAAGTATTTTTTACTTTATAGGAAGCCAACCTTTTTTGACATAAAGGTTTAGGAGCATTAATTACTTTCAATGCTGGTTCATCTAAGTGTAGGTTAAGGAAAAAGTTTCTTACTGAAAGGATTATTCTTCCAAATCATTATCCATTCTTCTAAGTATTTGCTATACCTTCTTCCAATTTCTTAAACATCTCTTTGAAAATGTGGGTGCAGAATTCCAGCAATATTTTTACCAGTATAGCGTAACAGTGCAATGCTACCTCTCGCTCAATACTAGCAGCTAGTTATAATCATGAATAAGAATATTGTACTTCTTCACTTAATATCCTTGTCACATTAAAGTTGTTATTCAGTCATGACACTGTAAATCGTTTCAGCACCTCTGCTTTCTAGAGTATATAATTCTATGATACTTCCATTTCTAAGATCGTACCTGAGTGTGTGATGTTGCATTTTGATTTTGGATTGCATTTGGATTTGAATGAAGCTGGATTACCAAGGAACTCTGACTATACTATGCAATAGTTTTTGTTATGTTTCCTTTCATGTCATCTGCAAACTTTATCAAAAGCCATTTCTAGTATCCTTCAAGATATCTGGTTCATTTAAGGAAAACAAAGCAACAGTTGATTCTACCAGAATTACTAAAAACACCATAGTTCTGTAGTAACTTTATAGTTTAACTATAGCTTTTGAAGAAACACTAACTAGATATGGAAACATTAGAATTTATGATATGGTGACTAAAATTGTGATGTACGTATTACAGATTAAAGACCATACATATTTTTATTAGTTACAGTTTGTCTAAGAATTTCATCAGAGAGGTCTTGAGTTTGACAGAGACTTTTTTTTATTATTTCTTAAACTATGTTGATTCGCTTCTTGTTATGCCTTAAATCTTTGCTACTTATGTCCTAGATCAACTTTTCCGTATTTGTCCCTGACATCATTCTCAAGGCAACTGTGACCTGCAATCACACAGTTATCCTGTATATCCTTTCTAAATATTGATGGAATGTTAGCTTCCCCACTCTCCTGGTATTTCTCTGTTATTTGCAGATCTATTCAAAATCAACGTCATTGGCTTACTGGTTAAGTTAATTTAAAACTATTGAGTACAGACTGTGTAATCTTGGGTTTAAAACACGTTTATATGTAGTATAAGTTGTTTAACAATCTTTTTTGTTATGGTTGGAATATAAAGTATTTTTCCACAAATACAATTAGTGTTCATTATCTTCCTAAACAGAAGATAAAACTACTCTATTAAACTCTTTAAAAATTTTCTGCACCACTTGACATCTCTAGGTAATGCATATGCCATTGCTAGGATTTCCTTTGATCCAGAGCCTTTCTCTCCATGAGAGTACCTACAGATTTCTCTCTTCTGGCCAGCCATCTATTCTCTAGTAACTTATATAAAATTAGCTCTCTCTAAGATATCTAGTTCACTGTTAGACTGTTATAAATCTGCAGCAGGTTCAAAACTGAAAAATGAGTTGTGGGGACAGGCAGACAGAAATAATAGTCTGACCATCCTTTCCTTAGGAAAGTGGGCTAAAATGTCCTTTTCTATCGTCCCTAATTCTAAGGCTTATATAGTTTTTGCTGGTGCCTTCAATTATCCTGATCAGCAGTGTCATCACTTTTAAGTTATGATGATTTATATCATTCTGCCTTTTTCAGTTGTAAAAGCAACAATACATTTTGTCTGTGAAGGCTGTAAATCCCTAAGATGGAATGTGGCACTTAGGCCTGGAATGCCGGCTGTTGATCTGGGATTACAGTGCCAACTGCTGGGACTTTGCATTCATTTTTATTGTCATTTTAACATCTCTTAAAGTATAAAGTGCAGCACACTGTAGGGATATATCTACTTCCATATTCCACATCCTGACTAGACCCCTTTGTATAATAACTGATACCACATCACACATCAGCTTCTGCATTGTTTAGCTCTTCTATTCTGCTGCGATCACACAGTATTAATTAAATAAAAAATAATAAAGGACAAGTAACAGTACAATACTCCTGTTTATGTGCCTTCCAGCATGATTGATACTGAGCAGACAGTATATAATGTGGTTTTTCATTAACAGTAATTTAGTGAAGTATTTAAATATTATTGTCACCTTTATATGTATGTTGACATCTTTATATTCACCTTAATAGAGAGATCTCACTCTGAGCTTTATTTAAAAATTTTATTTCAGTGCAGCGATATTCCTAATTCTACTGTAATCCATAGAACCAAGATGTCTAGAGAAATGTGTATCACTTTCGAAGAAAGTACTGTGCGGCTCTGAGCACAAGGGAACACAGACAAATTGCAGATTCTCGGCTACTGTCTTAACAAGAGTATCTCATATATAAATGTTAGGCATTTAACTTGATGGATCTCTAGAGAAGGCCTGTGTTAATGTTGTCTTTTATTATTATTAGAAATTATTTTCCCTAAGATGCAAGCACATAGATGACAAGGAACACCTGTGTTACTATGTGTTTGCATAGGAGTATGGCAATGATATATCTTTTCTGGACTGCATGAACACACAATTCCATAAAATTTTGCATCTTTCAGGCTGCTTCTGGTGATAATAAAATACCAAAATATTTCACCTTTCGTAAGTGTTAAAAGATCACGTTACTAGTGCAAAAAGAGGGGAGTTGCATGTTATTTTTCTTTATAGCTAACAAAACTAAAGCAGAGAGAGGCTGCAATTTCGTTGTCATTACAAAGTAAGAGGATTTTAATTAGAATCTGTGGGAATTCTTAACAAAATTTTTCCTTTTCTTCCATGGTAAAGGATGAAACATGTATTCCAAAGAAATTGCAAGCAGGAATAGAATACAAATTACTGATTTTTCTTTGACATGGTCTAACAAGAGGAAGAGATTTCTAGAATAGACATGCAATAGTTTATTGCTATATCATGACATAAGCAAGCTATATCCCTCTGTTCTTCAGTTTTGAGCTTTAGGTGTGTTTTGGCTTTCAGTTCTACTTATGGAATGTACTGGCATTCCTCTTTTGGCTGCCATTGTAATTAGTTATGTTAAAGGAATGTTCCTTTCCACTAAAAAGAAATAATTGTTGTAAATAAATTTTTGTGTCAGGATACAGCATTCATACAGGAATATAATGAACTGTGCAGACTCAGGTAATAACAGATGACAGTGAATTACTGTTTTAAAGTGCGATAGTTCTGATCTGGATGTCACTAATACAAATATCATTCCAAGATACTTACTAAACTCTATAGAGCAATAGGAAAGTGAGCAAGCTAAACAGTGCTTTTGTACTTATAATTCTGTTGTCACAATTGCTTTCTATTTTGAACACAGAGAATACTAGTGTTAATCAATATTTTAAATTTGTATAGCCATTAAAAAACAATAATGATAACATCAACACATGTAGCAACAAATATAATTAAATGTGGAATGCATGCAGAAGATGTGCATGGGTGTTTATGGAATGAATTTGAGTGGAGATATGAATAAAACAATACACTGTAGTTAATGGAATTTTAATGTTTATCTTTAAAAGATTAACCTTTCATTTAGTGTTTTCCATTTATTTTCCTAACTCACACATACACACATGCACATATTCTTTTAAAATTTTGCATGTTATGAAGAATACAGCTGTAGGTGTTTTTATTCTAAGGTAATAAGAGTTTCTAAGGTGATTCATATATACATATGTGTGTGTATATAAAACCTTATTTAACAGATTACATTATTTTCTATTTGTATACATTAAATGAGAGCTATTCCAATCCACAGTGAACCTGTTCTTCAGAGCTTCTTCTTTGCAAAAGGCATTAAACATTGCTGAATGAAGGAATAAGCTTTGCTCTTGTTTCTCCTGAGTTGTGTATCTGCTTATATCATTTCAACTTTTCCTATTGTATAATTATCACTACAAAAAATGGAAGCCTTTCGAGTTTCAATAAATGGAGCTTTCTACTATACTGAGAAAGTGTAATAAGATGAAAGAGTGATGGCATTTAGAATACTACGTTGTGAATTTCCAAGGCCACCTGGCCAGATTGCTTCCCTTCTACTGTGTTCACCAACTGCTGCTGCCTTTCTGCAATGCTGCAGAAAAAGGCTCCTGTAGGAATCACCAGGCAGGGCTTCCTTGAGCTGTGTCAGCCCTCAAGAATGTCATACTGGCAGGAGTTTGTGCTAGTTTCTTGTTGGTGGTGATTTTTTCCCCCTTTTAGGTTGGGAGGGAGGAAAATCTGATTGCAAAGTAGTCAACCCAGGCATGCCACGTCATTAAAAATGTGAACCAGGATCTTAATCCGTAAGACAATCACATACAAAGAAATGAGAAAAGGGGGACAGGTTTTGGCACAGTCATTTGTTTCCTTCCCTACCATTTTTGTCAGCCCAGAATTCTGTATTTTGGCTTTCTTCTAGCATCATTTGTGGAAGTGGAGAACAAAATCCTAAACATTAGCTGTCTACTTCTGTTATTCTGAGAATAATTTATCCATATTTAGTTTAACAAAAGTCTTTAGCATAGTGGATATAACCATTATTAAGGACATCTGTTTAGATAGGAGTTCTATGTTTTTACTTGTTTAGAATATAATCTCTTTAAATGACATTTTTTCCACTCTTGAAATATTTGTATTCTAGCCTCTTTAAATTAAAAAAGCTTAAAAATAATAATTTATTGGCATGTCAGATATTGTCAGTTCCAAAATAGGAGATTGTTCGATGAGAAAGGTGTAGACAAATTCATTTACCTGAGAAGTGGATTGAGCAATCGAGGAGAGCTCTTCTAGTTCTATGGTCTGGTGAAGTTTAAAAATAACAAATATTCTTGGAATTGTAATTCATTCAGTCTGCTACTATTCCCTTCCAACCCTCCAAAATTCAGGTCAAAGCAGTGTTGCTATTTATCACATGTTTACAGTTAGTCACCTCCAATTGTGTGTTAATTTTTGTCACATCAGATAGGGAAAAATTTGACTAAAATATAAATACCAAGTGACAAGAAGTGAGAAGATGTATCTTTAAAGTCTTGTAGCAAATTAATTCCTTGAGCAATGAAACCTACTTCCCTGGGTTATCACAGTGAGATTTTTAATTGAATTCTGATCTTTAATGAACTGCTAGAACTATAAAACATGTTCCTGTACCAGGAAGGGGGTTAGTTTGGTTTGCTTAAAGTTCCAACTGTCACAGCACAAAAGTGGGAGAAAATTATGAAGCATTTCAAAATAAAGCTATTATTAGCAACGTTAATGTTTTAACAGTAATTTTTTTATCATTGAATTCCTTTTTTAAAATACAGCCAAGCAGAATCTACCTACCAATCTTATGTGCCAAGACATTTAGCATTTTAATTGGTACTGAACAATGTGTGTATTTTGACAGAAGTTTGTAATAGAACACTAATTAAAATAAGTGATATTTCAAGAGTATAACAAGCATGTTCAAACTAATGTTTTTTGGATATTTGTATCCAATTCTCAAAAGCTTTCTTCAGTTGCCTGATTTTATTCCCATTACAGTAAATTGTAGAGCTCAGCTGACTTAGGTAAGAACAAACTTATGTTAGTGCTGCTTAGGCAATTTTTTAAAACCCCACCTTTGAGCTAAACTCAACAGCATTAAGTATTGTATTGACCCAGATAAGATGAACAGCATGTCCAAAACTTCAGTGTATTATTAATGTTGAGCACTGAAATAGTTCAATGTGAACTTTTGTTTTTCCTCCAGTTATTAAACAAAATCTAATAAAAGCATATTTGACATTTCAATTAAAATTTTGAAACTTCATTTTAATCTTAGGAGTGTTTTCTGCAACAGTATTGTTAAAGTATTGATGTTCTCCTCAAATCTTCTATCATCCTTTATAAATTTAATATTTTATTAGTAAAAGCCTCAGTGAAATGCTGAAGAACAGTGTACCACACTTGCATAGTACAATAATGTTTTCCTGGCCACAGTAGGGTGATTTAAATTCCAAGCTGTGAAATGCTACGCATCTTTTTTCTAACAGTAGCATCTGGTTCTTTGGCAAAGTCTACAGCAATCATGCTGGCACAGTTGGACTTTTCTTTGGACTCTCATGTCCTGGGTTGTTAGCTAAGTTTCTAACGCTTTTTACTCCCAGGCATTTTCTTGTAAATAATTTAAATTGGAGGATATTGTTTGCTTCATGGCAGTGAGAGTAAAAACCCAGTGGTATTGTAGATAGCCACCTGGTTAATTGGAATACCCTACTGTTACCCTTACTTTGAAGGGAAGTAAAGTCAAAGCTGACAGATCTCCTACAAAAGGAGAATTCCCAGTGAAGTCTTTCTGTGTGAACGCTCTGCACCTCCTCGCACCCACTAATGGGATGCAACTTAGGTTTGTCTATGCAATATAATTTTGTTGGCATGAGTTATGCTGGTATGAAGCACCACAAAAAAATTTCACACCGTATCACTGACATCTATATACTGGCAAAAGCAGTTGATGTGGATGCAGCTATACCAACAGGAAGGAGCTTCTATAGGTTTCACATATAACCTTGAAAGAAAGCTACGTGTGTGTATAGATACCAAAAAGAGAAAAAAGATTCAGTATCATTATGTGCTTCTGCACTAGGGGGTCCTGCTAACAGCACGTGCCTACATAGTAAGAGAGGCTCTGCAGTATAGATAGCTCTGTGCCCTTGTCCTGCACAGCAGCCTCCCAGCCCTTCTTGGGAAGCACCAAACCCCTTGCCTGTTGACTCTGGAGCACAGAGACAGTTATTCTCAGCTTTCTGCAAGGTTTAGGAGGAGATTGTCCATGTTCTTCAATCATTTTCCTTCTCTTTTTCCTGGCAGAATCTTTCAGGTTTTTCCTTTCAATAAATTTTGTTGTTGTTGTGCTTATCGAGATGCAAGGTTTAAGATAGATGTGTGTTCCTTTAGCTCATCTTATTTAAATACAGTATAACTTGATTAAGAATGGTTTTGCCTTAAAGATTAAGAGACATTATGTAAGTGCATATTGTGATATGTTGTGTATGATTCAGTTTGAAAAAATGAACTTGAGAAAAATAGTTTTGACTTGGTGTTCTTGGAAGTAAATATTCCTGCAAGTGGAGAAATTCCTTCATTTAGGTTTGTTGAGCAATCTTTTTTTTATTGTAAGTTCTTTTTGAACAGTACCAATGAATATAATATGTGACTTTACCAGCTGTTTTAAGAAGATAAATGAAGTGCTAACGCTTATATTTTTTATAACTCAGCACAGTAAATCATACTGTTACCAGGTATTGTTTCTTTGTGAAGTACAGTTAGATTTATAGCTAGCTGTTGGTCTAAAGGAGAGATTTTCAATTAGTTTCTTAAGTAGGGGAGAGGAAGACAAAGAAGTCATGAGTAGGCAAGCTAGAAGCACAGGCCTCCTTTTTCTGAGTAGAGATGCTCCGGATGAGTATTTTGTGCTCTCATTCACATGCTTCCCTAACTCTCAGGCTTGCTTCTCTGTATACCAGGGCGAAACAGTAGTGTTTTATAGCTCTGTTTCCTTTTTACGTGAACACAGGACGATGAAAGGTATTGTCTAGCTCTGTTCCCCTTCTTTTTTTCCCTCCCCCCAACAGTCTACAACATTGCTTCCTACTTCAGATACCCAAAACTTGACTCCATGGCCTTCTCTTCTATCTCACTGTCAGGTCTAAGGTGACCCTGTCCCCTTCCATCCATCCATTTGGTGCCCTCTGCAGTCTGCTACCCTGCAGATATGGAGTTTGCCCACAGCTTTTCTAGCATGATGCTACATGAAAGAGTCCAATTTTTTATTTGGGTTTCTTCTGGATTTATAAGGTCCACCATTGCAGGCTGTGCTATTTATGGTATTAGAAAGGAAGCCCTGGCCATACAGGGTTATTCAATTGATTTCATTACTTCACCTCCAGTACCCATTTCATTATGTTACTAGTTTGTGATATTTCTCCTGCCCTTTTTCAACCTTTCTCTGCCCTAATGTGGATAACAAGTTCTGCAAGCAGGGTATTTAATTTTTAGTAGTACTGTTTCTGGGTTAAAGCAGGTCATCACATGAAACTTCAGGATTCATTTTATCTAAAAGATGTTCCCTTGTATGTGTGCACACGAGTCCAGAGTAGTTCGCTTAAATTAAAATTGGCTATTTTATTTTGTGATTGTGAATAGTGGGAATGTTTCTATGGTTTCATGTTATCTGTCCTTCTCAGTTTTACAGAACTTCCTGCTGAAGCTATTTCCAGATATACTGAAGATCCTTTACCTTTGTGCCATAGGGTACATATTGTTATTTTTAGTCTGTGGTATGCATAGGTATTTTTATAATTTATGAAAGTGTTTGAAGATGGTCTTCCTGAACTGTTATATTTAGAATTGACTTCCTGGCAGGGAATTTCTCACCTTTGGAAATTGAGCCTTTAATGATTTCTGGCGCTGGGATGAGTTAGTTTGTGCAGAGTGTTCGTTTGTTTGTTTGCTTGTTTGCTTGGTTTTGTTCCTCTTTTCAATAGTATTGCTTGCTTTATGAGAAGAAAATATTCAGTTTTCTCTAAAGGCTTAAAACCTAGTGGTTTACTTAGAATACTTTTGAGGAGTTGTGTTCTTTTTTCATTTACAAACTACATAGCTACTGTTTGGAGACTGTATTTCATTCCAAGGGTTAACTTTATCCAAACTGAGTTAAAAAAGCAAAATAAGCCTTTAAGAAAATGGCATTAAATTACAGAAGATGCTAATTTAGACACTGATTTTGCCAATATATCATGTAAATGTACACAAATCCAGTAGAAACAGAGAACAGCTATTCATTTGTGTGGATCCCTCTGCAGGATCAGACTGTGACAGTGCAGGAGGCTATTGATGTTAGCTGTAAAGAAATTAACATCAATTGCAGAAAATGAGAAAAGTCAAAAAAAAAAAACTTTTTCTGTTTTTAAATAAAGGTTAGATATTACTGATAACCTAAGAGTTTAGAAAAATCGTATAGAAATAGGTTATTTATTATTAAGTTGACATACTCAAATATTTGTGGACTTCTAAGAGTTTTTTTGCTGGGGGATTTTAATTAATTTTTATATACCTTACAGAAAACCAGAATTATTTTTTTTTATCTTGTTAACATGCATGCAATATGAAGCAAAATATTATTGCATACTCACTTCTGCACGTGTGGCATTATATAATACCCAGTGCATTAGATGTGCACTGTTTTTCAGTGTTTTCTCAGACCATCAGCAGCAATCACAAATAAAACTTCTGAAAAAAACCCTGATACAGCAAAACAACACAGCCAGTTAATATATATTTGAGAGAACACTTGTACTGTATGATTTCTTTACATAAAACAGTCCCTTCAGAATATTTTGAGATAGTCCTGTGAGTAGAAGAGTTTACTACTTTTTGCTATCCCACTAATGATAATTTTAGTATAGCTGTAATCTTGGTAGAAAATACATAAAATTGCTTAATTAGAGCATAGCTGTAGCATCAGGACATCACTTAATTACATATTGATATTTTTAAACACAATTCAGCAATCTGTTTTTATTGTACTCTACTGACCTCATGACCTTTATAAACCTTGCTAGCATCAGGCTGAATTTCTTGTTTGCAAGACCAGGGAAGTGGTTATGCTCTTTTAGGTGAAAATGTCTGTTTTGCTAAGGGAAAAAATTGCTTGGTTTGTTGGCCGAGAATTTGTATCCTGGTACCTCCACTCACTATTAGGTTCTAAATTAAAGTACATACTACTTTCAGTGATGATACCTGTGCTGGAGAGAAGGAAATCAAATATTTCCTTGACAGACTGAATAAAGTGCACTTACATGTAGTGCTTTCTATTCAAACGTTTTGTTTTTAATTTGGAGATTGTTTTAAGAACTAGAGAAGTTTAAGATGACTAAGAAGTCATACAAGACTTTGAACTACATGTGAAATTCTGCATTTTCTGCTGTTTTGAAAGAGTTCTGCTAAAACTAGACATGCCTTTTAGATTTTTTTTTTTTAGATATGCTGCATAGTTTATCTATATTTTACTGATCAAATGCAAAGCATGTTACAAATTAAATATACTCAGGTAACAAGATGCAGAATACTGTCATTTGGAACAAGGTGTTATTTTGCCATGCATAACACTAGTTTGTTTGAGGGCAAGAGAAAGAGAAGAAGTGAAGAGTGCTGTCATCAGCTGAAACTAAAGGAAAGTTTATTACAGTAGAAAATGATAAAATAGATTGTGATTTAGCATACTTAAAATTAGTCTAATCAGAGAGCTGTGCATCACTTATTCATTGAAAAAAAAAATCAAAGCAGTAAAAGCTATCTGTAAGTGATTGGCCTAAGGAAAAAAAAAAAAACAGAGAAAAAATATCCCCAGATCCCTAGATAGTTCAACATAGTTTATCCACAAAGAACCATTTTAGTTTGAGGCTAGATTCACAAGATGGAGGAATAAGCAAAAATAATGATAATATTTCTACTTCTGCAGAAAACCTTTTCTCTTTTAAAAGAAAAAAAAACCCAGGAAATTAAGATTTGGTAGATGGGAGATTACACTGTTATGCCTTTGCTCTTCGATCTGTTTGAGCTTAATGTCCTACTTATGACTAATTGTTTGTAGTTGTTTTAATCACAGTATCAGCAATATTTTAGTATTAGCAGTCAAATGTACCATGTGTTCAAATTTTAAAGGATTATTTTTAAAAAGCAGGCCATGCCAGTTTTTGTGATTCATTAGGAAGCTTACCAACGTCACTTCTTCATTTAAGCCCATCTTAATTATAAGATCATTAGGGTATTCATTTGGAAACCTTTATATATTTTCTGTATTCAAAGCTCTTAGAAGATTGAAGACTAATGATTTCCACTTGAGTGACACAGACTTGGATTTTTTCTTTCTTTCTTTTTTTTTTTTTTTTTTTTTCTTTTTACTTTGAGAAATTTTCAGGCATCAGATGTTCAGGCATCTTTATATGTGAATACATTTTACTCAGTTTCTATCCTTATGTATCATGAGATGAAGGGATACTGGGGTTCAGTTTTCTGGTTTTTGTTTTTTCCTGTCTGATCTGTGAAAGTTTCCTGGGAAAAACGCTTGGGAATATGCAGAGGTGATAAGGTTATGTGTAAGCATTTTTCACAAATTCATTAAGGACCACCTACAGAGTCTTGGCTATTTTGCTTGACAGAAAACAAAGATGAAGAATTATGTTTTTCTGTTTATGACATCATTTATGAGCTAAATTTAATTTTCTACTGAACATCCGCTCGGTAATGTTGTGGTAATAACTTCCTATTGATTAATTAAATCTGTTCCTTTTCCTCTTTATTTGTAACTGACATGAAGTTGCCCAAATGTGAGTCTATTTTATTACTAATGGTCTGTGAATGGAAACACTGTAAACATTTTAATTTTCTTTTTAGCTTTGCTCAGATGTAACAATTTAAAATTGATTGCCTTATTCAAATTTATTCTCTCAAAATAAGCTATAGTTCTGAAATCTTACAGGGAGTTTGATTTTTGAGCTATGAGGCTTTTCTGCTACGTTGCTGGCAATAAATAGAGTATTGTTTATGAATTGGTGATGTTTAGATTGCTTTAGAAAGGGGCTACTTTGAAGAAAAGGGAACATTTAATTCATTAAATGATTTATGCAGAAGAGACCCTTTGGTAGAAAGAGTTTCTTTAAAAGACATTTTTATAAAACAGTATTTTATATTGAATGACAATGATGGGCATAAACTGATAGGTATCCAAAAGTAAAGGAAGTCTATTTAGACTACTGTCACTCCCTTATAACAAGTTTTTGCCATATGAATGTGGCATTAGATTTCAGCAGTTATGGCCCTTTCATTGAGCTGGTGAAGACTGTCACTTTTATCACATTCTGGATATTTGTAGAGATTCTAAATGCTATCACACATCAATTAAGTACTTATATTTATGAGATATCAACTCTATATTTAAAAAACTTCTAATGCCTAAATTTATAATTGTATGGGCACAACTTAAGTAAGTCAGAAAGTGTCTCATGTCATTTATTGCTTATTCATGTTGAAAGCTCAATTATTTTCTTATCTATATTTGATCCTTTCAAGTTTGACAAATACTGAGGTCTCTGCCTTATTTATGTAAGCCCTCCTGTATTGCATCATCCCTTTATAACTCTGAGTACGTAACAGAAGAATCGTGGTTTCCTGCTTAACTGACCAAATGACAAGGAGACTTTTCTAATATGCTGAAATGGCAATGTTGGTGTCAATTTACTGAGCTACAAAGCATTTTTCACAGCCTATTTTTCTGATACATTGGATTTTGGATCACTCCACAGATTTACTGTATGAGAAGACGTTTGGGAAGATTTTTAGTAACTTATTATTTGTTTTATTTACCCAGTTTGACAGCTTTCCTACTTGGGTTGGAGGGAACCATTTAGTTTGGCTTTAATAGCAAAATTTGTGATCAATTTGTGGGTGTTTAAACTGAAATCTCTACTTTATTTTCAGTCTGTAAACAGCTGGCTTATTGGAAAAGAAACTGAAAAACATTACTTCAATGTAGGATTGTTTTTAGAAAAACTTGTCGATGCCTAATAATGTCAGATTGCTTTCCTCTTCTGGTCCTAAAATTATCCATTAGTTTAAATTAATTTGAACTCTTAACTCTTAATTATCTGTCTATAATTTGGAGGTGAATACCATTGACTGTTAAGTCTATTTTTGATTATTTTTAAGTGCTTGAGAAATAGTAGATTATCCCAAGAACACTGAATTTGCAAAGCAATAAGCCTTAAGGAAAGTCAAAGAATATTGTTTGCAGCTTAAATACAGTTGCATATGGTTTGTATGTATTGTCTAATTAAAACAGCAAGAAGATGAATTTACTTCTCAAAATATCAGTTCAAATAGCTCTGTAAACACTAGACAAACTAAGCTAGTTTTATTTCCTACGGTTTTATTGTTAGTAGTGCCTGAGAAGATGTGGGTTCCCATCAGGCTTTATTGCACTTGTGGAGTTCACAACTTTATTCCTCTGTGAGCTACAGAGGTGTGAACTTGTACAGCAAAATTTACTTCCAGGATCTCTGGCATATGTTTTCCTGAAGCTTTAAGGAACTGAATCGCTTCTGAGACCCATGCTTCTCCATCAGATTTGATGAAAATCAGCAACTAGTGCCAAAATTTTAAGAGGACACGTGTGGGTGTGCACAAAGAATGATTGCAGAAGCTTTGCTTCATTAGGAAATCAGAACACAAACAAATTGTTCCTGTCCCAACTGGTGATTTTTCAGTGATGTTTTAACCCTCATCAACTGCCTGCATTTCATAAAGCCTGTGATGGCACTGGACCGCTTGACTGCTGCCACGCAGAATATAAAATGCTCTAGCTGCCTTTCATTCAATGCGTATCTCAGCTACCTTGTCTCCAGTTTTCCTGACATTTGCTGCCACTTAATCAGTGAGCGCGCTACCTCTGTCAAATTTAGCCAATAATGGTTGAGATTACAGGACAAGAGGCAATGGGCAGAAATTTCCGCCTGACCGTGAGGGGGAATTTCTTCACTGTGGGAGTGACGAAGCACTGGCACAGGTTGCCCAGAGAGCTTGTGGAGTCTCCTTCTCTGGAGATCTTCAAGGCCCACCTGGATGCAACCCTGTCTAACGTGCTCTAGGTGACCCTGCTTGAGCAGGGAGGTTGGACTAGCTGATCTCCCAAGGTCCAACCTTACCCATTCTGTGATTCTATGATTTGGAAGCTACTAAGCAAGCAGCACAGGCTTGCAGATAAAAGCAAGGTTTCTGGAATCTCACTCTTTTCCTGTAGAAATCACACTAAAAAGTCCTATATAACATAATATAATATAATATAACAGACTTTCCTGTTGTAGTAAAGTATGAGGATGTTATTCTTTGTAGTATGAATAGGTTGTAAGACAGGAATCCTTTAAATGTACAGCCACATTTTTTTTCTTTAAGATTTTAAAACAGAAGCAAGTTTAATCTTTTCCCTGTTAACCAGCATTTGGAACTATTACCATCTTATAAGTTAGTAAGCATGCCAGAAAGCTTCATTAATCCTGTTTTCCAAAGACCTCAGATATAACTTGGTAAGCCAAAAATTACTCAGTGAGTCTGAACTCTTCTAGTATATGAATGAAATGTATCTCTCATACCTAAGTGTGCAAAGGGAAGATGTGAACAGTCGTAAGCTGCAATACTCCTGTATACTTTGTGCATTAAAAAAAACATGGGGATACATTGTGAGCCAGAATTTGAGATATTCAAAGCAAATTCTCTTGAGGGTTCTTAACACTCTAAAGCAAGGAGCTAAAGCAAAGTACAATTAAATGGGAAATTCATATTTCTTTCCTGTCTACCTTGTCCAAAAATCAAATGGTTTATATTCTATTTTATTTTGTGCTAAAAAGTGACTCCTTTACAATGTTATTCTTTGGAATAAATTGGACTTGACAGCAGAAGCTTTTTATATTGAAAAGAATTTGAAATTCATCGTACCAGAGAGAAAGAGGAGGCCTAGTAGTTATGCCAGCTAGCTAGGAGTGGAGAAGTTTGAGGTTCCAATCCCTGTTCCTAAGGATGTTTTAATAATTTCATGCAAGAGCTACTCATGACAACAGAACTCACCTGCTCCTGATAAAGTGTCCTAACCATTGAACAAGAGCTGCTTTCTGTTGGCCCAGGGCCAAACTCTAACAGCATGGCTGGAGAGAGGACCCTTTCTTCCACAGTTTCTCACCCTTAATAGGTAACAGACTAGTTGACAAGGCACTGTGCCATGAGCTTTGAGTTTAAATAATCTTAGACTGAGAAGGCAAGTTCTCTGTAGTCCTGAAGAAATATTTTAACCATTAGGATGTTCAGTAGAACAGCTCTGGATGCTTAATATTGGATGAAATCTGTAGTTTGATGTCTAATACTCTTAGGTTTTGACATGCTCCAGCATTTATACAAGTCACTGCTGGATTTCAGTATGAGTTGGATCAGGCCGTCAGTACTGACACGCTTTTTTATTTGTGCAGATCAGTCACCAGGCACAGAAAAGAGGAAAACTGGAGACACCTTCTAGTCCACCCACCTGATTCTTTCATAATAATGAAATCAATGCAAATTACGTATTACTAGATACCATGGTATTATCAAACCTTCAGAAGGGTCCCATATGTTTTTTGTAGAGTTATGAGTTAAGGTGTGAAAGGTATATATGGATATCTACCACTGTTGCTACAAACCTCATGCTTTGCCCTTGATGGGTCTCACTTCAGGGCTGAGACCTGTCCCTGCAGAACTTAACCCCACAATGAAGCCTTTAACTCAACATGTCAGAGAGGGTGCTAAGACCTTCTTCTTCACTGTCATCTTCCTAAGATACAAAACCCTCTTACCCCAACCTAAGCTCTACATTCAGCCATTCCCCTCTCTAAACCCACAGTCTTCCATTGACTCTGTGTCTGGTACTTCTGCTTTGCTTTTGTGCTTTGATAGGAAAAAGAAAAACTCTGTTTGGTAGATGGTAGATACAACTTGCCTCTTAGTCCCTCTCCCATTGGTGGAGAATGAAGGAAATGCATGTAGCACTGCCCCAGCACTAGGGAAGAAAAGATTTTGAGGAGTAAATTTAGAGAATAGAAGCATGTGGTTGGCCAGAACTGTGCAGGATGGCACTGAGCAAGATACAAGAATGTATCTTGTGGATACTGCAGCGGTATCAAATCCTGATAATATTGGTATGATTTAGTATTACACATATTTAAAATCATGATGCTAACATAGTATTTCACCCATCACTATCTGATACTACCTGGTTCAAAGGCAAGGTCAACTGTATATAAACCATTCCTGACAGAAAGTTGTCTAAACTGTTTCTAAAACCCCCTGGTACTGGTGACACATTAACGACCATAGGCAATCTTACAAAGGTTTGCTACTAATTCTACCTAGAATTTAAGTTCTACAAAATTATTTCTGAGATTTAGCAGGATTTTTTTTAACAGCTCACAATGATTTCAAGAACTTTCATTTGAAAATCTATTCAGCTTTACAACATAAATATTTTGGGTACTTTATAAATATTGTATATTATATATACATCAGATAAGACTGTGAAATTTCCTCTTTCTGTAGCTAATGGATACTTTAATCAGCTGTCAAGAATTATCAGAAAGACAGTTGAGCTGTAACTGCAGAAAAGGTTTATTTTATAGTGCTTCTGGATATTGCAAATATAATTAGAGATAATAAAATATGATTATTGCCTCAGATTATTTTAATTTGAGTTTATTTTTATACTATCTTAAGCTATAAGAAGTTTTGAAAGAAATCTCAACAAGCCATTATTAAGTCAGGTGAATTTATGAAGAGCCATCTAGTGACTTAGTGATGATTTAAACTTTATTGACTCAAAACTGTCACTAAGAACTTGGAGACACAAATAAAAATAGAAGTGATTGGAAAGATCATGCTCTTTCACTTACCCTTAAGCAAAATTTATATACATCCAAATTGTTTCTTTCTTAACTTTGCATTGTGTGGGCTTTTTCAGTAGCTTCCTCCTCCTGCACTCTGAAGGAATCAGGTTCTCAAAAAGAAATGTAACTGAACAAATAACTAAAAACTATTTAATGCTTTTTATTATCAAAGAAGACACATATCTTTTATCACTTCTTACTAAATAAAAGTTTCATATGATGATGTTGGAAGAAACCCTTGTGATCATGTACTCCAATTTGAAAGATGTGATCCATATGACTGCTGTGAATGAACTCCTTTATGAACTCAAGCTATCTTTTTGAAGAAAACTTCCACTTGCTATAGTATTTATGCAAGCTTTAATTTAAGCTCCAGCAGTAAAACATTTAGTTCTTCAGTCATATGTACCTGAAACATATTCTTGTTGAAATCATTTGTAAAGACTTCTGATGTTTCTGTGTGCACCATAAATGTTTATTGCTTCGTCCGTTATAGCTTAAATTGTCTCCTAGGTCTGAATGAATTGAAGTGTTATGAATTGGACCAGCAAATCTGAAGGCAGTTGTGTGTATTTACATATGTGTAAATAGATTTTTACAATGTTAAAAGAATATATATATTTTTCTGCCTATCTTCCTGCATGGTTCCACTTAACTGAAGACAAGGGGAACTGGATTTTCAAATGATGTTTTTACATTCAAGGATGATGTCAGCAGTGAAGACTCGCAATATCCCCCTGCTGCAGGCCTGGCTACAAGTCCCAAAAGGAAGCCAGAGAATGAGAGTGAAGTAGCTATGCGTAATATGGAGAAGCAAAGGGACATCTCCCCATCCCTAGGTCATGCTTTGGAGCACATAGTGGAGCAGCTGGATGTTTTAACTCTAGTAAGTATGAAATAACAGTTAACACTCACTGTGGAGAATGTTAATGCTGTCAGTGGGCAATAAAATCCAGGAACCATATTCATAAATCTGAGTATTAAAGTCTATGGGGTTATTTTGAATAATTAGACAAGTGACTCTTGTTTTTTTCTGTTCAGTATATATTAATTATATTGCATTCTTTGAAGTGAATGCTTCCTGCTACATAATCACAAAGATTACTGGTGTATTTTTGACTCTGGGGGGTGGGGAAAGTTGGTATTTTTCAATAGTGAGATCTAGCATAGATTTACCAGAAGCCAGAGGTTGTCAGATTCCAGCTTGAACAATTACGCTTTAGCAGGGGATGAACAAGGGAAATTGCCAATGTACCATTAAATCCTTTTTCAAACTTAGTGCTTGAGGTTTTGGCTTAGCAATCTAAGCAGTGGAATAATTCTAAGTGTCAGTGAAACAGTGCAAGTATTAGGCTCAGTCATTAACTCTGAGTCACTTCTTTGCAGATGCTTAGTGCTTCTTTTTAGTATTCTAGGTTTAGCCAATTTATGTTTTAAGTTACAGCTATGTTCTGTAATACATTAACTTTCAACCAAATCAAAAAGAAGTGGCTAAGTATTTTTCTACATTATTTTGCAATATATATGTTATTGCAAGCAATAAGTTTTGACAAGAATGGAGTAAAAAGCCATCACTTGAAAACTATTTGTTTAGTAAATTAAATTAAAAAGAAACTGTCAGCCTGTGTCTGGAAGCCTACCTTGTTAAAGCAGGGTGAGTTCTTGGAGAATACCTGTAAATAGTTTTTTTTTTTTTTTTTCCCCTAAAATCAGTTTTTTGGGGTGTCTGAAAAGTATCTTTTAGATGTTGGAAAGCATCATTTGGGGTCTCCAGTGATGACTGTTTTTCTATTGAAATATAATTGTAATTTTCACATTGTATTTCTGGATAATTTGTATATACATATACATTATATCTGTATCAATATCTATATGTATAAAACAATGCGCACGCACACACACACTTCTAGGTGAAATATTTTATGAAAGTAGTTTTAAACCTTATAAACACTCTCCACAGATACAAAACCACTACTACTGAATACAGTAGTAAATAGTGGAATGACTATGGCAAAGACGTTTTAGAATTTTTTTTTCTTGTTTAGTTAAAACAATTATTTTTTATTTACTGTGTTGCATACTTTCTTAATACTGTGCAAGTTGTATAAAAACAAATTGAAAGCATTGTCCTCTCCCTGCAGACTATTTCAATCCTGGAACAACGGCTTACTTTGACTGAAGATAAATTGAAAGAATGCTTAGAAAATCAGCAAAAAATGTTTCTTCAGGGAAGACAGGGAGAATAAAAGCTGCAGATGATCTGTACTGATGAATATGTTCCATATATTCTCAAGGAAAAAATAAATGTTGCTTCATTGTATTTGGCTATGAGCAAATTTTTTTTTTCTTATTTCAATAAGTCACTAACAAAAAGTGAAGAAAAAATATGCAGCACATTTTAAAGATTGGTAGCAAGCAGATGTTCTCATTACATATATAATAAAAGGTAGCCCAGCCAAAACTAATACTTTTTAAAATCATTCCCACTGAAAATTACAAGACTCTTATTTCAACTTAAGATCTTTAAATACAACTAAGCAACAAACTATGCAATTTTAGATGAGCAGTAATTACTATGGAAGTGCATTATGCCGGTTTTTCAACCCAGATAAGGGTTGTGAAAATGATGCTCTTTGTGCTAAGGCAATTTTACTCAAGCACTGAAATTAAATAAAGCCTAATTACCATTAATTGCTAAAATACCACAGGTTTTCTCTGTAGTATAAAATGTTTTATGAAAAAGTGGTGACAGTTACTCTTCATCTTATAAATATTTCTGTGTCAATTGGAAGATGTTTCATTTTAAAAACTTTCGGTTCCAAATATAAAAATGTGGTCACTTAAACTTCGAAACAACAGTTGGATCTGTGAATTCAGCTTCAAGACTGGTGCACTGTCTTGTATTTGCATTCTTTATTTAATCCATTAAAATTCATTCTTCATATTTAGAAGAGCAAAATTTACTTTCATACTTCTGAAGAATGAAAGAACCAAACACAAAATAATAGGAAGCCTGTTGAAGAGGCACTCAGGCTTTGCATGCTATGAATGGCCTCCCTAGAAATCAGTTAAGACTGTATAAATTAAGCCATAAATCAGAAAAGACCTTTTATGAGTCAGTTTGTAGTGAATGATGAATTTTGTTTCTATTTTAATAAAGATACGATTTTTAGAAAGGCGTAAAATTGTAGGTTTTATTCTTTAATAGAGAACATCTTTCCTTCTTTATGTCTCCATCCTATTTTTTAAATGGCAATTGCGGAATATCTCTTGTAAATCCACAGTCAAAACTAAACTATCTTCCATTTCTGCAGCTTCATATTTTGTATTGAAAAATAGGATAATTGAAATGCGGAGAATTTTAATCCAACTCTGCAACTGACTATATATAGCTAAAGCCCATTTCCTAAACTGAACCTCCTTAAAGTCTATAGAATTTAACTTAAGCACAAAATCTCACAATGCAAATACAATTGCAGTTGGAGCCAAAGAAAAGAGCAGTAGATTTTTTTATAACTTTTCATTTTCCTCCTAATAATCACTTCTGGATATCCAGACATCACCTCAATTGGTTGGTAAACTCTGAATTTTGCCAACAATTACTATATATTTTTGATTCAGTCTTAAGCAGTACTGTTTATTACAAAGAAATAATCTATTCTTAAAAGTTTTTGGGTGCAACTATTTCCCTATAACAGCTTCACCACAGATTTTTCGTGAAATGATGATTTTCTATTCCAATGTGTACAGCCTGACCTTTGATTATGCAATTGGTTATAATTCTGTATAATGCCTCATTATGTAAATATTGTCTTTTAGATCAGATGTGCTTTTTTTTGCATTTGTAAATACTTCTGTGATCTTTTTTGGTTTCATTAGAAGGCAAAAAATATAACCGTTAAAAACTCAAGCTTGTTTCTTGTTTCCTCTTAATATTTTCTTCTGTTTCTTTTAGTTATCTACAGATTCTTTTATTTTGTTAGGCTTTTCAGGATTATCTGTCAACAAGATTTGGCAATTTTTTCTTCTTTTGTATTTTTTTAATAAACTGCGCTGAAATTTTCCTTTCTGCCTTAGTTTCTATCACTAATCCTTCTTTGTATTCAGTGCATGTTTATTTGGAGCATTTATTACTTAATCCATTTTATTCCTCTGTTGTTTGTGAATCTAGTGAAATAGCATAACATTTCCAAATGAAGGTATGTTCTTGTCATTCTGTCAGGTAGTCTGTTGATTTTGAAATCCTCAACATGCATGGCATGTAGCATATTTGCATAAGTAGAGGTGCTTGTTAGAGAAAAGGATAGAGGTATTTTCCTCAAGGTGCGCCTGCTCTCCTGAAATACAGCTACCACCTTGCACAGTATTCTTTTTGAATGAAATTCGTCATGAACTAATTATCTCATTCCCTTGGTCCAAATAATTTCAAACAGAGTCACTGAATGTAAAAATTCCCGTTGAAAGCAGTTGAAGAGGTTGCTTAAACTCTTCAAAAGCAAATATTCTCAGTATTTAGGGTTTTTGCTCTGTCAAACAATTGATGTCTTGACTAATTTGAATTATCTTTTAGAGACAGATGAAAGTAAATGCTGTTCAGTCTTAATTGTACTCCAGGAGTACTTGAAAAAATAATTTCAGAGATCTTTAAATGTTTATGAAAAGTATATCTATATTACAGACTTCAGTGAAATACTGAAAATTCATACAAATTCATACAAGGTAAGCTGTGTACCTGAAGCAATCCAACTTTCCTCAGGCTGTTATCCCTCTATAAACAGGACATCCTGCTGAAGAAAGACCACTTGGAGCATCCAGGCCAACTACTGAGTTAAAAAGCAAAAATGTCTCAACTGCCTGTTCAGGAAAACCATAATAACTGAAACACATGCTCCAAAATGGGGTAGATCTCCAATGTTTGTGAGGGAAAGAGAGAATGTGGCAAAATGAACAGTGTCTCTTACCAGTGTCACAGGAATTGTAATTCCTTGTAATTTCCATCAAAGTTGAGGTGTCCATTTTAGTGGAATTTTTATCTTGAGCATCACATAAAGCATAACGCTGAAGCAATAAAGATATTTTTCTCAGTTTTTCACTTTAGACTGCAATATGCAATTTCTTTGAGAGCACATTTAGAGCTTCCTAACTCTTACAGTGCTTGCATAGAAAACCTGGGTGTATAAGTTACAGTTCTGATTTCCATTTTAGAGGCAGAGAATAAATAGCTAAATGTTGCAACTGAATGGCACTTAATGTTTTCTTTTGGTTTGAGCATACAGGTTTTCAAGTGCCTGCG
The DNA here is from genome assembly GCF_028389875.1 of Rhea pennata. Classification (NCBI taxonomy): domain Eukaryota; kingdom Metazoa; phylum Chordata; class Aves; order Rheiformes; family Rheidae; genus Rhea; species Rhea pennata. Next base: position 47,923,073 of record NC_084663.1, on the reverse strand, counting down.
TAAAATCAGATTGAGACATTAGCTTACCCCAGTAATCAAGCATGCTGGCTATATGGGTCATCTTGACAACTCAAACTGTTGATGGTTTTACTATTCTGGGGAGATGAGGAGGGAGCTGTGGTTTTGTTTTTTTTAAAAAATAACACTGCTAAATTCTCTGAAAATCTTCATCATTTACTTGTTACTACTGTTGGGATATCTTTTATCAATTTATGGTTTTGAAAAAAAAAAAAAAAAATCCTGGATGTAAACATACCTAGCAACTCCCCATCTTTGGCGGATTGTTCCTTCTTGCCTTTGCACTGGTAAGATGATATTGCATTGTTTCATTATCGTAATCTTTAGGTCAAGAAACTTAACAAACTCTAAGCTTAAATTCTGATTAAGCTAATCTTTTGGAGAAACTGTGGTAGAATATAGTTTCTCCTAGCCATTTCAGGAGAGCCTGAACAGATCCCTGTAGCATGAGGGAAGATTTGATTCAGGAAATACAAAAAGAGAAATTCTTGTCTTTATTCAAATAAATATACTATATACTGTGCTATTTTTAAGGTAAACAGTTTTTCTCCCAAAAGGTCTTGCTTACACAGTTGCTAAATTATTTTCCTTGCCATATCACATCACAAAAACACTTTGAGTTTTCCACTGAATGAGGGTAGCTGGGATCAGAATGTATTTCCAAGGACGTAGTTTTATGTAACTTGTTTACCTTGTACACTTTGTAAAAATCAGAAATTGTGGACTCTTTGCCCCGAACAATTAATGAATATGTATGTACACACTGGATCCAGGAACAGTATGTTTTTGTCAGAGTGTCCCCTCAGCGACTTTTGCACGCTTCGGATGCATAATACAATAGAAGCCATTTCTTTGTGAGAAAATAGGTCAATGACTTGCCAAAAGGCAGATGTTAATTGGAAAAAGTGCATACAAGTCCTTTTCTTTACAATGTATATGGGTTGCATTTGTTTTGACTTGCATCCAAGAACAGGTGCAATTTCAATTGACTCAGCTAGCAGGATGTGCTGAGTGCACTCTTCACCAATTTTACTATAAATTTTAAATCCAGCATGAAAAAATGGTTTCTAAGTTGATCAGTGAATGATAAGTTGCATTTATTATCTGTGTTACAAAACAAAATTATGACTTGTGAATGTACTTACATGTAGACATCTTAATAATATGAGGATAAGGACTGTATTTGTCAGGCTTGAAGAGATTTACTGTTGAGCACTGATGAATCTTACCCAAGACAAAATATATCTTCCCTTTCAAAATGCTTCTTTTGTAAGAGAGTCAGCAGTTCTACACAAGGTATCATTAATATATTTATAAATGTAACTTAAATGAGAAAATTTGCTCATTTTCACTAATATATTTTCTTGCCACTAAGCTGCATAATCAGAAGCAAATTTAGAAAAAGAAAAAAACAAACAGGAAAAACCCATCTGGGTGTGATAGCATCAGAAGAGCTTCCCTCTGATAGTTTCTTAAAAATGGAGAAATGCAATTAAGGCCTTTTGGAATTTCTAGTCTACACTTAAGAGTCCACCAAAGCAGTTTGGATCGTGTGCCTAGCCTGACCTGGTTCTTGGACAGACACTCACACTTCCTCTCGCCTTGGGAATGCTGAATGCAAAATGGGATGGTTATACGAGCAGCAGCCAAATCGGCTCCACGCTAGAATACCCAGTTGCCTAAGAATCAATCATGTTGCCAGGGTGCAGAAATATTGGGTTTGAATGTCTGTCTCAAAGCCAACACAGTAAGTGTTTGAAAGATTGCCTTCTACATATTTGATGGGGTGGGTAAACTTAGATTTCTAACAGATGAAGAAAGCTCCTGGGCTTTTAACAGATGAAGAAAGATCCTGGTTGCTTTTCATGTGAAGCCCAAGCCAATATGTGCTTTGAGATACTGACTAGATCAAGACCTATAGACTAGACCAGTGCAGGAACACCTAGTTCAGGAAGCCCACAGGAGCTTTAGCATGAGCAGGGGTACTAACACAGTCCGCTAGTGGCTGAGATTTCACAATTTTCACATGCCTCTAGTAGGGTCTTTATCATCAGAGGACTCAGTACACTTACAGAGAGGCAGGAGTGGGCTGAGAAGAAATACTGAGCATCTCAATGCCATCTAAATACAGGATTTTGCAACACAAGAGTGGTTATTTGAGTTGTAAGTTCCTTTGTGGCTTGAGCCCTTACAGACCAGAATAAAAGAGAGGAACTCCACTTCAAAGCTGCAGAAGAGGAAGCAATTGCTGGTAGAGGGGAAGAAAAGACTTCTATTATGTATCTTTTTCATTCTTTTGTGCTCTGTATTGTAATGAAATAGTACTTCTGTCTCAGGTTGTTACCTCCTCCTAATCTCCAGAGGAAATCCCTGCTCCTTTCAGAGAGATAAAACATAAGAACAAAGAGAAAGTAGCAGGAACTGCTAGTCTCTGCAGCATAGGATATCACTGAAGCCTTTCCTGGCCACAGTGGTGGAACACAAAGGCTTATAGCATTTACTCCAACACCTGCGTCAAATGTCAAGATCTGTCATAAGTTTAATTACTCAGAAGCGAGGTATATTTTGCAATGGTCTATTGTTTACTGGGACAATGAGCAAGTATCACAGAGATAGAAATCTATGAAGTTCAAAGAACTAAAAAACATTTCTCTGATTTTTTTAAGAAAAATTCAGATGAGCCATGTGCTCTGTTGCTTCATGCTACCTTCAACTTGCATGGCTCTCAAAACAAAACGTTACAGATGTGATACATTTGGGTGATGAAAAGGACAGAATGTTACCAGAATAATTTCTTCCTCACCAGAGCATTCATCTAACACTTTGTAATCATTCTTTTTATTATTATTACCGTCCTGTGAAACTTGTGAGCACAAAGCCCAGGATATGTGTCAAAGCCTAAAAAGAGCAACTTCAAAGAGAAAGAAGAGACATTTGGTGATGATTTTCAACTGACCAAATTCTGCACTGGTTGTTAGGGTTGTTCTGTTAAAATTAATGATGGTACACCTGAATTTTGATATTGTAGGCAAAAGTAGGGTTTAGCTCTTAGTCCACAAGTCTTGAAAATTCTTGTAGTTCACAAGACCAGCTTTAACTTCCAAGAAAACTGTATAAATATAAGAAGATGCCGTTAACTTTTCAGTTAAGCAGTGAATGTAATCAAGCAAAGCATAGTAGAATATAATATTTAATTATATATAACCATACTGAGTGGTCTCCATCCATACTGATGTAACTGTACATCTTCACTCCTAAAACACCGTGTGCTTTTGTGCAGCTTCCTCAATCTATTCAGCACAGACTTGGGCTGTAAACAGCCACATTATTGAGAAACTGTAAGAGGCTCATTAGAGAAATTTTAACAGCCTCATTCTAGCTGGGGATGATATAGCACCACTCCAAGTTATCAAAGAATTTGAGCATGTGTGCAACTTTAAGAATGAAACTGAGCTTTTAGCCATGCAGATGAGCAGAGTGGTTCTCTGGTGCCCCTCCAGGCATCATCTTCTTGATTACCCCCATTGCAGACTCTCACAAAGTGTGCTGCGGTCCTTTCACAACACAGGCACTTGCATTTCTCTCCATTTCTCTCCCACGTCTCTCCACTACGGTCGTGTCCCCGTACAGAGCCGGGATGCAGCCAAGGCAGGTGCCTGGGGCTGGGCCTGTCAGATGTCCTGCAGAAGGTACCTCCCCAGCGGCGTAGACACAGCCGGTAACATCAGTCACGTTCTGAAAATCACACGCGGCGCTATGTCCTTTGCTGACTCAGTGGGAAGCTTCTGGCTGAAATCAGTGGGACTTCTCACGTGATTGAAGCTACATGCTGAAAACGTCTTAATCTTATTATTCACATAGCTGAGTGATAAAGAAAATGTGAATAGCAATTGATGGCTATTTTTTTGAAGGTATATGAAAGACAAATATAGTCGTTAGAACTTGAGCTCCTGATTAATTTAAATGGCTTCTTTATTTATTTCACAGCTACCTGATTTAGAGCCTCCCTTTTCTGATCCAGGAACTCAGATAAATTAATTTTGCAGGAATAAGTCCCTAATTTGTACACAGACCTTGTCTTACAGCCTTTTGGGTATTCCTTTGGAAAATATGCTAGAATGAGAAAGGTTTCCAGTATCTTTCAAAACCACGAAAGAGGAAATATCACTAATTTTGTCTTCTTCCTGTTAGAAAGAAAAATGGTCTCAGCTATTCAGCTATTCCAAGTTGTATATGTGTGTTTTCCACATTTATCTCTCACTTCTCTCTAGTGAATAATGACCAAGTTAGTCATTTCAAAGTGGGAGAGTTATGCCTTTGTTACATAATTTGAGTACTGGGGAGGGAATTATCTGTTTTTCTGTGTAATAGATTTGAGAGGAACAGGGAAGAATATAAAACCAACAAGGTATGATATCTGAAAAATGCAGTTCAGAATCCAAAATTGAGGCATACAATAAAATCAACATATTCTCACCCAGCATCTCACAATTCTTTTTTACATTTATATACACTCTTGCATACCAAAGCTGAGACTTCAGCACTCACCACGCTGACAAAACCAGACAGAAATAACCAAGGATTCATTTTTCAGATTTGCCCCGTAGAAGGAGTCATTTGCTACAAAAATATAGCAACTGTAGTCCCTTAATGTTAGCTATGACACACCCAGCTTCTTTTTTATTTAAGGAACCATTATACCGTAATGAACACTGACTGGGAGTTTTCCAACAGAACAGATTTTTTTTAGAAAATGCCAATTTGTCATAAGCAAAACGTTTCGCAGAAACATATCTGTTTGGATGAACTTCCGATGAAACACAGGCACGTTTCCATCACAAGCCTGCCTGATTTCCTGCCAGCTTGCCTTGCAGCTTTCCAGGCTCCATGGCTCCGGGATGGCTCTGGACTGAGCCTGTGATTTTCCTTGACTGCTTTTTTTTTGTTTGCCCCCCCCCCCTTTTGAAATTAGACGGAAAAGGTCTTGGAAGAAATGTATTTCAGCTCTGCCTGGATTTTTTCTGATTCTTCAGAATTAGAGATTTCTTTTGACAGTGATGGCACTCCACAGCCCACTGTCTTGATTTGTTATATGGGAGAGACAGAATAGCTTTCCTGCCTCCTAGAGAAAGTGCTTGGGTTTAATAGCTCTGCAACTGAAACACTCTTCATACCAAACCAAGCTTCATTTCTGAGTACTTTCAGGAGACTTCCCAGTGTAATATTATTTCCTCCTTTTATTTTCTACACTGTGGTGGCTCTGAAGCAGCAGTGCCCTTCAGCACGGTCTCCTTTGCTTTCTTCTCCTAGGCCAGCTTCCGGTACAGAGGCTGGACTCAGATCTCCAGCATCCTTTTGCTGCTGACATTGTGGGTGTCGGACTGTTTCTTGGGCCCTCACAAACACGTACTCTAGCAATCTGCCTCCATGGCCAGCTTACTGTGTTTTGGCTATGTAGTTTCTTCCTGTTTTATCTGCCCCCTCTTCACTTGCAACCAGTGATACTTCTCTGCATTTATGTCTGAGTATCCCAGGAGGAGGGAGTTGTTTCATTTTTAATCTTTAATGTGGAGTTGTCTGAGGGCAGGACCTTATGCAGGCATGTGCTCCAGTTTCTGGGAGCTCAGTAGGTGAAGGAAACTGGGAAAGGCAGATACTTCTTTTACACCTCGGGGCTAAAGCTGCAGGCAGCCAGCCGTATCAGCCCTTGTACTCCAGACTCACAACTTCTAACAATCTTCTCTGGATACTTTCAGTGAGTGTTCGAGGGAATCATAGAATGGTAAGGTTGGAAGGGACCTCTGGAGATCATTTAGTCCAACCCTCAGCATAGCCCTGTACAGGGACTGAACCCACAACCTTGGCACTAGCAACACTACGCTCTAACCAACTGAGCCAAACCTACTTTTCTAACTTCAGCCCATGAGTTTCTTCAGTATGTTAATTTTATCCATGTACTTGGGTAAATGTGGCCTCTGAAAAGCATCTGACTCAGAAGAAGCAGTTGGCCAACATTGAGAAGCTCTGGTGATTTGAACTCTAGAGTATATTTGGTGTTGGTGTTACCAAATAGCTGAATCCAGCTGTCAACATCATTTTAATATTCTCTTTAAGCATTAGAACTTCATCAGAAAATATCTGATGATATTTTCTTGACCAAGAAACCCACTACATCAGAAAGCAGATTGCCCGAAAGGCTAATGCAGCCAAGAGGATCAGAGCAGAGTCAGGAACTAAACAAAGAACATGAAAAGACAGAGATGTGCTCTGGTGTAATTTTCAAGGTGATGATGGTATTTGTAAGCCCTACCAGAAGTTTGAGGAGTCTGAAACCTCAAACGAGGAGGATGTGAGTGGCAGGGGCATTGCCAACAGAAGTTGGGTGGAGCCAGGAACAGCACGTGAAAGAGGTAAACATGAACCCCATTCTGCGTAAGTGCAGCTTCTGATCATCAAGTTGAACGGTCTTCCTGAATGTATCCACAGTCTCTGCCTCCTCCTGCACTAGCACTTTAGCTCTTCCTAGACTGTCTGTCCTTTGTAGCCCATCGATTCTTTGCTTATCTCTTCCTCTCTCTGTTTTCATCCTGTCTTCTCTCCCATCCTTTTCCTCTGAAAATATTTTGCAGCCTAGAATTAATGCACTTGGCTGAAGTCTTGTTGGGCATATCAGGAAGTTTTCCGGATCACTCGTGGGTGGAGTTTCCCAAAAGCATCAATTTGGTATTAATGTTTTATAAACAATGGATCTGCCAAACTCTGAACAGTGTGAGGCAACCTCAAAATGTTGTGCCTCCTTGCAGATTTCCACTTTTGTTGCGCATTACTTCACATGAGATAGACACCATGACCACCACATTCACACAACAAAAAGTGACCTCAGCCGTAACTTCAGCATGTGTAAGGAGGAATCTAATCCTTGTTGTTAACTTTTTTATTTTGATCAACCTGAAACATTGTTATCAATACTGTTTTGGTAGCCGACCTTTCCGTTACCTCTTAAGAAGTCATAGTTGGTAACACAGTTAAAAGTACAGGCACATTTTCAAAGTTGCATTTAAACTGCCAAACTCATTTTTGCCAGCTGTCGTGGGATAATGAGATGTATAATAATGACATTGTTTGCTGCAGCTATGGGATTGAGTTTGAATCAGTACATTGTGTCTGCAAGAGGATTTTAAGTAAACATTATAGTTCATACGGCACAAGTACAACTTGACATACAGAATGACTTAGCTCATTTGGGAGCCCTTCTTGTCAGGAAAGAAGTGGATAAGGGGTGGGTAAGAGCATTTAGACCACAAACTGGGAATGCCACAAATAACCATCATTTCCCACATTTTTTATTATAAGAGGCTGTTCCCACAAGTTTTCTAACCTTTAACTGCCTTGATTAAAGTTTTCCATGCCATTCTACTTCTAGCCATTTGTGAGAACAAGATAATATGTAGCCTTCTTTGGATCTTTTCTGGAGGAATTCTGACATCAGAAAATGTATGAAAAGCTCATAGGAGTGAGGTGGTGTAGGAGACGTTTGATCTGAGGGCATAGGTAGATGATTTGTTAAAAGCCATTGGAGAGGATGACCCAGGTTGGACAAGAAGCAGATGCAGTGGGACTTGCTTGGTGTGGAGATTGAGACTAGGGTAAGGAGAGAGAAGAGAAATCTGAGAACAGTAGAGTGAAGAGGGATGGTATGAGATGTCTGGGAATTTGAAGCAGGACCAAGGAGATCTGTAGTAATGGAGCAGGAGAAATCAAGCTTGAGGCAACAAGAAGAAATTACCTTTGTTGCTTAGACCCTTTTTCCTATCAGTCTACAATACCACCACTGTTCAACTACACATCTGTCAAGCTGCTTGCTTGGTGTCTTCCCCCACTGTGTATTTCCCTGTGGTCCTAGTCAGCACAGAGGATAACACCCTGCTGCTGATGCTGGTTACTCCACTAGCTCAGGAGGCAAAGGTCAATGTGATGAGCCTAAAAGTACAGAGAAATATGTACAGAGAAAACTACTTAGAACTGTATGTTAAAATAATTTTGCTAGATAGGCTCTTGAGAATTGAATTTTCTCTCTGCATCTGCATCATCAGCCTGGCAGCTGTACTCTGTGTAGGAAGCAGTGGGATGGAGACATGAAAAGGCTGGCAAGGAGGGGGATGCAAAACCCAAAACCTGGAGTCTGCAAAGTTATAAGCAAGCATTCTGAATTCTTGGTCAAGATGCTGCAAGGGAAAAGGCAACAGAATTTGGGCACATATGAAGAGACAAACAGTGAAAGAGAGACAAATAGTGAAAATAGTGAAAAACGATCCTGTGATTATAGGTCCGATCAATAGCTTTTACGTCAGCAGGTAGAGGATGAGGAGTGGGAAGGGCCTTTGGAGGGAAACAATTAGTTCTGCATTAGAAATGTTAAAAGTAAGCTGCAAGTGAAGCATCAGGAAATGCTGCCTTCTATCCTGCCTTAGGAGAGGGTTCTGCTATCTATCTAACTGTGGTTTTATGAATTGTTGACCACGTTTATTTGCTGCTCTTCCTATTTGATTTTATAATGGTGAGTGCATCCTTTTGCATTTTTTAAAATCAATTTGGTGCTAGCAAATTGATTTGCCATACTAACAACCTCTCTCCATCCGTTCGGTCTCTAATGAACAGCTCATGCTGCCTTCCTCACATGTGTTTGCAACCCCACTGACTTCAAGGCATTCTCCAGGCTCTGAACTATCCCACAACATTTTCCCCTGTCCCTGTCTCACCAGTGGCACCGAGCTTTAGTAGGTAGCATTTTGACTGATGTACCTGCTGCTTTCTGCTCATGAAAGGTAGAAACTGCCTGTTAGATGCATCCCAGAGTGTATTACTCCAGTATGGGAACCTATGTGCCTGGGAAAGGGTGGTGAACTGAGCAGAGCATCACTGGGGAGCCTAAAATATCTAATTTCCTACAAAACACAGCACTGCCACTGGGAACTCTCTCTCTCAAGCTGTGGCTTCTGCTTCCCTGTTTGTTTTCTCCTCCCAAGTAGGGAGTTACTGGCACGGTGCACCGTGCATGGCTGTGTGACAAGGGAAGCTGGGGCTTGCTTTTGAATGTACCTGAAATTTTGGTGGGGAGGATTTGGAGCAGCAGCCTCAGGTAGCTGTATGGGCAGAGATAAAGGAAAGCTGCTCAGTGAGCTAGAAATTCCCACACTGTGTTGTCAAACATGCTTGTGCACTGGTGTGTAAAGAGGAAGCTGAGGAGGAGAGAAATGAAAGCAAATGCATTTTAATTGGGATTAGGGGCATATGGTGTGGTGCTATTTGTTTTCCTCTTCCTGCCTTTGCACTGGGACTTTAATGCTTTCACACATTTGCCTTTATTTGTCATGTCAAATGGGAAAGACAGCAAGAGGCTTCCCCCCCCTGCCCCGCCCCACATTTGGGCCCATGCTAACACCCTCTCGCTTCACCCCTCTCACTTCACCCTGAACTTTGCCAAAGGAATAATCATAACTGTCACAAGTGCAGCCAGATCCCCCAAGCAGATTAAGCAACTCCAACTTATTTTTATTAAACTTCTCAGCTGCTCCTGGGAGAACCCTTGCTGTTTTCAGGCAGCAGAGTGGGGTGGATTCATGGGGAGGGAGAGGGTCCACAGTGCCACATGCACATCATTCACTGGCAGCTGGATAGTTAGGTTTTATTGTTATGGCTGTATATTTAGTGTTTTGTAAAAAAGCTACTGAGGGAGCTGTTTCCTTTGCTGTATAGCAGTTTATTTGCTGGAAGATTCGGACTTAAGCCTTTAATTACACCTAACATCCCCTCAAAGTAATTTCTGTTCTCTCTCTGGCCTCATGCAGCATCTTGGGATGTTCTGCATTTGAATGTGAACAAGCTATTGTTTAATGTGGCTTTAAATCATGGCAGAAATGTTCTGTAGCATCCACTGGGAAAGACCTCTCCCTTCTGCCCTCTTCATTTTTCACAGCAGCTTTGGGAAGGAAGGCCAGTAATCACAAAAATCTTGTTTAAAAGTTAAGCACTGAGTAGCATATCTTCATACAGATGAAAAACACTGATTATAGTACAAATTAATAACAGGTGAAACTGTGGCTCAGAAACATCTAAAAAGGAGTGTAAAGCTTATTTAACCTTAAGCATCTTCCCTAGCCTTCATGTAACCATCTTTCCATTCATTTTCCAAAACTGCATATGATACAATATGAGGCCTACTTACTTTGCTGAGTGTTTGCAGAGGAGTTAGATGCTAACGTCTTCTCTAAAAAATGGCTCTAGCACAGTTTAAGCCCACATGAATCCTGCCCTGCTCCTACCTCCGCTGACACATGTACTCTGGTAGACCCTTGTCAGCTGCCGGTGCCGTGATATCCCAGCCTGACCTTCACCCATAGTCTGTAGCTCTGGAGTCACCTCAAGACTTGGGGGTTTCTTCTGAGAGAATATATTTTTTTTTTGTTATAGCTTCAACCTGTAGAAAAAACATAAAATATTGGCTAGGTGTTATTCAGTTTAGTCTATATTTGATTCTCCTCCCCCTCCGCCCTGAGTATCTGCTTCAAATAATGATGACAAAGTTGTATTAAATTTACATCAAATAGAAGTTGTGGAAGCAGCTGTGCAAGTAGCAAACACATGCATATAGCGTGATTCTGAGCAAGAAACCTGTGCTGGAATGGACTGGGAGGGAACACATTTAGGTTACTGCAGCATATGTCTAACACAGGTAGGGGTCATCTAGATACAGTCTGCAGCAGCTGAGATGCCAATTTGATGGTAAATTTGATAGAATCTTCTTTGTAAATACTGTGGCGGTGGCTGTACTGTACAGTTTTCTAGAGTGGTTACCACAGCCTTTTATGTGGTAACCTGTACAGGTTTCCACAGATAGGCTGTTCCCAGGGGAGAGTGTATAGATTTTTATGTAAAGAATAATAAGTGCAAAGACTCACAGCAAGGAATGAAAGATGATGATAACATTCTGACAGTGGTCCAGACACATCTTTAAAACGAACGAAAAGAAATTGATTAAATTGGAATGAATTTCACCCACCCAGATCTCAAGACTACAAAGCAGTTCAGCATTTTTTCTTTTCAGCAGTTAGAAATATTACCGGCTCTTCCAGTGAAACCCCGAGCATGGCCAAGAGGCCACGGCTCCACCTGGCAGTGAGGCCGCATTTGTCCTGAGCAGCTGGACAGGCTCTGGATTCAGGATCTTTGTTCAAAGTTCTTCTGCATGAGGTGAGCACATACTGGACTTTTGCAAAAGTAATTCATACTTTTTGTTCTGTTAGATGTTTAACATTTTATATTTGCTATGCAGAAATAGGTATGCTTGACATTTGTTAGTAATATTCATGATTTGGTTGATTTTGCCAGGTATTTGGAATTTAGAACAGACATTATCTATTACTTTGGATGCACTTCTGGTTGCCTTTACTAGCCGCCCTGGTCCCTTCTGCTGTCATTTGAAGTCACTTTGAGTAGAGAGAGCACTCAACTGGCTGGCCCTTATTTCTGGCACTAAATTTTCCAAATGTTCAGCACCATGATGTTGGATCAGATTTTCAGAAGTGGGCAGCCATCAGCTTTGATTTCTATTATTAAGGCCAAATTCTCAAAAGACCTTGGCATCTGGCCAGTCCTGCATACCTAACGCTTTCCTACAGGAATAACAGCTCTGGTATTAGCTTACCTACTGCTGTGCTGCACAGAGGAATCAGTTTTGAGGTGTGTGGAGCATCTGAAGGTGCAGATAATTGCCTTTTAGATGTGGTGCTTCTGGGCTGTGATGCTTGCTGTGCCACTGAAAGGCAGAAAACTGAGAATCCAGCTGTTACAAAATGATAGTTACAAGCAGGAGAAATCCATAAATAGAATACACATTTTACATTAATGAAATCAGACAACTGGCCCACTGCAGGCAGTGATAGCTATGAAATTAGCTGCGCAGGTTTTGGCACATCATAGCTAACCATACTAGAGCTGGACTTCAAACTTGAAGTGCATAGACTAATTTTAATGGATCTACAAAGGGTACCTAAGAAAACCAAGATTTACATTTATTATATTGGGATTTAAAATTTCCATCCATATCATCACTGAAAAATGCTTGGGGCTGCACAGATTGAAAACAATTGAAAAGATGATCACTGAACTAGAGTTATAAACATCCTTAAAATAATATTTTTCAAGACAGTAACCACTAAACTCATTTAAATTACTTACATATTAAGTCATTTATCTTGAACTTCTGCCTCTTCCAACTGACCTTCAAAAAGCATCCTCCTATGTGGAAATCAAGAGTAAGCAAAGGCAGTTTAGCAATTTTTAGACTAATTCAAACGACTATTAAAAAGACAAACAACCAAGGAAGCACCTCCGCTCAACCAAAAACAAAGAAAAAAAAAAAACCCTACAAGTCCATTGAGGTAGGCAAGGTCATGGCTTACGAATGCTCTTATAACCCCCAACAGACAAAATTGCACACAGTCAGACATACCACTGCTGACACACGGGGCTGGCCTGGAGGATGAGCTTTTGCCCTCCAGCTACACTTCAGTGCCCTGCTAGCATGCTTGGGCTGTGATCCCACAGCCTCCACGGTGAGCAAACGTGCTCACAGTGTGCCTGAAAACACACGGTGTCCCCCTATGTGCACATACAGTTGCTGAAAATTTGACATATCAAGATCAATGGGAATTTTTGTCATTGATTTTGAGGGAAGCAGGATTTTGCCACATTGGACACTTCCTCCCAGATACATGTGCATATGAGTGTATGTGTGTATAAGTACGTTCTACAGTACAAAGTAATTTTTACAGGAAGGCATCTTCTCTTTTCCAATGTTTCTCTTCAGCTTCAAACTGCATTAAATCAGACCCTCTCTATTACAGTCACAGTTTCTCATAGCGTAGTGGTGTTAAAGAAGCCTTGCTCCTCAGCTCTGTAATAACAATCGCACCATCAGGAAGAGGAAATGAGCACTGTAGCACACTCTGTACCTTTTAACCATGAGCTATTGTTAAGAGCACGCTACTCCAGACAGAGTGGCAGCAAGGCATGGGGTGGGAAGCAGGTGTAACCTGCCAGGAACACTAGGCTAGCAAAAGTCGTTTATTAAACCAGACAAGTACCCCTCCTTCTCAGTTCCCTCTTGCCACCATACTGAAAGATATTTTACATTCCTAATGCTCAGTACTTGAAAGCTTAACAAATGCCTTTATAGTAAATCAAGAGCTCGTTTTCTCATCTTGGCACTTGGGTCACTCATTTGCAAAGTCTTTGAAGTTTTTTTTTCCAACTCCATGACATTTCACATGTAACAATCTGATCTCAGGAAACTTGTTTCCAGATACCTTGCTGTAGTCTGGATTTCTTTGCTTTACGGAACAGTCTGAAGTCTCTGCTTGCTTGCCCTGCTTGTCCAGCTCATTTTTTCTGTGCTCCTTTCAGAAAGAGAAAGCTTCAACAACAAAGGCTGCCCAGGCTGTAGCTCCAGTGGAGTGCTTTAGTCAGGCTACCTCTACATAGCTGTGTCCTCTTCCTCCTCACCCCAACACAGCTGGGTGAGTTTGCACTGTTGCTGGGTGGCCCAAGCCAAACTCGGTTACATCACACCCTAAATTCAACTGCAATGCATTGCTGGAGAACAAATCTGCCCTTCCCGAGCTCCCTCACTCTTCTCAGTCTGCAGCTGAGGTGATTTATGAACGTCAGTGTGGTGGTCCGTGTTGGAATGTGTGAAGTCAACAGCCTACACATTCAAACCACTTCTCCATATTAGTGTGGAGTTCACTGTCCCATGGTGCAACACTAAGGCTTATTTGTGATCACATTTAGTTCACCACGCTCTTAATGCTATATTTACCAATATGTGCTGTTCATCTGCAGCCTTGATTAATACCTTGTTTTCAAATCCCTACTGTCTTGTTTGTTGAGTACTTACACACCATGCAATGCAATATAAATGAACATGTCCAGCTCAGCTGCCAAAGCATAAACAAGCCTGATGTAAAATAACTCCCCTTTCCCCTGCCAGACCATTAAGAATATCACATCCATGCCTGCTGCTACCCATCAGGACAATATACCTGTTGTCTTCCTCCACTGAGGCCTGGAGAAGTACTGTCTTACATGCATCAATATGAAATGCATTCTCTGGCTGGTTATTCTTCATCTAGAATTACCCATCAGCTGCAGGACACAGATACTTGGCAAGGGAGTCAATGGACCATGAGAAGACCAGGCATCTTCTGTCCCTTACTAAGCAATTTCTCTACTATTCCTCTACATTATTTCTATTGTCATTATAGCTTGGTCCTTCTCTACCTTGGGATACCGTTGGGAGGTAGAATCTGGTACTGTCCCCTCCTCCCTCTCATGTAGCACTTCCCAGCTGCAGTTAGACTCCACCTGGTTTTCCTCAGAAGCTAGCTCAACACTCCACCAAAATCTCCATTTGACCCTCTCAGTATCTTGTTCCTGACTTTCTTTTCCCTTGCGGATGTTGTTGCATTTCTCATGGGTGGTATTGTCCTGTTCTCATGAGTTTGCTTTATTTAGATGGATTGGAATGATGTGGAAAAAGAATGAATCCTCACTCCCACCCAGTGGTGTTTCCTCCAAGAGAAATATTCGCTTTAAATTGTCCTTTTTCATTCGGGATGAAAAAATACACTTTTTCCTCATTAGTGGACATGATTCCTCAGTCATCTGCTCTTCTGAGCTCTGTAACTATTTTATGTTAAGTTATGATAGTTGTGATGAAACTAGAAGCCAGAGGCATAACGTATAGATTCAGACTGGGAGAAAAAGGGTGGAGACTTTGTGTTAGTAATCACTTTAGCTTTATTTCACTCAGTGGTAACACTAGACAATAACAACTTACTTTGCACTGAACCAGATACATCTGTCCCTGCGCTCCAGTGCAAACCCTCCTGTCTGTGCCCCTGAGAGTTGTCACTGTCTATTCATCTCTCACTTCCCACTTGTGGCATCACTTCATCTAGTCAAGAGTAACTTGCAGTCTACCGTGCCAAGAAGCTTTGAAAATGTTTTGAATTTAACACCCAGAAAGGCTACAAGGTGCACTTAAAATGTCAAATCCCTCAGAAACTGGTCTCACGCTACTGCAAGTCCGTATCGAAATGTGGATATAATCCTATGTTGATTGCCTGTGCTTTGTTTTTCAGCACTGGTATTCTAATAAATCATTTTATGTTTTGCTCTGCACCTTTCCATCTTGTGTTGTTTATGTCTGATTAAGAAATGAAGAAGCTGGAAAAGATAAGTCATCCTTGTGTGAGGTTTGGCTGGCAGTATTCAGGCCACGGCCTATAACCCAGTGATACAGAGTCCAGTCTCACCCACAATGTAAGTGTGTTTGTAACAGTGACACACTTGCCTAGCTGTCTGAGAGGTGCCAGCTGATCCACCTGAATCTGTTTCTATCCCAATCTCAGCAAAGTCTTGGGCCCAAAAAAGCTACAGGCTAGTCAGGAAAGTGGGGTTGGCAACAATGCCATTTCTTGTTCTCCTTCTCTCTGGCACTACTGCAAATTACCCCTTCTTTCCATTTCCACCTTCTAAAACATCATGCCTTATAAAAGTGGTACCTGGGCATGGTGGAGCATGTGATCTAATGTGCTACTGGCATATTTGGGGTGATCTGATGGACTTGACATTGCAACCATTGGTTTCCTGTGCATGGCATGATTTGTAGCTATCACTGGGATCACAGAATCGCAGAATGGTTGAGGTTGGAAGGGACCTCTGGAGATCATCTAGTCCTACCTCTCTGCTCAAGCAGGGTCACCTAGAGCATGTTAGACAGGATCACATCCAGTGGAGTTTTGAGTATCTTCAGAGAAGGAGACTCCTCAAGCTCTCTGGGCAACCTGTTCCAGTGCTCTGTCACTCTCACAGCAAAGAATTTCCTCCTCACATTCAGGTGGAACTTCCTGTGCTTCAGTTTGTGCCTGTTGCCTCTTGAACTGTCACTGGGCACCACTGAAAAGAGTTTAGCCCCATCCTGTTGACAAACTCCCTTCAGATACTTGTACACACTGATAAGATCCCCCCTCAGTCTTCTCTTCCCCAGGCTGAAGAGGCCCAGCTCTCGCAGCCTTTCCTCAGAGGGCAGATGCTCCAGCCCTCTAATCATCTTCGTAGCCCTACACTGAACTCTCTTCAGTAGCTCCATGTCTCTCTTGTACTAGGAAGCCCAGAACTGGACACAGTACTCGAGATGAGGTCTCACCAGGGTTGAGTAGAGGGGCAGGATCACCTCTTTCGACCTGCTGGCAACACTCTTCCTAATGCACTCCAGGATACCATTGGCCTTCCTGGCCACAAGGACACATTGCTGGCTCATCTTCGCATCCACCAGCACTCCCAGGTCCTTCTCTGCAGAGCTGCTTTCCAGCATGTCAGCCTCTAGCCTGTCCAGGTCTCTCTGAAGGGCAGCACAGCCTTCTGATGTATCAGCCACTCCTCCCAGCTTTGTACCATCAGTAAACTTGCTGAAGAGGCACTCTGTCCCTTCATCCAGGTCATTGACAAATAAGTTGAACAAGACTGACCTCAGTATTGAGCCCTGGGGGACACCACTAGCTACATGCCTCCAAGTAGGAGGACGAAGGATCTAGGGATCCTGGGCCTGAATCATTGTTTTTAAGCTCTGCAAGATTTATTGATTTGGGGCATCTCTCCCCGCATTATATGTCTGACTGTCAATGCCTGAGGGCTTCATCAGAGCTTCTAACAGTCTTCAGTTTGCCAGTAAAAGAGGATGTCTACAAGAGCATGTCCACTTAGGTATTGCAGAGACACGGAAGCAATGGGAGACATAAACATGGTGTTCAAACATGAACTAATATCCATTACTTTATATAATTATATATGTATATAACTGTACAGAAATATATATCATATAAGAAAATGGAGAAGGAGAAACAAGAAAACGAAGGCTAATAAGAACTGCAAGGGAGGAGGGCAGCCTGCCTGTGCTGAGCCCGGGCTCATGGTCTCAGCTCTGTTGGCTTGTCCAAATGCTGAGCATTTTCCAGCAGCAGCACTGAGGCTAGGGAAGACAGTTAGGAGCAAACCATTTCTGTGCTACCATACCTGTTCCCAGGGGATTTATGAACTCATGTGGAGAAATCTGCCTGAGGAGCCCTGGCTTGCTGCTGCCTCAGCGAGCATATCTCCTCAGAAACCAGAGTGCCAGGAAAGTAAGTCAGCAATGCGTAAACCCTCCTCTAGGAAATGGAAGCAGTTGTACCTACTTTGTTGGCATCATTTCCATTACCAGGAATAGCCAACGTCCTGTGAAAGAAATCCATTTTGCTTTTTTTTTAGTGTCAGGAAAGCAGACACGTACCATACTGACTGCTCCCTCACAGTGACTCGCAGCTCAGGTGCAACGGATGATTGATGCCACTTGCCAATGGGAGAAGTTAATCCATTCCCCACAGCTGCCACCTTCACAGTATTTTCTTTTTAGCACAATGCACTAAATACTGTGCTTTAAGGTTGGGTTTGGCAAATGCACTTGGTGTTTCTATGTTTTGTTCCCAGAAGGGAATGATCACTTCAAAAGGAGCCATGAGATGGGTGCTGGTCACCTCTGAGAAGCCTTCCTCTATGAAAGAGATTCTGATGTTGTCACTTCAGCTTTACTGTCCAGGAGCAAGAGAGAAAACCTCTGCTATTTGTATAAAGGTAGTAAGACAGTACCATAAACAATCGGTAAGATTGAAAAACTGAAATACTTTCTCCAGATTTTCATATTTGCTTACAGTCATTTTTCCTACAGCACTTCTATTTAATTTTTGAGTGAGCTCATACAAGTTTTGAAATTTTGATTAAAAGTGAAATTTAATTCAATTTTTCACATTTTATCTTATAACCTATTAGTAACAGTATGAATTATACAACATGTATATGATATGACACAATGTTTTATGACATATCAAACATTTTACCTTTTTTATTGTATTATTTTCTTTTTCAAGTTCAAATGCAGCTGCTACTTTGTTTTACTGTCCCAATCTCCTTCTGAGCAACACAGGGCTATGCTGAGAGTTGGATTAGATGATCTCTAGAGGCCCCTTCCAACCTTATCATTCTACGCTTAGTAGGAAACACTTTTAGATCAGAGTGCAATGATTTCTTTCAATCCATCTGACATAACAACTGCCCATAGTACACTTTGAAAAACAAAGTAAAAGAATTCATGTAAGTTCATGAAATATTTTATGTATCTAGATGCTCAAATTATGAACTATGACTCTGGCATAGTCATGAAATAATTTTAAAATCAGATTATATAAAATAATTTTTAAAATATCAGTTAACATCTTGTTTTAAGACACTGTTTATATAGATTAATAAAATATTTACATGGACTGAGGAGGGGATTTCTAATTTGTAGGAAGCTTGAAATGACCATTGCTTGTCTCAACTGAAATAAAACCAGATTTCAACTTGTTGAAATTCCTCTGAAGTGGAAATTCCTGGTTCTAATCTACTGTGAAAATCACACAAAAAACATTTCAGATTTTTATGGTGATGGATCAGAATGGCATAATTCCTTTCCTTTGATATGGTGAGGATGATGCAAAATAGGGTCCGATGCGTGAAAAAAATAATAATCTGTAAGTTTTTGTCATACCAAAAAAAAAAAAAAGGTGTTTCATTTAAATGATCTTTTTGGAGCATCACCCCTCCTACTGCAGGAGGTGGTGTGCGGCTGGTGTAGCTGTCCTGGGGCTTGGTCCCGCTCCACCGAGGTGGCGCTGGCCCTGCGCAGCCAGCGGCCATGGCTCTGCTCACCGAGGGACCAGTGAGACCCTCTCCAGCCTCACTGGCCTCGGCCATTGCAAGCCGCCAGCTCCAGTCATGGCTCTTTTTCACCCAAAGCAATCAATATGGTGGATCATTTAAACCAGTCCTGTGCTGCTTGGTTTTAAGACCCTCTGCAGAATAAAAATGCTGTCCTTTCATTGCCCAAACAGGTGAGCGTTTTATACAAAAAGCTCCTTGATTTGCCCCCCTCCACCTTTTTGTTTTTGTCAGTGAAGAGGATCCATGTTTCCAGGAGTCTGCAGAATGCAGACATGATGACCCCTGAGGGATGGACACTTGGCCAGCTGGAGACCACTCCTGGGCAGAAGAAAAATGTCAAATTACTTCAGAGTCCATTGAAAAGTAGACAGCCTAAAAACTGTCTTGTATTTGCAGCATAAATCCTCCATGATTCCTTCCTAAGGGCCTGGGGTGAACAATCAGTGTGCAAGAGTTAAAATGTCTTTAAGTGAAAAAAAGAAAAGGCTCATAAGGTTCACCATTCAAATAAAAATTGCCAAACAAAGGCTACTACCTCGTAATCATGACAGAACTACGGGAGGAAAAAAGAAAGAAAAAAAGAAAGAAAGAAATTTGCAGAAATTTAAGCAGCTGCCCTGACCTCACCATTTTTTAACATGAAACATTTTTTCCACGTTACTTCTCCAGTGATTATGTTGCTGCTCTGCTCCTTTGACAATTTGTGAGATTAATTTGAGACTAGAGACATCTCACCCAGTTTGCATTCATTTTAGGGCAAAGTTAAAAGAAGGATTTCATTCTTTTTTTCCCTCAATAAAGTATTTAAGTGTCTTGCACACTTAAAATCTTTTTAAAATCAAGCCTTGACACTTCTACTTGGAGTTTATTTTTTCCTAGACCACTGTAAATAATACAACGTCTTTCTTTGTGATAAGCAGACAACAACTTCTAGAATAAGAATGAAATTCTCAAGATCATTCCATGAAACGTGCATATTCACAAACCTGTTTTGTTCCATGTTCTTATTTAGTTTAGAAGATACAAGGATAAACTAAAAAGTGTTGCTATTTTTATGTCTTTGAACACGTGTGTGTGTGTGTGTGTGTGAATCAGATAACTACGTAACTAATGGACTAGGAGTTAGTAGTGCTAAGCTGGTATTTCTGTCCATCTTGAAATGAAAAACTAATTCAATTCTAATTTTGTTTCTTGGAAGTTGGAAATTTCACTGTTCCTAATATCTGCCACTGGAAAGTAAAACAAGAAAAGGAAATACCAAATTAGTAGTAATTCTTCGTCCTAGTAGAGTTGTTCAGAAGGGGGCACAGGCCATGAATAAGCGTTTGGTCTCTGAGCAATCACACACAGTAACAGCAACAAAACACCTTTCATTTTCACGAAAGGAAACAAAACAAGCCAAAAAAACCCCACAAGTCCATTATTTAATAAAATAATGAATGAATGGAAGCCAGTGCCCAAGGTGCTGGGCTACCTGTGAAAAGAGCCGAAGGCGTTGGTCCTGGGAGGGAGCAGAGCCAGAGCTCCTTGGGGCAGATGCCTCCCTTCTTCCACCAGAGAAAAGTAAAATACAGGCTGTTGTTTGTTCCTTGTCTGTGCAGAGAACATTGCGCATGGGCAGGCTGCCACCTACGAATTGCTTAATCCCCCCAATCTTGCCCATTTGGCAGTTTTCTGGCGCAGCCTCGGCGCAGGAGCACTCCCAGCGCTTGTATGCCTGGTGGGTGAGAAGAAACTGTCCCTTGTCAGCCTTAAAGCAATACCCAGAAAAGGGTGGAGACTAATGTCTTTTCCATTATCTGAAGTGCTCACAAACAAAAATTCCTCCTCCGCTCCCCCACCCAAAAAAGCTGCAGCCTCTCTGGAAAGCAGCCTGGTACCTAGTGACGCGAAAGCAGTCTCAGTCCAGCACCGGTAAACACCGAGAAGGAGCCGAAAGAGCGCTTGGGCACCAGATGTTCATCACAAGGGTAATTTAGGGCTAAACTGAGGGAAAACAATCCCCAAACCTCTGTGCAATTCACATCGGTGCCTTTAAGGCCAAAGATGTTTGCTTTAACTGCAATGTTTTCTTTAGAGCCTACCAAAAAAAGAGAAGTTGTGCTAATTAAGCTTAGTTCAGAAGCACCGCTGCCATGGTTGAGCTTGTGACATTGGCCGTTGCCTTCTGCTCAGAGCTGCTGGGTGTTCAGAAGCAAATAATACCTGTTCCTAAACCCCTTACGGAACAAATCCCTCCCATGAACCCAGTTCACAGCTCTACCTTTTTGTAGGGCCCATGCCTTATGTTTGAGAAGATGAATTTTTTAACGGATTTATATGGCCTGCTGAGTTCATGTCTGGCCACATATGGACACAAGCTGCAATAAGTTATTTCAGTTCTGAGGAAGTGTTTGACCTTGGAGCAGAACAAAGGAGAAAGCAAAGACCTACTGCAAAGGAATTGGCAGTCTGTGGGTCTGATGCTGCATATGCACCCCATAGCGTTTGTTGTTACGAGTGTCCCACCAGCAGTAAGTGGGCTGTTAGCAGGGAACTTGCTTAATATTTGATCCTGAAAATCCTATCAGCAAGCACAAGTTGTCAACATGGTGAAGTCTAAATATCAATATCCTAAATCAAACTTCAAAAATGTATGTGATTTTAAAATTCATCATCAAAAAACAGCAAAAGTAGGGGTTTCAGTCTACCTGTTAGAGTGAGCAATCTCTGTGATTTTAAGATTTTCTTTCTTAGCATGAAGTCTACAAAGCCTTGTTCTAGTTGCATAAAATGAGAAATTTTCATGAAATCACAAGACCTCAGCAGCTGGGGCTTAGTGGAAAAAAATATATATCATGAAATTCATCCTAAAATTGGGAGAGTAAACTATACCGCAATATTAATACAGCCCAGGTGTGTAGAACTGTAGTAACAGGAAACAAACTTTTGCATTAGAAATACATTAAGCCTGCATTTCATGCAAGCCCAAAAAGACATTTATTCAGCCGTTGGAACAAGCCAACAAAACCTGTGTAGCCCATTCTACGCTCCCCAAACCTCCATATTACTGGGATAAAGGCAGCTGCCACTCAAAGCTGCATTGACACTGTGTTTTCACCAGGAGTTTGTATCAGGGAATATTAAGAAACCTTTTCCTTCAGTTCCCATATCAGCTTTTCAGATCAGAGCTCTTCCTAGCCTTTCCTCCTCCAGGCTGCTCACAGTGTGGAGTGCTCTTTTCCTGTTTACCCTTCCATGCCTTTTTATTACTAGGCGGGATTTTTTTTTTTTTTTTTTAAGCACACTCAGGCGCCTGCTTGTTTTTTTCTAAAGCTCTACAGGGATTTGCTGGCGTCTTTTGCAGCAGGTCATCCTGTTTTCAGACACAGTTCCTGTCTTGTTAAAAACAATCATTTCTGGATGTCTCTGTAGAGCTCCTGCCTTTAATCATCCTGAGTCCTTGAGCCATGCAATCTGCACCACAAATATTTAGGTTTTGTTTGTTTGTTTGTAGCTGGAGGAAAAAAAAGAAAAAGGAAAATGAAAAGCCCATAGAAAAATTTTAAGCTGCTGACCTTCTGCAGGACAGAGGATCTCCCTACACAGTGTAACGATACGGACCAGCTATGCTACATTCAGGAAGAAGACTATGAAGACTACATTTAGGACAAAGACTACTGATGGAAAAAATGGCAGCAGCATCAAACCCCTCGCTGACACCCAAAATGTCCTTGTTGCTCCGGATAGGATGATTTATCCAGAGGGAATTTGCCACCTGGCTGCTGAGGACTGGCTCTCGGGTGAGCATCTGCCAGCACAGCTCCCAGCAGCAGCTCTCAGACCCATGGGACATAGCTCTCCAGGTGGGACTGGCCAGAGTGAGGACTGGCCAACCTTTTGGGCATAGTCTGCACCCAGCCAAGAAAAAGCCAACACTGTCTTGTACAATGACAATAATTTTCAGAGCAGATCAAAGCTCTGCCTGGCTTTAAAAATCATGGACAGGCAGTAAGAGGGCTACTATAGTGCTATACAGCTTGATGTTTTTTAATCCAACGTTGAGAGAAAAGTTCAGACAATGGTCTGTCATGTTTCATCTATTCTCATTCTGTACATGCCCCTATTATTGTAGCAAGGGCAACTATCCAAAGAGTACATCTATCCTGACAACACCTCCTGTGAGTGAGGGGGCTGATATTTTTTAATTCCACTGAGGCTGGGACAGATATTTTGCATGGCCTAGTTTGAGACAGAGATGGGAGATTACTTTCCCTGGCTCCATTTATAGTGAATGGGAAAGATCTGCTTCTTCAGAAGGCACTTATTGCCCTTAAGACAAGATCCCCTCCTGAACTGTGCTCAGTGGGAGTCTCTCCTCATTAACTGCTGAAGGAGGTGAGCAGCCCGTCTTTTAAATAACAAACTCTCAATAAGTGACGATAAAAGATGCCAGCGTGTTTAACAGGGTATTAAGTACCTTTTGCTTCTTAATAGTTGGGGGGAACTCGGTCCACAGAAGGTGATATGTCTTGCCTTAAACCAGTCAGAGAAATCAAGTCTCTTTTATCTCACTTTGCAGATGGGCTTGCTCTATGTGCCAGGCTGTGCTGTTACCCACAGTGCTACACACAGGATGAAGTGAAGCAGAGGACTGCGTCTCTGAGCTCCTGAGCCAACACATCACAGCTTCTCACCTCTGAGGAAACTTTCATGCCAATAGCAAAAGAAAAAAAAAAAGAAAAGGCCTCTAACTTATTTTCCTTAATGGCTCAAAATTTGCACTACAGCAAGCTGCATCTTAAAGAGTCTTGGATCACTTTCTGGGAGCCATTTACTTGCACAGGAAAAGCTCATTTTCAAGTGTACCTCCAGGGGTTTGTGTACTGTTATGTCCCAGGAGGTGATGAAATGTGTTTCAAAATATGTATGTCTCAAGGTGTCACTGCCTGCAGCTCCATTAAGAGAAAGGGCTTATTGTGTGCTTCCTGATGCTACACACTCATGCAGAATGATCATCAATCAAAGTTTCAGGCTTTGGTAAATTTACCCCTGACAGTTCTTATAGGAAGATGTTACACAATCCCTAACCCAAATGCTTTGATCTCCTCTGTCAAAGTCAATATGTCCAGCTGGATAAATAACATTAAGCTCAGCACTGCTTCCTGTGTAAGTGATAAAAAATTGATAAAGTCCTGACTTTGAGAAGCACAGGTGCTTTAAATCAATGGACCACAGTTCACCAAAGCTATTAATACCAACCCTGGGAGCCCTCAGGAGAAGCAAAGAGCTTTGAAATTTTCATGCTTCTTCATTCAGCACTGGAGTTTAAACGAGATCACCTCTGCATGGCCACAAACATTGAGCCATATTCTGGGCCAGTATTAATCAGAATAGTGCCATTTGCTTAACCGGGCCCAAGTCACACCAGCCCTCCTCATATTATCACAGACCTTCTTGATGGGCAATAGCAGGGCTGGTTGGACTTGGACAGATTTCCTTCTTTTTGGCTTAACAAACTCTTCCCCCTGCCCTCGCTCTGGCTCTGTTCTCATCCCTCAGCTACAGCACCAATAATCTATTGCAGACTCTGTCTTCCTGCGTGTCCCCTTCCTCCCCAATAATAATGACTTTCCTGCAAACTTGAGACAAATATCCTATTACAAAACAGATGATCAGGCTGACTATTACTTTCATCCTCTAAGTCACTGCTTGTGGGGGAGTGGAGATAGTCTGTTTAACCATATGGATGGTTTTCCATCACTCACAAATGTCACTGACAGCGGGGCAAAAATATTTTTTGACACAATCTTTGGATTGCTTCAGTTAAAACCTCTAATTCTTGGAAGGAAAAATTCACCTTGATCCAAGGGCCACCCAATATAGAAAATACAGCATGTGTTCCCAGGAACCCCCCAAAACATAGACTTTTCAGAGGAATGTGGATCTTGTGCTAAGAAAAACCTTGGAGAAAATATTTTGACATACATACCTTATGAATTGATTTTGATTCCTCTGAAATAATACCTCATCTTCTTTCTTTCAAGTAGCTACTGACTATAGATTCCTGGAAGTGCTGTGCCTTCCAAAAGGAAATTGCTTCTGAGAAATCTTTCTTTAGATCTGAGGATCTCTCTTCCAAAAGGAGTCAGAGAACACAAGCTTCCCAGCCTCTTCTCAAGAAGTATTTAGTACTTCCTCAAAAATAAATGAGACCACAGCCATGGAGAAGTCTGAGACACCTTCTCATCCAGCAGTAGAAACCAAACCAGCCACCCTGAGTTTCAACAACTGTTCTTGCTAGGCAGATTATGAAGAGTGAAATGAAACACTCTCTGTCTAAGGATATTTGTGCTAAGGTCCTTTCTCTTCATGTGAGTAAGGAGAACTCAGAGAAGGGAGTAGATGGTAGACCTGTTCTCAGGTAAAGACATTTCCTGTGGGGCTGTTGTCTCAGGTTCAACAGTCCCATTTGGTCTATACCTTGCTCCTTCTACCTGACCTCTACCACAGTTCGGCAACCCCTGAGGGAGCGAAGAATCTCCTTGCTGCCCCCAGATAGACCACTCTAAGAGGTAGTATTTGGCAAAAACAGCCTCAGTAAACACTCAGTTCCCTCCAGGCCTGGCCAATGTAGTGCTGTCACCATACAATGCCTCACAACGGTGCGTGCAGGACATGTGTCGGGTGCGCAGGGGCTGCTTGTGTATGTGCTCTGTTAACCGTAGTGAATGGAGGTAGCTCACCCCTTTTTGGAGGTGTGACCATGAAGGTCAGGCAGAAGTAGGGGAGGATGTGAGATAAGGGGCACAACATTGGAGCTGTGCAGATCCACAGGACATGTTGTAGAGGAGGTGCTGGTAACACCTTCTCCTTACTTCTGACCTCTGCATGGAGCCAGCTCTGATCTCTCTGCATGCCTTTCTCATCTCATCTCTACTCTCTCCAAGGTCAGAAGTTCATCTTCTTCTTCTTTTTAAAGGCAATGAGCTGAATTCAGCTTAATGGGTGATCAGACTGACTGATCAATTCCAAGCCCTAAGAATAAAAAGCTCTTGGTTAATTTCTCTGTAATTTTGGTCTCATTTGCCTTCTAAAGTAATATGCAATATATTTTTGCAGTGACTCAGATGCAAAATCAATGCAGGCTTTGCTTATAAGAGGGAACAGACAATCAACATCATAGGTCCTGTTACAGACATTGTTTTTGCTTTACTATGTCAGCTAACCAAACTTGAAAAACTGCTATACCACTACTCACAGGGAGGTGATACATTACAGTTTAAAATGTTTTTTGCAGTACAGGCTTCTGTTATTCTAATGGCTAAGATTTTTTTTTTATTATTTCTTACTTCTATTTTAATGTCATGGTTCTTACTTGTTATGGAATACACCGATAAAGGTAACTGGTTTTATTTACCTACAATTGCCTTCCCACTAAAATCACAGTATCTACTGCTCTCTTGTTTCCAGTTCAGTTTCTCTGTGCCTGAGAACACCTATTATCTCACTCAGATGAGGTAAAAAGCATCAAAGTGTTTGAATCAAATGATACTTCCTCAGTAGAAAGAAGCAGGTTTGCATCTGATGATTAGCAGACTGGAATCAGCTTTTTCCCCCCTGTAGCAGTATATCTCTTAGCTTTAGCAACTAATAATGCAGAATTCATTCATTCATTCTTGTAGCTGTTCAGGAAAAAAAAAAAAAAAAAAAAAAAAAAAAGTCAGGTTAACAACTCCCTCAAAGGAAAAATCCTGTTGTACATTTTTGGCTGTGAGTGTTTAGAATTTGAATGATGTGGGCAAGTGACCTCCCCTGGTATGTATGCAGCACTCCTTGCCCACCTGACATAGCAGAGTCGGGCGTCACGCATGTTAAGGAGTCTCAAAGGAGCGGGAGCAATTGTTTTTAAATGATTAGTCTGTGTCTGAATCTAAGAGAGATTAATTTTATCAGTGAGCGCAGAGAGCTAGCTCTTGGTATGCAAGAATTTGTGCTTATTTTTCTCTAGTTTTGTCTGAGTAACTACATGCATTGACACAGGTAGTGGTTGAAAGCACTGGGCTAGTGTGAAGAGTGCTCTCATCCTGAGTACTTAATGCAGAAGACATAGTTACTTTATTTACTTTGCACAGATCCTGGGAAGGAAATATGAAGCACTGAGAGTCTCTTTGTTTTTGCTCACTGGATTTAAGCAATTCCTCCCGCACACACGAGAACAATGAATCCCTTCAGTCTAACAGGCTGCGAGTGATATAAGGCCATAGATTCACACTGCAGATCTTCAGAATTTTCTAATTTTCAGAGGAGCAATTGGATGATTATTTATACTGACTGCAGGTTCAGACTTTGAGGCTGCTATTTTCAGAGGCAAGTGATAAATTGAACCCCCTTATGCTAAGAGTCTGAGGTGACATAATGTACACATTAATAAACCAGAACATCTGGGCTGAAGTTGTCCTCATTAATCAGGACAATTCTTGGCCAAAAACGTATTGGTTGGAGCCCCCAAAACACAATTAAACTCACTGATTCCTTGCCATGTATTGCCACTGGTAGAGCCCTCATCTTACACATTTCCAGTCTCAGTAAGGACTTGCTAACAGTCAGCTTGCTGTGTAGGCAAGCATCCACACAGCTGATAGGTCCATTCCCACAGAGCAAGTAGTGGTGCCCTTCTTCGAAGTGGACTCCAGAAAATACACTTTTTAGATGAAAAACATCGTACAGCCCTTCGATCACTCTCCAGCAGCCCCTGAGAAATGCTCTTGTGCTGAACAGTCACTCAGGCATGTCAGCTGGATGCTCATCACCATTCAGAGCTGTAACTTGCCTCATTAACTGTACTATGTAGAAGAAGAAACATCATACTAAGGCCATGATCATTTGAGAGATTTAGAATTTATCTAGAATAGAAATCCACTGGCTGATTTGATTGGAGATTTTTGGTACCAAAAGCACAATTTGAATCAACCAACAAAAGGAAAGATTGAGGAGATGGTGATATTGCACGACACTGCATGTGTTGCTTTAACACATTTTACCTCCTGCCCAACTCATTCCTGCTTGGATGGTTCTTGATACCTACTCCTCAAGAGCTCTTCTCTTACCAGCTGTCATACATTAACTGTGCCGTTTGGTAACTGTTATGTTCTTACACATTTTCTCTGTTGTGGAAGAGAGGCCACTTACATGGCCTCACTTCATGGTGATGAGGAACTTTATTTTCACAATTCCCTCCTTGTCTCATGCTTTTAGGTGCCTTCTCAGCACCTTCATGTAATTCTTAGCTAGCAGAGCCCCATTAAAGGTCATAAGTACCCAGTATAATGCACCAGCCTCCACGTGCAAAATGTTTCAGGGCTGCCTGCCTCTTTTACAATACCTTACAGTAGTTAGCTTTTGATTCTTACCTGTTTAATCCTTACAGAGAAATCTTCTCTGCAAATGCCATTTGGACTGTGATCTAATCTGACTAATGTAAGTATCTTGCTCTTGGGAGACAAATCAGTTTTCTTTGTTTCTCTGTATAGTTCATATAGAAAAGCAGTCACCTCCAAATTCATCATACTTAAGTGGGGTACCTAATCTACTCACCTTGAATATAGGTCATAAAATATTGCAAAAGTTAGTTTGGAGGCTGCATTTTCATTCTGCAGCCAAAAGCTCTACAGGCAAGAAAGTCAGGCAAACTAAAACTAAAAAAAAAAAAACTAAAAAAAAAAAAAAAAAAAAAAAAGTGTCGAGGGTGGGTGTGATGAGGAAAAAGCTGACAGGCCCTTACATTCAGTGGCAGTAATTAGTTTTACCATAGTAAATTCCAGGCATATGGCATAACAACTTTCGCACCCTCTTACATGATTTAAAATGGTTCTCGCAAATGTTCGTCTCACTGTAACTGTGAAAATTCTCCTGTTTTCTTACTGCTCCAATATTTTGCCCTGACAACAGAGACTTCAAAAAATGCCCCCCAAATCCAGCTAAGGCACTAATGTGTGTTTAATGCAAGAGAACAACAATTCAGGTATTTTTGACTGAAAAGAACTCAGCTGAGCTGCCAGAAATGTCAAAAGTTCCTTGCTATTCTGACACTTACGTAATTGTTCTGTGAACACCCACACACCGGAATAGACCTACTCCACCAAAAATTGCAGGGCTGAGTCACTGAGTGTTCCTCTACGTATCTGAAGACCTAACCACCTAAGATACATCATCCATAGCGTAATTCTAATGTGATTTCCCTGATTCAATAAAGTTACAGTTCACTCAGGAAAAAAAAAAGAGAAGATAATATATATCTTTAGGATCTGCCCACCCATCAGGGAGGAAGAAGCCAAGAACGCCAGCGCTGCTGAAAATCTGCCTTAGCTCCATACAAGGGCAAAACTGGGATTAGATGTGGTGGCCTGGATCTTGGATTCTGCTTGCTGAAATGAAGAACAAAAGCAACTACAACTTACTCCATCTTGCCCTCTGTGCTACGTAATACTCTCCTTCCACAGAGCAGAAAGGGGAAAGGGAAACTGCAAGGACAACCCCAGATAGGAGAGTCTCTCTTCTGCAGGAACTGCGGCACTCGCAGCTGCCTCAGGCAGCCCTGCAGAGACCTTTATCTCCAGGAGATCCTTCCTCAAGATCTGGGAGTTTGATCCTCTGCTTGTTCCTCAGAGGAGCAAACTCTTGTCTCCCTAACGAATTGCAGGTACAGGTGAAACTCAGAGGTCTTACTTTCTGCAATGAAAATAGTTTTTCTGAATCCAGTTATTACAACTGGCCATGAAACATCTTATTTGCAGGACAACACTTCTCTCCACACAGCTTTCTTAGCCCTGGGCTGAGACACTGACTGAGCGCAAACTCAAAAGGGAGCACGACTGGATCCTTGCCCTTACTTCCTCTACACTTCTATGTTATGCAGTATCTTCCACATTCAAATTCTGATGTGATCCAGAAATGCTTAACTTCTCTGATCTGATGGGACTGCAACATGAAATGTTGCAGATTGGTGCAAAATGGGACTGAGACCAAAACCAAAATAATAAACCGACATTTGTAACAGTAACCAAAGAAAAACATTGACTGAGAAAGGGAGGGAGGGAGGCTGTGATACATCACTGGAAAGCACAGGGGTGTGTACATTATAGATATCTCTACAACAACCTCTTGCCAACACTTGAAGAGTGATGTATGTGTTTAGCCAGAATAGGTAACTTTGTGAGATAGGTTTAGCTTTTACAGTTAGACTACAAAACTGCTCAGAAAAAGTAATAATTTATTGTAATTCATCTTGCAGTATGCTGGTAGCACCACTGTATCGAATGAATAATGTAAACTGTGACCATAAACGGTACTGCGATCATCATGCCATTATGCTCTGACATACTACGTGGTGACCTGATATTTGGATGGGACAGTTCTAGCACTAAATCCTCATAAAAATATAAGCAGTAAACTTAACAGCAGTAATTCTCTTGTCAACATTGGAACTCACACATACCCAGTCTTCAAGGTATGTTATATACAGCCACGCTCTAAAATACATGATGAAAGGTGCAGAAATAACTACCATAGCCATCTACGGTTATACCGTGAGATGTATGCCTTTTAAAAGGACTGTACACCATAAATAAACACTTTCCTAGTAATGTGACCAACTCAGGCATTTTTGATACTGCTCCATGTTTAGGGCATTACTTTTCCCCCTCTTAGCTCTAATTACTCCCAGTTCTTTCTGTTAGTTTCCCAGTCCCACCAGCCAAATTCTCTCCTTCTTCCAGATTGAAGGAAATTACTAGATTGATATGTAGGGCTTGGAAGGTGTGGTGGTTCCTCTATACAGCTGTAGTTTGGCTGCTGCATTTTTTTTCTTTTTAAGTAGCAAATTAAACCAGAAAACTGGGTGGTTGCATCTAAGGGCACAAGCCCTCTTAACTCTTGGAACTGCCTGTGCTCACACGCTGCCCCCTTGAAGCCTGCAATGCCACTGGTGCTTCAAATTCAGCATGTGATTTGAGCCCTTTTTTAAACTGAGACATAACAAGGCATTTTAGCAGCGAGGTCAGGCCATTAGTTGGGTGCTTCCCCGCAATGAATTTCCACCAAATTGGGTTTGACAGCATATCACGTGGGGAACCCCCAGCCTGACTGACTCTGGTGGGAGGTATTAATAAGGAAGTTCATGCTTCTGCCAGAGCATTCATCCTGCTCGGAGAGCTCCTGCCTGGCCTGGGAGAGGTCCCCATGGGGGTTACATCTGTGAAAAGTAAAACAGAAGAGCTAAATGGGAGTTGCAGGTGCCATGTGTCTGTCCATGGCTCCCCGCCTCTGACATCCTGGAGCCAGCGCGTACACTCGCCTCCATCGGGTCCCCAGGACACATTCCAGTGGCCATATAAAAAAATAGACAGCGGAAATTGAATTATTCATGCCTGGGTTAGACTCCTAATTGCCTCTCTTTGGAACCAGAACATACGATAGCTGCACTGCACTTTCTTCCTGAACGAACGGTCCAGGATGAAGATCCTCCTCTTATGTAATCTTCTGTCCTTGCTCTGCTCTCTGCATAGCTGATTTAACTTTCTTTCCTTCTTTCTTTCTTCTTTTTTTTTTTTTTTTTTTAACTCTTCTCACAGTTTTAAACAAGCCTTCGGTCATCCCAGGGACAGACTTTGTTCCCAGGGTCAGAACAAGTGATGAGAGAGAGATTTGGGATTAAAGGACCTTGCAAATGCAGAGGGAAAAAAAATCTTTAGCATTGGTGAGAGAAGTACTTGGTGTTGTCAGGTTTGCTTCTCTGTAAGGGAAGTAAATGGGATGAAAATGGAATGGTGCTATTGGAGTAATGTACTTTAGCATACTGCTAATGCCTCCTCAGGTAAGCCCACATGTTAGTGCCTCGTAAGCCCTTCCAAGCACATCAAAACAGGGAGCGCTAAAGAGATTACGGTATTTTCTCAGTGGCCTCATCTGGTGTGGTGCCTGTGCCCAGTATAGATGATACAGGCTGCCCCCAAATAGCAGGTGACAGCTGAGGTAAATGCACCAGCATGGTACACTTGGGCGTGACTGAACAACTTGGTATTGGTAAAGCAATAATACAAACGCTTTGCTCTCCCTATACAAAACCCCAAATATTCCCGTACTGTGGGTCAAGACTTTTTGATAGGTGGTGCTATTTTCCACCATTAAGGTAACAGAATCATACCAAACTGAATTCCCACTCATAAACTGTTTTATTCATTTAACCACTGCCATCAGATTTATGGGCATATCAGTATTTTCATTAATCATACAAACTCAGCAGCATTTTTCAGGTTTAGTCTGCCTTTCTCACTTGCTTCTAATATACAGTTCACTCATCTTGACTTGCAAACTTTGACATGTACATGCCATTAATTATAAGACAAGTATGCATAAACATAGACTTTTGTTTTAATCATTTTTATTATTCTGCCCACCTTGCTGTGTTTCTGTTGCCAGCACAATGTACACTGCTGTGAAGTGATACATAGTTCAGTGTTACCAAAACTGCCTCTACTAGTGGCAGCATCTGGTATAGAAAAAATAAAGGAAAGAAAAGGGAGGGGTGGCGGGGAGATTGGGAGTTTCTTCTTCTCCATGTATTAACTCAGATCTTCCTCACTTGAGTAGCTGTAAATGGCATACGTGCTGGTCTGTGCCCCTGGCGAGGACACTGTGCGAGTCAGGCTAAATGTGTGCCTTGCACTGCCCTCTTGTAAGCTTAATTTTATTCCCTAATCGAGAACTCTGCAACCGTTAGTGAGCTGAGAGTCAAATACAACTACTCTTTGCACCCTGAGGAACCACTTGGAGAACTCATGTATAAGCTAAATTCAGAGGCAAACTTAGCTAAAAGAAGTCAAAAGAATGCAAAGTCTCTGGAATACATGCATTTCCATAGTACCTGTTAAGTATTTTTAAGTGTCATTCCTAACTAATTGCTAATTACATTACTTTATTACAAGGCACAATTAAATATATGCTTGAGGTCATCCAGCTACTTGCTGTTTCAAGGAAAGCACTTGAGTCAAAAGGATTTCCTAAACGGTGTCATTCAGTGTTTTATTTCTCCAATTTCAGGAATTATTCTAGATGTGATACATAATTGGACATTGAATAATCATTTAAATGTCATTTCCATAAATTGTTTGTGCTTTACATAAAACAAGCAAAATGCTTTATAGGACCCTTTTATTCTCCCTTTGAGGCACCCTGCAGTAACCAGTTGCATACCACAAGCACTCCCTTTCACAGCCAGTTTGGTCTGAGATGACAAATTTTACAGTAGTTTGGTTCTATTTTCAAATAGATCATTCACACAAACCAGCATAAATGGAGACCAATGCTCACTTCTACTAAAATTAATAGGAATGGTGAGAAGGGCTCAGAGGTAAGACTAGAAGTGAGAATCACAGACTCTAGGCATCTAAAAGATAGGGCTCCTCACTATTAGGCCCCATTTAGAGCCAGCAAAGGGAAAGGAGCAATTCCAGAGTGCAATTTGTCCTCTCTGAGGGCCCCCTGAAAGTGATTAAGAGAAATAACCAGCTTAAACGTGAAATTCTAATTTTTTACATCTACAGTTGAATGACTGTTATCACAGGTATCTGCAGATTCAGCTACTCATTGATAGTCGAGGTCCTCTAAATTAATGTCTAATTGCTACCTGTTAGCAAAGAAACCTATACTTCCATTGCAGACATTTTCAAATCACCTGCATTTCCAGTGCTGAGTTGAGCTGGCCGCTCAACTAAAATCCTGACAACCGGCATGTTTAGTGCTCAGACCGTACTTTGCAGGCCTTACGTAAAACAGCACCAAAACAAAGGTCTCTCTGCCACTTTGATTCAGGCCATCAGTAGGTGGGAAACCAAGACTGAAGTCCCTGCTTTAGTGAATATTTGCTTATGCAAAGTGAGAAAGGTCTGATGGAAGAAATAGCAAAGCTCCTGCTGAATCTTGCTCCAAATCAACTGAAGTGAGCTGCAAACTTGTATCTTTAGAGGGGAAAAGCACACTGTGTAAGAAAAAACAACAACATTCTCAGTCTTGACGTCTAACGCAAGAAGAAACTTCACCAGTACTTAGTGGCGTGAGACTGCCTCAGCACCCCACATTGTGGAATATCCCGCAGGGGCCCAGCCTGCCTGGATCTAAATGCCATCAATACCTGCCTTCTTGGTACCTCTCTCTCCCATTACGCTATGTAGACAGCCCATCTGCCTTATTTAGGGCTAGAGTTGCTGTTACAGGGGAAAATAGGAAGAAATTAAGCAAAGCAATGCCGAACTTCAATTCTCACTGCCCACGTGTGACTCTTCCCCACTGTGCCTGTGGTGGGGATGATCCCGAGCTGTAAGCACTCAAGGAGAGCTATCTGGGCCTCCACACATGAGCAGAAGAATGAGCAGAAGGTTTATGGTCCTAAAGCCAGCAAAGCAGGGCCTTTGATGATGAATATGCTCTGTGCTATTTAATCTCAATGCTCTTAACATTTCAGTTAGATCTAACGATACTAACACTTATTTGCCTTTGCTGTATGTTTTGAGATTTGTAGACAAAAACCTCCTTAATACTATTTTTATTTATTATTACATTATTATTAAGAGTATCTCAATGGGTTTGACAAACTGTTTGCTAATATATAATTTTCACTTAGAATGTTGAATGACTAAGACTTCCACTGCCATAAAACACCACTGAAAATGCCCTGAAGATTATAATCATAACACATTTTCTTCCTAAAATATTTTAGTCAACAGAGAAGCAAATTTACCTTATATGAATATGGAAGTATTTGATGGGAATAATTTTGTGTTTGTTCCATTTTCTTCATATCCAAACTCTGCAATGCATTGGTGTTTCTCTGTGCATCTTTGTTCTTTGATTGGGTTTTAAAAATAATGTAACCTTGAAGAATCAAGTTAACTAATAGTTACATGACTTCTAGGAACAATTTGTATTTATCATTGTGTTGAGCTTGCTTGTCAGAATGTTAGACAGAATTTGTGCCTGTCTCTTTTAGGTCACATTCACTATCGTTTAATACGAGTCCATTTACTTGTTTTCTAAACTGACCTATTTTGTGGTGGAGGAGAGGGAGGGATGGGAAAGAAGGCAATCCCTTAAATGAGAATGGATCATTTGAGGATTCTTCCAGCTGTAGCTTCTGTTGGGATGAAGATTAACAGAAAAAATACAGCTGATTATTAGCATAAATGAGTAATCAGAAATGTTCAGAATACTTACAAGACAAGCATTGTATTATATAGCACTTTATAAGATAACTGCAATTAAAACTACTCGAGAATTTCCATTTCAGTTATTTATGCAATGCAGAACTTCCATTTCCAGAGCTGACCTTCCATTTTCTGGCCTGAAATCTGTGGTTAAGCATGGTTTAGGGCTGAATTATCTAGTTGTGTAAAATTTAAGCAGTTGATCTGATGTACTCGGGAAGAAGGGTAGAGACAGTTTCAAAAAAAAAAAAAGTAGATACAGCTTCAAATTGAAGAGAAAAAAAAGTAGGACTTAAAATTATGATTTGATTATTCATTTTACTAGGACGGTGCTAGCTGTCATACTGACACAGAGCAAAACAAGAGCAGTAGCCCCTCAAAGCTTGCCATAGTGCAGGAGCCCTGACCAGGTGAGACTTCAATATAACAGAAAACAAAACAAAAAGAACGTAAAAAAAAAAAAGTCAGCTTTGATCTGTCACAGCTATGAACATTTAAACACCAGCCCCGAATGCCCAGATATGAACAACAAGGGAAGCAGCTGGCAGGAAAGAGAGGGCAGGACTGCCGGGGGCAAGGTGGACTGAGCAGCAGGACCCCACTATACAGCGCATGGGCTTGTGTCCAGCGAGTCTCACATCAGCCAGGCCAAACCCCTCTGCTTAGGGGCAGGGAAAGGTTTATGCAGTGTGCCCCACTCTGAAGCCTTCAAAAGAGGCAGCAAAACAGGAGCCTGTCAAAACCCTTGCTGAGAACTTGTTGACAGTGTCATCTGGATGTTATTGCTTCTTGAAGCAACAGAGACTGATGTCCCGATTTTAATTAAAATCGTGTATGTTTTCTACAGGACTATCTATGCAAGTATCTGTTCCCAGGGTCAGCACACTGCAGCGACACGATACCTAGGGCACCTCCTTCAGCCTGGGTTAAAAATAATCAGGAGCAGCATAAACGAGATTAGCCTCCTCGGAGCAATTTTACTGCCGGCCAGATGCCGGCAGGGCGAGCAGACGCCAGGCCCGGCTTCTCCCGCTTTAGTTGCGCTCTCTGATTTTTCACTTACCCGGTTTTGAGGCCGCACTGTGGCCGAGCCCCGCCGCCGGCGCCGCGGGGAGCGCAGCGCCCTTCCGCAACGCGGCGGCCCCCGGACGGCGCCGGCAGCGCCTCGGCCGACCCGCGGAGCGGAGGGGAAGGGGAAAGGGAAGGGGAAGGGCAGGAGGGGGCCCACGGGGCTGCCCGCTGCGAGGCCGCCGCGCCGCGTCGCCGGTGACCCGGGGAGGTGCCGCGGGGCTCCCCGCGGGACCCGCTGACGCCGGCCCACGCCTCGGCGCCGGCACTTTCACCGCTAACATTTACCTGGAGGCACCGGCAGCGCCTGCGGCGGGTCGCCTTCCCCGTTAAGGGCGCCCTCAGGCTTTTCGCGATCCCCGCCGGCTATTCCTAACAGGGCGCCGGGTCCTCCACTGCGCTTCCGACCCCGAATAAAACCGGGTCGCGTAGGAAGGGATTAGCTCGGGGTTTACCCTTCAGCCGCGCAAAGATCAGCTGAGGACAAAGGCTACCCGCCTCCCTGAAAATGGGATTCCGGGAATGTCCTCGTGAAAAGGCAGGCTCGGAGCACAAGGGGGTTGGGGTGACGGGGGGGGTGGGATGAAGACACGCGGCCGGGCAAGAGGTCCCCCGCAGGCTCGGGATTTAGGCGAGCCGACATGGAGGGAGAGAAAGGTGCC
Organism: Rhea pennata; assembly: GCF_028389875.1. Taxonomy (NCBI): domain Eukaryota; kingdom Metazoa; phylum Chordata; class Aves; order Rheiformes; family Rheidae; genus Rhea; species Rhea pennata. The sequence goes on along the minus strand of NC_084663.1, from coordinate 47,886,229 downwards.
TTTTGTTCCGCGGCCTACAAGGGGGAGGGGGGGGGGGGGGGGCCGCGGCGGCCCTCACCTGCCCCCGCAGCCCCCGCCCGCCGGCCGCGGCGCGGCTGCCGCTTGTTTGCACTCGGCTTATCCGGAGCGGAAATTCCTTTCCGTTTTTGTGAATGACAAACTCATTAACAATTCATCAACACAACCTGCTCCAGCCGGCCCGTCGCCGCGGCAACAGCCCCTTCCGCGCGCCCCCATTGGCTGCGCCGCAGAATGTACCCATTGAGACGCGCCGCGGTTGTATCCATTGAGGAGCCGCCGGGCGCCGGAGTGCGCGGGGACGCTTCAAAGGGGCGCGGATCGCGGCGGCTGCAGCGCGGAAGGGGCCGGCGCCGCCGGGGCTGCGCAGCGCAGCCGAGCCGGGCCGGGCCGGGCCGGGCCGGCGGCCCGCGCGCTGCCTGAGCCGGGGAGCCCGAGCCGGCGGAACGTTAATTGGATTTCATTCACGCGGGGCCGCGGAAAAGCCCAAGGGCTCGGGCTGGAGAGGCGATTAGGCGGGTTCATTCAGGGATTCATTGACAAAATAGGGGAGAGCGGGTAGGCTAGCTGCACGCACGCACACGCGCACACACACAAACACACACACGCACGCACACGCCGGGGCTGCTTTTCCCTCCCCGTGACTCCACCGCCGCCCGGCGCGGGGGAGGCAGCGCGGGGGGGGGGGGGGGAGGGGAGCTGCGTGATTCATTTTCCTGGGGCGGAGGGAGATAAGTTGTGCGGAGTTGGAGGGGCGCAGCCGCTTGCTGAGCTAGCCGCATGCCTCTGTGAAAGAGAGGGGCGCTTCCAGAACACGCTCCGCTCCCCTCGTCCTTCCTCATGCTAGATACGTTCAGACCCGTCCCTTTCGCGTCGGAAATGGCGATTAGTAAATCCGTGGCGTGGCTGAACGAGCAGCTGGAGATGGGCAACGACAGGCTGCTGCTGATGGACTGTCGGCCGCAGGAGTTGTACGAGTCGTCCCACATCGAGTCGGCCATCAACGTGGCCATCCCCGGCATCATGCTGCGGCGGCTGCAAAAAGGCAACCTGCCGCTGCGCTCCCTGGTCGCCAGCAGCGAGGAGGACCGGGAGCGCTTCGCCCGCCGGTGCGGCACCGACACCGTGGTGCTCTACGACGAGCACAGCCGCGACTGGAACGAGAACACGGGCGGCGAGTCCGTGCTGGGGCTGCTCCTCAAGCGCCTCAAAGACGAGGGCTGCAAGGCGTTTTATCTGGAAGGTGAGAGCCGCTGCCGGGCCGGGGGGGAGCTCGCTGCCTGCTGGGGGTGGCGAGCCCCGGGCCGCGGGGGGTGATGCGGCGCCCCGGGCTCGGCCCGCAGCCTCCTCCGGGCGCTGCGCGCTGGCGCTCGGGGCGGACGCTGGCTGGGCAGGAGGCTTTTCCCCGTGGTCCCCCCGTGTCCCTGTCCTTGCTTGGTGCAAAGAGACCTCGGGGGCTGGAAACGCTGTGGCAGCGTGTGCAGGGCAGAGCTGATGGGGCCCCGGCATGAGCCGAGAACAGGAAGCATTTGCTCCAAGACACCTCTCCAGAGGTCCCCGGCAGGGCGAAGAGGCACTGAGCTTTAATCTTGAACATACAGAGCCTTCCCCCTCCCCTCACCCCCTGCCGCAGCGGCCGGTTTTGCTAAACCTTCTTTTACGTTAGTCCGTCTTGCGTGAGAATGTGACTATTTTTTTTTTCTTTTCCCCGGGGCTCGGGGGAGAGGGGGGGAGAGCGGATGCCCATTAGGAGACGGAGCCGTAGCGGAGAAACAAGTCAATCTGCCGTCAAATATCAGGTTGCATTTTTTTTTCGCTTTGCTTTTCTCCCCAGGTGGTTTCAGCAAGTTCCAGGCCGAGTTCGCCCTGCACTGTGAAACTAACCTAGACAGTTCGTGTAGCAGCAGCTCCCCTCCTCTGCCGGTCCTGGGCTTGGGAGGCCTCCGGATCAGCTCCGATTCCTCCTCAGACATTGAGTCTGACATTGACAGAGACCCCAATAGTGCCACCGACTCCGATGGCAGCCCTCTCTCCAACAACCAGCCTTCCTTCCCAGTGGAGATTTTACCCTACCTCTACTTAGGCTGTGCCAAGGACTCCACTAATCTGGACGTTTTAGAAGAGTTTGGCATTAAATACATCTTGAATGTGACCCCCAACCTGCCTAATCTCTTTGAAAATGCTGGGGAATTTAAGTACAAGCAGATCCCGATCTCTGACCACTGGAGCCAAAACCTGTCTCAGTTCTTTCCTGAGGCCATCTCCTTTATAGGTGAGACCCGGTTGCTTGCTAACAGCTACATGTCAAGCTGAATTCAATTTCTTTTGCGGAATTCAAAGGAGATTTTGGGCGAGAAACAGTAGCAGCTCTTTCTGAGGGTTGCTCAGCTTTCTGATTTTTTTAAGCGGACTTAAATTGAGGGGAGGGTGCTATTCCCAGGTTTAATGACAAAACCTGGTGAATTTTGACCAACGTTTGCAGGTGGCAAACGTATACCTGGTTTAGCTGGCTGTCAGGTCGCTGTGGGAACAGGGCTGCTTATGGCGAAGCTGGGCACTGAGCAATATGCAGGATGGGGAATATTTTTAAGCCTTTTTCTTTCTTTCTTTCTTTCTTTTTTCTTTCTTTCTTTCTTTCTTTTTTTTTCCTTTCTTTCTTTCTTAAAAAAAAAAAAAAAGCCCGAGGTTCATGGTTTGTGTCCTATTTTTCCCCTTCGGATTACTGAAGAGTAGTATAATAATTTCTTTTTTTATCAGGGAAGCTAACTTTAGCTTTTTAAATACAACTTATTCATAACAGTATTCCTGGAAAATGTATAGCGAGAGCTTTAATTAAGTCTCGTGGTAATAATGATATACCTCTCAGGCTTGGTGTCTCGGTTAGCCAGCCCTTAAACGGTACCCGTCAGCTTCGAAAACGGACGGGCTCGGGGGCTCCAGGAGTTCTGGTTAAAAATTTGCACTTTCCTTCACATTAGTGAAGACCGAAGTCGCCCCGCTCGGGTGCGGTGGGGTGGGCATCGCGTTATCTGTTGGGAAGCTGTGCTGTAATCCGGTTGAATGATACCAGTAATAGTGGAGAATGTAGGTAATCTGAGCCCAGCAGGAAGAAATGTGGGCTGGAAGCCACAAAGAAACTAATCTCCAGGCATTGTAATGCATTTCCTATTACAAAGGAACCCATTTTCAACCAATGTTGACATCCTGTTCCTCCTAATGGGCTGTCCCCTGTGACTTCCCTCATTCTTTTAAAATGCCTGAATACCTCCATTGTTAGCAGCACAACAGTTGGAGAATAATTTAATAGACCTTTGCAGTCTGCTGGTCTGTATAAAAGGCATTCAGTGACATATTGCAGGATTTCCATGCTGGGGCAAGGGGACTGTAAGAATTTAAGGCACATTTCCAAGCAAAAGAGTGCCTTTTAAAACTGGCTTTTAAAACAGCGTCATGCAGTGTATCTTGCTCCCTCTGTCTTGTTCTTAATTTTCTCAGCTTTGGGGCTCTGGTACAAATGCTTAGGGGGCTGGAGTCTCCTCTTGTCCTCATTTCAAACCGGTGTGAAGTTAACCCTTGCATTGCCCTGTCAGCTTTTGAGATCAGAATCACCCTTTCTTCTTATTTGATACTTCTCCTGTTCATGTTGTGAGATCAGTTACCAAGCTGCTGTCTTACGTGTCCTTCTCTGCCTCTTTGTCCCTGTTCAGATGAAGCTCGGGGGAAGAACTGCGGGGTCCTGGTGCATTGCTTAGCGGGGATCAGCCGCTCGGTCACGGTGACAGTGGCCTACCTCATGCAGAAGCTCAACCTGTCCATGAACGATGCCTACGATATTGTCAAGATGAAGAAATCCAACATTTCACCCAACTTCAACTTCATGGGCCAGCTGCTGGACTTTGAGCGAACTCTAGGGCTGAGCAGCCCCTGTGACAACCGGGTGCCGAACCAGCAGCTGTACTTCACCACCCCTTCCAACCAGAACGTCTTCCAGGTGGACTCCCTGCAGTCCACGTGAGCTCCCGTGGCCTCCTTCACTCCTCATGGGATCATTCCTCAGTGGTTTCTCTTTGGCAGTGGTAAAGCAAACGCAGCTTTCTCTTTTTCTGGTCTCTGCTGTCAAAAAGCAGCTGCAGATGCAGGCTAGAAAAGGTTACACAGTGCGCGAGCTCGGCTATTGCGAAGGGAGGGAAGGTGGTGAGATCCCTGGGAAGGAAGGTAGTGAGCAGCCAGCAGGGTAGCAGCGCACCCACTGGGTACACAGTTGCTCCCACTCCCGCGGTGGCTGGGATCTGAGGACTTCCAAAGGGGTTCGGGTAAGACTGGACAGACTGAGCACGTGTTCTCTAGTGACTGGAAGTATACGACTTCTTTGCTTTTGGATCTGTGACATACATTTTTGTCTTCAGTGAAGACTTTTTGTTTGTGTGTTTTTTTTTCTTTTTTTTTTCCTGTTTTAATTTAGAGGAGCCAAAGAAAGAGATTTCAGCTTAGTGTATTTGGAGTACTTGTTTGCCAGGAGCTCAGTAGTATTCTACTTGATCAGTGTAAATATTTATTCTTAAATCGATTTGCAATTTTTTTTAATTCACATGTATTCAAGAAGTCAATCCAAGGGACATCTACACTTTTGTTCTCTTCATAAATTCTGCTTTATTTGTTTTTGGTTTTTTTTAATTACAAAGAATATATTTGCAGCATGTTTAATTTTATTGTTCAACTGAAGCACGCTTTCCATGGGGAAGAAATGGCAATGGAGAGAAGTTTTCAAATCATGTTTTGTGAGCAAGTACAGTCTATTCTTTCTTTCATATATTTTTCTTTTCCTTGTGGTGATTTTTTTTCTCACACTTTTGATGTAGTTTCACATGATATATATATTTTTAAATTAAATTAATTTTTGCCTTACCTTTTGTAAATAGATCATCTGGGAGAAGATTTGTCTTTGAATGAGAAAGATTTTTGATCACTTTTTAAAACTTTCAGATGTGCTAAACAGTGCATTACCTCTGTACAAATTCTTCAGGGAGCTTCACCTCAAATGCAATATTTTGTGTCTTTTTTCCCCCTTTTTTGTATAAAACTGGAAGTATGTGCGAGCATTTGTACCTGTGTGTGCGCACAGTGAACCTGCACATGGTTGCCAATAAGGGAGAGTCTAATTCATGGTGTAAAAGTTTTAAGATGGAATTTATTATAAGAATGTAAAACCTTAAATTATTAATAAATAACTATTTTTGGCTATTGACAACCTGGCTGGTTTATTCCCCCCTTTCTCCTCTAGGTAAATGTGGGTAATTGCACATACACATATGTTTATGTTTAAAGGTAATGATTATTTTCAGAAGTTTTAGTATAGCCCTTAAGAAAATAAAGTCTTAATCCCCCCCCCCCGGCCCGTGCACGCACACACCCACCGCCCTTTGGTCCACTGATGCCTAGATGAATGAACAGTGAATATATTGGATTCTTGTCTTGCCTTGGTGAAGGGAGTCGTTTTGAAGGCCTTTTGGTTAATGATAGAACAGCCCAGTGTCCCTTTGCTACTCCATGGACGCACCTGGCCCTGGTGCATTGCTTCTGGGGTGCAGAGCTGCTTTTTTTTCCTGGCTCCATCCACAAGTGTTTGCCATTCTCTTGGAGACACCAGGAGACAGTGTTTTTGTGAGCTCCTGTCCAGCAGGAGCTCATTTCACAGATCCATAAACAGTTTGTAGATGTAAACGATTTTCTGTTGCTGTTCAGGCATGTTGCAGCTTAGCAGGTGAAGGCAAGAAGGAAATCCTCTGTATGCCATTAGCCACCTCATTTCCCCCGCCCCTTTTTTTTGACCATTCAAGTAGTGCTGTCTATGCAGAAGGAAAAAGGGGGGATTATTGTGATTGCAACACTTCCCGTTGTAATTTATTTTCATTAACATCCTTCCTAAAGAGAAGTGGCCCAAGGTAGGGTAGTGCCAAACACTGTGTGCAGTAAAATGAAGACTGACTGATCCTCCTGCTTGGGCTGCCAGCTGGGATTTTGCAGGACTCCTGGCAGTCAAGGAACATTTCATGTAATTTTAGCAACTGCAAGTGTGTGAAATGAAAAGCAAACAAAACAAGGGGAAAAAAAGTGAGTCAGTGTCTCATGCAGTAGTGGCCTAGATTGAGTGCATAAACTGTGAAAGTAGAAGTGGGTTGCAGTTAAACTTGGCTTGTGCTAATCCAGTTTTGAACGGTTTCCGCTCTTGGCATTCCCTGTGCTGCTCTGTTCAAAGTGGAGATTTGCAAGCAGCTCTAGCAATTTCCTGTCCAGCTGCAGCTCAAGTGATTTTTTTTTTTTAATATGGTCTGTGGATAATTTTAGCCAGTTTCCTCTTTGTGGATTATTAATCTCCTTTCCTTGTAGAAGCTATATAGCTGTGTCCCTACTGTTCTGCTGAAGTCAACAGATGGCCTCCCCGCCACTTCCTCTCGCTTCCCTGTGGGTTTGTTGTCAGGCCACTTCTGAAATTAATAGTGTTTTCTGGCTGACTGCCACAGGCCATTACCGCAAAGGGGAAGTAACACATCTGAATAGCAGGAAGCCGGGCAGGGTCACAGTGTGAACTGAACCTGTTGAGCACAATTGGGCCTCTCCCATTCAGCAAGTGTACGGCTCCTCTCCCCCCCCCCTCCCCCCCCCGCCGTTTTAATACATGTTGCATATATAAACAGCACGCTCAGAACGCCTCAGCTGTTTACACTAGGCAAATATTTCCGGTGCAATGAATTGCAAATGTTAATGGTGACTAGGTACCAGTAAGGCGAGGAGGTAAATAGCAGCGTGCAAGTGTAGCCTAGGGGAGGGCCTTTGCTTTTTTCTTTTTTTTTTTTTTTTTTTTGCAATGAAAACTGCTTTGAAAAGTCAGTACTTGCAAGGGCTTCCTGCTTCCTTCCTGCTTTGCTAAATGACTAACACGAAATGGGTAGTTCTGCAATTCATCATTTTTCAGGACAAGCAAGTAAAGAAGGCCAGTTTTGCTCTCACTGAGCATCACTCACGAAGGCAGAGTCAGGCAAAAAACTTGTTCCAATCATTATTTTTCCTCCAGTGCTCTTCAAACCAAGGTTGTTAGTCAGAAACCTTTGCTGAACTTGAACCAGGACAAACAGCTGCAGTCACTGGCAAACCCAAACCAGAGCTGGAACTGAACCAAAAACTGGTTCAACCTCTGCTTTTGCTGAGGATGTTTGCATATGTCGATATGCTCACTCTTAATCACAGATGGCTTGGAGAGAAAAGAGCTGGGGGTCTCCCAACAGCAATACTCCTTTCCACCACATGCACTCCTATGCAGCTCTGTCCTGGCATGCTGCAGGGACAGGTTTATGCCACACAAGCACTTGCCAGCTTTTCTGAGTCCTAGATCTGCTGCTCCTGCAGTCCCCCTCAACACTTATTTCAAAATAATCTGCTTGCTCTCCCTCCCACCTTGCTTCAGTCCTTGCTGGGATGGGGCAGAGGTCTCAGGCTTCTGAGTGGGTTGGCAGCTTTTGCAGTTCCTCAGCTAAAGGAAAAGTAATTTGAGCTCAGGTAAAGTAATTTGCAAAGGGAAGAATAAATCCTCTGTGTCTGTAGGGACAGTCCCTATATATATATAAGGGAAACAGGAGGGGGAGGGGAAGATCTCCTGCTGCAGGTAAAAAAAAAATCACAATCTACTTCATATTGTAACATGGAAGTGTAAGATAGTGAATTACTTCAGAAGCTACTGAGCTCTTAGGAAGGAGAACAGTACCACCCAAGAATGAATCCTGCAGGGTCTGAGCACTCTCACATGACCCAGCAGTGTCGGTAACACACAGGGTGAAATTGTGCCCCATGGCACCGATGTCTCCTTTGCTCTACCAGGGCTACAGTTTCCCGCAGTGCCTGGATGCGCATTAGCACTTTGCTTTCCATTTTCTGCGCGATGGCATAGTGTAGCTCATTGCGCCACTTCCTCTTGCGTTTCCTCTCCACATCCTTTCAAACCACTATACTGTCACCTTCAAAATGCCTTCCACCCCTTTCTCTTTTCATGTCCATCATTTTCTCTTTCCTCTTCTTGTCCCCTTTTAATGTTTTTTCCCTCATCTTCTATTCTTCCAAAGACCTTTTTCTAAACCCCGTAATTCTTTCTTATTTCTCTTCCATTTTCTCACCCTTTTCTGTTTTCCCTATTGCTCTCTTCCTGTTTTGCTCGTGTTGCCAGAACCAGCTCCTCTTTCCACCAGCTTTAAGCCGCTTGGATTTCACAGTAAAAGAATAGAATGAGTGTCATAGACTAGAGCAGTTTTACTGAGCTGTAGGAAGGGTATATATGAGGGGATGAAGGAAGAAAATTTCACTGCTGTCTTCTTACCAGTTCCTAGGAGACAAACCTTTTCCTTTTCTTCCCTGACTCTCTGAAGGTTTGACTCTGTGGCTTGCTGAAGGGTCACGTATGAGAAAGACTGGCAGAGCAGCAAGGCACCACTACAGCTTTGTAGGCCTGTTTTCCTCCACACCTCTCAAAGTCACTGAAAGCTTTGCTCAAGTGAAAATGTAGAACAAATTCCTAAGCCCGGTTCAGTCCCCCTCAGCCTGGCCTTGGACATGTAGCATAGATGCAGGGTGTGTGCGCATGTTCAGCATCATTCTGGTCCCCCAGAAACAGAAGTTTGAGGCCAAAGTCCTCCATCACATATGGGCACATACGGGTAACTTCTATGACATCTGTGAAATGCTGCACATGGCAAGAGGGCTGAGTCTGCAGCAGACATTTCATCGCCAAAGGGAAATACAGGCTACTCACTGGTGTTTTCCATTGACATGTGGTGACACTGGGGTATCCAGACTCTGCCTTTCCTCTTCCAACAGCCGGAAACGAATGGTGCTATATCATGTTTCTCCTTTCTTCATAGCTAAATTGGAAAGATAACCATGTGCTGTAGCTTAATAGACTGCACAGACAGAAAGCTAGTATTGGAGTTGCTGCTGTCTTTTGAGAGAAGTGCTTGTCTCTGTAAGGAAAGGAAAAAACTCCATTAGATGCTCTCTGTTATTTTGTTATCATAGGAATCTGAAAGTGCTGAGGGAATTTTGGAGTGCTCACAGCCATAGCTTTTCCTCATAAGGCAAAGATGAAGGACGTTGACTTACCACAAACACAAGGAGATGATTATCAGATGGAAAGTGGGTATAGAGTCTGTTTAGGAAATATTTCTTATTGACAGAAGACGCATTCAGGACTATATTTGAGAGATGCTATGGAAAATGCACCCTGTTTGACTTCACAGCTGCAATCCGCAGGACGCAGGAAGCGCACAGAAAAGCTGGCGCTGTCCTGTCCTTCGGCTGTTCCAGTACTGTAGATACCAATGACATGAAATGATACGATGTGGGAGGTCTGTTTACTTTAACGTGGAGACCATGGTGAAGCACTTGCTCATTTTGCCAGAGGCACAAGTGTTTTGGAAAGTCCTGCTGCTGAGGTCTTCTACTTTTCCAAATGGACAATGTTCTCACATAACCACAAGACACTTTTTAATGCCTTTCTCTATTTTTCTGTTAAAGTCATGTTCTGGGGCATTATGGAAGTCCCTTCCTTCCTTCCTTCGTTCCTTCCTTCGTTCCTTTTTCTTTCTTTCTCTTTCTTTCTTTCTTTTTCTTTTTTTCTTTCTTTCTTTCTTTCTGTAAAGAAATGTAGCTCAGCACATCTCACCCAGGCAGAAATTCACTCTGTACTGAAGCCTACCACCGAGTTCTTATTCCTTTTAAGCATTAGATAGGCCTTGAGTAATGCCTGGACTCTGTGGAGGGTGTTTTTGTTATAAATGCAGACAAAATGTGTCCGCTCTCTGGCAATATAAAACAAGAACAACCAATTATACACACACCTTTACAGTCCCTCACCCCGCTTTTTTGTTTTAAGTGACATTTTGCAGGCCACTGTGTGTGAACAAAAGCTTTTTTATGTTCATAAATTACTGACAGAGCAGACAGCAATGCCTGTTATTAAGGTGGACCAATGCTTCCTCTTATAAGAGGACTTTCTTTTCAGATGTTTACAACTTTGCCAGACTTTGTTTGGACTTGAATATAAATGCCTCGGGCTGATCTATAAAGATAAAAATAAATGAATATCCCTCTGAAAATGTCATCCTGAAAGACTTGCCCCCCCCTTTTTTTCCTAATGAAAATGCCTTGTTTTCTGTCTGTGTAACAAAATCTGTTACTGTTTCCTTGAGCAGCTTCGCAGCTCTGTGCCTGGAGGAAGGGACGTGAAATCTGGCAGGGTGTGTCAGGAATGCGCCTGTCCCTGCTTCCCCGAGAAGCTCAGTTTGCCCAGGCTTTCAGCATTTGGCAAATGGCAATTTGCACGTGCCAAGCAATTATGTTTTTAAGTCAGCACCCCTAAGATCTGACTGGTGTGCTTCTGGTGTTGAGCAGGGCCGTGGAAATGGCAGCGCCATAGAGTGAAGGCAAGTGCATTCCCCAGTCAGGACGGCAAGGCCGAAAGGACTTCCCAGTTGTGGCCACCGCTGTGGGGTGGCACCTGGGGAAGGAGGGTGATGAGGGAGATGATGTGATGGTGATACATGGGGAGGTATCCCACAATAATGTCATGATTTAAACCCTACAGGATGCCAGATATTACAGGTGTTATTAGATGTCAAGACTGTTATGTTTTTGCAATATTTGCAATACGTATTTTCATTGTGATTTGTGCATCCAAGGGGTGTGTCTGTGAGCTGGAGGAATACGTAATGAGTCCCATACCCTAAAGGGATATGAAAAAGGAGGATGAGCCTCTAGTTCCACAGCACCACCTCAGGATCCTCCAAACTCCTCACCACATAGGGCCCTGGGAGCCGGGAGGCATTAATAGAGATGGAGGACGAAAGACCCACATGGGAAATGTGGAGATCCCATCAGTGATGAGGATGGAGAACCTACGTGGGAGGAAACAGGCTCAGCAGACGTGAGAGGACCCCATGGTTCGGGTAGCCTTAGCACTGCTTCATTTGAGAGCTGGGCAGAGACTGGGGCAAGGAGCAAGAGAAGCAGCAGAGAGCAAAGGATGGACCATGAGGGGCCTGGAGGTGATGTTTGGGTGAGATAAGGAAGCACTGCACAAGAATGTCCAGGAGAGGTCTTGGCGTGTGGTCCAATAGTACAGCAAAGCAGCCTTAACCACCAGCTACTACAATAAGCCAGAGTCTTGCTCTCTGCCGCTTCCCTGCACATACAGTCCCTGTCACCAGAACTAGTGTTCATTCAGCTCTGGCATGATCTGGTTTGGGGAACTAAACTAGAAGAAAACTGATCACTTTTCTTTGACAGGATTATTTTGCTGCTAGTTAGCTACTTCTGCTAGCCCTGCATAGTTAAGAAGGATGCTTGTCCCGGAAGGAAGAAGGGAGTGAGACGGCAGCAACTAATGAATGTATCATGTAGCTTTCATGCCAGGTTACATCCAAGACAGCTTTGATGAGAAGCAAGGCCTATTGACCCAAAATGGAGAAGTCTAATTATAAAGCGATCTTGTTTCTGTACCTGAGCAGTGTTGGTCACAGCTAGCTCAAGTGTCTCTGCACTGTGCAGTGTAAACACCCTCTACATTCTTGTTTTCCCAAGGCAAAATACGTAGGAGATAAGTCATCTGTGAATAGTTTTGGGGTTAGACAGCAGAGAATATGCACATGTTAAGTGACAGAAAGCTGGGTACCTGGGCGAGGTAGCTGCTGCAAAGGCAAGAGCTGAGGAAATGTGGCTGCTTCTGGGGTTCATTCACAGTTAAACTTTGCACTTAGGTGTCTCAGGTGGCAGCTAGATGTGCAAGCTCTTCAAAGCGCTTCACATCACAGCCTTAATAACATTCCTGTAATAGAGTTTTTGCTCCATGCCAGCAATACATACTTCAGCCTCTGTGCTGAAGACTAAATGAATGGCATTCCTATGGCTTTACACAAGAGTAGCTGAAATCACACTCGAGCCCTCAGTTTGTTATTAGAGTATTAAGGTCTTAAAAGACTCTGTCAATTACAGTGGGATAAAATTATCAGGATTCTTAATTTTTTTATGCTTCAAAGGGTATGTAAGCTTCCTATGATGGGATTTAGTCATCTGATATGTTTGTACAGTGCCTAGGCTAATGAGAACTGGTTAGAGTCATGGGGCATTATTGTGATGTGAATGATAAATGTGACTAACGTCTAACTAAGGCTGAAAGGAAATTTTGCTGTTACTATGAGTCCTGCACATCCAGGTACAACATGTGGCTTGACTTAAATAACATGCATGTTGCTATATTCCAGAACAGCAGTTCTTATCCTCAGCATTGGATTGTTGAATCATACAACTGAGTTGAATGAGGTTATTCCTGTCAGTAAAGTTATTCACATGCTTACCTATCAGCAAAATCTGACACTAGAGTATTCTTTTTGGCTGTGAAAACACATTACAAAGCACAGGGTGTATAATAATACTATTGGCTAATGATTGAAGAAGATCGAAATTCTTGGGCAGGGCAATTTCCCACATTACTGAATTTTCTGAATTAACAAATGATTTAAATGGCCTTGTGTTTTGGCCACTCAGCATAAAGGAGGAAGAAGCTGAATGCCTGGGTAGCTGAGATCCTGGGGATCTGGTCCTGCAAAGAGTCAAATAGGGAAGTAGGGCAGCTCAGTCCCGAATTATTAGCCACTTTGGTAAACTCTTGCCTACCCCTTTGCTTTCCAGAGTATCACTGATGGGGCTCGCAGTCTATGTCAGTGCTAAATGGAGAGCCTTTAACAAAATTGAAGTGATTCAGTGATGAATCAGGTCCAGGAACCATGAGTTTGAATGCCATTACTTAGGGGAAAAGGAAAAAGAGACTTTCTAATGTAGTCTTGCAAATGTGAGTTATCGTTTTTTAAGAAATGTAGAAAGGAACCTGTATTGTTCCCAACTGAATGTCAAATGATTCTGTTCCTTGTGCTTGCTGCCTACAGTTCTGATGAAGACTGATTCATCCTCTGTCGAAGTTCCTCACTGTTTCTGTGTTTCAGGTGTCTGCCTAGAAGTCACAATTGTTGTCAAGCAGGTCTTTGATCTATTGGTAATCACAGACCTGACTAAAGACAGTGGGTTTTCTTCTTTCCTACTCAGTACAGGAACATTTAATAAATGCTCTTTTATATAGAGATGGTAGGAAGTAGATAAGAGTTATGGCCCAAGGCAAGGAGTGCGTAACAAAGCTTGAGCAGTACTAAACTGCTCAGTCTGTGCATGCAAGAACATGATGGACAAGTTGTTGTTTGTACAGAAAAGAAAAAAAGTCACCAGACTTTAAAAGACGCAGTCATGGTCATTACATTGAGACAGTGCAGAGAGTAAGGTGCAGTCTGATGCTAGTCTAGGCCATCAAATAACCAGATGCCTCTGAAAAGTCAACCCATTCTCTTCCTCCTTTCTCTCAATTTTCAGCTCTGTCCTCCTGCCTCTTCTTTTGCTGTCAAAAACATGTGTTTGTCTGCAAAACCTTGCAAAAAATATCAACATTTTTCTGATACATAGCCCTGATGTAGCCACCATGAGGTCAGAAAAGCATCTGGCTCAGTGCCATGCTGGAAATAGGAGCATGCAATTGATGGCAAAAGGAGGGGAGACAGAACCAAACCTTTGGCATTAGCTTGCTCTGAGATTGGCTTAGCTATAAAATCAAACCATGGCCTCGTTGTTCTGGGCATTAATTGGAGAGACAGGCTGGGGGGCTCCTGAATGAGTAAACTGTCTGCTGATACCTGTTTTTATTGGGTTCATAGTAATAAATCTCCAAGAAATAAAATGAGATGGAACACACTGGATTTTTGTTCTTTTTTTGTAGTGGAAACAAGCCCGTAAGACCCCCAGACTGGCTTATTAGCTGACCAACAGGGATGGCATCTATTGTAAAACTACTAGTTCCTTCAGAGGAAGGCCAGATGTTTTCCTGCAGCATCATTTTCTGTCTACTTTTTCTTCTCATTCTGAACAAATCTTTATGTTACAGCTCCAATGTGCTTATAAATTAAATTCTACAAACAAAAGCTGCCCTAAGTGAAGAAATTTTGTGCGATATTTTTATGGTCAGTTTTCACTGGCAGCAACAAAATGCCATACTGGAGAGCTAAACAGATGTGGGTATGGATACCAGCATTTTAGTTAAGAGGCAGGTTGCTGTTCCGGTCTGAGCAGTAAATGACTGAAGATCAATTTGTTATATTAACACCAGCATAGCTTTGCTTTGCTGGTGGAGTTGCACTGGTTAGTTTAACCTGTGAGGAATTTACATGAGGCAGAAGTCAACAAGATTTGGTGGTGCTGCTGCTGTAGCAGAGAGCAGTTGCTTCTAATCCTTGACAAAACATATCACAACGCCTGCTGTATCATGTATCCTGCTCCTGTGCTGGGTTTCAGAAAAAAGGCACCCGTTTGCTTCAGTGGAATTCAGCATTGTTGTTGTGCTATTTATCTAGGGTAATTCACAAGGCCATAAATAGCATAAAAACATACTTGTCATTTTCTGTCTCCATGTCAAAAGAATGCTTCAAAAGGAAAAAAAAATGCCTTGTGTCTATGATTAGTCATCACCAATTATTTTACTCTGGTATAACTAGAAGTAAACATATTCAAAACCTCTCCATCATAAAAGAAAGTTATGAGTGATGAAGCCTGTTTCATTTAGGTCATGTATGGAGAACATTTGTATTTTTCAACATGAAAGCACGGTGATCATGAAGAGATACTAACCTCGGGTTCCTAAAACTGCAGGGAAATGTAAGCAAAATGACAGGGAACTAAAAAAGTCTTTCTATCACCTTTTTTTCCTGGAAAGACTGGAACATCTTGTTCTGCCCACAGCCTGGATATACCCTTGTACGCCACCTCCTTCAGGGGAAGATGTGGGTTTGGAGTCGTCTTCTCCTGGTGATACTCAAGTGTCACACCATGTTCAGAGCTGTCCTTGCTATCACTGCACTTGTACAAAATGCTCTTTCTGCCATGATGATGTCTATGTGAGCTACTCTGGGAAGCTCCAGCGCTAGCCTGGATAGCTGGTAGCTAAGCCTGGAAGCAGAAAGCAGTATTGCGCTCAGCTTAAGGGAACTGGCTTAAGGCAAATGCAGCACCATTCAATGCATCATTACTGCAAGGACTGAACTGGTAGGTAATTCCATCTCTGTGTTGATTGCCATCAGTTACTGAGGATTTCCAAAGATATGCCAAAGCAAGAGCCTATGTAAGGTGAAGCATTTCAATTCCTTTCTTGAAAGTGAAGGAGATGGCTAGGGTGCCACAGCAACATGCTCAGCAGGACCTGGCACCTGAAATAGCTGGCCTGAATATTTAGGCTCTTCAGCTCCTATTTAGGGACTAAAACTCCACTGGCAGCGAGAGGCAATGGCCTGCTCGTAGTGACGGCAGAGAGAAAGGTCCCACTGATCCTGTCTGAGCTGCCAGCTTTGATACCAGTGAGGTGGCGGTGAAACACTTGTTATCCTTGATGGCATGGAGTGGAAATAATTTTGGAAAGACTCCACACCGTGTAGTGAGCACTGCCTCATTTGTGGTGAATTTTGAGACTAAATTTGTGTTTGTATTTTGAATGTTTAAAAATCATCAATGATAAGACTAATTCGTTAAAAGATTCCTGAGTCTGTGTTGTGTTTAAGCAGTAGATGCACAAAAATTAGACTTTTGTTAAATACAGGATACAACTACTGGTCAGCTATCTTGTACAGACACTGCTCTGACCTGGAATATGCTTCCACCACTACGTACATAAGTTTGGACTTGTTTATCCTTCCAGCCATACTGCAAGTCCCATTTATCTCCAGGACTCTGAAGTCAAAAGAAGGAACCTCTCTGTTTCTAACGAATTTTGCATTGAGTCTTTTGGGAGAGAGAGACTGAAGAAATAGATTATTTAATTTAGTAGATCAAATCACTTTAGGAAACAGGATGCCCCCCATATAAAAGGTGGCACCAAAAATAAGATCTTTTACTTTTGTCTTATTGAATAAAGAGACTTAAAATAAATTCCCAAATCAAAGTTAGCCAATAGATTCCTTATTACTAACTGTGCTTTCACCCTTTTAAAGAAACATTCTAGCCTTCCTTTCATATCTTGTGCTCAGCTAGTTTCCAGAGTAAAAGCAGTCAATTCTGCGTTATCTCAGTAGGACAGTTTTAATTTTAACACTATCTACCCTGATCTTTCTTTGTCCAGTTAACATTTCCTTGACCCAGAGTTCAACTCCTTTTACAAAGTAACCTCAGGCTTTGATGGCAGTAATTCTACCTTCACCCCAACTGATTCTGAATGCATAACCTCAAGGCCCAAAAGAGAAGATTAGCAGACTTTACCCTAATTACTTGTTATTGTGTAATTGTTAAAAAAGATCTTGGCTCCAGAAAATGAGGCTGCAGCCAGACAGAAGTTAGCCTGGGGTTCAAAAGTCTAGCAATCTTTGGCTCCACAGGCCTATAAAAGCAAAGTGTTGACTGAATGCAAACAGCCTGCCTTCTGAGGGGCCTGTCGGCGGGAATGACAGCAGGCCATCCGTCATGAGGAGCAGCAGGGGTCGGAGAAGTTCCTCTAATGACTCCTCACTGGCCTATTAATGGATAGCTCCATTTGATTTCTCCTTCAGTGAGAATGTCAGACTTTGTGATGTCTGTAACATGCAGACCTTTTCTTGTGCTCTCTTTTCTGGGAATTTCAGAAAGGATGAGCCAGGTTGGATGCACAGCTGGAAAAGGGTCCACGAGGTGATTGCAATGTCATAATCTACCACTTTTATAGACGCTTGGTTTTCGTTATTGTACTGATCACCTATCAGCAATTAACGATGGTTGTTGCATCAGGGAAGGATCAAGGGCTCCTCTGGTGAAGTGAGAAGTAGTCAGTCAACTCCTCACCTTCAAGCATTAAATGTTGTGAGAGGTCAAAAGGTTTTGTAAGGAATGCAAAGTTTGGAATATTTTTAATTAAGCTACATCCTTTGAAATTCTTTCAAGTCAATCTTCAAGTAAAACAGGTCTTAAATCAACACACTTTAAAAACACACACACCTTTGGTAAGTGCCTTTATGCAAGCTCTACGGCATATCACAGAAAGCAATTAATTAATTTTATGTGAGTCATTAAAAAGCTCCACTTATTTTTGTGTTCTTTCACCATACAATATATTAATACTTTTTTACTGAATGGCTGAATTCCTTGTGCTATGTGAAGTTTATGTGTCTGTGTTTCAATGTGTTTACTATCTGAATGTACCAATGTCTGAAATATAAAGCTTACGAGGAGGCTTTGGAAAATCAGTGTTTTGTTAACCTAAAACATGTCTATGTCTTTGTTTGTTTTTTATAATCTATTTTTATGAAATGCCTGTCTCTTAGAGAGCTACTGATTGGGGGATATTTTCATCATCCTATAAATAGAAGCTGTAGTTGACATACAAATAACTGTACTCGTCACTGGAGTTTAAGGTTCTTTCGGAAAGTTTTACTTGTACGAAAAGATGTAGTGGCTGGATAAATTCCACAATAAATTACATAAAATAATAAAATCAAACCCAACCCAAACATTTAAAATGTACTAAATCCTCATTAGAAGGTAGCAACTGATTTGGTTTCGGTCATGGCTGTCAGTTTTGGATCTGTACATTTTCTGTGTTATTTTTGTGACTACCACACATAGGACTCAAAAGACTCTGTTAACAAAGACCTTTGATCCGTGGATTAACTCTTCTAACACTCTTCTTAAGCAACTAGGAAAATAAAATTATTACCTCATTATCTATTTTGGCCTCTATCTATAACTGGCCTCTGAAAGGAAGGACTGGAGGAGCCACGTGATTCTCCTGAGTGAAAGTTGATTGCGAGGAATCACACCTATCAGTGTGAATAGTTCAAATTCCAGCCCTAAGCCTAAAGTGAGCCCAGCAAAGTTGTTCTTTTGGGAGCCCTGACGTCTGCTCTGGTCTCTCTGTGGCTACATGTACGCCACAGAGGCAGCTGTCCCGAAGAGAAATCTCTGACCCCGGGCCAAATAATGCAAGATGTCTCCTGTCCACATTGCTGAGGAGAAGCTCTCTTTAGAGCAACGTGGCCCTGTTCTGGGTAGGGCTCGGTCCAAGTCTCCTCTGGTCCTGTATGGCCCTGAGAGATAATCACTACATGTTTGCAGTTTACTAATTCAAAGTATGTATTGCCTACTCGTGTGCCATGACAGCATGTAGGGGATTTGAGGACACAAGGCCTATTGGAATAACATCAGACAACTGTCACGGGCTGAGGGAGTTAAACTTGCTGCAGTCCAAGACCATTTTGTCTGTCTGGAGCAGAGCCTGGAGCAAACTATTCTGTCAACTGTGTCCAGCCTTCCTCTCCAAGGAAACTAGTCATTTCACTTCAGAAGGGAGCCTGAGAGTGAACTAGCATGTATGCAGCATGAATGATGAGGAGATCAGATGCTGGCAGCAAGCAGGAAGCTGAATTATTTGTCAACATAGACTTCTCTTGATCTTTCGCAGAGGTCTTTCATCCATAGTAAGGTATAGTTTGTGTCTGAAAATATTCCACATTCAATACTTGATGTAGCTAACGTTTCTTCAGTTTAAATTAGGATATTCAGTTTTCAGCAGTGGAGTTATTCAACAAGGGCCTTTATTCCGAGCTTAGCTGATGCAAGTCCTTTTTCAGCCTGAGTATAGCTGCACAGGCACAACTACATCCACTGTCAAACCTGGCCTAATCTGGAATGAAGATGGTATCTAAAGAAACTATAACATTGTAGTATTCTGAAAGCCCTCTATCTTTGACATTATACTTTGAGTGGGTTCCGTTCCAAATACACAGCATACCCTGTTTTGTGATAATCAGAGTAAGGAAGCCTAACTTCTATGGATTTTCATCTGACCTTCTCCTGAATAATCACAGTTTCTGTCAAAAGTCCATAGGACTTCCCCACTCCTACATTTCTCCATTCCCCTTGTCTGCTACACATCCTCAAGTTAGTCTTAATTTATCGCTATTTCCTCTAATTCCTAAAGCTATCATCCTCTCATTTCACTCCATGTCTCTCAACTGTCGGCTGGGGTAGCACGGTGTTGTAGACGCTGTGGTCTGTATGTGTGTTGATCAGACAGCTGATAGCTAGCTGATAGCTGATAGCTGCATGGTAATTGTCCAGCCAGAAATTCTTGGTGAGCTTATATTGAAGCTTTTCTCCGAATAGGTGAATTTGCCCTAATCTCTTTCCCCTACCAATCCATTGATTTTCACAGAGCTTGTAGGAAGTTTTTTCTTCTCCCTTTCTGTCAGACTTGTTTGTCAACAGCTGTCAAATTTAAAAGCCACTGGGGTACGAGGCAAATGATAGACAAACTGAAATACAAGTGGAAAGAGAGCAGGAATAGAAAAGCTCAATTTCCTCAGGAAGTAAGGCTAAAAAGAAGGCGACAGTGAGATCACCTTGGAACTCTGCTGGCAGCCGACGCAGAGAATGCAGCTGCCAAACATGGCCAAGCTGTGCTTCAAAGCTGGTTTCTGCCAATTTTTCTCAAAACTCAGTGTGATCAGGGTGAATAGGAAGTTCTTCTAAATGTGATTTCTATATGCCTTTTTGTCAGGCTGGCTGATTCATAAGGAATGTCACTGCAGTCTGGGAAACACTGATATCATGATATCACCAATACCAACAGAGACAAAATACTTCAGCTAAGAGGTTCCTTGGGTATATAATAATGTTAAATAAATATGTTAAACATTATTTACCATTCCAGTTTGACTTACACCTTCAATACTTAACTTAAGATGATTTAATGTATGACAGTATGTACAAAGAAACACCAGTTAGATATAAATGGTGAAGATCTTTTCTCAATTACATACAGCACAAGGTCTTTGAAGTCAATATGGTTCAAAAATCTGACACAGTACATATACAAAATAGTAGCCTCCAGAAAAATCTTTCGTTTGCACTTTTGATGAGTATTTTTGTGTGGGCAAAGCCGCAATTACATATTTAGTTTTGCTTTTGGACTTTACAACTTGAGCATGTGACTGGACCAAGAGTGATGTCCAGAACGGGATTTTGATTTTAAAGCAGGAGCTAAGTGTTTCTGCGGAGCCTAAATCCGAAATTATG
The DNA here is from genome assembly GCF_028389875.1 of Rhea pennata. Classification (NCBI taxonomy): domain Eukaryota; kingdom Metazoa; phylum Chordata; class Aves; order Rheiformes; family Rheidae; genus Rhea; species Rhea pennata. The sequence goes on along the minus strand of NC_084663.1, from coordinate 47,866,045 downwards.
GCAGAAAAATCCTGTTGGTAGAAAACTCTGTTAACCTCAGTATGTACTTATCTCTTTGACCCTAAACTTTCCTTGTGTCTATAGTTATACCTCTGTGCTTGTTCACAGAGATCTCCTCTGAGCAGTTTGGACCTAAGACCAGGAGTAGCTGTTCCATCATTTAAGTCTCTGGGAAAGATCTGTCCTAACGAACATGCTCAGAGGATCCATAATGGATGCTTGTAGCAAAAAGCCTCTCAAAACAGCAGTACTGGCCACTTTCTTTTAAAAGGAGAGGAACTTAGGAGTCCATTATTTGTATAACAGTTTGTATTTCTTCTCTAGAAGACCTGAGACCTGGGTACTAAGCCTTCCTCAGCCTGGGAGGTTTCAAACTCATCTCGCAGGAAGACTCACTTTTTTGTCAGTTATGCAGCAAGGGGCTGGGACAACAACGTCTTGTAGCAGTAGCCTTGCAGAGCTCTCCTAGAAGGAACAGGCTGGCTACTAGGACTGTGGAGTCATTCCTGCTCTTTCTCACCATCCTTTAGCTATTTGCTGCACAGTGGCCTGGCTTTAGCAGAGGGAGAGATGAGTCTCTTCAGTCCCAGACTAATGAACAGCCTGTGTATTCATGTAATCCCCCCCCTACAGTGGGAGGTATGGCTCTAATCTTCTATAGGCAATCCCCCCTCCCCGCAAACAACAACAACAAAAACAAAACATCCTCCAACCACCAGGCCATAATCTAAAAAGTAGGTTCCCTCTCTAGCAATACCATATAAGGAAAAAGTGTAGATTCATCCTATCTGGAGGAGAATATCTGAGGTGGACCTCAAGGATCTTGAGAGGCCTTTCCCTGAGACAATTTAGCTTCTCCCAAAAATGGGGTTTCAAATACAACCCTAACCTTGGTGTTCCTTATTGACCAACTCTATGTGACTGTCTCCTAAATAGTCTGTTTAGACTACATGTTTGAGGTGTGTAATGCTAGTTACGCATTGTACTGAATGTTCAGGAGTCTAACAAAATGTCATGTCCTTAAAAGCAAAGCACTGTGAGTGTAGCTTCATCCCATATTTCTAATAGCTTTAATGTAGTTGCTTAGGCCTGAACAGATGACATAAGCTGAAATTTGAGAAGCCACAGAGAGTATATCAGCAGAAAATCTTCTTGATGACTTCTACAGGGCAGGCAGGCAAAACAGAAAACTCAAAAACATCGTTAGTTGATTTACTCTATAAATCAACAAAGCCCAAATCATTCATCAGTGAGGAACGTGAGGTCTATAAACAACAGCTCCTTGCCACGGACAAGTTAAATCAATGATAAAGATCTGAAACACATAGTGCGTCAGAGGTTTCCTTCTTTAAGCTCGCTTGTATATTTGCCTGTCTCTATTCTTACACGGCCCCTTTGACAACAGAAACAGAATGCCTTTTTTGCAGGACAGCACAACCCTTTATTCAGAGAGCCAAAATTAACAGGCTTGAGTGCCAAGAGTCCTTCTGTAGCCACATCTCCTCTGTGTCGTAGAAAGTATTGATGGCTTTTTGTTTGTCATTTCAACTGCACAGACTAGAAATATATGTGGCTTCACTGTGTACTTTCTATTCCAGGCATGAATCCCATTGGCCTTTTACGTGCTGGGTCCCCTAGTAACCTCAGCCGAAGTTTGTTAGGGTGAAAGAGAAGCGTTATTCAGTGGCTAGAATGCTATTCTAGGACTTCAGAGAACTTGCTTGTGATCTTTCCATAGTATTTTTATACTTTGAATAAGTCACTTAGCCCAAAGGAAGGCAACAGCACTTCACACAACACTGAAGATCAGTGCATGAAATTCCTTTTGCAAAAGAGAAGACTAATGGCCTACAAAAAATTACTGCCGGTATCTTACTCGCCCCAACAACCTCCAGTAATTCTTACTTTTACAGTTAAATCAGACAGTTGCCTAGCAGAAGTATAGCTCTGAACAGAAATCTTGGCAATACCAGCAAATGTCTTGAAGAAACGCTATTATCATTATATTTTTTAATGTTCCCAGAAAATAATCTCAGGCTCAAGTGTTAGCAGGAGTGAGTTAAGAATATAAATCACCTTACTTCCCTCTTTTGTGCATACTTACGCATCAGTCAAGGTAATAGACTATTTTTATGAAGGTAAATATGGAGCAAAGGAGTAAGGAATGAAAAAATATTTTGTTCCATCTCTTCAGTGCACTACATACTGTGAGGTGATGCGGTAGGAGAAAATACTCTGGTTAAAAACTACATCCATCCTACCTGTGGCTCACAATCTGGTTGCTAATCTGTTCCTGAACTGTTGCAGCCAGTCACCAGCCTCAGGGGCTTGTGTCAAAACTACAGGTGGGCCCCTGAGTGACCAAGGTTCATCTACCTACTCATGAAGAGCCCCTCAGGAGATTTTAAGTGAAATGAATACTGAAATCTATATATAAAACTTTAGTTTAGAAGTGATCCACCAGTTTAGAGGTGAATATCTTATGGCCATGTAATATTTTTTCATTTACAAACTCCGCTGTAAAAGTATTGCCCCACGCTCACATGAGAAAAGCTGTTCCAAATCTTACTATTCTGATAGCTACAAAACTTTTCTTAATTTTGAGGCTTACTTCACTTATGGGAGTTCATACTCAGCCATAATCATCCTATCATTATCTTCTAGCACAACTAGTGCTTTCAATTGCTTGACATTATTTTGTTCCCTATATTTCTTTCAGTTTACATTCATCTTTCTTGAACACAAGCAATCAGAAATGTATGCAGAGGAGGTTTCACAAGTACAATAACATGAATACTTTCTTAATTTTCCTGGAAAAAGGATTCACGAGGATTACACTTGCCTTTTTCACAGTCAGATCACATTGATGGCTCATAATCATCCTGTGAGCAACTGATACTCTCAGTTATTTTTCCCTCTCATTTATTTCCAACCTCCTTATTGAATTAATAATTTCCTAGTGAAACTCTTCAAATGCTTTACCTACATTCCGTTCCTCCTGAAAAACAGTTATCTTATCAAAGAAAGGCATCCGAATAGCTTGATATGGTAAACATGCTGCATATTATTTGATTCCTCCACTTATTTTCAAGTCTTTAATTAATACTTTTTCAAAATACCATTTGTAAACTCTTACTGATTTAACAAAAACCCAACAGTTCTTGAAAGCATACGTTTCTTTCTGGGTAATGGTGTCTTATCTGGCAATTGGAATCTGTTTGTAACTGTGAGCTGAGAAGAACAAAACAAGGAGGCATTCCGCCCCCCTCCCCCAGCATTGATTTCCCCTCATTTGCTCTAATTAGGAGAATTTATTTTATGATCTGTGGAAATATCATCTTTGGAAAAATACTTGTTTTGAAAAAGAAGACGGTACTCTCTTCAGGTGCAATAATGAAGTAGTACTAAAAAGATCTCAGAATGTGATCTTTGTTTTGTTTTCTGCTCTGAGCCGGTGTGCATTATTGCAGTGACACTTATTTTAGATACTTATCATTAAGAATTTATCGGGTGTTCATTCCAAGAGCACTGATGAGAGTGAATAGATGATATATTTCTCTAGATACAGTGGTGCTTACATTAGCACTGGCAGTCATAATACATTCTACTGAATTACCCTATGGGGCTATGAATTACTATGAGCTTTAAGACTACAGGAAACAAACTTCTAGTTTCTGGATGGCTCTTTTACAAAATAGTTGCAAAATCCTCCACTAGCAGAGCTTTGCACATAACTAAACAATGATCTACTAATTGATCTTTAGAGATCACTCTAGGTCCCACTGAAACTAATGGAAAGATTTCCATTTATTTTGCTGAGAGATGGTTCATGCTCCTTGTGGGAAAGGAGATTAGATTGGGAATATTGATGAGAATTAATGGCAACTAAAACTGATCTAAGAATAATTTATTAGAAATGCTTATGTAAAAAGCCTGTGTAACTCACCTTGCTTTAGAGGCACTGGTGTTTGATCAAAGCATGTGGTAACAACCTCATCCTCTGGAGAGAAATTGGTTTAACTAAAGAAAGATCTTATTTCTAATTTCCCTATTTAGCAATTGCAAAGTGGATGTTTTGAGAATCAAACAAACAAAAATTGCACCGAGCAAAAATTATCCACTAGCTGAATGTTATGTGTAAGCAAGGATGACAGTTCTTTCTTCACCATCACGTCAGGACCTTGACCTGCTACTATTCGAATTAAAGAACCAAATCTTTAAGGCAAGAATCTGCAATACCATTTGCCCTGTGGGTTTTGTCACAGAGAGGGATTTATACCATACATTTACCAGAGTTAAACAACATATTTACAAGTTTGTAGAACTGTCAAGGTTATGTAAGCTCACTGAAATTTAAAATAAATATTACATATGTGGAAAGCAGAAGGAAGCAGAATATCCTTTAGAAGCCAGCTGTCTGCTTACTGCAGGCCGTATAATGAAAACATTTGTTTTTAACTTGAATGTCACTTGTACTCTCAGCTAGTCAGTTAATATTGTAGACATATGATATAATCACTAATATAACCACTAACTTATGTTAGATGCACTTAGAGTTTATTTCTATGTTTAATAGACTGGCTTGATGGATGCAATTTTAATTTTTGCCTTTTTTATGGTCATTCATTTTTTCAAAAAAAAAAAAAAAATAGTGGAGATGGGGAACCACAAAAGAGAGCTGATATGAAGCTTTGGAAAGGCATGAAGATCAAGCACTTCTGATGAGCAGAAGCAGAAGATAAAATATGAACTTGTGATAATTAACAGAAGATGCAAGTGTTTATTTTTAGGCAAACCAAATTGTAAAGACAAAAATACAGATTTATTACCTTATTTATACTCTTCATCAAATTATACGAATAATTTTTCCTATGTTGGAGAGCCCACCTGGATGTGGTGCTTGCAGAGGGCTCTGCATACTGGTAAAGCCCCACACCTCGTACTTCAGTAGAGCACAGGCTTGTGGGTAGGCCGTGGGCTGTGGGCTGTTATCAGGTGTCCTTACCCACAATGTGTAACTCCTGACTCAGAGAGCTTGTTTTACAGCTTTTCTGAGAACATACAGGGAGTGCCTGGGTGTGGGATTGCTGTTCTGTCAGAAAAACAACCAAAATGAGATTTATAGCAAGGAGTGTTTGGAGCAGGTATCTTGTATGAATGAATGTATGGGTTTGGGCCAGTTATGTCCTCTCTTCTGTTCTTTGTTTGCTGGGAGACTACAGTTCAAGCGGGTATGCGGGTAGTTATTTTGCATCTCTACAGACTGAAAGTGGAATTCCAACCTAGTGGGAACAGTTAAATAGATAGGTAGTTCAGCAAATGTGGCAAATTGTTTTTCCGCAGAGATAGGCATGGCAGCCTGGTGGAAATTCCAGCTGACAGCCTGCTGCTGGTTACAGCTGTTTGCAGATTAGGCCAGCAGGCCTGGAGTAAAGCTGTTGTTTCAGAGGCTGCTGGACCAAACTTAAAGAAACCAATATAAAGGCAGTGCTGACTTTCCTATGCATCCTAACAACATGCATCAAAGTTGTGGATCAACATCTATACACGGAGGAAGGGCAGAGTGGCTGCATTAGTCTTGCCTCAGTGAAAATAGTCTGATTTAGCTTACCACAAGGCTATTTCCGCTTTCTTGGGTGGCTTTAGGAAGTATGTTAAAGAGGCTATCCATAAGGTTCAGCGTGTCGTGTGGCTACATGACTCTCCAGGGAGATGCAAATGGTGCCTAGGTTTTCCAGAGGAGACCCTGCCAGGTGGGAAAATCACCCTTTGACCCATGCTAACACATTCATGTGCCCACAGTTCTTGACTCGGGGCACTGGGCACTCTGGTGCAGAGGCTCAGGGATTAAGGGTCTTTTTTCCCACCTTATGGGATATAAAGAAGGAAAAGGTGAAGGACCAAGAGGAAGAAAGATATGAAGGACAGTCATCAGCCACCACCCTCCTACTTTGCTTTGGGATGAGGAATGTGCAGGACATGCTATATAATCCCATAGACTGACCCTGGGGCAGGTGCAGCTGGCGTGCAGATTTGACCCCTAATATCCCTAATGTGGTAGGGAAGCCACGCAGAATGGGCTACTCAAAATTAGCCAGAGTTTTCAGATGATCTTATTTACAGAAACCAGACCCAGTATGGGTTTGAAACCCAGGCTGAAATCTGTGATGGTTCAGATGTTGCAGGTTAAGGGCAATAGTGTCCATCGGGAGGGTGGGGAAGTGTGAACAGCTAGAGCAGCAGCATTGGCCACCAAGGTTTACTTCCTGGATGAGTCTGTCCGAGCCCTAATTTTGACCTTTTAATTAAAGATCCTTTTAAAGCCTCAGAATTTTGACCAGGCATTTTAATAAGTTCTGAAACTTTTAATAAACTATTGGCATTATTGGGTCAATTGTGTCTTTTGGGTAAGAAGCTTAACTCAATGCCTAAAACTGAATGCATTTGTTGAGTCTATTTTTAATCTTTAAACATGAAATCTAAATATATTTCTAGACAGTCAGAAAGGTGATTATCTCTGTTCTCTCCATCTAAGGCAATGTGCTTTCCTAATAATGTTATTTATAGCTAGAGGCTGTTAAAGTGTAGCACAGACAGTCTGCCTACACATCATGTAAAACTGCTTGCTGGAGTAATTACTCATTTTTCTTGAGCAGTGTGGTAACAGAGATGTCTGAGTACTAAAAAGGTACTAGCCTGGTTGCTTACCTGCATGTCCTAGAAGCTCAGTTCAACTCTGGATGTGCTGGATCTGAAGGATCTTGCCGTGCTGTGCTGTGCTCCCCCTTTAAATTTTTTTGCAAGTGACTCTCATGCACAGCTTCTTGTTGTAACTCTCTCCTGACAGCAGAAGCTGCAAAGCGACTCCACACTTCTCAGACTTCAATAACATTTTTACAAGTCCACAACTGTCACACAGATAGCTGGAGAACGACAGAGAGTACCACCACCTACCTTCTAACTGAGAGCCTGTGCTTGGAATTTGAGCTTTGGTACCTAAATCAAATATTCTCTGAATGGGTTTGCCTCAGGTGCCCCGGATGACTTTTGAAATGACTAGTGAAGGGAAGAAAAATTGGGAATCACGATTTCATAATCACAACACTTAAAAACCTAGAGCATCCCCAGTGAAATGGTCAAGTATAAAACAGACATGAAATGGGAAGTGTTTTTCACACAGCACAAACACATATGATTGAACTCATTGCCACCAGATATTTTGGAAGCTAGAAGTATACCTCAGCTCAAAAAGAGATCGGACGGGTTCTTCCAAGGACATCCCTGCCAAATATTTTGGATGTAACCTCTGGCACAAGAAGTCCCTAAGCTAGCTGTCAAAAGCAAGTTGACTATCTCAGAGAAAGATCATTGAATTAATTGCCTGGGCTCTACTGTTTAATCAACTTTTTTCTAGTCAAAATCAAAATTAGTATATTGGACTAGATGGACTTTTGATCTAACCAGATATATCAGCTTTTGTACTTTTATGTCTTACTCCTTCCCTGCCAAACAAACAACTTTAATGAGTTTTTCTTTTTTTATATATATAGATAGTAAGCAAAACGTAAAAAAATGGCAGACTGAAGACTGGAAGGTATATAATCTCAAAGTAGAGAAGCAGGCTATGACGAATGAAGAAATATGTATGCTCTTTGAGCAGAAGAACTTGTGATTGTTGGCGGATTAGTTTAATAAAGAATTGTTAGGGAAGTCAGCAGGCAAGTTAAAATATGGATCTTAATGAAGAGTATGCCAATAAACCAAGATTGCAGTGTATAATTATGCCTAGGCAAATTGTCAACCTGATAGTGTTAACTACTCTGTCAAGGACAGGAGGAGAATGATCAAAGAAATCTAAAATCTGCAGAACTGGCCAGGGAAGATAGAAAGATAAAGAGAGGACCCATTTTTGCAACTGGAGGGAGAGAAGGATAAGTAATTTTATAGGAATTTAGAAAAGCCAAAAAACATAAGAAAGAATAAAGTCCAAGAATACTGATCTTTTCTTACTCTAACTCCATGTTCTATGTTCTTGGTACCTTTGCTGAAAATAATTAAAAATTATAGATTGGAGAGATGGTTTTTGGATTGTTTTAATCATGTTTCAGCGTACAGATGTCAAAGGACAAAGGGAAAAACTGGGATGTGTCTTGAATAATCTAAAAAAGGCTTGTCTTGAATGACCTAAAAAGGCACAAAATGGAAAGAAAAGCAATAGCACAGTGGAAGGATAATCTATGGGCTGAGCTGCTGGGCATGACTTGAGACATCTACACTGTCCTTGGTTCGGAGTGGAATTTCATGAGTAGTCACGAACAAATTACCAGTGTGCTTGGCCTCCGTATCTTCTCAGACTTCTTGAGGTAGGAGTACTCTCACCTTCCAGTAGTCAGGGTAAACAGAGTTTCACCTCAGCTGTGACATGGTGGCATCACTGTAAACCAAGTGATACTAGCAGACTGAGCAAAAATCAATAATTAATCAGTCATTTTTATTCCAGAAAAAACAGGAAACATCTGAAAGAGTCTTTCAGACTTCTAAAAAGTGACAATTTGTTTGTAAAGACATTGCTAAAACATTGTAGTAATTTTCTCCATATAAGGAAAAGAAAAGAAGCAGATACAGGAAAGATTTTTTTCTCCATGGGAAGCAAAATTACTCAAAGTAATTGAGATATTACCAGAAGCATGCTGAAGAAAGCAAAAACTGGGAAAAATACTAAAACTCTAGTGCCAGGAAGAGTTCCTTCTGTTGTCCCCAGGCAAAAAACAAGTTAAAATACTTGAACTGTTCTTTGGAATGAGGAATGTTTCAGCACTCACTAGAAGTTAATTTTGCTTTTACCATTTCAGTTGCTTCTATGGAATAGCCAAGAAACTATTGACTTGAGTAACTATCCTATTAGGGAAAGCGAAGCTGTTCATGTAGCTTGCCTTTGAAGCACTGGGTGAATTATGATTTAATTATAGCTATTAAATATGAAGTCATGCATGACTAATTGGAGGATTTTCCAGAAAGATTTTTAAAGGGATGCCAAGGACTTCACAACTGCGGACATCCAAACAGTTTTTTATGAATTACAAGTGAAAAGATTACACTACAGATTTATCTAGACAGCACAGGTATGGGAGCTAGTTCTGCATGTGGATTATCTAGGGGACTGTAAACAGCACAGCTGTTAGCACAGTGCTCTGCCTCTGAATCAGGGCTAATTAGCCTGAGTGGAGCATTGCAGTAGCATAACTAATGCTGCTTACAGAATGGGAGATACCTCGCTCAGTGCGCACTCAGGCATCTCTCCGACACTGTAGAGAAGACAATGATCCTCTGAGGTTAGACCTAAAATATGTTCAGGTAGTATGAAGAAGTGTTTGTACGATCTCTTTTAAAGGACAGGTATCAACCTTCCCGTACAAGGTATTCCAAATAAAAGACAAAGTTGCTCAGAGTTGAAAGAGGCATGATTATAGAATATTTTTAGTTAGGTATGGTCGTACTGCAGTGTAAGTATTAACCAATCTGTCTCATTTCTCTCAGGAGAAGGTGTATGTTGTAAAGGATCAAATCTCTGCAATGAGGTAGGTAGGTTTTTCTGGTGCACTTAGAAGGCAGCTATGAAGCCTTGCCCATTCTAAAAACATGGCATTTTTGCAATTAAGCTGACCCAATCTAGCCAGCATAATTTAATGTGAAATGACCATCAGTATAACTATAGTTTAGTATCTCCAGCTCATCTCCAAGCAGTAAGGCAAACAAATGAAAAGAATACTTATTTTTTAACCAGAGAAGACCTTAATGCCGTTCCTTTGCTGGCCACTTCAAATACTCGTTCACATCATACTCAGATTGACCCAGGCTTCAGAGCACAATCAGGGTTGAGATGAGGGACTACAGCTGAACGGACACTGTATTTTAAATGAACAGTATCACTGTTAAAGGAGATATCAAGACAGATGAAGGAAGGAAGGAAGGAATGACTGGATTGTGTTGACTAGCTGAAAGAGTAAAGAAGAAAACAATAGCTCTCAAATTATGTCTGGTGGAGTTTGTGCATTTAGCTTCTTACTACTGGTCAAAATGAAGTGTGGATCTCTTGCCCTCGTGGTTCAGCTGAAAATTTTGGCAGTAGAACTCTACCTAGACTAGGTGACAAATCTTAGCGTTTGGTTGTTTCTCTCTTTCTGCTGTCAGAGCAACATCTACAGAAAAGATGAAGCCTTCAACTTGTACATACACTAGGATTCAGCTGTAGAAACCTTTGGGTGTGTAGGATTGCTAGGGCATGGGAAACATTAGTTCACTGTTGAACTTTGAAAGTTCAGCACTTTAGGAAGGAGCTGGATAAGGCTTCTTCTATAGGGTGCTTCCACTATAACTGCAAGGTGGGGATGGGAAGACAGGGACAGGGACAAGCACTGTCTGAGAGTGATACACCACACGCACCCAAAGGTACCATGTCCACCCCTGGCACTCCCCTGGCACTCCTAAATATTAGTGGCGTTTGATGATTTAATAAATTAAATCAAGCTACACCTCTGTTCATGATCAGTATGTGTATGTGCGTATATGTGTGTGTATTTTTTGTCTCAATGTGACTCATATTTCATAGCTGTGACTCTACTTGCTAAATCATTCCTCCAAATTGCCTAAATGGGTATGCACCCTTATAGGTTTAAAATGAAAGAGCTACAACAAGTAATTGCAGTAGTCAATGTATATTTGTGGCAACAGAGAAGGTTTAGTAGATTGCAACAAGAATGATATAGAAGAACTGCAGTGAAGGGAGTAGGGAAAGCAGGTCTGTACTGTGGGAAGCGAAAGAGTATGAGGCCAATGTTTCTAAAGGAAGAATAAGGAAGATATCTCAGGGCTGTTGAGACTAGTGTCAGAGGAAAATCAGAGAAGAGAGTTATCCTGTTAAGATGGTATTTATTTAAACAAAGATTTAAAAATATGTAATATAAATACAACATTCTAATAAGAGAGACAACTAATATGTGCACACAGTTTTAAATAGCAAATGAGAAAATCTGGGAAAACAGAAACATAGCTAGAGAGAAAAGCCACCCCAGATCAGACTCTCTGACATACTATCAGAAAACATGCTGTAATCTTCTGGAGCAAATTGGTGGCTTTCTGCAATAAAAAGTGAAATGTAAGTAGCTGTGCGATGGATATAATCTCCCAAATGTATGCTGGGTACACCAGCAACATTTAATTTGTGATAATGCATCAACTTGCAGTTTAAAGTACTATTGTAATGTATTTCCATGACTCAAGACCAAAACTAATTTCTATATCTAGACAGAACCAATACGTACAAGACCAGTCCAAACCTACAAACCATTAGCCTAAGGACATGCATTCCAAAGCCATGTGTCAAGACACCGTGGCTGGGGAAATCGCAGGTGTTACCTTTTGCTATGTGTCATCATTTGGAGCTTTTCTGATGCTAGTTTCCTAGCACCTCGTGTATTGGAGTTGCTACTGCAAAATATTTGTCCTCAGATATCACTACACTGATTATTTCTTGTCACGTCATACAGCAGAGAAGAAAAGGGGAATCTCAGGTTTTACTTCTCTTTTTGTTTCCATGGACACAGCTTTCTAATTCTGTATGGAATCAAAATCTGCTGCCTTCATTAACTGTTCTTGGAGCGAACTTCCTTATCAGCTAGTCATTGAAATAATTTGAAACAAAAAAAACCCCTAGAAAATAAAACAAGCAGAAAATGGAAAATGAACTGCATACTACAATTCCAAGTAAACAGGAAGTTGTAGGTTAAAGCTGAATAGAAAGCATCTTTTAACAAATTCTCTTAGATCAAATTTTATGAGGATGTAACTGCAATTTAATGCAAAAGCTCTTTTCTAATTTTTTGTTGCAAATAGCTCTTAGACTTTATGGTTTTACTTTTCTTGCTAGCACAGCTTGTTGCATATCATGTATAATGCATGCTTGTACCCCTTGCTTGCCAGGAATGTGTGGCAATAAGATCCATGTTTGTCAAAAAATGATGTTCGGGCATTCCTCATCTCGAATGCCTCCTACTTAACACCTTGTTAAAATAACTCCCGGTAATTTCCCATTATTTTACTGTTTCTAAGTGTTACCTCATTATATGTGCAGAAACTTTTGTTCCTCATGAGAGATCAAACCTATGATGTGTCTGATATTTAAAAAAGAAAAATCTTAGTCTCCAGCTGTGTAACGAGTTGTTGACTAGCCTTCGGTTTGCAGCAGCCACAGAAAGCTGCTCTGGGCTAAGGAAAGGATTTGTTCAGTGAACGGCAGGGCCAAGCGAACACAATAGGGTCAGGTTCCATCTGTACCATTTGCTGCTGAATTTCCTTCCTTCCCCGGACTGTGCATCTGATGGGACCTGCTGCTTGCCAGTTCCCAGTTCCCGCTGTCTTCCTTCTGCCAAAAACATGTGGAGGTAGGTAGGATGTATTGGAAAACTGAGGTCTGGGAAAGAGGAAGGACTGCGCTGAGCCAGAAATATCAGGGATCAGGGAGAGGTGAACAAAAAGGTGTGCTTTGGTGAGCACCACAGAGTCCAAGCTTACACGTGCAAGGGTGCCCTGGGTGAGAACAGAGAAAAAGAAAGGATTTTGTGAACAGGGACTGGGAGGAGCAGAGAGTGTTTAGAATAAGCATATCAGTCTTTAGAGGACCAATATTAGGTAGATTTGGAATACCACATTATCCATTAATATATCTATGTTTCCATTTAATGCTACATTTATGTCATAAGAGTAAATTCCAGGGTATGTTTAAACAGTTTTTACATTGCATTGTCATCAGTGATTAACTAGCTACTGGAGGATTTCTTTCTACATAAGGAGACTGCAAAGTAGATTCTTAAAGATACACCCTGGCCTCTAGCTTTGCAGGTAGTGAACATACCATCTGCAGGATTTGTTTATTTTTCTGTAAACTTTATACACAGGTAATTAAATGTATGATTTAATTGTCTTTTGAGACTAGTAAATATTTCTGAAAGAAGCTAATATGCCTGTTCTGTGTGTTTCTTAAACTTCATTAAACCTCCTAGAAGTACTTGCTTTTGATTAAAGATTAAAGATTTTTTGATTAAAGAACAAGAAGCTGTGGCCCAAAGGTTAATTTTTCTGCAAGTGGTGTTATGGTGCCTGAGAGACCTAGAACAAAATCGGCTCTTCAATTAAGATGATGGTTTCTTCTCATCATAATCTAAACTGTGAATTAGCATCTGTCCAGCAAAGCAGAATTCAGTTAATGGAAGATTGGCCCATTTCCACAGAGGAGTAATCCCCTTCTCATTGCCTTCCAGATACTGAAAGATTTATTGAGGTTGTCCAAAAGAACTGCTCCTCTTTGAACATGTCTTTCTTACAGTCTCATCTAGTCTTCAAAATCAGTTTGTCCTTATGGAGGCTTGGCAATGATAAAAAACCTATCTATCTGATGCATCTAACCTTAAAACTCCAGGTTTTGCATTGCAAGGTGTAGCTAACATCAGTACCTCTCAAACCTCCTGAAAATGAGACACAAATTTATCCTATCTTTGTGTGATCTCCTGAGCCAGCAGCAGTTCAGTTCCTCTTGGGCAGGGGAGTATGAATCGGCTAAAATTACTGCAACGTCTGTTTGCATTCATGTCTCCACCCTGGAGGACCTGGGCTGCTGCTGATGACTGCCCTGTGCATTTTGCAACTCTCCCTCACCTGAATCCTCTTGCAATCCCCCCAAGGAGGCCGCAGCTCACATTTTGAGCAAAAATGCTACACACACATAGGTCAAGTGGAGTTTTGGAAGTCCTGTTTTGGGGAACTTACTGGTCTGCAGGGGTACAGATGAAAACGTGTGTGTGTAATATTCTTAATGGTACAGGTCAAAAAATATCAGCTTGTGGTTTCTATGAGCCTGTGTGAGCGTATGTATGAATGTATATAGATATGTGAATGTATGGGAAAAGTAATCTTACAACAGGCAGAAGTCATAGAAATGTTTATTGGAAGGGACCTGTGGAGGTCGTCTAGTCCTATCTCCCATTCCAGATGGTTATCTGTCATCAGCACTGGATCAGGTCACCCATGGCTTTGTCTAGGCACATTTTGAAAACCTCCAAGGTTTCCCGTCTCTCTGGGCAGTCTGCTCTAATGCTGCACTGCTTTTTTTGAGAACAAGATTTCCTAACGTCCAACCTGAACTTGTATTTGTTGCCTGTGATATTTTCAGGTGGAATAATTAAATGTGAAGTAGAACTTATTAAAAACTTTTATGTTATGGTTTGCTTAGGAATCTGCGCATTCACACGCCACTGAGCTGGGTGGTAATGTTTGCCTGAGAGTGTGTTTGTATACACAGATCATACATTAGCCCTCCCACTAGCTGTTCCATAAACTACTGAAATCATTGTGTGCTCTATAATTGTGTATGTGCTACTCTAACCACCTGGGATTTTGAAAAAACAGGTCTGAAAGTGTGAACATGCGATATCTGTTTCCTTTAAAATCATAATTGTTCCTGGCTTCAGTTTATTGTGCCAAATGCAGCAGGAAGTGAATGTCAATAAAGGGGTTTTAACTGGATGTAGGCAATGCTGAAGTATACAAACATTTATTAGAGGTAGTCATGGTAACTAGGACAATCTATTAAACAGGCTTAATATGCAATTCTTACAAAGGTAGTATTCCACTGCTCCAAGTTTAGAAACTTTTGACTATTCCAGCCACTGAACTGGCTATTCAGAATTAGTATCAAATACATTACTGGGAATAAACTTGTAAAATTCAAAGAGAGTATAAACTACTTACAGAATTACTTTAGTACTAGAATGAATTTAAAATTCACCCTTCAGAGAGTAGGAACAATCTCATTCTACATGAGAAAATGATAACCTCAGTTAAAAATCTTTGCAGGCAGGTTATATGAATATTTCCTGCATCAGATTATCTTGGATTTATAATATTTATCTCCTTTCAAGCCAGAAATTTCTCTCCTCCAGGAACAATAGTCTGACTCAAATTTTTTACTTCATTTATTGATGCATTCAAATTTCACACTGAACTCACATCAATACTTGCTGCGAAAAACTGCCTGCAGATGCAGAACTGTTTGCTGTTGAACTTCCACCAATGGACTGTACAAATACTTCTATATAGACGATCACTCCTGTGTCATGACTAATTGTACTGTTCTAGTGAGCAGGACTTTAATTAAGTCCCTCTTCTGTGATCAGCAGAACCTGCTCAGCCTGACACAAGAATCTCCTGTTTTCTTTTTTCACCCCGGTCATCATTAGAAGAAAGAAAAGCTCAAAATCAGTCAGATCAAATGAAAAGAAAATGGTAAAATTTTTCAGAATGTTTAAAATCATTTTCCCCTCAGGAACATGAAAAAACCCATCTGGTTCCTGGCTGAATTTTATTTTATTCACATATGAATGCTGACTTATTATTGCTGGGTGCTTAAATAGTCAAGCTGACAACTTTGTTATTTTCATAGAGAAATAATAACGCAAATATACTGTCTTAGGGAAAAGTCTTCTCCATCTCAATTGCGCAGAGTGATTTTTGAAATACCTTATGCAGGCATTAGAAAAAGAGGCCAATTTTGCATCTCCCAAGCTAAAGACTGCCCTTTTAATTTTTTAAGTCTGAAATTAGACCAAGGAGCTGTATAGTGTGTGGGTTGGAATGTGAACTTCAGGACACCACCCTGCAATTCTCTTCCTCTTTCTTCAGATCTGAACACCGAATTATGCACAGCTTCTAATCTTCAAATGATTCAGATGTTCGAATCCTTATTAGTATCACTATCTCAGCCCGCTTTTAGAAAGAAGTAGATTAGCAGAGCAGGTATATAGCATTCTGCACATCTCCGTGATGATTCACAAGTCTAGCGTCTCTGAGTTTGCTATTGCTGTGTCGCCCAAGAGAAGAAGTAAAGTGTTACAGAAAATTGCATTGGAGAGGAAAATCCTCAAGAATCAGAGTGAGAAAAGAGGACAGTGAATGGTAGAGAGGAGGGAGATTATGGCTGGAACAGTTATATAATGACTAGGGGGGTCTGTAAAGGTGAGTTCTGCAGGCATAGACCTGGCTTTGTTGCAGTGGCATGGGAAAATGGATTGTCCTTGTTACAGTCTTTATTGTAGCTCTGAGTCCTGGGCTGCAGAGAGCTTTCTGAGGGCTTTTAATTTTAGTCAGGAAATAGCAGGATATAGCAACTCTATGTTTCTTCTGAGCCCCTACTGTCCCAGTACCCCAAAACACAGCTATCTGATATCTCTCTGCTGCAGCCCTTTATTCTGAGATCAGGGCTATGGAGGCATGTGCTTCCAAATAGTGTCTGCAAAATATGAATATTTTCAGTCCCTCTGGCTGTATCAACATAAATAAAAATGAACTTCTTTGGCTCTCTTTTCCTTTCCACTTGAACTAACCTGAGAGCTGAAGGAGCAGCCCAAATGGGCAAGATGGAGTAAGTGACTGAGGGTCTACCTGTTTCATCAGTGGAAACCAATAATAAAAAAAAGTTGATTGACATATATTTCTAGATTACAAACAATCAAGGCATTGGGTAGCTCTTGTTTTGGCATGCAGCTGGCTGATTGGACTGATTTGACATCTTCAGTAGTACAGAGTACACCATGAATGACTCCAAACTTTAAAAAGCCTATGTTGAAGAAGCTGTTTCTAGGTCATGAAGAAGGTGGTTTATTGTCATATAAAAGCATTTCAGGTTAGAGCAAAAGCCTTCCCCAGTTCATTCAGGAAACAACCTCATCCTTTCAGGTGATGGTAAATTGTTGGTACCAGTTAGAAACTATCACCTCCCAATTTCTGTTATGATCTGTTAATCTACAATTAAGGTCACTACAAGAACTAGCTATGGCTAAGGGAGCTCCTCTAGGATGAATATCACTCAGCATATTGATCAGCAAGATGCCGACTAACTGACCTCTGTGCTGCTTTGAAAAACATTGCCTTCTTTAAAATGGCTATATTACCCTCAGTACCTTGCTGCCAGTCTTCTGTGATAGAAGCTACAGTGAAATCCTCCTAGGTCCCGGAAAAGGAGCTGTAAGATTTAGAGCAGACCTTAAAACTAATTTATCACTGTTGTTTTCTTTGGCCTAGAGGAAAAATGAGGACAAATATTGAATGCTCATGAAAATGCAAAGCCAGAAAACAAGATTTAGATACAGGAAAAGAATGCAGTAAGTTCCCTACCTATTACAGAAAGAAGCTGACATGCTGCATTTTTATTAGTCAACACTGTGAATGAAGACTTAAATAACTGTGTTCAGTAGGTCCTTATAATGATGCCATCAGCTGGTACAACCAGGCTTCTAAAAATCCATGAGAAATACAAACCTATATAATAACATCTTTGGGGTAAGAAGTGCCCAGTCCCTCTTTTGAGATAAAGGCAAGTTGTAAGTATGCTAGTCTATCATTAATATCACTGTGTGTAACTGCATTAAATAGCGTGAATAATTATTAATAACAATAAAGCAATTGTGCTACATCGGTTGTTAAAAAGTGGCAAATATTTTGTGACAAAGCTGAATCATTTAAAATGAAAAGTAAGTTCAGTGACATAGTAAGCTTGAAATGATAAATTCTTGAAAAGCATAAATTCTGTTTCCCCACAACACTGATTAATTTCATGTAGGTTGCACATCCACATTAATTTATGATATAGCCTATATGAGAACTGGATGCTAATGAAAGTTAAAGCTGCAGGAGAATATTAAGCTCGACAGTTTCTGCTTGTGAGTGCTTGATATATTATCTTCACTGTTGCCTGAATGTTAACTTTTGCATTTCATTGCATTTGATGACTTGTTTCAAAAGGAGGTTGACCAAGGCAACCAGAGAGACCACATCAGTGGGCTTCTATGGATCCTGAAAAGTCCTTAGTTCAGAGCCTGAGCCCTGGCTGTAGGATTTCTGAAGTTTACTCTGAATGTTTGAGAGCACATGTGTGTGTGGTTCAGGCCTGCCTAGTGATAGATATGCATATGCACATAATCCTCTAAACATAGTTATCTAGGAATCTATCTATGTATAGACAGATATTTCTAGATAGATATATAGACAGATATATTTATATATCTGGCACAGATATAAATGTAAATATACATATTTATAAATTCAGTGGATTACAGTGACTGTGTTACTAAGATATATTGCAGATCTAAATGGGAAGTCATCACCGAAACAAGAGAAATGCAGTACATAAATCATCCCTTAAAGTATGTTACAGGAGTATGCCATCTCCTACTCTATACTTTAAAAAAAACCCAAACCCTTAAACTGTCTTTTTCTTGCAGAGCCAGTAAGATAAAATGACATCTGTTTTGCCCATTGCAACTCTTGTCCAATCAGCAGCTCCGGTTATGGAGAATGTGTATATTTACCAGTTCTTGGGCATAACGGGCAAAATCCTTTTCATGTTCCTCGTTCTGCCAACAGTCCAATGTCTTTGACTTTTTGCTCTGAACAATCACTCCACGCAAGCCGAGCGTGAAGAGCTCGGCTACGATTTCACTCACCTTCACTTTACATAGTTTGCAGTGTACAATGGAGAATCAGGCTGAATGATTCTATGTCCTAAATCATTCAGGATTTCACTCGATGTCACTCTGATGACCTAAAGAAAATAAGTATATTTCCTGGGACTAGCTTTATATAAGAGTAAATAATAGTCCCGAAAAGAAGATATATTTATGACTAGAAAAAATAGTGGCTTGTGCATGTGTGATTCACTCTGCATATATCTATTCATCTACCTGCTTGGACAATATGTGCATAAAAATGTAGAATAATTCAAATAGAGCAGGCTGTGCTCAGTCTTTTTTAATGATGCAGTATAAAAGGATGCACATAAGAGATTTTCATACTGAGTTTCCTTTCATCTTAAGCTAAGAAGGAATGAAAAACCTGCAATGCTTTTTTATAAACTGAGAATATTTTTGTGTATTTTTAGCCTAATCTGGAGAGCAATAGAAAATGTATTCCTAATATTCTTACAGCACCAGACTTTTATGACAACCCAAATAAAACCTCCAAAATCTTGCTGTAGTATCCAATAGGTGAAAAACAAAAACAAGCAAACAAACAAACAAAAAACAGATTCAGTGATTACCCCTTGAGCTGGGCTGGAGCATAGGAGGATATTAATTAAAACCCCAAATTACCATCCATCAGTTCTGCTTTCCGGACGGCAAATGACCAGATAACACTGTAAGCTACTGGGCATTTACCTTGGGTTTTGTGAGTGAGAAGGTCCTTGGGTGCCTGCAGGGCTGCCACTGGCTTTGCCCAAAGCTCTAGTAGTAGCAGCCCAGTGCCCCATTCCTCCCCACGTGCTCAGGTGGGATGAGGCTGGGAGGTGCATGCCCAGAGAGCCCTCAGGGGACCCCCCCCCTCTTGGAGAGCATATGTAGTAGTGGTTTTCATATTATAAATGAAACTTCGGGGTACCAGAGTGGCAAGATTTCAACTGAATCAGAGCAGGAGAAACCAACATCCCAGCTCTCTGCTTCCCAGGCTGGAACTCCAGTCACTAGTCAGTGAGATAGAAGATCTCCATCTCCCACTCCAGCAGAGAGACAGACAAAAAGAGTGATTCCCTCCCCCTCCCCGTTCTTTAAAATAGAGTTATAGGAGAAAAGATGTGGGCTCTGGATCCCAGGGGAATGGAGGTGCTTGCTGGTAGCTATGAAGTAGGAATAAAAGTTCTGAAAAGGAAGTGAGTTGAGACACTTTTCTACGTAATTTCTAATTGGTTATATTTATGTCACTCCCTAATTGGAACTGGGATTCCCCTTACTGAATGTCAGCTGCTTAGGAGAGGTAAATGCCTAGCTGTGGGTTTTCTGTTTCACTCTGGGGGCCAGACATGTAAAATATTGATACTGCAGTACCAATTTAATGTGCCTTGGCACTTTATGAGTTACATCCTCTAGATATTTACCTAAGGTTCTCTGCAAATATTTATCTAAATACAAACATAAGTGAACCGACTTCAGGGTTTCTTTTTTTCCATTTCTTTTGTTTACCTATACATGAGTAAGAATCCTCACATACCGGATGCTTCACCCAGATGGTGTATGATCCAGCCTTAAAAAATAAGATTGTGAACTTGAAAAATGTTTGCAACTGTGGTGTAATTCTTAGAGATACGCTGCCATGTCTCTGGAATAAAAATGGCACACGACTTCTGTAACCAATTGTAAGGAC
This sequence comes from Rhea pennata, assembly GCF_028389875.1. NCBI lineage: Eukaryota > Metazoa > Chordata > Aves > Rheiformes > Rheidae > Rhea > Rhea pennata. The sequence goes on along the minus strand of NC_084663.1, from coordinate 47,845,804 downwards.
CCAATAGATTTCCTAGTTAAGTATTTTCAACAAATTGCTCAAAGATGGCCCAGTTCTAGTGCCTTTGCTGATGCCTCTTTGCAAACTAACTGGTGAAATGTCTGCTGTAATCAAATTGCCTTTCTTTAGGCAAATTTATCAATGGGAACCTTTGGAAATGATGTGAAAAACAAGGGGCAGAGTCAGGTCCCACTGAACAACAGGAGAAAAGCTAGCCCTCAAAATATTGTGCAGAGGCCTTTATCTGAGAAAGGCATTTGCTCTTTGCAGGCAGAAAGTTGGAATTTATAAAGTAAACTGTTCATTATCCTACTTCCAGCCAAGCAGGTGTGTGATGAATGCACTAAAGGTGTGAGCACATGGGGAGCACAATGCCAAAACCACCAGATAATAAAAGATCCTTTTACTGTTACAAGAATAATATAGTCATTATGAACACTTCAAAACATTAATCTTACTAGCAACGCACTAAAGCTGAAATCCATCTTTATTTCCTTTCCTAAGGCACTAAAAGAAATGAACTTGGAGATCTACAGGTCGTGCAGAGACGCGTCACATTTTTATCTCCCCCATCTCCTTTAGGGATAACAACGGATCCCTGAAGGCTCTTCCTCTTACCTAGTTAAGGTAATGACTTGTGCCTGATGACATTAAAACCTGCTTCTGCCACTATTTCTTCTGCTTTGATGGGAGACTGACAGCAGACCAGAGCGCGTGGGAGAAAGAAAACTCCCCTGCAGCCTACTTCCCCGTAACTCTGAAAGCTGAATTCCTGCAGCCAGGTTCCAGGGAGCAGAACTCAAGCTGTGCCTCTGCAGCTGGCTCTGCCGCCTGGCCGTGGGGGTCCCTTTCTGCTCTGCGATCAAGGCGGCAGCAGGACCAGCCCTGCGGGAACAGCCACGGGCAGGAGGCACAAGGCCTTCGTGTTTCAAAAGGCATCTGGGAGAATGGCAGGGCACCAGGAGCTCAGCCGCACCGCAGAAGATGCAAGGCTGCATCTTACCTTTGTGCTGGTTTCACTCTCTTTCGGGCAATGTGAGAAAAGAACTTCCCCCCCTCCCTCAGTCACAAGACATTAAAACTTAATAGTAGGGGAGCTGACTAAGGTCTGCTTAACCTCGATAGACTTCTTCTAAGATTTATTAAAAGTTCTTTCTCTGATCTCTCTCTCTCTTTCTTGCTTTTCTCTTTTATTTTTTTTCCCTAGAGTGAGGTTAAAAAAAAAAGAGCAATCATTCACACATATCTTTGTTGGATATAGTTTTCTTACATCTAGATCCTTAAAGATTAGCATGTCACAGGCATCTCTGTTACTTAGCAACTAGGATAAAGCCAAGAAAAAGGCCTAAATATCAATTCCTTGCAAGCAGTATAAATACTAATACAGTAAGCTTTAAACTCTGAAGGAGTCTTCCCTTTATTACTAATGAAACCATCATGCCTTTTCCAAACATAGTAAGGAAATTGTCATCTTAATGAACTCGGCTGCTATTGATCCATGTCTACTTTTGAAGCAGTCCTTGTGCTCTTCAAATGTTTTGTCTTCACAGCTTTATGCAGTAAATCTTCCATATTAGCCCCTGAACGTCAAAATTACTTCAGTGACATCTGGCCTGATGAAAGTAAACAAGATAATTCCTTATCTAGGGAGGTCTGAAAGAAAACCTCAGCTTTGAACAATCCCAGATTTTGTGGCAAGTCGCAAACCCAATCTGATCCTAATATTTTGCCTCAGACCTTCCCCCTTTGTGAAGGGCAGTGCTGTTCTGAGCAAGCACAGAATAAAAGTGGTACCACAGGTCTTTCTCTCTGTACTCATTCATAAAGCCATTCACTGAAGCTAACAAACAAAGTTTGTGTTCTAGCTGCTCCAAGAGTCATTACATACGGGAAAGGGCTGCTCATTAAAATGGTGATAGGAGCCAAGTCTCCACCGGGACTCCAGAAGGAATGCAATCCCTTGTGGCTTGCAAAAGCACCAGAACGGCTTGCAGCAGGGTTCACAGTACTTCCAGGGGAATGAAAACGGCTCTGAGTTCCCGTTCCCATAGGCCGAACACGACCTTCTGATTCAGCTAGCTACGAGCGGAGCTGGTGAGTAACAGTTTTACATAGATGCAATTAAAATCAGAATTTGACCCAAAGACTCTTCTGTACTTGTACTAGTCTGTTTACTCTCTAGGTGCCAGCAAAGCTTGCCAAGAAGGACAGTTGGAAAAACAGTATTTTCTGAGTAAAATAAACAGATATGAGAGAAGACTGTGAATTATTCTGTAGACTGCACTGTGCCCTGTGTAATCACGTATCATGGTAGTGTTGTATTTAAACAGTTTAAGTCAAACTCTGCTTCAATCATTCCTGTAAAACCACAAATGTCAATGTTTTACACTGCACACATTATTACTTTCTTGATGGAGTTTTGCCTAGTCAAGAATGATTCTGATTAAATTATGTGATAGTTACCTTGAATTATCAGCCAGAAGAAGTACATAAAATTTCTTCAATGTCTGAATTTCTTAAATACAACTTTTTCTCTCATTGCTATGTGCCTTTTCTGACACTCATTCTGGTCTGAATCTGAAACACAGGAAAGCCATGCCTGTGAATGTAAAGCCCCAAAGGATATAATGATTTCTTAGTACTTACTTAAATCTGTCTATGTTTGACCTTCCCTTCTCCCATAGGCATATATTGAATATGTAACTGGCTTTAACATGCTAGATTCTGTCTGATTATAATCTTTCCCTGAACAGATATTTTCAGGAGCAGCTCAAATTTATAAAAGGAATTCAGCTTAAGTCGTCACATCGGGAACATTAGGCATAGTATCTGACTTTTTGTCCATGATGCTAGAAATTGGGAATGTCTTTTTATTTCCAGTTCAGGGATATGTGGTACACCACTGAGGCTGTGCCTTAGGCTGGATGTGTCTACTCTACAGTCACATTCAGGGAAAGAGAAGGAAGGAGAGATGGGATGTGCAGCTACTCTTGTTTTACATGATCTACAATTCACATTTGGTTTTGGGCAGTAAGAGTAGAAGTCTTTTCAATTTTCTTCAAAATCCTTTTCTTCCCTTATCAAATCTTCCCTATTCAGGCTCCATGCAGCCACGTAAAGATGCAATTCATCAATAAACTGAAGTTTTGCGTTTTTAAAAAGCACAACAAGGAAGTATGTTCAATTTATGGAGTGTGCTTTAGCGTCAAGGAATGCTCTGCCTAATGTTTTTGTTACATAAAAAGAACAGGATATGAATAGACATTTAAGTCTCTTTGAAATGAAACTGTTTTCATCTTGTTGCGCCTATGTAGTCTCATTTAATTCCTTGTGTTGATCTAGATGTAAGGAAAAGAACTGGCCCAATAACACTTGCATGGAAAAGGAGAAGTAGTTTTCTACAAAATCCTTTATGTTTGTCAGTTCTTTGTGCCCTTCCTCTTCAATTGCCTTTCATCATTCATTTGGTTAGTATATTCAGTTTATTTGTTAATTTAACTGTTGAATTTGGGCTTAAACTGGTTTTCAGTCTTCTCCATGAAGGCAGAGGAAGTAGGTTTTGGTGAGGAGGTAGTGTTTTTAGGCCATTATGCTAAATTTTTTTGAGGGGAATATCGTTCTGGGAGTTGAAGTCAAAGTCCTCCTACAGCTCTGAAACTACTGTCTCACTTTGTGAAGGGAGGGCGGGTTTCCTGCAGATTACAGCTCAGGGCAGAATCCACACTTTTTTCCCCACATATATGTAGGAAGTTATGAATCAGCAAGCATAAATCCAGGATGCCTTCTTAAGGCTGGCTATTTCTCATCCTTATGAGTCAGTAGCACCTTTTCCATCCAGCTTGACTGTCTCCCCACCTACTCTTCTGGAAAATAAAAATAATGTGAAAAAAAGGAATTCAAACGATTTAATTCAAAGGCCCCACAATACTCCCACACAAAGATTGTCCTTGCCAATTTAGATATACAATCACACAGGAGAGAACTCTGAATAAGTAAGAGTTGCATATTGTAGTTAGAATGGACTTCTTGGTTACTTCGGAGAAGTGTGATATTACTATAAAAGTCACGTGTTTTGGCTCTCCTGTAGCCTGCCTGTGTCTTTCTCTCCTCTAGTTCAATAATGAGAACTTTGCAAGTTCTCCGTCTTGGAAATAGTGACAGAGACAGTCTTGAGCAGAATACCTAGGAAAAGGGCTTCAGCAAACTGGAAAAATGGTGAAGCTGCCTCCCCTAATTACAGAGTGTCCTTACAGAGGCTGGAGCCATATCAACACAGAAAAGTTACAGTAGGAGAAGTGGGGTCTGCAATGTCGGGCTGCCGGGCTGCGGTGGGATAAAACACCTGTAATGCCCATTGCAAACCTGGGAATTCTGGATGCTAGCATGTCTCCAGAGGGGTGCCATTATCACACAGTGCTTCATGTAAATTAAAATGGATTATTTACGTGATTTGATAAATACATGCCCAACATTCTGCCAAGCACTGAGTGTAGTCAAGAGGAACATTTGACAGCAGAAGTACATGAGTATATAAACTATGTGGGACTGAGAAAATAGCATGATCACCTAATGTGATAGCTAGAGTGACTAGGGGTAAGAGGAGCTGCAGCAGATATTTTGGATAAGAACAGAAAACTCAAAGCTTAGGAAAGAGAAAAAACTCACAGGTTTCAGGTATGGTGGGGGAGATGCATGTGGTGTAGTGATACAGATAAGGTACATATTAATCCAATGTTACATTTTTAACTGTAGAAATTTAATTGAAAAGATGTTCAACTAAAGAAAAAGGAAGATGTAGTAATAATTTGTATAAACATTCACAAATAGCTTTGCATTTTTTCTGTATTTGAATTTGTGAAACAATCCTAGTGAAATGAACAAAGGATCTGTTGGATGGCTAAGTCAAGTATTTGTAAGGTCAGACACATCAGAATTAAAATCAGAATTAAGATGCATATGGATCAACAGAATATTTAATTACACAGTCATTTCTTTTTTTTCAGCATCTCTGATCAAACAGTATATGCAAGGTTCTTCTCTAGGAAGAGATCAGAAGTGTAAGATGAGGAATCTGCTCTCCCATATCCCTGCTCTAGTTGTGGAGAAATTTAGGTGTGTAGTGAATGAAGGATACAGCAAGGATGATCTCATGGTTGAGGAGCCTACAACATGGCCATGGTTGAGGTATTTGAACATTTCCCTGAAGAATGGGATTTTGTCCTTGCTTCTTCCAGAGGTTTTGTGTCTGATGATAGGCTTGACCTCGACACTCTCAGATGCTGTTGGGGCGGCTGGGCTTTAGGTCCAGATTGCAGGTATCTCAGGTGAGTGCTTCTTACTGGTAGATAGCTTTTGACCTTAGTTTGAGCCACAGTTACAAGGTAAATGATAGAAAATGAGCTCCCTCCCTCCTTCCCTTCTATACCAGTGGAGAAGAAGGTAACACTTCTTTTCTACAGTGATGATTGCCATAAAAAAGCCATGAGGCTATTAATTATTCTGTCTTCAGAGAACAGTAGGAAAGAAAAAGATCTGTTGTTGAAATGGCAAGGATAATCTAGGCAATGTCAGAAGAGGTATCCTACGCAAATAATAATGATACATAATCATCTAATTGCTGGCTATCATAATGTATATGGTTGTTCAAGAAGATCATCTGGACCTTCTTAACTTCTGAAGTAAGCTGTTCTGCTTAATGTTCTTGCAATGCAGTTTTTTGCGTTATTTCTTAGTTTCTGAAAAAATGACAAGCTGAAATCCCCTCATCATTACATTGATATCTACAATAGGAAGGTAGACAGATTAGCCCCAGAGGTGGATGACTCTGGAGCCTTTGGAGCTAACAGAATAGCAAGCAGTCAGGATAGGAACTAGATAGTTCTCTCTGCAAAATAGCTTTTGGAAGGTTGAAATCTGTGCTTTAAAACTGAGTTTCTGTCAACAGCAGGTGAAAAGTTCTCTTCTAGGGTTTGAACAGAGGACAACCTAGCTGGCAAAGCCTCTTTTGTCTTCTGGTTTCAGATCTGAATGCCAGTCTTGGGATCCTTTTCTGCTCTCTCTCTTGTTGGCATGTATAGCTCTTTCTCCCTTCTTCTTCCTTTTAGCTCCCCTTTTCTCATCCAGTCTCAGACTCCTCTCTCTCCTGTACTGTGCTCAGCCAGTCCCAACTTTTCTTTTTCTCTTCTTGTCTTGATTGCCACTCTTGTCTTGCCACTTCCTTCCCTGACTCATATCTGTGAAGTGTCTGAAGACAGGATATTAAAATAAAAAGCACTTTGGTATTCTTAGAATTTGGAGGTATGGTAAACTTCACCTATTTCACGCTTGTGTTAGATGCATAGTGGTGACCAGTGAGTCTAGAAATTTCGCTTCCAAGCTACTTCAGCTGAACCACTTAAAGCTGAACTCCTTCAGTCACGGCTGATTGTGCTCTTCTCAGGTCTATTCAAGGTGCCTGGAGAGGAACAAACAAAAATTGAGTAACTGCAAATTGACAGATAATCCTGAAATATCATGGCCAGACTTCATATCTCTAATCCTACAAACTGGTATGGGAATACTCAGGTGTGTTGACTATACAGTTGTGCAAGTGTTTGAATGACTAGAACCTCTGGAGTATAATCTCTTTAGGGCTGCAGAATGCCTTTTTTTCCTCTCTGTGCAGGTTTAGCATGGAATGGCATATGCACAAGAAATAGTTTAAGAAGAGTGGCAGGACAAATCAAGACCCATCAGTGACTTTGCTGTTAGCATTTGTATTTTAGTGGCTTAGACAGTTTGTTTGAGAGCGAAGGCTTGATGCATAAAATGTCAGGATGGAAAACAGTGCTGAATAAAAGATGCAAATCTAATGCTCCTCCAGATTTTAAGCCTATGAAGAGATATATTGATATTGCTGATACTGTAGAGAAATTTCAGTCTGAGACAACCTTTGTCATTCATCCCAGAACTGTTAGCAGTGAGGATTTACCTAAATCCCCTTAGAGGGAAAGGGCCTATTGTATGTATATGTTAATTAAGAATTTTTAATGAAGTATAGGTGTTACTCTCTTCCATTTGTCAACTGGGTAAAATCACCCTGGTAGGAATGTGCTTTATTTGCCCAGTAACAGATCAAAATGTCCTGCTAGCTGTCATGGAAAATGAAATGAAATCTGTGATATTAGTATGGATGCTACAGTTCTCTTCTGGAGAACCTAAAATGTTAATCATGGATGTGCTAGTCGGTGTCATAAAATCAAACAACTAAACACAGTCTTCCTCGCTTAGACAAACAGTGTTTAAAAATGGCTGCAGCCATTTTTAGTCAAGATGATTTCTCAGTGAGTCATTCATCACCGTGAAAAATGAGTTTAGCTTACCAAGAAAATGTTTGTTTCCTGCTATAACAAGTATTCAGTATATCAGCAAGAAAACTGAATCATCTCACTTGGCTGCAATGAACAGCTGAGTTATTCTGAAATCATACCTAAGTGCAGCAACTGAGTACCTTGGCAAACTGGGAGTGTTCTTTAAGGCATGTTACTGAAACTGTTAACTTCTGAATGAAAAATGGATTTGATTTAACCAAAATCAAACACAAATGTCCACATCAAGAAATTGTCGAGACATAGTCTGGGTAGCATACTTGGCGGTGATCTAGAAATAATAGATCTATGAGGATCTTAAAAGAAGCAAACATGGCCTCCACTGTATTCTTACCAATGCTTTTGCAGCTGGATGCTCTCTAAACCTACAAGTTTTGTCCAAATCATATTAAGATCTTTGAGAACAAAGCTAGCAAAGGAGTAAAAAGCAGGCCTCACAGAGAATGCAAAGGATAAAAACTTTTAGGAACGCAGAGTGTTATCAATCCAATTCCACACACTGGTAACCTAAGTATTGCATGAAACTAAAAAAAAAAAAAAAAAAAAAGTAAAAGGAAAAATGTGGGAACTAGGAAGTCTGATATTCATTTCTTAATTTCTTATCCTGTGATGACCCTTTTCTGTAACAGTAAAAGCAAGGAAAGGATCACACATGTGAACAGTGGTGGCAGGGAGAGAGAGCGATTACAGAAATCAAATGAAATCAGGGTGCTGCAGTAGGTGAAAGTACCTGAAGCAAAATAGTCAGAGATGATTTTTTTTTCTTGCAAGGCTTGTGAGCTTCCTTAGGCCGCAGAAAAGATTTGAAGGGCATTATTAGAAGAGACAAGGATGGCTGCCTTCAAAAAGAAACCTCGTGCTACCTTCCCTCTGTCCACCCTGTCCAGAAGAGATGTGCTGCTCAAATGCAATAGTAGTGTTTACAGTATAAATGTCTGCTTATAGATGGAACAAACAGTAGGAAACGGTAAGGCAACATGAGGAAAACTGAGGGGTCCAGCAGTATGTATGTGTCTATACAACACTGTAAGATGAGTAGTTTATTTGTTCCCAGGAGGACAGAAAGTCTTGTAGTTCTTCTATTACATAGCTGGGTGATTCCAGTTGCTTAACTAGCTCAACCACACATAGCACAGTAAGGCAGGTAACAAAACACTAAAGTGGAAATGTCACTACATGGTCAAGGGAAAAGGAGGAGTTGGATGCCAACAGAGTTTTGAGGACCTCCTCTGAAATGGAAATAAAGAAGCCCAGGGCTGTGTGTTTTCAAACTGGTTCTGTAGAACTGGATATTTAAATAACTGCTTTTTTTCTGAACTGACTGACAGATCACCACAGGCAAGATAGTTCTGAAGAGGGAATGAGGGTGGGCTCATAGAGGAGTGAATAGAATGGGGTAAAATACAAGAAGTTAGGCAATATGCAGGTGAGTAAGAGGGAAGGATTTATTTTCAGTGTTTGCATGAAGACTATCTCAAATATCGCTATATTCCTGCTAAGCTGCTCCTTAGGAGAGACCAAGAGATTCTCCTTCCCCTCTAGAGCAGGATTTGTAAAATCATAGTGAACAGATGTTTTCCAGACAGTAGAGTGACTAATCTTCCCACACCACCTCAAATCTATCTCATAACCAAGTTCCTCTTTCTGAAGAGAGTTCTCATCCCACATCATGGAAATCTCATCCACATCTGTGGCATTTTCTTGAGAACAACAGAAACAGAAACAACAGATGACGAACTGGACAGAGCCTGACCTTACGGCACAACTGGTTGTCCTGTAAGCGTGGAGGTAAATCTGAATCACTGGCATGAAAAATGCACCCCTATCCTTTAGTATTAGCCAGTGACTACGGTCACAACACTGTCTGAGATGAGTAAGAAAGACAGCTGTTAATCAACCTGAAATATACTACAAACTGATTAGTGTCAAGAATCTTATTTAATTCCAAAATATCAGTTTATATCCTTTTTCTCTAATCTTCCTTTTTTGCACAATGTTATTACAGGTCGGTGTCATTTCATCTCCAGCAATATTCAAACTATATCAGGGTCATATCTCAGGTTTTTCCCAAACAGCAGTTAAGCCAACATATGATATAACACACTGGATGACAACGTGCTTTAATCATGCAAGGAGAAGCACTCACCTTGGAACAGCGACGTAAGTGGGCAAATGTTACATTTCCAGTCTTTTCAATACTCAAAAAAGTAACGCCAAGCAATCTGCTTTCCACATGAAGGACGCTCATTCTCATGATGATTTCCACAACGATCATTTTTTACCCTTAATATAAGGTGATGGAGGACACAGGATAAGAAACATCTTGGTCTTTGCAAAAGATGCTGAACTCTGTACTTCAGCACATCTAACCTAGCTGGTGTATGTTACTGACCAGTTAAATAGAGCTCAGGGGTATATGAAACAATTTCATTTGGATTCTGTGGGGATATCAGATAGAAAAATGTGAAAATTTTTGTCATATTGGTCAACAGATAGTGCTGGTTGATAATTTGCTTGTCTTCTTACTGGTTCATCATCTACTTCGGGATGTCCAGATAACAGGCATGGCCATGTTATTTTTTTTCTTCTTCTTCTTTTTTTTTTTTTTTTTTTTTTTGTTTTGTTTTTAAACTGATATGATGACTGAAGTTCTTTTTAAATGAAGATTAACATAATGCCACCACTGTCATGTTACATGTAAACTAATGTACATAACCTCCTTAAACTTTTGGGAGAATCTCCATGATAATATCTAAGAGCAGACACTAGAACTGACTTTGTGAGGACTCCGGAAGCACAACATGAAGGAAAGCAGAGTTTGCTTATCCAAGCTATCTTGAATCCACAGGTTATATCACCACATGAAAGTGGCTACATCAGCATATACAGTGCCATGCTGTATAGTGTACACTTACTGACTTGTGCAGAACTACCTCAGGGACTTCTGTCAGGTATGAAGCTCATAGCCAAATTACGGTGAGGAAATCTCCATACAGTTTCAAGGTGTATCTGGGCTAATGAAGCCAATATAATGTTGAAAGTGAAAAAGGTTCAGAGTCAGTGCAAGAGGCTTGTAAAAGCCACTTGGTGCCAACACCCTGGCTTTAAACTTTTGGCCTTGAGAAACCATATGATAATGAACACTGGTAGAAGTAATATGCTTTCCAGGAACAGTATCTTTGGGCGTACCTTCCTATAAGCAGAATGTTATAAAAAATTTGTATTTGGGACAGCCAAATAAATAAGTATAGATAAATGAAAGCAATGTAAATAAATGATGAATAAGGAATACCAAGTCTAATTCTTCTCTACCTGCTTTTGTGGCAGTCATTCATTCTTTTTTATAGTATATGTATAACTCTACTAAATACAAATTCTTTCCAAGCAGGCAATTGCATTTGGCAGCCACTTAACATAAGTATGGCTGAAAATGCTCATTGCTAACTGCATATAGGCAAATTTATTTAGATTTACTGGACACAGAGCCTCATGTTTTTAGTTCTTATTTCTGATGTGCCATATCAGGGTATGCTCTACAGTAGCCTTATATAAGACGAAATATGAAGTGAGCTAACAGCATGTGACACTTCAGTTGACTTAACATAACCTGAAAAAATGCCTTAAATTCTTGGGATTGTTAAGGAATTGTGGAACTTGCAAAAACCTGGAATACTTCACATTTTTAATAGCTGCGTTCTTTGGTAGTGATACGTTCCTTAGTGAGTAGCATCCAAAATTCTGTTACATACATGGAGGGATTTAACTGGGACTCTGTGTTTGTCGCTGTGTCCCATCTTGGTACGTATATCCTCCCAGTAGAGAACACCTAACCTTTATTAAAAGGAGGCCAAATCCAAGATTTTGCCTTCCCTTGCTGGAGTTGTGCCAACAAAATCTACTGAACTTAATGTGGGCACTTCTCTCTAGATGCTGTCATTTCTCCTTCGAAGAACACAGGACGGACAGAATCTCACAGCTCCTCACTTTCCACTGCCTCAGCTATGCCCTGGCCTCATACACTGTAAGGCTTTGGCCTATATCATTCTGGGAAGCAAATTTTGCCCCGTACTGTAGAAAAGCCACAGAATTTGAACTATTGGAGTTAGTTGCCTTTCTCTCCATGTGCTCATAATGCAATGGGAGATACATATTTTGCCAGCAGCTACTGTGGACAGGAATGCTAAGTGTGAAAAACTCATGTTTCTTTTACACCTTAATGAGGAGGCTTCTTGATGTGTGTTTCTGCCAAAAATGAGGATCACTTAGCAGCAGCTACTCAGCTCCTCCTTCCTCTTTGGAAACAGTCATTACAAAAACATGCTTTTTCCTCTTTATTGGCTTGGGAGAGTACACCATCTCTCTGAGGAAGGTGGTGTACACACACCTTGGGTATGCAAGCCCTTATTCACAGAAGAAAGAATTTTTGCAAAATTTGTTTCTGAATCTACTAAGCAGATCAAATGACAATATATAAGTAGGGTTTTGTTAGTCTTATACAGCCAAACATGGGGAGAGAAGGTGCTGTTGCGAGAGTGGATTTGCCACAGTGACCAATTCACATCAAGCACATCATTTCAAATCTGTTTTGCAAACTTCTGGGAACTTAGACTTACTGTTGTGGAGTAGGTAGAGAAAAGGAGTAGAGTTGGGAAAACGCCCCAGGTGCCTCAAAGGTAGATGCTTCAGTTTCAAGCATTTACAAATGTACATATGACCAGGAGGGATACTTCCCCTCAGCTTGCTGTGTCCATTTGCTAGCCATAAGAAAGATCCATGCCCTGGAAAATTTGTTTAGCGGTGTCCCCAGAACACCTCAATACACCAGTTCGCACTTCTTAACACTCTAAAACATTTTATGAAGTGAAAAAGCTGCAAAGTCATAACGATAATGTACCAAAGGAAGAAAACTCAAGAGATTAAGGGTATTACCTCTGCATTCCTGCAATAACAGCAAATACATTAAATAACACTATTAGATGATTTATGAGGCAGACATTCTACAAAGGAAAGCAAGGTTCCCACTTGACCTAGAAAAAATTACCTTCTGACTCCAAATACAGTGACTCATTTAATCCTGAAAACAATATTCCTATGAGCAGTAAGAGAATTTAATGCCACCATGTGTCTCAGCACTCCTTCTCTAAATCCTATCTCCAGCTGTGGTAAATCTACAAGGCCTCAGAGGAAGGCTGCTCTTAAAAAGCCAGGAGCCAAGATTGGCATCAAGGATGGGCAGAACTAGAAGTCCTTTTCTGTCCCTTCTGAACTACCGGAGGAACCCTGAAGCCTGACATGAAATATGGCAGAAATCTGGTGCAAATAAGTTACACAAACATCCCTGGAATCCAGCACATTGGATACTCTCAGACTCGGATCACAAGCATTAAATTTCCAGGGGTCATAAGACTGTTAATTCTTTATGTGTTTTCTAGTATGTCTGCTCTCTTACCTTTAGAAATACTTAATGATATTCCAGATCCTGACAGTGCCTTGATGGAAATTTAACAAAGGAAAGGGCAAGCTATCTCAGCCTCAGAATCTGCCAGGAGAACATCAGGAACATCATGGTCTTTTCTTTGGTTTGATTTTAGGCTTCCCCTTTCCCTCTAGATTTTATTTGACTTCACATATAGTTTTAAAAACTTTTTTGATGTAAGCTTGTCATTCTCTTCCTCTCTGAAACTGGGTATGGCTTTACATTTCTATTTCTTTCTGGCTTTACACAGGGATCCCTTGCAAGGGTAACGAATCACATAGTTACTGCTCTGACTATCGTTTTCTGCTATATCATAATAGTTGTGAATAGCAATGTTAAAGCTTCTGTTACAGCTCTGTGGAAAGTGCTAAATAAGGGACTAAACCTTCCAGCAACTTAGATGGTTAAATTAGTGCAGCAAATGCAGATGTCAATGTTTCGAGCAGGGCAGATTAATAAGAGTCTTTAACATAGATGCACTACACAGACTAGCTCACATTCAGGTTAAATTCCACACACCTTCAAGTCATAAATCTTCTAGGCCTCATCAGCGATGGCTTGTGTTTCATCCCCACCATTTCATTCACCAAAATCGATTTGTCTATTTTCCTAAAGGTAAAGGTCAGGGACAGGCCATGCCTTAGCAGTGAATCTTCTGTTGGAAAAGTGATTAAGCTTGCTCACATTTATAACTTGTAAGAGGCACTCATTTTGTGGATTTCCTTGCAATTGCAAGCTCTGGAAATCTTTGCAATTGGCCTCAAAAGGTATTTTATTTATTTATTTGTTTATTTAAGTCTTAGAATGTTAATGATAAGAATACTGCTACAATCAGAATGTGTGAGTCTTCAGATTTTTACCACAGTGACAAAAGATTCCCATAACCAAAATCAGTTTCCAAACTGCTTGTCTCTGCCATTAATGTCTTAGAAGTATCCAGTGCAATCTCTCCACAGTTATATGTGTTCATGGTAGTTAATGGCTTCCTGTTTTGTGAGATCTGTTTCCAGCCTCTGCCGGAAAAATACCCACAGTCTGAAAATACTAATATTTTTAATACACTTAGGTGATACTTTTACTACCATAAAATCCTCAGAGGAAATTAAATTCCACAAAGCTACGCTAAAATAACACTAGGGACCAACTTTAAACCAGCAGAAGCTAGTAAATTCTGCAGTAAGCCTAAAAATCTAGGCTAACAATACATTGCTGAAGTGCACCTTGGCATTGTGATATTGCTCAACAGAAGGATATACCCCCTTAATAATTCTACAGGAATTCATTCAATCTCTCAATGCCTCTATTGTGATGCAGATATCCTGGTTATTATTCTTAACATTAAAAATCACTAGCCACCACTGTTTACCATCTTTTTCCTGTATAAGACATGGTTCTGGAGCAAGGCTTAACTGAAAATGTGTACCATATGAACTTTTGTTCCAAAGATCCAGACTATGTATCTCTTGAGCTGTGGGAAGCAAGATACCAAATAAATAATTAAAGCACTGTTTTATTCATTGTTAATCTTTACATACTATATTCTTACATATAGTTTACAGCTACTTGACTTCATTAATAGTTTTAGGTAATAACTTCAGTAGCTTGTGACAGCCTGATACTCTTAGCCATACCGGGTCAGCCTCCACAGCACTCGGGATATAGGCTCAAGCTCTATGCTGGAAGTGCTAATCTTTCACCACTGATCAAAGGAGAAGCCAAATGCAAATAAATTCCTAATTTAGCACTTCTGTTAAGTGCCTAGAGTCAAGTAGCCTGTGTCTGGTTTATGTTACCAGGTTTTTGTGACTTCTTCTTCATTTGGACTAGCATAGTACTAGCAAGATTTCACTTGTTTTCATATAAAGTTATGGATTTTGCTTAGCCTCGCTGCTTTACATTTGCTAGCAATTAGAGAAATGTAAGAATCCAGGATGCACTTGCAGAGATACTCATATCACAGAGTTACAGAGTTATGTCCCATTTTTTTTTCTCTTGTGTGCTGGCCCCATGTATCTTGGATTCTTTGCTACACACAGTGCTAGGGAACCTCTAGTCCTGTGTTCAGTGACTCTGCTGGGAATAATGTGTGATAAAAAGAAAATTTCAGTGCTGAAATATCTTCATTTCAGGTGCCTAACCTAAAATTCTGCAGGAAGATAATTTAGTGCCTCAGAAGATGACCCAGAACATCTGTCTACTGGATTGCCAAGAGCTTGAGAAGTAATCTCTGGGACTTTGGCACTTCATATAAGGCTGTAGGAGCCTCCGTGAATACCTGCTAAATCAACACTAATGAATTTAAAGATCAGCTTTTTTTTTCTTTCTTTCCAAATAAATAATAAAGAGATTAGAACTCATTTCACTGATGATTTATTTAAGTAAGATCTTTTGTTTTGTTTACTCTGTCTGATTTTGTGCATTTAATCTACCTTTAGTGCAGGCTATATATTCTCTTGTTGTGAACTGTCCTCTGGGAAAGAAAATTTATTGTTGACCATGAAGTCTAGTTCACATGATACTTGGGAACTCACAAGATGATAACTTCCTCAAAATTTTTTCTACAGATCAAATAAAAAAAGCCACAGTAAGGCAACTCTAATTAAGAACCAAAAACTCTTTGGTTCATTGCTGGCAAAGGGCTTCTCTACGCCTGAGAGACTCAATATGGATGCAGCAGCAGAGATATATTCTCTATTACTTTATGAATCAGTTTTTCTCGGTACGTTCTCCATAAGTGATCTATGGAACGTGTAGAGCTAAACAGTCATAATTGCTTTGTAAAGCCTGAACTAGGGCAGATTAACTTGATAGCACAGGCATTAAGGTCAGACAAGAGCTGTGAGTTACTTGTGTCTCAGGAATTCATCAACAGAGAGTAACATCGAGAAGCATAGAGAGATTTTGGCAGCTAATATGCAACAATTCAGGTCTTACCATTTAGGAAGAAAGAAGGATTGGGTTGGTTTGTTTTGCATTTTAATTTTCCTTGGAGCAGAAAAAATATGAAAAATCAAAGCAGAAGCACATGGTTTCATTAGAACTCTCATAGTATAATTGAGAACATATGTAAGCAATTCTGCTTTACTAGTTCTTCCAAGGGCATGTATCTGGTTAATTTAGTATGGCAGCCTCAATTAAACAATCCCTAGTAGCATGTTGTGGCTAATTGCTTACTGTTTACCAGAGCCTTTTTTTCCCTTTGAAAAAAGATCCTTCCTTTCTCCAAAGCGTGCCTGTTTTAGATTGAAACTGGCACTTTGAATCTGATTATTTAAATTTAAGACACCCTAAGCAATAAAAAAAAGTCATATAAATGAATTTACACTCTTTGCCATCTGTTTAGCAGGTGATGGAGAACATATGCTATTTTCTTACTTTATTAGAGAATTATAGTGTGTTAGTGATTTAAAGTGTGTGCTAACAAAGTTAGCAATCATTATCAATAGCTAACAGGGTTTCTATGGAGGACAGAAAAAGAAAGGTGTCCACCTGGAGAGTTCACAATAGACTTTATATTCGGTGTGGTTTATTAATTTAGGAAAAAGTCCATACTTTTTCCCTTGTCCTCTTCTTCCCTGAAACAACCAGTTTATGTTGCACTCCTAATGTGTTCAGCTCAACAGCAACAAATGGCTTATCATTTATTTATATTTTTTTCCGAATTATTTTGAGGAATAACAGAAAATAAAAAAATACTTTGTGAAAAGATAAATCACGATATGGAAAACAAGAAATTGCATGCCTGCTTTATTTTTAAGCACTCTGGGATATCTTCAAGGTATTTTTCAGAACAGTATTGGAGTCTAACCTGTCTAGAGTCTACCCTATAGCCTACTATGTTTAGTAGGGTCATTTTAGACCTTCCAAACAAATCTTGGAATCTGATTCTGAAGTTCAAAACACTCAATTTGTTTTAACACTGCAGAGTGATTCCACATCTGTAAGGAAAACTTTCCTTTTTGACATTACCAACCTACTGAGAACACTGAAAACAAGAGCAGTTGTTTCAGTTTGGGCACTCTTGAAAGTTGAACTACTTTACTGAAATACTTTCAAGGAAGCTTTAAGAAAGCTTGCATGAAATTCTGGCCACTTTTTAAATGTGCAGAAAAGGCATTGATTTTCTCAGGTCAGAGGATGCGAGGAAGCCATAACCCCTTCTAAGAGAACGGCCTGTGATAGCAGGCACTTTCTCACGCTCTGCACTGCAGTCTCATCCGTGCCGCTTCGTGTCCAGATCACATCTATGTTCAGCCCTCACAACCAACGAAAACTTGTTCTCAGCTGCTCTCCACAGCCACATGTGAGACAGTCAAGTGTTACACAGTTACTGAACTGAGTTTTCATAGCTACTCTGAGCACAACACATTTTTAGAAACTTCTGATCGGAGGTGAGTGGAAACCATGCCTGCTAGATCTGTACAAAATGTTGATTCTCTGATTCACAGCTCCAGATCAAAATCACAGAAAGAGAATCGCAGCAAAGGAAAAGTTTTGTTCACAGGGCTATAACTCCTCCTCGTTTTAAACTTTATTATATTTAAACACATTTCAAAACGTACCATGGTTTTGAAACAAATTTCAAATGTTGCATTTTGAAAACTCCCTAATTCAACACACAGAATTTTTGACATTCTCTCCATTTTTTCCTGTTAAAGCAGCTTGAAGAACATTGCACAAATTTAGAGATTGTTTCCCTCAACTCAGAAATGCACTTTTCAAGCAAAATAGTTTTGCGCGTGGAATTCTGCTAATTCCTCATATATACAGAGAGTACAAATGGTCTAAAAGATCTCTCCAGCACAGTTTTCAGTGATTCTGTATCATGAAGAAGAGTTTAATCAGTGTTAAATTGGTGATCACTGGATTGCCTCTAGGTATAGGTAAAGCAGGCAGCTGCGTAGAGCAACAGACTTCTGGGGCAGCAAATTGGCTGTAGTTCTTGCGACTGTTTTGCTGATGCCAGAACCTTAGAAAACCAGGAGTGTTGCAGTGGCTTGGGAATATGTCACAGGAGCTCTCACTAGGGGCCTGGCTATTCCCAAAGGCAGCAGTCATTGCTCTTATTCTCCCATAAAACTCAGCGAGGCTGATTCTCCAGGATTTTCCCCCAGCTCTGCCTTTTCTTGACAGCCTTGCCTATTTCTTCAGTGAGCCCTGACCCAGTGTCGCTGGGCAGCAAAAATGATGTTACTTACACTGCTGAAAAACTCTGAACTGGTCCTGCCTGACTTATCTGAGATCACTGGAGTTTTGCTTTCATCATGTGAGTAAGGCAGAGCAGATGCTCACCAGATGTAGCTCCTGAACTGTAGCAGTGTATGTGCGAGATGACATGGCTTGCTGGATTAGTACTAGCACTGGTGTTGCTGCACCAAAGTTCATTGTAGAGCATGGCCAAACTCTGATGTCTTTATTGCTGTACTCCAGTAAGGACATCAAGAAGTGCAGTCGGGAAATCTGCTCCTGTTTACTGAGAACTAATGATATATATGTCATGTCTGTAATTTGTCTTAAAAACAAACAAAGCAAGCAAGCAAATACATTTGCAACATTCACATGTAACCCTTTACTTGGTTCCAGACTGTAATGTGTTGGGACACTGAGAGCCTGACAATCTCCCAGGCCTTAGGTGCTAACTCCTCACAGCTGTACCAGTGCAGCACCAAGAGGGATCTTAACATCCAACAAGACGATGAAAGAAAATAGTGGGAACTGAGTGAAAACAATTAGCTGCTTAATTTGCAATACAGGAACTGACCTACTGCATCAGAATAGCAGTCTGGTTAGACTGGTATCCTCCTCTTGACTAGCTACCAGTACCATATTCTCGAGGGAGGGAAATACTTTAGGCGTTCAATGGCCATTTCTTTCCAAAAGATTGTTTTATCTTAACAACTATCTTCTGGACCAGAGTTTGAGACCTCATTTGGGGTAGTTTCGAAGAAGTTTAGAGATTTGCAGGCAGATGTTAAAGACTGAGATGAGTACAGATGTTTGTGTAATACTTCATGGTAAGCCTTGTCCTTTGGTTATTTATGATCCCCACATCATAAGGGATGAGAGAGTGAGGCTAAATCAAATAAAGATTTAGAAATCTTGAGTAAGTGGAAACAAAGTGATTATACTCTGAATCATTACCTGAACAACACTCATCTCTGACATGATAGCATGGTGGATCACTCTCTTCAGCATTGGAAACCTGCCACAATTTTCTTCTAAGCACAAGGGGGATTCAAACCTCCTTTCACTCTCCTCAAGGAAGTAGGCATAGCTGGGAATAGGGAGCTCTGTCGTTTGTATTTAAGAGGCCACTGCAATAATCCTTTTTTCTTTCTTTCTATCTCCCCCCCCCCTTTTTTAATAGCAACTCATCACTCAATGCATTATAGAAATAACCCTTACAGATGGTAGAGGGACCCGGATGCGAACATACAAAGAAACAATCAAATGCCTCTGTCATTTGCTACAGATTTTAGGCTCCTTCTCCTATGGAAAGGACTATGTTCCTAGCAAGGAGCCTCCAGCACTTGGATCCTGATAACCGATAAGACAGCACACAGAGCTGATGTTTCTGCCAAATCACTTGAAGGAATCAGTCCATATGTGGTTATTTCAGCAGGACACAGGGGCATCTTTAGGCAGCTTAACCCCTAGCCGAAGAATACCTACTCCACAGTTGCCAAAAGTTTTTCACAATATGAATCCCATTAACTCTTGGGCAAGATGCATGCATGTTTTCTTTGATATCTGTAGCCTGACATATGTGATGGAACGAGAATCAGAATGAAACATAAATAGATTTAAGAAAGCCATATAACATCTTCATACTGAGCTGTGACACAGAAAAGAAGATGTTGGGAAAGAAGGTTGAGATGCGCTTACAAAAGCATCCTCACTACCTGCCCGATTGTGACCATGGAAACACACTGATGTAAAGTCCTGTGATGTTGCAGAGTGCTCTTTTAAGCCATTTTCATTTGATCTACTTCTAGGAGATTCTGAATGACTCTTCAGTGTATTGAAAACTGAAGGCCTCTGTCTCATCAATGTTAGCAATGCTGCAGAAGTTGAACCAACACTCTGCCATTGTTACAAACTGAGCCAAAGTTTCGAAGACTAATATTTTTCTAAATAAAAATTTAGCAATAAAATACCACATACTCTCTACTGTAGTGCCCCACTTCAGTGTTGATCTAATGGAGCAGCACCTTTTTTTCTGCCCTCTGTAATCATCAATTGCCTTGCCAAAGAGTGAAGCTGCACTTTGTCATATGTTACAGGCTTTGAAATCAGCATCTCATTAAGGTGTTTTAGAAGTAGAGAGTGAACATGTTCTGACTGAGGCATATTTCAAAAATACTGCAACCTTCTATTTACCCTGTGAAGAATTGAGGTAGTATAGGATGACATTCATCACATGCCCACAATGAAAGGAATCCATAAGAAATTTTGGCTTGATTAGCTCACCAGCTGTGCTTGCTGCCAAGCAGAACTCAAGTACAGTTTCAGTGGCTGTATCGCTCACAAATTCATTTTTTTCCCAGGAGAGAGCTTTCATTATCCTTCAAAGAATAAAAACATACTTGAGAGATACAAAAGAGGGAAAGGGCAGTAAATGCTGAGCAGTGTTGCAGCCACATACAGATCTTCCAAAACAGAGTAACTGACAGATTTGATAAACTAAGAGACTAGTGATCCTTTACTTCCTGAGCTATAAAAATAATAACAACAAAAAATACTATGGAGTATTTTATTATTACAGCTCAAGAAGCTTTTCTAGACCCCAGCCTTCCTCTTTGCTGATGGTTTTGTTTTGACTTCACAAGGCACCCTGACTTGCTGCCTTGCCACAGGTGCCCAGGTTTCTGGTGACTGTTCTCCCTATTTTATTTATACTGCTGCCAAATTGCAAGGCCATTATGGAGCCAGGGAGCCCTGACACTGCCAAAGCAGCTGTTCAGAGCTTTCAGTAACAGAAAGAAATCAAACCCTTGGCCTGCTGGCAGTAGGAAGTCCTATAAAATTGGAGATGCCCTTTCTGTCACAAATATTACTCAGTCCTGCATCAAGTCTTGCTGCAGAAAAGTGAACACATTTGAATTAGAGGTTAGCAATATTTCTACCTTTTTTGTTATTTTTCCACATTCTGGAGGAGCCCATTTCTCCCCACTGATTTTGAGTGAGGCCCGGGGTGACTAATTGGTTATATTTGGTTTCTGTTGTTGGCAACACGCAGCTTCTTCCTAGCAAGACTCTTCTGGTTAGCAAGAGATGCAATGAACCCTACACTGTATTAGCTAAAATGCTGTATAACTGCCTTACATGTTACCAACAGAATACATTGAAAACTTTTCATGCTGTTTCACACTGTATCTTGTTGTGTACCCTTTGAAGGATTCATATTTCAAAATGGATGTCATCAGCTGAGTTAGCCTTGGGAAGAGAAAAAAATAGAAGAGAGCAGAAATATAGGGAGAATGTTGTGGAAAAATGAAAGATAAAACTGAAGATGATAGAGTTAAGGGAAAGAAGAATCTGAGAAAGTCTCATTCTGCCAACAGCAACTTCTCCTTTAGGATCAAATGATGAGATTATTCCTCCCTCTTAGCACTTTGTAGGCCTCACCTGAACTATTTGGTCTAATTTACTCCCTCCAGTTCAGGTGAGACACTGAGAGATTGGAGAGGTCTAGTGAAGGGCGACTGAGATGATTAGGGGTTGGTGAGCTTGGTACACGAACAAAGATTAAACAAATTGGGATTGTTCGGACTAGAGACGAGATAGCTTAGGCAGACCTAATCAAAATTTTCCAATACCTAAAAGGTAATTAAGGAGAAGATAGAGAAACTCTCACTGTAAAGGTGCACGGCAACAGGACAAGAAGCAGCAGGCACAATGTTGTTTCAGGGGAAAATTTGTCTGGAAATAATAAAAAATAACTTTACTATGAAAGTAATAAAATGTTGGAATAGTTTGTTCAGAGAAATGGTGGAATCTCCACCCAATATCTCCAAGTGTTTTATGTTGAGTTTTTTTCTCCCCAAGTATGCTTTTAAGCAGCATCTCCATTTTTTTTTCCTAGCAATAATCATCAAATCTGTTTTACTTCTTTACTCCCCTTTTTGCCTTTGTATATTAGCAGCTACAATGCTGATGCTTCTTTAGATGTCTAGCTGTCCAGACAAAGCTACAGCTTTGATTAGGCTGTGGGAAATCAGGAAATCCCTAACAAATTACCTTTAGGCTTGTACAGATCTACACTACAGCATGTGTATGATAAAAGCACGTTGCATACATGGTGCAACCCACTGTAGTGCCAAAATACCAAAGGGAGCTCTGGCTAACCTAACAAGGGTACTGGAAGATGTTATACATATGACTTCTCAGCTCAGGATATGGGTCTAAGCAAAGGCCCATTTTATAACAGACAAAATACTTCTGATACCCAGCCTGCCTTCGGTCATTCTTCATGGAAATATATCTTGTTCAGGGTAAGAAGCAAAATAGACCCAAACACTGTAAGACTTGACCTTAACCAAGTATGCATAGCAGATCAAAGCTAGGACTAGAGTCCAGCACTACTGTCTCTGAGTCCTCTGCTCTTCAGAACAATAATAGTCGCTATCTCTCATGTAAAGAATTTCCCTATGGATTGATCTGTTGGACCACCAGTACAATTTCACTTTAAAGGCATCAATTCTAAACCCCTATATTAAAATGCTCTTGATATATCTGAGACAGAGGATAGAAACTGAAATCCATCTACTGAAAAATGGACATGCATAAATTATTTATCCTACTGTAAAAGTACCTACTGCAAATATAACTTCCAGTTTGAAACTGAGACAATTTGCTGCAGATGTATTTAGTTTTGCAAGTCCCAGTTTCGTGTTTGCTCAAGACGTGACAGGTGTACTCTATTTTATACATTATAAGAAGCTCGGGGCTGTACAACTTGTGCCAAAAAAAAGTAATTAAATATTTAATATTTCCTGTCTGTGATGTAGTCCCTCTTTTCTTATTTCAAATGTGCTAGGTTTAGACAGAGGTGAGAAATATTTCTGAGCCATCAGTAAATATACTGTAGCTGTTTTTGACGTGATATCATACACCTTCAAAGACATTCTTCTTGCCAGAGTGCTCTTTCTGCTCACTGGTTTATCACTGTGGTGCAACTGAGACAGAGTTGTAAGACAAATATTATTAGCACTCCTGGTGCTGAGCCTGTTTCTTGTGATAAGTTCCTGGAGGGGTGGGGGGTGGGGGGTGGAGAGAAAGTGGTCTGACATTCAGACAACAGCAGAAATGTGAGGGTGTTTTAATCTAGATCAGATATTGGTATAAAACCTAGCAGAGTAAGAAATGAGCTGGTTGTTTTGTGAAAATGAAGGGGAAAACCCCAGGGGAAATTAGCACTAGGTCTCTAGTGACCGTGGTTACACAGCCAGATGTGCATAGCCCATGATCAAATCCGCCCCATGAAGTTTTCATATGGTTGCTAACGAAGCAAGAAAACGTGATTAAAACCCTCAATATATTTAAAAAGGAAGAGGACTTATTAATGTTGAATGTCAACAATCAGTGGAGAATAGAAATTTCGCTACTTTCATGAGAATATTAAACATATTTATAGTTCATTTTCAAATGTATTTCAAAATTCAGTTCAAAACACACATAGAACCGGCAGTAGTATAGCATGTTTCCTTATACTGTTTTTATGCAGTCAAAACTTTTGGTAAGGAGACTGGGGGAAATGTAAGAAACTGTTGCCAGGATGACAAAAATTTGTGAAGATATAACTGTGCAACAGTGGCTATGTCTACATTAGTAATCAATTTGTCACAACAGGATTTGATTAGTATATTGAAATAGATGGCACTGAGGACTTTACATCCTTGTGTTACATGGCTCAGGGGATTTACTCTTGGATTTACTGGATTTTCTCTTGTCTCTTGGACCTTATGTCCCCAGAACATGTGGTTCAAAGATGTCCCAAGAAGGGGTCTTTGGTTTCAACCTTTTTGTCTGATTTAGGGTTTGGAGCACATGGAATAGGGATAATGTGCACCAAAACAACTCTGGAGCCAAATTAGTGCATGGTAAGTGGGAACCTGCAGGGGACCCATTTCAAAGCCATGCTAATACTCCAAATCAAAGTAGATTTTATAGGCACAGCAGCATGTACTAATATGGGCCCAGCCTCACTCCAGTACAGCATGTTAAACCTGAGGTACTACAGTGCCAAGGCCCTTCGGAAATCCTCAGAAACTGGCTCATGTCCATCTCTCTCCTATAGACAGAGAGAAGAGAGACCTCATATGCATTTAAGAGCTTCACAACCATCTTCTGTTGGCCAAGTACACTGCCACTAATACTAATTAATCAATGAGATGAGTTTGCACGAACAAGGCAGTAAATGATGAGAGAAGCGGGGGAACATGGCCAAGGATGGCATTGGTCTCCCAAGCTTCATTCCCAGTGAATGAAAAAGTGCCACTGACAGCCTGTCAGTGCTGACTTTGCAGTACGCTTTCCAACCCTGGAAATGTTTCTGAGGGGGCTGCTGGATCTGGAGAAGTTTTGTTCCCATCATCAGGAAGGAAGGGAGCAGTGATTTAGGGTATTCTAGATACTGGAGATGCCTTGAGTTCCCCAGGATTTCCATTAGCTCTATGTACTTGCTTTGTTGCTATTCCAGCCCCAGAAGATCCCTTTGCTCCTGCCAGTGCCCCACGGAAGTGCTTCCAGATACTATTTCACCTTCTGGGTCTTCAGAGACACATGCTGCTGGGAGACAACAGCTGAGGGGAACTGAGAAAGGAAGTCACTTTGCAACAGCCCTTTCAGGAGCCTTCCAAACCAGTGGACTCTGTGACTGTGTAAAATGGCTTTCTAAAGTGGCAAGTTTTGCCACTTTCTCTCACGAGGATAATCTTTTATCTCAAAAGGATAACTCCTGGCAGCTCTTAAAAATAATAATAATAAAAAAGTTCTGTAAAAGGGATATGGACAACTGCCCTGAGCAGAGAGAGATGAACTGTCAGGAAGACTTTTTAGTGTAGGCGCTTTTGACTTCTGGAGGTTTTTTTCCAGTTGTAGCAAGAAATATCTATGTCTAAAAGAACTATCAGAACTGGAATTCTTACTTTGTAGGGAAGTACTGTAATTTTTTAAAAATAGTAAAAAGATAATTTTAGTTTAGCTGAAAAAATTCTCTTATGATATGCATCTGATGCTGCTATTACTGTAAGTATTATTATTTTTTGTATCATCGTACAAGATCCCAAATGTTCTAAAATGTCACTGTGCCAAACGCTGGACTAAAAGATGGTCTGTGCCTTAATTCTAAAACTAGCTAAACCTAGCAGGAATAGATGCTACTGTTTCTGTGAGGGGCTGTAGCCTTTCCTGCAACATAGCACAGTGTGATTTTTACTGGGTAAGAGAGGTTGTGGGTCAGATGGCAACAGCTCCCCTCACATATGTAAACTTGCCTAAGAGAAGGCATACACAAGGGCTGGAAACAGAGACAGAGGAATACAAGGAGGCAGGAGATGGTATGTCTTTGCATACAGTGGACCAGTGATCTGACACTATGTTTTTGCAAGCAGTTTAAGCCAGTAAAACCATCAGCACTGCCAGAAGAGGCAGTCCTGCCCTGTCTTTTTCTCCAGTGGATTATTCCTGCTTCTGCATCCCCCATACCCCTTCCCTCCTCCAGCTACTCTTGCCCAGCACAAGCGTTGATGCAGAAAACAGCTAACCTAGCAAAAAATATTTATTTTTACCCATGTCAGCTTCCCATCTCTTCATTGCACTGCCACACAACCATTTCTGCTGGCACAAGTCAGGGGACCAGAAAGGGCTGAAACGGAGCAATCTGTATGGGAGGGAGAGAAGCGCCTGTTTTTAGTGTCGGAGTTCTCTATTGCAGACTTAAGCTGATGGTGAAATGACAAAGTAAGTGCTGTAACATTTTTATCTACAGGAAAGGGAAGTTTGAGGGTAGATAATGAATTTGCTTGTAGGATGCTTTAAAGGAGTTCAACACTGTGGAGCACACTGAACAGAGGGAGAAATCATAAAGGGAATTGTTCAAAAATACAGCAAGTGGGTGATAGGCAGTGGTAACATGATCTGACTGGAGGTGGGAGTCATCTTGAAAATCAGAGAGATATGTGGGCCATGCAGGGCCAGAAAAATGAAACAAAGTGGGTTTAGGTGATAGAGAAGGAGGAACAAATGGAAGGATGGGCCAAGAGGAGTGATACAGTTTAAACAGCAGC
Organism: Rhea pennata; assembly: GCF_028389875.1. Taxonomy (NCBI): domain Eukaryota; kingdom Metazoa; phylum Chordata; class Aves; order Rheiformes; family Rheidae; genus Rhea; species Rhea pennata. The sequence goes on along the minus strand of NC_084663.1, from coordinate 47,819,672 downwards.
TTAGAAGCATATCTTCTCTATGCTTAAAACGGGGCACTGAATCCCACCTTCCCTCAGAGCTGAAAGTGCTACCTTCTTTTCTGGTGCAGAGAAGAGGCAGACTAAAGTAATCTGCAAACATCCCACCATAAAGTGATGGAGGGACGTTCTGTGACAGTGTTCACTAGCTGAAGCAAATGTAGATGTGATCTGCAATAGCTCTTGTTTGCAGGGTTCTTCTGGCAGTGGGACCAAGCTGCATGCAATCATCAGCTTCTGGGCATTGATTAAGAATAGTTAAGTAGTATTTGCTCATTTGACTGAATATCTACATTTTCATCTAAGTGAATACATCTAATAATATCTCCGTGCTCCCCACGCCCTGAACACTAAAACACTTACTGATTCTGCTGGAAATCTTTATAGCCACTGTAGAAAGAGAGAATTTTCCTGAAATGGGGATGCAGGTCATTTGAATACACGGAAAGGATTGCACTGCTGATAGAAAGCAGAAGAAGCTGATTGCACTGCAATGTATACCTCTTGGTATCTCAGTGGCTTAGTCATTTGTGCTCAGGGGACCAGCGAAGGGGCTCACTTCCAGCTATACCAGCCACAACACAATTTTGTAATTCTTTTCTAGTAATGAACGCTTACTTACTCTTAATCTTAATCACTCCTGTGACAAAGACATCCTGTCACCATTTTCTGATGTGCAAAGGCAGATACACCCTAAACATTTTGCAAGTTGTGATGTGGAGATTTTGCATGCATTAAAGATCACTGTTCAGAAAAATTCATTCTTTTGCTTCACAGATAGGGAAACAGAGGCACAGGCAGGACAGCTAGATACCCTGGAATCAGCCAGGGAGGATAATAACAGGAGGATAATCTGTTTTTTCTGGATCCTGGTCCTGTGCTTTATCTGTTAGATCACACTGCTTCTTAAAAATTTAATCTGATGTTCACTGAACATTTAGCCATGGCTTAAGATACAACTATCTAATGTAAAATAGGGCCAGTGGGATATCTCCATTATATGCAACAGTGAGCTAATCATTCATAGGAGGTTAGCTGAAATCCTGAAGGCATGGACCATATCTCTTAGGGCTATTCAGTTGGCCTTACTGGCAGTATTAGAACTGTAAATTATGTAAAATATTCCTAGGTTCATTTGTTTTACTCTTCCATAATGACAGCTCAGATACTAAAGACTCTGGATTTGTTTGCCTCTGGACTTTTTTTTTTTTTTTTTTTTTTTTTTTTTTTTTTTCCCACTAGAAATCCCCTTTTCAGCTCGTCTGTGTGAAGCTCTGTGAGCAAGAACCATGCATGAAGAGAAACGAACACAGGGGCTTTAGGTTAACATCACTGTTTAGGCATGGGCCAATGATCAAACATCAGCCTGTGTGGCAGGGAGAGGTGCTATATAATTTATAAAGCTAAGGCCTTGTCCAAATGACTAAAAACCACAAGTAAATTCTAATCAAAAGTACTTACAGATATAAAATTTAAATATGTAAAAATCTACTCTTCAGTGAGTGTCTTACAGGGTGCTGTTACTGCAGCTGTTTGGTCTGCAACTCATTGGAGCCCACTGACTCGAAGGTGATTTTCAAAGGGAGGTAGTAAGCATTTTGTCTGCATGGTGCTCATCCAATTTAAGAAGAGTCTGGATGACTGGAGAGGCATTGTTCTGGGAATGCTTGGGGTTATTTATCCAGTTCATGAAAAAATATTGCCAGTGTGAATATTGTAGTGCAAATATTAGTTCCATTCATAAACAGGGTTATTTTACCCATTGTTATCCTCCTTCATGCCTAATCAAGAACTGTGATTATCAGTGGGATATAAATGCTGAGGTAAAACACATTTTTAGGTCAGAATGTCTGTGTTCTGTTTGGCTTGAATATCCATTTCATCAAAATGATAGTTTTGTATAACTTTGTTTATCTTCTGGCATAACTGTCCCTGTCCCAGTGCTGTGGATAACATTTGTGGTAACACCAGCATCCCCATTGCCTTCCCTCCCTGCTGAAGGTGTGGTCCAGCCACCGGGATGCTGTGCTGCAAGGGTACTTCCAAGGCAGAAGAGGGTACGCTGAGAGATAAAAGCCTCCTCTGACATTTGTAATAGAGCACAGGTTGTTAAGTGGCCCAGAAACCGACTGCCGGAGGTGAGAAACAGGCCACTCATTTGCTCCAGACTCTGCCGATGCAGTCTGCAATTTCCACTAGCTGCAGCCAGCGTAACTCTGGCACAGGAACGAGTTAGAAGAAAGTGCTCTGGAAAGTGGTGAAATTGCAGTTATTTTCTAATATTTTCTTCCTGAAGACTTGAAAACAAAATAAAAGCCTGAACGTGCTACTGTATCTCTACTTGTCTACCCCACACAACTTCTGGTTGCTCTGGCTCCACGAATACCTAAAGCCTCAAACGTGTGAGACTCTGTCGCTGATGCTGACAGGAGGCTTGTTTTCGCCACAGGGTTATTAACAGCGGGTCTGTGGTTGGCTGGGCCTCGCTTGCTTCGGGGCAGAAAGCTACAATACTTTGTTTCCATGCAGATTGTGCTACAAGATAGCTATACATTTGTTATCATGTGGTAACCACCTACTAACATGGATTTTCTTAGCACTGAAGGCAAAGGCGGAGGTTTCACGTCCAAACATGAAACCAGGTCAGACTGTTTGAGTCCAGAGAGGAGATGTAAACAGCTGTTACTATCACAGAGCATCCTGGGGCTCTAGGGCAAACCCACCTTAAGACACTAAGCTTTATACCTAAGAATTATTAAAATTAAGATATAAATCAATAAAACTATTACATCTAAGCACAGGTGTGTTTCAGAAGTTTTATGCAAGTTTTGCCCAAACAAATATTTGTACTGTGTATGTGACTCTGACATGGATGCTGTAATTTCAGAGGTTTTATGCTATTTTTATATATAATGGTAGAGGAGTTCTGCAAGGCTGAAGCCCTTCTGTGTGGAACTGGAGAGAAGGAGAAAGAAGGCAGCTATAAACAGTCTGCTTCATCCCAGATGAGGAGGGGACAGAAACAGGGCAGAGAAAGTTGTTGAAGAAGTCAAACAGGAGAATGTACACAGATGTGAACAGCTAAATAGACACTATTGCAAAGGTCAGCAACGTGGTCCTGCTGCACACTGTGCTGTCTGAAGCTGATCCTTTCACTTTGGCATGGGAAGGGGTACCCTCCAGCTTGGGACCTGCAGCTTGGGCAGCATGATGTTGCCTCTGAGACATATTTCCCCATCAGTATTATGTTGCTGACTTTGCCTCCTTCCACATGGGGCTCTTCTGATGAGGAGAAACCTGCCAGGTTTTGGGTTGTGTGCCTGTGCAAAGTTTGCTAAAGGAGCATTTATTTACTACAGATGAGCTGCTCAAAGAGATCAAGTCATGGCATATGAGCAATGCTGCTCCAAACCTAGGTGTTTGTACTCCCTATGACAGAAAAGCCTTTAGTTAGGAGGATATTCCTCAGGAATCTTTCCTGGGGTTTCTCCCATGTCTTCCCTTGTGAGAAAGAGCACAGATATGCCCCTATCTCAGGCAAGTGACCTGGATTTTGTGCATGGGCTATTGTGGCTTTGCTTGCTCAGCTGGGCTTTTTCAGGGCTCCATCAAAGTTTTGCCATAACTATGTCCTACCTCGAGGAGGGCAAAATCTTTGGGAAGCAGAATGCATCCTACTTTTGGGGTTAGCTGCTTCCGGGAATCATATTCTCCCAACTGCTCTGATGTGGAATGACAACTCATCATCTGCTAGGCATGCTCCCTGGTCATAGATCTGCACATTGACTTTAAAAATGTTCAAATAACCTTACACCAGGCATTATTTCTCAAGTCGTTAAGTAGACCCATGACTCTCTGTGGCTTTTGTGTTTTCAGCTTATACATACACAATTGCACTGACTCCCCACCTCTGAAAAGAGTGATATAAAGTGTTTTGGGTTTGAGCCTTACATTAAAGAAATAAAAATAAATTAATGTGATTTGATTGCCTATAGATTACTATGGCAAAATCACCAGGGTTCCTATTCTTGAGTCACTTGAAGTATAATTTGTGCAATTTCTCATGTTGGGAAAATTTCTCTATTAAGAATCATGGTTTTCCAGCACCATGAGACTAACATTTGCATATTGATAAGGAACAGAAGAAAGGTGCTTTTTAAATAGCTAGTTAGCTTTCCATTGAACAGGAGTTATAGTCACTAAAGCTTTAAGTATTTTGATCTTTTATTTTATTTTTCTCAAATTGTGCTTGCTGCTTCAGAGAATGCAACCAGCAATGGAATTGAGAAACAGCTATGCCAAAGGCTGGTGCTTAGTTCTAACTTCAGATACGGTGTTCCCTCCAAAATAATCCACAGATGTGCATCTCTTTGACTTTTTAAAATACTAATGTGATTTTAGTTGATATATTTTATTTCTCTTAACTTGACCTTTACTTGTTTTCAGCAATGCTTTTAAGATAAATACCATGCCCACAGAGCAGTTTATCTTAGGTACAGATCATAAGAGGATAGTGCTGTAAGTGTGAAACAAACAGAGGTGATTTAAACCACTTAACCACTTGTTATTTCCAGCTCAGATCCATCCTTTTTTTTTCCTTTCTTTTTTTTCTTTTTTCTTTTGAGGTGCAGCTCCCAGTGAAGTCAATGAAAGAGCTTAGTGTCTTTTTTCCTCTCTGGTTGCTGGGCTACTTTATTAAGCGAGATCTTTGTCCAGTTCCTAGTAAAAAATAACCTTGCTGTATACCAGCTCATTGCAATTCATGCAGTATTTTGGGATAAACTGAGTATCGAGTGCCAGGATCTGTCTTCTTTGCTGTGTGGGTCTTCTCCCAGGGACTTTATTGATCCTGTGAGAAAGAGGGACAGAATGACAACAGAAGTATCAAATTAGGACAACGAAGGAAACATTTATAGGCTTGCTTGCAACATATTTGTGAAACTTCTTGCACAGGGAGCACAGGTGATGTCACTTGCCGCAACTGGGAAGCTGCATAGAGAGAAGCAATATAGCAATGCTGTCTGGTGGGTTATGGCATACGTGTCAACAAAATGCCACCACTACAGGGCTAGCATTACCATAATGTTTCCTGCTCCACACTTCACGTCCAGCCCAACCCTAAGCAGCACCTTGAGCCTTGCTGTGTCTCTGCTTCTACCTAGTGCCTTTGCTTCAGTGGTAAGAAGACGGGGCCCTGCTCCCAGAGTATCACCTTCACTGACTCATATCCACATTCTTTCTGGCAAAGTGACTGAAGAGAGAAAAGCTGTTGCATGTTTGATACGTGGAAGGATCTGCTGGATTTGGGAGAGTCAAAGGTGAGGCATGGCAGAGGTTGTGATGAAGTGACAGCGGTTCCACCACGACTGTCATCCTGGAGCAGCCTTCTGTGTAGGATGAAGGCACCCTACAAGGCAAGCTCATGGGGTATTGGCATATTGGACCAGGACTTGGTGCTCAGAGAGGTTGTACAAGCTAAGCCACTGACAGCTACTTGGGAGACAGAAATCCTTACTTCCTGTCTCAGCACTCCTCAGTCCTGCTGACCCTTGTCTGAGGTCCAATATTCAGCGTTATTACCATACTTCTTTGTTTACAAACCTTTTTTTTTTTTTTCTTTTTTTTCCCTAAACCAATCCACTCTTCAGATCCTCAGGTGTGTGGGATCAGTTGGCTTCTCTCTGAATAAATTTGGACTTAAGGCAGGAGTAAATTCCTAAAAGACTGTCAATCTGTATTACCCAGTATGTTAGACAGGTGGTCACAACCGTCCCTTCTGGATTTAAAACCCACTAGTCTATCTTAAAATATCACCTTCAAAATAGTATATACTTGCATCTCTGACTAACTTACAGTTTAGGTATAATTATCAGCTCCCTACATTTTGAGAGTTTTGTAAAGTTATATTTTAAAAAGAATATTTATAATGTATGTATTTTCCATTCAGTCTCCACTTTCAGTCTCCCAGGAGTCACTAAGGCCAGACTTTTCTTCTTGCTTTACATATGGTTGGCAGCAAATGAAGCAGTTTTCATTTTGATGAAAAATCTCTGTATATAACCTGTCACCCTGAGGAAGAGGCACATCCTGTTTAATAAGAATTTCCTCTAAGTGATCCAAGAAAAGTCCATTCAGAATCTGCATATGACCAAAATAAAAGAGTGGGGGAATGATTTGGTTATATTATGTCATAGAGGGAATGTGAAAAGCAACGATTAAAGCATCTGTGCAAGTTTAGAAGGCATGTCGCTTTGCTTCCCTGTACTGCTTAACAGAGAAAACACAGATACAGAAGAATTCTTTATTTATTAAAGCAAAACCAGAATGTAATGAATTTTACTGGCACTGATTTTTTATTCTTGGTTTTCAGGGTGAGTTAAGGTGCAGGCTAACAGAAATATGAAAAAGTGTCACAACTTCGAAATTCAAAGAAACTACTAAAGATTAGTCCCCACCAAACCTATTTAATATTACATCAAAGACCTTTTGTTAAATTTTACCCCAGCAGCCACTATCAGACTTCTTTGCCACTGGAATCTGTAGATGTTAAAAGCCTACCTGAGTTAAAAAGTGATTGGATAAGTTCAATCTATGGAGAGTAAGTTACTGTAAAGATATTTTTTCTGATTCAGGGAGTCCCTGTACAGTTAATTCCTGAAGGCTGGGAAAGTATTCTGGAGTAATATCTCTACACATACCTATCCTCCTCTTATATTTTCAACTACACATCCACTCTCGGTCATTGTTGGGAACCAGTTACTGGGCTTTCATCCAGTACCACTCTCACCTAATAACACAACTGTTCTTACCTTCTTATGCAAGTATGAAACCAGGTGCCTCAGTTCCCAAAACCCAACCAAACGAACCAACCAACCTGATCTGTCATTATCTAAAGACACAAGGGATCAAAATACCACCACTACTTTAAAGAACATATTATTTAAAAAATGTCCAGATCACTGAATGTAGTGAACCATGCTACATAAAAAGCCAAATTCATTTGTTCTCCTCAACTTTCCAAAGTCCCAAAGAGTCTGAAATAAGAATAAATTCCTTCCTTGACTCCAAATTTGGAGACCTGCATGTCCCTGAGCCTGTGAGCAAACCAGTGGCTATGCACCTGAGAGAACTGATTCTTTCCAACCCTTTCTGTGTCCACTCTCATGTGCTTTGGGACAAGAAGATCTTACTGACCACTGGAAGGAAGGATGGAAACACGTTTGGAACCACAGGAACAAAAGTTGTTGTACTGCACAGGCAGATCATTCCTGTTCATTGTTTGCTCACCCGGGATTCTTCAGAAGTTCAGAAGGAACATTTGGTTGATCCTGCTAAATCATCTTTTCAAAACACAGTGAGGTTTCACATAGCAACTGGCAAATAGATGGGAAAATATAGAAAAACAGAGCTGATGTTTCCTATAAACATTCACACAACAGCAAAGTTAAGGGGGGGGGTAAGGTTAGCCCAGGAATCATATAATTCTACAGAATATACCCTTTTGTTCTTCAAAATGTATTTTCATTTCCTTCTAAGTTCAGTGGAGTTGTTTCTCTGGCAGGTAGGGAAATTTAGGTTATTTTGCTTTTATGTTTTTGTTTTCTCATATTCAGTTACCATTGCTGAATTTTCTGTCAATTCAGCAAAGATACACTGAGCTGCTGATCCTGTTTCATCTTAGTTTTCATCTGTAACATGATTATGAGTCATCAACCCATGCCCTTACAGATAGAGGTTTATTCAACTGATTTTATAAATGTTAAGATTGCAGGGAAAGCATATGGTGACCAAAGCCTTTTTCTGGAGGTAATCTATGTTCTGTTGGTGCAGAGATTAAATTAGAAACAGAATTAGAATTAACTGCACTTGACTGAGCTGATAGTCTTGAAAAAGAGGAGAAATAGTCTTCCTAAAATTTGCACAGACACAGCTCTGCAGAGCGCTTCTATTTTCGGTTATCTTTCAGAAACAAGTGAATAGTCACAAGGAATGTTTTGTTACCAGTGGTCTGACAAATCACAAAGGAGAATCTAGTTCTTTATTCAGAAATTTCAGTAAAAAACACCAAATCATTTGGGATGGACAAGAGCTTAAACTAAAAGTTTTTCAAATCCCCCTTTTCTGCTCTCAGAAACCAACCCTGTATCTATTGCTCAAAAACACTCAGTGGACAAGAATCACATTGATAGTAGACAAGTGCTTTATCAGGAATGACTTTCTAGTTTTCTTTGCTATCTGTGCCTATTTTTCTAATTCAGTGACCCGCTTATTCGGAAACCAAAGCAGAAATGGAAGGATATGAAACAGCACACTTAGATTCATCTATATGTAGCAAGATGGCCCTTGGGTTCCTGATTCATGACTGAGTTCCTATGTGTAATGGTATTGCGAATAATAAATAATCATTGGCCTCTCTAAGTTTGCGAAGGAAAATCTTATTTAGGGAGAGGATGTTTTGCAATTAAAAACAATTATTCCAGGACAGAGAAAGCACTTTTCTCTTGAGGACAGTAAGGCTGCAGGCTAATGTATATCTCTCTTGAGAGACTCCTTCTCATTGCCTGCCGCTGAGAAAACTGGATTGGTGAAGAGAGAAAAAGAAGGACAGGAGTCTGGTGTGCGACTAAAACCTAACTGTGTCCCACAGAATTGATTACATGTGTCTTTTCAATTAGCCATTCTGCAGTTAATTTGGTTCTTCCTATAATATCTGAGTGGAATTGTGAGGAGAAAGGTAATGCCATCCCACAGAGGATTTCAATATTTTGACATCTGTTTCCGATTTGCTATGGAATGAAAACCACAAATGCTGAAATTCTCTGTGAAAGCAAGAGGAGCTCTGATTCCAGGACAGTCTGGTGGATCTCAGGAGCCTTTTGCTGCCAAGGAGCTGCAAGTCTGGGAGGAGTGGGAACAGATGAGCATGACAGGAAACCATACACATGTTTTTGATGGAAACCTATGGGCTTCAAAACCTGTCTCTGTTCTGTTCCAAACTTTGGTGAAATTGAGTGGCATCTGCAAAACATCTCAATTTAACAGAGGCTGCAAATGCCAACAAAGTGTTTTGGGCATTTTTGGGATCAGCAGTAGTTATGAGCTATTTGAAATATAAATAAAGATATTGCGTCTAATGTTCTCCAACTATGCAACCAAATTAGTTTCTTTTTAGGTCACTCTAAAACAAAAGTTTGACCCATTCTTTGAATAAGCTAGTAAGATGCAAGTAATTGCTTGGTTAAATACCGAGTCACCGACGTTTTCTTAGATATGTGTCCAGCTGTATTTCTCTTCTCATTCTCCTCCATCCTGCACCCATAGACTGTATCCCATCATGTCACGTCATGTTGGGTTACCTCCTACTACAGCAACACATGCCATGATGTGACACCCCATAATTCACAGAGGCAGGAACAAAGTATTCTAAACAGTGGAGCGATTATGTTGCTGTAATATCTGGGGCATCTGCAGTTGCTGGATGATGGCACAGGTTTTTAACTTTCTGAATAAAAGTTGGATAGCTCAGCAGATCTGCGACGCTTAATGGGCTAAAATGCAAGAGTACATCAGTGCCCTAAAGAACCTGGTGGCCTGGAGTCTCAGGAGCACATGAAGCAGAAAGTACTCATCTCAGCCTCCTCCAGTGAGTGTCACTGCAGCTTCCACATGTGGCCTCAAGGTGCCTGAATGGATTCAAATTGAAAGAGAAAAGTAGAGCAGAAATGCTATTCGACTCATAACATTCTGGTTCTTAGAGGAGATGTTAATGCACCCATTTGGAAATGCCTCGATTAGCAGGGCATTGATGACTGAGCTGTTTGTGCTCCCAAGAGGGCTGGCATATGGCTCATTCTGTGGACTCATACTAATGATCACTCGTTCCCTCTGTTGTGGTTGTGATTCCAAAGAGGATATGATGTCCTCTGTATTGTCCATACTAATAATCCCAAAACAACACCTGCTCCACCAGACTTGCAACCTGAGATTTAGATAGCACACAGCAATTTAATAAAGGGGCACTCAATGCAATAAAAAGGCAAACAAGTTAGGGTCAACGGTCCTCACCAGCAATAGTCCTGCTAACAAATATTATCTTGCAGTCTTCTAGATGAGTTTGAGGATTCCATCTTCATGCAGTATATGGAAAGCAGAGATTTTCTTTCAGATGTAAGTGTAGACAGTCTAATTTGCCTCAGAAAGAACAAGTGCAAGTCCTTTGTGAGGAAGGAAATATTGGCTGTTTATGTGTTTCAGTCACAGCAAGTTCCATTCGTCCTGTGTAAAAGACAAGTAGATTTACATTCAGCTAACTCAGCCACAACTTCTCCTCACAAATGCACATTACAAAGAACACAAGGTCAGAATAGAAAGAGTGGGGTCACTGCTGAGGTTTCAAAAAGATGAACAAAGACAACTGAAAATGAAGGAAAAAAGGAAGTGGTAATGGCAGGAGTTACTGCACTGGCCCACGTAAGTGATTATCCGGCAAAACATAAGTTGCCAAACAGAGTGACAGTGAAATCACAGACTCTGGGCTTAGTTCCTAATTTTGACCCAAACTTAGGTTCCTTTGCTTCAGTTCCTCATGTGAAAAATGTAGATCCTAAGAAAAGTTCCTGTTCTTCATCCTTTGTAGATCTGAGTCCTTCAAGAGGATATGTTGTGTCCATTATTCCGTAACCCAGGCCAGTCCAGTCTCACATAGCCACACTGAACCACAGAACAGATTATTGCTGCTTTACACTAACAATAGTAATTCTCTCAGCGTTCAGCAACAACAGGCAAGCCAGTCTGAGTTGATTGTGCTTCCACTGTGCTCTTTCCATTGCTGCCCCTCAAGGACAGAGAGGACAAGTTAGCTTTAGAGCCCGCTGATCAGCTAAGTAAGTAAAATCGGTGCACCAATACTCTGTATTTTCATTTTGCGAAAAATATTGTTTACTCAGGAAGAAGTCATATTCCATGCTGCAATTGTAGACTTGTACCCAACTATACACACAAGCGGCCATGTTGCAAAATATTGACCAGGAAACTATTTCTTGCAGAATACTGAAGTGACAGGTCTTTTACAGAATGCACACAATAAGGTAATGGCTACAGCTTTTACTATAACATTTATCACTTTATACAGCAAAATAGTATTACTGAATTAAACATGTAACTAGATCTTCTGTACACTAAGGTGCTCTATGTCTTGGATAAGCAGATATATTCAAACATTTAATGCTTAGTAATTGTATTTTAATGCTTGTCCATATGAACAATCACAGCCCAAAGAACTTCAGAGAACACATGCAAGGTTGCAGAGCTTGAGTCCAAATGAGTCTAGCAGAATCTCATGTTCATGGCTAGGCTTCAAAGTTTATCCTTCTTCTACCCCATCCACAGCCTTCTATTTTTGCTATGACCCTTAATTCTTTTCCATTGCGTACCAGTTTGGGAGAGGATTTCCCAGAGATTTGTATGCTACTGGGTGTTTATGTCAAGTCATCAGAGGATCATAATAACAGTGGAGGCCTCTTCCTCTAACCTCTTAAGCACTCAGAGTGAAATCCTTTACAGTAAAAATGAAACATTCACAGCACTGGCAAGCATATTTTACCTGATTACTTAGAAAAAATTTGACTAAAAGCTATTAAGTGCAGAGAAGCAAGGTACCACAGTTGAACAAAATATGTCAAGTTTGGAGTAGTTGGTCCTTTTGACAAACAATCACCATTTGCTGCATTAGTCACTTTCTATAAAAGTTTCTATTCAGTGGAAAATTCAGTTTTCTATAAAAATTATTCTCAGCTAGACATGTCAGTAAATCCATAATATGGCAATGCCTGTATTCTCTTCAAATGCATTTGTCTTTCTCATAAAATGTCAAGATTAGCAATAGAGTACTATTTGGAAAAATTGCTATCCAGTATCCTGAATACAGTAAATTCTTAAAATTAAAATGCCTCAGAGATTAAAAACTGTCAGGAAAATATGCACAAATATAACTGCTTTTCTGGTGTAAAGTATTAGATCAAAATGTAAAGAAACAAAAATTCAGGAAAACAATTGTAATTTCCTCGAAAATCTAATTAAAAAGTGGAACGGTAAATGATTTAAAAAGGTGTTTTAAAGACTTGCTGTTACCAAGATTTTCAAAATATGGCAGACTCTTTCAAAACATTATTCTATAACAAGAATATGTATCTTTTCATAAGAGTGTCCTTTGATGAGCTATAAAAGAGAACAATAATGGAAGATAAACTGAAGTTGCTTTCTTTAAGAACCAAAATTAAAAAAGCAAAACAGAAAAATAAAATCATCTGCCTACTTCACAGTAATTTCAAAGCATGAAATTCCTAAAGCTTGAAACATAATTTAATGACTTATGTTTAAGGATACAGTGTAGGGCTTTGAAATCTTGAGAAAACAGGAAAAAATGAGTTGTCTTTTTTGTGACTAATGAAAATATGCCCACAAAGGGTTTCTAATTGTGATATCCCAGATGTCTGGGATGCACGAACATGTACCGCTCAGCACTCTGTTTTAACTTTCAGTTCCTTTTTTTATGTCTATTTAGATGAAATAAAGCATTATTTAAGGCCATTTTTCCCAACTGGAACACGTTCAGCTCAAAAATCCTTTTAGAAATAAGGAAAAAATCTTCTCACAAAATGGGGAGGAGGGACCTTTACTGCGTCTCCATTTTCCTTCACCCAGAGTGTGTCTGCACTCTGGGATTTTGTTAGTTACGACGGTTGCCATGATCTGTGTATTTGTTGATAATTACTGATACTGAGCCTGTAATTCCACTCTGAACAGATATTTCCTGGTGCCAGAAGATTCAACAAACATATATGCAATGTCACATTATGCTTTCATTCCATGTAAACTTATTCTCTGTCTCTCTGAGTAGTTAGGGTACTAAAAGATTAGCTTAAACTAGGTGCCTCACTTTTATTTGTGTAAAGGTGAAAGAGGTGAATCCCACCTCTATGTTTTTACAGAAATGAAACACGTTATTGCCCAATCTGCAGCTTCATTCTTCATAGCTCCTCGAAAAATGCCCGAGTCAAAATGTATTCCTTGGTCTCCGCTCTTCTGTATGATTTTCTTTTCTGTTAGTTGCTGAACTCAGCAAAAAAAAAACATTGATAACAGAAAAACCAGTCCTGGTGCTCCAGGTTTTATTGCATGAATCAGGTTAGGGTGAGCTTTCAATCCCCTTCTAGGAATCAAAGTAAGTGTTGAAAAAGGACTGTTTTTATAGGCCTGCTTGTGGCAAGACATAAGGGTTAAAGGAGCTAATGTCTTGCTTGTAAATACGAGTTCTTCTCATGGATGCTGAACAAAGACAGAACATTTGGGGAGGGATGATATAGGTCAAACCAAGTGCTGCAGCTCCCTCTCACTGACCTTTTTGTTTGACTTTCTGTACAGCTCCCTTTATGCAGGCATTTAGATAACGCTGTTTCTTTAAAAATAATGGTAAAGCTTGAAATAGGAAGCTCTTTAGCGTGGCGTGTTTGCTGAACAAACACTGAAAGGCAGCAGGGAGGTAAATCATTGCTGCATGCTGAAGTGGAGCGCAGCATTACTTATGAATGATTGCATGCATGGCTGACTGACTCAATGAATGAATCACCCAGAATAAGGCTGTGCAGCCCTAACCAGCACAGAAACGTCTCCGATTTCCATTTATGAAGCTTAATCATAAATATTGTATACTCTGCAAGGCAAGGAAGGAAGTACAGTCAGAGCGGGCTGACAGGTTTTATCTCTAGGGCTGGGTACTGCGTATCTTGATGGCGGTTGCCCCTCTGAGATCACCTGCCTTGCAAACAGTGCTTCAAATTCCGAGAGTGCAAATGCTCCAAGCCAGGCCGGGCTGCATGGATCTGACGCTTTGTATCGCACATCCACATTCTTAAAAAATAGCAGTGCCGTGGGGACGAAATTATGCTACAGACTCTCTCATATACCATGAACTCTTAAAATTCAGGGAGTTCTTCTAATAGCTGAAATATTTCCACGATAAAATTGTCATTTTTAGATAAAAATGGGCAGAGTCTAACAGGCCAATATTTATAGGATGTTTATAGCATGGTAAATATTTCAAAAAAGTTTCCAATATTGACAGATTCAGTTGGGGCACCACATTTTGGAGCCTTGGAAACTTACATAGGAAAAAGATTTAAAATGATGAAATATTCTCTTCATTGAGGCACATAATCTTTGCTTTGACTAGTCTAACTCCATAAGCAAAAATCATATGTTGTAGAATCAAGATTTTCATAATTTTATATTGATTTTGAAAAAATATGAACAAAATAACACCCTATTTTGCACTCTTCAGCCCCTGCCAGTTTGTAAACTAGTTTTGTAACTGCCTATAATTGCAAGTCTAGTAGATCATGATGAACAGAATTCTTTCTATTTCTCTAGTAAAAACAAATCTACATTAATAACATATCACACTACAAATGCACTCAAATGCTTTGAAAATTTCAAGTGTCCCAAAATCTTTAAAGAGTTTGAGTCTGACTTCAAGTTTTTTGACTAGAAGTTGATTGGTACTGGTGAGCTATGAGTGATGAGTGATGACATTTTATTTCAAGATACCTCTTTAAAAACAAACATAAAAAGCAAATAAAAAGAGACTACAAAAATGTTGCTGCTGGGTAAGCCAGATGATTTTTAAATAAGAGACACTGAAGTTCTTTGGGCTTTGAGCCTAGGCAGTTTTAGATACGATACAGCTGTGTTTTGCAAAGTATGTCTCACACAAGATGTATCCTGAAATGAAATGATAAGACAGAGAGAACATATAATATAAATTGCAGAAAAGACAGTATACAGATTGTGGAAAGGAAATTAGAGTAAAATCTTAAGGCTAAAAATGAAACTTACATTTACAGAAATAATCCAGCTATCATGAAGGAGATTTTCAGTCTGTTTTTTCAAAAAGTGTTTAAGATGGAAGTAGGCTGCCCCAAATGAAATGTATAGGGACTCAGAGATCAAAAAACATAAGGGCAGCAAGGCAAGCAAGCAGCTTGGGCATCCTGTTGTGCAAATACTGAGCCTGCTCTGAATAAACTGTCACTTGAAGAGCTTTGCAGAGGCGTCAGCAGTAGCAGGCATGCAGCTGTGCATGTCTAGCCCGGACGTAAATGGGCAACACTCACTGGCAAGACGAGGAGCTGTTATGCCCCAGTGGCACTCAGATGAGCACAAGGTTGGTCACAGCCTTGCAAATACTTGCAGAAAATCTCTTCTAGCACTGCTGGGAATAAAACTCCAAGCATTTCCTGGGGAAAATTCACAGTAAAGGATATTCCTTCCTCTACTACCATCTCTAGTCTTGTTGACCAGCCTACCCGCAGAGCTGCTTTCTGCCAACTAGAGAAACTTTCATCTGTGCTTCAGGATGGGTCCAATAAGAGACTTTTCTCCTATGGAAAGCATGTGAGTAAGGTACTCATATGCTAGGACACCTTCTTCTGCATGACCCTGGTTACATGTGGGACAGTGGTCAGTCACTAAAGACACTGATGCTCACCACAGTATTTGCTGTGACCACAGCCACGGCCTTCCCTTTGCCTCGGGTGGGAGAGACCCTGGTGCCAGTGAGGCTTCTCACTGCTCCTCTGGGCACACAGCTGTAACACCTGGCCAAGGTTTTGAGCATCTAGCTGGTAGCGTGGATTGGCATTTCCCAGGACATGACATCTAACATTTGCTTCTTGTAATCAGATGAGACTGATCTTGCAGAACAGTGGAGGCTGCAAGCCACATGCTGTTTATTTCAGAGAGCCAAAGGATAGGCAAATGCTCACAGATGGGAGATGACAGTGGCTTCCCATTGCTTCTGTGTCACATGCATTGGACTGAATATGCTGGGCTTAGCAGCACTTGCTAATTGATTTCTCCCACAGATGGACATTCACAGTCCTAACAGCACCAGTCTCACTGCCAGTCATGCAGTATAGACCCATCCTGGAGGCCGCTGTGGAGTAACACAAGAGTTATATGCAGCTTTCAAGCTGCAGATGTGCCCCGTTACTGCAGGTTGTTCTTGTTTCCTCTGTTGGCTCTACATCTAGAAATTTCACTCTGTCACAACCTTCTCTACTGCAGGTGATCATCAAACAAGGTGCACACTCCAGTTTCCTCTAGGCACAAGGCTAGGGGTCTGCATAGGGTTTCAGAATATCCTCCAGCTCATGAACATAGGACTTCTTTAAATGATCTGTGGAAATTCAAGTAAAAGGTAATGTCTTATCCAGTTGTAATATCCAGTGTGGGTGCATGAAGATGCCTTCGTAAAGAAGGTCCCCAACACACAAGCCCCTTCTGCCTGCAAGCAGGACCTGATGCGTGGCTGCACTTGCAAAACTTCCTGCTGAGGCTCTTGCTTCCCAGCCCTCTCACAACTCCCCACAGTTCACTGCCTCGATTGCCCTACACAGCAGCTGCTTCTGCTCACCTGCAGCTTTTAGGCCTCCACTGAAGCGTGTCCTCTCTCATCTCAAGGCATATTTCCTCCTCCTGTTTGCTTAGCCTTGTGGCATCTGCTGGTGGGATGCTGTGGCAGTGCCCTCCACCAGTTGGTGCTCCCCCCTTGCTGATTTGGGGGCAAGAGGAACAGGTCTGAGGTAGGGGACCAAGATAAATTACTCTAAAATGCACCAGAAAGATTTATTATGATAATCTAATTCTCTGTGTTGCTTAGATCTAAACCTACTCTCACTCTCGCATTCTTCCATAGGATTAGAAATCAGCCCAAAAGGTTAATATGAGATCCAGATCTGGAGTCCAAACATGTTCTTGTTTCTGCATACCTGTTGGGTTTTGCTGTGATCTAGTTCAAGAGATGGGGACCACCAAAATACGGGGGCCTGCACCAGGAGGTAGATATCTACATCTTCCCTTGCCAAACCAGTGCGGTAGGACCAGCTGCAGCTTCTATACAGATACTACCCAACGTACGTATGGAGATATTTCCGGCTTTAGTTATATTAGAAACCAAGTTGCCAGATCAACTCTTAGATCTATTTTTAATTTACATTTCTGCATTTTCTGTATTTCCCCTTGTTTTCTCTGTTAGATCATATAGTGCAACACTAAATGCCTAAAATAACATGGGATTTTTTTTTTCATTCCTTCAATTTCTTAGATCTGTTATTTTTTTTTGGGGGGGGGGGGATGGAAGGGAGAACAACTCAATATTCTTTTTCTGTATTATATCCAAACAAAAATTCCTTTAAAAAATATGCATTTCTAAATAACTGAGTAGGGTGAGTCATGTAGCAGGAAAAAGTAAAGAATCATAAATACTGACTATGGTAATACATTGCTTATATTAGTAGCAATTTCTTTATGACCTTAAGACTTCCGTAGCAGCATAAATATTTTAAAGCAATTGAAGCGATTCGAATAATCTTAGTTTGCTCAGACATAAAAAATGCAACAGTGTAGGAAGGAGGGCTTACTAGCAGCATTCAGGCTTAGAATTATAGTCATAGTCATAACCATGTAATTGGATGGTCATAACTTTCCAGGTGGATTTATGACAGAGCAGTTGCCTGTTGGTCAAAACACAGGGAACTAAATCTGGACCTCCAGAACCAAAAACATAAGCCACAGCTTGGACTGCAGATGCAGAGGTGCTCTTGCCTCTGTAGTGCTTTATGCTGGGAGTTACAGTAGCATGAGCCATTTCTCAAAGAACACATTGCAAGGATGTTAGAAACTATGCAGAATTAATGTTTATTACTGTGGTAGTCACTGTTGGGTAAATACTCTATGCCAAAACAGGAAGGTAGAGAAATTTTGACTACATCCGTAATGCTAAATAAAATAGGGCTGCTCCTGTGGAGACCCTGAGGACATAACCAAATAATTGCCTTGTTTGTGAGATTTTCAGTTCAAAGGGTCTAAAATAACATGGCGACTGGCCTGCAGGCTGCCAGAGTGGTGTTTTCATTGTATGAAACTAAAGCTGTATGTTACATGTGGGCGTAGGAGACAGAAGGAATTGAGACTTTCATGTCTCAAATTTTAAAATCCAAAAATAAACATGGCCCTATTGAAGAGTATGCACATTTTCTTCCTGATTGCTTTGCTTTCTGGTTTAATATGTTTCCAGTACATCTTACTTGAACTGGATGCTTTAAGGGTAGAGCACCTGGCAGCTGTGGTTATTATTGCAAATCAAACAACAAACAGTGCTAAGAGCAACCAGTGCTAAATTGGATTTTGTTCACAGACTCTGCGTGGAAGGAGCACTTCAGGTCTAGTTCTGGAGAGAGTCTGCCATGTGGTCTCCACCTCATTGGTCCAGTCAGTCCATGTGGTGTCCCAAGCACTGGCCAGGGGATGGCCACAGGGAGGAAAGTGGAAACATCCGTTTTGAATGCCAAGTATGCCAAAATGTCTTTGTGAGAAATGTTATTTCTCAACCGTTACAGTGATCGTTGTGGCCTTTGGATCAGTATCACAATTAATATTTTGCTGAATGAAAGTCACTCACTTATACAGTATGGAATAAAGTATTCAACAAATATCTTTCTACACAGGTGACATTGGCAGGTCAAAGAACATTTTCTTCAAGTAAAATTGCATTTCACCACACACATACTACTGATCTTTTCTTGTCCCACAGAGAAATGACACCTGGGCAATGAAGCCTGTGTTGTAGCTCACTCCCACTGCAGCCCTAGGTCAGTGATCTTGATTTCTTATTTATTCTAGTTTTCTGAATATTTAGAAAAGTTTTCTCTTTCAAACCCTCCCCCCCAAACTTATCCATCCTTTCTCTTAAGCTACTGCTACGTAAATTTCTGTTATGGTCACCTTGGCTCATCTTTTCATTAGGCTGAAACTCTGTTGTCTCTATTCTTTCTCATATCTTAGTTTAATCAAATGTAATTTTTTTTCTTTTGCCTAATATAACATTATTTCCAATGTAAGAACATTATTTCCTAGATTATTTCTGTTATATTGCCAGTCAATGTCACTGTTATACTCTAGGCTGCCCAGAACAGAGGCTAAGACATAAACTATTCCTTCTTTCACATAGAGTATAATTTGAGCTATAGTAAGACTATTCACATGAATAAATAGTCAGCAAGGTGAATCAGAGTTGAAAAATCTGCCCCTAAAGCCTAACCAAGAGACTTATTAGATCAGTTCTCTAAAGATAAATGAACAATGTTATCGTTTTATTAAGACAAATACTACTTTGGTCTATAGAATAAACAAGCTTCCTCTCAGTCCTGTCATATGATATTCATGCTGGAATTCACTTGAACAAGAGTGCATTCATTTCATAATAAATAACTGGTGGTTATACAACACCTTTGACCACAAAGTGTTCTAAAGGTTGTGTTGTGCTCATTCCACAGCTAGAAAAAATGCATTTAAAAAATGAGGCGTAAGTTTAACAGTGTGAGTAGACTACAAACAGATCATGGATATTCCACAAGCAGAAGGCTGACTGTATGACAGAAGTTACTTGTTGCCCATTATGTGTTTTTATCAAACAAACCTTCTCACACCACTGACAGGGAAACTGAGGCACGACACACAGTTAAGCAGCAGTCACAGAAGCTGCTGCTGCTAGAGCTGGCTGTAAAGCTCAGCAGCTCCTATCCTCTAGTTCTCTGCTCAGCAAATTCTTTTCCTGAGCTGATTGCATGAACACAAATCATAATATATTTTGATTTTTTAAAAACAACTTTTCTACCAGGGACAAAAAAGGGAAAAAAACACCTTTATCAGTGCCTGAAAAGGCTGAAATTCACATAACATATTGGGCTTTGGGCTTAGGACTCAGGGAACTCTTGACCTGTATCTGTTTATAGCAATCCACAGAACAAGTTTGTTCTTCTGGTTATTAAATTTATTGTTTGGATGACTAGAAGCATATTCATTGAAAATATATGTAAATCATAAAAGTCCTATGGTAGTTACCATGAATAGTCATTCATATGAAACTTCATTCAGGAAGTATGTTCATCATTTATCACTTTAATTGCACAATTGTACAACCCAATAGTACAAACAAAACCATATAGCCTAAATGGTATATTACTTACCATTAATAGTACCCAATGAATAATGATGAAGGGATCTTACGGCAAACAGTCTACTGAGTGGCATGTGTTCATCTAAATTATGTAGTGAATACTCAGAATTGCAGAGCACAGACAGAGAGTGCTCATGAATGACTGACAAACAGGCAAAAAAGCTAATAGACATCGAGGAAGTGATTTGTGATAAGTTAAATGATACAGTCAGCTCTTTCATCTGCATATTTTTTTTTTAGATGTGAGCAAACTAAGCTAGCGTTCTTCATAAACAAGTTACATTTTTGAAGAATGAAAGTTGTTAGGGTAATTCAGTTCTAACACCTCTGTAGCAGACTTTGCATCAAACAGAATTGTAAAAGAGCTTGGGTTTAGCATGTTTGAAGCCCAGTCTTTCAAGGTGCATTTAAAGTTATCTAGCAAGCCATAGGTACCATTAAAATCCGTATGCTCATAGACTCTGCTCTATATATGCGTACCAAGGTTAGTGCTTGGCTGATGATGCATTCAGCTCAGTGCTGCTAAGCACAGAATAAATTCCCCCTACATGTGGCTTTTTCACATATCTGTTCAGGCTTAGCTTACCTCAGCCTCGTTTGCTACAACTTTGGTCCTCTTATAATCATTTATACCATTGCAAAGTATGGTTGAAATACTACCTCATTATATCCTAACAATTCTAGATATCATCTCTGTCCCATATATAAGGGATCATAGGCTTAATCTCCATGGCTTGTTCTAGATGCAAAGTTTGAGTGGTTCCTTGGGAATATGAAGTGCAGAAGTGTTTACAATCCTTGCAGATTTATTCTGTGCTTCAATGTATCAAATCCAAAATTCTGATTTTTAATTGAAGAGCAAATATTTGACTAGCTTCTATTTTTTGCCTTTGCCAACAATGTAATTCTAATATTGTTTTGAAAGTCTATAGTGGCAGTATTTCAGGAGAAAAAATATACTGTTATTTCACTCCATTTAAAACTGAATGGAGATGTGTTGTAGCTAATGCTGGTGATTATTTCAGTCATGTGTTTAGAGAGAAACCGCCCAGCTGAACCTGTATCTTCTTTCTGCAACAGAGATTTTTGCCAGTTTCAAGACTGCTTCCTTCCTCTTTTTACCTCCTCATCTGCAGCTTTGGTACTTGCTTGTTCCTGAAATGATTAGCAAGAAGATGTTCCTCCTTACCTAGATCTTCACTCTCTGTGGAGATCTCTATCACCAATAGTTTCCAAAATGGACATTTCTTAAATACACATCCAGCCACTTGAGAAAGTGGCGTTGGTCACTGATGAGCTTGTTTCCTGCTCTAAGCCTGTTCTGCCATGCTCTCATGGCCCTTAGTGGGCACAGCAAGAAAAAAAATCAGACTGTTCAATTTCTCTTTTAACTCTGGAAACTTTTTACATCTGTAGTCTCATTAAAGCAGCCCCTCATTTTTTTTTTCTAAAAATGAAGCTTTTTCTTTACTTTCTAGTCAGTGGAAACACTGTTATTGACTGCAATGGCCTTTAATTCCATCTCCTATCCCTTCGCCTCCTGTGTTATTGGGGTTGGTCAATTTTTGCCTTTTAGGGGCCTTTTAGGGGAGACCAAGGATCTGTTTTTATGCCAGACACATCTTGATTTTTCCTCACCCATAACAAATCTCCATCCTTCCCTTTGGAAGAAAGCCAGTCTGCATCCTTGACTCGCTGTTCAAAATCTATATCAGATATCCATACATACAATTTGTGGACTTTGGGACACTGAGTTTCGGGGAGGAGGTATGACAAAGTGCTTAAATACTGGTGTTTTTGTGCTTTGTCTAGAGGTGGGCTGTAATTCAGAGTTTCCCCTGAGGTGAAAAGAAAAGCAGCAGAGAAGGAAGGGAAATCTGGACCATAGGGGAGGGTAAGGGGAAGTGGGAGAACTGCAGAAAATTTAATCAGTAGCATTGTATGGCAGTTTATAACCTGAATACAAGAAACACTGCAAGCATTCAGTTACTTGATTTGGCTGAGAGTCAGTGAAAGGGATGTTACTTAGAGTTTTGAAAAATTTGGCAACAAAACAACTACATGTGAATGATGTTGCAAGGGAGGATGTAGTACTGAGACAAAGATTTCATACAGATAATATTTGGCTCCAGACCTGCAAGATTTAGATATCTCCAATACAAACACCAAGACACTAACAGGAAAGATCAAACACACCCAATGAATCTTTATTACATTATAAACTTTGAGAAAAATCTTCTAGCCAGCTGTGCTGCTCAACTGCTCCTAGGTACTTGAGAAACTGGAATCAAACTCTGAATTTTCTTTAGAAAAATTGTATCTTATTACTTTTCTTTTCCCCCAAAGTAGTATTTACACTACTTCTTTTCAGTTTTCAGCTTGGAACTGCTGCTATCATCTACCATTTCACTATGAAGAGCTTTGGGTTCATTACCAGTGACCTTGGTCTCCTACTGAGCTACGGCTAAGCTGTCCGCCCCAGGGCCAGCAGCACCATTGCATATAAACCATCACCAAAGCCCTGTAATTCTGATGAAATCAGTCTGTTATGATATTGGGGCTTTTGGTGGTAGATTCCTCCAGTTGGAGTTTATGCTTTCTACATCCTCAGTAGAGCACCAGATATAAGTCACACAAATATATTCTCGGCAACCATAGTGAAACCACTGTTTTCATCTCACTTTTTAAGGAAAATATGGTCTTGAAGTTAAGGCACCTAATGACAGACCTGAATTCTGTTATTTCTATGACACAGGCTTCAATTCCACTTTTTATCTAAAACAATTTTCTCACTCCTCAGATCTCCATCTGGAAAACAGGGCCTACTTTCTTCCTCTTATATACTGTCAGCCTTGTCAATTTGTATCATAAATGTTTAATTTATATACAAGCAGCAGGCAACTTGGTGGTGCTCTACTAAATGCAAGGGCAGTGGGAGACCCCTCTAAAGCAATTAGCAAATGTCTATAATATAATAAGATTCGTACTGTCAAAGCAAAGCAAAGCAACACAATATCACCAGCAAAGATGTGAACACATACCAAAACCAGATATTATATTTTGTTTGTTGCAAAATGATTAAGGCAGGGGATGAGAAAAAACAATATGCTGTAGATAAGGAATCATGAATTTGAGGTATTGAGAAAGCTAGCAACTACTTGTAATGATTCTGACATGTGCTCTCCTATGGTAAATGCAGTGGAGATGTCTTATGTGTCAGCCCAGCAATGACACCACTGTGAAAGGTGATATCCTGTGTGGAGGAAGCAAGGTGGTAAGTAGGATTGCAACTCTGGACTTCAGGAGAGCAGACTTTGGCCTCTTCAAGGAACCACTTGGAGGAATCCCATGGGTCAGAGCCCTAGAAGGAATGGTGGTCCAAGAGAGTTGGTTAATATTCAAGCATCACTTCCTCCAAGATCAAGAGCAGTGTATCCCTATGAGGAAGAAGTCAAGCAAAGGGTGTGGGAGACCTGCATGGATGAACAAGGAGCTCCTGACAAAACTCCAACAAAAGAAAGTACATGAACTGTGGAAAAAGCCACAGGCACCTTGAGAGGAATATAGGAACATTGTCAGAGCATGCAGGGATGCCATAAGGAAGGCTAAGGCCCTTTTGGAATTGAATCTGGCAAGGGGTGCCAAGGACAACAAGAAGGGCTTCTTCAAATACATCAGTAGCAAAAGGAAGACTAAGGAAAATGTGAGTCTGCTGCTGAATAGGGTGGGTGCCTTGGTGGCAAAGGATACAGGGGAAGCAGAACTACTGAATGTCTTCTTTGCTTCAGCCTTTATTGTTAAGACCAGCTCTCAGCAGGCTCCCAGAGCCTGGAGATGAGAGAGAATTCTAGAGAAAGGAAGACTTTCCTTTGGTTGAGGAGGATCAGGCTAGAGATCTTTTGGGCAAACCTGACATCCACAAATCTGTGGGCCCGGATGGGATGCACCCACGAGTACTGAGGGAGCTGGCGGATGTTGTTGCCAGGCTGCTCTCCATCATCTTTGGAAAGTCATGGAGGACTGGAGAGGTGCCTGAGGACTGGAAGAAAGCCAGTGTCATTCCAGTCTTCAAAAAGGGCAAGAAGGAGGACCCAGGAAACTATAGACCGGTCAGCCTCACCTCTGTCCCTGGAAAAGTGATGGAACAGCTCATTCTAGGTGTCATCTCCAGACATATGGAGGAAAAGAAGGTGATCAGGAGTAGTCAGAATGGATTCATCAAGGTGAAATCCTGCTTGCAGGTGAAGGGAGAGCAGTGGATGTTGGGTACCTTGACTTCAGCAAGGCTTTTGACACTGTATCCCATAACATCCTCCTAGATAAGCTCAGGAAAGGTGGGTTAGATGAGTAGACATTGAGAAAAAATGAGAACTGGCTGAACGGCAGAGCTCAGAGGGTCATCATCAGTGGTGTGGAGTCTAGTTGGAGGCCTGTGGCTAGTGGTGTTCCCCAGGGCTCAGTACTGGGTCCCATCCTGTTCAGCTTCTTCATCAATGACCTGGATGAGGGGACAGAGTGCCTCCTCAGCAAGTTTGCTGATGATACAAAACTGAGAGAAGTGGCTGAGACATCTGAAGGCTGTGCTGCCATTCAGAGAGACCTGGACAGGCTGGAGAAGAGGATCCTCATGAAGTTCAACAAAGGCAAGTACAGATTCCTGCATCTAGGGAAGAATAACCCCATGCACCACTACAGTCTGGGGGGTGGCCTGTTCAGAAGGACCTGGGTGTCCTGGTGGGCAACAAGTTGACTACAAGCCAGTAATGTGCCCTTGTAGCCAAGAAGGCCAATGGTATCCTGGGGTGCATTGGGAAGAGTGTTGCCAGCAGATTGAGGGAGGCAATTCTGCTGCTCTACTCAGCCCTGGTGAGGCCACATCTGGGGTACTGTGTCCATCTCTGGGCTCCCCAGTACAAGAGAGACACGGAGCTACTGGAGAGAGTCCAGCGTAGGGCTATGAAGACGATCAGAGGACCAGAGCAACTCTCTTATGAGGAATAGCTGCGAGAGCTGGGCCTGTTTAGCTTGGAGAAGAGAAGACTGAGAGGGGATCTTATCAATGTCTATAAAAATGAAGGGAGGATGTCAAGAGGATGGGTCTGTACTCTTTTCATTAGTGCCCAGTGACAGGACAAGAGGCAACAGGCACAAACTGAAATACAGGAAGTTCCACCTGAATATAAGGAAAAGCATCTTTACTTTCTTACTTTTAGGTTGTAGAGTTTCCTTCTCTGGAGATATTCAAGGCCTGCCTGGATGCAACCCTCTCTAACATGCTCTAGGTGACCCTGCTTGAGCAAAGGGAGTTGGACTAAATGATCTCCAGAGGTCCCTTCCAACTTCAACCATTCCTGTGATTCTGTGACATGATAGCTGCCACGATAGCCCTGGGCTCTTTTCAAAGTCTGACTTTGCCTGCAATGACTCCCACTCTTTTTTCTGCAGCCTCACACATTTTGAGAAGGAAGAGGGGAATAACTTCTTAAACAAAGTGTTCTATCATTGACAACTGTCTCCTGTTAGAGAGGGAAGATTAGGAAAAGACAGTTTGGTCGTCATATTGCTCACACTCTTCTTACTTGGAGCTTTCAATCTTTGATTTTCAAGTGTAAGCAAAACTACGAAAGAAAAAAAAAAGAGGAGTGAATTACCATCAGAGGAGAGAATAGTCTAAAGAACAGTTTGTAAAACAGAAATATGTTACCCAGAAAAATTCATTACAAGTACTAGCATTTTATTCATACATAATTGCATTTGCAGGTGTGCTTTATGCCTTTACATGAGCAGGAAGAAGTTGGCACCCACAATTTTGTGCTTTCTCGGGCAATTTATTAATGGTATTTTTAACTTGCCCATTGGATTTTTTGGAGACTTTTTGTTCTTGGTTCCCCGTGTTTTGGGTGGGGTGAAAGCAGGTGTAGTGCAGAGAGCTTGGCCGCATATGGCTGGTGCTAGGCAGTCTGCTTTCATTTAGGAACAAAAGACAGGCTGAAGTTAGGAGGGAGGAAATATATACTGCAGCTGTGCCAAATATCTAATGTATAACATTAACACAGGCAAAAGAGGAAAGGAAATGCAAATGTGGGGAGAGGAGTGCTCTCTAAGGAAAAGGCACATTAAAAAGAGGAACCCAAGAGGAATCTGTTCTTGATTTGAAGGACTGTAAGTGTAGAAGCCTGCTGAGAGGAACTGAAAGAGGCTGTTTGGTAACAATGGAGGCTTTGAGCATTGCACAACCAGCTGAAAAGTGTCCTGGGACATCCACGAGACTTTTGCAGATAAATATAGAGGAGGATGCGGCTGCTCAAGACTAACTTGCATCTTGCAGACAGAATACAAAGGCAGCGCTGTATGCTTTGGCATTCCGACTACTTAACCTGGGGAAAATAATAATATTCACTGGAATCTGGGAACTATTGATACTATGTGAGTGCTAGGGTTAGAGGACTAAGTCGCTCTGCTCCATGGCCACTTCTCTTCTTCCTCCCATTATCGCACAGGTCCAGGAGACAGAAGGGATGGGTGAGATAAGATAGGTAAGATTCTTCTGAAGTAGGGATCTTGCTTGCTCTGGGAACTTCAGCTCTGGGAAGACAGAAGTGAAACTTTCCCTCATTTCATTGGGTCACATTTATCTTCTCAGCCCAAAGCTACTCAGTTCCATGTGCTTTATCCTTTTGTTTTATTCTTGTAAATGATTTGTTTTAGGAAAAAAATAATAGGAAAGCAGGAAGGTCAGTATATCTAAAAGGAAAAAATCCGTGTGTATGTGTATATGTATATATGGAATTTCTTACATACTGCTCAAGTTTTCAGAAGCCGAATATAACCCAAATTTGACTGAAGACCCATTTTTAATACACACTGAGCAACAAGGGCTTACTCTGACTAGAACAGGAACTGAGATTAACACTTCCAAAAATAAGGCCCAGAATCCACAAAGCATTGTAAAATGCCCCATTACTTTCAGAAAGATAAAAACAGGGATTATCATCTTTGGACTTTTCCAGGGTTGTCCTCTGCCTGAGTAGCAGTCAAGGAGTATGATGATTGCAGAAGAGGTCTGGGAAAAGTCAGAAATGCACTAGCACAGAGTTGAAAATACGTTCAGTTTTGTATGTTGTTATATGACAGCATCTGTATTACTTTAGCAATGAGTTATGATTGTTTTGTTCCTTAGTGGCTGGATGTCTTGAAAGAGAATAGCAATATTAATAGCACTGGTTGTAACTGGAGCTTCTCCTTCAGCAGAGGCGATAGAATTACAAGGCCAAGTTCTGCCCTCATTTAATTTCATAAAACCTCACTGAAGATGTTTGAGTGGTACTGTGGTCTAACTGAGAAATTATTGTCATTGATGCATTGCAGTATCAGTAGCACAAATCATCATATAAGACAGGCTTATTTTCATATTCTTCATAGAATACGAGCATATTGCAAGGACTCCTGCTAGGGGCTAGTCACTGTACTCCTGTGGGGCTTCCTAGGAGCACTCCTAGGAAAACTGCTAGGAGGAGTTTTCATATGACCTTTAGAATGGTTCTCCTCATCATTTCAGTGGAGATATGGGGGTTGCTGTATTTGCAGGGACCTGATGTTATGGAGCCTTACAGTTAGGGCTACTTTGATGAGGAAGTACTGTTTTTCTATTCGGAGGCTATTAGAAGGTAATATATCTGTTTTTCTCAACAGATAAAAACTGAATATAAGCTAGTATACTCACTAAAATCTTGTAGCTGGTGTAAATGCATGCTGCATTATAGTGGATTTACCGGACTACTGTAACTTGAGAGTTAGGAGGGGTGGCAACAAGTTATTTCTGCTGGCTCCTGAGAGTGAGGAATTGTTGATGTTAGTGGGAGCAGAGCAAAATTCAGGAACAGTGAAAGTTGTCTGGCAGAGTACAGCCCTAGAGGATTCAGCCCACAAAGCTCATTGATTGGATTTGGTTCATACTGAAACAGAATAAATTACTGCCTGATGATATTTTCTATTTTGAGAAAAAGAGATGGCTCTATAACCTTTCAGGCTATGCCTAATTGGCCTCAAGGCTGATTCCTGGCCCTGAGACCAAGTCACATGGACTGGCTCATGTCCTGCCCCCTTCTATAGCAGATTTGTCTGGGGGAAAACTAGCTAGAGTGAGCTAACAATAAAACACTGTGGACAATTAGGGCTCCAGTGTTCAAGCTTCCTCCCCAGCCCTCTGTTACTCAGCGCTGAAGAGATATCCTCAAAGTCCTTTTTTGTGATTCTATGAAAGTGAGCATTTGTTTTAAAGAATTGCTAAAAGAAACTGTACAAGCTTATTAGACTAAATCTTTCAGTGAATATGAGGTAAGGAAGGTCAAGCACTACATTATTAAAGGAATTACAGAGAGTGGGATAAAAATAACTCAAAACTTTTGATTTAACAAGATTTTAAGGCCTTCTAGCTCCTCTGTTCTGCAGTCTCAATTCAATTCCATGTCAACTATGAATGAAAGTCATAGGGCAGTCTACTTGAAATAATTCTTGCTATCTTTATAATAAAAATCAAGCTAATATCCGCAGCAGATTGTCTAGAAACACAATGAATAGTGATTGCAGCTCTGCTACATGGGAAAGAGGCTAAAGCTAAACAGATTAATAGTCCAAGGACCCTGAGAAGTATTTCTTGAAGAACACTAATGGGATAACCTGCAATACTGATGTCCACATATCTCTGTGGGTGTACATCAAATGGACTATGCTCCATATCAGAAGATGAGTGTGAAGCCATACATTTAAACTGATAATCATCACTCAGCTTCTTCATAATATTGGCATAGGGGCATAGTGGGAAAGAAAAGCACATGTATAAATGCTGTGCATAATTCCTTTGCAGAGCCAGGCTTTTCTTTATGAATCCCAAGCAGAGTGTCATGACTTAGCCATGGAGGAAGGAAACATGATCTAGCTGCATAAATGCCTGAGGCTTCTCTAGATTAAGCACTGTGGAACCCTGCAATCATTTAAAAGAAACAAAGTCAAGAAGAAAATGAAAGAGCTTGTTAGGGAACTCCCTTATACTTTCACCAGATCTATCCTAGTGAAAACAAATTAAAAATTGCTCATTAAACATAAATTATTTTCTGTATCATTTTTCTCCTGCTCTAGAACAAAAAAAGTCAATCAGGTTGTTGCTTGGCTTTTTGAAGGCTTGTGTAGAGCATGCGACTTGAACACTTGCCTTAAGACTAGGTGTTTTTAATTTCTGTACAAAGATGTAGGTGCACTTATATAAAATGGAACATGCAATCCCTCCTCACCTTAAAAACCCTTAAAGCTATTGTAATTGAACTGCTTGCTTATATTATGTACTGAAATCTTAATATCAGGCAGCTTTCTGAAGTGATTAGATAGTACTTCATCACTCCATCAGTTCTCTCCTTGCTCACAGATAACCTTATTGTTTAAACTCATTATGTATTGGGGACACACTGCTACTGAGGTCCTTGTTCCTTTACTCCTGCAGCAGTTTGCTCTTCAAATGGTTACCCACTTATGCAAGGAAAACAAGTGCATTGATGATCAGTTGTTACTAAAGGTGAACTCATTTGACCTAATCATGTTTTATAATTCGATAAACTGAATACACACACTTGCAGTTTCTGAGAAAAGTAGCATCAGAGCATGTCTGAGACACCGCATATCCTCAGTGTGGAACACAAGGTTGAGCCATCAGTGCCAGACCAGGCTTGCTTTGGGTCCCCAGTGAAAGAAGGTTATTTTTTGGTGAATATGGAGCCTATTATACAAACAGTGCTTGACTTTCTCACTGGGAAGTTTTCTCTTTATTGCTGTGAAGAGAAGAGGAAAAGGGGTGAAAGGTATAATAAAGCTATTTCAGTTACACACATGCATAAAGGTATGATTTGAAAAAGCCGTTGAATTTGCCAATTATTCTGAGGTCTTGTGGATCTTAGTCAATGAATGAATTGAGAGATCAGAATTAGAATTAATTTGAAAAACCATATCAAAGCACAAAATGAAGACTCTCTGTACAGGAAGATCTTTTAAAACATGTGGGTGTTATTCATTTCACCTCTGAATATTTTTCATTTCTGCACAGACCAGATTGTTTTGTATGTATTTGGCAATTAAAGTGGTGGGGTTGTGAAATAACATTGATAATGTACTTTGAAAAAGTCAGCAGAGTAACTTTTGATGAGCAGAGGAAAGAAAAAGAAGGCAGATCTGATAAGACTGCAGTTTATACCAGTGACAACCAGAGCTGTTCTGTATCAAGATGAGAAAGAAGTA
The DNA here is from genome assembly GCF_028389875.1 of Rhea pennata. NCBI lineage: Eukaryota > Metazoa > Chordata > Aves > Rheiformes > Rheidae > Rhea > Rhea pennata. The sequence continues at coordinate 47,789,296 of NC_084663.1, read as the reverse complement.
GCTGCACTGACAAAAAGGAAATATTTGGTCACCTTCAGCTTCCCCAGAGCATCTACTAGCAGAACAGACATAATGAGTAAATCCACTTTGGCAATATGAGTCATTTGTCTCAGCTGCATGAACAGAACTTAAAGACTCTGCACTAGGCACCCCAGCCGCTCCTATTTGAAAGCAGTAGAGAATATTTTAAAGGAGCTGAATGGAATAATTGTCTGATTGTGAAATTATACTCAAGGCTATTTAGCGGGGTGCGTTTTAAATCGAGACCAGAGAACCCATGGAGAGAGGCAGTTTGACTTTGAATAGAGAGCAATGCAGAAAGAAGCTAGGAGATCAGCTGGCCTCTATTCAGGCTGCCACTTGGCTCCTAAAATGTCTTGTGCAATTGCAACTGGCATTGTGACTGTGGGACTTTTTAAAAACACAACCCCCTTCATTGTAAGAACAAGGGGTTCTTTGCCAGGTTCCTGAAAACTGCCCTAGAAAAGCATAGGATGCTCCAGACTAATTTACATAAGCAGATGCTTACATTTAAGCAGAGAAGGTAGTCATATAGAGTTCAGATATCTTTTGGTTGATTTATGAAGGTGGCACTAGCAAGGTAAAGACCATCTGCTGCTTTTTCCCACCCTCTCATTTTCCATATTTCAGAGCTGGTGTTTGACAACTGGGTTGAATCCATGAACAAAACCATCTACCCAGCATTGTCTAAAGATTGCCAGTGCTTGCCTCTTCAGACTAGAAATAGTAAGCTCACTTGACGGAGCAATTGCAGGATTGTGTCTTATCATTTTTCTGAAAGATAAAAATACTGAAAAAGCACTAGAATAAGAATTAGAATAGTCTGATTTCATGGAATCCTGGGGTCTGGTCTGGCTATGCTTAGAAATTACACTAAACTTGCTATTTTTTTGTTTGTTTATTTGTTTGCTTGTTTAAGTAGAGGAAATCATTGGAATAGTTTGCAAGGAATCTGGAAAACTCTAGTATTCATCCATAGAGGAGATGACTGAGAAAAGCAAGAGTAACTCTGAGAAAGGCTGCATAGAGGTGAAAGCAGAGAATTTCAGATTGTTCATTATTTTTTTCAGCCATTTGCTAATTTATTATACCTAACACAGGGTACTTAAAATAACTGGATCTTGTGCTTAATGACTAAGTCACTGTTTTCTTACCCTACATGAATTTAACATCATGGAAACCTGTTTATGTACCAGACGCAGCTGGCAGCAAACTGTTTCGCCCCAGTGGAGGCTGATCTTTTTTAGTTCTGCAACCATCTTTACATGTCTTGCTATTTATGCTATGCCCCCATCCTACCCCTCATCAGTATGAAAATGATTAAAAGAAGGGTCCTAGAGACAAGATGCATGCTTAATTCTGTCAGCCAGCAAGAAATCTTACAATGTGAGATATAGAAACAATTGTGGAGGACAGACCTTAAAATGAAAGTTGGTTTTTGAAAGCTTAGTTCATGATGTGAACATTTTCCTTTTTTCTTGCTCAGACATGTACTTGGACTCATCCAGGTCAAACTCTTGGGGAGCTTCACTGACTTCACGAAAGCACAAATTCAGCTTGGAGTGAGCTTTCGCAAAATATTGTTAAGGACATTTATATGGAAAGTACTAGCTTCATTCTAACAACTCGTAATAACATAGCCACAGTCTTTTCTCTAACTGTTTCTTTGCTACTGTATAGACTCATTCAGAAACTTAAATTACTTTGAGTGACAATGATTAAAGAACATTTACACAAGCCCCATGTGGCACATACTAGCCTTCTATAAAATAATGCAAAAATAATTAGCAGGAAGCAACTGAATACTTAAGAGAATTGCAGGAAACAGATCAGTGAAGTTATGAGGCCAAATTCATCCCAAGTGTAAAACCATTGACTTCATTCTGTGTATAGATTTAGAATAAGTTCCTCAGTGCACATGCTAAGGAGTGTCACTTTTAAGCTGACCTCTTACACTGCCCCACTCTTCCTGTGCTCAGTGCTAAGCTTGATCTTGCTATCATCTATCAGCTTTATTACCATTACCTGCATTGTATGTGTGCATGTCTTCCTCATAAAGAAGGAAGAAGGATGTTATTGTCATGCTATCAGAAAGCAGAGCAAATCTTACCAAGCTGCTATGTAGTTTCTGTCAGTTTTTAGGAGCCTTTGATAAGCAATAGTAATGTGTGTCTATGTATGTGTATGTGTTTATGTACATGCATGTATGTATGCATACGAAGGGACATATAGGCCCTAACTGTGAAAGTACTTCCTTAAATTAATTAATTTATTGACTCTAGTGGTCTACTCAACTGCAGGTAAGTATTTGCTTTAGCTGTGCAAGTGCACTGAACCAAAACAAAACATTTTCCCGGCAAAAAAAAAGAGTAGAATTTTAGACAAAGGTCTAACACTTAAAATTAATAATCTGTGTTTTGAGGAAAAGCTTGAAACTTGCCTTTTGCATCATTCTATTGGGACACATTAGGATTGGATATTGCTCAACACACTACAGAGTTTGTGATCAACCACTGAAATACTCTGTTGAAAAAGGGACTGAGTTTGAGAGAGGTGGGGGAGATACTGAGCTATAGGAAAAGCACAGATTTATAGAAAAGCAGTAAATCGTTATTCCTTTTTTTTTATTTTTTTTCCCTACAACTGCAAATCAGCCCAACCATTTTTCTCATTCACTGGACCAAGCTTTTCTGTTAGTTATTCTGCCTGGCAGTGACTAGGAGTGAGCAATAAGCCTGAACCACAAGGGACAGTGCAGAATAGATGAGCTGTAAATCCTTCTGTCCCCCTTTCTGTCTGACCTTCAACCATTCAACTAATTCCCAACTAAATTTCCAGACTTCTGTGAAGGTTATTAATTTCAATTCATAATAGTTGCTGATAATTGAATTAAAAAAAAAATAAAAAAGCTTGGTTATGCTGAAGTTTTAACACCTATGTAGCACATGGTAACTCCCATCCTTTGCATCTGGTTCCCACCACTGTTTCCACCCTGGCCGGTATCTCCAGCCCTGACCCTTTGCACCCTGTTTTCCTGACCAATCCACCCCCATCAATGCCAGTCCCAGCCCAGCCTGGCACAGCCGTCGCCTTTGCCTTCGAGGCATCCTCCTTCCCAGCAGTGCTGGAGCTGGGAGCACATTCACCGTCAAGAGAAGCACCACTGCAGCACCCTCACCCTACCTGGTGCCAGGCTGCTTGCTGATGGTTCCCAGGGCATATTCCTGTTCCTCTTGAGGAGGTGCACTTTGTCTTTAGCAAGCAATCAGTGATGGATTTAACGAACTGTAAACTGGCTATCTCTCCCCCCAAAAGACTATGCAGTTTTTAACAATAAAATATAAGAATTATTAGTAACACTACTCATTGCAGTGAATCATAAAGATGCTTCATTTCAGTATAAATAACAGAAATATAAATACACACATGTGGTGACCATGCGTATTATGCCCTAAAACACATCCTAACTAGCATATTCATTATGTATACCAGCATCGCCCAAAACATTTGTATGTTTGTCTATGAATTTACTTGTAAATCATTAGGGCAGTTCTTGATTAATTTTTTTGCACATATTTTGAACATGATGCACACTGTGGATGTGACAGTACTTCTGTGCAACTAGGTAGTTAGTGCTGTAAGAGCCCAAGGATCTTCACATGACACACAGACCCTTGTTTATTTTGCCCTAAGTCTTCTTTCTCCCCTACCCTAAAGAAAACAAAAACACATGATTCCCTTCCATTTCCTATAAATATAAACAATTTATTTAATACAATTTAAAAGTAAAATTAAAGTAAAAGGATATATATCCCATGTGAAGATCTGTGTATGCATGTTTGAGCAGGAAGAAAGGTATCTTTCACAAGCAGCCATAAGTATGTCTCTGACATTTGATAAGAGAGAGAGAAAGAGAGAGCTCAGTTTGTGTGCAGAGTTCTGAAGCCATTTAACCATCCAAGAGCAATCCTGATTTTATCTTCTCGTACTTCCTCAGTGGTGATAAGATTAATTCTTTTAATGTTATGTTAAACTGCTCTACCCATAAATAGATGTGTAAAAACACAAACATGAAAAGGTACATGGAGAGTTACCTCGTCAGCTACAGGCAAAACACATCTAAAATACATATAAGTATATGTATTTTTCTTTTTTTCCCTTTGATTTGGAGTCTTATAGACCTTCCTCTAATCATTTTATAAAACTGTATAAAAGATACGAAATTATTGTTTGGATAAATTGAGAGGGTGAAAATTGTTACAAACCAAGGTTGTTTTTCCTTTTTCTTCTTCTCTTTGTGCTTTCCTTCTCTTTTGTCAGTGGAATGCCATTATGATTTCAAGACTTTCCAGCATCTATTCTCTACCCCACCGCTAATTCTGTCTGCCTTCTGGTTGATGGATGGGCTGTTGGACGTGGGCCTTTCCTGCAGCAGCTCAGTTGGCACTTGTGCGGGCGGCTGTCCCCAGCAGACGTCAGTCCTGGAATGTGGCAGGGGATCCCCTTCCAGAAGTCAAGTGTGACGCCGGAAATGCTTGTAGCTATTAATACCGTCCGTATTTTTATGCTGAAAAATTGGCAAGTGTAATACTTCGAGGTGCACTCCTACTCAAAGTGTTATTATGGATGCTGGCATGAGACCAAATGGGTGACTTGAGTCTAGAAAAACTAACCTTGTAAAGTTAACCATGTTCTATCTCTTTTTTCTTCTATAAATATAGTCAATAGAATAATTGAGGTACTGCAGTAACTTAGAAAGAAAATTTCTGTTCTGAGATCCCAATGACATAATAGCACTTGGAACTGAACCCCTGAGGGAAATTAACTTTGTTCTTAGTGTATGGTGTAAGATAGCAAACTGTATTCTGCCTCATACAGGGAGAACTTAAAATCAGTAATACTGACACTTATTTAAAAAGTAGTTCTAACTTTCTTTGCAAAATAAATTCAAAGTTTGCTTGCATGAGAATATACTTGCATATGTGATGAAGAACTTACAAATACATCGGTATGCACAGTGTAAGATTTGAAAATCTGAAAATTGGTATGCTAGTCTGTTTTTCAGCAGAGCTATTTCAGCAGCTGCACGAAGTGCCTATTCTAGAAAGCACGGCATTTAACTTGTGCTTTAATGATTCTTACATTCCTGCCATTTCTGTCCCACAGTAGCACATCAAAGAAGCTGCTGGAGTTTTGGATAAGAGAGTGAATATAATATTTACTAACTAGAGCTATTCCTAGAGACATATAATGGGAGAGGAGGGGATTATGGGCCTATCCTATATGGGAGATCATGAGGAATCTGGGTACTGGATGAATATTTATTCTCAGAAATCAGCAGAAAGATTCCACCTGATTCTGTCATCACCGTTGACCTGAAAGAATAGGAAAAAGATGAAACTAATGCCTAGAGATCATAGGTAAACTCAGGGTTCTTTGTTAACAGATGTTGTGATAAATCTAAGTCCCGTCTTTAAAGAGTTAGATAAAGGATAAAGGGAGGGAGAAAGGAGGAAAGAATAAAGGATATTGGGGAAACTGAAGTACATTAAGTTACTTCTGCAAGCAGAATAACAAGCAAAGCTGGGATTATAGTCAAAATCTTTACATGCCCAAGTGAACAACAGTTCCATCAGGCTGTGCTGCCATTTCATCAAGTACATCAAACACACTTCACTGGTCCACTCCCTGTTAGCAGCCATAGCATGGGGGCTGGTAATGGCAATACCACTGTAGCCCTTCTCATCCTTTACTTCCATCCAGAAGAACGCGGAGGCAGATCTGTGTCAGAAACCATTCGGTTCAGCCAGCTCTTGCAATCACAGCGAGCTCCTGAATGGCCCAGCTGAGGCATGTGCTCGTTCCCGCTGCACACTGTCCTAGACCCCAGCCACTCAAAACACCGCTGCCGGCCCTTGCTGCTCCTTTTCCTCAGAGCCACGTCATGTGGCCTCACTTGGCTTCTCCTTCCTTTCCTTTCCCCTCTCTCCCAACTTGGGCACAGGCTTGGAAATCTCCATTGCTACACAAGGGAGCAGGGACGTGAGAGGAAAAATGAACTGAGCAACAAACTACTCCAGACGAGCTGCCGAGGCAATGCTCTGGTTAGCTGTCACATCAGACAGTGCTGGAGCTGCTGTCTGATGTGTAAATGAGCTGTCATGATTTAACCTTTTTATACGCCTGTGGTGAAAACTGATGTTGGAATGCAGATCTAATGATGACAGTTTAAGAAGGAGTTTATAACACTGAAAAAGGATGTAGAAACCTCTCAGGAGTCAGGAAAGCTGACTTGCAGTGAGTATTGTAAAGGGACAAATCTGTTCAGTTTATCAAAAAGCAGATTAAGAAGTATCTCAGTTACTAGCTATTAGAATCAGCATGAAAATATTGGTTGCTAAAAGATTACTTTATCTATTATGGAAAGACATAACAAGAACTCATGTTAAGAAGCTCAAGCTGCACAAATTCAAATAAAAGAGAGAGCATGTATTTCTTAACAATGAACAGGTTATTAATCTTAAAAAAGGCTTCCAGGAGAAGAAATGAGTTATCTGCTCTGGATGTCTTTCTGGAAGGTTGAGTTTTAATCAAGCCCAAATTGTTGGCCTTGGTACAGGTGAAATATAATGGCCACTAATATACATAGAGTTGAACCGAATGACCCTGAAGTTCTGTGTAGCAATAAAATACATGTACAAAAGCACTGTATGAGCCTATGACTATGAGAAGTATTCATGGGACCAGTAAGTGAATAACTGAGAGAGGAACTTGGCTACGTAACCTGCTGAATAGGACCTCCAGCTAGCCTGGGGAGACAGATCTGTTCCTGCCTATGCCTTTTACATTAAAAAGCCATGAGGAGAGAGAAATCCATGAGACCAGGAGACAGATCATTCTCAGAAGTACTCTCTAGCAACTAGACCTCACAGCCAAATCTCTCTTTGCACTTTTTCCTCCTATTTCCCTAAGTCTTTTTTTCCTAGTTGCACAGGGTTCTTCAGCCTGAAGTCAGGGAGACGTCATTCCTGCCCATAGGATAGTGCGTATCTTAGTAGTTTAGATATGCTTATAGGACATATGAGCACGTCTCGGTTGGACTCACAGACTTATGCAAACCTAGAAGTGAGGTCTCTTTCTCCCTGAATAACTATTCTGACAACTAAATAATTACACAAAAGGTGAGTATCACCATCAATAGTGGTTTTTGTTAATGATGTGATGGGTTCTGGTTTGAGATTTAAGTGCTTAAGCCTAAGTCTCACTGGAGTTTAGGGAGAAATTCAGCTTATCAGGCACTCAATTCAGTTGCCCATTCAAGGCATCTAAAGCTGTTTACAATCCTTAAAGTATTTGAAAATATCTGCAGAGTGCTCACAGATGTGATCTAAGATTTACAGGAGATCCATCTCTTCCAAAGTGGCAGCTAGAAGCCAGAGAGGACATTCCATAGCAGTCAGAACAGCTCTAGACATCTACGCTTGGATAAGTTGGTCCTACACTAGGTGACAAATTCTGGTTAGTTGGATCACTCTGCAGGCTCTGTTGTCTATGACTAGATGCCAGCTGAATACAAAGGGAGTTTAGACACCTCGCACACATATAGACATCTACATTCAGGGGTCTTATCTGAAAGTGAACCTTGCCCAAACTGATTGTAGCTGTTGTGCTCTGTGCTTTGAGAACCAGGTTAAGTCCATACAGAGGATGACTCCTCAGAGGTCATAGACATCGCCTGAACTTCAATCTGAGCTCCAGGCCCCCTCTGATATGGAATTCCACCCCAGCAGCTAAATCAGCTCCAGAGGACTTTGTGGCTAAGCATGGGTTTTCTTCGTGGGTTTTTAGCATTGCTGATGTAAAGTAGTGCCAGGGGGAAGAGTTTCCAAATCTGCCTTCTTGGATGAATATGCCTAAATTGTGCTGAAGTCCCAGCTTGGATGGTCTGAATCTTGTCCAAGGGCCTCATTTATCACTTTGACGTTACATACAAAAATGTGTTTTTTATCTTAGCTAGGAATATATGTACAGTGGACAATGAACTGATGTTAAAACCACCATCTACGATGAGAAGAAATCTATTTCTATCATTAATGAAGAACAGTGATTTTAAAAGCCAGCAAAGTGAATCAAAGTTTTTTAATCACTTTCTTTTTCTTAAGAATGGTTAACAATATCTTTAATGAGATCTAGCTTTGAATGGCTATAACAGCTACTGAGTCCTTTTCAGCACAGGGTACTAAGTTGAGGGAGTAGAATTGAAAGTTTATAGCAGAAGTTTTCACTTCAGTCAAGGAAAGATCACTGAGGCAGACAAACTGGGTAATGAACCATTACTGACACTAACTTCCTCAAAATAATAAAAGCAGAAGAGTCTGAGTCTTCCACTGAGGACAGTTTTATTTGATGTAATACCTACTACATGATGACTGATGAGGCAAATAGAGAAAGCAATTATCCCAGAGCCTCCGAGAAAAGAGATAGCAGTAAGCAAGTTAAAAAACAATGACAATCATTTTAAACTAGAAAATTCACATTTCTGATGTCTCGCTATCTCATTCCTTTCTTTTCTGCTTGCTCCGGCACCACTGATTCTGGTCTGCTAAAATGCTTTGTGCAATACATATCCCAGTCCTATTTCTTCCACTGACACTCTTCAGCCATCTCTAAGAGCCCCACTGAAGCACAACACTACTTTAAAAAATGTGGCAAAAATGGAATTATTTGTACTATGTTACATTAAGAAAAATGATTCCTTGATTGCCCTTACTGCTGCTATGTGTACTATTCCTGGGAAACTGTATGCTAGCTGAGCAAAGTCCCATGTGCTGTCCATACCACAGTGCTCTTGCTCTATGACTCTGGAGCTGGAGGGCCTGCACTGGAGAAATTGATAATGAATGATGATCTATGCCTGCTGTGACTTTCTCCACTCTATGGGCACTCAAATCAGGGCAGTTATGTTGGGGCTTTGCTCCATCTGCATTAGGTGAGGAATGCAGAAGGAACTTCATAGACTTCCGTGAAGTGGTTAGCTGAGGCAAACTCATGTCTTATTTTACTTATCCACGATGATCTTCTTGCCCCTTGCCAGCACAAACACCTTCCCATAGAGGCAAGGACTAAACTCCTAAAATGGGCACTACTGTGTTAATTATTACTCCCTCATGTATCCCATGTCTGAAGGGTCCCCTCTTTCTTCCTGGGCTGTTTAGCAAACAAGTTCTTCCATCCAGTAATCCATTTTCACTTCTGTGACGTGGCTGTGGGAAAGGTAGAGCAAAGTGCTATAGTGCTAGACAGCATGCTCTTTATTTCTGGAACAATGCAGCCTTTTTTTTTGAGTTGAACAACCCTTTTCACAGCAATACTATTCCTGGCAGTAATATAGTGTTCCCAGCTTCCATGGGCTAAGTATGCAGATTATGTTTCTCACCTGATTAATCATTCCCATGGCCCTTGCCCAACCCACATCTCTCTGCAGAATAAAACCTCATCACATGCTGCAGTCACTGATGCTCCTTCTAGCTGAAAACATTTTGAGAGTTGTGATAAAATCCTTTTTTGCTTCACTCTTCCTTCCTAGTCATTGCTGAACTACTTGCTTGAGTCTATTTGTTCTCCAGATCAGTCTCATTGCTGCAGATCTCAGGTCTTCCTAGCACCCCAGCCAAGTTTTTCCTGAATCTGAAGGCCATTTGCATACAAACCAGTAAGCCCCAGATTTGTGCATCACACTTTGAAGTTATTAAGTATTAGGGGTGTCAGGAACTAAACACTTCACTCTAAACATTACTCCTTCCTATCAACCCAGAAGGAAACATTGTGAACTTCTGCTCCCTCACACATCCTTCAAGTCTGGCCCATTCTTCCTTCCCGCATTGGCAGAGGCACCTCAGGCCTCTTTCCACATGCCCAAAAGGCAGATCTGAAGATGGTGTGGCACGGGATACTCACACAGAAAAACTGCTTTTTATTTCCCACATAGGGCTAACTGGTGGAGGTCAACGTAGCCCCATTAATCACCTTGTCATATGATGGATGGCAATATCCACTCCTTCCAGTGATTACTGTTGCATCTCCCTCTTTATATCAAATCAAAAGAAGCCAAAACATAATGTCAGCCAGTAATTTACTGAGAGCTGCAAGCTAATTCACTCTATTAATAAAGCAGAGTGGTTGACACAATGAGGATGAGACCATGGTAAACAACTGGAGTCTCCTGACAGATGAATGGATAAGACTGGTGTCACTGGACATCTATCAGCAACTCTCTTTCTGAACCATGATTGCCCCCTCATCACAAGGCTGCTTTTTTTTCTCCCTAGAGACTTCCTTCTAGAGGAGCCTGTTTGCTGCTGGAGTGAATCTGCCACTTTGAGCCTGCTGGTCTGGTGTTTTTCACTGTCATTGGCAGGGCAGGCATTGGCGCTTCTGGCAGCATGGAAGGGCTATCGGGAGCCTTCCCCCTGTTTGCAGGAAACACAGAAATTGCAGGCGCCTGTGCTCTGTTTCTGCGTCTTCTGTTCCTCCTATAGGACAGGGAGAAAGGGCTTGTTGTGGCATACAGCTGCAGAATGAAAGGAGCGAGTGTGGCATCTACCATTCGTTTCACAGCATATGACATTTATTTCATTATTGCACTCTTTGGCTCGAGAAGTCTGTTGTAAAAATAAACATTAGGGCTTTGAGAAAGCTTATTCCCAGCTGCAACCGGGTGCTTGGTGGTGCCCTCTTGACACACTGCACTGGATCCAGGAAAGAAATGACCACTGTGGGAAGTCTTATCTCGGGGTATCATTTCTTAGCATGACTATAAAGAGGAACTTGTGCTCACCGGAAGTCTCGGGCTCTCTCTCCATCACCCTGCTACTTGCTGTGGAGGCTCTGTGAAAGTGATCTTTATCTGCAACCTGGCAGCTCTATGCAGGCCTTTGTAAAACCCTACAGCCCGCTGACTTCTCGATATCATTGGAGTCCTTTACTCCGAGTAAGAAATTCACCAGTCCTGGAAGAATGGTTTCCCTAATGCTGCTTTGAATCAATTTTATTGCTGGATAACATTCAGGAGAAACTAATACGTTTGCCTACAGACAGATATTTTTTGAGAATGGAACAATACTTCAGAAAGATTGTCCATTAGCAGTGCCCTTTCTTTCTGATCCATACTCTGTCTTAAAACTGTCCTTAAAACTGGTAAGAAATTATGGGGGGAGAGGTCACTGATGGACAAGTAATACCAGAACCTACTGTTGGCTATCTTACCCGGAAATGTATCCTGTAGTTACAGAAAAACGTTATACAATAAATAGGTTTTTAGTAACCAAAACAGACCCCTCCGTATCAAATTTCTCTGGAAGGAAAGCAGAAATAGTTGCAGGCTACTCTGCCAAAAAGCTAATCACTCCCTAGAGAATCATGCAGTTATGCACAAACATGTATCTATTTACGTCTTCTGCATAATGCTTATAACTTAACTAATGTTTTTTTTTTTTTCTTGCACAGGAGGTCCATATATCCGAACTAATGTTATTTTAGGTGCACTTCCAGAAGTTACAGAAGAAAAAAACAAAGGAATGTTCATTACATGGATGCACAGAAGTCAATTATTGATTCAGAAATACAAAAAATTTTCATCCCTTCTCTATATGGCAGTCATATATCTTTCTGTCTTTTAATAACTTTCAGGTTCTCATGGGACTGTAATGTAAGTCCAACATGGGCTCACTACTAACTCAGAAAACAGGCAGAATGGATGATGAAGTGAAGAGATGCTCATCTTTCACTCTTTGCTAAAGGTAATTTGAGGGAATGGGAGTTTCTGTGTAGGAGAATATGTGATGCAAGAACAATCTAAAAATATTCCCTTTTGCTTCCATAGCAACTCCCCCGCCAGCATCTTTTTGAATTCATTAACGCATTCTTTCAGCCCCCTTTGTGGGGTTTGTCCAACTTTCAGAGGTGTAAAGTGGTATTTGTTGTTTGTGTTTACGGATGTGCAAGCCCACAGACTATTTGGATAGCAGAGTACTTCCTCTTCTCTGCTGGCCACAGCACTTTCCAGGGGAAAGGACAGGGGCCTCATCCCCACACAGCTGGAGCCAAAGGACGGTAATTACCCTCTGGAAGCTGCTCTCTCCTTTGCAATCCAGCTTAATGATCTGATTGACCCAAAAGTATCAGAAAGCAGGCCCTGGCAGTCTCCACTTTGCACTATAATGTTTTAAAAGTGGGCTCCCTCTTTGTATCTTCAGTGACATAATGGTGCAACGTTGAAATTTATACTTGCAGACATTCATTTCAGTAAAAAAGCTTAGCTCCATGAGGAAAGGAGACGGGAAAAGGGTGCAAGGCTATCTGAACTAATCTTTTTTTTTTTTTTTTTATCCTAAAGGGAAATTGTTTTAGCTATTCACTGCCTTGTTGGTCACTTCGAGGTAGGTGGGATTGGATGGAGAGGTGAAAATGAAATGCGTAGCACTGCAGAAATCTGCCCTCTGCCTTGTGACTCTAAAGAATATGATTTGGAGTGTGATTCGCAGTGCGATGACTGAGGAGTAAGGTCTAGTGGGCAGGGTGGGGATCTGAGAGACTCTGTACTTAATCACGTCACTCTTTCCTTGCGGCTGTGTATGATTTAATGTTTTTCTGTGTTATGTGCGATGGCACCAAGGATACTGTACATCTCCTTGATTTGTAAGTCAATTACAGAGCCTTGAATGAAAAGTGTTACATCAGGAAAAGTTTTATTGCTTTTCGAAATATTTTTATTTTCCAGAAAAATTGTATTATTTTAGAATACAGAATACAGATTCCCATAAAATTCTGTGAGGATTATCCCTATGTGGATTCCTGTAAAACTTCTACAATTACAGGTGAGCTATATAAGGAGTTAGTCATGTTAGCAAATATCCTGCTTCTCTGGGATATGAAGAGGTGTAAATGGACATAACTGTCCATCCTGAAAGCAGTACCAAACTTATCTCAAGGCAAGTAAACCTCTCCTGCTTCCGCTAGCAATATCTAGCAGATCCTAGTGGAAGAATGCCTCAGGCTCCACACAGTGCTGTTGGAGGAACAATTGTTTTGCAGGACAATAACTCTGAGCTGAAAACCAGCCTCTTGACAGGGATGATGGCAGGAGGGTGCTGTCAGCAAAAGCTCCCCAGACGTTGAAGCAAGTAGCTCAGAGATGACCCATCGCCAGCCTTGCTGAGTTGCCATTGCTGGCGCAGCTGCCGCACGTGCACAGCACATGGCCCTGGCTCGGCCATGGGAAAAGAGAGAACTTCTCTCCCTCTGGCCTGAAGTTAAAACCCTGCACAGTTCATCACTTTTCTAACCCTAAACCTCTTGCATACTTCTCTAGTGCTTTGAACTTTCTTTCAGAGTTACGCCCCAAATCTTCTATTTCCCCAGTTCAACAGCTTCTCTTAGACCTAAGCCTTTTGTCAAAGGAAGAGGGATTGAGCTGATGTGGCCAAACAGCTGCTGGACAGTCTTTTCAGTTCCCCCTTTTTAATCTCCTGTCACCTTTGGACTAGATTAACAAATTCAGCTTGATCATCTTACACTTTTGACTGCAGTCTTTTTAAAAGAACCAAGAAATTCATTAAAATCAAATGCCAGCATAGATGTGTAGGTCCAAACCATTTCAAACTATAATATTATAAAATAAAAGAACTGCAAACCACTATATACAATGCCATTTTAACTAATTCAAAACACAGCTGCTCTGCCATCTAGTGTCATTGAATAATGTATGCTAAAACTTAGCTTCCACAGTAACTGCTGAAACACATTTACAACCTATTTTCTTCCTAGCAGGTCTTTGAGATCTAGCATGTACCCATCAGTGGGCGACAGACAGAGGGAGGTAAGTCAGGAGTAGATTCCTTTCAGAAGTGCTTCTGAGCTCTCCAATGGCACTTAAGTGAAAATAAGGTTCCTCTTACATAGAAGGACTATTCCTTATCTGAAAAGGTGAGCTGCAAAGCCAGGCACATCTGAAGAACCACAAAGCTTCTCCCGGTGATTCATTAGCTCTACGGAAGCCATATAACAAATTCTTTGTTTTACACAGGAATGCAAGAATTCTGTGAGACAAGCTCAATCTTTTAAAACCTACCAGATGCTTATTTTGCCCCAGGTATTTTCTGCTTCAGAATATGAGGTCAGCTCCAGAGAAGAAAGATTGCCTATAGTGAATGAATGAATGAATGAATGAATTAATGAATCTGGTCCACCAGATGAAGGGAACAGACTGGATTATTCTTTTAAAAAAACTCTTCCTTTGTATATTCAATATTCTCCCAAAATGAACTTACAGGCATCAGGCCCAGGGAACTGTTTCTTTAAGAGCTACATAGAATATTAAATATCTTTGACAATTTTAATGCCATATGTAAGTACTTAGAAAGAATTTAGAAATCTTTTTGTTTCAGGGTCAAACCATATTTCTTTCTAGGTGTCCCCTTTTGAAATAGGGATGATATATGCTTGAATCAGATGTATGGAAATGAGTTATTCACATATTCCACCTATACGTTTCCAAAGCAAATTTCCTTACTTAGAAGTTGTCCTGATAAATCTTTAGAAATTGTCTTATTTTCCAGAATACCTCCAAATTTGGATCAGTGCTCACTTCAATTGCTAAAGGATATTGGCTCCTATTAAAGGTTTTAAATCTTACTATTCCTTTGCACATCTCCTTCTGAAATGTCACAGCTCTTTGTTCTCGTATATAGAATGGTTTGCTGGAGCAAATCAGTACTGGCAGTAACAGAGCTGAAAAAAAGTACAAAAGGCACAAAACACTTCATGCCAGAAACAGTACGAAAGTGGTTTGGAAAAGCTCAGATCTGAGGCTACTAACACCATAGTATAAATACTGCAGCACAGCAATGGTTGGTTTAATTTAGGATCTGATGAGAAACACTGCCTTAAGGCTTCTCCTCTTTTAAGCAAGCCACTTTATGGAGATTTAAGTGCAATGAGGCAGATCTCAGCTACTCTTCTAAAAGTTCTCTTTGAATTTTTGAATTGAACTCCTAGCCCAAATAGACATTCATCCTCAAATAAGGAGAAAGGCAAATGTCTTGACTTAATTGTTTAAGACTTACTATAGACACTGCCTTTATGTCGCCATAACATCTTTAAGAGGGGCATTCTTTCTTATGGCTGTCTTGGTGGGCAGGCCCTCTAAATTCACTGTTCATTAGTTCCCAAACTAGTTTGAAGTGCTGCAGAGGACACTGGAGTCTCCAGAGGAGGCTCTCCTGAGCATGCAGAGCTTTGTTACGCTGTAAGTGACTTGAAGAGCTTGAAGGTTTTCCCTTGGCCATGAGCTGACCCAAAGACAACTGTATCCTCAGGCATCAAATGTCTGCCAATGACCAGCAAGCTTGGTGCATGGGTGCAGCTCATTCTGATGTGCTTTAGCTTCTCAAAATAAACAAATTATTCCCTCCTCTTACCAAAACTGAGTTAAGTTTTGTTTTTATCACAACAGTCCCAGCTGTTACAAAGAGCTGGCACTAGTAATCTGTGGTTTAGACTGATTAGCATCCTATATCCTTTCATTTCTAAAATGGAATTTTAATCAAATTGTAATTCCTTGAAAACTCCACACCAGTGAGTACTTCCCTGGCCATTAATCAATTTAATTTTTCCCTCTATTAAGCTGCTTAAACCCACTCCACATTACTGATTGATAACTTCCATTGCCTCCAGCACGTCACTGAAAAATCATTTTTTTTCTAAACATCAGGGCCATGACACTATTATAAGACTCAGGAAAAAAAAAAAAAAAAAAAAGCAGGCATTTGCATTGCTGCTGTTGTGGCTTTTCAGCTTTCCCATTTTAAATCCCTGTTTTCTTCAGGGATTTGAAAGTGGGTCATAAATTCATTCCAAAGTGAAATCACTTTCATTGGCCTAATCATGCAAGTACTCACTGTCTCTTCTGTGAGGCCAGATTCTTAGCACAGAGGTAGCTGAGCCCCTTTTTCTGAAAACCACATGCTTCCATTTTCTCTGGGTACTACATTCTTTTTGGTCATTTTATTTGGTTGGTCGGTTTGGTGCTACTGTGCTGAAGCATAAGTTGTAATAAGGAGGCTTCTAAGTTGTGGCTCTCCAGTGCGGAAGGATAATAACTGTTGTTTTGGTTGAGAAGAAAAATAAAGTTATTTGACTTGAGATCAAATGCTCATGGGATGAATATATTATGAACTGATTTACGGTAAATGCGAAGAAGTTGCATTACCACCTCTGGTTATAAACACCTATTTTTAATTTTCAGGTCATAAATATGCAATCTGAGTGAACAACTCTGCAATCCATGCCCAAGCCAAGAGAATTTAAACATCTCGTACTGGACCATATATCAACTGGTAATAAATAAAGAAAACACAGAACACGCTTCTTAGCGCAGAGTTTCTTTGTTAATTAATTAAGATTTCATAATTGTGGGTCTGATTCAGGTGTGTCCTGTTTTCTACACATTCATTTTCATTGAAACAAAGTCGGTGCTTTGCATGCTAATTTACAGCACTGCATGTACTATTTTAACCCAGTAACATTCTACAGTTACGATGCACTTGTGCATTTAAGCAATTGGCAGAGCCAATTTAAGTAAAAGTCAGAGCCATGGAAAGTAACACCTGCAGTCTTAAATTTTACCATCAGGAGTGACCAAAGGAGGATAAATCCTCCAAGCTAGCACTGAGAGAAATCACCTTGAACAAGTAAACTGAGTTCTCCTCAAGTCCTGTTACTGAGGTGAAATAAAAAAAGAAAAAGAAAAACGACACCACCAACCAAGCATTTCCATTATGCTTACTGCTGCTAAACCTAATTAACTCTCAGTATGTGCCAGACATAGCAGACCTGATTAAAGTCTCCTATTCTGGCGTTAAAAGATAATCCAAGGCTTTTAAGCTTTTATTCAGATGCTTATGATTTCACTAGAGCACCTGCTGTACAGCGTATGCTAATTAGAATTTTTGAATTAAAATGGTCTACATCGCTTGTGTATGGAAGGAAGGAAGGAAGGACATTCTACCACATTGGCTGCCAATGGCAGTTCCTGAAGGAGTGGAGTTAGCCTGCTATTTGTAAGAGCTAAGCTATTTCTTTCTTAATCATGACTATTGAAGATTAACTGCTATCAAATAGATGTTTTTCACCTTTTTTCACTTCTACCTCATTGAAATTATGTTTGTTACCTTGTTATGTGTTAGGCTGCTGGAAGACTGGTCTTTGTAGTTAAAGGAATACTTTTTGGTTCCAGTGCAGTTTTTGTTGCCACAAGAGTTCTTCCAAGTTCAAAGCAAATTTTCTTTAAGTTACTCATGTTTTGTGAGACATTCCACTTTGTACCAGAGCCAGTTCAGAGCATCTGTGATGACTTTGGTGGTATCACAGACTGTGGTTTTGACAGGAGAACTAGTGGTGCAAAGCGTTGTGTGCTAGGAAGTGATTGTATCTTGAATTCATCGAAGTATATAATGTAACACATAAGCTGGATTTGATTTTAGTTCATTATCTCAAAAGCTTTGACTTTACGAAGTAGATGGACAGCTTGCTTGCTTTTCTTTTGAGACATTACTACAATTTGTTGGAGGTTCTTAGCTTATTTCTTAGGAAAAGATACATAGTACTTTGGGTACTTTTTTGTTTGGTAAAACTGATGAAGTCTTCCAATTTTTGTCTATAAAGATTTAGCTAATATAGTACTTCAATAACCAGAATGTGTCCTCATTTGTTTCAGGGGAAGTCCTTTCCACTTCTATGGACACTGCAGCCTTCTGTGAACTACTGAGTGAGGAGGTGGAGAATCAAGGGTACCATTTATAGCCTTCTAAGTCAATAGAAATAATCCCAGGGGAATTTTGAAAGAGATCCTTAACTACTTAACGCTGACTCTAGAAAATCATCTCATGTCAAAGCTAGTTGTTCAGTGGGGCAGCTAGTCACCTGATGGTTTGTTATGCTTTTCAAAGGAGCAATAAAACAATTAGATGTATTTGCTACTGTCAAGAATATGTTTTTTCAGATATTGTTTTAGGCTCTGGCCTTCAAGTTTGGTGGGCCCAAATCAGGTGACCCATTTTCAACAACAGAAAATACCTTCATCTGGCTGGGAGTACCTTAAGAAGCAGAAACATAATTTTTCTTTAGGCACTGTTAATATTTCAGATTGACAGTAAAAAAGTAAACTCATTTTTCTTGTTTGTTGAGTTATACTTTCTGAAATTTATTTCAATAGCTACTAGAAATGTTGGTGCAAGCTTCAATATTGTGTTGTATTAAATCTTGACCATAATGCAGTCTTCCTGAGCTGTGAGAATACTTTAAAAGACTGAGTTTTCTTATTTCTCTTACTTCAAATCAAATAGTTTGTAATATATAAGCATTTGGATCCGTGAAAAGTTGATACCTACCATAAGAAGCAAGGTTATAGTATTCTCACTCTTTCCAAGCTCCAGGGTTTATAAATGATACTAAATTCAAAAAATTATAAGAATCAGTTAAAAAATATACCTTACGTTTTCCTGTTTCATCATTTGCAATATAGATTTTGACTCTTTGTCATTCAGATCTTCACATTTTTTTCTGTTAGTCTGGAAGAAAACTAAATAAAATGAGAAGTCTTTGTTTTACACTTAAAAATTCGTACAGCTAGTCATTAAAAGCAGTAGGTTTTAATTTCTGCTTTGGCTTCATTTTGTAAAATAATTGCTATAATTGAATCCCTTCTTCAGAGGTTTCAAAAAACTCCAGAAAGATTTATGGGATAACCTTTCTTTTAATCACTACTTTTTGTTTATGTATTTACTTTTTGCCCTGTCCATTACTTGTTCTGTGCATATTTGCTTTTACCTCTGTTGCTTCCTTTTCTGTGTTTGCCATTCTCTGTCCTTCCTATTTTCTCAGTGTTTGCATTTCTCATGCATGCTTTTAATGTACCTTTACTTTTTGTAAAGCTTTCCGTGTGTTCATATTCTCTGAAGGTGAGGGTTATGTTTGGCAATCAGTAACTCAGTGACTGAGTCACTGATCACACTGAATTAATGCTACATCTCTGGTATCCTCCCATCACCTTTTGCAGCCTCCTTCTTTCTGACACTCCAAGGATTTGTTGTACTCCCATGTCAGAGCTGGAAAATAGCATAAGATTGCCCTGAGATAGTTTCTTTTCCTGTTGTGATCTAGTTTTTTCTCTCTCAGACTTGCATAGTTCATTGCCTTGCCAGAAGCTTTAATATACTCTCTGCTTTATCTGCAAATCAACCCATACATATTTGCTGAAGCACTGTCCTCTTACTTCACCATAATGAACCAAAATGAATGCACTGACCATGATTTTGCTTCAGGATGTTGCTGATGTGCTTATGCCATAGGACTGGCACAGACTATTCCTTTAATTTTGAAAGGCTATGATGTACTTTGACACAACATCTCAGCCTTATTATTATTATTTATTTTCTTACCACTTCCTTTGCTTTCCTTACCATATGAGGCTCAGTATCTCATGCAGGACCAGGATTATATTTAGATGAGTGTTATTAACAAAGCTAAGCTTTTCCCCAATTGTTTATTGATACTGTATGAACCATCTCAGGATAAAACTTTAGCTGAGATTAATATGGAAGATATGAAGTTGTGCTACCACATCTTGTAGGCTGAGTGGCATATGGTAAAACGAGCTGAACACCCTAGTCCAATTCCCACTGGTATATTGTTCACAGATACTGCCACTATCACCTGCAGGAAATGAATGGATCCGTTACTGAGCTGTCAGCTTGAATTAGGGAATAAAAATAGAGGTGTTGTAAGTGCACACCTTCACACTTTGAATAAATCTGTGGTGTGATCTCCCCTTGAAACGTGTGTTAATTTCTGCTTACCCACTTCCAAAGCAAGACTTCAAGTCTAAAGAGGAACAAGGCAAAATGTTTATGGCTCTGGAAATCTTTTCATGTAAGGAAGATTCCATATAAGGGTTTTCCATATAAAAACCAGCATCATTTTAGCAAGTTAATGGATATATGGTGATAGAATAAAAACTGGAGGCCATTGATTGAATTGAGTCAGTTAGCATTCCTGTTCATAAGACTACAAGAACAGTAACATTAAAAGATAACAAATTTAACACTGGTATAAAGATAGAGCAAAAAAAAAATTAACCTATGAATCTTCTCTCCACTGGAGATTTTAAACAACAATATGCTAAAAATGGCCAGAATAATCCTAGCTAACCCAGTTTAGGAAAAAAACTAACCCTCCAGGGAACACAGTCAATTAAATTTATAGATAAATCAAAACCATGCAGCTTAGTTAGAAATATTACAGATGCCTAAATGCTTGTTATTGTATGTTTATTGATTTTGCACTCACCTCTGAGACCTTCACTACTGACTGCTCTTGAATAGCCTACCAGACTTCATGTGCCACTATCTAATGTGATCAGATAATTGCTGTGTTGGTAGGAGAGCGTGCACACGCTTGGGCTTACCTGGGCCACATGGGATGTGGGATGAGAGTGGAACAGGGGAATTGCAGAGTGAGACATCCATTAAAGACTCTTGTCTAAGGAACATATGAAGCACCAAATTGTGCTTAGGGGGCAGGAGAAGTGTGGGATGTAGGTCTGCATCTGTCTGTGGATGAATATGGGGTTCACTGGGGAACTGCCAGGTTGACTTCTTTCACAAATGCTAATTCCATCCCACATCATTAACTTCTTTCTTTTAAAATCCTGTTTCTTGCACTGACGTTAAAACTCTCATCAGTTGGTGGAACATAAAAGGCTCTTTTTGAAAATGGCTTAAATGAAAAATTTCTCTAATAAAGCAGAACGTGTCTAGACTTAGTGCTGTAGATAATTCTTCCTAGGATAAAAGTCTATGTTAAAGGAAAAAAAACCTACTTTTAATATAACTGTCTTTTAAAAAAGGAACATTTTCTTCAGCCATGTTTCATGATGTTTGAGCTTTGCTCGCTTCTTCTTGCATCCCCAGATAAAAAAATGTCCATCTTGTTTGGATTCCTATTAATCTGCTGTACTGACAAGAATCCTTATTGTTACTACCACATATTTTTCTAAATAATTGCCCAAGGGAGAACAGCACTTAAACTATGACAAGTCAGCACAAGCTCAATTCTGTAAGAGCTGAGGTCTTTTACGTGCAAATAGACAATAAGAGGATTTGAAAGGATGTCGAGTGTGAGACTTTGGCACTAGGATGCAGTGCATCATCATTTCCAATCTCACAAATCTTACTGGTTGTGAAAATTAAAAACTGCTGTTAACAGCTAATTGTTCCCACACATGAAGTTCCTGCTTTTGTTTCAGGCCTGAAGAGGGTCCTGTGAGTCTGGAAGGTTATTCATATTTCTCAGTTCTCTCAGTTGCTCTAATAAAAACAATTACTTCTCCCTGCAAATCTTTTCTCTTTAGTGGTGGCCAAGGAAGCCTTACTGCAGGCAGTGCTGCCGGCACAGACGCCTGCTTAAGTGACTCATTAGGTGCTGGTTCAGTGTAGGAGTGCCCACGAGCCCACCCTGGGTGCCACATGTGTCCCTTTCAAAGTGTCTCTCTGTCTCTTTCAGAAAATGTTCCTGGGCACTGCCACAATCTAGGAGATCCCAGGGACCCACGGGGGTCCCTCACAGGGGAACTCCTCAGAAACCTGTAGGACTCACAGTGCTGCTGAACTGACTGTGTCTCCTGTCACCGCAGAACTGATGATAGAAACAAAACCCAGCCTTACTCACTTTTGCTCATTAATCTTTAATAGAGTGGCAAAGTGATTTTAGGTTCCAGCTTCTCCTCCCGTATTGAAGACATGAGTAAATGTTTCCAAATAGGATTAGCAGACAAAATAGACTGCTTTTTGCTGCAAGCAAGTTATCAAAAATCAAGGACTGATTTTTTTCTCTGTAGCAACTGGTTCTAAACTACTCTGGTCACTCTTAATTTCTCCCTCTTTAGCCAGTTTTCAAGGATCTTGGAAGTCTTGGATGACCAGCCAGTGTTTACACAGGAAATTCAGTGTTCCAGGTTTCTGGTGCTTGGCCAGGTTGTTTGTGAAGTTCACATGCACTGGATCCTGCAGATTTGCAATATGTCAGGTACTGCACAGTTCATAATCAGTTCATAATCATACAACACTAGGAACTGAGGTATTGGGAAGAGAGCAGAGTGAGATACGATGGCCTGCTAGACAGTCCAGCAAGCAGTGGACTGTGGTGGAGAAGCTTGCATCAGCTGAGATATTCCTACCCAGGAGCTACCTGAGATGTGTAGGCAAGCAAGAGAGTGAGAAATGCAGGGTCTGGCTCAGTGGAAAAGGAAAAAAAGACCCTGAGTTTGAGTGAGGCAGGTCTTGCGTGGAAGACAGGAAACATTGAAGTCCTGTAAGGTAAAAAGAGAATAATTTTATCTTAAGGCAAAGGTGGCTGGTGAAGGTTTTCACTTAGCACAAAGAAATTTTAAGGCATATTTAATTGCAAAATCTATCTGCTTCAAATTCCAATAATCCCCATTTAAGACTTAGAATATATAAGCAATAAAGAAGGAAGTAGCTTCCAGGTATGAAATCATTTTATTTGTATTTACAAATACATGTGCACACTCTCACCCAGATATTCATGTACACACAAACCCACACATACATTTATGTTTGTATTATTGTGCTTTACAGGATGGAAATCAGGATTGCCTGGCTGAGTACCATCCCCCTGACTTACCAAGACTGGATGGAGAACACTTAAATCAGGCTGAGGGGTTAGAGACTTTCCATCTGCAGGCTGGAGTGTATGGCTGGCTACACACTCAAAGGCCGGGACGCAAGCAAAACGGTGGGCTGTTGTAGGCGTGGGGTAATAATTTTTAGATTCATCCATATTGGCATATGCAATATTTAAAAATCGTTCCTCCAAATACCTTGCTACCTCCAAAATATCACCAAGGAAAGTTTCTGCCTAATGAGAGAGAGAGAGTTGCAGTGAGTGTCACAGAAGGGGCTTGGTGATTCAGACTGCAATGATCAATGAGCAAAGCCGTCTCTAACATGTCACGAACAAAACAAAAAGGTTAGGGCCAGCTGAATGAGGGAGCTCAGCCATCACAGTCATTCTTGCCTCCAGGTCTGACTCTGAAATCGTAGGGAAGCTGTAGTCTTCTTCCCTTGAGATTTACGTAGGACACTTGCTGCATAAAGAATTCCTTTTGACATTTCTATCGGAAACAGGGAGAAGAAGGAGAGAAATCAGAGAGCAGAGTGTCTCTGTGAGCTGTGCTGTTGCCAAGCAGATTATGTGCTGTAATCTGTAAGCACTGAACTGTGTTTGAATTATGAGGGATCTCTCTTGCTTTTGTTTTAGCCCCCTGGGAGATGCGATGTTTCCGGACTGCTAATGTCACCGCATGACCTGTTAATAACCTGCGAGAGACTTCCTCCAATCCGTGGCCTCCCTCTTCCCCGAGGACCGAGCAGCTGCAGTCACATGGATCGAATGCCTTCCTTGTATGTGGTTCATTGAGAAAAATTCAAGCATGTGGCCTGAGGTTCCCCTGATGACTGTCTGGGGATGATGATTTCTACCATCTGTTCTGGCTGCCTGCAGCTCCCGGAAACACCGAGGTGTATGTTGCTTCTGGCCATACGTGGGATTCTTAATGAAACCTCAGCTGCTGCCCAACTGTCTGTGAATGTCAGATGTGTTTGAATTATCTTTCCTCCAAGAGCGGAGGGAGAAGCACTTTGTTTGACTCTTTAATCAGAACCGCTACACAGCGCGTGCGTAATCACAGGGTACGAAGCCACACAATTATTAGCTTCTGCATCGCGAGTATTTGCATGTGTGTCTGGTTTGTCCTGTTTGAAAAGCCCGGGCTGGCTGTTCCAGGCTAAATATACAGCCTTGAGTTAAATTCATCGTATTGTAACTCACTTGGAAGCACTGTAATTATAGCAGAGATTTATTTGATCCCTTCACTTCTGATTTGTGTTAGGATAGATTTCAGCCATATAAATTGTACACTGGTATTTGACAAAAGGCTGCTTACCAAATGCAGTCAAAGAATTGCAGCAGTTTTAAAGCTATTTATTGAGACAGAAGGAGTCACATCAAATTGATATAATTCTCTGTATATGAAAGACTTCCATGCAAAGAAAAACTTTTTATCAAGTGGATAGAAATCACTTGTCTTTCAGGATTTGACTTCCTGTCTGCTAATTTCCCCGTAATTTATCATTTAGAACCTTTTCTTACAATTTTCTGAACATCAGATTTCAAGGGAAGTTGGGGGGCACCAAATAACTTAAAGTAAAAAGTCTCATTAGAAGGGATCTGACATTTTTTCATGTTAGAATTACCTGCATTTCACTCATTGATATTCACACAGTTCTCTCTTGATATTCATACTACTTTCTTTGAATGAGTAGCTGTTCTCCCCAACAAATCCACAGAGCTGTGTGTGGTTGGAAAAATTATTTACAGTGCCGAGCAGAGAAGTCATTTCAGAGTTGCTGAAAGTATCAAGCGCAAATCCTTAGCTTTCTTGCAGTCACTGTGTAGGCAGGGCAATGCAGAACACAAGCATCTTAAGTGGCTTCAAAGCAAAGAAGAAAAGAAAATGGAAGTAGCTACCCAAAAACAGCCAGCTGTGATAGCCTTGGATCATTAAATGGTAAGGGAAGCATATCAGCACATGGTACTAGATGTTTCACATTTGCAGACTGAAGTTAAACACTGCTGTAGCGTGACCCCATCCACCTATTTTTAGAGACTGTTTTTCTACTAATATTGTTGATACTAATCAAAAAAGCAAAAGCATTTCTTAGCAGAGGCTTGCTGAGGGGGGGTTGGTTGTTTTTGGTTTTTGAGCATATCTTGTTATATCGTGAGACATAACAGCAATCTGCAAATAAATTCACCAGTTAGTGTGTAGGAACGGGGCTGGCAGGCCAGGTTCCCACAGTTTCTAGCATTCCTTTCTCTTTGTCAGCCAGCTCAGGCAGAAATGAGCACCTACCTCTTACATATACACACTGGCAGAAATCAGTATGAGGGTAAAGGGTTTGACAGCAGGTATTACCAAAAAAAATCAATAAATTACCAAAAACCTCAAAAATATTTCTATTTCTAAATTTCTATTTTATTGATCTTTAAAAGAAGAAAAAAAAAGACTCTTAAAGGCACACGAACTATGAACATTTCACATATTTATCTTCTCCAGCCTGGAATGACCCAGTAATCACCTCCATCTTCATCTTTAAAGCAGATTTTCTTTTAGCAACAACCTAATACAACCTAATACTCACATGAGCTAGTTAGGTGGGGAACGCAAATACAAAAGAAGTAGTTTGGTGACAATACAAAGCTCCTTTAGGACCATTTCTCGCTTTTGAGGTCTGGAGAGAGGAAAATTTAATTGTACTATATGTGACCGGGGGAGGGAGGGGGGAGAAAAGTAAACCACACAAAAATACCCTTAATTTTTAAAATAGTCAATTTTCTGCCTATAATTTTGTAAGCAAAATCTGGTGTTTGTTTCTTCTCTCTGCATTGATCTCTGCATCACTTAAGAAAGACCATAACTGATTTGACAGATGGAGACAGCTTGTAACAATGTACTTGAAACTCTGAAAGACTAAAATGAGTAATCAAAATCATTCCAAAAATGGCTTTTTTTCATGATTCTGTCTAAAAATATATGTCACAGAGAATCTCATCCCCCTCTCTTTCACTCTTCTTTTTTGCTCAAAGTAAGGTGGGTATTTATACTTACTTAGCTGTATCTCATTATGCGTGATTTCCCTTTTCTGTTAGTCACATCACATCTTGGCTTACAGTCACAAGTGAGGTAAGATGCTGCAAAATGTCACTAATAAATACGTTAAGTGACTGTGAACTAGAAATGAGACATAAAGAACCCAAGAGAACTTCGTTGTCAAATTTTTCTGCCATAGTCCACTTTAAATGAAATTTAGATTCCGAGGGAATATCTGAAATAATTATTCTGAAATGGAAGAATATAGCCTGCAATTTCCAGGACACAAACAGTGACCACAATCATCCTCCAAGGCACAGAAAATGCATGCTTCCCTCCTCCTAGCACTTGAAATATTTGCCCTAAGCTTACATGGCTATTAGAGGGATTTCCACATACCTGTGGGAACATTTGGCCTAACAGGATTATTTCTTGGTTACTACTGAGAGTTAACTCCTGCACTCAGTTCTCACTCATCTTACTCAGCCTTGCAAGGCCACAAACCCTTGCAAGACTGCAGGGAAGGCTGAGGAAAATATCACAAATGATGGAGCAAGACATGATTTTAAGTAATTCTGATGGTAGTACAACGGAAGAAAGTCTCCATTTCCAAAAATATCCATACATACTCACATATTTGCTGCTTCATTTTTGAAGACTATCCAGCCTGAAGAGCTAAAAGGGTCTACCTTACAGAAGTGCTGATCATTTACTTTTCCGTTGTAGTTTTGATAGTTTGCAGTTCTGGAAATTAAATCTATAACTTCTCAGCACAGACATCCATTTATGGTCACATTAAAAATCACCGGATGGCTAGGCTTTAGTATACCTGACCTGGATTTGTATGTGAAGGAATGATAGCTTTCTATAAATGAAAGAAATTTCAATGCTAAGGGACTCTTTTGATAGAAGCCCCAGAAATCCTAAACTTCTGGAGTCTTCCTTAGCAATCTTGTTATGTACAGAGGAGGATTAAATTGTACAAAGATAAAACGAGCAAAAATAAGTTCTCTAATAAAGATAGCACATCAGATGGTGGAATACTTTCCTAAATACTTTCCTACAGAAATTCATGCTAGTCTCATTACTCAAGATGTTTATAACTACTGACTGAAATACTGGAAATATACAGTCAGGATTAATTCTGCACTGAGAGAAATCGCTACTGTGACTCTCCCCCTCTAACATCTACTGTGTCATTCCTTTGCAGCCGCAAACTCTGAGTGAGCAAAGAATAGTTAGCGCTGAGTAAGAGAGTCATTTGCCAAATAAGTGTCCCCTCATCAATTAGAGCAACCTTCTGACTGCTCTAACTTATCCTGTCGGTCTGTTGTTTCAAGAAATTGATACAGCAGCTGGCAGCCAGCAAGGTTTCTTATAAAAGGCGTAACAGCAAGTGCATACACAAATAGTAAAAGTCAGAAGCTACTGGACTTCCTAGAAGCAAATTTTAAATAACTTTACAGGATCTTAGGTAAATCATTCTAGCTGGCCAGCAAACAGATAAAGCCCAGGCATTTGCAAGTGCAAATATTATCAGCCTTACAGAGATAAAATAACTACAAAAAATGGTATTCTTTGAAGGCAATGATGGAGAGCTTGAAATTAGAAATGCTAAAGAAAATCTCCAATATTTGCTTATATCAGAAGAAGAGCTTTTTGCATTTTACTCTGAGCAGACCATTGAATTTCAGCAACAGAAGGCAAAATTATTTAAGTGTAATAGCTGCTATGAATGTATGTACACAAAGTAATTGCCTAAACTGCTAAGTACTCAAGCTAAATTTGGATTTAATTTTGCAATAGTTACAATGTGCTGAAAAAATGCATTTTTCTGAGAGATTAGTAAATACTTTTTTTTTGACTGAATTTTTACACCACACATTAAACAGAATGTATAAGAATCCATTAACTATGTTTTGCTTTTTGAAGCAAGGAAGTAGCTGTCTAAAGGGCTAGTAGATAATGACACACAGCTATCATTTTTTTTAGTTCCTAAAGTTAATTCCCATCACAGATCATTATGACACACTGTTGTGTAACATTTAAAACTTCTGTAGAAACCAGCAAAGAAATGGTCCTGGAAAAAAAAATGGTGATCTCTCATAGGCAACTAGGATTAGTCAATACATACCATTCTTTCACCATCTTATTTTAATCCAGAGATCAATTCAGGCCAAATTCTGATATGCTTAAGTCTTCAAATACCTACAAGGTCAATGTGACTCCTGTAGGAATAAGCGACTTTTTATCAACGTAATCAAGTGTGTGAAGCTCTGGCCCTTTGTTGTATGCTGTTTTTCTTTTTTCCTTTCATCTTTTTACTGTCCTTAGACTGGATACTCTCGGGGACAGGTATTGTCTTCCTATGTGTTCATACATGGTGTTTTGCAGTGAAATTGTTTCACTAAGAAAACACTGTCGATGACAAGAAGGTTAATAATGATGCATTAATAGATTTGACTTCAGGAATACCCTTGATATGAATATCTTTGTGATGGAGACCTTGTCTGCCTGCAGCTAAAAACAAAGTATATTGCTTTGCACCCTATGCGCCTCTCTTTCTAGGAAAGTCGAAAATTTATTTCAGACAATGGTGCAGCTGAAGAGAAAAGAATGACATCCCCAAAAGCCAGATCACTTTCCCCTACCAGGCCTTCCTCAGAGACATTTGCCCATTAACTGAAAGTACGCAGTTTCAATTTCAATGGATGCAGTTCTTATTTATTCTGGGTACAGCTGATAGGATGACTCACTGCTCCACTAATGAAAGCCTAGTGTTTTTTTCTTTTTAAAAAATACACTTTGAAATCACTCAAGCAAAGTAGATTTTACTTACTCCCTTTGTTGTGCTATTTTAAGGGAAGGATTAGAGGACAACGCTAATAGGTAGAATTAAAAAGAGCCATGTTTGTCCCTGCATACACATAAAATGAAAAGCACACAATTAAAAAAGTGAACTAGAAAAGAAGGTGTACAGTGAGTAATAGCAGGAGTACAGGTCTGCTTGTCTCAAACAGGGCGTAATGGGATCACAATCTCAGCCTTCACATGGACCCATCAATAAGAGCACTAAACAAATGAAGAAAATGCGGCCACATCCTCCCTTAGTGTAAAATGTCATAGCTCTGGTGAAGTAAATGGGACTCTGCTTAATCATCTTAGGTAAGGGTTTCATCTGCTCAGAGCCGTCCTCACCTGGCTCCTTGCCAGGCTGGGCTGCCAGGTAGATGTCACTCCACCAGACCTATGTGATCTTAAGCTTTTCCTCACTTAAGGAGACAGTAGAATTGTTCCTTCCTGTAACCTGGACCAGGGTGGTGCTCCTTCATGGAAGGAAAGACCCACTGCTTTGTAGTCCCACAGGCAGTGACCTTTCCCCTGGGGCTTAATGTACCTTGCCCAGAGATGCTACTCTGTAGGTGCTCAGCATCTGGGGTCTCACTTTTCAAGGGCAGGCACATATGCACAAACACAAACATGCATATTTAACATGAGACTAAAAAATATGTTGGTTTTTATTTTACTGACATGGAGATTATGCAGATCAAGTGGGGGTGGGGACCAAGCAAACATGCTAAATCCCAGATGCATTTTTACCTGTTTTCTATTTTTACCACAGAATTTTGTATGGGTTTTTAGGTGTCTCTGTCCAAATTCCTTATCTTTCCACCAAATCATGGAGCACCTCTCCCTCTGCTCCCTACTGCTCTGTTTTCTGTCCATTTCTGGCAGCCAAATTGAACACAATCCTCCAGCTGCTATAAAAGTACGTCCCTCTCCCCTCTCCAGCTGCTTACTGACTAACTCTGCCTTTTCTTGACCTGTCCAACCTCTGTGGTTTTAAATAACTCGTCAAAAACTGTTAAAGAGAAATTCTGCCCCATTAATGGATGAATTCCTGATGCTTTGAATGCTGCTGACATGTCATTCCATCAGTTAAATGGGCTAAGTAATGTAAAATAGTCCCTTTTTCATACATACTGGTTTGCTGGGTCAAGTGGCAAAATATAAAAGATTGGGACAGATGGTTTCAACACGTGATACAAAGCTTGGAAGGGCATTATCATTCAAGGTAGGGAAGGCATATCATGTGTCTGTGAGACCAGTGAGAGGAAAATGTAAACAAAATCTGAAGTGTAGACTTAAGCCTCGTGAAACCAGAATAGTACCGGGGAGTAATGATCTACCATGCTGCAGTGACATTTTGCAAGTTGGAAAGTAAAATATGGGCTGCAATGCAATAGAACAGGATTCAAATATTAACTCCAGAACAGTTAGAATTTAATTTTCTTGAGTATTCCAAGACCATTTTTCTTGTCTGCATTAGCTGAAGGGGGTTGGGGGGGAGGGGAAGAAAGTTTGCCTTGTTCTAAATGTTTGATGCACTCTGCTGTCAGAGTACACCGTAACATGTCTGGAGTGATCTCTTCACTTTCACCTGAGCTCTGATTCCTATATATGAACATACAAGAGAATTCTTCAGATTCTGAACATGTGCTCTTATTGGTTCCAATATAAAATACAAAATAAAATTACAGTGAAGTTTGCTGTTAGCTGCTAAGTTCCTCTGGACATATATGCTTCTTGCATCTGCAGACAGTTCAGCTGAGATGACTGTTCACTTGAGACTTGCTTGCTCCATATAAAAGATCCTACTTAGTTCTACAACTGCATTTTACAAAGTCATTTCCTACGAGTCAGAAAAAACTCTCAATGAATAGTTTTGCTAAACAAGATAGGTAATACCTGATTTTATGATTTCCAGTTTTAGGAGAGGCATTTTTCTCTATTCATATTTCCAATATATCCTAAGAAACAGACATTGCAGACTGTTTGTTCCTATTATCTCCACCTTTCTACAGCTCTTCTTATTAAACAGAGTTTTTAAGGAAAGTTTTGAATGTCTGTTTACCCTGAATACACCATTCCAGCGCCAGGCAGGTAAACTTCAGATTCGTCTCCAACCCCTTGTTCACACTGTCTGCTAGCGTGCAAGTATAACACAGAGAAACAGGCACTGGAGAAAAAGCACGAGAGCAACAATATATTAAAAAAGTGTGACTGAGAAGAAATAATACTGATGGGTTTTCAGTTAAATTTCATTAAAATGTTCATCAGTAATTGTGTACTCTTCCAAGGTTCCAGTTTACAGCCCTGAAGTCTGAAATCACCTACTTAACGGTTGAGGAACTACCACACAAGAAATACCTGTTCAAGCTGCCCAAAAGCACCAGCTAATGCACTACACAGCTCCATTTTCAGGGATGAGGAAGCAGGTTGTTTGCTCTATTCATTCTGTGTCAGGGTTGCCAGGATGTTGAACAAGGTTGTATTTGCACAAGGAGTTCTTCGCTGATATGAGAATACTGGTATACTGTACTGGCAAAAGACTTCTCGTGCAATCACAGGCTCCAATAACAGAACTGTAGAAAGCCACCCCTCACAAGTGAAACAATAGTAGCAGAGAAAGAGCA
Organism: Rhea pennata; assembly: GCF_028389875.1. NCBI lineage: Eukaryota > Metazoa > Chordata > Aves > Rheiformes > Rheidae > Rhea > Rhea pennata. The sequence goes on along the minus strand of NC_084663.1, from coordinate 47,758,012 downwards.
GTTTTTTTCTTTTTGGCATAACTCTGTCTGAATTAGAGAATTTTGATGGTGCAGCTATATTGGGGAAGAGGTATAAGGAGATGCTAGCCATAAAATAGTTCTTCCATATGACTGGATGTAGAATGTATGTTAATGAGTAAATGTAAGTGTGAGAAAAAGAGGTGAAAAGGGGAACAATGAGTGAGACTGATAAAACACGTCCTCTGAGAGTTCATAGAGATCTGAGATTCACTTCATGTAGACAACTGCCGATTTATCTTTTATATTGACATGGATTTGCATCTTCCCATGGAATAATCTAAGAAGGAAACGTAGGGAAGGAGAAGTGAAAATGTTGACTGAAACATTAACATAAGCATGAGATCAAATGGGCATAAATTGGACACATAAATGCATACATTTAGTCTGGAAATTAAAAGGAAGTTCTTAAACATTAAAGGAATAATATTCTGTAATGGCTTCCCAGTTGAGGAATAGTAGGGACAAAAAATGTAACTAGTTCAGAGACTGACAGTAGGATACTGGTCACCAACGTATTTGATGACCCAGGAGGTCCCTTTTAGCCTTATGTTCCAAATAAATATTTAAGCAACTGTAACAGAGGATAGTATAAATTTAGGGAGACAACAGTGTTTTTTTCCCAGATATCAAATGGGAAGGATCTGCTGTTCAAAAAATATCTCTGTGGACAATGGCTTTCCATGTTATTCTACCTGGCTATAATTGTTGAGACCCTGAAAAGCTCAATACCAAAGCAGGAGAAGATCAGCTTGAAATAAAGTTGACAAAGACTTAATTTTTAAGCAGCAGCCTGTGGCAGTTTGCAGAAGGCTACAGAGCTCTGTCCATATCAGGCTCAGTTGTGTAGTACACGCAGTGACAGATTTTGCAGGCAGAAGAAATGTATGAGACTTTAGGTATATAAATACAGAGATTCTTCCTTGTCCCTATTGCTGAGCAGTAGCTCCTGTCCATGCACTGCAAACGACAGTTCTTCCTGAGCCGCATATAAACTCCAATAACAAATGAAGAAAACGTGAGCTAGGGATGTGATACAGATGTCATCTGGTAACCCAGAAGAAATAACACTCTTCTCAGTTGCCCTTCGCAAGTTCTCAGAGCCAGCTGTCTCTAATTCCCAACTGCTGCTTTTCCGGTATTGCTAGCTATTGTAGAAAGAGTGGGTGAATAGTTTGAGCATGTCCACAAAACCTGTTGCCATTCATTTTATATTTACAGAGCTTTTTAAAACACCACTATGTTTTAGAGAGAAAATTACACACATATTACCAGTGGTGTGAGTCATGTTAATTACATGCCAACTCGGAATGAGGTAATAGTACCTTATCTAGTGGAAATGCCACCATCTGCTGGTTGCATCATTGCTGAAAGGAATACTAGCGGAGGTGGTATTACGGACTGAGCTGGGTTGCTCAATGAGGAAATCCTAGTTTAGATTTAGAGATTAAAGCTCCCTGGAAATCATTTCTCCTGGACAGTGTTCCACATTACAGACGTTCCAAATCGACTCAGTAATGCACAGTAGTAGCCTCTGGAATTAATGTCATTTTTTACGATGTGATACTGTTACTGAGAAGCTTGTGACATTCAAATATGTCTAAAGCAAGCTTTGACACCCCCCCCCCTTTTTGGGGGGGGGGGTGGTTTATAGAAGAGAATTACAAGAAATGTGTAAGAAAACTTCTGCTCATTTCTTGAACATGTAGACTCTCCCTTCTCCTATATGCTTTCTAGGGACCTGCAGAAGAGAAGATCTGACACAGGCAGAAACTTATTTTCTCTCTGCATCTAAGATTTTCTCTAGAACGTCTTACATTCTCTCTTTTTTTATTATTATTTTTGTCAATGTTACTTTGCTCCAGAAAGCTTTTTATTAATGTACAACTGTATATACACCCTTCTGAGTTTGCTCACTGAATTTTGTTATAATTGTCACCATGATCTAGGCTGACTGAAAATATTAACAAACTGGATGATTCTGTTCCTGCATATGAGGAGGACAGTAAAGAAGCAGTGATGATCTTAGTGAAGTTGTTTTAGATTTGCCGTAAGACAGAAGGGAGCACAATGGGTCTTTACATATGGCTGAAGAAGGAAATCAATGAAATAACTGGGGTGGGCCAGAGGCTCTGGGGCTTATTGACTCAAGAATTTTGATTGTATCTTATTTTGGGAAAATGGGTTTCGGATTAAGTTGCTGACAAGTTTTGTGCTATATTTAGGGCCATAAATTTACAGCAAAATGGATTCATGCTCTAGAGCAAAGTCCAACTCTGTGTAGCAAAACAGAAGTGCAGAGCAGGATATTCTCAGCAACTTCTGGTCAATTTAAAATGAAACTTTATTGCAATAGAGCAGTATGTTAGGAGGAGCACCCTGTCTAAGCCTTGTTCGGTGACTTTCAAAAAGTCAGGCTTCACTTTGATTATATTTTTTTGCATCCTCCAGCATATTTTTTATTATTTTTAATTAGACTTATAACTCCTGAACATAGGGGCTGCTTCTCCTCCTAGTGTGGTGCCTAGTCCAAGAAGGTCTTGGTCTCTGATGGGACCCTTTGGCAATATTATCATATAAAACAGGTGCTTTTACCATACACAAATTGCTTCAACAGCGGCAGTGGACTGTTCTGGGCTGTCATCTTTCCTGAGTACTTCTCTAATGCAGATAGGGAGCAGAATGTGGCTAGGAAATACACCCACGAGCATTAAATTCAGCACTTCTGTTATGCAAAACACCAAATGCACACGAATGTCAGGCTGTGGCTCTCTAGGGGAGCACTGGAACCACCATGGGGCACCACAAGACACACAGTCCAGTTGTATGATAAAACAGCACCCTTCCCTCTCTCTTGAAGCAGTTTGTCTGTATACCCTGCTAACAAAGTTGGGCCGATCAGGTGTAAATAAGCATTAAAAAGAGTGCAAATAAAAAGGGTGAGCAATTCGTATGTGTTATTGAATTCTCCCTGATTTTACACTGCCCAATGTAAAACACACTAATGCATGTCAGATTTTTCACCTGACCACTCGCAGCTGCTTTCTGTGCTTCAGATCCCTCTGTTCCCAAGTCAGCTGGATATGCTATAGCCAGCGAGAAAGGATAGTGGTATCTAACTGAAATACTGCAAACAGCTTTACAATTGATTTTTCCTCTCCATTGTTAGGAACCATCAGATCGCTTAAAAGATCACACTGAGAGTTGTAACCTTCTCTCCCACTGGGTCTTTGTAAGTTGTTGATTAAATTACTTTTGCAATAGCTTAAAACAAGGAATGACATGAAAATATTTTGTCAAAGGATAACTTTCTCATTCCAGGCATTTTTAACCTCATACTAGTATTGATTTCAACTGCAACAGGTTCTCTGAGTCACTGTACTTCCTGTTGGCTGTATTCATTACCCACGGATGCAACTGGCAAGCCTGCACTCTGGCCCATGGTGTCTGGTTCCTTACAACAAAGCCAGTATGCTGTGACAGCTAGCAAACAAATGGAGACTAAACCCCCAGTGACTACAGAAGAGAAGTATCTTCACTTGCTATATGTAATGCCATCAGTCACCTATCTAGCAGTTAAATGTTTATTGACCAGCAGCTGGACCTTGTTAAAGACTAAATTATCATTATTATTAGTTACTAGTTACTGAGTGCCAACAATCTGTTCACTGCCATACAGTAAGAAATACAGCTTTCACCTCCTCAAGCAGCTCACACAAAACCATGATGAGAGAAAAAAAGTCATAAACAATCATAAACTACTTGCTTAGGTTTAATTCTTCCACAAGAAATCTTTCCCTTGCTTTCCTGGTAGGGTTTTGACTTTCAGCAGATTCCTTAAAAATGCACCAAAAACATGGAAGATGGGTTTATGCAGGTGTTTGTGATGTGCCATCCTGTTTAATTTGCTTCTTAGCAGTGACTGTGATTACTGTATTGTCTAAATATGCATAAGGAGGGATTTCAAACCACAGGGATTTCAAGCACTTATTCTCTCTTGGTACCTAATCCTCCTCTCAGACAGCTACATCATCCAATTAATGCTGGTTCTGACAAGACTTTCAGATTCCTCTGAGAACAAAATATTGCTCAGAGGCCATGGGGACATACTCAGGATCAAGACAATCTACATCCTCTAAATATAGCAGGTAAACTTCTCTGCTTACTCCTCATACCTGAAGCTTTTAGGAAAAACACAACCAAAACAAAGAATTTCTGAAGCAATTTTTCAAATGCAAGACATGCTTGATGTTACTTTTAAGTGTCAGGTTAGTCTTAATATAACATGCTATTAAATATTCAAAAATCACATGACTTTCAAATTCTGTTTGACTGAAGACTATATGAAAGAGAATATATAGAGTATATACAGCTATGAAAAACATTTTTCTATAGATTAACTAATTTAATCACTTCTTCTGCAAAGTAAGTTTGCGCCTGAGACCACTTAAGTGCAGCAGTCAACAAACAGTAAATTCAAAAACTAGCTGCTGGGAATCTTTGTTCCTCCACTCGCTAACTCCATAGGGCTTATAATAATGAAGTTCATACCTGAGTGAGATGATAAAAATAAGAATGCTGAATGTGGAAAGTGATACTTAGGCCCTTCAAGTGATCTTGAAAATGACAATCCAGTTTGAATAGTCTGGGGGCTAATGGCATGAAGTGAAACATTAAATAAAAACTGCTGTCCAGTCTTTCTAATAGCTACTGTTTAAGCCTTTACTTTCCCTTCATGCTGAACCTGAACACTTCACTGATATGGAGTACAGTGCATCACACAGGGTATTTGCTGCATTGCCGGATGATCTGTTTGTGTACCTGCTGTTGTACTCTTACACAAAAAACTAGATGAAGAGGCAACAGTGCAGCAATAGCTGGCATGTGTCTTTGTGGTACTAGCACTGACTCCATGAAATATTGGTGCAGGAAATGTGAACAAGTGATATTTTACACTCCTTGTGCAGAAATCATTTTAAATAGTCAAAATTCAGATGGAGTGGATTAGATAATTTTACTAGCAATTCATCTTCAGAGATGCTTATATATACTTGTCTATATCATTGTCTCCTCAGAAGTTTCAAAATCTCTGTGTCTGCCTGCTCAGAACTGCTTTGCATAAAAATAGATGGTAGAAATATAAAATGATTATAGTATAAGTAAAGACTCTACAGACTCCTTTGCTCTAATTTCTGTAAGAGCACTTCCTGTCAATTTATTTCAGTTGTATAGATTTTACCCAAGGTGTATATGTGTCACATCTTTGATTTTCAAGAGGATATGCTCTTACTGTACAGCACACTTTTTAATCTCTCACATTCCACTCACATACGTAACACATTGTAAAAGAAAATTTAACAATATAGCTACATGTATGAAATATATAGGCCACATTTCTCCAAATCCTCCATGGGGCCAGAAGAGACAGACATAACCTAAATCACAGTTTCAGAGATTTATCTCACATAGAAATTCAGGAAATACAGTTGTTGTGCCTACTTTCTACACCATCTTCTCAGGCCATGGAGGAAGTCATATGAACAGCATAGAGAAAGCAAACTTAGATGGCAGGCAGCTCTGGGGTCCTATTTGTAGGTTATTATGAGAATTAGAATAATAAAAAAAAAGTCTATGGACCTAGACAATATTCTTGTCCTAGGTGTTGAGAATGAACATTCAGCGAACAAGACCTCTACATTCTTCCCCCATGACTGTGCAAAGCACTGGAACATTACCTCCTCAGCAGAGGAGTTTGATGTGCAAACTGCAGTTGAAAAATGGGGCACTACTGAAGTTCAGCAATTGCTGTCTTCATTGACTTGGAGGACATATGGAACAGGTGTCCCAAGACTGTCAGCTTGACATGAGTTTGCAGAATAGCTGTTACTGTGGAAAACCATTCTAGAAGATTCACAAAATAGCTGGAGAAGAGAAGGCTTCAAGGGGATCAACCAACAGCCTTCCAAAATGTATGAGGAGATTATTGAGCAGATGTAGCCAGGCTCTTCACAATGCTGCACAGCAGGGAGTGAAAATGCCCTAATCATTAAACTGTCAAGGTTATGATCCAAGCTATCCAATAGTCACTGTTAGAGGCTGAATGAGTAGACAAAATCCATCAGATCAAAACATGTAATTTTTTTTTTTTTTTTTTTTTTTTTTTTGGTTTTCTGAATGCAGGGACTGAATGCAGTTGTTCAACTGGCAACATGACATTCTGCACAAAAAAAGTGGTCACCTCTCTTAAGTGTCATAAACACTGGGCTGTGAGGTACTTTTCACTCACATCTTTTTCTGAGTCAATGAAAATTTAAGCATTCGAGACAAAGTGGAACACCTATGATGAGAAATATTAAAAATATCTGCTATCAAATGTATATAGCCAGGTGACTATAGCTCTTCCTAGAGATCACACAGAATTACTGAATAGTTGAGGTTGGAAAGAACCTCTGGAGATCATCTAGTCCAACACCACTGCTCAAGCAGGGTCATCTAGAGAACATTGCACAGGATTGCATCCTGGTGGGTTTTGAACATCTCCAGAGAAGGAGACTCCACAACCTCTCTGGGCAACATCTTCCAGTGCTCTGTGACTCTCACAGTAAAGAAGCTTTTCCTTATACGCAGGTGGAACTTCCTGTGTTTCAGTTTGTGCCTGCTGCCTCTTGTCCTTTCACTGGATACCACTGAAATGAGCCTAGCCTCATCAACTTGACAACCTCCCTTAAGAAATTTGTATGAGATCCCCTCTCAGTCTTCTCTTCTCCAGGCTAAACAGGCCCAGCCCTCGCAGCTATTCCTCACATCAGAGATGCTCCATCCCTCTAATCATCTTTGTAGCCCTATGCTGGACTTTTTCCAGTAGCTCCATATCTCTCTTGTACTGGGAAGCCCAGAACTGGACATATTCCAGATGTGGCCTCACTAGGGCTGAGTAGAACAGCAGGATCACCTCCTTCCACCTGTTGGCAACACTCTTCCTAATGCACCCCAGGATACTTTTGGCCTTCTTGGCTATAAGGGCACATTGCTGGCTTATGGTCACCTTATTGTCCACCAGGACTCCCAGGTCCTTCTCTGCAGAGCTGCTTTCTAGCAGGTGAGCCCCTAGCTTGTAGTGGTGCATAGGATTATTTTTCCCTAGGTGCAGGATCCTGCACTTGCCTTTGTTGAGCTTCGTGAGGATCCTCTTCATTCAATTCTCCAGCCTGTCCAGGTCTCTCTGAATGGCAGCACAGCCTTCTGATGTCTCAGCCACTTCTCTCAGTTTTGTATCATCAGCAAACTTGCCGAGGAGGTACTCTGTCCCTTCATCCAGCTCACTGATGAAGAAGTTGAACAAGATTGGACCCAGTTCTGACCCCCGTGGGACACCACTAGCTACAGGCCTCCAACTAGACTCTGCACCACTGACCACAACAACCCTCTGAGCTCTGCCTTTCAGCCATGAGTCTTCATGAGTCTTAAAATCTGAAAGTGAAAGGACGTGCAATATATCTTTATTTTTTTTCAAGAAAAATTGTTTCCATTGATTTATCCTAAGTTATTTATTTGCTTTTTTGTAGATATGAATAGGTATTTTGTTAGGTAATTAATTGAAAAATGGCTTGTCTAAGTGAAATGAAAATAGTATTATTAAAGTAGGCAGAAGTGTCAGGGTAAGCATTTTACTGCTTTATTTTTTGGTAAAACGTTAAAATTTAAATTGATCATTTTCAAGTTCTACTCATGGCTTATCTAGTCTGTCCCTGTCACTTTGGAAATCAATACATAACACAGAACAAATGTACTAGAAGCATTATCACTGCATAAAGCAATACTGCACCGGATTGATGTATACTTTGTATAGGAATAATTAACTCAGTTAATGAATTAGCACTACTGCTTCAAACACTGCTGTGAAGATATACTGCTATGTTTAGGAGGAGCAATTAGTAGTGACTTAGTCCATTTAATAGAAAATGCTAATTATAGATATGCCCATAAATTTATCCGAAAATCTGTTCTTGTGAACGTATGACTTATAGCTGTGTCCTAGCAAGACATTCTGCAGCTTTGTATTGGTTTTGCAGACTTTTCTCCAGTACTGGTTATGACCTTTTCTCTGAACATCCATTTTCTTAGAATATTCATTAATGGGCTTCAGATTTTGCATGTTTGTTCTGTGAAGTTACATGAAGTTATTTACAAGATGTTTTCACATATAGCTGCTAGTTCCAGTGAGGGCGGTGTAAATTAATAAAATCAAAACTTATCTGTGAGTATCTGAGTTCGTATAAGCTAGTTTCTGTGTTTCTGTTTCCTATGTACAAAGCAGAGATACCATCTCCTCAACTTACAGACACCATATGAAAATATATTATCTAATGATTTTGAAGGCTTCAGATGGATATCATAGGCACAAGAGAGGACCTATTTTCTGATATGAGGAAATTAGTAACTCTACACTTGAAGTGAGGGTTTGGATAGCATTCAAGAAATTAGGCCTGGAGTGAGGACTTGAATTTCAGTCTGATTTTATAAACTGCCGTTATATTTTGAAGGTATTTTCTCTGTATAGTGCCATGACCAATTGCATTTTCCCCTCTGATACTCAACGAAGGGTACCTGGCTGCAACAAATTCCTCCTGAAGTGGGAGAGCCACTATTCACACTAAGTAATTCATTAATTTTGCCCTAGCTGGACAAGGGAGACTAACAACCAAAGCACCTTTCATTTGCTAGTGAATCTTGGAAATGCAAAGCACTGTATGCCACATAGGATTGGAAAATTGAAAAATTCCCAATAGCAGAACAGCAAGAAAATAGCTATTAAAATCAACGGATACAAATACTTACTACAAAAAGGTATAGGGCTTCTACATGATTTTGGAATCTCAGAATGATCCTAGCTGAATGTGAGAGTTTCCAGGAAAAAGGAGGAAATTGTACCAAAGTCTGGTGATGGTGCTTATTCTGTGCAGAGATTCTCACAGCTCTGCATAACTTTTATACTTTGACTGTGAATCAGATTTGTATGGTTTAGAAACGTTTTTGCAATTCATCCCGTGCTTTAAATGTCACAAAGTCCTTGGAATGCTAAAAATAAACTGCGACCCCTTGACTGGTGGAAGTGGAGCGGTGGAATTAGGCAGCTGGGATGTTTAGGAAAAGACATCGTGACTGCAGCAAGTTCTGAGGCTAGGGCAGTTGTAATTTGGGATCTCAGGCCCCCAGGACTGCCAGAATGCACCTGAATTTCTGAAAGACAAGGCTTACTGAGTATCATCTACACAACATCATGCAGAAATACCTAAACTAACTTAGATGTCAGACTAGGTTAGCATAGTGCTCTGCCCAAGCTAACAGTAAACTAATCAACTCAGTACAATGGTGAATATCATAAATGAGGTTACATAGATCTTTCCACGTTTTCTTGTAAAACAACTTCACAAGTTCCATTTAAATTATACACAATAAACTTTGTCAAAATAAAAATAAGATCCTAAAATTAGGAAATGACAAGTTAATGGTTGCCTGTGTACCTTAATTCTTTTTCATTCTACATTTTCATCATTTTACTCTCTATAATCATAGGTTCACATGTAATTATTATACAGCATTGATAGCACTCAATGAAAGAAACTGCTTGTGCAGCTGTTTAACGTTTCAATCCAGTTGTCAGAGCACTGGCATAGTTCTCCCTCATGACAGAGGAAAGGATTATGATTTGGCTGCAGTGTGATTCTGAGATACAGAATTGTAAAATGTTTAAAATCATCATAATCATAAACACGTCCCAATAACAACTCAAAGGGTATGTCTGCTTGACAGAGTTCAGTACCAAGCAAAGACATATTGAACAAGCCACTCGAGGTACCAGTGTCGGTACTGCCACATATAATGCAATGCTTTGCCCATACTAATTAATGTTGCTAAGGAGCAAGGTTGCCAGTGTTACTGTGGATAAGTGATCCAGTTTGGTAAAATTTCTTTTGGATAAAATCTACTGGAAGAAGGTAATGGTTACTGGAATTACATCACAGGGCAACAAATCCGTACTTCTGGTTCTGTAGAATTCTTTCTGGAAGTATTCAGAGAGAACTTGTACGTGCAAGTTCCTTAAATACTTCAGAGTTATGTGGCTGCACTCAATGCCTTTGTAATGCATGGACTTAGCGCTTTTAGGCCCTGGCCCTTACAGTAACAGTCAGCTGCTATAACATGACAGACAGTTGCCAAGGCATAGTGTTTCTGAGCGCGAACTATCAAACTTGCTGTGCATGCACGTGAAGTATAGTTCTCAACAGACATGTACTTGTGCTCATGGTCTGTGAAAACTGGTGCTTTCAGAAGCATAACTGCAGCCTTGGTTAGTGTTACATTTGTGCAAATAAGGAAAAGCATTTAAGGTACACCATTTGGACTTCTGCCTAGAGATTAGACTTCTTAGAATTCTGCCTTATCCATGCTTCTGCTTGTATGGCTCACTATAAATCTCTTTTCAAGAATATACGTTTCTTCATATAAGGTCTGCGTTTCCCTATGTTTGGGGAAGAGAGGGTGAAAGAGGAATGGATTATTTTTTTCAGTACTCAAAGACAGTGGGAATGGCAGAGATAACAGGTTCCTTTCCTGTGGTTGATACTGTTCTATTCATAGTTCCTTTACCAGGAATGATCTATCTTAAGACTCTGATAGATACACCAGTGGATCAAAGCTGAATTAGGTACTATCTCCATCTCTGTAATCAACGTCGTTTTCTTTGATGAGGGGAAGACTTAGCTGCTTCTGAAGCAGCTTCTGAACTGGTGAAATATTTCAACCCAGAATAAAAAGCTAAACTAAGGCCAATTTCAGTTGACTGTAATATGCTAAGCTGAAAACCATAGCAATTTAGGAGCAGCTAAGGAAGGACTTTCAGAGGGATGTTAAGGAGGAGATTAAATGGCAATACCTCCTTCAGCTGAATATACTTAATTTACTATCGTACGTGAATCAGAGACCTTAGATGACTAAGTTTATCCATTGAAATTTGTAATCCTATTATTTCTCTCCCTTTGTAATGGGTAACTTTTGTTTTCCAGCTTCCTGTAAAATGACATTTTCCTGCCTTCTTTATATGTGATTTTCTATCCTAAATGTAACTTTGTATACTTTGTGACACCCTGAGGGAAATACTATGACCAGGAGAAACAAGTGATTAGGTGATGCTGCAGCTTGATTGTTATCAGCTTTTCTTTGACTTTGGTTAGGAAAGCTATTGCTATGCTGCAAGATGTTAATGACTGCCATAAAGTTTGTCTTTGATCTTCAGAAATTCCAGGCCTCATTAATCCCCCGGTTATGGTGGGCACCCTCCATTCAGTCTAAACAAGAAGAAGCAACTAAGCTCTTGTATGAAGTAAAATTGCTAATGTAATAGAAGCCACCTCCCAGGCAGCTATCTTACAAAGGAAAGCTGAAGTAAGAACTACTTTGTGGAGCATAAAGAGCTTTCCTGGGAAATTGTTATATACTAATTGGCTGAGACATCAACTGATAGGAGCTATATGTGTGTAAAAGTAATCAAAAAGCTGGGAAAAAACAAATAGGCAATGTGGGTGGCCCAGGAAGAAAGCCAAGAGAAAAAGCTTCTGTTGAGAGGAGTACCAACTGAAAAAGCAGAATTGGATTTCTGAGCATGGAAACAACCTTCTGTTGTTTGTTCCAGCTACGTTCAGGGAAACAGGACTTTATGTACATTCTTTGCAAATACACAGGAGTTCAGAAGAAAAACAGCTGGCCAAAATCAACAGTTTCTTCTACTAAGTGAAGCAACATGTCAAGATATGAAATGGTGGCTAGACATTTGGGATAAATGAGACAACAGTTGACTAAAATCGGAGGTATTTAATAAAGCTGTTTGCTGATATTGTAGACTTTTTCAAACTTGAGGAGGTCAGTTCATACATGTGACTAGACTAGTGAGGCTCAGGGAGTGGAGGCAGTTATAGTGCTAGCTAATGTGGAACTTGGATCATTTTTCCTTTTTTACCATAACCCACTACAGCATAAATCTGGCAGCTGACTGAATGATCCTCTTGATTGCACAGGTTAATGACCCAAATATTCTATTACACTGGGTGAATTTCTGCTTAGCTCTCACAATCCTGGCGAAGATAGCTCCAGCCTTTATGGCCATATATGGTTAAGTAAGATTAGAAAACCATGAATCTGGACTGAGTTGAGCCTGAGGCTAGATAAAGATGTTTCAGGTTGCTGAGCTTGTTTGGTCACTGTCAGAGTTCTTCTCAACGCAAGACACTGTTTTAAAGAAGATGTTTGTGTCATGCAATGGGAGGTGGGTCACCTGATGTTTCTATTCAGCTGCATATAAAGATATTGTCAAAGCTTTAAAAAGTTTATTTCTACTCTGATGCCTGTCAATGTGAGGCTTTTTTCTAAACCGGATGTTAATTTTGTGACCTATGAAATTTAAGTTTAGAGCTGTATAGCCACTTTCCTATAATTTACTTCTAGAGATGATTAAAATTTGTGACTCAAATTTTATAAATTACTTATATTATTTTACTATATGCCAAATGGCTTTGGAAATGACTTTTTCTACAGATATTCTCACTATCTGTAGATTCTCTTACTTTTTTTTTTCTCATTTATCTATCAGCTCAGCCTCAGATCAATTAGTTTATGAAAGAGTATCTGATGTCTTTGTTAGCTGGTATCATGAGAGTTTCCTTTCCTTTGGAACTACCTACATGTACTCAACTTCCAAAGCCTGAAGAAAAAAAGAAACTCAGCAAAAAACTTTCAAGCTTCTGTTGCCCCATGGAGCCAAAACTCATAGTGGGCCTTCGCACATGTTTCCATCGGAAAGAGAAATTGCTGATATAGGCCAGATACTTTGAGATACCTGACTCAGCAACACAATAGATTTGCATCTTCCTGGACTTAAAATCAGTTATCTCTGAAATATATTTGTATTTATCAGTTACAAGACAATCTTTTGAAAATGTTGCTGCTATGAGATCAGAATCAAAATTACATTTTTTGGTTGAGTATGAGTCCCACATTTAGAAAAAGTCATGCTGGTTATCATTTTTTTTAGCTACTTGATCCTGGGCTCTTTTGTCACTCTCGATATTGTGTTAGTGTACCTCATGTCTTCTGAATTCCTAGCCAAAGCATACGAAAAATAGAAACACATGGATTGTCTTTAATTCTCTCCCATTTTATAAATTGGCAGAAAAAGTAAGGCCTGAATGAAAACAGAAATTGTACTATATCTGTCTCTTCCACCTTACTCTGGGTCAGTAAACATATAGTGCTATATAATTTGTAAGGAGTGTTTGCTCTTTATAGCCCTTTTGCTACATATTCCGTAAAGGAATAGCTTGCCTATTTAGTACTGTCTGAACTTTTCAGAAGTGCAAACTCCGTTCTCAAAATTCATAACAGAATGAATTTTATTTTGCCTAATTTTATTCCTAGAGTTTGAGATTACTTTTAAAACAGAAGACAGAAAAAAGGACATGTATAATATACCAATGCCTTAAGCAAAAATAGCCCAGCCATCTAAGCTGACCTGCTGTTTGAAAATCTCCTAAGTAACTCCAATCCCTCTCTTCATCATTCTCTCATTCCTGAAATAATAAAAGTGGAGTTAGAACAGCAAACACCTGGCATGTTGGTCACGCAGCATGACTTTACATTATAATCATCTCATCAAGGAGCTGAAAATAGCATTGTGCTGCAGTGTTCAAGCAGTACTGCTTCAGGAAGGAAGACAATAACCAGCATTTGGCAGCAGCCTACACGCTAACTATGAACGATACATAAGTATTCCACAAATTGTATATCTCATCTAATCTTAAAAACATTCACTCTGCATTCCCTGGCAAATGTATCACGGAGGCCCACACAGTTCTTCTTGTCTCGGAGTAAAAGGTAGTGGGCATCCATCACACAGCACACAACAATAAAACAGTCTTCCATATAGCAACAGTCACTCCAGCTTTCAGCAAAATAGTGCATAAAATTAAATTAATTCTAGAGTGCTCAGCATGCCAGATAAATTGCAGGAAATAATGGCACAAAAAGGCTTTGTTTGAATAAATTAAGGTGAATCATGAGATTAGTAAGAAAGAAAGAAACTAAGGGCTTCGGGAAATGAAAGAAAATCTGCCCTAAGGACATGAACAAGCCATAAGAACCAATGAGATGAAGCGGTGCGAATTAAAGAGAAATATGAGGTTGCAGTAGGCAGGCACAGAGCAGAAACAGGTGATGGGGAAATAGCAGTAGCTGTTGGGAGTCACCATGTGAATAGGCATGGAAGATGCTAACGAATCTATTCAGATGGCCTATTTTAGACACTGTTCTTAATATATATGCCCCACGGCTCAGTAGGATCTTTCAGAACACTAAAGCATATATCTTTGCTTGCTCTGCAATCCAATGACCAGACAAGTACCACAAATAGGTGACACAGAAGAGGATGAATATGAGTAAATCAGTAAAAACACATCACACAACAGCATCTGTATTGTTTACTAGGACTTAAGTTCCTTTTCTGTGTGGGTTTTGGACAGCTGAGCTCTTTACTGAGAGTAGGTATCTGGCCACACAAATGCAACTGCCAGAGGAGCTGGCAATGTCAGTGTCCCTGGCACTGTCACCTCTCCTGTCTTTCACAGTGCTGTGGTTACATCAGGTCTGAGGTTTAGGAGATACTCTGGATTCTGTGCCCTACATTTCATGATATGTGATTATTAGACTAAGCAGCGTTCCAAGAATAAAAGATTTAGGGCAGAAATTTGAACAGAGTATACAAGAGATTGGTATGAAAAAGTTTCTCAGATGATCTGGACCCAAGGCCATGCCATACACATGCCATGCAGGATTTAATTACTGGCCTCAAAAGCAATTCGTTTTTGCATTCTGAGGGAACATAGGGATTAAAAGAGGGTAGGAAATAGGCATTATTTTTCAAAAATGGATGTCATAGTGACAATGAAATTTGTTATGAGTTTCTTGAAAAAAGTGTACAAACTTTGAAACTAGTCAATCTGTTTTGAAGAAATAGTATTTTCATGTTCAGTCATTCATTCCTATGCACAGCTAACAATTCATCCCTGCACAAAAGGTGCTTGTACATTTTGGGGTTTTGGGGAACTACACCCTTCATTACAAGCGTTTTATTATCACATTACATCAGTGCAGTCCTCTGGGTTATATTCTGTACAAATGCATAGGAAGTTAGAAGTCCCTGTCTGGAGGAGCATGTTTCCAAGATTAACAAAGGGGGGAGAAAGAAGCACAGCAGCTTGCCATATTATTAGCAATAACAGTATGTAGTATTTTCTTCTGCTGAAAAACTGCAGATGAGCAAAGATGTGCAGAGCAGTAATTAAGGAAGAGGGCAGGACAGTCATACAAAACAGTCTGGACTCTGTAGTAAATAGGTTGCTGTTAAACAAAATATCTACTAGTACAGCTAAAGCAAAATTACCTATGCAAAAATAAGAAAAACAAATGAAATAAAAGCTTTTTTTCAGACATTTTGACACTGTTTAGAAACATGCTTCTGTTCTCTGTAAAGAATGTTGGTATCATAGTAAGTAATCAGTGAATTTTAACTGTGATATTGTGGAGCTCGATGGTAGATGAAGAAATAGAAAAACTGTAAATAGGAGAAGGCAGACGTTTTTTATTGCTTTGGGATGGGTGAGGCAGAACTGTGCAGATTTAGAGAACTTAGTTTATTAAAAGCAAGGCGACAGATTATTTAATTACAGAGCATAAGTGTCAAAAGTAAGAAGAAAATGATGGTTACTGCAGGGTTTTTTATTCTAGCAGACAAGAAACTAGGAACAAAAGCTAAAACCAGGTAATGTTAGATTAGAAATAATAGGTTCTTTCTCCAGCAATGAAGGCAGTCTTCTTCTGAAAAATATTTCAAAAGGAAAAATTGAGATATATATATATTTAATGTCCTCAGATTAGCATTTGAATTGGGCCTGACACTGAAACAATTGGGTAAATGTTAAGATTTGTGAAACAAGTATTTTCTTTTCTGGTCATCAGAAGTTTTGTATTCATTGCAAGTGATGCTTTCAAGCACAGTTTGTACACAAAAATTTATTTTATTTTGTAACACTGTTTGCTTGGCTGAGTTTTGAACAGTCTGCTAGGTGGTAAGTATAAGTGTAGGGCCCAGTCTGTACTTTTAATTCAACAGGTATAATTTGGTCTAATCTATAGTGTTTTCTTTTACTTAGACTGACAAGATTAATTTTCACTTGTTTGTTGTGACAGGGCACTAACAGAAATTAAAAGATGGTGAGCATTTCTAAAAAATGAAAGATTAAGGAAAGCTTTGTTAATGTGTAACTTTTTCCCAAGAGATTTCTCAAGGTGAAAAAGTAAAATCTGACTGCTATTTTGCTGTGAGATATTCTAGTGTCTCATACACTCTGATTTTTAAGTCCTTGAAGAGGCAATATTAGATAGAGAAGGACATGAAAAATATATCAAATTAAGACATTTAGAAAGAGGTGAGGGAGATAGCAACGTATAATGAAGCAGATTACAATTTGCCTGTTTGAATTCTGTGTAATGCTCAGCCTTATTTTTCCTGAGTAGAAGTCAAGAATTTTTAAAAAATAATTATGTTTTAGCACATTGTATATGCTGGAACAAGAGAAAAAGAAAGAGACTGCCTGTAACTCATGTATACATGACTGCTTATAATGTTGCTGATTTTAGCCTCTTTAGTTGCATTCTGACCAATCTGTCATTTCTGCTGATTATATTTGCTATAATAATATAAATTGACTAAAAACAGCTCTGGTATATTCTAGGATATTAAGCTATAAACACACTGGAGAGTAGCTACCTGAATCGGAGTGGTTAAACAATCCTGGCTAAAACTAAGTCATTTAAGATTGGTCATACCTGTCTGTGCATCTGGAATACAAGCTGAACATTCACTTACAGCTATTTGTTTTGACTCTTTCTGGGGACTAGAACTATAAATGCATCGGTTTATAAATGGCTGGTAGGGCAAAAAACGTGTGTTGTGCTTCATGCCCTTCCAAGCTTCTGGTCTATTTTTCCCAGATTACATAGTCCATGGCTTCAGAACAACAGACAAATAAGATTTGATGCTCTTCTCTGTGGGATATTGCTCTATGATTCGATAATGAATAGAGGAAACTTCTACTTGATTTTTTAGCTTACTGCAAATTCTTTTTGGATAGCATCACACACATACACGTGCCTGTGCACACACACAAATACTAGTATGACTGGTGCCATCTTTAGTAATTCTGAGAGAGAAAGACTGAAAAGTCAAGCAAATTGATTTACTGTTTCATTCCTAAGAGCTAGTGTCTTCTGCTTAGAGCTGGAGCCAACTGGTAGTAATAAAGCTCCTGTTGTCACTCTCTATACAGACAACCTAAGTCTGTCAACAATGATACTTAGCATTTGTATAATGCTGTACTGGCATTAGCTAATTAATTTGTACAATACCACTGGGAGATGAATCACCAAACACCTTTAGAAAGACCTTCATTTTAATACCCCTGGCAATATTGTATACTGAAATGCAGAGATTACTGGTATTCATCTCAAACAGAAGCTTGAAGTTGTTGCTGTTACCATATTATGTTTTTTCAAAACAAAAATAAGAAACTGGGTAAAAAATTCTCAGAAGCTTAGTAATCAGAGAGAGAAGCTTAAGCTATTAATTCCAATCCAGTTCATATCAGTAGCAAATGAAAATTAATTCCACCTGATAGCTGTTTAATTTCAAATCAAGTCTCAAGGCATAGGCACTAGTGTCAAATGAAAATCCAGCCATTCACATGCTGTAAGTTAGCATAGCCTTTAGATTGTTAATATGGAGACAAAAGCACTGAAAACTAAATGTTTTCTCACCCTGACAGCTGGTCCTTCCATTGAAGACTGAAGGATGGCATTATTCTGCCAGAGCAGAGTAACATCACTTGCCACAGCAAACTCTGCTGGAATATGAGTGGGAAGTTGTTATTTTTCACCACTTAGAAAGCACATTTTTTAGAGTGGAGATCGGTTTATGTTTGTGAGAATTCACAAATTTCTTCACCTGTAGTAGGCAAGGACATAGTACTATCCAGTGAGGTAAACGAGCCAAACCTATTTTCAGAGCACTCAGGCCACTTCAGGGGAACCACTTGAACTGTGCACGTTACAGAAAATGCCACTGAGGGTGACATATATCAGCATTAATTTAGTTGCCTCTCATGGGCTCCTGACAGAAAGAAGAGCGGGCCCAACTAAAGAGTAAGAGTGTATATTACAGAAAGTATTATCCAAAACATGATACTAGAATATACTAGATGTGTTCATGCCATCTTATCAAAGGGCTTATGTGATTTATAGGGGCTTGCATTTATAGGCTGTACTAGGCAGCAACACCTTCCTTATACACATTAATTTGCATCAGAGAAAACTAACAGTGATGGTGACTCATTGGGAAAATGTGTCCGTATTATCTATGAACACAGTGTGTGAATGGGTTTCCTTGTTGAAATGTGTCACCACCAGCTGAAATGTAGTTAATGGTATTAGTAAAGGAGTTACCAAGAACTGGGAGGGACAGCGGAAGCACGGATACAAGCACATATAGGTTCACTAGGGGGGAGTCACTCTGTGGCTCTTTCTGTTCAAGACAGAATTAAAGACTGTTTAAAGCTAAGCCTAAACTCAAAGCAGACCTAAAACCTCAGAGAACCTTGATTGCCAGTCAGACTAATGAACTGGAGTAGGGTACATCACTGGAAAAGATAAGGACTAGGACAGTTTTCTGAGACAGGACAGGATACGAACAGTAAGGACCAACTCACAGTGACAGAATAAACTGGATCCCCCTATAGCTACAGGTAGAAATATTAAGGTTAGATGAGGAAATGTGTCTGTAGTACTGTTGTATTTGGTACCTTGACTCTGTATGTGCTCTATTTTTGAGTGGAAGAATAAATGAGAGATGATGCTTCTGAGTTGCTTTATTTCCCTGCTGTCACTGACTCTCATAAAGAAACCTTTGGCAAGTCCATCCCTAACTGGCCTTGCTGCAGTTATTATGAACTAATCTGAAAATGGGGATACTACAAAATTTCAGACCAGCAAAGCAAAGGGTTTGTTTTATGACCTGGGGAGAACTTATCCCAAGAAGCATCAAAAATCTGGTAATTGTGAAAGTTAGGACCACCAGATCACTGAGAGAAGCAGCAACTGATTATGTGCCCTTATACCAAACTGCTTTACAGCTGTAATAGCTGTTGAATATGCCAGCTATAAGCATCAAGAGCAGTGGCTGGTATATGTGATACCCTTTCATAAATCACCATAGGATGTGAACTGGAAATAAAATGAAATCATTTTGAATACTAAGAAAACATAAGAAACACATATCCTCAGGAAAATGCCTAAGTATGGAAAAGAATTTACCTCTTTGCAAAAAAACACCTGAAGAAAACAAGCAAATAGAAATCTAACTAAATAAACAGTAATTCCTAAAAGGTGTCTTTGGGCTAACAGGACGAAAAATAAAATCCTGTAAGATTCCAGAACATAAAATCCCTTACGGTAAGTTCAAGGAAAAAAAGAAAAAGACAGCCCTTAGTCTCCAGAAAAGAGGCCAGCAATTGCTGCAGATGGCTCTTTGGAGGAGCCCTTAAATGATTCTAAACTGCTCTCTCACTGGTAGCTATATGGTTTTCACAGCAGCCCTTTTCACTGATTAGGAAACCAGGAGACAATAGTAACAGTCTGTTTAATATAGAATGATGGATATTTTTGTTAGTCTAACCCAGTAATATCTACATATTGTTTCACCTAGTATTCACCTACATATTGTCTACATATGGTTTTTTAGAAAAGGTGGGATATACCTCGGACTCTTCTTGTGGAGAAGGTTGCTGAGAGTTAATTGCCTCCCTGTCGGTGAGGAGTGCTGTTAGGCTCCTTCACTGCCGTTCCCCAGCCCCGCTCCTTGTGGGGCACGGCGTGGGCATGTGGGTGGCTCCAGGGGGCTGACGGGGCACCATGAGCCCTGGCAGTGCAGCCTCAGAGCACATCTCGCTGGCAACCAATGATTGCATGCATTAAACACAATGCTTCACCCAGTGCTATTTCAAGTGGAGTCAGGTGTGTTATATAAAGTGAAAAGTTGGATAAAAAAAAGTGTCATTGAGCTATAAATGAATGAATTCTCTTTTTATGTTCACCCAGAGTGTCTCACTTCCCTGCTTGCATGTACTTTCTAGCTTGCTAAGTACTGCCAACTGCTTCTACTTCAAAACAAAGAATCCTTCTGCTATCTGTCCAATCCATATATGAAACCTACAAACCCATAACTTCTCCTGTGATTACTGTGATTACAAATGAAGAAAAAGAAGGTTCTTTTTCGAAGAGAATGATCCATCATTTTTGTGTCAGCTAAACAAAGTGCTATTTCTACTACATTTTGTACTTGTATTTCTACTGTAGGCCATTGATTTTTACAGAGCAAAAATGAAATTTGTAAATAAGTTACTCAAAAAAATTCATTGCTCACGTTCCTGAATAATTCACCTTAAATTCAAGGCATTGTATTGGTAATAACATACCCACAAAATATTTTGTTGAATTATTTTTACATTTACATTTACTGCAGTGACTATTGAATGCAAAATATATCACAAGTACCTACCCTAAAAAAAACCCAAAGTTTTACAGTAACTAGATAAAATATAGCGTACATATTGTAACATCGTTAGATTTCACAGATAATACCAACACATATTTGCATTTCCTAAAATATTGATAACAATACCAACATGTATTTGCACTTTCTAAAATACTGATATCTAATATATATGTTTTTATATATGTCACATTTGCTTAGTTCTTTTAATATATGTGTCACTATTTCTATATCTTGAATAATCATGATAAAGACATTAATGTTGCAATTAATATTTTTCTGGACTGTCACAGACACATTTTGGTCTGTGTGAAGTGACAGTACATATTAGAGATGCATGTTAACATGTAACAGAATAATGAAATACAGTATGCAAGTAATTCATATCTATTCTTTTCACCACAGAGCACTAACTTATTTCCAAACATCTTTAGAGTGTTAACTCGCATAACGTCATTCTGTGGCAGAGATTTAATGTATGTGATTATGTGTTTAATGCATGCAATTTTTGAAAAATAGTCTTCAAATATCCAATAATCTTCTTCAGCTGAATTCAGGGTTTAATTGTTCTCTATACTAGCATTAAAATACATTCAGGAAATTCTTTAGTGAGTGTACCTTTGCAAACCATTTTTCAGCCAAACACCTCAGGTTTCACTTACATAGCTACAGAGGCAGCCAGCAAGTCTACACACTCAGGGTAAGCATATGATTTTATTACCAGACCTCATTTAAATCTGCAGTTTTTAATAGAGTATAAACAAGCAGGTGTACACTCTATTATTCTGGTGAACAACTATTCTGGAGAACAATTCCACAATCATTCCAATCTCTACAAACCCACTTCAAAATTCTTTGAAACTACACCTTCTTACTCGTGGCAAGCAAAGGATGCCCTGGGGAGAGAATATCAACTGGTATTATTTGGTACTTCTTTGACTGCAAGAGTGTAATATTATTGTGTGTATTTTGACAAATGAGTCTTCATTATGTATTTATTTTTATTTTTTAAAGTCTCAAAGATAACCTTACTTAGTATTTTCCTTCTTCAGCTACAAACAGCAAAAGATTTATATTTCATCACTTTTTTTCAATGAAAAATGCCAGCTTCTCTCTTATAGAGCCAGCAGTGTATGCCAACTCACGGCTCAGCACAGGAGGAAGCCAGTGGGCTGGGATGGATGCATCATTAACTCAATGTGCGGACTGTTTGTTCAGTGAACTCAAACAAAACCAGGAAGTATGATCAAGAGAAAGGTTTTAACGATGTTTGCTTTATTATAGCTACGAAGCCGGTTTGTTGTGTCTTCCTCATCATTTACTCAAATTGCTAAGTCATTTTCAATATCTTCATGTAACTAGCATGAATGAAGCTGGCTAGAAATCTTTGCTGTTCAACGTTCATTCATTAAAAGCTATCATGAACTGTGGTCAGCTGTAAAAGAGATGCTTAAAATTTATACCCTACATACAAAATAAAGGATAAATTACATGCCCTAGAAAAGACTCATTTACATTTATGTCAGTTGTCTAATTTAGTAGCCGCTGCACCTGACACTCTACCTTGTTACAACAGAACAGGGTTTTAGTTTAATTTAACCAGTCAAATGAAGCAGAGAATCATTTTATTGTGTCTCACTAAGGTCCTGATACAAACTGTTCTAAATATTGCTGCAGTTCCATTGGCTTCAGCAGAGCTATTCCTATAGAGCAGCTGAGTGAATATATAACTAGTCTTTCTCAAAATTTTAAGAAATTTTAAATTATTTGCTGATAGCCTTCCTTAACCATGCTTTAAAGAAGAAAACATGCCATATAAGAATGTTTGTGCAAAAGTGGTGTCAGGTTGATCAGAATCAAAAAATAACTGTTTAGTTCTTTGCTTCATTCCTCTGCCTCCACTCCTACATGTTCAGGACTATGTAGTACTTAATTCTTAGCTTCACGTAATTTTTTCTAATATCTCCTCTGATAAACTGCAAGATGCAAGATAAAAAGTCAAAACCTTTGAAACTTTATGGTAGGCAGGAAATGAAGTTCCCAGGGTTATCAAAGCTCTTCCAGACACTGAAGCAAACAAAATATTCTCAACTATTTCTTTTCTTGCTTTTTATCAAGCTGATGCTCTTCAGAATATTTCCTTCTCCCTCTCTCCCTCTCTTCCTTACATTTCCTGACAAGTAACTGCACAAAGAAACCTAAGCAATGTTGACAGCGCCTGTAAAGGTCAGAGTACGTAGGGTAGTGTGGATGTCAGAACAAAGCCTGTTGCTTTGCCAAATGCCTTGTATGGCATGTACTGTTGCTGAGGTCTGGGTGAGATGGCCCAGCTATCACTCATGGTGATGAGCGTTATCCAGGAGAGCCTCTGTGTCACCCCTCACTGGGACCATGCAGTACGTCTGGCTAGATATCCCCTCTTCACAGGAAAATTCAGTATGTTGCATCTGAACTCGTTACTCTGGTGCAACTGGTGCTGCTTTCCTTAGGGGAGAAAGAGGACAGCATAGGCAAGGAGACCATAGACAGGTGTCCCAAGTGGAATCCTTAAAACTTCCCCCCAACTCCTCCCACCAGGAAGAAATTCAGCAGACAAGGCATGGGCATGGAAGGATGACTGATGGACCAGCTTGTTGAGAAGAAAATAATCATTAAAAGGGAAAGCTAACCTACTCTTGGAAGCAATAGAGGAGAAAACAAAAGGAAAGGCAGATAATTTAAAACTGTAGAGCCTTAATCTAGACTTAGATAAGTCATAAAATTATATATGTATTTATACTCTATATATATCTATGTGCCCTAATCCAAAGGTGTATAGCAAAATAAAAACTAGACTAATACAGGGTCTTTTTTTTAAAGCGGGAGGGAATCCCCCTTGAGAATTTCCATCTTTATTTTGATGATGATTTAGATTATTTTCCCCTCTGTTATCTGTTTGTCCTTAGCTATGGTATTACCAAAGAAAATGTTCAGAACAATAAAAGCAAATACAAGTTTTTTAACAGAATGAAGTTAGTTGACCTGTTGCAGGTAAGTGCTACAGTTGTACAGTTAAGTGGAGTGCTTTTGTCTTGATAATCATTTTCTAAGCGACCAGGTACACATAGCTGGGGGGTGGCACAAGAGATGCTTGCAGTCAGGAGTACAGAAGAAATGAATATAATATTGCCATTCACAACTTTGAAAAATGTTAATTGGTACTGAAAGGGAGGAAAAAATCTATTTTTGGAAGAAGGCTCAGTGCAACATAGTCTGAAAAGTTCTGCAGTTGCTGTAGGGGTAGCAACTAGATCTACATTCAACACTGGAACACTTAATCATCATTTTAGATTTCTAGGTCCAAAAAATACATTCTGAACAACCTCATTCAGCTGTTATCTACTCCTAGCAGATAAGCTTGAAGAAGCTTATTTGTCAGTGAAGTTCCCCAGATGCTTGCAGGTGTTCTGCTTCTGGGCATGTTATGCAGTACATGACATCCAGAGTGTGTTCAGAGGCCAGATACTCACCAGAAGGAGAAAAGATTTGGATTCCAGTTCCTTTATCAGTGGAATAGGTAATCTTTGTAGGAAATGCAGTAGGAAATGAAATACATATGGTTTTGTACCCTTAATAATCAGTCAAGTAAGGACTGGCACTCAGATCTTCTTTTGTTGCAGGTGAGTGCCAAAGACTACAGTGTCAGGCTGACCCTTACTCATACTGTATGATCCATGGAATAATTTGTTTTTCCATGCAATCGAAAGCAATTTCAGCAGGAGGAACTGTGATTACTCATATACATACATACACACACAGAGTTCAGAATGTATTCTGATTTAAACAGCTTAAACATATGGGAGATGTGAATTCAAATTACTTTAGGCAGAAGAGGGAAATGAACACAGAACTCCCACAATAGCAATACAAGTACTC
The DNA here is from genome assembly GCF_028389875.1 of Rhea pennata. Lineage (NCBI taxonomy): Eukaryota > Metazoa > Chordata > Aves > Rheiformes > Rheidae > Rhea > Rhea pennata. The sequence continues at coordinate 47,733,369 of NC_084663.1, read as the reverse complement.
TAACAAATGAGCTCTATGATAAAAATCCTCTGACCTTCAAAAGAAAAAAAAATGTCCTACTCAGTATGTGAAAGTAAGGGCTTCAACATCTAGCTCAGGAAGGATTGCATCTGTGAAACAAGAAGTGGTATCTTCCAGTCCAGAATGAAGGCATATATTGTCTCAGAGCACATGGTGCAATTTAAGCTTTTTGGGCTCAGTGTTTCCCACTGCAGTAAGTGGTTTCACAGTCAGAGTGCTGATTACTGCAGAGCCCATTCTTAAGCACACTCTGCATGGAGAATGTCATGAACTCATATTTGACTAGTGTAATTCTGCTGCAATTCTTACTAAATGTAAAAGGTGAGCTTGAAATAGAAAAGGATTAAGTTTTCAGTAGACCTCAGAGCATTCTGGATAGTTGTCATACAACTGGACTATTATTGAAACATAAGATATCCTACTGTCTGTGGTTATGTGTGCACGTATAACAATGAGTATCACCACAGCCTATTTGACAATTGTATAGCCCAGCTTCTTGAACCAAAAATTAGGTTTTGCAAAGGACTGTTTCTAAATGCAAACCTAGATGGTAACACTACACTCAGCATGGCTATGGACCTGCATTTCATTGACAGATTTTTTCACCAGAATAAAATGCCGAATTCAGAGTAAAATTTAATTTGGAGGGCTTTGTTCCTATGAAAACCTCTTCAAAAGAGATTAGGAACGTCTGCAAAGGTGGATCTGTCTTTGATTATTTTGTTTTGTGCATTTGACAGTTCAATTAGTGCATTTGACCCATTAATTAATGAATTCTGGTGTGATTATTGTACTTTCTAGCTGTGATTATTGTACTTTACCAGATTAAATTTATCCAGCCATGGGCCTGCTTCTGTATAATTTCAACTTTAGAACATCTGAGAAGTATTACTTATTTCTGACTCTTCTTTCTCCCTGCTTAAGCAACAAGCTCACAGTGTAAGATTCTCCTTACTATGCTCTGAAGACCTTTCACATTCTCCTCCCACTACCCTTTAGAAATTTCCTCTGAAGACCTATGTCATGGCTGAAAATTAGAATATTGTTGAGGTTGTTGTATCTTTTATTAGAGCAAGTGATACAGTGGAAAAAAAATTGTCAAACTTTCAGCTCAACAACTCTTCCAGCGAAAACCTGGTCTATTTTTCCAAACTCTCAGTTGGTCTAAGAAAAGATATCACTTTTTTTTCTACAAATTGCCCTGCAGATTTCCTTTAGCCAGCATAGCCAAAGCAACATTACTATCGTTACTAAAAATACTCAGCAGAGTCTCCCAAAGCTGATTGGTACTTTATCTCAGGGGTCTAGTGCATTTCTGAACAGGCAGACAAGCTTCTAATAGTCTGCAACTCAAATTCCCACTTTTCTTACATGTCATCAGATCTGTCTCACCAGGGATGGTCAGCCTGTGTATAAAGCAAAACAGATCTCTTTCCCTGTCTTGAAATCAGTATACAATTAATTTGTTCTCAGCAATTTTCCCTAGTGCCAGTCCAAACACTTGAATTGAAACATAACCAGTGTTATATACTGAACCACAAGACATGTTAATTAATCCCACAATGGTTATAATAACCATGAGATCCTGAACTGATTCACTGCCTATCTCTCTGCTAGTCACTAAGGTATCTCAGCTTTCAGTTGTTCAGACCTGCAGCAGGGCAAAACACTAGTTCATGCAATTAATTAGAACTACAATGCAGTTTGTGCACCTTGTAACTAGTCATGACACTTCTGGGATCATACACTAGGCAGACCTGGTGTATGAGATCTCATTTTGGAAACTGCAGTACGACATTATTCAGACAATCCCCATTCAGTTCATGCTGTGCTGGGAGACTAAAACTGGTGGTTATGATGGGGTGCACACATCACATTATTTCTAAACCTTGTTTTGTTGAACCTTATCATGATAAGTCTGGTGAAGTCATTTGGCCATAGAAAAGAAACAGAAATCTAGAGTTCCACAACACGTGTTAGAATTAGGGCATTTCAGAAATACATCAGTAACTATTTTTGCAGACAACAAAAGCTACATCCTTTCAAAGTATGAAAAGATGGCTTTATGTTAGCCACGTTAAAACATGCTATTTTCTTCCTTCATTTTAACAAGAATATGTAATCTTATCTGTGGCATGTGCCTTTTAGAGCCTACTTCACACTGGTTTGTCAGAACTCTGACTAGAGAACTTTTCCCCCATTGACAGATTTGACAGGTTTCTCCCATCTAAAGTGCGCACTTTGCATTGTGTTAAAACATGTGCAGTTTGATAGTTTCGGTAACAAAAGGACCTTGCTCAATACTGGTTAATACATTCACAGTTGTTTAATAAAAAACAACTATATAAAATCAGTATGACATCCACCTGTTGGCTTAAACTGCATACTTGACACTCTCCAACTATAACTGCATGCAAGAAGTTTAGTTTTCTTCTATTTAATGTTTTTCTTACTGACTTGGAAAACATAAAATCATCACTAACACATTTTTAGCCACACAGAGAATGTTGAAATGGTGATGGCTAACTAGTGGGTACCAAGCAGTTTGAATTTCTTGTTAACCTGGCAGCCATCAAACAGTAGGTGTCCTGAGGTCAACAAGATGTCATGCTTTTCAAAACACAGACCACTACTTAGGTCTTCATCTAATAAGCACTGATAACCCCAGTTTTCTCACTGACTTTCTTCCATGGGCAAACACCACTGACTTTCTCCTTAACACTGATCATTATCACTTTTGCCCAGAGATGGAAATTCACCAGGGTATGGAGTTGAGAGTTTGCTGTTAATGGTCAGATTTCAGTTAAAATACATGTCAAATTCTACCAAACACAGTTAAAGGTTTGGAAACTCCACCTTCCTGGCTTTAGGAGAAAAACTGAGATCCTGGTAGAAATTGGTGAAGCCTCAGTTCGTACTGAAAAACTGTGATCAGAAAGACCTATATGATGAAGGGTTGCACAAATTAAGGACAACCTAGTAGGAATACAGAAAAAAAAAGAAAAGAAAAAAAACACACGTCACTCTCTCTGCCCTTCCTTCCTGAATTCCTCACAATGTCACTCTTAAAATTGCTCTAGGGCCAGCTATGTCTTCTAATATCTGTATTCCAAGAAAATGACAACAAACTTTTGTAGAGAAGGACCACGAGAATGATAAAGAATTGGAAAGTATTCTGTATAATGAAAGGTTCAAGAAACTCAACCTAAGTTACTGAAAAAAAAAAAGAAGAAAGGTATAATTTGATCATAACCGGCAAATATCTGTAAGACAATTCTTCAATTTATTCCACAAATGTGTAACAGTCTAACAGAAGGTAGAGAAATACAGTCTAAAAATAAGACGAAGTTTGAAAAAGTGTAGGTACTTAAGCAATGGAAACATTTTTAGACTCTAGAGCAGATTTTCATTCCCCACATTTTAAAATCTGAATATATACACGATTTATTTATAAATATATTTCTATATTTTAACTATAGCTACTAAAATCAATCACTAAAGTGAGAGTTTTCCTATATCCTGTATTTTGTTGGAGATCTGAAACCTAAAATCTCTTATAATTTTAACACTTGTGTATTTTCCACTGTTATTTCCAGAGTTACTGACACAAGGAAACTGCAACTATGTATGTTCCTAATTGCAAGGGATATTTGCATTGACAGTTTCTTTGTTAGGATGTTTGAATCCTCTCTGTTGAGCTGTAATGCAGCTAAGCATTGTCTGTACTTATATGAAATGAAAACACTTTAAGTGAGCATACATGCACTTTAAAAGTTAACACTCATTTTTTGGAAGTTTTTCTGTGCGTGAATGTTAGCGAGATGCGTAGAAAGAAAGAGTACAGAACACATGGCAGAATGCTGACAGGAATGAATATTCCCACATCTCTGGTACAGCAACGTAAGTCAGTATCCTGGAAAATCAGATGTTACACGTTTGCCTTCTAGTGGTTTGAGTTTAGAATAGCCTCAGCCAGGAATAGGTCTTCCAAAAGTGCTGAACGAAACTGAGAAATTATTAGCTCACAGATACTTACTATTATTACAGTAAGTTCTGAAATATCAAGATGCCTTTAGTGGGAAGTATCTGTGAAATGCCACATACTGTCTTAAGAATATGTAAGGACTAGATCAGTGGTACAAGTGCACAAAACATACCTAAAGAACATTGTTTCAAAATATTTTCAAAGTAGATGTGGCTTCTTTGGTACCTGTGCCTTTTCATTGAAGCAACTACATTAATATTTTTGGAAAAGCTAATAGTTTAGTGAGGCTGTGTCACTAAAATAGTGGTCTCCCTGGAACTGTTCCATTTAGTGTGGGATGGGTCCCCCTCAGCACAACTGGGCATACTGAGTATAGCAAAAGAGACTGAGTATGCGTTACATGTCTTAACACAATTCCAAATGATCTTCACGGATTCCTCTCACTCCCTCCTGAACTATTTGAAACTAAGGGATTAGGCAAGGACCAGCACCTAAGTTGCTTAAGACACTGCAATACAGACAATCCTGCTACTACTGCTACTGAGGACTTAAGCTTGTATGTGCCTCCTTCCTGTAATGAAGTTACATGGATTTACATCACTGCTCAGGGTTAGATTACAGTCTAGCTCTGAGCAGCAATGTATGAACTTATCCACTTGGAACCTTTATATTGTGATACTTCAATGGATACTAAACTGTTCCCTTTAGTAGTGAATGAAAACTTCTGCATGAGTGTGAATGCTTCTTTCCAAAATACATTCTTGGTTTATAGCATATTTTTTATACCTTCACAGTCTAATCTGCATAATAGACTGCCTCTTGCTAAGAGGTATAAACTCATTACAAGGTGATTTTCTGCTTTTTGGGGTATCAGTGCTGCCCTCTAATCATGCTGGTCTTTTTCCTCTCTACTCTGGAGCACTAGTGACTTGGTGCTAGCTGGACTAAATTAGTCTGCACTCCTCTGATCCATTCTGCTGAACACTGAAGGCTTACCAGAAATCTCTGTTGCTTATATGCTGTTCTGTTAAATTTAAATGGGTCAGAAACTCTCTCCACGCTGTCATAAAAGCTATTTTTAAAGTTAATACAGCTCAGAGCTGGATTAATGAGTGCATATCCCTCTAACTGTACGTGCGCTCAGAATGGTCCAGCAGGAAATCATGCCCTTGGCAAGTGCACATGTGGAGCATCTTTCTGTGTCAATGCTCGTGGCCACCTGTTCAGATGACCTAGTGCCCTCTCCCAACTTGGTCAGACAGCTGACTTCGGACATTCAAAAAAAAAAAAAAAAAAAAAAAAACAGGTTTAGAGTCATATATGGAATAATACCATGAATATCATCTCTTTGTCAGTCCTGCATGTGACAGCATTGTAGCACATGCTTGTTTCTTCTCATCATTTGCATGTTTCAGTGCATCAGAACTGCCAAGAATAAAGGATTTCTGGTACATATTTCTGGCTGCCAAAATTTACATACATTCTGCCGTGGGAAAAGACATGAAAGCAATACAGAGAACTAGATTCTTCCTATTAATAATTAGCTATTCTAAAGAGTTCTTGTTTTTTTTACAAAATGGCAAACTTTCTGTATAGATATGATAGATTATGATTTCCATGGGATATACATTAAAGAACTAGTAACCAGTAACTAGTAAGATTTACTTTTCATTTTCTACACACAAGCCCCACATAGCTTCACAGAGATGACTGCTTCACAACTGATGTGCAGATATCTCTTGTTCAAGACATGGCAGCAACACTATACTAAAAATACCAACAATTTTCCCTAGAAGAAGTAATACTACATAAGAATGCTTAATTACTCAAGCTATTTATTAATTTTAAGTTTTTATTCTAATTTACAACAATATCAGAACATTCAAATGTCATCCATTGTATGGTTCATACCATACAATAATATGGTATGGTACATAAAGGGATAAAAAATATAATACATACCATACAAAAATACCCTTATTACTACAAGAAACACAGAACAACTTTGCTTTCTAATTCCATTTAGACCTCAGATAACTTTGAAAGACTTTCCAATATATCCAGAAACTGAATGGGTTTGGACAGTAAAGGTCGAAAAAGAAAGTAAATTCCAGAGGGAGATAGACTCATTAAATGTCTCCAAACAAATATGTATTGTTTACTTATTCTCTAAAGTCTTTATCACCCAGCCACATTATTGGGCTATATTGCTTGGCTTCTGGATGGATATCAGACTGAGGAAGATCAAGTATCTTAGAAATGCATGGCATCTTAATGCATCAAAACCAAGATCCTTTTAAGAAGGCAAAATCAGTTAACAGGAGAAGATTTACACGGTAAGATAATACAAGCCATCTTAAAAACTGTCAGGAAACTGAAAATAATAGAGCTTGACTCATCTGCCTGAATGATCTGATTATAATTTCATATGATTTTATGTGTCAAGTTCAAATAACAGCATTAGTATATTATCATTTCTTCACTATTTCTTTGTGGAAATGTCCTGTTTAAAAACCAAGCTACTTGTTCATAGTTAGCTACTGAAATTAACAAAATAAAAGCTTCACTTGGTGTAATTACAATTTATATTATTTTACTTACATAGACATTGTCAAATCAAACTCGTTAACAAAAACATTTATGGCTGAATGGAATCTCTTTACTCATATGTGAACAATTATGAAGAGAAAAAGCTCATCTGTACAGTAATCTGAGTTCTTCAGGATGTTTTCTGCAAATCTTGTTCTTGGTTTGCATATCTCTCATGCTTTTGCAATCAGAGCGTCTTAATCTGCTGTGTGCTCACTGGAGCAGTACATGTGTCCACAGATGTTCTCATGGGTCATAAAGGTCACTCAGCTCATTCATCTCTACAGCAGCCAGATGATACAGAATACCACGACAGCAATGAAACAGAGTAAACTGGTGATTATATACACATGAGCAGCATACCCTGAGGAAGTTCAGCTACTACACAATTAAGCTTTTTTTCTCATTTTGAAAATATAGTTTCTCTCACAGACACAGATAAGCCCAATCTTGGTTAGTCACAAGTAAAGCAGACGAAAATTTGGAGTTAAGCACAGATTGTAATGCATCATTACCAAAAGACCTCTATCTCCTAAAATAGTAGTATTTTGTAAAAAGGGATTTAAACTTTATGCAGCTGTTCTATGAATGCTGGAGAAATAAATTGGACATGAAAACCCTGTAGAACTCTCTGGGCCTCATTAACACAGGCCTTCACGCTGATCTGAGTAAGTTCACTGCATTGTAATAAACCTAAACTAAATCTAATGCTCACCTAAGTCTTAGGCTTTGAGGAGACTCATTGGGGATGAGCAACATTTTGTTTGGACATCAAGGCCTTCCTGACTCATATAACCACTACTAAGGAGACTTTTGGAGCTAAATCTAACAACAAATAGGCTGTCATGTCTTCATATTATTGTTCCAGTCAAAAAAGAATTGGAATAAGGCTTTAGAGGCAGGAAAGTTTTCTTGCTGACAGAAAGATGCTGGTAAGACCCATAAATAAGGTGGGGTTGCAAAACAATGCACAGTCCTCGTGTGATATACAGAAAGTACTGTTGAATATATGGTAACCCAATTCATTGCAATCATCATCTTTCAGAGAGAGCAAGTATGCCAGTATGTTAGGCAGCTGAGTATCAATAAATTCCCACTGTCTGTTTGCACCAGCTGATAAATCTCTCAATTCAGAGAGCTCGCCAGCTTGGATCCTTTCTACTGTGCATTCAGACAATCTGTATTTCTGGGAATCATGATCCTTTACAGTTTGGTTCTCAGCCAAAACCCAAGCCATAACTTGGAAAAAGTTTGTATTTGGGGTTACAACAGACATTTTGTATAATGTTATGGGATTTTGGCTGGAAAGGAAGATTCTTTGGAGGATAAACTAAAGACAAGGCTAACTCTGAATACTGGAACTTAAAAAAAAAATCACAATCCTAATAAATTTTGTCTGATCTCCCTGTATCCAGAGGATCAGGAAGGCTAGAACATAAATGTGTAAAATGTTACTGATTTAAATCCTAAAAGAACAAAGGCTGGAATGGATCTCAGATGGCTCCTTTCCTGGATTAAGAGGCAAGGCATTTCCTATTCTTGATTTTTTCAATCTTACCTATCACTGGCTGATAGCATCTTTGGGATATACTGTGAATCTCTGAATTCTTGAACTTCTACTCACAGTCTGACATGAAAAGTCTGCTTGGCCCATGAACTGGGTTTTGCAAATTCAGCAGAAATGGCACAAAATTAGTCCTCATGACAATGCTTTGTAAAGCTGAAAACAGTCCCAGGCCCTCTTGTACAAAAATAGGGATGAGGAGTGTCTTTGTAACAAGAACAAGGTTCCATGTACCTATTTTTTTCATATATTTTTAAGGTCTGCCACTAGTTTTCCCAAAGTCAGTATCAGTTTTCCTAAAAGGTACTGAAGAGTCATAATGGAGTGCTAAGCTGAAGCCCTAGAGCTGTTCCTAGCTGTTCCAACTGTTGCTGTTAAGAATTCCCAGGGAAAGGACAGAAGTGGACAGAAATCTAGGAGAAAGCTTGTACAGAGATATGATACCAGTCTTCTGATGTCTTAACAAAAATTAACAAATACTTTTATAAGTAAGTCTCCTTGTCTTTGAAAAAAGTTTCCAAAAAACAGGAAAAATCATCACTCAAATTACTCACTAGCAGACAATATTGATGCTTTGCTGTAGAGATATAGCATAAAACTCTCAGTCTTCTACAAGCATGTAACTGATTTCTCTACTCCAACCTCTTTTTTTTTTGTTTGTTTGTTTTTATTCAAATAGGTCTCTATTAACAGACCAAAGGGATCTTTAACTTCTAACTATATTATCAACAGAATTACAGGTCAGACAGTTAGGATCTTTGGTAAACCTGGAGGCAAAGGACATTCATTCTTAGGACATGTTCACATGGTCAGAATAAGTCTGCAATTCAGATTTGGAAGATAAAGCAAAAAAGAATTTCATTGGCTAACCAGGACTGAGAAAAGTATATAACCAGGGAGCAATTTTAGAGAAAAAATGGGAGCATGTTGCTACCCATATGACTCCACTGGGAATATATTTTGTACTTGACTATGGGCTGCCATCTGATGGTGGTAGTTAATATTGTCAAAGGACATAAAAATCTAACTCAAAAGGAAAAATGAATGTAGGGCCTCATAGAATATCACTGTACAGACTTCAGCGTACTGGCGATTTATGGCTGCAGTTAAATTTTTAACAAATTATTTCAGATTTACAATAGCATCACTCTGAAAGGTTTTATAGCTAGTCAAGTATGTCCAGAAAATTCCAGCGCAAAGCAGTGTTAGTTTGCAGAAGTGCTGTGTCTTCAAGTTTGATTTTCTAGGATTCATAAAGGTCATGCATGTTTGTCTTTTCTAGATTTTTTTCTGAGAAAGGAGCATAGTTTCCTCTTGATACCAGAGCTTAGTGAGGAAATAGCTGACACTATCAAAGAATTTTTCTCATACTGGGGACATCATGGCTCCTCAGCTAATGGCAGGAGAGACATCAGATCCTCGTGCTGCTAGGACTTGTCCCATAGAAACCCAATTGCAGGAATACATAGCCACCACCAGTAGCTCTGTGTTCCTCCTTCCCTGGATGCAATGGAGATTACGACTCTCTGTGAAACAGACAAGTGTCTTCCCAGTCTAAAACATAAAGTAGTCCAAAGCTAAAGAAACTCATAAGAAATGCTGATGACCTTGTTAGTTATAGCTACTATCTAATGCTCTCTGTTTAACAACCAATTGAGAAATGAGCAACAAATTTCCACTATCAAGGGAGATTTCTCTTCCTAGCTCAAGGTGCAGTACAAAGACAGCAGACTGAGGATGAGGAGGAATATATTTGTTCACACAACCACATCTTCCAGTACATGACACTGCTGATCCTTAAAAGGTGAACAGGCAAGCTGGATCAACCTGCAGGCTGGTATGACAACCTGTAGGCGAGTCACACAGTTTTCAGTATTACAAGATCTAAACCTACCTGCTCTGTTTATTGAGTTATGGTGAACCTGGTGACACAAAATTATCTGTAAGATCAAAAATATAACAAAAAATTAACTTTACATCATCTTAAAATCATCTGGGAACAGTATTTTACAGCTTTCTCATTGTATAAAAAGGCAAAACTATGTAAATGTGTAAGAAAAAGGGTGACGCACCTGATTGAATTTAATATACTATTGACTCTATAACAGCTCTGCTACTGATTGATAATATTGGCTTACAAAAATTCAGTCATTTCACAGTTTCAGAGATCCCGCTGAACTTCATTCCTATTGAGCCCTACAGATTCATGATCTTAGATTCAGTAACTAACAATGCTCCTTAAGATTTTTATCTGTACAAAACAGCCTGTCACTTCAGTAACAATCACCCTCGCTCTGCACTGTCTGCTGAATTATCGCGTTTATTCTCAATGATGTCTCTCTCTGTATTCAAAGACTCATGAAATGTGCTCAGCTAAGCTAAAAGATCTCCTCTGGCACTGCTACTGTGACTTCCCTTGGAGACATACTCCACCAGAACTAGGGCAAACAAAAGGGGAAAAAACTCAGGGGTCTACAAGCCATTTCAGAACTGGATCAAGTAAAGTAAGGACATCATCAGTCAGTCTCCAGGTGTCGAGAACTAAACGCAAAATTCATTAATCCATTATAACCTCTTTGCAATTAGTTCCACATGCACATACATATGCCCTACTTTCCCACTTCTGGTTCTTAAATTTCTACCCTGACACAGGAGGGGTAAGGAAGCGAAACTGATACTTTTAATTTAGCAAAAAAGTCAGAGGGACAGATATAAATAAGGAAGTAGGTAGATAAACATCGCACTCACAAAGCTGTAAGACAAAAACAAAGTCCCAATTTCTTAAGTTTTCTGTTCCTCTCATCCAGCCTAAATGCCAGCACTATCCCTTTCTACTCGCATCCCCTAGACTGTTCATCTAACTGAACTGATCTTGGTCAGAGACTGACCTCCGTAGGACAGGGCAGGGTCTACTAAAAGTTGATTATTTCTGTTGTTTCTCTCTGAGGTTTAGTGACTAGGGATCATGCATTATCATTAGGAAATTTTCTAAAAATATCTTGATGAGTCTAACACTTCAGGTAACAGAAAATGTTTATTTTTTTTTCTCAAAAATAGGCACCTATGACTTTGTTAAGTTGCCTAACATCTGTAGTCCTGACTAGCACCACTTGAGATGCGCTGGGGTATCCCGCCCAGCCTCCAGCTGCCACTCCAGTCGGGCACTGGTTTCCCACAGGCTCAGTGTTACATTTGCCAGTCCCATGCGGGCGCGAGTGCCCCGTTTTGGGCACAAACCGCGGGGTTTCAGCAGCGGGGCTGCAGGGCACCGGGGAAGGCGGAGGGGGGGGTGGGTGGTAGAGAAGTGGGGGAACTGCCGCTCCCTGCCGGCGGCGGCCGGTTCCAACCGGCTCCCTAACGGCCGGGAACCGCTTCCGCGCGCGCGCAGTGCCCGCGGCCGGCCGAGAGGCTCGCAGTGCCGCTCTTCGGGAAGGACGGCGGGGAGGTGGAGAGGCACAAAGAGGAGGCGGGCGAGGGCAGACACGAAAAGGGGGCACAGCAGGGACACCCCTCGAAGGGACTGCCGCCGGGGGAGTTTTTTTTACGCACTTTTTGAAACTGCAGTCACTGTGTTTGCACATACTCTTGCAACAGCTCAAAGTGTCTTGACTAACGTTCGGCAGATAGTGTAAAACTAACACTTTATACATCTCTTCTTACTAATGGTAGGCCTTCAGAAAGACTTAGAGCTGAAATATATGGACAAATCACAGCAGGAAAAGAGCTGATGGTAGCTAGCTGATCCATCAAAACAGACCACGTACAGCTTCTTAATCCACAGCAGTTACAAAGAATTATTTTTTTTCAGTCTTGTGTGTGTGAAGGTTAGGATTTCTTGATGGACTTTCCATTTAACACAGTTACTGTGGGTAAGTTTTCATTACCACGACATCACATATTAATATATTTGAGCTTTTAAGCACTCTGACTCGGTCCAAAATGTAGAATTACGAAAATTCTCAGCAGCTAGTCATTGGTGTAGAGGTGTCTAAAGTCCATTTACTCTACTTTTTCAGTATTAGAGAGCTTGAACTTCTGTTTCTGAATGTGTTTCTCAGCATCTGGGAGGTGTCCTCTGGACTGGACTGGTGTGGTCAAAGAAGATTCTTGCCTGTTGCAAGGAGAGCTTGCAGCTCTGACTGACAGAGGATCATCCACTTGATTGATCTAATAAAATATTACAGTCCTTTGGCCCAAAGACATCATTCCATACCTCAATTCACTGTATTATTTTTATCTATAGATACTTCTCATTCAGGTGATCTTGGACTTTTTCTGTAAATTAAGAATATTTATTTGTACTGGTCTAATAGATAAGGGCTTCAGAACAGACGCTTGGTGGTTTTGGATGCATCATCCATATCGACAAACTCAAAACCTTACTCTCTGTATGTATTTCAAGGAGATTATTAACTGGGAATATTCATTCTAACTGAAGTATTGATGAAATTTCTCAGCATCCTGTAACCGAAAAATTTAAGGAAAAAATAAAATATTTTAGGATTAAATATTTTGTTTGTGTACGATACTTTCATTTTAAATAAAATACAGCAAAGCAGATCTTCTGGTTTTACTGCTCAAGAGGAAAATTTACCCTGCTGGAGGGAGGGAAAAATTGCCTTAGAAAACATTAAATATAACTGAGATCAGATAATCAATATTTACAGTCAATTTTTATTAAGAGTGATGCTAGGTTTGTTGTGAGGGTTTTTTTTACAAGCTTTTTGATTTATAATTAATCAGTAATAAAATTCAGGTGATTGATATCAGCATATCATATTACTCAAGAAGTGTTTTGACAATTTTTTTCATATTCAGTCCTTAGTTCCTCTTACACTGACTTCAGAAGAATGAAATTTATGCAGTAGCACAGCAAAAGGCCAGGGCATAGTCACTGCTTAAATCTTTGAAGTGGTTCTTCTATGCAATGTGACTTTTAACATCTGTGCATGTAAATTTGGCTAGTATTTTACATACATCCGGGTAAGTAATATATCTGGAAGAGAAGTGAAAGAAAAGTTCTTTGTTTTGACCGCCAGAAGGCCTCCTTACACTGTGAAAGCTGCTGTGACAAAGTCATTATGCTTTTCTTCTTAGTTTGCAATTTATTGACCTAAAAAAAAAAAAAAAAAAAAAAAAAAAAAGCTGATGTGATTGGATTTTTGAAATATTTTTCTTTTGGGCCATACCCAATTACGATTTTAGATTTATGGTGTTTCACTAAGAGTTACATCTGTGAAATCCTTCTAGTAACACATTTTTCTTTCCTCATAATGCTGTTATCTGCCCTGTGCACTGTATTATTATCATTTTGTATTCTCAGTGCCAGAAGATTTCTTCAGATGTCAATCTTGCACTGATAGTGATCCCTACCAGGCACTGCTCAGCCACTTCTGCCATACTTAAAGCTAGACAAGGGCTTGAATCCCCTCATACTGTGGCCTGAAGTTCACAGCGTCTATTAACTAACAGATACAAATGCAAAACATCATGAAAGCAGCACATCAGAGATGCAAGTTGAAGGACGGGGCCCCTTGATATATTCTCACCTTAATGGACTTGCATTTTTAAATGAATGCATGTCTTACAATGTTTCAAACGTGTTTGTAAATCCACCTCAAACATATTTTATGTCTATTATTCTGTTGTTCCTTAAAATTATCTTTTTACAGCGTGTTAATTACTCAAACATGCTCGTCTGAAAGAATCATTTCTATGTTTATAAAAGCTAGTGAATTTTCAGTTCAAAGCTGTCTATACACAAATGTATTCAAATTTCAAAAGTTTTAAAATGTGTGACACAAAAATATGTTACATATATGTGACTGTATTTCACCTGCGCATCTGCCTTGGTACTGGACATATCTAGATTTAGTGCTATCTGATTCTGTAGTTCTTTTTTATCCTAATTGCTTTAGAATATTTGATCCTCAGTCATCCTCAGACAAAAACTGTTACAAGACTAGGTCACTGTTGCAAATCACATAGACCAGAATTATGAAGAGTATACACTGATTTGGATTGCATTCATTTTTAGATTTTAAAACATATGACCCAGGTTTGATACTTTAAAATACAGGCGTTTAAAATCAAGAGACTCTTCTAATATTGGAACTGTGTTTGTACTTCTTATAGTGTAGCTTTAAAGTAAATATTAATTCATTTAAGATTCTCTGATGAGAGCTGGAATATATATATTCTTACTATTTGTAAAGGATCTTGCTCTCTTGTTTACTACAGCTATTTCTTTCTTGTGCTGGGAAGAATGACAAGTAGGCCAGAATTGGTTGTACTCCATGGTATGTTGCTTCATTACAACATTCTGTTATGGTGTGAGATACAAGATACATAAATAATTGTTATGATGTGTAATATTATGACAGTAAGTTCCAAAATGAGTTAAATTTTCTTCCTCATTATGGATTTTTCCTAAGGAAATATATATAAATGTTAGCTTGATTTTCAGTTTATTAGAATCATTTGAAATAATATTTGGGAGATTTATTTGTTTGTAGTACATATAGTTACATGCTTCTTGTCTTTCATCCAGAGATTTTAAGTGTAAAAATGGATTTTTGCAAAAATTAACAGCCACTTGAGGATATAGGCATGTAAACTTTAAGTAACTCTTTAACACACTGAAATTAAACTAGATAATTATGTGAAAGTAATTTGCATGTGTTTGGTTTTGCCACTTAATTCTAAAGCCAGAGGTAAAAGGAGAACTGCTCAATTCTTTCTGATGTATGTGAAAGCATCTAGCACCAATGATTCAGTCGACTGAGTGAAACTATAAAGTAAAATGATTTTTTCCCACATAGAAGTCTGCATAAGTCACCTACTCCATATTCATTCATCACCTATTTTACAATGTAAGCGCTCTTCACATATCACACATCTAAAGCACAATGGTTAAGCTCAGATGTAGCAAAGGCTCTTACAGTAGATATTTTTCTCTTTTAGAACATTTTACCAAGTAATAAGAATGCTCTTTATTTATTCTTTCCTGAATATATCCAGATGAGTTATAATGAATGAATTCTAGTTACTAAGGCTTTTTTTTTTGACAATCAAATGTCACCCAATGCTTCCATAGCTGGGACTCCTTTTCATACTACGCATAGGAGGGTTGGATACTTACAGTGTAGGCACAAGCATTTGGGTTTTACATACAACAGGGCCAGAACAGATCTGGGTCCTGGGAGTCAAGGTATGTAGAAATCAGTATGTGTGTGAGGCGTGTACTTCCAGATTTCCTGAATTTCAAAATCTCTGTAAGCTGTCTCTGTTGCCTCACACGGCTGACTTGTCTCATCTTGCCGCTGTGAGCCTCTTCACCTTCCAGCTCCTGCTAACTGTCAGTTGTCAAACGGAACCACTAGTTTGAGAAGGAAAGGTGTGGTCTGCCTCATCACTCTTCCGAGATTAGCAGCCCCTCTGTGCAGTAATGCAGGCCTCCATATTGCATGAAAAGCATCATAGTGAGCAAAATTCTCCCCTCCCATCGGCATCAGACATCTCTGTTCACCAGGGAAGAGTTCTAAAGCGCAGACAATGCAAGATACCTGTACTGCCTGTGCTGTATGGGAAGAAATAATCTCACTAGGTTGTTCTTAACTCAGTTGTAGGTTGTATTTGTGAACCTAAGTATCTCCTGTAATTTTCATGGCCTCAGTTTCCTGGGGATAGAAGGGGTGTTCATTAACATTTGAAAAGTGTTTAGAGATCTTGAGATGGAAGGCAACGTATAAGTGCAGATCAGAGATGACTGTGCACCAATACTGATAAAAAGGAAAATATACCACAGCTCATGTTACAGCCTTAAGTACGCTGTTAGTGCAACCTCAGTGAAATTTATCTGCATGAGTGAAGGTTACAGAGGGTGTCCAAGAACATGGGTAAGCTGTTGAGGATCTGATAGGTATCTTCTTCAAAGTCTCCTTAGGTATCCTCTCACTTTAATGGGAATTGTCAGTGATTATGACCTGGCAGGACTGGTTTGTAGACATAAACTATGTTTATGCTTTTATTTAGCAAATGTTTAAACAAAGCATCACACAGAAAGATCCCTGATGCAGAAGGAAAGAACTAGAAGACCTTTTATCTGTAAGAAACCAGTTGAAAGGAAGAGTGGCTGATGAAACCACTTTTTTAAGGTATTTGGTAATTTATGGAATGAGATACATACCAATATGAACATGCCTAGACTAAATACAGGTATGATAATATAATCATCTCCCTCACACTCATATGTTAACGTATGTAAGGAAGCATTCTTTAAAAAAATCAGCAGAGTAATTCTACTTGTACATTACCCCTTTCAAGAATATAGCCTATGATTTCATCCCTAGCCAGGGTGGAGAAGAGAGGAAGAAAACGTCAGGATGATTAATAGAAGACAGTCCTTCTCTGACCTGAGTCTTAGCAAATCGTTATTTTTAGCTTTCCCACAGCAAATGACAAATCCTTTGTCCTGTGACATAAACCATTGTTTAAAGGGAAACCTAAGCAGACGATGGCTCTGTTCTCAAGTGACAGTAGCTAACTGAAAACCTTCGGCATTTGAAGTTTCTTGTTATGTCATTCAATTGCAACAATGTACCTTCACGTGTTTCTACTCACAGATAGAAACGTGTGACATGTAACAGTGACCGACTCAAAGGTGCCACATGTAACTGGGAACTAATTAAGGTTCTGATTTTGTTTTTATGTATCCATACTGACTTTAATCTCAAGTTTGCCATCAAACACCTTTATTTCTGCCTGCAGTAGAATTAACAAAATTGTCCAGGGTTACTTTCTTTTTTTCTGTCTTTGGCTAGAATAAACATTAAAAAACTGCTCCTGAGCCCTAACCACCTCAGCTATAAATCAGCAAATGGAAATGCTGTAGATTAGCCCTCAGAACTCACAGATGTTCTTGCACCCAAATCTACCTACAACAGGCTTGGTTCCCCACTTACCTCCCCCTTTACATTTTACTTTTTACAGCTGCCTATCCAGCATGCCTTGAGAATTGACAAAACAAAGGTTAATCAAACAGAGCTTGCTGGAGAGCAGAAGGTCTGTAAATGGGAATGTCATCATACTGCTGCAGCTCAAAACCTCCAGAATCAATCATTAATACTTGTCACTGAGCAATGGAGAGGATATCATTATTCCAGAGTAAATCAGAGGTTTTCAAGTGGATGTAATGGAGTTAATTTTGAGAGCAGTTTCCAGCAAGTGCTAAGGGAGGATACAGTTACTCAACTGGCTTGAAAATACCCTTTGAGTGTTTGGAATACCTCTTCTTGGAGAGTCCTCTCTTTTGAAATATCCATGGGATTCAGGGAAGACAAAGATGCCACCACTCTTTGCAGTCCTTCCATCCACTGCTACTTCCCTTTTCTATTCACCAGAAATGTGGGTCTTCCTTTGTTTCCTCCTGCAACCAGTCACCTATATCTTGCCTAAGAATACATGCCCACCCTCTCCTGAGTTCTGTTAATCTCTGCTTTCTCATCCTCCCAATGTCTTTGCATCAGCACTTTTTTTCCATGCTCTCTATTAATATACATATTCTCTCCTGTTTGATATAACCCATCCTTTTTTTTTTTTTTTTTGTCTCTAGCTAGAAATCATATCTTCCTTCCCATCACTAGAGATCTCTGCTTCATATCCCCAGGGAGAACATTTTATGTCATGCCTGCTCTTCCATTGTTCTCCTTAATTGTTCTCTCCGTGAAGTTAGGGCTCAGGGAGAGAAAGCCGAAGATTCTTCAACAGCAGTTTCCTCACTGCTCCTTGGAGTTGTTTCTTATGGATGAAAAACTAAAAATCCCAAATATATATGTGAGCTCAGCCCCAGCAACAGGACTGAATTGTTATATAGAATTATACACACCAGAAAACACTTAGATAAATTAAATTTAAAGCACTTTTATATCCAAAATTACATTGCTCCTCCTTAGGTGCCACATAATCTTGAGGATCTCTAAACTGATACTCTTATCTTCAAGTTTTCCAGCCTTGAAGCTCTGTGAAGTGGTGCCTAATTAATACTTAAACCAAATGTGAGTTCTGAGCAATACAATGCAGTTCTCAGCACACACTTAGCAGTCCAGATTTCACAAAATACAGAGGTATATGCCTCTTTCTTTTAAAATGCCTAAGGGGTTCCCATAATTTATGCAAAAAATAAGGCATTAAAAGACTAATCACAACGTGGGAAGCCTGAGTTTAATTCTGTATTTTGAGGAATTCAAGCCAACAGTTCTTATTTCTCAGGAAAGAGTCCTAAAATCAGATGATAGGCCACATGACCTGAGCCTGTGGAAGGGAATAGTGTGCACGTCACAGCTAGTGTTAGGCTTAGGAAGGAAGTGTGAAAGACATGGACTCCTGATCCTTACATCCGCACACTGAATAACTTCATTACCACACGGTTTAGGCAGCAGTGAGGTTTCCCAGGGATGGGCATTCCAATTAGTTTCCCCAGTTGCTTCTTCCTCTCTGTCATACTGTATTAAAACTACACAATTAAGATTAGGTAATTCTCAAAACTGGTTCCACCAACAAGTGTTTTCTGGGAGAAGTCTTATACTGTCTTTCCTCTCATGTCCAGAAGTTGAGTAAACCTTGCAGATATGCTGAAAAATTCATCGAGTGATGGTTTTCATGCAAAGGACCCCAGTGCAGACTTGTGCTCACAATCACATTTATACAATATGTTGCAAAAGGTGTCTGTTTTGGCAGGATTTTTTAAAGAGTACAACTTAGCTGACTCTTTACTCTGCTTTCCCCCCTCGTCACTTCTCCCTTGCCTTGGAAGATAACGTCAATAAACTGTCACTATTCCTCAGAATACCATTAGTCTCTGGGCTATGCTATCTCAATCACAAAGTGGTTAAGGAGAGTTATTCTGTGCCCAAGTAAATAGGTTTTACAAGTAGTGGTGGGTAATTTTCATGTGCTTTTAAAAAATGTTGAATTTGACTTTTAGCCATACCACAAATCCGTTTAAGATAATTATGCAGTGGAGAGAAAAAATGGATAGTTAAAGAGAAAGGTTGGGATATTTTTTTAGATATCTGGCTTTTGTGATACATGTTTTTTGCCCAGTATGGTGGTTAAACTTGTAAACCTACCAAGGTCAAGTTTGAAATTCAGAATAGCTATGAACTTGTTTTTGTAATGATCGATTTATGGCAACAGCAGTTTTATCAGCAGGGTGTAGTAACTATGGCAGAGGATTGTCAAACTGCCAGTTGAGTCTCTGGGAAGCCTGTTATCAAATAGTTTTATTATTATTATTACAATCCTGTCATTTTGGTTTTGTTGAAATATTCTTTTAGAAGTATGAGGAAGTAGTTGATAGATGCAAAAGAGACAAAGTGTTATATGTTTGAGAGTAGACATTTCCAATACACTCTCCACCTGCTTCATCACCTTACAGTGTTAAAATTGACCGTGGAAAGATATAAACAAAAAGACAAAGAAGATGTGCAGAAGTCTAGACTTTTTTTCTTGTTCCTTGAGATTAGAAATTATGTGATAAAATTCACATGAAACTTAACCTGAAGCATGGAAAAGGAATCTTGTTCTATCAGGCTAATAAAATGGTATTAGCTATAACATAACTGACAAAGACACTAACTCAGCACAGAGAAAAATTCAGAAACATCTCTGGGAGGAAAGTAGAGGGAGAAGAGTGTGGAATAGAGAAATGGAGAATGACTGGTGTCCAAAGACGTAATATCCAAAACCTAAAACAAGTGAGAAAAGAAGATAGAGAACTGAAATGACAGAAAAGCAAGTCCAGCAGATAAAGCACAACTTCTGTGTTCATAGTGGCTTACTAAGGCCACACACATATGCTACCCACAAAAAGTTCATTTCAAGATTCTGGCCTAGGTCACTTCCTTGTGATTGCACAAGAGGCAGAAATATTTCACTTTCTGGTATTCTCCCTTTGGCAAGCAGCTTTCTTTATAGCAACTTTGAAAATATCACATGGCAAGGAAAGTAGCAGATGCTTTGGAAGAGGACTCAGTGCCATATACTTCATGCACCATTTGCTTCCTTTAGGCTTCTGTAATACATATAAATCTAGAAAAGAGAGAGGAGGAGAAGGTTTGAGGTTTATTTGTTTGTTTTTCACTTTTTCATCTAGCTATGTGAGTTGTCTAAATTTCTCCAAATGCCACTATCTTCAATAAATATATTGAAATCCATAAATAATATGTCAATAATTGCATGCAAAAATTATCAGCTATCTCATCTTGCATGACGTCTACAAATGCAGATCAAAAAAAGAATAGCGGGGATTATTCTGAATTTTTTTCCCTGAAATCTTCAGCATTTTCTAGCTCAAATTAAAGGCAATTTATAGCAGAGACTTCTGAAGTAATCCCTTGCCTTTTTGCTTTAAGCCACATTACTTGTTGCTAGCAGAGATTTTCCTTTCAGTAAAAATCTATAGCAAGAAAAAATGTTCTCTTGGAGTCTTGTCTCTGCTCAAGAAGACCATGTCATTTTCTAAAATTAGATCACAATTTCAGGTCAATATAAACAAAAGGGGTAAGGCTCAAAGTAGCCAGTTTGTTTCCTTCTTCCTTTCTTCCCAATCTCTCTCTCTAATTACTTTTTATGGCTATAGTGTAATAATTTTATTTGAATTATCTGTCTTTAGATATAACTTGCATCCATCTCCCTCAGACACAGACACTTCCTGTACTGCAAAGATACACAGCTCTTTCTGGATGGTCAATTTACTGCCATTACAGTAAACATGTCAATCTTCCAGCATTAAATCCTGCAGCTAAATTGTAGGTCTTGTCAGAGATTTTGAAATTTTGTTACTGATGCAACCTGAGGGAGGATGTTCAGGCTTTACTTGATGATTTCTCCCTCTGCATGGATTCTTCCATTCTTTAGTTGGAAGTTCCTGCTTGTGCTTTATAGTGTACTAGGCAGGTTAAAGTTCATTAAAAACAATAGAAAAGATATTTGAGCCAGTCTTCCCACACTGCATTGCCAGTATGTGGGCATGGAAGGTCATATATACCAAACGTTCCCATCCTTCCATCTATTGCAAAAACTGAGAAGCATGTGCAATCATCTTCCCCATCCATCTGTTAAATCTGTCTCATTCACCTCCTAAAAAGAGGCACTTTCATTGAAACTGGCCATACTACTCATAAAAAGTACTGAAGTAAAACTATCACGAAAAGCATTTTTTATGCATAGAGCAAATGCCTTTGGTTCATGATTTAAATTGTAAAAATGAGTTGGGAAAGTTCATTTCTAATTAAGCCTGTTTTCTACTTTGTAATATATTTAGATGATAGACACATAGGATTGAAAACGATGGGCCTGAGGAAAAGTGCTTCAGGCCATATATCTGAACCACTCCTTCTTCCTACCCCCTCAAACCAGGATAAAAGGTTAGGTGTAGAGAGGATCAGAAACTGATAATCACAGAAAAGTAGAGCAAGATCATATGATCTCAGCTAAAAGAGATTTTTAAATGAAATTTAGTTAGACAGGAATGCTGAAAATATGGGCAGAGTCAGGAAGAAAGGGCCAACTTGACTCATGCAAGCAGAAAGGCATGCACGGAATCCCTGAGTATGCACAGCTTTTAAGCATCAGTTGAGGTCAGAATCCTTTTATGCTCTTGCACTCAATTACCCCTTAGGATAGAGATAGTGAAAAAGGTGGGGAAAAGACCATGTGGGGTGCAGAAGTACCTGATGCATTGAGCAGCTGAAAAAAGACCACACTGGTGATCCCGCAGGGTCAACACAGAATACCAAGGGCAAGACTTGACAAGTGCAAGATCACAAGTTTTTTTGTCCTACAGTTCCCAGGCTCTATACCATATTAGCCTCCGTAAACAAGGGAGTATGGCAGTAAGCCAAGTTCTTCCCTTTTTTCCTTCTGATTGCTTTGAAAAGATCTTGTTCCATTTGAAAGATGTAATAGAAACAGCAGTAAAGGTTCACCAAAGACAAGCTGGGTCCTGAATCGAGGGAGTAAGAGAGATAAGGTGACCTTGCTTCGGGAGAACAAGGCATCTGAGCAAAGGACTGACAGGGAAGTCTGTTCAGACTTCGCCAAAGTCCTTGATATTTATGATACAATGTGTCTCTCAAAGTCTACATCTTAACCCCCACTGCACGCATGCACACGCACACATGCACACACACACGCATACAGCAAGACAGTATTGCATAATAGCGTTAAAGCAATGTGCTGTCAAGTGTCCCAGTCAATTAAACCCAATGTTTGTTGTTCCCCTGGCAACCTAGTCCTAGATTATGTGGATAGTTCACCCCTTCCCTATTGCTGAATAAAGCCAGGACAAGGAACAAGCTTGAGCATTGGCCTGGTGATAATCTACACTGTTTAATTGCTAGTGTGCTCCCAGACTGCTACGGTTTATGTCAGTTCTCTGGGAAACAGTGCTTAAGCCTGGCTGGAGGCGTAGCCCATGCAGGGAATCCATTTGGCAGCAGAGGCATCATGGCACTGGCCTTGGTTGCCTGCAGCCTCAATAGTCTTCCAACACTACCCCATCATGCTCTACCACAGAGCAAGTAATACATACCCTCCACTACATGCATGAAGGCATCATTCTGATGAGACCTCAAAACACTCCACAATTTATTTCAGATGCTTTGTACTGAAATTATAAAAAATAGTTATGCTATAGTCCTAGAAGGGCACCTTTCAAGGCTCAGAGGAGGCCAAGTGCTGTGTAGCATAGCATGAATAGGTAGACTGGGCCACTTTCTCTCGGGGCAGAAAATTGTTCCTATCTTGTTTAGTAACAGAGAAGCAGAGTTTGTGTCTCTGTAGAAAGCTTAGTGGTCCACATAGCATTATGGGAATAAGAAGGGCAAACAACAGCCAAATTTTTGACATAAAAGGAAACACATCAGCAGCAAGAGGAGGACTAGGGAAAATGTGGGCCCACTACTGAATGGGGCGAGGGCTCTGGTGACAGGGGATACAGAGAAGGCAGAAATACTGAATACCTTCTTTGCTTCAGTCTTCACTGCTAAGGGCGGCCCTCATGAATCCCGGAACCTAGACGTGAGGGAGAAAGTCTGGAGAAGGGAAGACTTTCCTTTGGTTGAGGAGGATAGGATTAGAGACCTTTTGGGCAAGCTTGACATCCACAAATCCATGGGTCTGGATGGGATGCACCCACGGGTACTGAGGGAGCTGGTGGATGTTGTTGCCAGGTTGCTCTCCATCATCTTTGAAAAGTCATGGAGGACTGGAGAGGTGCCTGAGGACTGGAAGAAAGCCAGTGTCACTCCAGTCTTCAAAAAGGGCAAGAAGGAGGACCCAGACAGCTATAGGCTGGTCAGCCTCACCTCCATCCCTGGGAAGGTGATGGAACAGCTCATTCTGGATGTCATCTCCAGACATACGGAGGAGAAGAAGGTGATTAGGAGTAGCCAGCACGGATTCACCAAGGGGAAATCCTGCTTAACCAACCTGATGGCCTTCTGTGATGGAATGACTGGCTGGGTAGATGAGAGGAGAGCAGTGGACATTGTGTACCTTGACTTCATCAAACCTTTTGACACTGTCTCCCGTAACATCCTCCTAGATAAGCTCGGGAAGTGTGGGTTAGATGAGTGGACAGTGAAATGGATTGAGAACTGGCTGAAGGGCAGAGCTCAGAGGGTCGTCATCAGTGGTGTGGAGTCTAGTTGGAGGTCTGTGGCTAGTGGCGTCCCCCAGGGCACAGTACTGGGTCCCATCCTGTTCAACTTCTTATCAATGATCTGGATGAGGAGACAGAGTGCCTCCTCAGCAAGTTTGTTGATGATACCAAGCTGGGAGGAGTGGCTGGCACACCTGAGTGCTGTGCTGCCATTCACAGAGACCTGGACAGGCTGAAGAGTTGGGCAGAGAGGAACCTTGTGAGGTTCAACAAGGGCAAGTGCAGAGTCCTGCACCTAGGGAGAAATAACCCTAGGCATCAGTACAAGCTGGGGGCTGACCTTCTGGAGAGCAGCTCTGCAGAGAAGGACCTGGGAGTGCTGGTGGATGGCAAGTTTACCGTGAGCCAGCAATGTGCCCTTGTGGCTAAGAAAGCCAATAGTATCCCGGGGTGCATTAGGAAGAGTGTTGCCAGCAGGTTGAGGGAGGTGATCCTGCCCCTCTACTCAGCCCTGGGGAGGCCTCTTCTCAAGTATTGTGTCCAGTTCTGGGCTCCCCAGGACAAGAGAGACACGGAGCTACTGGAGAGAGTCCAGCGTAGGGCTACGAGGATGATCAGAGGGCTGGAGCATCTGCCCTGTGAGGAACGGCTGCGAGAGCTGGGCCTCTTCAGCCTGGGGAAGAGAAGACTGAGGGGGGATCTTATCAATGTGTATAAGTACGTGAAGTGAGGGTGTCAAGGGGATGGGGACAAACTCTTTTCAGTTGTCCCATGTGACAGGACAAGAAGCAATGGGCAGAAATTGAACCACAGGAAGTTCCGCCTGATTGTGAGGGGGAATTTCTTCCCTGTGAGAGTGACAGAGCACTGGACCAGGTTGCCCAGAGAGGTTGTGGAGTCTCCTTTTTTGGAGATCTTCAAGGTCTACCTGGATGCAACCCTGTCTAACGTGCTCTAGGTGACCCTGCTGAGCAGGGAGGTTGGACTAGATGATCTCCAGAGATCCCTTCCAACCTTACTGATTCTATGATTCTATTCTGTGATTCTGTGATACTCTTCTATTATGCCACTGCAGCAGTGCCATGATTTTATCTGCAGAATATTGGGAAGCTCAAGGGAAGGAAATCAGCCATTGCTGTCACTGTTTCATAGCCACCTGCAGACAGAACATGCGGTGCAGTGCACTGACAGCTCACTTCCGTTTGAAGAGATGAGTACGCAACAGAAGACAAACATATTCCTTTAGTAATCTTGCCAACAGTATGGTTTATATGGACCTTCTGTAGTGGCTTGAAATGAAGATGTCCTTAACTTAGATCAAGTTGTGAATTTTTGAAGAACAAAAATAAACACTGTATATTAAAAATGTTAATCCCGTGTGCTGTGCCTACATGCCCAAATCTCGAAAGTCAGCATAGTCTCAGACTTTTCCCCTGTACTGCCCTATATTTCATTTTCCCAAAGACCTGAGGCTTCTATCATAAGCCTGTAGATCTTAATTACTGTTTGTAAACCTGTCTTGTATATGGACTGATACCAAAAATACGTAAGAAATTGCCAGTAAGAGTTAATTTTCCCTAGAACTCTGACATGGCTGAAATATGGGTAGAAATCATAGTTCTCAGCACCCAGTCTGCATTATTATAACACAGATCTAAACCCATGCAGCCCTCTGTGTGTTTTCTACCATATGGTGCTCTGATCTCTTACTGCTATTATTGATGTTATTACTTTCAACTGGGGACCAGTACACTAGGACATGCACAGATATACCTCTATACACTCACACATATAAAAATCCTTTGGCTCCTCCACCAAAAGCTTTAAGCTTAATATAATTAAGATTTATATTACAATGGCAATTAGAGGTGCCAAAAGAAATTGGGGCCCATTATATCATAAATTCATTCATTGCATAAATACATAGTAAGAAGCTGTTCTTGCCTTGCAGAACTTGCAGTCTCAAGCTTTCAAGCTTGCAATTGCAGGTTGAGCAACAAGGCTTGGAACACACCTAGGTTTAGTAGCTGTTAGTGCCATTGCTATCAGCTGTATTTTTTACTCTTGCCTCCATACTGGACTGAATCATGCCTAATTAAAAAAAATGGATTAAGTTTGACAGATAATAAAATGACAGAGGGAGAAAGTGCTGAGAGTACCTGATCCTATCCTGTACTTTATATAGAGTAACCAACGGCAGAAGATAATGGTTTTGTTATTACTTCTTTTTCTACTCTTCGTGAAGAACTTCCTCTGTGATCCAACAAAATAGGTTTAGCACTTATTTCTTTCACAGTAACCTTTTCCCTCTCCTCTCTGCACAATCACCAACTACCTGGGAACCTTCCACACTTTTTGCTGTTATGTAAAGAGTTTACTGAAATGACAGGAAAGAGGGAATTTCATTTGCTAACTGAAATACAGGTTGTGACATCATCATATCAAGGCTACTGTGATACTACCAAGATCTGCCAATTATTTGAGCTCTCAGTTTAGCTAGACTCTTTCTCTTTCTACCTCAAGTAAATAGTTTCTTAAAAACAGTAAGTCAACAGCGTCTATATATCCAAAGCTGTGAATGGAGGAAAAGCAGTTTGCTGAGACCATATGTCTCCCAGGTGTCATAGAAACTAAATGAACCCTTTGCAACCTTGCAGTGATGAAGTTGGAGAATAGCCGTTAAATCTCATTTCCTTGGAGAAACTCTCTGAAGGTCTTCAGCTACAACAGAAGTGAAAAGAAAGTAAAATAGGCCTTGTCTGAAGATTCTGAATTTTCTCATCCTGGAGGATAGCAAGAGTTTATTTGGCTTTTTTAAAAGGCTTTTTTTCAGGATTTCTTAATCTCACATTCTTATGGTATGCGAGAGTGTCCAAGATAGCACTGCATTAAGTAGTTTCCTTTAGTATGCTTACCTGATTTTACAGTTGCTGCGGTTATTTGGTAATAGAATTGGTAAAAATGCATCTTTGATTACAGTTACCATGCCTAAAATACCTGGAGCTGAATATTGCTAGTAGAGAATACTATATAAAGCCCAGGTATATTGCAGAAATACAAACACTAGGCACAGGAACAACACATCCTGCTCTCTGCACTAACCTCCCCTGGAGTGTTTAGTAAAATTCAAGTTCAGTGTTTAGGATTTCTACAGAAGAGAGGGCAGCTCCTCACTGCAATACCTGCCTTGCTGGTGTTCTGTGAAGGACCTGCAGCCCTATGTCAGACACCTTGACTCCAGCTGGAGTGCAGGGGACTTCTCAGCAATGTCTGTGAATGGAGGACAGAGAAACCAGCATCTGAGCAAGGAGCTGTCTAAATGAGCTACTGGGAAACATGTAAGAGAAACTCTCGTACTCACCCATACTAAGGTGCAGGGAGCATGACAATTTTTTTGTCTTAAAATTCATGGCTGTGAATCCTGAGATATCCTGACAAAGCCTTGCCAGTTTTTGCCTACCCCCAAAAACAGTGCTGAAGATGAGATTCCCTCTAGATATAAGTGTGTGAAACAGATTCGTACCCTGCTCTTCTGGCCCACTAACGCCCGTAAGGGATCTTTGACCAATGCTCTCTTGTTGAAATTATTCTACTTTCTACAGAATCCTTGAATATTCTTTGGGGGATAGAAAGACTACATGCAGTCTTTCTGCATCAGCATGATAATAAGGGCACTTACATAGGAAGTTTGGGTTCTTGCTCTGACCAAAAATAAGGTAAAAATCTAAACTAGAAGAACAGAGATCAGAGGAAAGGCTACGCTAAAGTTGAATAACCAACAGTTGAAGTTGAGTATGTAGTTGGTTTTTACATAGACAATTCAGGAAGTGAGATTTTCATTCAGATTGATACTTGACACCAATTGCCAGAAATACATGAGGGAACATCTGGTCAATAGAAAGCTAAGTGTGAAGGATGAAAACTAAGCACTCTGCCCATTCCAACACAGTTCTCATTTCTCACCATGACGGTGTATTTCAGTCTCCTGTATCAACTGACAGTAGAGGAGGAATTTCAGTTTTTGGCTTTAGATATCTTTGTTCCTTTGCACTTTCAGCCTTAAATCCTATGCAAAGCACTCAGTTATTTTGTGCTCATATAGCCAAAAGACTTAACTCATGATCTGGATTTAAGGACTGTCACCTACAGCTTGTTCACATGCAGAGTACGGCCCATGACAGTGGGCCATAGACATAAGTGGATTTCAGAGCATCATGGATTTTTTTAAAACAGACTGGGAGAACAATAGCCAAAATTTTCAAAAACTAAACACTACAATGAGAACAGAATTTTTGCCCTAGTCATGAGAGAGAAAACAAGCCGTATCTGACAGAAAGTGTCACATCATTTGCTACACTACTGAAGGTGCTGAGTTTGCTGATGGTCTGGAAAGTATTTGTACTTGGATGGAACAAATCACAGTTAAATAAGACTTTTTTTTCCTCTCTCTCTGAGAAACCTGAAAGTCAACAATACTTTTTAAAGAAAAAAAAGTATAATCAAGCGTGTATTAATTACAATGAAATGTTTAATATACTACAATTTTCTGCTGCCAGTGCCTCAATTATATTCAGTCTCTTATATGCCTGCAGCCACAGGCGTGTCAATACTACACACTGAAGGAAAAAACAAATTCATGTCTTATTAAATTTGCAACTGTAGCCGCACCCATTTCACACCTGAATTTCTCATCCTCCAGGCAGATTTCACTTAAAGTATTTTCAAGTGCAGTGCACTGTGTAAGAGTTTTACCATCTAGACTCTTGAGCATGCTGGTTTCTTCTCCTTTAAAATACTATGTTTATGTGGTTAATGGAGGCCTGTCAGATCAGCTTCATCAGCTCTTTCTTCCATTCAGAGCTAAAATCGTAATAATGCAGTTGTTAATGATGTAAAGCTTAGGTTGCATAAGTTTTTTTTTCTTCCTATAGTGATAGTTTAGGAGTTATCTTTTAAAACTTTACATATGAATTTTTCATGTGCATTTAAGGGTGAAAGCAACTGATTTGTCTTTTGACTTACTTAACTTTTGGCCATACTCTATACTTAGACAAATTGGTGCAACCGATTTTCAGTTCTTTGGGTTTCCATACATACAGGTGAGACCTAACTTAACCTGACAAGACAATATATTTATATGAGGAGGTGCTTATATTTGTAGAAGAAAAAGAGTGGTAGAAAAAAAAGGCATAGAAAAAATGTGCTTGGATAATCTATTTAAGATTGATGAAGACTGATTAGCATTATTTATTTGGGTGATGGGATCCTATTACACCCTTCCCTGGACTCTCTGTTTCTGATCCAGTTATTCCCCATGAGATAGGGAAGCTTTAGCAAGGGGAGCTGCAGAAGTCCTTTTACTGCTTTCTAGGATATTCTGACCAGGGAGCTGGAATACTAGTCTTACTGGTTGAATGTGCACATTCCCTCTGGCAGAAGAATGGGTTGAATTTAAGACTCCAACAGCCTACTTTGCTTTTCTAACCACAGGGTTACTGGATGGGGAGGTAAGCAGTATGCAGCATCACTGCTTCTTCCACTGCTTATAGAATGCCTGACCAAAGAGGCCTCCTCTGAGAAAACCCACACAATTAGACCACGTTGATGAATAGACTGAAGAACATGTAGTCCATAGGCCTCAGCAGCATTGAGGTACTGACTCTGTCTATCAGGCAATTCTGAGTGTTTTCACAAAAAGACCTGCAGTGTGGTGAGATGTTATTGAGAAAAACTTAAAGCACTTTATGCTTTAGGAGTCTTCAGAGCCAGAAGACATTTCCACAGAGATTTTGTAAATAGAAGCACTCAGCTTAAACACTTGCACATACAGTTAAGTGACATTTATGTGGGCATACTAAGACCACTAGCTAACTGATGAGAGACTGGAAATGCTGGAGGGCAGGCTGTTTTTTCCCTTCCCCACGTGAGCAACACTGATCTTCCTCAGCAAAGGAGAGTAGTCAGCAAGTGCGAAGTAGTCAGTTATCTTAGGCAAAGAGTTTGGATCAGATTATGAAATGTGGCTCCCTAATTGGCACAGGAAAACCACTGTGTTGATTGCTAGCTCTTTCCTGATGAACTAATCAGTTGTGTAACTCTTTCAAAGGGCTGTACATTGAGGGAATGTAACCCTCTCAGGTGCTTTTCAGATCTACTGATGCTCATCAGAGTCATCACTTTTCCACGGTGATGTAATATTTTTGTGTGATATATGTTCCCCAGAGGACCAGTTCCATGTACACAACAAAACATCTTTCTGTAAATCCTTGGCAAAGGAGGACACATGTAGAGATCAGAATGTAGGCTATAGTCTGCAGAATTTCTGTTCTACCATAGATGCTTTGTTTTTCAAATCACATTTGCTACTGGCATGATGACTGGAACTAAGATGAATACTGACATTCAGGGCACTAATGTCTTAGTTCATATGTTTTCTCCTACTATATAGTGAAGATGATACTCAATTCTCACTGTAAAAGTTGGTTTAAAGGTTGTTAGAGTTAATTCATGTTTGTAAAGTGTTACCCAAGTGCTAATGAAAACTAATGAAAATATAAAACTAATGAAAACTACTCAGCTCTAGGAGTTTCTTTATTCTTTACATCACTATCTTATTTGTAGTTACTCATTAGTGTTCCCATGCTTCCTCTTCCTTTTCCTGAGACGTCATTATAAAACAACTATTTAAAGGCAATAGATTGCTCACAGATCCTGAGCAAACCAAGTAAGTACAAGAATAGTTCAGGTCTCTGTTTTTCCCATTTGTTTTTAATACTGTCTGCATTTGATGTGTACTGATCTCTTCTTTCTGTCTATGTCTCAAGAACAAGCATTTTAAAGCATAAACCAGAAGGACATTGCCTGAGCTAGTAGGAGGGGATGAAGGAAATCCTATACTGGTGGAACAATTACAGGAAGCTGACACAGCCGTTAAGATGTTTAGAAGAATCAACTCAGAAGAAAGTGGTTTTGGTATGGTGCCAAGTTACAGATGGAAATGGCTTGTATGCAGGGATGGATTTTGAAAAATAAAAAATAAAAGAGCAAAAAATGACTGTTAATATTTAACTGAAAACAATCTTGCAACTTTGATGCAGTCTGTTGGTTTTTCACCTGTGGTAAAAGAGAACACAAGTCACATCTTTGCAGAGGGGGATTCCCTCAAAACGGAGGATACTCTCATGAGCGAAAGAGTCGTCAGAATCTTCTACTCGTCTTTAAATGGCCTGACTATCAGAGTGGATGTGACTGAACAGCATTGTATTCGGACTCTATCCAAGTGGCCCATTAGGAGTTTTAGCATCTGGCGTATTTTTGTGCTACTTTGAAGTCTAACCCGTAATCTGCACTGGTATGAAAAATGGAGAGGCACATGTAGCTTCATTCTTCATCTTCAAACACTTTCTAAAACTGTAGTTCTTTTCCTTGGCATCTCAAATTTTGTTAAGTTTAAAGGACCTTAAATTTGCATACTCTCAGTAGAGACTTTCATTTCAAAAGATAAAATCACCATGCTCATGAGGTGGTGATATTCCCATCCCCCCGGAGTGCCTAATGCTGGTCAGAAAGTTCACGTTCCACCCTCAAAGAGCAGTTTGCCATATTCCATCACCTTGGGGCTTGTGCATGTGACAAGTCTGTATTTGCACCATCTCTACAGAGTGACTGAGCAAACATAACCCAGGGCTGAGAGGAGTGGAGGATGCAGACAAGCAGAGGAACTGACAGCAGGAAGCCTAAACCGTTGGTACCCTGACAATTAGACAGGACCTACCTTAAAAGGACTGAAAATATCTTGTTCACAGAGATAAAGTGCCTTACAAAAAGTGCCTGTTAGATTTGAGACTGGGATGTAAGAGAGTGCATCTGGGCCTAGAAGGCAATGGAGGAAAGGAAAGGGAAAGACTGTGGCCAAACAAGACGCAGGGACAGGAAGAGAAGCAGTCAGTTGCTTATTAACATAAACTTAGGAACCACTGTGTGGAAAACAGGTAGGGTGAGAAATGGAAAAACAAGCTTATCAAACACAAGCTGGTCTGGAAGGCTGAGATGAGAAGGAGGAAAGCAGACACGTGGAACAGATATGCTAAATAGTGAGATCAAGATCGGCTCAGGAAAATGACTGAGACAATGGAGAAATAGTTGAAGAATGAAGATTGAGACCAAACATACTATAAGGGAAAGGATGGAAAAAGGGATGGGCTGAAAAGGAAAAGGGAATTAAACTAGAAAGAGGCATAAGAATCTGAACCAAATTAAAAAAAAAAAAAAAAAAAAAAAACTTGTTCCAGATTCTTCAACAGAGCCTTACTTCTCCCTTGTTGTCAAAAATGTCTGTGAGACCCATAAAAAGAGACTTATCTCATCAATAATGATATTTACATGGAGGATTCATGTATAAATTCATAGAAATTAAGACAGAAGATAGCACTGAGTGTCAATTCCCCAGAAAGGAATCCACTCTTGACTTAAAGACAGCAAATATCTAATCAAAACTAAAGTAAGGCTGTGACTTCCATTCCAAATACACTTCTTCTTAACTTCAGTGATGAATCCTTTTTATTTGTCAGTTAGATTAAAAAAAAAAATCTTTTCCATCCTATTGTTTCTCACAGCTAGGGTTTTTACATTCTAAAAACAAGTCACAGTTTGATAGTATTTAAAAACTAAACAGATTGAGCTACGTAGATTTCTCACAGTTTTCAGATGGTAAGTCATTTTTATTGCTATTATTTTCACAAAGCTTTTCTGGTGATAGCAGCTGGAGTTTTCTGTCTTTTAAGTGTTGCAGTATTCAGCTACTGATTGGTTATTAGGTTTGTCAAGAAATCGACACACTGCGAAAATTCACATCTGTATTAAGTAATTAATTAAAATATTTAGGAGATCATTCAGGTAACCCAAGTGGACTTAACTTGTAGGTCACTGATAATTTGCCATCTTTAAGAGAAAAGGGGGTTATAAAGAAATACCGTGCCTGAATTTCATATTCTTATCAAGCTCAAGTCCTTGTGCTTTTGCTGAAGTTACTGAGCATGGCATTGATTCTTTTGTTTGTCCTAAAATAATATTAGTGTCTAAATATTCATTTCAGGAGTCTTGCTGCTTGAGTAATACCTCCTGGTAAACATTATTTACATACCCAAATATTCATTAGCAGTTTGATTCTTTTTGTCTGGAAGCAGCTACAAAAATTCTTATGAAAGTTATTATAAATTATTTATTTCTTCTTTATATATGTATTTTATACTTCATTATATATGTGTTTCATTGCATTACAGTACTTTGTATGATTACATAATTATACAATTAGTTTAGAGTTACAACATGCACTTCATAGATAATTTGTCAATAATGGCTAAAATCGTGATACGGACCCTGACCCTCAGTTCGTCATAAGAAATAATTCATCTCAGAATGTTCTTGTCTTCTCCTTCTTAAAAGGAAGCCACATAGTCTGGCACTTTTCAAAGGTATGTAAGGGAACTAGACCACTCAAATCGTGTTCATAGGGAAGACTGTACACCTCTCCCCTTTGACATGTGTGAAAATTGTCAGGTCAGTCAGGAATACTTAATTTTCTTCTATAATACCTTCTATATCAATATATTCAACCAGTCACAGATCTGTCTGAAAGAACTATCTCTTCGTTAATGTCAGTGTTACTTGTTATCTGTATTGCTCCCTTTTGGCTTCATGGTATAATTCTGGGTTAATTTTTGTAAGTTATTGCTTAGCCCAAGTGGCAAGCTGGTACGGGGAACACAAGAATTTCAATCTATCTAGATGTCAATATGGTAATGCTTCAGGGCTTTTTCTGTTTTCCATTAAAAAAAAAATATTATACAACCTCCATGGTTTTTACATTAAAATGGTATGAGTAAGGTTAAGTAAGAAAGACCATATTTATCTATACCACCTCAGTTAGGCAACCTACAGTATATCACTTTTTGAAGGAAGGTAGTATTTTTCTGTGTGTAATAATATACAATGCACATAATTTAATTGTAAACAGTAAGATATGTAAAATACAGTTTATTTGTGTTTCTCTCTAGCTAGACCTCATCTTTCAAGCAATACTCCAATTCTTTGTTCATTATCCTATGCTTTGTTGCCATCTCTACTTTTGACTGTTAAAACTTTAGAAGCAGACTCGTGTATTTTTCTGTAAAGAGCTGCTATACTAGAAAAGAAAGCATTTCCTAAAAGCCAGCTCATTGCTTATAATAAATGTGAGCTGTCATATATCACACTGTGATAGTATTTAGTAAATACAGAGGTTTTATCAGTGACTATCATGTGAATAATAAGGCTAGGTCATTTTAATATCCTTCTCTGTGAAGCCAGCATGGATAATGTCAAGGAATACGTCATTCACCCAAAAGATTCATTCAGGCACAGGCCAATAGGGCAACAAAGACTGGTACTATTCAGGAGGCAAAAGAAAAAGCCTCAGGCGTATCCCGGTCGTGATACAGTTCAGAAGGCTACAGCAGGGTCAGAGGGCTCCATGGAGAGGTCCCTGCTCCTTTTGCCCGTCAGAGTGTGGTGAGAGCATAAGAAATTTGTGAACTCAGGAAGACATTTTACATGGAAAAATGTTGCTTAGATTTGGGCAAGGGTAGAAGGAGGAAGATTACTGTTGGTGGTTGTTATATTCGGTAGAGTTGGGTGCTCTCACATGGCTTTGATGAGTCTTTCTGAGCAGAGTGAACTCAGGCTGAGCTGGAAGAAGCTGCCTTAGGAAGATGTCTCTGAGGTGAGCACCACAGCACCCTCTCCTTGGCCACAGCATCTGCAACCCACAGTCTTGGGTCAGCAGATGGATTGCCCCTATGACAAACGGAAGACATTAGTTATCTTACAGTGGTGTCTAGGAAGGCAAGAAGGCAAGTGGAGAGTTACCTTAGTGGCCGATAACAGATATGAAGAATAGGAATAAAGGTTCATTCTCCTCTTTCTGTATGACTGTTTGAGGAAATATCCCTCTCCCTAAATCCTTTCCTAACTGTGGCTTCATTCAATTTTTCTCCCCAAAAAAGGCTTAAAATGCATAAAATCCTCCTCTTTTACTCAAACCTTCTCTGCAAGGAGTACCAGGTTCAATTATTTCTTGTGGTGATTTGAACATACTTCCCTTAGGAGACAGTCAAAACAACAGGCTATACAGTGTCATAGAGGGCATTCCTT
Organism: Rhea pennata; assembly: GCF_028389875.1. Taxonomy (NCBI): domain Eukaryota; kingdom Metazoa; phylum Chordata; class Aves; order Rheiformes; family Rheidae; genus Rhea; species Rhea pennata. The sequence goes on along the minus strand of NC_084663.1, from coordinate 47,698,356 downwards.
CTGTTAGTGGTATTCTAGTTTGGACAAAATAATGAAGTTTTCATTAGATGCAAGAATGAAGGCTAACATCTATGGGTTAGGACTCGCTGAGAAAGCAAAACTTAGTTTCTAGGTCCTACTGTAGGCGATACTTTGCTTAAAACTTTGAAGCACTGTCTGAATCACATGTGTCTGATAAATGCTGTTTAGCCACTGAGTCTTTTAGTCACCTTTCCCTGCATGAGGCACCTAAATTTTTGAGGTCAACACAGCATCTTTAATGAGAAAGTGCCTCAGATACCCCCTTCTCAGCTCCATGACATATGCTGGGCAAGGGAAGAAGGTTCTTAACTTAGATGCTGCAAATATTTTAGATAATTGAATATTAAGGCACAGAAGCACTCCCTGCTGTGATATCCTGCTCTCCTCTGTGAATCTGAGCACTCCAAAGGAATACGGGTAGAAATACAGGTGCCTGCAGAATGTAACTGCTTCCATGGCTTAACTGGCAACTAAGTTGAGTTTTGTGGATGAATGTTAGATACATACAGGGGCAATGTATGTAGTACCCAGGCCCTTTTGCAGAGATAGCTCCAGCTCTGATTTTGTGCTTCAGGGTAAACACACAATGATGTTATGCAATGGCCATTTACTGAACCCTTTGTTCTCCTTGGGAATTAGGACTTCCTCATATTGAATATCTTGCATAGCTGGGAGGGTATTTGGAGTTTTGGACTCAGTTGTGTTATATTCTTAAAAAGGAAATTGATTCTACAGACAATGGGAGTAGATAGGTTGGGTTCAAGGAACAACAAATAAAACAGCTTTTAATATTTCAGATCTTGAAGTCCAGAAATTTTACATGTGAAAAGAGGGATAAGTCATAACTATCAAGAATAGATAGGTATTTTTTTCACTGGATTTGTAATGAATTAATGAAGCTTTCATTTTCTTTTGTTCCTATGAGTTCATACTGAGAAGGATATGAATAAAAAATACATGTATTCAAAAAACTGCAATAAATTATTTATATTACCTAGAGCAGAATTTGAATTTCTGCTACATACTGAACAACCAGTGATGGCTCAATAAATAAATAAATAAAATTATAAATAAATAAAAATAAATACCAAAATAAAAGAGGGCTGAAAGTTTATATCAGAACTATGTTATAAGACAGTCTTTCTTTGGGAGATCTTCAGTAGGAACTCACTTGTTACATACTCTATCAACCATGGATTCTATAAATAAACATCTTATTATTTTGGAAAGATATGACATAGTTTGTTCCAGCCAGAGTCAGCAAATTATGAAAGAGGCACAGAAGAGTTGTCACTAGTGGACTAGAGTAATTATTAGTATAACAAGAAAAATACTGTTTAATGAAAATGATGGGATTTTTCCTAAATTAAAGTGTGAAGGCCCCTCAAGATTTCCTTCCTTATATTGTTTTTTCTTTTGATTCACTTCTATAGTAAAATAAAATATATCTGCAATTTTGTCACACAAGCGTGGTCAAACTGTACTTCTCAATTTTTAATAGTTTAAAAGGTCTGCCTTCTCTACAAGGCTCTTTTCTTGGAGAGGTTACTTTACACAGGGCTTTTTTTTTTTCTTCAGTGGAGTTTTTTTTCTACAGGTAGAGTAACTGGGGCATATCATGTGCTTCTGTCAACAGAAGGCCTGTGCAGATAGACTGTCCTCTAAAGAAACTAAAAGGCAGTTTTATCTTGATAGAACACTTAAAAATCCTTGTTCTCAGAAGCTTATATGTTACTGAAAACATCTTCCCAGAATGAAATGCAGTTCTGCTGATTATTTCTTGAGAATGAAATGTATTCAAGTTAATTCTTTACTGACAGATAAAATAATTATATGTAGAAGTTTAATTCTTGTGTGTGCATTTTATAAATATAAATCAGCATTATAAGCCAAGTAATTTTCAATAAAGGATGATCATTAATCTACTTCAATAATGTTAGTATAAATATTGAACAGAGAATTAATTTTACATTACAGCTGGTGAAGTAATAGCTTTCCATAGTAAGTGTTTTTCACTGACATCTGCAACAACTGTTCTTTTATTTAACAATAAAACTTAACGGGAAGAATTCTGGCCATAGTCCTTGTACTATGATTGAAATACTCCATTGCAAATAGAAAACATAAATTGAGGTTGCCAATATTGTAAAAAGCTGATACTACAGAACTTCTGTTTTGCCCATGCCAGCTTAAAGATTGATGTGCTTAAAGAACAAGATGGAGGAGTCACAGGTGCTTCCTTCTGACTTCTCTCTCTGATCTGCAGTTTTTGCCTGACCTTGTTTAGGATCTGAAATGATCTAATCATAGAATCATAGAATCAGTAAGGTTGGAAGGGACCTCTGGAGATCATCTAGTCCAACCTCCCCGCTCAGCAGGGTCACCTGTTAGGCATGTTAGGCAGGGTTGCATCCAGGCAGGCCTTGAAGATCTCCAGAGAAGGAGACTCCACAAGCTCTCTGGGCAACCTGGTCCAGTGCTCTGTCACTCTCATAGTGAAGAAATTCCCCCTCACAATCAGGCGGAACTTCCTGTGCTTCAATTTCTGCCCATTGCCTCTTGTCCTGTCACATGGGACAACTGAAAAGAGTTTGTCCCCATCCCCTTGACACCCTCCCTTCAGGTACTTATACACATTGATAAGCTCCCCCCTCAGTCTCCTCTTCCCCAGGCTGAAGAGGGCCAGCTCTTGCAGCCGTTCCTCATTTACAGGAAAAGGAGGGACATTCTCCTGGGTCTTAGAATAAGCCCCTTAGTCTTTTTGACTTGAGTTCCTCACCTATAATGCAGGGATACCACTAATTCTTCTGTTTGTTTGAGCTTTTAGTCCTAAAAAAATAGATACTTATGTAACTTAACACACATAAGCTGCTTCAGTGGAGAGTAGTCATGTAAACTGATTTACACTACTTTAAACATCTAACTTAAGTTTACTTCAGGACCAAACTCTGGAGCCTAAGGCAGGATGATTTATCCCACCTATCCCACCTAACTCAGGTGACTAAATTGGGAGTCTAGTTTCCTAAGACTCCTTAGAATTCCTTGGAGTCCCTAAATTTCCTTAGAGTCAATGGAGATGGACACATTTACTGATGTATTTATGGTGCTGTAGTGAAAGGAACTGTGTCTTGCAAGACCTCTCATTCTCCGCGGACTGCTGAAAGCACGGAGTGATTGCACTCCTAAAATAGGTAACTCAGTTGCCTGAACTTAGCTGACTGGATCTTGATCTTAGTTCTGCATTGCGTCAGGGGAAAGTATTCTTGAGATCACATAAATACACAGAATAACCTAAAATAGATATGGCTATAAACCATAGAAGGAAGTGTATCAGCACCGAAATGAAATGAAATATCTACCACCTCTAGGATATAGAAGTGAATTAATGCTTACAGCTCTCTTGCTGAATCTGAAGTATTCATTTAAGGAGTTAAAAGTGAGACCTTGCTCTACTTCAGTAGTAGAAAAGGAAAGAATGTCTCTGTGAGAGTTATTCGTGCCCTTCTCTCATTCTTGCATGCACATTTCAGTTGCTGTTGTCATATTTTCCAGTCTTAACATCCCCTTGAGTAATTATTGCCACACAATTAAGAAAACATTTAGAATGGAAAAGTCATTTGTTAAAGAGTTTCGTTTTAAACCAATGCTGTGCTTCTATGCTTGACTGATAACCTTTGCCTTGACAACATGCTGGGATCTGATGACTGTTTAGGTTCACTTGTTACTGATTCTCAGAGCTGAATTGTCTGTGACCTGACCTTTCAAGTAGTATATTTTGTTGCTGAAACTTATTTTGACAGGTCAGCAGGTCCACCTTGACAATCCTTAAAATGTAGAAGACATACTTACTTAGTTTGGTGTTCAAAGCATTTTTTCACCTTTTTTGCTTCACAGTTTGATGGATTATCCTGTAGCATTTTCTGCATTGGCATTGGATGCTATACTGTACTATTTATATTCTTTGTATTTTTACAGTACATGTTAAGAAATATAGTGATATATCGAAGTAATCAGTAATGTTAATAGCAAAAGTTTGGGGTTAAATTAAAAATAAATAGTAAAATATCCCATATTTCTTTTTAAAATTAGATAATTTAAGAATACAATCTCCATATGTGGAGCACTGGTGTTTAGAAGAAATATTTCAAATACTCTCAAACAATCATTTTCAGAATAATGCTAACTGATATTCTAAAAAGTATCTATCAAAGTGGATGTGTGAAATAATAGTGAAAGGTTACAGGCCTAGCTCTTCCCTCCTGCCCTCCTCACTGCTGCATATCTGCCACTGATAACAGGCAGTGGAAGAAAGAAGATGAAAACATAGAAAGCTTGGGCTATAATGGGAGACTGTTAAATTAAAAGTGATCAGATAGCAAAAGGCAGAGTTACATTCAATTTAGACCTCCTTCTCATCTTTAATAAATATGTAATGATACATAAAAGAGGGTAATATTGAGAAGTTGAAGTTAGGAATTCTTCTTCCTTATCAATTATTTACCTTTCTTTAATACTTCTGTAACTATCAGCTTTAAGTTTTTTATCGCCATTTTAAAAGCTCTAAAGGGCTCCATTCTTCTTTCTATGTCTACCAGTGTTAAGCTGAATTTTGCCTTCATTCTGTTCCACTGTTGTTTTCCACCTCTACAGTTATTTTTCACCTTGCATGTATCTTCTGACCTTTTTTTGTATGTTATTTTCTGTAAAGAACAACCTCATTAGGACTTTTTCCGAGTGTTTCAGGAATGGCTAGCAGATAATGGGAATTGTCATTAATAAATAATTATCCAAAATCAGTATTATGCAGTTGCATACTGGGACTGACACTTTATATATTTGCTAAGAATGTGAAATGGTACTAAGTGATAAGATCAGTTAGACTTATGAGTGATCCATAAACAGTTGCATCACACTATACAGAGAAGCCTAATAGGACTTCAGGAAGGGTGTAGCAAACAAGGTGCATTGACAGCAAAGGAGGATATGACTTTCCGTGTTGCCAGTTCAAAAGCACATACAACAAAGATACAACTTCAGATGCTGATCTGAGGTACTAATAGACATTAATGGTGCTATAAAAATCATAACTACTCATAAAAGTGTTCTGATGATTCAAGGAAAAATCCTGCTTAGTGTTCAACTGTTTAAATAACACATGTATTCTAAAAGTAAGGAATGTATTTGGCTCTATTAAAATGAGTAAAAAATCGTGATGAAAATATTATAAAGACATAATATGTAGCAACAGTGTACCATCATCCGGAGATTCAATTCCAGTTTAAGTCATTGTCTTAGCACATTATTGACACAGAAGAGTTTGGAATAGATAATGAAAATTACTGAAAGCAGAGGGGAAAAAATTATGGTATTTTCTTAGAAGGAGATGCATGCTACAATTCTACAGAATAATGACGAGCAGGCAGTTGTAAAAGAAAGTGTTCCTCTTTAGTTTTTTCTCCAAAGCCAAGAGTAAAAGGGCAATCACTAATATTGTCAGGCATCTCATTTAAAATCAGGAAATGGAAGGAAGTTTTTATGTAACACAAAATTAATGGCATTCTTCAGATCACTGCTTTAAATTCATAGCAAAGCCAAGAATTTAGCAGGAATTTTTTAAGGGTTAGAAAGTTATAGATATAAAAAGAACATTCACAGTTACATAGGTGTGAGAGGAATTATACACACACACGCAAGATACTAAAGAACTTTAATAAAGTTGCAACATCTTCCTTCCAAAAAAGCTGGAGAATGCCAGTATTAAAGTTGCCTGCCCAACATTAATTTACCCCTTTACGCATGTGATTATAATACAGGCTTAAGTTAAATGATCACATCCTTTTTTCCCACAGGACTTCTGCCTCATTTTAGTTATGCTACAGGGACATGTCCAGGCAGAGTCAAAACTATCTGCCTACGCACCTGGTAAATCGAGTGCAACCCCTCCTCCCCCCCAAACCTAAAAAGAATAGCAGCAAAAAACCTCTGGTCCAAAAGCTGTACAGTCATGTGGGCAAAGTGTTGCATTTGATTTAATATTCCTTCTGCAAGAAGGCTGCACGGCTTCCCTGCCACAGCTGGCTAGCGTCTGGCCGGGCTGGAATGCAAGTGGAGCTACTCAGGCTGTCTGCAGCTGTCCGTGGAGCTTTGCCTCTGGTTATGTCTTGCCTGAGCACTGATATATCTTCATTGGCAGATGCAGATTTTTAGTTTTGAGAATATTAAGCTCAGCAGTGGTCTCTTAAGCAACTTACAACTATATTTTCCACTTCTTGAATTCATTCAAGGCAAAATGTTGCTCTTAGTTACAGGCGTTTTCTTGAGTGACTTGTTCTAGGGGACGTTGCACAAAGTCTTTTTCATCTCTGAACACTTTTTATTTTTTCCTTTATGGTTTTAGATAATTGTGCCTGTGAATTAGCAACTTCCAAAATGGTGGTTGCTAGCACAGTACGGCCAGAAAGCCATTTGACAAGCCTGTGAGGAATGACATTCAGAAGGATCTCTCCCATCCAGTTCTTTTTGCCCTCAGGCTTCTGCTACAGGGGTCGTTTGAATGGGATGTAACATGCAGTAGTGTGTAGGTGCTCTAGCCTATCACGGTGTCAGTGAGTGTCTCTATACGCTGTAATATAAACTGCACTGAAAAAAGAATGTTTTTTTTTTAACTGACTCCACTGACTCCAACTCATTTATTGCTCCATAGTGAAACACCCTTTACAGACCTCCACGCAAGCAAAAAGGTTTGCTGCTGATCCACCCACTTTACAAATTGCCTTGAATATTGAATTGCCTGAGCAGATGAAATTTAATTAGAATACTATGTGAAAATTAAGGAAAGGGTATTCATTATCAGAATTTTCGTATCAGAAATACGCTATTGATTTTAATAAACATTCTATGTTTTTCTGTTGATGTCCAGCTGCTCTTTCATGTTCAGAAATTTACCTCTGTTTCACATTAGCCTTCTTGTATATTTAAAACAAGCTCTCCAGAAGGTTTTTTTAATTTTAATTACTTGGCATTTAAATAAATCTGAAGGGTAACATTTTAAGGAAATTAATTGCAGTACAGTTCCATTTATGTCCCCCCCAAAAACCAACAAAACAAAAACCCCATAAGCTCACAGCTGAATGGATTAACTTATATTCTGAAACCAGGAAAAATATCTCAAATATATTTGTAAAAGTTCTTCTGATTTCTGCCGGTGTAAACCCAAAGTAAACCTGCTAATTTTGGAGAAATTCTTTGGACAGACACTAGTGCAAATAAACTCAGAATTTGACCCAAGAGAAAGAGGGCCAGATAAAGCATTCTTAGAGAAACTTAAGTTAATAATTTGATGCAATGGATTAATCTGATTATTATTTCTCTTGTAAAGGTCACTGAAGGCTAACTTGATTAGTAGCTGGAGAAAGCATCTCATACTTTCAGAGTTGGTTAGCATGCTTATACAGAATCTAAAGCTAGATTGCATTTTTAAGGTCCTCCTCAGTACATATAAAAGCTTTATATAAATACCTACTGCATCACCTATGATCACCTCAGGAAAAATTCTTCAGATGTCTTCTTAAAAGTGAATTGTACTTGGAGTAAAATGACAAAGCACTGCAACATTTATCTGTGAATGTGGAATACTGCTGTGAATGAGGCATTTGAAACGGGAAGCTGCTAGAGCCCTGGTTCTTCAGCTTACAAACAGAATGTATGGTAAAAGTCATCTCCTTTCTTGCATTTTTGTTATAATGACACCAGCTCTTGAAAGAAATCAACAAAAAAATCACATTTCAAAAGAAATGAAATAACATATAAACATATCAACATGGGAAAGGTTTACCAAATGATTTCTCTATTGCAGTACATTGCAGCAACACTAATGTGAATGATGCTGCCTTCATGCTAATTATTCTGGGGAATTCAGTTTGTTCAGTGTTGATTTTGGAACCCTTGGAGTTGTACAACACAGAAATACCCTGAGCTAGTCTGTCTAACCCATATCCTGTGGGCAAAATGGAAGCGATTGTTTAAGTTAGTGTCTAAACGAGAAGAAGAGGATGGCCTGGTGATACGAGTTGGACGAGGTGTTTGCTGAGGCAAAGTGGTTGAGCTAAATGAGGAAAAGAGGCTCACGACAACAGCAGCATTGTGGGAAAAGGCCATAGTAGGTGAGTTCAGATCAATAGGCAGGGAGGAGTTGTGCAGGGCCCCTAACTGAAAAGCGAAATATTTGAACTACATATGTTGGGCATTTGCAACCATTGAAGAGTTTAGATGGTGATGTATCATGTACTGAATCAGCATAAAATTAGGCCTGTGGCATTCATATATTTACATCCCAAAATCAAATACCTGATCTAATTAAATTATATGCTGACTAAGCATAAAATAGGGCACTCATTATGAAAATACTTAAATAGTATTTAGATAGTATCTAAAACTGACCAGCTAAAACAGTTCCCATGCCTTACCCATGAAGTGTTGAAATTTAATAACTGTACACAAATAGATATTTTTAGCATTTTGAAAACTGTATCATGGGGCCACTTTCATTCTCAGTAAATTGTCTGTTGACTGGTATAGGTATATTTTTTTCTGATTATACCTACCTATGCACAGATGAATTCAGGCTTTTGTAACAAGTTGAATGTGTGGCACTATAAATGCCTTTACTTACATACTTACATAAGCTTTCTGTGAAAATGAATGGTTGGAAAGATGTTGCATGAGAGTGTTGCCAGTTAATAATTTTCTCCAAAACTACTTTCTTTATTTTTGTTTTAACAAAAATTATCGTAAGATGTTCTCAATCAAATGGGAATTATAGTTCATGGATTATCCTGAACTTGCTGACAAAAGATCTCTCTTTGCTACAGTCACACCCTGACTATGTTGTACACCATACACAGAACCAATAAACAATGAGTAATAGTAATCTTCAATTTAATAAACCATTTATTAAACTGGATTTTTTATAAAGCTACATTTTTTTGTAATTAATTTAGCCCCATGAGATGTTTCAAGAGATAGTTTTTTCTTTTCACTTCTAATTTAGAAAGTGTTCTAGCCATCTTTTATTCTAGTTCAGGCAGGCAACACCTGTGCTTCTACTTTTAAGCTCAAACATTTTTGAGCTCAGAAAAGTTGGCGGATGAAAAATGAACTGAGGCTTATCATTTAGATAGCCACAAACTAAAATGCAGCCAGATCAAGGAATTTTACCACAACCTGCTACCGATATATTGAATATACTTGAGGAGATACTGGTTAGCTACTTAAATGTCAAAGACTATGTGAAGTCAATGGCAGCTAAGATGGATGGATGCAACCCTGTCAAACGTGATCTCGAGAGGTCCCTTCCAACCTTACCAATTCTAAGATATACCAACAGTGCTCAGCTGACTTCATTACTATCATAATACCTTTATAGCTTTTCTTTTATGCCACACTGCATGACATCAGAGTTTGACAATATTGCTGCAGAATGGATCGTGCTTAAGAGGGAATGTGACTTGCAGACCACATCCTCTTTCAGTTAAACAACAGCCTTATGGCAAAGGCAGCAGTGTGTGCTTATATGGAAGAATAGTATTGGAAAAGTATTTTCTCTATTCCCTACAATCATTTTAATGTGATTTAATGATTAGAAGGAAAGAAAGTCACACCATATGTCTGATGTGTTCCTTGCAGATCACTAACTAAAAATCATCTTATTAAGTTATGAGTACTTACTTTTTTTCTTTTTTTTTTTTTTCCTATTTTCAGCTCCTCAGAGAAAGCTAAGGTCAGTAGATTATCACACTAGAACAAGGAGATTAATCTCCCATTATAGCAGACTATTTCTGGAGTCAAGAGACCAGACTTGTTTCATTTTAAATGTGCTGTAAGTGACTAAGGTTAAGGTTACTAAAACAAATTATACCACTGAGTAATTGCCATGGCTATGCAGAATACTGATACTGCAGAGATCACAGTTTGAGAGTTGCTGGTATAACATACTTATTGTGGGAGGTACTGACATATACATTGAATTCATACTACTAGAGAAATTAATGGAGCAGATTAAAAGATAAATTAATAACTAATTTTGTAATAATTCATTTTTTTATTTTTCTCTTATTTAAAATTTACAATTATCTTACTTGGCTGTCATTTGCAACTCATGACTGAAGCATGTGTGTCCTTTTCTTTGTTAAATGTAAGCTTGAGCTTTCATTTCAGATGCAAAAAGGAAACTAACTCCAGTTTAATTCCAACTCAGAAAAATCTGTAACAGCTTCCAGAGCTGCAGTATATACTTTTTTCACAAGAAAAGATTCTTTTTTTGTCATTTTTTGTAGCAAAAGTTAACCAAGTAGTTGAATCAGAAAGGAAATACTGATGGAAAACTATGACTGTCCCATTAGAATGGGAACTAGAATTCCATTAGTTAGATCATTTAGTTAGACCAAAAGGATGTGTTGGAGGTCGATATGAAAAGTGGTCTTTCTCCCTTCTTTAAGCACAGCTAATGGGACAGCTTATAGAAAACTTACCTAGCCCTTCAGATTGTATAATGAAGCAGGCCACTTACACCAAAATATTCACAATCGCTAATGACTGAGTACTCTACATGTGTGGCATACAACTTCTGCTACCTTAGATAGGCTTGTTTGACCTAAGATGGAACATTCAGCATTTACTGAAATGCAAAATTCCTTGAATTATCTCAAATTGAACAACCGTTAATCATTAAACTTCAGATTCTGGTATTTAATGATTAAAGTTTAAACTCTAGTTTTAAAACAAGTTGGTATCTGATTGTTGAGCACCATGGAAATCCTTTTGGGAAAAAGACATACCAAGAGCATGAAACAGAGACAAGAATTTTGATGAAATGGAAAAGTGAAAGGACTGGGATTTTGTGGGATGTCTGATACAATGCAAAAAGTAGTAACTAGCTTAATCATGAAAACAGTTTCCTCATAGACTAGCTCTATCTCCTTGAAATAGGGAAGGAGGAAGAGGGAACTATAAGGATAATACAGGTTCAACTTCCTGCCTACTGCTTTTCTAAGAAGCTAGGCTTCTTGATTAGCTGTTCTTGGGGAGAGATGAAGAGGAGAAGGTCCAGGGGAGGTTTTCATCCACTGTGGATGATACTTAGGGCTAGGAAGGCAGAGCCTTGGCAGATCCGCTTAGCAGAGGCTGGGGAACACAGATCAATGAGCGAGTAAACGAGATAGTAGAGGTTATAATTATTTTAAAATTAATCTTGAAGCAATTAACCATATAAAGTATCAGACTTGCCTGCTCATTTCCATGAGAAAAAAACACCCCTGTTTGTAACAGGCAATATATAGCAAGACTGTCTCTGTTTTAAAAACAAAACATACGTTCATTTGAGAGGAACCAAGGAAAAGAGGTAGCTGAATAATGGGTTCAGATCTCACAATTTGTTGCATCTTTTTGCTTAGAAAAAACAAAAGTAGCACTACAGCTAGGGGAACTAAGTTAAACTGCTTGAGAAATAATGAAGCTGTCTGATAAAAATTTTGAGATATAGCTGGGTGCAGAAAAAATACCCTGAGTAACATTTATTACAGTTTCCTCAGACTTCCTCGGGTTATTTTCTATCTTTTTCACATTTCTCCTTTTTTTTTTTTTTTTTTTTAACAATAGGCTTTTATCTTCACAGCTGCTGCCAAAATAGGCCTGAAAACCCCTGTTTTGTTTATCATCTTTGAAGTACGCAGAGATCGTGATATAGCTGCTACTTTCCATAGATGCTCTCCAAATATCTACATAGCTAGTCAAAACAATATGTGATGGCACATTATTTCTTCTTTTTCTTACCAAGAGAGGAAAGTATCATCTACTTGGCAGGTTGTGCGTCATCTGTCAGGAATTCAGAGGGACCTTTTTAGGATACTTCTGTTACCACAAACAGTAGGTGGCAACCATGCTCCCTGCACTTGGTGACAGCACTCCTTAAAATCCTAGCTACCCTAGGCTTGCTGCCCTAGGCTGTACTGTCCTAGGCTTTAGCTGAAGTTGGAGCTGACTCAAAACTTGTCAGTAGTGTAGGCAAAATTAGATGTTAGGCAACTGTGAAGGGGAGGACTTGAACTTAAGTCTGTGCCAGAAAAGTGGGCCTTAGAAGTGGCTGTCATCCATTCCTAGTATTTCTGCCCTTCTCGTGGCTTCTCAAGCCTGACTAAGACAATTGTACCTGAAACTGGTAGATATTCTCTGTCTCCATGTACCATTGCTCTCTTCTGCCTTTTCCCACAGTGCTATGTTACCTCATACAAAAGAAAAGAAATGAGCTACATCCTTGGCAGTCTGCTAGGCAGCTCCCTAAGTTGTCTATGCCTAAAACTGGTCAGGACATGTCATAGTTACCATGAGACTGGGACTGCTGACATATTTTTTCCACAGAACATTTGTACACGATAGTGTCTCCAGAACTGCATTCACTGAGAGACTACAAGTCTTTTCGTATAAGCAATACAGTAACCTCATGCACAGGGGAAATTTGGAAATCCATTACTACAGCAATTTTTTTTCTTTTAACTTCTTCAGTGCTGGCCAAAATTACAGTTGTGTTTAGCCAAAGGAAGCAAAATAATCATGTTGATATAAAAGGATATGTCAAGTGGGGTTTACCAAGGTATTTCCCAGAAATGATCTAGCCACGGTTGTAGCTCTCCCAGTGTTTGACAGAAATCGCTAAAATGATCCTTGAAGCATAACAGCTTATTGCAGTTCTCAGTGTGTTATTGTATTTTACTGTATTTCTTTTAATAATTTTTTTGACCTATGACTTGCTGATGTTTTAAAAGAACTGAATGAACTTTGCAACGTTTCTGTGAACATTAATAACTATGGAAATGCTAATGGAATATCTAGAAGGGATGTGAGATGTTGTGTAGTTATTCGTTGGTAAAGGTTACACTCTTCACCTACTTAAAGTATGAGTTTCATTTCAAAGCGTTGCATTGTAAATTATGTTTGGTCCTAGGTAAACATGAATTTTTTATTAGATTCAGATCAATGATACTGGATTCATATTCTTATTGTCTTAGACTATAGGTGGGCAAAGGAGCCAACAAGTGTCTGTTTCACAGGAATAGAAGAGTAATATCTCATATTACCTAGAAAAAATAGAAACTTTTCTTCAGCCATTGAGGGCTACGCATCCTCAGCTTTGCCTGTTTTTTAGCTATGTAAGATGGTCTAATAAAATGTGTTCCTTTTCTTTATAAGTCTTGTGCAATGTGACATAAGTTTACTCTATTGACATCTGATCTAATAGCAATTAGCAACCACCATTGAGGTTCAGGCCTGCAAGATTGTCGTTGACCACTGCTGAGCTTACACTACTGCCACTAGAGTGAATGCCACTGGTGCAGTTACTCCATTTGTGTATTTGCCCTGATGTCAGTTTAGCAGCAATTTCACATTGTTTAGAGGATCCCAATTCATATCTGTGTTTGAAGTAAAAGTTAAGTTAAAGTAGGTGAATTATTATCTGAAAGACTTAATGACTCTCTGAAGAAAAAGGCAGTCAATATAGCCAGGGAGGTCATAAAAGATTTTTTTTTTCTTTACCAAGCCAGGGATCCAAACCGAGTTTTTTAGTTCATTTACTTAGCATATACATCTTGTAAACTAGTGTATTTTTCGAAGCTCTGGTCTGCAGTTACTTTAACAAAACGCACATACTCTTATCTTTAGGACAGGCACTACCATTTCCTAGAAGGGACTAGGGTTTAACTGCAAGAATATTTAGCTGCATAAGAGAATCCCTTTCCATTTGGATGAGAATTTTTAATATTTAAATACACCATAAAAAAGGTTAAAAATTATGAATATTGGCTAAATAGATATAAAATTAATTGATGAGGGGAAGAGATGATTTTAAACCTAATTTAACATATTGTAACATGGGTCACTATTTTATTAGTTCTTTCAGCATTCATCTGTGGTCTGGTGTGAAAGAATTACACAGCACCAGACAATATGGAAACTTCTCACTCTGTTCACATTAAAATATTTTTAAATATCTTAGGCTGAAGTAGCTGCTGGAGACATCAACCAGTTCAGTACACTGCAGAGTAGATTACTCAAACCATGCAACAGAAGTGGGATTCATTTCACCTTATTTCTATCATCTAAAAGGTGGATAACTCACCTACGCTAGTCATCTAGACTCCTTCTACAGTGAATAGAGAGATTGAAAGAAAAATCAGGTTTATTTCAGAGCTCTGGGGTTGTTGGTGAAGGGTTTGGAAGCCCAGGACATTTTCTCCTCAATCCTACCACTGAGTGGGAAGGATGGGAGGAAGAAGAGACAGATTTTCCTGATCAGGAAGAGGAAGTTGATGAGGCCTGCTACAGACAGCTGGAAGTAGCTTCGCGATCACAGGCCCTGGTTCTCATGGAGGACTTCAGCCACCCTGATACCTGCTGGAAAGACAACATAGGCACAAACAGTCCAGGAGGCTCTGACAGAGCATGGATGATAACTTTTTGACACAGGTGGTGAAGAAGCCAACAAGGAGGGGTGTGCTTCTGGACCTTGTACTAACAAACAAAGAAGAACTGTTTGGAGATGTGAAGGTTGGGGGCAGCCTTGGCTGCAGTGACCATGAGATGGTGATGTTCAGGACTGTGTGTGAAGGAAGCAAGGCAGTAAGTAGGCTCACAACCCTAGTCTTCAGGAGAGCAAACTTTAGCCTCTTCAGGGACCTACTTAGAGAAATCCCATGGGTTAGGTCCCTAGAAGGAAGGAGAGTCCAAGAGAGCTGGTTAATATTCAAACATCACTTCTTCCAAGATCAAGATCAGTGCATCCCTATGAGGAAGAAGTCAAGCAAAGGGTTGGGAGAGATGCATGGATGAACAAAGAGCTCCTGACAAAACTCCAACAGAAGAAGAAAGTACACAGAATGTGGAAAAAGCAACAGGCCACTTGAGAGGAATATAGGAACATTGTCAGAGCATGCAGGGATGCCATAAGGAAGGCTAA
This sequence comes from Rhea pennata, assembly GCF_028389875.1. Classification (NCBI taxonomy): domain Eukaryota; kingdom Metazoa; phylum Chordata; class Aves; order Rheiformes; family Rheidae; genus Rhea; species Rhea pennata. The sequence continues at coordinate 47,683,328 of NC_084663.1, read as the reverse complement.
GGCCCATTTGGAATTGAATCTGGCAAGGGGTGTCAAGGACAATGGGAAGGGCTTCTTCAAATACATCAGTAGCAAAAGGAAGACTAAGGAAAATGTGAGTCTGCTGCTGAATAGGGTGGGTGCCTTGGTGACGAAGGATACAGGGAAGGCAGAGTTATTGAATGCCTTCTTTGCTTCAGTTTTTATTGCTAAGGCCAGCTCTCAGGAATCCCAGAGCATGCAGACAAAAGAGAAAGTCTGGAGAATGGAAGACTTTCCCTTGGCTGAGGAGGATCCTCAGTCCTGGGTCCCATCCTGTTCAACTTCTTCATCAATGACCTGGATGAGGGGACAGAGTGCCTCCTCAGCAAGTTTGCTGATGAGACCAAACTGAGAGAAATGGCCGATCCATCAGAAGGCTGTGCTGATATTCAGAGAGATCTGGACAGGCTGGAAAACTGAATGAAGAGGATCCTCATGAAGTTCAACAAAGGCAAGTGCTGGATCCTGCACCTAGGGAAAAATAATGCTAGGCACCACTGCAGGCTAGGGGCAGACCTGCTGGAAGGCAACTCTGCGGAGAAGGACCTGGGAGTCCTGGTGGACAACAAGGTGACCATGAGCCAGCAATGTGCCCTTGTAGCCAAGAAGGCCGATGGTCTCCTGGGGTGCATTAGGAAGAGTGTTGCCAGCAGGTTGAGGGAGGTGATCCTGCTGCTCTACTCAGCCCTGGGGAGGCCTCATCGCGAGTACTGTGTCCAGTTCTGGGCTCCCCAGGACAAGAGAGACATGGAGCTACTGGAGAGAGTCCAGCGTAGGGCTACACAGATGATCAGAGGGCTGGAGCATCTGTCCTATGAGGAATGTCTGTGAGAGCTGGGCCTTTTTAGCCTGGGGAAGAGAAGACTGAGAGGGGATCTTATACAAATATCTTAAGGAAGAGTCTCAAATTGATGAGGCCAGGCTCATTTCAGTGGTATCCAGTGACAGGACAAGAGGCAACAGACACAAACTGAAACACAGGAAGTTCCACCTGGATGTAAGGAAAAACTTCTTTACTGTGAGTGAGACAGAGCACTGGCACAGGTTGCCGAGAGAGGCTGTGGAGTCTCCTCTGGGGATATTCAAAACCTGCCTGGACATGATCCTGTCTAAAATGCTCTAGGTGCCCCTGCTTGAGCAGGGTGAGTGGACTAGATGGTCTCCAGAGGTTCCTTCTAATCTCAACTATTCCATGATTCTGTGATTCTGTTATTTAATTCCAGCTGTCTCAGACATATGTTATGAGGGGGCTTTGTCACTATTTGAAGGTGTCTGTTTGTCAGCTACAGAGAATGCCTGGGCAACCAGATAAGTCTAATTTTATACCTAACTTTTAGATATCTTTATTATCAAAGATAAATCACTGTCTAAATTACAATCTTTATTTTCTTTTTTTATTAAAACAGATAGTAAAAATAGATAGTGAGAAATGTAGAAATGAATAAGACCAGCAGCCAAGCAAAATATTTGCCAGCCTGAAGCTAAAGGGAGGAAGGAATATCTCCATTACACTAAAATACAAAGAATATTATTAATATATCAGTAGTAACATCTGCATAAGTCTTCTGTTTCTTCATTACAATGTATAAATGTATGTGCCTACCCAAAGCAGTCAGGTAGCTGCCATTAGACCATCAGATCCAGGAAAGGTTGCTTTTTTAAAAAAACTTATCTACTTTTTTGGTTTAATGTTTTACTTTAAAACTTCTTTCCTTCACCTAGAATTATGAGGAATTTTTGTCTTCCCCTATTTGGATTCTTGGTGAAACTTATTAGCACTTGCACAGTGAATGATTGTTGGGGCCCCAAGTCCATACTGAAGTATGGACTCTAGGCATCTCATATACTCTTTCTGGTTATCTTAAGTATTCTGAAGAACTTTAGAATTTTTGGAATAGCTCTTTTAAGGATCCCATCTAATTGGCCTAAGATCACACTTAATTTCCAATACAGATCCTTCTGGAGAAAAGAAAAACCCAAACCTTCAATTTTTATTTTCAAAATAAAAAGGAAAGAACATAAATATAAAAGAAAACAGGGAAGTTTCTATGAACTGTTTTGCTGGAATGAAGTGCTGGCTATGACTCTATTTGTCTTTACAACTGCCAAGAATTTCAGTTACAGTTAATTCATCTCAAAGCACATGGTGTACATTTTTTTTCTGCATAAAAACAACAGAAGTTAAGGAAAAGAACCAAGTTCATCCCTGGAGTAACCCCAGATCTCAATGTTCTGGATTTGATCATAGTTGATCATAAATTCTCAGTTTAATGGCTAGATACTATCCTTCACTTCAAGTCCTTCTTCCACTTGGCATACAGTCTTCATAATGGACTCCTGTATAATGCTATTACATTACTACAGAAGAAGTACTATTTGCTGGCTGCTGCTAAGCCTCAGTAGCAGGATGGATAGATGGATATAGCAGCAAAGATAACAGAGGAACAAAAAAAGAAAAAAGAAAAAGCAAATGAAACAACAACTGCCTAAAACTGAGCACAAACTGTCGACCTAAGAAGATGGTCTTCATTTCCTATTTATATATCTAATCACATTTCCTGTATATGTCTTCAGATATATAAGATATTAATATAATTGGAATGTTATCAAGTTATCAGTATGTGATTGCACCTGATGTAAGAGAAGCATAATATTTTACAAAAGTTTTCTCCTGAACTCTTTTGGTGCCTTTATAGCAGAAAGTAGCTGCCAAGAAAAAGATACCATCCCAAAAGGGCTGTTTCAAAATTGGTAGTTATAACAATATCTTGTGGTTTGGTGGTAGGATTAAATGTCCACTGAGTGCAAGGTCAAGTCCACAAAATGAATTCACTTTTGACCTACTTCAGATTTCAAATTGTTTCACCAAGGACAAAAGGCTACGTAACTCATTACACATTGCCTTATAGTCATATTGCTTTATAATCATACTTCATTCTGAATTTTCAGGACTCCCATTATCAATAGCCCCTAAAATATTTCAGAAAGGAGGAAAGCAGATTGTAGCAGTCTGTTTCCTCTCTACATTTCATCGTGTTCTCCTCTAACCACCTGGTCTCCAGTGCTGTCATGCTGATGTGGGAATGAAGTCCTGAGACTTTGAAGAGTCCAGCTGAGTTCACATGTTTTAAAGTCACTTTAACTATTTTTTCTCAAAATGATCAGTTGTCAGGTTGCCTGATTCTGTTAACACCCTAGTGTAGAATCTAAAGAAAACGACTTATGCACTCTCCGTGTTCTCATCACAGTTTGGGAGAAACTGGCCACAGATTTAAGCATGACTTTTACAGGAACATGCTGTACCAGATCTCCTAGATATTGTGAAACTAATGACAGGCTTAAGTTTCAAGCTTTTCAGATAACTTCCCCTTCACCAGAAACAATGTTATATTTAAATCTTTTCCTCTAGGCAGTCAGGGAATAGAGGAATTGTCATTATGCTGACAGATGACATGCTCTGGGTGTGTCACCACATTCGAAGATGGACAGACTATGAGTTATCTGCTGCCAAAACCTTTGTTCTATTGGAGTATCAAGTATGATAGTAGAATATGCCACTATTTGGTCTGCATTTAGGATAATTGACTCAGATACCCAAACACAATCTGTTTATAAAAAAAATAAATCTATTTGAAAGTTACTTTGGTTAACTGTACACTTTGTTTTAATGGTTATTCTTTTCGTGGTATTGCACATCTTCCGATCTCTCCCTAGACAGATATATAGTGATAATATACATTCCAAAACCTTTGGAAGGCTTTGTGCTAGCAATTATGTTTCATTTGAGAAAATAACTGCGCAAAGCAATGTTGCCCTTTCCTAGGTTTAGTGATGCCTTTCACCACATCTATAAGGAAGTGTTATCAGAAGCACCCACTGAGAAGAAGGAACAATGAACATTATTTTCAGTGTTGCACATCATGATGCATGGGTTTAAGGAGATGACAATACCAATTTCTGCTTTGCATGGCTGTTGAGAAAAAGTTTGAATGTTGATCCCATTCACCCTACACCCCAGTGCCTAGAAATATTATTGCCTCTGCCGCTTTTGAGAATAATGTCTCCCAGATACTACATTTGCCTTCACAGGGACTACAGTTCCTGTCCACACAGATGTCCTTTCTGTCATCATGACTGTTGTGTTGTCACTCAGTGCACTTAAGATCCTCAGTTCCTATTTTATGAGTTGCCTTGCTGTTTGAGGTCAGCTATATCTCTTCAGTTGAGACTGAAGGCCAAGCTCTGCTGAAAAACAGGCAACACATAAAAGAAAACAGCCTTTCATTTAACTGATGACCATTCTGTTGGTGTTTGGTTGGTTTTCCACTGGTGGGAATGCCGGTCTTGGATTAAAACAGCACAGCTGCAAGATCCTGCCTCTTAGCCTCCAGCCCATGCTGCCTGCACACAGATATTGTATTTGTCAGCTAATGAAATATATACTAAAGAAGCCGGAGATTTCATGACTTTCTGCTCAAAAGAGCCTGGAGCAGCCTCCCTCGAGACTGCACAGCATGTGTGGAAGAGATCAGACAGTTCAGCCAAAGGCAGGCATTAGTATACTGGTTATACATGGGCACAATGTGGGTTTAGCTGCTTTGCAATAACCCCTCAGATCATCATCATTTTATATTAGCTGCAGATTTAGCTATATGAGTTCAAAGTGAGTACAATATACCACCAAATCACAGTACTCCATTCATTCTCACCAGCAGTAGCACCATACCCTCAACTTGCTGTCACAGACAAGCAACTGAGTGCCAAGTGCCAAAGAAAGGAAACTGAGAACCCATGCAATCAATGCAAATCATCTGGGAATAATCTAACACATAGGATATAAAGCTTTCTGTGCTCACATTTAAGCTGTGAGCATCTGGTCTTGGCCATATTTGGTCTACTACCAATGAATGGACAAATCTGTCATCTGTGGATACCCTAACAGAACTAATATCTTCCAAATAAATGTCTCAGCAAAAATAAACAGCGAAGGAGAAGATCTGTTCATTACATGCTCCAAAAATAGGTGTACATTAAAATAGAGTCAAGTGTTATACAAAGTGCCCTGGCAACAAGAACTAATATTGCAGTGAGTTGTAAGTCACAGGAATGCAAAGGGAGTTGGGCAAACAAACTGAACTGCTCAGTTATAAACATAGGCTGCTGCAGAGAAGGCAACAACTAAAATGAAACTTGTGAAGGGAACTTCTGCATACCACAGATCTAGTGCATGCCTTCAGGCAAAATATCACAGAGGAAGTAAAGGCTTTGAAACTTTTAACAAAAGAAAGGGAGAACTTCAGCTGCATTGAAGCAGCGCAGAAAACAGAGCAGGACCAGTTTCTAGTACATGTCAGCAGGTAAAGATTTCCTGGTGGTGGGAAGCAAAAAGAAACTTTCGGTATTGTATCATAGAATCATAGAATCAGTAAGGTTGGAAGGGACCTCTGGAGATCATCTTGTCCAACCTTTCCGCTCAGCAGGGTCACCTAGAGCATGTTAGACAGGGTTGCATCCAGGCAGCCCTTGAATATCTCCAGAGAAGGAGACTCCACAAGCTCTCTGGGCAGCCTGGTCCAGTGCTCCGTCACTCTCACAGGGAAGAAATTCCCCCTCACAGTCAGGCAGAACTTCCTGTGCTTCAATTTCTGCCCATTGCCTCTTGACCTGTCACATGGGACAACTGAGAAGAGTTTGGCCCCGTCCCCTTGACACTCTCCCTTCAGGTACTTGTACACATTGATAGGATCCCCCCTCAGTCTTCTCTTCCCCAGGCTGAAGAGGCCCAGCTCTCGCAACCGTTCCTCATAGGACAGATGCTCCAGCCCTCTGATCATCTGTGTAGCCCTACGCTGGACTCTCTCCAGTAGCTCCATGTCTCTCTTGTCCTGGGGAGCCCAGAACTGGACACAGTACTCGCGATGAGGCCTCCCCAGGGCTGAGTAGAGCAGCAGGATCACCTCCCTCAACCTGCTGGCAACACTCTTCCTAATGCACCCCAGGAGACCATCGTCTTTCTTGGCCACAAGGGCACATTGCTGGCTCATGGTCAACTTGTCATCCACCAGCACTCCCAGGTCTTTCTCTGCAGAGCTGCTCTCCAGAAGGTCTGCCCCTAGCTTGTACTGGTGCCTAGGGTTATTTCTCCCTAGGTGCAGGACTCTGCGCTTGCCCTTGTCGAACCTCATGAGGTTCCTCTCTGCCCAACTCTCCAGCCTGTCCAGATCTCTCTGAATGTCAGCACAGCCCTCAGGTGTGTCAACCACTCCTCCCAGCTTGGTCTCATCAGCAAACTTGCTGAGGAGGCACTCTGTCCCCTCATCCAGGTCATTGATGAAAAAGTTGAACAGGATGGGACCCAGTATAATCTCTCATATTTTCCCCTCTCACATTCTCACCAGCCACTGCAGTATAAAATTTCACTTCTGGAGATACCAGCTAGCCACACGTATAATCCCCTCCCTATTTCTGAACCTGCCTTTGCTCGAATACATGTTCCAGTCATAAAAATAAATTAAAACAATGATTTGATGAAAATACTTAGCTGACAAGTAATTCTACCCATAAATATTTCAGATAACTTTTTGGAAGATTTTTCTTATTAGAAGGAAAGCAATTTCAAAGTGGTTCAGCCACAGTGTGCTTCCTGTACTAATACTGGATGTGTGAAAGTCAGTGGTTGATTTTTACTTTGGAGAGAATCACAGCTCAAGTAATGTATTTCACAAGTAACTTGGATATACTGAATACAGGAATACCATTTCACACTAGCATATTTTAAATCTATGTATGCTGTTTGTGGCTGCAAACCTGCATACCCGAACTTCCGTAAATCAGATGGTTATAATGCTCCTTGATAAACTTGTTTTAAAGGCCAAGCTAAGACTCACCTTTCAGACCTAATAATCCTTATGAAGATCCCTGCTAACTACATTACTGTGACTATATCTACAGTTTGTGATTTATTTTAACAAATATCAGCTTTTTCAGTTCTCTGATTTTCTCTAGCTTTATCGTTCCTGGCTAACAATAAAGAAAATATATTTATTTTTAGCAGAACAGGTGAAAGATAAAAGCAAACAGTTTGTGTCTTGGTTCAGAAAAATTATGAATAGACAATAAAGAAATATTTGTTTAAACTACAGTGATAGGAATTACCAGATCTCTATATCTCTTTTATTCTTGTCCAGATACATAGGTCAAATGAATTACTATGAATGTGAGACAAAAAAGGTGGACTTAACTTTAACACTAACTACATGAAGTTCATTAGTGGAAGTATACAGCACTCCAAATATTAGGTTACATACGTGTATTTGAACTCCTATAAAGCACAAAGAGTCGAGTCAAGCATCAAACTTGATTATCATTTGTTCCAAACATTTCCATATAGCTGCTCTGCATGAGATACTCATGAATACAAACAAGTAGTCTAGGTACTAATGTGAGTACATTATGTAGAAGTTTACTTCAAGAATTATTAATCCCTTTCGGTTTCATTTCAATGTTCTTTTTTCTTACTACAGATTTCCCAGTCCTACCCATCATTCTTTGATATTTGAGATGCATCAGCCTTCCTTTCAAGCAAAGTTCAATCTTTCCCTTGCCCTTTTCCAAATAAGCTTCTGATTCTTTGAGATCATAATCTACCAACGTATGAGTCCAAGATTTGAAACTTATTTCCATTATCTCTATTATTTCAACTATCTCTATTATCTGTATTCGTGCAGTACTTACACGAGCTTGCCTGCCTTGGAAGAAAAGTGCTTTGAATTCTTCTGAAATAAAGCCATAAGTCACCCTGTTGCCTCTACAAAGATAAAAACAGGAAAGAGATCTCTAGTGATGCTTTTATTGTGATACATTGCTGAGTGTGTTATCTGGGTGCTTCAGAAGACATTAACAATGACCATCTTTTTTTGAACCTATAACCCGTAAAGAATCCTCAGGAATATCAGGGGAGGGGTTTGGGGGATGGGATGAGCAACTAGGTGCACACATGCTTCATCTCTGTTCTGCATGATAGGAATCCTCGTTATAATTTCCTCTGTTTCATGTGGTGGATCTGATAAAAATGGAATACTTTCTGTAAAGAATTTCTCTTAGTTTTCTTTTAGATAGTCAAAATCTGCTTACACTCACTTAAACTTCTAGCCACAAAGAGTGCTGCCTGGCTCTTTTGTTTCTGATCGTGTGACTTGCTAGGTCTCCTTTACTGTTTCTTGGTGATCAGTTCTTTTTTTTTTTTTTTTTCCACAAAACTTTCTATAATCATTTTTACAAAATTCAGTTGCCAAATTATGCACATCTCTGTACTTCAAAATTACAAATACTATTTTCCAGAATAAATCAATTTAGGGATGAAGGCTTATCTCTATCTGGCATAACCATGCATCTCTTCATGCAACACCACTTCTCCACAGTGGGAGTTCAGAGATCCTTCTTCACCAAAGTTCATTGAACTAATTTGGGGCTTTGATTCTAAACTACATTTTGGATCCATAATATCTGTCTTCCTCTCAGAAGTTTTAGGATTTTTGCACTGACATATGCAAGCAGAAAGCAAGTCAAATTTCAGGGAAGTGTTTCCAGTTCCTCTTGAGAAATGATATAGCTGTAGCAATATTTTATATATTTTATTTACCACTGTCTGTGTCAGTGAAACAGTTAGTATGGCTCTTTATTGAAAGGGGTCACTTCCAAGTTTTTCCGGGTAACAAGAGCAAAAGCATGCAGCAGCTACTTTGATCCTGAAATGGACACTCCAGCACATTAAGAGGAACATGTTCAGAAGATAACTAATGAAAAGAAAGAGGTTAAAAAAAAGGTATAAAACATTTAATGAACAAATAAATCAGGAATTATTCTAGAAAGTATTTCTGATGAGAAAAATAATCCAAAGAAATTTATTTCATAATGCATTCTGCATTTATAAACATCATATGGGCTTTTCCACAAACCAAGTCCTCCTGTTATATGAAATGCAGTTCCTGTGAGCTAAATATGATTTCATGTAGAAGAAAAGAGGAAAAATCATATTTTTTCATGCATTTGCATGTATTTGTTATTGTGACTAAATAGGAAAAAAAATCTTAAATAAGACATATGCCTATAAGCAAAAATGTGACGTTTGAATATGCTTATGAATATGTATAGTTTTTTGTAAAGCAAAATAGTGATTTTTTTTCTATTTTATCCTCCATTTTATTTTGTTATAAGGTAAAAATAGAACTGTTCTGGCGTAGAGGATTACCATGAATTTCCTAAGGTCATTTCTTTAACTCTCAAAGCATTAGTAAAATTTAATTAATAATGGTCTCAGTGAAAACGGATTAAGCCAGCCATGTCGAGGTTCTAGCCATCATGTCTTATATTGTTTGTGGCTCCATTGAGGTGCTGTGAAATGTTACCAAAGCAACAATTAATGGAGGCAATTTAATATTTCCCATTGAGAGAACAAATGCATTGTTAGCATCATCACCAAATGAACCATTTTTCTGTAAGAAATTTAACATAATTAAAATCTATGAAAATATAGTTCAGATTATGTTTCGAGAGTAATAAATGATTAAATATTAGTGTGAGAGTCCTATGAATGTAAAAATATTTTTTTCAAGTTGGTAAGTGACGCTATCTGTGATTTGAGTTGTTTTGAATATTTTAAATATACTGTTGTTGTGTGGTTTTTTGCGGCTGCAATACTTTTGAAAAGTACTGTTCAAGCTACTGTTGCTGAAGGACATTTCCATGTGAAAATCCCATTGAAATAAGTACTCATGGTATCCACTGAAATCAGGAGGCAAAATGAAGGCAAGGAAGGCAAGGAAGAAGGCACATTAATGCATTTCAAATTCTGGATTCGAGATGATGAAAAGAAATTATATGTTTTTACTTTTTCCATTGTACTTGGAAAATACTTAGAATGGCTTTTTACATAAATTACTACTGAAACCAAACTCTAACAGAAGCACATCATTTATTGTAACTAGGTAGGTATAATACTACAGCACTGGTTGACACACATATCAATTTAAAATTGTAGTTAAAAGTTCGTGAAAATGCATGCTTACAAGAGGGTGGATGCGTACCTTCATATTTTGTGTGCAAACACCTAGATGAATGGCTTGTTGCTGCTTAATGAATTTCAGAATTCATATGAGGCAGCAAAACTTCTGTATATGCAACCACAGTGCAAACTGAGAGTTTGTAAAAGACCATAGGTGTTAAGATGTAAACAACAATCGAGTGAAGGTGCAAATTTAGAGAGATTAAGTTTGTAGACTCAAAAAAAATATATCATATATACCTCCAAGTAATTTGCTTAGCTTCTCAGAGCTATAGTTATAGTGATTTTGGCAATTGTGACAATTTCCCCAAGTTGGAGAAAAAGTATGTTGTAACAAGAATATGTATCAGACGTAGCTGTGATGCTTTCCTGAAAAGAACAGTATCATTTCAACAGACTTTATTAAGACAAATTACTGGCAATGTTCCTAGTGTCAGTTATAATGATCTAGAAGATTTGTAACTGTTTAGATTAATATTTTTCAAGTGTATAGGAATTTAAAAGCAAAATATTGAAAAGCTAATCTAAACATAGGCATCCAAATACAGCTTTTGGGAAATTACGTTGTGATTTTGCAGAGTGCGATTGCACAAATCAGAGCTCTCCTGAGTTGTGAATACCTAAGAACTGGAAAACTGGGGTAGTGCTTTGAAAAGTGTTGTGCCAACAGTTTTCCTCATGCAAATTTTGGTGAAGGGTAAGAATATTCTTTGGCAAAAGACAACAAAATGTGTCCGACATCTCCTTTGATACACCAAGTGCACTTCTGATGAGAGACTTGTAATGTTTGCTGCCAAGTCACATACGCTGTAGGTAACAGCTCATATGATAATATTTTTTAATTGGACTCAGGCATTTTCATCTGCACAGCTTACATTGCAAGTTACATTGACTTTGAAAAATCTTATATTGATAGTCATTTTGATTCAGAGTTTACTCTGAAGAACCTTTACCTTCAAGAGGCATATTTGTCCAGCTAAAAGAGGACTAGAGCTACAAAAGGGTCATTGACATTTTAGAAAGTAAACATGAAAATACTCTGGCCTGACTCCAATGTGCAAAGGATGTGACACAAAAAAGCAACTGGAGTGAGGTTAAACAAAATACCAACATAAAGTGCTTTCACTGCATCGTGTCAAAGCAGGGAGATAAATTTTAGATTCTCTTTCAAGACCAGCACATGAACATGAATAATTATCCAACGTGTTTCAGGCAACTAGATAAAGTGTATTTCATTAGTGTGTTTTAAAAATGCTCTTCTAATAAAGCTATTCCCCCAGAATGAAGACTTGGGGGATGTTGGCTGGTCCCGGAAGAGGGCAGGTAGCCGATGTGCCAAGCTTCCCTGGAACGGGGGCTGCCACACGTAGTAATGCGGCCGGTCCGGGCACGCGGGGATCTCCCGCGGCCTCCGGGCGCTCCAAGGCGCAGGCAGTGATTTACTGCCAGCGAGGCTGTTTCTAATTGAGCTCCTGCGGATCGCGCTTGTTAGGGCTTGCCTCACCACAAACCTGGATTCAACCTTCAGGTTTCTTAATGAGTATATGTGAGAGAGAGCAAGCGTAACACTGGTACCAGTTATCAAACAGTAAAATGTGGTGTCTGACTCATGCAGCCACTGGAATACAGAGATAAAGTATCCAGCTTCCCCTGACAAATACTACACTATTCCTGCAATATCGTGTTACACATTCTTCTATTGGCTACTGCCGCCTTTCACACATTTATGCCATTCTTAATGGGCTGCTTATCCACGCATCAAGCATACAATGAGCTGCCTGCCATTCTTAACACACATTGAGTTTATGCACTAGTCATGACAGATTTTGAAATTTCCTTGTCTGTAGATCTGCACGGTGCAGCATCCTTTCCAAGGGTGCTTTAAATCAGGTCACAAATATTGCATCTCTTTAGTCTGTGCTTAGGTGCCTGCCATCCCCTGAAATAGCTGGATGCTCATCTGGGAGCACTTAATCACATATGTGAGTCAAATCATTTTCCAGATAACACATATTTCACTAAACTAACTTTCATTTAATGATATCCTCTAGCCTGTTATTATTCATGTAATCCAAATCCTTATGCCCTATATTGTTTTCTTTTCCTCTTTTCACATACCAGTTCTCTTGATGCTCTGAATTTTATTTTGCTTTAATATAATAAAATAGTCATTTTTCACATGGTTGACAATAGTCCAAAATCATACATCATTCCTTTGCTGAACCTTAATTTTTATGAAGTACAGTAATGGAGGCATAAAGAGACTCTCAGAAAAAGTAAAATGGATTGGGGCTATAGACTACATTTGTTATCTATTGCCCAGAATGTTTGATATACTATATTTAATAAAACACAAAGTCTACCTTAGAAAAGATAAGCTCCACTCTGAACTGTTTTAATAGGAAATGAAAATGTCTGTAGCACAGAAATGTATTATTTGATTATATCCAAATATTAGTGTTTAGATCGTCTTAAAAAAAAAACTATTTAACAAGCATATTGCTTACAAAAAAGTTGGTCATTTTGTTCTAAAAATTCCACATTGTAACAGGTGTTTTAATCTACAGAGTGTACTAATGACTGTAATCTTCATCAGTGTTCCCTTTTACTTTTTTCACTCACTTAACTTCTATTGGAAAAGGCAACAACTATAGTGCTGCTTGGCCCCTGTGAACAGTGTTTTCTGCCCTCTGATGCTCGTCTCCTGTGTTACTGTTTCTCATTTTCTGTTTTATGTCTTCATTCACACACCTTTTTACATTCACTCAAACTAAACATACAGGAGAGTACTTTTATATTTTAGATTCATCTTCATTGAAAGGAAGCTTAACTTTATTCAAAAGCAATGGGAGGCAGCAGCCACCCTCAAAGCAAACACTTTAAGGAAATCATTTTACAAAACATAATTAATTAGCCTTTGATGGAGAATAAATTTCAGTTAGAAAGAATAATTACAAGAAAAGATAGAATCTTTCAAAATCAAGCAGGCAAATGCAAACATTCTTCATTTCAAAAATTTCTTATTTTATGGCAAGTTTCAAAAGTTCACATCATTCATTCTTCCAAACATTTGCAGCAAAATCACAATGCTTGATCTGTGCACAATCCACAGGACTAGGTTTTGAGTAATCCTGTCAGTATCTACTAAATCTAACCTCCCCACCCCAGGCCCCCCAAAAAGAGACATCAGCTATTCATGTATCAGCCTGCCTGATACAGCAAGAAGGTAGCAGCAGCAAAGGGAAGGCACACCCTGAGCTTAGTGATAGGCAGTCACAGGCCAGTACTCAGAGCCTGCACCTTCTCTGGTTATTTACTAAGTTTATTCTAGTAGTTAGCAGCCCAGACCAAAACTTGTGCTGGAAAGCTACTTGAATTGCTAGCGGAACAGTAAAGAGGGCTCCTTCTGCAAACAATACTGATGGGGGAAGTTGTGTTTTCAAACTGACATCTCCACCTTAATGAACTGACCAGGTGGAGCAGTCACCTTGCATCACCGTACATAGTCGTTTTGAAGTCTGTTGTGTTTACCTTAAGCCTGCTTCATAAGATAGGTTGTGAAACTTACCTGAGTTAGTTACTGCATCGAGTCTACAAGCTAAGGGTGAACTGAATATATATGAAAGTCTCCTTGAAGCACGTGCAGCTTCAAGTTAAAAGCTTGCAGTGATGAAAAATCCTTTAAATTTCTCCAGAGACAAATTATCCTGGCTACTGACATTTACCTATTAGTTTATTTCATGTTGTTTTTTTCCTATTAGAATGAAGAACATGAACAGATCTATTATTCAGCATGAGGATACTGTCTTTTGGAAAGACTATACTATCAAATCATCTTTCTGTCTTCTCTTACATAAGACCAATACATGGAACTGACATTAGTTTAGAATCATCATGGCTTTTCTCAATGTCTCAGTTTTCCTCTTCCTTTCTGAACTATAAATTCCCTCACCGACTGCAGTGTTCCAGTAAAGCAACACCAAAAACACAGAGGTAAATCAGCCTTGCTTCTCTTTACAAAGTATTCTACCATTTTTTCATCCAGCAGCTGCTTCAACTCTTTTCACTATACCGAGCATGTGCTTTCAGTTGGTTATCCAGTGCGACCCCAAATCACTTTAAGCCTCTGCTTCCTCAGACAGAATATCCTCACCCAGTACATCTGGTACGTGTTCTTTTTTCCTTAGAAGTGCAAACATAGACTTGACTGTATTCCAGACACATAAACTTTGATTGCACCCAATTTGTTAAGTGATCTAAATGGTTATATATTATTGCTTTGGCCTTTTAAGTGTTTACTATTGTCCCAGTTGCAAGTTGGTCAGAGGTAATTGCATTCTACACCATGGATAAAAATGTTGAAAGAGTTGAGTTGAGAACACACTCATATACAGAACTTAAAATTGCAAGTCTATAATTTGTAAGTCACCGGTTGATCTAGCATCAACCTGCTTAATGAAAATGTTGTGCATTACCACAATGTTTTATTAATCTTTACCAAAAAAATGCATCAACAAATATAGATTTGAACCTCACAAGGAAAAGATATCAAAGTAATTATATGAGTGTCATTCTTTATAAATCAATGCTGATTGGCATTAATTAATTGTTCCCTTTCAGCATTTTATTAATAATGTTCAATATTAAGCACTCTTTATCTTGCCTTGAATCAGTGTTGGGTCAGTAGGCCTATAATTGCCCAGATCATTTGGTTTACCTCTTCATTAGTTATTGGACAAACTAATCTCGTCAGTGTTTTACTGGCAATTACCTATTTACTAAGAAAACAAATGATAATTTATTATGAATTCTTTCCTTCCAAATATGCATTCAAAACTTATTTGTCTTTGCACTTCCTGCCATAGATTTCTCTTTGTACTCTTTATCAGTTTCCCACAGTTCTTAGCTTCTGACTAGAAACTGTGACTTTGTTCATTAGCATCAGTTTCTCCTATCTTCTCCTTCTTATGTGTATTTTTGCTCATTTCTTCATTTCCTCTCGAGATAGTGAGGGCTTTTGTTCAGTTTCATTTCTTTGTTTGCTTTTGATCAGAATAGTCTTCTTTCCTAATGTTAGAATAGTAAGCTCAATAGCGTCTAGGAAATGCTTTTAAGTAGTACCCAAATATCTTTCATAACTTTCTAAATTCTTTCTACTGCCTAATTTAGCTAAAAATTTCTTTCAGTTTTATTATGCAGTGTCTTTAAAGCATTACATGTGTGTGTTCTACTCTATATGCACATTTTAAATGTGATTCACTGGAGCATAGGAGAAGGCTGAGGGAACAGCTTGCTTGGCCCAGGCAGAAGGCTGCTTCACAGGGACTTAATAGCAGCTTTCCTGTACCTAAGGGGAGGTTATCAAGGAGACAGAGCCAGACTGAGGTACTGAGGTACATGACAGGAGAACAAGGAAAACTGTGATGTCAACTTTACGTAAGGGGGGAAAAGAAGTCACTACATCAATAGCTAAGCATTGGAACAGGTTGCCCAGAGAGGCTTTGTCCTTGGAGATTTGCCTAAGTGGACAAAACCCTGTGCAACCTCATCTGACCTCAGAGCAGAAGGTTGGACTTGAGACTTTCTGAAGTCCTTTCCCACCTGAATGATTCTGTGACATATCTCATATCTCTGCCATTATTTATTTTTAGTTCTGTTTTTAGTTCCCTTTTATATGTCAAAATAAGGCTTATGTTAGCATCCTACTACGCTGGGTAAGACATTGATTTAGATTTAGATTTTTAGGAAAACAAATATGTTTAGAAATTTTGAGGACAATTTAGAAAGAATCACGTGAGACCTCCAGTTCTTGTCTTTCTAAGCGAAATTCTAAATAGACGTGTGAATAGTTTGTCAGTCTTTCCCTTTGTTGCTTGTTTGCTTGCTTTGTATAGCAGATACTTTTTTAGGTAATCTGTATGTTATAAAATCAACATTGCACGTGCAGGAGTCCTTTGGCAACTAATCATTTAAAATATTTAAAACAAATTGCCAATAGCAGACTGCAATAGGGCCACAAAGTATTATTCACCAGTTATGACAATGTCTTGTCAAAGAAGCTAGGGTGATGTAGGATAAGGAACATTCTGTTGACACAAATTGCTTGGCTTCCCAATCACAAGACTATTCTAGGCTTATTTTACTTGGCTAAACTGTCTATACTGTGTCTCATAAGCCAGAGTCTGGCCAATACTCAACACAATACATGCAATGTTCTCTTGCATTGAATGGTACAGACATGAATCCTTCCTGCTCACATGAGGAAGGCCAAAAATTTCTATTTTCACTTCTCTGAGCCACTATTTTTTTCAGGATTTACAGAGTAAAAAACAATTGAGAAAAACAACAACAACAAAAACAAACCAAAACAATTGCCTCATCTCCAAAAGGTCACTTTTGCTTAGTAAGAGCAATGCTACTCATTGTCTTTCTATCTGTCAGAGAGATGCCTGAGCTGACACACCTTTTGATAAAACCAGAGGCTAACACCTTAAAGGTGGTTGTCCCCGTACTACTGACCTTTTCAATGTGACATTTTAAAGTGACTTTGAATATTCATGCCAGGGAGGATCCCTTTGCCTTTCCCGCAGAATTCCTGGCTCCTTGCCATAAGCAACCTCAGCAAGGTGACTGTAGGCTTGTGACTCTTCCCATACAACCAGTTACACTAGCCATCTCATTTTGAAGTTCATATTAAAATTGCAATAGGCTAGAGCTTACCTAATACCATAATCCAGATAGAACTTTCTACGTACAATTAAAGAACATAACTCTTCCTGTTACATGGTCTGCCATCTGAAACAGATATTTGGCAGGGCTCAGCCTGTGATTTTGTGGGATTTTATCCACAATGCAGTATTATAGTAGTCATTAATTCCACTGGCTTGGGAGCTGCTATTCAAAGTCTACATTTTGTATATATTGTTTGCAAGTACTTTAGGAATAAGCTGACAGGATGTTGATATAAAGTATAGCTGGAACCCTACACTGGACATACGAAGGAGGCAAGGAAGCATACCTTTGTTGGTCACAGCGTGCACGAAAGCACACCCTGCAGATAAACACCTTGCTAAACGCACGTGAATATCTTGGTTAATGTTACCTCTTGCTGTTTCATGACATGAAACTTCTTTTCCAACGTTCCTTTATATCTTTGCCTCTTTCCACAGAAAAATATCTAAGCCACTGTTTTCATGTGTGGGAAATATGAAGTACAGTGTCTTTAATGTACAGTAGATATAGATCTGCATTGGTTTTAAATCATTCAAATCCAAGGAACTGGTTTTATTCTGAACGTAATCAAACAGTACTATGTAACATGATTCACTATGTAATACAAAACGCTCTGATCAGGTAAATGAAAATCCATGAACTACTTGCTAATGGCTGCTTTAGAAAGTGAGGAGTGGCAGAAGACCTGGAGAAGAACTTGCATCTAGCTGTTCCATATTCTTACTCTGTAAATACCTTTTGCTGGCCACTGTAAGAAACAGAAGACTGGTAAATTTTTCTATTTTGGTGCCGTGTGGCCTTAATAAGGGGATAATATCCAAGCTTTCAAGAATGGAAAATCAACAAAGTGGTTTGGGAAAATAACTTCATGTGCTGGCTGGATGAAATTCTATTACCTCCCCAATGAAGAGATCATGCCAGTACTGAAAAAAGATATCGCTGTTAACCTGTGGCGATTTCTAGATAACCAAGTTATTGTGGTCAAGATGTACATTTTCCAATCATATTTAAATAATGCTAGCCTTATGTAGCTTCAGCTATCAGAAAGCATCCAAACAAGTTGTTTTATACATAGCCATGGGGCAGTCATAGGAGGAAGCTGATGCATCTCATATCCCATGTTAGGTAGCCACAGAGCAGATCTCTGCATGAGGGCACATTTAGGGACAAACTAGAAAATGGTTATTAGAGGAACAAATACCTGAAGTTAAAGATAGCAAATATACCTACTATTGGTTGGAGGTTCAAAATTTCAGGTCCCAATATTTTAGGCAAACCAATTTTGGCTCCTAAAGTCTTCTCTAATTAAATTCTGCAGTGAGGGTTCTTGTCTAGCAGGCTTTTGTAGTGGTTAGACATGTGACATTCTGCATTTTTATTTTTGTTTTCAATTACAGAACACTTCTTAGTAGATAGGCAACATCTTTTATACTAGAAAGCTGCTCAGAGTAGCAATCCCACACTTAGAGATAAATGCTTCATTATTTTCATTTTTCTGATGTGGAATAAATGTACATGCTGTTTTCACTACAAATTTTAATTAATTCAAATCAAAGCTCATATATGAGCTGTCAGAGGAAATGCCCAACCCATTTGTGAGAGTATAGTTACCTAACGCAATGTGAAGAAGCCTCTACTTGCTATTATTTTGTTTAGCCATCATAGGTGTTTAATTACATTCTTTTGATGTCAGTAAAATCATTTAACTTCCCCTGAAGACATTGAAAGGCATCTGTTATATCGAAAAAAATATTTTCCCATACCACAGTTTGAGTTTTAAGCATAAGTACTTACCCAGCTCTTAGCTGTATCTTTTTAAAGTTCAAAATACTTTTCTCGTTCAAAATAACAATTCAACCATTACTATTTGCCTTTGAAGTATAGTCAGCAGCACATATACCAAAATGCATGTTTCTGTAACAAATAAACATACATTTTTATTTATATATAGCTAAACGGATCATAGCCACATAATTTGTAGCCATATTTGAAATTTAACATCTGGGTCACCAAATTTGGTGGACTCCAAACCTAGGACTTTAGTCTGAGTCTGTGAGGTTTCTCATACCCTAACAAGAATAAAATTCTTTCTGTGCCATAATTTTTTAAACAAGACCATAAAAGAGCATTTTACGTCACAGAGTCAGGAGAAGAACACACTCTCCTATTATTAATTACCATTAATCGTTATTTAGACATTTCCTGTGCTCAGGCTACTACATCATTTTATAATTATGTCTAAAAAAATATGTAATTATTATTAATTAACTGCAGGCAAATATTCCATTTTTTATGTGTATGTTTTTCAGAATTCTGAAATCAGGTAAAATATGTTGGGATCATTATACCATGTTTCCATCACTTAAAAATAGAATATGCACATAGTGTCCTTTGGAAACAGCTGTTAGTTATGGAAAATTAGTTTAATGTTATTCCATACTCTGCAACCTTTTTACTATCCACACTAAATGAGACAGAGGAAATGATACATGCTTATTGTTCCTTATCACATAATTATAATTATGTTCTTCTATTTTTTTTAATATTTAAGCCTTGGAAAATTTGCTAACTCCTGTGTATTTACAATATTTGTTTATGGTCACCCTCCTGTAATTCCTAAGAAATAATTGTCTTACCATTATCATGCATTTTTACATCTGAGCTACAGCAGCCAGAGTCTTAGTATTGAATCATAAGAAAATAAGAACTGGAAGAAAATAATTTACACAGTTTTAATTCACAGAACACAAACCATCATAGTCATTGCTTTTTTATATACCTATATCCCTTGTGCTGTATCCAGTTGCAGCTGGAACTGTTATGACATTCATCTCCAGTATGACACTTTTAAAAAGCATTTTATGGAGATGAAAAATTACAGAACTACTTTCATTAGTTATTTGTCATAAAAATAAATACCAAACAAATAACAAATAAATAGGGCTTTAAAAATCATATTGAGAACACTAGTGGAAATCCTGTAAGGACATCTAAACAATCCAAATGCCAAAGCAAGACCTCATACATTTTTGACAGAACTGAATCCAACTCAAATTCAACTAAATCCAAAACTATCTCATTTAATTAGGTAGCTGTCCCATCATAAAATTTCTGCCATATTGCAGTAATAACATGTTTTTTCACATATAAAGTTCTTTTCAGCCATAAATAAGTTAAATTTCTCTTACAGATTTTAACTGTTAAATATGTGTCTCAAATAAACATGCTGAAATTCCTCCTCACTTTCAATTAATTATAGAGAAAGCCTAGACCACTGACTTAGGGTAGTTCCTGAATTTTTAGGACTCACTAAAAATGCATTAAGTAAGTAAGATGCATTCCACTCTAAATGCTACCATCTTTATTCTACAGATAGACTAACTTTGACATAGGAAAGTAAGTTAATGTGCAAGAGGCAACATTAACTTTATGTATTTTCAATCTTCATTGCTCATTTAATGTAGCTATGAAATATAAAATGATAATACATAGCATCAAACAATAGTTAAGGCATGTTATATTAATGTGGTTATGTATTCATCTTAGAAAGAATAAACGTTTAAATTTTTTTCTAGTGCCAGGGTCCTGCTTTTGGATGTGTATATTATGTTGTACTTGTCATTAAACATAATTGCTTGCTGTTTTAGAAATATTCTCTCTTCTATTATTAAATATTTCCAAGGTCCACAAAAATATTTCCTGTTAAAGAAACACAGTAAATTATCCTCATTGTATATGCTGTTTGCTTCATATACAATAACATAATTTGCTGAGTGTGTTGAACTAAGGAAATTCATCTCAATCTGTAGATTTATATAAAGTTATAAAATACTCTGTGCATTTTTTATCTTTCAGAAGTAGTTTATGGCTAACATTAAAATTCAGTACAAGCTATGAAAGTTATGTTTAACATTATTTTATTCTTCAGCTGTTAGTATTCAGTCCACAGGGACTACAACTCAAGAGAAATACTTAAGGATGAACGGCATTATGCCTAGCTGTTATAACTAGAATTTAACGTCTGTTTATTTAATATAAATAATGATATGTGCCTATCTGAAGATCTAAGTAGCCTAACTATTAATCACACATTATATAAAATAACAGCAACATTAAAGCCTCACTTAACTGGAAACTCAGCCAACCTCTCATCTTTACGGGATGCAAAGTTTCCAACACCTTTTTTTTTTTCTGCCATCTTCAACAGATGTCTTTTGCAACCTGGAGCTGAAGATTATTGTATTCAAGCAATCTTAGACTCAGGTGGTGCTGGAGGTAATGCACACGGTTCTGCAGTGCTGATAGAGAGCACCTCCGATAATGTGTTTGCATATGGCGAGAAGGGGAAAGA
The DNA here is from genome assembly GCF_028389875.1 of Rhea pennata. Lineage (NCBI taxonomy): Eukaryota > Metazoa > Chordata > Aves > Rheiformes > Rheidae > Rhea > Rhea pennata. The sequence continues at coordinate 47,662,161 of NC_084663.1, read as the reverse complement.
GAAGGAGAGAGGAAGGGGAGAGTGCAAAGAAATCAGCCTTGAGTTCTCTGCTGGCAGTAGCTGTGGTAATATGACATTGGGTAATGCGACATTTGGGAGGCCTACATGATTTATAACATCCTAAACAGCTTCTGGAAGCAATTAAGCAAATAGTGCAGATCTCAGAGGATGAGAGGCCTGCCTCCCACAGTTCGATGGCTCGATACCTTGACTGCTGCATTTGGTACCAGCTTCAACCCCTGGCTGGTTTAGCAGCTTGGTGCAGAGTCTAATTTCAAGGCAGCAAAATAATAGAAAAACAGTTGATGGGATAGGATCACTAAAGAGAAGTTGGGAAGCCTAAAAGTGTCTTAAACTCCTATTTGCATGAATTCTATCAAGTCATGGCAGATGTCTGTTCTCGGTCATGCTCTGCCTCCTTTTCTTCTGCACCCTTTTCCATAGGTCACTATCATAGTCTCAGTCTTGGTCTAAGTTTCACCCGAGTTGTTCCTTGCTGTACCTCAAGCTTATGTCGATAATGACTGCAGTATTTTGTTGCAATAACCTAGCTCCTGACATAGGACTACGTGCAACCAGCTTATTGGAAGTATCATACCCTCTGCCTCCTAATAACTCCCCTAATAACCTTCATATACGCTGAAATGGAAAACTAAAACTAATGCACGAGGCCTCTCAGAGGAGAGACTGTCAGCTGAGATTTCATTTAAGGATAAGAATGAAGAGTTGTTCTGTTTGCTTGTGCCAAGGTCTTCAGGTTCATCATAATGTTCATGATCAGATCAGCAGCAGATTTTATAAAACATCAATATGGACATTTGATCATTATCTGTTTCCTGGAAAAAATCTCCATTGTCCTTACCCGTCAGCCTGACAAAAATGTCTTAGAATACAATACCTTAGATCCAATTTTATCATTTCTAAGCAACATAAAACTCTTCTAAATACAAACCAACCCAAAGATAGGGAATTGTGTCTGACTTCAGTCAATACTAGCTAGAGAGCTATGGCTGTAGACAGTGCAGCCCAGCTACATTTCTGTTTATAGCTGACAAAGTAATAATGGGACCTGAAACCATCTTAACGAAGATCAAGGTTCTTTTCAGAATAATTTGTTATTTTATAGTATTGCCATAGGTAAAATAATAAATTGTTCCTGAATGAAGCCCTGATAAATGGCTCAGCAGTCTGTTAGATAATAAGATTGATTTTTTACAGGTTATGATTGGCTGAATAAAAGGGGAAGTGCCAACATGTTTAATTTCTAAGTATTATGAAATAAATATAAAGGTATTACTACAACAAAGCATCATTGGACTTGTTAGTGTTCTTGCCATAATCCTTGAGGACATTTAATAATTGCCTTTGAAGTTTTAATACTCATTTGCTCATTCATTATTATAAATATGCAGTTGTGATTCTCTTACCAGATACTGATGGTGATAAAAAAGACTGGGTTTAAATATCTAAGGTTAAACTAAAATTTACAAAAAATAGTGGCTTAAGCCCTACGCAGAAATCTGGGAGAACAATTGCCTTTCTTTGGAATAACTTAGCAAACAACCAATCCTCCCTTAAAAGCATTGCATCTCTAGATAAACAAAATCAACTTTATTAAGAGAGGAGAATAAAATAGCATTAATTTGAGAAGAAAGAACAACAAATTTGCCATATGTCTTTCCTCTTACAAACCAAATTTTCACCCTTGTGATAAAATCCATTGTATCTGCTATCCTACCTTCTGGAATGAATGTCCAGTTGACAGCTGTTTCTTAGAACATTTGACATTTTTCTAATGCATCACATTCAGTGCTTGTTAACTGTGGCCGTGTCCCATAGGTGCAGCGTGCAACTGTCTGTGTCCTTTCCCTTGGGAAAATCCTGACTACCATACGCCTCACCTTTGCGGCGCTGCCTCATGCAGCTGCTGCTTTTAGCCAAGATGCCAGCTCTGCTCTGTGATCGTAGTGCCAGAGCTTCGTCCCAAGTTGTTATTTTCATCGGAGCAACCCCACGTTATCCAATCCATTTCAACTAAGGGTGCTGGAAGAGAGAGCGTGCTCCAGAAGCTGCACAGATTTAACATTGTGCTGTGCAAGCTTAGTACCTGGCTTAGGGTTTTAACTGTACTGTTATATTTTGAGTAGGGTTCATATCCAGATGTGACTCTGACGGAGAATACATACCAGCAGGGATTACACTGCCTCATACGAGATAAAAGTAATGTAGTATTAACCAAACAAATCATGCAATATTAACCAAACATTGTAATATCCACTGGTCTAGGTCGTATATCTGAGTTTAAGGTTATGATGAGGCCAGTTCTGTTGCTCATTAATTGCACAGCATTTTCTTACTCCTGAATCCTAATTGTAAATGAATATAACAAAACAAAAATAACCAAAATATTTTTACTAGCTGAGCAAGTATCACTCATGTAGGCTAATTCTTTTTATTGTGTGTTCATTAATAAGCAGAGAAATATGCAGGGAAAAACTCCTTTACATATAATTGTGATACTATAATGATACACTAATCTAGAGTATGCCAATTTGCTTGGCTAAAATTATTAACACTCATTTTCTTGGAACAAATGACTCATCAAAACCAAAATGAGCCGCCTATTAACACAGAGATTCAGGTCTGATTTGTTTCAGCAACTCATTCGAATAGATTAATTCTTAGTATTTGGAAAAGTAATATTAAAGTGAAGAGATTAAAGTTGACTCATCTTATTGAAATGAGTACAGTTACTCAGTTAGGTCAACTTCTTTATTATCCAGGAGTCTTCATACCCTTATGTATATATGTTCTTTATACCTAGATCATATTTACACCTGGAATGTCACATCTTAAATCAAACCATCAAATCATACATTATATGATAAGGAATTGCTTTTCTGAGGCTTAGACAGGGGATTATCCACTGTCTTGACAGCCCTCTCCCATAGCTTCTGCTCCCGACACTGGGGAAGTTGGACGGCTTTCTGTACTCGGGCTTTACATGTGTCAGTAAGGATCTCCCTAGTTTATGTACCACTGGGTTACTTTCTTTCATCAGGTTCAGGAAACTACTTCTCCAAATCCCTACATTAGATATGGAAAAATCTGGCTTTCCCAATTCTATTCTTATCATGAATGGTTAGATTATTAAAGACAACTGAATTCCATTGCACTTAGTCTCCTCAGCTAATGGGTGTACCCACGAACAGAGAAAGTTATGAAACCTGGGTTGCATGATAAAAAGCTTGTTTCCACCAACCTGAAGGAGCACAGCAGAAATTGGTCAGCAACTGGTCAGGGCCACGGGCCACCGGGCACTCGGTCACCAGAAGGACCACGGAGTCCCAAACAAATGCTCGAGAGACTGTGGAGTCTGAGGGAGTTAACTGGGAGACCAATTTGTGTGTGTGTGTGCATGCATGAGGGGACTGTACCAGCCACTGGAGTGGGGCTGCAGGTCTGGCGGGCACACATGTCCAAGTGCAACCAACTGGGGAGGCCAGGGATCCAGTTACTGGGCAAACTGAGTGTCTAAGCCAAGCTGCTGGAGAGACCCACATTGTGCAAGTGTGTGTGTATACATATATATTTATATACAAACATATATATATAAACATATGTATGTATGCATGTCCCACTCACAGACCCTCATCCTGATCAGCCAAAGATACGAACAGGATGAGGTCACTGGTGCTTTTTGTGTTTGCGCAAGTGCTGAGTGTGTCTATCCATGCTGATCCATGTCGCTAGCCATGCGTATGCACATACCTATGTGCTGTATATGCATGCTAGTCTGCACACCTAGTGGGAATACATGCTCAGACTCCCTACTGGTTGGATCTGGGGGCATGGAGCTGTGGCAGCCAGATTCAGCAACTCCCTTAAAGAAAAAACAAATTTTACAATAATATCTGCTTAGCAGTATTGCATCATAAGCCAGATTTATGGATGAATTTATTTAAGCCATGTACATACATTCCCCAAATAATTACAATGAATATTATGAAATAATCCAAAAACAATAGAAGGTACAAACTTTAAACTAATATTTTACTAACTATTTGTTTTTTCAATCTTTCCACTAGACCAATAAAAAAGGATGAGTTCAGCTTCTAAGGATTCTTTTTATTATTACTTAACCAATAGCAGAACTTGGTGAGGTGAGCCAAGGGTTAAAATAAATACAATTGCACTAACGCAAAAATAAATACAACTACACTAAAGCAAAAGAATATATATATATATATTTCTCATATATTTCTCCAAATGGACCAGGGAAACAGTTGAGATATGGATGTTCTCTAAGCTCTTAGTTCTCAGTGGTGATGCGAATAGAGTAACTAAGTAGCTAATGTATAGACATCAGTACTGTCTACACCTGTTTTCAAAACTGACATACAACAACAGATAGAGAACATACTGAAAACTGTAGAAAAATCTAGGAAAATGATATCTTTGGCAACTTATTAACTTTAAAAATATATACCAGAAGAGCCAATGTTGACAGTTATTTACTATGCATTAAGAAACTGGTGATAGGAATCCTGTCATTTACAAAAATTTCCAGATTAAACAGAAATCATTAACTTTTTCCCATTTTTTTCATCTTTTCTTTTCCTAGGGTCTCAGTGCCAACTTTTAGTAGCTTAATGTGGACCTGAGGAAGTGTTGTATGAAGGTGATACAAATAGAAGTGTGATAAAATTTCTTTTGATTTATAAAAAGATCTAATTTTATCTCTACATTGCTGTTTCACAAGACAAATGAAGGTAATATGCATTCGGGAACATTTAGTAGATGAGCAGAAGACTATGTTCAAGAAATTAGAATATCTATTAAATGAAATTTGCTTAGCAGAAAAGGGAAGAGATTTTTATTCAGTTCTGTGAAATTGTTTGATTCAAATCAGCTATGCCAAGTTTGCCCTCAGTGTATTTAAGAAAATAATAGAGAAAGGTTGGTTATCAAGACCACATTTCTGCTCTGTTGAATCACTGCTGCCCAAAGGTGTAACAGCTCAGTCCCTACAGTAAAGCAGCTTGGAAATTACATTTAATTATATTGACTACTGCCATCCAGATTGCTTTGGTTATTGCAGATGGTTCATGCAAAGTTGCAAGAATTTAATGTAAGCTTTTACACTGATCTTCACATGTGGAAGTCATCTTCTGACATGACTAGTCAAACAAAGTTCTCATCCTTTCAGGCATTTTTCTATCTACTCTGTAATGCTTCAGATGTTCAAAGCAAACAGAGCTGAGTTTATAAACCCAACCCTTTAATTTTGGTTTTGCTTACAGCTTATTTAAATAAAAGTCTCAGAAACATACTATCTATGTAAAAGTTTTCTGTGCTTCTGCTTCTTTAGTTAAAGCTTGCAAAACTCCCAGCTACCTTGTCTAAGACTGACAGATATCTATTAAAAAACAGGGGATCTGACTTGAAAATAGATATAAAGGAAGAGAAAGGACTCTCCTTTGTACAAAAAGAAATTTTCAGCACAAAACTATTATAGGTCATACTAATAATGGTCCACATAACAGTTCTTGACTATAAAGTTAAGAACTTGAAGTTGTCTAGACTGGATCATTACCTCATTTCCTAAGTGCTCCTTTTTAAAAACATGGTTTCCCTTGTTTATTTGAAATTGGGAATCATGTCACAGAACAACATTATCTGCCTCCCTAGCTCCCTACCTCCCCATCTACCAAGGAAATACACTCACCAGCAGTGAAAGGGACCCTGAGAGGCCAGGACCCCTTACCTAAGTCACCTTGATGCTTGTCTAACCTCTTCTTACTTACCTTATGAGAATGAAGATTTTGTACTCCCCAAACATTTCACTCTCCTTAGAGATAGATTTTTTTCCCTTAGAATCCAACCAGCTTTTTATTGCTACTTCTTAAGCAATAAGAACTTCTTATTCAATAAGAACTTCTTCTAACTTCTTCTTCCATCCACCATGCACACAGAGACCAGACTGTGCTGCAGGGAGAGCCCTGCAGTACCATTCTGGTGCTGCTGCCCTCACTGCTGCAGAAGTAAAGAGGTGAAGAGCAATAATTTTGCTTTATGTATGCAGCACTAGCAAAACAAAGTGCTCCTGATTTTGATATTTTTTTCCACCCTCTGGAACTGGAGAAAGAAATTTACCCCGAGTGAGATTTTTCAAAGCCACCTAACACATCAAGAGGTGACAGAATCTGACTTTTACTTATACAGTCTGTATTTCACTGATACCCAGAAACTTGTGAAAATCCCACTCCTGGTATAACTGTATATTAGGCTTGAGTTACTGCATGTTTTCCTGAGCACAATGGTTCAAGTTACCATTGCTATACTATGACTATAAAACAGTAATATATAGGTGCTATGGTGACATAGGAATGGCCCCTCAGCGCAGTAGGCATTTCATTAACATAAAATGCTCCAGATTTTATAAAGCAGACATAAGATACAAGGAATGGATAAAATAAGTACAGGAGTGCAAGGTCATACAATATTAGTAAGTATAATAGCGCTTTTACTGCTGCCAAGTATTGAAGCTATCACAGTAAAATAGAATTTTAAGGAAAAACATTAATGAGAACAATTAACTGACTTGGGGGGGGGTTCAGGGAGCTATACATGGGGGAAACCACAAACATTCTTGTTTAAAACCTAGTAAATGGAAGAAAAAGCTGTGGTATTGACTTGACATGGCAATTGATCTTTTGCTATTAATGAAAAATGAAAAATGGGATTAAGTCAACAAGGGTTTTGAAAGTGAAAACAATATTTTATTTTGGTGAAAAGGAGAAGCAAGGATGGGCGTCAGGGTGCAAAACAATATGTGACACGGATGAGGTGTAATCTTCACAGTAGTGCTCAGTAGATGCAAGCAAGGTTTGTACATACCTACAGATACATATTAGTCAATGTCAGAGAAAGGATATTGCAATAAATCATATGTGAAATTATAAATTTCTGACTATGTAATTAAGTAGGAAAGGTCTTGTATGAAAACCATTCAATAGTATCAGAATGATGTGTTCCTTTGTTCATTCAAAAACTTGTGAACAAAAAACAAAAACAGTAAAATGAATACAGAGAAAACCACAGAATAATAGAGGACACAGCCTTCAGCTTCTGCAGCAAAATTCACAAAGACCAGCTGCAAGCTCCTGCCTACATTTTCTGATTTTCACTCAAATCACTATTGTATACCTCTAACAAAACCTTTTTCTTTTTTTCCTCTTTTCTGGTTCTATGTTACAGGATACAGCACATCAGAAAATTCTGTAGACAAATATGTGAGAAAATAAGATAAAGTTTTAAAAGGTCATTTTAACTCCTCCATATAGTCTCCACTTATTTGTGACTCATACATGAGCAATAACTTTTCCTAAACAGAGGAGTGAGTGATAATATCTTCCTATGTAACAGTTACCTGGACATTAGCAGAATTCCTTCTTAACCTCACCAGATGTATATCTTCCAAACTGGAAGGATATGCTTGTCCGGCTCTTTGATTCTGAGTAATTAGCACCAGACTTCCTAAATGAGAACATGTCCTGTGGAAATAGAGGGTGGGCCCACAACATTACTTAAGCTGCTTGGCCTTTTGGGGTTCTGAAAGTTCAACTACAGAAAATTTTTGTGATAATTTCTATGTCCTTCTAAAATTCTTTAAAGGACATCTCTAGAGTGACTCTTGAAACTAAAATGTGCTCTCCAGCAAAAGGTGAGCAGAATATGTTCCAGTAAAATTACAATACCTTTCTCTCCGTATTTTTCCTTAATAAATACAAAGATTCTTTTCTCTAAATAATATTTTAGAATTTTTATTTCATAATGCAACCAATCAATGTCTTTTTCAGTTAGTAAAAAACATGAAGGCACAGTGGACTCAAACATTTGCATACTTAAATGTGGCATTTTTTTTAGTGGGTCACAAATTATTTAAATGAAACCATTGTATTCCTTTCACACTTCATGTGTGAAAGTTATTGGATGCCAATACCCCAAAAATACACATACTCCAAGAAGTAACTGGAAAGGCAAAGTAATATAGTTTACATGTGAATTGTTAGACAGCTGTTTTGGGGAGAATGCATGCTTCTCTGCAAATATCTGCATACTATATTTGATACTTTATTTGTGATAAGGATAGTTTCTCTAATGCAAGTCATATATATGTAATTTTTGCGCAGTTTCTCCCAACAACACACAGGGCAAATCAGGTGTTCCAGACTGACATCTATAAATACAGTACACTCAGCAAGGAGAGGACTAGAAAATCTGAAGCTTAAGGGCATTCTTCAAACCCTTCTCCTTCTCCAGAATGAGCACTATTAGAAAGCAAAGGCTCGTAGGATAATCGTGTTGGAAGCAGCAGGCAGAAAAGTTTTCAGAGTTTTCAAATCAGAAGGATATGAACACTTTGGCACTGACCCAGGCTATTTTTAATTGCCAGACCCTCAGAGAAGAAGACATAGCCTAGGCTCTCAGAGTTTGTACTTGCGCAATATAGTGGTAACATTCAAAAGCTACCTTGCTGCTCAGCAAATGCACACACAAGCCTGATCCGCCTTGAGCTAAATAACAGCCATGTGGCCATGTTAAAAAGACCCTGAGCTTGGACAACACACTCCAGGTTGCAGCAGGGCTGATTACGTTTGGTGGTGTAGTTAGTTACACAGTCACTTGGCTTTGCTTCCTTTGGAACAAGAGCAGGGTGAGCTTGCATCTCTGGAAGAAGCAAAAAAGCAAAGAGCCATGAAAACCACCATGTTCAATGGAGAGGTATGTTTTTGGTGCTCCAGGATTTTTTTTTGTATGTGAGGCACTTTTCTAGGATGTCAGGCTTTGGCACATAAGCCCTAAATATATCAAGTTTTAGAATCTTAATTCTTTTTGGGAAGACAGTCTAGAAGTAGTCTCATTTATTGTAATGAAACATATACTGAAAAAAATATAGAGTGGCCATTTTTAGAGATATCAACCATCCTGCACACTGAAGGAGGCAGGAAATATAGAAAAATGCTGCTTAAAGAGCCAATTAAAGACTATACTGTATGATACATATTCATAGAATAGGAAGGGAGGATCAATTAAATTTGGACTAGCTATCTGAATCCAATATTTCCCAATATTGTGGTATAGTAAAGATACTGTAGGAAGAGGAAGAGAACTTGTAGCTGAGAAACTGCTCCAAGCAATGGAGGCCACTTGAATAAAATGCAGAAAAACAGCTATGCAGAAGGAACAAGCAGCAGGTTTAACCAGAGCAGATTATGTTGAAAGAGAGGAAGTTACAAAAGTTGATTAAAGATGAAAAGCATATTTACTTACAGTTTTCCACTTAAGTTGATAGTTTATTAATAAAATCATATGTTATTATACTTAAATTTATACCATATATTGGGCTTACATGTTTTTATATTTCAATAGCTGCATGAAGAAATTAATAATGGTGGCACCACTTTATCAAAAAGATTTTCACTGCAAGGGAATGATTATGGTATCAAAGGATAAGTCACATGCATATAATGTAAACCTAATATTTTAATCTAAAAATAATAATAAACATGAACAAGAAATAAATTAAGAGTTTTAATGATCTTCAACTATATATGTAATTTCTCTTGGTAGTTTTTTGTTGACTCAAGTTTAGATATCCAGAAAAACATGCAGGTTCCTTCTACTATCACAGGATAAAGATGAGCATCCTAATGCACATGACATCCTTCTGAAAAGCTCAAACTGATAACTGAATATTCAGCAATGTTCCTCAGTATATTTTATACTGAGGACAAGAAACAGATTAGCACACAAATAATTTCTGTTTGCAAAACAGGAATATCATCTCATTCTGAATCTCTACCCATTCTCACTCACAAATATTTTGCAATGACAGCCTATCAGATCAGACAATGGATTTTATCATTAAAGGTTTGATTTCTACTGCTTACTTTTATTTACAGAATGGGGTACAAGCATTTAAGGAAGGTATAGATCTGCAAGGCAATTCATCACTAATTCCTTCTTCTGAACCAGGAGCGACAATGATAGTTAAGCTTTACAGTAACTTGCACTATCAATAATCCTGATATCTCTCTATTCAATAACCTCTTTATTTGTCTGTAATACATCAAGACTGTCAAATTCATGCATAAGTACATCCAGTAGTATTCTACATATGATAATGATATACTTGCAGACATCTTTTTATGGAATGCCATGAGAGATCTGAATCTATTTATCTATGAGATAAATATTTGGACAGAATTAAACTATGGACTCCTGTGATCTGGTTTATTTCACTTCTGATCTTAGTCCAGAAATTTGCTATAAACGTGTGAAGAAGTTAATTTTCCCTGCAATATCTCTGAAGCATCATCTATTCAAAGTAATTTCTAAAAGTGATTTACTCAAAGCACTTAATATATTTAATGATGATAATTTAATAATTCAGTAATGATAATAAACTCTTTTATATATGCTTCCAAAGGATTTTGCATTCTTTCAGTCACTTAGCTGTAATTTTTGGATACTGGGTACATCTCTGGCTATAATTTAAGAACTGTTTTGAAAACAGTTGCAGTAAAGATTTTTTTAGTGTTGATATAATAAACTTTGATATTAAGAATATACATTTCTGTTGGTTTGGAATTTCCAAAAAACAGCTTTGCTCCTCACATTTGCAGCCTAACATGGGAGATAAAGAAACGGAAAGGAGGTACAGACAGAGTCTGTGAAATTAGCATTAACTCCTACTATAATTTTTCCTATCTTTATGAGCTCTTACATGAAAAAAAAGCAGGGGAAAATATTTTTTAAAATATACAGTGCTTAGCTATGCAATGACAAACTTTGTAGTTAAGGACACACTTTCAAAACATCACAATATGACTTTCTTACATATTTAAAGATTTTCCATCACTTTCCAGGACTTTGTAAACAGAGTTTGCTTAAAAGTATACCACTGTGATACAACACCAAAATGAAAGAGTTCAGAGTGCTAGCGGTTGCAAATAAAAGTTTAAATTCTGACATGAAAATTCATTAATGTTATTGGACAAGTAGATTATCGGATTTATGATTCTTTTTCTATTCAAATAACTAATTCTCGAATAAATGATTTGTAAAAGGTTATTTGAAATATTATTAGACAGAAGACAACATAATGCTGTTGTTCTTATACAATTATTCCAAGGCAGTGAAGTCTCATCAATTAGATTAATACTGAAAGAAATTAATCTCTTTCCCAGAAAGTCGTGTTGATATTTCAGTGCAAAAAGGGACTCTTATTCTTGTCCAGTGATACATTCCAAAACTTACAAAACATTTGGGAAGCATTTTGTTTAAACTGGTCTTCTTAGCTGGTCTGTACCATAAGGCACAGAGATTCTATACATGCTTCTCTGCAGTTTCAGCATAGTTTCAGATGTGGGATTTCATACCTAGGCATGGCTTAGAAAGGAATTTACAGCAAATCAATTTTACAGCTTGAGTAGAACTCAGGAGATCATGGTTCCTAGGGGCTCAAACCATTTGCAAGCTATAACTTCTCTCTAAATCATAGAAAGATTGCTATCAAGAAAAAGGTGATTCCACAGGTTAAAGAAGATTTAGAGAACTTCATCCTTATGTCATCAGTTCTGACAAATGTCTTACAATTTCATATCTACCAGTTGCTGAAATGAGTGTTGAAATTCCCAGAGCTGGTAAATCTCTCTTAAAAACAGAAAGGATGGTTACAAACTCTAACTTTCTTTCTTTTTTTTTTTTTTTTTTTTTTTCCTTTTTTCTTTTTTCCCCAGAAATGTGTTTTTTAAAATGAGATGGAGGGAAGAGTTTATGCTTGTTATAGATAATGAAAATGCTGTCTTATATATAAGCACTGCTGAATGAACAGTCTAATTTAATACCTTTTGAAAAGAGGAAATTAAAGCATTGCATCACCCCTTGGACTTTCTGGAATATTGCTTCAGGAATAAGTCAGAGAAATTAAAGTTGACCAGCAAAATGCCCAGGTTTGGTGAGGGTTTTTCTGTTTTGTTTTGTTGTCAGAAAAAAAAAATGTAGCCATAACACTCAGGTTAGGATACAACTAGATCAGGACCGGTGTATAAATCACTACCAAAAACATACAGAATTAAATGAGCTTTGATATTGCTGCCTCAAATGGATATACATCAGACTGCTCTGTTTAGGTGCTGCCACATTAAAGTTTTGAAGCTCTTCTGCCATGCGAAGTCTGATGGCTCCTGGTTGTTTCCATGGCCTCTGTGAGATACTTCTGAAACACAGTCTTCATCTGCTACTCTTCACAGCAAAGACCACACAATCTCACAGCACTACAGTCGTCAAACTATCAACCCTGTGTAAGTATGAGAAATAAGAGAAAACCCAAGAGGGTTTTCTCCACTTCTCTGCTTCTCCGCTTCAGGGCAAATGATAGTTTAAGCAACCAGCTAGGCAGACTCTGTAAGGATTGCAAAGCTCTACATCTTCTACTGGAGGGGAAGTATACAAATCTAGATAAAACACCTACGTGCTTTCCTGCGTCTCAGTTTCCTCAGCAGTCTGAATCACTTCTTTGATCTCAGATTAGAGTCCCCTATCATGTTTTTGATCTTTGCCCCTGTAGCTCTTGATTTCGGATCTTGTCTCACTTGTGCACCCGGTTTTCTGCCTCTGGTGCTTCCTCCTTCTTTCTCTTAAACATACTGTGGTCAGTCAAAGATTATTTTGCACTGTCTTAATCAAACTCCAACACAAGATGTTATGTTTCTCAGCTATCTTCCTCTGAAACTTGGTCTTAAAAACTGGCAGCCATCTCCAAAGGTCAAGAAGGCTGTGGACATTTTTCTTAGCCCGGTGTCCAAAAAGAACAGGGAGCACAAATAGACCCAGTCAAACTGATCCCATTTTGTGCCTGACTTGGGAGCTCTGTGTGTCTTATTCAGAGTGTAGAGAGACTACTAAGACAGCCATGAGTAGATATTTGAATTCTAAAAAAAAAACCCCTCAAGTTTCAGGGAATTTGGAAGAGGTCCGCTTCTTGATGGAAAATTGGAGTTTTCTAGGAAAAATAAAATGTTTTGCATGTTTTTTGTCAAAACTAAATTCTTACCAATACCTAGTTTCAATAGAAAGCCCCAATAATAGTAATAGTTGCATATGCTTAGTTTGACAGATTTCTCATGATGTTTTTAAGATACAGACAAACATATAGTATTAAAGAAGTGGATAATTTCTGTTGTAAGGCAGGGCAACATTATAACTTTCTGAGACTGCTTGGGGAGGTATTTGATTATAAGGGGCAGTAAAGAAAGTATAGAGAAATTGGGAAAAAAAGAACAATAAAGAATCATAGTAATACCACTTGCAGAACAGTGGGGCTAGGAAACCAGATAAGATGTAAGAATGGTAAGTTTATTCCTGCTGTTGTAAAAAATGGTGATGATGTCACTCACGGAAGTATTTACAAAAGGAAAACAGTAGGTTTAGCAGTATTTTGAATACTTTTATATAAGGCTGAGTGGCAACTGCAGTGATGACAACAGTGCATAAGGATCGATAAAAAAGTCAAATGGTTAGTTAGATAGGTAAAGTTAGATACTGGAAATAAATTATTTAAAAATTCCATAAGTTTTCTATACAGTTTAGATACCTAGTTCTATACTAAAACAAAGACAACACATTAACTACGGATATATATGAATCCAAGAACAAAAATATTGCCAACAACTGCAGAGAGAAATAAGAGCTTAAAAATGTTTACAAAAGATTATAAACAGCTAGTATAGGTAATCTTTCTTTTAAGTTGACCATGAGCACATTAGACGACATAAGAAATCATCATCAAAGTGGACAGAATGGAGATCACAGAACAATAAATAGGAAAGCAATGGCCTGTTCAAATCAAACTAAAAAGGAAACATGAGGAGAGGAGGTCTGATAAATCAAAAATACTGAAAAGTGTAATTTCTGGTTGATCTCATTAATTTTTTGTCTAAGATAAACTGTTTTACATTTAAAAGCTTTTTTTTTCCTGCTCCTTAATAAATCATTTTAGTGAGATTTTTCTTTCTTAGATGATATCAATTTTGAAATGAAAAAAAGCCATTTAGCACAGAAAAATGCAAGTTCTCCACATACGGGTTTCCTATCACATTTCTTTTTCTCATGATATATTTTAGGCTTAGGTGCTACCTCATTTTTCTTATCAGATTAAAATGTTACAACTATAGTTTCTTTGGATCTACTTAACAGAAAAATTGGTATCAATGCCATAAAAATGTAGAAAATGTTTCATGAAGTTCCTGATACTGCAGTACAGCAAATTTCCTTCTAAGTTACCTTTGGTTGATCAAACTACACTAATTTAAGATTTTTTTTAAGTTACACAAGTATTTTATTCTTTCTATATACATGTCTACATAAACAAACATTTCATAAAACAACAAGAGATACCACCTAGGTAGATACAATAGCTTGTTTATTAAATTTTCAAAAGGTATGTACTATGTCTTTAAGTCTTTTTTAGTGTTCATTTCACAGTTGTGTAAGCTCACATTAGTCCCTGCTCACGTTTGCAATTGTTAGCAGCAAGAGCACTCATATTAGGGATGGGATAGTTATTTGAACAGATGGGACAAAATTATTATTATGGATACAGCAGAAAAAACTTTAAAGATAGAAGTTTGAAAAATGCTTTCTGCTGCTTGTTTGTGAAGCCTGCAAAATGCATGGCAAGACATAGCATCTAAGGTAAATAAGAGCACAAGCAAGGCATTCCGGGGTGGGAATGTAATGACTATGCTTTTGGTATGCGTGGGAATATAGACAGAGGGCTATTGGCTAAGAGAGGTGTTTTAATGCCCTTTGATCAAAATGAAAAAAGAAAACAGTTAAATAAATTTTGAATTTAAAATATTAATAAAGCTAAAGCGTAACGAAGATGTGGGATGAGAATTCCCTGTGCTACAAAATGGATTGCCTTGTTATCCATAATCATAGGCAGCTGCTCATTACTTTGTCAGTCTGCACTCTTAATTTGGTCGAAACCGTCTGGGATTTTGCATGTTTACCCTCGAGAGCTAATTTTCTATCCAAGATGCCCCCAAAGTTTTGGCAGTTACTGATGCTTTTCCTGTCCCTTCAGGAAGTGAATGAGTCAATGAGGACTGATAAGGGAACTATTTGCTGTTCCCTTGAAGACTGGACAGAAATCCGTTTTTTTTTTTTTCCCGTATGGGACATGAAGATGTACCTTCCTATGGCACTAGTGCCTTTCCCACAGCCATCTCGTTAGACCTAAGCAGCTCAATCCTTTTGCAAAAGCTTTCAACTCCAGTTCTGACTTCACATCCAGGCCAGAATGAAAGTGGCAAATTCTCCAAAACTGCAACATGTCTCTTCAATTCTTTCCTCAAGTCTCTCCAAAACAGGCATTTCTTCCCTACTGACAAGAAGAAAAAGGTTTTATGCAGGTAGTGCAATTTAGTGACTCATCTCGGTCATCTGGAGGCAGACTTGGCACTCCAGATTCCCAAGTAGGGCTCTTACACATGATGCTTTACCTGTTCAACCATTATACTCTCCTGGATGGGTATCTACAGGTCAGTTGATCTCAAGCTACTGCATTAGAAAACACACTGCTTATACAGCAATGGCAGCAGTGAGGATTAGATTATTTGCATTTAGATATAAACCATTTACATTCCGATATAAAAGAAGCTTGTATTCTTTTAGGCATTTAACCAATGAACACTAAAAGACCTACATCTGAAAATAAAATTGTTAACGAAGTATAAAAAGTAAAGAAAAGGAAAAATTAGCCAATAGCCACTTTGGAAAGGACACTCTTGGACAGCATAGCTAGAAATCATTTTCAGCAATAATAATATTTCTTAAGTAGTCCATAGAAGTTTAATAAAGACGTTTTTTTTCTCCTTAAAGAGAGAAGCTAGGCTTTATGGCCTTCATTAACCACGTGTTCACTTGCAGATCACTGAAAAATATTCTCAGCAGCTCTTAAAGACAAGCCTTCCTGCTGATTTGAGACAATCTCTAAACCTGTGCCCTAGACGAGATATTCCTTATATTACTGCCTCCCTTGAACTATCAAACTGGAGAATTTCTTCTTCTACCTCTTTACAAACCAGGTCCATAAAATTAAACAAACCCTTGGGCTCTCAAGTCTTGCCACATTTGTATCATTTTCCCAGGAACTTTTTTTCTGCAGTTGTTTTCTTTTGTTTGTGTGTTGCTTTTATTTTTTAGGTTGGAAAGGGCATTATTGCACCAGAGACCTGAAGTCATTTCACAGGATGCTATTCCAATCTAGACTTTCGCTGTACTCCTTCTTAACACTATTTAAGTTCCATTGGTTTTGGGAATAACAACAATAATACTGATTACTGTGTAATCACTGTGGTTTTTCGAATTCATTTTAGAAAATTAGTTTTTTCTAAATTATATTATCTACTTAAGTGCCTGAAAATCCTAAGTTATAAGTCTCTTACTTCTGTCCAAGCAAAGCTACAGTAGAGGTCATAATTTTATAGATAAAAACTCTACAGCAGACTAGACTGGAAAGGATATCTCTTGGATACTAATTAACAGAAAACATTGAAATGAATGATATAAGTAACTTCAGTGCAGATCTTAATGATACGTAAAAACACAATTGTGAACAAATACCAGCTACCCTTTCTAAATAAAGATTAGCTTAATATCCTGAATCTGCAGTACACAATTCTATTAAAAGGGAAAAAAGCCTGAAGGAAATTGCATAGTACTAACAGAAAGATGTAAGGCACTCCAGCTCCAAAAATCACAAATCAAAAGGAGTTAATTAAGTAGACAGATGACGTATATGGAATTGAATACTCTAGCTGACCAAAGTGGATGTATTTTAAAAACAAAAAAAGCAAGGAAATTTACACAACTCTGACCTCAGTGAATAGCAGATTATTAATTGCACAACAGTGAATCATTGGAAGATATTATATTGACAAAAATTTTAAATTCTCAAGTAGAAATGAAGGTGTTTCCGTTTACCAGGAAAACCACGGAATGAACAGGAGAAAAGAGTAACTCTTGCTCTTACGCCTACTTTTGCATTGATCTTATGAGGTTTACATGGGAATGAGGAGAAAGTTGCTTTCTTTTTTTTTGTTTGTTTTACAAAAAAAAGTTGCAGTCTTACATGAGGTTAGTTGATATCAACTCATAAAAATGTACTAAGTGTTATTCCATTTTGTGAGAAGTATTTGTCAAACTGTGTATCCTCTTCAGATCCTCTTAGGTGTACTAGCCATCATATTACTTGTGAACAAATGCACTAGAAAACGTTCCTGAAATTAGAAAATTAAAGACTTGAGCAGACAAACAAGTTATTCCAAGGTACACTAATGTTTGAATCTACGCCACATCAGTTTCTCTTCAGGAACTACCCACATGCAATGTTCTTACCCTGAGGCACATGTTGGTAAATGCTGGGGAGGTTATTCCTCTCTCTCTGAAGGATGTGCTCTCTCATGTTTCTACAGAGTGAGAATATGCAGACAGCTTCTATGGAAAACCTGAGCTGTAAATTTATACAGAGTTTAACTTGAAAAAAAAAATTGCCCACCCATATTCTTTGAATCAAAGTATCATAGATACTTTTTGCAGTGTAGAACAATGTGGGAAAACACCATCATGGCAGATGCATTCAGGTTTGTCTTCTGCAAGAATGAGCTCTTGACCAGGGGGCCATGTGGAAAAGATTGAAACACACAGAAAACTGCAGTGATTAGCTACAACTATTTGTTGTCGTTGTCCATTTCCTACAGACAATCTTTACTTTAGATACAGACTTTTAAAGCAAAATGAGACAATATAATTAGATCAGTTAGTTGTACTTTCTATATAACACAGACTGTAGAGCGTAATCTAGTCACTCCATGATAGGTATAGTAATTGATATTTATCCAAAATATAATCAAAAAAGGCATTCAGTTTTCATAATCAAACTCTAAGAGCTGGAGAGATTCTTAACTGTTCATTACACAGACTTTTAAAAACATGAGCTTTATTCTTATGTAGAAAATGTATCCGTTCAAACTTCAGCAATAGACAAAATGTAAGCCATTCTCTTCCAGGAAAGGTAAGTCTTATAAAGCCATTGCTTAATCTCATTTTTAATAAACTGAACAGACTGTGCCTTTTAGTGTAAGGCACTTTTCTAATATTAAAATAATTTTTGTGTTTTGTTGTTGTACCTTCTCTAATTTTTAAAGTGTTTTAGAACATATTTTTAAAATGTATATAAAATTGGAGGTTTTTTTAAAATGTACATCACATTCCATTATGGGGCACAACTCTTCTGTAAAAATATTTCCTTCTTCAAACTCATTACTGCTTTATTTGTATAGCCTCTAGACTCAGATATAGGTTTTTTTCCTCCGCGTTAACCTTATCATCATGCTGGGAATTCATCTTGGAATACTTGTGCTTTCTTGCACATTGCAAAAGACACTTTGGAGGCCACTTGTGAAGAGGAAGAATTAGTTTGATTTTCAGAAATGTAGGAGTAGCAGCCTCTGGGTGTGACTAGCCAAGAAAAAAAAGTGCTTCTTTAAAAACTGAGCAACTTTAAAATAAAAACTGAGCAACTTTAAAATGGAGATTGACAGCATAAACTGATCGGTGGGAAGAACCACATTTCAGGACTAAATGAAACACTACTGACAAAGTGAGAGTAGTCCATGTAGACCTTTGGAAGTCACCAATACAATATAGGAGAAAGAAGCTAAAAGATGTACAGCAAAAATCAGAATGGTCAAAACAGCTTAGATGTGATTACAGCAAGAAAAGACTAAGCTGTGAGATGATGACAGAATAGACATTTTTGGTGAATATACAACTAGCATCAAAAGCCTGTGTGAAAGTGCGTTGTCAGCCTTTGTCCAGTTTCCCATTCCAAACCTGAAAAACATCAGTACCTCAATCTTCATTAACCAAAGCTTCTATGGTTTCACCAGAAGGTCTGGTGGGTAGATGAGGAGCAGACATTATGACTCTGATGAGGATGAAGGATTAGACAAAGCAGAGGAATATTAATATTGAGTCCAAGTTGCTTGTATTCTCATATATACTATTGCCTTTCCAAGTTATTAAGCCTTTCATCTACATGATTATTAAACTTTACAGCACACACAACATTCAGTCAAAAGTGAAAAAGAAGCTTCCAGACATCCTACAAAGTGATTAATACCTTCGCCTTTGGCCTCCCACCTCACAGACAGCATGTTCTAATTGCCCAGAAGGTGGATTCAGCTATCAGTTCGTGTCTTTTAACTCATTATTTTTACTGAGAAGACTGATGGCAGACCCCTTATTGCTTAGATAATTTTGTACTCAGAACTTACACTTTTATTAAGTTGAAATATGTAAGACAACTATGCAAACTGTCATTGTCAAATACCAAAAATATTTTCACTTAATTTTTCAGTAAAAATGTTTTTGAGTTAATGCTTTAAAATCACACTAAACACAGCAAGTTGAGACATAGTCTTTCTGTTCCTGAATCTGCAGCCAAATGTCTAGAATTAATTTAGCATATTTCCAGCATACTTGGATTTTCAGTATAATACCCCTTGCTATAAAACAAATTAATTACTTTTTCTTACCATTTCAGTTATGAACACAGGTAAACTTTTTTTAAAAAGATCATGATGGAAACCTTTTACAAGTTATTGTTTAACACTACGCTACATTCACTTTTATAGTGATTTTTGTTACCTATTTACATTTTAAGCCTACATCTAGTGAGGCTCTCCTCATGAATACAGGCCATTTACAGCTATGTCCTACATTCTTAATTTCTTCTGTAGGTATGAGCTGATCTCTGAAATAAACTTGCCAGTGTACTTAGATTTCCTTCATAACTACCCAGAAACATCACCTCTTACAGGGATGAGAATCTGGCAGACACTAATGTACTTCAAAATTGACTAGGTCTTTTGCTCTCTCCATTTAAAAGCACTAGAATATAGGACTAAGTATTTGGTCAGCAGAAACCATTCAAATGAATGGGAAATCTTATTTTATAAAAACAGTAAGGAGATGCTTACCAGATTCCTCATGCAATTCCTTTCATTTCATTCTAAGGCAAAACCTTTAATGAATTATTTAGCTATTAATCTTAGCATTTTCTTTTCTCAAGATATATTTTTTTTAGATCTTCAAATATATAACAGACAATTAGCCTGGTATGAAAGGAGAGAAAAAGAAATTAAATGAAAACATGGATTAGATATTTTTAGATGTTTTTCTGTGAAGAAAATAAAAATAATGGGGTGGGGAAGAACCAGTGTTTTTCTTTTAAGTAAAAGAATATATTTCCTCTTTCCTTTTTGAAATCAAATTATCCATAGACAGAAAACATAATTCACTGAACATCTGCTGTTCTTCTCTTAGATCAAATCATTTAAATAGAAAAAGTAATTCTGTATGAGGAAAGGCAGGGAGTATGTGATGATCACTATGAACAGTTTTGAAGAAAAATATATTTCAAGATGAGAAGCCCTTCTTCTTCATTCTGCTCTTTTAAATCATCTTTGATAGGAGAGCAGGTTATTTACTAGACTGAGTCTAGTACATAAGTGAGTCTAGACTAAGACTGAGTACAAAACCTGTGTTAGATTTAGCATTAAAGTGTAGGCTAGGGCTTTGCACTTCAGAAGTGTCTTGCTTAAGGACAATGTCAGTGTTCTTGATTTAGTAGTCATTTTAACTAGAAACTCATTCAACACATTTGGAAGCAAATAGAGAGGGATTACAAATTGCATATAATTAGTCACAAGCATGAAAAAAAAATCTAATATTATAGTCCTGTTTGTTCTTTCTTTTTACAACAACTTACACTGAAATTATTCACATTGCCAACCTTTAAGTACTTAATGTTCATGCCTAAATTAGGAGGCTAATTTCCATGTGAAGCAAATTAAGAGAGTCTGTGTTGAAGCTTTAGCTTAAAGAAAGATCCCTAACTTTATCCAGTCCAGGTATTGCAGTCCCTGCTTTGGGGAGATTACTGTAGACCAGACGTACAGAGAAGATGAGGAGGATGGGACTCCAGACTGATATCATTGCTCTACACTGCCTAATGTTACGTTAGAAAATAGCAGCCTTTATAGGAATCTCAAGGTCATTCTGTTGCAATCTGATCTTAGTGTTGTGATTTAGTCTACCTCGGCAAAAGGAAAGCCGTCCACTTTCCATCATGATAATATTCCTTGGCAGAGTACTAGGCAACACATTGTTTTAGTGCATTAATATTTACATTTGAGGGTTATTTTTAAGTGTCTCTTTGTAAACCCCGTTGAGACTTACATTCAGAAAATATTTTTTAACTGAAATTCACTTCTTTCTTAGAATATAAACACTTCTCTTTCTACAGAGTTCCACAACCTACATAAATACAAGACCTTTTTCACTTGTCATTTTTGTTTTATTACATTTCCCATCGTTGCGAAGAAAATTAAATATGATTTACTATGTGCTAGGTGCTAGCTGTAGACTGAGAAATGCCCTCATGTACCACACAGCCATACTTTGCACAATCTCTCTAAGGGAGAGCCTTGCAGGCCGTAATTCTGAGGCTCGCAGTGTTGATGACTGAACTTAGCAGGTGAAAACTAGCCCTGTCTTTACTCAGTACCAAGAATGAGACTCTGGTCTTGGTTTACACCATCTCTGTCTGATGCACAAAATTATATTCTTGATTTTAATGATGGGCTTTTTCTCTTCAAATAGACAAACCTGGGTAAATATGAAAGCAAGGTTGCCACAGGTTGGAATAGAGACTGTGCTGTGTTAAACAAGTCAGAGGAAGCTTTAGCTGTGCTTGTTCAAATCATACTTCTTTGAAATGTACATTATAGATCTTATACTTCTATAGCTATCCAAAGAATTTTGAAAAAATGTGGGGTTTTTTTAAGATAAAAATGTCTGTTAGTTTATATGCTACTTGCTTCAGATACTACATACAGAGGCTAAAAAAGGCTGTTGTGTTTTAATACTTTCTTCTGGGATGTGTTAGATATCTGATAACAGTAACAGTTTAGCATCAAAAGTATATGCTAAATAAACTGAGTTCACTTTCAAACACATAAAAAAAGCTTGCAATGCTTTGTCCCGCATTAATTATTTAATCCTCTTCATTTTAGCTAATTGTAGATATCCAGAGGCTTATGCAGGCTTATTGACTTCTTTATCTAAGGTTCTGCAAGAACTTGTTTAAAAAGGGTGTTGCTATTATATACTTTCAAGCTTTTGCTTATTTAATAATCCTGAACATGACAGCCAGCTTTGGTTATGCAAACAAAACACTGAGCTTTGTTTCATAATATTTTCCTTTAGGTTATTATTGACACCAAATAATAACTGCTTCACAAATTATTTTTTGCACTTTTTTTTTGTTTCGTGCTTCCCTACTAAATGCTTTTATTACCTTTCACTTTTTTTCATGTCACTGTCACTCCAGGACATGTTTTTTCTGGAAGGAATTAGTGTTTTCAGCTGCTCCCTGCTAGTAGTTTTGGTGTCTGTGTAAATGAAATAATGCTAAAAGAAAGAGAGAAACAATTACTCTTTTGGCATATTTTATGTTTGTATTTAGAATAGGACAGCATATTTCATAGAAACAAGAGCAAGAAACCTTGAAGTATCATCTAGCTCAGTCCACTATCCCGAGGCAGAATCAACAATAGTTAAAACATTCTTCACGTATATTCTTCTAATCTGATTTTGAGAACTGTCATTGACATAAATCCTACCTTCCCTAGTAATCTATTCCTTTTTTTTTTTTTTTTTTTTTTTTTTTTGCTATTTCTAACAGCTAATAAATTTTCCTAATGTGGACTTGCTGCTCTTTAATACTTCTGCATTAGCAGCAGGATTTTAGATAGAGCAAGGATAGATAGATCTGTTTGCAGTGGAATTGCAGATGGAGTAGGGAAGATTGTTATTGTTTTAAATGAATAAAAGACATTTTATGCAGCTTCATTTAGCTGCATCTGCAACTTCGCTTGTACACGGGCAGCCCAACACAACTGCCCCAGCTTGCCAAAAATCTTATTTGACATCTCCCCATACTCCTCAGTAAAACCTGTGAACCTGATACAGGAATGAGCTGGGGACACCAAAGATTGGCCTTCCTCACCACCTGCAGCCAGGGCCAGGATGGAGCCCTTCATTTACCTCTTTCTTCTCAAGAATGAGTTCAGGTTAAATAGGAAAACACAGACATAGGGGACTCCTGCAAAGTAAGTTTTGGTGAGGGTGCTGAGGGTAAATACTTGTCGTACTGGGACAAAAGACATTAGGACAGCAGAAAAAGCTCATGGGCATATAAGCTTTGCTTCAGGGACACCCTGTAAGTGAATCAGTGAATGAGTCTGGCAGCCAGAATATGAAAAGCAGCAGCACCTAGCACAGGGAGAGAGTTCTGGATACGCCTCACTCCCCTCTGCCCCTCCTTGCCACTCCCTTCTCCCCTCTGGCACCAAAGGGGAAATTCCAGCCCAGCCAAAAGGGGCCAGTTTGCAGGGACCAACGAGTCTTTCCTCCTGGCAACAACACATGCCACGTCCTGAGCTGCTGCCGGTCGATCGTGGGCTGCACTGTCCCTGCAAGAGATATGTATTCGCTAAAACTGCAGCCTTGACTGAGTTGCTATTTATTTATGACTAGATTACACCCCACTGACTGTAACCATAACCCTTCTCCTGCACGCTCCTCCGGCGTTTCTAGCTCTTCCCTTTTCCACAATCGCAAGTGGCTGACTAGAACGTGAGACAGCCTCCTTTACCTTCCTTCCCTTATCATGCACCTGTCCACTCTCAGGAAATGTTCACCCGCTGTCCTGGCCGCACTCTATCACTGCATGCTACGAGGCTGGATACAGGGACGGTTTATGTCACGACATAGCTGCTGCTCCAAGGCCATCAGGAGCACTTCCACCCACCCTCTGGACCAAAACCATGCCTAGGACCATCTGAATAATTTCACAGAGTAGTGGACTGAATTCTCATGTCCTGGAACATTCCTGGTGCTGCTTAATTTACTAATATTGATATAGGCAGAATGTCCAGGAAGTATGCCTTTCACAGTAAATGTTTTAAAGTTTTATATTAACACCAAGTCTTATGTTCGCTACATACAGGCACACACAGCGAAAAGACCTTCTTGATTTGTTTGGAGTTGTGTAGTAGACATTCTGAGGATACGTGACCTTGTTTTTCACTCCATTGATCAATATCCAGACATTTTCAAAGGTGTATTTCTTAGTGGACTTTACACCTTCAGAAAAAACTGTTCCTCAGGGACATATCTCCTCTCTTCCTTAAAAACTTTCCTTAAACAAGTCATACTTTTTTTAAATTGTCATAATCATGTGTATTATTATAGTCATATCAATCATTCCAAGTCTGTTTTTTGCCAATTAAATAATAAAATGGCTAATGTATTAAGAACTCCGATTTACTTTCTGTGTTGCTTGAACTAGTATGAAGACACCTGAGATCACTATTTTTTCCTAATTTTGTCTCCTATGATCTTATTATGAGTATCCTCCTCTGCTTCTTAGTTGTTTCCAGGCTTTTGTGGTTAATATTCATTGATGTACTGTTAGCAGCTACCACTAATCTTAGTTTAAAATCCTTCTCACAAGTTCAGCTAACCCTATTCAAAGATGTTTTCCTCTTTTTCATGATATGATTTCTGTCTCTGCTCCTTTTTTTTTAGAATTTCAGTTGCTGAGGAAACCAAAACGTTTTCCAGTACCAAGATCTAAGAAGCCATACATTCATTCTTGAGGTTGTGACTGTCTGTTCCTTGGCCTTTACCATCTGTCACTACACACAGTGACTAGTAAATGGTGACTAGTAACTGTTCCCTCCTGTCAAGAAGCTGGTTCATCTGCTGAGGTTGTGCTGCAGTGATCCTCTCTGGCTACTTATCCTTTTTACTGTTTCGTTGTCATTTACATATTGTTCATTATGTCACATATTCGTGAATGCCTTCCAGTCTAACTAATGCTATTGACATCTTCCCCCCGACGCCTGAGAAACTTGAGTAGAGAGCATGCTTTATGGTTCCCCATTCCTGGCTTTCATTGATAGAAACATTTGGTTGTAGTGTCCAAAAGTGAACTGAATGCCAGGATTAGGAATCAGGGGTCGGAGAGCAGCAGGAAGCATTCAGGATCTTTGTGTGGATACAGCAATTATGTTTAAAAAAAAACATTTGTCATCACTGGCTGTGATGCCTTGACTCTTCCCAGTCATGTGGCTTTGCTTTTTTTCATCTCTGCGGACTTTTTTTTTACACTGCTTCTCAAAGCTCCCTTGTTGTTCACAGTTCATTATCTCCCGCTATTCAGCAATAATCCAAATCAGTGATGAGAGGCCAGCTAATTACCACCCTTCCTGCTCAGGCACCCTTATACAATCCATACATTGGCAATCACCAATACTCTTCAATATCCTTTTTCCTTAACTATTTTTGCAACACAGTTTACGTCTTCCAGGAAATCTTAGGGATATAAAGCTACTTTAGTTTTTATTCCCTTGGTAAAGGCATATTTTCTGCTTTACCTCAGTTTCATAAATCCTCCATCTAGCTGATAAGTATCAGATGGAAAAAAAGGCATGCTCTTATACAAATTAATGTGATGCAAAATGCGCAGTCACAAGAGGAGAGACGGGTGAAATAAATTACGCAGGAAATCTTGCGTCTATTATTTCATAACTTTTGAGCACTCACATTGTCATCTTAACTTTTCTTAAAATACAGTTTTAATAAAAAATAATTATTAGTTCAACTGAAACCAGTGTTATCTATATAAAAAAAGGTTGTCTTTTTATTGCACAAGGGCTTCAACTGCCTTAGAAAAGGCAATTTTTTATTTCTTGAATGCACAGAAATATGTTCAAAACTCCATCTCAGCTTGTTTAGTCAGTGTCCTTTCCTTCTGCATTTTCTGCCACCTACCTTGTTCAGTCTGTTCTCAAACACAGATATATGTATTTTTTCTACTGTTCTGATTGTGTTATGCCTCTTCTGAATTCTCTGTTAAATAAAATTCAAGTTGCTTCTTCTCAACTTCTAAAGCTTATTCCTCTCTACTAATCTACCATCCTGAATGTTATTTAGCCATACCTTAAGATCTCTCCTGCTTTTCCAGGAAAGGAACATTTGATTATAGATTTCTTTCTGTCTTCTACAGTTTTATGTACAAAATGGAATTCTTTTTTTAAATTCATTAGAAATGTCAAATATTTTCTAAGAACTCTTTAAAGTTTTCCTTATGATTCCTTATGATATCTTTAATAATGTGGATATCTTAGAAGTGGTTGAAGGACAGTCATATTGTTATTTTGTCATATATTTAAACAATACAGATAAAAATTGTATGTAATCATATATATATTAATTTTTCTTTATTCTCTAGCTTTTGCATATTACATCCTTCTTAGACCTTTGAACTCTCTGTGGACATTATATACTGGAATACAGTTAAAATATAACAGCTGAAGTACAAATTGCTAGCATATGAATGGAAGTCACAGCTTATACCCATTTCTAATATTTTTGAGATTAATAGATTACTATAAGGACCTGAGTAGGCAAGAAATATGGATAGACTATAACAAAAAAACAGACTTCATTAGACTTGTTGTCATTGACAAATGCTACATTGACACAACAGTGTCTTGAGCTACTGGTATTCTTGCTGAAATAAAGGTATCAATTCTTCCAGCCTGATTAGGGCTGTCAGAATCTGATCCAAATGCAAGTAACTACAATAAATTTTGGAGAGGAAAATCTAAACAAAAGATACTTATTGAGAAGTGTTGTATCTCTGGAAAACGCCTTATTCAACAAATTAAATGTGAGAGATTTGGCAGCAAACGTGTTGGCACAACGTAGGTTTCACACAGAGAGGAATCAAGTCGCGCTGCAGGGAAGTTACCCTCTTCATTACTGTGGTGACACTACATGAGGAAAAAAATGTATACCAGAAAAATATAACTAATGACAAATTGGAAAGAGTTCAGAGAACCATAAATACTACTAAAAGGCTTAAGGGCAAAGACTTACAATAAAATTAATGGAGTTATTTCTTTTCTTTATTAAGATGTTAGAAAAAAAACCTATTATTCACAATTATTATTTCTATGCTAATGCTAGGAAACAGATCATCAGCTGATATAAATCTGCATGGTTTAATTGAGAACAGAGTAGCTATGCTGATTTATATTAGTGGAGGATAAGACCCTAAGAAAAGAAGCAAAATTTAAGCTCATATGAGAAAGTAGCAGGAGAATTTTAACAGAGTTTTCTGAAAAGAAATGTAAAGAACCATTACATTTTAGAGCAGTCTCACAAGAGAACTGATGGAATTACTGATTTTTGGAACAATAGAGACCATTCTGACTGAGAAAATTAAGTATACGTTTTAAGGTGTGACACTAACACAAATGAAGACTATCATCAGCATGATCATTGCTTTTTCTTGTCCTATTTCAAACTGCTAGGATCAAATGAAAAGTCTCAGTTAGAAGATTTGAAGGCTGTGATGTATTTTTGAATAAGTTTTTCTTACTTTTATACACATTTTTAGACTGCAATAGATAAATATCACAGTCTTTGTGGTGTCTGGTATTATTATTTTGACATTTATACAAACAATAATAGATGACCATGCTTTAGAAAACCACAATGAAAATAGTTTTAAACCTCATTAGACAGTGTGATATCTGTGCAAAATAGTGCTGCAGCACTAGTTTGGGAAAAAATTATTCAGACATATACTAAAAGGAGGGCACTTAAAGAGCAGGTAGAAAGGCAGTTGTTTCATCTTAGTCGTTTATTGTGTTGCATGTATATAATGTTCTTTTTGATATGCTGCCATTCCAGTTGGCAACCTCTCAAGTTTGGAAGTTTTCCCTCTCCCCATGCAATACATAATTATTCCATACCAAATGGAACAGATGCAACAGGAGAGACTGAAAGGGTACATCTACGCAGTCATGACAGCGCAGGCTTCCAGCTCACATATGAGTCCAAATTCTCCCATCGTTCACACTGTTCATGCTTTGGATCAAACTGGAGTTGGCATAGGACTGGAGATAGCCAACTGTCTCAGCAGACAGAAGGCGCACACATAAGGTGAACTGGCTCAGGTTATATGGTGCATAAATCAACCCAGGCTTGAGCAAGCTGAAATCAAGATGGATCTCAGCAGAGCCTTACACAAGAACTCTCTACAGAGATGGCAGCATAGGAAGAAGTGGAATTGAATCTGGATACCCCACACCCTGAGAGATAATTGAACTCTTGAATAAAAAGATGGAGGAGGTGCCAATGTGCAGGGGGTTAAATTCGAGAGGTGTATTCTGGAAATGCAAAATTAGCTGGACTCAGCAGGGATGAAACACAGTCAGGACACTCTAACTGATGATCTCAGATGAGCTTAGGAACCCAGCTACTCTGTCCAGCACTGCAGTAATCCTAAATGATGGGTATTGGGGAACTTCATTCAGGCGAGTGTAAACACACAAAGGGAAATGTAAGCACGTAAAGAGTGTAAGTATCCAAACTTTTAAGCAGCAGCTGATGCTGGTTATGGTGCCTACTGGAAGAGTACTAGGATAAGTACCCACATTTTGGTGAACCTGCTAGGTGACTAACAAAAAGGGAAAACTAGAAGCAGGACCTAGGAAGTGATGGAAGTCGGGCACAGAGGTTGAGATCTACAGATGCAATTGGAGAATGAAACAGGCACAGCTGTGTCAATGCAGTAGGGACAAAGCAAGCCCTGGGACTGACAAGGCAAGAAAAGTCATCTAAGAAGGGCTGATAAAATCCTGTGAGAAAGACAATACATGGGAGGCAGTTGTAAGGAAGAGATATACAGATGAGAAAGAATGGAATTGTCTGTATCACAAAACATGGAACTGGGAAGAGAAATCAACAATGGAATAAAAATAGGAATAGTCTTGGGATAAATTAGAGAATACAAGAAAAATGAGACCTTGCTTTGGAAGAACTGGCAGAACAATTCATATTCACAAGAGACATCTCTTTAATGCCTGAACAGGAGCTGACATGTTCTGAGTCTCACTTTATTTAATCTTGGTAATGTTTAGGATTAGAATGTTTAGAATTAATCCTGAAATTTTCTCATGATGAGAATTTCTAAAAGTCACTAACAAAATAGATGCATAAATTCTCTGTTTGTTATTAATAAGTGACTGTATCATGAAGTGTCCCTATTAAAAATCTATTTAATATGTTTATACAGAAACCTCAAGAACAAAATGCTGCACAATCTGCTTCACCATATTCTTGGCCAGTGTTAAAAAAAAATCTCATAATGAAGTAGCTTGAGTCTTGGTTCAGTTCTAGCAGCACACCTCTGGTGACTGTTCTAGTCAACAGATAGCACCAATACCAGATAGCATATTATGCTAGTATGTGTCTTAAAGATGTCCTTTAGTATTGTTATAAAACATGTGGGTCTGTATAAACAGTATAGTAGCAGAGGTAGAACTATACACTGTTTTAATCTTATGGTCGTAGTGTCATAAGTACTTTTACAGTTTTCTGTCCCTGAAGTCATTTCCAGGGAGGAAAAGCCAAGGATGATTATATTATTCTTCACACTACTGATATGTGTAACTTCCTCCTCCTCTGATATCTGGAGGCTATATATACTATTTTTGTCATTCTTCTCTTAGGAGGAAGGAACTGAAGTAATTCCCTACACTGACAACATCAGGAATCTTAGTCCCTCTTCCCTAAAAGAAAGTTAAGTACAGCAGCTGTTAAATTCACCTCAGGTATTGTCATATATCTGAAAGAATTTTTTTCTTCCTATCTCAGTCCATTTAGAAAGATGGATCTTTAGTATTTAAATTGTGCTTTTATCCTTAAAAAATAAATTGTGGAACTGTCTTTAACCTTCTAATTTTTTGTCCTGTATTTGTTCAGTTAATGAATAATAAATGTTCTTGTAATGGTGCCAGCCTTACAAATTCATTCTGAGAGCTAGAATTCACACTGTGTGCTTTCTCATGTGTATGCCAAAGAACTAGCCAGAGACAATTTTAAGTTAGTGGAAATATATCTATGAAACGTATTCAACAGGCTTAAGACCAGATCTAAAGATTCCAATGGTAAGATTTACATCCAGGTCCCATTGTTGTCAATGGGGTTCACCAATTTAAATAATCCCAGAATTTCTTGGTGGAATATGAACAAGACAAATATTTAATATATGTATTTGTGTGTGCGTGTGGGGGTGGGGGTGTGTGCATGTGTGCACATGTGCTTGCGTGTATTTATCTCCTTAGGCTTCACTTAGGTTTCAATAAGCTGTCCAAAAGAAATGCTGAAAAACAGTTTGAAGTACAATGCAAATGGGAATGTATTGCAGTGATACAGGAGCTAACTTTAAATAATAATCAGAACCTATCTGGCTGTAATCACAGTGTCCAGTGAAAGCACTGTATCTTGCATGTCAGAGAGTTAACTATCCTGAGTGCCATGCTAGGCTGCTGCTAGTATTCTTTAGAGCCGTTTTGGTTGTCCTCACATAGCACTGCAGTCTGTGGTGTAATCAAACACAAAACCTCTGTGTAAAGATGCTTACAACCTTAGGAAAACAATATGAGGAGGACAGAGGAAATGACAAAATGTTAATATATTTATTACATGATGTTATCTTCAAATTTCCATCGCTGAACTTACAAATCAGGTGCTTATTGGGCACGGTAGTAGTTACAGAAACATGGAAAAAACTTTCTCTGACAGTAAAGCGAATATTAATTCCCGATATCCAGAGATAAGATGCACTTTTACAGTCAAATACTAACTATAGATCCCTCCAAAACTAGTCTCCAGGCCTCTATTTCCTTCTATAGACACCCAGAAATAGCCTCATGATCACAGGCCCTGGTTCTCATCGGGGACTTCAACCACCCTGATATCTGCTGGAGAGACAACACAGCAAGGCAAAAGCAATCCCAGAGGTTCCTGGAAAGCAACGATGACAAATTCTAGGTGATAGAGGAGCCAACAAGGATAGGTGTGCTGCTGGACCTGGTACTTAGGAACAAGGAAGGAAAGACTAAGGAAAATGTGAGCCCACTGCTGAATGGCACAGGGGGCCCTGGTGACAAAGGATACAGAAAAGGCAGAGATACTGAATACCTTCTTTGCCTCAGTCTTCACTGGTAAGACCAATCCTCAGGAAACCCAGACCCTGGAGACAAGGGAGAAAGCGGATACATCCACAAGTGCTGAGGGAACTGGCTGATATCATCGCAAAGCTACTTTCAATTATCTTTGAAAGGTCATGGCGATCCAAAGAAGTCCCTCAGGATTGGAAAGAAAAAAAAAACACTCCAGTCTTCTAAAAGGGCAAGAAAGAGCACCCAGGAAACTACAGGCCAGTCAGCTTCACCTTGATCTCCAGAAACGTAATGGAGTAGCTCATCCTGGACACCATCTCCAAGTATATGAGGGTAAGAAGGTAGTCAGAAATAGTCAGCATAAATTCACAAAGGGGAAATTATGCTTAACCAATCTGATAGCCTTCCATGATGGAATGACTGTCTGAGTAGATGAGGGAAGAGCATGGATGTTGTCTACCTTGACCAGCAAGGCTTTTGATGCTGTCTCCAATAATATTCTCATAGGCAGGCTGATGAAATATGGGTTAGATGAGCAGACAGTGAGATAGATCGAAAATTGGCTGGATAGCAAAGCTTAGAGGGCTGTGATCAGTTCCACAGAGTCTAGCTGGAGGCCAGTAGCCAGCAGAGTATCCCAGGGGCCAATACTGAGTCCAGTGCTGTTCAACATATTCATCAATGACCTGCATGAAGGTACAAAGTGAACTCTCAGTTTTCTGATGACATAAAACTGGGAGGAGTGGCTGAGGCACCAGAGGGCTGTTGTGCCATTCAGAGGGACCTCAACAGGCTGGAAAGATGGGCAGAGACCAATCTCAAGCAGTTCAACAAAGACAAGTGCAGAATCCTGCACCATTGAGAAATAGCCCCATGCACCATTATAAACTGGGGCTTGACCAGCTGGAAAGCAGCTCTACAGGGAAGGATCTGGCAGTTCTGGTGGACAGCAAGGTGACCATGAGCCAGCAATGTGGCAAAGTAAGGCAATGGTATCCTAGGTTGAGTTAAGAACATTTCTAGCAGGTTAAGGGAGGTAATCCTTTCCCTCTACTCAGCCGTTGTAAGGCCACACCTGGTGTCCAGTTCTGGGCTCCCCAGTGCAAGAGAGACATGGAGCTATGGAGCAAGTCCAGCAAAAGGCTATAAAGATGATTAAGGGACTGGAGCGTCTCTCATATGAGGAAAGGCTGAGAGAGCTATGACCGTTCAGCCTGGAGAAGAGAAGGTTGAGGGGGATCTTATCAATGTGTATAAGTGTCTGAAGGGAAGGTATAGAGAGCATGGGGCCATGGTCTTTTCAGTGGAGCCCAGTGACAAGACAAGAGGCAATGGGTGCAAACAGAAACACAGGAAGTTCCATCTCAACACGAAGAGAAACTTCTTTGCTGTCAGGGTGACTGAGTTCTGAAACAGGTTGCCCAGAGAGGGTGTGGAGCCTCCATTCTTGGAGATATTTAAAAGTTGTTTAGTTAGGGTCATGGACAACCTGACCTAGGTGACCTTGTTGGAGCAGAAAGATTGGACTAGATCTCCAGAGGTCTCTTCCAATTTCAACCATTCTGTGATTCTGTGAAATCACCAGTCTCTCTCCCAAGTTCCTCCTGCCCACCATACAAACATCCTTGTCTAGGAAGGTCTTCTCTTGTCCTTACTTCCAGGAGAGATTTGTCTAGTAAGGTTCTGAAAGTAAGGTACAACTCCCAGCAGCAGAACACAGGGTCTGAGACCACTGAGACCACCGAGACCACTGAGGACAGCAGCCATCTCCATCCCTTGCTGACAGGCTAGGGAGCTGTCAGCTATTCCCTAATACAGACTATTCCATCCTCCAAATAAAGACTGTTCTTTTTTGTAAGTCTTGCCTCCTTTCTAAAATGAAATTGAATCAAATCATGTTAAGGGCTTTGAAAATATTTAATGTATCTCCTCATTAACTTCCTTCATTTAACACCCCAGACTCTTTGCATTGCAGTTGTTAAATAAATATCAAAAAGAACTGTTAGCTTAAAATTAAAAATGTTTCATTTTTGGCACCACATGGCAAACTAAAGTTGCAGAACATTACAATACATTTGGGGTAAGCAATCAAGCTAATCAAATTAAAATGTTATAAATGTTTCTCACAGACATCTTGACAACAAACTGGTCTCTTCTGTGAATTTTGAATCCTAAAAATGAGAGGCAAAACCAAGCTGTACTTATTAGACAGAAAGAAGAAGACAGAGAGTAATATACTACTGGAGCAAAGATATAATCTAAATTGTTTGGCAAGCCAAACACCAAGCAGCCAAAACCAAACAGCAGTCATGCAGCTACACATGTACAAACCAGTGGTTAATGAGACTGTACATCGGCCTATCATGCAACTGTTAGATACTTCAGAAACAGCACCTATAGACTCTGTAGAGCCAAAAGTATTTTGATTGTAATCAGGCTGTGTCTTTTTCTTCAGTCACTTGCAATGTTCTTTGGCTGAAGCCATCTTCACAAAAGAATTGTCCATTAAGAACAGGGAAAGTATACAATATTACTCCTTATGCGTTGATCCTCATGAGGGAACAGCGGTAAGAAGGAAGTCTTGGTAAGCTTTTCCCCCAAACACTGTTCTGTTGTTACTGTGTAGCTGCAGCTGTGGTAGGCTCTGATCCAATGTGGTCCAACCACTAAAAGCGGGAACATGAAGAATTTATTCTTTTTTATTGTTTTTAAGAGGAGCGATGGATTCAATCGACAATAAATTGAAGTGAACTCACAGATTTGTCATTTCCAATTATAACAATATTATAACAATATATAACCATATTATAACAATAATTCTAATGACAGTATATAAAGGAAAATAACAAAGATTTGATATTTATTAGCTAATAAATATCAGAGTTTCCCATGTCATCTAACAGGAATTCTAGAGCACAGAGTTCTGTTTTGGCTCAATTTTCTGAAGTTAATTCTGGGATATTCTCTGTGGTAAATAGAGATTAGCCTGCAAGAGGATTGGGGCTCCAGACTTGGCATGCTAGATATATCCTGGGCAAAAATATGAAAATTTTGCAATCATCAGAATTACACAACTTTTGGTGGTTTTCTCATAGCTTGCCATTTCATTGAATGAAAATGTTTTTATTTTTTCTCTCCTAAAAATATAATATGCAATGTAAACCACTGTAGTGCCAACCCCTTCACACAGATTTATCTAAAAATGTCTCTGGCCAACTGCAGCAAAAGGGAAAGCAACTCTGATGCCTCAGTGAATATATCAGTTCTAGTAAAGCTGTGGGAAAATGTGGGAATTGGGGAAAATTCCAATTTTATTAAGCAGATAGGGAAAACCACAACTGAAAGCAAGATACTTTGAAAAAATTTTGTTTATTCCTCTCATCTTTTTAGAAGACAGCTCTTTCTTTATTCACTCATTAAAATACAATTTTCTACTACAGTCACTGCAGTTAAACATTTTTCCTTCTTATCCCAGTTATTTTTTGCTATTTTGAGATCTCTTTCTTTATAGTAATTACCATTAAGAATGGATAAATGGTGCCTTGGAAGATGGCAGTAAGCAGTCTCAAAGTTTCCATTAGGAAATGTATAACCTGCTTTATTTATTTTGAACATACTTTATTAATTATATCAAAATATAATGATTAGTCAGATTGAATGCAGTGAGACAAATGAATATAATTCTGTTTTGAAGTTATATGAAGACTCCTCTGGATTAGGTGAGTCATTAGGGACAAAGCAGCCTGCTTAATTCTGCTCTTCTGACATTTATTAGCACATGATGGTGCCAAGACATAGGCAGTATGCTTCTGCAACAGACTCTAATCAGATATACTAAAACATTTTTAAAATAATTGTCTCCATGCTTCACTCACACTCTTAAACAGATAGATGAGATAGATTTCACTATGCAGCATCACTTGCTTCTCTCCAGCATGGACTTTAGAGGGAAGCTTGATTCCAAAATAAAGAATTCTAGGAAAGCTTTCAGAATAAATAGTGGTACTTTACAAACTGGACAGAAATTTTGTGTTTTTCTCTTCTGGGAATATGTTCTATTTTAATTCAACTCAGCTGTCTTCTTCATGATTTACTGTTAAAGAACAACTCTGTAAAAGTGACCACAATATGTTTAAACATCCTGGTAGCAGCAATGACAACAACAACAAAAAACATTAAAAAAGTCATTACAATTTTGTTCAAATATAAAAAGAAGAATTACCTAAGAATAATGAAGCATGTTAAAAATATTCTAAAATGATAGCTAAAAGATGCTAAAAGGAAAGACTAAAAGAGTTAAATCTCTGCCAGCAGCAAGAGCACATGTTAAGGAGACTAAACTAAAGGTACAAAGGATATATATACTTCCTGTCATGAAAGATTTGAGAAAAGCAAAAGGAAGCCAGCATGGCTAAACAGCAATGTAAGAAAGATTATTAAAGGCAAGAAGGCATGTTTGAAAACACTGAAGTGGTGTCCAAATATGGAAAACAGAGAGGATTATACTTTGGCAGGTTAAATATAAAAACACATTAAGGCAAGCCAGACAACCACTTGTAGAAAGTTTGCAAAAGACATAAAAATAACAATAAATATTTTTTCAAATGTACAAGGCACAGGAAACTTGTCAGGGTGTCCAAAGAGCCAAGAGATATTCAGAGTTACAAGGAGCACTCAAAGAAGATAAGGCCATAGCAAAGAAACAAATTGAATCCTCTACTTTTGTGTTCACTGTGGATGCATGTGAGAAGGTTCTCAGGCCAGAAGATTTCTGTATTGCAAACTCATTAGAGAAGCTGTTTCAAATTTAAGTATTAGTAGAAGAGACTGTGGAAGAAGTAGATAAACAATTACAAAATAGCCAGGACCAGACAGCGTTCATCCAAGAGTTCTAAAGAAACTTGAGGCTAAAACAGCTCACCTATTAACTGTGATGTGTAACCTCAGATTTACAGCTACCTTGATGCATGAGAACTGGAAAGGGGCAGGTGTGATGCCAGTTTTTAAAAAATGGTTCCAGGACAGTTACAGGCTAGCAAGCCTCTCATCTGTACTTGACAAATTGGGAGCAATAATAAAAAAGAGAATCAGTGGCCATACTGACAAATACAACATCCTAGGGAGGAGTTCAACACAGTTTCTTGAAGGGGAAGTTCTGCCTCATAGGCCTCCTGGAAATCTTTCAAGGAGGCAACAAACTTGTTCATAGGGGAGATAAAGTTGCTGCAGTCTACTTGGATTTTCAAAAAGCATACAACAAAGTTTTTCACCAAAAGCCCTTGTAGGGTCTTAGAATAAAAGAGATTTTCTCATGAATTAAAGAATTGGTTAAAAGATAGGAAACACTGGGTAGGAGTAAATTTGACCAATGGAAGGTCTATAGGTATCCTTGCTAGGACTGTGTAGTTTAAAATTTTATTATTGCTATTACTGCATTTTTGAAGGATAGTAAAGATGAGCATCAGCTGTGATGCACAGAAGGAAAACATGAGACATAATGACTGGATGCTAAAATGGAGGTAAGATTCAATGAAGGTAAATGTAAAGCTAATGGACTCTGACCAGTATCCTGCAGAAATGAGTTCTAGGGATTACAATAGATGTTTCTATGCTCAGTATTCAGTAGCTATCAGAAAGAAAATAGAATGTTAAAAAGCATTAAGAAATGAATAGAGGACAAAGTAAAGAGCATCATTTGCCACTGAATAAATCCACAATGCTTGTACATCTTGATTATTCACGGTATTTCCCATCCTTCTATCTCATTAATAGTAAAACAGAACTGGTATAGCTTCAGAGAAAGGCAAAAAGGATGATCACAGATGTGCACTGGCATTCTGTATGGGAATGACTAGGTAGGATGCTAAGGTAGGGAGCTTCAGCCTAGGAAGGACCTCTGAGGGAATTAAGTTATAAATCTACCAAATCACAAACATCATGAAAGGGTAGGCAGTGATAGACTGTATACTCTTTCTTCTAATAGAAGAAGTGGCAGTTACCAAATAAAGCTAGTGGTTAATTTGCTCAAAGCAAAAGGTGATATAGCTAAGCTATGGAACTACTTGCCACAAAATCCTTGAAGAGTTAATGAAAAGCAATTTAATTATGGATTATTAAAAAAAAAATCATTCCTGACTAAGAAACTTATTCTCAAACTCAAAAATTACTGAAAGTCAGGAAAGTATTCTGGGGAAGTAATACCCTAGACTCTATTTTCTTTGTCAGCCTGAAGAAGAAAAGGCTTAAGGGGGACCTAATAGCAGCCTTCCAATAACTTCCTTCTAACTACCGAGAAGATGGAGGTTGGACTAGAGATATCCTAATGCCCCTTTCAATCTGAATTATTTTGTGATTCTATGATTCATTAGGTTCTGGCCACTGATGAAGACAGGACACTAGGCTAACTGCTTTTTTCCAAACCTGTATACACATTTTCATCTTCTTACACACATTTATGTTAGAACATGCTATTAAAAACTTAAGGTCAAACTCAAGCTCATTTAACAGTTCACCAGCTCTGCAAACTGAACAAAGCCAAATGTCTCCTGTATTTGAAATTTCAGGAAACAAAACTTGCTGAATTTTACTTGAATGCTTTCAGAAAGAAAAATTATTGAAGTCTTGACATAAGGTACCTATTCAAATGTAGTTTCTGAACCCTTTAAGAGAAACTCAGTATCTTCTAACAACATAGCCTGAACATAGAAATAACATGTTCAAAACAATTCCATCCCATTATTATTATTAAATACAGATTTCCTAGAAATCCCAACTAGGGAACAAGGCTCCACTATTCTGGATGATACACAAACGTGTGAGCAGATACAATTGCTTTTAAAGCCTCACCATATAATACACTAATTCTTTGTCTAATAGACTAAAAGATTTTCAAAAAAATATTCTATAATGCTTTGAGCAGTAGAATGAATAGGAAGACTTGAATTCTTGATAAGCAATGAAAATTGTAGTTTAACTGGCATTTTAGAAGCCAGCCAGAGAAATGACATATTGCTGAAGAAAATGTGACATGTTCAGGAAGAATAGGCAAGAAAAAATGGGAGAAAGCACTCTACTGTAAATGAAGACTGTATGATATATATAGAAATATAAAATATATTCTCTGACTCTCAGGGAGAGCTGAGATGCTGAATGGAAGGATGTCTGTAAAGGAAAGTAAAAGAGAAAAAGGAATAGGTATAATGTCATGATACGAGACTACTATAGACTACTTAGTTAGATAGAAGGTTTTTCTTTTTCCCAGACTGTCCAGCAAGATATTGCAATATGCTAAGTACAACATTTTATTTTAGAAGGTAGAGGGGACATTTAGGGGGCTATTGCTCTAGAAGTGACTAACAGGGGAATTGGTTGAGTATGTGAAAATAGAAGCTCATTTGTATGCAAATAATCAGAAAATAACAGAGTACCTCTAAAGGGAGGAAGGAAAGGAAGGAGTGAAAGTAACAAAATAATGACAATGAACTTTGTTATAAATTTAACTCAGGGAATATGTAGTTTTGGTCTCTTGGGAAGATACAGGAAGGGGAAAAGTAACAAAGTAGATAGTTACAAAAGAAACCTTATAAATACATAATCAGGCTGAGACAGAAAAAAGGAGGAGTAATGGATTTAGCATTATAAAGTGCAATTTAAGTAGCAAAGAATTGTACAAAAAGTGGAACATTACAAAAGGCACATGATAAATAATCAATATAAAGGAACTGCAGAAGCAAACAGGGATAAATCAAATATTACTGTTAAGACATTGAGAAGTAACATGTGAAAGGAGTTGGATGAGAACAGAAGGGAGTTACCAGGAAGGCTAAAAGACAAAGCAGCAAGAAATTTAAGGATTGGTCGTATGTAAGCTTAGTATTTGCTGAAATCTTGAGTACCTCCTTGGTATGTATGAAACTAGCTATCAAAATGTTTCAAAGTGCAGGGCATTAATATATTATGTAAAGCCATTAACCTATCTTACACTTCTCACTTAAATGTAAAATATATAGTATTGTAAACAACTGTGAAACATTTGTTTATGCAGTGTGGAAACTTCTGGTCTTGCCAGCATCAAACAAACACAGCAAACACTTTTCCTGGTCATTTTAAGCCATTGAAGGATATTTAAAAATGTAGGATTCAGTCTCTTATCAAAAACTTTGGTTAACATTTAAATTCCATGTTTGTAGTTATTTCTCCTATTTTTTATGCTAATTAGTATCAATTACCATGCTTAAATGTTTTTTTTTAAGAAGCCTTCAAAAATCTGAGTTTCTATGGAAAAAGTTCTGTACAAAAGAACTTGAGATGTGCTATTAAGCTATTCTACTTACAATTTAAAATTAAAGCTGTAAAATCATTTTTTTAGAATGCAATTTCTCTACAGTGTTTCCATTTGACTAGCAATAATTCCAAAATTAAAAAAGAATTGTCTCAAATTTTCAGCTAGAACTCTATCAAGAATGATAGTGTAAAACAGGTAGGACTCTAGCAATTTCACTTACATTCTTAATGCAACTCTAATGACTATATATTTAGTTTTGGGAGATCCTGGAACCACTCTTAATATAGTATGCATGTCACAACATCTGCTGAGCTCGAAGGGAAATGAAAGTATTCATCATAACCTAAAATTAACCCTTGCTTGTAAGAAGTTTGTAGTTCACTCCCGCACTGCTCGAGTGATTGAGAATGTTACCAGTGAATTCATCAGCTTCTTCATAAACTGAAAAATTGTATTACTTTGGATAAATCAACTCATATATTCTCTCTCAAAAATAGAATAATTTCACCTTTCAAATCAAATGCGAAAAAAAAAAGCAGGTGGTTTGAAGCACTGGGAACATTATTATGTCCAATTACATATAAAACCTATATATTAAGCATACTTGTAGAAAAAAGAAATAGAATATATTTGTTGAAAAAAATACAAAAATCATATTTTATAGAAAACTCAAGGTGAAAAATCAAAGATTATGAAGAGCATGAAAGAGTAATATTCTTTATATTATCTGTCTTTATATCTCTAGATATAGTATATCTGTATACTATATATCTTTACCCCAAAGAAACTTGGCCCTAAAGAGACTTTGTCCAGAGACTTACCCTCTGCATTCAACACTTCCCTTCCACTATTAACACTTCTTAATAAAAACCGAGACTGAAATATTTTGGTCCTAAAATTTATTGTATGTTGAAAGTAGAAATGACCCTAAAACAAAATAAAAGATGCTTGACTTTTAGGATAAGTTCTAATGACAGATTATATGAATTACAGAATGCTGCTTGGGAACACCGACAAATAGGTTTGGACATTCATCCTTAAATTTAACCTAGTCTGACTGTAATGGTACTATCACTGTAGTTCAAAAAAAAAAAAAAAAAAAAAAAAAAAAAGATAGGGGAAAACAAACTTGAACATGAATAAACTTGCCACAGACTGAGCTTGTGGAATTAATTTGTAACTAATAAATGACAACGATAATAACAGGATCCAATGGCTCAAAGAATAATTTAACAAAGTGACACCTGGGAAAATAATGCATTTTTTTTTCATTAAAATAGACTACTAAAGACTTCTATTTTTTCTTTTTATGCCACATGGGATAAATGAGATTACAACATGTGATTTGTTTCTTTCTTATCTATGGGTATATTATAATGATAAAAATTATACTAAACAATGAAAAAATAAAACTCCAAAGGAGAAAAGCTTTCAAATACAGCAAACAGCCTAATTAAATACACAACATAGTAAGGAAATAAGTGGGAAGACTGTGATGACATCTGGAATTCATTCACTGGATACAACAGAAAATCAAAACAAATGAGAAAATATATCAGAAAATGAAAAAATTAAGAGTAAGTTTTGTCTGTGTTTCTTTTTCTTGTCTATAAAACAGTTACATTATTACAGAAATTGCATAAGGGAAAAGAAATCCATTTCTCTGATCTGTGCATGTGTAGTACAGGTCTACAACATTAAATAGAACAGAATACCCTATAGAAGGGTAGAAAAATAGCATTGTTCCTATATCTTTTCAGGTGTGAAGCACCAATGCTATTCAGGAACCACACAGCAGAGCTTAATTACCCAGTCAGTAAAAACACTGTCTTAGAATTCCCTTTTATATTCTGAGAAATGGATTTCTTCACTTTCCAGTGAAGGAACAGTATCTAAAAATCTCTGTTTTGTGGAGTACTTTTTGCTTCCCAGGAAATGAGGGCACCAAGGCTGCATTCACACTAAACACCTCTACAAAATATAAGCCTTGAGGTGCTCCCATAGACATTTTACCACAGATAATTCAGCCTTTCCTCCATTTAGCTCCAGATTAGTTCCATGGAAAGTCTTAAGAGCCCTTCAGGCAGCTAAGGCTACATCTACATTAATAAATAATTCAGCAAATAAAAACATATTGGCTGAATGAAGCTGCCAATGTCCCCACATCCACATTATATATGTTTCAGGGATCTTTCTTCAGATGAGATCTAGTGTGATGCCTTGAACTGAACAACCTCATCATGAATGTGATTCAAAGCTGCCCAAAGGTAGCCAATGATTTGGAGCAGTCAGAGCATATCTGCAAGTACCTAGAGCAAAGCTTCTGGTTTAGTTTCCCTCAGGTGGAAACTATTATGCATGTACAAAACCTGTACATTTCTAGAAACTAAATCAATGTGCCATAACTGCAGATGACTGAGTACTTATCTTCAAAACTGCACTATTGCACTGAACCAACACACTCGTGCACATAAAGTGTACACCCAATACAAAAATGGTGATGGCCTTTCCATTTGACTGTGAATAAACCAACATTTCTGTTGGTAAAACCATCACTGATGATTTTGGCTGTGCAAGCAAAACTGAATTTTACTCGTCAGCAGCAAAATCTGGCTTTGTACGAACCATGGACACAGCCCCTGGCATGCAGAGGCAAAGCCCCAGTGGAAGGACTGAGGTGGCTGCAATGCAGCTACCCAAAAGGGAGGCGAAGGGAATGGGGGGCTCTGGCCATGAGCCACGTGGCCTTCCATGCTTCCCGCTATTTGCTGTCCTGTTACACACCATCACGACTCTCACACATTTATCACCAGCACAGCCAAGGGAGATGGGGGTGGGTGCTGAAGGCCAGCTGTGCAAAGAAATGATTGCGATTCAGAGGAAGATGGAATGAAAACCATGGGAGGGAAAAGGGAAAGCCAGCCTTGCTGTAGAGCAGTTGCTTCTCAGGTTGAGTGAAATGAATAGATAAACTTACAGCTTATCTGTGAGTCTTTTTTGCATACCAGCTGTTCTAAAGTTTCTTACTGATTTATTTAGCCAGTTATAAGACAAACTTGCAAATTTCATACACAGTATTTTACTTCATCTACTTCTAATTCAAAATTAGCAATAGCACCTAAAACATAACCTTGCTAAAATGAAATTGGAGAAGGGCACTGAAAAACATAGCGAGAATGCCGTTAATCCTGTCAAAGTGCTTAACATTGGTCTAAACTATTTTTAAAGCACTTGTTTAAATTTTAAAGCAGTAAGGGATCAAGAACAAACACAGGCATTTCTCGTCTCCTTGGGTGTAAGTAATTTTAAAGGTCAAGCACAGCTTTTTTGGTCCATGAAAAAGGTCTTTGCATTTTTGAAAGTTAAAAAACAGGCCAGATAATCAGCTAACATAAATTAGCAGAGTTCTATCACAGCCAGTTCAGGAGGCCAATTTACACTGACTGAGGTACAGCCCCCAGTTTTTTAAAATTCCAGAAGGGGAGAAAGATTACAGCATTTTTAAAGAAATATATCTTGAAAGAGGAGATGCAGATTTCCTTGTTAGTCTCGGCCAGAAGGAATGACCTCATAAGTACCATAAATCAAGACAATGAAAACAGGCTGTTAAAGTCCAGTCCTTGTGATGATAGGTGCTCTATTTCTTTAGGTTTGCAATAGAAAGCCAGGCTGTGCATGAATCTGAGTAGAAACTCTCTACTGAGCCAAAAAGAGCACCACAGGTTTAGGGTGCCACTCTGTTTATTCCATAAAAGTCCTAATTTAACAATCACTAGAAAAAAATCACTCATGCTTCTGACATGACAGTTCTCTCAAATAATTTTAGAAGTCCTATTGGTGTCCTTTGGACAGAAGGAGCAGCAAGTCAGCAGCTCATGAGTTCTCAGGAACTTAATCAGAACAATTTTCTAAAGCCGATTTTAGAATACCACGCTAATTTACACTACGTTCATCATAAACATGTGCAGAGTGTTTCTTCTGGGATATCAGAGAGGAGGTTTGTGAGGTTCTTGAAAGGTAGTAATTCATGTCTAAAATCTCTTTCTGTTAATTCTTTGAAAAAGAGCAGAGAAGTATTTTGGATCTCTCCGTCCAGATCTGCAGCAGCTGCAGATCTGAAGGGCACTTAAGAC
This sequence comes from Rhea pennata, assembly GCF_028389875.1. NCBI lineage: Eukaryota > Metazoa > Chordata > Aves > Rheiformes > Rheidae > Rhea > Rhea pennata. Next base: position 47,618,497 of record NC_084663.1, on the reverse strand, counting down.
CTGATCCAAAGGTCAGTCAAATCAACGAAATATGTATCTGATTACATGAGGAAACAAAATCAGTGTTATCAGCTTAATCCTGCTTCTATGGAAGTCAAATTTCAATGGAAATACTATCCAACGCTTAGGCTACTGGTTAGTCCTTCACTGAATACTTTTTGGTGATTTTAGTAGGTGCTATTTAACTTAAAACTCTTCATGCATAAAGCATCCTCAAAGACTTGGTATGAGCAAAATGAGTAGCATCTTATTAATTTTTTTGCTGTTAAAATTAGTCTCCTAATCATTCTCCCAGTGCTTCACAAGAAGACATCTGCAGATCTAGGAGAAGGATTTCTGAGTCTGCCTCTTCTTCTCCACTCTTGTGCTGTACTCACTGCAGAGCTTGAAAAGCATATTCATGTGAGAACATTTTCTTTTCTAAATATGGGCAACTGGTATGTTAGGCTGATTATTTTTCAGAGTGAATTTCTGAAAAGATATGATCCTTCTCAGAAGGTCAGGTATTATAAGGTTAAGTCACATGAAGCATGTTTTTCTTCACCTTTAATTTCCTATTTTGATGCATACAACTAATTGCTATGTTGCACTAAAAGTAGATTGATTTTAACTTACTTGTACACCAGAACTGACTTGTAAACACAATTCAAGGATCCAACACAATAAACATTTATGTGACTACTCTAACTGAAGCACAGCTATGTAAGGATTCCTCCTCCATGAATAAAAGTTTAAAAGTATAGGGATAAAGGCCTGAATTCCAAATTTGGTTGTCTGAGACATTTATAATTCAAAATTTAACTGCAAGCAGGGCCTAAAATTAAGATGGTCTATAGCCCATATATAAGTAATCTTTCTTTCTGTTCTGAAGTATTAGACACACAGGCTGTGTTGGAATACAGGATGCCTAAATATAAGTCCTTTAACAGAATTCTTAAAAACACCACTTTTTATTATCTTGCACTTTTTAAATTCAAGCCACTTCTACATCATGATCATAATACAGGATTCAAACATGAAAACGTATACAAATATCAGCATACAATCAGGACTTGAAATGTAGTGTTTTCATGATCTTTTGCAAAAAATGCACAGATCTCTTTTTGTGTACAGGAGGTGTTTCAAAAACAATAACCATTCAACGCTATTAATCCCTTTTGGTGCACTTACATTGTCATATCCTACTCTGTGACCTGCAGTGTGATAAAAATACTGATTGTTTCAAAACTTATGAAATGATGAGGAGTAGCTCTGCTTCCTCAGGAGTCTCTTTCTCGCTATTCCCCTCTTCTGCTGTTTTTACTCTGTTTAAAAACACTAAGAAATCTGTGTGATAATTAACAGGCTTTTACTTTTGTTTATAGTGAGTGATACATACTTAGATATTGGATTAAATATTATAAATACACAGGGAGGGAGACTATGTTCTGGACAAAGTATCTCTATTATCTCTGCTCCCCCAAGAAACACTTATCAAGTGGCACTATATAAGGAACCTCCAGAATTACAAAGATTCTTATCTTTTCAAACTATTTGCAGAGATTAGAGCTGCTCTGACATGCATTTTCCAGCCTGTGAAATACTAAAACCAATAGTATCCTGCTTTTATTAAAATGCAAAAGCAAGCACTAAGAATCTGAGAAAATGCCAAACTAATGGTTAGTTGTGCATTGATTATTCATGTAATTTTATCTCTTTATGCATTTATCCTTCAAATTAAATGACAGGGGAAACAGTAGATGGACATGAAATCAGACAGTCTATGCAATTAACTCACCAAAGACACATAAATGTGTTTTCACTAGACACAGTACATGTGCCATTTTTTTCAGTTCTGGAGCATTAATACAATATGGTCCAGTGGCCTAACAATTCATGGTTTTCTATAGAGAATTTGCTCGATCTTGTTAAAAAAGGAGAGATTTTCTGATTTGTAAATTAAATTATATGTCCAAGGAAAACCCCTTAATTGAATTCTTCACTATATACACAGACTTGAGCTTGAGCTGCAGGTCTTATTTGAATAGGTACCAGCTAAGGCCAGATTCTACTCCATAGCAGAAAATGAACCATCATCACCATTCTAGAAAGCCAACTCTATCCTATTTCCTCTTCTTTCACATGATTTAAAAGCTGGTGCTTCGCTAAGACTCAAAAACAGAGAGAATATGCTCATCTACCTCTTTCATTTTACATTTCCAGTATCAGGGCTCTGGAAGCATTAGGGCATTCACAGTTCTGCATTTACAGAGCAGAACAGGTTTATTCTCAGGTTGTTCATGTTCAGTTAGTATTTTAGCAGAGTGCCAAAGTTTTTCTGAAGAAGTCAAGTCACAGAAAAGAAGCTTTATTTATAGCAGTTTCTCATCTAGCCAAATTGAAGAGTTGCATGAGAAAAAGGAAAACACATTTTTCTAGCCTAAACTGTTGATTTGTATCAGTCTTAGAGAATGTATTAGAACATTTAATACAGATATAAGTAAGAGAAATGCAAAATGAAAATGGAATGTATTAGGCAATCAGGCTGTTCCCAGCTCCCTGTACTATTATTATAAACCTGTTCCACTCATCCTGTAGAAGTTCTGTATGTCTGGAGACAGAGTGGAGCCTCCTTCTAGCAGGCAAGTTCGCCTTGTATATAATTCATTTCCTGTCAAGTAAGAAACCTTAAGACCTAAAGTGGTTACTAAAGGCTTATGGGGGCCCAGAATTTCACAAGTGAATGCTGTCATTTGTCTCTCCTAATTACCATGAATTCTTTCTTTGTGCATTGAATGGAGATTGGATTAACACAGCTATTTTGTTTAAAAATCAGACCTCAGCATTGTCACTTGCAATGCTGTAGTAGCTAAATTTATAGTATCTTATCTTGCTGAAGAATCTTTGCTGTGTTCCAGAACCATCTGTTAATGTCAGCACAGCTACTGAAATAGCACAACTTCATTATATTGTTATTGTACGCACAGCATAACAAAAAAACTAAATAGAAGGTCAAATTCTGATTATGTGATTACATATGTAAATCAACAATATTTCCATTGAGTAAAATGAAAATGCTGGATATGTGGTCAAAGACAGAATTTATAGCTTAGTGTGGCACTCACAGAAATAGTGATTATAAATAAATACACGGATGCATATATGCATGATATAATACAAAACACATAAAATATTGTATCTTTGTATGGTTAAATTTCTCTTAAAAAGTAAACTAGGAAAGAGCAAGAATTCAAAGGAATTTTTCCATTAATTTACCACACAAGAAAAGTCAATTTGGAGCCTAAACTACTTGACATAAGAATTCAGTTTGCTAATGGCATTCTTTATTAGGGAGAATATATTTTGTTTTCAAAACTTCTTTTGCAACCTTTTTCACCCATTCATTTACCTCAGGAAAACTGACAATTGTGAAAACAGATTTCCAAAAATCAGAGAGCAGATTGTTTTAATCCCATGCTTTGCTACTACAATTAGTACAGGTTTTGTAAAATGGAGATGAGACCCATTACAAAATCTGTCCCGTAACATTTTCTCCTGGGTCAGAGATGGGATCCATCTCCAATAGCATTCTTAGTTCTTCTGGTTCTAGTACCTTCCCACCCACTCAGGGCACTGAAATGGGCAGAGCTTCCTGGGGATATCTGCACATGTGTCTGAAACATCCAAAGCATGATACATGCCATTTCTTCACAAGACAGAAGGAAAGCATAGAGAGAAAGGATTTTAAACTTCTGATGGTCTGGCTTACTTCCCAGCACCAGCAAAGGAGACCAGTTTCTGTTATAATAAATGTATGGACACCCATTCACACAGATCTTGAAAGATCACTTGTTACTGGCATTATTTTCTCATTAAAGACTGCTTTAAGGCATTTCTGACTGCAAAATAATTTATGCAAATCGTGGCTTATCTTTACTATGTAAGGATCTTTTTTTTTTTTCTAACTTGCACAGGCTAGGGAAAACTCTCTTTGCCATTATGCCCGTTGTATCACCTACTACTTCTCATATAAAAATGATGTCGGTCAGTTCTACTGCTGAAAGGAAAAACAGGAGATTATAAAGCACATTCATCACAATGCTGGAAAGGTACGTTTTATAGTTGTAGAGAGACATCAGGTACCTCTCTACAGGGGCGTACTTGGATTTCCTTGGAAATACATAAATTAATGAATCCTGTGAATTAAAACACACTTGCACTCATCAGAAAGTTAGGATAATGGGGTTCCTTTCATTATGCTCCTTCTAGCAGGACAGTAAGAGACATCCTTGGCCATCAATTCCTGGTCTTTTTAGAAGGCTGTTCCAGAATTTCAGTCCTGTGCAGTCTGCTTGTTTCTAGCCTATCCTAATTATTGGCCAATTTATATCTACATATTCTGGTGTAAATATCATTATCTTACTGCTTCTGGTTTTCCTATTTATTTCCTTAACCTCTATAGAAGAAAAAAATATTTTAGCCTTTGGTTTACCCAGCCAAGCAGTCCAAACTTTCTTATGCTTTTCTACATAATAGACTCACCATTCTCCTAAATAAGCCCTCTTTATTCACGTTCCAAACTGAACACCATTCTCTAAGCAAGAATTAACAGAAGTCTTCATTCATTACTAAAGGCGAGATCTTACGAGGGCCTTGTGCCTCAGTTCCCTATTGCTATGGGATCTATGGTGGACCATATCTGCCTTTCCCACAGCTATGACTACAAGTGTCTCTGAAATATAAAAATACAGATGACCTTGCTTTATTTTATTTACAAAGCTGCCTTTTCCTGAAAAGTGTTATTTCAAACACTAAATATAACCATTGTTTTCCAGACCTGCGACTTCTTTCTTTTAAAAGTAAATTTAATATTTTAGATTGCAAAGAGAGTGAATGTATTGAGAAATTAAATGTTTTACAAAAGATGAAGTAGGCAGCTTGAAGCTGTCTATTTATCACTAGTTTTAGCATATAGTTGCAGTGTTCCAGGATAGTGCTGCCAAAGGAACAGCAACCTATTTTAGGGGCCGGGCCAGAAGGCAAGAAGTTGGCAAGGATATGCTTCTAAGCCTTGTCTTGTACATACAAATGCACATACAGGGAAGGGCACACTTCTCCGTCTCTCAGTGAGAAGGAGGAAGGACCAACCAAGCACAGAGAGTACAAGCTCCTGGGGAAGAAATACCATTATGGGGAGCAGAACTTGTTGATAGCAATTTTTAGCAGCTGATTCCTGATTTAACCAAATTGCTTCCAGTACAGGCCTAAAGTGTTCTGTTCTCCCCTCTATATAAGCTTAATTTCTGTCTCTCAGAATGCATATGCCTTCTTCAGCCTCTTTTTAACGGGGCTTATCATTAAACTATGATAAAAGAGAATAAAATTTATCAGTTATGATATCATTTTCATATAAGAAGTGTAAAAAGGTTAGACTTCTTTAGAGAAAAAATAAGCAGAAATGTACAACAAAAAGTGAAGAAGCAAAAACAAAAAGTGCTTTTATTTTAATTCTGTAATAATTCAAGAGTACAAGGTAACTAAATGATATTGCAAGACAGTTTGTTTAAAGATTATTATATTTTACAAGATACATAGTTAGTTCATGGAACTTGTCCCAGTACAGCACTTAAGAACATTCAAAAAGAGTAGAATTGAACTGATAGCAAAAATGTCCACATTACATTTTCATCCCCCCACACTCTCTTTTCTAAGGTTTTTTGAAATAACTCATTCATTTATCCTAAGACTGAGGGAGAAAATATGGCAAATCATCCTTCTGAAATGGTTGATAATGATGACTGTTAGGCAGTGTAGCATGATGCAGACAGAAAGAAAGAAAAGGAAAATCAGTAAGCACAATATGCAAGAGCTGGGAACTCTGAGGAAGTAGTTGGCAAATGAACCTATCTTTTTAAAAACAATACTTTAAAATTATATTACTTCATAAGGGAAAGCAGATTGAATTATATTTCCTTTTTATAGCTAGTTTTTAAAATTAGTGAATGACTTAATAGACTGAATACATTAGATGAAAATTGCTACTGTTTACAAAATCTTAAGAAAAAGAAAAGAGCAGGAAAATACATCATCCTTTCACCATACAGGTGGCAATTTTTTCATGTCCAGGAGAAGAGCAATCTATTGTTAACCCCACATGAAACCGGATTGAGGAATGACTCAGACTTACATATATGTCACTGTTCTCCATTTTGGATTATTTCCAAAACTGTGTGGGAAAAAAGAAATCTCATCTTCACAAATTTCGATTTTCTATACTGTCAGAGCTCAGAGCTTGTGAGTAGATCAGTACTGCCATCTTAATGGAACTGAGAATCAAAACCAACCAGTCTAATTCAGTATCTGCATTTTCTTATGCAAGTAAACACATACTCGAGAAAACAGTCAATCTGAGGGATTTAAACTATTGCACAAAATTGAATTCAAGTATTTCTCATCATTCTAATTGGAATATCCAGTTTTCACACGGCTTCTCTCTTTACAGTTGTACTGCAAGCACCCCATTCACACTGAGTTGTCTCAAACAGCAAAAATTCTTTTCACTTTTTTCTTTTCTCTAGACATGATCTTTAAAAGGATAGGTAAAGCAAATTCATGGTCACTGCCTGATCTTCCTGTTGTCTTTTCTACAGCAGTTTAAAAGCTTCAGCTGAGTGCTTCCCTGCAGGAATACATAGGCATAAAAGCAGACAATTTGCTAGTGTACCATAACCGCTCGATACAGTGAAATCTCACTCTTTCTATGAGCTCCAATAGCAGGTGAGAAAAAGAAGAAAACACTTCAATACAAGGTAATTTCTGCACTGTTTTCTTTCATTTTTTTTTTCACATTAATAGAATGTTATAGAATGAATATAATTCCAAACCTCAAAAGAGAGGAAATTCCAGAATTAAGATTGACTTTTACTGCACAGGTGCTGCGGTTGGGCATTTCCTGAACATCTGTTCTACAAAACTCTTTCTTTTTAATGTAATTTGCAAATAACACTTTTAGTGAGTGCCTTACACGAGGTAATCCAAACCACAGCTTTAGGCCTGGACCCATTCTCTGGCCTTAGGGTAAGTGGCACAGGATGGATTGCATCCACGCAGTTAAACTCTCTCTCTTCCCTACAACAGGGTGTCACCCCTATTGCCTACTGGAAACATTTCCTGGCTTGTACTATTCCTCAGTTGAAGCTCAGGCACTGGCTTGGAGAACGCTAGTTGGCTGGACCAAAACTGTGCCAAATGGAGTGCTAAAAATTAAACAGCACAGATAAGTGCATGCCAGTATTTGAGCCCATGTTTTGTCTCTGTTTTGTTTAGCGTACACATTGCCAGGAGGTTGGGCAGGAGGATCAAAAAGTAGAAAGAAAGGAGAGATCTATTTCTGGTAAAAGATAATTTTGGCCCAAGAACAAACATGTATAAATTAACCATGAATATGCTAGACTTCAAATTAAAAGAAGATTTCCAATCATGAGATGAGTCAAATTCGAAAACAACATTTCCATAGAATAGTACTTCATGCACAGAATAGTAGAACACTGGAAATGGCTAAACCATGAAAAGAATTGAATGATAGCATTTGTCTTGATGACAGGGGACTAGACTCAATTTAGGAAGTCCTTTTAGTCCTACTTCCTACATTCCTAATGCAATCAGACTTCATCAAACAAAAAGTGATAACACAATATGACTTTGAAGTCACTATACCTGATATTTTACACCTCTCCTCAGACTAAATGCACTACACAACAAGTTTGATTTCATAATTTTTCATTGAACAGGAATAGTCTCACTCAGTTTTCCCTGCAAGCAGTGAATATTTATATCCAATCCCACTTACATAGCTTTTTGTTTTCAAATGAATCCATTTTACCATAAAATTCTCTAGGGTTGTAATTACTGTGAATAGAATGACACAGACTAATGTAGATCTAGAAAAGCAGGAAACAAATTTGGGAACAGATATATTTATTTCTCATATATTATCACCTTTAAAATACTGGAATCAATATACAAATATAACAAGGAACTACTTAAGCACAGTACAAATAAAAAAATATATTATTTTGTTTTGTTTGGAAACAGAACTATATAAGCAAAATAACATGTTTTTTGGAGATTGTATAATTAATGCATTAGGCTACACAAACTGATCTCATGACAGGTAAACAACTGGATTTTAGACATAATAAGGAATGGTTGTCTTGTCCTGTAATAACCATCTAGTTGCACTGTAGATCTCCAAGATGATGTATCAGCTCGACTCTACCTACCTCAAACATTGCCTAGCATTGTGATTGGTATCAGCTCGACTCTGCCTACCTCAAACATTGCCTAGCATTGTGATTGCAGTGCGTAATTGTTTTCTTTTTCTCCCAAAATGGAAAACATGTAAGGGAAGTAAAAAAAATTTAAAAAGCATATTGCAGGAAGAATTATTATTTAACACAAGGACTAAAGTGCTTTGTGATGCTATAGTCAGTATAGATTGCACTGTCTGTGAACATACTCTTTGGAAGCATAAGCTCCAATACTTTTGGACAGCCATGCTAGTGCCTCTTGTGTAAGCTCCTCTGTAACTGGAGGTCCGTGGATACTGAAATGTCTCCCCCCCCACTAGAAACATGAGGACACAACTTCATCCCTAAGAATCCTATCACCTACAGCATCTTTAAGAATCAGTATTTGTTGGATAAATAACTACTAAAAACCTGCATTTTTCATCTGCTATATCAGTGGGCATTTCACAGTAGACCGTTGGCAAGCAGCATTTTCTTCAGAAGGACAGTATTCTTAAGAATTAGGACTACTAACTGCATCTGTTGAACAGAGACTGGAGCACTGCTCTCCAATTCTCCAATCAAAACCCTGGAAATAAAGAATAAATTGTCCTTGCAGGTTGGATACGCCATTGTTTCAGAAAAAGGATGAAGAAGTTTTTTGGACTCTGCTAGACTTAGCCTCGCCAGTGATTAACATACATCCACAAGCAGCTATGCAGAGCAGCTATCATTCTGTGGTTGAGGAACTGCTGGTTTGTCATTCAAGATGCATATTTTGGCCTCTTTCTGACTGAACACCAAGATCAGAGCTGATGAGCACCATTTATTCCTGCAATCTCCCTCACCATAGAAGGAAAACTCAGGCATACAAGAAGGGCAGTCACAGCATACTCCAGCTGGTCTCCCTGATCTGGGCAACTGGGTAACTTTCAAGATCATACATATAACTAATTTCTCAAAAGCAGATCTATTGCTTTTGCCTGCTATCCCAAATGAATCAGACCTCTCTTAGCACAGATGTGAAAAAACAAGGGAATTGAGACTGGGAAAAAAAAAAAAAAAAAAAAAAAAAAAAAAAAAAAAAACTTTGCTTCTGTCCTCTGATCTTCCAGGGATCTTAGTGGCTGCAAAAGTTTACAACAGTTTTAAGGCACCTCTGATTTCTGTTAACTTCTACTAACATCCTGAAGGCCATCAGAAGCCAACTGGGTGACGCAAAAGATTGTGGAACTCTGGCTGCAGCTCCTTCCACCAACTGAAAATTCCCCCATGCCAGTGAGATCTTCAGATGCTCATCTGAGACTGCTTTAAAACCTCTGTGTATTGAATGAATAGTAGAAAGAAGCTTTCACATAAGTTAGGAAATAGACATTTATTTTTTTAGCAGCTGCAACCATATTTTTACTGGCTTTGAAAGAGCTTTAACAGTCTCAGTGCAACTTCCTATTTTGGCCTTGTCTTTAGTGCCAAAAAACGTTCTTAGCAGCACAGCGTATCTATTGTACACTAATTATCCTGCTGTAAAGTCCTAATGGAAATAGTTATGTCATTTTATTGCAAAGTAAATCAGGAAAGGCACCAATGGACAGAAGCAGTTTTAGGCTTGCAGTAAAAAATCTGTCATCCTTTGTCTCCATCAAGATTTCAGAAAAGGATACTAGTCAGATGTACAAAACCCACTTTTTTTCAATGAAAGCAATGTCTCCTAGCTTAGTGTATCTGCTTATCTTCATAGCTTCTGCTGGGCAAAATAATCTCAAACACAACCGCACAACTCTAGCCTCCTTCACCGGCATTTTTAGCAGATATCATACGCTCTAAAGCTACCTGGCTCCATTCTTATGCTGCGTGAATTGCTGCTTCTTTTTCCTGCATCTGTAGAGTGCATTCTTTTTAGAGAAGCATTATATGAGCTACTGAACTTCTCATGCTGCCATTTCAAGAAATGATTGTATTAACTCCTTAAAAAAAAAATTGGAAACATCTCTTTTCATCCAGAATACTGCATTTACCCCCAGACTATCAAACAAACTGGCCAGTTACTGAGTATACCTTATAATAATGTAATTATCTCTAAAATACCAGTCTATATTAATATATTATGGAGAATCAACTAGTCTCAAGGAAACTGCTTTTCTTAAATTAATTTTTACAACTAGATTGCCTGAATGAAAAAAAAATGCAGCTGACTCTTATGTTCTTATGATGCTCATTGGAATAAAAGTGGCTCCTCAGTGGTGTAGATGTCCCCATGGATCTAAGTCTTGACTGAGTCATTCACTTGCTAATTAGTAATACAGAATAACCACAAAACTTCTCCCTGTCATTTGTGTAAAGCACAAAGGATTTATGGTGATGAAAAGAAACCAGCAGTCACTTTGGTAATTCTTACACATAGGAAAGTTCAATTAGAAATTCAAAATGAGTACTTTGATCCAATATTAAAATATTACTATTCAGTTGTGGTTGTGCTCTGACATTAAAATATGACTTCTCAGTCACAGAATAACACGTAAAGCAACTTGTGGTAGAAAAAGATAGGGAAGGTTACTTAAGGAGTTAGTTATTTCAACATATGTCCTCAATTTCAATGTAATTCGTGTAATTTCTGTAAATCTTTCATATTCTTTAGGGTTTTTTCTTTAGAAAAGTGATTCCTCTACAATCAAATACTCCCGTAGATAAAGCCTAAGGATGTTGGAGGGCACTCTTTGTGTTTCTTGGCTCTATACACTTTAACTCGCATTTTTTTATTTCTATTTAATTTGAAATTTTGTATCTATTACTCTGTGTCTCTAAGAAGCACTGCAGAGAGGAGTTAACTGAATTAACTTAGTGCAGACTGAGACCCTGTGCCAACTAAGGCCTCTGTGTACTCAGCTTGCTTATCAGTGTAACAGAGTTGTAAATGGGAATAGTGCAGTACATATGTACAAACTTTGTACAAACTGTTTTTTGCCCTTACAATTTAGATTTTTTCATAGGAGAACTTCTTCTTCATTTCAAAACTCTTGTAGAGGGTCTTTTAGCTCTGCAGTGCCTGTTGCTGAAGCCAGATCTGGTTCTATATACTCCTAAATTCTGGCTATTGCAGCCAGAAACCAAACCATTGACACACTAAGCGAGCTCGTCATTCCTGCGGCTGGAGCTTTATACAACGCAGCAGACAATCCATTAAGCTCTAGAGTAAATAGCATTTAGCAGCCATTTCTCAGCTGCAGAAGACGGTGAGACTCCTACATTCACAGCAAACTGGAAAGACTTCATTCACGCTTCAATTGGTGCTATTTCCATATATGCAGGGTAGTACTCCTGGTGAAGGACAATTCTGCTCAGTTGGTGGAATCAAATCCTATGAGGATGAGGAGCAGTATTTCTGTGGCCTCCCTGTGAAGAAACAAGTCTTCACAGAGCTGTGTGAGGAGCCTGTGTTCACCCTCAAGTGCTTCAAAATGCAAATGAGGTAGACCATAAAAAGACTGAATGCGGTTTGTAGTTGTGCTTTGGAAACCAACATGCTAATGGTCCATGGCTAACCAGTTCTCTTACCTGGTATACTTGGTAAGTCAACAGCCTGCACTATGTTGGAAATGGCCAAAGCTAATAAAAACATGTTTCCTAATGGGTTACGGACATAAGTAATTAATGTGTTTAAACTATTAAACTTGGAATTCCAGAGAAAAGACTTCCTAAACTGCACTGAGGCCAGTGACAACAGTAACACGCTTGCAAACTGCCAGCCAAAAGGAAGAGGGCACAATTCCACTATAGGTAGACTTGGTTAAACAGAAGGACAGGTTCAGGAGCTCAAATTAGGGACAGACAAAAAAGGTGCATGATACCAGAAAGGTAAAGAGACCTAAAGAAGCTTAAGAGTCATATTTTTCTTCATGACATGGTTATTGATAAAGTGACTGGACACAGAGCATCCACTTACACTTTCCTGATATGACTAATAAAGCCCACCGACTGCTTGAAACAGTCATATTCTTCAGGTCCTTTTACAGTAAAGAAAGAAGATAAATTTGTTGGAGAAAGAAAGCTGATTGCACAACGCCTCTGATGAGTGTTTGCTATGGCTCTCTCTCTCACCACAATGACTCTTTAATCTAAAACTTGTTGGATCTACTGGATCTACTGCTTTAAAAGACTCACTTCTTCCCTTTCCCCCCTTTTTTTCCTCCAGCTGATGATCCAATATGGTGGACTGTGCTGAAGCTCAGAATGCAATCACACCAGCAGTGCTTTCCATAAGCAGACTGCTTTTTCACACTTTCCACTGTTTCTCCTTTGGAGACTAAACCGGTCATCTGTTCTGAGGAGGAAGTATGCCATAACATTTTAACTTCCTGGCCCTATTTACTAAATGCATATACAGGGGAAGCAGTATGGGTTGATCATCCCTAGGTAATACACAAAATATCCTTTCAGTGAGTGTAGTCTTTTTTTGTTGTTGTTATGGACTCCCTCCCTTTTACTGCCTATCATCTACTTTATCTGCTTAAATTATAACCTTTTAAGGCAGAGACTATTATTATATAGATAGCCTGGTGAAGCTCAGAAAGTAACACAAGAACTCCAAGGAAATGCACGGTAGTAATTGAGAAACGCAAAAACTGTAACGAATGCATCAGCTATCTGATGCTCTGAAAGAAAATTACTAATCCTTTTTTCTGTATTGGATACAGAAGCACAAAGCAATCAGATGATCTGTCCTAAATCAAAACCCAGATATATAGTGGAGTTGGGTATGGGTGCAACAATTCATAAAATACATTTCAGTGCTTGCATAGCTCATCTTTACTTTGGCCAGAACCCTAATCTTGTGAAAAATTGGAAGTCTTTGAAACAACACAAGTCTAGGTTAAAATTAGGCAACTTTTCCGATGAAGTATCTTATTGTGGAAATGACCATTGATTTGGGCAGACAATTCTTTCTTCATTCAGACCTAATGTGATCTTTAATCAGTACTAAAGACTGCTGTCTCAGGAAATGCTAGTTCCATAAACCACTCTTCCTGCTACTTAGTGCACGCTCGAGATTCAACCTCCAGGAGCCTGACAGCTGTCCTCTCAGATGCAGACGAACGCTGTCCCAACGCCGAGGGCGGGAGTGCCAGCAGCGCCATCAGAAGCAATAGCGTTGCTCTCCCAGCCCATTGTTACTCTATTATTTCTACAGTGCACATATTTTAACAGCGTGCTAAAACACCTGCAGGAGCACCTTTGCATAAGCATTAGGAGGCACTGCTCCACAACTTTTCTGCGGCTGGAGCAGGTAAAAAGAGTTTCTAAGCTTTCCTTAAGACTCTTACTACACTGCCTACTTTTATTAGTTATGGAAAGGCAGCACTGAAATGGAAATCACGGATCAGAAGCCTTCCACAGAGCGCTTCACGCACAGAGATGCACAAGAGGTGCCACCCTGTTACCACACTGGCCATTTGCCCAATGCCGGCACCCAAACGGACTTGAGGTGACCCGACAGCCGAGGTGTCTCCCCAGGGCACCCCCCCCCAACACACACCCCCAGCAAAGCCCAGCGGCGCGGCCCCGGCCGCCGCGGGAGCCCCAACGGCGTCGGCCGCAGCGACCGTTAGGGGCCGCCGGCCGCGCGCGCCCAAGGGCGGGAAGGCGCCGCCGCCCCGCCACCGCCGGCGCGCCCGAGGGCGGGAAGGCGCCGCGGCCGCCCCACCCCGCCCCGCCGTCAGGGGGCGCCGCGGGGCGGCCCCTGCGGGCGGCCGCGCTGCCGCGGGCGGCGGGAGCGGGCGGGGTCGCTGCCGCCTGGCGCTTCCCTGGAGCCGAGCCGGGCTTCCCGCCTCCCCGCGGGATCGGCCTCGGCTTCCGAGCGCTCTAGGAGGAGCGGGAGGGCGGGGAAAGGCGTGTCCTGCCGGCGCCGCCGCTGCAGCCCTTGCCGCCGCCGCCGCCGCTGCGGGAGGCAGATCGGAGGTATAAAAGACCTGTGCGGGCGCCGGCGGCGGCTCCAGTCAGTGCCGGCGCTCAGGCCGTGGGGGAGAGGGGCGGCGGCGGCGGCGGCAGGAGGAGGAGGAGGAGGAGGAGGAGGAGGAGGAAGGAGCGCGGCAGCAAGCAGGGCTCGCCGTGGGCAACCCCAATGCGTGGACTATCGGCTGCTGCATTATGCTGGAGCTACGGTTCCGCTGAGAGGAGTTTGCAGACGGCTGGCCGGGCTGGACTGCAGCGCTGCCGTTCCTTATGAAGAAGGCACAAGTGAGTAGGGGCACCTGCGGGGGCGGCGCGCCGGCGGCTCCGCGGGTGCGCACGGCTGCCGCTACTCCAGCGGGGTGCTGGAGGGCGGACTGGAAAAAATAATAATAATCACCGAATAAAAAGAAACGTACAAAAAAAAAAAAAAATCCGCCGGGTCTTGTCCTTGTCATCACGCCGCCGGTGGAAAAGTTCCAGCGAGCGGGTCGCATCGACGGCTCGGCCGTATCCGCGCTCCGGAGGCGCTTGGAAAAACTGCCGTAGTAAATCAGCTGCCGGTCCTGCGCGTATCCCCCCAGCTCCCCTAAGCATGGCAACTGCTGTCCTGCGCATATTAAGAAAGAAAGAAAAGGGGGAAAAAAGATAGGTTTGGGCACAAGGAGTGGAAAAAACATCCCATTAAAAAAAAAGAGAGAGAGAGAAAAAAAGAAAAAGCCAGAGTGCACCACAGAAACGCTGCGTCCAAGGCTTGGCTTTGCGGAGCGGCGTTGCCCTCTGTCGTGGCGGGCCGCAGTGCCGTCGCCTGAGCTGCCGGAGCAGAGCAGAGCAGCGGGGCGCGCTGCGCGTCCTGCCCCGCAGCTCTTGCTTCCCCCTGCCCGGGGGGGAACGGGGGATTCTGCCTTCTCTCCTCTCTTGGTGATTGCAAGGTGTGCCCCCCCACCATAATTACAGAAAAGACAGAAAATACATTTTAAAAAGGGAAACAGCGTACGAAAAAACCCTATGGGACAACTGATCAGTCTTTGGAGAGAAGAGGGGGGTTAGAAATACTTGTTCTCCGAGGTATTTAAAATGCAAGTGGCCAGAGCACTGGAGAACATATCCATGCTTAAGGAGTAGTAACTTGGTTTAATTTTTGTGATGCTGAAGTACAGTGAGGGATAATCTTAAATGAACAGTGCTGAAGTCTAATGGCATAAATTCCTTCCTGCTGTTCCCTTGACACGATAAAGATGCCTTGCACCTCAAAACTGTTGTTTTGGACCTTGTAGACAGAGTTGATCATACATGCTAAATAGATTATTAATTGGGAAGGGTCACTTAAACGCTAAGAGCCATATTTGTGTGCTCAGTTAAAGTTTATACATTCACTTAAAATTGGAGTGGATTAAAAGCAGTATGATGTTATCCTATCCCATGGCAGCATGCAAGGCAGGCCATTTCCTGGGAAGAAAACGCACTTCAGCAGACAAATGAGGGTTTACAAGTGCAAGTAATAAAGCATTTCATGTGAACTGTAAACTTCTAAAACCTGCAGAGAACTTTTCCAAATTCAGAGCAAAGCAGGAATAATCCCTCTCTCCCAATAAACTGGGAAAGACAGGCAGTCCTGGCATTCAGTGCCATATGGCTTGACTCAGGATCACAAACTGTAGCCTGTGGAATAGCTTCTTGTCATGGTGGTGAAGCATCTGTCAGCCTTCAAGCAGTTATGCTTCCTGCTTTTGGGAGACAGAGACAGACTCCAAACTTTCCAAAGCATTTTCCCGTCATTTTAAGGATTAGCAAACAAATGTGATACCAAATCATTAATCATTCCAAGGAGAACAGAGCAGAAGATAGGTCAGTGAAGACTTTCCACTAAAACCAGGAAGACCTTTGCACAAAGAGAGAGAAAGCGAGTGAAGAGAATACAAGAAGGGGAACATAAGCACATTTTGGCACTCAGTGCACTGAAGTGAATTTTAATCTTTGTGTTCCCCTGTAGCTACTTTTCATGTTGTCTAGACTAATAACTGGCACAGAGAAAAGAATAGGATCGGAAAACTAGGAAAGTAGTGAACATTTCTTAGTAGATATCCTGCATTGGACATAGTATAGGAAGTGAGTACCACTATCTTGATAAGCCTGAAAGTACTTAGTAATACCTTGATTCTTAATACCTTAAACAATGGAGGGTTTTGATGCTTAAGGTAGTTATACAAGGTTAATATATAACTAGTGCAGCAGAAGGAGTAGCTGAGTCATACTTCGGTGCAACTGAAGTGCTGAAAGAGAAGACAGTTGTGCTGAATAGTAGACTAGAAGTAAAAAGGATGGTCAGCTTATTTACATCAGTCTTAACCTGACAAACTTGGGGAGCTGTAGAAACATGTTCCCCAAATATGTCAGTCCCCAGAAGGATTATTTCTGAAACTATGCAGTTTGATAAATATATAAACTTCTATTTTAAATGTGCCAGCACCTCTTTCTTTAAGCAGTAATGCCTTTAAAATTATGATTAAACATTAAGGGTCCAGTCTTACAAATCCTTCTTCAATGAGACTATTTCCATAAATTAATCTTATTGAAGGATTACTTGTATGAGAGGATTTGCAGGCTTATATACTTAGTAATTAAAACTATTACTGGAAGTGAGTTTATATTCTTTTGCATGCTAATATTACAACAAATAAAATGTCACAGATATCTGCACAGCCTTTTACATTTCAAAGAAAATATGCTGAGTGATGGTAGTGTGATATACCTTGCAAAAACATGTAGCAGGTCTCTGATTTCCTTGTTCTTTGTTCAGCCTGAAGACAATCTAAATAGGATTAAGTTACTTACTAAGAAATATGCTGCAAGGAGAACTCGCACATGAGGCTAACTCAGAAGACTGCCGATGGCATAGACTGTCAGATATGTTGTTCAAGCACTTGCTCTTTAGCCATGAGTTATGTGTACAGTCTCTTAGAAACTTCAGTATTAGAAAGGTCTTAGATCTGAGCTCAGCTTTTTACCCTTGAATGTGTATATTCATTGCTAATAGCTAAACAAGCTTTTTAGGTCATCCTATCCATAGTACATTTGTGTGACTGAAGTGGGAGCCTCTGTAAAAAATATTATGGATGTAGTAGTTGTAAAAAAGAATTGAAGAGGGAAAAATTGCCAATCCTGTCTCAGGCTAAAAGAGAAGTGTGAAGTATATATCTGGTACATTTCTGTGAGCTTGCAGAGGCATTGTTTTAAGGGAAATAGTAAGCTCTGATCTCTAATCTTTTTTGCCAGATTCTGTAAGAAAAAGACCGCTAGGCACTAGATGATGTTTGGAGTTCATGGTAGGCATAGATAGAAAAGGAAAATCTGTAGCAGCCAGAAAGATGTCCTGGTATACACATTGCGTAATGGACTAAGGTCTTGTTCTCTCTGTTTTTCATTCTGCTTATGGGAGACCAGTTTGTGAGTACTGCAACTGGAAAGAACATCTTGGAAGAAAATGTAGCTTGAAAAATAAACAGCAGATAATCTAGAAGACTCTTGGGAAAGCGAGGAGGTTTTTTGTACGATGTGTTCAGTGATTTTTTTTTTCTTTGCTTGCTTCTGCTGTGTGTTTGTGGCCTTTTATGTCTGTGATCTGTGGCAGTTGACTTTTGTAATGTATAGTCTGAGGCCTCTGCCCAGTCTGGTTCTGACCTGGTTCGGCCGTCACACTGAAACGTAGGTTCCCCTTCTGTGTGAAGCATTTCAGTTGTTAAGGTCCACGCAGTTCTGCAAGCTAACAGTTGCCGTTCTCCAAGTTTTGTTGTGCGGCTTAATGGTATGCTGGCTCATGTAATCGCCATATTGTGCAAAAGTTAGGAGTTGGCAAGGTGCAGCCCTTGGCTTAGGGTGGGCAATGCTCAGTATGCAGTATGTAAACACAACACCCGTTTATTTGAAGCAAGGCAGGAAAAATCTCTCTACGCAATTCCATTTGAGTGGTGTGGGAGCTGACAGATGAAAACGAAAGCATTTGTTCTCTCCCTGGTCTTTGGTATGCCAAACCTGAGGCTATCCAGCCTTTTAAACACACGACAAATCCAAGTTTTTTTTCTTGTGCGCTTGTAGAAAAAGGAGATGGACCAATGTAAGGTGAGTGGCGAGGGGAAGTGCTCCTCTTTATTTTTGTTGAATGGCAGTTACTTGGACTGTGTATTGAATCATATGTAAACCTGCAAAATTGATGTTATCAATCAATGTTATCGATGCTATCGAGCACATAATGTAGCATGTTTCTGATGAATGATTTTGGTTATTGCGAAATGGAAATAGTATCAGACATTTATTAGTATGACAGTGAAAACTGAAAATACGTTACAGTTGCTTAATGCTATTTTTGTTTTCTCTGGGCAGTTTGTATTTTATTTCATTAAAACTGGTAGCATGCATAGTATCTGAGGTTAATGAAAGTAGATATATTAATGAAGATATTATTCATACTATATGTCTAAATAAATGCCAGTTTAGGAGTTCAGATTAATGAACATGTTAAATCACAATAATGCAGGAAATAAATTATCTTCTAATTTCCTGCTGTTATTGAATAATCACTGGGTGAATGATTGATTGCTTTTTGTTTAAACAATATTTGAATTATACAAGATAGATAGATGGGATAACCGTATTGATTCTGATTAGGAATCTTCTGCTTTATATGTATTTTTGGTGCTGTCTTTGCTTTGTGGAGCAGACTGCAGGTTAGACAAAAGGCTAAAATAGCAATATTGTCTTTTTTTAAGTGTCTCTGGCATCAGGTCAGAGATATCCCTGCAAAAATTCCCTAAAGGAGGCCCTTGCAGTTCTCACTGCTTACACCACGCTTTGGAGCACACAGTTTTGCAAAGTGAGTAAATCTTGAGCCTCCAGCTGTTCCATCAGCACTTGCAGCAGAAGCAGAAGTGAGACAAGGTAGTGCAGGATGAGGAGACTGAGTGCAGGCTCCCTCTCCATTGGCTGGTACTACCCATGGAGAATGGACAGGAGTTTGGGGAGCTCCTGGAAGGATCTCTCAAGCAGGTCCATGGTAGACTCTGCTTTCATCCGTGCTAGCCCTTCACTGCTGTTAAAGAGCATGTGCAGGTATGCAGGAGCTGTGGAATTTGGTTATTCTTCTTTTGTTGCAAAAGCTGGGGAAGATCAGGTTTAAGACTGATCATCAAGATCATGATCATTTAGCCCAAGCCTCTTGAGCTACCATTTCTCCCCACTGTGATTTGGAGCGTGCATTATAGCCATTCACATGGTGTTTCTCAAGGCTTCAGTGAAGAGTTTCTAATCAGACTAAGTATCTTGGTATTCTCCCTGCCTTTCTTGGCTTCTCACTGATAATGTGCAGCAGAGGCAGAAAGTCAGAGAGGGGTGTGTGCTGGCAGCCTTGGGGCTGGGGCAGGACTGCATTACAGACCTCATCTCAGACTGATGTTCTCCAAAGCTTGCGGGTTTAAGGTAGGCTGTAACAAGAAGGTGAGCATATGGTTTACAGTGATTATTGCTGGGTTTGCAAGCCACATTGAATCAATCCATCGAGAAAAGGCTAATCTCTAGGAATTTACCTGAGCCTAGGTGCCTGGTGGTTAAAACATTCCAGCCTGTTTTGCTGAAGCTATTCCGCTTTGTGTTTGCCAGAGGAAAAAACATCAGTCCAAACTTTGAGTCTAAAGAGTCAAATTTGCACTGACTCCACAAAAGTAGAGATTTTAACTGTTTTGGGTTAAGTCATACTTTAAGCTTGAGTTAACTGAGCAGCGGTGCTTATTTGTTGAGTTTTGAGCATGGTTGACACATGAAATAGGAATGAGGGGGGATTACTTACCAGCCACAAATCCTAATTCACAGTTTGTGGATTGTGCCAACCTCTGAACTTCCATTCAGAAAGACTTAAGAGTCTGCAACTCAAAGTTTGAACATGTCAGTCTGCTAGTCCCATCTGTTTGTGTAACTAGATATTTCAAAGTATGGCCATTCCATGTGACTGAAGCTAACTTCAGTGCAATAGCTTTAACTGTTTGAAGCTTTCATCTAGTGACCTGTTCAGCTGCTGCCTTTTCTTCATTCTGCTGCCATCAGCTCCAGGGACATCAGCTCTCTGACTGTTAAGGCCAAGTATAAGCTTAGCCCAGTCCTCTTTACCATCTCTAGAAGTAGCTTAAGAAACTTTTAGAAGTACCTTCAGTATGGCTTTAGAAGTACCTTTAAGTGTAAGCTGCCTATTTAATGTGTAGTAGGACCTAAATTCTGCATTTGCTTTGACTGGAACCTGTCTGCCTGTTACAGGCAGAGTTGCATGTACTGATAGTCTTCCAGTGACTTTACTTTTTTCCTTGCAAGTAATGAAAATTGAGAAGAAATCCAAGTATCCAAGCCCACATATCTCTGAGTATGTGTAGAGGAATGCAGTTTGTGCAGAAACAGCTATACATATGAAGTATTTATTTGGATGTTAGCCTATGCTTGTGCCCAAACCTACATGCAGTGAAGGTCCTAAGCATGGTCTGCAAGCCTTCTGCCACAGACATTTGAAAATCGCCTATAATGAGGGCATAGCTGAGCTGTGGGAATGTCCTGGTTGAACCAAGAACAGGTGCTGAGAAGATGTGCTAACTGCATGTATTTCCTTTATAGTAGCAACACAATCTGTATGAGAATTTACATCATGCCTTTATCATGAAACAAGTGAGGCAAAGGGTAAATGAGTATTTCAGCACACTAGAACCTCCTCAGTATAAAGCTTTCTTTGAGTCTAATATGGGATAAATCTTAAACTATTTTTGTTGACTTGATCTATAGCTTTTCTTTGGGTATTTTTGTTCTTCTTTGTGAAACTTTAAATTCAGTGATGTAAAATTAATTCCTCATTTTCTGAGGAAGATCTTAATAATGCTTGCCTTTTTTTTGGGGGGGGGAGGGGGAAGGAGCTGTATGTTAATACCTGAAAGGTAAATAAATTTTATTTGAATACAGAAGTATGATAAACAATGTATTATTTTCTTTGCTCTATGTTGTTTGCTTGCTAGCAGCAACCAACATCTGCCTTTCATTCTGACTAGAGTATGATACATCGTCTCTAGGTAGATACTTCGGTTTATTTAGTAACATGTGATCTCTGATTACTTAAATAATATTCTGACAATTTTAAGACAGACTATAAAACTAAACTCTGCATGTCCTAACAGTCTATTTCCCTTTAAAACAGAAGATGAACCCTGTGCAAATCATGCAACAATTTACTGTGTAACAATTCCTCCTGGACAAAAGAATGAACTTAAGATGTGTGCAACACCTACCGAAAAGTCATGGTAATGCACTGACATACAAGGTTCGTTATTATAAAGTATGATTTTGAGAAGCGCCTGTAAGTGTGGAGGTTTTAGGGTGTGTAAGGAGGTGTGGATGTTTATTCCTCCATTTTATGTTGATCCAACAAATTATTCTCTACTTATGGAGATTTCATAATTGTGTATAAAATGGGAGTAGGATATCAAGATACTGACTTTTATGGTCAAACTGCTGTAATGGAGAGTTAAGTAAGGCAGCGAGGAATCAGACATGGTGCATCTAAAGTAATGACATGTTAGATAAATTCCAAATAATTCACTAAATGAAATGCTTAAAAATTTAGGGAGGTTGAAATTTAAACATGCTAATGGTTTATCTTAAAGAAGTCCTAAGTTTCAGACCTATAATCTTCAGCTTCCATTTGCTGGTTAAGTGAACTCAGCAAAATGTGTGTGTTTTGCATTAAATGACAACCAGACAGTGTTGTGTATTATGTCTTTAAACTGCTATAGATCTGGATGTCAGTTCTTACTTGAAATTAATCATGTTGGCTTTTATTTTTTTTCTCCTTTGAGTCATACAGGAATAGGAATGTTAGTCAGCCAAATGAATTTAGGAAGCTTGTATAACACTGCTTGGCACCCTCTTCCATTTGGATTAAAAAATATGTTCCCAAATAAACAGAACTTTCTGGTAATTATTTTATAACAGAAAAATATCTCCAATTTTCATAATTGCTGTCTTTTTCACCTGACTGTGGTTCTGCAACGTGTAGATTGCATTTCTCTTCTAATAGCAAAAACTTCATTTCTGTACTTGACACAAGTTCAAATGCTTCCGATATGTAGTGTATTCTTATTTTCAGGGAAACACAAACCTTATTTTTAAACAGTAAGTTTAACTACTGTTACTGAAGCTGCTTTGATCTTGTGTATTATAATCCCCGACAAAGAATGTGCCCTAGATTTTACTTTCCAGTCTCTAAATCTTTGTCCTTTAAAAATTCTGGCCATAGTCTATTCCAATCTGTTTTGATGATTTTTTTCAGTACTTGTTTCTTTAATTGTGTAATATTGGACACTGAAAGCCCTCTTCTCACATTACTAAAGTAAATGAGATTCTTGCTATTTTTTAAAAATTAGAGTAAGATTAGACTTTTCATTCCCAAGCAGGCTGCTGTCCATAATCCTCCACCTATTTTTTTTCCTGATTCAGGTGCAGGAAGAATTTTCTCTCCCATGTATGTGACCAAAATTTCTGTATTTTTTTTCTAACTTCACATCCAAACACATATCTGAAGATAGTTGTTCATTTTTCTAGTTTCTCTCCTCATTCATATGGAAAAGTCATTACTTTTGTTCCAACAATAGTACCTTCATTTCACTGTGCACCTTTCTTGGCATTACTGCCTTTAGGTCAGGATCCTCACCTTCAGCAATAAGACATCTGCATTTTTGGCACTCACAATAGTTATATTCTTAAATGCTTAAATTCTAATCTTTACTTCTGTTTAATGTTTTCTTTCCTACAGTTTTTGTAGTAATCTGTCACTGATTGATTGTTTTTATTTCACATTCGTATAACATTTTTGAGGCCCACTTCAAATATGAATCCTCTGAATAACATATATTTTCTGTGTTTTGTCTTGTCCATAAAAATTAAAATCTCACAATTAGAATGAATCCACCATTTTGTGGAATATGTTTATTTCTATGATCACACTCATACTAGTAACTAGTATTTATGACAGCTGTGAAGTGCCCACTGAAATACTGATCTGCCATTTCCAGAACTGGCAATACTTTTCCCTCAATAATTATTACTGGGGAATTTTCTTGCTATTTTTGAAGAGTCGGCTACTTATTCAGATCAAAGGAAATTCTTTTAGCATCGATTGTTATTTCTTTGTAATAGATAGTACATGACCATTTTACAAATATTTGATTCAGTGTTTTCGTTTAGTCTTTAAATCTGCTTGGAGTGAATTTCTTGCCTTTATAAACCTTTCTTTCATCTCTTTCTCCTCAGCTCAATTTTTGAAATCTACTCTTGAACAGGTTCTAGTGATCTACTGGGCATTAGCCAGTAATAGTCAGATTGTCAACAGTACTTTTGGTCATTTCACACCGTAACAGAATGCTGTTGACACTTACAAATGGCTGGAGACATATGTAAAGTTAATCCAATTGTAACTTGCTGGTTTATTTCTATTCAAAAAACTCCTTCTTACTTTGCATCCAAGAACATTATTTTGGTTACTGTTGTATTTCTACCTGCTATGAAGTGCTAATTATTAAACTGTGGTGTATTTCTTGGCTTTATTCACTACAGTAGATTCCTTTTCTTAACATGCACACTCCCAATGCAGCAAGTCCATTTCTTATTTCAAAGTAAATAGCACAATTCATACATCTAAAACTAAAAAGATTTTTTTTCCTATGCCATTTGACAAATAACACTTTAGTAAACTTGCTAAGAAACTGTGTCACTCATGAAAATAACTAACTAAAGTTCTCTTGGAATTCACCAGTATATGCACTGAAAACTATGTACTCTGAGGAGGTTTGTGCTAGTCTTCTCAGTAGTAGGGTGCATTTTCTTGAAGACTAATTATAGAAGCCAAGGAAATTTTATGATAGGTCAGACAACTTCAAATGCCATCTTTAATAAGAGCAGTTCTAGGAGACTTATGAGATCTATGTGCATAAGTGATCTAGGAAGTCATATTGTATCATGTAAGTATTTCCATAATGGTTTTTCATATCAGCACATCCGTAACAAGGATATTGTAGTACATGTATCAAAGGAATAATTTTCTATACTGAAAACTGTGGTTCTTTCCAGTTGTCATGAATGCTTTCGACCAAATGCTGTATAAGAAGTAAACTCAGCACACACAACTTAAAACTGTTTATTTCATAAGTAGGCCCTGTGAAAACCACTATTAAAAATAAATAGCTGTTTTTCAAAGGGTTGTTTCATCATTGCAAATACGTGACGATATCTAACTTCTGTTATCAGTTACTTAATAAATTCAAAGTACTATATTGATGGTGTCTTTAAAATTATATTTTGCAGACATCTATATTTCATAGATGTTTATATTTCTCCAAAATGATGCAGGCATAGTGGGAAATTTGCCTCAATGTTTTTTTCTTTATTTTATATCTGTAGTTCCATAGCCATATCTAGCTGCAAGTCGAGTGACTCAAGCTTTTCATTCAGTATGTTTACCCCACAACTTTTGCAGTTTTTAGGAAAGCTGAAAGTGTAGCTGCAGGTTTAAATTTTGCAGTTCTCTCCAGTTAACATGGCTATACAATTCCCAGTTTAAAAAAAAAAACTACACTACTATTACACTACTCTACAGTATAGTTCAACGAAAGGAATAAAAAAAAACTCCTATAAAAGATACGATGCTTTTAACGTACTAAAATTCTTTTTGTGTCAAAATAGGTGAAAAAAGAGGAACCATTGAAATTACTTGATTTTCCAAAGAAAAAGTCTAAGAAAACTAAGTCCCATACCGAATCTCCCATTTCCTAACAAATTGAAAAAAAAATTTAGAGACAGAAAGCAATACATAGGAATAAGTGGTTAATTTATAGCAAAGCAAAAACCTAAGAGGTAAAGTGCTCTAAGTATCAGCAACCTCATGTAGTTCAATCTGGAAAGAGGGTTCACAGATTGATGGCAACATGTGCAGGCTACATAAATTACTCAGGTTAATTGAAACTAAAAGAGATTCTGAAGAACTTTATAAAGGTTTAGTGAAGATAAGGGAACAGATGGCATGATGGCAAGTGAAGTTTGTTATATTGAAGTGCAAGGAGATGCATTTTGGAATGAATATTTTGAACTACTTGTAACTACATTAATAACAGTAGTTGTCATTATTGGTAAAAACTCCCTGCAAGCTCTTTTTTAATGTAACTATACTAGGTCAAGGAAAATGGATGAGAAATCTCTGTATTGTACCTCCAATAGAACAAATCAACCAACATACTGAGATGCAGCAGGAACAGAATGAAAATAAGAAGTGAAGTGTTTTTATGATGGTGATAGTCAGCCATCTTGAACAAAGGTCTGGTTGCCTTATGTGGAAAAAAATGTAACTGAAATTCTGTTTAGTTATAAGTTGTAAGTTCTAAGATAAGCAACAACTTTATAAGAAAACAGTGAGATATGAAGAGGGACTGAAAGTTGGGGGCAAGAAAACACTGAGAGGTGTAGGAAGGCAGATATATAAAAAGTAGGAGAGAGAATGGTTACTGGACATCACTGATCTTTTCTCAATACAGAGAAAAGAAATATGTAAGACGATTGAAAGTCAGAAGATGCAAAAGCAGGCAGTGCAACCTCCAAACACAGTGATGAGTCTGGAAACCCTTTTGACACTAAATATAACACAGCTTCAAATGCAGCTTGATAAATGGCAGAGGCAGTCAAAAAGGTCACTACCACCGAAAAGGGTAGTCCCAGTCTTCTCATCCTTGTACATCTCTTCCTCCTCCTCTCATTCCTCAGGGATTAGTTTGCTTTCTCTGAATTGAATTGACTAATCACTGTCTGTGAATTTACTGACTTGCAGGGGGGTCAGATAAATACTGGAGCAAGGGAAGCTGCAGAGGAGGCATTGAGAGCCCTCTCTCAGCAGCACTGGCCTGTTAGATTGGTTCAAACCATCTCATTAACCTCAAATGAAGAAAAAAGGATTATATGCCTATATAGGTGAAAAGCTATAGTTAGTTTACAGTCTGACCGTGCAAGCCTGCCTTTCTTTTAATTCATACAATTAGAAAGAATTTTCTTACATAGGCAGTATTTTGGTAACTACATAAGATCACTTTTCTTTCATTTTTTGTGTCCACCAAACTGATCTTGAGTGGGTCTGGCACTTCTTGCTTTCCAAATCTTCATTGCCTTAATTGCACAGGTCAGATTTGGCCTAATTAGAAACTCAGTTGCATATAGAACCATCTGCCAAAATTACCATCTGTAACAATTCAGTATTTGAGACAAGGAAGAGCCTTTGGAATGTATTGTAATTGAACTCCAATTACATATTAAAGTCATGACAAGTGAGACATTTATATTGAAATGGGGGTATGAATGGTTAGAACTCCCCAAATTTTATGCAATACTGGTATGTTGTATAGGTCTACTTGTTCAAAGATAGTGGAGTTTCCATGAAACAGCATCCTGGAAAGACACTTGTATACAGCATTTCAACATTAACAGGAAAAAAGCGCTTAAAAATGTCCTCCCCTTTTAGGAATGCATAGGAATACAATATATATATTTGAAGAGATAATGCAGTAAGTGGCTTTTTATGTTGCAGGAAACATTTTGAACTGTCACCTCTCCTCCATTACCTTTTGTCATCTTCAACTTACAGTGTTCTAGACTTTATACAGTGCTTCAGATTCCTAAAATGACTGTTCTGGCAATTTGCTTTCTTTAAAAATAAATAATCAATGTATCTCAAGAAAGTAATTCCAGAAAGAACTTTTAAAATTAGCAATGGCATGATACATATTAGTAAATTACTTCAAAAAAAGAAGCTGATGTTCATTTTCTGTGGTGAAAAGATATGCAACTGGAATAACAATCACTTAGATCTATTTTTGACACTTAGATCTATTTTTGACACGTGGAAATGTTTTCAATTTAGATTGAGAACTTAAGAAAATGTAATTACTTTTTTCTTACTAACATACCAAATGAATTGCTTTAAAACAAGTGTAATGTATTGGTAATTCCAGCTAGCACAATTTAAGTGCTGGGCCATTTACCTTGCTTATGAACATAATTAAATGTTTTGAAGATTAGTTTTTAATTTGAAGTGTCAGTACCTAGATTCATCTTCAGTCACAGAAATTGTAACTTCAAAGCATCTGACGTTAATCTCATCCATCAGTGTATCACTTCAGATAAAAATTCTTTTACCCCTTATTAAAGGCAAGCATTCAATCAAATACATATTTACTCTTCATGAATTTATATTCTAGTAACAGAGTGATTGTAAGATTGCTTTATTCTTCCACAGATCCTTACTTTACGGCTAAATTGTTCATTATGTTTTGACTATGTGTAGGAATGTTTCTGATTTAAATTATGCAGGAAGTAAAATACTGCCTAAAAACTTAGATTTTTTAAAAAAAGCAGAATTATTTACTAGGTAGCTTTCAAATACAAATAAATGGGAACAGAGTTGAAATCAAGATCTGAAATTAAAAGTGGCTTTTCTCATCAGAAAATGATTTCAAGTATGATTTTGCTTTATTTGTGAACAGCTGAGATAAACATTCATGAATCTTACAAATATTTCTTGGTGTAGACCTAATACATACAGCTTAAGCTGTCAATTAGGATGATAGGAAGTACAAAACCAAGACCTACTGAAATATTGAAAGTTAATGTTTTTAAGCAGGTTTACAAGAGTGCAAACCTGACCGTGTCATTCTCGTGGTCTTCATTTGATTTTTGACAACCGTAGAATCATATGCTCCAAGTTTTTGAATGATAAACAAGTTCATACAATTCCCAAGGTAGTATTCTGACAGACCTTCCAGTTTAGCTAACTGCTAAATATCTAAATGAACATACAACAGGATTTTTATTGTAATAACATCAGTGTCCTCAAAGGCCTCAGAGTATTCCATGCATCTTCTGAGACATTTCAACACAAGCACCAAAGCCAAGTGATTTAGCTTTCATTTTTCACTTCTGTTGCTTTTTAGAATACTGGGTTTTAAATGCCTTTGCTGTAGGTGGTCTGAAGCTTTTCCTCTGAAAACATATCTTCCAAAAACCTATTGCAATTTTTGTAGGAATTGACTATAAGTTATGATTAAAATATCTGCAGTGGCAGTTTATAGGGTTAGATAGCTAATTGATTGCCGGGCAACAAGTGATTTGTTGCAAATAGAACATGGGGTGGAAGAGGTTATTTTGGTGTTTTGAGGTGTTTTGAAACTCAAACTGATTCTAACAAAATAGATACTGTAGCACTAAATTTTATTTTTTTGTATTCATATATGGCAAACGATAGACATTCTGTTAATTTAGCATACTGTTTTGTAAGCAAGATTGTTACAAAATACATAAAACTCCAATTCTAAATCATGAGCAGTACAGGCATATCATAAAAACCATTATATCCAAGATAGTAAATTCCTTGGTGAAGTAAAAAACAGAAGCAACAGGAACTGAAGTTTCTGTATATATTCTATAGAATAACATGACCTCACCCAGTTCCTGTTACTGACTTTTGTAAAGACATGCCGTCATCCTACAATAGAATATATTCTGAAGAATACTTTCCAGCCCAAGGTAATGTTCCAAGATAATCATGTAAGCTTAGAGTTGTGCTTTTAAAACCATCTTTTGAATTCTGAAAGGATATGTTGAGACTTTTATCACTTACTTATTTTTAAAATTTTAGGTGTCACCACTGATTACAAGAGGGAACTTAAAATACCCCTTAAGTATTCCTCCAAAGAGCTAAGCTTAAAATGCATGAATAGCAGAACAACCTTCTTTCGTCAGTGCTACACTTGCTAATGAAAACTTCAGGTGCATCTTTGGTCAGACATCTGATTTTTTTTTAATCTCTTCTAAAGGCAAGATCAATTTTATCACTAGCATTTTACAAGAGAAGAATGAATGTTATATAACAGTCCAAAAAGTTATCAGCTGAGACCTTGGGGGATCAAAGTGAAAACTTCTTGGTTTTGGAGCATAGAAATTTCCTGTCTCCAGCCATTTTAAGTTGATGCAGGTGCTACTGTTTGGAATATATCCAAAAAGCCAGCCTTTGTGTAAATAAATGATGAATACATTTTATGTCAGCTGTTTTTTGTCAGTGGGAGAAACTGCTGTAACTAGTGAGGAATAATCTCATCTAAAAGTTGCATGATAAAGAGTTGTTAGCTCTTTGCTTCATAAACAACCACCTGGTTGCATACTACATCAGTTGAAATACCAGCAACAATACTTAGTAAAAGATGGGATAATCCTCTATTTACATTCACTGGAGGAGAGCTTGTGAAACTAAGATACTATAGAGAGTAAATAAATAAAGTTATAATCTGGGAAGGCATGAGGAAGGGAATGATTCGTTTATTTTCCATGAGTCTTTGTTTTTTATATTGTTTCTTTGTCATGTAGTACTGGAAATCATATGGGCTTGTTAGGCATAATGAAGACTCAGAAGTAGGAGGATTGATCTCCATAAATACATCAAAGGAACAGACCCAAAAAATGGAATTGAACAGTGTAAGCAAGGGAGCAGTACTGGCATGAAAACAAGATGATATAAATTGTCATTGATACGCAGGACACTGTAAGAAGGCTTTTAACCACCAGAGCAGTGAAGATCTAGAACAACCTCACAAGATAGTGTTGTTAGCCCCTCTACTCCTACTTTGCTCCTCTGGTATTTTTATTTGGTATTCCAGTCCTATAACAAAGATAAGATGCCTGTAGTATGAAAGGAGTGGGATACAGCATCAATATGCCTGGAGCTAACCTATTTCACGAGTTACTTGAAGCCCACGGTGACTCTAAAACTGATACTTGCAGTGGGGTTGGGCAAATAAAGTAGGACTTATACTGTAGGAGCACGAGTTTTTTGATTATCTGTTGAGGAGGTCTGCCTAGGCCTAATCCTATTTTTTAATGCTGGAATTCAGGTTACTAATAAAAGTCGCTTGCCATGGTAGCAGTTGATAGCTTTTCCAGATGCGCTGCAGATTACCCCTTTTGCCTGAAGTTACTCATGAGATCATCACTAGGGCAGAGGAACTGAAAAGAAAGCTGTTGGAGTTCAACTCCATGATACTTAGCAAGATGCAAATCCCATCGTTTATGCAACTACCATTTCTCACCTTGAAGACCACCAATGTGGACAGTAGCTATAAAAACTGCCAGTCACCCAGGGAACTACTAGTCTCATGATCCTGTATACACAGTACAATGTTGATGTG
This sequence comes from Rhea pennata, assembly GCF_028389875.1. NCBI lineage: Eukaryota > Metazoa > Chordata > Aves > Rheiformes > Rheidae > Rhea > Rhea pennata. The sequence continues at coordinate 47,587,995 of NC_084663.1, read as the reverse complement.
ACAGAATATCATTTTTCAGTGTTTTCAAACCTTATTTTGGTGCTGGCAGAATTGAGAGATCCAAACCATGTTCTTTAATCACATATATAATACATCTATAATCACACCTGTGTACATCTGTAATTGTAAAGATGTAATAAAATTTAGTTATGTGATAAAATACAATCTCAGCTGCATTACCTCACAGTTTTAGTCTGTGTTGAGCAATTACGCTTTTGTAATGAGGTATTTGCCTAAGATTTCTTAGTGAACAGGTCAGAGAAATCAGTTGGGAATCCCTACAAAGATAGAGAACGTATCAGGGATGTAATAGAAGAAAATCAGAGTTCAGAAACAAAGTGGTGTCTTTCTGAGGACATGTCCTTGGTTTAAGGTCAGGCTGACAGGTCTGTGATTTATGTATCAAAAATCATCCTCTACTTTTGTAAGAAATGACAGGAAGAAAAAAAAAGCATAAAACCTTGTAATTCTGTAATAATATTCTTCTTCCTGCTGTTCTCTCCCCACAAGCTCAACCATGATCTGAAAACTGTTCAGATTTATCATACAATTTATATCTCACAAAATTTAAGAAAGACATGAAAAAGATTAAGAATATACTTAACCACTTTTATTTCATACTACTGAGGAATTACTAGGGAGGATAGAGATCTTTCATGATTTACATACGTTTTACTGCATGCCAAGTATCAAAATAGTTGATGTTTCTGCTGATCTTATTTTTCTTATTTTGTTAGTGTAATAGTTCTCCCAACCCATATTCCATCTATTTTCCAGTGCATGGAAAGAAAGATCCAGTACCGAATTTTTGTAAGAATTTTTCTTCTGTTGCTTTACTGATGCCTGAAGGTCTAAGATTAAAAAGGATGACCCTGAATATATTTTCAAAGATGAAAAAATCGTAATTCAAAACAATGTTCAAGATAGTGGATTTTTTGCACAAACTTGGCCAACAAGCATGAACATCTGAAATAGATCTTTTAAAAAAAGCATCTTTTACTACAAATCATACTTAAGAGAATGTCTTTCATTTCCTGAGGAAATCAGATCATCTGCTTCCATATAGTGTGAGAATCTTGTCTTCCCTGTTAAGCTAATCTTGTATATTACTTTGCCTTCCTCTTTAGATTACTTAAAAGTGCCTTTGGCTTCATACTAGAAGAATCTTTCTTAAGTTCCCAAGAGAGGGGAAAAAGAAAAAAGGCAAAAGAACTTCCTCTCTGGAGTTCGTGGGAGGTTTTGCGAGTAAGCTGAAGTCTGGTCTTCTGACTGTTCCTGTTTAGATTTTGTAGGTATTTTTGGATCTCAGTGTCTCCCTTAATGAAACAAATAAATAATGGTCTTTATCACATTTCAATGGGATAGAAAAATGTAAAATTTATTCTTAGATGATTGTAATGGAACTCCATAAAGTCCTTTTTATTTAAAAAAGACCTCTTGCCAATGTGTACAGCCTAGAAAGTCTGTGTTATAGGCAGGACGTCTGAAGGATTCTGTAGCTCTTATGACTTAACAGGAAGATTTCTTTCAAAATACGTTTTTATCTTTAGCCTTTCTTCCAGTTTAAACTTTTCTTCTCTGTAGAAGTCCTAGTTCTTGACAGAACTAGAATGCCATTTGATGGAGGAACATCAGTAAATGTTTAAATGGGCACTGTTAACATAGGCTCCAGAGACAATATCCCTCTATAATTACCTGTCTCTTGGCAATTTCACTTCCATATATTTGGGGACTAAACTAACTGACTGTCATCCAGGATGGATTTAGGATGGAAGGAAACTGCCTGAATTTATGACTGTCAGGCAAGACTGAAGAGTAGACAGAGTTTGTTATGGAACAAGTAATATTTTTAAAAGAGGGCAACCAGATGTTTTACATTAGTATCCTTATAGTGATGGCAAATGAATACATTAATTTACACATTAAAAACACTGTTTTGTAATCTAGTGGATGTAATTATAAAATACTTGGATTGCCTTGATTTGCAAGGCAATTTCTGTATCAAGTTACACTTCCTCTTGTTTATGGTGTCCATCTTATTTGCACTTGAGACACCCAGACAGAGCACAGCAGGACAGTGCCCTGCTAAGTGCAGCAATAACATATTGGCTGGAGCAACCCACTGCTTCTGCATCTATCAAGGAGAACTGGAAAGGAGGCAGTAACATGGCAATTCCACTGAAATGGCGTGAAATTAAGTTGTCATGAAGTCTGTCAAGCTTCATAGTTTTCCTAAGTTGCAGGCAATGGGAAAAATAGTGTGATTCATTATTTTCCCAGCACAGTAAGATCTATCTTAAATACAACTGTCTTAGGAAAAAGATAGGCATAACTTTGCAGAACGGGCGAATAGTGTTTCAATCCAGCTGAAGATGCTACACAGTGAAAAAAGTAGTTCTTTTTTAATGTTCAACAGTTTGGGGACTATTTTTATCCACTGACTTAAGTAGTTATTTATCATTAATTAACAGTATAAAGGAGCAAGGTCTGTAACCATCAGGATGCAGCAACCTCTTTTCCCTATTACATGAAGCGGATGGGCTCCAGCAAGCTCCACTGCAGCTTCTGCCACCAAATGGGTAATTACCTGAAAAATACTGTTCCTGTCGATTGCGGTTAGGCATTCCAGAAGCCATCCCCTGGAAAATAAGTAAGTTTGTAGAAAGGTCAGAAGGAGGAGGTTATATAGTTGGCAAATTTATGGAAAATCAAAGAAAGAGTGTTACATAAATAGCTATGAAAGCAGGTAGCCTATTAAACCCATATTTGAATGTAGGGCACAAAGGTACCTTTTCCTGCCCTCATTTGTAACAATAACCCATTAAATTCCTTTTGCTTTACCCCATGAAGGATGGTGGTGTTATGTATTTTAGATAACATATATATAGAATTAGATAAAAAGAGTATTCTGCCTTTTATAAATAACTAAATACACATTTAAATATTTCATGCCTAAAACACTCCAAGACTTAAATGGAAAAGAGTGGCCAGTATTTCTGTAGTCTCTGTGTTTAAATCAGAATCCCCAAAAAGCACACTACATCCTGATGAATTGTGATTACTTTTATCATCATTTTCCCTACTGCATATCATTCTTAAAAAAATCAAAAATAGCATCAGTCATTAGGAAAGCATGCGTACATCCTCTTTTTGAAATCATAACAAAACATTTAGGGTATGATCCAGGGATGCTTAGATATCGCACACCAGCAGGGTGATTCCTTTAGCTGACGTGAGACTCTTTTTTGGTCAATGGACTGCCAAAAGGTTGTTCGAGAAAACCCACATGTCATCTGGGGAGCTTCCCAAAAGTTAGGGTACCCAGATGGAGGAGCATGTGCAAGACTAGCATACACATAACCATTCTGATGCCTGTGTAATGAACGTTTCGTTTTTCTAATAATATCTTACCAGTATAAATTGCATGCACATTCTCTAGAATAAGAAACAGGAATCCCCTCATTTTGTCCCTTCTGACTAGGAAGTTGACATAGGAGGGGAATTACTTCCTAGTGTAATTCTGAGATAATTGCCATAGGAACCGATCCCAGCTCCTATGAGTTGAAATTACTTTGATGAAAGGAAATTTAACTTAGGTCTGTAACTCGTTTGTGAGCAGCCTAGGCAATAGGCCACTATACTGAATGAGACTACTGCCGTGCCTTTGAAGGGCAGTGATGAATGCACGATGGACTTAATGCTTCAGGTATGCATTATTCAGAGTTCGTGCAGTGGTTCCTCCAACTACACTGAAATTGTCTCCTGGGTAGCAGGAAAGATGTAGGGAACATTCCTGTTGAAAATGTAGTTGCCAAAATAATTCAGTGCCTCCAGAGCTAGGTAGGCACAAGTGAGTGACTTCTGTTTCATCCCTACCATACTCTGTAGGGATTTAGCAATATTTAGCATTTAAGCAATATTTAGGCACACAATTAGAATGCCAACGTTAGTGCTATCACCCGTTGGCATGGAGAAAGGTATTGCCAAATATCATGAGAATGGTAAGTGGATTACATGTTATATAAATGCTCATCTTTCATTTTAAGATTTTTCCATGCTCACTGTAAATATGTTAATTAGTTAAAGGCAGTTCTTCCGTGACTTTAATCATCTCTCTTAGCTTAAATAACTAAGCAGATTAGTAGGCACATGAAATAATTATTGTGCTTATTTGCTTCTGGATGACGGTCGATGGTAGAGAAAAGGCAAGAAAGCTCTTTTCTTGCTATTTTCATTTTCTGTTGGGGTTTTATTACAGAATTATGAAAATTAAATCTGTTATCCATGGCTGACCAACCAATGTTGTCCATGGCAGAAGTTCACAAGCTGTTCCTCAGCAAAGTAGTGTGCTAACATTGCCTGAGGGTTTAATATTGAGAGATGTTCCTGTCCCAGAATTAGGAAAAATAAAAAATAATTTTGGGAAGCCTGGCCCAGGGTGAATTTTGTTCTGTGTTGTCAGCTAACACTACTGCGGTTGTGGCTTATTTGTTTTTAACTGGATATGATTTACTCAATAAGCTGTAGTTAAAATGTCCATGGCTAACGTGACATGAATGTAGGAAATTGGATAATGAGGAGCCTGTTTATCTATGTAGCTACTATCTCTCCCTGTGCTTGGATTTTATTATTTACATTTATTGTTCATAATTTCTCTATAGTTATGATTAGATTTGTTATCAGTACAAACAAGAGGTTTGGAAATGTCCAGACTTTCCAACACTGTTTATTTAGCAAGGTGGTATTCCCCTTGCTGCTTTCCACTTAAGGAGTTAGCTGAATATTAACAAGCATAACTGTGTGCCTTTCATAGCACACTGTGAAAAAGATGCTGGAGCAATCTTTCACCAGCCTTTGTCAACATTCTGGATGATAAATGAATGTCTCTTGATTTACAGTTGCTAAAAGGATGGTCTTCAACACTTGAATCTGTAGCTAAGCCTATGAAAGCTCTTAGCTGAAATGATAGGTTGTTTGTGGCATATAGGCAATGATAGAAATCATTTGTGAAATATTCAGAAGTGATTAATTTAAATCTATAATTCAAGTTATCCTTTTTAGTATAATTGTTAAAATTATACTTTTCACAAAAACACTATTAAATATTAAGAATTTAAGAGATTTCAAAATACAAAAACAACAGAGTGGTTCTAATTTTTGAGCCAAAAATAGGAAGAGACCCTTTAGAATACAGGTGCCTCCTGTCTACCATATATCTTTAATATTAGTAGGTGATATGTGATTAGATCCTATAGCCAGCTTTGAAAATACCATTTTAGCTTAGAAATAATTATATATGGAAATCTGTAATGAGTGCTGTGTGGGTGACTTTCATTTATGCGTAGTATAGTGCAAAACTGTAACCTATTTATAAAGGGGGTGTTTAAGCTTCCCTTTTATTCCATCCTTGATTTAATTCAGTTCATTCAAGTTTTGCTCAAACAGCAGGTTCGGTCATTAGTGAACAGCACAAAAATTGTTTAGCTCTTTAATCTATATAGTCCTTAAATGCAATGTGCCTGTAGGCACATACAATATAAATATTTTGTAACTGCAAATAATTAAAAAATTTTGGATAATGGACGTGTTGAAACTAGTAGTATTTTGCAGGTTTTCAATTCCTGTTGGATGACATAGGGAACAAATATGCCAGAAGAACCTCAAATCATCTCAGAATTTACAAAGCATTTGTTTCTAAGAGCAGTTATTAAAATAACTATGCTTTTAAATTCTGTTATTTACATAGGACAAAACATCTTGTATTTTGATTGATTTGCGTAATTATAAAATATATGCTGATTTTATACTTCATGTATGGAGTGTACTTTCAGATCAGTTTGAGAAGCCTGAATACTGACCAGATACATCAGAATTCTCATTTTATCTAGTATATGTTCCTACTTTTGTTGATTTTTAAAATCAGTGGTCTGGCAGAAAGTGTTTCCAATGAAAGTGTTCTGTTACTTTTTTGACTATTGGACATGTTAGGTCAATTTTTGTGCACTGACACAAGTCACTAAACAAATCCAATCTTCTTTTATGTGTTACAAAATGTTGAATAAAGAAATCAGTGATTTAGGTCTCTTTCTACAAATAACACATAGGAGAAACAGCCCTGAACCTTAACAAGTGTAATGGTTAGTGTATTTTTTAACTCTGAAAGCAAAATTGTAGGTTTTTTACTGTGAAGCGATATAGTTAATCAACTTCTAAATTTTTATTAAAAAATGAAAATTTTTATTAAAAAAAAATTATTAAAAAAAAAAAAAAAAAAAAAAAAGGAGGTAGAAGTCCAAACAAGCAGAAGTGTCCAAATTGTCCAACAGAAGATACATTAAGAGATCTCGGATCCACACATTCTCATTCTCCCTACTAACATCTCCGTAGGAAAGTGGGGAACAGACCCTGGGCTATTGCCGGTTGTCTCGGCAATGCGACTGAGCCTGATGACCTCATCGCATTTCCTGGAAGTTTGCAACGTTTATATATGTATAACTCCAAAACTTTGTATGGCATAAGATATGGTTTGTTTTCATCATTAAGTACTTAACTTCACAATATTTCAAGGGTATTCTGCCAGTATTTGTATAGACATTAGATTAAAAGTATTTCTAGATGCTGGTTACGTTGAAGCAAGAAGTATTCTCAAAAGACATGCTGCATATTAAATGTTTGTTTTGCTTAGAATATTTTCAGTGTATTTGCATATAAGTCTGCCCACTGTCATGATTCTGTTGGGTCTGAAGGTGTGGTTTCATAAATGGTTTAGGCCAAGCTAAGTGCCAGCTCCACTGAAAGGGACTTTTGCCATCCATAACTGGCTATTTCTCCTCTCTCCATGTATGGGTGCTTCTTTGTTTTTGTAATTCAGAGAGCACATCTGCTTGAAAAATAGCACAGAAAACCAAAAATAAAAGTAGGTTGACTGACTGCAAATTGCAGCTGGCTAAACCATCTCACCAGGGTCAGTGCAAGAGAGGTGAAGGGCAGGAGGGTGAATGGTCTTTTCCAGCAGAAGTCTACAAAGAAGTTTGGCCTAAATCAGTCAGGAAATGCTTAAAAAAAAAAGAAAAAAAAAAAAAAAGCAAATGGCCAGTTTTGCTTAAAATATATATATATAAAATACAAAAGATGTAAGATATAAAAAGGAGATTCGGGCATCTTTCATCAGGTAAAACATCTGTCACTGTTTTGTCATGTTTAGATAGTTCCCAGATGATCTTTATATAATCATGCTTTCTTAGCACTTCTGGGTGAATAGATCTGCTTTTGACTCTGTGAGTTTTTCCCTCCACTTTCCTAGACAGCTTCATGTTGTTTGGTTTGGTTTGGTTTTAAATTGAAGGGCTATATGCTGTTTGAATCCAAGGCCAAAGAAGTGAGCTTTCTCCTTGCCTCAGAGAACAGAAAGGCTTGGAATGCATCTTAATTTCTGCAAAAACAAATTCTGCTCCTAAGCCTGCCCTTGCAAAGACTGGGGAGCCTGCACAGGCAAATTTCGTGCTTGCAGTAAATGCACACCATCATCGTCTCTTGCTGACAACTTCATTCAGCTGGCACAGGGAGCTTCAGAACCCAAGGCAACTCTTGGTTATCCATAACTTAAATGTTTTAGCATTCTGGAAATAAAGATACACAATTTAAACTTGGCCGAGGGCTCTGTGGGAAAGCAGCAGGGCTCAGGGAACAGATGGCTAGGAAGTTCAGGCAGTGTAGCAGAAAAGATGCACAGGTGCATCTGAACAACTTATCTAGCATTTTTTCTGCTGAATCTCAGAAGCCCATGTCAGTGCATTACATCACTGTCCATAATAGGACTTAGGAAGGGAAGGAAGTGTCAAAGCCAAGCTACTATTTTTGATAGGCCAGAGCGTGTCACTTAGAGAAAATGTATTTTATCGATGCTTGAGATCTCCGTGTTTTGGCAGAAGCTGGTTGTGGTTCTGCTTACAGCTGAAGTATCCAACTGTAATGGCTGTGATAACGAACTTTCTCCTTTTTATCTGTCTGGGGTCTAGTATCGCTTTGTTTTTTATGATCCATTATAACATCAGAAGCAGAGATTTATTGGCTACCTTACCAGATGAGTGGCGAGCATTTATTTAGCTGTGTGGTGATAATGAACAATGTTGCGAATTTTGATTCTTTCTCTTACTTGGTGCCTCTAAACTTGGAAGAAATGTGCCTGGACAGTTAAATGCAGCAGAATACTACACAAATGGTCTGATGGTTCAATACCAGATTTTTCATTGTTATTCCAAAGGTGCTTTCTTTCAGAAAAAAATGAGTTGAGAGCATTTCCTTGGATGTCTGGCATGAAGATTATAGTATGGCAGTGTGCTGATGAAAGAGTATTATCACATCTAGACTTCATATATGAAAAACATTACTACAGTCTCTCATACTTCTTTTTTGGAAAATGCTTACTAATTTTTCTTTGTTTTTTATAAATACAGACTTGGATTATCACTTACTTTTGTCTTCAACTACTCCTACTTAACCCTCTTGTCAAAGCCCAGAGCTCCTGTGGGAATCCAGTGACAGATGATGTGAATGACATTGCAAAATTGGTAAGTCGCTTTTAATTCACATGTATTTTTTATATTCAGTAATGATTACTGCCTGATGGTACTTACATTTGTAAGGAAAGTTAGCAAAATATGTTAGAACTAAGATAATATTAAAATCAAAATATGTCAAAATCAAAACCTTTATTGCAAAGAGTGGAGAATAACTTTCAGAGTTCTTTGAAGAGAGGTGACTTTCTTGATCACGGTGGCATGTGTGGACTTGTATGATTCCCTCCCTCCAAACTGCCCTGAAAATTGTCAAAAGTCTCAATTTCCTCAAACATTCTCTGGGAACAGAATACTGTTTCCCATCCAGATGACAGATTACTATTTTTGTATTATTGGTATGTGTGGAGTAGACTGGTGGCAAACAAAACTAAAATGAATGATAAGTCCTTACCCAAGGTTTACAGGAAGTTCATGCCATATATATGTAAAAAAAGTAATGTTAGGCATCTTTGTTGTCAATCATTGCAATAATGATTGAGCGGCTCCTACAATCTTTAGACGTGAGTGGGTTACATAGAATATTCTATATTTCTCTCTTTACTTGTTTTGTTATGTCTAAAAATTTAGTCTGAAGGACTGGCAGCTTTTTATAAGAACTAAATGAATGTAAGTACATTTTCAGTGTTACTTGGTTGAACATTGCATTCGTTTGAACAGCTGTTTCTCCTTGTTTGAAGTCACTTGGTGTTTAACTCCACTGAAGTCTGATTATGCTGACTCGCAGTAGTGCAGAATCTGACACCAAAGGTTTTAAGAAATAATAGATACTGAACACTTAACAAACATACCTGCACCTACATATTCTCTTCATCTGAAAATTATGGCTTTGTTATGGAGAATCAGTTGCAAGACCAGAATTAATGTTACCAGACACTTAATTTGATTCAGTTACATTTGATGACAGTGCATCTTAAGATGTTCTTAATTTGTTTTCTTTGGATATTATATGTGTTGGCACATAGTGTATTTCTCTGAGAAGGGAAGGGTGTTCCTATAGTCCTTCTGAAATGCTTAGTGCTGCATATTAGTCCCTTTAGGCATAATTCTGAAATATTGATATGTTTATTCAAGAAAATATTATGTACATCTCTTAAAAGAGTATTAAGCTTTGATTTAAAACTGTTGAAAGCATGACTTTAAAGTAACAGAACTCCTTTGAGGATTAGTGAAATTATTTGGGATAAGGTCAACACTAACTTTTTATCAATTCTGTATTCTCAGAACATATATTTTAACTTTCCTTTTAATACAATTTAAATATATAAATACTGGTGACAAATATTTGCATGCAGCTTGAACAATCATCCTTTCCTTTTGAGGAGAATTGTGAAAGAAACTTAATATTAAAAAAATCAAATTGGTCTTTCATTTGATTATGAATTTGCATGTAGTGTTCCTACATCTTCCTCCAATCTAGTCAGGTAACTGCAGTTCTTGTACGTATACCTGCAGTCCTCTGTCTCCATATCCATACTCTTTTCCACATACCTGCTTCTTGTTCCATGGACAGCATTGCTAGCTCCCTTATGTGGTCCCTAAGCAGGATGCCTACCTGAACAATATTTTCATTTTCTTCCAGGCTCATATCCTGTTTTGTCTGGCTTGCTGGCTGGGCAGGAGGGAGTTTAGTAACTGGTTGGGTTTGTGTGCTGCTTAGCCTGAAAGAAAAACTTTGCTGACTGGCCAGCTTGCATTGCACTTCTGCTGCTGCTGAGATTGAGCAGAACGGGGTAGGGCTGAGCTCATCCTGCCATTACTTCGGTGAGGATGCTGTTACTGTCTTTCTCCTGAAGGAAATTGCTGCAAAACATACAGGAACATGTATACTTACAGATCTCTCCACTCAATGCAAAATTTGAGTGAAATTAGCTAACAGATTCAAAGTTACTTTGATTTGGAGAAATGGCACAGATGCACAGAGTAGAAAGACTGAAAACCAGATGCTTGTTTTCTTTTTGTTTTGGATTATGCATTTGAGATTGTTTTGCGGAGAGTGTGTTTCCCTGTTTTGTGTATGTATGCTAATATTTGCATAGATTTTTCATCCACCTGAGAACAGAATGGATAACATAGAAATAAGTATAGTATCTTAAAGTACAAGAACTCTTGTTTTAAATTAAACTGACTGAATTACAAGTTGATCATTCCCTTTTAAAAATACTACACCAGGACAACTTGACACTGGGAATGAAAGAGCTATATATAATAAAGCTTAAAGTACTGTAATTTTAAGAAGAAATATCATTAAGTGACAATTTACCTAAAAGTAGTGAGAAATTCATGGTGAATGTGAACTGACTGTTCACATTACTTCACTAAGAAAGTACAATTCTTTTTTACAATGCCATGAAAACTGTATTGATTCAATAGAAATTTACTTTCAAATTCCTGGTGTAAGATATGGGTGCATTATAAAAGTTTTGCCAATGAAAGCAATGGGTGACTACTTCTACCTATACTTATAAGTGATAATTTTTTTCCCCCTTACCCACATAAGTCTTTAGGAAATATCTACATAAACCAATGAAGTATGGTGTAGAGGTTCCTGGACTACTTAAAAAAGACCTTGCTTAGGTACTGGCTAGAAATTATCAGCAAGGCTGTTTAGTTTTGATATAGTTATGTGTCTGTAATTTTGATACCTGCACCATACTATTCAAAGGTAACATCTGATTTCTGCATAGCATTGTATTTTACCGTATCAGTATATCTGAAATAATTAAAAGGAAACATTGTTTTCAAAATGGGGAGATAACATGATATTGGCAAACAGACTTTTAACTTCTAGTGGTTTTACATTTATAATTTGTCATGATATATAGGGTATATCCTAAGAATATACAATATGGACTCCAACATGACATTGATTAAAAATTTTGGTCGGATAAAGCCTAAAACTCTTACAAATTGCTGTAAATACTTGTATACCGCTTCTGCTTTTTAAACAAATTACACTTACTGAAATAAAGAATGATACTCTGAAGATTTGATTCTCTAGAATTAGTCATTGCAGCCCATAGGTAGCTGGTTTCCTTATGATCTTACTGGCATTTAAAGGTCTTGTTTTCCCACTGATCCAAAGAGTTTGTACCAATGGGACACAGTGTCTTTAATAAATCTTCTCTCTCACCCTGAGAATAAGTTGTAGTGCTGAGCAGCATATGCTATGTTTTTTCCCATAGTTATTGTAATATTATTATGCAATGGCTTTCTATAGACTTTGATCACACTTGCTGACAGTGGTGTGACATTTGTCTTAAAGACTTTATTCTTGGCCACACTGGCATGTTCTTCAGATACTTTATCCACAGCCATCAGTATAATTATATACTTATCAGTGATAAACTTACCAGTTCAGCAGTAAATTCACAAGTCCCATCATGTAGTTTAAGGTCTTGGCCTCTCTTCCTCATATCTCATCACAAATGTGCAGACATCAGCTTAGATTCAGTATGGCCTTCAGTAAAGCTAAGGAGATTTATGAGCTCTTCATCTTTCTCTGCCCCAAATGTTACTCTTCCCTAGCCCTAATTGTAAAGGAATGTCATCATGTCTCACCAGTCATTCAGATCTGCAATAAAAGTGCCCATTTTGGCTCTCACCACTTCGCAGACCTTCATTAAGCTCAATCCTAAAAGCTAGTAATTTTTTTTTCCTGTCGTAACAAGAAAAATGATTCTTTTTTCAGATAGCTGTCCATACAAATTCAACTTTCTTCTAAACTCGTAATGAATTTAAATCTAGTCCACAGACATGCATTTTTCTGGCCTTGATTTCTGTAATTCTGCCCTTCTTTTTATTCATTTTGCTGTTCTGACCCTATGAGCTTCCACTTACTTCCTTCAAGCTGCTCCTCCTTTGTCTCTTTATCAATGACAAGCTTCTTGGTTTTGTCTTCAAAGGCCTTATTAACACTGCCTGTGAACTGTCTTAACACATTCTGACATTGCCTTATCTTAGCTTCTCCTAAATATTTCCTTTGTTTCTGTTATGCTGTTCCTGGCCCACAGGAGAAATACTCCCTGATAAACTCCAGACAGATTTTCATCCTCTTTGTATCTCGTGCTAAGATTCTTACAGCATAAATTCATGTCCCTCTTTTTTCTTTTCTTACTCTACTCTTCTCTATCTCTACTGCATTTCACATAAAGCTAAAAAAACAGTGCCACAATTCCCTACCAAACTCTTTTGTTTGTAACTTAATTCAACCTAGTCTTCATTTATTTGTTTCTGGGGTTTTATTTTAATTACTGTAAGCTTTGTAAGGCTGGGATTGACAATATTAATGATTGTGTAGAGCCCAGCGCAAGGTGGCCTAGTCCTGAAGAAGTACAAACATAATGTAAATATTTAGGAGTAGTGATAGTAATTTAGTTAACAAAAGAGTTGGTTCTGCAAAAAATAGACATGTAGTTCACAGACAGAAAATGCCTTGAACATGGCTGCTGCTGTTAAACTATATTGTATTCTAGAAATCTGAGATGGACATGCTGCAACCAGTGTTTTCTGTGAACATAAACCAGGCATAGCTACTAAGCCTGTGCTAGTGCAGAATAAATAAGGCACTCTGTGTAATGCCTAAAGATGTGGATCATCTGCTTAATCAGTGTTACACTGAGTAATAAACTGAGGACAGATGTATGTTGTAACTTGTTTTCAGTGGTGTTAATATGGATTTTCACTAGTGTCACTAGTGTCAAGTGACTCTTACCAGAAACCAGAGTCAGAAAGAGCAGATTCAATAAAACTGAGGTTACTGAGCCCTAATCAACTTAAGACCAAAACAGACTGATAACAGTTCACACAAAGATGACTAGTAGTATTTTCCGTAAGATTAAATTTATTTGAAATTTTTATAATCTAATTTTGCAACATGAAGAACACATCCTATACAAAATGCTTTTAAGAAGAAAAGAACATTTCAATGATCAGTTTTAACAGGGAGAACTTTAAAAGAGCATAGTTTCATGCCTATAGAGAATGCAAGTATTTAGAGAGTATTCATTCTGCATTGCTAATCACTTGAACTCCTGTTTGTTTTTTTTTGTTTTTTGTTTTTTTTTTTTTTTGTTTTTTGTTTTTTTTTTAATGAAGATGTCTGGAGGGAAACATGCTGCTTGATGAACAAATGTTCCATATTATGAAACTGTAATTGCAGCACCTGTCAATAAAGCTTGTCCCCAGTGTTATTTTCAGCATTGTAAGTCAGCAAAAAGCCAGGCACCACATTGCTACAATTGTGACTCTAATTTAGCATAACAATTAAGATTTTTTTGAGTGTACAGTGTATATGTTTGGTAAATATCAGTATCAAACCCAGATGCAAGTAGAATTTTCACTGAGCTGTGCAACGTGTATGGAATGTACCTACACATTTCAGTTTATCCCATTAACAAAATTTAAGGTACTTGAGGTACTATCCTTTGTGATCTTCTTTTTTAAAACAATGTTTCTTTTGATTATTGGATGGCTAAGCAAAAGTTAGCATACACCAACTAGGCCAATCATTTGAACATGTTGTTTCAAACACCTTACCTTCACATTGCATCTTTGCTGTAAATGTGTACTTTACACCCTCCACAGCATTTTATATTTATTTTCAAATGGGTCTAATTTTAATGTGTGAAGGGGTTATAAAAAATGATCCAGTGTTTTTATCCTGCAAATAAGCTGCCACTATGGCTGTGAAAAGCGTGAACGGAACTTGTTAGCATGTTGTCTTAAGCCAAATGATGCAGATCTTATTAACTGCTTCATTAGCAAATGAGAAAGTAGATTGCAGAGATGATGGACTTTTCCTTCAAGGAAAGAAAAGCCAAAGATGGAAGGAGGGGAGATGTAGAAGCATTCAAGAGTAGGAAAAGAGTGTGAGGAAGAAAGAAATAGGAGGTAGAAATGGTAGCCTAAAGGAAAGTACATTTTTCCCATCATATGACTCAGAATAAAAAAGAAATCACTGACAATGGTGAATGGTTAATTTTTACTTTAAAGACTTACTTTATCTTTGATTCATGTATAAAAAATCTTGATATCTATGTTTATCTCCTTAAAGTTTTCAAACAGTAAAACAGTTCACAGTAAAGAGAATTTCCAGCATGAGTAGCCTCTCATATCAAAGAACTTGACTGCAGAGATAGGTTGTGACTTTTCTGTTTTGCTATTGTGATGAAAGAGTAGTTTATAGAATCTACATCACTTACAACTATTTCTGTGGGAATTCATCCCTTTTTCATCTCCCCATCTGTGTGATCATGAGCACATTTTAAAAAGTGTATTTGGGTTATGCAGTGTTAACAGGACTATATTAAATATTCAGACTTCTTTATGTCAAAAGGAATCTTGCATTCCACAGTGTAGATTTTGCTACAATTGGGAATATAGCCATTAATGTTGCTTTTATAAAAGTTTAAAGGCGTAAGTCTAGATTCCCTGTTATTTATCTCTTGAAGGAATAAGATGTTCTCAGAACCTGTTAGAATTTCTACAACCACACACACCTGCTAAATGAGATAAAATCTGGGGGCATCTTAATTGCAATGCATGGTTCATTCTATAAATTGCTTTCCAAAATCTTTAGCTGATGTTCTCTCTAAGGAAGATCATGCAGATGAGGATTTTGTTGCCCCCAAATTTGTCACTGTACTTAAGAAGTTGAGTACAAGAACCAAAAAGGCCTTCTTTTACTCATGAATTTTCAAGAAAGTTCACTTTTAAGCCATCATTGCTCAGGCAGGTCAGAACTTTCTTGTCCTCTGCCTCTTGCAGCTCCTCTTTGAGTTGCAATCATCAACAACCTCACACAAAGCTGTTAATACAGAAGCTGTCTTTGCCTTTGTACTCAACTGGAAAACTCAACACAGCCATGCTTGTCCCTCTTTTTGGCCCCACTAACATTACTACATGAGGATAATTCAGCATTGAAAAGGAAATGATTAGTTTTAGATTGTGGTTACCTTGGTGGCTAACCTTCGGCAAAATTTCAAGATTCATTCCAGGGCAAGCAAGACAAAATGTACAGATTTATCAAACGTATTTCCCACTGATACCTCAGAGACTTTGATAGGCTGGAGAGATGAGCAGAGGGGAACCTCATGAAATTCAATAAAGGGAAGTACAAAGTCCTACACCTAGAAAGGAATAACCAAAGCACCAGTATAGGCTGGGGATTGACCTGTGTAAAACAGCTCTGTGGAGAAAGACCTGGGAGTGCTGGTGGACAGCAAAGTGACAATGAGCCAACAGCATGCCCTTGTGGCAAAGCAGGCCAGTGATATCTGGGCTGCATTAGGAAGAACATTGGTAGCAGATCAAGGGAGGAAATCCTCCCCCTCTACTCAGCCCTGGTGAGGCTACATCTGGAGTATTGCATCCAGATCTGGGCTCCCCAGTGCAAGAGAGACATGGATCTATGGAGCGAGTCCAGCAAAGGGCTACTAAGATGATTAAGGGACTGAAGCACATCTCAAATGAGGAAAGGCTGAGAGAGCTGTGACCATTCTGCCTGGAGAAGACCGAGAGGGGATCTTATCAATGTGTATAGGTATCTGAAGGGAAAGTGTAGAGCGGATAGGGCCATGCTCTTTTCAGTGGTGCCCAGTGATAGGGCACAAACTGAACCACGGGAAGTTCCTCCTGAACATAAGGAAAAACTTCTTTACTGTGAGAATGACTGAGCGCTGAAGCAAGCTGCCCAGAGAGATTGTGGAGCCTCCATCCTCGAAGATTCTCAAAAGCGCTGCCTGGATATGATACTGGGCAGCGTGCTATCAGTGATCCTACTTGAGCAGGAGGATTGGACTAGGTGATCTCCAGAGGTCCCTTCCAACCTCAACCATTCTGTGATTTTGTGATTCTGTGACTCAACCCTGTTTTCTGTCAGTGAATTGGTAAGTCCAACTGGGACACAAATACAGCTTCATCACCTGGACTGAGCTACGCCATTTACCATTAGCAAAATATCTATCATGTGGAGCTGAATCAATAAAACGCTAACAATTTGTTTCTTCATGGGGCAGGACATATACTTCGGGTTTGACCACCCCAGTGATCTTCATTTTCAGTAGTAAATTCAAGAATATCTTTTCTGATTCACAGACTGTCAAGGAAAATATATCTGAGACTGAACTGTAATCTCCAGCTTTGTTTGAGAGCTGTAAGAGCTCTTAGGTGCTTATATTTTTTTAACTGTGCGTGAAAAGTGCTTGACAAGCACTGATGCCAGTAAAGTAGACTGTATACATAATGCATCTCAATTCTTGTAGTGTTCATTGATTTGGAACAAATTTCATCTTCCAGTGACCTTTCTTAAAGAAACGTACTTTTGCTGACATTGCTAAGTACTGAATCCCTCTAGAGTAAGTATGGGAAACTTTGCACCTGCGGTAAAATCTTCACTATCTTTGCTGCTTGAAGTGCTGCTAATCTTACCTTCTTAGCCATGCAAAGGAAACTGGAAAAGAAACAGGATTACCTGTTAATGTCCTGTGATGGCAGGGTGTTTTTTGAGAAAGGAAAAATTAATGAAAAATTGTAGATAGGGATTCAGCATAAATCAGTCCGTTTCAAAAGGAAATAAAAGTACAACTTCAGGATGTTCTAAAGAAGGAATGTATTGCAATAATTTTTAGTATTTATAATATCTTGAATCAGAACCCCCAAAAGCAATAGAAACTGATATAGAGGATTTGGTGGCACTTCTGCAACCTCTGCCTGGGGTATGTATAGGTATAAAAGTTAAAAAAAAATTATATGTTCTAGAGAACAGAATTTGTCAGGATCACTTGTATAAAACTTGGTTTAGTGCTGTAAGGAGAGGTCGTTGAACTGAAAGATCATGGCTCAGGCTACATTCTAAATACAAAAATGTTTAGAATTCACTAGTGACTTATTATGCATAAGTATTGTCCTTGAACCGTTCTAGAACCTTAACATTTTGAAGTTACTGTTTGATTTTTAATTGAAATGGAATTTTAATTAACAAGTAAAATATTCTGTTGTATCAAACAAAATATTACCTAAAAACTGTGCTGGTTGCTATAGCAGCATAATCAAAAGCACCCATAACAAAATGATCCTTAACCCAAATAAGTAGAAATGCTTTGCTGAACAAAGGATTGATTCTAGTCCATGAAAAGAGTTAGGTATGTGCTTAGCATCTTTCGACAAAATGGATTTCAAACAGGGATGAGAAATATCAACCAAATCTTTCCTTTCACAGATACACCAAAAAGATTTGCTCTATCATGAAGCATAGTATTAGTCAATTTTTCAAAAAAAAAAAAAAGTACTTCAAGAGATTGTGGATCATTGTAGTGGTCTCTCTCATCCACTCGTCCTCATCTACCCTCGTAGCACATTCCCCAGTGATCGGCCCTACCTCACTGGAGTGTTAGATCCTATCTGTAGGAGATCACATTGTATAATTGAGTAGGGCCCCTTCCGCCACTCCTCATTCTCATTTCAGCTCATCCCATGCTCACCCACATCTGTAGAGCCACACTGAGCTTACATGTTTGGTAGCTCTCCTTTCCATCAGAACATGGCTGTGAGATAATTATGTTACTCATAATTAGTTTGAAGCACAGCTTCAAAGTTAAAGCCATGCTTAAGGATTTTTCTGAACCTGTACATTAGTGAGCACTGGACAGGCGAGTATTCATTTAGTTTCAAATGCTCACCTAGAAAAGTTATTTGAAGGAAAAATGCTTAGTCAGGTAGGCCTGTTTGGAGAGGTAAAGGTGACATAAAAATTGTCATGTAAACGTTCCAAACACTTCAAGATGTCCCATTAAAAGATGGCAATGCAGTGATATTTCTGATTACTGGTATACTCAGTAATGAGTAACCTCAGAGCATCACTTCTCTTTCACCACTCTACTGACTAATTCTGCTGGGAGATAATAGCTTTGAATAACATCAACTGGGAATAGCCTGGGTTCTGGGAATGCTAGTGAGATACAAAAAGATACTTAACTTTTGAGCATATAACATACAGTGTAAGTTCCGCGTGAGATTGAGTATATAAGCTTTTGCAACTGATAGGTTACCTAAAATCTGTGTTGAATATTTGATAGATTATATGTTGAATACCATGATGGAAATTAAGTCTTAAGTTGAGTAGTCACTGATAACATTTTTATTATCTATTTATTGTAGGTTGGAAATCTCCCAAATGATTATATGATAACCCTTAAATATGTCCCGAAGATGGATAGCCTGGTATGTACAACCACTTAAATTAATCCCAATAAAATAGCCCACTGGATCCAGTGGTGGTCATAATATTTCGTACTTTGTTCTATAGCTTATTAAGTTACAGTTAAAGAATAATTATTTTATTCCTATGATTATTATTATTATTTGATGAATTGATTATATGAAATAGGCATTCCAAGAATTAATTTAAAAAATAGAAATATATAGAGATTCCTGCAGTCACTTAAAGTCTTGTTATTTATAGAATTTTTGGAAATTTTTTTCTTCATACTTTTTAGCATTTTCTCTGGAAAAAGTCAAACTATGGTATTGTTTCGTCACATCAGCTGAAAATTGTTGCTCAATTGAACAAGTAGTTTCTCTCTAATTGTACTTTAGGTATACTGTAGAATGTCTTTTTAGTTAAAGCTTGTGGAAGTGACTTTAATTGACAATGTATGTGCAGTAACCAATGAAGAAAAACCCAAGTTCAGTAACCGATAGTATCGGTAAAGAAAATTGGGACATTTTTTATTTCATTCAAACAATCTCTGTATTATTCTTTCTGTGTAACCCCACAGTTCATTCATAGTCATGCATTTAAATAAATCTTATATTTTATTTAAAATTTTCTAACATTTTATATTAAAAATGTCTTCATATTATCCTACTGCTTATTCTGCTAAATATCTTTGAAATTGTTCTTAATTTTTTTAAAACATTTTTAAGAATGTTGTGTTGCAAACGTTTTGTTGGCTGTTGTTTATGCCACAATGAAAAGAGAAGAAAAAAGGTGAAAGTAGAAATTATGCTGAATACTATACTGGCATTGATCTAAGGAAAGAAAAAGTACCGGCTTATCAATACAAGTGAATAATGTCGTGCCTGGCTTAAGAATATAAACTGAATCATTGTGCACATATGTCAAATGTTAGAAATCATCCAGTAGATGTAAAAAGTTGTGTTTGTATGTGTATAAAGTTGTCATTATGACAATCAAAATTATGTTAGCATACATATAAAAATACATCCTGTCCTATAACAGTCTAGCAATTCTAGCAAAATTCCCCTTTGATATTGGAGAATCAAAAGCAATGTTCTATCAGTCCTGGATAAATATGAAGTAAGAAGATTGCTGGAGGAAAAGGAAGTTGTAGGATAGTGAAGGGTACTGAAATATGAGATCTCGAGGTAATTGTGGCAAATCTAATAGTAATATAATAAGTATTCTTTTGAGTTTTGTAGGAAACTAGAAGCTTTTACTAAAACTTAGTGAAAGTTAGAGAATCCAGTCTAAACTTGATTCCTTAGACAGGAAAATTCAGAACCAATGCTGTGGAAGTCTGTATTGGATCTGTGCTCTAGTCTGTACTATAACATAAATAAAACTAATGAAAATTTGAAATCTCTAAAAATAGTCACTATCCAGAAAAAAAGAAAGTAAAACAGGCTGCCTTTGCCTTCTGTCTGCAGTGCTTTTTGAAATTCAGTGATTTTGAGTCCATATGTGATTTTCTGTCAAGGAGAATCATGCCCATGGAGTACAGCAGTAGCCTGAATCATGTTCCCTCAGCTTTCCCAATCAGTGAGGCAGGCTGGCAGGCGAGGGCAGGACTTTGTCAGGACCGATGTCTCTGCTGCTCTCTTGGGGAATGTTTACACTCCAAATAAGGAAGGCCAGGAAGCTTGCCTGAGCAATGGACTTATGATCGTTCCCACTATTTAACTCTTACCTTGCTCCGTGGTTTAGTTTTGGCTTCCAGTATAGTTTCTTTTTCTATAGTTTAAATGCCATGTCATCTGACTGCATCATATCCAGAAACTTAGAACCAGTTTACATTTACAATGGGCAGCCAAGATTTAAATAGAAAGAAGAGAAGTTGAGAGCAGGGATTTCCAAATTTGCTCTGCTTGTACACCACATTAAATAGTGGTGGTGGAAGGTGTAGCTCTTGGCCACATGCCTTCATTGGAGGAAGTTTTCAGCAGTATTCTTATCCCACTTTGCCAAATTCCTCTCTGGGGATTTCCAGTTGTATTACGTATACCACAGCAAAAGCTGGCTGAATAAATATGCTTTACTCTGAGTTCTAAAAAATCCCAACAAACTAAGAAACCTATGGCTTTGAATAAGGTGAATGCTCTTTATTCAATTCTAAAAGGATCAAAACAGTACTCTGCAGATTTTTTCAATAGATTTCAATCTTCAGAGTATGCATA
The DNA here is from genome assembly GCF_028389875.1 of Rhea pennata. Lineage (NCBI taxonomy): Eukaryota > Metazoa > Chordata > Aves > Rheiformes > Rheidae > Rhea > Rhea pennata. Next base: position 47,567,002 of record NC_084663.1, on the reverse strand, counting down.
AAGTGGGAAATATACCCAAGGTAACAAGGCTCAATCATAGGTGACTAAAGGTGGGAAGACAGAGTGAATCCCAAGCAGATGGAAAGCCAGTGTAGTGCATGTAACAGGAACAGACTGACCCAATCCATTAAACAGAAGGGTTGTTGCATTATGCACTAACTTGAGGCATCTGAGTGGCTTTAAAAGTAGACTCAGAGTGAACTGTGTAGGTTAACCTGGAGGTTAAAAGGCAAAGATGACAGCAGCACAGGCTGCACTGTAAGAGGGAGATACACTGTAAACTTTTAGATAGATAAAGAAAAGGTTAAATGAGGATTACCTGGGAAGACAGGGAAGCACCATTTGTAAGCACCTGAGGATGTAAATCTCAGTCAAAACTTACACAAAAATTTGCACAGAGCAGAGGTAAACTTTCATTTCTGCTTGGCAAACAGTATCATATTTCCAGTTTTAATGTAGTTTCCTCCCTGTGTTTGGTAAGTATTGAGAAAGCAAGAAAATGCACAGCTTGATGTTGAGAAGGAAACTTAAAGCTAATATGATCAGCTTTGCAGGTCGGAACAGTTCAGTCAGAGGAGACTCCCACACACATGCTAAATTGCAGGAGCAGCAAAATAGAATCCGTGCTGAAATCACCAAATGCTCCTGTTGTACACTAGGTGAAACAGCAAGCTTTTGCTGCTCTGTGCCATAGTAGAATGCACACCCTCAAAACCTTTGAGAAAAAGAGTTTCCAGACCTGCAATTCAGAGAAGCACTGGGGCTCTGTGTTGGTGTTCCTACACCAAAGCCGAAGATTCATTGTCTGTCTTGTCAGGGCAGTGTAATATGGCATGTAAACAGCGCACGTTGCTAGAATGGGGTATATTTCAATAAGCTTTCCTTAACTATATTTGCTTCTGCTCTCCCCTCTTGTTTTTGTGTTTGTGGAAAAAAGGAGGAGCAGAGAATGAAGCCAAATGTCATCCATTTCACATTTAGTTTTATTCTTTTTTTAAGTTATTACTATAATAGAGAAGGAGATGATTCTAAATTTCCGTTTATTAGTGGATGTGTGAGAGGGTTTCACAGAAAAGTGAAAGTTAAAGTGGAACTAAACAATGTATTTACATTAAGTTCTCTAATCCTCAAAGCCAAAGAGTCTTGGAAATGTGAATGCTTCTTCTTCATCAAATATATTTACACATTTGGGCAGAACAACAGCTGTGTCACTGAGAAACTAATTCATCCCCAGGTAATGATAGATAGTAGAGAATAAATTTTTTTGAATAAAGAATTTATTGCATAAATTGAGTAAAATGAAATTAAGTCAATGGGTGGATACAACTCCAAATATTTCCAATGTTCTCTGGAATAAGAAGTTGATGGATTCCATGGATGCTGTTATTCTAAATGCTGTGAAAAACTGAGAGTGCATCTTCCTCAGGGGTTGCTGAGCCAAGATCTTGAAAGGTGTGAGGTTTTAATGATCCCAAGACAGTTGAAAACAGTTGAAAAATAGCTTCATATTTGGAATAAATTTGAATGTTTCACCTAATATACTGTTAAAATGCTGATCTTCACTTGCTCTTTCATTTTTCTCATAACATTTACTATTAAAAATGCATTATTTATTGGGAAGGGGTTTCCATGTGCATGTTAAAATCACAGTATCACAAAATGGTTAAAGTTGGAAGGGACCTATGGAGGGACCTCCCTAGCCATTCCCTGCTCAAACGAGGTCACGTACTGCACATTGCCTAGGATTGTGTGCAGATGTTTTGAAGGAGACTGCACAGCCTCTCTGGGCAACCTGCTGCAGTGCTCAGTCACCCTCACAGTAAAGGAGTTTTTCCTCATGTTCAGACAGAACTTCCTGTGTTTCGGTTTGTGCCTGTTGCCTCTTGTCCTATTGTTGGGCACCACTGGAAAGAGCCTGGCCCCATCCCCTTGACAACCTCCCTTCAGATACTTACACACATTGATAAGATCCCCTCTCAATCTTCTCTTCTCCAGGCCGAACAGTCACAGCTCTCTTAGCCTTTCCTCATATAAAAAATGACCAACACATTACCTGCTGTGCTTACCATAATGAGTTAAGTTTTCTGGGGGAGAGTGGAGTTCGGTGGCCTTTATATTTACATGACTACTATTATGTAAATCTAAGTAAAGTAAGTTAATGACTTAAGCCAGCAAATGAATGACAAGATTTCAATCCCACGAACAGCTGTACAAACTTTAACTGCAGTATAGTTGTACAGATGTCATTGAAAGGATTTGAATGCTATTCCAGTGGCACAGATGTAGCAGATATCATGACATGGTGTGTAGAATCCCTTTATCAGGGAAAAATGAGGAAAAGAACTTTCAGACCTAGAGATGATGTTCAGAATCATAGAATCATAGCATCACAGAATCTGTAAGGTTGGAAGGGACCTCTGGAAATCATCTAGTCCAACCTTTCCGCTCAGCAGGGTCACCTAGAGCATGTTAGACAAGGTTGCATCCAGGCGGGCCTTGAATATCTTCAGAGAAGAAGACTCCACAACCTCTCTGGGCAACCTGTGCCAGTGCTCCATCACTCTTACAGTGAAGAAATTCCCCCTCACGGTCAGGTGGAACTTCCTGTGCTTCAGTTTCTGCCTGTTGCCTCTTGTCACGACACATGGGAAAACTGAGAAGAGTTTGTCCCCGTCCCCTTGACACCCTCCCTTAAGGTACTTGAACACATTGATAAGATCCCCCCTCAGTCTTCTCTTCTCCAGGCTAAACAGGCCCAGCTCTCACAGCCGTTCCTCATAGGGCAGATGCTCCAGCTCTATGATCATCTTTGTAGCCCTATGCTGGACTCTCGCCAGTAGCTCCATGTCTCTCTTGTACTAGAAAGCCCAGAACTGGACACAGTACTCGAGATGAGGCCTCACCAGGGCTGAGTAGAGGGTCAGGATCACCTCCCTCGACCTGCTGGCAACACTGTTCCTAATGCAGCCCAGGAGACCATTGGCTTTCTTGGCCACAAGGGCACATTGCTGGCTCATGGTCAACCTGTCATCCACCAGCACTCCCAGGTCTTTCTCTGCAGAGCTGCTCTCCAAAGGGTCAGCCCCGAGCTTCTACTGGTGCCTAGGGTTATTTTTCCCTAGGTGCAGGACTCTGCACTTGCACTTGTTGAACCTCATGAGGTTCCTCTCCATCCAACTCTCCAGCCTGTCCAGGTCTCACTGAATGGCAGCACAGCCCTCTGGTGTGTCAGCCATTTCTCCCAGCTTGGTCTCATCAGCAAACTTGCTGAGGAGGCACTCTGTCCGCTCATCCAGGTCATTGATGCAAACGTTGAACAGGATGGGACCCAGTACTGAGCCCTGGGGGACACCACTAGCCACAGACCTCCAACTAGACTCCACACCACTGATGACAATCCTCTGAGCTCTGCCTTTCAGCCAGTTCTCAGTCCACCTCACTGTCACTGTCTAACCCACACTTCCTGAGCTTCTCTAGGAGGATGTTATGGGAGACAGTGTCAAAAGGCTTGATGAAGTCAAGGTACACAACATCCACTGCTCTCCTCTCATCTACCCAGCCAGTCATTCCATCACAGAAGGCCATCAGGTTGGTTAAGCAGGATTTCCCCTTGGTGAATCCATGCTAGCTACTCCTGATCACCTTCTTCTCCTCCATATGTCTGGAGATGACATCCAGAATGAGCTGTTCCATCACCTTTCCGGGGATGGAGGTGAGGCTGACGGACCTGTAGTTGCCTGGGTCTTCCTTCTTGCCCTTCTTGAAGACTGGAGTGACATTGGCTTTCTTCCATTCCTCAGGCACCTCTCCAGTTCTCCAGGACCTTTCAAAGATGATGGAGAACGGCTTGGCAACAACATCCACCAGCTCCCTCAGTACCCGTGGGTGCATCCCATCCAGACCCATGGATTTGTGGATGTTTAGCCTGCCAAGAAGGTCTCTAATGCTTTCCTCCTCAACCAAAGGAAAGTCTTCCCTTCTCCAGACTTTCTCCCTCATGTCCAGGCTGCAGGATTCCTGAGGGCTGCCCTTAGCAGTGAAGACTGAAGCAAAGAAGGCATTCAGTAATTCTGCCTTCTCTGTATCCCTTGTCACCAGGGCCCCTGCCCCATTCAGTAGTGGGCCCACATTCTCCCTAGTCCTCCTCTTGCTGCTGATGTATTTGAAGAAGCCCTTCCTGTTGTCCTTGACATCCCTTGCCAGACTCAATTCCAACTGGGCCTTAGCCTTCCTTGCAGCATCTCTACATACTCTGACTGCATTCCTATAATTCTCCCAAGTAGCCTGTCCCCTCTTCCACATTCTGTGTACTTTCTTCATCTTTCTGAATTTGACCAAGAGCTCCTTGTTCACCCATGCAGGTCTCCTGCCCCCTTTGCTGTACTTCTTACTCATAGGGATGCACTGTTCTTGAGCTTGGAGGAAGTGATGTTTGAATATTAGCCAGCTCTCCTGGACCCCTTCCTTCTAGGGCCTTAACCCATGGGATTCTTCCAATTAGGTCTCTGAAGAGCCTGAAGTCTGCTCTGCTGAAGTCCAGGGTTGCAATCCTGCTTGTTACCCTAGTTCTTTCCTGCAGGATCCTGAACTCCACCATCTCATGGTCATTGCAGCCAAGGCTGCCCCCAACCTTCACATCTCTAACCAGTCCCTCTCTGTTGTTAAGGACAAGGTCCAGCAGGACACCCTTCCCCGTAGGCTCCTCCACCATTTGTGACAAGAAGTTATCATCAATGCATTGCAGGAGCCTCCTGGACTGCTTGTACCTTGCTGTGTAGTCCCTCCAGCAGATGTCAGGGTGGTTGAAGTCCCCCATGAGAACCAGGGCCTGTGATCGTGAGGCTACCTCCCGGTGTCTATAGAAGGCCTCATCAACTCTCTCTTCCTGGACAGGTGGCCTGTAGTAGACACCCACAACAGTGTCTCCTGTGTTAGCCTGCCCTTCGATCTTTACCCATAAGCTACATAGCTCACATAAGGAGCAACTCCACCACCTCGCCTCCCTGGCCTGTCTCTCCTAAAAAGCATATATCCAGCCATGGCAGCATTCCAGTCATGTGAGCTATCCCACCATGTCTCTGTGACTGCAATGAGGTCATGGCCATGCGACCGCACACTGATCTCCAGCTCCTCCTGTTTGTTCCCCGTGCTGCGTGCATTGGTATATATGCATTTTAAAGAGGTGGTCTTGCCTGCAGGTTTCCCAGGAAGGGTGTACGGGAGTCGCCCATAGCCATGTCCCAAATGCACATCCCCAGCTGCATGCACCCGTTGAAGGCCCCTTAACCCAAGTTGTGTTTTATTGTCTACCCTGTCTGTATGACACCCCTCCTCCCCCCTCCCACCTAGTTTAAAGCCCTCTTTACTAGGCTGGCCAACCTGTTTGCAGATGTGCCCCACTTGGTGAGGTGAATCCCATCTCTCCCCACCAGTTGTTGATCTTCAAACCATGTTCCATGGTCATAGAATCCAAAACCCTGTTGCCAAAACCAGCGGTGAAGCCAGTTGTTGATTTGGGAAATCTTCCTATTCCTCCTCCCATGCCTCCCCCTAATGGGCAGGACTGATGAGAAGACCACCTGGGCTCCCAGACCCTTGACCACCTAAGTCTTTGAAGTCTTCCCTGATTGTCTCTAGTTTGCTCTCTGTATCGTTAGCACCCACGTGAAAGAGCAGCAGAGGGTAGTAGTCTGATGAGCAGACAAGCCCTGGTAGCCTTTCAGACACATCTCGTATCCTCGCCCCCAGCAGGCAGCAAACCTCTCTAGAGGAGGGGTCAGATCAGCAGATAGGCACCTCTGTCCCCCTCAGCATGGAATCACCCACTACAACCACTCGTCGCCTCTTCCGAGTGGTCACTCAAGGCACAGCTCAGGCAGCCCAGTTGCTTCCCTTGAGGCCAGATCCAGGTTAAATAGCATTTAGTGAAAATACTGAAGCGAAAGAGTTAACCGAGCTAACTTGTTCAGAGATGGATAAAAGCTCACATTGATTTCCACAGCAGTAAATTTACAGTATCATTTTTCAGAACAGATTTAAATCAAGGATCTTTTGGGTTGAGTTATATACGGTAATAATAAAATGAAAATTGAGAGTAGTTTAAAGAAAGGCTAGAGAACAATTGTTAAAGCACTAATTATTTAAAAACAAACAAACCAACAAAGTTAATGAAAGCATGGAAGAGAGTTTATAGTAGTATATCCCAAGGTTCAAACTCTAAAGACACTAATGCTTTGCATTCATTAACAATTTAGTGAAGGGTAACAGACAAACATAAATATGTCAGCGTCAGAGAGAACAGAGATTATACCAAAAGGATTGAAGAGAAAGTTGGCCGCATTAGAGAAGATGAATTTTAATTTAGACAAATTCAAGATAATCCAAATTGGAAAGAAAAGTTTAATCTACTTTTGCACATTGAGTTACTTAACCAGTTTTTACAGAAGTGTGATATTTAACCTACCTTTCTGTTATTTTTATCCCCTGACAGCCTAATCACTGTTGGTTGCATTTGATGGTGCCTGAATTTTCAAGGAGTCTACATAATCTTCTCCAGAAATTTTCAGATATTTCAGATATGTCTGATGTTTTAAGCAACTATTCAATCATCAATAATCTCACAAGGATAATTAATGATCTTATGGCATGTCTAGCTTTTGATAAAAATAAGGTAATCTCCTAATACAGAGTTTCTACTTTTATGCTGGATATTTGTTTTTGAGCTTTCTCTAGAACAGCAGTTGGTATTTATCTGAAAATGTCCAGGGCTTCTTTACAGCTGTTCTTCATTTCTGTTCCTTGCTTTTGAAATCCTACTTTGTTTAGAGATGCATTGAATACACCGTGATAATGTTAGCTACTTATTATCTCCTGTTTTAAAGGAAAACAGCTTATAAGGATTTACAGTATATACATGACCTGTATAGAGTTACAGTCAAAAATGTAACTGTTATTCTTAATCATTCATTCAATCTGGCCTTTTTCAAACAGACAGAAATCTTCCTTGTGCATCCTGCTTAAGTTAGTAATCTTGCTAGTGATCCTAATGTAAATTTAAATATGATGTGGTTGAAGCTATTAATATACCCCTAATATGTATCATCATGTGTGAGCCTCAGAAAACTTCACCACAATTTAATGAACTTCTGTATGCAAAGACACAGCATAGACTAGAGGATATGGCTCATCACAGTTCCTTGTGTTTACTAATGCCAACAGCAGCTGGAAGGATTCTGGAAATCTCACTCTAGAGATGTCTGATTCTCTTGGGTGAAAATATGATAGAAAAAAAATAACTTTCTAATGCTTTACCCAGTTCTAACCAGTCTCTCAGTAATTACCAATTCTGTAGTTGAAGATCTTGTGCCACTGAATAAAAAAGAAAAAAAAATCCACCATATTCTATACAGCTAGGATTTCGTCCTCCATATACATTTATTTTTGCTCAGTCAGTTCTAGATTGTTTAAAGAGCTGATTTAATTGTTCCCTTTTTACATGCAGAATGAAATAAATGCACAGAAAGATCCAGTGTCGTTTGGTGTGGCATAAGCTGGTAACTCTGGCATATATTAGCATCATATTGCTGAGATACTGTTCTGTAATTAGATATTCTCTAGTTTTCCACTTCAGAATGAATGCTGTCCAATCTTCAGATTATCTTTCTTTATTTAATGCTTGTCCTGATCAGTCAAGGCACTGACACTTAAATGAGTTGTGATTATGTAATTATGAAAGAATTATGAAAGAATTAAATTTTAAGATAGAGAATGAAGAAGGAAATACCCTGTAATTCAGAGAAACAACTGTCTATGTTTGTCCTCATAGAAGAATAAATTTAGATCTACTGCTTGCAACAGTAGTATATGTTTCTTTCTTAAAAAGAAAATAATTTTAGAACCAAGCTCTGGGAAGTTTTTCTTGGTACACTTTTAACTTATGTGCTTACCAATGTCTTCCTTACTAGGAGTAAAATGTAATGCCAGGCCAAAGCTAACAGCTGGCGTAAGGAAAAGCTACTGTAAAAGCCACAGTCAGGTAAAAAGGAAACTAAAAAAACCATCAGTGATCTTAACATGGACCTCAATCTTTTTGTTTAATTTGGCATAACATATTATCCATTAGACCGCACAGTGATTGACTGGGCTGCCTTGTTTGTAGCCCTGCTCTTATTTTTAGGTACATTATCAGGGATCTCAACTGGCTTCTCTGTAGTACTATATCCTAGCTATTGTAATCTGTTCCCTGTAGTCCTATAGTCCTAATAGCAGTGATTGTGTTGTGTTCCTGTGTTCAGATCAAAAGGGTCATGGATAACATTACAAAATAACATGAAATCAAGGTAATTTTTATAATTAATGAAATAAAATATCAAATTCTATTCATTTTCAGCATAGGATGAGAACTGCATTTAATTTCTTAGCTACGTATTTCTGTGGCATTTTTACAGTGATGGATTAATAGCTCATTTCTGTTTGCAAAGTTATTTTTGAAACGCTCAGCTCAGAGCGTTTGTGTGTTTTCTTAAGATTGTATGCAGTAAAGTTGCTCTTCTACACCTTAAAAATTTGAACTTATTTGTGTCATCTTTGGATATTTTATCATCTGCTGATGTGCTGAAATGAGCACCTCTCCTCCCTTCTTTCAAATTGAATTCTATATTTTGCCCTAGGATTTTATAAAAGAAAATGGTCATCTTTATAAAGAAGGTCGCTTCATTCCCGAGGATTTTTTCAGTCACTTTAATAGTACCATTGAGGTCTATAAGGAGTTTGCAGACACATTGGATCAGAGTGACTGCATTTTGCCTTCAACAGTAGAAACACCAGAGAATGGTAAGATGGCTATTGTTTTTGTGAACAGAGACTAAGTAGATATAAATGGATGATTTTCCTTTGATTTCTGAGATACTAAAGATCTGATGCTATATCTGCTTTTTATTGCCAGTTAAAATGACTACCAACACCAAAACTTTTATTTCTATTCTAAGTAGAGTTTTATCTGGCAGTAAAACTAGTATCATCATTCCCAGTGACATCATTCCCTTAATATAATCCAAAATAACTTCAAATACTCTGCTCTGTTTCTTTTCATCCCAAATATATCCTGGATTGTCTTTTTACATTGCTCTTGTTCTTCATCTGATCTTCTGTTGATGGTTTATTTAATTTTTATAAGGCAGTAAAGGAGCCTAAGATTGTGCTACCTAAAGGGTAAAGAACTAGGACAAGTCGTAAATTGTAGCAGCATCAAGTCACCTCTGTGTTTGTCCCACTTCTCCTGAAAAGGACAATGTTTACTTGATTTTAAAAATTTAACAAGCTCAGGTCAGGCTCCTGTGTTCATTCTCATTCTTCTAGTGAATGGAGGTTTTGTGTTTCCTTTTACTCTCTAGGGACAAGTACTAGCTGTTTTAATTAGGGCAACATATTCAGTTGCAGTTCAACCAATAATAACTAGAAGTAGATCAATGCCATGACCTAAGAACTTGTGTAAAGTAATTGCTCTTCCAGAATAGGTATTCAGTAGCAGCTCAGTGTGTGACACATCTGTCTATTAATCAGATTGCCTTTTTTTAATTTGACTTAATCCTCGTTTAAAGCAGCCCTGTAGCCAGATCAGGATATCCCTGTAGCCCAGCATCTTATATAGAGGGAACTGTATTTTAAGTTACATAATGCTGACACACTCATTTTCTATTTAGATTCCAGAGTCGCTGTCACAAAAACATTTTTGTTTCCTCCTGTTGCTGCCAGCTCCCTTAGGAATGACAGCATTGGCAGTAACACTAGCAGTAACAGTAAGTACAAGTCATTGAATTAATATATGTGTCTCCATTTTGTTCTGGTAGCTGATCATTACAAGAGCTTAGAGGAAAAGAATGTCTTAGTTGTGCAAATTAATGGGAAGTCACTTATGTCTTATGGTATACCATGTGTTTATCAGCTGTTATACCAAAATGTAATGGACTTATCTGATCAAAATTTAGAGATGCCGTATATTTACAATGATATGACGGCTCTCTGCAACTTGGAGAGGTCAGATCTCTTCATTTCTTCCTCACTGCTGTCATGAGGTCTCCCTAATAATCTTAGTGAATGTGGCTATCCATGACAGTCATTTTAATTCTCCAAAGGGAAGCCACTGCAAACTAACACTATAGCTGTACTGAATGGGGCCCAGAATACTCACATGGGTGGAGAGGTTTTATGTACATTGTATTTTGAGACTAGTCTTGATCCCAAGCTCTACTCCAAACTTGAAGACTGTAGCTTGTGTAGCAGCAGAAGGGCTAGCTCCACAATCAGAGTGTTTTCAACTGAGATCAAGTGCATGGTTATATTACCCTTCCTTGTTTATAGCCCTGCTCTTATTTTTAGGTACATTGTCAGGGATCTCAACTGGCTTCTCTGTAGTACTATATCCTAGCTATTGTAATCTGTTCCCTGTAGTCCTATGATAATAGCAATGATTGGCCACTGACAAATAAGACAGCCTATAGTCCTTACCATTAGAGCCACAGTGTTTTCTGTCATGAGGTCAGAAGGGATATAGGAGTCAGACTGAAGAGAAATAACAAAGTGTCTGAGTCCTGTAGGCAAATATTCTCTGGAGCTTTTCTTGTGAGTAGAAGAAGTGGCTTTCCCTTAATGATTCCTACATGGTGCTTAGAGCTTATAGTATTACTGTTTCCCTTGTTCCTTTTTCCCAGCTGCATCAGGATGACAATGCACTTCTTTTTTTTTTTTCTATTTGCTCCCTTCACTTTACAAACATCCATGTTAGCTAAATGTGTGATATTTAAGTATGTGATTGGTACTTCTTCTGCTTAAGAAAGCATAGGCACAGAGCCAGCCTTTTACACCTGACGTAAGGGCATGACAGTGGCTCGTGATGGTGAGACGATACAAGAGATTTATTCTTCTGTTTCTTCCTGGGGAAAAGGATGATGTGATACCTGTTATCCACTAGTTATTCTCTGTGTTTCTACCACCATGCACCCTCCTTGTTGGCTGGCTCACAACGACTGTCAGATTTGAAGCCCTTCCTGATTGCTTTCTAATTAATAGGTTTTAAGTCATGGCTCCCCAAAATCCTCTAAGTCTGGAATGAAATCCATCTTCGACTCCTGGCTTCCAGCCTGCCTCTCTGGAAAAGACAAATCTTACTAGCATAAATTCCTAGCCAAGAGGTCACAGAATTGGCTGCGAATAACCTGATGAGCCTACAACCAATTATGAGGCATCAGGAAGGGGCTAAAGACTGCATGTGTTCCTGTCACACTCAGGTCTGAACATGTGATAATTTTTACTGCAGCTACTAGAGGAAGAATATTCAAGTGCAGCCTGAAGCTATAGGAATGGATCAAGGAGCCAAAAGAAAGAGATAGCTAGATTATGGGAGCAGTTTAGATGAAAGGAGTTTGACCCAGTACAGTAACGGGGAGGGACACCAGACAACACAGTGGAGAACAGGGCTCCAACCTCTAAAATGGCATCTGTGCCAGTACTGAGAGTGCAAGGATAGAAGCAGGTTTATTAATCTTGTCTTGTAACTACAGCTGATAATCAAGTAGGAAAAAAGCCTAATTAAAATAATGCAGTAAGTTAAAGAAATTGCATGGCTGACCATATGCTGTACAGGTGTGTTTTAACTGATTATCATTCTCTTAAGCAATTTATTGGAAAATTGGATACCAGTTAACAGCCTTATGTATAAATGACATGAGGACTGAATGTCTAGGGCTAGGGACTCATAATCAGCTTAAAATACATTAACTTGGACATTGTATGCTGACTGGTTACATTTTACTAGTTTATGTGGAGTTTGGGGGGATGGGAGATGTGACATCTTTATTGACATTTCTTTCTTACTCCCTGAGAGTGGTCTTCAGTACTGATTGCAAGTTTGTCTTGGCTTTACTGTTGAGAAAGTTTTCTTTTGGTATTAATCCATGCCTTCTTGTGAAGGAACAGCAATGAATAATCCTTATTGCTTTCTGCATGAAGAGTCCCAGCATAGAGAGACCCTATCTGCCTACTTCGGTACTAGTCTCAGAACAGCACCACTACATCCACATTTCAAAAGGAAAACATTTGGAAAAGGGTAGAAATCTGAAAATCAGAAAAAAGCATCTCAACACACAAACTACTGGAATAATTTTATTTTAAAAATATGATTGTCTTTTCTAGTATGTAGTTTTAACATAACTTATTAAAAATTAATGGTTTCTAGACCGTTTAGAAGCAGTCACTGTTTACAACCATATTCTTCTAGATGCATAGTAAATATTGAAGTCATTAATAAAGTTTCTGTAGAGTCAGATAACTTGAACTGCTCTTAATGCTAAATTGCACTTAGTAAAACCTGAAGTATATCATCTAATAAAATCATTTGTGAAATAATAGCTGTCATAGGAATTGTATATCATATAAATTAGCTATATTAATTTTTTTCCTCTTGAAGATACATTTATTTTAACAACCATATCTCATTACTTCAGTGCATCATTATTACTCAATGATAAAATTGAATTAATATAATAGAACAAAATTCTGACAAAATCTGCATCAGAATTCTTTCCCAAAATACATATAAAATTGAACAATTGATCTCATTCTTTGCTTTTTCTTTTTTTCTTTTTTTTTTTTTTTTTTTGAAATGGCAGTAGTACTATTTTCATCTTTTTAATATTGATTGTAGATCTGTGTCATATTCCCACTCCAGTTTTGCCCCCATATAATTATTACTCCACCAGTCTCCACAATTTCTTTAGTCTGTTTTCTGTTTTTTCTTCTCTGTGCTGCATAGTCTAGTCCAATTTAAATTCCAAGTAACTGTTTAGGTCCAAGTCTTGCTGGTACTTCTCTGTACTTCTCTGGAATCTTTATGCTATACCTCATCTAGAGAATTCAAATGAGATGGTTCCTATGTAAAGAACAAGCGTCAGGATGAGAGGCGTTGAGTCGTGATGATCTCTTCTTTCTGTGGCTGAACCAAACTGAATAAATGATAGTCTTTTTCTTCCTAATGAATGAATCTTATGTTGCCCTGCTTAAAATTTGAACATGCTAGCTATTGCTAACACTTACCGTTCACCTTAGTGCGGTAGTATTTATATTTTCATAGAAAGCTCACTGTTACTTTCTTCCATTTCTGCCTGTATTTTCCTCATAATAATGTGGCTTTATTCTTCAGTACTAAACAATGCAAGAATGTTTATGTTCTATAAACAGAGATCTCTGTGAGTGTTTTAGGAAGAACATTGACTTTTATAATTAAACAAAGAATAGCTTAGTTTAATTCTGTAATTGCACAACAGTTTGAAAATAGTAAGCCATGGCTTAATCCAATTGCTGTTGCATTCTGTGCCTTTGTTCCACCTTTACAGTTAATGGAAAACACTAACAAACAGGTGGGAGCTGTTCTACATTTGTGTAGATAAAATCTTGTGGTAATTGTGCTGCAGCTGAGTGAAGAAGATTGAAAATTCCTTTGAGACATACATGGCAATAAAATCTAGCTAGTGGTTTGAATCATAATTGCTTGCTAAACCTATGCACATGGCTCAAGGTGGAGATCAACTCAATAACTTCATTGTATAGCTGAGAGGCTTTCAGTGTAAATACGTTGTATTCCCAGTTTAGCATCCCAGTGTCCATGAAGATTATACATACATCTGCTGCAGATGAACTCACTTCCTAAGGGATTCTTCCAAAAGGTGCAAAATGAGAACTTTGTGCTGGCCTGCTTCTCTCCCCTTTAGCTCCATGAGATAGTGTCTATTTCAAATAAGTAACATTAACTGCAAAGCCAGCAGTTCCTGTGGTGTTGCAAAGTTTACAAACTTACCGATACATCTGGTTCCTCCTAGTCCTTCTCTTACTCTGCCTTTACCACTGTTGGAAGTGGGAAACTGTATGGAGCTCTAAAGTTTCCAATGTAGGACAGAACCTTATGGAATAAATAAAAGCGTGTTGACAACCAGCTTGTTTTTCTTAATTCTATTTTCTCCAGTAGGACACAGATCCCTGGGAGGTTCTCCAGACTGAAAATTCTCCAACCTATTCTGTTTTAGGTGTTACTATAAATAAAAAGCACATGATAAAACTTGCCACGACTCATTTAATTCTCTCCAGATCTTTCAAGACACTTAGTTCTGGATTTGAAAGTGAATCTAAATAATATGTTGTTGTTTGCTTTTTAAGGTAGCTTTGGGTTAGTGATTTTCTTTCAAATTAACTTTCAAATTAACTCAAATACAATCAGATTATTAAAAAAATCTATTATCGTTTGCTTTCTAAGGTAACTTTGGATGGTGGGTTTTTTTCATTTTTAACTATATTTAGATTCTGTCTCTGATTTCCAGGTCCCTACATGAAAAAATAATCATGTCTTTCTTTCAAATTTCCATAGATGCTAAAGAAAGCATCTACAGTTGAAGATAGCAGAAATCAGATTTTTTTATATATCTCATTTTAAAAGATGTTCTTCAGTTGTTTGAGACTCTAGTTTGTTAGAAATTGTAAAAATGAGGGTTCCTGACTTTGACTAATCTCTCTGAATGCTTTGCCTAAAATTTTTCTTGAAGTTGCCATAAAAATCAGTGTGCTTGCCATTACATGCTGCCTGGGTTTTGAGGCTAAGGGTTCCTGAGGTTGCTCACTGTGCAATAACATGTTATCAAATAATTTTTATGCCTGTGTGACCTGAAGAGTTTTTCCTTTCTTTTCCCCCCATTTTTCCTTTTTTCCTGAAGTCTACAGGGCAGAAACCAGAAAACGTAATGATCCCTATAGTTAAGAGAATTTATGTAATTCAGTTGTATAACAGAGCAGACTCACACTGGGAAACATGACTAATGTGATTAAGGCAAAACAATCTTGCATTTTGCTTAACTACAAGTGAGCAATATAGAAATTTTCTTCTGGGAATACACTGTAAATATGACTCAGATAAAATAATGATAGGCACTTCTTGTTTAAGATGTTCAGGCTGGTTTTACACCACTTCTGTTTGATCCAAATTTCTTGAAGTTCAGTTCTGCAAATAAACCGTCCCTATGCATAATCTCAGACAGGCAGTTCAATAAGGGATATGCCCCTCCACTTAATTTCTTCTCTTGATTTTAACGTCAGAGCAGACAAAAACAGACTAATCAGTAGCCTCTATTTATGTTCTTCTGTGTAAAACTGCCTACTGTCTTCCTCTACTCAGTAGACAATCAGGTTTCTTTCATGGTAAGCTAGTATTTGTTCTGCTTGACTGATGTTTCCTAATAATCCGACAAGTGTACCGGATGCAAGTAAAATTCAAGCCACTATAGTCAGAATCTAGAACTTGTAAACAGTATATTACTTAAAGTACGGACTTTTTTTTTTCAGTTCTGCCTACACTGTAGAAATGCAGTTTAATTTTGGAGGTGAAAAGAGCTTTAGTGTGTAAGCTTGTACCATGACAACCAGATAATCTCAGAGATAAAAGTGAGTTGCTAGTTAAGAATGATAAAGCTCTTTTTTAAACAAAAATGTTTTCTTAGTGGCTTTTTAATAATATACTACATACACATTGATTGACCCAGTTTATCATACCGTACATGCTTTGTTGTTTGTTCTTTGCATGAGTCACATGCACAACAGTTTCCAGTACTGTCAGAGTCCATTTTCTTATTTCTATTTCCAATCACCTACATTTTTCCAGTCCTTACAATTTGAGGATTTTTTTTTCTGTAATCTGGCAATGCACCCACTGTTTGAGTTGCAGTCACCAAATCTCAAAATGAACTGAAACGGGGTGGATGGTGTCTATATTAGCAGTCTCCTGTTGCTCACTTTGCATTTCAGAAGGTGAGTCCTAGGGTGACTGCATAGGATTTTTCACATCCTGCCCTTGATTAAATAACTGGAAGGCCAGATTTTACTCTCAGCATGCCTACAGCTCCCTGTGAGGAGAATAGCATAGCTTGTGTACATAAAAGGGCAGGATTTGGGCCCTTCCCTAAAATGTAAAAAGCCATGAAGAAGTGGTAGCAACAAAATAACACACAGCCAGACTTCAGCTTACAAGGGTTTGATCTCACTGAAGTCAGCAGGACCTTTCCAGGCAGGCGTTAGAAGTCAAGTCAGGCTTATTTTGTTAAATTAACCTCTCTTGAGAGACCTTGTGTAGGTGGTTCACTAGCCTGACTGTCAAGGCAAAGTGGCTATTTAAAATCACTAGTATGTGCCTTATAGATCTTAAAAAAATACATGAAGTGGCTATTTAAAAGTGACAGATCTATACTTTTCTGAAGAATTATTTTTTATTACACAAAATTGATAAATCCAACACACTGAAGAGAGCGAAGGAGAATATGCTCTACAAATGACAAAGACATTGACAAATGTATTGACACTGCAACACAGTTCATTGAGAAATGAGAAGAATGTCTTCGCAGTATGCAGGCCCCAGAAAATTTCCTGTGAGATTTTGTCATGAAATGCGTCTGATGTATACAGTGCTTTGAAGTATCTGTTCTACTATTTAAGATGCTCTTATGTAGGTGGTGCATGAACATGCTCTTGCTAACTGTGTTGCCCTGAAGATAGTTTTCTGCCATAAATCTGTCTTCACTAACAAGAACATCTGTAATTACAGAAGAAGCACTTGGCTTCATTAGCAGCCCCAGCCTGCAAGGGATCAGCATAGCGCTGACATCACTGCTGTCTCTTCTTATTGGCTTTATTTTGGGAGCCATATACTGGAAGGTAAGAAATGCTACATTTAATTGTTTACATGGTGATACATAATAAATTTCATACCTGTGGAGGCGGGGAGAACAGAACAGTTTGCATTTGAAACCGACAGACACCTCTTTTGATCTTCACTGAACTGTGTGACATGTAAATGTGAATCTCTATCGTCGTACTCTTGAATTACACCATTGAACTGTAAAACCTGTCCTATCAGTATGCTAGCTACGTGATTCCGAACTGGAAATTAAAAACACATGATTCCTCCAATTTCCCAGGTCTCCTGTCATAGCTTGAGTACCTTTTACCTATTGTGGCTTTGTCTACAGTGCAAAGAATTTAACGTTAAAATGTACTAGCAAGAGACATGTATTAGCAGGCTGGATGAGGCCTATATTTTGCAAGGTGGTTTTGATAATGAAAATTTGAAACAAAACTGAAATATACACCAATTGTTTTGGGGGTTTTAAAAATAGAGCTTTAGAATATTTATATTTAATTCATTTTCTTCCTAGAAAACACATCCCAAATCCAGAGCAGAAAGTGATGAAACTACACAATGTAATGACTGTCAAGAGGAAAATGAGATAAGGTATTTTATTTCACTTTACACACATATGTACAAATGTAAGTTTATCTTTGAGAGCTGCTTTCTGAAAGTCTCACTCTCATGCTTTCAGAAAGAAAAACACACACACACAAAATGAACACCTTATGCAGAGTTTTGCCATAGAGACAGAATATATGCTTACAGCTTGTCCCTTAAAGAAGCTCCTATTTTAAATATAAGAGTTGGTGTGAAGGAGATTTCTGTATACATTATTGGAGGACACCATATACATTAAGAGGACATTACTTTTCCCTTATCTCTACTAACTTCCACAAATCAACAAAAGGAGTAGTGCTGAAAAGCGATAGTTTCAAAGGAGTATCTTACAGCAGAGGAATGAAGCCAACCCAGGATTGCCAGGCTTTACTATAGGAAAAGCAACAGAAAGAAGAGAATTTTGTCATTTGCCATGTGGTACAAAGCTGGGTTAATACTACATGAATAAACAGAAATAAGTCTCTTGGCTGTACTCCTAAGTTTTTTTAAATTTGTTTTACATTAACATTTTTGAGATTCTTTCCTTTTTTGACACTTCCTTGGACATATGCATATAAGGATCCATTTTTTCCAGTTTATTTTAATATTTACAGAAGGTTGATGCAAACACTTGTAACTTCATAAGGTCATCCAGAAGTAATTCACTGCTTTCTTTATGTTTAAACATTGTTTTGTCTGATGTTAAGCAGAAATAATTCTGTATAACTCAGTTGATCAAATATACTGCAGAAATAATAGTTGAAGACATTCAGAGTTGCATTAGGACATGACTTAGACCAAAAAGCTTTCCAAATTCAGAAAAGGATTTAGGAATATAATAAGTTAGAGCAGCTCATGCTAAAATGTTTTAGGATTAATATTTAATCTCATTTTTCAGGATCTTTAATCAATTTTTAACTGTGAGGGATCAGGGGAAGGTCTAATGCACACAGCAGAGATACAGGCCTTATATTGTAAGCTTATCATGTTTTTTGCATGAAATGTCTCATATTTCCCACTGTTGAAGACAGGAATAGACTAGGTTATGAACTAGCAAGTTCCCAAGCTTAGCAGTTTTGGATGTATGGGCTGAAATTTACTGCGTTCATACTTTCTAGAATAATATATTCATAAAATAAAATTTCTTCATGTGCAATTCATAAGAAGAAGGGCTGCAAATAACTCATCCTGATTCAGTTTTAAAACCTGTGAAACTGGACATGCATCATTCTTTAGCTTCAAAGGAAATATAAAACCTTGCTTTATATGAGGAATGTTTTATATGTTTTTATTGTAATGAACTCCTAAAATATTCTATTTCCTTGAAGTGTTAGCATCATAATAATAAAGTGTCTATTTTCTATTTCAGTATGTTGCAGCAAAAAGAAAAAGAACATCTACAAGTGTAGCTGTTGGTTTTTCTCCCTCAACACTGTTACTGTTTCATGTACTGGTAAGTCTTTTATGCTTGAGAGTCCTACCATCAGCTTCATAACTTTTATCTGCTGAAATGTAAAGTGATTTGGAGTCTTATTTTGGGAAAAAGGAAATAAAGCTTGCTTTCTGTAGTCTTAAATTGCACCTAAGATCTTTAGCTACTAGTGTAATTAATCTTGTGTTGTGAATATAGGCGTCGGAATTTTAACCTGAGTGTTACAAAGCGAAATATTCCAAAATGAAGGACAACTATTGATTTTCCATTTTGGCATGACAGCCAATACTGAGAATCCTTCAGCTGTTGTCCTATAGCTGTTTCAAAGCAGTATGACCTAAAAAAAAGATTCTAAAAATAACAGGTGAGTGTAGGAGAACCAGCCAAGTAGAAACCTTCCCACAGGACCACAATATTTACAAAAGGATGAGCTGACCTTCTGTTAATTGTTGTTTACTCAGCACAGTTTGCAGCCTTCACAGCCTTATCAGATTCATAATTCTTGCTTTTGTTTATCCGAGTGATGATGTGAGTGAGCTTTCTCATTCCCAGTGAGTCTGTACAGAAGGGCACACTTCCCTGGCATGGGACTTCTGCGGCAGGAGTAATGCTGTATTTAACCTAGGGAATCTTTGATGAGCATCTGGAAGATTCAGGCAGTACTAGATGCTTCCTTTTATCTCAGGAGCTAGTAGAGCAAATTTAAGAGTATAGCAGACAGTCTAGGTTTTACAGTTTATCCTGTAGGGATTACTTTCAGGTGTCTTTCAAAGTGTTCATTGTGATTATTTTGGCCATTATGTCTCCCAAATACTTTATTTTGACTGAGAAGGCATCTGCTCACTTAAAAGGAAATCATCACTATGTTGGTCAAACAACTTCACTCTCAAGAAGACCTAAACTGAATTTGTTGCTGGCTACTCTGGATGACTGTAAAAGGGAAGTTTATTGCCAAAGATTTCCAGGTACCAAAAATGCACAAATACAACAGTTCGGTAAAACTGTGTGAATATGGTCTCCTCACCATCAGCTAGATGACATCATTGGGCTTCTGCAGGCAAGAGCATTCCAGACTAGCGTTAAGAAGTGTCATGAAATTGAAAGGGGGTCTCATAATAATGATTTTTGTTTCTGAATAAGGGAATGTCTGTGCAAGTGACACTGAATATATTTATTTCCAAAATTATAAGAAAAAAAAGTCTTGGTCTTTTTAAAAGCTGTACTGTTCAGTAATGAAGAGAGAAAAACTAATCAGCAGAATTATGATTTCCCTTTTTCTCTCTAAGCAGGTAACAGTTACATGTTCGCTTCATAAATGAAGCAGCTTTAAGCACATTCGTATTCCTTCTGGAGTGACAGACTGAGTCTGCATCTGTTGTTGCTGCCCATGACTCCATAGACATGATATAGAAATGAGGACAATTTGTGTTCGTTACTGTGAAACCAACATTGAATTGAACAACGTTAAAAAAAAGTGTGCACTGAGCAGGACTCTGTTTTATGTGAATATCTACCTTGTGTGGCATTTGGGGATTTTTATTAACATTAATACTTGCAGATGATTCTGACAAGCAAAGTCCTGAACAAAAAGCATCTTTCAAATGCCTCCAACTGTGTGTAATCATTGAAAGTCATAAATGTGTTTGTATCCTTAATTTAAATTCTGTGTCCTCTACCTTACCTTGGTGTCTTCAAATGGAGTTCTGTGAACTGACAGAAAAAGCAGAAATGGATACAGATAACATGTTCTTCAATTTTGTATATACAACTTGAAAGTAAAGCCAAGCCATGGACCAGTGTACTAGCCTTTTACTTATAAGGAACTGGGTTTATGTCTGGCAAAGGTCTTGTGTACGGCGATATGTGGTCTCTGTCGGATGCCAGGTGGCTCTATGCCCACCCAAAAAGCCTCAAGACTTCATCAGGGTTGATGGTCTCTGTTCAGGAGAAGCAATACTGGATGAAGAAACAAGTGTACTGGAGGTAATAGTACAGTGTGGAGCTTTCAAGAATTAGGAGTAACTGCTGAATATGTGAACACTGGTGTAATCTCCAGCCACGGAAAGGGAAGGGAGAGTAAAGAGTCTGAATTGCGTTCAAATATCAGAATGAAGGCAAACTCATGAAATGCATTTTAAATTCTGAAGATGCATGCCATTGGTATCTTCTCTTTACATATATATCATAGAAAATTTGAAAGATCCAGAGGGTATATTTAGCTTTTATTTACATCAGCTGTAATTAATGTTTGCATTGTGTTTTAAATGATTAATAAGCTTTAATATCCTGGCATTCTCCATTCTTAACGTTGATTCTCTTGAAACAGAATAGAGCGACTTTATTTCCCACTTGTCTTCTGCATCTATTGCTGTTATTGCATACATGGAATATGTACAGGACTGATGTACAGACATGCATTTTCAAGTAAACCCTAGAAATCGTGGTATAAATTGCAGTGCACTGTGCTGTCTCTTTCTAGATAGTAAATATGAATCATTTATCTATCTTAGGGGTTTGTACTTCAGAATGTAGAGGTCGCTCACCTCAAATGACAAACTTTCTAACAGCCAGTAAGAAGGTCAATAAGACTTTTAATTTAAGTAACTTAAAATAAAAAACTCTTTTAAAATGTTTTTCATAAAGTTGAATTTATCTTTAAAGTATATATTACTTAATTTTTTAAGAATTCTTGTGGATGTTTTAATCATCTGCAAAATTTTCTGGGAACCAAATGTCAAAAGAGTATGACAAATATATATATATATATATGTATATATATGTATGTGTATTACTGGTAAAACTGATCTATCTTTCATGCTACCAAAAAGAAAACGCCTCAAACCCTTACTAAAAGTTGATGGCAGAATTGATATGTGAGTATAGCCACATCTCATACAGTTTTATCCCCACTGAAATAAATAGCAAAACTTCAGACTTCACTGAGACCAGGGTTGGATCATGTGGATCTAGGATTCATTTATACTAAGGCACTGCTTGAGTGTTGTAAGAGAGTCCTCAAATCCTGTTCAGCCAGGGTAAGTTAGCATAGTTCCATAAATGTTAGCAAAGCTCTGGGATTTGCAACATCTGAGGGGCTTCTCAGACTAAATCAAAAGATGTGTAGTGTGAGAATTCAGCTTTCGTTTTTATTCAGAAGATGCTGAGGCACTCACTGCTTATGAGAAGTAAAAAGGTTCTCAGCACTTCTAAAAAGCAAGTGCATTGCAAGTTTCAGCTCTGCAAAAATCCAAACAGCAGGCTCAATCTTATAAAACAATGTATAGTTCTTTACTCACTATGCCTGCAGACTTTATGTTTCAAACTTATTTAAGAGTTCCCCTGAAGGAAATGTCAGCATGACTTAATATTTGATGGGAAATGTGCACCTTACTGGTAATACAGAGAATAACTGCCTACAGGTTTTGACAGAGAGGAAATGTATCCACAATAAATGGAAGCAATTATCCTTACACATTTTACAAAAACATTGAATATTTCACATATGTTATATGATGTGTTCTCAAATCAGTTCTATGCATTTGAAATCCTACAGTATTTTTCATAGATTCAGTTATTTAGTATTTATTAATATTCTTTGCTCATAAGAATGTTAGTTTTCCTAAATGTGTACTTTCCAAAAAATCAAATGTACAATAGCATTGCACATTGGTGTGCCTCAAATTTGACATTCAAAATGCATGGTGTTTTAGACTCCTTAGTATACAAGCTACTGTTTGATGAGAAAAGGTGAGATATTGTATAAATTGAAATATACTAACCACAGATGGATTAAAAACTGTGACTATATCATTTTCAAATAATGTCATGTACTTTCATCCTGGCAAATTTAAGGGTACCTAGGAACAGAAGGAAAATTCATATATAAGCCTTCTAACCTCACATCACAAATATTGTTCTCATTTTGAATTATGCACTGAATGAAGTAATATCACATATATTTCCTGTGTTCCCACCCCCTTTTGATTTGAACATAATGTTGCAAAGCAGAAGGCCACTTTTAGACATTTCTGAATGCAATAGATTGCATGGCACTTGGAAATGTAATTATG
This sequence comes from Rhea pennata, assembly GCF_028389875.1. Taxonomy (NCBI): domain Eukaryota; kingdom Metazoa; phylum Chordata; class Aves; order Rheiformes; family Rheidae; genus Rhea; species Rhea pennata. The sequence goes on along the minus strand of NC_084663.1, from coordinate 47,544,186 downwards.
AAATTATTTGAAAGATTTTTGTGCTCTATTTGTCTACCCATTGCAGAGGCCCTTTCTTCAGACATAGTAAAATTCTGAAAGACTACTGACTTGTGAGAGACCTTTGAAATCAATGGAAATAGAATAAGTTACTTTTCTGCCTGAGCAGTGGTGGCAGGAACAGGCCCTTAATTACTTCTTCATCTAGTTTTAAGCTATCTGTCTGATTTCTGAAGAATGATCGGTTTTTAAACCTGCAGTTTGAGGAGACACAGCCCATGCATCATCACGGCTAGAAAATAAATATCCTTTCTCTTAAAAATAAATTGGAGAAAGCAAGTGAAGCATTTCATTTCTATGAAAGTTAACCAAATTTGGGGCTATGATATCTGTGGTTTTGTGAGAAACTAACATTTTTAAGTTTCCTTTGGAGTAGTTGAACTTTGCATGCAATTAATAGTGGCCTTGTGAGAATAAAAATCAGATAGTGATATACTGAGTAACTCAATGTGCTATTTTAGATGTGTGTTTACTTGAATAACTTAATGGTACTTATTTCATCACAAGGTCATTTTATAAATAAGCTTATAAACAACTAATGTGCTATACTATGGAATATGTGTACAACCTGCACATTTTTTTGGATTCTTATCTTCACCAGCTCTGTTTTCTCTGTTGCTGTCTCTTTGTAATATGCTGAAACTGTTCAGTACACACGAAACAACTATTAAATTGAAAGCTAACCATATATAAAATGCAGATATTTTGAGTTAGATTTACATTTAAGAATTAACCAACATTCTTCAATTCAGGAATTTGATTCAACTATCTATTAAATACAAATCTACAGTAATGGTGGCATGTTACTGTTATATTATCAAATTGATGGAACGCGGAAACTTCAGACTCTTTAGTGATAGAGACACAGACTTTTGCTGGTTGCATATGGGCAAATTCATATATTTCGATGTAAATGTCAGCACAATCTTATATAGTTACATTCTGACTGAAGGTAATAAACAAAGTTTATAAAATGTGATGTGTATGTATATATGTGTCCTCTTAAAGATAGATGTTTTCCCTGATCCTTTTTTATACCAGTTCAAATTTGGAATTTACATTATATACATATACTTTATTGTTCTAAATAAAGATATTATACACTGCCAGATAATGAATATGTTGCTTTATGTTAGTCCTGTTTATAACCTTTTTAAGCCCTGTTTCTTTGAAGAGTTTTCTGACAAAATACATCCTTCTAGGTGCAGATTCCTTCATAATATGTTTCATTTCTTATTCGTGCAATTTAAAGTTTTGTGCCATGAAAGTATGTCTCCATTGTCAGACACCAGTGCTGATCCAAAGTGTATTTATGATTGTGAGAATTATTCCAGCTTCTGAATTATAAGTTTCTTATAGCTCCTTAGTGAGCTTAAACTTGTTTGGGCCATGCTTTAGGCAGTCTTTCACATCTCATTCTTGCTATCAGCCAAATGCTGATATTATTTTAATAATTTTAATTATTTATTTTAATTTGCCACTAAAAAGTCTGAACTAACTGAAAGTTATCAATGGACTTCTTTTGCAATAGATGCCACTTGTTGACTAAAAAATTTTATTTACAAATAATAAGGTTCCAACCAAGACCAGAGCTTATCCATTAAGGAGGGCATCCTACCTTCCAGGTTTCAGCAGTTTACCGTGGCTTTTCAGGAAGCAGCTCCTGCTTTCCCTGCTTTCCATCCACCTGGGAGGGAGGTGAAGACCCCAGGATGAAAGAGCGATGAAGCTGTGGGAAGCAAACACAGCGGACTTCGCAAACAGCAGACTGATGAGGAGCAGAGAGCCTGGGAGGCAAGGAAACAGGATTTGCGAATGGCAGAGCTGATGGCATGAGACATGGAGCCACGGTTGCTGTTGTGGGCATGGCGTGAAGTCCAAAGCTGATGGGCCTGAAGGAGACATAGAGCAAGCGAAGGGCAGCTGGGCTCTGCATCAGTGCCGAGGTAGGAGTCATGAGCCCAGGCAGCACCTGGGCTTGCTGGGCTGGAGGCAAGCGAGGCACTCGGGTCAGCTAGGGCTGAATAAGTGTGGAGTAGCTGCAGAGGTTGGAGATAAGCATCCTTCAGTGGAAGTCAGAACTGATGTAAGAACAGGGAAGCAGAGTTGACTTAGAAGTGAGGAAAGGCAAAAGTAATGGTAGGGTGGGTGGGAATGAGATGTGAGAGCTCTCCGATAGTAAAACAGTCACAGCTCTCAGTAAAGCTAGGAGCATAGTAATTGTAATACACACAGAGAGGGGAGAGGGTAAGAGGCTAAAAACTGAGAAAGGAAACCAAATTTCTCAGCTAAAGAGATACTATAATAACATTTTTTTTTATGAGCTTACACTTTTGACGTCATGCGTCAAGTAACACTGAGTAAACTCTTTGCACCTGACAAATTCTTAACCTGAACTCTGAAGCCTAAAATGTGTTAAAGAATTGAGAGAAGTATTTACCCTTAGTTTTCCAATTTCAATGTCTCCAAAACAATGAGTAAAAACACTTAATTCAGTGGATGAAAACAAAGGAAATCTCTGTCTCAGACATGGAAAGCATTGATAATGACATTTTCCTATTTCCATCAGTCAGAAAAACAATGCTTACTTTTATAACCTACTGTTTCTTGATAGCAGTGCATTTGAACAGCTTAACACTTCTGTGAAATTGCAGTAATTTACATCATCTGGAATGTGCCCAGTGACTCCAATGTAATTTTATTTCATGTTAACCAGTCTAAACATATTTTTATCCAAAGTTTCTGAGTGATAACGCACAGGATTTTTTTTTGATTTTAATGAGTTGTTTTGGGATTTCATATTACATTAACAACTCATAGATTCAGTTCCTTACTTCTTTCATGTACCTGTTTATGTTAAATGTTCTTCCAAAGTTCAACTTTTCTAAAAGGGGTGAATTTGCCCAATAACTACAGTGAGACTTTTGCTAAAAAAAACAAGTTTCAGGTTGTTACATGCGTAAAAGGAATTATGAAGTGCTGCTGCATAGTAGAAATTAGGCTAATTTAAAACAGACTTCCAAAAATGTAAAGAGCCAGGGAATGGAAGGTTAGCTCTCTTTTTCCTCCATCATTTCCTGAGAAAAGTTATTTCAACACGTAACAGGAGAAATCCCAAACATAGTTATAGTTCCCCTGACTTGTGGCCTTTTCTGCAAGATCCCACGATAAGGAAGTAGGAACTAAAAATATAGATTTGACTTTTTCCAGATAGATGTGAGACTTGGGCTTCTGGCCAGTCACAAAATACAGGGACAATTTTCTTTCTTTTCTGGCAAGAAGATACTTTCTTGAGCTCATGGAAAAATATTCCGCTGAGATCACAAAAGCCTCATTGTTTGTCACCAGTTCTGTGCAAGATAATAGCATGATAGTAAAATTGGCCCAATTATAGTAAAGAAGCTGCAGAGCAGAACGTATAGCTTTTGTCAGTTTAAGTGACAAAATGTCATGTTAGAAATTTCACCTTGTCATCTCCTACATTGTGATTGATGATTATTAGGATCCTACAGGTTATTTAATCTGTCATGTTCTTAAAGTTAAATATTTTAGACCTTCCTTTTTCTCAGCAATGCTGTCATCATTAACAAAACACAGAACAGCCTTCACCTTTAGAAATGACAAAATGGGGATGTGTCTCTAAACCAATTAATAGCATCGGTGAAGGGAGAGACACAGCATCTGAATCTTTTGAATCACCTCCCTGAGAATAATCCATTGACTTCTTTGGGGCAATTACTTCTTTGACAGAAGTTGGGTAAAAGTACCCCATGGAAATTGCTGTACTGCTTGGCAGTTTGTTGTTAATTCTTTCTTCATGTTGCTCCAGGAGAATCTGGTTGCCTTATCCTGCAAGACCTGTGTTTTCTTGATTTTGTTCTAAAAGTGCTTTAGCCTTCACATCAGATAGTTTTGCAAATAAATAATGCTATTACTTGCTATAATTGGGTACTTACCACATTTCAAATAGAATTGCTGATAAGCAACGAAGCTCAAACAAGCATACTAACGTACATGTAATGTAATGTGTGCGTGTGTATGGGACAGGAGAGAAATAAAGGTGTTTGGATTTAGCAAACTTTAAAGATAAGTACTGTGAACTTCAGTTATATATCCTAAAGGAATGACTGAATCTCTTCACAAGTTCCAGTGCTTGGCAAGGATAAGCCTCAAGATTGCCAGGTCCCATGCGCTGATCAAAAGGTTCACTTGGCTCCCCATCCTGTGCTGTGCTCCTCAGTCACCTGCAGTTCGGTATCACCACCTCACCGGCTCAGTGACTCTCTGTGCCAGACGCATATGCACCTACTGGAGGCACCTAAAATGAATCTGTATCTCCATACAGGCCACCAAGGTTATTTCACTGGGCTTCAAAACCTGGCTCTGGGTTGTGTAACTCTTCACATACTAGCCTGGACCACGCCTAGAGCTCCCCAGAGTCCCAGGTCTCCTGTCTTGCTCCTCAAACCACTTCATGTAGCTATCCCATCCGTCCTGCAACCACGGCTCCTTGCCCCCCCCCCCAACAGTTTCCTGTTGATTCATGTTCCTCAATTAAGCCTTGTGTAGCCCAGCTGAGCTTAGCTGCCTCACCATTAGTAGTTTTTATGTAGGCATTAAATATTTGATTTACTATTTAGGAAGGAAACATTTTAAATTGCTTAGCGAAAGCTTAGACTTTTGAAACTGTCCCAGTTGGCATAATCGCAAAGTTGAATGATGGCTGAGATCACCAGAACAAACCCACCCTGGACACGGTACAGCTATGATTGGGACACTATTACTCAGATTGCATGGTGTAGTGCACCGCTCTATGCCTGTGGGCTGCGAGCACGTAAACCTGCTGCAAGTGTTTCCCCAGAGGAAAAAAAGTGTGTGCGCAGGTATGTCAAACCTGCTTTCCCCTAAAAATGTCTGGCCTTCAGATTTTATATAGCAATAGCCGGTCAAGTTAATCAGTCTATATGTGCCTCGTTCTTAGGTGGTGCTTGTTGACAAAACTGCCTAAAGAGGCTGACGAAAGTTTAACCTCTCGTAGCAGTGAATATCTTGCTGGTGCTCAAGTTAAATATAACCTGAGCTGGTTTTGCTGGGTTTCTCCTTCCTGTCTCTTCTTGTCCTCCCAATCCATGCCTCTCCAACCAGTTCTTGTTGTCCCTCCCCTCACCTCCGTGTCCATCACCGAGGACAGACGGCTCTGAGGACAGATGGCGTGTGCTTTCGCAGCCACGCAGCAGCCGGGAGTTTTGCATGGCATCATCAGACGCCAACAGGGAAGCACAGGGCTTCAGAGGGCAGCCAGTAGCTGCTGTCTCCAAGCCCTCGGAGCAGCAGAGTTGCCCAGCAGGTGCACAGCGTTGGTGGCTGAATCTTACTATATAGAGCCCTACAGAGCTTTAAACCTACCTGCTTCTCTTGATGGTTGAACTGTCCCCCTAAATTAACCTATATTTTTGGGGCATTGCAGCTCCTAAGATGAAAAGACAGTCCAGAATATTTGTAGCTGGAGCAGACAGAGGCATATTAAAAGATAATAATTTTTGAAGAAACTACATGGGTAAGTCACAAAACAAAAAGTTAGTCTGACTGAAATGCAGCCCAAGTTTGTTTTCAAATTTCATGATGGTTTTGTAAATGCCACGTCTAAATATCATGCATGTAGCTTATTGCAAATTTGACCCTTCTGCATTTTTAAGATTGGAAAATAAGACTGAGAAACTGTAGATTGGTGAAAAGCTAAACAGACTTCACTAAAATGACAATTTTCTAAATGCTATTAGATCTATCTAGCTCTGGATATAGTGATAGTAAACAACACAGGAATATAAAAAAGAAGTATCAAAGAAACAGTGAAAGTCAGGTTATGCAGCAGCTCTGCACTCAAGAGATCAGGTTTTGGAGGGTTTGGGTCATTTCCTTTCTAGATGCATCTATTTTTTTGAATAAGGAAATTCTGTAACTTCTTTTGAAGAATAAAATAGATATAAAAGAAGAAAAGGAAGTAGTAATGGATTAATTCACATAAACTCTTGCATGTGTAAGCTACAGAATTTCACCCATGGTTTCCTGAATTTATTCTGCCACTTTATGATGGACCTTATGCATTGTAAAAAGGCACCTAATCTGAATGCAAAGACAAATGAAAACAAATTTACTATGCAGAACATTATTAATTATCGTTACTTAAAATGAATGAATCTCATTTCCACCTCAAACTTTTCTGACTTCAGTTTCTTTTTATGAGGTTCTACAAAGTGATAACTGTGCTCTAATAAGGACAGAATTGCAAGAGACAGATGATTCTGGCAACTGAATAAAGAATTTGGGATATCAGAACGTGTCATCTGCTTGATAAGATGTTGCTTATTCTTGGAAACTGAGAAATACGTTTGAAGAGGGAGCAGTAAAACAAGAAAACACAAGTTTTTCTTTGATGAATGCAGAATATCCTGTATAAGAGTTTTTCATCTAATCACTACCATTTTTCTGGCCTTGAACAGCTCTCTGCTTTAACAGGAAGATATTTAACTTGCTTTTAAAGCCACAAAATACATTTCTGAACAGAACTTCATCTATGACTGATTCCTCCTGAATTATTTCCAGTCCTGCTACAAGTCATATTCTTTCTCTTTCAACATATGTTTTGGAACTTAGCACTTCTGGAAATCAACCAAAGCTATGGTTCTAGTGAGAAAAAATAACTGTGGAGAAGTCTCTAGAGGTTACAAGCATTAAGTTTCCCACTGTTTATCGCAGCACCTCTGCCTGAGTTTACGGCTCTCAGAGCAGAGCTAGCAGAACAGGGCAGGTGAGTATTCCTCATCCATTTCAGTGCAAAATCAACCAGACCGACTTGGAACACTTTAGAAAATATTGTTATTTGGCAAATGAGGTTTGGGTGAGTGACACGGCACTACAAGGGATGAGGACCTCTCTCACCATACTTTCTGTCCTCTCAGGAGTGAAGGAGGCAACCTCAAGCAACAGGCTGTCAATGGACACCTGAATATGTGAAAAATCACGTAATAGCCTGTGGCAATCATCTGACCACAACCTATTATTACGAGCAAACAAGGAAACGTGCCAACAAGGAGAGCTGGCAAATCACCCATCCAAAGAGACAACACAAAAGCTGGTGCTTAGTCATATGCTCACCAGAAACATCAAAGCATAAATTTCAGTTTTGAAGTTATTTCCTTAAAAGTTGGATTTATGATTGTTACTAAGATGGAACCCCCCTGCTTGCCTAATTTCCAGTTATTTCAGGCACTATTTGTTTTTCTTTAATTCCAAGCGTTCTTTTCTTAATGACAGCCAAGACCTTAGAGCATCAATGGGGCAAATGTAACCAGATTTACTGACTGCTGCAGCTGGAAACAGAGTTTTGAAGTGCTTTTCCTAACAAGTTACTCCTCTGCCTGAAAAAAGCTGGATTTGATTGGTTTGTTTGCTGCAAAACTGCTGTACCGCGTTTACTGGCCACCGTAACCCTGAGGACACAGATTCAAGTATTTTGCCCTTGGAAAATAACACTACGTTTTATCCTGCTTTGGGGAATATTTACTTTACCGTATACTAAACTGAGTAGTCTCTACACAAATTTCCCAATAAGAGTTCAGCCAAACATAGTATCATCTACTTTGTTTATTCCAAACAACACTGTACTTCATTTTTTCTTTTTTAAGCTTGAAATCTCATAATCTTTTGCAGTCTTTTTCTCTTAAAGCCATGAGACTTCTGATTTTTTAATCTCCATATTTGCCCTTTCTGCACACCTCTAGGCTTAATGAACTTTTTTTTTTTTTCCGAATAGAAACTTTACAAAGATACTTAAGAGTTCTCAGCAAAAACTGGTAAACAATTTTTTGAAAAAACTAGTTTTTAATGTTATGTGGATCTAATTCAGTTTGAACATGCTAAATATGAGTCTAGATAAACCCCATTATATAAAGTAGGTGGTACAGCAAAGACAAAAGAGACAAATAAGCTTAGTTGTAATTAAAGATGGACATTTCAGTTTGTGAGGGATTACGTTTTCTTCCATCAAATTATGACTATATCTGTAGCATCTCCTGTCCCATGTCTCTAGAAGTACTATCTGAAATATTTTATAGGAAGTTTCTACTAGGCTGTAAGTCTTTAAAAATTAAAGAGTTTTTTATTTTAGTATCTTAGAAGTAACAGGATAGAAAAATAGTCCATCCTTCTGCCCAGCATAGAGCCAGCTGTGTCTTTGTCAGTGCTGAAGTAACTCTTTTTTATCGGTTAGTAACACAGAGCTCGTGGTCTCCTTATGTCTATTCCAGTGAATATCTGTCTTTAGTCTTAAAAATCTGTCCTTTAATGTCTTATTTAACAGACATTACTGCATTCCTTCCTTACTGCATTCAATGTTATTTTCCTGAAAAAGTCCTGAACAGGCTATTCCCTTCCTTTCTACAGAATGCTTCTACGCCCTTGAAAACTATTAACATGCCTCTTCTCAGTCTTTTCTAGACTAAACAACCCTCCTTCCTCCAGTCTTTCTTCACAGATCGTATTTACAGCAAGCTCTACTTGCGGCTGTTCTCCGGACTCTCCAACTTAGTCACATGCATCCAAAGGTGTCATCTGTAAATTAGCAGTACGTTCTCAGAGTGATTGCTATTTGAAATAGGGTGAAACTATTTCCTTACTTCTCCTGACTTAATCAATATGCATTATTGATTAATTATTATCGTTATATCAAACTCCCCCAAAGATTTCACTTTTCCCCAATACAGTGCAGAGATGATCTCTGTTGCTTATGTACTTTCTGGGCCAGAGTTATTTGTGGGAACTATATCATCTTTTGAACTATGCATCAGTAGATGCTCCTGTTTGTTTTTATAGTTTATTATCCAAAATATTGAAATAACTTTGTCCTAGAACTAGTAGTGATCCAGAACAAAACAAGCTGGGATCTTTGCAAGTAAGAAAATCATGAAACTAAGTCAACAAGCAAATACAGCACACAGCAGCCACCATCAACAAAATTATGTCATATATTGAAAGGCTCTCTTCTCTGAGTGCCATTTTGACAAAATTAGAATCATTTGGGATTTTTTTCCAGCTGGGAAGACACTATGACCAACAGTCACCATTCTGCAGCTTCACCAAACACTGACTACCTGAAGTGCTATTGAAGTTTCTTGTTGAGACCAATCACATACATTGAACAAAAATGTTCACAGAACTTTTTCCTTCTTAGATTTTTTCTGAAAAGTGGTAATTCTGTCTGACTTCTAAACCTTAAGCATAAATAGTGTAGCATTTTTCTTAAGAGGGAAACTTTGACTTTGCATCTGAGGGAAGATAAGATCTTACCTTCTCTGGAATTGTTTCAGAATAGCTATTCCTAACTAAATTCAGGAGTGGACCTTCTTCATCTGAAATAATATCATCTACTTCCAAATTTGTTAACTCATGTTGAAAAGAGGTTAAGTTCATTTGGTACTCACAGTCTCATTTTCAATTCGGATTTCCAATAGTATATACAAATTAACTGCATAATAGAGTTAATGAGGAACAATTTTTTTGCATTATTTAAATCTTATTTGTGTAGAAATTTTGGAAAATGTACATTCTCTGAGAAATAATTATTCACTCAGCTTTTTAGTATATTTGCATAATTTAAGGTTATTAATACCAGAGTTTCTCAAAATATAAGTAGATATTATGACATCATCTTCAATAAATGAACATTATATGTTATATAGGAATTATGCCTCTAATACCTCCTTATTTAAGTACAAATGCTATTAAATTCTGGTCTTCGGTCATTAGAGTTATTTTAAGTCATCAAGTTTTATGTTTTAGGACAAAAACCAAAACATTAAAGAGCTCCCTGAGTCATCTTTGGATGAAATGAGTAAACTCATGAGTAAATGAGCAAATGAGTAAAAGCAGTGGAGAACTGCAATGAAATCTTTGTTTTCAGATATACTCAAAGGCTTTACGTTCAGTTTCTCTCATGTTTAGACCAAGATTGATTTGATACTAGTGATAGCATCAGATTCAAACACAATTTGGAACTGTAGCCTGTTTGAACTATATTGGAATTGCCTTTAAAGAGAACTTATATTACTAATAGTTGGATGTGTTAAGGTTTATTTTTCCAATAAAATCTCTCTAGGCAATCTCCATCACCAGCCAAAAGCACAAGAGAACCTCTTTCTAAGCATCATTTAAATTGCACCTAAATATCATTGTTTATTTGAATATTCTTCTTTTCCTTAGAAAGAACACTGAAGTTTGGGAGAGGATACAAGGTTTCAGACTGATTATTTTGTATTTGCTTGTCTGCTTGCAAGTCTGAAATATTGGTTGTGTCACCACCCCACGCGGGTTGAGGACAGGGACAGGAGCAGTGTGGCAACAGCAGATGTGGCAGACAGGCAGGTGACCCCAATAGCCATGTGAAGTTTTTCATTGCCAAGCACATAGCCTAGACACTGTCCTTCTCCTTGAGAGAGTGAGCAGAAGTGTTTTCCAAGCCTGGGCATGGAGCAGATCTGCGTTTTCCATGCTCATATTACTTCTCCACAAGAATTTGGATCACTTCTTTTTCCCATAGGGCCGTGTATGCTAGGAAAGGCTGAGAAACAAGCAAGCAGATCAAAGGAAGGGAACTAGTGAGGCACAGATCCACCCCTTCACTGTGAAGACCACCCGTGATGGACCTGTGTTACAGCTTCCCCTGTGGTGCTGCATTAGCCCAGGTGCAGGAGTTGGCATTGCCAGAGGAATACTTTACCTTCCTCCCGCTGCATTAAATGGAGTTTTCCCTGAATTCAGTTGCAGCCTGCTCTCGCTGGCTTTGTTTTTCCTCTTTCACCTAGCAAGGAGCTGCTATCTGTAGCAGTGACATGCGAACAATACTTTATGTAAATAACCTCCAGTTGGAGGTACTCATTAACACAGACAGTTCTGAAGGCAAATGAGACAGCATTTGGCAGCGAAAACCTTTAGTCTCTGATTCAGTCTGATTTAGTGCACACCCTACCGATTTCCTTATTTTTTCACTTTTTTTTTTTCCTAAGGGAAAAAATTCTTGCTCTTGTAGTTTTTGGAAAGCTGTTGTTAGCTCTTTTACAATAGAGCAGATACAGAGGGAGCAAATGCAGGGCTAACGTACAGCACAGGAAGGAGGGAAGTGTTGATTAGTGTCCATCATTAATCTATAGTCTGTGGGTTGCCAGCTTGCACTGAAATCAAATTTTAGCTTAAAGCTATACCCACCTGTGCATAACTCTCAGTGTTCAAAATTCAGAATATGTTAGCTAAGTGTCGACTTGCCCTTTGAAAGTGGACTGCTCCTCTTCTCCTCCAGCACGCACGCACCCAGACACGCAGGCAAAGCAGAGCGCACTGGAACACGTCTCCTCTGAACACACACCATGCCACAAGACATTCTTGTGCAGATGCCAGCTTGCAGTGGCTGCACACAACAGGCTAGTCTCAACTGAAGGTGAGAAAAAGCAGAGCTGAATGTCTCACGGACAGGGTTTTGGGGAAGGAGGAAGGAAGAAGTCCTCCATTGTGGCAGCACTGGCAGGGTTGCAAGTGAACACCTATTTTCTCAGGCAGATGTTAATACATGAGAATAAAAAAAAGTAGAGCTAGCAGCTGGCCCATAAACAATGCAGTTCAGCCCCCAAAGTAGGACAATTGGCAAGTATATGCTCCTTTTCCAGGCTTAAATCACAGCATGAGAACCAAAGTCACAGGATCACAACACCAGGTTGGAAGGGCTACAGGGAGGTCACCCAGTCCCACCTCACCAGCATTTAGCAGCTCTAGCATCAAAGTTAGATCCTTCAAAGAAGGTTAGAATCTTTTTTGGTGTGGAAAGTGGCAGTGCTAGGATTAACATCTGAGTTATATGGCCAGAATAAGGAGAAAGCATACTTAAGTGATGGCAAGAAGATCAAATGAAAAATAACGCAATAAGGCATTTGGAAATGGAATAAAATGTAGGAAGACATAGGAGAACAATGCTCACACTTTTCAAATGATACAATACCCACATTTTGTCATTTCTTCAGAACCTGTTTCTCTCTGACTCTTACTTTGTGATCCTGTGCCCTTGATTAAATGTAGGGTATTGAAATGCAGTCAGAAATTATATTCTACCATTTACAAGAAATATTTTGGAATATCATGCACTATATAAATACTATTGCTTCACCCTTCAGAAGAATGGCTGGAAGGCTCAGAGCCAACACACAATCTGTTTTACCCTGAAATCAGTTTTCTGGGGTTTTTACTTTTGCATAAGCACTGCAATACAACATAATTTTCTAGAATTTACTGAGAAGACTGAAAAACAGAGGTGTCGGAGGCGGGCTTGCGGAATCATAAGACGACCCAATATGAGCTAGCAATATGATCCGTTTATTTCAGCAACTTAACCTGCTTATATACCATCGTATGCTGTTCACACGCTCAAGCATCCAGCTGGCTATATCTAATTGGCTTACTACTATAGTTCACGCTGCAAAGCTCTGTGCTATTGGCCATCCACACATTCACTGTCCCGTCTCGCCAACCCCTTCATCCTGTTTTTACACAGCATTCATTCTTACTCCCTCATTACTTGTCCTTCAAGGTGTCTCCAAGGTTACTCCATATCAGCAAGTCAGGGTTGCTCATTTGCACGGCCTGATATCCATGCTCAGGCAGCCAATTCTCTACACAGAGGGTCTTAAATCTTTTAATAGGGTGACTTAAAATGGCTTTGTGGCAAAGTGTTGTGCTGCTTGCATGACCAGTGAGTGGACATGCTATGATTCAGCACCTCAAGCCTGGAGAGCCTGTGGTTTTTTCCAGATACTATATGAATTTTCTCAGAGCACAAGCATTCTTTTGTGATCTATTTCAGTGTAGAAAGCATAGAAAAGATTATCCTTTCTTTTTCCAAGAAAAATATATGTTTTACCTCATTCCAAAACTACTCAGCTATTATTCATACAATATTTGAGTTTAATCCCTGTAGAACTGGGTTTCCATTCTTCTGTTAATGACTGGATGATGAAAAAAAGAATACATGAAAATTGAAAGAAATTCATATGATAGGAGACGTGGAAGAAAAAGGACGAGCTAAGTGAAATAACTTATTGATTTCAAGTAGCATTGGAATCCTCAGTGGAAACTATTGGAGGATGTTTTGAAGGAAAATGTCTACACAGAAAAACATTCTGTAACTCTAGGACAGCTACCATGGCAGCTCATACCAAAATTTATGTTTTGATTTATTTTCCTATGTTAGCAAGATTCAGAATAACATTTCTAAATCTAAGTTTTTTTGCAGTATCCCTCTTTGGAGAAGTGAGTAAATGGCTGCAATAAGACATGAGTCTTTAACCAAGATGAACAAGTCACACAGCCAGTGATTTTCCCAGGCACACATCACTAGGCTCAAGAAAAGGTCAGCTAAGAACTTTGATAGTAAAACCACAGCTGATTTTGAAGGAAATACCAAAGTAATGAGATATTAGATGCTAACACTCAGATGAATATTTTCATAAGTGTCTATCTAGTTTGGTATTCCATCACGACTGCACGGTTAGCCCAGAATAAAATAAGCTGCAGACAAAAGGGGCTGCTGTTCAAGGACATAATCTTGAAGTTTCCCTAAATCTAATCTGTGAGCAAGTGTAAGGGTAGGGATATCAGCACCAGCTGCAGGTTTTGGAGATGGTGAGTTAAACCATAACTTTAGAAAGAGGAAGAAAAGAAGCAAGAGCTTTTCCTGCAAGGAGGTCTCAGGTGGCATACTTCAGGACTTCTGAGCAAGAAAATACTCTTGCTTGCTGTTATTTATTTCTCTGGTCCAGTGAGAAAGACACTGTGAATATTATACTGTGAATAAAAATTTTACTAAAAACAGCTATTTCATGTAATCATATGTTCCTCCTAATTGAAAGAAAGTGGCAGAGTCCAAGTCTGGACTTTAAAAATGTGAACATATATGAAGACCACTAGCTAGTTATGAGGAATGGAATTTCAGTAAAATTCTCAGGTGCAACGATATTTCACAAAAGATTAAATGAACCTATTCTTCTTTGTAGTGAAGTGAACTAGAGGTGCATATACAAATACAGCACCTCTATAGATACAGACACAGTAAATGACCATATCTGGGTTAAAGGGAGAGAAATCTGTCACATTCCAAACGCCGAATTTGACTGCAAGAACCTGTCGGATATTTCTTAGATGCCTAAATGTACACTAAATTACTGAGTGTCATGAACACCCACTGAAAACCACAAATACTGTTCCTCTCCATAATTTCTAAAATCACACAAGGCAGGGATTAGAGCTTTTGAGCACTTTAACTCCCTTTAATTCATATTTCAATTTATTTGTAAATATGCAAGTTAGTTGTCACTAATGCACCAGGGAATCTACAAAGTGGCAATACATTTTGTGAGATAACACTCAGGATCGCTATATCAAGACAAAACACGACTTCTTTGTAACCCTGTCCTAGCTCCCGCTTTCACTAAGCTGACAGGACCATAACTTTATTCCGGGGCAGCTGACTCTTTGCAGACTTCACTCCGTTTGGCTGATCGCTAAGCTCTGACTTATTCCAGCGAAAGCTGGGAGGAAATGAATCCTTCCCATGGGAAACGGGTCAGAGGTGTAGAGGGAAGAGAGCACACACAGCTCCTGGCCTGGGGAGGACATGAATGCAAGCAATAAAAAAATAGTGTCTGAAAGTTTCCGGCGGACTTTCACCGACCATCCTCTGCCCTACCCCAGCCAGCCGCTGGGCCAACACTCGCTCCTCACCACTGCTTCGCGTTCCCTGCACAGCTCCGCTCCTCCCTGCACCCTGCTCTCCTTCGCTAACTCTTTTTCCCCACCAAGGTGTTGCATGTCCCCACTGTGTCCATGTAACCCTTTCCAGCACCCTAAAAGCGGCCAGGAGGACCTAGCAAGCCCCAGCAGCAGCACCAAGACTGATGCGAGGGGGAGTCGGGGAAGAAGGCCAGCAAAGCACGAGGCGACCTCCCCTCTGGCAGGTCATGAAGTCCTCTCAGCTGTTGTGGAGATACTGATTCACCCTGGGGTGATGCAGGCAGTGGGAAGCCGGTGTCAGGTCTCAGAGAGTAGGTGTTTGCCACATTTCCTAGTGCTACAAGAATTATGTAACGTTAACAGGTCAAGCAGGAAAAAAAAAAAAAAAAGAAAGAAAAAAAAAGAGGAGAGAAAAAGAGATATAGCAGGCTTGGTGGAAAAGAAAGGCTTAAGTCCACTCGCTGGGACAGTGACACTCGGCTTTCTGTTCAAAAACAAAGCAAAACTTTTTTGTAATGAAACTTTAATTGGATTAGGAAAAGATATCAACATGAGCGATGACAGCTATTTGTAGAAGAGGAGCACTCACATATGGAGTTATTCAGTTATTTATATATGCTGTATAGAAGTATTAAGTCTCTACCCTCCCAGTGGAGAAAAAATACAAAATAAATGAATAAATAAATAAAAACATGATGAAAGGCAATTAAAAGGAACACTATGGTGTTTATTCTTTAAAAGTTTTTGTGTCAAAAATTGATTTCACACTTTTTATGATTCTGACTGATGACATTTTTTCATATCTGAGATTGACAGTGTTCCTGTCATCTCTATTTCCTCCCTACTACTGCTACTAGAAAACTTACTTTTTCCCTCCTGGCTTTCAGATCCTAGGGACCAATGGGTTCTAATTATGACAAAAGATTCTATATCTATTTTCATCCTTTTATTTTTGGTTCATTTTCGAAAAACGCATCAGATCTGCTTCCTTCCATATGAAATATTTCTGGAATATTAGGGAGAAGATCCAGCAGTAGCCACTTCAGATATATTTAGCTTGTTAACTCTTTTTACTCTCGCTCAGCTCCAGGATTAGATATGTCAACATAGTAAATGTATTTTCCTTTATAGAAAGGACTGCATTTTTTCCAGTTTTCATAACTTGATCTTTTTTTAAATAAACAAGTTTGTTCTGTGAATACATAATACATTAAACTGATAATTATAGATAGATTGCATAAATATCTAATTCAGTAGGAAAGAAAGCCCAGAAAAGACTAAGGAATTACTACTAAACTGTAACCAAAAACTTTACTAAACCACTTCCCCATCCCAACCTCACCTCAAAAAGGCCTTTAGGAATTTCTATTGAATGAATGAAGTTGTATAAACTTAGATGAGAATATGGGCAGCGTAAAAATAACTAGATAGTTTTGAATATAAGTAACTTTTTCATTCAAGCATTACTTCTTGTTAACAAGCCAGATCATCACATCTTCATCAGAAAGAATGCAGGGATTGTACTGAAACTCTTAGCTTGCACAGAATCATATCTGATTAAAAAGAAATCTCCACATCACACTAATCAAAGATGACTCTTTCACTAAATGAAACTTGGCGTTGAAACACACAGAAGTAGCATTTTCCAAAGATACGAATTCAGTCTTTAAAGTTAGCAGTGTCTCAGTCATGGCTCGAGTAATTCTAAATTTGAAATGTAAAATGTGCTTCCCATTAAAGAATATTGGCTGTTAATCTGAGGATGCCAAATAGAAATAATTTGCTCACAGCCTCAGGAGAACTGAGAACTCCTGTCAGATGTTCACATACACATGGAGTTAAATCTAAGAAATAGGCATGCAGAAGAAGTTTTATAAGATTAAATTTCACATCAGTGGTATTGCAAATGAGAGAGAAAAAAGAGAGAGGGAACAGGCTGGCCCAGATCCATTTCATTAATGCCTGGGGATGGGAGTGTTAAATGTAATCATTCACCTTAGCCTATGGGATATGTTTCACAGAATTATTTTTTTTTCTCTTATGCCTGTATTTAGTTCAATCAGATTTAACTTTCATTCTTCTGTCTGTCTGTCTCCATTGTGTGGGGGCAAGTGATTCATCACATTTGTAGGAAAACATGTTTTGCTTTGGAGAATTTTCTGCTTTGCCTCAACTGATCCAGAACACACTTACTGCTTTGTAAAGAGCTTTGTGCTTTCTGGAGGTCAGGTAGTCATAAAAATTAGCCAACCTAGGCTCTATCCTCAAAGAACCATGCCTGTCTTTGAGGCACAGTGGTTGTTCTCAGTTGCAGCAACTGGCTTTCATGACACATAACTTTGCCGTTTTGAGCTATGCTATACGGCACATGTAGTCCCAAAGCATATTGTCCTACATCCTGAAGCTGCCCACAAAAAAGCATCGAACTTTGCTAAGTAGTAGCTGTCACTGAAAACATGGATTACCCCACTAGATTATAAATTGACTACATCTATTTTGCTGGTGACTTTGTCCCCAGGGAGCATCCCCTGAAGTCCTGGCCAAGTTGTGCAGAGTGGGTCACGTTCTCATCACAGATGACAATGCTCTTTGAAGCACACAAGCTATGTGCATACTGAATAAACACTTGGCCCAAAGCCCTCGTCTGAATGTCCTCCAAATCTCACGTGGTACTCGTCTCATCCAAGGACTTAAGTATCATTTTGTTGTGATTTTTTTTGTCAAAAGTGCCTAAAATAATACAAAGAATGTTGCAGAGCACAACAGAGTGATATTTCTACAGTAGGATGTTGATGGCAGGTATTGCTTGCATTGAGGCATACAGCAAGGGTGTGCGCAGAGAGCTGAGGACTGAAAACCTCCTGGAGTAGTGTCAAAAATGGTGGAGAGCAGGGAGAGCCAGACTTAGTGTGATCTTGTCCATAGTGACTACGAGAAATAGTTCTCAGAGCAAAATACTTCCTATTTGTAGGGAGAAGCAATTAGTTTGTTCCGAATGAGAATTTAGGAGAGAGCTAAGATATTCATTATGTGCAAACGAAGAGCCAGGACCTGAGCAGGAACCGAAGAGTGAAGTTAATGTCAGTTTGAGTTATGCACTGGCTGTCTGCTTGTTCTGAGCTGGAGATGACAGGTCCAATGCCAAACAGGCTTTGAGAACTTGCTCTCACCTAGCCATAGCACAAGTATTGTGTAACACACTCTGCATTATCTGTCACACTCCCTGTTAACGTTTCCCTTTTTAAATTTTGATTTATAAAAGAGCGTCCTAGAAATACTTCTGTTATCTACTGTTTCATTTTTTTTAGGGGAATTTTTCATAAAGAGTAGCCTTCTGAGACTGCCCAAAGATAAGGAAACTGTTTTTAATTGACAGATACAGATAATGAAAAAGAGTGGGTTTTTTTCAACTCACTTTAGTCTTATTTAGCAATGACATATTTTCCTTGTAGAGCCCTGACAAAGTGAGGGGCTAAAAGCCAGCCAAGAGGATTTGGGCAGGAAAAGGGATCTGAAAAGCTGTCATCCTGCCTACCACAGCTGTCTTGGTACCTTGTGAAGGCTCCTGTCAGTGGTCCAAAGCCTTCCAAGCCATCTGGCTTTCAGGAGGGCTCTATCACTGCTTACAGCTCAGGTCCCTAAATCATATTCCCAGATTTAGACTTCTTATCTCAATTCTTGCACAAAGTGGGGGTGATGCTGTGCTCTTGCCCCCAAGATCCTCTGAAGTTCCTTCAAGCCCACGTCAGTCTTTCCTGTAACTGCTTCGGTCGTCAGCACTGGAGGCTAAGCAGAAACTTTCCTTTTTGCACAAATCCTTCGCGTATGTGGAAAAACAGGTACCACCTCGGCTGCCGCTCAGTCTCCAGCGTTCTTCACTGTGTTGCACTTTGCGTCTTCCTGCCCCACAGCCCGTTTCCACCACTCAACAGGGATGAACTGGTATTTGCATCTAGGGAAAAAATCAATCTTTGACTCCTTGCCTCTCTTCAAGCCATGTTTTCTGTGATTACTTTCCCCAGTATAGATGGTTACTTTGATGCCGTTTTAATAATGCATTTTTAAAAGAGGCTAAGAGCCTTGCTCCCAGCGAGGGTAGCCCTTCTCAAGAAGCAGCTTTAAGTATCTCTAGGTTTTGCAGCTGCTGGGGCTCTGGATGTGTTTCTACCCCATTTGCTAGAGAAACGTCTAAGAGATGTGGACTGTGAAAAAATTGCATATTTTTTCTGTGTAAAGTTATGTAGTAAATGATGCAATTTGAATATCAAATGTATTCTGTATGTATTCTGAAATAACATACAGCATGAATTTATTACCTGTCTTAATAACCATGAACAAAAGTTACAGACACATTTGGAGAATCTCTTTCAATGCTCCTTTTTCTATACTTCCTTCTGTATCTATTTAATATATAATCTCTCATTCTGCTTTTAAGGGTAGGTACAAGGTGATTCAAAATCCTGACATGAAAAATTGTATTGCAAAAATGCAAAAGAGGGAGAAATGCAAAAATATATTGTTAATGTTGCATGACATATTATTAAGCATCTTGCATTAGGACTGCTTTTTCAAAGAAAGTTGAAAGTAAAAGTAGTAATAGAAGGTCACTTGGAAAGACTTTTAAATGGGCAGGGGGCTTTAGCCTCTTCACAATGAACTGAGACATGTTGTGTCATTTTAGAGCTTCTCTTTGGAGAAAGTAATCTCATTTTCAGCCATGCCATAACTGCTTGTGATCAGATTTGAATTTTTTTAATTCCAGTGCTACTTGCAATGTGTAGAGATTAAACAACAGTGTTATAATGATACATGTTTCTTTAAACAGAAAGGAAGGGCCTTAGCTGTTTTTTTTTTTTTTTTTTTTCCTTTTTAGTCAGCTGGACAATACAATGGTGGGAGCCAGTTTATTACAACTTTTCCCACAGGCCTGCCCTTGGGAATAGTTTTCTATAAAATCCTATCCTTGTGGCCCTACAAAAATAGAATGTGGTGCCTTTTTTAACTTGAAAATTATTACATCAGGCACCTTATTGCAACTGAACTAGAACAAAGCTGTGTCCATAAACTTTCATACTGGAATATTTAAGGAAAATGGCACAGCCTCAAAATGTATAAACAAAGAATAAGTAGATGTGCCATTCTCAGCATTTTTTGTGTGCGTGTGTATGTGTGCTAAATGGAAGCGAATTTTAAAATATAGGCAGTTTGTTTTGGCTGTAATGATAAGGGCTCTTACAGCCACTCTAGCTGAGACGTGGAATACCCATTCTCCACCTGTAGTGTTTAATATAATGCAAAAAAGTAGGAAAATATTTACACAGCGTCGCCAAACATCCCTCGGCATGCTGGCACGCAGAGCGCACAATCCACAGAGCAGTCTGCGAGGAACGCAGAAGGCAGCCAAGAGCCAGAGGTGCTGCCGTGGGTTCCTCGGGGTTCTGCAGATAGGTTCGTCTGCCGAAGCTGCAGAAATGCTAGCGGCTTTGGCTAACAGAGAGACCTTGCCAGAATTTAACGGGGAGGGGGGAAAGAGGGAGAAAATCTTCTCACGCAGGAAGGGCAGATGATATATTCAAAGTGACTCCTCTCGGTGTAAGGTTTTTACAGCCTCCTAAGACGTTCTGAGTAATCCCCACAGATCACGGATTTTCTCAGCATTTAACTAACAAAGATAACCGAATTGCAGCCCTCTCCTGCCCGGTGTCGTTCTGCTCGCGCTGGCGTATGCAGATTGCTTTCTGCCTGAAGTTCGGCAGAATCTGCGAGGACCTTGCGGGGATGGGAAAAGACACAAAATAGAAGCGAAGCAGATGGAAAAGTAGCTGCAAGTTTTGCATACGTTGCCACTTCTCATTCCTCTGCAACATATTTATGCATAAGCTGCTAAACTCAGGCCTGTAGCCAAGTATTCAGGCGCACGGTGCGGGTTGTAGACACCGATTGTCAGTGAAGGCAGAAAGGGCTCTAACTGAAGCCGATACTTTTCGGTTAAACAAATTATGTCACATTTTTTACATAACCAAAATGTTTACAAATATTACCTGCTCATATGTCACAGCCCTTCTTTGTTCAGAGAGGCATCTTCTAAGCGAGGCTAATGTTGTTTCCTGTATTTTATTTGCTACTAAAGGCCAGGGCTATAATCCACATAATTTATTGTGGATTGTCTTCCAAAAATACACGCACTGGCAATGTCATGGAAAGTGTGTCCCATAGACTGCAAGGCCATATGGAATATCTTTAAAAATTTCCACATAAATAAATAGAAATTAATAACTAGGCGCAGAACACTTCTCAGCAGAAACTATCTTTATTTATATATCCTGTCATTCTGTATAATTTATTCTGGTATCACAGTACTGCTCAAAGAAGTCCGTTCCAAATCCATAATCATCCAAAGTAATCAGTTAATGTCATATCTACTTAAACTGGCCTTCAGTTAAAAGCCAGTAAAAAGCTGTAGTATTAGTACAACATGTATGTCAGTGTAAAATACGATTGTCAAGTTATATGTTTCTAGGAAATGTAAGGGTCAATGGATGAAGAGATATCATTCATTGACTCAGCAAGTAGGAAATGTTTTTTGTCCTACAGTGAATGACTTAGCTACTGGCGTAGCTAACCCTGAAAATGATCCTTAATTCACTGTATGGAAAAATAAGGTTAGCTCTGGATCATATCCAAGAGACATTAACAGTTCCGGGTTCGATAGAGCAGACACTGCTCTGGTGGCAGGAAAGTTGAAATTTTGCCTGAAATCCAGAGTCATGCAAAGGGAATTTTCAATCATCTGCTAAACTTCAGCAAAAGAGCTGTGACATTTCTGAAAGAGAAACAGCAAATGCAGGATCCACCTCCCTGAATGCAATTGGACAAAGCAGGGCTGCACGCGAAGCAAGCTTCAGACAGGACGGCTGTGCAGCGTCTGCCAGCTTCTAGCTGGCCTCTGCAGGGTGAAGTGGATCTTTAAAGCAAAAATGCTGGGTGTATGTACGTTGTTTCTTTTTCTTCCTGAACAATCTGTGCAAACAGCACTATGTATTTTGGTTTGGTAAATAAATACTTCTGTTGTTTGTTTTTATGTAACTTGGATTGACATAGAAGATGATTTAAGTGTATTGCCACACCTTGCAGCGCTCTGTGCTTGCTGGTACAGATTGCTCCAAAGCAGCTGCTGGACCACCTTGGCAGCATCTGGCTCCCCAGTGCTTTTCTCCAAAGGATCCAAGAGCAGTGAGAGCACCCATCATCCATTTAAACTCAGCAAGCTCATTTGGAAGCTGTTAATGCAGAGGTCTCTAGATGAAGGGAAAGAGAAACTTATGATGAAGTCCTAATATAAAACAATTCCTACTGAAAGATAATTTCTTCCCTGAATCTATTTGCATTTCAGCTTCACTGTGGTGAGCAGGAATATTCTTGGGTCCAGCATTCACCTTGATTCTACTCCTATTCTACAAATATAATGTTGCTGCATTATATTTGACTGTAATTTCTCTTGATCACAGACTCTTATCTTTTTCTAAGCCATATTTTCTTACTATAAATAGAATTAATAAGAAATATACAGTTTACTTCCATTATATATGCCTGAAGAAAGCCCAGACTGGTATCACTGGAATCCTCACCATCACGAATAACCTACTAGTTTTCATTCTGCAGATATATGGCCAAGATAATACAGTATGTTTAAGGAAAAATCACTTTCTGAATTAATATATTTTACTGCAAGACCACTGTGGGATTTCTCTTCAATGACAATGTTCCTGTAACAGGGATTCTAGTTATCATCCCTGCAACTCAGTTGATACAGAGATAAAAACAATGTATCAGAGAACGTAGTTAAAAAGTTGTAAGAATGGGAAACACATGACCACCCCACGAGTATTTTATAAATATACATATTTTCATTCGGATCAAACCGAAAAGGCAGTCAAAGATTGGCACGCATCCCCCGGGCAGCACCGAAACAATCGTGCGCCGCTCTCTGCTCCTGAGAAGTCTGGCCCAGTTAAAGAACATCTTAAAGACTCCAAGTATTGTGGCTAAAAAAGCCAAATGTCGTCTGAGGGTCACAGAAATTAGCTGCTTATTTTTGGAGGCACTCTAATGCATAAGCATAGACACACGTGTGCAAAATAACGTCCTCCGATTTAATTGTTAAAATTTGCTTTAAAAGCATTAAGAGACAATTTTTGTAGCGTCCTCTCCCTAAAGCTCAAGCAGTGTGGGAATGGTCCTCGGTACGGATAGCTCTGAAGCAAACAGCAACTCCCCCCACACATTAAGATGCTTCCAGGGCTGGTGTAAGGCAGTGTTTGTGTTCAGGAAACAACGCGGCTTTCATGTGACGCGTTTCCTTTCTCAGCAGAGCGACCCAAAGTGCACCAAAAGGGGACGTTCAAAGGCCGGTCCTGCGCCACTCCTCCCCGATCGCCTCCCGTGCGCCTCCTGCAGCGCTTTTCCCCCGTCCGCCTCGCAGGGCCGCGGAGGCTTTTCCCTCCGCCGCTGCCACGGCGTTTTGAGACGGCACAGCCCACACAGGTCTCCCCCGCTCCCTTCTATCAAAACCCCTCTCCTGTTAGTAAGTGAATAAATAAACATAACATCCCACCTACTGCCTTCTGTGAGTTTTGCCGTTTGGTTTCCGCGAGGACCTGCGGAGGCTGCCCGGCCGCCCAGGAGCCGGGGGCCCTGGGGGCCGACGTCCCCTTGCCTGGAGCTAGGCACGGGATGACAGCTCCTGCACTCCATCGGGACGGCGGAGAAGAGGGGGAAGGTAGGAAGCTAAAAGCTCTCTTGAGTCGAGAGAACAGACACAACGTTTCAAAGTGCAAAAATATCTTAATTTTGTCAAATATGAAAACATTTTTATTTTGGCAAGTACAAACTGTGTTGGCCCTGAAAATCAGTCCGTATCTAACAGCGCTTCAAGGACTGTCTGCCCCCTTGGAAAACTAAAAGAAAACAACGGAGACAATATTTACATATAGGCCAGGCCTTCTTATTGGGTCAGGACACATTAATCAAAAAGCAATGAGAATGTATCAATAAAAGCCACCCTTTCCTACTGGGGCCATCTGGACTTTTTCAAAGTCTTTGAGATTTATGTGTCCAGAGGCCCTCTTCAGGCTACAGTCTGGGCAGACTGTTCAGAGGAAGTCAAGGCGCACACATACAGGCAATGCTCCCGCCTGGCCTTTCGAGGCAGCTGAGGAGTCATTCTCACCTGTAACAGTAACCTATGGCCAAAGAGCAGTTAATAAAAATAAGGGCAGTTATTCCTTTGTGCTCTCATAATAATGAATTATAATCGTGAACCATAATAAGCAGACTGCAGGTTCCTTATGAAAGCAGTCAAGAAAAAATATCCATTGGCACAGGACTGAAAAACCCTATGGGCACCTACTGTCTTGTAGACCCAGCTTGCTGGGAACCATTCCCAGATGCTCTCCTATTGTCAGCACTGTCACTTTAGATCAGAAAATCTCTCTGACAGCCTTACTGTCCCATGGCTGCAAGCAGACATAGGCAGGTAAGGGCATCTGTGCAGTTACCCAGCTGGCAGATCTGATGGATGTCTCCTGCATGTTCGGAGTAGACAGGAGGTCTAATGTGACCTGGTTGGCTGGACAGAGGAGGGGAATCTGTATAACCGTGATTCTTGGGAGACAATGTGAAACACAGATACCATTCTTTCACTGAGTTGAGTGACGTGATTTTGTCACGCCCTAGTGATAAGGAGCGCTTCTGAGAGTATTCCAAGTCATGTGCCTTTGGGAGAAGGCATCTTACTATATTGAATGGAGATCCTAGTCAGGTCAATGGAAGTACCAGTTCATCTGGTGTTGCAAAGAGATGAGCCTTGTGGATATTGTCCTTTTTCATGTCAGAGTCAGAAGCTTAAGTGCTGTCCTCTTCCCCCATCCTTTCTTCTTTGCACTGGGACTAAATTTTGTTTTTCTTCCCAAACTTCTCAGGAGCATTCGTGAATAGCTACAGACCTTACTTCTGAGGATCTTTTACCTTCAGAAGTCCTGCTGTGGGCCTACTGGACCATGTCTTGTTTAAGATAGAAGAGTTTCCTTTTCTCTGTTCCTCCTGTGTCTGCTCTCTCTGACCCCCAGGTAGCTGTTCTCATCATTGACCTACCTGCTGAGCTGCTTTTGCCCTCATCTAACACTGATCTCCTGTCCTTATACAATGCAGCCCACTGTCTGAGATCTCAATAGCTGTATATAGCTTTCTGGCCTTTTGCATCCTTCACCTTTCATAAACAGGAATATGTGTGCCTCCTGGATGACTTGGAACATGCAAGGTGGCCAATGTGGAGACCAGCTTTACATGAGGTCTGTGTATTCAAAACTGTGTATCCATCATCCAAACTGTTTCTGAAGATACCCTGAAGGACACAATACCTAAGTGATCCAAATATTTCCCCCTTGATGAAATTTTAGCCCCCAAGATGTTTTAAATGGGAATGATCAAAGAATTTAGCCTTTAGGATTACCACAGGATCACTGTAAAAAACACTATAGCAAAAGCCACTTGCGTCTGGCTTATTTTGTAAAATGTAGCACACAAACAGCTGTTAATGTCAGAGGTTTAGGAGTCTGCAGCCTCCCCATTTGTACTGCTTATCAACCTGACAACGTTCACGCTGTGGTCTTATTCTCACTCAGCACCATGTTTCTCTCTTATGTTTGTAGCTACTCCCTCACTTCCATGAGCCAGTTTGCCTGTCTGGTCTGCAGGACCTGGAAACACAGGAGAGATCAAGGCCCTGCACTTCAACTGAGGAGTATGTCGTATAGTGAATTTCTGAGCTCGTAGTAGCCCTGGTAAAAGGGATCTTTGCAAAGCTCAGTGCTAGATCCTTCCTGCATCA
The DNA here is from genome assembly GCF_028389875.1 of Rhea pennata. NCBI lineage: Eukaryota > Metazoa > Chordata > Aves > Rheiformes > Rheidae > Rhea > Rhea pennata. Next base: position 47,518,433 of record NC_084663.1, on the reverse strand, counting down.
CATAAGCTGATGTAGCCCATATTCCTGCTCACACAGTGGAGGAGTGGCAGTTCCCTATTTATGCTGCAACAGTATCTGGCACTGCAATACATACAGTAGCTAATGGCAGACTTCTTGAATAATACATTACAAAAAATTGCATATAGATTGTATATGCAAGCCAGTGCTCTTTGTTTAACTCCACCGAAATAAGAAGACTGTGTTGTTTTATTCTGAAGATTAAAGAAATTATTTACAGATAGAGTCAATCCATATGCTTTTAAGAGGGTGAGACACTGTGAAGAGAATTTTGTTTCAATGCATCAGGAGCACTGTTTTTACTGAAGGCCTACATCTATGGTGTTATCAGATCATACAAGCCAGGATTTAAGAGATTGACTTAGTAATAAGCTTAGCTCCAAATGAATATGGCTAATCTTTTAAAATACCAGTAAAGTATGTTCCCTTCCAAAATGTATTAGAAAAAAAATCATCTACCTTGCTTCCTTACAGAGCAGCAGAGTCAGAAAATATCATATAGCATTTTACCCCCCAGTGGACTAGTTATTCAAATAATCTTTGGGATGACTGACAGCTTGAACACTTGAAGTCATATTCAAAGCAACAAATAACACAAAGATTGGATATCCTGTTGAAGAAGACTGCTTAGAATGGGAAATAACATAGCTGTGTTACTAATATTTACAAAGACTCTCCTAAATAATAAAATACTTACAGTCCATGGTAAAAATGTCATGTAAATGTCTTTTGAGATTTGCTGGGATCTGATTACCTAGGTTAGAAGGGAAAAGATTTTCTTACATTTCCGATGGTGTTATTACCTACAAGCCAGGGTTGTCAATGGCAGTCATGAAGAATGTGTGAAACTCACAACAGGTGGACTGACAGCTGGTCAGAAAAGTTAGAAAAAAATCCAGTGACTTAAACAGAAACTGGAGATAAGAGCAAGGGAAATTTTGGGTCAAAGGTGTTTAACTGAGAATGATAATACTGATAGTTCATTTTCGTTAATAGACTTCTTAGAGTAAAGAAGTTAACAGCAGGGCTTTTAATCTGATTAGAATAAGACTCTTGTAAGGAATCTTGTCTGATTACTCTGCAGTTAGTTAGAAATGAAAGAGTTATAACTTTGACTGGAAATGTTGATACGATTATCTCCTTGTAGTACATATGACTCACCCAGAAAGAAAATTCTCTGCAGAAAAACAGAAATGATCATCTAAATTCACCATCAAATGTGTGCTGTTTTTTACGCAGAAATTGTGAATAGATCTAAGAAGGAGCTTAGGGTTGGAGAGCGGAGGAAGATGTTTCTCTTGGAAGCTGAGAGAAGCAAATTCCCGCAGGCAGAAGAGATAATTAAACTTTGGCTTCTCACTTCCTGTGCGAATATTTTAATCACATCAGAAAGTCATTACTCTCATTGTAACTGTGTTTCTAGGGCACTAAAAAAAAAATCTATAAGCTCATTTTGAGAAGAATCGAGAACTAGCAAAGCATGTTAGCTGTGCTACGAGGCTGCCCCATCACTGTGCTCATTCTGATCTATTTTTTGAAACTTATTTGAGGAGATAACTGTTTATTTGCTTTGGTCAAGGTAATACAATGTGTTCACAACACAGTGCTGATAAATGTGACTAGGATCAGGTCAAGATGGGAGACAGCACCTATTTAGGCATTTCCACAGTTATGTAGTTGCTGAGTATTTCAGATGATAATTTGGGATTTGGGCCAACTATGACCTTTTGCTGATCCTTACCATGGTTTTGCAAATTTTTGAAGAATCCTGAAAGGATGTGTCAATATACTGAGTAATTTTAAAGTATAATAGCAAAGCTAAATATTTTATAACATGGGGAATAAACTTGGTGGGACAGGGATGAATGTTCTTTCCACTTGAGAAGAAGCAGGAGAGAGGAGAACATCTCTAGCTGTGAGAGAAAAGCCAAATCACCTTTATATTTGGGGATTCCTTTGGCTTACTCACTTAACTGGACAGTGAATCAGAGTAATAGACAGGCTCAGACAGGCTAAGTTGCTATATTTTTCTGCCAAATCCGCTGTGGAATTCTCAGAATCCTAAGATGGCTCATTTTTAACAAACGAGTTTTCTAAATGTATCTATGAAGTGAAGGGTCTGATTCTTTGCTGCTGTAATTTGGCACGTTTACAGTGATTTCGAAAGAATATAGCTGCTTTACGCCAGATGAGTGTGTGGTCCAAGGAACAATGCCACAACTATAAGACCGTCTTAAAAAAAACAAGCTTGGGTCCACAACTTGGAAAGCCATTATCCTCGTTATTTCTTTGAAATGCCTGCACTCAAGGCCTACGCAATATTTTGAAAGACTACAGAATGCATGAAGCTTTCTTGCTTTTTGGAGTCCTGAGAGTGATAGTACCCCGGAGCTCATAAAGAAGATGTATATTGATGTTGAGACTGCTGAAGTTGGGAGCACCTATGTTTTAGACTCAATCCAGCACTGACCTCTAGCACTGATGATCGGAGGCTGTGTCAAAGGTCTAACTGATGCATCAGGTAAACCAATTGCAAATCACAACAGCCTACTTATGGCTGAGACTACCTAGACATGGTAGAGAGGGTGTGCTGCTGGGCTTCACCTTTAAACAACAGGAAGAGGTTTGGCTACTAGGTTAGAAGCTGTTTTCTCAGACACTGTAGACAGACCTTCCAGGCTTTCAAAGGAGTATTCTTCTTGAGCTAAGAGGAGAAGGTAACAGCGGTACACCAGCAATGACCCTGCTCATCCCCATCACACAACAAGGAATAGATACTACCTTACACAATGCTATCAGGGATGCTATATTTCCATGGAAATATAGCATCCCTGATTTATCAAGCAGTTTGATAAATCTGAACTTGCTTTTTCTGGCTATCCAGGTGAAATTATTAAACAAAATAATCCATCTTTTCATTTCAGCAGCTGGGAGCCAACCCCGAAAGGAAGAACGGTGCTGGTGGGAAATGATGCAAAGCTGTGTATGTTTCCCACACAGGATCACATAGCGGGCTGGGACTGCACTTGCATTTTTGGAATCTGTGAGCAACTTTGATTATATTTTGGAATGGCAATATTATCTGAAGGAGAGTCTGAGAATTCCTGTAGAATGCAATAATTATTTTTCTATTCTTTTTGGCCTAGAAAGTAAATATAAAGTAAATTCTGCCCTCTTTCTATAAAACTTGGATCATTTCAAATGTGTGATGAGTTCCAGAAGTCATAAAAATTGTGTATAAATGTATGTATTACTACATGGTATGACAACACTGAAAGACTGTACAAAAAAGTTAAATTCAGACAAGAACATTCTTACTATAGTTAATGGAAAGGGATGGGCTGTTCCAAGGGGTAATTCAGAACAAGAGTTTTGAGTTTCTGAATTGTCATTTGAATGAGCCTCTTTCCATTAACTGCAGGGAGAATCCACAAAACTTTAAAATCAGTCTTTGGGCTTATTCCCTATTTTTCTTGAAAAATACCATCCACAGTGAAAGTGAACACAGCCCTGGTCACCCCTCTTAGGAAAAGAATCTCAGCTTGACCTACCAATTCATTTCTCTTCAAAGGCTGATGCCAGTGATACAAATTACTGTATAAGCATCTCTCTCTTATTTCTTCCTTTGTTTTTCTTTTTTCTTTTTTGCTTTGGAGTCTCATGCCCAAACTTGCATAAGCATCCTTCAGATTATTACCCTACAGATAATCACGGGCAGATTTTGAAATGGTACCAAACACAGACTTATTTCATTTAGTCTACCAAACAAGTATCATGTTAACAGTCTTAATCTATCATAATTAAAATTGATACGGGAATTTTATGGTGAAATACTTCCTGTTGAAAATTGCTGATTGACTGAAGCCAAAATTTTTATGAAGTTGCTCAATGCTAGAATGAGATTGCTGATGACTGCAGGTCCTACTGAAATGAATCAGGCCTACAGAAGCCTTATATGCACTATAGCAGCTCCTACAGCTATGAAACTATATGGACTGTAGCAGCTCATAGTTTAAGTTCTTTGTTCTATCTGCTCATTTTACAAATCAAAACTGATAATTGGATCTGTCCCAGTTCCATGACTCTTTATGTTTCATATGCACAAAACAAAAAGATTTGTTAACTAGTACCAAGGCTAGTCCTTCAGTCTGTGGAAATTCAGCTTTAGGTTCTACCTCTAAATTAGACAGAGCTGGAACTTTGCACAGTTTACATGAATGATTTGGCTATTTGCTGTTTCCCTTCTTGCGGAGGTGTGAGAAATTTCAGAAACATCAGTTTCAGCTTTAGGGAATATAACCAAATTCCCTTAAGCCAGAGCTAAACATGACACAGCCTGACTTTCACCAAACAACTTAAATTTGTAGGGTCTCTGTGGTGTTTTCTTTTATGCAAAATCAGGATCAGATGTGCTTCCAGTCCTTACTGGCCCATTTCCCAAAGTAGGTGATGAGAGGCAGACCTAGAAGGAAAGAAAGATTTGGGCAAATTATTCCACATTATTCCCATCTCTAAATTGTTATAGCTGGCCCTCAAGTTAACAAGAAACTTTTGTATCTTTATTTTTTTCTTTTCTTTTCTTTTCTTTTCTTTTCTTTTCTTTTCTTTTCTTTTCTTTTCTTTTGTTTTCTTTTCTTTTCTTTTGTTTTCCTTTCTTTTCTTTTCTTTTTTTCTTTTTCTTTTTTTTTTTTTTTTTGAGCTTATAACAGAAGAATTTGGCATGGGGAGTTTCTTTAGAGTAATGATGTGTGTCTCATTAAAGCAACATAAAATATTATGGCAGTTAGTAACAGTCAGTATGATCTGTAAATCTCAGAAAGTAACTGTGTTAAAGCAAGTGATGTGCCCTGTTTTGGTGTAACAATAATGTTATTTGAAAGATTTTCAGCTTTCTGAAATCAGTACCCTATAAATAAAGTAACAATTTTATAGCAAATAATATTTTCCTTGCTTTCCTTGTACTTTTGCCTTACAAGCAGTTTAATTAAATGTCATTTATCAAAAACTCTTACAAGCAGGATGTTTCAAAGGAATTCACATTTGGTGCTCCTCTTCAAATTACATTATAGGCGTATAGAGAGATCTGTTGGTTCTCATGGGCTAGAGCAAAGGAAAATACACTTAAACAATAGCCCAAGGGTAAATTCTAAAAATGAGAAGTAAGCATCTAGGTCCAAACCCTCTAAATCTCTTTACAGTTACTGCTCAGTTCTCAAAACACTAAAATATGGAGGAGACTTACTTTTTTCAGGAAGCAACCTGAAGTTAGGCCTTTGGATATGACTAGAAGTGATATATCTCACTCCACCTTCAGACAAACGTGCCTAAGCCAGTCAGAATTTGCAAAACAATCACCTGCACTGCCCTTCTCCCTCGCACATCCTGTAGGCAGTCTCTGCACCCTAAGAGATCCAGCTGGAAAAGATGCACCCACTAGCTTCTCTATTGCTTGGGATACAAGAGATTAGAGGTCAGCTCCTTCCTCTGTATTAAATGCCAGTCTCCGTCTCCTAGATATTTTTCTGGTCATCAGACAAGCAATTCTCAAGCCTTTTGAAACCAAGCATCACATGAGAAAACTGGTATTGCTCTATCCTGTCTGAGTGGCCAGCTTCGCTTTCTTGCTTTCCTCCAGCTGCCCAGGGCTGTTGCTGTTTCCTACTCCTCTTCCTCACTGTTCCTTAAACTGAGCAATTAAAATTTACATCAGCACTTTTAGAACACCCATTTCTGGGAGAACTTGTTTACTTAGATTTTAGCTGCCATGTTGGGTGAAAATCATAGCTATTACGCGTTCAGGAATTAGCTTTCTTAAGCTCACCCATTTAAGCTGCTCCACTTTACGTGGCAGAATTAAATATTCATGGGACTAGAAAATATAAAAAAGAGTGTAACCTTGAGGGCATTCACCTGGGAAGGAGAAGAACTGGACTCCAAAGCCTGCTCCAATTAATATTTTAATATTTTTTTCTTAAATTTTCCCTGATTCAACAAATATTTCCTTTCAAAACTGAATAGCTCCCTCAGATGTGTCTGTGAAAATCACAGTCAAGAGTATTTCATATCAATGATGAGAAACCATCTAGCCAAGGTGGGCCACCTCACTTCGTATGCAGCAGGTAGATAGTTGTTTCTATTGGCTCACCCCTTTTTCCTCCTGTGACAGTGAGTGTATGCGCCACACAGCCAAAAATCACATTACAGTAAAAGGGAGTATGGAGAGCTCCAGGGGGCAGGGGATTGAGATGAATGGTCTCTCAATGAGACGATCGTCTCATTGTCTCAGTGGTCTCACACCACTGTCTCCAAGGTATCCCCGTTTCCTAGGATACTGTCAAATAAAATCTCTTTTCAAGAAGCAGAATATAGGAATTGATCAAAAATAATAGCACAAAAACAACATAAAAAGAAGTAACAAAACACATAAGTAAGTTATGAGACTTTATGAAGCTGTTTATGTTAGTGATTTTGACTAGGCTCAGCAAAGCAGCTCAGGAATGCTGTGCTTCCCAACCTGACTGAAAGGTAGTGCAAAAGCTGCTAATGCCCTTCCTAACTTTTGCTGAAAACTGAATTATTACAAAATTATATCTGACTTGGGAACATAATTAAGGAATAGGATTCATCTCCATAAAGAATAATTTACTCTCTGATGGAAACAAAAGGGTAATTGTCTCTACTGGGATTCCTGTATGATGAATGCCTAAAAATATATTATTAACAACCCCCATGAGAGCTTTTAAGCAGAAGTATGGTATATAGTTCGTTTGGTAAGCAATGTTCTTCTATTGCTGCTCTGGTATTACAAGAAGTTGTTTTATAAAATTTATGTTAATTTTCATTTTTTATGTTCTCATTACACACTAGAGATGCTAAGCGTTAGCAAAAAAACCAAAAGTTTATGTCATATTGAGATACGTAACAACAATCACCAGTAAAATTATCTGTAAGATAAATATTCAGAACAAATTAATAAGCTGTGAAGTGCTTCAGTGTGGAAGTAAAAAAAAAGGAAATCTTGCTGGAATATGGGTCACTGCTCAATGAAGAAAGGCAATGTCTTTTATTAAAAACAGAAAGTGTTTGTTAGCATGGCAAATACTCGTCAAAGGAAAGTTCCTAAGATAGCAGAAACAGGCTTGTATGCTTGTATGCATTACTGCTAGCAATACATCCCTGATTCCATTTATCATGTTAAAAAGATTGCTTTCTAAAATCCAGTCTTCTTCCTATGCTTTCTTTTTTATTTTCCCTGTAAAATTTCTTCTTTATGACTAGATATTTTTGTTCAGTATTTACTGTCTTATAGAACACCAAATTTTGAAGCAACTCAGAAACAGTAACTTGCATTTTTTGGTTGACCAGTCCCAGCTGACCTAACTATTTGGAAATCTAGCTGCTTGTCAGGTTAACATAATTAGTTCCTCTAAATATATGTTAAAATGCAACTAAGATTGTAACAGCCAAAAAAGTTAGATGTTCCAGAAACTATCTGGAAGTTAAAATTATTACAAAAATGCCTGCTTGCTCGGCATTACTCTTTGCTAGCATGACTTAGCTGGAGCATGGTGACATGAGAAAGTCTTTTCTGAGACAGACTTCCCATTGGCTGTGTTCATCTGGAAACAGCTTTTAAGTAACTAAATTGGAGCTCTGAGATCAAGTATTATAAATTTGTAACTAGACTTTACAGTCTATTGTGTGTTTAGACCCTTCCAGATAGTAGATGATACTCTTAAAAGAACTTAACAGAATTAATTCCCTTTTTCAATCATCAAAACAATTGTATACAGAGTATTTCAAAATAAGCCCTTAAGGGGGAAAAAAGGGACCTGCAAAATTATTGCACAAGATGGACTCAATTAGTGAAAACTTGTGATATTTACAAACACTTTTCCAACTTTCTCTGGACAAAGCAGGTGGGAAAAGAAGATTATAATTTATTAACTATGTAGTTACTCCTCACCTTCATGTAAGTCCTCTCCCCTAGCCATGGATAAATCAGTTTTGCCAAACACTTGTACTAACTTTTCTTAATTTCTCCAAGCTATGGAAAATACAAAACCCAGGTGAACTATTTCTCTACCTCAGTCTTTTTTTAATGGAGTTTTTCTTCGTATCTAATCTTATTGTGGTTTATATACATAATTTTCTTTTTTATTGCTTTCTTCTATATATTTGAAGACTATTGTGTCTTCCTGCAGTCTTTTTTTCCCTGGATTCACTAGATCAAGTTCCTTCAGCAAGATCATTTTTCTCAACTTCTTCCCACCTGACATCAGATAGTACAAAACTACTTTCTACATTTCACAGAAAAGATTTCTATTTTCTTATCACTGTATGGTATTTCCTTTGTTTTTACAGCATGGTAGTGTTACCTCATGTTCATCTTGTGATTTACACTAACTATACAGCCCACTTTGAAGTTTTTGTGCCTCCTTCTCCATGCTATAGTTGCACAGCCAAGAATTTCTACCTGAAGGTAAAATTAGGCATTTATCCTATTGAGTTGTAACACATTTTTTTCCTGGACCATTTCTTTGATTTGTCAAGATGATTTTGAATTCTAAAACTGCCTCAAAAATGCATGCACCTCTTCATTCAAGTTGCTAATGAAATTATTGAACATTCATAGGTGCAGGACAGATTCCCAGAGATATCTACCTTATTTAGGTCCTAGTCTGACAATGAACCATGAATGGCTGTTCTCCTACAGACATTTTTCCAATCAGTTGTGCAACTGCTTCACCTAGTCCTCATTTTTCTTCCTCATAAGAATGCCATGAAATTAGACTCAAACAAGATGAATGACCTCTAACTGATTCTCAGCTCTAAAAAATAATTGTTACCTAGTCAAAGGGGACAATTTTTAAAAAAATATTGTATATGGAAATGTCCATCTTGATTGCTACTTATCTTCTTGTTATTTTCTAAGTATATGCTTAGAAATTGATAATTTATTTCAGGGTTTTTTGTTGGAACTGGATTTAAATTGAATGACCTGGAAATCACTAGTTCCTTGTTTTCATTAGGTACACATGGATTAATTTTTTAACTTATGTATCTATTCTTTAACCCATTCTTCCCTTATTGAAGTAGGGAAAACAGTCTTTCTGTACTAAAACTGTCTGACTGCAGCATTTTTAGTGAAAAAGTAATTCAGAGGAAATCAAACAAATGGCGGCATCAGCTAATATCTCTCTGTCCTGCCCCATAAGCAGTGTTTTTTCTCTGAGTCGACGTTACTCCTTCTGTCTCTTGCTAGCTTCATCTTGCTTTCTGCTTTGGACTATTTGACTGTGTCCTTTTATGTCTGTGCTATCATTTGATACTCATCTTTAGTAATATTATCTATATATCATGCACTTTCTATGCTCTTCCTTCTCATTTTTAAGGTGATTTAAACCTGATTCAACCAAGATGCTGTTTCAGTGCGCATGTGACAACTAATGTAACCCTGTGCAGTATAAATGAATTTATTCTCAGAATCTCAGGATCCTGGCCAGTTTCAGATTTTTTCATGCCTAACATGGGGACCGAGCCCCAGAAGAGCATGCAGATTCGTCATTTGTATTCTTGCAGATTTCTACAGCCAATTAAAGCTACGGTAAATTCTCCTTGACAGGCACCAAAGAGGGAAGGTTAATCAAAGGTTTGAGAAATGTTTTTCCTCTCCATTTGCAATAAAAGAAATCAGAAAACCTCCAGGTATTACAAAGGAGTCAGGGAACCACACTACAAGAAAACACTGGAGGTGAAGTGTCTTGACTCCCACAGATAAACTACTGCGCAAGAATCATAAGTGTCTCTAAACCAAATAAACTGCCAAGCAAATAAAGAACTACGGAGAGAAAAACTCCATTTTTCTTGACATTCCATGTCAAGGAAGTTCCTCCATTTATTGTCTGTGAGTACATTACTACATGATTGTCTGTGCATCTATCTATGTATTAGGAACAGTTAAAAAATCTACAAAAACAAGGTGTGGCTTCTCTGGTACAAGGAAATTAAAGACAGATTAGGCAGCATTATGAAACTCTTGGCTAGTCTCCATTAATGAAGACATACTTTAGGTTAAATACTGTATGAAAGTATCCAAGTATAAAAGACAACTTGAAAGACAACTGAAGAAAAAGTCAATGAAATCTTTCTGGAGTTCCCCCTACTGTCTCCACCAGACAAAAAGGAAAAGTAGAAAACTTTGGAGGTGAGCCAGCATTTTCAGGATTGGTGAGTAAGAAGACTTCTATTAGGTGATGACTGTATTTCAATGGGAAGTGATGCAATGGTATGGGATGGAGTGGGATGTTATAACAACAACATTGCCTATGTTTCACAGGTTCTGAGGAGGAACCTCCAGGGTTCCTACAGGCTGGTACAGCCTGTGCCAGATATAGGGTTAGCAACCTTTCATTTGGCTTGAAAATTTGATTCAAATAACTATTGAATCTTTTGTAACAAACCCTGTCAGAATATCATAGTTACTTTTCCAGCTGTAAAGTTAAGATTAGTCAGAGCTGTTCTAAAGGACCCTCCCTTGTGTTAATCTCAAGTGTATCTGATATTTCTTGGAAATGTAGTATTTAGCAAACTTGTAAATCGTATTTTCAACATTTTCGTTCTCACTAGTGGCTTCAGATCCTTCAGCAGTCAAGATAATTTGAGAATCTCCCTTCCCCTCTTATTTAAACGTAGCCAATTCCATCTAGTCATCAAAGTCTTTTTTTCCCCCTCAGAGTTGTACAATATTACCAATGAATTATAGCTCTGTAGAGACTCTTGTTATTCCTTTTGTCTCAGTCCCAACAACGATCTTCTCTAGTCTTCACTTCTTTTTCCAAATGCCATTTTTCATATAGTATAGCATTTAGGTTACTAAAACTGGACTTTAAGATCTATAACGACTGAAAACAGGTGGAGAGCCCACATAACAAAAGTGATTTTTGTGCCAGCTCTTCCTGTGTGTCAGATGAGCTTTGACTGACTCTGGCTGCTCAGCTCTGAGAGATACTGTTATATCCATTACCCTGTTACGAACTCCTGATGGTTAAAGAGTAATCCTTGAACTGAAGCTTGTGCTGTAAGAAGGTCATCTTGAGTTGATGACCTTTGATGCAGAAAACACAGAAGAGTTTTAATAAGTAATGTATACACTGAGCACTTCAAAAAGTTTAATTTCTGAAAGGTAAGAGAACTTACAGATTACATTGTCTTGAAGAAAAATTAAACAGCAAGTTGTGAGTTCTTCAAGGGTAGGCTGGTATTGGATAAACCCAGAGTTAACGTGATATCAGCAATGCACCAGTATAGCTCAGCACTTTTATGAGATTCAGATGATAATTGTATTCTGCCCTCCAATTCTTAAATATCTTTCAGTATACTTGCATGGAAATGTCTCTAAGATGCATTCCTCCAATTTTGAAGAGTAAATTGTCATCCAGTGAGACTATTTCTAGTAGGTTCTGATGTGGATCTATATGTGGGCCCATGCTAGAAATACATCTACATCCATACATCTATATGTAGCACTAGCAAGGTGCTGGACACTCTTTCTAAGTGTAAAGGTACAATGGAAAGGGTAAGAAAAAGCTGATCTATCCAGTTTACCAAAAGAAAAAGTTTTCTGTTCTCCAGACACTTTACCAACACTTTCCTGACATCTACTAACAGAAACCTACTTTGACTGTTTGGCAAAGATAACATTGTAGGTTTGTTAATTTGTCATTGATTACAAGATTATTTAACATTTTTTTTCTTTGAGTGCACTGAACCACAAAAACCATTAATCATGTTATTTGTCTTTATAATTATAAGATTCCAGAAGAAATGAGCTGTCTACTGTTGGTATCATGCAAGTATTTGCATATTGCTCAAACAACCAATTAATCTTTCACAAAAGTACTGCTATCATTATATTTTCCCCTGTATCTTATTTTATTGTTTACCCTCCAAGAGTCATATCACAACTCCCTTGCTTCTTTTTTTAAGCCAAAAGATGAATCTCTCCTCTGTATGCCACTGGTCTAGCTGCAGCTTCCTGCTGTGCACCAAATCTTATCCTTAAATATTCATAAGTATTCCAGTATACAGGATATTAGTTTCTCATTTTATTTTATGAAATGTATACGGGTATGCTTCATATGTATACATATATGTATGTACATATAAATATATAAATAAATATGTATATTTTAGTAGACTTCATTTTTGAAGTCTGTACATGAATTCACTATACATCCAGAGAACCTACTCTTAAATAATTTGGAAAAATATTGTGCATATTCAAAATATTTATAGTAGAAATCAAACAAACACTTCCTGCAAAATAATAAATCATAAGCAACTTTAGATAGATATATGCATAACTTTAGCCTGTAAAATTTGTTCATACTGTCATAATAATGCATTTTAATATTTTTTTTTCCAGTGTTCTTATAAGTGCACTGGGCACAAAAGAAATCTTACAGTCTTGCAAACCCTTGCAATCTAAACAAACTGAATTGAAATCTCTTGTCTCTCAATCTAGCAATTATAGAGAAAGGGAGAAAATAAACAAAATATTAACTAATATAAACAATCATGTGAAGGTTGCTGCCAAAACAGCATCTTTTCTGTTTTAAATTTCCTCTCACACCAGTCATAATGCCAGAAGACATTTTTCAAAGAATCTTAAACACCGTTGAAAATAATTTGAAGGATGTTAAACACTGTTGAAAATAATTTGAAGGATGAGATGTTTTTGATAGATAGAATCACAGAATGGTTGAGATTGGCAGGGATCTCTGAAGATCATCCAGCCCAACCTCCTCAAACAGGGCCAGCTACCGCAGGTTGCTCAAGGTTGTGTCCAGCTGGATTTTGAATGCCTCTGAAGATGGGGACTCCATGACCCCTCGGGGCAAACTGTTCCAGAGTTTGATCACCCTCATCATAAAAAAGTTTCTTCTACTGTTTAAGTGGAATTTCCTGTATTTCAATTTATGCTCATTGCCTCTTGTCTGGTCACTAGACAACACTGACAAAAGTTTGGCTATTTTTTCTTTACTCCCCGCATCAGATATTGAAACATATTGGCAAGATCCCCCTGAGCCTTCTCTTCTCCAGACTGAGCAGTCCCAGCTCTCTTATCCTCTCCCTGTATGTCAGGTGCTCCAGTACCTTCATCATCTTTGTGGCCCTTTGCTGGACTGGCTCCAAAGGCTCCATGTCTCTCTTGTCAGCGCTCCAGCTGTGTCCTCACCAGGGCTGAGTTGAGGGAAAGGATCACCTCCTTTGACCTGCTAGCAATGCTCCTCCTCATGCAGCCCAAGAGGCTGTTGGCCCTCTTTGCTGGAAGGGCACATCGCTGGCTGATGGTCAACTTGTCCACCAGGAACACCAGCATGTTCAGCATTGTCAAGTAAACTGAGACAGAAATCAGCACGGAAGTGTTTTTTTATCTTTCTTATATTTTTATATCTAGAGATATAAATATTTCTAATAAAACAGAAGGATCTTTTTATATCTCTCTAAAGAGACAAATATACAGATAGAAAGACTTATATGCTGCTTAAAGTAAGGAGTACATTTAATTTAAAATGCTTTTCAAACTCTGAATCAATTTCCATTAACATTCACATGCTTTTGTAGGGTTAATCCTGTGATCCTAAGGTTTACTCAGAGGAGGCCTAGAAAAAGGGTGATTAACCTAGCACCATCTTATACTGTACCATTTTTGAGAAGAAGTATCAGGCAGAGTACCTTGGGAGTACTCTGGGGATGTTCTCTGGGACCTAACAAATGACACCAAAGAGTCCAAGGACACACAGCCAGGGGATCCTTTCACTTGACTGAAAGAGTGCCATTTCCGATCATTTCAATGGCTTGCTCATTATCAAAATAGTCTTGTGTTGCTCAAAATGAGAGAAACAAAATACCATTTTAAAAATAATTTTCCCAGTCTGTTTCTCTGTCCTTGTCACATCTCTATTTGTATGCTTCTACCAACCGTTCCATTTTTTTTTTTTTTTTCATGAAAGTAGCTATTTATGTAGCAGGAGAAAAGTGTAAGTCTTCATTTTCAAACCATGATGGTCTATTCCCCTTTTCTGATCTTCTCTCATTCAGTCTTAAAATCAGTTCTTACCTTCATTCAGCACAGTAAAGCCAATTTGAAATCTCTGTAAATATACACAAAACTATTCTCTTTTTCCCCTTTAAATTCCTCCTTTAAGGTCTGCACTGATGTACACATCACCACTGATTTGTCAGTGTTGATATCGTATGTCTGCTCCAGCGTTTAGAGAGTCACTACCTTCAGAAGTTGCCAAAATTTTTACTCTGTAGTTGTGCATTATTTAAAGTCAATCCTGGTCTATCACTAACTTGCCTAAGCTGTAGACTATTAAAATCATGTTTAATAACTTTGTTAGTCTACTTGCAGAATTCAGGTGAATGCCAAACCCATTGAGGACTTAAACAGTGATGGCGCATGGCTGAGAGAAGACCACCTTAAGCTTGATGCATTATAATATCCAGCAGAAGAAAAAGTACATGTAATTGAAAAGATAGGCGACAAATAGAATTGCTACAAGGTAGATATTTCCTTCCAATTTGTAGCCAATTATTTCTGTTATTTATGAGTGTTATTATCAAAAACAGTAAGGGTCAGAGCCTGCCAAGATTTATATCTGTAAGTAGAGCGAGCAGTCCGGTAAGCGTCAAATATCTTAATTTTACTTACAGTTAGAATATAACAAAATTGAATAAGACAACAATTAATTCATGTAATCTAAATACCTCTTTCATACGCACTTAGAATTGTGCATATGTCTTAGAATATGTCTTAATTATTAGAAAATAAAAGTAAATAGAAATGACAGAAACTTATTTACAGGTTAATTTTTGTTTTTATGGCTGATGGGAAAAGCCTCATGTTACGTTCCAGATGGCTTTTATCTTAAGTGAGGACTCAGAAGCTAAATATTAAAAAGTATTTTAACACAAAAAATATTTATCTGTGGCAGAGGATATGACCCACACCATTTGAACTGCTGTTCAAGGATCAGCTGTTTATAAAGTTCTTTTCTCTACTTAATTCACTTTTGATGACAATCAGTGTGTTCTTTTGAAGAAAAAGATGTACTAATAAACAGCAGATGACTAACAAAATATTTCATTTTTCTCATCAGAGCTACTTATGTCAGGCAGACTCTCATACTGGTGTGTCCAAACAGTTTTGAACTTCGTCCCACTGTTGTGCAACATCTGTTTGCACTTGACTGTGTGAGATGAGCAGGCATGCGATGGGGCTAGCTGTGGAATCTGCAACCCATGTCAGACCCTTCAGGATGGTTATTTCAGTTGCTAAGAAATGTAGACCATAAATGCTTGAAATAGCCAAAACTCACAACTTACTGGAGGTTTGTAGCTGTTTAAAAACATTAAATCAAGCCCAGATTACTTCTGTTTTATTGTGGCTGTTCCTACGGCTCAGCACTGCACAATTTTGCACAGTTTTTAAGTGTTATTAGCCTGCATACTAAAAGACGATTTTTTTTTTCCTAATGAATTCCCTTCCTGGCAAAAAAATCCTTCCTCTAGGCTTGATCATACCTAGTGTGGGTATTATTCATCCTTTTCTCCAAGACATATTGTTGTCTGTGTCTATGCAAGACAGAATATACCCATAACCTGGTAGATAAACAATTTAAGGCAGGCAAGAAATAAAAACAAAACAATTTTCAACCTGTTTCTAGGAGATACTTGTTCCAGGAGATCTTAATTATCATATCGCCTATTTACCATTTAACAATTTACCATAATTCCAAATATTACAAAAGACCAATTCCTTTCCAGTAATCAAGTAATTTAGTCACAATTAACTTCAGGAATTCAAATTAATTGATCTGTTCTTTTGGACACAAATTTCCTAAATGCCTAGCAGATGAACTGGGCATGTTCAAAGAGGGCAACAGTTGTTTAAACAGGGACTGTCAGTGCAGAAAGTATTTGTGGTGTATTGTGAAGGATTTTTGGCCAGAATATCCCAGCTAACAACTAACCTCAAGCAACCAATTTAGGGATTCTGCTAAAGGAAAGAAAAGAATACAGTTTTGTTGATGTTGTTATAAATTAAAAAATGAATATTTGCTTACTACAAGAAGTGAAGGAATGATAATTGTAACACTTCTCAAATGGCATAAATCTTTGGTTCAGGATTCATTTTACAGAATTTGTTATATACTTTAAAAAGAACAGAAAAGCAGGCATTATATATACCTCTCTCTCTCTCTCTCTATATATATATATACATATTCTGAACATTCATCTTGCTGCTTCAACAAATACTCATGCTCTCTAGATTCTATGTGTATAGTTGATGTTACCAATGTTACTGAGCAAGCCACTCAAAACACGCAGAACAGATGTGATAAAACCTGAAAATCTCAAAATACTTTATTTTGAATTTTACTATTGGCAATTACTGAAAGAGGCTGCATACATTTAATGGTAATTTTACAATGAAATCTGAAATCAAAAAAGTAAAAGGGAATGTTACTGGATTTTCCTTTATTTTCTGGTGGATGTTTGAAGAGACATGCAATGTAGAGTGGTCATACACACTTTGGCTTTGGGAGGTGTCCTTCCTTCAGGATAAGAAAAAACTGTCCAATCTGACCAATCTCCCAATTTTTTTAATGAAATAATGCTAGGTCTGTAAATGAGTAACAGTGTCTCTTGTGCTTACCTACTTGTAGCACCAAGATGAATATTAACTTAGAAAAGGTTGTGCAGATTTATATATTTTACCTTCTTATATACTCTGGTAAACTCTTAAATGCAAATATTTAAAGGATCTTACTGCTTGCTGGATGTTCTTAAACAGGAATAAACAGGACAGCTTTTACATCACTTGGTCACATTTGTAAGTGCTCAGTCTTCCTGCCTAGAAACAGGGCTAGGGGGGGGGGACTTTCTGAAAACATTTAATGCCACTGTCTGACTATATGGGGGGATTGGCGTATGCCAGGACAGGAAAGGTGGAACTGCCTCCACAACAGTAGTTGCCTCAACCTCTGCAAATTATAAAAGGAAAAAAAGTACCTGGGTATCAGAAGGAAGGGGAAAGGACTTCTAAGCCTCTGCTTGTGCACAGATCAGCTATTTTGCCCCCATAATTTCAAGAACCAGGTACCCACCCATCCAACTGTAAAAGTGAAATCACTAGGAATGATTTTAGGTCATTGACAGCATTTGGTTACAGGTAATTATACAAGCCAAAAAAAGAAATTTCTGCAAGAAGCAAAATTAGCCAAGAACCAGTCTTGTTTTTGTCTTTGTATCAACAGGCAGGACACCAACACTAAAGTTTACATTGAAACTAAGAGGCATACCAGTGTGGTGGGATGGCTAAGGTGAACCTTAAAAGTAACGAATGTGGCAGCAGTTTGTTGTAAGATGAGTCATGAGAAAGAGCCAGTTTAGACCTGGAAAATTTGGAAAGTTGTTCTTGGGGATGAGCAGGGGAGAAGAGTTGAACTTCAAAGAAAAAAAAAAGTATAGTAAAGAGATTATGTCTGTTTAGGGATCCCCAAGTGTTTGGAGCAATGGGTGACACAGTATGCCCTGCACCAGACATACTAAATATCCAGGGCGTTAGAGATATGCCATGCACAAACGCTCTTGCTGTGTGTTTGTGTTGCATCATCGTTTCTTGTGGTGAGATCCAAGAGGCCACTGCTCTGATGCAATCACCTGAGCGTGTGAAATGCATTTAGGAAGGACTGAATTAGACATGTTGAATCAACACAGAAGAGCGTACAGTGCAAGCCAAACTTGGCTCCTTTTCACATCCACATTCGACAACCTCCACTTGCAGAGACAGGATGTTAGATGTTGGTTTTAATCTAACATCCTCAAGAAATTTATTTTCTAATCACTGTGACATGTGCTCCTGAAATCTGTTAGGTGAATAGCTTCAGAATGAGTTATTTTTCTCTTAGTGGAGTAGGTGTCCTGTAAGTCTGGTCTCATATCTAATTCTTAAAAAAAAAATGTGTCAATATAAATCATAAGATCTCTTTTAATGTATTCGAACTTTTACCTAGGACAGATAAGTTACACATTTCTAAATGATGCCTTTGCATATAAATACAGATCTACTTTACTAAACAGGTCTCTTTTTCAGAAATGTTCCTTCTTTTCATTGTAGAGTATTTTGGACTATCCTTCTGCATTTATAAATTTTAAGTACACTGGAAAATGTGAACTCTTAGAGAGACAATCTACTGAATAGCTCACTAGTAAATATATGTGATAGATACCTGATGTTTTATTAGAAAAGAGCAATATTATTCCTTTTTTCTGAAAAATACACTCTGTTTTGGGCAGACCACCATTTTTGTGTCATAAAGATTTAGGCCTTTACTGGAAGCATGTGATTTGTTAGGTCAGAGTTTTCCCTGACCACTCTGGTTATTCTCATTTTCTAAACACAACAGCTTTCCTGTATAAACACTAAAATGTACACTTGATTTATGACCACTTGGAGACTCAGAATTTACTGGATTTACAGAAGGGAAGAATAAAAGCTATTGTCATCTGTGTGGATCAAAGCATTTCTTTGTTAGCAGAATGTGTGCAAAGAACATTAACAGTGACAAAATTGTATCTTCAGAGCAAGCCCTGTAGAGATTCAAAGCTGGAGAGGCATTTGGAGATGAGGGAAAAGGACATGACAGAAAGAAAAACTGTAAGGTAATTTAGCTTTTTTAATATAGACTAAATATAAAGTAGATAAGAGATTCTTTTTGTTTTCCTCTGTAGGATTTTCACACTGACAGCTGTACTTGTTTTCTAGGTCCTGAATACATATTTCATGTTACCAAGAGATCCATGATATCCAAAATATATTGAAGATGAGGTATTTCTGTATTGCATTTTTCTCAAATAAGACATGAGTATCATTAGGTAATATATACACTCTATCTGAATTTTCATTTCTTTCAATGGGATTTGCAGTGAAATGAGCGCCTTAATATCTGTTTCTGATTTTCCATGTGCAATGCAATTCACTACAAAATAGCTAGTGGAGTCCTTAAAATATCATTGAAATGCAACTTGTAAGTATGAATGAATTACTAAAAGACTAGTTAAACAATGCAACTCATAATATAGTTTGGCTGTGCCTTCAACATGGGATGTTTCCAAGTTGCAGGATATTGGTGCATGTACCAGGTGCATCTTTCCCCCTTCACGTGAAGAAGGATTTAGACATGTACCATTTCGCCCTTTTCCACAGAAAGAAAATGCATGGTGTGGTTGTCCCCTAGTATATTCAAACAGAATCAGCAGAGCATTAGAGCTGCATGACATGCTATGAAATAGATCTGTCCTGGAAGGCACAATTTTTGTGCAAGTTATAGTTGCAATCTATAGTTGCACAGTCTGTCAGTTAAGGTCAAAGAGGGAGGCAGTTGCTACTAGCAGAAGGCATAGTATTTATTAGTCCTTTTAATTCATGGAAATCAGTAAAAACCTGATATCTTACTGACACAATGTT
This sequence comes from Rhea pennata, assembly GCF_028389875.1. Classification (NCBI taxonomy): domain Eukaryota; kingdom Metazoa; phylum Chordata; class Aves; order Rheiformes; family Rheidae; genus Rhea; species Rhea pennata. Next base: position 47,498,872 of record NC_084663.1, on the reverse strand, counting down.
TTATAATATAAAAATAGTTTTAGACAGTCCTCCATCCATGCCTTACTGCATAAAATAGAGCTACATAGGCTATCAGTTGCATGCAACCTTTAAGAAACTTAATACCTGAATCATCACAAGTGTTAATGTTTACATTCACTATCTCATTTGTCTTCAGGGCTTTGCAGATGCAACTGCTAAGTTGTAGGCTATCCAAAAGATGGTACATGTTAGCACCTGAAAAATAGTTACACAGTCCAAAGAGATTATTTGTGAAAATGTTTATTAGTGGCTATCTTTAAGTACTGCAATGCAGTACTATCTGAAGACATTCAAGCTAGCTCTGAATATACGGTCATATGCAGGAAACATCCTGCTACTAGTAGTCCTACTACTGTGATATTCTGCCAAAGCCATAGTACATTATTTCTTGGTCAAACTATTTTCCTTGGAGGAAACATCATAGATATATGCAGGCAACTCTCTAGTAGTGCCTGCATAAGACCACTCTGAGCTAGCCTGGATATCTCTGTGGTTTTCCGCTACTCTGTGTAGACCAACACATAGGCCAAATTTGGGAGATTTGGACCTTTCATAGGACATGATAATGCAAATTTGAGACCCCTATCATGGGATTAACTGATGGAAAGCTGAAAAACAAAGGTTTATTTCCTCTAATTGGTCACATAGCATTTGAACAGAGGAGAAATCACATGCTTCCCCAACTCAAAGGTGGATGACAAATGCTAATCCTTACCAAGTGATTGGTGTATTGGAGTTTTTTTGTTAAATAAGGGCCCTTCTCCCTCCAAAGGATGCTGTACTACTGTATTGTTGTATTCCAATGTCTAGGGAGGATAAAATTAGCCTACAACGATTGCAGCGATAAATTTCTGCATGAGGCTTGTGGTAGGCTTGGAAAAAATCACCTCTGCTTTCATTCTTGACTAGAATGTAGATTAATGCAAAACCAGATAGAAGAAACCATTTATAACACCTTTTAAACCCCAAGTTTGCTTAGACATATGGCTTAATATCAGTCACATTTCTTCTTAATAGTAATTTAAAGGGCTTGAAAAGGCACAAAATGTGTATAGCCCTAAAGAACTGCAAAGATTGAGGTGGAAGGTGGATAATGATTGAGATGGATTAGAAGATACTAAAAGAAAATCTAGGAGATAGTCTCCAGGGAGAAGTTCATTTATCTTATCCAAGTAAACTGCTAAAAGAGAAAAGGCTTTTTGGCTTGGAATCCTGCCTTGGGGGTAGGGAGGGGAAGAGGTATACTTTAGGAAAAGTTTTGGCTAGTAGGTAACTTTAATAATGTCAGGTTCTTTTGTCTATGCTTCCAGAAGAAAATAAGGCATTTTCTGGTGCCAAGAAAGGAAAAAAAATGGCCCCTTTTCAGTTCACTTTCTCTAAAAGCTTGGTTGTGATAAGATATGCAAATACTTAGGTAGTGTTTCCATAGGTTTCTACCAGTGCTGGTCTTTGTGATGTTTCCTTGCTAACAAATAAAAAGGATTTGGTCATATTATGGAATGCTATTTAATTTCTGTCTTTAGGTCAAATATTTTATTTTTTTTTAGCCTTATATAATTTTGACTCTTGGACAGTAATTTTGATGCATGGATAGTAAATGATTGTTTTTTTCAAACCTTTCTAGATATAATTTTGCTTCTTTAATTGGAGGTTTCTGACTTGTATGCAATTCTCTAAAAGATGTTGCATAATAATATTTTGCAAGGGTATTGATAATATGTTTACACATTAATTTTTACAGACAGTAAAAGGAACCATCAGGGACCATGGATGTGCAGCCATGTCTTCAGCCATCTTCCAGACTACTAGCCACATTAGAAACTTGTGAGGTATCTGAACGACTGCCTTTTCATTTTATTTTAATTTTGTTTGTATGTTATTCACTTAGCCTTATTTTTTAATGATGCTTCATCTTCAGCTGAGTTTCTTCTGCTTTTTTCATTTCCCATGAGAAGTTTTGAAATGACTTGATCACAGATGTACTTCACTGTTCCTTATGGATAGCTGAAATACATTCAAAAGATCCTTCAACTATCAACTTGGATGACTGAAATATACTTCTCAAGCAAGAAAAGGAGACAAAGTATTTTGCAATCTATACCATATCCTTTTCTCTTTACACTGATAGAATGAAAAAGATCACTTTTGCATTGATGTTACCATAGTTTCTCTCAGGTTAAATAAATTGACAAAAATAAGTGGGGATCACTGCTGTGAGCAGTGCTAATCTTTGCTGCAAGTAATATTTGTACTTAGATCAAATAAAGCAGACAGTTTATCCTTTAGCTGTGAGAGTCCCAAAATGCTATATTCCAGAATAATGGAAAGCTTCTGTATCTTCAAATTTCCATTGTTGTATTTCAATCTGGCTGTGCAGTGACTTAGGGAAGGTTTGTTCAGTAGTTCTGCAAAATATTCTGAAACAAAGTATTTGACAGTATCTATCCATATTCTTAAATGGGAAAAAATGTTTGAGTGAATAGCCTAACAAATTCGTATCTCAGATGAAAATTCGTCATTTTGTTCTGTTATATCTCTCAAAAAATAGACTTCCTTCAGCTCAAGCATTTTTCATAGAACAACTCTGATAACACATTACTCAGCCATAATATAATCTTCTCATCAAACAGAGGGTTACTAAAGGTCTGGTGCTTGTCTTTTTCTTCTGACAGAAGAATATCCCAGAAAAGAAGAATCTATAGTCAAATGCTGAATTTGGTTATAAATAAAGGATTTGAAAGGCAGTTCTCTATTCTTGACAGATCTGTTGATTTCCTGAATTTTTGGCAAGTTTGTATGGCAGATGTGCTCAGCAGTACTGTAGGCTCTGCTTTTATCTACTTATAGATTTTTGGAAGCTGTTGTTTCTGCTAAGTTATTCAATTTAGAACTGTAAACCCACATTTTATTATAAAACTTGATGACATCCGTCACAGCTTGATTACTCATGCTGAAGTAGTACCTAAAGTCCCTAAGAACGATTAAGATACCAGTGTGATAGGTTATGTGTAAGGTTGCCATCTATCCAATGGTCAAAATCATTTTTCAAAATCATTTTTAATCAAAAAGGTAAGTTGTAACAAGATTGGATGTGACTGTATATAAGGACAAAGCTTTTCACCAGAAGAACAATCAAGCGGTGGGACAGGTTGCTCAAAAAGGCTGTGCAGTCTCCTCCTCGGAGGTTTTCAAACCAGACTGAATAAAGCTGTGAGCAATCTGGTGTGAGCCTGCTTTGAGAGATCAACTGTGGTCCCTTCCAACCTGAACTACCCTACGATCCTGTGACAACTTTTTGTTGCTCAATTAGAAGAGCTAGTGTATTATTACTTTGTTACATTTAAGTTATAAGCTAACTACACATCATTCTAATCAGATATTAGTTAATATAAAGTATCCAAAGAGCATCTCTAAAATATAGCTGTCCTAGCCCTATTTCTTAGATATAACACCAGAAGAAATTTTAAAATTCAAGGTGACTTTCCTGACGAATCTGTAGTTGGAGAATACATGTCAGCTAATGAAACTTAAATTGCCTGAGATATGATGAGGAAGCAAGTATAGTGGAATAATAATAATAATTAAAAAAAGCTTTATTGATAACTTCTTATGGATTTTACATTGCTATTCCAAAGGAACAATTACTTATTATTCTTCTTACAGTAGTTAATCATTCAATGTACCAAGAAGCTAAAGGAATCACAGAAAGGCAAGATCGAAGTATAGGAGCAGCCAAGATTACAAAACAACATCCTCATGTCTTGAGATGTGTCCAGAAACAACACTGATACACAGACGCAGTGAAATAACAGAGAAGTGAGAGGACTTTTTGTTTTTCTTGAAGAACATCTTTAGTAGCACCAGAGGTTGAAAAGCACTACTGAAATTCCAAAATATCTTGCATTAGTGTATATATAGAACAGGAGATACATTCATAGCAGTTCTTTAGAGAGCGAAAATGCACAGTTTTATCTATTCCAAGATTATTTAACGATTCTGTTTATGTTTTTTCTCTTACAGTTCTTGGTTTTAACCATGAATTGCCCAAAGTTTCCACCTACCTGAGAACATAATGGAACATTTGACAGAGCAGTCATTGAAGGGGTAAGACGTAAGGTGGACACTATGAGTTCAGATTATTTTGTAGTATCAGGGAATTAAAAGCTGGTTTCATATTCATTGCATGACCAAAAGTTCTCTCTAGAGATCTATTTTCTCAAATAACGATGGAGTCTATTAAAACTTACTGGAATATGAAAAAACTTTACCAGGGTTTTAGAAGGAAATTACTTACATTCATGTGAAAAGTAGACTCATCCAAGATTTTTGTTTCTAATTAAGACAGAACAAAAAAAAAAAGACATATACCAAGCATTCACAAGCTGATCTATTTCATTTTCACTGTTTAACTGTGAAAAAAAGAGGAATAAAGACAGAGATCAAAATCTTTGGATAGCTAGAGGCAAATTCTCTTTTTAATCCTAAAATTAGATAAGTTCCAAGTACTTTAAGTAGAATTAAACTTGTTCCCTTGAAACACTTTTAAACTTGAACCCTTTTATAGAAAACAGAGATTTAGGATGAATTTATGGAAGTATTGTCATGTGTACAATGCAGATAAATACCTACTAGAAGCTATAGAAGAATATTCATTACAGACTTCATCTGCGGGTACCTTTACCTCATACATCGCTGCCAGCAAATGCAGAATAACATTTAACAGAATTTTTCAGAAGTACTTTCATACAATTTCAGTAAATGTAAGATTTTCAAGGACTTCCATAATTCGAATAAGTGTTTCTCTGTTTCTTAAGTATTTAAACACTTGTAAAAGACGGAATGGTAGAACAAAAGAATAAGAATTTTGGTGCTACTCTGCCAGAACTGTTATCTACTAGAAAGAAAGAAAGAAAGAAAGAAAGAAAGAAAGAAAGAAAGAAAGAAATTTTCCAGCTTATATCACACTAATCCAACCTGTCTCAGCTTGGCAGGTGTAATCATTTGTCTGGGAAGTGCATCCAGGTAGGCTACATCCAGGGACCTTGGGCTTCAAGATTTAAGTCTAACACAACAAAATACAAATGCTAATAACCTCATGAAAGGAGGTTAGCTGGGATGGAGCTGGAAACAAGGGCTACAGCTTTCAACAACCAAAGTCACTACAACTTGCTTCATGCAACAGATATATTCTAAAAGTGGAAATATGAAAAGTGTATTTCTGGTGCTCTTTAAAACAAACAGCCTATGTAGGAAAGATCCAAATCAGAAATCCTACTTTTCTTAAACCCCATATCGATCCTTGGATGCATCAGCCAGTGAGGGAATGTATGCTACGGATATAGCTGTCTACAATCAGTCTGAGGAAAACAGTAATAGAAGGCAGGGAGAGCACATTGACCACAGTATCCAAGGGACCTGATCCATTTGCACCTGATCATCTGAACTGTAAACTCATGAACAGTGTATGTTAACATCAACAGGGAATTAATTTTCCATGAAAACAGGCCGTTTCTGGTAAGTATAAAGGGAGTCCTCAGCCTGGGGTTTTGTGAAAAGTGCCTGCATTGTGAGACCACTGTACTTCAGGATGACCTTCAGTACTGATGCGAAGGGCTCATCCTGGAGCACACCACAGCTCCCACCCTGCCAGACACAGAGAGACATGTTCTGCTCTATAGACTTGCTGTGAGTTCAGGTGAGACCAAGGCAGAAGGAAACACGCCAGTCTGCCGAGCGAATGACAGAATTAAACAACCTGTGAGCACATGGCTGACTAGAAATCAAAGTAGTTTTTTGGTTGGGTGGGCCTGACTACTAGAAAGGGTTAGAGAAAGTGTTGTACTCCTGGTCTTTCCCTTTCTTTGCTTTGGCAAGCTGTTTTTCTGGTGCAGCATTGGCCTTAGTTCTGCTCAGAGAAGCCCAAATGCTGAGGCTGCCCTAAAGATCTTCCCAATATCAATTCTCCAACAAGGAGAAGCCATGAGTTACCCCTTTCCATAAGTCACTGGATGGGTTGTATATGAATTGAGCTAAGCCTGATCACTGCTGCCTTTGGAGTTACTGGATTTGTGCCAGCTGTATTGCCCTACCACTTGGAAGGGTAGGTGGAGTGAAGGTCTCATTGCCTCTGAGGTCCAAGCACACCCCATGCTCCTGGTAACCAGAGGTACATGTGGAAGTAGGATTCAGTGTAGAAGTTAAAAGACATCTAAATTTAGGTGCCTACATGTATAGGACTCTAGGATTCTAGTGATCTGCGCTCCCTTATTGCAAGTGAAGAGCAATTAACCCCAAAGGAAACACCAAGTAACTGTCAACCACTTCGCAGTATAGGCTCCAATGGCTGTATGCCAAGATTTCCAGTAACTGTAATGGGAATTGAGAAGACTAGTGCACTTCTGGATGTGCATATGCAGGTGTCTTAAACTTGAACAGAATCCCACCTTTGATTCTTGCAGGTGGAACCCAGTATCACCTGACTTTTCTTCCAAAGATATTTTCTAAAGAAATCATACAAGCTTAACAACCTGTTGAACTATCCTGAAGAAGATCCTACTAGTCATTTCTTATTCACTATGTCTGTTGTACTTAAACTATAGTTTGGATTTTGAATAGGAAAGGTCATAGAACTGTAGTCAGGTTGAATACCTGGGGACTTCCTTAAGTTTTCACTCAGATGCAGAAGAGATAGAGAGGAAAAAATCCTCTTATATTATAGAGACAAAAAAAGAGCTTTCTCACTCTTAGAGCGACTTGAAAGTTTAGATATCTCTGTATCACACTGAAGATGCTCCTACAACCAAAATAACTACAAGAGTGTAGAAATCTTCACTGAGATTACATATTCTACATATTCTGATACTCCAGATGTCTGTACCACCCATGATGCTGTCAAGAGTAGAGGGTTTGAGGCTATGTTTACCAGGACAAACAATTCCAGCATGTTTATAACCCAAAGAGAGAAAAACTTGATACTAACTTGCTGTTTTCACTCCAAGATAATTTAATTCATCCTTGCTGTCACTGAGCCAAAAAACTGTATGTCAGCTCCAAGGGAGTCTTTGACTCCTGGCTCTGTGGCAGAGGCTCTTAGGCTACATCTGTATCACAGAGCTGAACAGAACCAAACTAGGGGCTCATGCCTACTCAGAAATCATCCATATGGTACATCTTCTGGTGTATTTTTCGTGCTATGCTAACTAGCACTGCATAGTTCAGGGACAGTCCTCAGTTGTCAGTATGGAAAAGGACAAACTATTTTATAGGAGAAAAGAGTCGAACATTAGGAATATGAACTCTTTTATGACATACACCCTCTGGGCCAAAGGCAAGGCCCTGGCATATTTTATTTACTAGCACAAATGTAGCTGCTAGTGAACGGTCGGTAGTACTATTTCTGAGACAAGGTTCCCAAGATGATTCCAGGATGTTAGGTGTCCTGCTCCAGAGCTGGTGTTCAGTGTGGGCTCCTAAGGGAAATATTCCTAAAGGAAGGCTCTTCGGTCAGTTCTTAAGGGATTCACTCCTCAGCATAGATAACTCTGCCATGTGAAACCAGATGGGAAAATCAAAGTTTCCAGATTCTGGGCCAGCTAAAGACCAGGGAAAAGTGTTTTCAAAAACACTGTTTCACTGATTTTGACACTAGCATTCGTGAGGAATTTTGTCAGCCTGTTTTGAATCAAAACTAGAGAAAAAAAAAGTCACAGCATTTCTGACAGATCCAGCCAAAGCCAGGACTAGTCATGCAATCTTCCCGTTAGTGGAACGATTTTGACTCCTGTAAATCAGAGCTAGACAAGTTTGGCACACCTATAGCCATATTTAAGGAAATACTTCTGTGGTGTAGGCAGAAATGTGAAAAAAAATGATACACTATAGCATAGAGGCATCAGCTGGAGCTTACAGCACAGTTTGCTCTCACATACCCACATACACCCCCAGCTACTGCCACTATGTTTGACTAAAACTTTAACAAGCAATTGTCCAGCTGTGTTTTTATTTCAGATCCATAACAGTGGACAAGTTGCTGTTCTCTTCATAGGTATACCATAAAATAAGCTTACAGCTACAAATGCTGGCATGAATATGCAATGTTAATTTATCTCTATTATGCAACTCTACCATATACCACTTGCAAATCTGCCCAGACAAAACTGCTCTTTGTATAAAAGGAACCTACTTCAAGATTTGTCCATGAAAAGCCCTCTGGGATTACTTTGTAATTATACTAGAGGTTTTAGCCTTAAATACATCCTAAAATACCACACAAGATTTGTTATAATTTGCTTAAAGTACTCTTATAGTAACTATTCTTAAATGTAATTGGCTACCTGCGAAGTGATGGGTTTCACGGGAGATTATGATTTATAGATTTAATCAGTCCAGCTTTAAGTGGTGAATTATGAAAATTGCAAATTTAATGTCTGGTGCCAGTAAGATGAGCAATTGTCTCACCAAGAAACCAGAGGTCCACAGATAATAATACTGTGGGAAGCAATCTATTTATCTTCTTTTATCTTTTTCCTCTTGAATAAAGTGCTGCCTGTTAAGCTGATTTGTACTCCTGAGTGGGGCAAGTTAATTTACCCCAGGTCACCTCTTTTCATTTTCCCAAATGACTAGATAACACTTGAGAGAGTGTTTTTTTGGTGACCCTAAAGTATGAACCCAGCTCTTTTCCTATAGAACAAAGCGTGGGATAAGGCCTTATGTGATAAAAATAAAACCAAGGAAATATTAATATGATAAGGAATGTTGTGCTTCATTAACTTCAAAATGGTCACACAGAAAAAATTCAACTCCTGTCACCAAGACAGGTGACATCCAGGCCAAGGCAGGCTTGGATGGCTCTGTAACATTGACGTCACAGTAAAATTCCTCCTGATATGGAGCATTGGGCTAACAGAAAAATTGTAATTCTCTTAAATCCACTGCTTTGGGGTTGTTAATAATCTTATCATTACTCTCTGAACTGAGAATGCATGGAGGGTGGTAGTTCTTACTCAACCTCCTCTCTAGTGCTAGAGTGGATTTGATTCTGCAGCATCCAAACTTTGTGTCAGAAAGTGAGTTTAAAATAAATCCTGTGAAGATATTTACAAAAGCAAATCACAGTTACAGTGGCTTTGACTTAACAACAGCAATTTTATATAAATATTTTCCAAATTATTAGCTTTAGCTCCCAGTTTGATATTCTTAAAAAAGAACAACTGTAAATAGGCAGAATTATAAATGGTTTAGCTGCATTTTAAGAAGTCAACTGTTACTATGCAGGAAGACATTAAAACTAATTAATAAGATTCAAGTAGTAAACCTCAATCTCCAGTTGCAATTGGAAAGTGTCTGGAGCTTTCTTCCCTTCTTGTTACCCCTGCTTTCTCCTGCTTACTGTTAATTACAGACTGTTTTTTGTCTAGATTCTTAGTATTCAACCCTAATGTGTATGTTACCTTACTTTCTAGTCAATGAGCAATTCCAATGGAATCACTGAATGGCTATATAAATGTCTCTTTTAAGCTTTGGTCAGGATAGAAATACAAGAAAGGAATCTCTACTCACAGTAGCAGTTATTCTTGCAAAAAATAAAAAAGATATTATAGACATTATCTTAGATTATGAATTCTTCAAAGCAAGGATTACCAAATTACTTTGTTTGAATAGCTTCTGCAGCCTAGTAATACATCTGAATAACAAGATGTTTCGAAAAAGATGGAAGCTACTACTAACAGCGACTTCCAGAAAGTAATAATAAAAAAGACAACTACTGCTTTTATAAAAAGTAATGACTAAGTGATTCCTCTCCATCTATTTAAGTTGACAGTGCTGGTTTAATTTCTAGTAAATATCCTTATTAAAAAAAAATCTGATCTTACATTTTCATTTTTTCTTCTTTGTTGATACTTATCTTGTGGAGGCAAAAAATAAAGTGTTTACCTTCCAGAAAACATAGGAGGAAATGCTTCTTCATGTGATGAGACATGATTATGGAAAGTAAAGGATACACATTATTTTGCAATACTTTAAATATTCAATAACAAGAAAACAAAAATACCATTCATTATCTCATAAATACTAGTTACAGCATGTCAGCATATGGTCTCTTCTTCATCATGTAGGCCTCTCCAGTTCCAAGTTATTTAGCCATCATTATGTTTGGAGTCATAAAACTGCTGTGCAACCCTATAGCAACATACACACTGTAAGATAGGTGTTAAAGAGCTTAAATTTTGCTGCAACAAGAGCTCAGGTCAAAGTCTTGGAAGAAGGAGGATGGTGAGACACTAGTATAGATTGTTGGGGACATTACATGGTTTCTGCCACCAGCAGCCAGGTAGAAGGGGAAGACACACTGCACCTGCCCGCTGCCTGCAGGTAAAGACCAAACAACTGCCGCAATATGTAGGAGTTGGTACAAAGTCAGGGTTACTGTGGTGAGAGATATAAAAGGACATGAGTTTATTTTGGTAACATGCCCTCTAGCAACTTACCTTACAGCCTGCTTTGGTCAAAGTGAGCAGCTGCTTAGTGTTACCACCAAGGTGATTCTGTAAACCATTAAAAAAAAAAAAAAAAAAAAAAAATCCTATTTTACTCATGTCTCTATTTTCTGTACCTATGCAATCACATATTCCTTTCTTTACACCCAAATCAGCCTTAGTCTTTGGGCACCCTTTAGGAACTGTGGGGACAAAACCTACCAGCATTGCTCCTTCTAAATCTTTCAAAGATTTTCCTGTTTCTAAGTTAAAGGAGGTATGAGGATCAGCAATGCTGAGTGCCTAACTGATGGATTTGTGCAGCACCTCCCACCAAGGCCTGCCACAAGCCACCATGCTCTAGCAGACCTCTCTAATCTCCTGCACAGTATTTTAACACATAATGACCTTCTTGTGGAGTGTTCAGTTTCTTGTAACACAATAAGATAAGGCTCAAGAAGATTAAAAAGTTAAGTCTTATCTTTGTGCCGCTCCCTCACCCTTGTTCCTCCCCCTTGAATATACATGCGCAGACACAAATGCACACACACTTACACAAGCCGGTCTTTGTCCCTGGTTTCCTCCCCGCTCCAGCTGCCCAGGTCATTATTCCCTTGTGCAGGAAGGCGCTAGCAAGCCACTTCTCCTCTAGTGAGGAAGCAGGAGATGGTCAGCAGCTCCCTGAAGAGCTCCAGAGCATGCAGACAAGAGACCACATTTTTCATGACCGTGGCATGCTACGGGTTATATACTCAGCTGCTGAATCCTAAGAAATTAAACATCATGGCAATCCCCTGAATACAACATCATTTGGGGGAAATTACAGCTCAAGTACACTGGAAACTCTGATGCTTCCTTACAACAAATACCCTTGAAAAATGTAGAGAGAGAGAGAAAACAGTCCTTGAATGCATTTAACAGCTGCAGACAGACTTCGAGCATAATAGCTCTTTGATCTTGTGTCTGATGGGAAGAACACCACTGGGAGCTTAATGCCATCATTTTATGTAAATGTCATGGAAGGAGACTCCACATAGTTAGGCTGTTCTGTCTCCAGTACAACATTTATGAAAGCCCGCACTTCTTCATTTTCATGCAGGTAGAAACAATAGATTATTATATAATAAAAATGAAATCAAAGTGTTGTCTTTGAAGAACAAGAATATTCTCTAATGAGAAGCAGAACTGCTTGTGGTATTTATAAGCATGTTTGCAAAGAGCTACTGCTAACATATGCAGACTATAACCACTAACGCAAAACCCCATGTAAACCAGTGACTAAAAATGTGCAAAAGACAAAAAGCAGTGAATTTAAAAAAAATAGAAAAAACAGGATACAGTTTCAGTTCTCCTTCTCTGTGCAATCCCACAAAAACTGAAATCAGCAGAGATTTTTCAAAACGGTCTTCAAAATAACAGATCTTTGAAAAGATTGTTAACAATGGAGGCCTTTAAATTAAAGAATACCATTTCTCTTACCTTATCCTGAAATAATCTTGAAGTAAAGGCTTCAAACTCTGCTGTAAATTCAGTCTTTTTTTCCAGAGGCTTTAAGGATGGCTGTATCTTATTTATCTGAAGGAAAAGTTTATATTTTTGAACTTTCTGGTCTTTCACAAGGTGACTTAGTCTAAAAACCCTATGATACCAAACATGATGCTCTGAGAAGCCTCTTCATTTTTAACTTGTAGCAAATGTTCCTAAAGTAGAAGCTGAATGCTTTTTTACCACAGAAGAAATAAATACAGGAGCAATTTGCAGAAACTATAGTAGAAATAACGCATGTAAAAATTACAGAAATAAGTAATACCTCTGTGTGCAAACTATTTATTCAAAAGAACTGCAGCTCAGCAGAATGAATGGAAATTAACTAGAAGAAAAGACAGATAACCTATTAAACATCTTATGAGAAACTATAGGAGAAAAAGCTTAGAGGAAATTAGCAGTTTGCCAGTAAAAATAGAGGAAAACAACTTTTCTGTAAACTTCTTGGTTAAAAACATCTGAGATCATAACATTTTCATTTCAGTAATATACAGCAAAAAAGCAAAGCCAATTAAAAAAAAATAAAAGTTAGGGGTCAGTCCTCATCTTGGATTCAAGAAGGTTATAAGAGTTTTTCTCTTAGCCTCATTCTTACAAGTTATCGGCTTTGACTTAAATCTGAAAAGGAAAGTAGGCATCACTGAAATGTAAGACTTCAGCTTTAAACATAAATATTTGACAGTTATAGGCAATGACTAAAAGTTTCTTCCAGTATGAACTGATCACATGGCTTTAGTAAAAGAGAGCATGGTGAAGACAGGCAATTCAAACAGTAGGATTCAATTGTTACAAGAATGGCAGATCATTAGATTTTATTGCAGTTAATCAGTATTACCATTTCCAAACTCAAGAAAACAAACATTGCTAGAATTGTTATACTGCCTTCTGCAGGGAGGTCTAAGAATTTAGTAGTAATGGTAGTAAATACTCGCCTTTATGATTATCTTACATTAACAAATACAGTAATGGGAAACTAAAGTAAGAAAACAGGATTTGTAAACAAGAGCGCTGTGTGCACACGAACCCACAAAGCACAAAGCGTTATTCCTACGTGTTTCATGATGTACATATTTCTACGTTTTATGACGTGCATTGCAGAGTTCCCCTTACTGCAGGATCTCCAACTCCTTCCCTCTTATGTCTTGCCTTACCACGTACTACAGCTGCTGATATGCATTCAGTTAGGCTGGCTGCCCTATGGAAATAGGCATGCTACAATTATCTCTTCTGTCTGATGTGCCAGAGCTCATAGTAAACCCTTTCCCTCAGTTTTCCTTCAGAAACTAAAAAGGAAAAAAAAAAAACCAAAAAAAAACCATAACTTTATTTTTATACAAAGCTTACAGAAACCTGGTATCATTTTGATACCTCCGACCCTCTGACAAATTTGGTTTCAATTATGCAGTAAGTTCAAGAGCCATTGGGAAAGTATGACTAAGGGTTAAACAACAGGTTCTATTATTTTTATCTCAAAGTCCTGATGGCACCCCTAGCTTTTTTTAAACTACTTTTATTTTATAAATATTAATTGAAATTATATTTACCTAAATTGAATATATTGGTGAGAAAAAAAAATAATGCTGTGGGAAAAAAATCAGTTTTTAAAAATGTGTATTGAGAAGCCTAATTGATTAATCAATATTAGCAAGATTAAAAAAGAGAGATAAAAAAAAATACGCCTCTCATAGAATAAGTAAAAGACAGTATACCTTTTAACTATTTACTACTTATTGTTAGAGATGTTTGTAAAAAGCATATGAATACTTTTTTCATGAATAATCACTCAGAGGAGTCTGTTTTCTCTTTTTTTTTTTTTTTTTTCCAAAATAAAAGACAGCTGATTTATCTATTACAAAAAGATCTGACATGGTTCCTTCTTTACATAATGTTGCCTAGCACAATATGTTTGCTAGGGTAGTGCCTAAAAAAAATCAGTTTGAGAGTGAATCCCTGGCAAAGCTGGCACATTGCTACAGCAAATGTTCCTTACTTTAAGATCGCTGAAAGGGCTGTTAACTATATACTCAAAGCGCAGAACACAAGGGGCAGGACTTGGCAAGAACAAGGCACTATGATTCATAGGGATCCAGAGAAAGGCTCCTGGGAAGATGGAAATCTCTCCTTAGCTCAGGGTAGTCTATTGAGGTGGACAGACTCTGTTTCCTTGTTGCTGTCTTAAAAAGTATTCTGACAGGATTTATGGTAATTTTTGCAACATCTTTTCGATATATTATATTTGGTTTATGAAATAACATCTTAATGTTATTTCATAAACCAAAAATCTCTGCTTTAAGTTCTGCTGCCAAAATCATATAGCTTGATGTCATTTTTGACCCTGAATCCTGTTCCAATAATGTGTCCAAACGTTTATTGAGCCATGGATCAAGACTGAAGGTTTTCCCCAATGAAATCCACCTATCCATAGACCCAGGCCTCCCACTTCCAAGATTTGAGCCAGTAGTTCTGCACAGTGTCTGCCTCTATTAAGAAGTTTGCTGGCCCGGAACGAGCTCTAAGGCCTAATGCTCAAGTGCTGCCCTGAGCCCTGCAGGGCTCTAGCTGTCCCCACTGAACCACAGGCTCCGAGGAATTCCTGGCATCCCCATCAGGGCAGATGATGTCAGTTACTCCCTTTCTACAGTACTTAGCACAAGGGAGCTCTGTTCTTGGATGGCCCCGGGATGCCACCCTAACACAAACAATAGTTTCCTTTTCTGCTGTCTGACCATCTCTTAGAAATCTGGCAGAACTGGGTACTGAAGGCATTACATACAGCAAAGTCAAAGTTTCTTTGAATTTTGCTTCCTGATAACCTTCTTAAAATTAAATGACTGATTTAAATGTCATAAGCCACATCCACAAGTTGTGTGTCATACTAATTTTCACAGGTTTTTTGTAGATCCACCAAACAGGGAAACATAGAACAGACTCATAATGGTTTGCACTTTGTTTCTCTTTCAGTAAAGGAAGGAGCAGTTGTATGAGTAACTACTGGCAACATTAGCTTACCTTTTGCACATTAGAATACCTTTCACCTACAGCCTGTAAAAGGTATGTCAAAATACTTAACGGTAAATAACCACTTCCTGCTCACCACTTACAGTGATAACTCCTCTATTATTCATTTGTTCTTCTCATAAAAGAATAAATTATTAACTGCCCAAAATGAAATACATATGAAATATAAAATGAAATACAAATCGCTGTTGCAGGTTCTATTTTTGTGAATTCAGTTAGTCCTCAAAACCCAGAAGTCTTTTCTCTGTTTTGGTTCTTAATTTTCCTGAACTGAAATGCAAATAGAGATATAGTTGACTAGTCAATGAGAACAAGCTTACTCTTTGATCTGTAGAAACCATATGTCATCCCTTGAAATCATACTATGGGTAAATATGATATGAAAAAAATAAATGTTCAAGTTTTTGTTGTGGTCCATTAGTACATACTGGATGGCTATCTCTCACTGGAGAAGTCCCTGCTATTGGTCTTTCAACAGAGGAATTGTAGAATCAAAGCAAGATAACTGCTATGGACATAAGGCTTGACTGGAAGTCATTTTGAAAATATGCTACCAGCTAAAAGAAGAGGGAAAGGATCAAGGAACTGCCACTGTGCCAAGAAGCCCTAAGATGCTTAAGCATTTGTAAAAGGAAAAAACAACAACAAAACTCACACACAAAGATTAGACAGTAATTCTTACTTTC
Source organism: Rhea pennata (assembly GCF_028389875.1). Taxonomy (NCBI): domain Eukaryota; kingdom Metazoa; phylum Chordata; class Aves; order Rheiformes; family Rheidae; genus Rhea; species Rhea pennata. Next base: position 47,483,124 of record NC_084663.1, on the reverse strand, counting down.
TTCATTCACAGTAGAATTTACAGCTCCATTTATGCCCATAAACCAGAGGTTTTACTCAATGTTCCAGCAGCTGCTTAACAGGACTGATGATAACATTTGCAGCTGGAAGAAGCTGGAGGTTGCTGGGAGGACTTGGCCATGCTGATTTCAAAAACATCTGACAGGTAGAATTGTGTTGGCAGAGGTAAAGACCAGAAGAACTCAGGCAGAAGGTAAATCATTGGCATGATGCCTGCTTGCAGTCCCTGAAGCTCTGGAGACATGCACCACAGGCTATGGGGAGCTCAGAGCCCCCAGAGATGTCACAGAATCACAGAATGGTTGAGGTTGGACCTCTGGAGATCATCTACTCCACGCCCCCCTGCTCAAGCAGGGTCACCTAGAGCACGTTACACAGGATTGCATCCAGGCGGGTTTTGAATATACTATTACAATGCTGATCTTCACTTGCTCTTTCATTTTTCCCATGACATTTACTATTAAAAATTCATTATTTATTGGGAAGGGGTTTCCATGTGCATGTTAGAATCACAGAATCACAGAATGGTTGAAGTTGGAAAGGACCTCTGGAGATCACCTAGCCAACCCCCTGCTCAAGCAGGGTCATCTAAAGCACATTGCACAGGATTGTGTGCAGGCGTTCTTGAATATCTCCAAGGAAGGAGACTCCACAATCTCTCTAGGCAACCTATTCCAGCACTCTGTCACTCTCACAGTAAAGAAATTCCTCCTCATATTCAGGTGGAACTTCCTGTGGTTCAGTTTGTGCTTGTTACTTCTTGTCTTGTTGCATGGCACTACAGAAAAAAGTTTAGCCCCATCCCTTTGACACCCTCCCTTCAGGTACTTGTACACATTGATAAGATCCCCCCCGCAGTCTTCTCTTCCCCAGGCTGAAGAGGCCCAGCTCTCACAGCCGTTCCTCATAGGGCAGATGCTCCAGCCCTCTGATCATCTTTGTAGCCATATGCTGGCCTCTCGCCAGTAGCTCCATGTCTCTCTTGTAGTGGGGAGCACAGAACTGGACACAGCACTCGAGATGAGGCCTCACCAGGGCTGAGTAGAGGGGCAGAATCACCTCCCTCAGCCTAATGGCAACACTCTTCCTAATGCACCCCAGGAGACCATTGGCCTTCTTGGCCACAAGGACACATTGCTGGCTCATTGTCACCTTGTTGTCCACCAGCACTTCCAGGTCCTTCTCTGCAGAGCTGCTCGCCAGAAGGTCAGCCCCCAGTCTGAACTGCTGCATGGAGTTATTTCTCCCTAGGAGCAGGACTTTGTCAAACCTCATGAGGTTCCTCTCCATCCAACTCTCCAGCCTGTCCAGGTCTCACAGCCCTCAGGTGTATCAGCCACTCCTCCCAGCTTGGTCTCATCAGCAAACTTGCTGAGGAGGCCCTCTGTCCCCTCATCCAGGTCATTGATGAAAAAGTTGAACAGGACGGGACCCAGTACTGAGCCCTGGGGGATGCCACTAGCCACAGGCCTCCAACCGGACTCCATGCCACCAATGACGACCCTCTGAGCTCTACCTTTCAGCCAGTTCTCAATCCACCTCACTGTCCACTTGTCTAACCCACACTTCCTGACTTGCTTAAGAGGATGTTATGGGAGACAGTGTCAAAAGCCTTGCTGAAGTCAAGGTACACAACGTCCACTGCTCTCCCCTCATCTACCCTGCCAGTCATTCCATCAGAGAAGGCTATCAGATTGGTTAAGCAGGATTTCCCCTTGGTGAATCCAAGCTAGCTACTCCTGATCACCTTCTTATCCTCCATATGCCTGGAGATGACAGAATGAGCTGTTCCATCACCTTTCCAGGGATGGAGGTGAGGCTGAGTGGCCTGTACTTGCCTGGGTCCTCCTTCTTGCCCTTCTTGAAGGCTGGAGTGACACTGGCTTTCTTCCATTCCTCAAGCACCTCTCCAGTTCTCCATGAATTTTCAAAGATGATGGAGAGCAGGTCGGCAACAACATCTACCAGCTCCCTCATTACCTGTGGGTGCATCCCATCCAGGCCATGGATTTGTGGACGTCAGGTTTGCCCAAAAGATCTGTAGCCTGATCCTCCTCGATCAAAGGAAAGTCTTCTTTTCTCCAAACCTTCTCTCTCATCTCAAGGCTCTGGGATTCCTGGGGGCTGCCCTTAGCAGTGAAGACTGAAGTAAAGAAGGATTCAGTACTTCTGCCTTTTCTGTATCCCTTGTTACCAGGGTCCCTATCCCATTCAGCAGCAGGCCCACATTTTCCCTAGTCACCCTCTTGCTACTGATGTATTTGAAGAATCCCTTCTTGTTATCCTTCACATCTCTAGCCCGATTTAATTCCAAATGGGCTTAGCCTTTCTCATCGCATCCCTGCATACCCCGACAGCATTCCTGTAATCCTCCCAGGTGGTCTGTCCCCCTCTTCCACATTCCGTGTACTTTCTCCTTCTGTCTGAGAGTGGTGGAGAGCATCCCAAGTGGTTACAGACAGAGGCAATAAGGAGCTGGCTAGACCTGGGGGAGAAGATGGGAGAGAGGCAGAGCTGTTGCTGTACAGCAAACATGGCACTTTGCTGTTACTACTGAAAGGTCACAGTCTTAATGCAAACCTGACAGTGCAGTATCTCCAGACTTGTCTAGGTTTGCATATGACCTAAGCTTATTTAGCCTGTTTTAGTAGTGATAACCTTGCAGGCAGGTTTGGCTTAGCTTAGCTGTAGTTTATAGTGAGAACCAGTAGTTATTCTGTGTATTATTTATGATCCTAAAATAAAAAGCGGCTTGCAAGAGTGTAAACACAGAATGGTATCAGAGATCCCAGACTAAACACAAATCACAAGTTCAACGAGTGGTCACTACAGGAGCACTACAGGAGTTAAACCAGAGTATATACAACAAAGAGAGCAGAAAACTAAATAACTGAGAACAAATTAAGATAACTGAGAACAAATGAAGATAACACTCCACTGTTTTTGATTTTTATTCTGTTTTTATAATAATCAAAATAAAGATGACAGTTACAAATGTTTATAAAAGACCCATGTGGATATAAGAAATAATGTCACATTCAATCCTCTCATATAAAAATAAATTTACATGGTTTCTTTGCCTCCTCTTAAGCATAGCTGACTTTCTATGTGTACTCAACTGATTCATCTCTCTGCCACTATCTATCAAAAATCTTTTCTCTGGTAAACTGTGGTAGCTTTTTAGGAATAATCTGATTTCCTTCTAAGTATTCACATTTAATTATTTCCCCCCAGAGCTAATCTCCTGTGTGACTTGGAGGCCATTCTGGAAGCCATTTTTTCCATTAAACAATGAACCACAGCACCTGTATGAAGATCCAGATATGCTTGCACTTGACTGGCTTAGTATCAGTTCTTCAAGTCAGGAGTAAAATTTCTCCCACTAGTTTATTACTATTTACTGTTCAGCATAAAATGCCTCTATCCATTGAACCTTAGCATTTCGTTATCTAATACAAATAACATCCTTCAGGCAAATACATGAACAGGATTAAGCCATGCAGCTCTTCACCAGCTCTTGATGGAGAACACACATCACGGTAATCACTGTCGACCCAATTGGCTTGGATCTCCTCAGTTACTTTTGAGAAACCCTGTGATGATAAATTGGGGACCTACCGTTGGAAGTGGCAGTGAAGGACAGAGAACAGGGTGTATAGGTCAAGCAGACAATCATCAGTCAAAAGAATGACATAACTGGAAAATGCAAGTTGAGTGTGCAAAGAGGAGTGCAAGGTACTCAACTCATTGGAACTGGGAATCTCAAACTGGAGACCGCCCCCTTGGGTAGAGAAGCAGAGGTGCAACAGAGCTGAGGAAAACAACATTCAACTCTTATTGGGCCTCCGTCTCTTTCGTTTTTATTTTTTCCCATTCTTTTTTCTATGAAAAATGCTAAATATACTTGTCCTAGCTTAAAGTAACCATGACATACAAAAATATATATTCTCTTGATTCTTGGCCACAGAACTGCACAATTCCTATAAGCATTTGGTTTTAACTAAAGCAACAATTGGCATACAAAGGTAGACTTTTTCTTTCTTTTATTTATTTTTTTTTAAGACCAGGTTTAAATGCCTAGTAGTTTGTTTATTGTGCTAATGTGTTTGTAAAGGCTGGCAGGCAGATCAGTCTGTCAGTCAGTTTTCTCTACCGCTCTTTCAAGTCTGTGCACTGATCTAGTATCCTCTGAATATGTTCTCTTGCCTTTCTATTGTGCCCCTTTCTAGGCTAAACAAACAGTCAGTGTGCTGGGCACAGTGAGGCTTACCTCATTTACTGCTTTCCAAAGATACACAAAATGTCAAGAGGACATAAATGATTTATATATATAAAAAAAAAACCACGCAGCTACACCATCGTGCAAAGTGCTGACACTATATTGAACCAAATATACTAAAGAGGCTGCATAAGTCACTGTGCTCCTATCATTTAAACTCAGAGATACATACTGTAGTGCAAAGTACCGAATTCCAGACTAGAAATAGTATTACCTTATTTATCCATAGACTTTTCCATGAGTCTAAAACATGGACAATAGCTGTATTTACATTAGTCTATTTTTTCTTGCTTATATAGTCAGGCATCTATGCTGATACAAGACCCTGGGGGTTTTGGAGACAACAGATCCAAAGTTTGACAAGAAAGTGTCTATCCATAGCTCTGACAACCCAGCTAAACAAAAACTGTTACTAGTATAACATTTATACTTCCATCCTGTTTAACAAGAGGGTTTATCCAAAAAAAACCTATTTGATAGAAATTCAAATACATTCAAAGAGAATACCAAAAAAAATCTTCAGTCTTCATAATATTTTCTATTAACTACTTCAAAATGTTTGTCACAAGTCTTGTTAACTGAATAACTGAATTCTAGACTCCATTTCTTCAAAGTAGCTACGTAATTAGTCATTTTCACATCTCAGATTCCTATTTTACAATTTATTCATATAATCTGTAACTTAGCAGGAGAAGAGTTTATGTGGACAGAAAATATTATTTAAAGGCGATAAAGATGGTTAGTTCTGCCTGAAAAGGAAGTGAGAAGTCACACTTCCAGCTGATTCCTGATGGCAGACACTGAATGAAAAATCGTCTTGTTTAGCTAAACGTATCTTCTGGGGTGTTATACACCTGTATAGCTATGGCTGACTTTTCTGACCTAAAATAAACCTCCGTTAAAGAACACTTCCTTTATCCATTGTTTCCTGATGTAAATATGCTTGGAGTCTTTTCCTGCTTCTGTGTAAGTGAAGAGATAAGAGAGGCAGCATCGTATCAAAACCAGGCTGCAATGAACACTTATAAATGCACTCCTCTTTGCTCTCCTTGACAAATTCAGGTGACTCAGGCTAAGTAGCTTTCTGGAGGAGAGGAGGGAGAAGGGAGAACATAACATTTCTAATGTGTAAGCTTTAGTGAAGTATCCATGATTTCCAAAGTTTAAAAATGTTCCTGGTTTATGCATAAAGTACATATATAATTTAAACCAAAAAAAAATCTTTAGATCAAATAAATATTTATAAAACACGGTATAAAAGCTTGTCTTTTCCCTCCCAGTAATCATGTAAAATACTACTTACTTGAATTTTGCAAGTAACAGGCAGCATATAACCAGCAAGCAGCAGATGACCAACAGACTAAACAATCTATGCTCAGATAGTGCGGTCATTATATTCTTGACATTTTCATTACATTATGTATCATTTATTTGAAAATAAATGATTGCCAGGCAATTCTCCTAATGCATACTACAACATACACCATTAAATTTTTGTAATTCAGTTTCAGCACAGACATTATCTAAGTGTGTATTTTATCCACAAAAACACATTGCTGAGAAGATCTCTCGGTGCTGGGACCAGTCGCTGTTCAGACGGCAGGCTCGGCCCACTGTAAAACACCTGCAACAGATCTATCACAAGCGAAGCAGGAGCTGCCTGGCTTAGCTAAGTCAGAAAGTTTTGCTTCCTTTACCTCCTCTCTGACAACTGCAACTCCTTAACAAAACACCAGCGTCTGCAGTTCGGTCCCAGACATCCTGTCTCCAAAGCTAAGCTGCTTAAAAGACAGTTTCCAATAGCATATCTTAGCTTGCCAGGCTAGCATAGCACTAACAATGATGAGCATTTATATAATACAGACCCTTAAGTACTTCCAACGTCGCTCAGTCAGCCTCTGAGATACCTTGTTCTGTCATTCAGGCTCGCAAAACTCCTTCCATTATAACTATTGCCAAGAGATGGCGAGGTCATTTGTTCTGACAGGACTGTGCCCTGAGGCTTACATGTCTTAAATTGATGTTCTTTCCTAGGAAAAAGAGCAGAATAAATGTCCCTTATCCTCACCAACTGAACACGTATAAGAGATGCCAATAGCTCCTTTCCATTGTGTGTCCATCTGGACTGGCTTTGTAACAGTCCCTCAATGCCCTACAGTGTCTAGCAATCATTGACTCCTACCATACATATAATCTGCATCATTTTTCCAAAAGATTAAACAATACTTATGTGGATTTCTTCTATTTAAGTCTTATCTGTCCATTTATATTTCTTCAAATTCCCAACTCTTCTTGAATAAAATGTCAGCGGGTGATAGCATGTTAATCTGTGCTATTCCATAGCAACCATGCTAAATAAGGATCAGTGTCTGACTGCATTCTTTTTAAGTATGCATTTTATTAGTCTGACTTTTTTTTTTCACTAGCCCATGTCTATGAATAATAAGTACTAACAGTTACATATCTAAATCCGTATTTCACTGTACACTGCCTAAATCATGCCTACAGATCTCTGAATCATTGTTAAATGGACCTTTGTCCATACCATGTCTGGAAAAAAGCAGAATTGATACGCATTACCTATCATTTATCCAAAAGAAGGAAAATAATCCAGTACAAATAAATAACGTCTGTTGAATTTAAACCTGTAACTATTTTCCTACATATGCCCAGACTTTTGTTTATTTATTTTATATCATCAATTCGAGCTCAACTGCATGATTTAATCACAATTTTGGGTATATATAAAAGCATGACCATTTCCTCAACATTGCTGTTTTTAGGGACAAATATACTACTGAGAGTGGTGGGATATGGACAGCAACATGACATGAAGAGAGACTGTACAAGACTGCAATTTGTCTCTGCTACATGACAATGAATGGTTAATATATGGCATTAACTGGAGTGCAGGGAAGGTGAGTTTTTTCAGAAATAATTCAGAAATTGCTATCTGGAGGCTGTTAAGCAACCTACAGATTTGTTGGAAAATTATCACATTATTTTGGCCTATGCAGGAATCTGTTTGGAAGAAGCTCACAGGTATGGTCCTAAAGAGAAGAGAGATGCAGGAAAGCTGGCTGATATTCAAGGGTCACCTCCTTCAGGCTCAACAGTGTTCCAGCCTGATGAGCTGGAAATCAAGCAAGAGCACCAGGAGGCATCTGTGGATGGCAAAAGAGATTCTGGCAAAACCCAAACATAAAAAGGGAGCATACAGGAGGAGGAATAGGGACAGGTCACCCAGGAGGAATATAAAGACACTGTTCAAGCATGCAAGGATGGTGTCTGGAAAGCCAAAGCCCATTTCGAGTTGAAACTGGTGAGGAGCATGAAAAGTACAAGATGGGCTTCTACAGATATATAGCAGCAAAAGGAAGATGATTAGCCTGCTGAATGGGGCAAGACCATGGGTGATATAGGACATGGAAAAGGCTGAGGTACTCGATCCCTTCTCTGACTGTTTTTACTGGTTAGACTTGCTTTCAGCAATCCTAGGTCCCTAGATCAATGGGAAAGTCTGGAGCAGGGAAGGCCATTGGTAGAGGAATATCAAATTGGAGAACATTTAAACAAACTAGATACACACCAGGCCATGGGACAGGGTAGATTACACCCATGAGTGCTGAGGGCACTAACTCTTTGAAAGGTCATGGAGATAAGGGTAGGTCCCTGAGGAATGGAATAAAGCAAATGTCACTCCTATCTTCAGGAAGAGCAAGAAGGAATATCTGGAACACTACAGGCGTTTAGCCTCACCTTGATCCCTGCCTAGTAAGGTAATAGCTGTAAATCCTCCTGGAAAACGTTTCTAAACACATGAAGATCAAGCAGGTGAGTGGGAGTAGTCAGCACAGATTTATGAAGGGTAAATCACGCCTGACCAATCCAATACCCTTCTATGATGGGATGACTGGCTCAGTGGGTGAGGAGAGAGCAGCAGATGTTGTTTATCTTGACTTCAGTAGTGCTTTCGATACTGTCTGCTGTAACATCCTCATAGACGGGCTGATGAAATAAGGGTTATACAAGTAGACTGAATATTGGCTGAATTGTCAGGCTGAAAGGGTTATAATCAGTGACACAAAGTCCAGCTGGAGGCCAGTGACTAGTGGCATCAATAGTGAGGCTAACATTGTTTAAGTTCTTCATGAATGACCTGGTTGAAGGGATGGAGTGCACTCTCCACAAGTTTGCAGATGACACAAAATCAGGAGGAGTGGTTGATAGTCCAGATGGTTGCACTACCATTCAGAGGGACTTTTTCCAATAGGTTAGAGAACTGAGCAGACCAGACCTTACGTAGGTCTTACTGAAGGTAAGGGAAGCTGAATCTAAGGGAAATACAAAGGTACCCAGGTAGAAATAACTCCATGCACCAGTACATGCTGGCATCCGATTGACTGAAGATCAGCTTTGCAGAAAAGGATGTAGTAGTTCTGGTAAAGATGAACAAAGGCCAGCAATGTGCCCTTGTGGCAAACAAGGCCAACAGCATCCTGGGCTGCATTAGGAAGAGTGTTTCCAGTAGGTCGAAGGAGGCAGTCCTAGCCTCACTCAGCACTGGTGAGACACATGAGAATGCTGTGTCCAGTTCTGGGCATTCCAGTCCAAGATAGACATAGACATACTGGAGCAAGTCCAGCAAAGGGCTTCTCAGTTGGTTAAGGGATTCAAAGAATTGACATATGGGGAAATTCCATTTAAAAAGAAGAATAAACGTTTTGCACTGTGAGGGTGGTCAAATAGTGGAACAGATTGTCCAGAGAGGCCACAGAGTTTCCATCCACGGAGATGTTCAAAATCTGATAGGACACGGCCCTGAGGAATCTGCTGTAGCTCATTCTGGTTTGAAGGTCAGACTAGATGATCTCCAGAGGTCCCTGCCAACCTCACCCTTTCTGTGATGTGGTGATTGGTGGTAGGGACTGGGAGCTTGCTGTTTAACCTGTTCTAATAACTTCAATCATTCTCTGGAAAATCTTAAATTGAGCAGTAGATTTTGCAGTTAGAGCATCTATTTCATTGGTTGCTAGCTATATTCTTTGTTTTGGGTTAAAATATGATACTGTAAAAATTAATATTGTACTTTATTTAACTGCACTTTTCATAAGTTTTTAAAAGATTGTCTTTCCTGAGTTTAATGAATTTGAAAAAAAATTAATAACAGAAACAAGTCATTGTAACTCTTGTAAAGTAAATGGAGGGTGTTGTAGCCCTTTTTAAGCAGTTTCCATGAGTGGTCTATGATCAATTTCAGCCTGTTTTAAAGACATGAAACTTATATCCTTTAAGACACCTGGTCAAACTGATTATATACAACTTGATGTACCTGAGGGTGCTGAAATAGAGCAAGAGTAAACTGATCAAAAGTTACAGACACATCCTAACAAACACAAAATATTGGGCAGATGAATCAAGACTATGTTTCTTCATTTACCCACAGCCCAAGTTGTCTAGCACAGACATAAATGTCTACAGTGTAGGTGTCTAAGTATATTAGTATTTTGGGATGAATCACACTTCTGATTTTCATTACTGGTGAAAAGTCCTAAATCTCTAATTTTGATCATACTTCTTTAGAAAAGAACTGCCTTCTTCCCTGGAAGTACATGGGAATCCTTAATTTTGTACTTCATATTGTCTGTGAACTGGAACTTGTCAAGCTTTCACTCTCTCAGGGTCTTTATTCGCATCGCATGTCCATGAGGAAACACTACACAATAGCATTCTCAGGATGCCGGGCTAAGCAGCAAAACTGGACAGGAATTTCCAAGTATAGTCTGTCATTCCGCAGAAACTTTGTCTCCCTCCTCGTCAGTTGGGGAAGACAGCCGTGGTGATCTCAGCTGTGCTGTGATCTACATATACACAGTACACATGTCCTGAGTTAACATCTCCCAACTCCCTTTTGTTCTCTGTTAAGAGCCTCCCTATTCTTTGCAGGGCATGTTTGAACTCTTAATTGTTCTAGACCTGTAAGCCTTCAGTGAGGATATCCTCCTGACAATAGCACGAACCTTGGTGCATGGCCAGACCAGTAATACCAGCTCTTTTCCTTTGCATTACTAATAGACCATTTTAATTTGTTATTCACTAGTGCATTTATTTCACATGCTTCTTTGGGGAGAACGTGCTCTTTCCAGCTTCTTTTGTTCTGAATTTTTAATATGTCAGTAGATCAAACTGACATCTATATTGTGTTCATTCATTATGATACATCATGATAGTTTGACAATTTCTAATTTTTAACGGAATTAATTCCAGATCTTCCAGTAATTCCCCTCTACATTGGTCTACAGTGCCAGGTATCAACAGTAACGAAAACAGGAGAAAGGAAGCCTTTCAGAGGGAGACTAGGAATAAGCTTGAGCATAATCCAGTGCCAACATGTCTAGCAAGTTACACCAGACTTCAGCTAGCTTACACCCTGCTAATTCACAGATAGAGGTTTCTATCTTGACGATGTCTGTACTTGGTCAAGACTTAGTCTCTTGTAAGTCTTAGTCAGTACCTCTTATGTTTACTGGATCAGTTCTGTTTTATCATATTCTTGTAGTATCTGTCCGTTAAAAGAAAATTTTTTTCACATTTTGTTTTTATATAAGCTGTAGTACCACTTCAATTTTTTTGATATAGTTTTGCAATTAGCCTATTCTGCCTTAGTTAGCTGAAAATTTGTGAACTCAGTGTTTTAAGATATATTACAATAAAAAATAAGGCTGCCTTTTTCTTTTTAATTGGCCAGCCACAATCAATTGGCCAAATAACTTCCAATAAAATCAGTGCCAGTTTTTAAGTTAGGTCTTAGTGTGTCATGCTTCAGAAAGACTGCTCTCCATTTCTTAAGAAATGTCTATGCTTATTTTTGTAGTTCACGTACACACACACACAGATATATGCATGTGTGTGTGTGTGTATAAATATATATATATATATATATATATATATATATTTGACTGAGTTTTTTAGGAGGAAAGCTCATGCTCAAGAATATTAAATGTATGCTAAGGTTCTCTTTCTTGAATTAGGCCTTGTTTAGCCTCAAGCTGATTAAGAATGGAATAATGTTCTAGAGGAATATGTTTTCCCCTAGTTAAAGTATAAAATGAGAAGATGAGTTAACTTGAATGTCCCAGACAAATTCTAACTAAAGCAGTTGCATCTTCTATTACACCATCTATTTGCAAGGATATCCTTGGTTTAAAGGTCTAAAGATATAATTAAAAACTGAGACGTGCACAATAAGGCTGGCATAATATTGCAGAGACAAGTTTAATTATGACATTACCTAACTTTTAAGAACATCCCTTTGCAACCTAATACTGAAATATGAACAGAGGGGTGTACAGACAGATGAAATAGAAGGTAAAGATGATAGCCTCCCATGCATTCAGACTCAGAAGTCCTATTTGTTCTAGCATTCAAACATTTCAATTCTTTGACCATCTAAAACAGAACTCGGAAGTGACAATAGGGACATGCTTTTTGTTTGTACAACAAAAGCGTTGATCACTTTTAGAACAGAGGACAAGGTACAGGCTAAACTGACTGCATCCTTAAAGATGTCAGATACAATTCTAGGAAGCTTATCAAAAGCAACCATTTTTAAAAACAATTAGGTATAGAACTTCAAAGAAATAAATCTTGCCAAGATTTTAACTAACTTTTGCAACAATGAAGCATGTATTTCATGTAGGCATTTCTAATTTGCCTTTTACCATGTTATTGCACTTACTTATATTCACCTACATACACTTCTCTGTGTAATCCACTTTTTGTATAAGCAATGTAGCTGTAGCATGTCTGTATATATTTTCAATATGTAAGTCAGTCATACTATCTGAACGATCTGGATTAGATTTCCACATGAAACCTCTACTTTCATTTCACTTCTCCAGCTACTCCCACTACATTCTCTGTGTTATCCCATATGAAGAGATTTGTTATTTAATGGCAAAAGCATCACATGTTCTTCAGTTTCTGCAATGACTCTATCCTCCATTCTTTTTTAATAAAACCGTTGTCTCACATTGACAATAACAGGACCATGTTAACACAGCTTCCAAACAATTTCTAAACAATTACTATTATTTTAAAAATAATAGTACTCTACTTATTACTAATATTATTATGTTCAAAAATATCTGTGTAGTTAAGTTTTTGAGTTTTTCTGGGTGGAACAGAGCCTTAGTTTCATTTACAGCCTGACCCCCAAAATGAATCATGAACTAGAATAACAACTACAGGTTAATAAAAAATAATTACATTTTTAATATTTAATTAAATATTAATTCAATTTAATTTAAATGATTACTTTTAGAAAACAAAGGTAAACTATAACCAATAAGTTTTGTTAGAAGAGATTCAAATTGTAATTTTTAGGTAACAGTCATTAAAAAAATGAAAGACTTTTGAAACACAAAAGATAAAGCATTCTTCAGCACAGAAACAGATAATGTTTTGCATCCTACCTTTCAATTTGAAGATGGGTTAGATGACTCCATCCATCTATCTATTCCTCTGGGTAGCCTCTCACAGTAATACCTAAAAAAAACAAGGCACTTTTCAACTTAAAAATTCTTTGTTTCCTATAGTCACATTGCCTTTGGTCTTCACTAATCCTTAAGTTCCTTTTTTACAGCTTAATTAATTTTTCTTTAATCTGTTTTTCTTGTATGTAATGTTTGTTCTCCTTTTTAAACGTTTAAGGAACAACTATTATTTTAAATGAAACATTTCATGTTTTTCTAAAAGGAGTAAGCTTAAAAAAGATCAGTGGGTGACATGAAATCAGAATTTATCCACATCAAGAACAATTATTAGTTCCTTGCCTTACAAAATGAACCAATAATAATTAAATATTTTTAAAAGATTTGTTTCTGGTAATTGTTACTCAAAATTGTGAAAAGAATTTTCTTCATATGTCTTCCTCCTTATTTCCATCCTACCTTCTTTTATTCTGTTCTTGTAACACTCAGTAAGCCAGCACATGAATGGGAAAAGATGATTTAAAGTCTTTCTCTTCCCTTCATCTATGCTGTAAAGGCAATTAAGCACTAGCATAGATAATCAAAGGAGGTTGTACACACCTAATTCCTGGAAATTTTTAAGCATAGATTGGACAAATCTATCACTAGTAGTTGGTCCTGCCTTTAAAAAAAAGGATTATACTAGCTGACTTCTCAGGAGTCCTTAAAGAATATTTTCTATGACTTTATTTAATCTATATGTCCTTAATGATTTAATATAAGGCTATTTAAATATGGTTGAAAAACTCTTGTTAATTTGAGAAGTCACATCAAAAGAAAATTCCCAGGATTTTTTTTTTTTTTTTACTAGACTTGCAGAACAATGCGTATACCTAAGATATGCAAAAAGATATATTAAAATCTGTGAAAATATATATGGACTTCTGCTTTTCAATGATTTCAATCAATAAATTCATAGAGATGATCAACTGCCTGCAGAAAATTAAAGAGTAGTGCTGAAGTAGTGATGTGACTGGAAATGAGACTCGCTTGCTGATAAACTGAAGATTTGGTTTGCAGAGTACTAGGCATTATCTAGAGACAACAGAAAAGCTATTAACAAAAATAAAATTAATAGAGTTCAAAGTATGGAACTGAAGTGAGCATCATCAGAAACTACTTGCACAGTTCCAGTAAATGTTTTTGAATTTCAGAGTGTTTAACTCTAAAATTTGAATAAAAATGTAGAAAGCAAATTGGAATTCCAAAACCAGAAGCTTTTAATTATTATTTTCAGCCTACCTGTAAGTTTTTTTATCATATTTCTCGGATTTCCTGAGTTCAGAACGCTAGCAGTCTGCAGCACATTTTTAAGCCTCCTGAAGTCAATCTCACTGTTCACATGCTGTAAACTACATACTGTATTAAACTTAGGCCTACAAGACGTAGCCATCATTAAAACTGTTTGCAGGCTCGTATTCTTTTGTTTACTGCAGGCCTAATTTATTGTTCATTAAGATACAGGCTCCCCAGTGACCCCTCTGACAATCAATGAAGTCCTAAATCCTTTAGAATATAAAATTTAGAGAAACCAGGTATTATTTGTAAGACTATTTTCCCTTAAAAGTTCTTAGTTCCAATTTATTCTGACAGAGTTAACACGATTTGGTATTAATGCACTGCCTTAATAGGTTCTCCATTGAGAGGAATGTGTCAAATGTGATCTCTAATCCCAAATACTCCCACATTCACTGGTAGCAAACATTGGTCCACTTTACGGTATGTGAATGTCCTAACCAGCTGATTTACCATGACGCAACAAGTATCGTATCACAGGACAAGGAGAACAACGCTAGCAAGACAGACAGACGGTTGTTCCCTTCCTTTCTTTTTCGTCTCCCTCCATGTCCTAAAGCTTTACACTTAGGGTGAGTAAGAATTCCTGTCATCAGCATCATGGCACTAAAGGAGAAGAAGTAATCAAAACAGTATGGCTCTGTACTCCGTTGAGATGGGGGAAATTAGAGTTCTGCACCTGTTTATACCTTGAAGACAGAAACAGTTCTTGGAACAAGACCGCAAAGTATCTTGAGAATTATTAAACATCAGTTGATACCTCACTAATGATTTGCCTTTGTATGCCTCACACGAGATTAATGTAGAACACTGAATCCTTTGACACATTGCAACTTCTGCTCTGGACGGTATCTTCCAATACCAGAAAATTATGCCTCATATATATTTTTATATATGCCTTCTAATAATAACTTTTCATTAATTAAGCTTTTACAAATAACTTCTTTCGATTTCCTAAGGAAAATATTTACCCTATGTAGAATACTTCTCATAGTTAAAAGCAACATGGAGCAACATCAGGAAAAATGAGAGTATTTAGAGTTCTATCCAGACTACTGGATGACACTGAGAAACTTGTTTCACCTGCGCTGTCTATTTTAAGGGAAAATTGCTTAGCTTGAGCAAACAATAATCCAAACACTTTAGATATGACGCAAAAGATTTTACAATTGTATATAATACAAAGAATACAGTAGAAATCAAGCTTGATAACTTTCTATATTTGATGTACTTTATTTCTTTAGTGCCCAACAACCCAATATATACATTACATAAATAAGAGTTTGGACGTTTTAAAAAGTATTTCTAAAAAATCAACCAAAAATACTTAAGGCAGAGGGAGAAGTAAATGAGACACCACATGCAGAATCGTGAGAAAAAACAACATCTGAAAACAACATGAGATATTTGGTCAAGTCAGATTTGGATCCACTTACTAAAAATGTAATAAAATTATTGTTAGTCAAAGGATTGTTCTATCCAAAATTTTAAAAAGGGTAAGAGCAGCCAAAAAAACAAAAATTTGAAACTTATATAAAAAAGTCTTTTGAAGGAAAAAAGTAATGTTTTACCATTCTCAAATTTCTGCTCAAGGAGGACAGAAATGCATGTCCACAGCGACTCAGTAGATAAATATTTACCTCAACAGCAAAACTCAGAATTTCACATCTGTTAGGAACTGAATCAAAACAAGCTGTATCATGCAATGTTTCCTGAAACAGTGTGGTGTGAGCCAGCTTCTCTCCTATAAATATCATCTATGTGCATCACGTATGGGTAGACCCTGCATTTAGAGATGTTATCAGACTGTTGCCCAGAAAAAGCCGTTTTAAAGCAGTAAGCATAACGTAATTTCATCCCCCAAACTACTAAGAAAGTATAAAGAAAAAAGTACAAGAAGTACAAAGAAAAAAAAAAAAAAAAAAAAAAAAGAAGGCCTAATTTTACTAATAAACTACATTCAGGAAGTGACTCCCACAGTTTTAGTCATATGGGCTCTGGCAATGCCACAGAGCAGTCATTTAAATCTTTTTGCATCTCACTTGAGAAAGTGGGCAATGTTCCATGCTTCAGGGCCTGGATCTATATGAAAAAAATTAAACAGTGCCAGGCAACACTGGCAAGCAGCAGCAGACAAATATCTTTTTTTTTTTTTTTTTTAGAGAAGTGCCTGGCTCTGTTTTTGACAGATCCAGCTAGTCTTCCAAAAAATTTCTAAAAACAGTTTGGGAGCTGGGACTGTTGGGAATGGGGCAAGGCACATTTCCTCCTCGTCTTCACAGCTCCAAAGGAGGCAACACAAGGACAAGCCAGCTAGACACACTTGTTAAGAATGGCCACTTTATTATTAAAAAAACCCCAGCAAACCAAACAAAAAAAAACTTTAAAAAAGTCTAAATAATTTCTAAATAATTAGAAACCAGAAAGCCAAAACAGAGAGATTCATTATTATTCTTTTTTCATGGTCTCATTGAAGACGGAAGGTCTTTCCGGGACTTAGTTATACACAAATAATAACTATCAATATTTTTCATCATTTCAACACTGTAATGAGAATAATCTTGACTGTATCTTCATTTTTATAGAAAATCCTCTAGTGCAGAAACATTGTTTTGCCTCTTGCAGGAGTAATTAATAAATCATCTTTAACATTAATATTTTAACTATTCTTGTTTCATTCAACTAACCCAGTGAGGTATTCTTTTAATTCTGCTAGGACATAATAGTAATTAAAATTCTGCTTGAACCAGATCCAAGTATTTACATAAAAAAATAAGAAAATCTTTCAATATTCTTTGATTTCTTTAGTGCAAATAAATTATAGTATCAAATGACCTTCCTGTACTTGAACATAAAACACTAGCTTTCACAAAGGAGTAGTATCAGGCGAGTATTCAAAATGCATAATTTTAAAAATTTGTAAATAAACACACTAGTAACACTGATTTTCAGAGACATATGGATAATTAAATACTGACAAGAACTTCCTCTTTGACCCACAGTTTTGAAAGTACTATAGGATATCATGGATTTACTTCAGAAGAAACTGAACTGTGATTTCATGTGACTACTAAAAGCAAAACAGGAACAGAACAAAAAGATAAATACATCAGTCTTTTGTTCACAGATAGGACCCTGTTTATCCATTTAGCCCTACTTATTAAATGTTAAGATTTAATAACCATTATTCTACAGAATCCTCCAAAGAACTACCTCCTAAAACATACTTTTCTATAAATTATATTTTACATGGTCTTTTTCCCAAGTATTTCTTAATGCTTACAAGTTTCCCGACTCCTTTATATTTTATTCATACTTACATCAAGATGCGTAATTGTATTTTGATGCATTACTGTATTTTTCTAGTATATTTAAGATTATTTGATTACTAAGTAAAACTCCATCTAGTCAATGGCCCAAATCAGTGTAACTTAAAAACTCCACCTTTCCACTTTTGGTTGTTCAGGAGAAACAGACTACCTCAGACTTCTTTAGAAGAATGTCATCCAAACTAATGAGGCTGTTACAAACACAGCAACAATTTTCCTCTGCAAGAAGAAGATGGGCTTGATGTTGTCAATATATCTTGTGAAATATTGCAAGAATTTTACTGAATAGCATTGAGAATCCAGAATGTGTACCCTTAAATCGTGCTTCAGGAAAGAACCTTTAGAATTCTGATTTATATCTAAAGGATATCTTTCTAGGAAGACAAAAGATAGAGAGATATGCTCACGCATAGGATTTCTATTAGCAATATAAAATCCCATTTGATTGAAAATAGGATTCTGATTTGAAAGAATTTATTTACTGTTTTGAAAGCACCTTCCATTAAATCAGAAAGTTTTGGCCTTAAATGTCCTCATTAGATGCTCTTGGCTTCTTCACTGTTACGAGATTTAGCAAACCCCCTTAGAAGACCACATTTATCGAGTAATTCACAGTCAATTACAAAACCATTACAATACTGTTGGCCACGCTGCTTCCAGCAACACAGCTGTTCCAACCATGCTGCACATTTACCAAAAATCTTGGCAGATTTTCTCTATTCCAGTGAGAATTTTGTGCTGAAAAGTCCCATAATTAATTGAACCAACAAAGGTCCATCTGAACAAAACACTATAAGCATTATAAATTGACTTTTCCAGTAATGGAAATATTCTTACCTAAGAGTATTTATTACCCATTCTACTGTCAAATTACTCCAGATACGACTCTTAGGATTAACATAAATAATTTCAATACTTCATTTTATGTAATTATCTCTTTTTAATCATAAATTTTTTGAAAAGAGAGACATTCTGTCTTTAACCAGTCTATATACATTTTTGTCTTGTGCAAGTGAGTAATTTCTTACAATTGAGAACACTGCTGAGTCTTTGGTGCTTTCTGTAACTGTATCCTCTACCACTGCAGTACCATAAGCATCCAGTTTTCCCCACAGTGTAAAAGCACTGCAAGAGTTTTCTTTGGGCAAGTCTACTTTGCATGCAAATCACAGAATGGTTGAGGTTGGAAGGGACCTCTGGAGATCATCTAGTCCAACCTCCCTGCTCAAACAGGGTCACCTAGAGCATGTTAGACAGGGTTGCATCCAGGCAGGTTTTGAAGATCTCCAGAGGAGGAGACTCCACAACTTCTCTGAAGAACTTATTCCAGTGCTCCGTCACTCTCACAGTGAAGAAATTCCTCCTCATGTTTAGGCAGAACTTCCTGTGATTCAGTTTGTGCCCATTGCCTGGATGTAGGCAAAAAAAGTACACAAAAAAGTGTAATCCCACAGCTTCTCATAAATCAGACAGGTCCATACCAAGAGCAAAATGCATAAGCAAGCTCAGATTTGAGCATGATCTTGGTGAATGAAGGGATTCATGTGCTTAAACATGCCTGATGGGTATGTGCCTCATGGCATGACTGCACAACTTACAAGTCTGGCAGCTACATAAGTCCATTCTATATATAAGTCCATTCTATACAAAAGGCTGAGATAAAAAAAAAAAAAAGAAAAAAAAAAGAAAAAAGAAAAAAGAAGAAAGGCAGCAGGGAGAGTATCTTATCACTTGACCCGTGGTTCCTGACATCAGTAAACAGAAAGCAGTTTTTTTCAGAATTTCATAAAATGCTCTTAAAGTCCTTTGCGACTAGAAAAACTCTATCTCCTAAAATTCATTGAACACAAAAGTAACTTTATAACAACTTCATTTTTTGAACAAGTATTAAAGTCTGCAACACAAGTTACAAACACTGTACATAAATGGAATTCAGTATTGCTCAACATAAAGAGATAATAATTTCACTGAGTTTCATGCAGTTCACTAGACAGCTTATCAGGGATAAGAACTTGTCTGCTGGAAAAGATTTCACCAGAACTTTCATAGAGTGAAGTATTTCATACTGACCTTTTAACCTAATCGACATTAAACACTAAAGACTTTTTAATTTGGTCATATAAAAGAGCAATAAGGAGGAAAAGTAAAGATTGCATCTTCAGTGTTTGCTTGTATTAATCTAAACAATGTCTACTGTTTATTTTAATAGTCTGAAATCTTATAGACCTACTATGAAAATGGACTGATACACTACCAGAAGTGCTGGCCTCTAGAAATTCAGGGTAAAAGTTGAATCTAAAATAAACTCAAATAAGCATAGGGATTAGAAAGATACTCTGAGGAGTTTAACCTCTTGCTTACTGTTCTGAAATATGTAGTATTAGCAGCATTAACTATTAACAAGCTAACTACAACAAATGGTTAAAAAGACATTTTCAGCAGTCATCTTTCAGGGCAGTTTAGAAAGTATTTCTCAGATCTTTTGGAAAGTATTTCTGAGATTCTCCTTCTAATAGAGGAATCTTTTTCATTTCCAGGCAGTGGGAGCAGATGTGCTTCTAGTTACACAGAAAACTACTTATAATAGAATTAGAGGCTTTACAAATCTCTCCTTTCAATATTTGTCACTAAAGATCGCACCTTCTAAAAGTTATATCTTATACAGAATAATTTGTAATTAGGCTCATCAAAATTATATCACCTTTATTGCCATATGATTTTTTTAAAAAAGGAAAAAAATCCCCTATCTTCAATATATATTAGAAATTATAAATATTTTTAAAATCTCATGCCAAATTTGTGAATGCATTGCTGACCCCAAATTTGCATTACCAGTATTTACATAGTCAGATTGTTATAAACCCTCATGAACTTCTCTGAGAAGAATGTCTTTTCATGTGTATAATCCATTGTTAAAGATTAAAAAATCCAGACAAACATTGTGATTTAACAGAAGTACAGTTTATATGCATGTGATAGTTATGAAAAAAGATTTAACCCCAGAACTTCCTCTCCTTTCAAGTCTTCTTGATCCAAATCCCACATGCTTCCTGTATCTGACTTCCACCTCTCTATATATGCTATGGTTATATGTTTTCAGGTAACTTGCATAATCACATATGAAAATATCTCGTACCATTAAAAGAATGGCAAATATCATGAATAACAGGAAGACATAGCAGAAAAGAAGGAATTTGTTAAATATTTCTTTTTTTTTCCAAAGTTAAATTCTAACTGCTTTTATTTTTATGATTTTATTTCCAAATCTAATTGCTCAAGAAGAAGAAAAAAGCAACCATAGTATTAGTACAAAAATGGTTTCTAGTTAGAATGTTTTGCATTTGCTTAGATACTAAAAATTGAGATATCTGAGACAAGAGTCATGATTTTGGCCTAAGAAATGTTTTTTTGGAAATGTTCATTGAATAGAGAATATAGTAAAATAGTTAAATCTACATTAGCTGCACAAAATCCCATTTACTCAAAGTTATGGCTTGCATAATATCTACTCTAAAATATTTTTTTATTACTTTTGGGTCATATTGCTGCTAAAACCTTAATAAAATCTTTTCCATAACCAGAGTTTTTGTATACAATCTATCTCAAACACATTTAACATCTTTTCCCTAATCCTAAAAAATCTGTTCCTGGATATTACTTAAGTATTCATGTCTTCTACATTCAGAACCAGCTAATGAGCATTTACTCGAACAGATATTATTCATCACCAAAAGGCTTTCTTTACCAGATCCATATTACATTTCAAAGAAACAAAAAATCTACTCAGGAATACCATTGACAAGAGGATAAAGTATCACTTTTTTCCACACTTTGCATAAATCTAATCAAGATACTTTTCTCATATGAGAAATATCTGGGGCCTGAGTTCAAGATGGAATCATTAAGCACCTAACTCATAACAAAATAATTTGGTCCAGCCGGTAGAAAAAGAATGTTTCACATAAACAAGTTCTCCACTATGAATATAGAGGAGAATTAGGTAGAAACAACAGAATGTCATTAGAGAGAAAAAAAAAAAAAAAAAAAAAAAAAAAAAAAGAAAAAGAAAAGAAAAGAAAAAAAGAAAGATGAAACAAAGCAGTGTGAAAGATGAGTCAAGCACTCCGATTCCTGCGGAATGTGACCGGGTCCAAAGGGAGAGCCACTGACTCTTAACAACCTGGATCTCAGCTAAGAACTAAACTAAATTTCTATTGCTCTTGACAGAATAATTCAAGAGAAGACTACGAGAAGCGTGCTGTAAAACATAGCCTCTGGGCAGTCTGAGGGCAGTCGCAAATCAAGAGGTTAGTTTTAAACCTGAAATTTTTGCTTTCCGAACGAATCTGTAATCAACAGGTTGCTAGACAAAAACAACAAAAAAGGATGAAACCTCCTTTGTTTGATTTATTTTTTTGTGCAAGGCCAAATCCATGCAATATATTTCAAGACTGGCAAAGGGTTAAGCCTGCACAGTAAGGACCGGCTCAAGCATGTCTGTCTCCCGAAAGCTGAGAACTGAGCCCTCTGGTACTGCAAAGACCTGGACAGCATGGAAGGCAATCCAGTCTTTACAGAAAGACTAGAAATGAGAGAAAAAATAAACTCTATGAGCTGTAAATTTGGGTAAAGAGGAAAAAGAAATGGAATAAGCTCTAATACTGTAGAAAATGAAAAAAACAACTCACCTTTTTTTTCTATTTTTCAAGTAACTATCGGATAAGCTTGCTTTGTTAAAAGTAGTTCTGAGATTAAGCTATATCTACTTCAATGATATGCCAGACAGGCAAGGAATGCAGACTTCCTATATTCTTTCCTTAGAAAACAAAAGTGCATGATTTGGAATATTGGTACTGCAGAAAAAGGCACAGAATAGCTACCTGCAGTCAGTGAGAAGTAAATTCAAGTAAAAAAAAATACAACCATGAGAGAAAGCTAAGGGATGAGGATTACACGACACTCTCCTGGGAGATTCGGATTAAATCCCTTCTGCTCAAAAAGAATTATGTTTTAGCTCAGACAAAATCCCACACTGGGATGGTGTGTTTTGGGATCAGACTTATCTAACTCAGTCATCTCAGAGCGCAGGTCCAGGAGGTCAGGTCTGGCTGCATCTATCTTCTTGTATGTGGGCAAAAACATGTTTGTGAACAAAAACCTGCTTTTACTGAAATAGGAACAGGAAACGCTCTAAAAGACAAATTGTCACTGCCAAAATTTAAATGAAGACAATAAAATACTCATTTAGTATAAATAGAAAAATGTGTTTATACTACTTGGATGTGAAAAAATCTCAAGATTGATTCACACCTGGCACTTCAAATGTACAACAGACAAAAGGCTTGGAGAAGGATGAGACCGCACTTTCCAAAAATGTTCCAACAATTAAAAAAAAATGGAAACTATTTCTAGAAACTTATTTTATTTTTAACCAAATATTCTCTGGGTTCTTTAGTATTGTTATTGCTTCATTGCTATGTTAGAATTGCCTTCATTCCCCCTTTTTTTAAAAACAGTAAAAGATGCATCTGACAGATATTTTCTTTCTTTAAATTTAACAAATATTTTCAAAACCAATTTTTCCATGTTTCATGAATCACAGAATAAAGCTCTTTCGTTACTTCTTATTTTTGTTCTGTATTATATATTACATTAAACAATAAAACTGTGCTTTAGGAAACAATCCTGTGGCTATCATTTATTTTATACATTCCTGCAAGTGCATATAAATTCAAAATTTAAATCGTAGAATCATAGAATCAGTAAGGTTGGAAGGGACCTCCGGAGACCACCTAGTCCAACCTCCCTGCTCAAACAGGGTCACCTAGAGCATGTTAGACAAAGTCGCATCCAGGCGGGCCTTGAAGATCTCCAGAGAAGGAGACTCCACAACCACTCTGGGCAACCTTCTCACAGTGACAAAAATTCCCCCTCCCGGTCAGGCGGAACTTCCTGTGCTTCAATTCCTGCCCATTGCCTCTTGTCCTGTCACAAGGGACAACTGAAAAGAGTTTGTCCCCATCCCTTTGACACCCTCCCTTCAGGTACTTGTACACATTGATAAGATCCCCCCTCAGTCTTCTCTTCCCCAGGCTGAAGAGGCCCAGCTCTCGCAGCCGTTCCTCACAGGGCAGGTGCTCCAGCCCTCTGATCATCTTTGTAGCCATACGCTGGACTCTCTCCAGTAGCTCCATGTCTCTCTTGTAGTGGGGAGCACAGAACTGGACACAGTACTCGAGATGAGGCCTCCCCAGGGCTGAGTAGAGGGGCAGGATCACCTCCCTCGACCTGCTGGCAACACTCTTCCTAATGCAGTCCAGGAGACCATTGGCTTTCTTGGCCACAAGGGCACATTGCTGGCTCATGGTTACCTTGTTGTCCACCAGCACTCCCAGGTCCTTTTCTGCAGTGCTGCTCTCCAGAAGGTCAGCCCCCAGCTTGTACTGGTGCATGGGGTTATTTTTCCCTAGGTGCAGGACTCTGTGCTTGCCCTTGTCGAACCTCATGAGGTTCCTCTCTGCCCAACTCTCCAGCCTGTCCAGATCTCTCTGAATGGCAGCACAGCCCTCAGAAGTGTCAGCCACTCCTCCCAGCTTGGTCTCATCAGCAAACTTGCTGAGGAGGCACTCTGTCCCCTTATCCAGGTCATTGATGAAAAAGTTGAACAGGACGGGTCCCAGTACTGAGCCCTGGGGGACACCACTAGCCACAGGCCTCCAACTAGACTCCACATCTCTGATGAAAACCCTCTGAGCTCTGCCTTTCAGCCAGTTCTCAATCCACCTCACTGTCCACTCATCTAACCCACACTTCCCGAGCTTATCTAGGAGGATGTTACGGGAGACAGTGTCAAAAGCCTTGCTGAAGTCAAGGTACACAACGTCCACTGCTCTCCCCTCATCTACCCAGCCAGTCATTCCATCACAGAAGGCCATCAGGTTGGTTAAGCAGGATTTCCCCTTGGTGAATCCGTGCTGGCTACTCCTAATCACCTTCTTCTCCTCCATATGCCTGGAGATGACATCCAGAATGAGCTGTTCCATCACCTTTCCAGGGATGGAGGTGAGGCTGACTGGCCTGTAGTTTCCTGGGTCCTCCTTCTTGCCCTTCTTGAAGACTGGAGTGACATTGGCTTTCTTCCATTCCTCAGGCACCTCTCTAGTTCTCCAGGACCTTCCAAAGATGATGGAGAGCAGCTTGGCAACAACATCCCCGTTATTTTGTATTGGACTCTATATTTTTAATATTTTTAATAAATCATATTAAAAATATGGAGTCCAATACAAAATAACACATCTTCTCTTTCTTTTTGATTCACACTTTTTTTTCAGTTCATCAATTATAATATTTTTTTTTTATATTGTGTTAAAGATATGCTTATAGCAAACTGCATCTTATTGGTCTGCAAGCTAAAGGGCATGGAAGCAAGAAAAGAAGGGGAACGACTTGCACGTTCTTCTCAATACCTGCAATATTGATTCACTCCAATCTTCTGGCTTTCACAGCTATCTTCAATAAATATAAAAAGGCAATGGTTTCATCTTCAACAAAACTGAATTCTACAGGAAATTTTCAGTTACTCCGACGTACTTTTCCATAAGTTGTACCAACAACTCAACACGTGTAACTATGAATTTCATACATAAGGGGATTTGTCTTAACAACACTAAGCCTATGGTTTAAAAATCTCACTGTTCTTTTATTTAACCTACAGTGGGAGTTCCACGGTTCAGAGCAGTAACATGGTAAAATAATTCACGAAGAAAATTCAGGAAGTTGAGATAACTTATTCTCAGTGTTGCACTAAGATTTCAGTTAGATTATAATCACAAAAACAGGCAATTTTAATACAATCTGACTTTGTGTTGTTCTGTGCGCAGAAATTTCACATGCAGAATAAGTCTATTTGCAATAGGCATTATTATTATTACAGCAAAACTACCTCCAATTTAAACATATGCATTGAAATAAAAGGAAGGTGGAACAAATTCCTATCATTTCTATCCTTAAGCTGCTCTAAGGAAGCACAAAATCAGAATGGACCTCCAGGATCACAAAATCTAATCTTTTATTGCCCCAGGGAGTATTTTATTTATTTTGTTTCAAAATTGTTCATATTCTCTTGTAATCACGCACACTTTTTCACACGTTTAGCCTCACATGACAAGCTATAGCTCCTCACAGAAGGTAAGTCCTTCCACTTTCTTTATTCACCCAGCAGAGAGTCTTCATGTTTATTTTGGTTAGAATTTAGGATGTTTAAAATTAAATAGTATGTTGAACAACACCGATGTGTTGTGGTAGGTGACATCCATTTTTACTGGAGACTTTTCAACACAGTTGCCTTATTTTTTGGCTTCATGACTTTGGTAGCTTATAATCCTATTGTTAAGTAGGGCACCCAAATGCATTTCTGCCTCAATTTTTTCCAAACTGTGTTCAAAAGAAGAGAATCATACCAGTCCCAGAGTATGTCACTTTATATTATCTATTATTGAATTTCATGCCATTTCTACTAACCCAGTCCTCACAGCTAGGAAGTTATTTTTACACTACATCATCCCTTGTGTTTAAAGTATTTACAATTTCATTTTAACAAAAAGAAAATGCAAAGAACATTTTCATAATATTTCTGCCAAGGCCATTAGCGGTAAGATTAAAGAAGTTCAGTGTCAAGACTTCAGATTCTTTTAGGAACATCACTAGTAGCTTTTCACAAACCTACCAATAACTCTCTTAATTTTTTTCATCCCTAGTTTAACTAATAGCTTATTCACAGCTGAATTTCAGGAAGATGCTATTAAGTGTTTTCTTCTGTGTTATTTATAAAATATATAAAACAACATCAAATAGCATCTTGGCTTACCTTCAGAGAAATGTTGCATTTTATTTCCATCTGTCTCTGTATTTAATTTATTTTTTTGTCTTAATACATTTGCGCAAAATTTACCCTTTGTAAATTCAGGCCCCAGTAATAGACCCAGTAAACCTACTTTATCTTTCCATTTAATTTAAAATAAAACAGTTTGTAAGATTTTTTTAAAAAAGCTATTTTACACAGTCAGATCCTCTCAAATACACTATTACTTAACAAAAGTAGTTTTAATTAATGTCACCTTTTACAGGTTTGTAGCCTACTAAATTAATAGTTTGCTGGCTAGCATATGCATAGACATCCTGGCCTTACCATATTTTTAGTATTTGTTCTCCAGTCTCTATCTGAAAAAAACACTTGTCTGTCCAAAAAGATTAAGATTTTAATATGGATTTAAATCCAAAACTGAGGTTACAGTAGGCTCTTGTTTATCCTACATTATTCCAATCAAAGCTTTTCTACTTTTCTCCTCTAATGATTCTGAAGTTCAGAAAAATACTTCTTATGGCATGAGTCAGACTAAAAGTCCATTTATCCTGGTCTCTGATCATGTCTAATGCCAAATGCTTTAGGGTCAAGTCTCGGGATAGGAAAGTATAGAGTGTTTTTTCCTCTCAGTATATCCTACCAGATTTTGATAGGTTCCAACCGAGGAACTTCCTAAACTAGAGTTACATCTATTTCTTTGTGTTTAATAATATTTCATAGATTTTCTCTTTCATTAACATAGCTGATTGGGATCTTTTATTCTTCGGCAACCACGACAGCTTGCAATAAGCTATGTGATAAGCTATATAATTTGTGTGTTGTCTTAAAACCTGATGGGGGATGTTAATGATGAGAAATATGAAAAAAAATCTTTTCATGATTCTTTCCTATCTTTTTTCCAGACTAAAAAGTCTTTTCTTAAATAATATGATGACTTCTTGATGCCTTCCATGCATGTGAACATTGCTGTTGTCCTTGACAGTATCTTTCTGAATTCTGCTATACATGTTTTTTGAGGCAAAGGGACTAAATTTCTAAATGAACTTCAGTATACTGATTTATACAGTGATACAATGAATAATAATTTTTAACTTTTACTCATAACTTCTACAATTTTATTTGCCATTTTGACTGCTGCTGCACACTGAGTCTATTTTTTTTCATAGAAATGCAGCACTAACTCACAATATATATTTCCTGTGTGGCAACAGATGATTACAACCCATCATTCCACATTTACAAAGGTGGCTTTTTAATTTTTTTTTGTGAATATTGCTTTTTATTTCTTGATACTCAGTTCAACCTGGTATTTTATCTCAAATTCATTCAATATCATGAGATCTTTCAATTTTAAATATCTTTGTCAAACATCATTCACTCTTAGCAGCACTTCAGAAGACACACTGCTTTCCAGGTTGTTTGTGAACATGTTTAAGGGATCAGCAAAGATCCCAGGGGGACTTCACTGGAAGCATGTCCACTGTGAAAGCTGCCTATTTATTTTCATTCTGTATTCCATATTTTTTAAACAATTACCAACTCATAATAGGCTCTTTCTCTCTATTTCACAATAATTTGGTACTTTAAGAGACTTAATAACTTTACAGACTTTGATGCAGACAAGTTCTCTTTACTTCTGCTGTTCCTCCTAATTTGTTTTTATCCACCAGTACATGAAAAATTATGTTCCCCTAACAACTGTCCTTTCCAAACTATGTTTCTTCAACATCTGTGTTCCAGACCTTCTCGCTTATTTTATCATTTCCGATAAAAGTTTTGTTCTCACATATTTCTAGTTTCATAAACAAACACTTTCTATTGTACACTATTCTCTCAAAACTTCTCAGAAAGTATGCTGATCATTCACAAATGTGAACACTGTGAAAGATGGTCACATATAGAAGCATGCACACATATAGAAGCATGCAAGAAAAATGAACAGTGATGAGATAAGCCCAGTTTTATGGAATGCAATACATGAAACGATGGTAAGTGGCATGTTTCTGCATGGAATAATGCAAACAGATTCACAAAACAGAATTAACGAGAGCTGGAAGAGACCTTTAGAGCTCGTCTGGCCTGACTCCCTGCTCAAAGCAGGGCTAACTTCCAAGGCTGCTAGGGCTATGTCCAGAGGATGGATATCCCATAAGCCATCTGAGAAACCTATTTTAATAGTTGAGTTCAGCCTCTCTTCACACATCATAAGCTACAGTCCCTGACCAGCTTGGATACACTGCAGAATTCCCATACAGGATTAGACAATATCCCATTTAACCCAATTTCAGTCTCCAAAAGTGAAAGCTTAGAGAAAGGGTGTGATACTTCTCTGGTGTATATTCAGAAATCCAGAAATTTGTGGCTAAACACTTCTTGATCTACTGGTTGTATCTTCGTGTTTAAGAATTTAGGATGTTTTTTTTCCTTAAACATTTGCAGTCATGCACTACCTGCAATATTCTAATGTCACCTGTGTAGCACTTTCACTGTTTGATGCAATTCTACATACAGACATCACAAGATGTAGGTAAAATAAGTTTATGTTATTAAAAGTAAAGATTTGTAAGAGTGAGATTTGATGGTGACATTTAAAAACAAGTTAGTATTTTCCCTCTGATTATCCAGTTGCAGAAAACAACAAATTCTTAGGAGGAAAACTAGATACAGCGAGGGATGCTAACAAGCAATATCTGGTATTGGAAAACTTGATATTTCTGTATCATCAAGGAGCTCTGTAAGAACCTAGCTGCAGTATTTCTAGACCCTTCTTAATAAATACATCTTTTTTGTGTGTGTGTATATATGGCTTAGATCATCACATACTTCCATGATGATAAGTTTCTCGGGTCAGAGGTTGTATCTTCTAGTGGTGTTATTTAGAGCATTGCAATTTATCCTGTTACAGAGAACATGAGTTGAAGTGCTGCCTAAAATTTATAACGTTACTGGTCTACACTGTAGCAAAGTTGCTACTAGTACTTCAAGGAAAATTAACTGCAAATAGCTGAATGCAGGACAGAAATATGGGACAACACTAGCTAATTCCATCCTTGTCCATCCATTGGCTGCTTTTGACATAATTTTGGTCTTCTTGAAATCTTCTAGTTTAACACGGCAAACATGGCAAAAGTCAGTTATACATAATTATATTCTATGTATTAAACAATCCTATAGACTTATACAGATAAGTTTGTGTACTTAGCTGATCCTTTGTGTGATTTATGCAACTGCTCCATAGCATGTAATAACCTGAAAAAGTAACTCAGTCATTGCTACCTGTAGGTATTTTTGCTATATTACTGATCTGAATAGCAATAATAAAATTGTTTGTAATAATACATGAAATAAGTACCATTCCTAGTGGATGCTGAAATAATTGTGTTCCAGTTTCTGGTCTGAGTTGCCAAAGTTCTTCATTACATTAAGCAGAGACTTACATATGTGACATTATACCATTTATAGGGATGGATGAATGGACAGACAGACAGATAAGTGAACAGATAGATTTAAGTAGAGACACAAAAAGCAGAATAATGAAGATGCTTATTAGTAATACATATACAGACTTAAAACCCTTGAGTAAGCTCCTTCTCTTTTTCTATTTTCCTCTTTAAAGCCTTCTGCCTTAAAACAATGGAAGTGTGGGAAAATACCAGTGCCACAGAAACAAAAAAAACATGAGAGAATAAAGGAAAGCAAACTTTAAAATATTCAAGAAATAAACAGTCTGTGTTAATCAAATTCAACCCAACTTTCAACCCCCAACTTCTCTAGAACTGAAGAAAAAAAGGGTATACTAGTAAAAACAACTATCTGAAATGATTAGTAAGCTCTGGAGTTGAGACTGTCAGTAACTGCTGGATGTTTGCTATATTTTCTTATCTGTCAGAAGGATCTTAAGACTTTAAAACACTAGGCTGAAATAACAAGCTTTACTTGTTGTTTTGTTATTAATTTTTAAAACAAAAATTGAGATGTCTTCTTGCATTTGAGCTGCTTTGTATGTTTTTTTTTCCCACTACAATCAGCGTTTGTTTGCAGTGTTCATAGCTGAAGAATTGTTTTCCAATTTTGTACTTCTGCTTCAACAAAAAGATGTTATTTAGAGGAAAGGGACTTTCAGGCAGGTAAAGAGGAAGAATAAAATGAAAGAATAAAATGAAAGAATAAAATGAGGGAAAGTCCAAAGATAATCCAAGGGTGAAGGAAGTCAATGGAAAGAGGGTTCCTTTTGTAATTTTATCACAAGATAAACCAGTGCAAATAAAATTAGAACACACGTTTACATTTTATTTTGTATATATTGAGCAGAATGAAATAACTCAAAAACTTATTTTTGCTTTTTTTGCTTTTCTGGAATATTCTAGTAAATTAATTCTTTTGAAATGTCTTTAGAAACAGAAGGAAAAGAAAAATATTTGCGCTATAAACTTGACCGGCTATTTTCATCTGAGTAAGCAGAAATATAGTATCGTTCATCCAAATAATTCTCATTGATACAGCTCATGCTCTGACTTCATACAAATCAATTTACGTAAGCACATTTTGAAGAAACACCGCTCCATTCAGCTTCTACACTTCAGCACAGCATTTACATTTCCTGAGTATTAAGCTTTCACATAGCTTTGATTGTCTCTGTAATCATTTATTTGGGAAACGTGTTAAACGTTTATGTATAGAACTGAAGAAAACCATTTTTTAGGCCTGTTTAAGAATTGCTCAGGATAGATATGGCATTCAGAAGCTCCTTTAGACTTCCCTTATCAATTGCTTGCTTTGGTTTGCTGAGTAATACCATATTTCTGCATACTTCTAAGCACAGCAGTTGTTATACATCTTTTATCTCACCAGATTTCAGTAATACTGAAATATTTCTTATTATTTGTCTTCCCTCACTTCTACCACTCTCTACAGCTTCCTCATGTGCACAACAAAATCATGCCATCTTTGCCTGCTAGTGAGAAGGCGCACATGAACCTCTGCAAACTGATATAGTCAGACATGACTTCGAACACTTGTAGACAAGAACAGCTCACCTTGCGACAACGCAAGAACAGCGGAAAAGCTGACGTACAACCACTGTCGAACAAACAAGCAGCCTCCGTTATTCAGCTTGAGGCTGAGGAAGGCTAACAACTAACCCCATTCCGTAAGGATCAGTTGTCACGATACCGTTTCGGCTCGTAGCACTGGTGAGTTAGCGCTACGGCACAGCGCTTTGAGGATAGGATCATCACGTACAACCAAAACAGAGGGCTGGGTTAACAATTACAACTGAAAAAAAGGTGAGAACATGCTCAAGGTGGTATTTTAGAGCCCCAAATTTATTACTTGTACTTTTGGTAAAACATCCTGTAATTGTTGTATTTTCCTCCCACACCTACTTTCATTGTGTGTGGATGAATACACATGTAATTAAAAATACCTTACTACGTGTTATTTAAAAGACAATACCCTAACAACTACACACAAGGAGCAAAGATACATGCTGAATAGGTGTAGGAAATAGGAAAAACTTGCTTTATTTTAATGCTCACATCTTATTCTATCCGGAATCCTTCAGGCTTCACATTTGTAACAGTGTTGTAGATTTGAAAAGACACAGAATTCAGAACATCATATGAAGCTTGTAAATTGTATAAGCATATCACTCCCCGAAATTATTTGTACTTTTGACCTACTAGTAACCAAAATCTGTGAGAATGGCTATTTCACTCATTATCATACATAAAATTTTCCACAATATCAAGACCTAGTCTCACACAAGGCCACTCAGCTCCCCCCATACATCCTCTCACTTACCCTTCAAGTATTTCATTTCTATCTCTGTCTCTGTCCAGAATCTATAAAAGAGTAAACTCACCCCAAAAGGTACATAACCTCTAAACTCACTGTAAAGAATATTAGCATGAACATTTAACAAAACTATTTACAATACTGTAAGCACAGTTGATGACAAGCTGAACTTTTTTCTTACTTTCTTTCGCTGGCATATTTCTCATATTGGTAAAGATGTAGGAGATAATAGCTTTTTCATTATGCCGGAGTCTATTAATATTATATTAGTAATTTTCTTTTAAACAAAATCGCTTATTTCAGAGTATGTAATACCTATGAAGACAAGTTTTCTAACAATCTTTGAAGTGAAGATACTGCCCTGGAAAGATAAAACATGTTTTTCTAGAAGTGTTTCCTATTCCAGGACATTTATGCAGAAGTATTTTATTTTACTTATTTAGAAACTGGCAAAAATGTTTATTCAATTTCTTCTGGTATTTTGCAAAGGAAACATTCTGCATGTGGGACCACTGATTTGTAGAAAGGTACTAACAAAATACACAAAATGCAGAAAGAAGATTCTAGTTTGGAAAGAATACTGGCTACACTAACACTCAGTGAAGTGATATATGAATAACATGAGATTTAGCATATTAAAGAAAGCCTAGATACGTTACTTTGACCACAGCCAGGAATCTCCTGCCTTTGCATATGCTGAGTTTGTTGTACGTTTGAGGGACACAGATTCTTCTTGCTCAATTGCAACACCACCTTAAGACTGTTAATAGTTTTGTTTGGAGAGCAACTGTGAAGTGAAGGAGGGATAGAAGTAGATGTGTTTTCCAGTCTTTCCCTTCTCAAACTTTCTGTCCAAGCAGAGCAGGATTCCTATGCTGAAAGTCAAAGAATATAATTTTGATCACATGGTAGTGCTGAAGCAGGTCTTTATAGGAGTAATAGGTTCTGCTGCAACCTCACAGATTTTGCAAGGCAGAGATGGATTATAGAGCCTTTTGAGGGAAGAGCCCCAGCAACACACCCTCTGCCAAACTGGGACTCTTTTCTTGTGCCTTCATAGGATTCAAAGCTTGCAAGAGTTACCCTGAGAGCAGTGGCTATTTTCCCAGAGCTGTTGTGCTTTCTGTAACATCTTTCTAAATGAAACTTCAGGAGGAAACAAATGCCACAAACCCTGCACAGTCCCTGCAAAGCTCTGAATCCTGAAGCAGGAACATGAGCACCTTTACTGTTATAAGGCACAGCTTGATCTTGCAAAACCTAATCTGGCAGATAAGCAGCAGCAGACTTGACTACTGAGCCTGAAAAGCTCTTAGCCATGGAGTGCTCAGCAGCTGTGAGGAAGAGGAAATCTGTTGAGAGCTTGCACTGGAGAAGCTACATACACAGTTTTAAAATGTTTCAGCAGCTTTTGTTCTAGCAGTGTTTACTTTATGCACCTGACAACTCGCTCTGTTCAAGAGGTGACATTTCTTGCAATTCAGTGCTTTGTTCTGAAGTCCCATTAAACACTAGGTTGCCGCAGAATCCCACAGGCCTGTGATTCACCTAGTTGTGGTGAATGAAGAAAAGCTGAGCAACAAGTCATGCTTTCATCAGGGATTTACGCACACTTAGGGGGAAATAGAAGGACACTGTGACAATACTGTCATAGTTCCAGGAAAAAAAAAAGAAAAAAAAAACAACATGTGCATCTTTTGTGTACTACAGCACACAGCCATAGAATAAACCTGGCCCCTCTCCCATTTGCATAGGAGGATTTTCTAAGCCCCCCTCCTTCACATCTGAGAGCTGGTGGGGAGTGGGGGGCTGGCCAAGAAGTGTCTGCAAGTTCTCCAGCCCAGTCACAGTTGGAAGCTGGAAACCCACTTCCTTAAGATTTCTGCATGTCATTTTCAAATATACTGAAACTGCACTTATGTTTCAAAATAAGGCACAAGTCAGTAACTTAATTTTAACCTTGCAACTGAGCAGAAATCAAGCTTCCCATATCTTTCAGCTATGCTCTGCCAACATATGCATAAGTTTGCTCGTTTTCCTCATATGTTACTCTTCACTCACAGCAAACTGCTCCTGTACACTTACCTGCATGGTGACACTAGCTGTTACAGTACTCTCTGCTCAAGCTGTACACTGCACTGAAAATTAGAATCTCCCTCTTTTGGGACTCTAATCTCTTGACAGTCTGTACATGAATCTTGGTAGAAAAAGGTTTCTATTCTTTGTTAATTATGGTAATTGTCAATTATTCTATCTTTACTATTTTTCCAGACAGAGCTGATAAAAACGTTTGGAAAAAAAGAAAAAAAATGTATCTGAATGAATATACAATGTTTTTAACTGGATGCAATACAAAGCATAACACTTAGAACAAGAAATACTTAAAATACTTCCAAAATGAAGTAAAACAATACCCCAACACTACACTAGGTAGTATATATTATACTAATATAGATTAGCCTAAAATTCCATGTTATCCTTCTACAACTGCACTACTCATAAGGCATCCAGTTGTCTCAAGTGTATGCATGCGTATGTAATTAATGCTTATATGTCACCTGTTTATGCATAAATTCAGCTGTAAAAGATAACAATGAATTTAAGACAAGTGCAGTTTTGTATTGAAGTTACATGAAGAAATAAAATATGCATAAAGTTTAGTATGTTTATTGTAGTTGTACATTTAATTTTGAATAATTTCCTTATGCAAAGTTGACAAAAGACATTTCTTCATGTTTCTTTCAGCAATTACAGCTGAAACATATTTGAGAAGATGGCTTTTAGTATGCTCATCCTACCCTCAAAAATCCCAAATTCTCAAGTATTAGCAAAACTGGGAGTTCTGAAAGAGATGACAGTTATGGTGTCCTTGTACACAGGGATGCTAGGGAAAGACGTAAAGAAGATAAATTACATCGTAAAGAAAAAATGCCTGTCAATTAGTCTCTTTCCATTCTATCTTCAAGTAAATGAAGCCAAAGTTATTTTTTCTTTCATAGTTTTTTCATGAGGAGAGGCTATTTTGATCATTTTTTTCAGAACTGATATCACTTAAATTTACCACACCATTTTTCTTGTGAGAGTTTATCTTAAAAATTGTTGACATTTTACAACAGGGTAAACACAAACCAGCACATTGACATTAGTCAAAATATTAAAATTTCTTAAAAATCAGAAAACCCATGTTGCACAGTACCTGCTAATGGCCTGAAAGACATACTCCTACCATACTTCACTTTATATTGAGCAAGGATTTTAGTTAAAACTACTGGCACCTCTTAGTGTGAATAAATCTAAATAATTTTTGCTAGTCCCTGAAGACCACCTATGTGGGAAGTCAAGATGAAAGCAGAGTGACAGTAATTATTTTTTTTAAAAGCATTCCTGCCTGCCCTGGCACAATTACACAAGTTGAAAGTATGCCCTTTTCTAAACTCTTGATTACACACACTCAGTAAAATTAAAGCAGTGTGGTTGCTTTTGAATAAGAGCTCCTGTGTTTATAAAGGAAAGCAGAATTCTAGCTTGCTTAGTCAGATAGAGAGCACCTTTTCTACTACTTAGTTCCTCCCTCTTTCAAATGAATGTTCCTTTGTATCATCCAGGATGACGACTCATTCATGTGTAAAGCAAAGGTTTGGAGGTAGACCTAATATGCAAGTTAGTGTTTCCGAAACAAGCTATAAGTATCTAACAGTTATTCATAGCCAAGATGAAGCAGTGATTTCCAAAGTGGGGTCAGTAATTTACTGGGGGCTACAGAACACTTTGAAGCTATGTACAAAGAACCGCTGGACACCAGGTACCTGTTCTCGTCTCTGGCTTTCAAATCACGTTTAGAAAAACAAAAACACTCCCTCCCTCCCCCCCAACACTTTTCCCCTTGTCATTACCATACAAGTAATTGTTGTGGTAACATCACAGATTACATGTAAGGAAGAAAAGGTCTCTGCAAGACCTTTGAACATTTAAGATTCCCTCCCACAAAGATAAGTATTATGTCTTACAACTAGATTACAGTCTGAGGCAAGCAACTGAGCTGTTTACAGAAAAGATCATGGTAGTAGGGTTGCTAAGGAATAATTCTGACTCATGGAATGAGACAAAAATACAAAAGATTAAAGAGTTAGATTTAAAGATTAATTCAACCATTATTGAACCCAACTCTCATTTCTCTTCTTCATCATAGTCAATGAAAACATCAACTTTAATAATAGGTAACATTAAAAAAAAAAACACATGCATTGCACAATGATAAAAGCAACACAGATTTTTTAAAAATTTAATTTCATGTAAGAAATTAAAATGATGCGTTAGTGGAAAAGTGTAAATGGGAATATTTTAGTAGTCAAAATAAATATTTAATAAAAACAGATACCCACAACAAAATACAAACACAACAAAACTTGGTATTTGGAAGTATATTACCCACAATTCCTCATGTTAAACTGCTAAATTTCAGTGGTTTAATTATTATCATATTGCCCTCAGCAATGGCTAAACATTATTTAAATTAGTTGTGTGAAAAGTCATGAGACCAAAAATACTATTCCAATGACTAAATAGTAAAGCCAGTTTACTATACATAAGGAATAATTTACTACACCAGGGACTCAATCCACAGTCATCAATACTAATAATACACAAAGTCATCCATCAGTCAGCAAGGACAACTGCATAGCATACTGGTTGTTGTACCAAAAGTGCATTTTTCAGCATCCAATGGACTGGGGAAAAAGTGGTAAAATGGCCCATTTTTTACATAATTTTTAAAAACAACCAGATGATTGACAGTTGAAGAGAAACATGTATTTCTTTTAAAAGGAAAAGTATAGTCTAAAGATCTTAAGAGCACCATAAGATTTCTATCAGATAAAACAGTACAAAACATTAGTATTGTAAGTAAAGAGCAATTAAAAGGTTATTACACCATCCCATATTTAGAATGCAACTGAAAGAATTTTAGTGTGCTGTTGCATCATCCCATGGTCTAACACACACATACTACAAACAGTGGTATTTATTGAATTTTCACTAAGCACTGAAAACAAATAAAGCAAAGAAAATGTTTTTCATGTATAACAGAGGTCTAGAAAGATTTAAACTGCTAATGTGTAAACTGAAATGTAGAAAACACAAACAGGCTTATTATGTGGGGAAAAGCAGCAGTGTCTGATTTAATCCACTAACTTTCAATTCAGCTCTTTCACTGATTCTTTGAAAGTATTGGTAGACAGGGATATTCAGTAATAATAATTTTATGTGAGTGCCACTTTCTCACTATTGGAAGTTTCTGCATTTATATTATTCTCAATCCTTTATTATTCTATTCCCATCTACCTCCCACATTTAAAAGCTGCAAATTTCTCCCATTAAAAAAAAAAAAAGTAGAACTACCTTTTGCTGCTTAAGTGATATGCATTTGACATTATTTCTGTTTTCAAAGCACTGATTCCACTTCCCAGGTGGATCACATATTAAACAATAATTAAAAATAGTACTCTCTCCCTACTCTGTTGTGACATGATAAAGGCTATTCACCATTCAATATACGTTCAATCTCTTCTAGTCTTTTCAAAGCAGCAACTCTCTTTTTCTCAATGTCTTTGATTTCCTTTGTAGATTTTTTAGAAGTCTCTTTGCCCATGTTGGTTTTCTCTGTTCGTTTCTTATTTTTTAACTGCCCTTTAACTGTTGTTTGGGCGGTTTTCTTTTCATTTTTTACTTCTTTCAAGTTTTCAAATGATTTTTTCTCTTCTACAGCTGCAATCCCATCTGCTGGAAGTGATGACTGCTCTGCAGCACTGAGTGATGCAATTTTACTTCTGACTATGTTCAGATGACGCTGAATATATTCCTCATGAGGTGCCAACGATAGAGTTTCAACCAAACATTCTTCTGCTTTCTTTAAGTCTTTCTCTTCAAAGTAAACCACACAAAGATTATGTTTTCCTTGTACATTGTTAGGATCCAGTTTCAGAATTTTTTCAAAACACATTTTTGCTCCACTTATATCTTTCTTTTGGTTCATTAAAATATCTCCTTTTAAAATCAGACCTTTGGTATGATCAGGGTAGTATCTCAGTAGGTCTTCCAGGATGGGTAATGCCATCAATTCTTTTGCTGTCTGAGAATAAAGAAGTGCCAAATTGAACAAAGCACTTCGGAAGTTTGGCTGTAACCTTATCGCTTTCTTCATCCAGGCCTCTGCTTCTGTATCTTTTTTGTCATCCATTGCTAGCATACCCAAATTGAAATAGCCATTTGCATCCTGTGGTTCTTCTTTCACATAATTTAATAGTCTTTGTTTAGCTTCAGGTCTAAGCCGAGCATCACCTAAAGGACACAAAATTTCAGATTTCTCAAGAACTTTTGGACTAGGCCTGTGAAATGCTAAGGTTTATACAAATTAAAATGAAACATTTAGTACAACTGCAAAAGGTTTAAAAATCCTACTTTTTTGCTAACAGCTTTTTATAAAGTTTTTTTTCCCTACAGAATAAAACTACTTACAGTTGACTTGTAGCCAAAGTTAGCATCACTACCCTATTATTTCTTGAATTGTATTTAGTTTTTGTATAAAGTACAAATATAGGTGTCTCCACAAGCTTAAGAGAGATTATTTTCACATTTGATTAACCAACAGGAATGGAGAAAAGACATTAGTTCTGACAAATCTGTTCTCACAGAGGCAAACTTGGCATGGAAGACCTCATTTTGTTAAAAATAGATTGATAGAATTTAAAGCTGGGGATGACACAGTAACTTCAGATTGAGCCTGGCTAAATATTTTTTATAACCAGTTAAAATAAACTCAAAATAATTCCCTTATTTTGCCTCAACAAACAAACCCAATCATTCAAATACCATCCACTACCATAGTGAAAATTAATCATATCTGATCATGCTAAGAGTCTCAGCTTGAAGTCTGTGCTACTAAACACTCAGTGAAGATCTCTTTGTAAGAAGGCAAGTCTTTTTGAAGGATGGGGGAGCAGGGAGCTGACTTTAGCTTTCTTCTTCACCTCCTGGCACCCTCTAGTATGAGTAACTGAATACTAGATAGCTAACACTTCTGCTTGTCTGAAGCCCTTGTGGTTTCTGGTATTACATAACTTACAACATGAGGACAAGAGATGAACAACAAACCATTTGCACCATAGCTCCAATCAAACCTACTGAATCCCTTTCTTAGGGGTAACTTGCCATTCCAATAAGAGGAAACAGAATCCCTTAGTAGTTACTTGGTAAATATTCTTTGCAACAGCCTGTATTCACGAAAGGGTTTCATTTATCCATAGAGCTAGAAGTTATCATATATATATATATATATATATATATATATGAATAAAATTAGACATTAAAATTGGACTTGATTCATACTAATTAGCAATATTACAAAGGAAATTCTTGCTAGATTTAAAGTCCACAGCGGTCATACATTTTAGTCAGTGAGGAACAGATATCTATATAAATGTAAAACATCAGTATAGCACATATTTTACTAAACAACAACTTTTTTCAAAATTGTTCATATGTAATCTGTTCTCAATAATTCTGCATAAGACTATTCTTTATAAGATGTTGTATTACAAAAAAATTGTTTTAAAAGTACTTATCAGTTAGTGTATATTTACACTTTGCACAAATTTCATACTCTCCCAATAAACAGTTTCTTCTTTTGTGTCTCAATGCATTTGAGAATGATACGATGAACTTCTTTTTCAAAAAACAACCTTTTTTTTTTTTTTTTTAAAAAAAAAAGAAAGTATGCATTCTATGAATGCGGATACACAATGCTTGTATTAGGGACAACTAACATACCAGACTCCTGCATCAGCAGTGCTGAGTTGAACAATGCCAGTTTATGTGCTGGGTTCAGTTCCAGTGCTCGGTTGAAATTCTTCAGAGCTTCTGTCGGATCTTTTAGTTCAATGTAAACAATTGCCAAGTTGTACCACAGGTCTGCATTAGTTCTATCTAATTCTAGAGCTCTAAGATAAGCTTCCTTAGCTTGCAGAGGTTTGTTCATTTTTAGAAGCAATTCTCCCCTGTTAAAGAATCAAATTTTACTTTCAATAACTTTTCATAAGGATATCAAAATAATTGAAAGGTTTCTAAAAGTGTGCCTTCCTAAAGACAGTAGATGCAGTGAAATAGTAATTTTTCTCTTTTGTTTTAAACAAAGCAACACATGACTTGGTTTTATGCCATTTCCCAAAGCTTCCACCTCTCAAAATCTATATAGAAGTGTATATGTAAGGGAGGAGGCAGGGGAGTCATCAAGGGTCCTAACAGCTACTCTGTAATTACACACTGCAGCAGCTACAGTCTAGGCTTCTTGGCACCTGCCTAAGTCCCAGGGGGGATCTCAACTAGATAATTAGTGAACTGAAGCCTCAGTGCTCACAGAAATGTTACTGTTATCTGCTCAGGCTGCTATTTACATGCTTTGCACTCATGCAAGTCTTGTGTCTTCTGGACCAACTTGGTCCAACTTTGTGAACCAACTTCAACAAAAAAAGGTAAAGAAAGCTCTATAATCCAGACTAACTAAAAGCTGTTTAGTTAAAAACTAAACTAGCTAATGGGAAATGTGAGTTTGAAATTCATGAAGATTTCAAACAGAAGCATCTTGCTATAAAATCTTCCCATACGCATCATGTGTGAAAATATTAAGCAGAAATTTAAAATATTTAAAAGGAATTCTAAGAATGAATAATTGATTACTGATGCCAGAACTGTATCTCCCAATTTCAACATAATCATTAAACCCATTCCAGTAGCTTAACTGCATAAAGTAAAAACTGTTTATTAGTTCTGCAAATAACTAAATAAATACACATTCAAGAATATACAACTATAAAAGAGATACCTGCTGATATAGGCCTGCTTGAAATCTGGCCTCATACTAATCGCTTGTCGATATAATTGATCTGCTTCTTCAAGGCGAGATTCATTTGCTCGAATTAGGTTTGCAAGATTGATATAAACATTCAGATGGTTGGGAGCTACTCTTGCTGCGTACTTTTTACCTGGAATAATCTGTCAAAAAGAATATATGTACCATATATAGACCACCAAGAAATTGCAACAAAATCTGAGACATAATCAGTAAAGATCTAATCTTCAGTCTGCCAAATTTGTTTTGGGTACCACTGGATATCAGCGTATAGGCTCTTAATAATCACAAATAGCAATTCTTCTTTCCTGAAAAAAATCATACCAAAACAGAAACAGATTTTTTCCTTTTTTGATTCTGCAAAGATACAGACTTTTATACCATACTTGAGATACTAGTTTAAGCTCTGTTGTTGCTTAACTGGGCAAATGGCCATCAATGACCAGCCAGCCCTTGCAAAACTTCCCCAATTCAGATTAAGAATATTTGTTAAAGCCTAAACCCACATTCTATCAATTTAATTCCTTTTTGGACTATCCATCCTAAGGTGTGATAAGATTTTACCACTCACTGTTACAGTTGATGTGAAAATTTCAACTGCTACAATATACTAACAGTTGTATTGCTTATACTTTATCAGTCTAGAATCTTCATGTTGTTTCACAGAACAAACTTTTTAATGCTGTAATTCTCCTCAGTAGTCTGCTGTTTTTTATTGACAGTCTCATTTTACTCTTAACTTGTGTTACTTTCATATATACAGCAATAAAATTACTTTCCTTTTCCTCCTAAACAACTAAAATAAGTAATATTACCTACACAGACATCTAAATTTATGATAAGAGTAACAAAGTATGTTTTAAAAAATATATTCAAGCAAAGATTTTTTCTATCACTGCTGTTATTTCTCTTCTCCCCATTCCAACACCACATTTTAGACTTCATATGTAGGTTTGGAAATTCAATCGTTAGTGTTGTTAGCTAAAAGGGAGAGCAAACCCTGTGTGATTAGAAACTGTATGTACACATTTAACTATTGCTCTTTTATATTCTCAATTTAAGCAAATTAGTATAAAGTTAAAACAGTATAAAATTGAAAGTTTGAAGAAAAAAGTTCAAAATAGCATTTCTTAAAATGTTATGACTATAACCTGCTCTTTCAAAAGAGAAAGAAAAAAAAAGCCCTTTAATAATACAGCAAAATAGAGCGCTATGCAAAAATAAGAAAAACTTGTATCATGAATAAAGGTTTGAAAGATCTATGACAGCAGATAAAATAAAATTAATAATTACCTGTGGCATCAATGATTTGGCAATGATATATGATTCTTCAGCTTTTTTAGTTTTGTTTAAATTTTTGTAAGTTCGTCCTACATTCATATGGGCACCAATATCATCTTAATAAAGAAAAGAATAATAAAAATCTAAATACTTCCATATATTGAGTACCATACAAATAAATGACTATGCCTTACGAGTGGCATTAAGTAGAGCTACTATATAAAGACCATTAAAAAAACAATTCTGAAATATTTTTCATCTTAATTATGAAGTTAGCATTAAATTAAGCATAAGCCTAGGACAGATCATAAAGTTTCTTATGAAATGCTCTAAAATTTGAGGTCATGCTTTATATGCATCTATTTTTAATTTCTTGTTATAGTAGAAGCATCTGACTGACAAATTTGTGTGTCAGAACTTTCAGTTTATGTTACTTTGTGACAGAACTGTC
This sequence comes from Rhea pennata, assembly GCF_028389875.1. Classification (NCBI taxonomy): domain Eukaryota; kingdom Metazoa; phylum Chordata; class Aves; order Rheiformes; family Rheidae; genus Rhea; species Rhea pennata. The sequence continues at coordinate 47,440,377 of NC_084663.1, read as the reverse complement.
AAAGTGAAAGACAACAGTGCTGATGTCAAATTTAAAAAACATGATGTATCTTGAGTAATAAGAAATTCTCCAAAGTTAGAAAATATCTAACATTAAAATATAAAAAAAGCAAGCAGACCTTGCTTTCTTCTGTGTGAACGTAATATGTAACAAATGCAGTATACATGTTAAATTGAAATTTATTAGGTTTCTAAAATGAAACAGTAACAATTATCAAGTACTACCTAGAACTTCCTTTGCAACAGTACCTACAATTCAGTACATACCCTTTAATACTGCCTAGACTTATTAATTTTTAAAGAAGTTTTTAGTTTGAAATAAGAAAATTAAATATTATTAATTACATTAAATACTGAATTAAGAGTTTGGATAGCATTCCTTCTGAATTAATTTAAATAATGGTTTTAAATTGGAAGTCTTTGTATTTCTGCATAGATACAAGCTTTTCCCAAGTATCTTTTGGAGTTTATTTCTTTTTAAAGAATTATCTTCTCACACTTAAAAACTATGGATCAATTTATTAAGACTATTATAAGGTTTGAAGTTTGGTTAGGGAAAAATAGTTGATTCAGAAGATTTTAAGCAAGCTTAGAGTACTAAAATATTAGAGGTGGAGAGGAGAGAACAATAAGCTATTGAACGAATTCAACGGTAACCAGTCAAAGGTTATACCTGGTTGCACTTGGGTGGCCTGTATGAAGAATTGCAAAGCTCTTTCAAAATTCTTTTCATTTTCTAATGCATGTCCCACATTATTCCACAGTTTTGCATTGTTCTTATTTACCTAAAAACAAGAAAAGGATACAAATACATAGATTATTAAACTGCAATTACATAACATTTGGTTTTCTTGTAACTACATCAGACATGTAAAACTGCACAGCAAATGACACAGATTTCATCAAGCTACTCTAAAACCTGTAAAGAATATGCGAAGAATAAACATAGCATACAATTAGAACAATTAAAAGGATATTTAGGAAGAAGTTCATTTTAAGCTATTACTCAGATATTGCCCCTAAAAATCCTAAGAGTTCCAAAATTCATTGGAATTGTTAAGAGACAATGAATAGCTGGTAATACAAACTATCCTATCATGTTATATGCACTTTAAACATTTTCATGCCTCACACCTTTTTTTAGATTTTTGTACTCAAGAGAACATACTATGCTTTTGTCCAGATAAAATAATATATTCAACTGTAACAAAATCAAGACAAAAGATACTACCTCTACAAGAAATATTCTATTTCTAAAAGTCTATTTCTTGCACATGAATTCCCATGCAACAACACACAGTGCTTTTAAAGCATTCTCCAAAGTGACTAATGAAGTATTAATACAATCAATGTAGAAATAAACCTGGCAAAACAAATATAATTTCTCTTCAATTTTATCATACTCTACCATACTCAGCATTTTGAAAGGAATAATAAAAAAGTTTCCAATAATTCTTTGAAACGAAATACAGTACCTTTAAAGCTGACATAAACAATGTGTATTCTGACTCCCAATCCCAGTTTCTGTGTAGTGTTTTTAAGGCATGAGTGAATAATACCACAGCCAAACAGACCCAAGAAATTTTTCTTAGCACACTATTAAATTAAAAGAGAGATATGTTAGAAGCACAAAACTGCAATTCATAATAAATTAAATATTTTATATGCTAGAAGGCACATAAATTGAGGAACTTTTTTATGGTTTATCTAATTTTTTTGCATCACTATGCAATCCATTTAATAAAAATGAAGGCATTACACATTATTAAAACCAAAAGTATAGAAAAAGTATATTTTTAATATTCAGAGCTTATCTGTAACGTAATAAAATGAATGTGATCATGATGTCAAACACATAGAACAAACAGCAGAAAGGTCTGCTGTTGAGACTACCCAAACTTTCATAATCATATAAAATCCTAATGTAACTGTAATACCTAACTTAAAGCCGTTTTCAGCATCTCTTTAGCAATCTGCATTTTGTTTTAAAATCTGCAAGTCGGGGGCAGAAATCACTCTCTGTGACCAGCTTCTCAGCAACAGTATTTTTCTAGAGTTTATGTAGTTTATTTTTCTGAAAGTTAAGCATCACTTAATTTAACCACAATAGATATAAAATACATGCTTTGACAAGTTGATCATTAGATCTCTGAATTCTGATGTAATTGTGGAAAAAACCTGCACTGAATACCCAGTAGCTTTCCTAAAATTATGAACATTCTTTTGTATTTAAAAAGCTTTAAAAGTTTCCCTCAAGTAGATATGGCTGTTCAGCACTGCCAGCTATTGACTCTGAGTTATGTCATAGGTCTTCACACACTGCTCTGTGCTTCACAGGGGTTGGGAAAAAAATCTGTTTTCTATCAAATTTTAAAATGTACAAAATTGTGCAGACTTAGATGGTTATGTTTATTTTAAAGAAAGTACAACAGAACTAAGAGAAAAACTGGCACATGACACAGGCTCTAATTGTATATCCCCACTAGCCTTATAGAAAGCAACTTCACTGCACATAGTCCTAAAGTAAAGAGCCTTCTCCCCCTCATAAGACTTTTTAGAGCACTGATTCCCAACCTTTCTGTAATAAGCCACCCTGCTGCCTGACTTCCCTTCTCTGACATCCTCTCCTCTTGGATCTTAGTATTCTTTCACACCACTTTGATTCTTATTCACGATGATGCCTTCTTCTCACTCCCACAAAGTATAGCTGATTTCTTACTCTGAGCTGTCAGCTTTGGCAGCACCAGTTCGGCACAACTTATCATGCAAAACCTCACCTCTTCTGATGTCAGTTATAACTGATTGGAATTTACTGCCTTAGGGTTTGTCTGAACTAGCACAAGGATGCCACTGGCATAACAACGGTAAAGCATCCAGGTCACAGGGAAGTATTTACAGTTTATGAAGATAGTGTAAAATCTAAGAGCCATTTATAAGATAACAGATGCCTCCAAAACCCCAAAGCTGCAAAAGGTACTTTTTGAGCATAATTTCCTAATGAAAGATTCTCACCTAAAGTATTCTTTATTTTAAAAAGTACTGAATTGCTCTGATGTTTATTCTTAGCACTGCATCTCTTAAGATTTTAGCAGTAATGAAGGTTTTTGAATATGCTGCAAACCAATGCACATGCATTATATACACTCCAGTCAGTAACTACTTTTGAAAATGATCAAATCTGAGCAAGAATTTTTTCCGTAATCCTTTTAAAAAACCTAGATTTTAAACAGCAAAAGTGTGTTTCTTTATATTACAGAGACTGGATATACTACTAGGAATACAGATCAGTGAGTAAGTCCAGGAAACTTCAAAGAAAACAATGTACTCTGCATAACCTAGTATTTCAGGTTAAAGTCATAAACTATCATGCTGAAGTTCAACAAATATGATGCAACTGAATCAAATCTATTAGCCTTTCCTCTTACAATCTTCATGCAACTGCTAATAAAAAAAAAGTGGCACAAGGCCACAACCTATATAGACTAATTTTAATCACAAATATTTGCCTGTGCAAAAGTGTTTTTTTTCTATTAAGCTGTCTAATAAATGTCTGTCTCCTAAAGCAGCACTGGAACTCTTTCAGCAACAAGGATAAGTGTATCATGTTTTTACATCAATGATGCTCACCAAGCTTTAAAAATTTTGTTACAAATGAAAATACCCAATGGTCTAAGAAAATCCTTGTTATCATTTGTCCACACCACATGACTACCAAACAGTTCATCTAGATTGTTCAGTAAGACCTCAGAACAAGAACTGTAACATGCTAAATGAACATTGGTAAAATGTGTACTTGTTTATTTGCTACGAAATTAAGATGGATGAGTTAAACTAGTTACAGATACTACTAAGGTACCTTTTATTGGACAATTTCTTCCATCCATGTGCTACTAAAATGCAGAATCCCATGCTAGGAACATACAACACTCGTTCTGCTACTACAAACCCAACAGGAAAAAAAAGATTTGATGCAGGAATGAATGGCAGCACAATTAAGCAGAGTGCCTAGAAAAGAAAAGTAAGTGAATTAGTAACCAAGATTAGGTAGTTACAAACTGTATCTAACAGCCAAATTAAGACACACTTATGAAAAACAGAAAAATAGACATAAATTATAGATCTTAATTAGAAAAATAAACCCAAACCGAAGACCTCTGTTTTATATTGAGACCACTAAACATGGCAAGCTTTAAACTACAACTGGTATTCTTTTTACTTAACAGTTTATTCGGTTCTTTACATTACAGAAAAAAAACAATTGTAAAAAAAAACCCAGTAAGATAAAGAAAAAAACCCACCCAAGAACTCTGAACAGAAAACAAAATACTCTTTTTTAAAATTAAGATTCCACATATAAAAACAACAACAGTCCTAGAACCCTGGTCATTGTCTTTTTATAAAAGAAGCCACAGTTCTCAATAAAATGAACTTTAAATATTGATTTTTCTATTTTCTATTAATGTATAATACTTGATATAATAGTGAGAACTATTATGTTAACACATAATATTTGAAAGTCAAAAGCAGTAATATTTACCAACTGTCATACCTTTTGCTTAGTATTATTTACTAAGAATTTGAAATAAGGCATGATCCTCTTTATAATTTGTTAATTTTAAAATCAAGAGAAATTGTATTGTATATTTGCAAAATTCAAAAAGTTAGTTTTATTGTATTAAAAAAAAAAAAAAAACACTCTGCAAGGTCAATGCAGGCTGAAAGAATGGACACATTTAACCTAAAGCTTTTGGAAAGACTAAACCTAACCAGATTACCCCACAACCTACGATTTCAAAATTGTTCCAAGCCAAAAAGAGGAAGACGACTGGAAACAGCAAAACTGCAAAATATCACATATACATACATTTTAACCTTAAACTTGAAGGACAGATACAACTAACTACAATATCTACATGAGAGTAAGTGAACAAAATATACATATACTTTTGTTCATGATCCTTTATGTATGGTCCATTCCTACAGAGCCCTAGCAACTCTATCAATAGAATCCCTTACTAGAAAAGTAAACTAATTTTTTAAAGTTAAGAGAACAGGTATAGTATTTTCAAGCCTTAGACCATTTGGGTCAGGAATGGAAAACCAACTGTAGTTTTCTTACAAAAATAATTTTAATGCTATAAAAAAATCCCCAATATAATTATACACTAACAGCAACTTTATATGCAAAGCAGAACTGAACTTTAGAATAATTAAAAGTTAACTGCTTTTCATATCATATAGATTACTGTTCATTTACAATAAAGTGCCTTTCTGGTTTCTGTTAAGATTGTGAGCAACTGCATAAAAAACAGAATCAACTACTGAATGAACATCTCTTATTAGATATTGCACGGCTGGCACCTTAAGATACCTAAAATCAAAACAAACCTAACTGCCTTAATTGCAACTCTTAGGCTGACATCTTGACAAAACGTGTGTGTATGGGAGAAAAAAGTCAAAGATGGAGAAATCTGTCTGCTGCAAAGAAAGTAGACATCACTATTTGCTTTAAGGCTTCAGTGTCTTAACATTAAATAACAGCTTTAATTTCATGTACCAAAAAAGAACTGAAATGATTATTCCTAAATATTTGGCCTCCAACTAAGAAGAACAAAAGACATGGAACATTTCTTTGAAGAAAGAGTTGACAGGAATTTTCTAAAAATTTTCAATACAAGCAGTTGCTATTCTTTAAACTATACATAAGCATAATTTTAGCTACTAATCTATGTTCTCAAAAACTAAAACCACAACACAGAAGTCTGAGCAGATGTTTCAAACCACTTTGAAATGGCAAGGATCCTTCATCTATCAAAGTCATTCTTCTGTAACATTTTTTCATTTAATTATAGGAAATGCCTTTACTCTTTCATAGAGGGCAACTATGGGAATTGAGGGTTAGTATCATTCTATATTTCACTGTTCCGAGCAGCCAAACACCTATGACTTTGTACAAAAAGCGCATTGTAAGTGTGCCTTGATTCAGCGTGCACTGTTTTACATATGCTTTCATTGAACTGTGAATTATCTGTTTTTAACTTTAAAAGTGTATAAAAGGCATGTACATAAGTTTAAATGGATCAACTGATCTTGTGAAGTCTGCTAGGTTACTGATTTCAAGTTCTCTTATGATTTTACCAAATTAGTGGTTTTACATTATTGCTCAAAATTTTATATTCAATTTTTAAGTAAGGACATGGTTCCACAACCCCAGGAAGTCACACTAATTATAGAGAAAGCCACTGTTTTCTATTAGGTTGGGGTAGAAAGGATCTTGTAGCATGATATTGCATAAGCTCCACCAGCGCTGGATGCTTTTCGTCTAGGCATCTACTTAAATGGCTGACATGTTTCAAAGGTCTTGGAATTCTTTTCCCTCCAGAAGTTCCATAATTTTGTAGCATTTGTTGTGAGAAGAACTGCACAACATTTTCCAAACTTCTTCCAATTATTTTGCTTCTTCTTAGCACACTGTCCTTCAGCTCTTACTTCCTGTGCAGTAGCCTCAAAGCTACCCCAGATAAACATGTTCTCTTCTGCTCATTTAGTCTCTCTTTATCAATGTCTTTCAGTAGATGCAGAAGTTCCTTTGAAAAATATCCTAGCCAAGGCATCTGATAAGAAAAACAAAACAGAAATCATTAAAGTATGCAGGCAGAAAAAAAAGCATATGAGAACATTCTAAAATACAATAGTAAAGTATGAAGAGTATCTGAACAGCTACAGGACCATTCAAAAGCCCTGGCATTATACACAATATTTCAAAGCTTGAGCTGTCAGCACAGAGATTGTAGAAATAAGTACTGCTAAATTTAGAAGTGGCAGATATATCACTCGAAAGTGTCAAATGCTCCCTCCAGGAAAACTAAAGATACCTGTCTGTCCTGACACTTATACAGTAATAACTTACCAAAGTTTGTGGACAAGTAATAATAGAGTTGTCCCATGGACAGGGGCTAAAGGGTAGGGGCAGGAAGGTGGTGTTAGGCAGGGCAGTAAAACAATACTTGTTTGGGACATTTAGCAAACATTAAGAGATGATAAAAAATTAAAATTAAAAAGCAATAAAGAAATGCCTACACCAAAAAAATTCCATGAACAGAAGAGGGCTGTGATTGCTGCTTAATTCTGAAACCAAGTGCAAAGCCACTAAAGTAATTCCAGATCTACACTACTCTTCATATTCAACATTTTCAATATTTATATTGCAATCTATTTTTAAAGGTCACAGAGACAGTTATCTGATTGTTCAAAATCTGATTGTTCATCTGATTGTTTGTAAAAAAAAAATAAAAAAAGAAATAAGAGAATTTAATAGCTCGTACATTGTTTCCAGGGCATGTCCTTTTCTACTGTCAAAATAATTGATTAATTGAAGCAATATGACATCAATGTGTCTAATTGAAATATTTTTTGTTCACTTGTTTAGTTATTGTCAGTTGGTAAAATAAATTACTTCAAAAGAACAATTCATCTGTTTTACACTTTCCTAGTCCTATTTCTTATTCTGAAAAAGAAATTTCCCCATGACAAAAAAAATAAAGTAAAACAAAATTAAACAAATACATCCACTTACCTAAGTCATTTTCCCCCAGAGGTAACTGGCATCAAAGGGTTGCTGACTGAAAATAGGTCTTTCATCTTTTGCATCTCTCATTAGCAAGTTTACCACACGAGACTGCTTCTGGAAATGTGTAGAGGGTCACTGTCGCTTGTAGATGTGGAAGAGGAATCCCATCTTCAGTCTTATCCTTGTACCACACGTGGCACAGTACCCAATTCTATATTCTATATCAGCAAGCATTGAAAGACATATTCAAACACACTTGCAGCGTCCTTTCTCTTTTGCATTCTGAATCTCTCTCCTTTGCATTTCCTTTACAAAGTCCAAATAAACATCTTTATTTCTGTAGTGGATCTGCTGATCTCTTAAATGAAAGTAATTTGAGACTCTCTCCTTAAATTAGGCTTCAGTATGAGACCTGCCTGATTCCTCTTAAACAGCTTTTTTTTTGACAACACATTTGTGCAGTAAGATAGCAGCAGAATGTTCATTCGTAACACTGGGCTAACAGATGAGGCTTCCAAAACATGATAGAGATTTGCAAGACTCCTAGTCACTTCTTTTCAAGACCTTTAGAGTTTAAGATATCAAACAGTACCTACAGTCATGGTACCAAATGTACTATGCTAAAGCCACCTTTATACTGATACAAACAATGTGGCATCCATGCAGATGGCACACAGAATTTATACCTACCAGGGTTATAGCTTACTTTGACTAGCATAAATTCAGGCTTTTATTGGCAGAACTGAGTATCAAGACAACAAATTTTTAAAAAAGTAATTCAATATAATTAACTACAAAATTGCCATAAACTGCATAAGTTGGTCTTACTGAACAACTTATGGTCTTACTGAACAACAAAGTTGGTTCACTTTAAAGATGGTTCTATGATTTCTTTTAGAAAGTCAGACTGAGAAGCCATATAGAAGAGTTTCCTGCTATGGGATGGCAGAACTATCTATACCACGACACTAACAGCTTACTGGAACGCAGAAATATGTTTTTATCTATAGTGTTTTTGCATGTTATAGTACATGTATTAAAACCATTAATATGATATTGCATTCTCATTTCCTAAGAAATTAGCTTCTAGGCATTCAGATACTATGCTTGGAGGAAAAAAAAAAAAAGGTCATACAGGTTATATACATAGTATATGTATATAATTAAGCTATGGAAAATTGCTTTCATTAAACAATTATATTGAGTTAAGCTATATTGTAGCTGCCAGACTGGACAGAATGACCTTGGAAGTCTATAAAAACCACTTGGAATAATATAAATATGTATTTTATAAAACTAAAAAGAACACTGACTTGCTACTATGGGTGCTGAGAATGTCATTAACCCTTCTCTTACAAATTTCACTGGGGGGACCAAAGAGAAAAGCAGGGAAATAAGGGTTCTCAAAGTTCTCCAAAAACAATGAAAACCCTCTCCCTCCTCCCCCCTATTTCTACTACTTTTAGTACACTGGAGGAAAATAATTTTACTATATTTAAGTAAGAAGTAATTAAGCTAAAGTTTCACAATTTTGAGAAATGTTAATGTTGGCAGCACTTAAAGACACCAGTTAATTATCCATTTAAATATGTTTTGTCCAAAGTTATATTTTTTAAATTGTGATTTTCTGGGAAAGTCATTTTGCACATTTAGTATATCAAACAGCTATATAGGTCTCTTTTGCTCCTACAAAGTGAAAATAAGCTGTAGCATTGCAGATGAAGCCTCTTATCCTGAATTTGGAAATCAGTTTTCTAGTGAAGCAATTAGATTTGCTTCTCCAACATCGCGAGAATAATCATATTAATCAAAGCTATAACTATATACTAGGTCTCTTTGAAGTGAACCAAATTTGTCAGCTTATTAGCAAAAAAAGTACTTAAGGTTAAATTGTGCATAAATATTCCCACCCACATGCAACTTTTGGCTGAGGTTACATATTAAAAAAACAAAACAAAACACGTTATTACTGAGGCAGACCAAGATTCAGGCATGCTGGTAAATGTTTGTGGTAGACATAATTACATCACTGACTTAATAAGAAGAAACATTATCTGGGTTCATCAATCATCTTGTGAAATTTTGAAAAGTCAGCAACTAAAAAGGCAAGTGTTCTTAGACAAAAAAGTACTAGTTGTTTCATTTGCTTCTTTCCACTTCATCCAAAATATTCTTTCTTGTCAATCCATTTCAGTTTTAAAGCTTTATATTACCAAAAAACATTTATAGGCTGAGGAAATAATTTTTTCCTTAAAATATGGAAAAGGACACAGAAGAATGTCTTAAGAGAACATCCACAAAAGAGGAAAACATATGCCCTTAAATGCCAAACGATAGCTTTTTAAAAAAATATAGAAAAATAATTGAGTCACTTGGTAAATATGTGGAATAATTGTTGACATTTAAATAATGTAGACATGTTACAGGATCAAAATGCATTCTGATCTTCAAAATGTACGCAGACTCCAGTGAAACTCCAAGTTTGTTGTTTGAGTTTTGAATACCCGAGGGGCCACAACATGGTTTGCTATTACATTAAGACTGGGCATATTTATTCTTATCTCTTGCCTGTGTTTCTCAATCTCATTCCTGACAGAATAAACAGACTGTTATTAATTACGAGTTAATAGTATTGTTGCAGTGGTTTTCCCCTTTTTTCGCATGTTCTTTCTAGCACACAATAAGATGCATTAAAGTCACTGGGTTACTTACACCAGGCTGAGGCATGTGAATAAACATCCACAGCTAGCTCTACTCTTGCAAGAAAAGGACATAAAACATGCATCGTTCATACCATCAATACAGTCTTGGAGGAATCCCCAGGATATCGGAGGCTGAAGACGATCAAAGACCCCAGAAAACAAAAGAATGTAAGAGTGGCAATATTTCTGACATCTAACAAAGACTCCACAAGAGGAATAGTTCCCATTGTCCAGTCACAGCATAATTCTGAAGGGTTGAGAAGAAGCCAAGCATTTACAGGGAGGAGGTAGTTGAAAGTCAGCTGCCTTGCCGGAGATGGACTTACAGCAGCTGGGTTATCAAATCTAAAACAAAAGAAAGGAGAAAAAGAAAAAAGTTATGAACTTGAGTTCATGCCCAGGTACTAGCAAAGTCTAAATTCATAGCTAATATTGCCAGTTACAACCACGTATAAAATACTAATCATTCTGCATTTGTCAAGTGAGTAACTCAGGAACCAGATATGATGCATCTCAGCATGGGACTGAGGCTCCTCTGTTTCTTCAAGAAACTGGTTTGAGATATAATCACCTTAAGCTTCAATTCACAGAGAATGATTATATCATTTTTGCTAAAGTTGGACCCAACAGTCCTTCCTTTGGAGAAAAAAAAAAAATGTGGCCCAATTTTCATGGAGAATATTAGATTCTTGCATTTTTACATATCTCACAACAAAATTTTTTTTAAAGATAAAATTACAGTTTTTCAGTTCCAACATTCTAACGTTATTCCTACATACTCAATTTTAAGCACTGTATCTGAAGTTAACTATACCTTCTGCATAGTAGGTATCTGAAAAAGAAAGATAATTTCATATATAGGATGAGAAAAGCTTTTAAAAATTTTTGAAGTACTTATTGAAGGTTCAAAAAATATGACCAAACAAAAAACTTCATTAATAAAATATTTAATCTCTGGAGTATTAGAACCAACTAAGAACCACAACTGTTTAAAAATTAATGCCTGCTCAGACACTTCAGTATTTTGGATGTTCTTGTCAGCAGATACTGAAATACACTAGTTATTGATTTCAGAGAAATAATATTATACAGTCATTACCTAACAATACTAAAGTAAGCTACTAGATGTTTTAGGCGAAATAGTTTTCAGCCTTTTATTCAGACTTCATTAAGCCACATCTTATTTATCAATATATATAAATAAGAAACACTTTCATATTACCTTGTAAACACTGGAAGTTGAGACTGAATAACCTGGACTCTAACTACAACAAGAAGCAGTGTACTGAACATAAGGACAATGAGCTTTAGCAGTGTTTGGAGCATAGAGAAAGGGATACTGCCCTTTCCTCGAAGAATCTGTACAGCTGTGTCCAACAGCACTGGCAAGGTATACTGCAAAGGAAAAATAGTTTGTTAGCAGACAGTGTACCCACTAACCTTTTATACAAATTTTAGTTCTGATCCGTTTTCCCTTAGGTTTCTGTGATTGTCCGCTCCAAATAGTTAAATTTGACTCAGCTTCATTTGTATGACTCCTCCTCTCAAAAGAAATTTACCTAATCAAAAGAATTGTTTATTTTTGCTAACATTATCATAGCTGAACTCAAACATTTTCTTGCAATCTCGTATTTTGCACCGACGTGTTAAACATCTAACCTGTCTTCAAATGCAGAATATATAAAGTTTTATCATGAAATAAGTTTTGAAATCGAGATTATCACTATTTTCAAAATTATTTCTCTATTTAGGGAAAATTTTCAAAGAAGGTATTGTAGGAACTGTGGAAATACTATTGCCTGCTTAGCTCTGGGTTTCTATTTTATTTCTCCACTGTATTAATCCTATCAGTCCCTGTGTCATGAACATTATGATCTTGCATAGTTCCTCAATATGTATCCCAATTTCTTCACAGTATGCCTGCTTCCTTCCTTTCATGCTGTATGCTGGGGATGATTTACTGCTTCATATATACTGGCAGAAATACAGTTATAGACAAGTTTTGAGAACTGTTTAAAGACTTAGTTCATGCTACTGTAACACTCGCATCAGCAGAAGCGCCAGCTTGCATTTTATTTTTTCTACTCAATTGACCTACATAAATTTGTTAAACTTTCAAGAAAAGGAGAACCAGATCAAGAGTCACAAGACAGAAGTGGTTTGAAAAGTAAGGTCACAAACAGGTGATTTCCTTAGAAATCCACTTTGAAAACTCTGTACTTATACACTGGATGTGCAAAGCTATTAGTTAAAAAAAATATTTTTGTAAACGCAGAAATGATTTTGACATTTTAGCCTTAATACCTATGACAAAGACAGGCAACCCTTTGGCTTTTACTGTTGCAGTTTTTGCAAAATGTTCTTTAAAATAATTAAGAAATGGTAAATTAGAAAGATATTCTTACAATATCCATTTTCATATTTTTAGATTGTGTATAGTTTTACTATTAAAAAGCCAAATCCTATCTCGTTGTGAGAACATCACTTGTTTTTCCAGACCAAAAAAAAAGTTGCTATTATCTTACTAATAACAATACTCAAAATGAAACTTAAGAGATTAAAATTTAAATTTGAAGGCTTTTTCAGAGCGACAAATTTCATTACGATATTATTGATTCAAATAAGACTACTCTAGAACATCTGGTTAGCCATTAGCATGTGATGGCAGCCATTTGCAAATATAATGTTCTCTATTTTCGCTAACCTATTTAAAAATGGACAATGCCTCTATCTTTAAGCACCCCAGACCTTAACTCTGTTACATGCCGGTCTTTGCAAACTTGTTGATTAAACCTCAGGTTTTAGTTAAGACATGCCGGTTCTTTATCAAATATATTTGCTAACATCTCTGCACGACTTACAAAAAGCAACTTAGAAGACATTTGATTCTCTCTCATGACCCATACGTTTTAAATATCGAGTCAAAGGAAAATCTGAAAAGTGTAAAACAGCTAGAGGACTAGCCTAAACTGACAAAATCAGTGATAAAATATGAAGCTTCTGAATATTTAATGTCTCATTACAGAATTCCTGAGAAGAAATTTGATCTTTCAACCACATCTTACCCCTTGAGCAATAAATACTTCATATACACAGCATATTCCCACTACTGTTATTCCTTGTTCTTTACACAACGTTGCAACAGCTACTAGAAACACTGTCACTGCAATTGGAGTCCACACTGTAAATCAAAAAGACATGATTGAAAATGTTCCACCTTACAGTGCTAACAATTAATAAACCAAATTAAATTAAAAGCTGAAACTAGGCTTTATGTTTGAACAAAATCTAGAAACTGATATGGTATCAAAGGGGAGATCCTCAGTCTTACTTTACAAAATCATAATAAACACCTGTCAGTTTTACAATCGCCTCCCTTTAAAAATTGAATAAAAGGCAAAAGATCAATAAGGCATTCTGATAAAAAAAAAAAAAAACCAACAAAATCAAATAAACAAGTTTTAAAATACCATTTTAAATCAAATGTTTAAAGGCAGTCATGAATTTTCACAAAGTCATTTAGAAAACAGACAAGACTCCTATATCTCCATTCTGCAGCTTATTTAGGACAGTTCAAGGCATCCCAGCATATTTTCAGCATTTGCACTAATAAAGATCAGTGCAAGAATCACCTACTCAGAGAATTCTAGGGTTTTACAAAGCAACTTAAAAAGCTCTATCTTGGAAAAAAAAAAAGCAATTTATGATGCTAAATATTATTTGTAATATTACATAGGTATCTTGGACACAAAGATTTTTTTCATGTACACAATTCCTTAAAAATAGTAACATAAATGTATTGGTTATAAGAGCTTTCTTACCACTGATACAGACATGAAACTAGATAGATATCTATCAGTCACTTACCTATAGTATTATCTGGCCCTTTGGATTTAGTATACGACAAAAAAGCAGCTAGAAAAAAGATAGATGATAAGAGTTCTGCTCTGCCCACAACTCCAGTTACCTAAAAAGAAAAGGAAGAAGAAGAAAAGGTTGTTTCACTAGTTACTATGGAGCTTAAGAACAGATCCTACATCCTTATTCTTCTCCAAGGTCATGCTTACACCCTATGCCTGTGAGGGTAGCAGGAAGAATCATAGTATGGCTGCATGCAGGGAGGACTCCAAATTAACTACAGGATGTAGAATACTACAGTGACAGGTTACTAACTGTTTTTTCTTCTTTGTGTATGTAGTTATTGAATTACTCTGACAATTACTGGTCCTGGACTGACAGTTGAAAAGTCACAGCTGATCAGTCAAAAAAGAGACTGTTTTTCTGCAGTTCCCATTTTTGTCAGTTGCTTCATTAAAATACTAAAATACAACAAGCTTTCCTGCCTGGCTTTCTCACTGAGTAGTTAACGGCGTATGACTGATACACTATCAGGATATGCATAACTAAGACCTTTAAACCAAGCAAAAAATGCTACCAATCGTATGGATGCTTTCAGTTCAACCAATGCTGAATTCAAAGACATTGATAACGAGTGGCCACCAGCCACCCTGACGTGCCTGTAAGTATCGCTATTAATGAAGCAACTGAGAAATGCTGCACTTTTAAAAATCTTCAGTAATACCAGCTGCAAATATCAGCTGAAGCAAACTGGGCAGCATTATGACTGCTAAAACCTGGAAGAAACCAGCTTTCATCAGTAAGAGCTAAGAGTGACAAGATTGCCTTACATATACATCCTGGCAACATACCCCTGCAGACAACAGCATATAGAAACTACCACAGTCAATTTAGTTCGTATCTTCCAGAAGCGAATGAACAGATCTGAAAGAAGTGCTCACTTGACCAGTGCTACAGCAGCTCTTATCTGAACAGAGTTATCAATACATTCACAGCAAACTCTATGCAACACTGTTTAAGAATGACTTAAAGTTTGGTAATCTTGTGTATGATAATGTGGCTGACAGTATCAAATTTTTGCAGGTACTGCCCCCCTTAGTAATGAGACAGAGAGGAACAGATTTTATGATTATTTTTGTAGAGAAGTGCTAAAATCCATAGGGCAGAAGGTTATTTCAGAATCCCTAATG
This sequence comes from Rhea pennata, assembly GCF_028389875.1. Taxonomy (NCBI): domain Eukaryota; kingdom Metazoa; phylum Chordata; class Aves; order Rheiformes; family Rheidae; genus Rhea; species Rhea pennata. The sequence continues at coordinate 47,425,058 of NC_084663.1, read as the reverse complement.
AAATAGAGGCTATGTTTTCTGTGTACAGGATATGTCTTCTGAATGAAGCTAAATTGTGACCAGCAGCCAAAGGCAGATTATTATGTTAAGTTACTGCAATAGCTGCTAATCTGACCAAAATACACCATAGGGCTGCCTTTTTTAAAGGGGGCCAATTAGGAGAGATGCCTTTGATTACATTTAATTTTTTGCAAATAAGCTGTTCACAAAATGGCATGCTCTCCCAAGATAAAGTCATATTTGGCTAAGAGAAGCTCATAGTTCACCATTTAATTACGATGCTGAAGGCTGACTTTCAGCCATCCAGCCTCAGCTTGACATTTTTATTTCTAAGTGCATTCTTGGTCAAGCATAATCTATCCAGCACAGCATAAAGAGAAAGTAATTCAAGATGCAAGACCAGAGTGTAAAGAAAAGTATTCAAATCTGAATACTGAAATCATTTTCTGATGCTTTTTTTTTTTTTTTTTTTTGCCAAATGAACTCAATGAATTATGCTTAGACAAAGTATATTTCACAACTGACTGAAAGGCAGAGTTTTTGTAACGTTTTGGATAATATATAGGTGTTTGTTTCTAAAATGTCTTAAGATGCTTAAAGGATTCCTTGTCTGGATCACAAAGTTCTTCAGCACTGACAGGTATTAAGGAGAGCATAGTCTGGAGATAGGTTGAACGAGACCATTTGTAGAGTAACTGTGCTAGTGCTCCCAGAGAAAGCACCAAGAGTAGAAAAATTCTATTTCTGGATATAGTGGTGATTTATCAGATAAAGTCTTACCATTCCCAAGGTTAGTTAACATTCCATAGCTGGAAACAAATTAGCATGCCTCTCAGCCAGAAGAGGAACACACTAGGTAGAATGAACTCGAATCTGGAGACGATGTCAAACGTGACTTTACAATCTGAGAGGTAATGATGCTGTTATTCAAAGAGTTTATTCAAAGAGTTTCCTCAAAATTTTTTTCTCAAAAAGTGATATATCACCATCACAAGAGCCCAGCTTCTCTCTGAAGTCAATCAAAATTCTCCTCCATTTAGCCTGCTTTTTTTTTTTTTTTTTTTTTTAAGGGGAAAAACTGATTTATCACAAGATAAGCAACAGTTTAAAACTTGCACGTATTGTATCTGCCATTTGAAACTCCTGTACAGGAGAATAATATTAGGAGAGTAAATTGAAGGAATTCAATTCAGATACATTTTGTATCAGCAAAAGGAACAAAAACTAGAAATGAGTCCTGCTTTGGAGCTTTTATTAAAGTTTGGAGAACAGTTAGCACCTAAGTTCAAAGTCTTAAACACAGCTAGTTATTACTTGATCTCTGTCCATGGAAGAAAATTTAAGAATCTCAGTTGATTTGTCCAAACAAATCAAAATTGTCAACTCTAAGAATCCTTTCTTGGATGTTCATGTGTTCTTACATGCATTTTAAGTAGAATTCATCTCAATACAAACACTTGAAAAGGATAGAAAGCAGTGTACTTCTGAAAAGGAGAAAGCTTAAACTGAAAAGGGTTGGGAGAGGGAAAGAAAGCTCTTGACTGATTCTTCGGCATATAAATATAGTAGCAAAAGAATTCAATCACAGGTGCACTTAAATCCCAAATTTCCTAAGCATTTAAGTTCTAATAATTACAGTCCTGCAGTGCCCTCATGTGTCAAATATCTGTGATTACACATTTATCACCAAATTACTTAAATTTGTATTTGTAATTAGTAGCTTTTAAAAAACACATTACCTAATTCAATGATCTTTCAGCATATAGACAGAATGTTTTAAAGGCATTATATGACTTCTTGGGTAACTCTATTGCACAATATTAAAAACAACTAAATGTTTGACTAGTATCTCATACGGAATCTGATAGTTCATAAACAAGCATAATAAAAAAAACATCATATCAGGAATTAAAGACGACAGAAGATTACATAGGATGATCTAAGACATGAACCACTAATTTAAGCCACTAGCAATTTTCTGATGCTCCTGCAAAGATGCTATCATATTTGTTCGAGAGGCAAAGCCAAACCTCGAAACTTAAAGCATATTATGTCCTTTAAAGAAAGCCAACCCTGTTTTTCCTATAATTTTCCCCATGTTAATCAGTGTTTTGTGTTTCCAAGCACAAAAGCAAGAAAAAAAATGTTTATGCTTTAAACTTTTGCAGTTTTGAAGCATGCCATTAACTTCCTCTCAAAAAGAAGATATTAGGTGCACAAATAGCAGCCAATTAAAAAAAATACATGAAATTGTTTTCTATAAAGACTTACTTAACACACAGGTAAGGTCTGTTGAATTGCTGAGAGGGATTTCTACCTTTAGAAAACAAGAATTAGAGGTGAGAACTATTTGTCCAATGAGAGCAGGAAAAAAAAATACAATATAGGATGAAAAATAGCAGCCTTTTCTCTTCAAAATTCGTAACAAAAAACTCCACATGATAACACCCCAAAAAAGCAAAAGTTCAAAACATTTTTAGAAAGTTTCAGTGTAACAGAGAATTTTGAATCAGTTAAGATTATAGGAAAAATAATTGGGAATGGGCTTTTCAACCAATGTGAATCTCTGCACAGACAGATTGCTACATGATGCAGAATTAGCAGTAGAGAATTACGCAGCTTTATCAATGTCTCCGGTAGAAATAAGTCGTAACAAAAAAACCCCACAGTACTCCATTCAAAAAAGAAAAAAGGAAAAAAAATTGGAACTTCTGACACTGGTCGCCAAGAGTGGCTGAGCATTAAAATGTATATAATCAGATGGCTTTTAAAAATGCCGTTCTTGATAGAGGCAAAACACTCCTTTAGAATTAAAACAAAGGTAAATATCAAGAAGGCAAGAAGTTTTCATCTTTCTTGCACTAGACATTGTCAAATATACGATGTTGAAACAGATAAAGAATGTTGAAACAAAGTCCTAAAGTTAGATCTAGGATAGCAACTACAGCATTCCTAGAAAAAAAAATCCTGCTGAGAGCAAGGCCTAAAAACAGAGAGAGAACAGTTGCACTGATTAGCTAAAAGAGAACATGTATGAATTCTGAAAATGAATTAAGAGGTGTTCATAATACTTGCAAGATACAATGTGAAATAGATATTTGTGCATCCTGTGATGATCCATGCAAACTAAAACAGCTGTCATCATAAAAGTGAATGCTTGTGGCCAAAATCCAGATTATTTGATAATTAAACATTTCTTTATTTTTCAGTAGGTCCATGGAATACCAAATAACTTTGAGCACACAGGAATAATCATAAGCTGGTCACCTCCATCCCTCCTCTTTGCAAAGGGCAGAGTACAAACACAAGTAAAGTCCAAATACAAACTTAACACACTTTTGGGAAATTATATATATACTATAAATTATATATATATAAATACACACACACACACATATATCACACACACAAAATACAAAATTTAAGGTTAACAAATACAGTTTAACTTTAGTCACATATTAAACATACTGTAGCTTTACCTACCGCTTCAGTATGTATTGGGTGCACTGCAAAGAGCAAGGATGCAACTACACTGCTCCTGTTGTCCAGAAAAAGCTTGCAGACCTTGAGGAAGACTATACAAACCACCACATGAAAGACCAGATTTAAGAAGTGGTATGAAACTGCATTTAATTCGCTGAACAAGTAGTTTAGGCGAAACGTGAGGACTGTGAGGGGACGGTAAGATTTATGACTCCTCTCCTAAAAAGGAAATAAGTCACCATCAATTTATAAAGCACTTTTCATTCCAAAATATCTTGAAAAAAGTGTACACGTACTTCCCCCACTATTCACAGGCATACACCTTCAAAATAAAGACATGAAAAATCAGTAATATTAAAAAAACCTAGCAAAATAAAAGGTGGATTATTTAAAATTAACTTGAGAAAAGTTAATTCTGACCACTTTTCCAATCTCCAAACTGTTTTATTTTATCTTTCAAATATTTTGATTAATCTGTAATTTTATTCTGTACATCAACATACACAGTAAAATTTTAGTATACTCAGCTAAATGTATTATCTAAAAATTTTTAGATAATACATCTGTCTGTAACAGATAAGCAGAGCTTATGTATAGGTTCTTAAACTCCTTCCATGATCACTTTAAAAAAAAAATTATATATTACTACCTTCCTATTCATAAATGCATTTACTAAGCTACAGCCTACTGACCTTTCATGATTATATCTATAAAACAGAGGAAGAAAATGTAAGAAAAAATTTGGGTGAAAATTACACATACATGCAAACAAGAAAAACACAAGACAAAATATTTAAGAGATCATAAACATTCAAATTAACGTGATTTTCATTTCATTAAATTTAACTTGACTTTCATTTATTTGTAAGCACAAAATCAACACTAGAAATGAAATGTTTTTTCCCCTCTTCCTCAAATTTAGGTGGTCTTTGGGGTAAAAAGATGTTAGAAAACACTCTTTGAAATTTCTGAACTGCAGGACTACATGGTATCTGAAAAACAATTTGAAAGCTTTCATTATATTCTATAAAAATGAAGTATCAAAGTCTATTTTGTACAGCTAACAATTACCATTTCACATTGTACTAATCCTATGAATTAAGGACATAAGGAAAAGTAACAATTACACAATGGAATGCTTTGATAGGTAAAAATATATATGCCTGACAGTTTTTTTTTTTTTGCTCATTAATGACACCATTTGTACCTTTCTGAACTTTATGAAAACTTCATCTTGAAGCATTGCTACCTAACATCTTTTATCAATAGCTTTAATGTCAATGCATTTTTTCAGACACAAACTCAACATGGGCCACATACCAAAAGCTCTGAATTCAGATAAAGATACTTGCTCAAATAAACGTGATGTATTCAATTCCTCTTCTCCACATTTTGTTGTTTAACTGTGTAACTTTCCTTCCAGATTAAAATTAGAAATAAGTACTATTGCCTAGCTTGTGGAGGAGGAAGGGGAAACGGTCAGGTTTGTCTAATTTCTATACTGCAATTAAATAGTAGACAGTCCTGTGATAAAGGGCCCTCCACACTTTCTACAAGTACTTTTGTTTAGCAATGGGGGGAGAATATAAGCCATATCTGCTGATGATTTGGTAGTACAAACAACCAACCACCAAATTCCAGCAAAAGCAAACTATTCTGTTAAAACCACACTAGGAAAAGAAAGTCTAAGAACTGCAAGCTTATTTCAGTGTTCCATTTCTTAAGTGTTTCACAGAGAGTTTACCTCAGACATTGGAGTCCCCCAGAAGTCATTCTGAAATAGATTTTTTAAAGGAGTAGAAGGATGTAAATCTTTATTGTCCAAAATTGCTGAAACATCATCAAAAACAAAGCCACAGAAGAGACTATTCCAGTAGCAGGCTGCCACAACACCAAGTATTAATGCTGCTTCCTTCAGACTTACATCAGCCATCTTCTCTAAGAGCTTTTGTGGACAATATACAGGCAGAAACTTAGTTTTCCTGAATGAAAAAATTAAGCTTAATAAAGTTAAGACAGTTAATATTTTAAAAGATAATGACACTTCATTTCTAAAAATGAAGATCTAAAAGCATCCTCAATTCTCATCAACAGTTTAGTGCACTGTATTAAACATTCTATCCCTTAAAAAAAAAAAAAAAAATTTCCAAAACCAAGCTAGATATAGTCTCTTGGCCACATTTCATATTTTTCTAAAAGAGAAGCAAAATTGAAGATAACCTGTGGACTAATTTGCATCAGATAGCTGTGTAGTTCAAATGAATGCTATCAGTTTGAGAACTGTGAAACTAACTGCTCTAGAACACTGAATAAATTAACAGGCTGACACTCATAGAATTGGAAGTTTTATCCAAGTGGCAAACAGTATGTTAGTTATTCATATTTTTATGTTTAAGTGTGCTTCTCACAAACAATGTTTAAAAAACAATCCAAAAATATTCTGAAGATCAAATAAAAAAAGCTTCATAAATGTGTTTAAGATCAGGTAAAGAAGGCCATATGTAATATTAAAGAATTTCACTTACCATTGAAGCTCACACCTTGTTCATTTTCATTCTTTGTAGTTCATGAAGTCATTTTTTTTCCCCAACTCTCCCATCATCAATGAATGTCTCCTCTAAGGATAAATAGCACACAAAGAAAATACTACAAAAAGACTATATCTTACATTATTTTCTCCCATTTTACATAATGGCTATTTAATAATTTCTAAGGCTTCGGATGTTTATTATGTTTATTTCATAATAATATACAGGCAGTCAAAAAGGTGAAATTGTTATGCACTGGGTTCTAAGATTTTCCTGTGTGAATATACTCCTTTGCTTTGGAAAAGTAAGTAAGAATGCAGTTACAGGATAAAAGCATTCTTTCTGACTACAGGTAGATGTGGCATGGCTTACTGCCAGTTGCTGAGACCCAAAATATCAAAAAGCTATAGACAGCTGAACAATGACTTCGTTCTGAAAAAATTAAAAAGGCACGACTAGATAAAGTGTATAGTATTTCCCCAAAAACTAGAGAGAAAACCATCTCTGAGGACACAAAACTGCTAATATTAGGCAAATGACATGAAGCCATAAATACATAAAAACATCAATGTTGTCTATCTACCAGGGTTCACATATTAAAGTCCATTAACTACTTAGGAGCTATAAAATCTGTTTTATTCTCCTAAGACCTGAAATGCTTTTTGTTGCTTGTCTTTAAGAACAGTGTTCAGGTTTTAAGTATACTATCCCATAAAAGCAGAACATAAAGGTATTTTACCCATATAGGTAATCTCACTTGATCTTTGTGTATTGCAGTCCAGAATTGAAAGCATGAAAATCACCTATCAGAAATGGTGGTTTTAGGGTAAGACCTAACCAGTGGTATGGAAACAAATATATGCTCAACAAGGTACAGGTTCAGTGAACTAATAACCATGACAAAGATCATTTAGAAGAAACCAAAACCAATTCATTCAGTGTTACTCACATGGCCTTGAAGTTATTCTTTTTTTAGTACTTGTAGGACAGGCTATTGAAGCTGCTTCAATCCAGGAACAGCCTTTCTTTAAAGTTATCACTACCTTGGCATTAATAATAAAAAAAACAGAGAAAAAACATTTTTAAAATAAATATCAAACATAATTAAAAATCAGCATTAAACAGAGTTAACGAAGAGGCTGTCTCATCAACAAAATATGCTTCTACCCCTCTGGATCGGAGCACTTAAAAACAGAAAGCTAAGATTAGTCTGAACATATTTGTCTTTTTTCCTGGCAGCCAGAGAAGCCTTATTAAAAAACAAAACCAAAGCATTCTGCAGGAATATATGAAAATACAACCTCCTTTGAACATTACGTCACTAAAGTTAAAGGTATTTTATTAAAAATGAGGAGGAGAAAAATCTGCTATGTCTCACCCTGCTAGAAACACAGTATAGAATATTCTTGTTTGCAACAGATTCTGGACAATGCCTTTCCTACTTTTCAAGACTAGTTATCCTGAAAATCAGTGACATCTGAAAAGGACCTACATCGAAAAAAAACCCAATTATTTTCTAACATACTAACCTAGTTTTCTGAAATAATATCTTCTAAAAACTGAGCGAGTAAGATGAAACTATCATGCAGAAATGATCTCAAGGTTTAAAGAAATTCACCCTTAAAACAAAACAAAACCCTCTACCACCTTGTGAGTTGGTTTTTGGTACCTTGAGGCTTCTTCACTAACAATACCATTTTACTGTTCTGGTTGGAGCAGTAAGTCCTTGCAGACACTGCTTTCGTCCTCAGAGAGTTTAACTGAAGTAATTCTTAAACAATAGTTCAGAAGCCTCTACTGCTGTACAACTACAAGTGGGGTGGGGGGAAGGTTTGTAAGAATAGCTTCCTATCCAAAGAATTTAAGTATAGCTCACAGTTTCAGAAGTCTGTTTCACTGAGGCCTGTCCTAGATCAAGTTTAGCTGGGGGGGGGGCAGGGGAGGAGGGGGAAGGGAGCGCTCAGAAAAGCCAACTTTAGCTGCTAACTTTTCAAATACTTATTGTCTCGACTCTTCCCCAAGCAGAATATATTTCAAGACAGCCACCTTACTCATTCCCTAATTCTAGGCAACTCAGATGCTTTCACGAGCCCTCATTTTTGTCCTGACTTTCTTTTCTTTTATCTATAACCTATACATTACACAACGCAACATGCCAACTATAGTAGGGAAAATACTGCCACTTTTATTTTACTAAAAAGGAAATCTTAAACAGAGAGACTTAAGATTTTTAACCACATCCCAAAAGTCTGTTTTAAGTGACTAGTGCATCATCAGAAAAGTCTGTTTTAGAACTTAACAAAACCTTTACATTTAACATGATGATTTTTAATTGCAGTTTGCCCTTCCCTACAAGCATATCTCATGTCACAGAAATATCAGGATGTGCAAACATCTGAATATAATTTGGGCTTTCAAGACAAGTACTAAAGCACAGATACTCACTGATAATCCCAAAGTTTACTAAATTCACAGTAAGATGTAAACACATCTCAATTAAATATATCACTTGCAGCTAAAACCAAAATAATGCAACAACACTGCTTGATTTACCTCAAACTTGGTATCCTCAAATTCATCGCACCATTCTCCCCTCAAACTTCTGCCATGTGCAAAAACACCAACACGGCAACAAAAAGTCACAGAAGAGACCTAGAAGGGCTCCCAATTTTTCCAGAAATATGCTTCCAGGACAAGCACAAAATGAAACTGAGGAAATGCAAGACTACATACAATCTGTATTTTTCATAATACAGTAGTACAAATATTTTTCTCCTTCCAACTTACACTTTGGCACACATTTCAGGGAAATACATGTAATATATAAGTATACTTATATAGTACAGATAATATAAAGCTAGAAAAATTCCTTTTCGCCTCGACTGATTGCAGGATAGTTTAAAATTCTTGCTGAATTAAAGCATAAATATGTAAAAAGATGTTTTTAGTCCTTCATGTTAACATTGGCAAGGTGGATTTTGAGCAAGACTCAGTATAAGAGTTACCATTTCCTATTTGCTGCCACAACTGGTTTACAACCAGACTCTTGACTAGTCAAAGTAGGTAAACTTCAAACTTGGAATACCCAACAACAAGCTGAGAATATAAGACAAAAATAGGAAGAGGTTTGTAAAAGCTACAGTGTATTTAGTAAGGTAAGGAAGAAAAAAAAAAAAAAGTCTGCCATTAATCTCACTAATCAAGATAACAGCAATTGCTGTTTGGCAGCCAACACTTTCTCCACACTAACAAAGCTGTTAGCAATCAGTTTGAAGGTGGAAAGTAAGAACCCACTAGTAGTATGCAAGACTAATAACCTCACAGACCACAGATGTGCAAGAAAAGGTATGCATGGGGCTACTCAAATGAGTTAAAGTGAGAGTGAATGCCTTCCCATTCTCGCTGAACAGACATGCTGAAATTTGGTATCAGCACAAATACGGTGCAACTCCATCGTCACTCCCAGTGATGTATATTATGATAAACACCTCTAAAATATGCTGCCTAGCAGCTTGTCATGTTAACACAGGTTTTCCATGAGGGACAACCATATCACTGACTGATTCTACACAGATCAACAGGTCTACAGTCCTTCAAGTCGTATTTTGACGTTAGTTCCCTTTTACTTTCACAGCTTCCAAGACTGCCCATTCACGATCTACAGAACTGCCACAGAGGAGTCCCTGTTTGACTGGAGGAAGTCAGCACAGACATACTCTTTATTTCTAAGACTTCTATTTTATTTTACAATGATACCTGAACACCTCCTGAAGAATATACAGCTGAAAACGATGAGCAGCAAGATATGCCTTGTGAGACAAATTGCAAGATCTCAAGAGCTGCTTGCAAAAAAAAAAAAAAAAACAACAGAATGCTCAAGCTGTGCAAAATATCTGATTGCTAGTCTAATTTTAAGTTGCATTGCATTGAAATCTGCAGCTTGCACTATATTATTTTCTTGCCCATGCAGAGCCACTAATTGGGAAAGACAGACAAGCAGGTGTTCACGATTCAGTGCTCTCCAGCAGGTTTGGCCTGTAAGCCAGTTTTTCTTCTGATTTGTTAAGAACCCTCTGCCAGTGTCTAGTCTGCTCCTTCATAGAAAAGAGTGCAATATAAAAAAACCGAAAACACTTCTAGAAAAGTAGGAAAACAACAAGAAGTTTCTTAATCACTATCAGCTCCACAATACCATAGATAGGTGAGGACCACATACTACAAAGCACAGATGACTGCACAAGAAGTTCAAGATATATGCACAAAGGAACACACAGTGACATTCCAATGGTGTCTTCAGTTGGGAGATTTGGGAGTGGGGAAGCCACTTTCTACTCATATGGATTTAAGAGAAATTATAAAGCATAAATTTAGGAAGGAATACAGCTGCAATCCCTAAATATGAAACAGCAATCTACCACTCTAGTTAGCTATCTGCCACTTTAAATTACAATAAATCCTAGCAAGAGAAAATAATAAATTATATCTAGTCAACATAAGTATTTTAAGATCTACTTTTAGAAACTTGAAAATAGATTTAAAAGTTTTATTCTACTGGGCAATATCACTTGCCTTCTTCCCCTTCCCAAGGGGAGAAGCAGGTTTCACCAAATCAGGTTTCAAAGAAACCTGCATCAAAGAAAATACTCTATGCAACTCATCCTTTTCTTTTTCAACAAAAAGATATGGGTAGCAACAGTAGTAGAGAACTAGGAAAAAAAATAAAAACTTTTATATGGGGAAAACACTCTCATAATTCACTTAATTTCATTCCAGATTTCCAGAGAAACTGACAGGAATGAATATCATCATTAAAATTCATCTCAAGCTTCAAATCTGTTGCAGCTTTTGAATGAGAGGTCTTACTACTCAAGAAAACACTCAGCATAACTGACAACTTACTGGTATCTCCGATTTAAAATTTGGCTCAAACCCAGGGAAGTAATGAACTGTCAGAAAACTTAAAACTTAGAAATGATTCAACTTGTTTACTGTCCGTAACAGAGTCTTACTGCATTCTAAAGACTGATTTTTATTATTCTCATACTCTGAAAATATTCTCATTACTGCTTTTATTAAATATTCACAAATATTAAAAAACATGCCAGATATTTTCAGTCATACCACGGCTTTAGTACAAGATAACACTTTCAACCATAATCAAACTGTTCTCTGTAGACAACAGAAGCAGCAATGAGACCAGAGCCTGCAATTCCATAGGGTCACTTTGATGATCTGTGCCTTACAAGTGCAACGTGAGGAACAATTATTATCTCAAGGAGTTTAATTCTGTGCTATATTCATTAGGAAACAGGTAATGAAAAACAAGCTTGCATAAGGATCAGGCAGCCTCTCAAAAAACTTCCAAAACATAGTAACGATCATTTATGCGTGTATCTAATCATAAAATGTGGGTTCCCCACTCTCTTGCTTGGAAATCTAAGTCAGTGAAGGCACAGACACAAATGGAAGAGATCTGCAGGACTGGACTTTCACCTCAGTTACTCTGAAGGCATATGCTTTGATGATAACTGAGGCCCCCTAACTAAAACATATTTACAGCTCACATAGAAGAGTGATGTAAACTATTTCTCGCTCTCTCAAAAAAAAAGAGGAAAAAGAAAACAGATGAGCAGCAAATTAGTCTATATGGCTGTATTTATGAATACCAGCATATACAATGAGCTGCCAAGTTAATAGTTTAGTCACTTTAAAATGTTATTTTAATCAGCACCTGATGCTTTATGATAGCCTCACGTGCCTTGTCCATTTGGTCCCCTTTTTGTAATTATTTTATTGTTGCTAAACCAAATATTGTCTGCTGACTTGATATCACTGATTAATGATAGAAAGCAATCATGTACACTATTTCTATTTGTTCTGTTGTTCCCTTCCAACACAGCCTTTAAACTTATCTTCTCCTAAAAATGCTGTTCCAAGGCTTAACTTCAGTTTGAAACACTTTAGATCCACAGCTGAGATTTCAATGATTGGGTTAGAAAAGCATATGGTAGGCAGTACTTCAGAAGCTGGAAGGAGGAAGAATGCAAAACATGCCTGCACCCCCTCTCCTCTGGCTGTCACCTTAGAGCAGAACAAATTTAACAGACGTTTTAATAGAGCAACCTCCTTCTGCAAATACTGCAGGATCAAAGGGAATGGGAATAATCTGAAGAACTTTCTGCTCCCCAGAAAGTGGATATATTACTTTCTCAAAGCCTCTACCTTTCTCTTTACTTAGTTTCTGAAGTATCAACTAGGTGAGGAATGTCAGTTCTGACTTGGAGTCGGAATATGTGCTGCAGGAAGCAAAAGTTTGGTCGTGTTGGGGGGGAAAAATAACAACAGCTGTGAAGAATTTGCTGTCAACCAGTCAGCTGAACTAACACTCAGACATTTTAGGTACCCTGGTATAAACAAACATCAAAATATAAATACCAAAAATAGATAACAAGAAGATACTGCACTGTTCAGTTTCAGTTTATTCAATACAACTGACGCAACAATCAGATGAAATACAAACTACACAAGAATAATAAATATCTTAAAATAATTAACTCTTGCAGGACCTAATTTCTCATGTCCAAACCTTTAAATTTTTTTTTGCTACTAAGCTGTACATTTAAGTAGCAACAGAACACCTTCTACATTCAGAACAGTAGAATATGTGATTCGCTTCCTCATAAGACACATATGCAAAAGTCATATTTCTAAAATAACGCTGACCAAACGGATCAACACTCCTAATGCTCCAGAAATGTAACAATATAAACTGCATGTTCATTAACTCCAAGTATCAGATGAACAAAAGCTACAATGGGTGACATAAGCTGAAAAGGCAGCCTTTAGACTCCTCTATGCATGTCCTTATTTAGTATGCTTGGTCTGTATATGTTTTTTTTTTTTTTAACAACATTCTATTAGATTTTTAATATAGCAGGTTTCGCATTAGCTTTTCAAAACAGTAGACTGTATCAAGATTGATTTAACATAGATGCTCAGCTCTTGTACCAGGGTAGGTCAAGCTGTTAACAACACAGCTAAAATGCGTTCTGGCTCCAGATCTAAAAGTATCCATCCCCACCAAAAGAAGATGCGTTTATAGAACTCTTGTCATGTGATTAGATGGGAGGCAGAACAACAACAACAAAAAAAAAACTTTTCAAAGTCATTCTATATTTTATACATTCTCCCTTTAACGTAGGGTTAACACTTCCATTCTTTTCATTCTATTTTTGTTTATAAAAGTTATTATACCTATTCTAAAATGTCCTTTAGTTCTGCAACAATCCTCTTGATTATCTATACTACACAATTGCAATCTAGACATGGCTGCACTGCAAGTATATGTAATAGCATATTTTTTGTTAACAGGACAACAGGAACATAAATGTTGAAACTCATCTTATAGCAAGCCAAAATAACTCTATGCAGAACTCCTTTTCTGTGGATATCCGCCATCTATAAAGCCCTTCAAAGTAAAGAAATCATTGATTTATGCTTAATAATGATGAATTTTATTTTTAGCCATGTTTCCCATTCATGAAATACAGCCAGTCTCTTTTCCTGCCCTAATTAAAGGGTTTTCTTTTCTTACACAATACAGAGCTATAAGTAATCAAACTCAGTCAAAGTATAAAAGCCTCTACCTTTGCTTAAGAATTAAGAGTTAAAACATGACTGAAACAAGTTACATAACTTTAAGGAGTGCCAAGTGTCTTCAGTTCTGTCAGCCTTCATTAAATATAAACACTGATTAAAAGATAGCAAAGAAACCATGCAACCAGAGAAAGCCTGAAGTCAGGAAAGTTAAAAGATTAGGATCACCCCTCTCCTTCAATAGAGAAAGCCAACAAAAAAAATCTTCAGTTTTCAACATGCCTGCTGAACAAAGACGTAAACACAATTCAAACGCTTGCCCTTCCCCCCTTTTTATTTCAAAAGACACATTCATGCTCAAATAGATAAAATACAGGATGCCAAACTTTGGGGGCCATCCGACACCACCAATGGTCGCTCACATTACCTCGCAGGCCACTGACAGAGGCAACAGATGTGACCAGTTTACAAATGCAACCCTTCCCCTTACCATCCTTTGAGGGCTACTCATTATACTTATCCAGACATACCTACACAGAGAGACACGGACAGTGGCGCAACCCCCGCGGGCAGCCGCCCTTGCGGGAAAACCCACGCTGCCTGCAGCACTGGGGCGAAGAGGGGGACGAGGGCGGGGGACAGAACCAACGGCCGCCGCTGGGAGCCCCCAGAGGCGGCTGCGCGGCCAGCACGGAGGCCGCACCGGTGCGCGGGCCTCCGAGGCCAAGACGGAGAGGACACGCGCCCCCGCCGCGGAGGACGACTGCGGGCAGCGTCGCCCCCCGCCGTCCCCTGCGGAAGGGGGAGGTCCCCACGCTGCCGCCGCTCCCCGCCCTACCTGAGGCCGCGGAGGCCGAGGTCGAGGCCGCGCCCGCGCCGCCGCCCCACAGCCCGCTCCGCGCCCGCCGCACACCGCCGCCACAGGCACTCCCGCCGCACTGCGCACGCGCGCACCAATCCGCAAAGTCTGCCGGGAAACCGCTCAACCCGCCGCGGGAGTTGTTCCCCCCCCCCCGGGGTATGCCGGGATCTGTAGTCCCGGGGAGCGCACAGCATGCTGGGACACGTAGTCCGCCACCAGCAGCGAGGCGTTGCCGCCTTTGCTGCGACGAGTCGTTGGCCAGACCCGCGCTGCCCTCCCTGCCGGCGTTTCCGCAGCCGCGGGGGCCGCGCCGCGCCGGGGCGGCGGCGGCGGCGGCGAGGCTCAGCTGGCACTGTGGCGCTGGTAGCGCCACGGGAGGCTCGGCCCGCCCCGGAGCGGAGCCGGTGGGAGTGTTTGACGGCGTCGCCTAGCAGCGGCCTCCGCCGCCATCGCGGCACTCGCGGAGCGGTGAGGTCGCAAGCGTGAGGCGGCGCTGCGGCAGGGGCCGCGGTGCTGGGGCTCTGCCCTGCCCCCGACCCGGCGCGCCGGGGCGCGGCAGCGGCGGCCGTTAGCGCCGTTGCAGACGCGCCGCGCTGTGGTGGCGGCGGGCGCGGCGCGGGGAGGTTTGTGGCGCGGTGCTTGGGGCTGCGCCTCACGGCTGCGCCTCACGGCTGCCTCCGCGGGAGGGCGGACACCAAGCAAGGTGACTGCCGCTTTAGCGGGGCCCGACGAAGTAGGGGCAGAGGGGTATCTGGGCAGCACCCCGGAGGCGTCGCGGTCTGTCTCGCTGTCGCCCCGCAATATACAGATTTGAATAAACTGGGAACCCTGCCCAGGGTCTCATTTTGCGTGTGGCTCCGTGGTGTGGCGCAGTACTGTGTACAGGAGAGCTCGTTCTGGATAACACAGTTCGTAGATCAGAAGGAGCTTGATCTGGGATAATCCCCTCCAGAGAATATAAACAAATAAGGATTTAGCAGAGCGTGTCCCCTGCATGAGTGTGCTGCTTTTTAGTATTTAGCCTTGCTCAAGGGTACATTGCACGGTGTTGCACATTACACATGCCGTTATGTGATGAAGCCGAGGGATCGGCATGGTAGTTTACCTGTCTTCACGTGCCTTATTGTAGGCAGCACTGGGTGGCATTAAAACACGAACTTTCCCACCATACTTCCCATTTTATCTGCCTTGCAGAACTTTCTAACATCAGACCATTTGAGATATGCTTGCTTTCCTAAGCAAGCCAAGAAAATCTTACGTTAACTGAAGTCAAATGCAAGTATATTTAACTGTTTTTATGGAATCACAGTTTTCTCTCACCACAGATTTCTCAGCTAACGAGTACACAGTGTAGTGAGGGGAAGAGATCAGCTAAATTTTAGGATGGAAGACTTTTCAGTTGAATAACTTATCTTTCTTTTATTGCCCTGAACTATGTATATACTGTGGAATATACTGTACAATTAGGTTGTGTCCCCAACAGCTTATTATAGTTGTGTCCCCCCCCCAAGTGAAGTATTTCTCATTCACTGACTGTGGCCCATATCTTTATGATGCATTATGATTTTGTGGTATTTTCATTTGTTCTCTAGGAAAATCAGAAAAGCAAAATGTATATATGATATTGTTAGGAAGCCATAGATTATATGGAATGCATGTTTTCTAAAACATTTAGTAAACTCTTAATAAACAATACAGAGAGCTGTCAAGTTGTGTACATCAAAGATGAGAAGAGGTTGATTTTCATCCTCACTTAGGATTTCAGAGTTTTCCAGTTCTTTCAGATTGCATAGACGTATTTCCTGGGGAAACAGTATCACTTCAGCCTTTCATTAAGGAAGGAAATTTCAGTTTTTGAGTCTTCAAACTGCTGAATATGAGCAGGGTGAATGATGAACAGACGTCAAGGTATCACGCTCAACATGGGGCATTGTTGTGCATTTGAGAGAGTTTTTTCCATAAAGTACATATCTCAGTTGTGTCTTTATTTAATATAAATGAACTAAATGTCCTAATTAATTTTATGTCTATTGTAACTTTCTGAACCATTAAATCCATATTTATAATTTAGGGAAATATATAAGTAAATTAAAAATGTTCCCTTTTAAATTTGACAGAATTCAGTTTTTGAAATATTGCTGATACAGTGTAGGAGCAGCTCTGAAAAATGTAGTAACTCAAGACTTATACTTTCTTTTGCTTTTTTCAGATACTGTGTTGACCTCCAGGCCTATGGGGAAGTCACTGTGACCCACAAGCAACAGCAGAGAAACTGTAGAACAAAACCTTGCACCACTTTCTGATTAGATTTTCATCAATTTCCAGGTTGTTTGCTGTAATTTTTTGATTCAGGTACTCTAATCACAAGGAAAGGATATTTAATACAAGAGTTCAATATCTTAGAAATAAATGTCAAGAAATAGATGTGCATAATATCAAACTAAAGCAAGTGCTGTGCTTTAAATATAAGAAATGCTTTTTTGTCACTGTCACGAGATCTCTGTTACAACAGCTGATTCAAAGAGCATTCAGCTGTAAGAATAAGCCTCTATCCATTGCTAGAGGGGTGCTGCATTAGGATTTTGGGAATGACAGAAAGAAATTAAAGTTAAAATATAGGTTTCACATGGGTGATCTTCAGTATTTGTGTCACAGATTCTTGGATGAGCATGATCTAATTTTTAACTTTTAAAAAAATATTTTTATTTTAGACCTTTTTGTTACAGTAGACTGAAATGTGAACAGAATGTTAGTATGTGTTATAAAATCCATACAGCTATTTAATATTACCTTATGTGTTTCACTAGCCTGCTTCTATTATTTGACAAAAAGTTGATTGACAGTGATAACATCTTATAATTGTTATTTTTATTCCAGAAAAAATATTATAAATTCAACATGGCACCCTTTTTAGATTGGAAGAAGCTGATGAAAGTTGATCCAGATGCTTTGCCTCATCAAGAGGAACTAGCAGATACATTGTTGGAAACTGTGTCCAAGGTACTCAAGGGGAAAACAGCGAACACAAGGGTTTTGTTATGCATTCTTCCCTCAACTCTCTCTGGTCCTTCATGTAAATAAATGATTTTTTAAATTTCATTGATATTTGACATTTATTTAAAAATACTGTTGTCTGTCTCTAGGTTGATGGAAAAGACTTAAAAAATGAAGCTTCTGAACAATTGATACATCTTTTTAAAATTACTCAGTCACTAATGAAGGTTTGTAGTGATCCTTACTTTCTACACTTCTGTCGTTGTGTTTATTTTTTATGCAAGTGAAAGCATGGATACTCCTTTTTTTCTTTCATTGAACATACTGCTTACTCCTTAGAGTAGTTATATGCTAAATGTGTGCATGCGCCAGAATTCCTGCTAACATGGCTAACTATACCAAAATAGTTGTATAGTTAAGGAAGTTAAGTTTTATAGGTGGAAAATGCAAACAGATGCCTCAAAAATGTTAGAATGTTGTAAATTATTGGTAATGATTTTGACTTAAATAGAAGTTTTTGTGGCAGGCTAATGTTTTAGAATAACCTTAAATGCATAAAAGTCACTGGTTCATGGAAGAAACAGCCATCCTAAAACAGTTTTTGTAAATCTATCATGATATCTTGTATTTACTCATAAATGTACTGGAAGCAAGAAATTAAAGCTGCAGAGGTCAACACATTGCTTTTAGAGAGGCTTTTTTAGAGATTTTTCTCAACCATATGCCTTGGATTGTTTAGATAGATCCATAAAATAAAGGTGATATTTCAACAGCATAAAGTTCTTAACTGTCATATGACCATCAGCATAGTGAAAAAATGTAAGTGGTTAAATTTGTTTGAAGAGAGAAAGTTGATTTTTTTCTGTAAATGTTTTCAGCATTTTGAACACAAGGTGTGTGGAACCATCTGTTAACTTGTGCTAATAGTAAATATTTTTTCTTTTGTTACTTACTGTTTTTTTTTCAGATGAAAACTCAAGAGGTGGAGCTGGCATTAGAGGAAGTTGAAAAAGCTGGAGAAGAACAAGCCAAATGTGGTCAGCAAGCCTTTTTTGAATAGATCTTTCATCTTTAATACTGTTTATAAATAATTCGTTAAATGCATTTGGTAGGGTTTTTTTAAGCGTAAAGAGCTGAATAAAATACCAACCCTACTGAAGTCAATTGCAAATCATACTGATTCAGTGAGGTCAAATATTTATTGAGTTAACCGTTGTCATTTTACTTTTTATCTTGTCAAATAATTCAGTATTTCTGGTTTATTCTAACAGAAAATCAATTTAAAACAAAGATGATGAAACTTGAAAATGAATTAGAGGTATGTTTTAAAATTTTATTAGTTTCTATAGTGTTGATACCTGTTATTTTGCTTTAATGAGGTTCTTTACACTTGTATTTTAATACAATATTTTATTTAAAATAAAATGTGTTTGTGTGGAGGGGGCTTTTATGAATGGAAAAATAATTCCAAAGCTTGACAGATCTTCACATTTCAGTCAGGCAGCTGAAATATAAATTGATCAAAACTTGGATTTTGAATCGGACCTTTGTTTCTGACTTTTTCTATTTGAAAATTCGCTTCTGTTAAAGAGACATAACAGCCATACAGTTTAGTTAATTCTTTAAATTGGCTTTTTCACTAGCCTCAACTTTGCAAAGAGCTGTATGTACAGGGTTTTTTGTTTGAATACATCCCATTTATTTTTAGTGTTTTTGTTGTTGTTGTAGTTGACAGAAGCTAGTGTGCCCTAGTTTGCTCTTGCTCTTGCTTTTCCTGAATATCAGTTTCAGCATCTGCTTAGTTTCTTATTCCTTTTGTTCTGAAGAAATGTACTATATTTGTAATACTCTCTATTTTAATGCTTTTAAGATGGCACTAAGATCTGCTGGTGGTCGTGATACTCGTTTTTTACGTGATGAGATCCGCCGGCTGGAAAAACAGTTGGAACAAAAAGAGAGGGAGTTAACAGATATAGAAAAAGAATTGGAAAAAGAGAAGAAAGTTAATGAACAGGTAAGAAGGATTGTCGTTTGACATCTCTAAAGCTGTGAAGGCTCTAGAACATCCTTTGAAAGGTCAGTATTCTGAGAAGATGCTCTGCAATAAAAAATGATGAAATAGGACCACAGTGCATTCGTTTTTGATTTGTTTCTAAAGCTCTTTGTTTTCATAGCTTGTGATACTAGCAGTTTATATTTAAAAGTTTATTCGTATTGTTCTAGCTTGCTCTACGAGCTGAAGATGCAGAAAATGAAAACATCAAGTTAAGGAGAGAGGTTAGTGAAGTATTATACACATTAGCTGTTGAATCCTTGAGCTGATATACTTGCTATACTTATAACTTTCTATACTTATAAATGTATTTTTAGCATTCTATATCTATAGTTTAATTTATTTTAGTTCATCTTCTAGGTATTGGTACAAAAATAATATGAAGTTTTAATCAGATTTTTCAAATCTATGGTACTTCTCTCTGGTGAAACTTAGCTAATTGAGGTCAAGAGCTGTCTACACTTATTTTACATAGTCATAAGATACTGTATATTAATTTTGTGGGGTCTTTTTTTGAGTGTTTCATATTTTTCTTAAATGCTATTGAAAATTGATATTAGGTAAGACCTGGTTTGTTCTTGCTGTTTTTGTTTAGATTGTCCAATTGGTCAAAATAAAATTATTGTGAAAATCAAAAGTTAATGTAAGAATAAATGATAAGATAGGAGTTACCATTCTTTATGGGTTAGGTTTAGCTCAATTGGTTAGAGCATGGTGCTAATAATGCCAAGGTTGCGGGTTCAATCCCCATATGGGCCACTTACATGAGGGTTGGACTAGATGATCTCCAGAGTTCTCTTCCAACCTTACTGATTCCATCATTACTACTAGAATTTTTTAAAAGATCATTCTCTGAAAACATTTTCCAGCTGCCTGTTAACCCTTTAACACTTGTATTGTTCTTGGCCTCTGGCAGAATAAAATGGGCAGCAAAAGTCAAAATTATTGTTTTGGGGTAAACCTTGAAAATCATTCCTCAGATATGCCTTTTCATCCATCTAGTGTGTGTGTGTGTGTGTGTGTGTGTGTGTGTGTGCGTGCATGCGTGCATGTACACATACAGGAATATAGAAGGTTCTATTTTATTTTGCCTTTATTTTGAATCCTTTTCAGTCTTCCTAAAGCTAAGATAACTTCTAATACTTTTCATACTTTCTTCTTTTGTTCTCTCCTTTTTAATCCAAAGAAAAAAAGAATAAAGAAAAAGGTGAGGCTTTTAAGTATTTAAAAACAGACTGTAGGAATTTGGATGGGCTTTGACTGTCTTAGCTCTTTGTGTTAGCTTACTAGAAAAACAGCATATTTTCAACTCTTTAAAATAGATTTAATTTTTGATTGCTTTCTGTGCAGAATGAACAATTGCGTCAGGATGTAATTGACTATCAGAGGCAAATAGATTCTCAAAAAGAAACAATTCTATCAAGAAGAGATGATTCTGATTATAGATCTCAGTTGTCCAAAAAGAACTTTGAGCTTGTCCAGTATTTGGATGAAATTCAGGTAAAATCTTATGATATTGTGTATTTATTAGACTATTACTGGCAACAGCATTTTTCACAGAGCTAGCTCAATTTATAGGTTAAATTCCATGGAGTAATGGAATTCATAATGCTAGTGCTTTGTGTAATGAGTGAACTCTACGTCTTTGAATCTGAGGGAACAGTCATTGAATTAGACAGGGAGAGATGTCTATTTTAGAATAAACTTCTAATGTACAGCTGTTAATATTTGTTGAAATTGATAATCCAGACGTGGAAAACTCTGTACTGCTAATTTCTTCCTATTTGCAAGTCTTACATTTAATATGGCTATCAGTTCCTGGTTCTTCAGGTGTTAAGAAGTGCATTTTTTTAAAAGCAGTTCTTTCTTTGATTTTGTAGAACTTGACTGAAACTAATGAGAAGTTAGACATTCAAAACCAAGAAATGAGAAAGAATCTTGAAGAATCAGTGCAAGAAATGGAGAAGATGACTGATGAATATAACAAAATGAAACTGATTGTGCAACAATCTGATATTGTTATGGATCAGTTAAGAAAAGAGAAAGAGCAGTATAGATTTCAAGTAAGAACTAACTTTTATATTATTAAGAGGTGTTACAATTTTGTAGGATAAAGTTTTACTGTCATTATTTAGCTTAAATTCAGAAATATTCAACATACTCAGTTAAAAACACATGCTCTACTGCAAAAAATCCCCATACTCTTTAAATTTGATGCAAATATTAAGAACTTGATAGCAGATTACAAAATATTTTCATACAAAATGTTAGTCATACTCTTCTTAGAGTCATAATCTTGTTGTTAAAATGCTAATTGTTAAGTTGTATGTAATAAGTGTGATATGTTTATGCACATGCAGTGATTGAACAAAACATTTTTGTGATACGATGTTGATCCAAATGGCATTTATAGGTTCAGGAGCTTTCAGATCAGCTGAAGGCAAAGAATGAGGAAGACGATCCACTCATGGCAGCTGTAAATGCAAAAGTTGAAGAATGGAAGGTACTTGGTGATAATTTGATTAATTTTTAATACCTTTTTGATTCTTTTCAGAAATTATTTCAAGTGTTCTGATGATATTTTATCTTATTTGCAGAAAATCTTGGCTTCAAAAGATGATGAACTTTTAGAGTATCAGCAAAAGTTGTTTAACTTGAAAGAGAAAATGAAAATGGCCCAACTTGATGTTGACAGAAACAATGTAATGGCCCTTCAGCAGGTACTATCTGTGTGAGCATGCTCACATACACGCACATGTGCATATGCACACACATACATATAAAATATTGTTTGTGAAGTATACTGCTGAATGAATACATTATGCAGATTTTATGTTTTGCAAATATCAGAATATGCATGTTAATCGTTTGAAAACTTCTATTTTGGTAGGTATGAAGTGAACTTTTCATGACTGATTTTGTTACTTTCATATTTATCTTGTCTAATCATTGCTTTAATATTTAAGCATATAGAATTTAATGTTGCTAAATTAAAGATTAGTTTCTGGCTTTTAAACATTTGTTAGTCAAGGAAGAGTTATAACTTAACCAGCAGTTAACCTGCTATGTTTCTTTGTCCCACCTGTGACAAACCTGTAAGTCTGTGATTCAGGCCATTACAAAGCTAACTGAACTTAAGTGTCTCTTAATTTAATTCAGAGTTAGAACAGTTGTTTAAAATTTTTAGTTTTCTCATTTTCATCTTCAAAAGCTTTTTAAGAGAAGAAAACCTTTGGGAACTCTGAAATGTAGGTTATGGAAAACATAGTTGCATGACTCCAGGATGATTTCCTAGCTTGCTTCATATTTTTGAATAAATATATCATAATGACATATTTGAGCCTTCATAGACTGAGCAGTATGGTGAGATAAATTTATGCAGCATTCCAAAACTAGGAACCAGTAGGTTTTCAGGAAGGGGGGAAAAAAGGTACAAAACAGACTCTGTTTATTTTAAGAGGAAAGCAGCTGAAAACTAGTTCTTACAAGCAGTCATAGAGTCTATTTTTAGCTGTCTAGATGGCTGTACAAATTGCTTTTTTGGATGATGGTCATTAATGTGCCACTTAGTTTTGTGGAAATAAGCACATTTTTAAACCAAATACTTAAATTATGTTACTGCATTATCCATTCAAAATGGACTGAAGGTTGTTGAAATTTAATGTACATTTACATTTTAAAGGGTTGTTTTTCCTCCATGTAACGTTAGAATCATTTTAGCTTTAGATTTGTAATATGGTTATGTTTGTCCTCCAAGAAAACCTAAGCTTTGGTTTTTGGAATAATGCTGTAAAACAAAGTCAGCTGCTCTTGAGATTTTTACATTACAGTTATTTTCTGTATCTTTTTTTTTTTGAAATCTTTTTTTCTATACTGTTTCGTTTATTACAGAAAAAATAAAATAAAGCTTCCTTTAATATTTCCAAAGTTCATGTATCAGCTCAGAAATAGTATCATATCAATAGAAATCACTTTCACAGTCTTATATGTACTTATATGTGTGAATGCACGCAGAGCAAGATGAAGTACAAATTCTTAAAAGTTAGATAACTTGCTGAAAGGCAGTCATGCGGTACAGACATAAGAGATGTCATGTGTGATAGATCATTAGTCTTTCCAGTCTTGAATTTGTGTATCTCAGTTCCCACCAGCAATTGTTCATGAGGAAGCCTTAAGAAACCTGTATAGTCTGAAATTGTCCATCATATATTTACTTAATTCTGACTTACAGAACTGTTCCATTTAAAATTGATAAAATAAAATACTGCCTTAATGTGGTTGTATTCTTGAATGATTTATTTTTACTGTTTTTCTTTTATTTTTGCTGCTTTGCCTTTATATACCCAACTTCTAGATAGTATCTGAGCTCTATGTTGTAAGTACAATATATTTGCTTTTTTCCTAATTTTTTTTATAATAGCTGTTTTTAAAATTTTCATTTACCTTTGAAGAAATGTGGTGTTCTATGTTGGTAGTTTGCCTATCAGTAAAGAAGAATTTCTTTAATGAACTTTTCTCTTTTGTTTTGGTAGGGTATGCAAGAACGAGATGCTCAGATAAGATTGCTTACAGAGCAAGTTGAACAATATACCAAAGAAATGGAAAAAAATGCATTTATTATTGAGGAATTGAAAAACGAACACCAAAAAGATAAAGGTGATAACGACTATGCTATCCCTCTAACCCATATAAGGGAAGGCAGACCTGTCAGCCTGACAAAACCCAAATCACAGAATCAGTAAGGCTGGAAGGGACCTCTGGAGATCATCTGTGAAGGTCATCTAGTCCGACCTCCCAAAGATTTCTTCGTGCTGGTTCCACTGAGGCTTGAAGCCAGGACCTTTAGCATGTAAAGCAGATATGATAACCACTACACTATCCCTCTACAGAGTAAACTAAAAAATCACCAATTTACTGGGTCTATTCTTTACTCTTTAGGAATCTTGAATATATTTGGAGTATTGGAGCAATATGAATCTTTTTTTTTTTTTTTTTTTTTTTTTTTTGCCATTTCCATTTGTCAGACTTTGGAGAGTAGCTTAAGTTTGTTCACAGTACTTCAGTTGGCTTTAGGGTAATACAGTGCCTAATAGTAAAACTATTCCAGGTCTTTACAGGGTTAAAACATACTGTACTGTAAAAGCATCACTGTAAAGACTTGCATTTAAGTACTAGTATCTAATTCAAAATAATTCTGATGCCCATTATGTGTACTTATTTCTTGTAAAGGTTGTTTGTATGAATAATAAATAAAGCTCTTATCTGAAGTCTTTTGTAATTACCTGATTAAAAGAGCAGAAAATGAAGACCACCTTATAACAGCCTCTGAAATGTTTTTTGCATGCTCAATTGCTGATAGTGAGAATTCTTGTTTTAACTGATGAAGGTTTTTCTTTCCAGGTCTCTCATCTCTTGCTCAGCAGAATCGTATTGGAGAAATGCAAGAAAAGTTAAAACTTCTAGAAGAGAGAACTAAGGAGGCTGAGAAATCAGCAGAATTAGCAGAAGCAGATGCCAGAGAAAAAGACAAAGAACTCATTGAGGCTCTGAAGCGAATGAGAGACTATGAACTGGTAAACAGTTTGTCAGAGTGGACAGGGTATTTCATCATGTTTTTAGCAGATCATTTTGTCCTTGACTTTTTTTTTTTGTAGACTAACTTCTAATTAGTAATTAAACAAATGACTTCTAATGCTGTTTATTCTTTGATAATACCTTTAACGGTCTATGATTGTGTGCAGTGTGTCGATTTTAACATTGATATGAGCTTACAGATTAATAGTAATTGTGTGGTCAAGATGATCTATTGAACGATCACTACGTAACATAAGAGGACTCTATTTAGAAATACAAGGAGAAAATCAGTTAAGAAAATACAGTTGTACTTAGGTACAAAATAATGAGGTTATCTTTTGTCAAAGAAATGAGAGGAATGTAAAAGTGACAATTATAGTGTTATATATAATAAATTAATATACTATATAATATTTATATTGTGTTAAATTAGTAGGTGTTACCAACATTTGTTTAACAAGCTAAAATATTCTGCAAGTTTATGCCCTTACCCTATGCATCTTTGCAAAACTTATTGTATGATTAACGTTTAGATGATACATTCCTAGTGTATTAAAAAAAAAAAACCAACTTGCATTTAGCTTGTATTGCTCTGTGGTATTTCTCTCCAAAGAAGAGAATTTTTCAGTAACCATATTTTAAATCAACTATTCATAAAAGCACTGAGTATGATCAGTACTCACTCTGAAGAGAAAAGACAGTTTGTAGGATCTGCATTTATTCGGTAACTGTTTTCACACTAAACTGTAGAATAGTGAAATAGCTTGAAGAATATTTTTGTTATTAAAGATTCAATGATTTATTGATATAAAAAGTAAATTCTTTAAACTGTAATCACATTCCTCAAAAACTTAGCTGGACAGTTGGGTAGTATACAAAAATGTCATTAATAGTAAAATTTGCATCCAGGATCTGTGGTAAAGGTATTCTGGAATTCAGTAAGATTGAATGTCTTGGCTTTCTTTAACACAATCATGAAAAAGCAAAGATAGGTATAGCATGTTTTCCTGAACTTTGTTTGCATAAAAAGATGGACATTGTAGTTAGAAAGTACCAAATACTGATCAAAAAAATGAGCAAAAAAATTAATATTCTTTAGTGGACTTTGAATCAGGCCTGTCAAGAGGATGAACTAATTTTAATCTTGATAGTTTTCTGAAAGAACCTCTTCACTTAACTATTGTCTTTCTGTTGTGTATCTCAGGTCTTCTATGTTTGTTAACATAAATTTTGAATCATAGTAATTGCTTGCTAAACTTCTTATTTTCAATTACTATCATCAATAATGATGAAATACAGATTTGAAATTTATTTTCTTCCATGTTGTGTTTGTTGTTTCCTTTTTAATTCTCAATTGAGTTTTTACAGGGAATATATGGTTTGGAAGAAGCTGTTGCTGAAATAAAAGATTTAAAAAAGCAAACCAAAATACGAGATCATGAGATTGAAATATTAATTAAGGAAGTCAATAAACTTGAACTTAAAATAAATGATATTCTTGATGAAAATGAAGAACTTAGGGAACGTTTAGGTATGCGATATCCATTAAGTTTAGAATTATTCATTGTGTTAAAATTGAAATAACATTAGTGGAAATCTTTAGCAAGTTAACTACTTCAGAATAATTTTGTACGTTCTGCTAATATTTGCAAGTAGTTTATTTAGTTAGGATAAACTGCATAACTGCACATAACTAAAGTTGGTAAACATTGCTTTGACTGAGGAGAGCAGGAGAATAGGGTTTGCAGTGCTTTTGTTATTTTTGGTTGTTCTTTGACTGTATGTTA
This sequence comes from Rhea pennata, assembly GCF_028389875.1. NCBI lineage: Eukaryota > Metazoa > Chordata > Aves > Rheiformes > Rheidae > Rhea > Rhea pennata. The sequence goes on along the minus strand of NC_084663.1, from coordinate 47,398,181 downwards.
ATCCATTTCATAAAATAATAATTTGAATTCATGACATGTCGATGTTGTAATGCTAGATGGAAAAACGTAGAGGAAAGTTTGGAAGGGGTTACTTATGTTTAGGTTCTCTTGCAGAAAAATATATTTAATTTTATGTAGCGTTTTATTGCATTTTGTTTTTTGAGTAGTTAAAGTATGTTTTTTTATGATTCTATTGTGTACAGCATAACATATATACACACACACACACTATATATATATATATAATATGTGTATATATAAAATATATATTTTCAGCCATCAGCATGTTTTTTATTTGACTAATTGTATTCTTATTTAAATGAGTTATATACTGATAACCACCTACATTAATTTTAATGTTCCTTTTTAATGAATAACTATACAGCATATACTGTGTTTCAGGCCTTGAACCCAAGACAATGATTGATTTAAATGAATTCAGAAATAGCAAAACACTAAAACAGCAGCAGTATAGAGCTGAAAACCAGATTCTTCTGAAAGAGGCAAGTGATGCATCCTATTTTTATGCAAGAGTGTTGAAAATGTATTTGAACAAAATTAAATACTCATCTGAGAATAATAATTTGCAGATTGAAAGACTGGAAGAAGAAAGAATTGAACTGAAAAAACAGATCCGTAGTTTGGCCCAGGAGAAAGGGAAAAGAGCGGCAACATTAGGTAGGGTATTTTTTTCTATTATAAATACTATTTTTTCAAAACCATTCTGTCTAGGCTTATTAGTTTAACTACATTACATTTCCTGATATGTTTAAATTACAAGCCTAAATACTTGTTGCCGAGTCTGTAGGAAGATACGAGTGCCTTTGTATTTTCATAGTCTGACAGCCCAGTAGCTTTTTGACTTGTGATGGCTAATAAAAGCATCACTAAGAGCAGTGCCAATGGCTTGTCTTTCTTAGGTAGAGGATGGTCTAGTCAGGATTAGCAGTAAATCTGTATAATAGATCTTCATCAAAAAGTTTGGAATTTCAGTTTTGTGCCACCTAGGGAAATACCACTTGCTCAGACGGGCTGGTTTACAACTCCTTACTCTGCAGGTAGAAAAGCAAAACTGAGATCCATGACTTGGAATATATTCCCTTCTTTGGAGGCTAGTTAAAAAATTCATACTACTTTTACATTTATTTGTAATTAGGCTTGGATGCTGGTGATGTGCAGATGACCGACACCTGTACTGAAGAAAAGTGGACAGATAAAAGGAAGTTGGATTTCTTAAACACAGATAATCTTGCTGAAGTAAAAGCAAAGGTAGGTTCATAAGGCAAGTACAGAAGCATTTATTGTATTTCTGTCTCAAAAATATTATTAGTTTGTAAGTATTTGCTCAACTGTTTCTCTGAATGATTTTATTAACTGTTTTTAAAAAATCCTGAGTTAATCACTTACAATTATTTGGGAACGCTAATGAACATTGTTTATTTTTCTGTGAATACAGGCTAGTGGCTCATATAACCTGGAAAGGAGAAACACATTTGCAGATAGAGAAGCATCAGTTAGCCTTTTAAAGTCACAGAAGGATATATCTGAAGATAGTAAGGCCTTAGGAAATCTATCTCTAAGAATTTCTGGAATACTTCAGAATTCTGATTACTTGGAAAAAAATGGAAATACATCTTTACTTCAGTTAGGTTCAGAAAGTGTGACAGAGTTGCAACTAGTAAATGACAACTGTAATTCTGAAGCTCTCAGCATAAAAGAGATTTTTATATCACCAGAGCTACAGTTTACACAGGCACCAGCGATAACAGATACAACAGTCAATAGAGAGTCATCAAAAAACTTAAAATCAGACTACTCAGGTGCATGCTCTGCTTCTCAGAGAGTGAGGCAAACCTCAGAGGTGAATAACCAAAATTATGGAAACACAGCATCTTTTCAGAATCAAGTATCCATAACTTCTAATTCAGAACAAACAAGTCCAGAAGATTTTTGTGTAGGAATATCGCTTAGCCAAAAATCTGCATTTTTTTGCGAATCTGTTATTGCAAAACCAGAAACACAGTATAAGTCACAAATAATGATGTGGAAGGATAAGCAGGACTGCTCACAAGTAAAGTTTTCTGATTTCCAAATTGACTTACAAGAAGACAGAGGAGATAAATGCACAACAGAATTGTTGCAGGTAAAAAATATGGAAAGTAGACTTGAAAATGAGCAGTCAGAACACTCAAGTCAAGTAGATCCTGTTGAGAATCTCATAGAGCAATTGAGGAGGGAATTAGCCTTTCTTAGGTCACAGGTGAGGCACTTTTATAATATATTTACAATTTGGTTGTCTGTTGTAATTATTTAGAAGATGCATTCAAAACAGAAAATAAAAATGTGTTATTTAGCTTCAACTTTATTAATCAGAGCTACAGGATGCTTCTAAAAGAAATGGCACGTTGTATTTTTAGAATAAAAATGTCTTCAAGTCACTATTTTGCAGTTTATTTGTCAATGGAGGATTGAAAAATGTATGCATACATGCATTTTCATTTTGTCTGTGAAAAATTTTGTGCAATGCACATGTCTGCACACACGCAGATGGGTAAGAAAATAGAACAGTTTTTATTCTATAATTTTATGGGTATCTACATGAACAAAATACTTTATTTCCTCCTCATCATTTGCATCTCATACCAAGTCAAATTATCACATTAGTATTTTTAACAGGAACACAGTTTAAGGAAAATTTATTTTAAATTATTTTAAATACACAGAGATGTATCACAATAACTTACAGTAGTTGCTTGAATGAAATAGGGATTGAATCAGTTCTTTGATCTGAAAGATAGAAGATTGCTCTGCCAGGTGACAAAGAGAATATATATCTGTTCTAAGAACAAAAAAATTTCTAATGAAAAATTCTGTTTTTTATTAAAATTGAACAGAATTTCTAATGATTGTTAAAAACAGGTTGATTTCAGGATGCTTGCTATGTTTTCCTTTATTCATGTGGTAAATCATATCAGAAAATTATTCACTGTTACCTTCCTAAACTGGTACTTTGAGAAACTGTTCCAATTTTCTGTATAGTGCAGGACGTTGTTTTGGTTGCTAGAGATATATGTATGGATCAAGCCAAGCTCTTGAAGGTCGAGGGAGGTGATCCTGTCTCTCTACTCAGCCCTGAGGAGGCCTCGTCTCGAGTACTGTGTCCAGTTCTGGGTTCCTCAGTACAAGAGAGACATGGAGCTACTGGAGAGAGCTGGGCCTCTTCAGCCTGGGGAAGAGAATACTGAGGGGGGGGGATCTTAGAAGTCCCTGAAGAGAGGCTGTCAAGGAGACAGGGACAAACTCTTTTCAGTTGTCCCATGTGAAAGGACAAGAGGCAATGGGCAGAAATTGAAGCATAGGAAGTTCCGCCTGATTGTGAGGGGGAATTTCTTCCCTGTGAGAGTGATGGAGCACTGGCACAGGTTGCCCAGAGAGGTTGTGGAGTCTCCTCTGGAGATCTTCAAGGCCCCCCTAGATGCACCCCTGTCTAACATGTTCTAGGTGACCCTGCTGAGCGGGGAAGTTGGGCTAGATGATCTCCAGAGGTCCCTTCCAACCTTACTGATTCTGTGATTCTATAATATTCTGAGAGTCTGTGCAAGCATGTAGCTGTCTCAAGCTGATGTTCCTACTGCAGCATGAACTATGAACACATATTTCACCATATGTTGTTACATAGGACTTACCTTATATAATTATTCCAGTAAGTCCATCTCTGATGCTGTTGCATTTTGGTTAGGTGAATCCTATGTAGGCTGGGAAGTTGTTATGCAAGCATACTCTAATTTTCTGAAAAAAAGTAGGATTGGAATATTAGATGGCTAAAATAGTATGTTGAATGGAGCTAGAGATCTGTGTATCATTTGGAAGAAACTAACCAAGGATGTGATGAAGAAATGCTTTTGGGTTATCATCTCCATTCCTGTAACCATAGTATTTTCCATCTTTAACTGAAATGTCTTAGGACTGTGATAGAATTTTCTGAGCTTACAAAACTATTCCTCTAGTTGAGCTATGTAATCGACCAGAGGAAAGTACGTGTCTGTAAACATGTTTTTTCTTTTTTTTACAATTATATGTCAGTCTTTTCATACTACAGGAGTATACTTCTAAGTAATGATTCCTTTTAAAATACTGTGCTAACCAAGCTGCAGAATGAATAGTACCTACTAATTATATTTTCAGTAAAAAAAAACAAAAAAACAAAAAAACAAACAAAACTTATTATAGAAGATAAATCTTGGAAATACAACTATGTATGAGTAAATGAAGATAGAATCATGTACTAATATTTTTACTGTTTCTTCAGAATAAGCAGATATCCAGAGATTTGTTGGCCAAGAATATGCTAAATAGATATACACAATTAAAGTCTGAAAGATGCAGAAGCCAGGCAGTGCAGGTAGTACAAGGTTTTAAAACAAGTTTATGGAGATAGGATAAATGTTTATATAAAAGTTTATTCATAACTTTAGTACTTTTTTATGATGATTTTGTTGCTGTGAAGATGAGATTGCTGGATTATTGCCTTCTATATTGGTTCATATTGCTTCATACTTAGTTCTCATTTTGGTTCATATACTAGCTAATTTCACTATATATATTGACTATATATGGATTAACAATATTTACAAGCATTTACTCATATTTAAAAAAGAAAATTTTTAACCATAGAGTCTTAATGAGAATTCTAATAGTAGTATACCTGAATTACAATTTTTAACTTTAATTCTTTTTTCTTTTCTTTTCTTTAGAATGAGTATCTTGCAAATGAATTAAGTGAGAGAGAGAGAGATTTGGAAAAAAACAGGACCATAATTGTCAAATTTCAATCTAAATGTAAGTTACAATTTTTTTTAAAAAAGTAGGGAATGCTATCAGGTTCCTGCAGGGAATTTGTTTATTTGTGCTTTCTGTTTGTGATTGTGACCACAAACCTCTGTCTTTACATGCAATCTCTGTTTTAAATGGTATTTGCTTTGGTATCTTCTACACCAATTGCATTTTCTGTGTACATAAAAGGTGGGTTTATGTATGTATGTGTGTGTGTATATATATATATATATATACACACACATATATATATGTATTCATCCTAAAACCATTAAACTACAATTTTTTTCTTCTTGTATCAGAACTAGGAAAAGCCTCAAATCTGTGAGTGATCCATGTTATAACAATCATACAATTTATTTGCTGAATTTCTGTGCTTTGCTGGCTCCAAGGAAGTGTTTGGAAATCAAACCCATTTGCTACTTAAGTAAATGCAAGTGTTAGCTGAGGTGTGCTGCTTGCGAACTCTGAAATAAAAACAATATACATTTCTCTAGACAAAATCTCAATGTTTCCTGGAAAATGTGAATTCTAAAAAGACATCTTGACTTTTCAAAATAGGTCTGATGAAGCTGTTCAAACCACCCAAAATTTTGCAGTTCACTGCTGGGTCTTCAGTGCAGCTCTTGAAATTTTTTGTTTTAATTTCCAGACTTCTTGCTCTGTGTTGAAAACTCTGGAATTACACTCAGAGATTAATGGTGGCAGGAAAATTATATGTCATGAGAGTCCTAATTACAATAAAGTAATTTAAATATTCTATCCTCCCCCTCTGCAGCAGGAAATCAGTCAGTCCCTGTGTACCTCATTGTTACACCCAGACATTTCCAAGATGGCCACATTCGTGATAGCTGACCGCACACAGGCTACTGAAGTGAACAAAATAGCAGAAAACACTGAAGGCTAGAAGGTTCAATAAAGTCAGCATGTTTCCATGAACCATTTCAGTATTGTTGAATTATTCTTTCTCCAGCAAAATATGCTCTGTGGAAGTTTCTAGCAGCTCTACTTTTAACTTCCTAGTTGGATATTTCTCTATATAATACAAGCAATTTTCTCTTTTATATATCAAATCAACAGGTATTATGATGAAACATCCTAGGAAACTGTAACTCATTTTTTAGTATTTTTTTTAGACACATACACAATTTTTATTACAGTAAAAGAATTATCAGAAGAGAATAAACAACTTGAACAAGGAATGAAAGAAATATTACAAGCTGTCAAGGAAATACAGAAGGATCCCAGTATGAAGGGAGAAGAAACAGCCTTAATAATCCCAAGTCTGGATCGTTTAGTTAATGTAAGTTTGCATTTTCATGTGTTATTTGGCTTTATAGGATTTTTAGTTTTTTTTTTTTTTTTTTTAATCTTCAAATACTGAGTTACTCTATAATTTAATGGTAGCTGGATATACTTCACTATTTGTATGAGTGAGACTGTGTTCTTTGGCATAACTTTAAAAATGCAGACAAAAATATGCTACAGCAACAAAAAGAGATCACCAACAAAGAAATACAAGTATATATTCTCAAACTGGATAATATAAAAGTGTCTTAGGCAACTTAATATTCCAGACCAAAAAGCTAAGGGCAAAAAATTCAGACAAAGTTCCAAACAAAAAGTTCATCTACATTTCCTTTATCGGTATTGGACCTGCAGGAAATGTTTGATAAAAGTACTTAATTCAAACGTGTTACTGAAAAACATATATATATGTACAGGAGAATCTGATTATTTAAATCACAGTGTCTGGTAAATACATTGTCAGCAAGCTTATAAGTAGGATAAAAAAATAAAATCTCATACATTTTGCATAAAACTCCAACTTCATTTAGGTTAAGCTGGAGACCTCCAGTCTATTACAAAAGAACACAACTTCTCTTTGTTTTTTCTATTTTGTGTTAATTAAATATTTACTGCATTAGGCAATTGAGTCAAGGAATGCAGAGGGAATCTTTGATGTCAGTGTGCACCTGAAAGCTCAGGTTGACCAGCTTACAGGACGAAATGAAGAATTAAGGCAGGAACTGAAACAGACTCGGAAGGAGGCAACAGATCTCTCCAATCAGTTGGCAAATGCAAATGAAAAGGTATAGAATTTATTTTGTATTTGAAAAGCAGGTGAAGTGATAATTTAGAACAAAAACATATATGAATTATTAGGTTTATCTTAACATGAGAGGTGTATCTGGAATCTGAATTTATGTTTTGAATCTACAGACTTGTCCATTTTAAGTTAAAATCTTACTCTTCTTAATGTTGCTCTATCCATTGAAAAATATTATACTTGCTTTGTTATCAAACTGAATACTAAGCATGGCTATCTTTTGGGGAGCACTGTGACAAAAAAAAAAGACTTAGAGATTTCCTTGTCTTCAAAAAACAGTAGTCTTGCACTCTTATGAATAAGTGGACAATTAATTGTTCTTAAATGGTGCATGGTTCTCTAAAATCCTGCATCTTGTTTTAAGTTTTGCTTTGGATTCTTCGGAATGCTTACTGCAAAACAAGAATGAGAAATGAAAATACTGTTGTATAACAAAACATATTTAAGTTTGCACTATAGAACAGATTTGGTAATGCAAAAAGATTTGCCAGTAACTAATACTGTACAATATTATTTTATGTACTTTTAGAGTAGAAAACTAGAGAGCTTTTAAGAGCTTAACATGAAAAGACAAAGATTTATTTAGAGTAAACCATTGAATAATTGTTGCAATTGTTCAATCCAAAGCTTATTCTCTTTAAAAGAAATAGAAAAGCACTCTGTTTTAAGGAATCTGGAATGAAACATGATGAATCGTCAGGTATATGAAGCTGCCCTGATTGCTTGAGTTATTTATCAGTTTAGCTCAAGATATTATGTACTTAGTTCTTTGTGGAGTCACAGTATTAAAAAGGTTACTTTAAGGAGCATTTAAATAATTTAGGATATAAATGGAAGTTAATTAGATTGTTGATTACAACTGACATTGTATAAAAGGCCATATATTCCTTTTGTGTTTTCTTTTTGAATAAAAAAAAATCTTCTTTCTGCTTTGTTTTATATTTAGATCGCACAACTTAAAAATGAAGTTTGCTTATTACGTCAATCGGAAGGCACCAACATTGTTTTGAGAACAGTAAATCTTCCAGAAGGAATGGTTTCTTCAAGTGTTAGTATGATTAATTCTCTGAATGAATATTTAATACATCTCCTACAGGTAACTTGTTTACACTTTGATATCAAGACTATCTGTGGCATATAACAAATTCTTCTAAAATCTAGTACCATGCCATGTATGGATATGGGAGAGCGCTCCAAAACTTTTCTGTTATAAAACTCTGACATTCATAACTTCTTGGACTAATAAGATTTTTAAAAAGCTGTAATTTCTTTGCTAAGTTCAAAAAGTGAAAGCTAACCCTTAAAAATTACATTGTTGATAACACTTTAGAATATCTTTATTTTAACTTGAATTTTGATTTACAGCTCTGCCTACCCTTCCATCTGTTTCTCAAGTTGCACTCTTTCTGTGAAAAATTCTCATTTATTCCTGTCCAGATTTTATACTGGGATCTGCATGTGCAAATGCTATGACTGCTCAGAGTCTCTGATATAACAAAGGTTCACTCCATTAGGTATTAAAGATATATGGACATTTGTAAGGGAGGGCATAAAAACATTGGAATTGAAGCTGGTTATTCCCATGGGAAGCATGGGGAAAAAAGTAAAGCAAAGAAGAAACGATTCTTTGAGAAATGGAATAAAAAAAACTACTAAATAATTCTATTTTTATTCTGTGTTTCTGATCATTTTTCTTTTGTATATTTTCTTTTGAATATTTTTCAGTCATATATGGAGTATAAGAGTATTTGGGAACATAAGAAGAAAATATCACTTTCCAGTTAGATTTCGATTAGTATTCTTTGTGGACTAAATATATGGGTTAATATGTCATGGTGTTTTTAACATTTTTTTGCTGTAATTCACAAGGCACTTTAGTACTATTTTGCACTTACTAATATGAATGCTTATATTTATTGGACTTTTCCTTATGTATTGCTTCTACAGAAAGACATTTCATGTCTGCAGTTCAAAGGCCTTAATGGCACAAATTACTCATGTAAAAACACATAGGAAAACTGTAGTTTCAATGCAAATTTTCATGTTTGAAACCCATATTAATCACTTCAATATTCTTTATTCTGAAAATTATCTTTAGGAACTAGAAAATAAAGAACAGTTACTTAAACAATTTGAAAAAGCAGTGGAGGACTACAAGCGAAAATTTACAGTAATTCGTCACCAACAAGGCTTACTGTATAAAGAATATCTCAGGTACTGTCTTTTCTGTGTGATGAAAGCTTGAATATGTAAATAATTAATAATTTCAAACATAAAATTTTCTAATATGTTGAAGTGGTTCCTTTGTTAGTGTAATGCTGCAGCTTTTGGATATGGCTTCCATAAATTTTTTTTTGGTCCTATAAAGAGTCAGAAAGCTTATACGAAAATATTTTCTGTCCGACTTCTTTCCTGGTGCATACTTTATAACATTGTGCTTTCTGAAATTGATATCCCATGTTTCATTAGAATACGATATTATGGATTCCTCAGTCTCATTTTCTTTTGCTTTGAAGTATGGGTCCTAGTGGTTCTTCTGAGGTAGAAGAAAATTGTTACCAAAACACAGATCAGAGATCTCTTTTTAAAGATTTCAGATCTTCAGGCCTCTTCTTTATGTTTGTTTCTTCTTCAGACTCAATTTCTTTATATGTTTGATTGAATCTAATTTTTTATATTTTATGGTCCAAATAAAGGGTCTTTATCTGGTAAAAGCATAGGGATGAATCTGATGATTCTTCAATTAACAGACTGTTAGTGGTATTCTTTTGAGGTTTGAATTGGAATGAATACTCACAGGAAAGCTGGAATAAGAGTTTCATCACATAGTACTTTTCTTTGTTCTTTGAATCTGCTAAGATTTCCTAGATAACATTATGTCTCAGTTTGAGATATTAAAACTACGTTTTCTTGAAAATATTAGAAGTTATACAACACTACCTTATTTACTACTAGATTATGTATGATGAGTCAAAGCTCCTTCTCCAAAAAGGGTGGAGAGATACACTCCAAGACATGACATTCCATAAAAACTTACCTTCAAAATGCCTTCTTACCCCTTCCTTTTTTTTCTCCCATTATGGAGGAAACTAAGAGATCTCCTCTGAGAGTGTTATCATTACTCTTTGAAGAGATCATACTTCTTAAAGATCAGGGCAATGAAGAGGACCTCAAAGACAATCTGTCATTGAAAATACCTAGATTATTTACTTAGACTAGCCTATACTATCCTGTACGGTCTACAGGAACTTCCTCATCAGACCTGTATAAACAGGTTCATAGTCTTTTTTGTTTCCAGATTAAAAATGAAGGTAGAGGAGGTAGGTAGGTAGAGGAGACTAGTGTAGGCTAAACAGAAACAGGACTTTTTTGTATTTTTGTGTTTATTTTCTTACTTAAATAGAAAAACCAGGGGTAAAAACTCTATCTTTTGTGCATTTTAAATAAAGGAACAATGGAAGGAAAAAGTTGCAAAACTGTTGAAAATTGATTTAATTGATTTAAACAGGTATTGCCTACCATTTTATTCAGAATTCTGACCTCAGATTCAGGATCTGGATATAGGAGACTTAGGTTTAAGTCTGTCCACTTCCTAAAGCAAATTTGAACCTACAGCTACTAAAGAAACAGCTAATTTCTATGTTGTGGGGAATTCTCAGAGCATAAGTGAGTAATCTCCCTTCTGAGGCTATACCACTCTGTATGATAAATTAAAAAATACTTCAAAAGGAAAAGATAGTCACTCTCTCAGGAATATTCTCAGAAGCCTTCTTCCTCTAACATGTTGTTCCTCTTAGCTAATGACCATGAGTGCTTCATGAAAAGAAAACAGTTAAAGAAAGAGGCATTATTTGCCAAACCACTTTAACTAGCTGTGCATCTCATCACCCTAATTAATGGGCACAGCTGAGAATATCTGCTGGGCCTAGCGTGCTTCAAAAAGAAAATGATCAACTACAGGCTCACAGAAAAACAATAGTCAATTGTATCATTTTTTTGTTTCCTTTTAAAAGGGGGACCTGAAGTTTTCAAGAGGTACTGAAAGTGGTTTTTGTTGATGTTGTTTTTCTGAAAAGTTTTAAACTTTAGCTAGTTTTACAAAGAGATACTTAAAACAATTTAGCTGAAATCCAAGTATATAATTTAAAACATATTAAATCCCTTATGTGGATATTCTTTGCAGTAGACATCACTGTCTCATCCTGGTAGTACACACCTGGAGGACAGAGAAAGCATTTATCTTACACACAGTTATTTCCTATCTTTTTGATTGACCTTAGCTTTCCTGAGTACTCTAACTTGAACTTTTTTTTTTTTTAAGAATTAGTATGTGTTCATTGTTAAACCAGCTGCAGCCTAAAAAAATTAGATAATTTTTAGTTACCCATCTACAGTTTTATAAAGTCTTTTTTCAAATTACATTATTGTGAACAATGAATATCTTGGTCTGCAGTACTTTAAGGGTTACTGTTGTAGTTACAGTTTTGAAAACTCAAGTATTTCATCATTCTAAATGAAAACATTTATTGACTATGACAGTGAAAAGGAAAGCTGGCAAAAAGTATCTAAAGAAATGAAAGAGGAAAAGAAAAAGCTAGAAGAACAAAAAGAACAGGATGCTACACAAATAAAGGAATATTCTGTAAGTATTTTTTTTTTACTATCACATTTTTAAGGGGTTTAATACAGGCACATGATAAGAGTCTTTAATACCGTAGTATAATTTGTTAAAAAGGAGGAGAACATTGCAGGCAAAATACTGCTCAATTTAAATCAAATCAGAAAGGAAGTGGTTTATTGGTTTATTAGGGACAGGTAATTAACCAGCAGTCAGTGAACTATACATTCAGAAACAATAGAAGCCATTCCAAAGATAAATCACAATACTAGATACTTACAAAATGTTAGTATACACCTACAAATTTCTAAACACTCTTCTATAGCTAATCCCAAATTGTTCTCTCCCCACACACCCACATTCCCAGTTATGTTCGCACCCTCCCACCCTTGTCCCTTCAGATTACAAGCACAAATACCAATTCCTAAAGGTGCAAGTTGCCCTGTTTACACACACTTCTTGTTGCAGATGGGGGTGCTCCAGTTTAATGTGTACCTGTGCCCCTCCTTGCATTATGCTAGTCCATGTGCTGTTGAGAAAGCACCGCACAAGTTCCTCTACTCACCACCTGAGGGGTAGATCCCTACTTGTTGCATTCTGTGCTGCCAGTCTGCTAATGAGCCTGCTGCTGCTCATGGTGTCAGACACAGGGAGGAAGCTCATTCATGCCTAGACACAAGTTGCAGTGCCAGGAGGGAAACATCTGGCAGTCTCAAACTGGGTTATAACTGTTGCTCGGTAACTTTTCCCCCCAACATTATAAACTTTCATACTTGTATATAGAATTTTAAGCTCTGCTACTGTAAGTAATTCTTCTTTCCCCCCAGGATTTACATGTGCATGTGTATGCATACAGGCATGCACACTCACTTCCGCAGGAGCTTGTGTGTGGTTACTTTACAAATACTAATTGAAATCTTAACTAGGAGATTATTAGTGTATGGACTGAAACCACAGGAGTTCTATTTGTTTTAGAAAATGATTAAAAAACATTTATTTTGATTCTAAAAGCTACATAGGTCTACTAAAAGAGTGAAGAATAATGATAAAATGCAAAAAATTGCATTAGTTAATCAGATGTATTTAGTTTTCGTCCTCAGAAACTAATGATTTTGAAGATGGAAATATTTCTGTTTTCCAACATCATGTGTGTGTTTGTACGTGTTATGTATAATTAGCAGAAAGAAACCTCTTCAGATATACTAACAGAGATTTTAAAATTAGATTAGAAAATTGTATTTTAACAAGGAAAGCTAGTCTATGTAGTTGAGTTTACGGTATTTCTGTACATGTCTCCTGTAAAAACCTACTTTATTTTACAGAATTTACTCAGTGCACTTCAGATGGATCCCAATGAAACAAAAAAATTACTTGCAGAAAATAATAGAAAAATAACTGTCTTACGAGTTAATGAAAGGTCATTAACAAGGCGGTGTACTACTTTACTTGAGATGGAACAACATCTTAGAAAAGAGAATGAGAAGCTAAAGGATGAAATAACACATATAGAGACTGCAGTTACAAAGAAGATTGGACACTTGCAACGATTCAAGGTATGGTTAGTAGTAGTAAGACATGTTTTGCTTTTGCAGTCTATTTGCCAATAATATGTTGTTATAGTTTTTAGCGGGAGACAGTACTTGTTAGTACAGAGTTTGTTAATGCCTTAACTGAATGCTGGTTAAATGCTGTTACAAATTTTTTCAGAGCATTCTTTACATATAAATAAGTATTGTAACAAGAAGCTTGTTAATTGTCCCCCCGCCCCCAAAGCTATTTTAAAGTTTTTTTTAATGAAAGTATTGTGTGAAACTAGTCTCTCTTTTTGACCTTTCAGGTATGTACAGCCTATATTAACTCATCTTTATGAAATACATTTTTGACTAATACATTATGATCTTGAGGCAGCTATTGATAAAATTACTACAAGAGTTGGAATACTAGAGAAATTTTGTGACTCTTTATTGAAAGCAGTTGATAAATATTAATCTAGTAAAACTATCATACTATCGCTATTGTACTTTAAAACAATGTATTAACTGTTATTCTTTATTCTTTTAGAGTGAGTTTAGTATTTCATTTTAAAGATTTAGCAGACCTCAGTAACCCAGTATATTGATTATTTTCATAGGAAATGGCTAGCTTTAAAATTGCAGCTCTGCAAAAAGTATTGGATGATTGTGTGCCACTGTCTGAGCTAGAACTGGTTAATAAGCAGTATAATGCATTAACTGCTAAATACAGAGATATATTACAAAAAGATAACCTGCTCATCCAGCGGACATCAAATATGGAACATATGGAGGTAAAGTTTGTATTATGCTTGAGCCTTAAGGGAAAAAATGTCATTTTGCATTCATTCTGTGTTATTCTTCATCCTTACTTAAAAGAAAAAATGAAAGTCCCAGTGCTAGAACTGCTAGTATTTGTAATGGTTCTGCAGTGGGAAGGACATACTGGAGCGAGTAGAAATGTAGAGAAAGAGAGCTGGTCTGACAAGCTGAAGCTTAAATTTAGACAAGAATTTGGCTCTCTAGTTTTAACAAGCAGCTATTTTCAGTGTGGACCTGTTGAAAATGTGATGTACAAAATAAAATCTAGCTGCATCATAATTTTATTTTAATGTTGCTCTTGATATTTTAATTTTCTTACCTGTTACTTTGTCAGTTTTTGGAGAAATATCAGATGTCAAGAGATCTTCATTTCAGTAGACATGCATAAAAGGTTTTGTTTATTTGAGTTTTTTTATTTGGCTTATTTGCTTTTTAAGTTAAATTCTGGGTGTGTTTCTCCACCAAATATGTCTACTTCTTTGATTATCAAAAATAGGATGATGGAAAGAATATTTATCGTTAATATTGGAGTTCATAAGGAAAGTAGAGTGAACACTTTCAAAGCTTTACTTTGTCCTGAAGTATTCATTTTTACTCATCCTTGAGTTACAGGAATGAATAACTCAGTTCTGAAAAACAATATCTGTTTGTATGAAATGAACAAGCAAATGACCAAAGAATGTTCATAATGTGTTTGCAATATAAGTACTGCAAATGTAGTACTATTCCCGTGAACTTTTATTTTGGAGTAGAAGGGAGTTTCTCTTCAAGATCTGTGAAGTTGGCTTCAGATATCAGTTATTACCTCCCTGCTTCATTCATACAAGAAATAATTTCTAGAAAAAAACAGTAGTTAAAACAACTGTCATGTTCTTGTCAATTAGGCTGTCTGTGACTAACAAAAGTTAAATGCCTAAGTGCTGGGTAAACATACTGAGTCATTAAATTCACCTGAATTTAATATTCACAGAAGTACTTCTTCATTTCCACCATGAAAGTGTTTAGTACTTATGGAAAGTACTTACGAAGTGTGTTTAGTATGACAAGCTTAGGTTTCTTTATATAATTCTAGACACTCTAGGAATCATGGTCTCTGTGATCATAAATATTCATGTTAATACTAATTGACAGAAACATACATCCAGAGAGCAAAAATGAACATTTTGACTCCTAGAAGTGGACCTATGGTATTCTGTTTCCATGTTTGTAGGTTAAGGGATTATGCATAGGTAAAATCTGTGAACTTTAATTTTTTTATAGATACTAAATATCAAATCTGCTACAGTTAGTTTGTAGTTACATTGCATCTTTCCTGTCATGCAGCGGGAGAATGAATCCTTGAAAACACAGATAAATTCACTGAATAAAGAACTGGAGATAACGAAAGAAAAACTTCACACTATAGAGCAGGCTTGGGAACAAATGGCTAAACTAGGCAAGTATAAAAGTTCTTTTGTAACATTAAAAATAAATTGTATGTCTTGTATGCAAATAATTTTTTCAACATTTTAAAATTAATGTATATGAAGGGAAAAAAATGAAAAAAAAACAAAACAGTATGTTGTATCCATTTTTCCATTTTCTCTCTCTTCGCCTCCTCCCCCATTTTTTTTTTCCTTCTTCTTAGTTCTTCCATCAAAATACACTTGGTTACTTCCCCAGGAAATTGTTCCACCTTGATTTGTTATAGGTTGTTGGGTCAAGGGTTTAAAAGCTGAAACTTGCAAGGCTTCATCTCCTGGTTTTTTGAATAACATGACATATCTGGCTGGATATTCACTTAAAGTATTTCATAGGTTGTCAGAAGAATGTTTTCTTTTTTCCTAGTTTCATGCTTTATAACATCATTATTTTTTCTTGATAACTGAGGAGTTCTTTGTATACAGGTTACACTGCTATTTTTCAAGAATTTGTCTGTGTCTTCCTTTTCCAGATTTTTAATCAATTTGCTGAAGATTTACCAGCTGAATAAGTATGAAGTAAAGACTACATTAAAACAATTATCAATTTCAGTAACTGTGGTTGCAGCGATACCCATCAATAACTAATTATGATTTATGATTTTTTTTCAAAATAGATTTTTTCAAGCTTGTAATAAGGCAAGACTATTTCAATATCCATACCTCCGCTTTAAGAAATAATCTAAATGTTTTGATTAAGTTTATCTGACAAAGAAAAATTCATTTTCTATTTCATGGTATAAATAATATTCATAGTTGGATCAGCTTATATATTATTTAATTTAAATATTTTTGAATATAGGGGATGACAGTGCAACGGACAAGGCCACAAAAGCAATAACCAACAGTGAGATTTTAACCATTTCTAAGAAAATCACAATGTTGGAAATGAAGGAATTAAATGAAAGACAGAGAGCAGAACATTCACAACGAATGTATGAACATTTAAGGAATACTTTAAAGCAAGTAGAAGAACGTAATTTTGAATTGGAAACAAAATTTGCTGAGGTAAATCTGTTGCAATAATATGTTAAGACTGGAGTTTGACACATCTTAGAAGCACATTTTTGAGCTGAGTTTTAACCACTCATATAGCATTATGATAGATAGGTTTATGATGCATAATTTGTGATGCTGCCTGTACTCACTGCAATTTCACATGGACAGGACCTTTATTCAAAATATAACTAACTTTATTTCAAAGATGAGTTATTCTCTATAAAATATATGGTGAGCACCTTGACAAATAGCTAGCTACTTATTCAACAGGCTCCAAATAGTAGTCTTTCCTGCTAACTTTTCCCTAAGTTCTAATGATTCTGAAAGTATTAGAGCTTTGCATCCCTTTTGTGAGTGATACTGTCATAATTCTGTTATGTTACTGTCATTGTCTTTCTGTCGTGTCAAGCATAAATTGTAATACAGGAATAGAAGAGAAATCATGTGTGATCAAATCTGATCCCCTGCTGTTGCAGATGACCCTTATAATTCCTGTTGTAAATATATCAATCTTGTTAGATTTTTTTTTGTGTGTGCCCACTATATCCTGTCTGAAGTTTGTTTCCTACTGTTGAAGTAATTAATTTATGGAATTTTATTCTAATCTCCAGTCTAAATATATTTATAGAGAGTTGTTCAAGTTTGTTCTTGTGCCGCTACTGGCTTACAGCTTAACTATAATTTTTCTTCCCTTGTGTTTGTGTTGATAGGAATGTTGATAGACAGTAGTCATTTCCCATTCCTTGTGTTTTGCTATGCAACAGTCTACCTATTTTAGATTGCTTTGAGCTTTCTATTTCTCTATCAGTTTAGTGGTGTTTTTACACATTTATTTTAGACATGGAGTCTGGAGTCACTGAAAGTGCATAAAGCTTTTCAGAGATGGCATTGTTAAAGCCTTTGATGATGGCATGACTCTTTTTTCCATTAATAAATACCTCAGGAGTTGTACCCTAGATGATGTTTCCTTTTTTCACTTTTACATATATTGTCTTCTGTCCTATGATACACTTAGGTATAGTGGTCTTCATTTCAGTTGATGAATTCCTAACTAATACCAGAATTTATTCTTATTAGGGCCTCTGTGCATCTCTTTTTATTCCTATAACTTCAGGATGTTTGTTTTCTGTTTCATATATGCCTGTTGGCAGTGCCTCCTAATCTAACATTGTTTCTTTTTTTATAGCTGGTAAGACTGTGCTAAGGTAATTAGTGAAAATTTTAAGCCAGTTCAGTTTTAAGAATTGATAACTAGAGGAAGTCTTCTAGGTTTCTCTTTCCAAATTTCCTACTTCAGCATGACTCCTTCTTTTCTTACCCATATAAACCTCTATTTCACTAGTTTGCTAATTTTCTAGAGGGTAGTGCCTCAAATACTTGAGGTCCAGGTGATAAGAGAGACCACCTTTTTTTTTTTTTTTTTTTTTTGGAAGTCAGTTTTTTGAGCGTAATCAGATTAATAAAAAAGAGATGTTTAAGCAGAAAGAAAAGAAAACTTTTTTCTAACAGCTGTACGATATTTGTAATGACTGAAAAATACAAGATACTTTTGGTACTTTTTGCAGGAGTTGGAGGCTGATGTGCACTTAGGGATACCATTTTTGTTTGTTTTTCACTTTTTAAGCTCACCAAAATCAACCTGGAGGCACAGAAAGTAGAACAAGAATTAAGAGATGAACTGTCAAATAGCGTGAGTAAGGCAGTAAGTGATGCAGATAGACGACAAATCATGGAACTAGAAAAAAGTGAGATGGAACTAAAGACTGAAGTATCAAAGTAAGTATTGAGGTAACAAATTCAAAATGCAGTGTGTTTGGAAACATTCAGAAATTTAGGCTGTATAGACATATACTGTTTGTGTATGACTCACTGGTAATTTTCAGTGCTTTTTTTTTTTATTTATATATGCCAAATTTGGAATTGAAAAAAAAAAGCATTTCATTCAGGCACTACAAAGAAAATCATTCACTTTGTTTTGATTTGAACAAAGAATTGCTGTCCTAGATAGGTGTGAGTAGATGTACGCATAGATACTTTTTGTTTTTTAAGAAAATTTAATTAAAGATCGATTTTGTTTCTTTGCTAGAACCTCCAGTAGATTTATGAAAAACTCATAAAAGGAATTAGAAAGCATTTTTTTCCCCAAAGAATCAAGATATATTGAAAATTAGGTTTAAGCTGGCTGACTTATTTTTTTTCTTTTATTAAAAGAGATAGACTTGGTATGCATAAATTCAAATACTGATCTTTTCAGATATGTTGATGTGATTGTTATCATGGGCATTTGTATTTGAGTAAGCAATAAAATATAATCCTGTTACATTTCTAAAGCAGCAAAGCCTATGGGGGCATATTTGCAGTGATTTTGATGTCGAAAATGAGAGATCAGACTTGGCAAAGCAGAGGATGAACAGGGAATGAAATTTGTTGAGTATTTATGTTTTGAATTGGGAGGGAAATAGAGAAGGAGAGAGATGCTTACGTTATGTAAAGACTACCCTGTTGTTTTCCTAGAGTGAGTATCTACTAGCAAACTATGCGTATAATTTATAGGAGATCCTTCTGTAAAAAAACTAAAGAGGCACTGCTCAGTACTTAAGAAGGACAACAAGTAGTAGAGATGAATAGGCTGAAGAGAATGGAGTCTTTGAATGCCTTGATATGAAATAGTATTTTAAACATCTTGTTCTAGCGTCTGTGTAGAAGAGCTGAATAGGTTATTCAGTGGTTTCAAATGGCACAACATTGTTGTTTTTCCTGCAAGGTTAAGGGAACTGTCTGATGTTGCAAAAATGCAAGTCGGAGCTCTGGAGGCACGACAACAATGCAGAGAGAAGGAAGTGGAATCTCTTAGAATGCAAATTTTAGATTATCAGGTATGCTGAAGTCAACCTTAGTTAACACTGCAGTTTTCTGAATTTTTTCCAAAGGAGAAGGGAATTAAGTAATTCTAGAGTAAATTGAGAAACAACAAAAATATTTTAGAAGGATCTTAGCAAGCTGATCCTTGGAATGTTCGTATCATTTTAAGAGTTCCATAAGACTTAAATTAATTTCTCCTCCATTTTTTTGCATTGCTATTCATACAACTATAAAACAGATCCCATTTTTTTTCCATGTTATTCAGGTAATATTTGTTCTCATACAATTAATAGATCATGACCATTTTTTTATATGTAAAAACAGAAAGTCTGATCATTTTTTTTCCCCTCTGAGACATGATTTGTGAATCTTGAAGAGCTGCAACAGACTTACCATGTTGCTTTACTATTTGCTTAAAAAAAAAAAAAAATCTCTTGGGACTGTTTCCATGCTCTAGAATGATTTGAATCCATAAATGCAAAACTTCTATCAGTTTTTAAAATTAACAAATAGGATATACTCTACATACTTTTCTTCCTTGTTTCCTGGCATTTTGAGAAGACACTGTTTTTAAAAATTTTACCTGAGAAGATACTTTTAAAATTTGGCTGTAGAAATGACCATAGAAAAATTTCTGTTTTTAGTGGCTAATTCTTGCTCCTATCTGGGGGATAAAATGCATGCAGTGTATAAAATATAAAAAGATAATAATTCCTTATTTACATATTACATAAACACTGCATTATTATATTAAAAATGAAAAAATATTGTTACTCTATATTTTGTTCTTAGGCACAGTCAGATGAAAAAGCAATTATTGCCAAACTTCATCAGCGTATCATAGCCCTTCAAGTTAGCGAATCCAGTGCTGTAGACAAGTTGGAGACACTTGCATTGAAACTACAGAAAATGGAGATCCATAATCTACGATTAGAGCAGAAACTTGATGACAGAGAACAAACCTTATATTTTGCCCGACTGGAAGGAAGGAATAGAGCCAAACATTTACGTCAGACAATTCAGTCTTTACGGCGACAGTTTAGTGGTGCTCTGCCTTTAGCACAACAAGAAAAATTCTCGAAAACCATGATTCAGCTGCAGAATGACAAACTGAAAATCCTGGAAGAAGTTCAGCATGCCCAGCAAGAGCGTCGAAATGCAGAAAACAGAGCACTGGAGATGGAGTTAAAGCTAAAAAGTTTAGAGGAATTACTAAGTGCATTGAAGGATACAAGAGGAGCTCAAAAGGTTAGCTGTTTTACAGCTTTGAATAGCCATGCTGATTTGATGTGCACTTAAATTAAATTTCAGTCCAGTCTGTGCCCTAAACATACTGTTTTAGAATGTGACAGCTATTGTTTTTTGAAAAAAAGACAATCATTAGTTACTTACCATTTATAATTTATTAATTTTCTGTTATGACCACTTTTTTTAGGAAGTGAAGGTTGAAATTAGACACAGAGTAACATTATGAAGTACTATTCTGCCAACTTAAATTGAAGTTGATACAAATCCATGACTTCTTAAATAAATTCAGAGGCACTTAATTCAGGCAGTAATGTTGTTATTCCCTTGTAATGCCCCTTAATCATATTTTGCTATTATAAATGTTGTCTTTCAGCTGGATAAGAGTCACTGTATGGTATGTAATATGGCTTTATCTTTTATGATTAAAGATGTCAGTATGTAAGCAATTTTTTAGCTAATTTTCAAAAATTTTCTAGAGCATTTTGAAATAAAAATGTCCTATTACAGTTAGTACATATGCACTACTGAACTTTTTTAGTATTTTTTAATTTTATACAGTGCTTTTATGGTTTTGAAGATCTGTTACTGCTTTGGAAAAGACAACCAAACTTCTTGAATGCTTTTTTTGTTCAAGCTGTGGGGGTGCATATGATATAGCTCAGATCATTTAAAAATTATCTGGAACATGAGAAAGGGTTCTCTTTGTCAGAGTAGGGGAGATGTACTACATCTCCAATTATCTGCTGCCCTTTTCAGTCATCCCTCTTGCAGTTAAATATTCTTGCCATGCCTCCTTATTCAACAGAAGTGAAAAAGCTTGGAGGCAGAGCCCCCCCACACACACACACATTGATTGGATAAATGCCCTGCTGCCTCAAAGTCAAAGAGTGTAGCTGCATCTAGACAGCCTGTGGGCTTGATAAATTATAATATTGTGTATAATTTATTATTAGGTAATTGAATGGCATATGAAGATGGAAGAACTCCATCTGCAGGAACTTAAACTGAATCGAGAATTAGTCAAGCAAAAGGAAGAGTTGAAATATTTGAATAATATAATTTCTGAATATGAATGTACAATCAATAATCTGGAAGAAGAAATTGTACAGCAGAATAAGGTATATATTTCTGCATGCTATTAGAAAAACAGAAAATTCTTATTTCATTAAATGATTTAAGAATATTTTTTTTCCTAGTTTGTTAACATAAATGTTTGCACTTTGGTTCCATAACTCTTTTCACGGTAGCACATTTGAGTCATTTTCAAACATTTTATATTTCCATATATATATTTCCTGTTTAAGTCAGTTATAAAATTCTCCTTGCCTTCAATGAATAAGATGTCTTTATCAAGTATTTGTTACAGTTTCATGAAGAAAGGCAAATGTCTTGGGACCAGAGGGAAGTAGAACTGCAGCGCCAATTAGACATATATGATCATCAGCAAAATGAAATACTTAGGACTGCTTTAAAGGTACATGCGTTAAATTAACTAAAAATAGTCTGATGAGCACTTTTTTGGAATTGTTAGATAACATGCATGTGAATCTTTCTGTGCAGTTTGAAGAGGCTACAGGATCAGTTCCAGACCCTAGTTTGCCCCTTCCACAGCAACTTGAGCTGGCTTTGAGAAAAATTCAGGAGCATGTTCGAACAATCCTGGAAACTAGGTCAACCTGCAAATCACTAGAGGAGGTAGCGAAATATAAAAATTTTCTTATAAATGCCAAAGTTTGTATATCTATGGTCTTTAATTTTTTTTGTTTGTATATTGCAAATAACCTTTGGTAAATGTCACTCAAATGTGTTCATTCCATTAGAATTATTTAACTTGGAGAATGTGAGTGATAGTATACAACTAAAATTAACATTTTTTTCCATTAGAAAAAATTAGATTTTTAAAGTATTTTAGGTTACAATCTAAAATCTAAAATTGAGATCACTAAATTGAAAATCTGTTAGAGAAAACAGTTTGTGAACCACAAACTATCTGAAGACACGAGCTTCATAACTTTGATAGCACAAAGTTATAGCACATAGGTGCTTTGTGCCAAGCAATAATACATAATGACATGCTAATTATATCACAGGACTTTTGATCTTACAATAATCTCATAAAAAAACTGGGCACAAAACATTTTGTGATTATAAGTCAATTTAGACAAATCTTTCTGATACCTTTTGTTGCAGAAATTAAAAGAAAAGGAAACTGCTCTGTGGAAAGCTGAACAAAATATTCTATCAAGAGACAAGGTTATAAATGAACTAAGACTTCGATTACCTGCAACATCAGAAAGAGAAAAAATAATAGCTGAATTAAGTAGAAAAGATGATGATCCGGAGTACCATCATGCCGTAAAAATTGCTCATCAAACCATTGCAAATATGCAAGCAAGATTAAATCAGAAGGAGGAAGTGTTAAAGAAGTATCAACGTTTACTTGCTAAAGCAAGAGAGGTAGCTAAACTTTTTGTGTGTATTTTCTCCTATTTTTAAGTTGTTGATTCTTTGTTCATCTCATTGTTAGTGAAATTTTAGTAGTTTTCTGACTTCAGAGGAAGTGGAGCAGGTATGATTATTCATTTTTCATGTAGGAAGTTCGTGAAGAGTTTTTGTAACTTCTTATATACTCTCAGTCAAGCGTTTCATGTATCTGATCTTTCTAGGAATTAAATTAGTATGACAGGAGGAAAAAGAGAAGTGGACTCCTATATTTATATGGGGTTTTCATGTACTTATAACAATAAGCTGTGGATTACATCTTGCAGTATATTTGGGAGGCATATGAAAGATGTGTTTATAGAAAATGTTCTTAAAAGCAGACCTTGTGTTTAACAGGTACTTCAAGACTGGGGGTCTCTATACTAGTGTGTTTGTATGAGGACTGCATTTTTGAAGCAGATTTCCTATCATTTTCATTTATTGTGCTTTTTTTTTAACATGTATAGCTATTTCATCTGAGAGAAATTAAATTTTATTGCTTTGATGCTAAACCAGAAAATGCAGTCTAAGAATGAATTTACTATGCACCACATGCTAGCAAACATGCAATTTATGGGACCAGACCAAAACTAGTTCAAAGTAAACAGCCCTGAAAAGTGCATAGTATAGATGTCGATCTTCAGCACCTGCTGTTTTGGTTTACAGCTCATGTTCTGTTGTACCCTTCTACTTGCTAAAGCAAACATAGTGTAAAACTGCAAAGGTGAATTTTTTTTCTCAATAGGTGTTAAAAGGGGGAAAAAGTATAGTCAGTGGGTATAGCAAAAATGAGAAGAATTTAAAAAATGGTAGAAATAGAGGAAAATTTGGGGGACAATAAAAGATCAGAGTATCAATTCAGTGAGTGAGGAATCAGTGTACAAGATGCTGCAATTTCATTAATTTCTAGAATTATGTGCCAGTGTAAGTATAATAGTGTTACATCTTTGCTTCCCTTACTTACAGGAACAAGAGGAAGTAGCCAAGAAGCATGAAGAAGACCTGAGAGTTCTACACCAGAAGTTAGATTTGCATACTGACAATTCCCTTAATAAATTCAAACAAACTGCTTTGGTGAGTTATGGTTATTTGTGGGATGAATGAGGTTGTTCCCAAATTTTGAAAATTATTGTTCAAGAGAACAATTTTGCAGTCAAAAGTAAGTAAGAAATGATGACCAGAAAAATAAATTGGTAGTCAATACAGAATTATTGTATTCTTGAATTGAAAGCATTTGAGAGATGGGTTTGAGAACAAATGTAAATAACAAAGTTAGTGCCACAGCGTATAAGAGCGTATTTTGTATTATCCTAATTTATGGGGAGTTTTAGGAGAGAGGTAGATGTCTTTTTATATTTTTTTTCTTGTCATTCAAAGTCTATGGCTAAAGGAAGTGACCCGACCTAATTCAGTTCATCTTTTGACACTTTATGATAAGTTGACATCTGTAAAGAGCTCTTTTGAAAGCTATGTGATTGAGGTTTCTGCGTGGACTATGACTTGTGTCACAATAGATAAGAATTATCATATTCGGTTATGTTCAAGATTGAGTTTGAAAAGCATCACTAATTTCTATTTGATTTAAACCTTAAAATATTTGTCATGTGTATTTGTTCTGTTTTACAGGAGTTAATGAAAAAGCCTTCTTTATCACTTCCTAGTGACAAACATTTCCTCCGTTTGGCTGAAATGGAGCAAACTGTAGCAGAACAGGACAATTCTCTTGCTTCACTTGTTAGCAAATTAAAGAAAACATCATCTGCCTTGGAAAAACAAAAACAAATTACTTCAATGAAAATCAAAGAGTTTGAGAGTATCAGGGCCCAGTAAGTTTTTAGACTATTAATGTAATGAAGTCACAAATGGATTGGATCAAATTAGCTACGTATTGCTGTTACTGAAGGGGTCTATTGAACTGAGCATGTTTTTGCTGAATTTAAGGCTTGGCTGAAAAAACTAACTCAGAAGAGTTACCATCATTGGTAACTGTAAACTGTTTTACTTTAAAATCCTTCATCAAGGCTAATATTGAAAAAACTGTGGCTTGCAAAATGCCTTTCAGTTGTTAACTTTGTGCCTTTCAGCAAAAAAGAAAGTATTCCATGAGTCTTGGTATGACCAATGTCTTTAAGTTAAGTCTTTAAGCTAGCATTTTAAATTCATGAGAATTTATCCCTTCTTTAAAAGGAGGAAAGTAGAATGTTTCTTTACCTGCGAACGCCAAGAGTTAGAATAACTTTATTATTAATTCGAAAAGAGGAAAATATGAATAGTACTCTAACATTTGTTGATCTTGAATAATTTTCTTATTAAATGGAGGTATTCTTGGTGGAGGGAGTCTTTGCTATGTCCAAATTCGTGTTATTCACATTAACAATAATAAAAACATAAGGTTGTTTCCTTGGTTATTTCAAGTTTGCTAACTTAATTATTGCAATGCATCCTATTTATGCTTATTTTACATTAGACTTCAGGAAAAGCATGCAGTTGATGTGGAACATCTGAAGGATGAAGCAAATGAATTGAGGAACATGTTATCTCAGATGGAGAAGGAATTAGTGAATGTAAAAGCTGAATTAGAGGCCCAAAAAGAAGCAAATAATAGAGCACCCACAGCAACACTGAAAAACCTGGTGGAACGCCTGAAGAGCCAGTTAGCCTTAAAAGAGAAGCAGCAAAAAGTTAGTCAACAAAAATCACACTTATGCCACAAATTAAACTAAGTGTTTAATATGGCTCAAAGCTTAAGATTTCTCTGTAGAGCACAACAGTAGGTAGAATATAGTTGAATAATTTAACATATTAAAATTGAATTGCCTTTTTCTATTTTGTATTGTTCATAGTAACTTATAAAATTTGATGGGTTTTTCTTTAGGCTTTGAGTAAAGCACTTTTGGAACTCCGAGCAGAAATGACTGCTAATGCTGAACAGCAGATTATTTCTGCAGCATCACAAAAAGAGGCATACTTGAATGTCCAGGAGATCGTTGATAGACAAACAAAGGGGCTCACCGTGAGTACTAAGTAGTATCTTTGCCTTGGGTTTTTGTATTGCTGGTGTCCTGATTTTTTTTTTTTTTCTTCTAGACACAGATAGAGGAATTAAATAATCAGATTACAAAATTTAAAGATATCCTTAAAATAAGTAAAAACAGAGAGAGTTCTTTGTTAAATGAAGTGGATGAGTTGAAGCAAGAACTACAGAGGAAACAAAAGGCATTTACTAAAATGCTGGGAGAAAAAAATGAAATGGAAAAAGAAACTGAAGAGCTGAAAAAAAGGATTAGGAGGCTGACCAGTAGTATTCAGGTAGATGTGTTTGGGGGGCAGTCTGTTTTGTTTTATTTTTTTAATCTTATTCAAAGTTGGTCAATTTTCTGCATATATGTGCTGTTTTGAAGGAGAAAGGGTAAGTACATTCAGCAGGCATCGAGTCTGATATTTGGTTTGAAAACTTACATTGTTCATCAGCCTGATTTCTGCAGGTTGTGTATGAGGTATTAGCTTTTGCTGTTAGAAGCACATTTCAAATATAAGGAAGAAGCTGAAAATCACTGGCACCTTGAAATAAGTATGAAAGAGTCTGAGGAGCTGAATTATCACTTTTAAAGCTTCCTTGAAAAATGGCTAGCTCAAATTTTGTGGTCTTCCTGGATGTCCTTATTTACCCTTTTAGAATAAAAGTAAAGGATTTACAATAGAATTATCTAAACTTTCTTCTTGAATTCAGCTACTTGCTGATTATTTGTGTTTACTTTAGAATGTAAGGTTATATTTCAAAACTTTAATTCTAACTGGTAGAATTAATTTTTAAAAGTCCATTTAGGACTGACTATCTTTAGATAGTCCATCTTTACATTACTGATGTCTTTATTTTTTGAGGAGAGGAAATGCTTAAGTAGTGGTCATTAAACTTCTAAGATTGTGAAAGTTAATTGTACTTTTTCAGAACAAAACTGATGAGCAAAATCTGATAGATGAACTTCAGAAAAAAGTTAAAAAGTTGGAAAATGAACTTGAGAAGAAGTGTGAAGAAACAGAAAAAAAAAGTGTAAGAGAAGAGAAGGTATGAGCTAAATCTTTAAAGACATTAGCCTGAGTCTGAGTAGTTCAACTTTCCCTACTTCAAAAACACAACAAAACTGCCAAAACTCCCCACAAAACTTCCACCTTATTCAAACAGTTTGACAACTGTCGCTTATTCATGTATCCTGTACTCTGTTACCCTTGCTTAGCACTTAGTACTGGTATATTATAGTTTCCTTTCCTCTTTGATCTAATGGGGGGGTGGGGGGGAAATCTATTAGAAATTTTGAAGAAAATTCACTAGAAATCCATTAGAAATTTTAATGAAAATTTAAAGAGCCGTTAGAAATTTTAGGAAACTGATAAAATTTTAGAGGTATTATTACATAAGTGCTTATTACATAAGTGCTGTCAAATGTGCATCTGAGAAATAAATGCAATGATAAAAGTGAATACTTCGCAGTAAATGTGTGAATTCTAAAAATTATGATGTCTGTATAAGTAATTATTCCTCACAGTAGTGATTCCACTTATAAGAGAGTCTCAGTCATCGGAGATGTGTTTGTTTACCCATTTACTTTGTTACTTTGCTATTTCAGTAACCAGTTTAGTGGCTTGTCATGGTAATCATAAAGTATACTGGAATTTTATAGCATGTTTATATAATAACATTCAACACTATTTATGATATTAAATATAACTTATACTTCCTCTTAGTTTGAGACTTTTATATATGTAATGGTCTATCTTAAGATACCCTTTTCAAACCTGGGATGCTTTTCCCTTCCCCCCACCCCCAAAAACTTGTTTTCTTTCTGTTTCTTACTAGCTGTAACTGCAGAGGACACAGAAAGGAAAGCAGAGATTATTGAGGGAAGGGAGAAGTATATATATACACACATACATACATATATAGACATGCGTGCACACACACACACACATATATAAAAAAAATCACAGCCAGTGTATGTGTGTGTGTATAATATATATATGTACACACACACACACACATTTTGCTCACAGGAACGTTGGCTGTGATATTTCAGTAGCTGTTTATGATCATACAGATACAATTTTTAATTGGATATTGTATTTTATAATTACTGAACTGTAAATAGAGTTTCCATTTCTTATAGAAAAATATAACTAAAATTGCCAATTGTACAACTGTGGAGCAGGGACATACAAATTCCTGGTAAGCTGTGGGAGAAAAGATGGATCTGCTGTAAATTAGCATAGAAGACACTTTTTTGTTTAATCTGTCTTCTTTACGTACCTGTAATTCAAAGTAAAAGGTTATACTGAATGAATATCTCTGATTTCATAAATGTGTAATTCCTGTTTTGTAAAATGAATATTAAAAACTAATTAATAATTTCTTGCTAGCATTAAGCTATATCACCTTTATACCCTAAATATGCTGTAGCAACTGGTGTATCCAGCTGGGTGAACTAGGTAATTTATTGACCTAGTTATCTAGTTACATTACCTAGTTACGGTTTAGTGTTTAAAATTTAGAAATGAGGAATTTATCATTCATGATTCTCTAATGTGTTTATTTCTTTTGCTCTATGAAAATAAAATTAAAAAAAAAACTTACTTTGTTCATATATTTCACAGACCTCCAAAGAGGAAATAATTAGATGGGAAGAAGGTAAAAAATGGCAAATCCGAATGGAAGGGATGAGGAACAAACTAAAAGAAAAGGAAAAAGAAACAGATGCTTTAATCAAACAGTTCAATACAGTGAAGGAACTTTATACCAAGTAAGTTGATTTTAATAGTTCTTGCTACAAAATGATGGCATAAAGAAAATCCAAATAAGATGGTGTTCTAGTTAGATTCCCGGGGGCCAAACATCTGGTTTGGCCAGCCAACACACACTCACGCACACACACACGCACAAACACTCTTCAGTAGCAAGCAGTTTATTAGTAGATACTTAAAAACAGACCGACCCGATGGTAATCTTGAGAAGGACCACCTCAATGCTTGTCCCGATTGTCTGCATGGTGAGAGGGAGAGTCGGTAGGCACAATGTTTTCGGGCATCCCCGAGGAGGCAACATGGTCCTCTGTTGTGTAGCAGCCTCACCCTCCTTCGGAAAACATTTATGATTACTTGCGGTAGGCGGGAGTCCCGGCACCTGGGGCCAGCAAGCGCAGGGAGTCTAGCCCAACTCCGCCCTGGTTGCATAACCAGGCTATGATACTGCGCACGCGTGCAGACTTATTTCGGGGGCCACATTTGACTTTGGGGGTCGCTATTTCACTACTCTTCAGCTTCTGACCTTCATGTTGACTGCTTCTCATGGTGATTCTGTGGCTGGAAGCCACAGAATCTATATGTGACCAACCGCTGTTCTTTCTCACAGATTTCCACGACCTTGTTAGTTACTTGTTTGTATCCCGCTTAACACAGCGGTATTGTTCTAGGCACTAAAAAGTTACAGTACTAGACTATTCTCACCAAATAGCAGGTGGTACGGATACAAAAGTTGCAACACAGACCATTCCCATCAAGTATCACGTAGTACGGATACAGATGGCCATATTTTAATTTTAAGTTTATTACATTTATAAAATTGATGCCTAGAATTTGACATTCCTATTAAAATTTAAAGGATGAGTTTATTTTTAAGCAGATGGCTACTCCACTAGTAACTTGTCTTATGTAGAAGTTGACAGCCTTGTATAGAAGAAACGGGTTTTGAATAAAACTAATTTCAGTTCTTTATTATGTTTATTGTATGTAGCATTCTGTTATTCCCATTCCAGGAGTAATAGCTTGATGAAGACAGGCTTTTTTTTTCCTCACCACTGTGAGATACTGTATTATTTGATCAGATTACTGTGACTGGATACTGTGCTACCGTTAGTTGTTTTGCTACTGCAGTACTGACACTTGCAGCTTTCTGAGATAGAAATCTTCAATTAAAAAAAATAAAATAAAAACCCTCCAGGGTTAAGTTAACTTTATTTCAATACAGTAATGGCAGGTTTTCTCTGATGCAAGATCCAAAAATGTTGGTAGTGGTGGTTATTGATGTTGTTGGATTGCAGTTTGAAACCGTTTCAAACAGCTTTTATTATTAGCAAACCTCTCATGAATTTCACATAAAATGTAAGCAAAACTAACAACTGATTTATGACGTGCATGATATTTACCTGATGTTCATTTTTTTTTCAGTGTTCTTTATTTCTTTTTTTATTTTATTTTATTTTATTTTTAGATGTGGCTGTCAGGTAACCTTATTTCAAGAAAAAAGGCAGGGGGCAGAATTTAGTGAGCAAATAAATTGCAAGCACGGATTCTTTAAGATAGAAAATGTTTTCTTTTAAAGAAAGCAAATTAGTAAGTAAAATTTTAAATGCAAATTTATTGGATGTTGCAGGGCTGAAAAGGAGAAAATTACTCTACAGAAGAAACTGAGAACTACTGGTGTTACTGTTGATCGTGTTGTTGGAGTAAGAGCCTCAGAGACAGAAAAAGAACTGGAAGAACTAAGAAAACAGAATCTAGATTTAGAAAACAAAATTGCTCATATGAGGTAAGAGGTGTTTCAAGAGAATCTATAAAAACTGAAAAACCTAGATGAGATTGTCTGTTTTCTGTATCAGTTGATCTAATTATCTCCTCCTACTGACTAAGTTTCAAAAGCCTGAGTCTGTAAGCAGCAAGCTTCAAGCTGCTTGGGAAAAATTGTGTGTTAGAGAATATGCAATATTAATTAGTCTATTATTTCAAAGGTTAAATAATCTGAAAAATATCTGGCTCCTTTTGTGTAAAATTATAAATAAAATTTTGAGTTAGTTACTAGAATTCAGAAGTTGCAGTTAGTGAATGTATTCTTAATCAGTGGGAGTGTGTTATGTACCTCAGTAACAGAAACTTTGCACATCTCAAGACAGGAAATTCCTTTTGCCAAAGTAAATACTCTGATTTCACAGGAGTTAGTTGAAATAGTGTATATAGTAAGATTGATTTAGCATAACTAACCAAGTAATAGTACAATATCTAGTTTAGCAATCCAGAAGTCTGTATTTGTTTTACTTTAATGGATACTTCTGTGCATTAACAGTCACTTGTTTGATTTTGCTTGATTCATTTTTGAATTTAGAACACAACAAGCTATACCACGAGATTCTGTTATAGAAGAATTACATTTAAAAAATCAGTACCTTCAGGAAAAGCTTCATGCGTTGCAGAGACAAAGCTCAAGAGAAACATATTCTAGACCGTCGGTAAGTTAAAAATGTAGCGATATTACCTGAAAGAATAATGTCTACTTAACTAAACTATTATACATTTATTATTTATCATATGGTTGATTTTGTTTCCAGCAGTAGTAGTCTAGAACAGGATGTGAAATACTTAAATTTTAATGTAAAAAAAATCCCAGTTCCTGTGTTCTACAGGTAGAAGCTGAAGTACTCAACATCATAAGCATATTTGGAGAAATAATGTACATGTATTTTCAAATATGTGAGTCTGCAACTGAGAAACTACTTGCAGCGTCTGTATTAATTTTGAATTTGGAATACAGAGTTGGGGAAAAATACTGAGCTTGATTTCTGTTGCATTAGATTTTTTTTTTTAATTATTCTCTTGTTTTTTTACAAGTTTCATTATATTGACAATATTGAATTATCAGGTTATTTTAAACCTTCAAGAAGTAGACTTAACAGTATGTTCTAGGTTTCTTTTTATCTCTTGTTTCGTTTTACTGTATTCTACTTTTCTTTCATGCTTGTTCTATCTTCAACTTCAATCAGAGTACACCATGTGAACAAACTGAACTGACTAAGTCTGTTCCTATGAATATCAGTGCACGCAAGTATTTGAATTACCTTCAAAAGAAACCTATTTCAAGTAGGGATAAAATCAAACATCAGACTAACCTTAGTATTATCGATGGCAATGAAATAGATGAGGATGCAGACATTGCTAATAAAGGCCATGAGGCTACTGCAAGTGCAGGCACTGAAGTGTTTCCTGAACAGCAATCTGAAGACTGTGAAAAATGCAAGGACCTAGGTATTTCTGGGGAAGGATCAGAAAGCAAAGCTAAAGCTGAAGCTGATGAACAAAATTGCAGTGATAAAGAAGAAAATATAAATCAACCTGAAAAGGGAAAAATTAATGAGGAATGTGAAGGAGAAGACAGGAAGCAAGAAATATGCAAGCAATTAAATGTTGATGAAAAGAAAAGTAGAAAAGAGTCTTACACTGAAAGAATGAGCTGCAATGAGTCTGATTCAGGGGAATCTTCTAATCAAGCTAATGACTATGAGGGAGAAAATACAAAGGTGAATAATGAAGTGCATAAACACACTGCTGAGTGTAAACATGAAATTTAACCAACTGGTACGCAGGGAGTTGAACCAACCTGAGAACTTTGTGAAAAATCCCAGGTTTGATATTGTAGTAGTTCTCTAGTATTTTTCAGTATAAATGATGTAGAATTAAAATAGTTTGATTTTAATAATGTGGTTGCTTCCCAAAGTGTGGTCTGCAGGGATATTGATATAATCACTAAGTGGTCCACAAAACAAATCTTACAGTTCCATGATATACGTGCACGTCAGCTTAAAAGTAAGCTATTGTGAGTTCTCAATTTTTTTCTCCAGAAATTTGAAAAATAATCATAATGATACATGCAGCTAATTGATGCCCTTTACTCTTTAAGGGTCTGGTGATGCGGTATCGTTTAAACTTACTATACAAAATACGCTTTACTGAAGCACATATTTTATTCCTGTGGTTATTAGCTGTGAATTACATGGTTAATTATATAAATGAAAACTGTTAATTATCATCTTTGAAAAGGTCTGCCCTTTACTGGTAAGGGGCAACAACTGAACTTATTATTGGAATTGGTAATATACGGCATGCAGAACACCCTTTATGTAATACAAATTACTAGCTTCCTTGGGTTAAAAACTTAAAAATGTAAGGGCTAACTCTGTCTAAGAACTAAACTTATACACTGCTTTTCATTTGCTCTGTGATTAATCTTTGAATTTATGAATTTTTTATTCTGAATAAACATATTCAGAATGTGTACTTAAAATGCAGTTAAGATGCTGTTCCCAGGTACTGTGTCACAGCTAACTACACTCTGTACCTTTTTTTGTCCTTTAGACTTTGAGATTTATTTATAGGTAATTTGAGTTAACTTGAGAGTTAATTCTGGTTTAACAAATTTTTCCTGGATTTGAAATTTCCTTTAAAGATACAGCAAGTTTAATTTAAGAAGTAGGTTAAAGTTGGAACAGATTAGATCAAAACTGATGATACAACTTTGGTCCTGTTCTGTGAACGTTTTGATATTTTTTTTTCTGTGTAAAACAGAAAATTACTAATTCTCTGTTGCTCTTTACCAGCTACAGCTGGTAAAATGAATAATATCTTACATTAAATAACAATTTACTTTTTTTCCTTTTTCAAGACATCAGGAATAGGATCAGATCAATATCGAAGAGAACAAGAGGTTCTAAAGGAAAATTTGAGACTATCTTCTGAAAATATTGAGCTAAGATTCCAGCTAGAGCAGGCCAAAAAAGATTTGCCAAGACTAAAGGTAATATCTCTGTAGTGAAAAAAAATTAAGGGGTTGCTTAAAAAGAAATGTACTGCCTTTTCTGTACATACTGTAAGTTTTTCATGGTTTACACGGGATATGGAAATTGAATTGTTGATAGAAACGATGAAAAATGTCATTGCAATTGGAAATTGCTTTCTATTTTCAGGGTAAACCTGTAATTTTATCATTCTTTACCTCAGTTTAAAATCTAAATATGTTGCTTATTACTTTAATCTTTTTAGGATCAAGTGAGTGACTTAAAAGAAATGTGTGAACTTCTCAAAAAAGAAAGGGCAGAAGTTGAGCGTAAGCTGGGCAGTGTTAGAGGGGTGAGTATTTTAACTGTATTATTCATCACAATTATAGGAAACTGAAATATGATAAATAACTATTTGATTAAAACTGTTTGGAATCAACCAAAAGCAGTCATGAATTGTTCTTACTTGTCTATTTTTTTGCATAGTGCTGTAATACAACAATGAAGATTTCAGCTAATAGGATCATTCAAAAGAATAAAGCTACATTATTAAATATTTGCAGGTTCATGGCCTTATTTTGTCATATGAAGTAAAAGTTACCTCTAGAAACACATTTGTTCCAAAAATAGGAATTACAGCCTTAGGAATGAAAGTTATATTCATTTATTTATGTTAATGCATATTAATGTAGTTACAGCTTTATGATTTAAAGGGTAGAATTTTGATTTGATGCAGATGTTATAAAGTGCAACTTCCTGATGGTGAAGTTTTTGTTTGTTTTTCTGTGTAAGATGAAGGTTAAATTTTACTTCAGTTACTCTTAGCTACATTAGTAAAGTGGTTGGTGTTTCAAAAGTTACAGGAAAAAATGTTTCAGCAGTGCTATCTCTCTCTTTAATGACTTTTCAAACTATTTGTGTGATATTTAAAGGAAGCAAACTTAAAAGCTTTTCTTAAGAGCTTTAGTGGCTCTTTCACTATACAAGGAGAATGAGTTCTGCTTCTTGAGAAAAATTACTTGATTTAGACTATCTTCAAGATTCTACTGAAGTATATTTTACATTCTTTTTCTCATATGCTGCACAGATTGTTTGTGTATCTGCCTACTTATGCAGTGGTCATTTTTGGATAAGGCAATTCAGTTTATAAAACTGCTTCCTTCAAAGGCCCTGGAGAGGCGGTGAATTCTGAATCTTCCACTGTTTTCAGGTGGAAGATCTGATCACCAAGATCTGATAAAAGCTTTTCTTTAACTCTGTTATGTACCATCACAAACCCCGCAAGCCCTCCAGTGCTTTTTAAAAAAATGAAGATTTTTAGATTTTGAATGAAGAATTTTAAGATGAAAATAAAGTCATTTTCACTTCCAAAACTTTATCACTATCTAGGTTTTATAGGCCTCCAGGTAGTAAAAGGTTCTATACTCTGGTCCCTACCTCTGTAGAAGGAAAAGGAGTTACTTTGAAGGCCGCAGAATGGAAAACAGCATCATCTTTAAATCATAATTACTGAGGAAAATAATTCCCATAAAGATGAGGAGGAAAATAAATGCATTTGAACTTTCTCTAACAGTTTTTCTATCTCCTAAATGAACACAGTGGAAGAAGAAAAATAGAGAAAATACAAGCTTTTTTTCATCTTTACATTTCGTGCAATAATAATGGATCAAATATTTTTCAGTCAGAACTGGATGTTCTGTAATCCCTCTGCACAGGAAATAATATGCAATTATTATAAGGAAATAAAAGAGAAGATAATTAATTCATGCTTTAACCTGCAATTCTACTTAAATCCAGTACAGGTATATGTTTCTCCTTCAAACTCCCAGACATTCATTACTTTCCTTTGCCTCAACCAGTATTAGCATTCAAGCAGTTTTAGGGTCAGCTGGATCAGGGAACTGCTCTACAAGAAAACCAAACTAAAAAAAAAAAATGTAATTTATTTTCTTAGTGTTTCATTTTAGTCCAAAACATACAGCAAATTTTGAGACTAAACTGCAGCTTGCTTATGTAACACAAGAAATTGAAGGACTGTGATGAAATTGAAGGAATATGATGACTTTTGGGATGAATATGCTGCTAGACGTTTTTGGGAGCTAAGTAGGCAAGAAACTTCAGGATTCAAGTCACAACACCTAAATGTAGTAACTATATTATGAATATAAGGCAATGGGGAAAAAAAATCACAAAATAAGATTGGAGTATGTCAAAACACTAACTTAGTGTTTACTTCATTATACTTTTTTATTTTTCCATTTTTTCCCCCCTATAGTTTGGTAGAAGTGGAAAGACAGTCCCTGAATTGGAAAAAACAATTGGTTTGATGAAAAAGGTTGTGGAGAGAGTCCAGAGAGAAAATGAAGACCTGAAAAAAGCTCAAGGCGTGGTTTCTAATGAGAAGTTACTCAGTCTTGAACAGGAAAATGAGAGGCTAAAGGTACTCATTTATCTTTAGTAACTATATGTAGATAGCAGTTTATATGCAGGTTAGTAGAAGAATTGAACAGCAAGCCTGTTGTTGACATTGATTGGCACAAAATTGTTTTTAAAATACCAGGTACGAAGCTTGTAGAACACAAAAGCAAAGCTTCATTTTGGCATAACATACTGCATAATTTATGTAATGGTATACTAGATGTTATGGTAATAATACACCTCCTGGAAAACTTTCTAGAAGTTTTATTTTAATGTGAGGACAGTGATTTTAGAAATAACTTTTATAGCTGAATGTTCAAACTGTATGATGGAAATAAAATGAACAATTGTTTAAGAGAAAGCACTGATAGCATAAAATATCTTTGAACACGTGCAGGATACATTTAACATAACATTTCATCACATATTTAAATGTGCACAGCAACTGTGCTATGCTTTAAAAATGCAAACATGATACTTTCTACTAAGCAATATAAATGAACTGTTTTAACACACTTTGATATTTAGTCTGAAGTGGAAAAAATGAAACATCATCTGGGGGACCACCTGAGTGTGCGTTATGAATCTAAAACCAAAGGCATGGAAAAAGCCATTACTGAAAATGAGAGGCTACGTAAAGAGCTGAAAAAGGTATGATCATTATATGCAACTGTCTGTTTGAATTAATTACTAGTTATGGTAAGTATCTTATTTTTTCCAAGTGGTTGATGTGGAATTGGCACATTTTTTTATATGGAGAGGAGTCCTCCGAGTAATAGACCAAGACAGGACTTTGAAGATGTAGTGCTAGTGATCTGGGATATACTGTTTGTACTCTAAATCAGCACTGACTCCATCAATTTAGATAATCCAGTTCTACCTATGACATTATGTATTTCGTTTAACTTCCCATTTTTATTTAACAATAGGAAGCTGATGCTGGAGAAAAACTACGAATAGCAAAGAGTAACTTGGAGGTATTAAATGAGAAGTTAACTATGCAGCTGGAGGAAACTATTAAGAGGCTAAATCTGGCTGAGAGCAGAGACCCTCAACTTGATGGAGCTGACAGCAAAAGCTGGAAATCATTTGTTACAAGAAGGTAGGGATTAAGAATGAAGTAGGTAAGATAAACACAAAGATTTCATTCATCTTTAAATATTAGCAAACAAATTAGACTCACTTTAATAATGCTGTCCTCTTTTGAAGCTATTTTATATCACTCTTACTTTAATCTCTGAAGAATATTTTACTATATATAATCAGCATACAGGTATCTGATGTGAATCCAGCAGGGATCTAGCTTCCTTAAGCATTGGCCTTGTTAGCTGGTTCTGTAGTCAAGCCAGTTACTTTTTTTCCTTTCTTCAGATCAGCTGCAGACTTCTGAATAGCTGGTCCCTCACTGCTTAAATATATTGAGAGTGTGCTTTTGGAATAATGTCTGTATTTTTGTCAAGAATAAAAAGTGAGTATTTCAGTACCTTACCACAAAGATGCCAATCTGAAAAAATACTAGACATCAGCAACCTAGTTCCACTTTTCCAGTGTTTGTACCCAGTTATGGCCATGTGAACATGCAGAGTTTGAGTTAGGAAGCACACTAGGATTTCTGTCCTCCTTGGAACATTCAGACATAGCCAAAAATCCTTATATGCTCTCTGGAGGCCCTGAAAGTTAATTGCAGTTAGCCAGTTGATTCTGTTATCTGTAGAAGGGAGTGAAGATACTAGCATTAGATCGTATTTTCTAATACTTAAAAAGTAGTGTGGGAATCAGTACTTTCTCATACTTCGATTTTATTTTTTTTATTTTTATTTTTTGGTAATAATAGTGGACTCTTACAACTCTGCACCAATCAGTTATCTCTTGTTCTAAAATTTTGGTATCATCACTGAGTGTGGAACAACCTGAAGAGAAGAATTCTGTGACACCAGTTTCTCCATTGCTACTTAGGCATGCAATATTTTTTCCTTTGTACTTCTGCAATTAGTTCAAATGTCTTGTTTATGACTACTTATTTATACAGGCTGGAAATCTTGACTCTAGAGCGCAAACAACTTCAGTCACCTTTTTTCTTTTTTTAAAAAAAAATTTTTTTTTACTGGAACCAAGCTGTTTAGTACTGTGCTCTGTGTTCTGTTTTTAGAAATATTTTGGGGAACAGTCACCCCAAAACCATTGCCAGTCCAAAAAGCAATGGGAAGTTAAAAAACCTCTTGTGCTGGCTTATCTAACAGAGGGACACGGAACTGAAAGAATGTTTATGCTGTTAAGCAAAATAATCAGTCTGTCTCCTACATAACACTGGAAGAAAGTAAGTTTTCTTGGGACTGGACAGGCAGATGCACTTCTGCCAGGATTCCTGGATGACCTCAAGGGGAAATAAGCTGCAAGAGCTGTCATGTTGCACAAAGTTGGAATGTGCAAAAACAGAACCTCTGACAGCAACCTTGTGACAGAAAATCTGCTGGACATGAGAGATTTCTCTGATTTCATCTTAGGTGAGGTGACTATGGAACTTTAATCTGATGTCCATGATTTTGCCCAATTCCAGTCTTGCAGTCTCCTGTAGAAGTTCTGATGCTTCTCTGACATGGTGCTGAGCCATTTCACTTCACTGAGCCTTTAGAAAGGCATTTTTTTCCATCATCACCTTCCCCAGTTATTCAGTGAGTTAAAATGCCTTTATATAAGGTCAGATGACAGCCATAGTCAGTGCAAGGAAGGGAGAAAAGACTGCTGCCAGCTACAGAAGGAGGACAGCAATATCCAGTGAAGAAGGCAGGTCCTTAGCAGTTGTTTAGCAATTTGAATACAGTTTTTCAGTTCTTCACCTATTTTAAAAACACCTGTTTTTGGTTCTACTTAATTGATGCATGTGAGATTATATATGCACTTACTTACTCACAATAGTTGAAATAGTACAAAAACTTCTATTTGCATTTACTTTAACATAGTTTGAGTTAAATGTGATTTTAAAGAAAGTGAGTAACATTGAGACATTACTAACCTAGGGAAATTTATTCGGATGCCTTAACACCTAATCCACCTCATCAGCACACCCTCCAAAGCATTTATGGGGTAATAGTGTCCTTGATAGGGTAGACAGAAGTGTCAATCTGAGTGATACTTGGGAAGGTTCTTTTGCAGGTAGGAAGATGTTGGAGAGTGTATAGCTATCTGAAAACATGCTTCAGATTGGAGATTAGACTAAATAACCTCCAGAGGTGCCTTCTAACCAACATTTGTGTGATTCTACAAGTCTCTGTAAGTCTCTGTTTCTATAAAAGGTTAGATTTTGCTCTAATCTTTTTCTTTTCCTAAAATATTCCTATTATTAGAATGCATGAAACTAAGATGAAGGAATTGGAAACTGATATTGCTAGAAAAGATCAAAGCATTACTAACCTTAAACAGCTGCTTCAAGAGGCAACAGAACGTGAACACAATGCTGATAAAAACTTACAAGATTTAAAAGAACAAGTGAGTAAAACCTAGCCAGAATGCTGATAATAGATTACCTAGTATTAATTAATTTCTTTGTAATGCCTGTATTGGTACTTTTTTTCCTCTAATGAATGTTTTATAGGGTTTTTTTTTTTTTCATTCTTAGTTGCCATAATTGTACATCTGCATATTTAAAGCCTCATATTATTCATGATGTTTACTACATATTGTCAATATATATTCTTGACTTGAAGTCATAAGGGAAAATGAGATGTTTTCTATAGGTTTTTTTTCATTATTATTGTTTCATTGATCATATCAAAGCTTGTAGGTGCAGATGCTTCAATCGGTCTTAAAATCTTAAAATCGCATGGAGTTGATGAATTGCAAAATCAGGTACCTTTGATACATCTTTTTAAACTTTGACCTTTATGTATGTGTTACCACTCTTGAGCAACACGCTTTCCAGTTTCTTTTGTGCCTCAAATACTGAGGAAGGATGCGTTCAAGGTTAACTCCATTTCAAAAAAAAATAAAGACTGTTAAATAAAGACAAATCCCTACCATTTTGGGTAGTAATAGAACAAAAGTCTGTTACCAAAAGTAGCCTTATGAGAGGTCATAAATTAAGATATCTTTGCATTCAAAAGCCATACATAGTCTCATATTTAAACCATTTAAGCTTTTCGCTCCTTCATCTTCTATTGGAAGGCACATGCAGAATCTAATACCTGCTCTGGTTAGGGATATCCTTAATTGATGGCTGCAGGCCATTTATAGTTCATTAACTCATTTGTTTTTGTATCACAAAACAGCAGACTTCTAGTATCATATTTATAAGGCAATTTAGACACCTAGGTATGCAAATAAGTATGTCAGTAGGATTTTTAAAGCAACTAAATGATTGAGGTATATCACTTCCTTAAGCATATCTATAAATTATGTCTTTTTTTTTTTTTTTACCTATGTATCTTTGTAAATCTAGTTTTTGATTATTTTCTGTCCACCCTTCATGAAATATGCAGCATTTATCTATACTATCTTTAAGAGGATTGTAGATAATTAGAAAGCTTTATAGAAACTGTCAGTTTGATTTTTTTTTCTGCAATAAATCTAATACTTAGTTATACAGTTTTTTCCCAATTTATTTTATCAATTTATACTAAATAGAATTTAAAAACTCCATCTGAACTGTAGTATCTGTAGATAAAATTTTCAAAGTAAGAGTTTCTTACTTTTTCTTTTAAGATTGAGCTTCTCAAACATTTCTGTGAAGGTGCTAGGACAGAGGAAGGCCTCACCAAAGAACTTCAACTTTTAAGGTAATGTAGTTTAAAAAAAAAGTCCTGAGCCAATGTACATGAAATTAGAATGATGAGAAAACAGCCATTACACTAGTTTTTAGTTATATATTTTATATTAAAAAGTTATGTTATAAAATTATTCTAAAATTACTTTATATTACAGATTAACTAATAATCAGTTGGAGAAAGAGAAGGCAGAACTAGCTCACCAGGTGGAAGTTTACAAGCTACAAATAGACACAAATACAACTGAAGGCGCTGCAGCTGGTAATCAATTTCAACACCTAAAATAAAGATTCTTACTGTGTTTTGGGCCTAAGACCCTTTTTGCTTAATACATGTGCAAGATGAAAATAAATATACAGAAGTATTATTTGAACTATGTTAATGCCAAAATAGCATAATTTGCAGGAGAATAAGGTCTTGGATATTTTTTAAGTACTTACAAACATTTCTTTATAAAAATCTTATTATTGCTCGGTTGTGGAAGTTTTTTATATATTTTGAATGAGAAGCTGAATTTTTTTTAAGATTCTTCTTTCTGAAAGGATGCACATTTTCATGGTACCATTTACTTCAAAATCTCAGGCTGCTTTTAAAATTTCAGTCATTTATTACAACTCTCTTGCCTATTGCTCTTGCCATGGGTTCTAAGCTCCCAGAGAATAAGTGACTTACAGGTATCACCTGTTAGGGATTTTGAGCCACACAAGAAATTCAAAATCATGGTTTGCTCTAGTTCATGAGCCCTGGAATTCACAGTCTAGTATACTGTACACTTTGTAATCATGTAGCAATAAACATGAGCAAAAATTCTGTTAATAGGAACTAAAGGCAAAGCTCTGGGCATTTCGTATGCTACACTGCCAAGCTCCTTTAAAGGAGACTCTCCCAGAAGTGATGTGAGTAGTACCTGCAGAATCATGTAAAGTAGAAAAATATACTATGGTCTAATTAGTATTTTCATTTTTAATATTCTAAAGTTAGCTTTTGACTCTAGAAAAAGAGACATTTTTATCTGTGATAGGTAAGGTTTTTTTCTACTCCCTACCTGGTTTTAAGTTGGCACTGTAAGTGCCCAACTCAGTAAAAAAGTGAGACTGTTGCCCTAAAACATTGGTAGAAATCAGCAGGAAAGCAAAAAAGAAGGAAGAATGATTTTGCTGTGCTTTTTCTAAATGAAAGAAAGTAACAGAAAAGGACATGTGAACGGGTCCTGAAGGTAAACTAATCTTTAAGTCTGTTGTCAGATACTAGCTCTAGAAACAGTTAAAGACTTAGCAGGCATTAGTTCTATTGAAAGGATGCATAAAGCTTTGATATCCCTATGGAAAGGAGAGCAAGCAAATATGGGAGGCCTTGGAGAGCTCCATAGAGCAGCATGTTGCCATTAGCAGAAAAAGTATCACAACTGAAATAACAAGAAGTAACTTAAACTACACTATATCCAAATCTCATGCCTTTAATTCAGAAAAAAAAGCATGCCTCATTTCTAAGAAGTGCTCTAACAGGCTGACCACTGATTCAGAGGCCAGTACTACATTCAGTCATAGGATTTAGACTTGTCTTGTTTAGACAACAGGAACTAAAGAGAACCCTAGATTACCTGAGCCTGTTGTGGTGGTGGTGGTTGTTCAAAACCAGGCTTGCACATTAACTGTCTCAGCTTGTGGGAGATGCTGAGTTGTTTTAACAAAATTCCATTATCTTACATTTCTTTAATTATCATTTTTGTAGGAGATAATGAAATTGTAGATAAGAATAAAAATGACAAACTAATGACAGAAGTAGCTGATCTCCAGACACAACTGAGAGCCTCCGATCTGGAAAATCAGCAATTAAAGGTGAGTTGTAAGGATCATGCCATCCTATGCAAGATAACGAGTAAAATTATGAGCAACTAGAAATATCTGTTTAATACCTAAACTAATAGTGAAACATAAGACCTAGAAATCAGCTGTCATTTATGAAGCCTACTTTGTACTTTATGAATTTGCTGTTACTGGGTAGATTTTTCTGTTTGTAGAGTGACAACATTCCCATTCTAATCCCTTAGCCTATTAAGGAAAAAAATAGATTTCAGTAGTAGCTTTGTTGCTATTTCCTAAGTTCTAGATAGAGGTATGTGAAATTTATGTTTTAAGGTAGTACTACTTTATTCTTTTTAATAGGAAGAAATAAAAAAGCTGAGAAAAGAACTAGACAACTTTGACCCTTCCTTTTTTGAAGAAATTGAGGACCTGAAATATAACTACAATGAAGAAGTGAAAAAAAATATTATCTTGGAGGAAAGATTAAAACAGCTTTCTGAGGATTTTGGTATTCATGTGGATATTTCAGCCAATGTTTCTGGTGATGAGGCTCATGTTTAATAATCTCCATATCAGTGCAGAAATAAATAATGAATAGTATGTAATTGCCCAGAATTTATCTGTTTTCATCCTGGTATCATAGAAGTCTATTAAGGTTGCAATAGTTTGGCACATACCTAAGACTGCATAACTGGATTAATGTGATCAGTCATATTTATCTCTACTAGTCGAAACAAAACCAGTCTTACTTCCCCCACCTTGTTTATGCTTTAATGAAGAACAGTAATTCTGAGGATACACTGTTACCAGAAGTCCAAGGATTCCATTCAACTTAAAAGTTCATATGCTCTTGAAACAAGCCAAGTGTGCTAAGTTTCAGATCAATAAAAGTACGTAATTTGTTCTTGCTAGATGCTAGCAGTAGATATCGTGCCTGTGGACTCACGGTTACTGTGCTGGTTGTCTCTGTTCTTATTTCATTGGTTATTTTCTACCTCTATTTCATAAAATCCAAGAATGAAGCTGTGAAAATACGTGTGTAGTGTTTCAGCCAAACTAACTGTATTTTTGTAGATAAATGTACAGTTGCTTCATAATTTTTTTTAGTTTTTTTGTATAGCTGGATGTATACTTTCATAATACAGACAAAAATAAAGCCCACTGAAACCGCTGTGTATACTCACTTTTATTATTTGCCATCTTTTGCAAATACTTAACATGTTGCCCTTGATAAACAGTTTCCTAATTTA
This sequence comes from Rhea pennata, assembly GCF_028389875.1. Taxonomy (NCBI): domain Eukaryota; kingdom Metazoa; phylum Chordata; class Aves; order Rheiformes; family Rheidae; genus Rhea; species Rhea pennata. The sequence goes on along the minus strand of NC_084663.1, from coordinate 47,354,415 downwards.
GATGCAGTCATAAAAGGAATATTTTTAGGTCAGGTCATGCCTCTAGTTACAAATGACTTCAAAATAAAATTAGTATACTTTCTACTGTTTACACTGATTTCTTTTTCCTTTTTTCTTTTTTTCTTTTTTTGTCCCAAAATAGCAGAAATACGTGCAAGGTATAGCTTGAGTAAGCTTTCAAGTACCAACATAATGCTGCAGTTCATCAGTTAAATAATACAGTGAAAAGTATTCACCCAAGAAAAAAACTTTGCAACTTAAATTATCACATTTCAGACCTAATTCTGGTCCCAACTGAAAGCTGCCTTTCACTGAGAAACACCTAGATCCTATATCTGAATTCTAAATGTAACAGTGTTCTAAATATATTTAAAGAAATGCAACCTATGAAACCTTTACAGTTGACTGTATTCATTAAATAAGCTACTAGGACCAGCCAGCGTTAGAGAACATACTTCTTGCACTTAACTGTAACAGTTTCAAGAAATAGGTTCAAAAGCTAAAGATTTTTCAAAACTGTGTATTAAGCATGCTGAAAGCTAGATCTGTCTGCTGTGAATGTCACATTTCTTTTTGTGAGATAGTTTTGCATAAATGACTAATGAGATAGGCTAGCTAGCCTATTACCTAAGCAACAAGATGCTTTGTTAAGAAGTCTCTGTGATAAACAAAAATAAGAGTAATGCAGCACGTATGGCAATGAACTTAAAAGGCAGAAAAATACTTCAGGCATCAAACTTGATATCTTTAAGTCCATCAAATCTTTGACCATCAAGCTTTGAAAAATAGTGAAACAAACTCTTTGGTTCAAAGTCACAGTCATATTTAGTTCTATTAAAAGAAATGACAACAGGCTGAGAATTCAGGTATGTCTCTGCAATTGGCCAGCGTAAACCAAGATGATGGCGATGGAGCTAAAATAAAAGAAATAAGATCAGTTTAGATTGCAATGTAGTAACCTAACAGTAGGGAACGGTATGACTCTAGGATCCCTTGCATTAGGTTACTTATTATCCATTAGTGTTAGCCATCATTTTAATGATTAACAAAGAATCACAAAAGGCAAACTAGAAACCAGGTGTCCTCCTCAGCTTCAGAAATGACATTAAACTTGCCAATTAATCAAAGATCACATTCTTATTAACAATACTTGTTTTATAAGAAGTTAAAAGAAGTTTTAAAATGTTGAGTGAATCCTACACAAACATGCAATATAACCTTTTTATGTTCTCAATTACTTTAAACTATTAGCATAATGTAGATAATGAAAAAAAATGAGTATCTTTTCATTGTAGTGATCACCGTTCAATGGCTTGACTAATTCTGCTGTCACCCAATTTCCTAGGAGAATGTATACTATAGTAAAGAATTTGGAAAACAAAGCAAAGGTAAATGGTAAGACACAACCAGCTAATATAAATTATTATAGCACTTTCTGATTCAGCACTAGTATTTTTCATTAACTATTATTAAAACTAGCTTAAGTCTTAAAAATTACAGATTGCAATTTGCTAAAGCAAAACACGAGCAGCTTGTAGTGTATCTCCATATTCCCACTACAAAACAAAACTTTAATAGGTGCTAGAATACCAGAGCTTTACCTTGAAAGATAGGTACTCTGGAAAACTGGATCCAGCAGGCCATTGTTCATTTGCTTTCTGAATATGACTGGACATCAACACTTTACATTAAGAACATCATCATAGCATTTATACACAAATAGACTTTTTGAAAACACTGAGATAAGAAAATTAATTGAGGTTGTCACATCCTAATTCTTCTGTCTCAAGATACCTAGGAGTAATTTTTTCACCTAAACATAAGTAGTGGTAGATATTGTTTTAATATATGTAAAAAAATTTTTTTTAAAACAACATTTACTGAGTTGGTTTTTAAAAGAGTTTTCTGTTGGGGACTTTCAAGCTGATTTCTCCATGTCCATCTATGTTTACCTTGATTAAACACCCGTCGTTGCAGTGCCAGACAATTCCTTCAACTTTACCCTCACTGCAGCCTTCAAACCAGGACAATATATCATTTTGTTTCAAAGCAGGTGGATTCTTTATTTCAAATGCTCCATGTGGTACAAGAAGATGTACAGGCTGTTTCTTGCTTCCTAATCCTATGTTAAAAGAAACAAAAAGCCTTCCTGCTAGTCATGTATAACAATTTGAGCTAAGATTTTCCTTGCTTCTGCTACTACAGCTATATTAAAAGCACTCTATAAGGGTAGATTTCTGTTAAATATGGCAGTTTGCGCTGCCTAGATATCTAAGTATTAAATGTAGCTGTGGTCTTCTCATGTAACATTTTAAATCTATATAAAATATATAAACAGAGGGATTATACAGTTGTCTATTTTATCCTCATGCTCACCACATCAACCAAAAGCCACTAGCTAAATTCTTTTTGCTTCAGATCACGGGCCACAGACAAACATCTTAGTTTCTGAAAACCTAGTGTATATTTTCTTATGAATACCAATTAATACTTAAGATAGGCCGCTAACAAATATATTGCCTCATGGCTGACTGATGCTAGTCGTCTTCTAAAAACAAAGTTAGCAAATTTTTTTGTTGCAGTTCCTTCAATTTCTAAGAAAATGCTTAGACCGGATACTACCATTTTTCCTTTCCATCCTTGCACATTATCCTAACAGCGAAGTTCAGAAGTAAAAACTCACTTATGCACAAACCTAATTATTTTTTGTTATATGTCTTTTAAACAGAGAAGTCATAACCACAATGTAGCTTAAGCTATGTTTCCTTGAACAGTATTTGTAATATTTCATAATTAAAAACATCTGCAGCTCATGACTAACTCCAGGGATTCAAAAAACAATGGCTGCATAAAACTTTATATTTTAATAGATGAAATAGCATCAAGGAAGCAATAAGAAAAAAAGGCCAAAAGAAAACACCAAAAGATAATTAAAAGATAATTAAAAAAAAAGGTAATATTTAATAAAACTTTCCTGATCAGAATTCTTTTCTGGGAAATTCTCATTAAAAATGAACTGCGTATCATTAAGAGGTCTGGAAAGTACAATAAACATTAGTTCAAACCGTGTCTTAATTACTGAGAAAGCTTACTTCTTCAACAGTATAGCTCTTTTCCCTGTCAGATACCAGATACAGCTCTATGTCAATACAGCTGAGAAACCAGTTTCAAGTATGGCATGAGTGTTTTTCTCTAGCTACACACATGCAAAACTGAGGTTTACCTTGCACTTTTGTATAAAGAAGGCTATCTTTATATAGAAGCTTATACTGTTCTTTGCAAGAATAACACCACTCCTCTTTGCTGAAGGACTAAAGCAAAGCATCTCTATAGTAACTCCCAAAGAACACACAAGAGGTGTAACAGGCATGAATAGACTCATGACTACTCAGCTTTCTAAGGGTATTTTAGGTGCCATCCTGTGAGCACTCCTTCAGCTACTCCTTTCTCTCCTTTAAAGAGGTTGCATTACTAGCTTAGAACATACACCTTTTTTTGTTAGACAAAATCCTATATTCTTCAATCAAAAATATTACTCAAGACAAAAGTATTCAACAACAAATCATACTTACCATATGGATTTGCATTAATATTAGTTCCAATAAGCTCCAGTGTTTGTTCTAAAAGGTCTGATAATGGCACTGGACTGATTTCCAGAAGCCCAGGGTCAGCATGGTGCTTCAGTACCAGTGCTATTTCAGCATCGTAGTTTATAACAGATGAGTGCCAGCAATACTGTTTACTATTTTTCTCCACAGGCACCCACCCTATGAGAAAACATTGTATTTTACCAAAGTAAATGTATAAATTTATCAAATGCTTATTAGTACATGCATTAAAAATCAGTTATTTTAATTATAAACTGAAAGAGCAACAGGAAAAACTCTGCTGTATCTCTGAAAAAGGTCAAAGGAACTTAAAAATGATAACTATGATTTCAGCTGAAGTTTTTTCTAAGACTGTACAGTTAATTGTCATAGGTAATTATTTTCACTGTATCAAAACAAAAGCTTACTGAAAAGTGAACAAATGATACTCAGTTACTGTTTGCCAAATATGTTACTACTACATGTAACTCAAGAACTAATTCTCATTCACTTCAAAACATTCTTTTTTCCATTTTAATTGTGCTATACCAAACATACCTGGCATATGTCCATTTTCATCAGGCAAAGGATTCCCATTAGCGAACTGTATTTCCTTTGCTGGAATCCAGCAATCTGGAACAGACTTGAAATCCTCTTCAATATTCCAAACAAATTCTGAATACATAAATGTGACATTTAGTTTTTTGGCAAACGGTTAGCCAATTTTACATTTTGATCCTATTTCAATGTATTAAAATACCATAATGTGATCTAAACTTTTTTGTAAAGGTAACAGTCCCAGTTACTTTGTACAAGCACCAATGCTTGGCATATTCTGGCAGTCTAGAATTAGGATGGTTTAAAGTAGCATTAAAACCTTTGAGAAGTTTAAAAATTCAAAACTAACTCAGATTCAGAAATAACTGCATAAATTGCCAACATTACAGTTAAACTAGAGCAAGAGAAGTAACGTTAAGAACGACATTAAATTAGGCAGTAGGATCACTGACATTTTCAATATTAGATCAGAAATGTTTAACAACTGAAATACCTACATTACCAAAGCAGGAAAGAGATCTTCACTAACCTTTGCAATCTTCTAATGAATACAAGAATCGTTTAAACCTTTTTTCAGCTTGTTTGTTGGGTTTTCTATCCAATCTGGCCCATAGGTATGGCTGCCCTAGAGATCCCAGAGGAACAAAACCAGCAGTTACTTAGGTAACACTACTCTACATAGTACTGAAACTGACTATATGAAAAGTAAAATATCAATTTTCTTCTGTCATTGGAGAAAATTTACTATCAGAAGATACTATTTGAATTAATATATTAATTATTGCATATAAATCTAAAATCTATTTGTAGAATCTCACCTACCTTAATACTAAGTTTTCTTACAATTCTGGGCAAAGGCAAGAACAGACTACCTCAATGATGCAATGAATCATAGTATTCTAATTTCTTTCAAACCTCCCTCTCTTCTTTTAATCCTCCGCAAGGAAATTAAACATCTGTTATATAAATTCTAGTGTACAAGAAAGGTTTAATGATTGAAAATGTTGAACTGGAATAGCCCAGTGCCTTGCTTTGCAAGTAATTTTAAACTCCATGTATGCAGTTGACTAAAATCCGTAACAACTTTGTACATATCTACAAAATTGCACTTACAGTAACTATAACTTTATAGTCAAGCTGTTTTAATTAAAAAGTTGAATTTCCCAACTGCTGTAATCCAGGAAAAAATAAAATAAAGGTGAAAACGAAGCAAAACATGAGGCTACCAGACAACATGAAAAATAAGCATATGCATCTTCCATATTACCTTTGTAAGTAGTTACATAACAGCAGGTTCCATCCACCTTTTCAGTAGGAATTGCATTGTATATATCCGCATCTAACGCCTTTCGATTTATAGTTTCAGTTGCCAAAACTTTAAATGGCTGAAAAGAAGACAGGTATTTTAAATCCTAATCATTGATAAGCCTTGTAATCATGGATTCTTGCTTGTTACAGTTGGCCTTTACAAAGTCAGTACTATACATTTAAATTCCTAGTACTACCTAAATACACCATTATTTCTTCAAAACGTTTGTTTGGAAAACGCCCTAAGGCAAAAAAAAAACAAAGGCCGTCTACTTGCAAACTATTTCCCCTTCTCCATTCTTGACTAATATTTAGATGACCTTGCCATTCCACTTTAAATAGTGCCTACAATGAGAAGGGTTCCAGTCCAACATGTAAAAATTTTTTAATTTGACTTCCTGCACTACTATGGCAATTGAAATTCATCATGTATTTCATGACTATTTGCTCCCAACTTTTAGTTTGGAGTTGAAAGTCTGTAGCAGTTGTGCAATACATGTTAGTGTTAATGCTTAAAAAAAAAAAAGTTAGCGCAATACATAGATCAGTGGGATGCAACGTGGGATGCATCCCAATATCAAATATTTAATGTCAGTGTTGTCAACTAAGTGTTTTTCTCCTTAAAAGAGGAAATGAATAAGTGATCTGGGAATCTGTAACTATTTCAAATTTCTGTGAGGTATACGACTTAGTTTTAATAGGACTTCAATAAGATTTTAATAGGGTTTCAATGAAAACATGTTATCATTTGTGTTTAGGTTAAAATATTTTTCTGTATAATAATCATTCATCCTTCTCTCCCTAATGAATTCTGAATTATAAGCTCTTCCAATCAGTCTTTTTCTCCTGCTGGCAACACAGGAGAAATGCCCTTCTCTTGTAACAACCTCTGAACACCATCCATAGAAATGAGAACTGTCTTCCTGCTTTGCTTTACATTACATAGCCATCTTACATTTTAGCAATCAGATCTCATAGCATATAGATGAAGATAGTATTTTCAGGGTAGGAAAAAAAACATTTTTCTTGGTTTTCCCAGCACCCAGCGTTGGTTTCACCCCTAGCAGCCAGGAAGTCGGTCCCTAAAAGAAAGGGAGGTGAGGGTGGGGGTTATAAAGAAGGACGCTTGTTGCTCCCGGCGAGGTTCCACGCAGGAGGATTTCACGCAGCGAGGCCGGTCACGCGGCCTCTGCCGCTCCCCACGCTCCGTGAGCGCGCGCGGCAAAGCCCGGCTCAGCGCCGGGACGCGCTCCGTGGGCAGGGAGCGCAGCCGGGCAGAGCCCGCGCGTCCCCTCCTTCCCCCCTGCACCGCCCGGGGACCAGACCTGGCCCCTGCCGCCAGGGAGGCCCGGCCCGGCCCGGCCCGGCCCGGCCCTGCCCGCCGTCCCGCTCGGGCCCCGGAGCCGCGCCGGCCACCTGTCGCTCCCGCTTGGCCGAAGGCTCCTCCTTCACCTCGGTCACGAACAGACATGGCACCTTCTGCTGCACCGAACCCTTGCGGCTCATGGCCGCACCGCGCTCCCAGCCCAGCCGAGGGCCACGCCGCGCCTGCGCCCCGCCACGGCGGCCGGCGGCGGCGGCGGCGGCGGCGGGAGCGACAGGCTGCCGCCTCCGTCAGGCAGGAGGGTGGCGCCGCCGCCGCTCCCCGCCTCCGCGCCCGGCCGCCGCCGCGGCGCCTGCGGAGCGGAGCGGGGCCGGGCCGGGCCGCCATGGCGGGCAGCGCCGCCCCCGCCGGCAGGGGCCGGAGGCCGCGCGGGCGGCGGCCGTTGGCCACGGCGGCCGTTGGCGCCGCTGCGCGTTGGTCGCTGCTGCGCGTTGGTCGCTGCTGCCCGTCTCTCCCCGATGCCCTACGCGGCCTTTCCCCACGCTGTTCATTTTCTGTTATTTCATTTTCATATTTGCAGGCCGCTCCGTAGCTGGATCTTGGGCATGGATAGTCTGTCACCAGGCGTGACAGACTATCGGGCACCCTCTGTGCCCGATTTTACCTCCGTCGGGCCAAATCCGCCCCCCCCCCGGCTTTGGTACTGGAGCTCGCTGCGTTTGTATTGCAACGTCTGAATTAATGCTTCCCGGCCATGCCCTCTTCTATGGCTCATTTAGGTGTAGCCACATAGCTACAAGTAGCTTCAATAGGCTTTGGCAACGTTAATATTTTCTCGCTTGTACTCATTTCTGCCTGCTGGTAATCCGTTGTTCATCACCTTAATATTCCCTCGTTTTCTTTCTCCTGCGCGCTGAAGTCAGATGTGGGGCTCACACAACTCTCTTGGAGCCTTTTCACATCGTTTCTGTATTTAAAGCCCTCACGAGGAATACCAGACTCGACCCCAGAAGGCAATTTCCTTGTGTACTAAGGTAAAGTCCATCCTTTATAAATGACCTTAGTGAGAAAGTTGCAGTCATCAGGCATCCCAGTATTTTCCCTTGTAATGCTAGTCTGTGGGGCATCTGTTGGTACTCAGGTTAATAATCTCCGTATAGAAACTGAGAGGATTCCAGTTGTTTAAAGTTCCTCATATATAGTATAAAGTTCCTCCGCTAGCTGGGGTGTAGTCGCTGTCAAGCCAGTTTTATAGCAGCATTTGTCCCCGTGCGGTCACCTTGTCGCTGGCAGATCAGCAGTAGTACTCTGAGTACACCCTGGCAATAAGTCCATCCATTTTGGGGGGCAGGAAATGCCTCGGTCACACGCTTGCTGATGTTAGTATGAATCTTGAGTCCTTTTTTGCCTTTTATCTACAAATCCTACTGTGTAGTTCTCTACATCTCCTGCACCTTTACTACTCTTTAAACTATGGCATCCTTATTGAGTGAGTTAGCTGCTCTTTTTCTGCTCCTGCTTCTATGTTTTGCTTCTAAAATCAGAGAATTCGATCCAGCCTGCTCTGAAGTGTTTATTCTGAAGTCAGTGATGCTACTCAGTGTTACAAATTAACAATGTGCCTTACCATTTTCCAGGATTAAAAGTGTATTTTCACCTCTACGTATATTTTGGTCAAAGGCAGCCTAGGATCTGAATTAAAACACAGGTGTTGATTAGTGACTCCAGTGTACATTATTCTTCCTGCGTTACCTTTGGGTGTGGATATTGTGGAAGCAAGAAAAAGCAATTAATGGTAAAAACATAACTATACCCAACATTGTACTAAGAAGAAGCTGCAAGTTCATTGCAAATCCAAAGAAAGAGATATGGTTAGAAAACCAGCACACAAAAGAATTTTGTTTAAAAACTAGTCTAACAATAAAATTTGCATTTGGGTTATCAAAGATTGATTTCCAAGGCTACCACTCCTGCAGCAACTAGCTACGTGGAAGCTGGGTACTATCTAAGGCCTTCCAGTGGGTTTGTTCCATTTTACGCAAAGAAGCACGGGCATGGGAGACTATGTGACCACAGTTTGTTTTTTCCCTACCTTATTCTGGAGCAATGGAAGGAAGAAAGGTGTCCAAGCTGGAACGGCCAGGTGATGTCATTACACTGATGTCACAGGAACTGGAGGAACAGTGGGACACTGTGGAAGTTCAGTGTTCTGCCCTGGCTAGCAACCGCTTTCAACAGTTCAGCAAACCTGGAGAAGGTACCTCCTTAGTAGTTTAAATGTACTTAGTTTTAAGTATAATTTTTAGATACGCTGTCAGTTGGAGTATTGTTTCAAAAAAGAAAAAGAGCTAAGGTTCTGAAAAGCCAGTTTTCAGGAAAACTACTGTTTTCAGGAGAAATTTAAGATTTTTCTATATAGCTTGTACATTTTTACTTATATGAAGAGAGTAGCCTAGAAGCACAAGAGGTGAATATGGCAGAAATTGGAAATGATCGCTGTTTCCATTTGTATTCAACCTGCACAAAGGTAAATATTGTAGATTTCAGAGTGGTTTTCATCCTTGATTTTTTTGATGCACACATATTTAAAGAGAAGTTTAGTGTGTAAAGTTAGGCATTTGTCACTCTGTCTGGATCTTGGCAGCATACGTAAATCAAGTATCTAATTTACAGAAGTAATGAGGAGAGCTAATTGTTCTTAGGTTAGATAGGCGTTACTCCTGAGAATTGATCTCAGATACTTAAGCAACTACATGAGTGAAAAATCTGTAAACACTGCATAAAGATCACTCATCACTCATTTTTTAAATTGAATCAATATTATGGTAATTGAATAAACAAATCATATTTATAATTTCTACACATACTGACTACCTGAAGTAAAACGAGTTACTTAGAAGTGAAGTCATTCAGAGTGATGTCCTCCTTCGCAGAAATATTTCTCCCCTACCTGGTAAAATCAAGGGGTGGGTGTAGGAAGCTGTTATTGCATTCATTTCAGCATCAGAGACTTAGGCATCAGTGCTTGAGAGGCTACAAATCCCAATGTGTTTTAATGGATGACCCGGTTGTATGGACTACATTCCAGAAGTGCCGTAGTTTAGAGATGTCACTGCTAGATCCAACTATTAATGTCTGGAACTGGGTGGAAATTATCTCCCAGAAGTAGATGGGAATATACCCATCTACCTACTTCTGGGAGAGTTCAAATCTTTTTGGGCATAGCTTTGTTTTGCATAAAAAATTAGGCAAAGAAACTCATTTAGAAATGACAGATAGCCTGGCATTTACAACAGTCAGATGCTCTTATCTGGAATATAAAGCTGAGTTTCCTGTATTTCTGGGTAACACTCATGAGCATTTGCTTATTTAGAATTGCGAGTTTGTTTATCACATAGTTAAAGAAGATACCTCAAGGAACTAGTATTCTACAGTGAAAAACTGTACCATGGAGTGTCAAGTAAATTGCATAGTCAGAAATGATGCTAAACTTTGCAAACTCTGATAAGGCAGAGATGTAGCAGAAATAAAAATTATTTTGACTAACACAAGTGGTACTCATAGTGAAAGTACCATTATGTAATACTGCACAGCCTTTCAGAAATGGAAGAATACTGATCAATAGAGGGAAAGCAACAATCATGAAAAAACACCATGTAGATTTTCTTTCTTTTCCATTATGCCCTTATTCTTCATTATATAAAAACTGCTGGGAGATGTTATGAATCATGTAATGACTGCAGGCTCAGCATGTCAAATCTGGCATATTTTCTGTAGCTTGCAATATTTGTCACTATAATACTGTTGAACATGGACTACTGTATTATCTCCCTCATTAATTAAAAAGAAAAGTTTTAAAAGAGGGAATGCACATTTAAACCAGCCAGTAATATGTGGGAATTTAGCATTACTTAGCCTTAAAACAATCTTTTTCCTTATTAGGGTTCCAGGTCTGTCACTATGAAAAAGCTCTTGGCTGTGACACTGTGTGCTCATTATGGAGAGAAGGGGAGGTGTTTACATGAGAGTTTTAGGTTTAGACATACAGAAATAAAGGTGGAGTAGCAAGCCCCTTGAAGCACATTTTTTAGTCTGAAAACAAAAGTGGCTTACCTTTGCTGAGCTGACATTTCAAATGTGAAATGTAACAAAATAAAATATGTTTTTATTTCTTCTTTTTTTTTTTTTTTGAAATCAAACCCCGAGAGGCCTGTACAAGCTTTAAAATTCCCAAATTTTTACTCTTTCAGATTGTAATAATAATCTCTCTGGTTTTTAGTTTTCACTTATATTTTCCCACAATCCCAACTCCTTTGATAATAAGAAAATAGATTTGTATGTGAGCAGCAGATTTAATTTGAGGTAGGTCTCATTATCCCATTATGCAGAAAAAGAACCAAAGTATACAGAAATTAAGTGTATATGGAATACATGAAAAATAATAGAACTTTTCTTCCCAGCATCTCATAAAAAATCTGCAGTACAGTAAGTAGACGGCCTTACTTTGATTCTCAACAGTAAGTTTTACATCATTGACTCAACTGTAGATAACTTTAAGCTTTCTAAAATACCAAATTTGGTCTCATGAAGTCTTAGTCATATGTTCACAACAGTACCACTTGTATTAATCATTGTGTGGCCCATTTTTATTGTTATTTTTTACAATATCTGAAAACTGTTCATTTTCTCCTGCAGCAAAAGTACAACATCTCATGTTTCTGGGAAACGCAGCCGTTAGGCTGTGTGAGGATCAGTTGTGTCTTCCATCATAGTAAACCTCGTAATATAAATGGACTTTTTTTGCCACCTAGTAGCAGTGAGTAAAAACATTTTCTCAATAATTTGGTTGTTAAAGTAAATACACAAACATAATTAAATTTCTAATACTTGCATAATATATAATAAGGTCAAGAAATGTAACATTGCAAGTAGGACAGATATGATCTATCACTTCAAGTTAAGGAATTGTAATGATCAAGGAAAATAAAGATTTATAATGATATTTGAATAGGATTGCCATTTGAATTTCTTTAGCAGTCACATTAGAGATTTCACAAATATATTGTATGAAAGAAGAAGTAAGAAATGGCAGTATAGATGCCTATGATGCTAAGATGCATCAAGTAAAATTGTACACTAACTTTTCCTCTGCACTGTATTTTTGTAGTATTATATGCTTGTTTGCAGTATGTAAGAAATATAGGGTCAGATCTAGTCTGAAGATTTTGTTTTATAAGAAATCACTAATCTTTTTGGCCTACTGCTAACATATGATTTTTGGTAATACTTGTTCTTTGTCAATTCCTTTAGAGCTTCTGAATTGGTAGAGTCTTTTCAGGACTTCACCCTAGAATGTTTTTCAGGGACTAAAGTAGTGTAATACCTTCCTTCCTTAGAGCATACCAAATTCAGACTCAAATGTTCCTCAATGAACCCTGCAAGAGATTACGTATATGTGCTGTCAGGACACTTCCTCCATTGTCCTTGTCATGTACTTAGGTAAAAATAAATGTTCATTATTCAAACATATAGGCAAGCCAATTAATTTTTCTAAAAATATATCTGAATTTATCCAATCTCCCTAAGGAAATTATTTTGTTCTCTAAATGTCAAAAATAACACAAAAGTGTTTCTTTACTACTGTGAACTGATGACTGCCCCACAGCTACTGACAATCTAAGTCACTGTTTCTGATGCAAATGAGCTAAATTCTTGGCCTGAAATGGATGCAATATGGAAATGTTTCTCTGTAAATTGATGATGAGTAACTATAAAATGGAAGTGATTAAGATTTTTTTTCTCTCTTTTTTTTTAAAAAAAAAATATATATATATATTTGAAATAAAGCTGACTGGATTTTTATTTGTTTGTTTTCTATGAGCATTTACAAGTTGAAAGATTCTATTCACTCTTCTCCAGTGCTCATGACAGTGCTTTTGTAGCTTTTCTTGTTATGCTAGAGACATCTTCTCTGGATTTTGACAGTTTAGGAAATGAGGCAGAGAGAACTTAATCAGTACAGCCCCAGACTTGAGAAAAATGTCCTCCATCATTTGCATGGTGCTCAGCTCTGCAGAGAGATAAGTCTCTCTCAAGGTTTCACATGGGTGCTGTTCCAGTTTATGAACATATTCGTTGAAAGAGACAAATACTGTTAGTTACCCCTGTTAAAGCACTCATCTTGTGTATGAGAGACCCACCTTCAGAACTTGTCGGAATAAAGCAGAGTTGGGAGTTGAGCCAGTTCATATACAGTTTGTGGATGATCTATATCAACCTTTCTTTTAACTTGGAGATGAGAAATATTTTCCAGCACAAGTCAAGGTAGTCATGTTACTTAAAAAGAAAATTTCAATATTGACAAACGATATTTCATTTTTTAGCCCCCTCCCCCAAAGAAAAGAAAAGAAAAGAAAAGAAAAGAAAAGGAAAGAAAAGAAAAGAAAAGCCTAACACCCAGTTTGTTTAGAGGAAAAAAAAATCAGCTAGATGAGTGTAACAGTTCATTCCCTTTGCAAAAGTCAGGGGTTTCCATAGTGAAAAGAATCTCTTAGTTTTAAACTTCATGTCAGTAATGAAGCAAGCAGTGAAACATTAGATGTGTCTAAATAGTAAGCTTTGACAAAAAATCTGCTGGAACTTTTTATGGAGATAAATGCCTGCTACTCAGTTAACCTCTACTTTTTGTGAAGCACAGTTTTCATGGTGTTATGTGCAACTCCACGAATTAAAGTTTAGTGAACGTTTCAGATGCGATGCAACTGCCTTCTGTCTTGGAGAATCCAAATCAAGTGATAAAGATGGATTTGAGGTTCTGTACACTTAATAAGTAATCTTATTTAAATAAAGCTCTTGGGAAGACATTGGTCATGAGTTTTACTGAAAATTTCAAAATGGTGGCCAGATAAGGTCAGTAGTTAGAAATACTAATAAAATATTTGTAAATGCTAACACCTGCAGAAATTTATTTTTTCACATTCTTTTTACTTGGCTATTTACTAGATTAACTCTCTATATAAAATACTGGAAATGGTCAGTGACAGGTGATTATTTATGAGAAAGAAATAGAGGGGGAAAAGGAGGTGGAGGTTGGTAGGCCCAGTAGTAGCAATATCTATTGGTAGAGCATTTTGTTAGTTCACACACACATGAAATGTCCCTTGTGTAGACAGCATAAGATTTCAAAGCTGCATGTGCAGATATATTTTTAGTATTATTTTCTGTTCAGTGATCTTGAATAAATTTTTTGAGCTTGAATATCGATCGCATGCTATTAATATCTGAAAGTAAGATTATTTCTAGGAAAAAGAAAGTTAAAAGTTTGTTTTGTTTTGTTTTGTTTTGTTTTTTTAGTAGTCCTTCCTAGTAGGAGCTTACATCAATTTTTTGCCAGAATTACACCTTTATGTTTGGAATCATTATATATAGAAATTAAGTTAGTTAAAATAACTCAATCTCTGGAGCTGTAGCTACTATATATGGTATTCTCAAAGGGTGTAAGATTGTGTTTTAGGAAATGGGAATGTAAATCCTAGTAGACAACTGGAACAGGGACCAGAGTAGGAGTCCAGAGAGGGAACCAAGACTTATCAGAAATCAGGGAGAAGCAGGAATGAGGGCAAGAATTGGCATGACTTACAAAATATACATGAACAGGAAGACTAAATTATAGTTGTTCACTGGCTTTATCTCCAAAGCTGTAGACTGCTATCACAAAAACGTCTATGATGATATCCACTAGGAAGGAACTACCTTGTATTTCTGAAATTCCCTCAGGAAAAGGTAGATTCTCTTATCTGACTGTTGAGCCTGATTAATGTTTAGGACCTAGGCAGGAGCTTAAGTTCTATTTCTATCAGAGTCCATACTGCTTTCAGCACAGTTCCTAATGTAATGTTGGCCCTTGCCAACTACCACTGTCATAAGCACCTCTTGGGTACGCTTTTGCATGTGGCATGGGACAGTGACTATTCCCGATATGTACTATGGACAAAGGCACCCTGTTTAAGAGCCAGCTAGCTGGTTATATCCAGGACTAGAGAAGGGGACCAAACCATTTTTTATTCACTGAAATAGATGCAACTTAAAAGTTCGTGTTGTCCACAATAACATTGCAAATACCAAAATGACATTTATTAATTTCAGTACTGATAACTTGTCTTAAGATAGTTAAAATTTTATTTGTCTTTGGCTATCCAAAACTAGTAATACTTGGTTCTGGACAGTGAGAAAATCTCTGTCAGATTAAAGAGTTATATATTGCATTGCATGTGATAATTTCGCTATAGCCTATCAGATATTGTAAGGGGTTTAATAGGATATGTGTGCACACTTGTTGCTCATATGCAAGCAAGAAATTCACAAGGGTAACAACAATTGGAAAAAAAGAAAATGCCCCTTCCTCCTGTTGCTTCTGTCTAAGTGTAAAAAATGTTCAACTGAAATATTTCTAATATAATAATCAGAATGCTTATTGTTCATATTTGCACATTGGTCAGCTCAAACAATAGAAATAAACTCACCATTTGTCATCATTTTTAGTTTCAATCAGTTTAATTTCTTTGTTCTCAGAAACTGCTATTCCAGTACTGAAATAATTTTGCTACTAACATTATGGGTGTATGTAGATTTGTAAGAAAAATCAGATCTTCTCTGATTTTTTTTATAATTTAGTGTAAACTATTTTTATAAACTTTATCTCCTTTCTCAAAATCTATATTTTCTATTTAGCAAAGAGAATTGTGATTTAGAAAGTCTTGATAGAAAAACAGTCTACAAACTAAAAATGGTAATCTATATTCTGTATTCTTCAAAACTGCGTATTATTAAACATTTTTAAAATATTATCCCCGGTGGGATGATAGATTCCTAAATTCACTTGCTCATTTGATCTTAGGAATTACTGATCATGTTTTCCTGTATTGTAAAACATCTACAACAGGATTGGAGGAAAGAAGGTTGCTGACTCAAATTCATCTATCCACCAGCCTAGAAGAGATATACAACCTTTTTAAAATAGATTCGAATGATCAGAATACACCTCTTCTCATAAGGCTTTATTCAGTGGTGCATTGTCTTTCCATTCATAGGAACTGGTACACATGTATTTTCATACTTTCTATTTTTGCAAGATTTACCTTTGCCAACTTCTGCAGAAGATTTTTCCTGAAAGGCACAATTTGACTATTTGCTGATTATTTAAATATGATAATGATTTCAAAATTATACCTGCTGTATTAAAACTTCATTCACTGTTCTAGTTCTCACTTAGCAAAATAATTATCATGCTGTCTTCTGCAGATACTACATTGCAACAGGATGTCCAGGAAGGGACTGTATATCCAGCCTGTGGTCAAGAATCACTCAAAAATCAGGAGACTATTTTAAGACCAATTCACCCTCCATTGATTATAAACATTAATCACCAAGAGGATGAAGAGGAGGATGAAGAGGAAGCAAATGGTAAACATGATTTTTTTTTCTTTTACAAGAGAATGGACTTTCTCAACTCTTTTGCAATATAGTTTGCAACTGATTTGTTATAATAACCATTACACTTTTAGCAAAGAGTTATCGCCAAGTATTTAGAAATAGTTTTCTGCTAATCCCCGAGTTACTGAATATGGTAGTTGCTGAATGAGCATAATCCAAGATCTTTGAACTCCTATAAAATGTTTAGCTTTATGTTTTAATTACAGTATAATTCACCATTCCTTTTTCATTAATTTGAGTATAAACCGAGATCCACAATTCAGATGACCATCAGATACTGTTTTCAGAATTTCTCAAAATTGAGGGACGGTCAGAACTATAAGCTCTCTGTTATTTAAGAAGACATATTTTTATTATCTTCTTTTTTTCTGTCATAATTCCCACAAGTTTATAATATGTGTTGGCTGAGCACATACCGTGTGTCTTAAATTTAACAAGTACTACATCAGTTACTGCTAGAGAATTTTTAGTGGGGATTTACAGTAGCAGTTCAGGAACTGCTTCATTTTCATGACAAGCAGAAAGATTTCCTGTCCATACAGCTCCACGTGTTTTATGTACTTCAGGACTATCTGAGGTTTTTGTTTAATCATGCTATGAAATTACCAGATTAGAAGGTAGTTCTCATTTGAAAGACATGTTTTTGAACAGGGATAAGGGCTGTGCACATGCTTCACTGAAGGTGAAGTCACATATTCTTTACAAAATTGTTTTCTTTACAAAAAATAGTTGCATCTTTTTGACTTCAATCATTTTTTCAACTGATTGAAAAATCGTCTGGCTGAAATCCCTCTGAAGACAATCTTGTTTTATTAAGAAAAGGTACTCTTGAATATAGCAAAGAGAATCCATACAAAAGTCTTCATCAGTTTAACTGAATGTATTTTTAATCAAACCTGTAGTTAAACCTTTGAATTTGTCTCACTTAGACAAGTCTTTTATGAATGATTAGAGATTCATGGGGATAGAGTGAATTGTATATCCCTAGAGGACAAAAGTGAGACAATCATGTGCTGGCATGTGTGCGTTCAGCAAATGACTGTGCTGGTTCTCAAATAGCCCCAAGCTGCCCTTCACCCCCACTGTCCCTGTCCTTTGTCTTGGCTAGCAGGGACTGTCTGTTGTTAATGCTTCCTAAACCTTTTCCAGTGAGTAAAAGGAAAATTAATTTAAACAAGGAAAAAAATAGGGCTTTGCTAATCCAATTGACTTCCACTGAGACAGATAAGGAACACTCATACAAGTAGCTGTGCCAGCAAACATTAGAGAGTAGTAACTTTGGGCAGAGCTATTGTAAGAAGCAATCCCAGGGGGTATGTTTAATTAGAAGATTTCCATTCGGGTATAAAAGAACAATTGTTTTGAAAATGAGTACTGAAGATGATTTTGTATCATTTAGAATCAACAAACATTAGCTTTTTAATATGTTGTAACAGAAATTCCATTGCGCTTGGAAGTATCTAACATATAAGGAATAGTTTTTCTATCCAAAAGCAGAAGTTGCAATGGGGAAGAAAATCATGATTGAAATTAAATTCATTATAGTGTTTCATCATTAAGAAATGTTGAAAGTCTTTGTATGAAGGTCTTTTTTAAATATTTCCTACAGATGCTTCTTATTTGTTGGCTAAGACTGCTTCAGATATTGAGGAGGAAAGAGCAATAAAGGAAATGTGCTATAAATCTGGTAAATATGAAATTAGTGACTCTTTCCTAAACAGCAATGTTGCCAATGTAGTAAACTTTTTTTTTTTTTTTTTTTTTTTTTTTTTTTCCCTTTTGGGATATGGTTAGGAGAATATTACAGGATTCAATCTCTTCAGGAACACCAATCAGCAAAAATCATGTCTTCAGCTCTGGAAGATGAGCTACTACCCTTGGGAGCTGTCAAGAGAGATTTACAGAAAGGCAAGTACTTCTCATCTTCCTGGACAGTGCTTACCCCTTTTTAAATTACTGTTACAGGAAAAGACTATTAGATAGCTTACCGTTCCTTCTTCCCCTTTTTATTTTCATGAAATAACAGATTATGCGTAAAAAGGTACATGAAAGTCCTTCGTTATTTTTTTCCTGCATAAATATGATCACACATGGTGACTCGCTTGTATTGATTGTAGTAGAAAATGGTCTGGCATTAATCCTGTGTATACTTTCCTGAGATTCATGACATAGGTTTTTCATATAATTTTTCTTTAAGATTAAGATTTACCTAGGCTAAAATTAACCATCCCGAGGTTGGCATCTAGTTTAAACTTGTCATAAAGGCTCTCCATGTTGTAAATTGAGAGAGATAGGAGTATTCATCACATCACAAGATAGTGTCAAAGATAAGATTAATCACTTTCTCACAGGTGCACTGCTCTCTCTGACTGTCTGTAGTGTCTAGATGACTACTACACTTGGCTATATATGGAACTTTTAAATAACTAAATTTAGATTAAATAAGCCCCCTTTTAAGTGTCTTTTGAAATAAGGTTACATGTTCTTTTGAGTATTGGGCATTTTCCAATATAGTTAAGGTCAAATAAATACAAATTAATAAATATTTATCACCCATATTATTTTTACTTGATCTTCGACAAGGTGGCACAGCTGAAAAATGTTTATTTTTTAACTCAATTAATAGCATAATTCCTTCTTTTGAGAGAGGTTTATGGTTTTACTATTCCAAGGCACTAGAGATAATAAGTAGATGAGCCATTAAAAATTGCTGGAGGAAGAATGACCTTCTACATTTAATGAAAAAAAAATCATTGTTTTAACAGTAGTGGAAATTTCGGAGACAAAATCTTGATGAATCTACTTTATTTAAAATAGATTTGAGCAAGAAGATATGTTAACAAAAAAATGTAAAAGGAAAAATTCTCATTATCTTGAGCAATACAGGCCTGGGAAGTCATGGTTTTTTTTGACTGACAGCTTTTTTCTAGCCTAAATTGTTTGATAGATTTGGGCAAAAAATGTTTTTCTTCTTGTTTATTTTTACATGTGAAATATTTATGTTATCAGGATAGTTTTGATAAGATTTTCTGGCAAGTATTTAGAAATATTTAGACTCTATGCAAGGAAATCAGTTACATAAATATTTCTAACTTTTAGTACAGATGTTTATGTATAATTAGATACATTTTGAAAAAGAGAGAGATTTGTGTCCCTAAAACATTTCTTCAGTTAAGTTCTTTAAGGATTTAGGTGTTACAGGGACATGCATGTTAGAAATACCATAAATCAGATAAGGTGAGATTCGTAGTCGTCATTCAGGAGGATTGTCCACTTTAGCGTGTGTATTGTGACATTTTCTAGAAAACGTAAAGGCTATATGTCAGGTGCCTGAGTTACATTAGACAGTACCCAAATTATAAGAGAAAAAAGAACATAAGAATTTAAAGGAAATTGGCTCTAAACTAGTTACTAATTCATAGAGAGTGATGTGAGGAAGAGAATGACACTGTCATTCACCATGCCTCCACACAAGTGGATAAAACATTCCTTTTGCTGATTTTCCAGGTGATGGTAATACAATTCCTACAGCATTTAATAATTCAAAAGGACAAAGAGTGACTTCATTATCATTAGAGGATAATATCAGAACTGATCTTAGAACATTTGAAAATGGAGGTAATATACTTCAGTATATGCTTTTCATTACTGAATATCCTTTGGTAAATAAGGTAGCTGAATTTGTGTGCATTATTCACTATTTTATATTTTGTTTATTCTTTATTCCTTATTTTCTGTATACTATTTCTCATAATACACCATTACTTATAACAATTAAAACTCTGTCTATAATTCCACTACTCTTATGGTAAACAAAATACTTTATTAATTACAATTGTTTTTTCCTCTTGATTTTGGAAAAGAAATGGCTCTGTGAAGTTATAAAAAAGCAGATGCAGAAATGCCTACAAGTTTATTTGTTTTCAAAAACTGTTATGTTTGAGAGACTATTCCTAGTTAAGATCAACAGGCTTTGTATTTTTCAGTAGTCATACAGAGAAATATTAAGCCTCCAGTCCTACATCTTACACTGTGGGAGCTGATCCTTCTGCACAAATACAGTTGTCATTAATGAGGATACACCATTTTGCCTCATTGACTTCAGTATAGAATCATGTCATTAAGGATGAAGAATGCCTTAGGTACTCCAGGAGTTTATTTTTACCTAAAAGCATTTACTCCTATTTCTTTTTAAATATTTATTAGTAGCAAAAATAGGAATTATTGCAGAACTGTATTACACAGTACAAATGTGTCTTACATACTGATTATTTGCCTGTGACCTTTATGTAAACTATGTATCTTTCTTTTAGATATTCTTTAATGTGGTTAACAAAAAGTGGCAATTCTGTAATTAAATTTCTGTTTATACCCGTATGAATTAAAAGCCTTTTCAGTAGATTGTTATCAGAATTTTTATTGTGTCAGTTGTTTGGTTTCATTGTACTTTTTACATTTTTCATTCATTTTAGTGAAAATTTAATGTAAAGAAATAAAACACTCTTTGCATTGTTTACATTTAAATTTTCAGTGCACTCTTCTGTATAAATAATTTTGTGATACTTGTTTTCTGTAGGAGGTGATTGTTTTGCAGCACAGAGAAACATATTTGTTGAAGGAAAAGGAAGTGAGGCATTAACTGGGGAAAAAGAACTAATTATATCAAAATATTCAAATATGAAAGGTATTTATTTTTAGATGACTTTTTTTTTGTTCTTCTGAAAGTGGACTGGACATTATATACTTTGCATAACCAATCTGAAATGTAAAGTTCCATTAACATGATTTCTTTAATTGAATGACAACAACAGTTCTTGTATGTTATGGCCCAGTTCTGCTCCCTGTGATCAGCTTGCATCCTCTGTTAAATTCAGTGTAAGCATGAACAGTCCCAGAGTTAGCAAAATCTTCCAGAAGCCCACATTTGATCATGTGAAGTGCTGTGCACTTTCAACTTCTATCAAGTAAAAGAGATTTGTAGGTAGGTGATATCTCACAGAAAATGAGCCTTAATGTAACCAATAAAAATAAGATCTAGGAAAGAATGTAACACTTATTATATAATGTATTTAAAACGTACTCAGACATAACTAAGTAAAATATCTACACTTAAATATCTTGATGAATTGGGTTTGCCCTTTCCATAAGAGAATCATAGAATATATTGGAAAGAGCATAAGATGCATCTAATTGATTATTGTAGATAAATTATTACTTGATGATGCAATTAATATTATTACAATTTTAGCCTCATCATTTGTAGTCTTTTGTTACATTATCTAATTGCTCAGGTTCAGGATGTATCTAGATGCTACAGTCAGTTGGAGTAAATCTTAGTTCATCCAGATGTCCTTCAGAATGCATTCATCTCCATAGGCCCAAGCATGCATATTCCCCAGGTTTGCGTACTGCCTATCCGGTATAGTGACAGGACAGGTCTGGACAGGTAGTCCACAGACAGCTCTTAGAAGTGGATCAGAGAACTGTGTTCACAGCTGCTCTTGGTGCTCTTGGGACAGTCTAACATGCTTATTATACAGTTACACCCTTAGTCACTAAGTGTGTTGACCTCAGAGGTAAAAGCTAGTTCTGGAAGTTCCTGTCTTTAGTCATTCATTTGTATTTCTGCAGTGCTGTATGTCATCATAGTTCAGCTGTTACAGCTGTGTGTGGGACCATGCTGTAAACTGAATCACTGGAGTTGCTAAGGATTAAAAACAGCCTTTTGTAAATCTAAGTCATATTTTTATCCCACATTGTTTTAGTAGTTCAGTTTACAGTATGACAAATAGCTGAACTGATATAACTGAAAGAGGCAAAGTATACCTCACTTGCAGGGGATCAAAAATAAGCACCAGAAGACCGAAACAAACTAAGAGGTTTTTTGGTGCTAACTTTGAGGTATCCTGTAACTACACAGAGTTCTAACTCAGAAGTTGCCACCAGTGTTTTGGAATCAGTTTGCATTGGGTTCTGATTTAAATGTTATGCTTGGGCTTTGGAAGAGGATTGGTTTCCCCTATGACATGCATATAAATTGCATGCAACTTTTAACTCACAGTTGTTATAACTCTGTAGATTATATGTCTGTGGTTTTAAACTATAATCCCTAAATACAGTATTAATGAAGATTTTCTAATTCGTAATGAGAAACATTCCGAGCTAATCAAAGTAATTACATTAGTTCAAAGTACTGTTGAGCTCTGTTTTTAGCTGAGTTTACTGTCAAGATTTTGAGACTGTGAACTCTGCTAGAGAAAATGTAGCAACTTTCTGATGCCCTGTTTGGGAATGGTACTTTTAGAATAATTAACATAAAAAAGAATATTCTCTGCCTAAGAATATCTGTGCATGAAATGGGAGAAAAGTTTTTCAAAACCCGTTAGCATTTTTGATAAGGAAATTTTGTGTGCTTTTTGAAAAAAGTAAATTTGTGTTATTTTAATCCCTTAGCAACACACATCACTGAACTGGTAGAGAAACATCATTTTAAAGGAGTAAAGAAAAAGAAATGGATTTCTGAGGAGACAAGAAACTCACCTAATGTAGTAACAGGCAAAGGTATTTTGAGAAAACAGTTGAGTTATCTGTTTTCATTTACTAAACTATTAGATGATGTAGTAATACCTAGTTAATTTCTGTTCTTAGTATCAAATATGGGCAGTCTGCTATCTCGAAAGAACATTTCTTTTTGTCTTACTTTACAGTCTATTGTGATTT
This sequence comes from Rhea pennata, assembly GCF_028389875.1. Lineage (NCBI taxonomy): Eukaryota > Metazoa > Chordata > Aves > Rheiformes > Rheidae > Rhea > Rhea pennata. The sequence continues at coordinate 47,331,426 of NC_084663.1, read as the reverse complement.
GTCAAATTTTGAGTAATATCACAAGATCTGTATATAGTATAAGCTTTGTTTTTTATTTATAGCAATGCACACTTCAAACCTCCAAATTAAAGCAAATTATCAAAGAAATGATCAAAGTAAGGAAGATGAGAAAGCTTCTTATATTCCTTCTGTGAGAGCAGCTGGAAGAAGGACTTATTTGAATTCTTCAGAACCTGGAAGATCAGCATATGTGTTTTACCGTAATGTTACAGTCATTCAAGAACCGAAGCTTAGTGGATCTATGGGTGAGTTCAGAGTCACTTAAGATTTTTAAAATGCCTCAAATATACTTGCTCTATAGCACTGCCTTCAGTTTTGTCCCTACAACTTCGTGCCTAAATATGGGCAAGAATAAATTTGATCCAGCTTAGTTTTCATAAGCAGGTTGCTGTCATATTCATAGACAGAAATGTGAATAATTTTTTGTACTTGCTAGAAGTTACATAGAACAAAATATTCATGAACGGTAATTTAACATCCTTCATTGTAGGAATCTATTTCTATGCCTTGTGCACTTTGCTGCCCAGCAAAAAGGGATGAACATATTGATTGATATGCTGATGTGCACTAACATATCCTCAGATTTTACAGTTATTAGGAATTTTGACTACTCCCAAAAGAGGAGAAAACGTTGATTGTGAAAGCACGCACAAATATTTAAAAGCTGTGTGAATTATCTGTTAAAATTTTATAGGCTCTTTTCTAGGAAAAACATTGCTGTTCTACTGGAATTTTTCATTTGAGTCTGAATCTGGCCCAGAGACTTAAATCTTTGTCATTTCTTGTGACACTTTCTAGAAGTTTCATCTTCTGCACTGAAGAAGGTATGACTGGATATTTCTATCTGCCTCTCTCTAGCTCTCTCTCTTTCTCCCCCTTTTTTCCTCTCCCCCTCCCTTGCTGCATGTTTATTCATCTCATCTGTTCAGAGACTTAATGTGAATATAATTCCATATTGAATACGCTGGAATTTACTGTAAAATTATATTTTTTTCATGTTAGATTTCTAAATAGACCAGATGAAGAATGTTTGTCAATTACTCTCGAGTGTAATTGAAAAGCATCTTTTCAATGATTTAACCTTCTAAAGTATTTAAGAAACCTTATAATAGTCCATCTTTAATTTCCCACTCTACTCTAAATATTGGTAGCAATAGTACTAGAAGTAATTTGCAGTAGAATCTCGGTTTTATTTCAAGAAACATTTCTTGCTCAATTTTTGTCCTGCCAACAGGGGATCCAGGCATGCTTTTGCTTTGTGTGATATTTTTCCCCAGCTAATATTTCACTGAAGTTTTGTTAAGACTTTTTTCTTCTTGAATAAATAAAGGCTTGAAATGTATTCAAACTTCTGTTATCAATTTAAATGTTCTGTAAATTTTTGTGATTTACTTTATGACTGTTGGCTTGTTGCCTCATGGTATTTCTATCTGACAGAAAACTGAATTCATTCTTCCTGCCATCCTTTCAAGATAATATTTTCCTTCACTTTTTTCGATCTCTAAAATACTCTCTTCTTGATAGTACCTTCTTTGACAGGAATTTGACAAAAAGCTTGCAGGTGGGACTCCAAGTCTTTTATCTTTCTTTTCGGTAGTCTGTTTCAGGTGTAGCTTTGAATTTACAGCTTTCACTTTACTTTTTACTTGCTAATACAGCTTCACACAATGTAGTACCATAATCTGGCTTTTATTTGCCTTTTTAGTTCCAGTCTCCATAGTAACTTTAGATAATTGTGTTTTCTCATCTGTCATTCCAGCCACAAATCCAGCAATAATTAATTTAAACAATTTTAAGTGGAGAAAGTGATTCATCCTGCCAGTTTTATATACTTATGTTAAGCTGAGTTGAATTTCTACCTTGAAGTGCCCTTCTGTCTTCACTTCCAATAAAAGGAACCTCCTTTAGACCACATATCTCTTGCTTTACAGTTAGATGAAATGAATCTTCACATCACTGCTTAGTCTCAAGTCACATCAAATCTTAGACTAATCTGTAGAAGTGCTGATCACTCATTGCTGCAACACATATCAAGAGAGTTTGTGCTTTGAACATACAGAGTGCTAATGTAATACTAGTCACTCAGCAAAACTGAGTCTAAGTCATTGAGAATGAGCAACTAAAATCAGCAGATATTTTTGCTCTCTGCTCACCAAGTTTCATCTCAGTATTAGTGGGGGATAACACTACCATCATTTTACAAGAGTGACTTGAATCCTGTTATCCATGTTTATGAAGTTCTCAGATGCCATGCGACTCTCCTGCAAAGTCTTCCTGCAAAAGGAGCATTCTTAAAATCTAGAATACACCTTATCAAATTTTCAGGTTATAAAAGGATAAAACATTTCAAAGAAATGGTGACCGGAATTTTTGTCGTTAAGAACAAACAATACAGATTTTGCTGCCTTTCTTTGCAGTAGTAGCTGAGCCATTTGGTCTGAAATTCTCCAGATCAAAAATTGACTTGATACAAATGGAAGATTTTAGACCAAAACTGAAAACCATGGTAATTAAATGTTGCATATACACTGAAAATGTGGGGATTATTATTAACATTTGTAATTAATGTAATTAATCTGGAGCTAACAGAAAATAAGAATATTAATAACATTATTTACTAAATTTTACACAATAGGATTGGTCATTCAGGAGCATACTTTGTTGCAATAGCAAATCTTTCTCTATAGTGTAGCACAAGAACTCACAAGTGGCAGTAAAAGAGGAATGTGGATTATAGGTTTGTTTAACCTAAAAGCAATTGATGCACTTAGGAAGATTTTCAACAAAACAACAGTTATTTTATCAAACAAAAAAAGATGTATTTGGAAGACTCCCCTCACTTGGAAGATCTTATGAGCCTCATGAAAATGCTGCATGATTACAAGTTACATTTAACATACTAGAAAATAAGTCTGTATTTAATAATAGCTTTTATTTCAGAGATGATGCAATATTCACTTGATACATCAAAGGATGCTTCAGCTTATGTTACTTTTAATTCATATATCAGACTAAGAAGCTAAGAATTTTTGAAATTGTAGCTGAAAATAAAAACAATTTGTATGTTTCTCTATAGACAAAAGTACTTCAGGACCTTATAATGCACCAGCTTGGAGAAAAAGAAACCCACGTGCAAAAACATTCTCTAAGCTGAAAACAACCATTCAGGTAACTTTTACAGAAATATTTGCAATTCAATCTTTTTATTAAAGATATGTTTCTGCCTCTCTAGAGATTATAAAATTGCTTTTAAAACCTCTGTAACCAGAGACTGTAAGATTCTAAGTGATGCTGATGAGTAATCTGAAAGAACTGTTAATAGTTTCACTTGTAGATGTATAATTTAACCTATATAACTAACCCATGATTTCTGATGTTTTTACAAAAATGAAAGCAAAATATGTACTGACTTTTTATGTGAGGAGCTGAAAGATAATCAGTTTAGGCCCAGATTTTTAAGAAGACTTAGGCTACCAAAATGTTTAGAAGATACCCTGAGAACTGTTAATACATTTTACACCTACCTTGGAAGCAGAGATTAGAACCTTTATCTCCCTTCTCTCAGATGAATGACCAAATGTCTGTGACATTTCTTTCTTACCTCTCATCTCTCTGTCCTCCACTGACATAATACAGACTTTGCTCTGCAGTTGCATAGTTCAAAAGGTGGAATAGAAGAGTAGCCTCTCAGTTCTTACAAGCTTAGCCTTCTAGTTTGCTATAAAAGTGCTTCCTTAAGAGATAAGTTTGAACCTTGCTAAACATTGCCCTTTCCTCGGTGAATCCTTTCACTGTTACAGTCAGTAACACTTTTTCCCAGTAGCCTCTCTGGTGTTTGAAAAGATATGTGCCTCCTTTTAGGAGATGGGTCAGAAAAGTCCAACTTTTTGATCTTTCATTTCACACCCCTCCCAGTGGCCCCATTTTCTGAATTCCTACAAGTTGACTCAAGGAGCCTTGTGCTAAGCATATAGACCATTTTGATCCCATTTTGAGATGCAAAATTCTCTTGAGGTACCATATAGATCCAAATCAACTAAAACCACTTTCTGTAATCTATCACTAGGATTGCTGCCATATCTTGGTTCTTTATGCAACTACCATATGATTCTCAAATATCTACTTGGGATGGTTTCTGAGAAAAAATACCTTCATGCAACTTTTTGAAAATTGGTGAATTACATTAGGACAAAATATTCATATCTCTATTACTTTTATAAATGTTGAAGATTTAATTCTTTAAATGTCTCTGAAAGTGCATGTAGTTTTACTATAATAAATTATGCAAAAAAATGTTTGGTATATTTATTTTGACAGCAGAGCCAAGAAGAACTGGAAACAAATAAAAAGGGAGAGAAATTTGCAGACAGGAGGAAGAAGTGAAGCCAATATATCAATTTACAAGAAAAACGCAAATTAAAAGAAGGAGATTATCAAGCACTTCCCAACTGGCGATCAAAAGACGATAAAATTGCAAATTTTGAAAATAAGATGCAGGAAGTATACTATAACATTTCCAATTTGAAAAAAATGCAAATTAAAAAAGTGTGTTCTGCATATGTACATATAAAGGTCTTCCGTCTGTTCACTAGGTTTAATCTGTTGTGAAAATTTGACAGCTGAAATTTTTAGTAGACTATGGCTGTATGCTACAAGACTGATAGTAAAACATGTCCATACAGCACAAAAAATCCTGAAATGTAGTCTGCCCCCTTTTTACTCTTCCAAATGTTTTAAAGCATAATTATGAATATGCATAAATACTGTTCGGTATATTTATTATACTTTTGACAGTTTCAGAGGACTTTGAATGTAAACAGCAACTCCAATGCATTCTAGAAAGTGGCCATTTTTATATGAAAGCCAGGTTCTTAGATGGTATAATATAACATTTGACTATATGTTTGAGGACTTGCTCTGAGTTTGATCTTCAGATTTTGCATTTTATTATATTAGCAGAATTGTATTATGAATTAAATGAACTTCACAACAAAACAGGAATTAAGTGAAATACATTTTTACTCACATTTTAAACTAATGCATAAGAGACTCAGCAAAGGCAAAGAGAAAGGTTGACAAGGATGCTTACAATATGGCATTTCTTTCTGAAGAAACAAACCATATCAATGCTTTTAAACTTAGCATTGACAACCTACTACAGTTTTCCTAGGAAGGATGGCTTTGTTTTTAAATATTTTTCTCATTTTTATAATTTGGGTTTTTTTTGTTCCGAGGGACAGACTGAGATAATTTCTTTCCTGTAATTGGAGAGAATGGGTTTTCATCAACATCATTTAAATATTGGCCCATTTTATGAAACAGGAGACAGCAGTGTAGAACAATATAAATACGGCCACACTGTAGAGCAGATGTGAGCAGGACATAGAGCCCAAAGAAGGAACTTTAGGGAGATAAACAGAAAAATAGAAGTAGAGAAAATACCTACTTTACAAATGGAAAACATGCCCATTAAAAAAAAAAAAAAGAAAAAAGATTGAGAGATAAATTAATCAGGTAACAACTGCACCCAGAAATTCAAAATAACTTTTTGGAATTGACTAGAAAGCTGATTAGAATAAAACACTATAAAAACAAATGAAAAACAAATGACAAAGCAACAGTTTTGATTAAAATAGTATGCACTGTATTGCAGGCATTGTAGCAAAATTGCAGACTGTGTAGCGGAAAGAAACCTGTTTCAAGCATCCTCTCTGGAAAAAAAGAAAGGGGGCCCAGGCAAATGGATTTTGTATAGCACAAGAGATACTGGGCAATAGCTAATCTATTTTTAACTGATGTACCTAATACTAAACTGTTACATATTTGTGAATTTATATCTTTGGCTTAGACTTTTTTTTTCCCATTCTTGCATTTACTTGACCTTTGGTCATTCTTAGAATATAACCAGTTTTGGAGGAGAGCCCTTCTAAGACTTTCAAACCTCCTCCTGGAATAATGTGATTCAGCAGCTTTCTCAGGGGCATCTGTAGCTGTGAGTATAAAAACATTTTGCTTTGTTGTAGTATTTGCATGCTTGTGACTGCTTAGAACATGAGATTAAATCAGATGACCTTCCAGGGTCCCTTTCAAGTGAAATTATTCTATGATTTTATGAGAAATACCGTCATACATTTCTCTGTCCTACCTTACCCAGATGTTCTTGCAAAAATATTGGGCTGTGATTAATGCCATAATTATTATAACCATGTATGTAGTTGGGCATCACCTTCCCTAATTGAAAAAGAGTAGAAAAAAAATTCTGGAGTGTCTGCTTCAACTGAAAAGTGGAAAATGTGAAAAAAAGAAACATCTCTTTAAATTGATGATTAAATGTATTGAAAATGTCTCCCTCTCTCTAATTAGACATTGTAACTTCAAATTGTAGGACGTGATGCCCTACAACATCATTTTATATCTTGTCTGCATGAGGCACTTCAAGATCTTAATTCAGAGGGATATTGTGCCAGGTTTTTTTTAACATCTTTCACTCTCATTTTATCACAGAAAATAAATTTAAATTTTACATTTACTATTTATTCAATATGTCCATAATTTAGAGTATTAAATTCAACAAAACTATAACTTGAGCAATGTTAAATATTACTATACTAGTCTGGTTTTTGCATTCACTTTAAAAGGATTTAAATATTTATTTTTGCAATTCCACATTTAGGTATTTCATCTGAAAAGTTCTGTTTTGAGAGTAGCAGTGCAAAACTCTCACTGTGCCTTAGCAATTATAGTTCAGAGTACAGTTGATACTCTCTGTTCATTCAGATGTTAGCCTATCTGTTCTGTTTGTCAATGTACTGTACAAAAAAGTGGAAGTGTAAGATGTTATTACAATACTAACAGCCTGTTTGCCAGGAATCTACTTAAAATTAGTGGAAAGAACAGGTGGACAGAAAATTTGGATGTGGATGAGTGTTCCAGAATAAGATATTGACAGAGGAGTTGATGCTATAGTATTAAACTTCCCTGGCAAATCCATATTTGATCATATATATCTTGAGCACTGAACAGTTTGAAGTATAATATTGTCATGACAGACACAGTCTAGATTTGAAATGGTAAAAAATGAACATCCAGTCTTTAAATTTATTAACTTACCAGTGAACTAGAGATAAACTGAATTATTTTATATTTTTCTCTTTCAAATATATGTGGTAAAATTTGAGAAATCATTATGAAATCTAAAATACATGTAGTTCATTTGCTCTTTTTCCCTAATTAACTTTAAACCAATAGAGTTCTGTTGATTTGTGAACTTATTATATTTTGAACTAGTATGAAAAGGAAATGAATCTTAGAACTATTTTCCTTTGCTAGATACAGAAATAGTTAATGATCAAGGATTGAAAAGTTATGGAAATCTAGTATGAGGCACCTGGAACAAAGACTGTGCTCTACTATATGGTATTGTTACGATACTTTTTTTAAACTAGTGTTTATATATGCATAAATTGCAATAAATGTATATAATAATACATTCTGTGTCAAATTTCAGCTGCTTTATTTCCCTTGCTTAAAACATAACTGGAATTAGTTAAATTAAAATAAATTCTACTGAGCTTTGACTACAGTGAACTGAAATTTGTCTTTCTGTGAACTCATATTTCAGAGTTATTTAGTTATTTTCAGAAAACTCTGCACCCGAGGTCAACAGAATGTCTTCCTTTCCTCTTTCTCCCCTGCCCCACTAAAAAAAATAAAGCCAAAATAGTTTTCTGGCACTTTAACATGCCTAAAAAGCCCAAGAAAGGATCTGGCTAAGTGTCAGGTTAAGCTCAAGGGAAAGAGGAATAAGGGCAGGAGGAGAAGGACACAGCCATGATGGCAATAGGTAGATGATCCCAGATTGTTGTGGAACCACAATTTTGGTACATTATAGGAATAGGGAAATCACAAACACTGTTCTTCAAATCATCACCTTTTCAACACAGGAAATCACAGATACTAGCAAATACCTTACTATTACATGATAAATACAGAGCCAGATGTAATATTAATACTTCCTGTGAGTCAAGTACTCTTGGCTGAAATCAGAGGAATGGAAACTGGTCAAATAGTCTGTGTGATCAAGTCCATATCTAAGATTTCCTTTTGCAGCTTTGAACACACTAATATTCACTAAAATAATTAAAATATATGTGTTTTCCGAATCACAAAAGCATCTCCTGTTATATTACTTAATATTCTTCCAGCCGGTTGTCTCTGTCATTAGAACCCAGTAAGAACTTCAAAGGAAATTGAGGGTGTTTTGGATTTTGTGCAATGTGGCCTAAATATTGGATTGCTATGTTTTCATATGCCAGCTGCATGTCAGATTGCCTACAATGGTTTAAAAGTAGTAGTACTTGAAAGTAAGTCCATAAATAACCAATCAAAGACCAGAGGCAGAGGGCTATTGAAAAAGAGTTAAGCTTGTCTTTGTATTACTTGTGTGTACACATTTACTACTGAATTCAAAGGCCTAGGGTAAAGAAATGATCCATTGCTTTCACCTTATACATGTGAAAATATGCTAATATTTTTCCAGATGGTATCTCTGAAACCCACATCACACATGTAATATAGTTGAAACATATTAGATGGTAAACAGATTAACAATAGTACCACTTGTGTTTTATTAAAAGTCTGCAAAACTTCCAGCCTGAGATGCTGCATTCCTGAACAAACTTATGTGGCTGAATTAAAACCAGTAACTCCCAGGATCTATGCAGTGCTGAAATTTTAAATAGGCTGTTTAATTAATATATCAAAGTCTGTCTCAAGTGAACACACCAAGGAGAAAAAAAAATGTTGTTTTAAAATAGAAAACAATTTCCCTGGAAATCTTAAGCATTGCTTAAAAAGAAGGATTTTTAGAATTTGCTCCCAGTGGAGACATTTGTTGGTCGACGTTTTCCTGTATAATGAGTGAGATTTTATTTTTTAAAAAAAGCAAATAAATTTGTTTCTGGAGATTATTTAAGCAGTGCTGCAGTCACTAGGGGTCAGTGCAATCACAGGAATAGACTCCAACTGCTAGCATGAGTGAGCCTTCATTACAGGGAGCTCAGTTCCAGCTCTCCAAAACTAAAACCTCTTTGCAGCATTCTGGAACGATTTTAAATGAACAGAAAAGGGCCCAGTGGGCTTGTTATGCTTCCTAATGGCCAATTAATTCAGGGACAGGCGCAACTACCTAGATTCAGTTTAATAGCTAAATTATTTTAAAACAAAATAAGGGGTAACCCTATTCCCCCCTCATCCCACACACTTTCCAAAAGACATTTCTGTTAACTCTCAAACTAGGCAGCCCTCACCACAGCTTATTCTCAGAGAAACTCCCTTTACAGTGATCTTTTACAGTGCTCCTTCTTTACCTCATCCTTAACACTTGAGTTTATTCCAGTACAAGCTTGAAATTTTTGCTACTGAACAGATGAAGACCAATTCCTTGGGGGAAAGAATTTTATCTCCAATACCAATAAGCCTTGTGCCAACTCTGATATGGACCAGGCTTCTATGCCAGTGAAGAAATTTATGGAAAAGAAGATCTAAATTACAATGTCTCCAAGAAATGGAGCTTGAAAAAGGTCTGTATAGCCTTGGAATATTAAGAGCACAGATTATTTCTTCCTTCTTTCTTGCCTGAGTACAAGATTGTGAAACCTTGGAAAGAGAAATTTTAAATGCTTCTAGTTTTCACATTATTTTTGGCTGTAAGAAACTAGAATGAAATATTAAGGCATTGTGCTGCTTCTTTCATTTTTTTTTTCCCCTAAGAAAAAGACACAGTTACAAAGGCAGTCAGGCAGAAATAAATACTAAAATTTACAAGACCTTTTGAGAAGGTAAGGTGCCTGTAAACAAAGGATGTTTTGGGGCCTAACCTTTTTCTTGACAGTACTGCTTTTGTAGTGGCAAAGATTAAAAAAAAAAAAAAAAAAAAAAAAAAGGCTCATATCAGTTTATGCTAAGCATAACTTAAAATAACTTCATATAAAAGGATACCTGTGTGTATTTTTACATTTCAATGATGGTTTGTGATTAGACCATGTAAGTTAATGCCCTAGAAGCAATTCCTTCTAAGTCTAATTCACCAGAAATGTGAAAGAGAGAAATTCAAGTCCAAAGTCCTTCTTTCTTCCTACTAAAAAAGCTGTATTTCTGTTCGGAGATTGTATAGCAGCTCATATTAGGCAAAATTTCAACCAAGAATTAAGTCAAGCCTAAAATGCATCTGTACTGCTACCACCAGTTTCCAGTCAATCAAGATGCAGTGTGGGGTGTGGAGGGGGAATATTAACAAAGAGCTTTTCAGGTCCTATAGTTGTAGGAAGGTACTAGGTCATATTTCTTGACTCTTGTCTTGGTTTGAGAACACATATACCTGGGACACCTTTTTTATTTTCATGACACATTTTGCTTCCCACAGACAAAAGCAGTATTCCCAGAGGTTGAGTTCCTCATCATATTACTGCACCTAGATTATGAAGGCTTATTAATTATTTTTTGATGTAAGAATAAAATGTGCTTGTTACATCTTTATGACTTATTCTGCCCCCACACATACACCTTGACAGCCCTTCTCCCCACATCCAAAAATTTGAAGAGAAGAATTTAAAGATAATAATGCCTCACAGTAATATGGACAATGCACAGCATACTCTGATGTGGCCTGTAGTAATTCTATTGACTACAATATAATAATTCATATTCTTAAAGTCAAATATACTTTGACCGATCACAGCAAGAACTCAGGGGCTTCCAAGGTTTTCACTGCAGCATCCACTGCAGCCTGCCAAATTGTTATTACTCTTAGAGATAAATGAGAAGGTAAAATCCAGCAAGACTAAAGCTTAACTTTTCAAGCAGAATTTTCAAAATGGTTAAATACGGTATCATATTTTAGTAAATTATAGAAATGTAACAGTCAGTTTTAATAAAATATGCCTCATGCCAACTATTTCTGTTGGCTAGGGCCAATCAAAACTTTTATTCTGTTAGTACAGGGAAAACCTGGTAGTAAAGGAACAATAGAACTCTTGAATAGCATGTGCTTGTAAATACAAGATGTTCAGAAATGAAATGTTTGTTCTCTGGGATTATTCAATTCATTGCATTATTTTTACATCTTCTCAGGCCAAGCAAGAGGTAAACAGAAATAATACCAGTACAACTTGGACAAGTGGCCTGCTGAAGTAGTCAGGTACTAATATGACTTCTCATGATGCTGCCAGATGTCACAAGTGGTCTTGAGACTGTCAAAGAAGCACTCAGTTTGTGGCTGTAGTTTTGTGACCAGTATAATGAGTTTTAAAATATGATAACCAAAATATTTTGCAAATTATGTAAAATTAGATTTTTGAGAGAGTAGGTTGTTCGCTGTCCTGCCAAGTAACGATCACGTATTCAGTGATTTTGCTATATTTTCTATAGTGAAAATGCCAAATGACAGTAACACTGAGATTTGCCATGCACTAACAGTAATATTTCCTTCAGATAAGGAAGCAGCAGTGTTTCAAGTCTGGAAGCTGGCAGATGTTTAGCATTTCTTACCTTGAGGCCACAGATACCTGCTGTTTGATTTAAGGCATTAGAAAAACTATCAGCATGGCTTGAACTGTAGTTGCTGTAGAATAAATAGCCTCAGTAGTTGAACTCTTTTATTTCCTATTGTTTTATTTGCCCTAGAGTTGCACTGTTTTAAAGTGACATACCTCAGGGAGTCACAGCAGATTCTCCTACCCTTATTCCAGCATGACTGATCCAACATTTGATGTGCTGGAAAAAGCTATTTTAAAAGCCATTATTTTAAAATCCCTATGATGATATACACAAACATTATTTAAAAGCCAAGGAAGAGCAATGCATAAGATCTACCCTAATGGACTAGCAACCACTTTTTATTAGGGCTGCATAATAGAAATAGGTTTTAGTATACCAGATGATAATATTCATTTTTCAAGTGTCTGATATATGACTCGTATTAGAGCTGCTATAGAAAAGAGCAAGCTCCTCATTCTGATGTAAACTCCAGGCAAATAGTAGCAAAGAGCTAGTATCCTCAATAGAAGGTTTCCTGATTATATGTGTATATATTTAATGTACACTATTTTACTGTTGCTAAAAATGCTGTTTTCTACATTACTGTTTGCCACATGACTTGATTCAGTTACTTCCTTGTACTGTGAATTCATAACCGGTGCCTGCTTGTTCTTAGAAGCTACAGTTTTCAATGCCTGCAGTTTGCAATCCCTGCATGCACAAGGTATCTATTCTGATTAAAAATTTACAAGATAATAATCCATGCATTTCTGAGACAAATTAGCATTTCAAGTATCCCAGTGATCAGTTTCCAACAGTGACCAGAAGAGGGTGCTTCATGGAAACTGCCTCTTCAAAGTAATGGAAGAAAGAGTAGTACATATATGGGAAAGTTTATTCCTTCATTTAGTGGTGATTTTCATGAAGAAAATGATTTTATATTCTTCCCAAATGTATTTTCATCCTGCACAATATAATCGGAATGATAAGTTTCATAGCCTTTTTCTGCATGCTAAATATATTCTTTTTAAAATCAGATTTCAACTTCTTGACTTTCAATTTCATTGAATGATTTGCCTTTTCACAAACAAGTAACTATATTGAAGATAGACGCTTTGCATTTTTGTTCTGTTAAAAATTATGACATTTTAAAAAGGTTTTATTTCCATTTTGTAAAAATGTTTTTTCCTCCATTCTCATTTTGTGAAATCAGAGTTTGCTGTCCCAATTCTTATGGGATTAGGATTCTTATGATGCCACTGTTCATATGTCTCTGAATTCTGGGAGGGCAGCTTTCCACAGGTTGTCAGCTGGGAGCTGGTAAATCTTCAGAATTTCTTAGATATAAGGATAATGTAGAAAGTTCCCAAAATTGGAGATTGAAAGATGTAACTGTGCTGCCCTAGTAGAATGTTCTGGAGAAAAGATGAATTTTCTAGTGCACCAATATTCTCTTATTAGCATGCTCAAGACTATTAATTTGATTTTTGATCCACTGGTCATCCTAACTGCCTATGTACTGGCTATACCTATGTTAGTAAGGTGTTACTAAGTTAGTACATTAGTAAACAATTACTACTGTGGACCCAATGCCCGCAGTACACTTTAGGAATTTTATCTTGTATTAACCCTAGTTATGTCCCTGGGCTGAATAGCCTTTCTTGCTTCAAAGCAGTCCCAAAAGGAAATTTGGTTCCAGCTTGTTCAAAGATGATATTACTGCATCTGCTGCCTGAATCACTCCTGACATCTGCAAAGGTCCAGTGGAGGGTAAGGAAATGGTGGGCTTACTCATACAACTACAGCAGACACTCTGAGGGAATGCCTCAGTGACATACTCTCAACCTTCCTAGAAGAGGAAGATGGGAGAATAATACTACCAATATAGTATTATTCAGTGGAACCTGAATAATACTATCAATGTCTTTGCCTCTGCAATTTTTCTTTCTCTTTTTGACCACAGATTGCATGTCTAAGAGATGAACTCAGACTTGTGGGGTAACATTATCCTCAGGACAGCAATGGGTGCAGGAGAACTGTTGGATACGGAGGGACACAGTGGAAGTCCTCTACAAAGAGCTAGTACCCTGGCTTTGTCATTGCTCAAGATCATTTCAGAAATTAGTGTTCAGGATAGCAGCTATCACCCTGTGGAGCTTTATTATGCCCGACTGACTTACTCAGCAACTGACCACTTTGAGGTATGTAAAAGCAGTACAGCAAAAGGTATCATCAGGGTCTCTATGGCCATTTTTCAAGCCTCTCAAGTCTGTTCTTGCAGGTAGTATGAGTGGGTAACATAGGTTAGGGCTGCTTAAACTGCATGGATTCTGCTGATTTGATCCATTCCTGGTCCAGCTTCTGGAGATCACCACCATCTCCATCTTGAGAAACTTGAACTGGGGGGGCATTAAGGTTTCTGACTGCCTGCTTTGGAGAAGAGAGCATAATCTTATCGGAGCCAAAGCTCACAGGGCTCTGGAAATTCTGAATTTCAAATCCTTGGTTGTCCCTAGAATGGATTGGCCCTCGAGTTTTGAACCTAAATGATCTCTTGCCGTATGCCTAAGGGTGTCCGTGACACAGATCTGCCACAGAAACTTGAATTTCCAGAGAGCCTGCTCGGAGGAAATTGAGCAGTCTCCTAATGGGAGAAAAGTCCCTGACAGGCAGTAATCTTGGTTGTAATACCTTGAAAATTTGTTGAAAGATACATTCCCACAAAACACTTTAGTTTTGACAAGTTAACATTTTCTAGTGGAACCTGAGCTGTTAGAAAATTCCCAGCTATCCCTAAGTACAGTTTACTTTTAGTGAATGTATTATTCATGGCTCCCTAAATAGTATCCCTCAAAGCTGAACAGTCCCAGTCATTTTGTTCTCCACATAATCGATGTTTTCCCAAGCCTCCGCTCATTTTTGTTGTCTGTCTAAACCTTTCTGATGAAGTGATCAGCACAGAACAGTGGTTCGGAGGAAGCTCTCTCATTGATTTATATGATAGTGTTCCCTTTCAATATTGTTTTCCACATTGTTCCGTTTGCATCCTGGCATCCTCTTTGCTCTTTTGATCGATGTCATGTATTGAGCAGAGACTGTTATTGAGTTGTTCAGAGAAGTATGCAAGTCCCTTTTTTCCCTTCTGTGGTTGCAGGTAATTTACAGCCCTGCAAGGTGCATTAGTAGGTCAGATTATTCTTTCCAGCATCTATCATTATCTTTTTTTCTAAACCCTGTAAGGAAGGCAGGCAGTGGTAGTGCAATCAGGCTTCCTCTGAAGGAGCACAGCTGGAAATCTGATCTGGGACTCTGTGAGCACACTACAACAGCAGTGGCCCGGAAGAGGTGCTAAGGGTAATGTCTTCCCCATGGAGACCTGTCCTGTTCTTCATCAGGGTGATGCCACTTTGCTCGCACAATCACTGTCCAGCTGCAAGTTACCAGGAGAGCAAAAAATGATGAGAAGGTGACACACATCCTTCATTTCTCAGAGCCTGGCTTCTCCTGAAGGCAGTATGTTACATGAGGAAGTTATTTCCTAATATTGTCCTAAAAATTATTTGGTACTTAACTGGTCGGCACTATGGCTTAGGCAGAACCCTAGAAAGAAAACTGCCTTCATTAAAATTCCTAGTTCCAGTCTGTAAGACTGTCAGTGGCCTTTGCTTAAAGTTTCCATTTTTCAGGGACCTAAAAGCTTCACAGCCACAGTCAGTTGCTGTGGAAATGCTAAGTGTTTTAAATTTTTGTTATTTTTTATTTTGTGCTTTTAATTGGGTTTCTACCAGCTCTGTGCTGCAGGATGAGCACACTAAATGAACAACACAGGTGGTCTCCTACAGGCAAATTGAAAGACTGGATAACCCACATCAAAAAAACCCACATATATTAACAAGGAAAAATAATTAAAAAGCTTTTTATCTCACACACAGATGAAAAGAAGGGTTAATGTAAGTGTGGCTGATACTGAAAGACATTTAAATCTAGACATTTAATCTAGTTTTCATAGGTAAAGATTTTTTACATCCAGTAGGCAGCTGCTCAGTGATCAGTTTACCTTCTCAGGCTTTTGCAATATAACAGTTTGCTGCTTGTAGAACAAGTACCGTGGATTAAACTAGATTCATTTTCTGGCAGATTAAGCAGCTGTCTTCTTTCAGGTTCCCCACTCAATCCTTCTTCAAGTACTTGTTCGTAAAAGAAATTTGTTAGCTACTAAAGCATTAAAGTGGGACTGATTCTTTACATATATTTACAGCTCAATACCAACAAAAATCATATATCCAATTTGCCTTTCAGGTGCTTCTTGCAGAAGTACTGTCTAGGAGAATATCTGTTCATCATATTTTTTTGTAGAATGACCCATTCTAAAGCACAGAGAAAAATTGGCTCTATGTCTTGAAAGTGATTAAAATCAAGTGTCAGAAGAAAGTCTGCCTTCTGTGGGCAGAACTGTGTAGTATTACACATCCTACTGAATTCTACTGCAAAGTGATGTGAATTTGGTGGAGCTGTGTTTTCTCCCTGAATAATGTTAATGGTCAATTCACTAAAAAAAAAAGCAAAAAAGAAGAAGCTAGACTTAGGAGCTGCTGACAATACAAACTCAACCATACCTCCAAAAATGATTTCAAATTTTTGTTTTCATTTTTTCTTTTCTGAGGAACGATCAATACTGAAAATCAGGAGAGAAAGAGCAGACTTTGTGTCCACTACAGAAGCTGGCAGTACCTCTTTTTGTTTCGCCTCATGAACTGTGAATTATGTATATTTTGCTAGCTGCAAATTTGCTGTTCTCCAATCTGCTACTTGACTACCCTAGTTGTGTCACCTACTTGTATCCAAGGATTTTTATTAACTCATTCAGATTATATTCCTGCTGCTCTTATTAGAAGACTATTCAAGATTTGCAGGTCTGGTGGTTAGAAGGAGTTATGAAGCTAGAAATATTTGGTCAAATGGGAAGCTGGAAAGTGTGAGGAGAAGCAAGTCTAAAATAAGGCAGGGAAACAGATAAATGAAAGTGTGTCTATAATTGAAATGTGTTAGAAAAGTAGGAACAGGTGAAGGAATTATAGTAACTGAAGACAGGGGGAGGGAGAAAAAAGGCTAAGAAACTATCTTAATGCAGATAGATGGTATTTTATGGCCACTCAGTTTTGACTAGATGATCACAATGGCAGCTTCTAGTCTGTAAGTGGCATTTATATGTCAGCAAGCTAAAAGCTGCTAAAAGGAAGACAAATGGGAAGAACAAATCGAGTTTTTAAT
This sequence comes from Rhea pennata, assembly GCF_028389875.1. NCBI lineage: Eukaryota > Metazoa > Chordata > Aves > Rheiformes > Rheidae > Rhea > Rhea pennata. The sequence goes on along the minus strand of NC_084663.1, from coordinate 47,314,599 downwards.
GAGCTTTTTCTGGAATTGTATCCTGAGGTTGAGGACTTCCATGAATTCTTCCATGAATTATATCTAACAATGGCCGAGTACCTATTGTGACTTGGGAAGAAGAGGCAGAACTAGGCAAAGCAAGTTTTATCCTATTTATTCCTTGGTAGTTAGCAGTCTATTTTTCACAGGATTTATAGAAGTTTGATATTTTGGTCTACAAAAAAGCAAGTATCCAAAAGTATGAAGCTGATGTGGTCGATTCTTTTGGGAACTGGTTTCTTCATGAAAGGAAAAGATTATAAGCTCAAACAAATTATAGAGGGTAGCTGCAAAATAAAACAGAAGGTAACTGTTCATTTATACTTCTGGTTCTTTGAATTAAAATGTATCTTGCTATTATAATCACTTCACTAGAGTTGCTAAGAAGTGATCAGAGTTTTATTCCTACCCATTATCCTCTGCCTTTAATACTCTCAACTGAAGTAGAGAAAAGTGTTATTATGTTTTACCCAATCTTCCATAAATATTATTTGCTGCCATTTGTGTCAGTACTTAGTAACTAACAAATTATTTTATTTTTGCCAAGAGAAAACAATTTGACAACAGTCAAGATGTTTCTTTTCTGGCCAGTCTTCCTTGGCTTGATCCTCTCCTATGAGATTAAGTTACTTTATGAGGTTAAACTCTCAGGTCCTGCAAGGATCTGCCTCTTGAGGTCTCACAGATGATCTTTGTAATTATGTTATTTCGTGTCCAACCTTAATCTAGGAATAAATCGCTCATGAGCTGACTGCCATTACACTGTCTCAGCTTCAGAGTTAAAGAAGATTAAGACTTGTATTTTCATTACACGATACCCACTGTGGGCGAAAGATGCACTAGAAATGGAACTGTTAGCCCCAGGGAATTATAAGGAAAGAAAAAAAACCAGAATGTTTGTATTTGGGCCTTTGTGAAATACAAATAGAAAATAGAAGTGCAAGTCTAGTCAGAGTGAAGAAAACAAAAAATAATTAGTGAAGAGATAATCAACACAACACAATTTATTTGATGCTCTACAATGAGATACAGTGTATGATTTCATTCGTATTATACCAAGTAGTTATATTTACATATTTCTGTAGCTCAAGGAGCAATTCTGCAACAGTGAGCATTTTTCACCAAGAAAGAGCAGCTGGGAGGTGGCTGCACCAGGAACTCCGCTGGCAGATGTTGCCCGTTAAATGCTGCGAGGCAGAGAACCTCTTGGTTTGCTCTTTCTGCGTTCATCGTTGCTGTCAATTATGCTCAGAACTGGGCCCCTGCCTGTGCTGATCCTAAAGAATGAGAGTTAGACATATCCTATACTACTGCTAAAACTCTCCAAGGCTGATTTTTGACATCCAGCTGCTGTCGTCTGGATTGCTCTCTCCTCTCTTCCCCCTTCCCCCCACCCCGTCTTTTTTCCCCTTCTTCTTGAGAAATTCCCAAACTGGAAACTGAATCTAGGCCACATACTACAATTAACTGCTTTCACTTTTGAACTAAGCAGGGTGGACTAAGGCATATAAGATGTAAATAATTATGCTTGTCTATTTATTAACACTTTTCTACTTTTGGATAAAAGAATATAGATAAATTCCAAGCATTAAGTAGAAATTCTAGACTTCTGCACAATGGAATGTGGACGAGAGGAACAGCTTTTGCTTTTTCCTCTTGCAAGCAAAGAAGTAACGCATAATTACATACCTTTGTAGTGCAGTATACCTTGACAATAAAAGAGATTTTGTCAACAGAAGAAAGTAAAGTGACAAATAGACTCAATTTTGAGGTTAGAATAAATCCCCAGATTTCTATATCTCTGTACCTCACAACAAGGATCATACTCATGTTATCAGCCCCTTTCTTTTTTCCCCAGCTCTTTTATTCTCCAAAAGGATTCTTCCAAAAGGAGAATGAAATAGCTATGGTGCTGAGTAGGGGTGTTCAGAGGTCAGGATAGATAAACTATACAATTCTGAGAGATTCTGTATTGCATGCTGCGTAAGTCTGAGGTGTCAAGTTTGTTAAGTATGTATGTTTGATAAGATCAAAGGAAAACTTAACACTGAAATTAACACCATGTCTGATTTGTCTGAGGAATGCCTGCCTTTTCAGGAGCCTGATAGCTCATGCTGTTGGATGTCTGGGAAAAAAGACAAAACAAAACAAAAAACCCCAGGTATCATGAAAAAATAAGGAAAATTTTGTCCTTGGGTTTTGTTTTGCTTGAGATGGAACATAGGATTTCAGTGTCTTATATGGGAGATTTGGTGATACTGCCTCTGATTAATGGACTTCAGGAAAGAGAGGGAGAGAAAGTCAGAGAGAAGGAGGTCTTTCAAAGTAGGGAATCTGGCCCCATAGCTCAAACCTTACCACAGAACTACTGTTCTTGCAAGCCTACATCTCCTAAACTGAAAAAAAGAATGAGAGTGAGAGTGTGAGACAAACTCCTTTACTGGAAACACAAAGCATGGTATTTATTTACACTTTTATCAAAGGCTATATGCAGAATGAAAAGGAATTACTAGTCCTTTAGATGGGGATAAGATGATATATCAACAAGATCCTAACTCAGTTTCTCTTTGACATGGCTCCTCCAATTATTTTTTTTTATTATTTTTTCTGCTCTTATTGGCAAATACTGCTTTCCAATTAGACTCATGGTAACATAATCTTTCTCTCAATAGTTGTAGCTAAATATCTTTATCCTGAGAGGGGATGACTTTCGAAAAATCCTTTTGAAAAGTCTCTGTCTTGCCCGCCATCAGCCCTCACTGGCAAATTTTTATGACTGTTGAATGGTTGATATGTGCTCTTTCAATGGTAGTCAGGCCCTTATTTAAAATGATTAGGTAAAAATTTGTATAACTTCTCTAAAGCTAGTAAAGGGGATAATGAAAATTTAAAAAATGGCAATGTGTGAGTGTGCATAATAGAAAAAAGAGATTTTGCAAAGTTCTTAAGATCAATCTTAAAAAGATTATACCCCATAAATTTAAGAGTGGAAACACTGTGAGTGCTGCAACAATGTCTGTTTTAAGGCTTGCAAATGAACTAGATTTTGAATCTCTTCTAGTCTTTAGTAAAAGATCCTCTTAATCCTATTGTTTATTTGTGTCATATTCCTTCTAAACAGAGTATACACCCATGTTGTACAAATAACACGCACAAGAGGTAGTGAACGGTATATGAATATATTTCAGTTGTATCAACGGAAAAAAAAATCTATTCAAATTCCCCAAATAACTTTTTTCTCAGCCAGAAATATAATTTTAAAAAGAAAAAATGCATGGTATGATTAATTTTTTAAATATCAAAACTTACAAACTTATAAATAAATGGAGTTTAATGATGGGTAAAGGTGAATACTGAATATAGTATTGCCAGTGAGGATAGATTCATTAGTGAATCAACTATTAGTTTCTGAGGGATTAACAACTGTTAAAGATGAGTAGAACAGATCCTCACTTAAATATGGATAAGGATGCTGAGAATGATGCAGGATTTATGTTGCTAGGTAGCAGTGATATACTGAAGCGGAGAAGGTATTTTTTCAGGAAGGCAAATGTGCAACAGCTTTGTGTCCCCCTTGTGTTCTTCACAACTCCCTTTTCTCTCTTTACCTTTAAAACAGCTGTAGGCTGCCAGCCTCACCAAACCACTGCGATTTGTAACTGCGTTAAAATTTTAGTTTTAACTGTGTTAGCCACTTTAGATATTAATAACATGTCACCTATGAAACACAGTAAGTGTTTTTAGTGGAGTCTGTTCTTTTATATTAAGATAGGATACCCCTATTCTGAAAAGTCTTTCACTGATAACCACATACTTTCAAGTGCTTTTTCAGTTCTCTGGTTTCAGCATGGCTAATATCATGGACATCTGCATTCATGTTTGGCTGCCAAAGGTTACTAGAACACCAAATGAAATTAACTGCGTCCATATTATTGACAAACATAGTGTAGAAAATGAAGAGGAGATTTCAGATGTGCGGCTTGGTAAGATGCTAGAAATAAGTGAATGTGATTTCAAGCACAGTCTGTAAAAATGGAGATACTGGGATTTTTTAATGATTAACTTTTATTAAATATAAAACAGCAATGTCCTGGTTAAAAGAAGTTATTAACACATACAAATAGAAAAAAACATTTAGTTAAACTGTGTTGACTTTAGTAGTGGTTATTATACTGGCACTGTTTTTGTAAAATGAAGTAGAGAGATGCTAGATTTGTCGCTAGTATCTCCCTCAAGGAATCTTTCACCCTCTTTCAGTAACGCATCCTTGTTTTAGCTCTTCAGCATCCGTTTGCTCTCATGGTGCAGATCAGTGTAAATTATAGATTCCGGCTCTTAGAACTTCTCAGGTATTTTTTTTTTTCATAGCTGTATTATATAAGAACTAAATATATGCATCCCTGTATTCTATCTCACTGCTGAAAGAAAGTTAGAAGAATGCTATAGAAACTTAGAGCCAACCCGAGAAGAAAATAAAATGCACTTGAGTATTGGCCTCTTGGTGAAAATAGGTTTCTGAAGTCAGAAAACTATCTATCTGTATCACTATTTAAAAATACATATTTTCATAATGCTTGCAGGATGAGATTTTCAGAAGCTGTCATTTTCCATGTTTGCTCAAGTAATGTGTAAGCTACCTCTAAGAATAGATATTAATTCTGCTGACTTAAATGTTTGAAGTGCTATAAACACTAAATATTGGTTCTGGAGATACAAGACCAGTTTTAATTTAGCCTCAGATAATTTGGTCTTTTTATTTGTGTTTGGAAAAAAGAAATTTACTGAAATTACTCATTTTTTTTGATTGCTGCTACTATCACGTGCAGTAATTTGAGTGTAGGCACACTACCCAAGTTGGTAGGTCTGAAACTGCTCTAGATACTTTCAAACAGTTTTAACTGCTGGCAAAGTACATTTCTGTGTTTCATTTCCCCAAAAGGAATGAAAGAGAAATAAAAAGAAATGTTAGCACCTCCGATTACAGCTTTTCTTTGTAGTGATCTCCTTATCCTTTTGAAATTAGATACCTGAACCAGAAATGGATGCAATAAGAAGTAGACAGATAATATATTCAGACACAAAACAAAAGCAGACCTTAACCTTTCTCAAACATGTATCATAAAGTCTGAGTGTGAATTTTGGGGAGATTCCAGTATAATTTCCATACTGACTATAAAGCAGGAAAAAAAAAGAAAAATATAAGTAAATATGGATTAAAATGTTTCATTTTCTGTCATTCTAACTTTTATATTTGAAGGAGATCTACAGCATCTGGACATGCGTGCTTTGGATTTTTTGAATGTCTTCAGCTCTTCTAAGATTTCAGTTAACATACTGATGGGTTTACTATCCATTTGATACAATAATAACAGTATAGTACATTTAGAATACACTCTTGAGAACTGATGTTAAAGGACTAAAATGTCAGTGACTGACTACTACTTTTCTTGCAAGCAGAACTCATACATACTTCCTGTTTGCTTTTCCCAGCTGTTAGCATACTTGACAATGAACTGTTTGGTTATTTTGCAATTTATTATATATTCTAGCTATGGGAGGAGAATGGGACTTATACTTGAACGTGTATAATAAAAGCATTGGTATGTGGACAAGATTTTCCACTCTAATATTTTTGTTGTGTTTTATTTATTGTGTTTATGAAATAGATCTGTTTCATAAACTGTAATGGAGGATTTCACAGCATTTATGTAGCAGGCTAACAAATTAAACCTGTCCTTTTTGCATAAAGTTAAAGAAACTCTTGGATGTCCTGCTTTTGCAGGACAACTATCAGAACTGGAGTTGAAGTAATACTGTCTAACTTAAATGCCTTTCTTACGTATTTTTTTGCATAATTAGAAAGGTAAGCATTGACAATCCGCTTGAAACAATTTGTTTTTCTTTAAAAAAAATAGTTAGAACTTTACTGTGTTTTTCAGGCCTTTACAGGGGAAAATTACGGCTTTTTGAGCAGTTGCATTGGATTGTCTAGATTTTTATTAATACATTCACATAAAATGGTACTTCAGAAACATTCAATCTGTTCTTTATGAGATCCAAAAGTAGATTTACTTTCTATTGTCAACTGCTGCTTCACTTGCTTTGAAGTGCTATTAATGATAGCTGAACTGTATATCATCAGTAGTGTGCTACCTTTCTGTAGTCCTGGTCCTGGATCGTTAAAGCTGCAAGGAGCTTTGCAGTTAACTGCAGTGAGCATCAGATGACCCACGCTACATCATACACTGCTTTGTAATGGGGCAGTGTAACATCAGAATACATTTAGTTCACTTTTTATAAATCCTACAGATCAACTTCTTAGCTTGTTTCCACCTCCCACAGTCTTTAAAGCCTTCACGATTTGTGCTGATCTGGATTTGTAATGTAATTTTTAAAAGCTTTTGTTATTTGTAAGAGATCTGATGTATCGATATTAGCGTGTACTGTATGTGTTGGTACCAGTTTTAGCGGCTTGTCCTTGAAATTAACAGAACAAATCAGTTGTTCTATCGGAGAAAGTAGATGTTGGGCAGGATCCAGTACTGCAACAACTTGCATGTGTCCGTAACATCACATGCTCAAAATCCTAAACGCTAGGTGAATGGTCTCCAGAAAGGATTATGAAACCTAATGAAGATTTTTATGCAGTACATTGGAACTGGAACTTCAGAAAGTGAATCAAAAATAATAAAAAAAAAAGTTAGTGGGAGACACTGAGTACAAAATCTGCTTGCTCCATGGAGCACAGGTGGTGAAGTAAGTCTGATCTTGGCAAAAGATGTGACTCTGAAATTCAGAAAGTAGAATCTTTTACTGAGGGTAGTCACCTTCTTTTTTCAGCACTCTGTGAAAAGACTGATAAGAGATCATCAGAAAATTTGTGAAGTATGACTGCTAAAAAGGAGAGGGTAGTGCCTGTGTGGTGCTGCTTTCCTCTTAGATCATTTCCTGATGGTTAAAATAATAAGAAGTAGGAAATATGACTTTGTTATTTCTTTTAAATCAAGCTTAAGTCAGTTGGAGAGAGGACAAGATACAGCCAGGTGAGCAGGGCGCTCTACTGAAAGCTCTCTCTCCTCCCTATCTGGGCCACTTTGTTTAGGATTTTTCTACTGAGCAGGAAGGATCTGAAAGCAGGACATGGACAGCTTATTTATTTGCAGCAATCGTTTATCGGTACAGAGTAGATGGGTAGGAGTAATGAGCTAGGAGCCTGAGCATTACGGTGCTTACCAGGCCTGATGAGGGCAATGTCTGCCAGCCAGGCAGTTGTCTGCCAAGAGGAGAGGTGTCAGCCTCTGGGTATTCTGTGTTTCCTTTATTTTTATTTTTATTTTTTTGGTACAGGCTAGTCCTTGATGCTGTCAAGTTGCTGTCTTCTGATTCTCTGTGGTGTTTTCTTTTCTTTTCTTTCCTTTTTTTTTTTTTTTTTTTCCTCCCTTGGGGCTTTATACCCTTTTATCTTACTATTTTTCCTCTTGAAAGTTTGAGCGTCTCACTATCCCAGCTCAACAGTTTTGACAGTTCTGAAAATAACCTTTGCATGAAATATTGTGTAGCTTGCTTCTCAGACACTTTGGAGATTTAAAGAAATTTCAAATTTGGGATTTTGTAGATGGATCATTTGTGTTTCCAAATCTCCTTCATGAGGAAATCAAATAAGGAAAGTTTTTGCTAAAAAGGAAAACTTTTTGCCAGGAAAGTTTTTTGCCAGTTTTTTGCCAGGAAAGCTTTTTGCCAAAATATGAAATATTTTACCCTCTTTGATTTTACAATCTGAGGGCCATCTAAGCCTTGGCCAGGCTGCTGTCTTTGTGGGCTGAATCTTCTGGCATACCCTTTCTGCTTTTGGAAAATAATATGCAAGCAGATTTTAAACATGATTTTAAAAAGAAAAAACCCTTTATTTCAGAGAGTTAAGGTATTCCGCACAGTACTTTTCTCTCATACCACTGTCAAGCAGACTGCTCTGTAGCTATGCCAGCTATTCACAAAGCTTTTCTGGGTCCTGTACTTAACACAGTTCTTGCCAGTCTAGGCAAGATGCTGTTGTTAGCATCAAGGTATTCAAATGTTATTATTGACTCTCTGAGAATGAAAACTATCCTTTCCTTGAGAGAGACCTAAATTCACGGAGCTAAGCTCAAAAGAAATGTTTAAATCGTGTAGTCTTACCTCCTCTGTATGACAGGTTATTAAATTTTACACTGCTACCTTACATCAAATCCAAAGACTTGTTAAGCCTTGAAGTCCTATGCTTCATGCAATAGGATGCCATCTGTAACCCAGCTCACTAAGTCACTTTTGTTTGGGGTCTCTTACAGTGCACGATGAAAGCAGATATACACAGCTTAAGAGCTTTATTCCTTTTGATGTCAGTATTTTTCCTCTTGAATCCTTGAGCCGCTCACTTTTCTATTGTAACAACTACGCTCTGTTTTTACTTTTCTTATCTGGAGTGACTTCAGCTTAGAAACTTTCCCTCAGCTTAGCAGTGATGTTCTTTGTAAAGAAGAGCCTGGGCCCTACCGCTGTGCTGTGTCAGGCAGCTGAGACCCTGTGCAGAGCTTTGCAATGTCAGTGTCCGTGTATGAGGGTCTGCCATATGATCAGAGGATCCGAGCATCTGCATCATTTCTGATGTTGCAGAGATATGACTTAAATTACTGACTCAATGACTTAATTTCCTACTTAAACTTAATATTCCCTTTTTAGACTACGAAAGGTTATTGTTCCCTCTTTTGGAAGACCGCTGCCTTAGGGATTCATAGGAGATAACTACCTAGAAGATAGCTGAAGGCCTTCTGAGTCAGTTATTTCGAAATAGACTTTTATACTAAGGATATAACCTGCATCTGAATTGCTGTATGCCGTCTCTGCCATTTGACTGTATTATAACAAATGCTGTAGGACTGTGATCATTTATTTGATGATTGCTGTTCCTCTGTAGCAGAACCTTCTAATTATTTACTACTTTTTTGTGGGGTTACAATGCAATTTACATCTGTTTCTAGGACAGTGTTGAATACATTTGCTGTGTATTTATTTGTGTATACCCTCTTTTGTTCCATACTTCCATAAAGGCACATCCATAATTAATGTCACAGGTCTCTCTCTCTCTCTTTTTTTTTTTTTTTTTTTCCTCTTCTCACAGAGATAAAGGAAGTATTCATTCCCATAGCTCATTTGGACCTGCAGGGAAATAGTGAATCGTGGACCTAAATAAGCCACTCAGTATTCCCCTTTGGTATTGAATCTTTTTCTCTAAAGCACTACTTCAATATGTACCAAATGAGCATATTTAGCCCTAAAATTAAATACATTCAAATAACTCATCTGTTTAAAGAAAACTTAGAAACATATGCATATAGATCTTTACAACTCTATGTGTAGGCAAAAACAAGGGAAATACAATCACTGAATGTAATATGGTAATAAAACATCAGAACACGTAAAAAACTCAGTCACAAAGGTACTGGCTTCACACGGACTCATAATTAATTCATCGTCTGCCTCAACTGTGGCTAGGGGAAAGGCCATAAACAAGGAATGTGGGGTTTTGTTGCTTTCCCCTCTGCGACTTCTTTTCTGCCAAATTCCAAATGAAATGAAACCAGAGCTGGCACTACACAAAATTTGATTCAGAGGAAGCTTCAGACACTAAAGCCATTAAGCATACATTTCCTAAATAAAAAATGAGTTGCCTGCAAGCTGCCTTGACATGGTCTGCAAAGTCTAGTACATATGAAAACAGCTCGGTGAATTGTCATATACTACTAAAATAAATAAAAACAAAACAAAACCTCCCTGTCCCCTCCCTCTTTTCTCCTTGCAGTTTCTGTGTGGATGTAATGCTCTGGATGTGATACTTATAAGCCTGAATGCAGAAGCAGAATGACTTTTTATCACCAAGTCATTGCAGTAGAGTTTGTAAAAATGAGATGTAATCATTTACTATTTTGAAAAGTGCTTACACCGTTTCAACTTTGCATTCAGCAAATGAAGAGCTAGGGCTCTTGTCTCTTCCTCGTAAATGTTAACTGCATTTGTACCAGCTTAGAGGTTAAGTCTCTTTAGCATATCCTAGCGACACTAACTGTGGTACTGAGAAAGTACTGACAGGTTCCCTGGACTTCCAGTCTAGACACTGGTGTTTTTTAAGTAGAGTCATAGACCATGTTTAAAGCATACAACAAGCAATTCCTAAAGCCGGGCAACTGTCACTTGCTTTCAATTTGCTGTACTGGTGCTCGCATCTCCCCTGAAACTGTTCTGCTCTGCTCCCACAGTATGTATGTGGGCTATGGGTAAAAATAAACATCCAGTTATAATAATTTTGTGATCTGAGCAAATCCTCACTTGTATTCTCTCTCATTGACTCCAAGCAGCTGCAGTCCTGCAAATTCGCAAAAATTTGTTTAATTAATACTGTGATGAGCTCAATTGCAGTCTGGCAATATTTACATTAAGATCCATGATTTTATCTGACAACTTCTAGATCTATAAATAACTCATGAAGAGCTTTTAATAAAATGCTAATGATCAGACCATCTGAAAAAGTTTTCATTGGCACAAATGACATACAATGATATTCCCCCTGTGTCAAAATAAGAAGTACACCACAATGAATCAACCTAAATAAAATAAAGAATAATTACAACAAAAAAGAAATAAATGTCTTTCTCTAAGAAATAAACAAACCAAGTAATCTCTTAGGGATGTGCTATTATTATTTTATGTAAGATATTTTGTTACTGAGATGATAAAACCCAAAACAATAGCAAAACCTTGAGTAGCAAAGAATTCACGATGTACAATGGCATAATATCTATTTTTTCAACTACTTATGCCTTTGCATCGACCAATTAACTTTTCTAAGCACAGGCTTCTTAACATTGAAGTAATGAGAAGTCTTTAAATTGAGTTTTAATAAGGAAGTCTTAAAAAATTGTTAATGATCTTACTAAGATACCTTTATAATTTTGATCTTATACTTTCAAAAGAAGAACCTTTTGTCTATATTTTACATTTAATATTGGAAATTCTATGTAGTGTGCATAACAGATGAGGAATTTTCATGTCAGACTCCAAGAATAAAAAAAAAATACGTCATCCAATCGTAAATGACATTTTAGTTCCTCTCTTGTTTTTAATCTCAGCTTGTAGCTTTTTTCTGAATGTTTGCACATTCTCTTTTTCACTTATATTTGTTGTGATGTCTCTCATTTGTATGATTTGAGAGCAAGCCATAAAATGACAGCTGAGAACAGCAATGGCTAAAGAGGAAATCTGATACAGGACTGATTTACGTCAAGATTTAATACAAGACATGAGTTGTATGATGGTGATGAGTTCTGAATTATAGCTTAACCATGAAAGATTTGATATGTTATTAACAAAACTTTAGGTATCAATCCCTTTTTAATGATAACTGCAATAACTGAGAATGAACTAAACTGCAGTGTCTTTAACTCTTTGTATGAAATATGAACCTGCTGTATCTTGTGCTGCCTTTTTCTTTGCTGAGTGAAAGAATCTTGTCAAAAGTGTATTTAAATAGACCATTCGGATATTATTAAAATATAAAATTTCTTTTCTCAAAATCTGCAGACTAGTTATTTTGTCACAAATTTCTTGTAGGTTACATGAAATTAGCTTTATTAAGAACACTAATATATATCTGAAAGTATGTGGGAGAAACTAACTTTCCTAAATCCATAGTTTATTGCAAAAATAGGCACAAAATACTTTGTACTTGGTTCTTGCTGTTATTTTACAAATCATTTGGAAAGCTGCAACTTTAGATCAGAGACAGAATGATTCGACTGCTGAATTTACTTACAAAAGCATTGTTCAGTCCTACTGGTATCACTAATAATAATAGTCTTAGATCATCATCAGTGTTAGAATAATTATCTTTTCTTTGCTGGCTACTTCTCTGAATTACATAAAGTCTTCTGGTAATATTTTTTATGGAAGGAACAAGTAGAAGAGTGGCCCTCTTTGACATTAGCCCTGAGGAAACCGTCAGCTGTTATTTTAAGATCATGTAGAAAACCCTCATAGTGTTAGTCTAAAATACTTTTTGAAATGGGGCAGGCTGTTTGTGGGCGACTCTTAACTCTGCCCAGGAAGGAAAGTATGGAAGCTGAAATGTCAGCTCTTCTTATTTTGGCTATAGATTGCTTGTATCACTGTTAATTATGTTAACTGCTAAATTATAATTAATTTAAATGGCAAAACTGTGATGATTTTCTGGCAAATGTTTAGTTAAGATGAATGATAGCTGGAACTAGGCTGCCCTGTCTCTGAGTTAATGAACCCTCTACGGGGAAATATAAAACTTGCTCAAGCAATGACAAAAAGCAGTAGCTAAGTGATGAGAAGGACACAGCAAACAGGTCAGACTGCAGAACAGTTCTGCTCAGGAAGGGCAGAAGGACGATCACCTCTGTTTGGAGGACAAGCAAGCTCTGGGAGCGTTTAGCACTTGGGACCGGGGATGTGCCTGGACTTTGGAGGAGTGGTTGGGAAGTTCGGTGGCCAGCTGAAGCCTTGCTGTGTGCCTGCCTCTCGAGGCTGTGTGAACGGGGCGTGAGTGAGTTTAGCAAGATCCTGATAAAGGATGGAGCATCAGCATGCCCAGGTGAGGAAAAAGAGCAGTGGTTAATGACCACCAGACAACCAAAGAGCGGTTTGTTGTGGAGGTGTGCACTGGTGAAAGTGCAGATTACCTCAGGTCGGTGTGGGTGTCTACTCCTGTTGTCTTAATGTTCTTTGGTATTTCTTATGTACTGCTAGCTAGCCTCAAAATGTAGAGCAGGTTAAGAGGAAAGCAATCTCAAGATTGCTTCCTTCAAAAGAAAAGCTAAATTAACATAAACTTCCCAAACTCAATAAAATTTTAGCTCAAGAGGCAGTTAGAAGTCCCCCAATAGAATGGATGCTAGTAAATTTAGGTCTCTGAGTACAGTTGCAGTAATTGAGGAGGCTGGCCTCCTCTCCCTAACCAGCATCTCCTATTGCCACTGTCTGAGACAGAGTACTGGACTAGATAGACAACTCGCATGACCCAGGAGGCTATTTGTCATCTTATAATATGGATAGTCTTAAGCTGCAGTTTCTGGACTAACAGTAAATGAGTATTTGTGGGGGATGATTGTGAAGGTGTAACAGCTGTTTCAGGCAGTTTGGGGCACGACCAGAAGTTATGCATGTGTGCATGAGTAACAGCTGCATAAGGACTGCTTTTTTGATGCTGAAAGCAGGTCTTAATAGTTTTTTCCTTTTTTTCTCTGTCTTTGGCAACTCATAGTATCCTGGTTTTGGATGGTAAAGGTTAACTTTATCTTGTATGTTTTCTGTATTGCAATGATAAGACTATAGCATAGATACAATACAGAAGTTATATAGAAGATATGTCACTTAGATATCTAAAAAGGCTGAGGACAGGGTGATAGTTAACAATGACAGAAGATTTTTTAGCAATACTGGCAAGAGGCCCTAGGGATATGTTTGATGTTTCTGTAAAATGTCATTGGATTTTCTAAGTTCATCTGATTTGTACTTTATATTTTCTGAGATTTTTCACATTTCTGCATTATTGTTGATAAAAATGATCTTGCCCTTTTCTGCTGTCAGTGTGAAAAGATATCACCTCTCCTGCAATTAATCTGGAAAATAGTTAATTCCAGTACTTAAGCCATAGAGCAAGTACTTTTCAAGTCATTGACAAACTAAGAGTATTATCTTCTCAGTGCTATATGCATAGTACAATAAAAGGAGTTTAATTGTGACAGGTGAGCTGATAGGGTGTCTTTATATGTGCAAACCAAAGTAAATTGTTCACATAAATATTTGTATTTTGTATATTTCTGGATGCCCCTCTCTGTCTGAGGATATCCTAGTTACTTCATCCATGCATGGAAAATAGTGCCTTATAGCTGTATAAGCAGTGAAAATCAGGTTGACTAATTGACTAATCTCTTTCTGTGTTTGTTTATGTTAATAAGTTTGCTCAATTATGCCATCCTAATGTGGGCTATAAAAGACAGACTTTGTAATTTTAAGCAGTCTTGTGCCTAGTTAGTTCTTCTAGAAAGGTCCTAGTTGAAGCTGGAAGACCACCCAAGAGATTCAAAGGGCAGTCCACTCATTATTTACAGACAAAATAGGCAAAATCTGTAATGCTTCATCATAGTACTAAGAGATAGATTTGATAGAATAATTTGTACATAAGATTCAAGGATTCCTATACATAGATAAATGTTGCTAGCATTTTGATGAAAAGCCTTCTTGGACAAAGTGGACTTAAGGGGTACACATGAAAACACAAGCAATTTCATGCTAAGATAAGCTTCCAATCTAACAATAGAATTGCTCAAGAATTCTGTATTCTGCCATGGAGAAAAGTGAGTGACTCCTATCTGCCCTCTGTAATGAGTTCAGGAAACTTTCTGTATGGCTGATGATGACGCCCAGCTGATAAGAGCTGTCAGGCGAAGACGATGTTGGTGGCTAGGTACATGAAGCAGTTGAGGGCAACAGGTTTGCTCTGCTGAGATTAATACTCTCGCTGGGTGCTCCAGTCGAGTGGCAGAGCTCTGTAGCTGCTGCAGGGTGGTTGTGAAGTCTGAGGGAGGTGTCCAGCTTTCAGAGGGAGGACAGGGAGGTGTTAGTGCAATATAATATGATAGAGATCGATTTGGATTTGGTCTGTGAGTTTATCTCGCCTGTCACCATCCTAGGCATGATAAGACTGTGCTGTATTCCATAGAAAAATCCACATTTCTTATTTTTGCACTGATTCCTTAGAGAACAGCTGCAGTGCACCAGCCCAATCTTGAAGGCCTTACTCAGGACCTATGGAGCTGGAGTGGATATGTCTAGGTTAAAATAAATAAATAAACGAATAAATAAAATCCACTAATTAAGCTGACATTCATGAGTTAGTGTTGTAATGATACGGCTAAGCATAAGGCTTCCAAGCAGCTGGAGAGCTGTTGCTTAAGTGTTAATAATTGAAGTGTCATTATTTTTGTTGCCCACAATATGCCACTAAATACTACTCAAGCCAGAACTCAGTGCCATTGATGCTGAGAAACATATAAAACATCCATGTGATGCTTTTCTGGGAAACACTAGAATTTTGCTATGTGGAATGAAGGTTTAGTCAGGCAGCTTGCCTGAATAAGACCTGAATATGTTTCTTCGTAATGGCCCTGGGCAGAAACAAGGAAAGGAAAAACAGTTTGTCAGAAGGGTCTGGGAAAATGATCAAGGAGAAAGACTTAAGGGGCACAGCTCAGAAGGCATATTGGAAAACTGCAGGTAGGATTTGAACAGGAGACACAAACCATAAAATCTAAAGGGTAGCAATGTAGCAATCTCTGTCCATATAAAATTTTTAATTTTGGAACTGAGGAAATAGTTTATAAGCTGCAGCTATTTAAATAATATCTATGGAGAACTGGTGCTGGGTTGCCAGAAGAAAAGAGCTTGTAATGACAGTGAGAAAGAAAACCAGTGGTATCTCAAATATAGTCAGGGTTCCTTTGCGTTATCCTGTTCAAAACGGACTTTTTCCTAGACAGTGAGAATATTCCTTCACCATAGGAGAACAGTGTTTGGAATCAAGCAGTCACTACTGATAATCTCTTCCTTTCATTGTAGGGCTAGTGTGTTCAGTTTTGGGAGACCTAATTGCAAATGAAAAGCTCTTCTTCTCCTGACCCTTGTAACTGTTGCATGGGTTGTGTTACAGAGCTTGGGATGAGAGAGGTGAAACTGCTTTCCAGATGGTCTCCATCTCACTGTATGCACAGCTTTGACATCGATGGCGGTCTGGCCCTGCGTGATCACTCTCTGATGGAGGCAAGGGAAAAGATAGGAGCAGTACAGGGTAAAAAGGGGATTTTATTTTAAAAGTCTGTTTTTCATCTCCTGTAGACTAAAGGCAGTTTGGGGAAGGGGGGTTGGAATCAGTGTATTACGTTTAACTACTACATCTTGATATTTCTGTATGTTAAAATCCACTTGCTTAGCTGTTTGTTAGGAAAGTAAAAGGATACAGAATTGCTGAAAATAAAAGAATACAGACTTCTAATAATTGGTGATCGGTTAGTTTATGCATAAGCATGTGCTGCTTGCCACTAGGTGCCCCCACAACCACAGGAATGTTAATTTTTAAAAGAACGGATGCAATCAAATATTTTGAAGAAAATACAGTCAATGAGAAGTCTTTCTGAAAAGTATGATTTATGCTACAGTCTATATTGCAGACCCAAAAATGTAATATAGTTCTTGGGTTTTGCAAGTTATGTAGCTTTAAAGTGCTTTCTAAATGCAGTTATACTCTCTTTTGCATCTTGAAATAATTCATTATTCTATATTTATTTGTTTATTTTAGAAATGAAAGCAGAGTAGTGTGTATAAATGGTTGTGCAACACTAGATGGGTGTGTTAGGCGCAGCTCTGTAGGAGATCGATTACCAAAAAGAATTATTCTTCCAAAAATGGAAACTTCTGCTTGAATATCAGTTCAAGATCATGTATGTACGTGTAGTTTTTGGCTGGGACTTGGGAGCTGAAGACTAGGGGTGCAGGAAGTTTCGACTTCTAGGTGGCCAGTTGCAATTGTGACAGCTTATAGTGGTTCAAGGCACTACTATCTGTACGTTTAGAGGCCCAGAAAAATTGGCTTATTAGTAGCATGTGTTTCTTATTATAAAGTATTTTGCTAATTGGTGGGCTATGTTAGAGCGCAGCATAAAGAGGTTTTAGGGAGGGAAAAATAGTTATATGCAATTCTGATCAGTCCTTGAGTTTACTCTTTGATGTGCCTTTTAGTGACTGGATATGACCAGAAGCTTCATAGTTCTGTTTACAGGGCTGTCCACGTGCCAGCTGTGTGTCTGTTCTTTCTACCAAATTTAAACCTCATGTTTGATAGCGACCCTAAAAATAGGCATACAGTAAGTTATCAAAACGGATCCTATGTGAAATCATTAAAGCAGTGGTAGTCATTGAACTTACACTGTTTGGGAATAATCTTTTATCTTGCTGTATGTAGTGAATTTTCTCAGTGTTATGCCACAGTCTTTCCTTAACATGGTAGGGAATGATTTAGTCAAACTGTAAGTTTTGCAGAGCCATAAGACAAGAGAAATTTGAGGGAGGGGAAAGAATTGATACATCTTATGTTGATGTTTGCCCCAAATCAATATACTTTAACCTTCAGCTGTGAGTAAGAGCATCCATGGTTACTGTAAAATCAACTTCTCTATTCCCAGGGACAGAGAATAGACTGTTAATCTACATAATCCATCTAGCAAGGGCAGAGTTCAATAAAATAGTCACTTAACTATTGTTTGTGTTTGAAAATGCAAATTGTTAAAATGATGGATGTACTTTGAGTTGTATTCCTTTCAATTCCTGATGCATGGTTTAAAAAAGATGAAAGAAGACATTTGCTCACTGGGTGCCCTGCATAAGCAGCATGTAGTAGTTAGGGAGATAATTTGGTAACAGGACACCTGAAATAAGATCTCCTTAATATTTTATTGTATGATTAGTATATCTCTCTTCAGAGCAAAGTACTTCAGAAGTGGTTCCCTGACCCTTTTGCGATCGTGCTTTCATCTCCTCCTCGTCTCCCACCCTGCTAAGCTGCTGCCTCCTTGTTCTCTCATCTGGAGATCCTGCCACAGATGTCTCTGCCCTGTTGGGGGTGAGCAGAGGGGCTGCGGGAAGGCAACGGGCAGAGGCAGCTGGTCTGGCAGAGGGGAGGAAGGGGCCACAGAGGACAGTGTCGTGGTGACACTGAGGTGGGAGCTGAGTGTCGGAAATGGGTGAGGCCACGGGGGTTTGGGGCTGATGTAGCAGGACTCAGACTAGCTGAACTGACCCACCCGCTCCCTCCAACCTCCTCTTTTCTTACGATCCATAAAGAACGGAAAACATTGATGGTTTAGAGAGTATGGGAGATGCAACCTGGCCAGGCTGTGTGGAGCAGGCAGAGTGGGTCTGGGCATGACGTTACACCCCTGCCTCTGTGCCTTTTGGGGAGGAGAACACATGGGGTTTCTTAACATGGGAGGGCAAGAGGGGAAGCAGTGAGTGGGGCTGCCGGAGCTGAGCCCTATCCCCTCGCCAAGGTAGTGCACTGGAAGTGTTTGGAACCACTTTCTTTATTTCACTATTCAGCTTTACTTCTGCTATATAATGAATTTAATTCTGCTTCCCTCACCCCTAATCAATCAATCAATCAATCAAAGGAGACTGAATGCTCTCTTCCTACCTTCCTAACCATTCCCTTACACCTCATCTTGACTACTCACTGTTGCTTCTCCTTCTGTGAGCCCCAGTAAATTAGAAGCAGGAGAATTAGAATGAACAAAGAAAATTAAGAAGTAAACTTTCAAATAATAGTTATTAACTTGGAGGCCCTTCCCACGTAATATGAATCTACCTATTTGTGACTAAAAGTGAAAACTGATATAATTTGTCCATTTCTCTCTCTGCTTTTGCATTCTTTCAAGATATTATTTTTATTCCAGAAAATAAGAGCTTTCTCTTGTGTTAGGACTGTGACAGTCAAAAGAGCTTAGAGATTCTTTTAGAAAGTTATTCCTCTTTCAGGACATTCAGAAATGCAGACTGTTTTGATATATTAATCTAATTATTTCTATCCTCTAAGTCATAAGAAAATCTAAGTAGTATAGTTAGTTTCATAAGTATTGAAAATATTAGTGGAGGAAATGCGAAGTGTCCCTTGTGATGTGTGTATGTAACCTTGGTATGTGCAGAAGGAAGAGTCAGAGGGTGTCTACGATTGGCTTTGTATAGCCTTACTAATAGCCTTGAGTTCTACAAGAAAAATATATAACAGCTAGATCGTTAGTTGACAAAATAATAGTGAGGTCTAGAAATTACTATATAGATTTCAAAAATATATGTAAATTATTTGACATTAGCAGCTACTAGAGAAAAGAGGAACAGACATGATCATCTGTACTGTCACTACAGTTTGAATTTACATGTAGTATTTCTTGCAGTGCAACTCTTTACAGCTTATGGTTTTCTTCTACGACTTATATTTTCTTACTGTGAGGCTTATGGAAGATTGTGTGATGAGAAGATTGATAAGACAGGTCACCTCTCTGTGAAATTTTCCATTCATGTCCTAAAATCTCATCTGTTATATATTTATAAAGAATTAATGAGGTAAGTGTTACCATTTCAATTTTTCATGTTGTTTGGAAATAGATTGAGTGCATTCAGACATGGCTTGAAATATTTAATCCAGCTGTAGTGAAACTACAGTCTAATGTGGTGAAACCTCCAGAATACTTCTTTTGTTCTTATCTCAAGGGCAAAGATTGCTTGTTTACTTTCTGTGGCTTCTAAAATTACCCCCTTTAGACTGCCTGTTGAGAGACTTTATAGGGCCAGAATACTTAACTCTAGAGTCTTTAAAGATGTAGCTATTGTTTGTGTTGAATTTCTTACCTCCCCCACACCTCGCTTTGTAAGAAGAAAAGCTCTGACTCCTGCATCTGTGCTTGTATTTTTCCCCCACCTTGTATATGTTTAAACTGTAAATTGCTAAGAGAATGGAACATATACTTATAGCATAAATGGAGAGGAAGATAAAAGAATTATCTTTAATACTTAGTGTTACACTGATAATTTCTAGATAAATAATACTTTTATGTGCCCAGTAGAGAGGAAAGTAAAAATAGGATTTCATTAACAGGAAAACACAGAACAGATATGCTGGTCTGTTACTTAATATTTCAATAATTGTAAAATGTTCTATATCTTACTGAAAAGACTTATTGGCCACTTCAGCAGAGGTTTTAAAATAGATGAAAAATGCCTGTGAATATCAAGCTTGTGTCTGACAGGGTACCTGCATAGGTAGATGTGGTATACTACGATATTTTGTACTATGGAAGTATCAGCATATATTAAGAAGAACAGAATCATTACATTTAGCAGCAAGAATGAAGTATTTATTAACATAAAATCCGTTCAGTTTTTCCAAATTATACAGATAACGTCAAAGAAGAATAACTTTAAAGCCCTCATCCTACAGGGAACCTCTTCTGGACAGAAGTGTCCTCTCATGAAGAGTTTCTTTTGTGTTTCAGGCCTTAATTCTATAACTTATCTCCCTGACTGTATTAACCTGCTGAGTATTTTAGAAGTGAAAGCCTTTCCTTTGCTTCCTTTATTTACTTTGTTTGTGCTTTTTGAGTCCCTGCTGACTTGCATATTAGGGTTTTTCAAGCAAGCTGCACCTTATCTTGGGAACAGAAGGCAGCTAATTTTCCACCTACCAGAAGGCAGCTAATTTTCCACCTACCACTGAAGTAACATATATTGCCTTTTACTAAGGGTTCCTTGTTGTCTTGTTTTCATTGAAGTATATGGGGAAATTGAAATCATGCACACAATTTGTGCAGTGGATCTGACAGATATCCACATTCAGTAGAGATCATCAGATCACATTGTGCCAAAAATCACTAGGGAGTGTATGTTGAGAGCCTGACTGCAATCTCCTGTGAGCTGTTCTTCACTCTCTGCTCGGTATCCTGCAATTTACGTGTCGAGATCTAAAAGAAACTTGCATTACAGAAGGTCAGCTGGTTGCAGAAAAGAGAAACACAAGCACAAAGGGAATTTGCACCACTCTTGTCAAAGTAGCAATGGGCTGTGGCACTACAGGATCTTCTATGTTTAAGAAGAGGGAAGGGAGGGGAGGAGAAGCAGATGGTTGTTTTGTTGCAAGCTTTTTTGGTTGACTTGGAAGCTGCAAGTGAGAGGAGCCCGGGGGAGTGATGTTCATCCAGCCCTTTCACCCAAACTTCATGTGTCGCCCTGGGCTCTTGTAAATAGGCAGTTCTCCTGCCTTGTAGCTCTCTGCCTTGTAGTTGGCTCATATTCCATCATACAATGAGCTGCTGCAGCTCTGGGTTGTTGCTCTGAGGCACTTTTTCTAACAAGGAAAGGTAAGTAACAGGTTCATAAGCAGTGCAGAAACAATCCTGAAGTGAAATAAGCATTTAGCATCCTTTTAAGGGCATAATACCTGTCCTGTGAGGAGGGGAAAATAAATCATTGCCAGTTCTCAATTATTTCTATTCTTTCTTCACTCTGAAGTTCACACTGTTAGTATCTTTTATTGCCTGTGTCTGACTTCTGGGTATTCTTTCCGGTCTGATTTGAATTCCATGCAAGGGTTCTTTTATTGGATCACTTGTTAAGTGAAGATAAACCAATAACCTTGGTTTCTGTGGAGCTGGAACTTGAAGAGAAAAAGAAATCTAACTTTGATATCTGAACAGAAGCATCCCTTTCTTTAAAGAGACTGCTGTCTTTAAATCACTTCTAATGTACTTGACCTGAGGATATATTATTGCTCATAAAGGCTGTCAAATGATAAAACCTAAATATGCATTGAAGGGGGGACGGAGGGGGGCAGAAGAGCTATAATAAGTAGCATTTGACTGCCACATTGCTTCAAGAACTACTAAATTTTCCTTGTCCAGCTATTCTTACAGTATCCTGGAAGATTTTGGAAACTGAGCAGTTGGAATTATCCATGGAAAGGTAAACAAATTCTGAATACTGTTTACAAGAAACTACCTGAATTTTCTAATTGTTTTGTAAATTACTATTATTTTTTATCTAGATCTGATCTTAATCAATACACCACCAGATTTTTATCATAAAATCTGTGTTTATAAAAAGTTAAAGCACCTCTGATCCATTAACTTTTTCCTTTCTATTCTGTGCAGTTTTTCTTGGTTTTTTTTTTGAGTCAGTCCAATAATAATGGAAAAAAATTACAATGACAAATCTAAATTACTTTTTTGCTTTTTGTGAAATTACTTTTTATAGATGTAAAATTTCACTTATGGTAGTGTGCATAATACTTCATAGGAAAGTAATAGTTGAACTTCTATAATATATTTGAAAAACTTCAGAGAAGATGGTAGAGGTTTCTCTTCTCAAACTTAAACCCTCAGGTACAAAGACAAATTCAAAGAGGAACTTAAGGTACTAGGTCCTTAAGACCTATTAGTCAGTAGAACACACATAGCAAGATTTTAAACAGAAGGACTGTGATGTCTACTCTTTAAGGTCTCTTTCACTGCATTTAAGGCAATACAAACTGAGGTCTTGAAGGTGGGGATGACTGGGAGAACTTCTTAAAAAGTTCATTTCTGGTATGAACTAAAATGCTGACAAATATATGTTCCCTAACCTAAGGTGAATGGGTGATTCTTGACTTCTTAGTGCCTTCAAATCAAGGCTCCAAGCTTTTTGACTAAACTGTTTCTTCCAAAAAGGCAAAATCCCAGGCTTAATAGAGGGGAAAATAAAGCTGAACTTAATGACTCTATAACATACAGGAACCAAATTTCAAAGATATCTTAAAAGATTTCTTTTGGCCTTATATTATGTGAATCTGTGATCTTGAATACATGGAGATGGCCTCAAGTAATAGCAGCAAGTGTGTGTGAAGAGCTATTTGCCAATATTATAAGTGCATATAGCTGAAGAGATATTCAGGCTGCAAATTATTTTTTTATATCATCGAATGTTGCTACAGACTCCTGCTCCTGCACTAACTGGTATAATAAGTTTTCACATTTAACATCAATTACTCGTATCCAGTTTCAAGATGCAGTTCCCAATACATGTAACAGTGGCAATAATTATGCAAGGAAACAGCTGATAAGAAAAGGTTAAATTCATGTCCTGCTTTTGATCTTCTGAAAAAAAGACAAACTTTCTAAATTGTCACAGATAAAATTACTTTTAAAATGTGTAGCAAAATGAAGTAAAGACTGTGATGATTACTCTTTGCAATATTTTACAAATGCAAGATGAAGAGATTATGCACTTTAAAATCAAGGAATAATCTTTGGAAAGTAAATCTTAGGAAAAGGGCCATTGTCAACAGGGTCCTCACAGGAACAGTGAAGAAACTGAAGATGGCAGGGAACAAGTAGAGGGTGTCCATAAATTCCTTTTTGCGAACTATGTATTTTAATTCTCCATCTGTATTGAATCTAAGGACAGCTGGGATAGTGTGAGGGACTTCCAGGACAGTAAAAAATATATGTAAATGTATTAATTACATATAAATATATGTAAAAATATGTAATTTGGAGCTTCCTGTTAAACAATTCCTTGCTCTCACAGGACAAGTCTAACTCTGTATTTCCTTGCTGTAGTGGTGTCTACTTCCTCATCAAGGAGAAGTAATGATATTTAAGTTGTGGAGAGTAATGACATGGCTTAGACTTGAAGCACTGAAGGATATATCTTAGCTTGCTCTCTTCAGGGAGAAATTAAAGCTCACTGTTTCATTGTATTTCACAAGAGAGGGGTTAGTATTATCTTGCAATAACTATAGGCACCACGGAGTAATTATCCTGATCTAGTAGTTGCAATAGCATATTTTACCAGATTAATTCTTGCTTTTGAAGGAAACTGCAAATTAGCATGTTTAAGGAACAGACAAATCTGGCTACACACAGGGGTCTCTCTTTCTGTTGCCTTATTTACTTTTTTAAAGATATAAGGCTGCTTTATTAGCAAATTGTTTTTACCATGTCTTTTACTTCTCTCAGTAACTTTGATACTTAAAGCTTTGCTAACAGTTTGAGTATGGAGCACAGTAACCTCGTTTAGCTCCAGTTGCTTTAAGTACCAAAGACAGAATCATCTTACTATATTCTTTGTTTTAAATCAGCTCTTAGTAGGTTGGGTGGAAGTTGAATAAGTCTATTTCAGAAAGATACTGTTAGTGTCCTAACATCCATAGTAATTATTTTGCCTGGGTACATTGTTGGTTGCTATTGTATGTGTATGTTATTTCTTTGTGTCTGTTATTTCTACTCACCAAATGCTCAAAGACTTTGCTTCTTCTCTTCCATTTTGAATAGTGTTCATCTTGTGTTGACATTTGGACAGAAGAGCCCAGCCGGACTCTCTCCAATCCACCTGAGCCTTCTAGAAGGATTTTTCAGACACTACGCTTAATGTAAGGATTATTTGCTATCATTAATAGCTTATTCCCGTATTTGAGTCCAGTTTTGTATTTAGAATTACATTATTTATATTTATATATTTATTATTATATTTATATATAGAATTATATTATTTACTACTTTTAAAAGAGTCAAACAGAGTGAATGAGTTTGCCTTTCAGATGGGTTGTACTGGCATTTAACAGTGAAATGTAATGCTTTTCCCTTCATCTGAGCACAACTCCTTCCCTTTATGATCACCAGAGAATTCCAAGTATAGCTCTTTTCCCTGTGCCTTTAGTTGAGAAGACTTACATTAGTGATTGGAAGCTGGAAAATAAAGCAGCTAGATCATCTATACAAGGGTTTCATACAAGAAACAACCTTCTTCCCAGATTTAAAGCCTACCCTAACTTGTCTAGTTAGGGTATTTTCAACAATTTAGCACTTCAGTTAACTGCATGGGAAAAAGCTCATATGTATGGGTGCAGTCTCAGTGCTTCCCTGAATAATGAGGTTTATGTGCCCATCACTGAAGCATATGCAGTCTTCTCTTTCTCACTCTTTTTTTCCTATAACACCTTAGAATAGTTCATCAAGCTTGACCTAGAGATTTATATGTTAAGCAATTTTGATCTGGGAAATTGTGTTTTATGTTCCCTATGAGGGCTATATACTTTCCATATATGAACAGATGACTTGAGTAGGCTCCCAAGGAAGGCTTGGGGATCCGAGGTAACAGTTTTAAATTTGAAAGAATTTACAATACACTTGCTCTGGAAATGTGCCTCAGGTGAAATATGTTCTTAAGACCTGTTATATGGGTTGAGGAGAAGATTGGTTGTAGTTCTGTTTGTGTAGTATAGTTTTTATTCTTTATTGGTTGGGTTCTTCCCTTCTACCCTCTACTCCCCTCCTCTTGTTAATATTAATCAGAACTGGAGAGAGATTAGAAGTTCTTCATAAAATTCACTTTATTTTTCTCTCTCCTTCCCTTCATTTGCATTATGTAGTAGTAAATAAAAACTCTGTAAACAAAGTCAGCTGTCTATGAGTTTAAATTTTAGATATAGTGTTAGACTTGCTCTAGTTCCCATTTACCTAGAATATGCGAAGGTAAGTGGTGGCTGTTGTCTAGTGGAAGAGCTGTGAGCTGGGAATTGGAGTAGCCTCAGGGAGGCAGAAAACTTTGTGAGCAGCTTATTGACATTAACTCTTTTCCTGAGAGCTCCTTGTTATGGGACATGTGTCAATAGCCTTATAAACTACTATTATGTCCAGAAAAGTATAGGACTGAATTGTGTTCATGTGTTCAGACATTTAGTATTGCCCATAATATGATGTAATATAATCTACATAGCAGTTTGATCTATGCAAAGTAAAAAAAAAAAAAAAAAAAAAAAAAAAAAAAAAAAAAAGAAAACATTGTTCTTCGTCTAGACTTGTGGCAGTTTTTCAGTTGTACTCAGCAGTCCTCCCTCATTAATTGAGAAGATCATGTATAAGTGAACTACTAAGAGTAGAGTTTATTGTCCTACCTTATTTGACAAATCTAGCTCCATTTTCAATCTGGAGATACTGTTATTGGAAATCTACTTAGTGTTTCAAAAAATTTAGTCTAATGGCTCTTTTGGTCCATCTAGTCTGTCCTCAACCCAGTACGAATAATGATTTTTTTTTTCTTTTTAAGGACCTGAATGAGATGACAAATATATAGCATTACATGTGCTTTAGTGATGTGTATGATTCAGTGATCAGTACTGCTGAATATTAACTGATTATTCATTAAACTGCGTATGTCACAAGTTATATTTTACTGTGTCCGATTCTAGATAAATCGAACTTAAAGAATTATGAAACGTGAATTCTGAATAATCATTTTCCTATGTGAACATGCAAAGAGCAGATTTCTATTCAATTATTCATTATCTGAATGACTATTGAAAGGGCCAAATAGACTTTTTGATTGAATATTCACAAATATCTTCCAGAAGTAGTCAAAATAACTGATGTTTGTAGAAGAAGATGATCAGATGTGTTGCTGCTGTTTGTCTGCAAATATTGTTTAAACTTTGAGCTGGAGGGAATAAATAAAAAGAAATATATTTGCAATTTTCAGAAAACTAGATCTTGGAACTACAGTTTCACTAAACAAAAACATCATTCTATCAAATGGACAGTATAAAATGACACTAAAAATTATTACTGGAAAAGAGTCAGAAGAAGTTAAACCAGCTGAAAGTAGTTTTGTGTCAATTCTGAAATTTTAGCAAGCAAACTGATAAACAGTGCCTTGTATATGGTCCATTAATCTGGGTCTATTAAGGGGAAAACAGGACAAAATCAGATGCTGAGAAAGTTGTACTTTTTATTTGACTTTATGCTATGTTACTAGACAAAGTAAAGTCTCAAATGTCTCAAAGTTAGGTCATTAGATCCAGCTGCCTGTCTATTTAAAAAAAAGAAGTGCTGGGAAAAAAGCATCTTCACTTTATTAATTGCTACCTGATTCATAGGATTTGGGAAAAGTAGAAGTCAAATAACAATAGATAACTAATAGCAAAAAAGTTTCAGGAATTTTCTTGATGAAAATAGTCCTTGGAGTATTGATAGCACAAACGTATTGATCATTCGGAGTTTCTGGTGAGATTTGTAGTTTCACAGAATTTGTTTTTCTTTTCTTAAATATGGGCCTTAAATGAAGAGAATATGCTAAAGAACAGGATTTAAACAGGGAAGTCATTACTGATTCTTCTTTATTTTGATTTAATTAGTTCCCTAAACAATATATGTTTCTGTGTGTGTGTGTGAGAAAAAAAATTATATATATATATATATATATATATATGAATATATATATATTTATATATGTATTATCATGTTAAATCTCATGCTTTAGGGAATTATATGATTTGTATACAAATGCTTTGGCTATGTATCAAAATAGTAGCTATTATTTGTAAAATATCTACATATCTTCCAATATTTTTCCCTGATTGGATTTTTAATTTGTAGTATTTTACCTACAGTAAATTTTGTTGTTATTTATTGATCACTTATGCTTCCCATCTGCCATTCTGAAGATGGTGAAGTTCATTGAGATTCATAGATGTTAGATTCAACTCTGTCACCACTATATAGGACATGCATGGCTCATACCTGGTGAAACTTGAAATTGAGTTTTAAATTTGCAGTAAGGTTGATCCAAAAAAAGGAGAGAGAAAATGATCAAGTAAAGAGAAGCTTACCATTTATATGTGAAATTTAACCTAGCCCTGAAATTAATGCTTCTTA
Source organism: Rhea pennata (assembly GCF_028389875.1). NCBI lineage: Eukaryota > Metazoa > Chordata > Aves > Rheiformes > Rheidae > Rhea > Rhea pennata. The sequence continues at coordinate 47,287,237 of NC_084663.1, read as the reverse complement.
ACTCCTAGTTAGTGTTTCCTACACTGGGTCCCTGTTTCATTTTATTTGTTTCAATGTAGTGACTATATTGAAGTGGGAAAAAATATATATTAAAAAGAACTGTAAGAAGATACATTTAGCAGATGTTTGTACTTCCTTTTTTTTTTCCTTTGACACTTATTATATCTACTTAGCATAATGCTGTCAAAAGTCTTCCACTCACTTTAGAAAAGCAAAAAGCCCTGAACACTTAACATCTGTATCTGTAAATAAAGTGAGGTTTGTCTATCAGTTCACACAAATCATGGAACTTTTAAAATTTGATTCAAATACCTCTTGGGAAATGATGGTGTTTGAGCTTCTCGGATGAAAAAATGACCTTGTAGGGCTGTTCCCCCCCCCACCCCCCCCCAAAAAAAAAAAAAAAAAAAAAAAAAAAAAAAAGACTCAACCTCTAATCTAAAAATTGGCACAACTCAGAGCTTATCTGAGGACATATCTTATTCAATGTCTTTAGCAGTGATCTGGAGGAGGAGGTGTAATACAGCTTCACCAAACCTGTGGATGGCCCCAGAACGCGTGACACGGTTAACACGCTCAGGGGTGTGACCGCGGTGCAAAGGCACCTGAACAGGCTGCAGGAACGGGCTGGCAGGAAACTTCTGAAATTCAGCGAATGGCAGACGGAAAGTCTTGCACCTGGGACAGATTAACCTGCTGCAGCAGTCCAGGCTGGGGCCTGACCAGGGAGCAGCTCTGCCAAAAAGGATCTAGGGGGCAGGGTCTGCAGTGTGCCCTGGTAGTGACGAAGTGCTAACAGTGTGCTGTGCCAGCAGGAGCGGAGCTTGCTCTGTGGTCGAGGGAACCAGCTCTTCTTTATTTAGTACTTTTTAGATTACATCTGGAATACTGGATCCATTTTTGGCCCCTCCAATACAGGAAAAATATTGATCAAGCTGAGGAAAGTTCCAACTGGAGTATGGGGTTTGGGGAGGTGAAATGTTTTGCAATGGGAATTAATGTGTTGGGACAGTTTCCCAGAGAGGCTCTGGAATCTCCAAGTTTGGAGGTTTTCCAGACACAACTGGACAGAGCCTTGAGCAATCTAGTATGAATTCAGTTGACCCTGCTTGGAGCAGGAGGCCCTACTAGACCTCTCCTGAGATCCCTTATAACTTAAATGATTCTATGGAAGTGTTTAAAATACTACTTAAGGAAAATTTGAAGTTCTTTGTGAGAATTACTTTTTTCTTTTTTTTTTTTTCCTGGTATGTTAGTATACTTTCTCTGCATCTTTAAATAAACATTGCAGTATGTAACTTGAGAATAGTGGATTTCTGACAGAAGTAGCTTTGATAGGAAAGCAATTGCTTTAAAGGTTCTTTTCAACTTGGAGACTCCCGTTCGTGCTTCATCATAAACTGAATGTCAAGCTATTTGTAGACTGTACCATAAGATATTTTATTTTTTTCTTTAATGTATGTGAAAAATGCAATATGAGAGAAGAAATGTGGGCAAGTATTATTTTCATTTTTGCCATTAGGTAGAGATATTTTAATAGAATCTGTGGAACCTGCTAATTTTATCACTTCTTAACTACTCAAATTCTTGTTAAGAACAAAGTTCGTACTAACTGTAGACTTGTATAGAGCACTGTAATTCAGAGTGGCTGAAGTGTACTTCACACATCACTGTCACAGCAAATTATTGTTATGTTTTGTCAGGAATTTAGAGAGCAGAACAGGGAAGAAAAATACATAAAAATTGATGTATTGACCATGAACTATTTATTAAAAAATGTTCTCTAATGTTTCTGAACTTGTCAGTGTAAGTATTGTGTTTTAATACAAAAAAAAAGTTTAACCGTATATTTAACCAAGTTAACCAGAAGCCATTTTTATGACTTGTGAGTTCTCTGGAGTTAAGTGAGATAGGGCAGACTGATCCCTGAGGGCAAGACTCTTGTGTCTGACTTCTACTAATGCTTCTGGAGCAATGTAGGAACATGTCAGCAGCTTCTTTAGCCTGGGAGATGCCGTTGCTCTCTGATACAAGAGTGACTGATTCCCGTTAGTGTCCTTGGAGCCCTCCTGCCTTTCGCCTGGGTGCTTCCCAAACTTCTCCTGCAGCTCCTTCCCCACTTACAGAGCCAGATGCAGTTTCCTGTATCAAATTTTTACACAGTGATCTAGCCTGATATCAGATTTTACTTGAGAAACATGGGATGTGTAACAGCTGTATAAATTTTTTTTGATAAGATTTTAATTGTTAGCCATTAAAGGGCATTGATAACCAATATTTGTTAGAGCAATAGAGACATAGGACTATAATAGCTAATACAGAGCTGATCACAATTTACAAGACATCAATAGCTGGGAGCATTTTCATAAGACATCGGTAGTTAGGGGCCTTTTCATGTGTGATCTTCCTTCATATCAATTGAAAGTCTAGCTGACCTATTATGTTTTATGTATGAGTTAATAAATGAGTAACTATTGAGGCAAGACAAGAAGAATGACTCATGCTTTAAGAACAGCAGGTATAACTTGAGTATTACAGAGGAAAGCTACATATATATTATTTACATTTATGCACACACATACCTGAACAACATACCTGAAAATACCTCAATTTTTGCTCTGCAAACTTTATTTTGTTTTGGTGAGATTTTTCCTCTGAGAACTGTTATTTTTCACACATCCCAGGTGATAAAGTTTTTTTTTTTTTTTTTTTTTTTTTTTTTTCCTTGTGACATTTTTACCCTGGACTTAAATTAGTTGTAACAAATCAAGTGACACAACGTGGCTGTTAGTGTTGGGTGAGGTGAGAACAATCCTTAATACGCACTGCAAAAAGTTGTTGTGGGGGTGTGCTTTAACACCATGTCGACAGACTTTTTTGTTTTAATATCCATTTAAATAGCTATTGTCATCTTCAAAAAAAAACCACTACTGACTGAGAGATTTTTATGTATTAAGATTTTTTTATTATTATTATTTTCTGTACTTTACATGTACTTAATTAGCTGCTAAAACTTTTTGTCAGAGTCCAACTATTTCTGGTATTTCCATGCTGTATCTAACAAGAAATAAAAAGCGGAAAGATGGCTTCCTTTGTAACATATTTAAGAATCTGAAAAGGTCAGATTCTACAAGTTTTATAGCTGGATATACTTACTGATTGACACTAGTATTGACACTAGTGTAACAGTATAGTAGCAGTAACAGGGAAGTAATTTCCAGGCACAAGAACAAGCAAGTGAGTGGGAACAGGCAGCCTGGATTTACCGAGGGGAAAATCACACCTGCCGAACTGATTTCTATGAAGAGGCATCTAAGTCTGCATAAAGGGAGAGCAGTGGATTCGTGATAGGACCAGTGATTTCCCAGAGAGATACAAAAGTCAATATTTCATGTGCCTCTATTTGAATCTCTCAATCTGTGTTCTCCTTCCTCTCTCTCCTCACCTACACCATAGTTACTCATAAGATTTCTACCTTTTATAGTTTTCTTGGTACAAATAAGCTTGTGTATTTACACAGAGTGAATAATGAGTGACTGTATTTTCTACGAAGTGCATTGTGCTCTCCATAATGTCAGTCATTATTCTAGCTGACATGGATAGCATTTTCAGATTGATGTGTTTAAAATTAATGAGGCATTTCTTCTCTCAGTGAAGAAGCTAATAAAGAAGAAAACTCTCTCCTTATGAATTATGTAAATGAATTAATACAAATCAACTTAATTTTCAAAGACTTTTTTAAAAATTATTTTTAGCAACGCATCCTAATATTTAGAGGTACAAAGAGCCATAGTGCCTGGAATACTAAATTTAATATTTTTTTCTTTTAAGTAAACAAAGTGGTATGAGTCTTTTTTCAAGGAAGAAAAAAGAAAGAGCTTAATGATATGCATCAGCCTTTGAGTGTAACTTTGAACTTGTTTTTCTACAGAAACTTACAGAAAGTTACAGACAGAGAAGAATTTAGGAGTTCAATTATCCACATGATAATTGAATCTGGTTTTGAAAGCTAACACTGATTTTCCTGAGAAGATTACTACTATACTGGGAGGGGATTTCACTAGGTGAAAAACAATCCTGTATATCAAATTGCAGTGCATTTTCCAATCAGATTTTTCATATTCATATGTGTGTATTGGATAAAGAGGAAGATGTATGACAGCTACTGACTGAGGTATATTCATGTACAACATGAATATAACTGAGATAACCTACAGGCTCCTAAATACAACAGCATTCACCTTGAACTGTAAATAGTTTTGAGTGCAGATCTTTTTTAAAAAAAAATCAAAAGGAAAGGGGAGAAGAGCTGGAGATTGAAAAGCCTTGGCTACAAAGGGTTGTAGAATATTGGAAATCTTTTCATTGTTTGCAGATAATGTCACCACATTGCTTTTCATTATATTGAAATCTTAAAATAAAAAGCGGAAAGGGTCTTCAAATCCTGTATCTCATATATTAATCTTGGAACTAAAATGCACTGATCATCGCAGGAGGACAATATGGCATTGTTGAAAAGGGATATCTGTGTGGCAATTCCTGCACCATATAATTCAGAATTACCACCCTGGAAAAATGTCTTTTTATCATGTTCTACTTTGTAAACTCTTAATCTATATGTCTATTCCTATTTGATGTTATCAGGTGAATTAAGTTATTTCAAAAATATTATTTCTGTTTTCCTAAGTCTATAATACTTGTTTTTTTATGATTGTAAGATGATTACATAACTTAAATGGATTCTTAAGCTTTCAGAGAATCAAAAATGACTAGCTTTACTTTACACAAAGAATATCTAAAATTAATATTTCTTTAAAAAATTAACATTAACAAAATAGGAGTAATGAAGGGTAAACTACCAAATAATACTGTAATTACTCCTTAACCCAGTGTTATATCTACAAAATTATTGTAATACTTTAAAACAGAACTGTTCAGAAATTTTGCAATAGAATATTGGAAAAGATATTGATTCATGTAAAGTGAGATTTCACTAATGTGTTTATCTGTAGAAATATCAGGAAGGATTTGATTGGAAGCCTCTAGTTTCCTCACCATTTGCCATAGTTTCCAGACTTTCAGTTTCCTGGTGGGTTGTTTAGCTGGTGGATGAAGACATAGGAAGCTTGTTCCTAGGTCTGTGTTTTCTCAGCTTTTTGGTTACTTGGGGCTTCTGAAGTCCTCTGCTCTCCAACATCATCAGATGAGCTGGAGAGACAAGATAGCAATGTACAAGCAATCCAGGAGATTCCTGGAGAGCACTGATGACAACTTTCTGGTACAGATGATAGTGGAGGCAATGAGGAGAGGTGGCTACTGGACCTCATACTTATGAACAAGGAAAGGCCAATTGGAGATGTGAAGGTTGGGGCAACCTTGGCTGCAGTGACCATGAGATGGTGGAGTTTAGGATCCTGTGAGGAGGGAGCAGGGAAAAAAACAGGATCACAGCTCTGGATGTCAGGAGAGCAGACTTTGGCCTCTTCAGGGACATGCTTGGAAGAATCCCAGGGGATATGGCCCTAGCAGGAAGAGATGTCCAATAAAGATGGTTAATATTCAAGAATCACCTCCTCCAAACTCAGAACATTGCATCCCAGTGAGCAAGAAGTCAAGCAAAGGGGGCAGGAGGCCTGCATGGATGAATACAAACAGAAGAAGGAAGTACACAGAAGGTGGAAGCAGTGGCAGCTAGGGGGAATTTAGGGAGGTTGTTGGAGTGTGCAGGAATGGTGTTAGGAAGGTCAAGGCCCATTTAGAGTTAATCTGTCCAGGGATGTCAAGAACAGCAAAAAGGGCTTCTTTAAATACATCAGTAACAAAAGGAAGACTAGGGAAACTGTGGGCCCACTGCTGAATGGGGCACAGACTCTTATGACAAACGATACAGAATAGGTAGAGATACTAAATACCTTTACCTCAATCTTTACTGCTAAGGGCAGCCCTCAGGAATCCCAGGCCCTAGAGACCAGCGAGAAAGCCTGGAGAAAGGAAGACTTTCCCTTGACTTAAGAGAAGATGATTAACTTGACATCTACAAGCCCTTTGGCCCTGATGAGATGCACCCATGAAGTCTGAGGGAGCTAGCAAATGCCATTGCTAGGCCAGTCATCTTTAAAAGGTCATGGAGAACAGGAGAGGTGCCTGAGAAATAGAAGAAAGCCAATGTCACTCCAGTCTTCAAAAAGGGCAAGAAGAAAGGACCAGAGAACTACAGGCCAGTCAGCCTCACCTTGATCACTGGAAAGATGATGGAAGAGCTCATCCTGGATGCTATCTCTAAGTATGTGAAAGATAAGAAGGTGATCAACTTTACAGCCTTCTGTGATGGAGTAATTGCCTGGGTAGATAAGGGGAGATCTGTGGATACTGTCTACCTCGACTTCAGCAAGGCTTTTGACACTATCTCACATGACATCCTAACAAGCAACACTCAGGAAGTGTGGGAGAGATGAGCGGACAGTGAGGTGGATTGAGAACTGGCTGAATGGCAGAGCTCAGAAGATTGTGATCAGTGGAAAAAATGTCTAGTTGGATGTCTATAGCCAGCAGTGTACCCCAGAAGTCAATATTGGGTCCAGTCTTGTTCAACTTATTCATCAATGACCTGGATGAAGGGATAGTGTCTCCTCAGCAATTTTGTCGATGATACAAAACTGGGAGGATGGGCTGATGCACCAGAGGGCTGTGCTGCCATTCAGAGAGACCTCGAAAGATAGGCAGAGGGGAATCATGCAGTTTGATAAAGACAAGTGCAGAGTCCTGCACCTAGGGAGAAATAGCCCCATTCACCACTGCAGACTGGGGGCTGACCAACTGGAAAGCAGCTCTGCAGGGAAGGACCTAGGTGACTATGAGCCAGAAATTTGCTGTTGTGGCCAGGAAGGCCAATAGTATCCTGGGCTGCATTAGGCAGAGCATTGTCATCAGATCAAGGGAGGTGATCCTCCCATTCTACTCAGCCCTGGGGAGGCCACACCTGGAGTACTGTGTCCAGTTCTGGGCTCCCCAGTACAAGAGAGACATGGAGCTACTGGAGTGGGTGCAGCAAAGGGCTACTAAAATGATTAAGGGACTGGAGCATCTCTCATATGAAAAAAGGCTGAGAGAGCTGTGACCTTACAATCTGCAGAAAAGAAGACTGAGAGGGGATCTCACCAACATGTATAAATGTCTGAAGGGAGTGTGAAAGATGAGGGGCCAGACTCTTTTCAGTGATGCCCAGTGCCCAGTGATAGGAGAAGAGGCAACAGGTTCAAACTGAAACACGGGAAAGTCTGTATGAATATGATGAAAAATTTCTTTACTGTGAGAGTGACAGAGCACTGGAACAGGTTGCCCAGGGACGTTGTGGAGTCTCCATCCTTGGAGATACTCAAAAGCTGTCTGGACATGATCCTGGGCAACATGCTGCAGGTGACCTTGCTTGAGCAGGGATGTTAAACTAGATGATCTCCAGAGGTCCCTTCCAAACTCAAATGTTGTGTGATTCTGGGTGAGCTTCCATGGAATCATGACTCTCAAAGTCTTGCACAGTGTATTTCTATAAATTTTTATGATTCTTAGAGAAAACACCCTGTTCTTTCTTTCCAAACATTTGGCTGCTCTCCTAGAAGAAGGATGTGTTGCCAGGCAGCCATCCTCTAATACCACAGAAATATTATTACGATTTCTTTTTTTTGAGAGATGGGAAAGAAAAAGCCAAAAACCCCAATGTAGCTCAGTTTTACTTCAGAGAAATCAAAGCACATTTTGAAGTATGAAAACGCAACCAGACATCAGATAAATCTATTTTTTTCTGGTCAAAGAGTCTTAGATTCTAATAGTTTACTAATGGAGCTACTAAACAAGATTAAAAACTGAAATCTGAATGTCTAATTTCTCTACGTATGTTTCATCTATCAAATATCTGATGTGATACGGGCTGCCTCTTGAGAACTAACGGTGTTGTGGCAATGTATTGGTCCAGACATGGAATATAGTCTTTTATGCTTCAACTCTTAAGCAAAAGGCTGAATTCGGATTGTAAGCATGAATGTGTACTACACACAGATGCTAGAATTTCTTGCCTTCAGAGCAAAACTACATGTTACAACAGTACAGCAGACATTACTGTAGTATGTGCTATCATATATATCTATATATCTATATATATATTTTCAACCAGTCTACTGTCATGAGTAATAGTCTCAATGAAGAAGCAATGGCATGTTAGCAAACAGAATGTAATTTTTATAAAAACTTTCTGTGAGTGCTTTGGCTGTTAACAATTTTATTTTCCCTTTACCCTATTATCTCTCAGTGTGATGTGGGTATTTAACAGATGGATTAGAATACTGTAACATCATAATCTGCCTCTATAAAAACAGGATGCTTTAGTATAAATAGGCATATCAGTTTCATGCATTTTTGATTATTTTTCCAACAAAATTAATCTCTGAACAGATAACATTTAATGTTATACTTGTGCTCAAAAAAGTCTACTCCTTTGTCTTTTATCGTTTTCATCTGATGACCCTTTCAGCAAAGTGCCTCTGACAGCATTCCTATTTCTTGACGTCAGTAGACTATGGCTATTCATAGCAGATTAGGCTCTAAGTATTCATTAGCACGTTGGTGTAACTGGGTTCAGTTTTACACTAGTGCTTGTCACAGATTTGGACCACAGCTTCTTGCTCCTTAAGGAATAAGGAGCACAAGGAATAAGGAATATACAGTCCTTTGTAGACAAAACCAAGCTCAATCTGGCCATGCTGTAAGCCAGCCTGCTCTCACCTGTAAACACCTAGTGGGCTCGTTAGCTCGGGTATTCAATATAATTTGAGATCTCTTGCTAGGAGCTACTATAAAACAACGTGGTTGGCAGATATGTTTATATTTAATCACATAAATATTCTTACACTTCAAAAAGAATCAGAGAACTTCTGCAAATCTCTCAAGATCAATATTAAGCTTCTTAAGTAGTATTTCTAAATTTGCAGGACCATTACTGTATATAAGAATTTATCCTCATACAACAGAGTGCAACAAGCTGGATTACACTTTCAAAGAAATCATAATCTCGGTTGCAACACTGGTGTAAATCTTTAGTGACTACAGTAATGAAAAGATAACTGAAAGCACACTATTATCAATTATCTAACTGCTTAGTTTTTGGAAATAGAAGTCTACTGAATCTGATCTGTGTGTGTGTATATGTGTGTGTGTGTGCATGCGTGCATGTAAGAAACATGGAATGATGATTTATGTTGGAAGGGATCACCAGAGGTTTAGTGCAGCTCCTTGCTCAAAACACGTCTATTGGGATTAAGTTGCACATGGTTGTGTCCAGTTGAATCTTGAATGCCTCCAAGGACAGAGTTTACCACCTCCACTGTGGTGGTAAATTCTGCAGCCTGTTCTAGTATTTGACTACTCTCATGTGTGGCTGGTGTGTGTGATTTGTGGTGTGATTTTTTGTTTTGTTTTTGCTTAAGTTCAGATCCTTTTCTGCGAAGCCACTTCCTAGAAAGTCAGCCCCCAGCCTACTGTGTTGATTGGAGTTATCCCATCCCATTTACTGGACTTTGTACTTGCTCTTGTTGAATGTCAGGAGGTTCTAGTAAGCCTGTCCAAGTTTTTCTGGAGAGCAGCTCTTCCTTCCAGTATGTTAGCTGTTCCCCCACCTTAAGTTGTATCATCTGCAAACTTGCTGAGAGTGCACTCTGTCCCATCACCCACTTCATTAATGAAGACATTACACAGTATAGGCTGCAGCAATGATCACTGAGGTACCTTGTTTATTATTGGATGAAAGGTGGACTTTGCATTGCCAATCACAACTCTGAACCTGGTAGTCCAACCAATTTTCTGTTCACTTTATTGTCCACTTGTCCAGCGCACATCACACTAATTCTTGGTAAGGAAGCTATGGGAGATTGTCAGAGGCCTTACTAAAATCAGACTATACAACATGCACTCTCCTCCACTTGTTCAAAGTGCCAGTCACCCTGTTACATAAAGCAATGAATTTTATCAGGCACATGATTTGCCTCTGATAAACCCATGCTGACTGTTCAAAATTACATTGTCTTTCCTGTGTTTAGAAGTGGCTTAGAGGAGGATGTGCTCCATAATCATCCCTGAGACTGAGATGAGGCTGACTAGCCTGTTGTTCTCCTTAAAGCTTGCTCTCCTTAAAGACGGGTGATGTTTGTCTCTTTCCAGCCATCAGGAACCAACCCTGATTGCTGACCTTTCATAGATGGTAGAAAGGTCATGTGTGTCCAAGTCAGTTAAGTGATTCCTACCCCTTTCTTCCTCTATTACACTCTCCTTAGCCTTCCTACTGCTGCAAATGTACCTACAGAAGCCTTTCTAGTTGCCCTTCTGGTTATATCTGGCTCGTTTCAATTCCAGCTGAGCTTTGGCTTTTCTGTTCCAACACGTGCAGGCCATGTCTCCATACCCCTACTTCCATTTCTGCGTACTTCCTTTCCTTGTCTGAGCTCAGATGGAGCTTCTTGTTCACCCGTTATAGCCTTTCACCATACTCGCTTGCCTTTCTGCATGTTCCCGTGCTCTGAGGAGGCTGTCGCTGAAGATCAGCCAGCTCTCTGGGGCTCCTTTGCCTTGCAGGGCAGTTTCCTATGGGTTCCTGCCAAGCAGGCTGCTAAAGAAGCTAAAGCCTGCTCTTCTGAAATCCAAGGTTGTTACTCTGCTGTTAATCTTGCTCACTCACCTCAGGCTCTTAAACTTCCTAGTCTCAGGGTCACTGTAGATCGTATTATAAGATTATTGTATTTGGAAATGCCCATAATAAGATTAACTGTAGCTGAGAGCTATAGTTGTGAAAATGTTACAGATAATGTAAATTAGTTTATGAGAGAAATACTCCCTAAAAATATGGAGAAAGATGACCTCCAGGTGGCACAAGAAGGAAATCTGTAATAATTATCTCAGTTTACACACAGTTTAACTGAGATGTAATGTTAATTTTACTCTCCTGAAATTGCATGAGCAAGCCAAATAATTATGAACTGAGTTTAATTCATGGGAAAATGGTCTCTGCATCCAGTAGTGAGAAAGCAGGTAGTATTCAGGTTAAATCGCCTGAAGGGAGACTTTTTTATTATACAGCTGAGAAAGGATACTTGAAAGATGTGGTCTCTCCCATACTAGAACACTGATACACACGTTTCAGAAACAAATGTCTATAATGCTTCAGTTATAGTCAATGCTTGAGCTAGGGGGAGGAGATACGCCCTTCAAGGCTTATTTTTAAATATATTCTTTTTCCTGATGACTTGGCATTTACTTATTTATTTTTCTTTTTGATAATATAACAGAAATAACTACTGCATCCCATTTTTCTCTGCTTTTTCAATCAATTAATATATTAATAATTTACATTGTTCCAAAAGTATGTTTAAAACTCTTGTTGCTTGGTTTTCTGTTTTATTATTTGATTTCTGATTTTTTTTTATCTCGTGTCCATTCGCTTCCCTTACCAATTTTCCTCAGTTTCTAGCTCCTGATCTGCATTCATTAACACTAAGTTAGCCTTTCTTTCTTTCATTGTGTGCCTTTATTTTAACTGCAGTTTTAATCCAACGTGACTTTCAATCCCATGTGACCTGGTCTTTGTACATCTTGTAAAAAGATCTTATATGATTTATATTTATCAGAACATTCATTTCTTTTTCCAGATGATGCTTACTCATTCAAGAAGCAACAAGTTTATGTATTTTAAGATTAGACACTTTTCTCTTTTTTTTTTTTTGACCCTGATTAAATCATGATTAGTTGAGATCTCACTAATGCCGAGGGTCTCATGGATATTGAATTTCTCCAAAATCTGTGGAAATAGAGAAGAAAGACCTCAACACCATTTTCCTCCTTCCAAATATTAATGTGAGAGACAGGGAATGTCTCAGCTATGGAGAAGTTCAGTCAGAACTTGCATTATTTTGTACAGTAGCAGAATTCACCATGAGACACAAATCTATAGAAAACCACTGTTTTGGTTCTGCCACACTCAGACTTGCTTGTGAATGCTGTGATGAATTGCTATTTTTAGTCAACAAAGTTTTGAGATGTAGAAAATTTGGAAAATTTGAGATTAGATAATCTATCTTTAAAAAAGTTCTGAGAAATTTATTACAGAGCTAACATTAACCTTGGTTAAGAGTTAACAGATCAATATTGATCATACTGAAGTTAATCATGACAACTTATACACTTACACATTACAGATAAATCTTAACGAGCAGTGTATTTCTGGACTTCCGTTCTGCCCTGATAGTTATGAGAGACCAACAATTTTGAATTGCACTGACCTCATAACAGCATTACAAGACAAAATGGGATATGTGATGAGAAAATCAGCTGGTCAAACAGCTGATACCTGCAGAATTGACTAGATGGGTCAAGTCAAACTTGACTCCTAATGGTTAGGCAGACTGAAATTTTCTTCCCTGCAATATTCCAGATGCTGACTCCTCAGGCCTGACATTTTAACTTAAATACAGATGTAGCTGATGATTACTGTCCATCTGTAGAAGGCCTGCTTTTTGGAGGAGGAATATTTTAACTTCAGTTAGCATTGATTATCCTTCAGATAAATTGCCAGAATTGCATTCAAAGCATCTGTTAAGACTTAAACTAATTCAAAATTTTAAAAGTGCATTCATGTTTTTAAGCAAAATAGAGTATTTCTCATCTGCATTTTATCCCAAATAAACATACTTTCATTCTCAAACTATGGTAAAATGTACAATCTATGTCAATAAATACTCTGATGTTAATCAGACTAGAATCATTTTCTAATTCAATAGCACATTTTTTTGGTTATTCTGCAAATAATACCAGCAAACCCTATAAAGCAATAATAATAATAATAATAATAATAATAATAATAATAATAAAAGTAACTTTTATCATAAAGTTTTGGTTTTAATACACATGTATATAATAAAAATACTCAACATCTCCAGAAAGAGTATTCCATGTGAAAGAAATCCCAGAGATAGGTTGAATGAATCCTCTAGCTGTGAGTTTAGAGCTGATCATATGCTTCATAAAAGAGAGGCTGCTATCAGTATGGTGTTCAAGAGAAAGTCTTGACTTGTTCACTTAATGTTTTACTACTGTATCAGAAAATCCTGTATCAGAAAACCTTAAAAGACTAAGTAGGAATTTCTTGTCCTGAGTAAGATGAAAGAATCAACAGGTTTATAAGGATGCAGCAGTATACTTAACGATTTTTTGTTGAAAAGATCTCTTAAGGTGCTTGCAACAACACATCTGGAAAATTACATCGTTGCAATAAGTTACTGGTTTTGTTTCTCATAGTCAGTGGAGTAGTTGCACTGCTTAATGAAGCAAAGATAGATTTCTTTTCTGAGCTTAAAGCTGTACACCCCATGCAAGCTGAGCTGACATCATTTCCAGTAGTTTGTAAATGCATCTGCTTCCCTCTTTTGACTGGACAGTGTGGAAAAACTGATAGACCTCCAGCCTGACCCATAGTTATAAGTATGAAGAATTAAGTGTATGTGTATATGCACGATACCATATGCATCTCCTGGTAGCTTTGATTTCTTTTCTGTTTTCTTTTTACATTTTTTCCTTTTTTTTTTCTTTTTTCTTTTCTTTTTTTTTTTTTTCCCTTGGGGGGTAGGCTGCAGACGTAGAGGCAAAGACTCAGACCCACACTTTTTCATCTGATTCCTTGAGCACCTTTGGGAATGGGAAAGTCATTTCTGCATCTGCAAGTACACTGCATGTAATTCTAAATGATAACTTCAAATAAGGGAAAAATAGAGGACTCAGAAAATAAATTATTCTTCTTGTCATATAAGTAGTAAGATAACTCAAATATTAAGAAATCCAGGGAAACAAAATAGGCAGAAAACACTTCATCTTCTATCTTAGAAAACATTCAAATGCCAAATTTGAAGTAGGATGCAGGTCAAAACTTGAAATCTAAAAATCATTGCTCAAAGAAGGGAAAATTTACTCAGAATTTTTTCTGCCTTCAAGCTGTCTGCTGCACCATCATTAACGTGGAACCATATAACTTCTGTGTCCAACTCCAGCAAATATGAAGTAATGCATAACATGGATTTTATGTTGTAGTGCCAGTTTTATGAAACAAAGTGGCCACTTGAGATTTTAAGTGTCAGCTGGACATTGACTAGTGCATGTTGCAGGACTCTGAAAATAAATCTACCTCAATCTTGTTACTTACAGAAGTGTAGGACTGTAGCAAAAATACCCCAACCAACCAACCAAAAAAATATCTGGAGAGATTTTTACTTCTCCATCTTATTGTCTATAATTTAGAAGACTTTACAACTTGACAGTTCTGCTACATGTGTAGCATCGTGTGTTGACTTCCCATGCTTATTAATTGTGCTAACTCTGTGGTCAAAGATCTCCACTGCAAAATGAGGGAAAGTTACTACAACGTCCTCTAGTGAACTTTCTCCAAACAGTCTCAGAAGAGTTCTTGCTCTATTGAGTGGTAGTAGTACTCTAAATGTAATTGAAAGGGGATTTTTTTTGCCTTATTTACCATCTTTTGACACATCTGTCTGACAGAAACTGTAGAAGAGAGTATGTTTCACTACCTGAGACAGACTGCTACCTCTTTATTCTCTAAAAATTTGCAAAGGTGAATGCCTGTACTCTATTAATTCTTCTGCTTTCCTTCTTCTGGATATTTTCTTATCTTTGTGAACGTTCTTCTCTATCATGAAACCTAACATTAAGAAATTTGTGCAAACAAAATATTTGATAAATGGTAAAATGTCTTTCTATAATTCACAGTTCATAATCACACTATAATTCACATTTTCCCACCTTTTAATCTGTTAAATGTGTGTTCTATGGTTCTATGCGTCTTTTCCAACTGGATGTTGACTAGATTCAACAACAATGTGTTATTTGGTTCTGGGAACCCCAGATGTTACCAGGGAGTCTTTGACAGAGGATTTGTGAGACAGATCTAAAATAATTTGTTACCTGATAAAGGTATTAGATACCTAAACCCTGTAACTTTGGAGGCATACTCAGTTAGTTAATCTGAAAACTTCCTGATACTAGCTCACAGAGCTTATCTGTAGGCCATGAGTAGGACCATTTTCTACATTGCCTTTAACATCTCTGCCATCTCATATCATCTCTAGATCATTTTGGTGGGAGAGAAACTAATACTCTCCCCAAAATTCCCAATGCTATTTTGCTCACCTTCTAGAGTTGTGTAAGCAACTGCATGAGGGATAGCAGGATGAAAAAATAAGAATATATTTTCTCTTTGACATTGCACCACTATAATGGCAAGTGGGTGGTGCACAATAAAAATACAAAAGCAGTGTTTTAATCCTCAGATAAGAGTGTCCAGAAAAGACCTCTGAAATAAATAAATGTAGAAATCCTGGTAACTAATCTAAATTAATCTTCACTAATTTAGCATGCAAAATGCTAAACCTTATTCTGGTCTTTTATTTTTGTTTCCTATTTTTATTTTAAAGTCAACAAACCAAAGGGCTAAACAATAGCTAAAGTTGAATTGTAATAACATAGTAGTATTATTTTCCTTCTTTGATAATTTTTACCCTAAAGGCAAGATGGCAGAGGAAAGTCAGAAGACACTGTTCCATGTCTCTACAAAGAGTGAACAGTTTTTTGTAGTGTTTTGATGGCCTTACTATCCTTACGAACTTTGTTGAATATCTATAATATAGATACACTGTTGTAGGTTTAAAGCTGTCATTTTCAGCTATTCTATTTCTCTTGATTGCTTTCTTCCTCACTTAGTTCTGGTAACTGATTATTAATTGCATCTTCTACACTTACTCTCTGGTAGTCCACTTAATGCTGAAATTTGTAATCACATCCAGTCAAAGATTTTCTGCTGTGTTTTAGGCTGCTGTTCTTGTTTTCTGGTGTTTTCATCCCTGAGAATTGCCATTATTTTCTAATGTCTCTTATTTTCGCTTGAATATAAGGTAGGCTAAAAAAAAAGTCCCATTCTGCATGGCTGATTTGCTATCACAAAGGACAATTGAATAAAATTCCAGCTGTTTCTACTCAGAATCCTGAAAAACTGGAAGATACAGCACACAAATGGCATGAAATATCAGGTGTCCTCCAGCTTTTCTGGTCCAAATCTGACAGATCTTAGAAGCTTTCAAGAACTTTTTATACTGGAGGATTCTTTACCAGATATATGATTATTTACTGCTATGACTTTCCTTCCTTAAGGAACCAGACTAAAAGTGTATATCAATTTACCATCTGAATACACTGGCCAGAGGACTATGTAGCATTTAATATTTGAAAGAAGAGTGAGATTAACACTTGAAGCACCTTAAGCTTGCAATACTTTGGGCTGATGCCTTTCAAGAAGATGCTACTGACCAATTCTTGAGGAAACTTGAGGAAAAGATGTATGAGTATCACAGCACTGCAAAAAAATCATGACTATTTAGAAAGTGCTAATAGGATGCATGAAGGAGAAGCATGTGTTTTAAATCTTTCCGTTCATAGGGGCTTGGGTGCTCTGTTCTGTCTAAAGCCTTTGTTTGACAGTGGTTGCTAATGTTCTTATTTCAAAGTAGTAATTATAGCTCACAGCCTTCTCTTAAAACCTGTGATAATGGGAGAATACATGGATCATGTCTTGGTTTCATAAAAAAATGATCTTTTGTTGTGAATGCTTCAAAAAAAGAGGAAAAGTGGTTTTCAGTCACCTACTCTGCTGAACAGACTCGAACGCCCAATTCTTATTTTCCAAGACTGCCTGAAGCAATAAGCTAAGCAATGTGCAGTCATACTGCTGTTCCTGCTGGTAGCATGGGGCTGTGCAGAAAGCCTTCATGCTCCGTGGCATGAAGAGGAAAGGACCTTGCACCTAGGCAGCTGCTGCTCAGTTTGATTTCTGAGCTCCTCGTGGATTTGGGTGGAGGGAATTTACAAGAGCCAGGTGTGCTGTACTCCAGCTGACTCAGACACTTGTCTTGTGGATGAACAATCAGCCTCTGGATTTCCAGGTGGAACTACCCTCATATTGGTGCTCTTTATAATAACGCTGAAAGAAACAGTTGTTTTCTGTTGTTGAGTTGATAGAGAAATACAAACCTTGACGCCACATTTTTAAGCATATGAATGTATTTGCTAGCACTTTATGAACAATATGCTAAAAATAAAACATAGTTAGTGGACTCACAGCTGTTAATGTTATTAATTAATGGCATCAAATTGTTAACCAGAATTGTAAATGCTAGGTCACTTTCTATTGCAATGAAGAGCACTGGCAGTTTTCCCATGGCAGGCTGTTCAGAAGAAGTGACAATTTTGTAATTATCCCTGTTTCCAAATATTGAAGAAAATTGCAACTGTTCCAAAAATATGCTAGGAAAACTACCTAAGGCAATGTTTCATGTTCAACATTTGAAAGTCATTAGAACAGTAGAATCTCATTATGCATCTTAATAGATACATGTTACTGTTGGAAGGACAAACATGCAGTTTCTTTGTATATGCATATATGCATATGCAAAATATGTATATTTTGTTTTGCTAAATAAATGCTCAACAATTTTTAATCTAAAATAAATCAAATTTCTTATCTCAGGCTTTCTGAGGATTTTTTTCTTCCTCCACAAAAATCGATTGGAACTACAGAATAGATAGATATATTCATATGGTTACTAAGATACAAATCACTACAGAAATGTTGAAAATGCCAGTCACAGAGAGATTGTTTGTTTCATATCATCTCAGAATACCTCCCAGTTTGAAGATGGATTTTTTTTTTTCAAAATATTAACTTGACAACGTGGTTAATTGAGTCTCCTAGAATTATGGACCTCTAGGCAATCTCATCAACATGTATATGAATTAATGTAAATAATATTCTCAAAATTTACCAAAAAATTGCTAAGAAATGCATATTGGCAAGTGTAAGGAAATTATTTTTACATTTTATTTATTATAAAACTCATAATACACTAAGTTATACAGTCATTTTTTTTGTTATGTCATCAGTCTTAAAGATGATTATTTGCTTATTCTATCTTATTTTGCTGAATCTTGCTGTTGCTAGTGATTCATCTTCAAATTTTTCATCTCAGTTAGTTCTTGGCTGAAAAGCTTATCCTACTTGTATATAAATATAATTTCACCTTATATCCATCGACATTTTAATCTTTATGCATTCATTAAGCCTGAAGTTTGTTTAAACTGTTGTGATCTGTAGAGTAATAAAAGAAGCTTTCTGCGTTCAGTATCTCATTTTTTATTGTGGTAACTCTTTGGAAGCATTAGAGTTTCACACTGTCAAAATGAATAGGCTGTAAAAATGGTATGTCTGATAAAGTTAACCTTTGTCTTCAGTACATTTAACTATTTAAATATTGGAAATGTAAAATATATATGAAGATAGAAATTCCATTAACAACAGTAAATAAAAAGGAACAAAATGACTATGAAGAGACACAAAAAGCATACTACTGCTTTTAAACCTTTGACTAGAGCATTGTATGTAGACACATGTGCTTAGATATCCAATTTATTTTTTTTAACACGAGATTTCCAAAGGCTTCAAAATATTTTTGTAGATGAGTCAATCACTTTTATATTCTTTTAAAGTAGGAAGTAAATTTATTTTATTCTTAAATGTTCATATCACAGCTCCCTGTGAAAATCTTTTTTTCTTACAAATGCAGACAAAACAGAGTTCATACTTTCACGTTCAACCATATCCCATGCTCCATCTCATAACATACTTAATGTTATCTAATTCTTCTTCATCAATTTTGGGTGCTTTTCAAGTTTGTACAACCACCTATGGCAGTCTTGAAATCTGTATTTATTCTCTCTGTCAGAATACTTCCTAAAATTAGACCAGTGAGCCTAGAGTTACTTGGATCATTTTTTTTCCCCACTAGTATTGTCCAGCCAATATTGGACACTGTACCCAGAAATGTCTTGATTTGTATTTTGATTATCTTTACTTTGCCCTCACAGTAGAGCAGGCCCACTTATTCATCCCCTGTTTTTCTTGCTTGTCTAAATGAACTCCTCAATGTGTTGATTTATTTTACCAAGCCTATTTTTTTTTTTTTTTTTTTTTTTTTTGTAATTTTCAGGTAAGCAAATACTCTAAAGCCATTGATTTCTCTGGGAACTAAAACCTCCAAAAGTACATGTGTGTTCTTGGGGTGTTTGTTCTTGATATACTTGATCTTTCAGAAGCCAAAATTGTCAGGTTATTAATATTCCTGTGCAAGTACCTAACTTGCAGTTTAAACAGAAGATCGCCAAGTTTCAGAAAGAGCAAATGGGTTGGTGGGGAATGCACAGTTACCAAAGGCAGAAGTGAAGGACCACACTTGCACTATGGTGGTGGAGATGAGTAGTCACATGTCTGATTTTCAGATTACCTAGCATTGCCCTGTGATTCTGATGTAGATAGTTAAAATGAGCAAGTATTCGGTGGTAGTAACCTTCCATTAAATTGAATCTTTCCTGAACCATTCACTAGAGCTAAAAAGCAGGCAACCCTGCAGCTGAGTAACCTGATCAAATGTAAGTGAGAATGTTAGGGCAAAAGACTGAGGAATAGAGCAATATTTTTAGAATGACTGAGGAGAACAAACTGCGTAAAGAAATGATGTAGGTAATACTCCTAAAACATCATAAAAACATCCTGTGGCCAGCTAGCATTAAGTCAGCTGCACTGGTAGATCTTCACTTATCTCCTCACCCTTGCTGAAAACCAGTCAGACCTCTTTGAAAACACACAATGAACTTCTTGTACTGTGCTTAGGTTGAGCTTTACTTGATAATTATTTTATGTGGGTCTTATTAGTGAAAAAAAAAGGTGCAAATTAGTTTACTCAGCCCATTCTTCATGAACATTCAAAAACTTGAAACCCTAGGCTTTGGGTTCCAAGTGTAAAGCGTGTACCCTTGAAAATAAATTTTAGTATATGCAAACTATAAATTCCTTTGTGGATATACACAAGTAAGTGTAATTTTGGTTCTTATTTATTATGACATTCCGTAATTCTAGAGTAGTACTGAAAGCCCCAAATATACTCAGGCCAAGATAATTGGCCTGTCATGCACTCTTACTTTGGCATACAGCCTTACCTAATATGCCAGCGTAACAGGGCATGATGTGCTGTCAAGATGATTTGTCAAGCCTGGGAAGTTTCAAAGATAGTAATCTCACTGCATAAGAATTTTTATTTATTAATACCCTTTAAAGCAGTTGTTTGAATGTGCTCGCTACTCTGTTTGCACAGTTCATTGGAGTCAGTGAGCACAGCAGCCTCTAAATGTTTGTTTCTATCAGCTCAGAGCTGGCAACATACAGGGAACAACTGGGAGCAAGCAGTGCAGAATCTGTGACTAATTTCCCTTTACTCCTCAACTCTGCTTTTTTAGTTTGCATAATAAGGTCTCATAGCCTTGATCTTAATTAGATCATCTGAATATCAAGAACTATTTTTTTAATTGAAACTTTTTAGATATTGAAAAGACCTGGACAAGTAACTCCTATGTTTTCCCCAAGATAAGGTTGAGACTTTATTGCCAAGTAATTAAGATGAAAGGACAAATGGCTTTCCTTGCTGTTAAATCACAGGGGAAATGCAAGCGAACCTCTCCCTCTCCCCTTAATAGACAAAACCGCCACAAAACTCTGCCCATTTCATTTAATAGGATACAGTTATAGATTGTGGTGGAGGGGTAGTGCAAGGTTTCACACTGTTTCTCAAACTCGAATGTGCTGTACAGTCCCCACTGTTTGTACTGAAGCAATCTCTGTGTTCTCATTGTATTGTATCAAGGTATTGTTATAAATAGAGAATTACTGAAATATATCTATATCTTGTCTTTGGTCTTCCAAATCAATTAATGTAGGTTTACCATACATTGTTAAGGATTTCCTGGGTGACCACAATGTGCTGTTTATTTCTTGTGAAGGAGTTCAGTGCTTTTCTAGAAACATCAGATTATGGTCATTACATTCAAAATTTTCAGAAGATACCAAAATTAACTTTATCCTATAACTTCTGTATGCATGTCATACTTTTTGACCAGTGGCTGCCATTCATCCAGAAAAGTTAGATGCTATTGCCTATATACCACGTAGCATGTGGGCAGCCCAAACATTTGGAAATCCACAGCAAATATAGTCCCTCAAGATTCACGCAAGCAAGATTTCTGGGTAGAAAACAAGTACAAGTGATGTAAAGAAATCCTGCGGAAGTGAAGAAAAAGCTAGTTTTTGTTACGTTTATTGCAAATAGGAAAGGGTTAGTTTCTTCTCCAGCAGAGCCAAACCACTTAAGGATTTTCCTGCCATTAAGGTTTCTGAGCATAAATACACAAGGAGTAAGCAATAACTATATGTAGGGAAAATAACACTGTATTTATAGTGAACGATAACTCCCCTCATGCCCCCCACTGTGCCTTTTATTCTTAATGATAAATGATCAACTTATAAGCTATTTCTGGAAAGCCAGGAAGAACAATGTTCTTGCTGAACAGATGTAACATTTGCTCTTCTGTTGGCAATAGGAAATTGCATTTGTCTACGGAATACGGGGTAAATTTGTTGTTTTCTATGATTGTCTCATAACAGAGAGGGACTGTAGCAGTTCCTCTATAGTTCTGCAGATGCAATGTAGAGAAAAGCTCTCTGATGTGAGATGCTACTTTGTTACATCCCACCAACGCCAAAGTTGGGCTCTCACCAGACTACAGACTCCAACAATTTATACATCACCTATATCAAATCCTCTGTGACACTGGGGTTGGATACAGATGCTTAAACATATTTTAGTTTGGATAATTGAATAGGTAACAGTGTTGAAATTCTATCAAATGGGAAAACGTAAGACACTTTTTCCCAGATAAAGCTTGCAAATGGAGGGACATCATTCCTTGCAGGAGAGAGGAAGACTGTAAATCTGACTGTATTTATGGGTTCTGTATTTAGTGTTATATTCATGTATTACATACTGATGAATTAACCATTATTCATGCTGCATTTATAGGATGTATTGCATTTATTGTGTATCTTTAACTATTTGTTTTGATGCTACAATTATTTTGTTCTTTCAGAAGCTTCTTAAAATGCTTACCAGACCTTAGATGGTCCAAACAGTCACAATTTAAAAACAAAACAGGAAAGATGCTAAGGCAACAAGAAATGTGTTTTGTGATCCTGCAGGATTCATAGTAGGAACTTCTTGCTTCTCGATTTCTTATGGGATCTAAAAGTTTGTTAAATCCTAAGTTGCCTGAAAAGGTACTCACTTTTTTGATATTTGACTGTAAGGTCTCTGGAAAAGTACTCAGGGAGCATTAAAATACATGGAATTATGCACATATGGTTATGGCAGGCATAATTAGTTTGATGCTGGTTTAGTAGCTGATCTGTGTGGGCACAGCAGGCTTAATATGTTGAATTTCAAGTGCGCATATGCGGCAAGCTATTATATAGATCTTCTGACACCTCCCAAGTTAATCAGTGGGTCTTGGAGGAATAAAAATAGAAATAAAAATAAATAAAAATGCCAAAATAGCATATCCACTTAGCTTCAGTGGCCAAGCTCTGTCATGTAAGAAAATTCATGGTCTTTTCCTAACCTATAGTGGTGATTGGGTACAAATTGAGATGAGCTGATATTTTTTTTCCAAGACAGTACTGCAATTATAACACTACGATGATAAGGATAGCTTTGTCAGAGGTCTGCCCTTCCTTGCAGTTCAAAACTTCTTCCTGATTTTTAGAGCTCTGCACGTGTCAGGAGTGAATTGTCCAAACCCCTCGATTTTGCCTGAAGACTAAAATTCTTATCCTTAATGATCTCTAAGCTTTACGGAGGTGCTTGGTGGGACAGGATCACAAGTTCTTATTCTACTGGCCGGGGATAACTACATGCTGTGTTCTAATCTCACCTTAAATTCACTTTTTCCAAGTATAAGCATGCAAAATAAAACAACGTGGAATCTGTCCTAGATATACCACACCTCTAGATGTTTTTAGATTTGTCCTAAATCAATAACTATTATCTACTTTTTTTTTTTTTTTTTTTTTTTTAACCAATCTAATAGTTGATACCAGCTGTGGAAATCCATTGCTCTTGATTCCACAAGAGCCTAAGAGATTCTTGTTAACATTAGGTATTTTTTTAATATTAAAAACTTAGAGATAACAATTTTCAGAAAGCTAGTCCTTATCTTAGTAGCTTTGTTGCTCATTTCGCAAAACATTGGAGCACTCTCAGGAACTTCATCATTCTTTTTTGAAAAACCAAGCCAGAAAAGCTGCACATTTCCTTAGCAAATGATATCTAAACAAGATCATCAAGCAACAAAAAATGTTTCTCTCTGTGAGATATTTTTCTGTATCAGTAATTTAAATTTCCCTTCGCGTATTTTTTAAATAAACATTTGTCTTAAATAACCGATGTGTAGTGTTAGTAATGATATCACAGGAATCCATGGTAAAACAACAGTTCATGCAGTTCTTAAAAACATTTGACCAAATTAGTTTTGATTCTGATAAAAAGTATTTTCCAGTTATTGGAAGTTTTTCTATTGGTTTCAACGGAGGTTCGGGCCTACCACACTGAATTGCTTAGGTGATAACCATGGTGTTTGCAAGGGGCAGGAAAAATTGTAATGCTTATCCCCCATTTTTAATTCTGTTTGAATTTTCGTTGTTGTTGTGCTCTTCTAAAAGTTTATATCAATCATGATTGAAATCTGACAAAGAAAACAAATTTCTGATTAGCTTGTTGTATTTGAGATAATAAACTAAAGCCACAGAATCATATTGTGCTGATAGATACCATGATATTAGTAGTAGCTTAACTTAATTATGAAATAATTTTTCCAGAAAAATCAGTATTCTTTCTTCTATTGCATTATTCTACTGCTACTTTGGTAAAAGCATATTACACTATTAAATTTTGATTTTAGCCCCTTTGCTCTAGCTGATACTATATCTATCACTTCATTACTTTTATTGTAAATTACATTAATGAGGTCAAGGAAGAGTCTTATGTTATTGTTTGAGTGTCTCTTTTTTATGAATTAATTTCAGTTGGAATCAATTCTAATAATTTTTGCTATTACTTGTGTGAGTATTTTGCAGACTGCATTAATTAAGGAAATTGGTCTATAATTACTGCAGTTACCCATATCCTACCAGGTTTCAAAATTACAGAAATAATTACAATCCTAAGAGAGTCAGGCAACTTCTCAAATGCTGCATTATACATGCTACACTAAATGCCATGAAAGACTTGACTAAAATATTAATACATTGCAGCTGAAAAACCTAATGCTTCCTTCTGCAAAGAGCAAAGGAGTATTTCACTTGAAGACTAAGGAAAGTTTTCATTTTGAAGGTCTATGTTCTGTTTTTCAGCTACTAAATTAATTAGCTGATATTCTAAAAATATTTTTGTTTGTAATAAAAATCTACTATTATTTGTGTTTGCTTCCACATAAACATTAGACGGTGGATTAGAAATGTCTGTGGAGATATTTGGGTAAAAGAGAAGAGGAAAAAAAGGACATTCCTTAGACAAAGACATATTCTTGGAAAAATAATTTCTTCGGCAATAGTACAAAATGCGCATGAATTTAACAGCGTGTGTTTTGGTATACAGCCTTTTAATTCTTTTTCCTTGTTTTTTTTTGAGTATGTCTATATATAAAAAATAAATCATATATACTAAAGCTATAAAAAAATCTTAAAGGACCTCTTTATGTGCTATGACTGTGCCGAGCTAGTCATGACTTGTGTGTGCTATGGTCAATTTGTACGGTGCGAACGGTTCAGGCTCAGGTCATGCAGACCTGAGTAGCTGAGGGAAGAGGACTGCTGAAGCCGAGTAGAGCTGTGAGGCTGGTTTCTCTCCTGCTTCTGGTTGAAGTACAGAGAAGAGGGAGAGTGAGAAGGCATCACTAGCTAGGAGAGCCCATTTAGGATGCCAACACGTGGTAGGTATGGTGATCCATGCCCAAAGGTTGGCTTTTAGTGTGTTTACCAAAATGATTACATTATATAGATCATATAGTCTCAACTGCTGCAGTGACTTTTGTCTGTAAAATACAGGGATGATCCTAGGAGCAGGCATTTAATCTGTAATTAAACTTCTACCCAAGTGGTTGAAGAAGTAGGCAGTAGGGCCATGTTACCTGTTGTGCGCTCTGTGGATCTACTGTATCTTGGGGAAAGCATTACTTTTTTCCTCATTTCTTGCAATGCTAACTGAATCTCATGCATTTTCAGAAAGATGTGTTTGTTCCTGACTCTGTTATTTCAGGGTTGGCACAAACCCTCTATCCTTATGTAACTTCCTTAATCCCTGACACACTATACTAAGATTTTTTTATTATTATTTTTGCTATGATTATTAATTTTGTATTCACATGATACTTTATATTAGTGGTTCAACTTTATTTGTTCCACTTTCTGAAACTTTGCCATAGACTCCATTCCCCCCGGCTCTAGCAGGACAGCCACAGATACCTGTTGTCCTTTTGACAGCCCACTATCTCAGTGCATTTCAGAAAAACAGGCAGGCTGAAAATAGTTTTTACCCTATTACCTAACAGCAGTGTGGTGAGTGAATGGTTCTGAAAGGAAACTGCAAGATTTTGTGCCAGCTGCAATTGAGCAAGGGTCAGACTCTGCTCTCTTAATGCAGCTTGAAGTTCTCTTTTGTCTGTCTGTGGCACAGTCCTACCTCATGAACTGGGATTACTGGTGAACAAGAGAATTTATAGCAGCCAGGAAGAATTTCCCTTTCTCTTGTGATCATCTATTTTGAGGGAGTCTCTGGAGGTGAGGATCAAATGTATCTAGATATAGTGATGCAAATAAAAAGGGTTACAATAGGGAATAGCTCAGTAAAAGTCTGTATATGGAGAGGAATTCAAGGAGAAAGGGAATAGAGAGATCTTGTTCTCAGAAAGTTTGTTTTTTAACTTACTAGATATTGCAAAGAAAAAGGCTGAATATAGAATTTGCCCTGTATGCTTTTGGATAGTTTTACAGGGAGCTTTACATTACTGCGTAAGTCTTTTCAGATTAGTCTACATGAAGCACTCAAAGACACCAGTCTTATATTCTCCTCTAAAAACAAATGAGATGTCCAAATAACCTTCCCCCCCAATTCCATACATGTGAGGTCTCCAAGAATTGTAACTAATCTTTTAATTTGTTATGAAAATGCATACATCTTTGACATTGACCATATTTCCAGGAATTAAGATAATTTTGTCTATGCCTCTGGCTCTAAGAATGTTTCTGTTATAATCTTAGCAAGATGGGGTAGGGCATATTGCAACCCATACTGAGGTTTTGGAGGATGTGGGAAGTCTGGATTGAATCTCCTTACTGCTGCGAATCCAGGGCTCCTAACTTCATATATTCAAAAACTTCCTGAAAGCAGAAAACATTGTCAACAACAGCATTACCTTTGTTTTAATAGAGAGTGGCTGCAGCTGTGTCTTAGGAGGAACCCAGTCCTGTGGGTTTGTAATAGGTGTACTTGAAGCATGTCTGTTATGTTGGTCCCCTCAAACTCTTCAGTGTTTTTCTACTTAGTTTTGGGACACATTTTGGTTTATGTATGCAGCTGCTCACTTCTGGACAATTTCAAAATCAAAATAAGTAGGCATCTAGTGCTTGCAGGACTCTGAAGTCAGATAAGAAAGTTTATCATGAGCTCAGAATCCTCTTTTTGCTTTTCTGTTGCTCTCACTGGATTGCTCCGTAACAATAGATTCAACAGTTTTAAACTGATCTTAATGACAAGATTATTGGAAAATCACTACATAAATTACTAGATATGTGTCTTGTTATGGAGGAGTGCACCAAATTACTATATAGCAGTTCTGGATGGCAACATGTCATCTTTTAGAAAATTGTCCCGTTCTGAGGTTATCTATTCCCACCCATTTTTATATTTGTTAGCTTTGCAGATTTTTCCTGCTTTTATCTGTTATATGGTTCATTGTTGCTAACTTATTTATTCATTAATGCTTATCAAGAAGTGGTAGGTCTTTTTTTCCCCCTTTTTTCCCCAAGTATTTGAAAATATTTAAGAGTGCTCCAGAAAGCATTTGGGAGTTACACCAGCTGCACTGAACAGTTCCAGCACATCTGAAGGTTTAGTTTCCAGTTAGGAACTGCTAATATATGAGAGCTCTAAGGGCTTAATGACAGAGCTTGCATTATAAAAAGGGAGTTATAATCCATAGGCAATAGAATGCATCATATTGCATGAAATAGGTTAAAATTTAAGTATAGAAATGTTAAACGAAGTATTTTCAATCACTGAAATTGAAACCAAGTAGGATCTTTAAACCTCAGAGATTAGGTATTAAGAAAAGTAATCAGGGTGGAAAAAATAAACACATTTTTGCAATTTCCATTTTGTGTACATAATGACTTGAGTAACCTAAATAATGCTGGCCTTATCAAGTTCGCTTAGCCAATGTATATGCTAGTCTGACACTTCAGCATGTCTTCACTGATGAATATAAACATCTTGTGGGAAAAGGCTGAATTTGCAAAGGTTTCAACCTGCAATGTGTAACAGGACATAACCTTTTAATATTTCTGATTGCCTAAGATGAATTCTAATGAACACGTTTTATAACCTAGATCTTTAGATGGACATAAAATGTTTCTCTGCTAAGTGGCTGTGGAAGAGATTCTTAATAAATGAATCACTAAACCCTTGAAAGCTTCCTCATGCATTCATTTACATGAAATTGTAACAAAGCAAGCATGGTTTGCTGAAATATAAACATGAAACACAGAATTCAAACAAATTGAGGAATAATTTCTCCCTTTGCATATATTTGAGGGAAGTATCACTTGGAGCACTTTCTACAAGACAAGGGAAGACTGTATCTCTACAACAGACTGGAGGAAAAAAGTGAGGAGGAATTGTATCTTTCATAGTTCTGCTTCCTACCGAAATGTTGTTGAGCTTGGTGTCTGGATCCATCTGAGAGTAAACTGCAGCCTTTTGGGATGGGCGTCCACCGCAGTATGGCTGGAAAGCTATCCATCCCGGCTCACATGGGACCTTGATTCAAAGTAGGGTGGAAACAAAGTTACTCCCCCTCTGAACGGAATGCCTTACCTCAGGTGAGAGAATTAATATCTGTCGAGCCAAAAAGGGGAATAAATGATTTATGTCAGGTAGGACAGCTCCAAAATGAGATTACTATGAAGTATTTTGATTAGGACACTCTCACTAAATGAACTTGAATCCTTATCTGCAAGAAAATCTGAATCTGAGTATCACTCATGGATGCCCTGGCTTTGGGCTTGTTGAGAGAGTTGAGGCTTGCACCCTCAAAATGCACACCAGCTGAAACCAACTCACCAGTTAATGATTAGATTTGAGATTTTCAAGAAACTTTTGTTGAAACACATTTGTCTAGCTCTCTTGTCATCTCTCCATAATACAGGTGCTGACAAAATAGACTACTAGAAAGTCTGCAAGAAAGTGTAAAATGATTAATGCTTTATTAGTTAACTATTATATGACTGAGGACAGTTACTTTGAACCATAATCTTATATGAAAGAGGGCTAGAAGAAACTAGAAAGAGTTTGCATCAGTCATGATTCCATTTTTAGTAGTTACTTAGGAAAATCATGGTGTGAATGCATAATATCATCAATATAGAAATAAATATACATAGGAATGATTGAGTGAATTAGTGGTTTAAAAAGGAACTTAAAAATAAGTCTTGACAGCAAAAGAGGAAAAAGCTTTAATGACCCTTTCCAGTACCAAATAAAATGGATGTCAGTATCATGTTTTGAACTTCCAAGAAGATAGTTATGTCTTTGCCGAGAACGGCAGTACGATAATTGGGAGCTCTTGTCTCTAATCTTCTGTGTTCTCTCATCATGTGAGTTTTAGGCAGCAGCGCACTTCTGTGCCTAAGATATTTTCAACATTTCAGACTAATCAGATGGTTTGCTTATGTGTTCTTTCCTGAATCACACACTGAACTATATTCATTGTCTGTTAGAAATTTTCTGGCAATTTAATTACAGAGCATGGAGCCATTTAGACGTTTCCCTGAATTGTTTACCTCTATTTCTGCAAGAGGGAGAAGTGACGCAGGTTCTACTGAGAAACTCTCAAAATGAACCTTTGAAAACTTAATAGTTTGCTATGTGTTATCTTACACACTCAGCCAGAATTTGTACAGCTCGTGTGTTTTTACCCTAAGAACTTTCTTAAAAATGATGCGTACAATGTAGTGGCCTGAAGTTTTGCATTTAGATTTGCAAAGGCGCATAAGTTAGTGAAACTCTGATTCTGTTCAATAAAGCAATTCTTCCATACACAGCTCAATAGGATTCTAAATGCTTATCTTTTGGTGTACTTTTGCAGAGTCTCTGCAATGTAACCCAGAAAGAAATAGGGGAGAAAAAATATTGTTTCAAAGTGACTGGAGATCATGATTATCGGGTCTTATTGAACAGATTCTAACCAAGGTACTCCACTAGAATCTGGATAAATTCAAAATATTTTAACAGAAACAAGAGGTACTATGCTGGGTATTTTTTTTGGGGGGGGGGTTGTTTGTTTGGTTTGTTTTTTTAATGGAGCACTCTGATATTAATCCAATAATTCTATTTGTGTTAGATCACAAGGAAAGTTGTGGTGGTGGTTCCCTTTTCCTTAGAGAATTAGTGGCATTTCTGCATCTGTTTAAGAATAGGGTCCAACAGGGGCGAGAAGGCTTGTTTTGGCTTTCTCTTACTGTTTGTAGTGCAGCCTAAGCCTGGGAAAGTCTTGAGTGTTGTACTTACCTTGTTTTCTGTAGTCTATGGGAAAGTTATTTGACTGCACTTAAAAATAAGTAAGGTAATAAATAATGATTGACCTACACAAGTAAGTTAAGAGTTCTTTTTCCGTTATCCTTTTCTCTCTTGTTTTTCTGAGTTGTGGGTTCCTTTGACATGTCGAGCACTGAAGAGTTCCTGGAAAATAAACGCAAATCCCCCATGCCAGCCTTGCGAGAAGAGGCTTGCTATTTCTCTTTGCTCTGCTGTTTTATGTAGAGCGTTGTGGCAGGTACTGGTGGTTCTGCTGTCAGTAGTTCATGTACGACACCTCCGTTTCTCTGTTCTCTGCCATATTTTTCAACAGGCCATAGAAAGTGAGCGGTGTGGGTCGTTGTCAGAGCCTGCCAGGCCCGTATCACGCTCCAGCTGCTCATCCAGCTCATCCAGCCACCCTTCGTCTCCCACGGGAGTGAGAAGTCTCGGTAAGCGGGGCATCGTTGGAAAAGTAGCGCTGTGGATGTCTTGAGCTGCTCCGTGTTTATTCACGTGTGCTGAGTTCCCCAGCAAGCTTGTTCAAGGAAACTTTCCAACACCCAGCGTTGCAAACCCAATTTTGGTCATGGCAGTCAGACATGTCTTTGAGATCTCTTACTTGATTAAAACAGTAGCTTCTTGGTTAGCTTTTTCATTCCTACTCTTTATATCAGTCTGAATAATATTTTGGTAGTGTTTTGGCAGTATTAAGGTCTGGCTATCTATTGAATTTCCGAGCATTATTGTTCCATATGCATAAGAGTACAAGTGAGACCTAAATATGCATTAGGAAATTCATTAATGTGAATATTTATAACATAATTACAAGCTAAGATTATCTTTATTCTCAAAGATCCCCATAACTGAACTTCATTTTGCATGTATTTATGTCTTTGTGTGTGTATTTAAAGGCTAAAGCTGTTTTGGAAGGTATAATCTTAGTTTATTAAGCTTATTTATTAAAGTTAAGCTGCATAAATCACTGGTAATGAATGATTTTTAAAATACATCATAGTTTCAAAAAAAGGTAAAAATAATTAAAAAGCCCAGATATTTTTGAGATTTTAAATGCATACACTAACCATAGTTTCAAAACTTTTTAATGGAATACATTAGTAATATTAAATTATATTATATCGTAATATTGTACTACAATATTATTATATTACAATATTTGTATTGTATAATTCTAAACTTTTTAAAAGTGTCACCCTGACTTTGAAAAAAATTCTGCTATGTTATAAGCATTTATTTATTTTAAAATTTACTTTTTTCAATGATATGAACTAGGAAAATATGATCAGTGCAAAGTGATAAAGTTTTCTTTTCCAAATCATTACTAATGTTTTGGAATACGGGGGCTATAGAGGAGAGTGGAGAAAATACTAGAAGAAAGAGAGGAAGTATACTAAGTGATACACTCTGCTTCTAGACACCTGGAGAACCCCTGGACTTAAAAAAAAAAAAATCTATTATAATAGCAGCAGGTAATGACAGCATGAGTCCATTTTTCACCTTTAATGAGTTAGATCCTTAGTAAAATTTTGCTTGAAGGTATTACTAAACCTATTATATGAAAGATCTATCATAATACAATACTTACCTTAAGGAGAAAAATATATTTTTCTTTCTCTCATTCACTACTTATCTAAACTTTAACCTTTCTATCATCCCTTGAGTTAACTTGCAGTACAGGCTTTTCTGCAATGATTTATGTATCACATTATCAAATACTCAGAATAAAGTACACTTCCACTGAAATAATCCCTTAAGTCATTTTACTTCGCCTTTTTAGTAATTTTTTTTCTTTTTTTTTTAAGTAGTGGATGCTATTTTATTCACTAATGAAATGAAAACACTTCTGCAGTCCATCATTTTGCTAATGCTTCTTTGTTAGTAAGACGCTGAACTCAACTGGCAAATATATACAAGCAAAAAAATTTTAAGGCTAGAAATAAGGTGTTATTCGATATTATCAATACTGAGCTGAGTGGTTATGGGCAGATAGAGGAATGGTAATGTAGGAGGTTTCACTTTTTGAGCTGAGTAATGTACGGCCTGGACAGAGGTAGCTTTGACCACAGGTGCGGGGACTTTGGAGGAGGTTGGAGTTGAGAGTAGGCAGCTTAGCGCAGTGGGAGAAGTAAAAGCCACTAAGCTACTAAAAGCTGATAACAGCATTTTTGTTTCAAGTTGCAAACAAATGTGATGTTGGCTGTAAGGTGGTTTTGGTTAATGGTGTGACTGGAGAACCCCCAGTGAGGAGGTCGTGTGACGGGCGCTGGGCTGCGGCTCGGAGGTCTCGGTTCTCTCCTCTGCGTCTGCCTCCTTTCTCACCGCTAGCCTGCCTGCTTTATACAACAAATTTTAATGGGAAGTGTTGATAACGAAGCTTGCTTTACCTTTTCATTTATTTTTATGTTGCCTTATTATGTCAGCAATGATATGAAATATGCCATGAGAAATTCAATTTCCATTGAAAATGTTTCATTTTAATTTCATTCATGTCCGAAATGCATTTGTAACGGGCGCTTCCCAGAAAATGTTGGCAACTTTGAAAAGTTAAAATTCACCATAAAATCTTTGGCTTTTGACGTGATCTGTAGCAAAAAGGTCACTCACATTCAGTGCCAGGATGAGATCTATTAAAAGGCAAAATCTGACAATATATAGACTAACAGACACAGGGAAGAAATTGGTGGAATTGTGATTACAGGAGTATTTTTCAAACAGCCAGTTTCTGCAGAGGACAAATTTAAAAAGCAAACCAAACCACAACAGAGTATTTATCAAAATTAATATTCATCAGTGATAAATGATTATTTCAAAAGTTTTTTTAAAAAATTTTTAAATCAATTTTAATTTCGCCATCCATGAAGCCAAATACGTACTAATACGAGGTGTAATTTCTCATGTCACAGCTATTAAGTCACCAGAAGAAACTTCCATAAAATCAAATGCAAGATGAGATCATCCCGAAAGAGAATTTCCTAGAAAAATATGAAAAGGAACTGATAGAATTACAGCTTTCCTGTTGCTCAGCTTGTTATGGAGATTGCTGTAAAACTTACACAAAACATTTTGAGTATACAAAAATATTTATCTTTAATTGGAAAATATTTAAATAAGGCATGTAAACATTTCCAAATTATATTTTATTTCAAACTTTGTTTTTTATGCAGTACTGTCAATATTTGTCTTGATTAAGCAGGAAGATAAATGTGAAGGCATAGCAAACTACCACGGAGGTTAAAAATACAGTTTTCATTAATTTTACCAAATCTTTTCACCTTAATTTTAGATATCTATTTCTAACCAGTGTCCAAGCATGAAACTGAATTAGATGTTTTGCTGGCTGATCTGACTGGAAAATTTGGAGCGTCTACACTTTGACTAGTGTCTAATTACTGAAAGGTGACAAATTCTGAAACACTGTTGCTTAACTCATGTAAATATGTTATAAAGTCGTTATGTTATTCAGACAAAGACTACTGAAGATAACCAGAAGCCTGGCAGTCAGCTGAAGATACTTAACAAACTGTCACGTCTTAGCTCACTGATAGAGGTCTGCTGTCCTTGCAACTGATATAACCTGATTATCCATCTCAGAATTCATATGATCTTAAAGACAGTGGAGGCTGTTCTTGTTGGTGTGATAGGCTTAAGTAAAGAAACTGAAGAGGTATCAATATTTAGAATAAAGTAGTAGCTTTCGGAATAAGTTAAAATGTGAAGAAATTGGGTGTAACCCCTCACTGGTGCACAACGCATTCACTCTGGCTTGTGACTGTGAGCCTAGGAGAACGATGCTGGCTTACTTGAGTTAGGGATTCGATACAATGAACTTTGATATTGCTATGGCAAGTTACAGATTTATAGGTTTTTAACCCAATAGTGGTGCTGTAGTTCTATTTTAATAGCCTTAGTGGAAGAATAGTAGAAATATCAGTCTGCTTTGGGTTTTTTTTTTTGTTTGATTTTTTTCCATCTGAAATATTTTAGTTGATGACTGGGAGAGATTTGGTGTGATTAGTCCCTATATGCAGTAATTGTGAATCCTACTCTAAGACCTTTTCCTTTTGACCTTCTAGTGATCCAAGAAAAGCAGAACTAGACCAGAATTAATTTTCTTTTAATTTCATCCACAGAGCAAGACAACTGAATTAATGATATATTTCTTAATAACATAAAGTTTCTGTAAAAGATGCATTATAATAGTTCCCCATTTTTTAATATATAAAGTGATATGCTAGTTATCACTGTTACATTATTATTATATTTTCACCAAGATGTATGTGTCTGAACAAGTAAGGGCAGAAGCCTCTGACTGTGTATATCTGTGGATAGTTTTGGTTTTGGTGTAATCATTTAATTTAAAAAGAATAACATACTACAAATCTGGCATGTTGTGTATTTTTCTTTAGGAGATTTTTATTTTATTTTATTTTATTTTATTTTATTTTTAGTATTTTGCTGACTTGCTAACACTTGACCTAGGACCCATGCTGTTTCCCTGGATGGCAAAGAAGGGGTTATGCCATATGTATATGGCAATAAAGTAATGAGCTTTGAGGTCGCATTCTTTTTTGGTTTACCGGCCTAACAATTTGTTTTCCTGTCTGATATAACTACAAAGGGTCTTCCAATTTGAGTGGAGAGGGATGCTTCTCTAGAGGGCAAGCGATGCATTACCCTTTGGGAGGCAGGAGGGGTGAATCCACTCTCCAGTTTCTGTTCTCTTCTTAAGCTTTTCCTTAGGTGTGTGTGTCCTTACTCCATCCAGGTGATACGTGCAAATCCATATGTTCAACACTTATGTTCTTCCTCTTTAATCTTGATTTCATTTCATTTCTGTGAAAGCTTTGCAAACTTATATCCAATACAAATATAAATTGAGCTCTTCAAAATGTGTTGGAAACTTGCACCTTTTATATGTAAACATAAAGCAGAGCCAGAGGAAAACTGTATGCTAGATACTGGCAGTTCTTGGGGAAGTCTGTAACCAGAAGTCAGTACTTCTGGAGATAATCACACTATAAACACAAACTCAGCACATTTGCTGTTTATCCTCACACATTGTCTTATAAGTAAATCAAATAGAAGGAATAATAATAATAATGATAATAAAACATTCTGCATCACATTGTACCCCCATCTAATACTGCATGCTAGCATTCATATTCTGTCTGTGAGTTGCACTTGAGGCATGCTAAAGTCTGTTTCCGTTTTATCATGCCTAGAATATCACTTTTTTTTTTTTTAATCTTTGAACCTGAGAAACTCCTTCAAAATGTGTAAGATGAATCTTTTTTTTTTTTCCTTTCTTTCTTTTCTTTTCTTTCTTTCTTTTTTTCTTTTTAAGGCTCCTGTCTTCTTTCCCATTCGTCTTCTGGGAGAAGGAATATTTCAGAATATGTGTCTGGAAATGTTCTAATTTTTGTGGTATGAGGGAAAACATTACAATTGTATTTATTATAGCCTCTAAAGTAGTTTCTAAAAGACTGCAATTGCCGTGGAAGCTCTATTAAGCTTGTACAACTAAATGAGTAGATAGATAAATGCATCATTGCATAGGCAAGTGAATCATTGAGTCTCTCACTACTAGAATTGTTCTGATCTTCTGCTTGAGTCAAGAAAATGCTGCTGCTGCCTTGGATGAGAAAAGCGCTGATCATAAAGCATGTTGTACACATTTGGAGCTGTGCTGAAGTGACTGCAGAAGCTTTAAAACACATGAAAATGTTTTTTGAGGTGTTCCTACACTTTCAGTATAATTTTTACTCATCCCTACCCTGATTTCTATAACAGTTTTTTTTCCAGTGGGTGATTTTATAGCAAAGATTTATTCAGTAAGAGATTTTTGTATAGAGGATTGTTTTTATATATATGACTGTTTCTTCAGAGTTTGTTATGGGATTTTTTGGACATTTTTTGTTGAAAACTTCTATTTGCTTGTTTGATTATTGCTTTGTCTCTAGCGCTGGACCATTTAAAAAAGTATCTGTAGAAATGCATTTGAAAATGAAGCTATTTCATTAAGGCTGTAATTCAAGTAGATTTTCATGCTGCTTCTCCAGCAGAGGTGCCAAAACTCTTTCAACATGAGCAACTATATCCTATGTAAGTTTGGGCAGGAATGAACAAAGAAATTCATGAATCCACAAATATCTGAAACTCCAGCTGAGATAAATAATCAAAAGCTTATTTGAACCACACCTCATTCTCCCTACTGGAATTCCATTCAAGAATAACGTACCTACACTCAGGTGTCCAAATATGATCGCTAAGTCTCCAGAGACCCATTCAGCTTACACTATCGGACACTTACTCGGGGCAGGATTCAGTTGCTTTAAAGTTAGTGCCAAGTGTGTGACACATCCTATTTCCAAGAGCCGTTCCAGAAGGATGCCAGTCTCTGTGTCCCATCTCTTATCATCCCATGCCTCTACTCCTCTACTGCACCTTCTGTCTCCACTTCTCAAGGCCTCTGCTGTCATACCAAGCAGATATTTCCTTAAACAACTGCATTATATTAGAATCGTAAAACTATTGTGGCACTATACAAAGTTAAACAAAACAGGTTAGCCACCCGGTCGATTAGAAAAAATGGCTCTTACTGCTAAACCAAGTAAAACAAAACTATAAATGGTTCAGGAAAATTCAGACAGAGCAAGCCTGCCAAGCCTCAGTCCTAAGGCCTTGCAAACTCACTGCAAAGCCCGCAGCCTGCTACTAGCAATGGAAATACTGTATTATGCGGCTATAGGGTTACAGCTGGAGAGAGACTTGTGTACCCAAAACCACATATTTTTCTGTAGAAAAGTGTATATCATTTATATTAAAGAAAGATATTCCTACAAACACTGCCTTCCTGGCTATTCTACAGGCAAATGCAGTAGCGGCAGCACCCAGGAGGACAGAAAATAAGCCATCCTGGTTTGTACATTGGGTAACACAGGAGGTTCAGAACGCTAGAAAATATTTACTAGTGAAATGAACACCATGTGTAGTGCTTGTATTGGGAAAATAACATCCTCTGCTTCAAACTTGTGTAAAAATTCTAAGGCAGTGCTTCATTCTCTGAAAATGTAGAGATAAATTTGAGAAAGATTTCAGTGCATCTGTGAGTATTGGGGTGATTTATAAAGGAAATATTTCTTATGAGTAGACCTTCAATTTCTGTTTCAGTTCTCTGTTTTCCTGTTTCTTTCTGAGCAGCCAGAATTAATTGCTTTTCAAGAATAATTCACCAGTTTTGCTCTGCCTTATATGTCTTTTCCTCTTAGGAAATAGCTGTGATCTCCGCTGTTAGATTGTGGAGCCATAGAAAACTCTATTTTAAAGTGCAGAAAATGCGTTCTCTTATTTCTTACTAATTAACAGAATCCAGGTCTTGTGTTGAGCAGATGAAACACCTTTTGCAGAAAGATAAGGTGCCGGAAGATACTCCTTGTTTCCATCAGCTCTTCCTTAGAATTCAAAAATGTGTGTGACCAAAAATGCTTTTCAGTATTTTTTTTTTTGTGGCTGAAGTCCAGTGAAAATGTTTGCAGTTTTTGACTAAAATCATGATTATCCTATAAAGTACTTCTTGTTGGCCTTTTATTGTCTGTCCTCGAGACTGCTGTCTAACCACAAGTGAATCAGTAGTCAGGTATCGCTGTTTCTGGAAATCTGCTGGACTTACTCTGCAGACTTGTGTTTGTGTGACCACCAGAGCCACTTGCGTGGCCATGAAGCAGCCTCATTCCACTGATGCTATTTTGGTGTCTATGAAGGATTTCTGGCAAGTACACTGAGACGTTCCGAGAAATAACATAGTCATCTGTTAATGTGCTTGTCATTTCAGTGGCTTTCCTACCTCAAGCAGACTTTGGTTTTTAATCTTTACTTCATGTAGACTACAGATAGTCTTAGCTTTTGCTAGAAGGGACATATAAATTCAAAGAAGGAAAAAGATTACTCTTATTGTAGTTGGTTTTCTTAGAGATGTGCCTACGTTTCTGGGTCTCTTTCTGCCTGCTTCCCCTCCACACCCCCTGGCACGGGCACATGGAATTTCTGAATCTGAGGTCCATGATTCTGGCACAGAAGAACTGAAAGGGGTCTGAAGCAGCCCTCCTCTTTAGGTTTGTGTTGGAGTGAGGTGCTCGCACTGTCTGTATGGTCTGGATATGCCTTGTAAGCATTGAAGTACAAATATAGACATCTACATTGTCACACATCAAAGAAAGGAAACTTTCTTTTTTTAAAAAAAGAAAAAAACAAGGAAATAATTCTTAGAAAATGAATTGCAAAGCATAGTGAAACAGATCTTGCTAAATTCTTCCCTTAGGGGGATTATCTCCAGGGATTTTGTAGTGTGGAGATTTTGAGAAGGGCAGCCATGGCTAGAATAAAAATTTCCTCCAAGAGAATTCCTTGTAAAAAATGATTAACTATTTTATAGGTTTTTCTTTCAATAGAACATCATACAGACATTAAACATTAAAATGCCTCCGAAGCTGTTAGATCTGAGTAAAACATATAAGCAAGGAATCTGAACAGTGATTTAAAGATTAAAACCTTTCCCATTGACATGTTTAAAACACATGGCTCTGTCAATTGTTAAAACCTTGTAAACAAAATACCATACGGACAATATTAAGAAGCACTTGATGCTTCTGTGAAACGATATACTTCACATACATAAACATGATGGACATCTTGTGACTATTAGTACCAGACAGTTTTAGTGCTGTCATTTTAAATGAATGTAGCTTTTGTTGAGATGCCATTGCTTTTTATTTAATTAATACCTCAGTTTTAAAGATTAGGA
Source organism: Rhea pennata (assembly GCF_028389875.1). Taxonomy (NCBI): domain Eukaryota; kingdom Metazoa; phylum Chordata; class Aves; order Rheiformes; family Rheidae; genus Rhea; species Rhea pennata. The sequence goes on along the minus strand of NC_084663.1, from coordinate 47,248,540 downwards.
TCATTCTGAAGCCACATTATTATTCTATGTAGCAGCTTACTTGAAGCTCATTTATTTTCATGTCTGCACTTTTTTGGGGGAACGTCAGTTTTGTTTATTCAAAGTAGATAAATCTGCCGTGTGGTAAATGATAAAAGGGAGATGGTCAAGTTTGTTATGTTTCTAACCCTCTGAGTCCTGTCAAACTTACTGTAAAAATGTGTGAATTATTTTGAAGGAAAAAGAGTAATGTATTGTTTTATTCTGTAGAACACTTATGAATACCATATAGAATATTATTAGTCTAGAAATTAAATATGCCAGCATGCTATACAGAAATGAGATTTTTGAATATAATATTCTGCATGAAGAACATGAAGAATGCTATTTATCATAATATTTGGCATTTAAGTAGAACTTTTGAATTTCTAAGCATTTTATTAATATTTCTTAAGCAAGGCACATGACATATTCTTTGAGGTAACCAATTCTACTTCTATTAAATTAAGAAAAACAGATAACAGCATAAGGAGTTAGTCAGAACCCCATCATCTGGCTTTTCTTAGCTTCTTGCTTTGGTTTTGTGACCACATTCTTCCATTTCTTGGAAACAAATAGCATGTGCTAACATGGCAAAACAAATTTAAGATAAATTTGTAATGGCTCACTTGAAAAAGTAAAACATTATTTTCTTAGTTTATGTTGCACTATATGAAATAAAATGTTCTACTGATTATTAACAGTCTGGAGGGCAATGCTTTGTTAAATTAGTGCTAATAACAAAAAGTGTAAGCATTCAAAACCAGTATTCTTTTTGCTGAAGAAGAAATTTCTTAGCATAAATAAAGGGCCCCACCATTTTTATACATACTTTTCTTCAGAATAATATATAATTAAAATTAAACATGTTCTTTACTAAATAGTTCTAACGACTCCTACATATTCCTGATGCAGATTTCCCTAAGGCGGTGGCAAGGCAGATGCTCCTAGCACTTATTTGCTATGACAAGTCTATAAAAACAGGAAGGAGACTGTTTGTTGGGACATCTTTGTATCTCAAGACTGGGCTTGCCCTTGACCTCCTAAATACTGCTGATTGGCCAGGTGCCAGAGTGGACAGATTTGTTTGTGAATGCAGATTTTACTAAAGAAAATGTGAATTAATTTACTGCTGAAGTCAATTATGTCATAGCCCAAACATTTTTAGAGCTATGTTTATGATCATAGGAATAATAAGTAGCTGCATTTCTGTAGTTTGCTCTGGAAGTGTAATTGGTAATGTGGGATACTGAGCCCTTCGTTCCCTTAAGAAAAGAAGCAAAATGAAGCCATTACATTTTATATTGGAGTGAGGAACACAAATTCAAATAAATTAGTATGTGTCTCATAAAATTAGTGCCTACCCAGAATACACATATTTCAATTGACTATTTTTTTTAAAGAAAAGGAATAACAATCTTATCTAGTGTTCAAAATACATGATAAGAACAATAAACAACCAAGGATTTCTTATGCTAATAAAACTACTAATTCCTACTAAGCCTAATATTTACATGCGTAGGATTATAGACTGACTCCTCAGAAATAAATTGAACAACGTGGTTCCCTTTTTAAAAAGTATTGCGGAGCCCTAGATGTTGTGGAATATTTCTACATTGAAGTGTTAAAGTGTTATCTCAGTACGAACTGAGAAATTAATGATACCTTTCTACAAGAAAATCTATGGCAGAGATTTCGAACAGGATCAACTTAATCGTCTGCCTTGCTCCTTTTCATACGGAGTCCCAGGTAAGGCAGAATACTATGTGCTTTGAATTATGCCTTGTGAGTATAGAGATTTGAGAGTCTTTGGAAAATGACTAATCTACTTCATCAGAACAAGGTCCCACTGCATCCTTCCAGTGGAAATACGCTTCGGGCAATCCTTGTCAAAGTATATATAGATAGTTTAGGGATCTTATAGGACTTGGAATGAGTAGGTAATCCACCATGGCATTCCTTTCTAGTCCTTTTCTGCTTTGTTTACTCTCCCCTTTTCTGTGAAGGAACCTTTTTCATATTCCTTGTAACTGGCACTAGTGCTAAGGAGTTGGATTACTTTTTTTCCCTTTTTCCTGTCTGGTTGGATCCTGGAAGAGACTTCTGCATTGTTTGGCTCATACTGAGGAGGTTAAGAATCAAGTAAAGCATAAAAGGTTGATGCACAATTGTACAGATTAGGTAGGATGACTTTAGGTAGATAGATAGATGGATGGATGGATTAGATCAATAGAAAGTGAATGGAATCCACAAGAAAAGTAATTTTGCCAGTGGTTATTCTGTCTAGCCATCCATTCCAGCAAACACTTTTCTACAATGCTGTGTCCCACAATACAGTTTTATTCTGAAAAACAAAAATATGTGAAAATGGAAATCTTTCTTCAGGAAGAAACAATTTTTTGTATTCAGAATTACATCTATTTACATTTGGTAAATAAGTATTTACCATGTTACATCCTTGCTATCTCTGCATCTCCATAATCTTATTAATTCCATAATTATTCTATAAATAAGAATAATTTGAAGGTTGTATTTCATGCCTTTCATCAACTGTTCTTGATTATTGCATTATTATATGTGTGCAGTCTTTCCAAATATGATTAGATTGTATACAGGTTTCACTAAATTGTTTGATGACTGAGATAGAAATCTATTGGGTCTCCTGGAGCCCTTAGTTTTGAACAGATGAAATAGAGGAGAAATGTTTTTAAAGACAAAAGAACATACTTCAGAAAGAAATTATTTTGGCCAACACAAATGCAATCTCATAATAGGCATTTTACAAAGTCACTTTTAAGTGTAGAAAGACATTTTATTCTTTGATTTTTTTTCTTTTAAATACAAGAAAAGAAAATCCAAATACCTTGTGATTTGACTTCCCCTCAAGTTTCTTTAACTTGATAAATGTGCTTAGCATACTAGATATGAAACAGGTCTTTCCACACATCGTGGACCACAAAGGACTAAGCTGTGACTGTGGACAGAGTCTCCAATGTAATAAAATTAACTAGGGCATACATGAAAAAGATGATAACAAATCCTATTCATTTCAAGAAAAGTCTTTGTTTAGCATTATGTTTCTGATGGTGATGAATAAAAATGATTTTAAAACGACTTTCAAAAAGAGATAGTATTTTTTATATTCTCATGCAAGTTTTTTTTTAAGCCTTTAGAATTACCCTGACAAAATAGACAGATGTTTTCTCTTCACTGCAATGTATTCCTAGTGTTCCAATCTTTGTTGCTTGTGTTTGTCTTCCTGAAATGCTCTTTCTTTATAAAACAAGATGGACAATGTGTTTCTCCCGTTGGAATAAGTATCACTTTTTTCTTCCATGTTTACAAGGATATGCTCTTTTCATATTAGAATTTTCAAAGGAAGAATCACATTTGAGACTTTGCTTGCATCGTGCTGGCTAAAACTACTTGACTCCTGATTGCATCACTTTACCTTAAAACTTTTTCAAGTTGTGTCCCCCATGCAAAGCACATTGATCACAAGCATGCAGATGATTCACTTCCATCACAAATGTCGTAATGCCTGAATCTGTGCCTTCCTCCACCATTAACAGTACTAGCTGTTTAAATGGCCTTGTTTTAGTTTGTAATGGCCTGGCTACTCCTATGTGATCAATAACGTCGTTCTGTTTGATTGAAACATAGAGTTTCGATAGTTTCATACCATGGTAACTTTGATTTATATGTTGCTGCAATATAACCTTAAATTTATGTGATTTGATGTGACCGTTTCTACCAGACAGGCTACATCAGAAGCATGTCCCTATGCTGGTGATAGCGTGAAAACATACTGCTTCATCAGAGGGCATTTTACTGAAACGCAGACTTATCCTTTCAGGTGGTCATTACAATAATTCAGATTAGACGTAGAAGTCTTACCTTCCGTCCTTTCAAGACATAAATACAAGTCTTAATAGATCTGGGACTGGCCATTTCTGCCGGTTGCAATGGAGGGGACAATCTGCCACATTTCATCATTTGTCTGAAAGCGCTAGTTAACCTCTTTGCTGTTTTGGGTAAGTCTATATTTTTATAGCGTATACTTTATTGTATACTTTATTAAGTTTTGCCAAGTATTGGGATGGCTGCACTGAATAAAGCTTTGAAAAAGCATGTGTCTGACTGTGCTTGCCCCAGTGAGTAAGTGGCAGTCTGATTTTATCAAGCATAGTGCTTCCCGGTCTTGTAATTTTTTAGTATTGGAGCTCTTTGCTCAGCCTCCAGGGAGCTATAATTGCTTCCTTTTTTTTTTTTTTTTTTTTTTTTTTTTTATGTTCTGTGTTACAAAAATCAGAATCGTTATGGTCTGTAGAAATTAGCAAATGAAGACAGAAATGCAATCAGAGGGCATGAGAATTTGAGCAAAGAATATGAGAAGCCAGAAAAGATACTGAAAGAAGAGGAAGGATAAGGCCAGGAAGAGTTCTTTGTTTCTGCTCATTTTTAGAAAGATGGTGAATGCACAAGTAGTACAAAAAGGATGAAAAAAATATGAAAATAGCTATGGGTAAGATAAATCTAAAAAGAGGGTTACTAGTAATAATTTAAAAAGCTTAAAAAAATCTTTCCAAGTCTCTTAGGTAGGTATCTTTTCATCAGACTGCAGAATGAAGGTATTTCTAAAAAAAGAAATGGCTTTGTCTCACCTTTTTTGTCCCAGTGATGTCATGTCTGCTGTAGGGTTGGACAGTGATGTCCTTCAGACTAATTCACTGCTGTGACTGGTGTTTTAAAAATTACCTTGTGTCTTCAGAGAGGTTATTTGCTTATGTCTGGTGTCATATTAAGGCAGTCAGAAAATAAAAGAGGAATAAATGCACGTTTCCATTCTACTTTCTATGCGTCTTCCCTCTCCTGGAATTAAAATGAAATGCATATGTAGGTTGTTGGCTTTATTTAATGAATTGTGGCTTTATTTTTTTTAATAGTGGCTAACATTGAATGGGATTAGCAATTCTCTAAGGCTTAATTAAATCCTGAGGTAATTGTATAGACTTTGTCCAATTGCACTGGTTATACAGATTTTTTTTGTGTTTTTATTGTTTTGAGTCGTACATTTGCTATGCCTAGTGTTTGCCAAGCAGAACAGAAAACAGTGTCTTTTCGAAAGAATGGCAAGGATTAACTTGCCCACTGGAGATTTTCAAATACAGATTTTCTTAAAAGCAGCTCCTTTTTTGTTGTTTTTTGTTTTTGTCTTTTTTTGCCCCTATTGGAAGACTCTCATCTGGAATCTCTAATCTTAGTATTGCAGGTTTGCTTGGTCTCTCTGTTGCCAGAATTTGAAATGGATCATGTTTAATGTTTTCCTTCTGTTAAGGCAGTTTTTGTCTATGTTGGAGAGTAATATCCACCACAAAGGTCATGACTTTTGAAGATGCGTGAAGTGGAGTGAGTGGCACAAAACAGTAGGTTGCAAAGCATTGTACAATTCAGTGAACAACAAGGTCAATTACTTCGTATCTACTTGTAGTTCAGCACAGCTGGAGTGAAAAAAATCATAATGCCTGACTGGCATTCTGCAGCAGTTTAATGCAGAATAATAATGGAGTTTAAATCGCCAGTTTACCAAAAAAGTATCATTCTGACTGAGCAAACATAGAAAGGAGAGGCAAGCTGTCTGTCAGAAAAGTATTAGGAAAAGCCCTGCAGAACTGAAAAGGAAGAATATATGTTGCTTGTTAAACTATGGATCTGACATCCCATTTTTCATACATTCGTACTTTTTTTTTTGTTCTTAAAGTGAACTAGTCAGACTGTTGCAGTAATTCTTTCCTATTCAAAAGTGCTAGTAACTTTTTGTGAATCCAAATGACTTTGGTAGAAAATTTCCAAATAATGAATGTCTGAGTTCAAAAGTGCAGTTACACTAGTAGAAACCTTTTGAACGATTGAAGGTTTGATTATGTTTGCTACTTCAAGTACTGTACTTCCCTGGAAAATCAGAAGAAACAGTAAAGATTAACTTTCTTAATGATTAACTTCCTAAATACAGTGAGAAATATGAGGCTGTTGGTAGAAGAAAACTAGGAAGGAATAGAGAAAGGCAGAGAGAAATTTGACATACGCTGACAACTGTGCAGAGAGCAAACTCGTGGTATTTTATTTAGATCATTATGACAAGATGAACCTGTTAGTTAAAGCCATATGTATCCTTTCACAGACTTTGTAAATTTAAAAAGTTGACGTTGATGTGCAGAATTGGGTTCTTTGTTCAGGCTGTGCTACGACAACAGCTGACAATATGAACCTTCATTTTCATGGGATACCACTGAGTTGTTCACATGTGGTACCAAAGCTGTAGCCAGTATATCAGCTGGTTGCCATTTAGACAAGCTGATTGTGGTGATTTATACCTCCTTGTTGACGGGATAAACTCTTTCCCATGCTTAATATATCATAAAGCCTGAGTCCATGCATACTCACTTTTAATTGCAACTATCTTTCCCATTTTTAACTGAAAAAAAAAAAGGCAATAGAAATTTCTGGACTGTCTCTAAAATTTGCCTCCCAGACAACTTCTGTCCAGTCTCTTATTTCTCTGGCACTTCTCCTGGAGGAGCAACACTGAATCACATGCATCTACCCCAAAGCTAAAGAATAGCGTTCAGCAGCATGTACTAAATGAAAATGATAAACTCACCTGGAGTGAAAGTACAGTGAAAGCAAAAGTAAAATATGGATATGGATTACCTAGTATAGATTACATATGGGCAAATTCTATGTGCTGAATTCTTCATTTCCCACTCTGATCACAATAAATCTTAATGCCCTCCTGCATTTGGTTTCCAATCCATGCTAAAACAAAGAGACTCAGAATATACATTTTTTTTTATATACATAAAAAAAAACAGTGAAATAAACCCCTACATCTTACTTGTTTCTTGTCAAGGAGTGAAATGAAGGCAATTATAGAAAAACATTCATGAATCCAGATACAGTGTCAGCTGTGGACAAAGACTCTGAAATTTTTCTTGTATATAAGCAGCCTAAAAGGTAGAGACTGATTTTCAAAAAAGCAAGGCAGACTGCACCCCAGTCAGAATGGAACTTAATAGAATCTGGTCATCTAAATTTCCTGCATCTTTATCTAGGGGGAGGAAAAAAACCAACAACAACAAAAAAAACACTCTAAGGCTCTTTCCTTCCCTGAATTCTTTTCCAAGATATTCTCCTCATCTTTTTTGGTGAACAAACCTGGGGAAAGTGACTGTACAGAGCGGCGTCTGACTTGTTTCAACAAGAAATCTGGGAACCAGATTTGCATTTTATGCCTAACCTAGAAGAATAGATGCTTTTTCTCAAATATGCAAAATATGAAGGTTCTGCACTGAGAGAAATAAATCCTTTACAGCTTAAGGAATTCTTCTGTACAAGCCCTTTCTAATCTTGCTGTGTATAATTACACAAACTTACTGAGTGATAGGATATTAAAAGTGTGTTAGATGATATTACATTCGTATCAGAAACTAGAATAACTATGGATGCTTCTCCTATTAATACAGCTTTTTCTTTCATACTTTCAAACTGTGAAATCTGGTTTTGTTTGTTATTAGGGCAAACATTCTTTTTTTAAAGATAGTTTTCCCTGATGAAGCGCTGCAGAGTTTGTACTCAAGGTATTAAACTCCCATTCTTTTGGACAGGAGGTAGTCATTGTAGGGGTAATGAAAGAATTGCTTTTCATGTGCATAAAGTAATTTACACTTGGCTTTCTGCAGTATGAGAACATTATTTTAAAACAGCAGATATTGGCCATTGCAACAAGCATGCTGCCAGATTAAATGGATAAATGGTCTAATCTAGTGTGGCAGCATTCCTAAATTGACTAAACTAAAATTAGCTTTAGTGCTGTTATCAGTTTAGTTGGCTGTTGGGTCTATGACAATGCCCTGGGAAAATTATGATTGACTGCTCTCAAGGCAGCAGTTCCAGTACAAACTGTACACAGAAAATGAGAGAAGAATGGACAGAACTGTATATTCTTGTAGTTGATGAGATGGCAGTGGCAGAAAATTTTGTCATTCCCATTCTATCTTGCAACAAAAGCATTTTTTTTGACAAGCTGTCAAACTCCAAGCTTGACTGACTCTGGCTACACCTTTTCCTAGATGACACTCGTTCTCCTGTGTCATCAGAAAAAGAAAGCATCTCTGCCTAATCAAAATATAATTTTGATTACTTTTTCCTAATCTATATATTATGCTTGGTCATACCAGAAGTGCTGGGAGAAGGATGATTGTTAGATGTTTTCTCTCTGGAGGCTACAGTGAGATAGATATTGAGAGACAAGAAGAGACAAATACAATGTACATTCTTCTGCGCTTCAGATCGGCAGCTTTTAGCTTGTTACTTATAGTAAGAAACATAAACTTTTAATTTTAACAACTGGATCTGGCTTTTATTTTCCCATGTCACTTAGTAACTGACCAAAGGAAAGTAAGTATGAAATGAAAGAAGACCTCAGTTTTCTAAATCCTTTTTCACATATAGGAATTTTTTTTTTAAAAAAATGTATATAATTTAGCACCTTTTTTGGTCCTTTACTTTTTTTTCTAAATTGCCGGATAGTAGTGGAGCATTGTCAGAAACTGGAGCACACTTTCCAGTACGAAATTCTAAAGAAGATTAGGAAAAGAGTAATATACAGCTAGAAAAATCACATTTATTTATTTTTCAGCAATAGGATTATGTAAGATCTCAAACACCAGAGGGATTTCTGTACTATCAGAATTTTAGTTAGCCTCCTCTGAAGTAAGGTCACAAGCCTCACTGTTTAAGAATAAACAGATTTTTTTAGTAATAAGGAGTGGAACAATAAAAAAAATCAAGGGTTAGAGTGGTCAGTCCATGATCTGAAGGATGGCAGGGTCCAGTAGCAGAGTCTCAGTGGTTTCCCAGTGCAACTGCAACTCTGAAGTGGTTGAATCCTTAACACTATTTCATGGACCAACACATTGTTACACTTTTTTTCCTGTAAGCATGTCTTTTTGGATATTATTTTGTATGATTTTCATTCAGTTTATTTTAAGAGATTAAAAATAAGAAAAATAGCCCACAATATTCTGAAAAATAACCTGAAAGGGAAATATATGCCAGCATGTGTCAGTAGGCAAAAACAGACATCATGCAAAACAGTCTGCAGCCATTAAATGATCTAGCAGAGATAAGATACTATATAATGACAGTCAAATGAAGAATAGCATAGAAGCTCTTAAACACCCTGCACTTGCATCTGCTGCCAGTAGTATATCATTCCATGGGTAGTCCCATTGAAACTAATTATGAGCAGAATGTTGTTAAATGTGGAAGAAATGTACCTAAAACATTTATACCTAGGCAGGTATGTTTATATTATGTCGAATTCCAGTGTGGAACAGTTAAATGACCACTCTGAAGTTGGCATGAGTTTTATCTGAGCAAAGATCAGAGGGTTTAACCACACAGATATAAATTTTCAGTGATTATCTGAGGGAAATTAACTGTAGTAAGTAGAGCAGAATGAGGAAGAAAAAGTGACAATTAACTCTCTGTCCCTCTGCAAGAAAGCAAATAGTTCCTGCAACCTGCTATTAAATTATTACACCAAGCCTAAGGTTATAAAATGAAGATAGAACCATTCCACATTACTTTGTCTTGCTCTTTTGTGGAGCTGCAATGCCGCTAAGCGAGAGTGATGGATCCACTGGGAATCTTTTCAAAGCATATTGCCCTCTTGCATGTGTATTGCCAGCATTTTTGCAGATGTATGGGAAAGTGCAGCATAGCAGCAGTAGGAAATTTATGGGTGAGATCAAGGTAAGCTGAATGTCCCCGAACACTGAAGGAGCACCTGGGCTTTGTGGAATCAAGCAGTTGGCGCTAGAATTTGTTGGTTGTAACTTTGCCGTGAAAGAGTGTTCTCTGTAGTGCACTTAGGGAGCATTAGTGGAGGAAATACGTGTAACTATGCTTCAGGTTGCTGGAAGACAAATTTTGAAGCCTTTGAAACAACTGGAGGCTGCATTTTGGGGTTTTGTTCTGATTTTACTGTCTGAAATGTTGTAGGGCTAGAGAGAGACAACAACAGGAAGACCAGAGGGCTTTGTTAAAAAAAAACCCAGCAAAACAAACAAACAAAAAAACTACAGTAACCTACTTGGCTTTAGATGCACGTAACGCCTCCAACGTGCTAACATCATTTTGGGAAGATAGTATCCTCTGGAGCCCTGCAGATCCTTACAGATTTCATGCCAGAGCACGTCACTTAGTGGCTGATGTGAATGGAGCACAAACCAAAGGTGTTCTGCAGAGAAAGGCAACGATGGTGGTAAAAGTCCATTCCCTAGGAGAGTGCAGGAAGGCCTCTGCTCCTTCCATTATTCTTGCTGATGACTGTCTGCTTCCTTCCCCTCCAAGCCTCCTCTGGGATGTTATGAACCACAGCCGGCACGCTAGCTGATGCAGAAATCCCTTCTCCTGTCTCAGCACAAAGCCTGTAACTGGAGGCAGACCCTTAGGTCCTGGGGACCTTTAAGAAAAGGGACCCCCATTACCTTTTTTCTTCTCTTTCTTTTATCATAATTGGCTGTTTAATGGTCATTGTAATACTAGGTTTGCAGCTCATGCAGCACTTTTTTCAGTCTAATCCATATCTGAATACAAAATCTTGCATATTATAGTTTTTGCACCTAACAATTTACAACCACAAAATATGTATTCAGTTTATGTATAGATTTGTTCTTCAAAGTAGTACATCTGCATGAAATATGTTTTTTAAAATGTGATTTTTTAAAAAAACATTTTCTGGTTTTTTTTCGTCTTTTTATCACAACCTCAAAAAACTTCTACTTTGTCTGTGGATATGAAGGTCAGTTTTCAATGAAAATGAAAACTAAAAGACAGAAGTTAGATGTGTTTTATAGCTAACTTTCCTTATCATACAGCAAATAAATACATTTCTCTTAAAGGGCAAGTGTTGTTCAGTATCTTCTACATGTGCCAATCATCTTCATTAAATTTTCAAATGATCTTCTGAGCAGTGGTGTATAAGATATGCCGCTTAATGCTATAGCAAATTCAATTGTGTAATTCCCCTAGCTATGAATTGACTGTTGAAGTTAAGACAAATAGTTTTAAGTTAGATTTGAAGACCTAACAGGTGCAAGTTTGGAAGAAGTGCATATTTGGAAAAAATATATTTAGCAAACCTGACACAAATGCGTGCCAGTCTCAGTAGGAGGGGGTCACATGATAAAATTCTTTTTTTTACCTCTTCCATGTGTGTTCTATCTCAAAATTCCTTTAACTTGACACAGAGCAACAAATGATATAGTACTTCAGACCATATAAGAAGTATTGTGTCATCAAAAGGGGGGAGATGCTATTTTAGGTATTTTCTCATTCAGAAAATAATAAAAAAATGACCTTTGTTCAAATTTAGGTGTCATAAGGCTTAAGGCATATGTGTGTGGGTAAGTGTATTTTTAAACAATTTTAGTCTCTAGTTATTCTACGCTTAAAATGGAAAGACTCTTGAACAACAGGTGGCATTTTTCTATAAATTCAGCTCATATTTTTTTCCTAAGCATTGCCATATCAATAAAAGAGGTTGTTCTTTCTATAGCACAATGAGCCTCTGCAGAATGTCTGTGTGCAGTATAACTGATTATCTCTGAGAACAGGTATCCAACTGTTTTCATGCTTGGATAGGAAAGAAGTGCAAGGTCTTTCAAAATAGCAGGTACACACAAACTGGAGCAGATCCTTCAGTTAACTCATCATGCAACTCATCATCATATCTGTAAATAAAAAAGGTAGCTTGAAATCTCATAGGGAGAATAAGGTTTGTTGGGGTGATTGCGGCCCAGTTTGGCAAAAGGTTTATTTACCTCCTTATACAGTTCAGTTATACTGCACTGCAGTGCCATTCTATAATACCTTGATTAAAATGTCCCATATTTTAGGGTTTTGTGATGTTAAATATATTTGCCACCCAATAAAAAAAAAAATCTACATTTTTATAGAAGTCCACGGATGAGCTTATTCAAAGAAACATTGCATAGACAAACTAGTGCATAAGCCTCAAACTTCCAAATTCCTCCGTTTCTGATAGCAGAGAAAGATTGAAGCCTTGCACACAAGGGTATTCTATTTCAGTCTACCCCTTACCAACCAATGCGCTGCCTAAGCCTCGACCACCCCATCTGGGGAGATCACCCCATCTGGGGAGAAGTTTAGAGCTGCTGGTCTTCTTTGTAGAGGGCTGAGTGCATAATCAGCAAGGAGCCATCCACTTTCTATGTAGATAAAATCTATGCTGGATGTTTTTAAAGGAGAGCATAAGCCAAATACAGATGCAGTTGATTATATTATTGCACATAAAAGCTTTCTTCAAGCAAATGGAGAGTTCCTCTCCACACTGGGAGTCTATTCTACATAAGTGATGCGGTTGGTGATATTTACAAACGTACACAGGTGGCAACAAAAGCATCCACAGTGGTGAAGCTTGTTATTAACAAGATTACCCCCTCTTTTTGTTTATTAGGAAAAAATATGGTCTATAAAATATAAAAATCAAAAGATATGATCTTATGTATGTCATGCAACATAGACACAAGTTCATTTTTTGCATGCTTACTTGCTTGCTTATGGCCTGCAGTCATCACAGTTGCTTAATTAACATTTCAGCTCCTCTATTCTGCCCTAAAAATAGTGCATTATCACTGTACGGACAGATGTACAGATTTTACTTTGTAAGTTTACTTTAAAAGGGAGATTTCTTGAAGTCTGGAGCCATGTCATACGTAAACCTGTGCACTTCTGTAGGAGGTTTTTTGCTCTCACTTATTGGTGTCTGCAACAAGAATTGCAAGTACGGAGATTCCACTTGGACATATATTTGTTGTTATGGAGGACACACACATACCAAACTGACTCCAGGAATCAGAAGGCATCAGCATTTTAAAACTGTTTGACACTAATAAAGCCAAGTTTCCTTTTAATTAAGATACCCTAATTTCACTCAAGAGGAGTGAAATTCAGTGCATCTTTTATGCTAATTGAAGGTCCATCAAGCTGACAAACAGCATGTTATTAATTTAAAAACAGTCAAAATGATCACACATCTCAGAGATTATAATAGGCAGAACCTGACATTTGTGACACATCACATTTCGTTAATAAGCCTTCTGTGGTATGTAGGTAGCTATTCTGCCCTTAAAAAAAAAAACACAAAAAAACCCTTCAGTAATGGAATTGGACTTATGTTGTCAATCAGAATGGCCGGCAAATCTACTCGTTCTATAATTCTGACTCGAACTGAATTTTATTGCCCGAGCATGCAAGCCACTTTTAAAAAAAGTATTTGAGGCACAATTTTGTATTACAAGACAGCTGCAAGGCTCACTGGTCTCCTGCTTTTGTGTATTCTGAAAAAAATCACAGTTTTCCTGATTCAAAGAATTGATATTAAAATTTTCAAGCATCAGTCAAATAGATAATTTAGAAGCTAATTACCTAATATATAGTATATCTATATAGATGACTCTTATGTTCATTCATCTCTTGATGTCTAGTATTTCTATATAAATTGAATTCCACATCCAGATGCATATATATTTGTTTTTGTTGTTTGTTTGTTTGTTTGCTTTTTCCCCTGGCAAAGTGAGAAAGTGAGAAAAAATGTGATTTTTTTTTCTTACCTAAATACATACAACTCAAGATCCAGCTTATGAAAGGAAATAAACATTTTTTTTTATCATATAGAGAACTCACATTCAGTTTGGAGAACCGTGGATGAGATTATATCCATATCTTTTTCAGTATATATTTCATTTCCTCTTTCACCTAAAGCCTTTAAAGTGAACAGAATAGATGCTGAGTTCAGTACTTATTTTGCTTCCTTCGTATTTTGTAATAATATATTTTTGGGGCGGTTCATATGCATGTTGTGACAGGTCAGCTGGGTGTTCAGACACCTGTATGTTCTTTGTGAAGAAAAAATAAGCAGCTGACCGCTCTCGCGGAGATCTCTTCTCGTGTCTCCCCAGGAAACAGAAAAACGTATCTGAGAATTGTCGGCAAAATTTAAGCGACACTGGCAGAGATTCGCAGTATAATTTTTTGAAGACACCAGTGGCAGTACGGAGGAAAGAACGGCATGTTCTAGCTGGTGTAGCGTCATCGTCGTGACCGTGGACGATAGTTTGGAGAAGCCCTCCTCCGCGCGCAGGATGAACGCAGCAACGTGGGAATCACGCTCTCTTCCCTGCCTCTGACCAGGACTCGGTAGTTACTACAAAACCCGGTGATTCTGAGCCGTGCGTGACGTGCACAGTACCCGGCTAAGGCTAAATTTCTGTCTCTTCTGACGCAGTAGTGGTATGAGGAGCTGCTGTCCACTGTCAAAAGCCAGCATTGCTCTCTGCGGCGTCTTCTATTTGACTAAACAGAGACTAAGCAGGGCCCAATTAACTGGCGTTATCTTCAGTCAGGGAGAGTCAGGGGACTACTCGAGCAGCAATCAAGCAGATCTCCCGTAGAGTCCAGGATGCTAATGTCAAAGCAATTGTTTACCTTACTCGTCTTAGCACGGCCTGGCAGATGCACAGTAGGATGAAGTTTGGAAACAATGTCTCAGGGCAGATCTGAGGGGACCGTTTCTTTAAATGCACCATTTACACTTCATTTGTGTATTTCCAAAATATCTCAGATACATTAGTGAATATTTTGAGATATTCACTGCTGTTAAAACATGCTATCATGTTACTATTTTAAATGAAAAGTGTGTTATTAACTGCCCTAAGCATTCTAATTTCTCTTTCAGTCCTTAACCTGTAACTCTTCTGAAAAACAGGATCGCCATTCTCTATCAGTATTCCTAAAATACTGTTAATTTCTGTCAAACTCTTCATGTCAATAATTTACCAGCTTGCATTTCTGTAAAGATATACCCCAACAGAGACCAAACTCAGCAACCATTCGGGGGCCAAGACTTTGTGCCAAGCTGGTCTAAGCCAAGTTTAATGTTATTATTTCTTCTCAATCCAAAAATCAATAGTTGAAGTAAGCTGAAATGGGAGGAAGAGCTCTGGCAACAAGAACCATGAGAAGGAGAGCCAAAAAGGAGCCCTGTTGCTTCAAATCAGAAGGGGAATGGAGGGCTTTTTCTGTCTGCTTTCTGGGAGCTGGGAGGAGATGGAAGAGCAGCAGACAGGCTCTGTTTCCCCTACTGTCTCAATCTGTATAATCTCTGATATAGTAATGTCCTAATTAAAACCTGTTTGGAAAAAATGCCAAATGGACATAAGCTGTTAAAGCATGTAATTGGCAATGTGTTTGTGATTGATGCAAAGTCTATCGGTGAAACTTGCAGCTTGGGTCTTTCCACTAGTTTTTAGTCGTTGTCACAGCCATCTGGTTTAGGTTGCATTTTTTAATACTTGTGCTCCAAGTTAATCCAAGCAAGATAGTTGTTAGGTACAAAGCTCTGAAGAGGAGAGAGACAAACAGTCCAAATAATAGTATTTAAGGAGAATCAATATTTTACAGGCAAGTGATTATACTTTAAATGCAGTTGAAGGCTCATCTAAGCTCAGAGTTATATTTAACTTTACCATATTACATCATACTACAAAGCTTTATATGATACTCAGTGTATGCTGGAACAAAATTACCTTGCAAGTCAATAGTTCAATTCCTTTTGAAGCAATAAACTGACGTATAACTTGAAAATTATTTTGAAGTCTTTCTTGAACCCTGTATATCCATGTAAAGACTATTTGTTACACTAGCTTTTATACCCATACGGATAAATCGAATGTTATGTTCAGAGAGCATCACAAAGGAAAATAAACTAATAACATATAGATCCTGTCTCTGTTTTTTGCCGAGCAACAACTTAAGAAGGCTCAATAAATTAACTTAAAAGCCAGATCTATGCATGCTGCAGTTTCTCACAGCAGCTTTGCTTAAATTTTATTTTTTTCCTATGTGACGAATCATTGTTGTTACTGAAATGAAGGCTATTTTAAAATAAAGATTTTTTTAGATAGTCTAAGTGGTTACATTTTTATTAATATTGCTCTATATTTTCCATTATAAGGTTGGTTATTACTTAATAGTTACTGAACTTTAACTACCAGAGATAAAATATTACAGATAGGATTCTGGGTTTTTTGTGGGGGAGGGGTTTAGCTGACAGATTTCTCAGGATAAATTTAAGGAAAGTATATTGTCCTTATTAAAATGATTCTTTAAAATCATTTCTGAATGCTTAATTTTAGAGGAGACACACAAAATAGAAATAGCACGTTGCCTTTACATTTAGAATTTTTTTGCAGGAACTCTGAAAAAAACCGTTCACATTGGCAGAACAGGGAAGAACTTTGCGATTTACATACGACCAATAGAGACTTGTACGTGTTACAGAGGAGCTATCTATTCCGGTTGTATTGGGACTGTGCTGTCCTCGGGCAACAGAAGCTAAGAATAACTTGGGCTATAATTTCCCCTCATAGCTGTCTGGGTTTGCTGTGAAAACAAGTTCAAGCATAGGATCTGAAACTGGAATTATTATCTCTGTTTTAAAGAATAATGAAGTAGTTTCACAAGTAACAGTTATGTCTTTTTTTTTCCACAGAAATTTGTTTACCTTGATTGTCTTTTTATACTAGAAAATACTTTGTTTCTTTAGAAAGCTGCAAAACATTTTGTTCATGCCTGTTACCAATGGAAAATTGATTCATGCAGCTTGTATAGCCCTCAGGTGGGTGATGGTAACGCACATGAGAACTAATGAGAAAAATCAAAATAATTATGGAAAATAAATTCAAGTCTGAGGCAAAATTGTGATTAACAAACTTTTTTTTCAGACCTTTAAGCATGGCTAGAGATATTTTCTACTTAATTCAAATTTACCATGGTACTATATTAGTAAAATGCTAATAGTTTTCTTTTTTTTACATTGTTTGAAATGGGTATAGGTGTTTCTTTTAAAATGAAATTATCTAGAACAGGATAAAGAAACAAGAGGAAAATATGTTCAAAAAAAAGCACCAATAAATAATTTCAAATCAATATGAAAGATGCTGTAAAACAATACAGAATTATTTTACAAAGATACTTGTAATTGCATAGTTAAATGGAAAATAATAGTAGAAATAGGAGAGGAAGAAGTATTGGAAGCTTCTTCAGGAATGCATATGCCTGTGGAATTCAAACAAAACTATAGCCTTATTTTGTAATTGAAGAACCATCTGATTGTGTGACTAGGTTTGTTAAATATAAGATTTTCAAACTTAGTAATCTCAGGAACTGTTTACAGACTTGCCATCCTATGTAACTCATTTTTTCACCCAAAGAGGAAAGTGACTTGGCTAGCCCAGCTTGGATGTCTTTTTTCCCAACTAGTAGGAATCTGATGAAATACTTCCTAGTGTATTATTAGTCACTTATAGAAAATTTAAAATACCATGGAAAATCCCACAAAAATAACGCTAATTAAAACAGTAAATGAGAAGAATAATGGTAAATTATATCAGCGAGAAATATTTGGTGCTCCTGTTGTTCTTTCTGAGTCGAAGCAAATAAGAGATGCTTCTTTATTTGGCTGGGCTATATGCAATGCTTGTGCAACATACTCCTTTCTAACTGATAAAGGGATTCCCCAAGCCCAGGAGGTATCAAACTATTCTGAATATCAGGAGGAACATCTGTGTCTCTCCATCTTGTTGTCACCCTTCTTGTCCTGGGCAAAGGATATTCTACCCACTGGAAACTTCATTCTAGGGAGGGTGCGGAGGGGAAGGAGGAGGCCAGGCACTGGCATCAGCACTGTGGGCTTGGGAATTGTTCTAATAAGAAGTATGCAAGGTTCTTACAAAAACAAATCTTGAGTTATATGAAAAGACTTAAAATTCCAGATTTGGTAGCAGATGACAGAAAAATATGAACAAAAGATCTGAACTAGATGAAGACTGTGAGAGGAACTTGATTCAATACGTGGGAATTGTTATTGTGTCCAGACCTATCGTGTCTGGGTGGGGGAAATACCTGCATCTGTCACTTGTGTGTGAGGCACATGTACAACAGTAGTTATAGTGTTCAGGGATCTGGGCAGGAATCCAAAGAGAGAAGATACATTCAGAGAGGAGGTTTAACTATGTCTCCAGCCAATCTCATCCCGGGCAGTTTTGAGGAGCTGGGAAAGGGGTTGCATGCTAGGCTGTTTTCTATATTTAGTTCTTGCATATCTTTAGACTGCTCTTCAGTGTGAAAACATGGCTCATTTCAGAATTAACTGAGAACAGTATTTCGGATCTGCCAGTGTGTCTTAGGTTACGTGTTGCAGAGCTCTTCAAAGGACATTTCAGGGCACCTAAGTTAGGCTCCTGTTTTGAATTCCTTTTCGAAGAAGCTTTGCTTTTTCTTTCTCTGACTGTAAAAGAGCCTGTGGGAACATTCTTCCTTGACTAAAGTTATGCTTTGCAGATATTTTCCTTTAGTCAGTTTAATCTAAAACCAAAAGTAATATAAATGGCAAGCTGCATTTTGTAGTATCACCTCCTGAGCCACCAAATAAAACTACTGGTGTCAAAGTTTTGGGAGTATTTGAGTGAAGATGGTAGTTTCTTTGGAGGTGGTACATTTTATTAAATGGTGCATTGGTTTCATAGTCAAGAATTTGATGATGATGCATTTTTCTCACATTTGCTTTAAATATGAGAGCAATTGAACCTGGCTAATTGGTTCATGGCTTAAATAATAGTCTGGCTATGTGAAAGTGATAAGTACTTGTACAGTGCACTGTTAGCTTGACCAAATGATAAATTTTTAGTTAAGAATTGTTGAAGGATTTTTTAAATAAAATAGGTAATCTGAATGAGTTAAGATTTGAAAAGTTGTGTCAGCCATTTCCCTAAGAGGGGGATGAAGGATGTAATTAAACTACATTACCATAAACTCTTCTGTTCAAAGATAAACCCATGAGATAAAAATAAGAAGGTATGCTAGGTGCAAGAGAACATGTGAGAACATGAGATAGCACCAAAATATTTATTTACACATCCACCAACTTAATATGACAGCCAAGAACTTGAAGAGTCATTCAGTTGAACCACTACTATGATGGGTTGCTAATCTATAGTATCTTTCATAAGTTTATGAATTTTCATGGTAAAGCAAGGAAAATTATAGGTCTGCAGTGCTGCTGTAAGGCAAATCAAGAACTTCATCTTTTGCTAGATAGAAATCGTCTGATTTGCAGCTTGAACTTATTCATAGTGAGTTTCTCTTTGCTTGCTCTAGTGCCAGCAGTGCCCTTTAGCTTAAATAACTCTTATCCTTTCTAATGTTTACCCCCCTAGTGTGTTTAGAAACAGCAATCATATTCTCTCTCGATGTTTGTTTTGTTAGGCAAAACAAGTCTTTTTCATTTATTCTCCACTTGTAAGATAGACTGTCATTCTCCTGCTGAGAGGCAGGGTATAATTAGCTCAAGCATGGTACTAATGCGGCTATATCACTTCTGAGCCACGGTTGGGTTGTATCTGCCTGGCTGGAAACGTGTGAATGCCTGTGTCCGACTGTGTGGGCAGACCCTCTGAGCCTTTCCTGCTTCTTGGTTTGGATTAATCTTTAATAAAGATAGACCGACAGAACTGCAGACCACAGGTGTGGGAGAGAGGGGGATGCTGGAAAGATGAAGGGATCGTACGAAGAGGGACTGAATTAAGTCTTGCTGAGAGAATAGGCTGTCACAATACTTGCCTAGTTTAGATAAATACTTAAACATGTTGTTCTTACTGAAAAGAATTTTGAATTTTGTTAAGATTCAGCAGCTATTTGCTTTCATCTGAATAATTTACGGAGTGGATGAGATTAATCAAATATAAGTATACTTCTAAAATCAGTTTTATTTTAATTTGAGAAAGTCTGAGGAGCTGATCCAAGCTCTTCACTGATCCTAGGTTGAAGAGAACGACTGCAGGATTTGTAATATGTAAAAAGTCTGCATGCCTCAAAAGGTCCAAACAAACGTGTATGCAAGCAAGAAGCATTACTTTCAGCTGGTCATGGCACACTTTCATTAAAAGAGAACATATGGCTAGCATATTAATATTGAATGGTTCAATTTATGTGGAGATGGAAGAGTTGTTATTTTTTTCCTTTATGGTCGCCTTTTTTTTTTTTTTTTTTTTTTGCTAAAATTGAGACACCTGCATGGAAACCCATTTTGGAAGGTATCAGTTGCATGCCTTGTTTTTGAAATTGCAAAAGATTTTAATCAGATAGCTCTTAAACAACCAGCCATTGACTTACAAGCTTTCTATTTCTCCTCTTCTAAAGCAAAAACAAAGCTTACCAATTTTTGCTAAAATAATATGTAGGAGAATAGAACAAATGCTAATCACTGAAAGCTTGGCCTATAGTTTGATTTCATTTCATTTCAAGAGGTTTTTGAGCGAAAAAGACTCAAATAATATGTTTTGAGTCTCTCCATTCTCACCTTGAAAGCTCAGCAAAGTCATGGTAGTGAATAAAAGGAATAATAATCTACTGTCTGTCTAACCTTACTTTTCAGAAAATGTATCTTGTTAATGTTCTGTGTGAACAGAATATTTCTGACACAGTGGATAAGGTAAGCAACAATAATGAAATACATGAAGCATCAGGAGAGTTAACAGGCCTCTGACATTCAGGTTTTAGATATAGTGGACTTTTAAAAGGAAGAAAACCATTCTCTGGAAATAGATTGATCCCATTTCTGGGTAGATAGCTGAAAAACAACATTACCACGTAGGGGGGAAAAAAAAAAAAGAGAGAGAGAGAGATGGTTTGGGTTCTCTGTAGGAATTGCATCACAATTGCAATTGTTTGATGGGAGAGTCAAGGAAGCAGAGAATGAATCCTCCCCCCTAAATTCACGCTTGGGAATGTCAGCCAAGTGATGTCCCTCCAGTTCTGCATGTTTGAATGTCACTAAAACTAATATAAAGAGACTGATCTCTGTATTTATGTCTGTATTTATGTGCTAGAGTTTTATAAACACTGTCACAAATGCATAAATAGTCACTTTAAAGCTTGGGAAAAATTTGAAATGCATCAATAGATAATTTCTATTTTATCCCTAATTCCCACATAGTAAATAACTTGAACTAGAGATTTCATTTCTTTGTTGTAACTGTGAGATGGTAATCCATGAAATCTTGATTTGTTATGCTTACCTGCTGTCACTACTCACTTGAACCAACATTTCCAGAAACAGTGTCCCTTCGTTAATTGGGAGCTGCTGATTTAATCTAAATGTGTGCGTGAGGAAGAAGGTAGAGGAGAAAGATGAACTGTAAGGAATGAAAAATGTTATCGGTGTGACATCTTTCTCCACTAAATGCAAATGTATATTCACTGCTAAGTCAGAAGTGGTCTATGACACACAGGTTATTCCTGTACAAATTTCCACGTAGGTAGCAGAGACTATTGCTTCAGGACAAGATGCTCTAATAGAGGTGCATTGCCATAATGTCACTGCAAAGCTTAGAGATGGGTTTGGCAGGTGCAATTTCTTTTTGGAGATGTATGATAATAAGAACAACCTATGTGTTATGTAGTGTAAAAAAACTGTGGTAACCAAGGTCTTCAGCTGACATAGTGACGCTGACAGAAATATATCATGGATTTGTATTGAGATAGTAAAAGGATAAAAGCTTGCCAAGATAAGCCAGTGAATTTGCCTGGCAAAACAAGGTAATTTTTTTTTTCTTTTTTTTTTATATCATGCATTATAGGTATGTTAGGATAAAGGTAGCTGCTGAACAACTCCAGCTTCTTTGACAGAAATTGTAACCATTTGCAAATGAGAAAAGACATCTGTAGGTCTACAGCAACAAAGACTACAAAGTGTCACTTAGACATGTAGAGTCTATCAAAGCAGTAAACTGATATAAAATCAACAATTAGATGATCCTGGCAATTTCCTCAGGCTGGAAGGCCAGTACTCAGATAACAAATAAACACTTTCCATTTGTTTTTTAAAAAAATCATGTGAAAAAAGCGAAAAAGAGTGAGAACAAATGATGGATATTTTCCACAAGGTGGACATGAAGAAGTAAATAGTTCTCGATAGCAGAACCCTGCTAATTAGAAGAGGAAAAGAAAAGCTGTGTTAGAGAAGTCATTTAAATTAAATAGTGTTGTAAGAAAAAGTAAACATAATTTTCTGATTTGTTGGTGAATCCATGTTGATATTTCAAGTCTTTAAAAAAAGAATTGCTGTTTTTAAATGCACATGTTTTTTTGAATTTCAACAATAACTGACAGCATTAAAACAATTTATCCCTTTACAGTAAGAACGTACCTTTACCTAAAAGACTGAATGCTTTTGGAGAATTTATTATACGATAAAGAGGTTGTAGAGATTACGTCAGAACCACCACATTTTAAGAGTGAACTGAATATAGTAAGTTTTTTATACACACATTCTCATAATTTTTAGTTTCTCTGCTTGATTTACAATAGCCAGTAACCTAGTGATAGGCGGGCAGGTCTTTGTGGACACTTTCAAACAGTGTATTTGTCTGTCTAAAGCAGAAATCTTTGTTCTATCATTATATTCTTGGCTGCTCTATACAACACTATTCGAAATTCTTCCCGTTAATTCACTGAGTGGCAGTAATCGCATCTGGATTTTCTGAAGATGTAACTTGATTGTTTTCAAGACGAAGACACAAGAGAGATTTTTAACCTTATTCATTCTGCTCCACTCTTTGGAGAATAAAAACAGTATTGCAATAACTGGCAAAAGATTGAAAAATGTAGATACAGAAAACCTGTCTATCAGTTTTTATTTGATTCTACTTGCAGCACAGGTTAAAAAGTTTTTTTTAGTGTGCTGCTTTTAAAATATGAAAACTTATAAGCTTGTTTTAGGGATATAGTCCAAGAAGCAAAATTTTAAATAAGAACAACTCTCATGCAGTCTCTGTTTATTACTATAGTACAGGCCTGAGTTTATTTCATGTATTTTTAAGGCAGAAATTTCAGTAGTTATTTTCATGTTTTTTTTTTGTTGTTTTTAACTTGTTCCCACTCATGTGAAGAGAAACCAAAGAAAATATTTAAATGAACTTATGCTTTAGGTGAAAAGATATCTAGGTTAAAACAAAATTATTAAGGTCCTTCACATCCCCTGTGGAATGATACACAGCCCACGTGTAGACATTGGGTTATTTAGAGCTTACTGAGGGGAGACTGCTTAGTGATTTTAATTATAAAAAAATATGAGCTGTTCCTATTGAATGTGTGCGAGCAGTAAGGTTTTCTTAGAGGGTTATTATTTGCCCAAGTGAGGAGATTCTTACTGATACCCTGTTTGAGAGTAGGATTATAGTAAACAGTCTAGGCGACCCGGTGAACATCGGAGGATTCTCCAAATCTTGCTCGACTGGCATGGCGGTGATGATTGGCGGCAACGATTTAAACATGAGCAGCTATAAAATGCATTTCAGGAACGGTATCTTCCTAAAGTGGTACATTAGCAGTAAATATTTCATAAAGCTACTTTGATTAAACGAGCAGAAAGTCAAACTTAGGGTATTACAGCTTTTTTTTTTTTTTTTTTTTTTTTTTTTTTTTCCTGGAGGTAATTTTGATGTGTCATTTTACAGAGTGCCAACCGGTGGGTACTTAAATAATTTACCAAACATTTTATGATTATACTCAGATAATCATGCCTGGTTCTTTATTATTCTGTACAGATGGTAAAAAGCTAAATTCAGCTACAGAATTAACTTAAAATTAAATCTCCATCTTTATTTAAACATTTGCTTTGAATCAGGGGTATAGTTACTGTAAAACAAATGTAATGCTATTTTTATGTGACAATTTGATTTTTTTCCTCATAATCTGAATTCAGGAAACTTCTCAGAACACAGTATTCCAACTGTCTTGTTTAGAAGAGGTGAATTAACTCTTCTTAACTCTTTTTATAAAATGGTATCATATTACTGAAGATAAAATTATATCAATTCTTTTGGTGGAATTCAGACCTAGGCATACATCTAAGCTATTTCATGGACCAGAAAGCTCATATCTATTCAGAGTCAGTTTACCAATAATTATAGTTGAAATGTACACATCTAGCTTATACATTATTACCTACATTTGAGTGCCTTGATCTTGAGTGGAATCCCCACTCATTTAGTCAACTTCTGTTTTCAATGAAGTAACTTTATTTTTTTCTAGATTACCTTCGGGTTTGAATAATGCAAATTTGAGTAATTTAGGAATTTTTGAAAAGTCCTAAAGATGTTGGGAAGAAGTTCAACTTTGGTGGGGTCGTATCATAACTTTTATAAAGCCAAAACCAAAATAAAAAAAACTCCCTCTACATTAGTATCATTTCATTTGATACAGTCTTCCACATTCTTAATCAAATCCAAAATGTATTTTTTAAAAATGAGTCCAGCTTATAAATTTAAATTTTAAATAGAACTGTGTATTTGCTGAATGTGAAGCTTTTTTGGATCATCTCAGCTGGGGTTTTTGCCCTTGGGAAGCTATGCTGGTAAACATAAATTGTCAGTAGACTGACTACATTGATACCATCTGTTATGATTGCTTTCTGCCTGCTAATAAGTTGTTCAGACCTGTTCTGAAATGCTCAGGTGCTAAATAATAATTGGTTTACTGTAATTGGGTAGTGAACAAAATAATGAAAGTGTTATCTTCTTCTTTAATGTTCTTTTTAGTAAACTCTTTCTTGGTGCTACTGGTGAGGTATGGTACATAGGCCGCCTTTCTCTGGATGACACCTCTGAAAAGCGATGTGCCAGTAATGAAGATTTCAACACATATTGTACTTCTGATTGCCAATAACACAGGTTGCATTATATCAGCTGGCTGAGAAATCAATGACCTAAAGACTATTTAAAGTGTTAAAATTCACAGGCAGTAAGCACACAGGGAAAATAAATGAAAAGCTAAGCTGTGAATACAAAGCTTTTGTAAAAAATTGTGTACATATGCAGAAAAGACTGTCTCCATTATAAAGCCTAGAAGTCTCTTCTAGGTGCAACAAAATTTATGATGAACTTCAGAAATGTTTCAGAGCATGAGATAGAAAAAATAGTGTGCTGAGATGCAAATTAGAGACTCATTTTAAATCCTTCACCTATTCAAAGATAACTTCATTGTTACATTAAAGATCTCAGTCAACTACTTCCAGCATAAAAATATGATAAAATATATTTTTCTGGACTGTCTTTGGCTAACTTTGGAAGTTTTAAGGAAGGTCAGTTATGAGCTTCTTATGGAGGAACATTTGACTTGTGTTTTTTCTACAGTTAGAATAATGTATTTCCAGTTCATTTCAAGCAATTCTCACCCTAATTTCTTTTTCTTTCTTTCTTTTTTTTTTTTTTGAGACTCTTTTTGACTGGATTCTATTAATGTACCCAAAGCTATCTAGAGAAAAAAAGAATAAGAAACAACTGTTCTGCTGTGTTCAAATTTGTTTTTACTTGGATCACTTTGTACTCTTGGAAGTCACATAGTTTGAAAAATACTCAACTTGTAGTATTTAGTGGAAGCATGTTGTTTTCACTGCGGGAAATGATCAAATATATGCAGTAGTGGCATGTCTTTTTTCCCTTCAGAACAAAATTGAGGGGATCAACTCCACTAGATGACCAGATTTATTCAGAGACTGTAGCTGTATCAAAGGTGTCAGCAGCCATTTGATTCTTTATTTGTAAGTAAAAGCCATAGAATAGGAAAACATACCACAAAAATATCTTTTCCTCACTCATATAGTATCTCTCCTACTGTACTTTTTTCTTAAAATCCCTTTCTCTGACTGCTGTTCTGAAATGCTGAACAGGTTTGGGATACCAGAGAGAGAAGAACAAAAATTAATCTTTCATCATTTAAAACAGTCCATATCTTGTGAAACTTATCTAATTTGGTTAATATTACAGCAGTATGTTTGGTTTTGTGCTGCTCTGTCTATGAACACCGTCAAGACATAGTAGCCTTACTTCTTTCCTTTTCTATTTGTTTTTATGGTTGAGGCACCATTATCAGGGTGCTGGTGATTTTTTGAAATGGCAAATTCATCCTGACTTCTGAAAGTTCCTATTTATTCCTTCGCTTTCTGATCTTTTTTAAAATTTTTTCTTTTGACAATATATTTGTGGTAGTAGTCAAACGTGAAGAAAGATGACCAATATACCATTCTCCTCCTATTTTGCCATCTAATGTGTATTTAAATTTTGTTTCACTAGCTTAAAGTTTAAGGATTTAATGAATCAATACATCTAATCATGACAGAGGACTTTGTCACTTCGTTTTGCTGCAATCATGATATTCTATTTGTAAAGCGTATAAAATAAAAATGTATGTGGTGCAATTCTGTTTTTCAGTAACATAAAAATGTGCCACACCTAAAAGATTTCTACACTAAATGAGTTTTACCATTTGCTCAAAACTTCAGCTTTAAAATCATATTATTGGGCACAGATGATTATCCAAAGAGCTTAAAGTATTCTTGGCACAAGTCCCTGGATGGGCTTTCTTAATCCTAGACTACTCTCTGGAGTGGGAGTGAAGCTAGACTACATGATTTCTATGGCACTATTCTTAAAAATAACAGTGTTTTTTAATTCCTAAACAATATAACCTGGTTAGTTTTCTTCCTTTAAAAATGCATTAGTATTTATATATGAAGTATAAGTAAAAATGCATTTTATTCAGAGACTGAAAAAATTTATTACAGCCCCGGTGATGAAGGACGCATAAAAGGCTGAATACCTTTTTCACCTCTCTCTTCACTGGTAAGGTCAGCCTTCAGGAATCCCAGTCTCTGGGACTAGAGGAGAAGTAGAGCAGGATCATGTTAGGAATAACGTAAGCAGACTAGACATACCCAAGTTCACGGGCTCTGGTAGGATGCACCCACAAGTGTTGAGGGAGTTGTCCAATGTCCTTGCTAAGCCACTCTTGATCATCTTTGAAAGGTCATGATGATCAGAAGTATGTGAGGACTGGAAGAATGCAAATGTCACTCTTATCTTCAAAAAAAGGCAAAAAGGAGATCTCAGAGATCTAGAGGCCAGTCAGCCTCAACTCAGTCCCTGGGGAGGTGACGAAACACTGGATACTATTTCCAGACATCTAAAGGACAGGAAGGTTTTCAGGAGTAGTCAGAATAAATTTATGAAGGGGAAATAATGCTTAACTAACCTGATAGCTATGTATGATGACTGACTTGGTGGATGAAGGGAGAGCAGTGGATGTTGTTCATCATGACTTTAGCAAAGCATTTGACACTCTTCCATAACATCCTCATAGGCAAGCTGAGGAAGTGCAGGCTAAATATACTTATTTAGCCAGTGAGGTGGACTGAAAACTGGCTGAACTGCTGGGCTCAGAAGGTTGTGATCAGTAGCATGACATCCAACCAAAAACTAGTCAGTAGTGTTATCCTCCAGGGCTGATGGTAGGGACAGTTCTGTTTAATATCCTCATTAGTGACCTGGACACTAATAGGTGCCCCATCATTAATGAGTAAATGATAGGGTAGAGTGCATCCTCAGCAATAATACTGGCAGGAGTGGCTAATACACCAGATGGTTGCACTGCTGTTCAGAGAGACCTCAACAGGCTGGAGAAATGAGCAGAGATGAACCTTGTGATGTTCAACAAAGGCAAGTGCAGAGTCCACCTAGCGAGGAATAACCCCAGTACAGGCTGTGGGCCAGCCTGCTGGAAAGTAGCTCTGCAGAGAAGGACATAGGAGTCCTGATGGACAAGTTGAACATGGGCTCATGAAGAGTGTTGCCAGCAGGTCGAGGGAGGTGATCCTTCCCCTCTACTCAGCCTTGTGAAGACCACATTGGGAGTACTGTGTCCAACTCTAGGCCAGCTAGCAGAAGAGAGTCGCAGAGCTGCTGGAGTGAGGCCAGCAAAGGGCCGCAAAGATGATAAAGGTACGGGAGTGTATCTCATACGAGAGGCTGAGACTGTTCAGCGTGGAGAAGAGAAGGCTCAAGGGGATCTTATCAGTGTGGATGGGAGCGAGTACAAAGATGGAGCTAAACTCTTCTCAGTGATGCCCAGTGACAGGGCAAGAGGCAACGGGCACAAACTGAAATACAGGCAATTCAATTTGAACATAGAAAAACACCTGTTTACTGTGAGGGTGGTTGAACATCGGAACAGGCTGCCCAAAGAGGTTGGGGAGTCTCCATCACTGGAGATATTCTATGAACTCTGAGTTTCGCAGTGGTGTTTACATCCAGAATTGTGAAAATTCTTCCTGCTTTGCTGTGTTCTTTTGATAATGCAATTGAGCTTTATTCCTTGGTATCTCTCTTGGTTATACTTCATGGTATACATCTCAGTGAGATACAAAGTTTTATTATTATTAAATTGTTATTAATTATTATTATATTTTTATTATAAAAATATTTTATTAGGAAGGTAACATCTCAGAAGTACTAAAGACACATACAAATACGAATATCCACTAGCCGAGAAAACAACACATTCAGTTTTTTGACTCTGGAAAATAGTGGTATTTATAAATAAATGCAATAGAATTCTTTTTCAAATATACTACTTTTGAGTATATCATACAGTTCTATTGTATAAGTATATTAATACTGAATAAGTGACTTAATTTTCAGTTTTATCAGTACTATGAGAGTTAAAAATGACATTCTGCCAACATCAACATTTGATTCCTGATGCACTTAAACTTTTAAAAACCATCTGCAAACATTGATCAGTCTCTCAGAAATGGAATACAATTTAGTCAGGTTCTGAAGTTAGTTTTCAACTCTGTTTTATGGTCATAGTAATTTGTCTTTGACAAATGTCAAATAGAAAACAAAATTTACAATTTTAATTCAATATATGTTCCTAGTGTGATCATATCAACAAGTTTAATGATTCAGTGCAGAAATCACTGGTTAAATATTTTTACTTGGTAAGAAGGGATAACACTTCTATTCTCAATCTAAAGATCCCAAAAGACTTAGTAGAGAACTTCACCAAAACTTGCCTTCTATGTAAATTGCTGATTATGAGTTAAAAAAATGTAATAGTGATTGGAGCAGAGATCCTGCTATCCTACTTTTAAAAGTCATATCAAAATGAACTTTTGTAATCATTTGTGTATTATATCATTGTCATCTGAAGCTTTTAAAATGCAATCAGTTTGGAAAAAGTAGAACTAGGATAAACATTATTGCCATTTCCTGGCTATGGTGACTGGCACTGCTTTCCTGTTACTTGTATCGGCAGAGCATGCAAATGCCCAAGGCATACAGTGGCTGCTATTTCTGCACAGACAGTGCACTGAAACAAATGGGATCTTTTTATAAATTTCTTTGTTGACAACTGAATTGAAATATTAAAGGTATTCTGATATTACATTTATCTGAGCTATGATAAAGTAAAACTGTTGTCTAACTAAATGTCTATATCATCTTTAAGAATAATGGAACTCTGCTCTTTCCCAAGCTCCTGTTTCTCTGAAGGCTTCAGATGCGTCCAGATCTGTCTTGATCATCAATGTGATCATCTTGATCACACACACATTCCTGTGTGTAAAACCATGCTCTCTCTTATAGTAACTCATTGGTGAAAACAACATTTGTATTTTTTTAAAGAAATTATGTATTAGCAACTATTATGTTAGTAATTTAGTATGCTACATTCTTCTGTGAAAAGATAACTAACTTGTAGCAAGAGTATATTAAGAAAATTTGGAGGAAAAAGAGATCAGAATTAGTATGCTGTAGAAGTAAATCATCTGGAAGTTTTATTTTCTGATCATGTAATGCATTGCACAATCTACCTACAGGAAAATATTATCTGATTTCATATTTCATACTGTCTTTTTACTTGTACATCCTGACTTCCTTGCCATTTGATTACATGACAGGACTAATTAAATTGAAGATAAGCTATTTCAAGATCTATTTTTTTTTTCTTATCCAAACATGACAAATTAGTCAAAAGAGCATTAAATGACACATGGAATCTAGTGCAGCTATTCCCAAGCTTCTTTGTTTTCCTTTTGACGTCTAGTTTACAGTAAAGAAGAGAATTAATTGTACTGCAAAGCAAAGCAATCTGATACTGCAATTATTCAGAGTTGCCTTATGTATGAATGTCAGCATCATATTGGATATCGCAAAATACCAGAGAGCAGTGATTATCACCTTTAGCAAACCAGTTGTTGTGTTGACCTCAACAGAATTGGAGTCACCTGCTGAAAAGTGCAGAGCTCAGTCACATATTGATAATATCTTTGGATTCTATAGGTAATTTGTAAATTGCAGCAGTTCCATTTAGCATAAATTGGCAGATGCCAAGGACTCAGCTGGAGTATTACATTTAAGAAAATGAAAACTGCACGAGTAGGTTTAGAGCATGTATTTCCAATGTTAATAGCTTTAGTTTTAAAAATGGGTTGATTTCCTCAGGACTATAGGACAGCAGTCAGTTAAATAAATGTTGATAAAACCATGGTACAAGGTTTGGTTTTATGTTTTAAACCATGGCAAGATTGCTTTCTGAACTGAATCCAGCTCTTTACAAGAGTCAAATTATCTAGTCCTCTCTGACAGGTAATGGAGATGTAATGAGGAACAACTCTGTGAAAATTTAAAACCTCTATCACTTCTCCATTTACCAAAGTTAAGTGATTCCTCTTAAGGCCATTATTTACCATGAATGATTGACCTTTGAGGTATATCATCATGTCTGGACACTGGCAACTGAGTCAAATACTCATTGATTTTATTTCCTCCCATTTTTAGTTTGTTTCCCAATGACACTATAAATTTTACTTTTTCATAGGGTATCTTTGCTTTTCTGGAAAAAAAATATTTGATGAACATACGGTATGTCTTTCATATGAACATACCATAATGTTCATATGGTATGAACATAGTGGTATATCTTTGCTCCTGCTGTTTCTCTCCAATGTATGGTATTATTTGTTAAAAAGAAAGGAGATGTGCAGAAGGGATGGCAGTGGTTGCCTGCAGCAACTGGTATCTTCTAGAAGAACAGGAGGTTGCTCCTTTGCTGAGAGCAGCTGGCACACAGAGCCAGGAAAGAGTCCTAGAGAAGGTGATGGGATCATCTAAGAGGATGTGAGTTTCACAGAAAATGGAGAGACGTTCCAGAGAAATCCAGGGACATGGCAGAGCAACGCTTCCTAGCTATGGGACTAGACCCTCTTCCTCCTGGGGACCTGGGTTTATGGCAAGTCAGATAACCAGAAAACTGGTAGACTGGGAAAAAAGATCAAGCTAAACAATTGCAAAGATGTGGGGATAAAGGGACAGATTGTCCTACGCTCATGTTTCTATTCTGTTTTGCTCAGCACGTCTTTTTTTTTTTTTTTTTAAGAGTTCATTGTTTTATCCTGTGTTATAATAAACTTCACATTAGAGATTAACATTAAGGTTTTCCAGTTTTAGATCTTCTGAGAGGTTGATCATTTTAAGGAAAGAAATGAGTAGATGTAATTTAAAGTTTTGACTGATTGTTTATGTTAATTGACACTTATTTTGCTAAACTGGTATAGAGATTAAAAGCTTTTACCAGTGCCAATTATGGAAATGCTGCTATGAGACCTAGAAATACATATCTGATAACATCAGATAAAAAGCAAATAAGTGCCAACAAGATTATGTTTATGTAACTATGCTTAGTATTGTGCTTTCCAAAGTAAGCCATAATTTTGGCTGGAATACCTCAGGTTTACTGGAGGCTCTGTAATCTGACCAATAGCACTGTCTGAGGCATGCACCATCTCATGTGCAAGGAAGAACGGCCACAGTTCCCTCATTCATACAGTGACTAACCTCACCCTGAATCCTAGCATGAAAGTGATAGAAATAGTAGTAAGAATGTACAATTTAATACAGTTTCCTTACTACGAATAATGGAAAGGTACACGAGATGTGTTGACTTGGGTATTTACACTACTAAAAAAATTAACATAAATTTATACTAGTAAAATAAATATAGTGATTGTCACTGACTGTTAATTCATTTCTATCTTTATTAAGTTAACTAATTCTTCCCAACTCCAAACTTTCCAGACAGTCTCCTGGTTTGAAAGCTCTGAGGACAAACAAATTAGATATAACATGTTTTATACCAGTCTAGTGTTTTGTAACAGCAGATTTCTTTCTTTCTGTGATCAGATAGGTTTGTAAAATCATTATTCCAAGTGGAAAAAAATCTTTATTCACATTGGAAAACCTCAAGTTTTCAAGGCTTTTCAACTTCTGTTCAATAATTGCATCCGGTCCTTTACAGGTAAGACTTCCAGAGAAAATACACTCCAGATTAAAAAAAAAAAAAAGCCAAACATTTAAAAGGCAGTCATTACTGTAACTTAGGATGTCCTGAGCTGAAGAACTTCTGTTATACCACATTAACTGCTTTTCAGTATTACTGGGTTGTCATTCTCCCTCTCATCCCTTAGAATAAAACCAGCCAGACTTAAACCCTCTGACATTTTGATTGCTCCTCTGTTTCTTCTGTAGTAAATACTGCTGATATGACTAATATTTTAAATGTATTTCAAACTAATGCAGTAGTTTTAGTTTTTTTAATGAAAAATAGCTATTATATATCATTAATAAGTAAGTTTACCTTTTCAAAGTCAAAGGGATAAACTTTGAACAATGCAACTCAGAAACAACTCCATTAACATTGGTAAGGATTTAGTCTAAGCTGAAGCAGATATGCACAACATTATTTTGTTACCTTTAATTATAATTAACTTTAAAGAATTTAATTAAAATATTTTAAAAACCTATGTTGTGCACTAGAGATGATTTTTGGATTATTCACTTATGTGAATATAATTATTAGACAATCTTTTATAAAACCCAAATAGCAGTCATGAAACAAATTTGTTTGTCTCACAGTGCTTGATTGAATAGCTATACTGTGCTTTTCTAGAGTGCTTTTTTTATCAGCATTTAAAAAGAAGCATCTTTGATGAAGAAGATACGTTGTCCTCACTGTAAAGCTAGCGAGAATAGTAAGGATTTGTGAAGGTATTTGCCGAAGGTTGTCCAGCAGGGGAGATAGGACATTGCTTTCTAACCTACTCCTCAGTTCAGCAGGCTGCAGTGATTTCTCGTTCTCTTCTTCTTCTACAGAGACTTTGGATGAAAGAAACTAGGTATAATATTAATGGAATAACAGAAGTTTTGCAGTTCACACTTGCAGGGTATAGATAAGCTTTCATAACTCATACTAAAGTGCACCTGCCTTGTACTGCCTTTGTTCAGAACATTTAAGAACTATAATCTCATCTTTTTTCCTTAGAGAGAGAGAGAGAGAGAGAGAAAAAAAATCCACTAGACCTTCATTTGACAAACTCTGCTGAGTAAAGTGTTATAGAAAGAATGGTATAAAATTTCAGTGTTTAGATTCTCAAATCTCTGACACAATGGGGTTTATTTGATTACTGCGTTATTACTTAAAGTTCACTCCAGGGATATTCTGAAGTACTGTAAAATTACTACATTCCTAAGGCTGCTGTTCTAACTGATACTTAACTGAAGAGCTTGAATATTATGAGCCTGTAAAAACTGGTACACACAAAGCATGTACAGAGAAGTGGATGCTAAGTGTGATGTAGGCATATAAAATATGTAAAAAAAAATGGTGATAAGAAAACTGTTGTAATAAAAATGTGACCTCACAGCCACATCAGATTCTGTCATCTTGTTTTTCTCTAGAGAATTGGATATTTATGAGGAATTTAGCTTTTCCTTTGCATGTTGTGATCCTCATACAAACCATTTCTCCTTGAAAGGGTTTGATATTGATTGTTCAAACTCCAAGATTCATAGGAGCTGCTTTTTCAGGAATTTGATAACTTATAAAGTCTTTTCCCACTACTCTGCCACCTACTTTATCGTGGATCATGGAAAAGCTTGATCATCTCCATAACCTCTGTCTTGTGTTAAATTCTGTTTAAATATTCCAGTATTTTCAAAAGTTACTAGGTACATCATGCACGGATAGCATATTCATGGAAGCCTTATCTCCTGAGGAGACCAATGTGAGAATAGTACCTCTATTTCAGTGTGAAAACAGAGGGAAGAGACCCGGGGTTCCTGGAATCTTGCAGCAGATTATCAGCACAACAAAATAGTACTTTTATGTGCATGTGTCTAAGAAGCTAAGATGTTCTCATATTATTTTAGGAAAAATCATTTTTAAAAATGATTGCAGACAGAACATTCAGTTCATTGATGGAAAGCAGAAGAAAGTCACATAAATTTTCATAAATGCTCAGTATCTGTTCCTGAAAATTAAATATCTTCATGGTACATAAGGTATGACATCCATAATACCTTTTTATTCTTCAATATTTAGAAATTTTAAGAAAAATGTTGCAAAATATTTTTAAATATAGATAGCAATAAACAATTTAAATTGAACAATGAAAAATAAACGTAGACAGTATCATACAATATCTCATGGGCTTTTCTGTATTTCCTTCTATTACAACCTAGTATTAGTGCTCCCTTTCTGTTTTTCCTTGTGTGCATGTGTGTATGGGTGCATGTGTGTGTGTGTGTGAAGTGTTGTAGTTATGCCTTTTAAGATCCAGGTTTAATTCTAAGAGTCATACAAAAACACTGGCATTTAGAATTTTTTCTGTACATAGAGATCAATATATTATCTCAGAGACAAACTATCTCATTTCTTGGCCTTTTTTCCAGCATTGCCTAAACCATTCATTTCCATAACTGCCAAGTGAGAGAAAATCTTTTCCAGGATTTGCTCTTAGGCTGTTAGGAAAAGTAATAACAACAACAAAAAAATCTGCTGAGAGTTAATATGGCATATATTGTCAATGAGTTGCTGCCAATTAATATTAATTATCTGCTTTTACAAAACTTTGTAGAGGTCTACTTTTAATTTTAAGCATATAGTTTGTTGGGAGTTTGACTTTATATAATTTTTCTGTAATCCCAGTGACACTATGACAGTACAACATTTTATCTAGATTTAAAACGGGATTTAGGCAATAACATCTAAAATGTAGATCCTCAGAATCCTTGTCTAACCATGAAAGCAGCTAAATTCCTTGGGCACATAAATTTCTTCTAACAAAGTCCTATAGATACCTAATTTTCCACTGCAGGGCATAAACGGATAGTTGAAGCTTTGACAACACTAATCTGTTTGGAGGCTATCTCCTGCCTAAAGTGCAGTGGAAGTCATAAATTATGGGTTTCCATACCTGTCTCTGTGGAGAGCGTAATCCTGAAGGCATGATAAGCAGAAAATAAAATGGGGAGTTTCAGTCTTTATTAAGCGTCAGCTTCCTGTAATGTTTTAATAAATATAGAATGAAAGAATATGTTACAATTTAAATATAATATGGTGTATGTACTATGCTACTGAGATATCACAAAGCAATGTAAAAATAAAATAAAATAAAAAAAAAACATAACAAATGATTTCTTCCTGGCTCACTTATTCTCTCCTGCATCATGTGTGTCATGCATTCATTGAAAGTCTTTTAAAAAATACAGATGTAATCCTGTATGATCATATAAGAACATATGACTTTTATGTGGCTATGGTAAGGACTCTATTACAAATTGCCTATTAGATGAACAACAAGAAATAAAATGAACAACCCTCAAAATCCATTTCTTCCTAAATATCCTTGCTGGAAAATCATATTCCAGTTATTTTTGAACTACACAATATGCAAAGTCTGATTTTCTTTTCCCTGAAAATTTCTCACAGAAAATTCTTTTCTGTCCTATACAACTTCTTTCAACAAGAGCAGTAAGACATGTTATGTGCAGCATATTTTTCCAGAGCCTCACAGATGGCTCAGAAAATCCTTAAATTTTAATGGTAAAGTAAAAAAGCAAAAACAAAAAACTTATCAGAGAATTGTTCTTGACTTCTGAAATTCTTTACTGATTTTCGGTTCTCTGACCTGTGATTACACCCTGTAATTCTGTCAGTAGAGCAATTTCTAAAATTACCTCCTGGCTTACTCTTATTACTAATAACATTTACTAAAGGCAAAATTAAATACACTTTTGTAGCTATTCAATTGTAAAGGTGATGGAGATTTTGTATGAAATTTTACGTCCTGTCAAATTTTACTTTCTATCATAAAATGGCTTCTTTCTGCCAAGATTCCTCTCCCTTCAGCATCTCTTCTTTCTTTTCCTGCCCTCCTTCCTCTCTCCCAATACAGATTAAAAGAAATGTTCTATGATCAAATGAAGCACAAAATTACAGTGTTCTCTATAATTGCTAATAAAACTATTGAAATAATTAACACTTATGCAAGAAACAACTAGCAAGTAGAGAGGAATGTGCATTTGACACGTGACATGTTGACAGCTATAAACTGCTTAATCTATTCTTGTATCTTAAAGAATTTGCAGCTAGTCGTGATTGTAAGGAGAACAGTCAGTAAGCACATCGTAAACTTAGTTCTTTTGTTCTGTGGGAGAAAACCAGGCTACACATTAAGTGTATAAGAAAGAAAGACTGTACCGGCTTAAACCAAAGATCCACCTACCTAGTATTCTGCTTCAAAGATTAACCATAAGCAGACACTCAGGGACATGTAAGAAATTAGACAAAAAACAGACCAAACCAAACCAAACCAAACCAAACAAAAAAAAATCCCTGAGATATTTTCTGATTATTTTCAGCTTCAAGAGACAATTTTTTTGTGCATTAGGAAGCTGGTCTGCAGCAAATCTTAACAGTTCCTTTCAAATTCTTCTCCAGTCTTTCTTTGAACTTACATGGATTTTGCAACCAGAGCATAGTTTGGCTAGGGATTTTGCAGGTTTAATACCTGTTGTATGAAGAATGTTCTCTTTCTGTTTGCTTTGAACTTGACTCCTACTGGTTTCACATGATACTTCTTAGTTCTTTTACTGGAATGTACTATGCCTAGGCAGTCTTTATTCACCTTCATCATACTTTTCATGATTTCTGAGCTGCAAAGCCCTTGATCACTAAGTTTTACCACTCATGGAGGCCATTCCACACCTTCGATCATCTTTGCTGGGCTTTTTGAATACTTTCTTCCTAGTTCTGCAATATCCTTTTTGTATATGAAAGTGTTCCCACTTTCAAAATGGGAACAAGTCATGGATCTGGACAGTGGGATGGTGAAGAATGATGGATTTTTCTCTTTGGCTCTTCATTTCTTTCCTAGGGGAAACAAACAAACAAACAAAAAATGCTTGAAATGGGTCCCTACTACTAAGCTGACAGTTTCATGGAAATGTCTGTCATCATCCCAAGATCTTATGCTTGCCTAATAATGGTCATTTCAAATGTCTGTCATGAAGATTATATGTGAAGCTATGATTATTCCATATCTGTCACTTTACATTTTTCTACATTGAACTTCATTCATGGCACATTGTTGCTGAGTCAGTAAATCCTATAAAGTGTTTCTACAGGTCTTCAAAGTTTGCCTTTATCTTCACCCTGTACATGAGGTAGACTTGCCATCCTACTGTCTCACTCAGCTTTGCATTCTGTTTTGCTATGTTATTCATGAATATGTTGGTTAGTACAGTCCCAGCACAGACCTCTGCAGAACTCCTCTAGTGACTTTTCTGTCAGTAGAACTTAAAATGTACTCTTCCCGGCTGCTTCCTGTCTTTTTTTGCAAATTATTTGCTATTTAAGAACCTTCACTCTCCTAATACGCTATGTCATGCTCTTATGATGAGGCTGATTAGTTTCCTTTGTCAAAAGTCTTCTGGAAATCCAAATAATTTACATTGTCCAAATTGCCTTTATCCTTGTGTGATTAAAGATTAAACCTGCACAGTAGCCTTAGGTAAATGACCCAGAGCACAAATTTCTGTAAAGAAATACATAGACATGTACACAGACATCCCATGTTTTTAAAGAAATTAATTAATAAGAAGAGCTAATTAATAATGGATAGCACAATGTACTGTGGCTAATAGGTATAGAGAGTTGTTGCTGTTTCACTTCTTTATTCTCTATACATATTTTTAAGGAAGTGATATCAAAGGCTGTATAGGAAATTCTGCAAGTTGAGGAAATAATGAATAGAGGGTAAGTGTTTCGGAAAGTTTTTTTTAGGATGTTGAGATATTGTGAATGCTTTACTAAAGAGTTTGCAGCAATGAATAAACTGTCATAAGTGTAGAAGACAGTTGAATTTTTCTTTAGTTATTATATCTTGAAGACTTCATCCTGGTGACAAGCATTTTACAATTATATTATTCTGTCATTGCAAACTGGACTTGGGGGCCAAAGTGGTAACACTTCTCGTTGCTTTCTGGGAATCTGGAATAGCTGATGAAATGCAGGGACATGTCAGCAGTTGGTTTGCTTTACTTTTTGTCACTTCAGTAATGACTGATTGAAACACAATAGAATTCAACCAATATGCAGTCTCTTGAGCACTGCATCCTTTGAAAAAATCCGCTCTTGAAATGAAAAACTATAGGCGAGATGGAGAGGAAGAGGGCTTGAAAATACCTCTGACACTTAGGCAATCAGTTACCACTAAACTAAAAATTGGTTTCTTAACTGTCATTTATTTCTTGGATATCACCCCATGCATTTCAAGGATGTGTAAAACAATCACTAAT
The DNA here is from genome assembly GCF_028389875.1 of Rhea pennata. NCBI lineage: Eukaryota > Metazoa > Chordata > Aves > Rheiformes > Rheidae > Rhea > Rhea pennata. Next base: position 47,209,841 of record NC_084663.1, on the reverse strand, counting down.
ACAAACAAAAAACAATAAAATACCTCTTAGAGATAATTTTAATGTCTCTGCAATTCATCCTATAATCAACAGGGATTAAATCTTTACCTTTATGTTATTGTACTGGAATATAATTAAAAAATCAGCTCAGCTTGAGTTGCTTTAACCTCTCCATGATAAGGCATGGCAGAAATACATATCAAAACTGGGAGATCAGTACTTTGAATTAAAAAGGGTTGCATAACTTGGGATGACCTATACCAGTGCTAGGTGACTCCTGTAACTCAGGCAACTAAAATGGATAATTTGTTGTTGAATATGTGTGTACTCTGCTCCTTCCTTTTCAGAGTGAATGCTATGTCTCACAGAGGTCAGCTATTTTTTATGAAATACAATTCTGATTTTTTAAAAATATATATTCTGGGGAAAATTTGTACAAGTAGTATCTGTATACTAATAGTCAGCTAATACAGTAAGTATTGGTTAAAATAAACACTGTGGGGAAAAAAAAAATCTCTTCCGTCATGTGCTCTGCAGGAGTATTAATTACTAAGGGAAAAAATAAGGACTTACATTAACAAAATAATTGTTTCTCGTAATTGTTCATTTAGCAACAGTAGATAACGTATAGCTACAACATAATATTTTTAAATATACAAAATTATGAGATATAATATATGAGAAATATATTTAATTTTGAAGATTTTCAGTGGTCTGGGTCCTGGAACTGTGTGAGTGAAATTTCTGTTTCATAGCTCTAACTATAAAGGAATAAACTGGAAATTATGTTTGGATTTCAGGGCTTGGTCCAGAAGAAATCCAAATAATAATTCAGTCATACCAACATGATATCATGGAACAGCTCTAGTAACAGCTGTGATAGTCCCACAATCAGAAGCACTATAATTGTACGAAAACGGGCTGTGACCAGGTTGAGCTTGGCAGGGTTTAATGCGGGGAGAGGGGAGCAGGGGCCACACTAATTTAGTCACACTGCTCTTGAGACGTATACTAGATCTTTTTCTTCATGATGCAAAGCTGTCCTGCTCTACTTTGTGCACAGATCCCAGCTCCTCAGAATTAACTTGCTTATCCTATTTTAGCACAGCATTCCCTACTATAAAAGAGACCCTTAGAATCTAAATTGCCCTTCTAGACTGTGAGGAAAATTCGTAAAATGGCCACCTCGTGTTTTCTGGCTATTTATTCTCTCTCAAAAAAAAAAAAAAAAAAAAATTATCATCTGTTTCAGGTTAAATAGTTTTTCTCCGTTTTCTCCACTAAATTACCAACTTTTTTTCAGAAACCTTTGTAGTCATTGAGAAAGAAATAATGGTTCCACAAAAAAAAAAAAAAAAAAAAAAAAAAAAAAAAAAAGTTCTTTTTTAATTTGCTACTGCAAATAGGCTACGCTCTTTCTCCAGACTGACAATTTGACTGCTGTTTTGGAAACAATAACCTTTCTCTATTTCCCTACTGCCTTTGCACCTCCACTTGCGTTTTTCTAGACAACCTAGCAAGAAGTGGGATTGAATCCAGATATCGAGTAATGAAAGATGGAAAGAATTCAGGAAGGTCATTCTGTCTAATTTGAAGAAGTATTTAGTCTTCCTTCACTTTTTCCAGCAGGAATTAATCTTTTCAATGTTTTTATGGCTGTGACAGGTATAAACCTCTTCCTTCTTTATTTTCAAAAAAAAAAAAAAAAAAAAAAAAGGAAGAAGTTTTCTTAGTTTTGTGGAAGAGATTTTATTCTCACTCCATTCCTCCCAAATCAGGAGCTCACATCAAATACTAGGATTTAGAAAATCAATATGTCATTTTATATCAGGTCAAGTTTCAAAAGTGATTCAGCAATTTCTCATCTATATTTTCATAATTCATCTTTGGGTAATAGAAAAAATATTTCTATCTATCCTCTCATATTTTTAAAAAATATGCCATTAGTGAGAGGAAAAAAAGGTTTTGGAAAATTCACAGAGAATGGAAAGAACATGTCTGTAACAATCAGGTCATATTTTGATCACTTCATTTCCCTGTTCTGCCTGCACTGTCTGTTGAAGGGATAAAGTTCTCTTGTTGTCCTACTGCTTGCTAGATAGATAGGAAGTTATAAAGGCCCTGTAAAGTCTGCAACTTTAAAATACTGGAAGCACTTACAATATTTTAGAAGGGAAGGTCTTTCTCTTCACTGCTTTGAAGAGTAGTGAAAGGCCACCATTTCCACCATTTTTCTGTTAGAACAGAGGATCAGTTTTGAGACCTCACAGTGGTAGAATTTATTGTCATTTCAGAGCATGTGGCAGTGACTCTGGCCTGTCTGGTCTTTCTATATGACTTAAAAGATCAGGCTGCCTGGTTATGATAGACAGGACCACCACAATATGACTGAGCAGAGATGTTACATCTACCTCACCGTGCTGCAGAACAATTTTTCAATGAAATGTGAGCGTTAAACTCTAGGTAACAATTTTTTCTGGTTTATTTAACAGACATTTTTTAAGAGCTGCTGGTTATCTGAGTGGGTCTTTTCCACCAAAAATTGTCTGTAAAGGATTCTTGTTGTCAGGTTAATTTTTGATCAGTAGGGAATTCTTCAGACACATTTATTTACAATTAAAGAGAACCATCAGTGCAAGATCTCTTGTTCTGAGAGTGTGTAGAATCTGCATGTATTCTGACATATATATATCTTTCCAATTCTGGGAACAAGGTATCTTTCTTATTTACACTTACCTTCCAATTGCTCTGATTATAAGATGGGCTAATTCAGGTTGGAATTCAGGACCTGAGGAGGTCTCTAGTCCAACTCCTGCTCAAAGTAGAGTCAGCTCTGAGGTCAGGAAAGTTTTCTCAGAACTTTAGGCAGTCTAGTCTTGAATAAATTATTTATGGTCAAGCAACATATCCTGTTGCAAAACAGGAAAAATTTCAGCATAATCTGTCTTGAATACAAAATCTTTCTGGCAAAGATAGTCTTCTGTTTTAATTTAAATAAGTTTTAATGTTTATGTTTTCTTGGCTCCAAAATATTTCTCCAAAATCATTTTATGTAGAAAGATATTAAGAATGTCCCTTACACTGCTTATTTCTGTTTCTGAAATAATTATCAATTTCAACTCAATTTTCAAACAAGATTTTAGACTATAACTAAGTATAGCCTTATGGTGTTTATCTCCTGCATTCTGGACAACATCCAGATAAAGCATCACCAAAAAGATGATCTTTGTGCTGAAAGTCAAAACCAAGCTGAAATATATTTCTAGATCAGTGTCTGAGCCCTTAGCTAGAACAGAATAATTTATCTTCAAATCAAAACAACAAATGAAAGTTAAGATGTTGAAAGACATTGCTGTAGGCAGAACTAACACACTCAAAATTATGATTAAGAACAACATTGGATATGATCGTGTGGTAGAAACTTATTTATGACTTGTTAGCATAGTCTTAGAGGCAAATTGTGTAAACATGTTTCAAATCTCCTTCGAATAGTGATTGCTCACCGCGTGGGATGCTGTGTTCTGCTGCTACAGTGTGAACCACCAACACCCCTTCACTTGGTGTTATTGCTCAGTGTGGACTGAGAAAGGTCAGCATTTTATCCATTAAGCCATCAGGTTTTTCTTCTTATATTAGTGGACGAAAGGCTTTAGCTTGAATCACAAATGTAAAGTTCAGCAGACTTGGTCATAGTATGTATTAGTATTCAGTGCTCTAAATGTCAGTACACAATGACAGAGCATCAAATATGTTGAATCATATCTCTGAAAGCCAGGAGACAGAGCAATTTTCAGCTTTCTAGGTCTAATTTACGTTTATAAATGGAAAGCTCAGTTTGAGCCCTACTTAACTGAACAGTCAATGCTAGCATGAGGTTAGATTTTTATATGAGCCTGTTTGTTCGTCTCTAATTATATGCTAATCAATTTGATTTCTCATTTAAACTCTAACCAGGCTGTTTCCATGTAATAATCAACCTCACATTGAAATAACAAAGCAGCTTTATGCTTACCACATCAGCAGGGCTTAATTGCGCATGTGGACAATGACAACGAAGATGGATTCAGTTTCATCGTCCTTACAATGTAGCAGTATACAGTGCACTTTTATTTTGAGCTGACACATTTACAGTGAAGATATTAAACTGCAACATCCAAATATTTGCTAAGACATTGCCAAGCTATTTTGTTCATATTATATTCTAAATGATGTACACTGGCTGTTCTCTGCTATATATCTCACCGTATAAAAATATTGACACTAATTGTATTATCACAGATCAAAAGAATAAAATTACTATAATGTCTCCTTCAAAAAAAAATTAAGAGAACTATTCCAAATTAAATATAATAAGCATAGACTTATTTTCTACTGCAAATCCCCAAACAAGTCATGCCATGCAAGATATACCATATGAAAACAGAAATATAGTTTAGCTGGAAATATAGTTAAGTTGTGGACACTGGATAAAAAAATTTGGAGAAGGGGAAATGCCTTACTCCTCCTACCATAATCATGAGGATTGAGAGCACACTGGAATCAGTGCAGTTAAAAGATGTTTTTCTTCATCAAAGTTTTTAATTAGGAAATCCAGGAGTCTCTACATCCATAACTGCAGATACATCTAAGAGCTTTAATGAGTCCAGTGCAAGACAAAACCAGTGTGCAAATATTTGCATGAGCCACTCTTTTTAAGATGCTCCATGAATACCTTCGATAAACATGTCTGCTTTGACCTGATCTCCTTTTGAGTCTTTTGACACCAAGGAGGTTGGAATTACCTCTGGATCAAATCTTTGTCTCAGCAGAAGCTATAACAAAATGTAATGCCAAGCAAATCAAGTAACTAAACCCACAAAACCTAGATCTACTTTGACTGTTTTAGCTAGATTCTTTTGTTAGATGTTTACTAAAACAAAATGAACATCTTAACATTTTAAAGGAACGCTGCATTCACTGTGCTGAGCTTGGTTCAAATTCTTGAAAATTTTGGATATTTGAAAATGTCTTTTTAGTTCTAGTATAATGCAGAGAGCATTTGTGGGATGCTATGCAGTCCTTTATTGCATTCTTGAGATGCATTGACTGGAATGCCATATCTAGTATTGTAAACATGCTGTTCAACATATCAAGTCAAAAATACTTGTATTTTATTTATAATAATACCTCTATACATTAGGCATTTTGAAAACACTCTCAAAAGTTGGCCTCTGATCCAAAGCAATTACTGAAAGAAAGAAAGAAAGAAAGAAAGAAAGAAAGAAGAAAGAAAGAAGAAAGAAATTGATCTTGCAGATCAGTTTTAAATGGGGGAAATATTTCGCATTATTCTGAGATTGAATGTTATGTTTACACTTATACTCATATTGTGGCCGAGCCCCTTATTTTTCAGCTGGAACATAGCAAAGACCCACTTCATTCTCCTGTTTTGCAAGAAGACTGTGTAAGGCCATTCCAGCTCCTCTTGATTATTTGTCAGCTTGAGTCATCTTAACTTTCCTGTTAAAATATTTGTGCTGCATAACCTTTTCCTGTGTGCTATTTAGTCTCAGAGCAGAGATCATCTCTGCTGCTGCTACACGTGGGGCTTCAGTCTGTCCACTCAGTTTCAAAACAGTGTGCGTGATGGGTTAGACTTATCAGATGGCTGCCATGACCAATGCTTCTGCCACTGAGAAGCAGAACACTTACCTAGCAGAGTGGTGCCTGCATCGCTTTCAAGTGGCTTACCAAACAGTAAGTGAATAGCGAATGAAGCTAACAAAGCATCTTCTTTAGGTTACTGAGCTGCACGAAGCTCATGAAATAGGCCCAGTATGAAGATCTTAGCCCAGTAATGTCAACCTGGGGAGAGAGAAATGGGGAAGGATCTACTTTGGGCAGAAATATTTTTTGGAGTCCCTTTTATGCCTTCAGATCAGTGAGAACAAGAATAATCATTATCTTTCCTCACTACTGTTCAGAAGAGATTCAGGAGATCTCAGCTACATCTGACACCTGTCTTTGGACTCATATTCTCACTCAGATATGGCATCCTTCTACTTAACTTAAGAATACTAGTAATTTACAAGAGACGAGATCTTTCTGAATACAGAGCTGAACTCTGTCTCAATCTTACTGGATCAGATACTATGAGTGCCTAGGGTATCTATGGCATTATATTTATTAATGAGAGATTTAGAGGTAAGTGTTGCTGGACCCACAAAATCTATTCTTTTCTTATTTATCTATGTCTTCTTCTAGACATAGACACCTGAATCGCAGCAGCCTCTAGTCTTCAAGAGAGAAAATGACTCCATGAACAGAGATTCAAATAGGATTAACTCTCTTGCAGAAAAAGATCTATTGCTGCAGCCTTAGTTCAATTTGATACAGCCAATTAATTTGCTTTCAGCTGTGTCCATAAGCTATTTCATCATTTTCTGTATTTTCTCAGAAAGATTTTCACACAGACTAAGAGACACTGCTTTCTAAGAAATTTGGATTTGCACAGACACGTGATATAGCAGTCCACTTTTTATGTATAGCTGTATTTGATATTCCCGGTTTTCCTAAAGAGATGCATTTCTGTGTATCTCCTGAAAGATCTAGAGATCTTTCAGTTATGACAGAAAACAATATCTCACTGAATAGTTGACTATAAACTGATCTTTTGTAAGATTTATCCATTAACATATGGATTTTTATCTATAAAGAAAAAAACTGTATTGGGGGTAAGCCACATTCTGCTACAACTCTGGCAACTTTATGGTTTCTCTGTAGAGTATTTGCTACTAATATTGCCAAAACAGCGACCTGAAGCTTTGTTCATGCTTTTTGTTAAGCCCTACACTGGTATTGAAACATCTAATTATTTGGAAGGCTACTGATGACTTGGATCTTTGAGGAGGAACTCTGAACCTTTCTGTAGGAAAGACACTCACAGTTTTGATATGCAAATGGACTCCTTTCTGGTTACTGTTCTTCTTGGAGAGGTATCACCTGTATATACATTGATAATCCACTCTTTCTTCCCCTTCTGCAGACTTCAAAAAAGAATTTTTAGTAATTTGCAGTTAAGAGGAATTGGGAAAGAAGGCATGCTCCACTGCTGGCTTAGAATGAATTTCTGCCCCAGATAGGTACATCTAAAATAGAAAAAAAAATCTCCAACTACTGTGATTACATTCAGGTATAACCACAGTGAATGTGTAATAATTCCAAATAGTGCATTACAGAGGACATTCTGAAATGAATAACCTTTTTGTTTTCTGAAGGCTGTGTAAGTGCTACTTATCATTTTAGACAGGAGGCAGAGGCTTGTGATATGAAGTAAGACTTTTACACAGAAATTTTAAAAAATATTCATCTGAACAGAGATTAGTGAATTTTGGAAATGTATTTCTACTTTTTCCTTCTGAATACTACAAAAATTGAGATTCCCCATACTGTAAAATCCAAGATAGAACTCCCTCTAAATGATTCAGCGGTGATATAAAACAATTTCCACCACAGTAGGAAGGACTTTATGAGAGTCAATCACTCTGTCAAGTGAAAAGATTCAGTATTTGAGCAACAAAACACCAAGTTATCTCTCTGCTTGCTGAGCTACCAAATATATTGGAGTATATTTTATTAATAAAGAACCCTTGGACTTTTATTGAATTGTTTGAGAGTTCACTTAGAAACAATATCAGCATCTCACTATCCCTTTTTGAGGTTACTCCACAATTCATTATGTAAAGTGGTTAAAATCCCTAAAAGCCTTCTGAGAAAAATCTGCCATTGAAAATCTTTCTCCTTTTGGATGTGTTGTATTCAAAAGGTTAGTGCACTCATCTTCTGAGCTACATGCTATACAATCTCTTTTTCATTTTTTCCAGCAAAATAGACTTTCTTATACTAGCTACATCTATCTTTCAGAAGCGAACCACTGACGGCAAAGCCTTTTCATATATGTAATATCCTGAGCCATGATCATCTCCAATTGCCTGCTAAAGCTAGATCACACACTTACCTATGTTTTTTCCCCCTAAATCAGTTCTGAACTGAAGCATGGAGGTCATGCAGTCAAGCAACCCAGATTGTTGACCTACTTTCTCTCTGTGATCTGAGAATGAAGAGAATTTTAAGAATTACATCTCTAAGCAACTAATTATAAGCAACTAACTAAATATTTCAGAAAAAGCAAGTTTAAAAGAACTTTACTAGAAATCTTGAATGAGGAATGCAGCAAGTAATGCTAACAATACTATCTAAATGATATATAAAACAAATTACATATGAAGTACAATAACAGTGAAAGTGGCAAAAAAAGCTTTTTATCTATTTTTTTAACATTCTAGTGTTCTAAGAAAAACAAATAGGTAATAAACTTGTTAAGGACAAGGCTGATTTCAGTTTTCAAGACTGCATTCAATTTACAGTTTATACCTACAGATTGAAAGCTCAGCACTTACAGGAGATCAGATCAAAGAAATACAGTTCAAACATCATTTATCATCTAAACACAAATATAAGGTTGTATTCATTCAAATGTGGCAAGGATATCAAACATATTTGCAGTATATCTGAAAACAAGCTGGATTTGACTCTTTTAATTTGTCTGAGATTTTACAGGCCTTTTGCATTTCTTGTTACAGACATTATCTTAGATACCACAGCTTTCTTTAATTGTATTTTCCTTAGCACAACTACTTATCATATCTTATGCCAACTTGTTTAGATAGCACTTGCTAAAATATTGTGAAATATTTTAGATAATTTCAACTGATCTTTCTGTATGCAGAAAATGTGATAAATTATAGATTGTGAGTCAATGATTTAACTAGTTTGACAGAGTCTTGCCCTGTAGATTTCTATTACCCGACATCAACACTGCCATTAGGATTTCTTCTATGTGGATGTAAATGAACTCTAAATCAATTCCAAATAAAAAAACATGCCATTGTAGTAATGTGGTACTGGGTTAGTAAATGTAGCTCTGCAGGATAACATCATACTGAAATAACTAAAAAAACCCATTTATTTTGGCATTCAGCTACCTAAGAGAATGGATGGCTCTTGCATATGTTTTGTGAAAGGAAGATGAGAACAGTAAGTTTTGAGTGCTGAAAAGCCTCATCTGATTGCTTGCATTTTGGTGGTTTGTATTACAGCACATTAATGATGCTGCCAGTTTTAATGGGTCATCAAAATAGGCCAGGTCAATCAACCTTTACTTGCATCAGATAGGTTACATCAAATACTCTAAACATGATGGTGGCATTGTTTAGCGAAATGAACATTTGAACTTCTTCTTAATCTTCCTAAAGGTATAACAGCTCTGGACCCTGCACTGGAAATGAAGAGATAAGTTTTAGTAAATTCTGTTAAATAGTAAGTTCAATGTGGCTTTTCAAAGGGACTCTGAAAGAAACCTCTCTTGTCGTAAGGATTTTGTATTTGGCAAAATGTCTTTAATCTCATCAACTTGAGTTCCTTTGCCTTACCATCTGACTTCATTCCCAGCAGCTTCAGGTCTGTTCTGTTTGAGTTGATGCAAAGCCATTTGGTGCTACTTCAGCCTTGAACTAATCTACTTCATTTTATCTTCTTTGCTTGTCTGAACATATTCTTCTTCTCTATTGGTTCAGGCAGCAGTAGGAGCTCACCGATCAGGATCTTCCCTTGTGGACTCTGTTTTGTGTTATATCTCCAGCCCAGCACAAGAATGGCTTGTTCAACTTTCGTCTTGATGAGAAAACAGAGACAATGTGTGTTAGAAAAATTCAGTCGAGAATCCTGGTGAAACAGTGCGGAAAAAGAGTTTGAAGAGTCAGAAAGAGATCAGACGAACAAGAGGAATGCCATATGGCCAGAGGAGCCTGGCGAGAGCGTTTGTTTATGGTTTGATAACACTAGATGAGAGGGTGTGACTGCAAGGCAGGCAAGAGAGGATCAGATATTGGCAGAGAGAGACACTCGAGGTTCATAAGGGGTTAAACAGGATAGGTTTAAATAAAGGACTTGCACTACAAGCTGCACGGGGAGCCCCAGGAACCGCAATGAGGGATCGTCGGTGCGAGGCTGCTAGAGGCACCGGTCAGACGCATAGATTGGACACCTAGGGAGGACTCAATTTATTGTATCCTAAGAGCCCTTCAATTTACTAGAACTATTTCCTTACCTCGGTTGTGCTAACCTTGAGCAGATACTGCCCGGGAAGCAACTAGACGTTGTTGACAAAACGGAAATGCATGCCTGGTCCCGATGGGAATTTGGTCAGTGTGTAGTTTCACATGCTGGGCCTGCTATCATGTACTCTGCCAGTCACTGTCTCCTCGCCAGGTCTTCTGCAGGTGTTCTCACTACAGAGGGTATCATATAATTTGCTTTGCAATGGCACGATAGAGGGAAGGAAAGTGACTAGTAAGATGTTGGGTGAAATTATTATATACGTAATTTTTCAGCAAAAAATAATGATATAAGAAATCTGTGGATAATACAAAAATATATATTGGGAGCTGTTTCAATACATGGTACAGAGAAGGAGATGAAGTGACCTGGAAATCATAATGTTACTCTTTCATTTATTTTATGTAGGTGATTAAGCTGAACAAGTGCCAAGAACTAATTAAAGTTCATGTGTAAAAAGCACTGAGGACTATCAAAAAGGCCTATGATTCCACTTTCTAAAAATATAATGTCGCATTCCAGATGAACAAACATCCAGCTAAGCTCTTTCTTTCTTTCTGACAAGTATTTGAGCACAAGAAGGAAAAGAAATAATCTGAAACAATTTTGTAATAATAAAAGTGAGCAATAAGCTGGCTAACAGAAAGGGAAAGAGGGAAGGATGAAAGAGAAGTATAAATAAAGAGCAAAAAGGACTGTGTGAGAGAGTCTATCTCTGTAATTTACAAGGACATTCCTCAGTGTTTCAGTGTTGTTAAATATTAATGTGGATACTACCCAACAGAGAATTCTGCTGATAAGTGGTAAATCTACAGGGGTCTGATTTGTGTATTTTGTCAATACCAATAAAGTGCTCGGAGCAATCGGCAAGCCGATTTCAGGTGCACTTCCTCATATATTGCATGGAGGATTTGCCAGAATATTTTATGTGATGTAGATCACATTGAGATATATAAACCGTATGATCTTGTTATCACATGTGTTTTAGGAATGTTTTCTGAATTCCATTTTTATAAGAAATGGTTGAATGAAATGGATTATTAGACAGAAAAAAGGAAGAGGCAGAAATGGTGATAGAAATTATTTAAACTAAGTGTCAGTTTTGTTCTTCATAAAACTGATAAGCCAAACTCAAATCTCAAACACCTTTATGTCTATATTTGTTGTATTCTGAATACACTCTTATGCGCTCAGCTTTGAACAAGCAAGACTCATCTTACCTTCAATGTCTGCAGCCTAGTAGACAGAGTTACAAATATTGTCTATGAGATTTAATACTTGCTGTACTAGTTACATCCTCTTTGGAGCCTGTCTAGGCTTACTGTTGGGTTTTGGTGACATCCAAGCTTAGAGCTATGGAGACATCGCAATATTTCATGCTGCAGTACTGAGCATAGTCTCTCATTGGCCTTGTCTTGGGACTTGCAGCTCTGAGTAAAGCTTGTGTTTACTTGAGCTGATATATATCTTTGGAGCAGCATGATTTCCATAGAAAAATATTAGTTCAGTATCCAGTATAGCTTTGTCAATGCTCTATAATGGCAAATTGCTCAAGGATTCAACCTCCTGGATCCCTGACTCTCTGCGAATATGCTGATCACTGGATGGGTGATCCAGTGGAAAGAAGGTCACGTCCTTCTCTCTCATCAGCCTAATGAGTTTGGAATTCAAAACAATCGCACAGTTTTACCTGGTAAAAATGGAGCATGTCGTCTAAACTCAGAGTAGCCTATGGCCAAATGCTATGGAAATTTTCTTGGGAAAAAAAGGGGGTTGGAAAATCTTCATTTGAGAAAGAAATTGATCCTAGGACTGAGGTGCTTTGCAATAGCTCAGTAGATTGGGTTCTCAGAGAACTGAGGCACAGGACTGTGTCGTGTGGATGAACAAAATTATCTGTTGCTCACTGGCAAAAAGACACTGAATTTTGAATAAGTTCAATAATAGAATTCTAAATGCCTGGGTAATGTCATTGATAAAAACTTTTGAACACTACTGTCTCACACTTGGGTAACCCAATGCACCTAAGACGTTTTGTGCATTTGAAACCTACTGGTAAGAACAGGTTTCTATTTTAAATAGAAATGGCATTTTTAATTTCAAAGAGTGAACAGCATTAGCTTATGCATACCTATATTGTAAAGATTTATGAAATAGCTTACTCCTTTAAAGGAGATGTTTCTAGGATGTAATGGATACTAAATTTCCAAGACTTTTGTTCACAAAAGAGACATAGTGTCTAGCCTCTTTATTTTTCCACAATTCATTTGATTTTGTCAGTATTACAATTCTGATGACTAATAATGCTTAAACAATACTTTTTTAGAGCATCAAGCATCCCTACAACTTTTCGTTACTTTATTTCCTTGTAATGACAACAATTCTCTACCATTTGGAAAGTGAACTAAAAAATTCATGCTCAGCAAAAATATTTTGGAATTCTGTAGCCATAAGATATGTTTTTATCATTGATGAAATAGGTCCCATTTCTCTTTCAATACTGGGAATATATTGAACTTTGGATGTCTTGCATTCAGCATCTAGAGGATAATCTAATCTCTGTTTGGGACTCAGAATGGAGAAGAGTGAGATTCTTAAGGGACCCCAGATGAGAAAATTAAATTTCGCAGAAGATCTGCTTTGATGTTGACTTCAATTTCTTTCACCAGCCTTTTGATCCTCAGCAGATTAGTGACTGACCAGAGATTTCTTTCTGTTAAATGATAGAGACTGAAAAGTAACACTCTTGCTAGAAACTAGTGCAATCAGGAAAGTTAAGTCACCTGTGCCTTTGTTAGCCTGTGATACTGCAAAAAAAAAAAAAAAAAAAAAAAAAAAAAAAAAAAAAAAAAAAGACAAGAAAAGTCAGAGATCAGAATTTCTTACGTCTGTGTCATGCTTTCAGCCATTTTTTACATCTAATAATCCAAAAAACACATTTTAGCAGACAGTTTGAAAATATCTAACAAAGTGCTTTTGAAAATAAAGCCTTCTTATTTTCTAATAACAGTTTCATGCTATAAGTCTAGAACATCTTTTACAAGAGAAATCCCTGAGCACTCTCTGTAATGCAATTTCATTTAGAACTCATTCTGTTTACTCAGACATGGCCTTGGGATAAAATCAGTTTAGTTTTGAACAGTAGAAAGTGGCAATATATTACATTTAGGGAAAAAGAGAGGAGTGACTTATCCTGACGTCCTTATGTGGATACAATGCAGTTAATTATTAAACTGGAATTCAGCCATAGGACTGTAAGTCATTCTTTTGTTTACCAAAACAAAGAGAAAAATGTCAAATAAAGTGAACTACCATAGAATCCTTAATGACAACTGGTCAGGATTTGAAATTTAAATTACGTGCAATAGATTTAGTAGCTAGAATCTAACATATTAATCCCTACCACTTGTTACGGTAAGTTTTTGTTCTAAATATAATGGTAACCACTTGCTTTTATGATTTTAAGAGTCACAAATGCAGCTGACCTCTGCTGCCTAGGAGGACATCTCTTTCAACAGCCAGGGCTGCTATATTTTTGTCCAAAATGATATCTTTCTGTGTAGTGTGGAGAAATCAGATAAATCATTTTATGGCCTAGAAAAGTGGGCTCAATAATAATAAAACTCCATTAGCTCCAACAATCTCTGTCCCAAACCTCTCTGAGCAACCATCAGTTACTTGGTAAACATTTCCCTTATGTCTTACCAGTGAATTTTTCTGATGTGTTCTTAGATTGTTTACTTCTTTGTAAAAGATATCCCTTCTAGTTATAAGCATTGCTCTTTTGAGAATCTCACTGTCTTTTAGCCCATTCTAATGATTAATCCACAGCAATGTAGGCTTTGTTGATTTTAGGAATGATTTTGAACATTTTGTCTACATGAACTCTGATGCTTTCCCATCTGAAATTGCAATGCTTACCTCCATCGGGAATATAATAGAGCGTTCAAGACTTGAACATAGTACCTTTAAGATTTGGAAATGCAATTAAATTTTTCTTGGACTTTTCAGTGTGTGAGATGGGAGAAACTTTTAAAGGGATTAGACAGTCAAAGATCCTGTTATCTGTTAGCAGAAAAGAAGTGTTGGGTAGGAAGTTTTTTGATTGACGAAAAAGGCAAAATTTCTTTGAATCAATATCAAATAGTAAAATCATTCAAGGAAGAGTCATTCTGAAGAGGTTATATGGTAAAGAAATTATTTACTCATTGCTGGTACTAGGAAGTACAAGTATCTGAAAAAAGAGGATGGGGCCCTTTCCGGTGGTGCCCAGCTCTAGGACAAGAGGCAAAGGGCACAGACTGGAAGACAGAGTTTTTTTCTGAATACGAGAAAAAACTTCTTTATTGTGAGGGTGAGTGAGCACTGGAAGAGGTGGTCCAGAGAGGCTGTAAAGTCTCCTTCCTTGGAGATATTCAAAAGCTGCCTGGACAAGGTCCTGGGCCACATGCTCTATGTGACCCTACATGAGCAAGAAGGTTGGATAAGATGTTCTCCAAAGGTCCCCTCCAACTTCAACCATTCTGTGATTCTGTGTGTATCTGAAGAATGACGTTAATCAGTTTTCTGCTGGAGAGTACATCACAGGAATTTCATAAATATGCACTTACTCTGCAGCTTAGTGTTACTGATGTTTTTTGGTCTTTCATTGATTTCCAAGTGATGAAATAGAGGAGAAGAGAAAGGAAAAATCCAAGGAATAATGGTCTTGGTAGAAAGACAGCATCTTTGTCTAAACACAGTTCATACCTGCAGGTTAAATGACCTTATTCTTTTTTTTTTTTTTTTTTTTTTTTTTTTCTGGCTCTGACATTGATCTCCTGTGATCTCCTGTGATCTCCTGTGATCATTTTACTTTTTATTATACTTTTTACTTTCCTATACCTGTTTCACTAACTGTAAAATGATTCAAGATCCATCTTATGCTAATTCCTCTCATCTATTCTCACAGCTTCAAATCAAATTGGCAATCTTAACTCATGATTAGGGATGAATATTAACATTTAACTGCTAATGGAAATAGCAGTGAAGAAAATCAACCTGTTCTCTGAGGTTTATCTGTTGAAGAACTGCATTATAAACAATAGCTTTTGAGAATATTTTTTGCGGAGTGTGGTTCCTCTTTGAATAATATCATGATACATGACCCTATGATACAGGATAAAAATATAGAAATAACTAACAACGGTAGACTAATTATGAATTAAAATGTTAGAGATCTATGGGAATTAGGTGATAGGAGAGCTGTGGTGTATTTTGTAATGATATAATCAAGGAATGCTTTGGTGAACTTCGGAAGTTAAAACATATTGTTAAAAGTTAAGCTAAATACATCAAAGAATGTCAATATACAGTTAACTATTATTCTAGGCTACCTAACATTAACTAATATATTGTTAGGTTTTTTTTTGGTATATTTTTTCCCAGCTTTAGTCAAAGTATGCTAACCTGGAACTTCTTATTGCCTATTTCAGAAGTTTTCTCTGTTTTTTTTATAGTCTTCACAGTTGTGCAATATTTATCATAATCAAAGGTAGTTCCCATTCTTCATGTCAGAAAGATGAGTATGATTGTATAACAGATCTCTTATAATCAAAATCCTTTTTATTCTTTCGTTTTTTATATTTCAAGTGATCTCCAAAAGAAGAAAAATATTTGCCATTCATGCTCTGTTATAGTCTATAAAGTGTACAATTCCTGAATCTTGTTTGATTTTCATATTAGCAATAGTCCACACTCAGAAAATGCAATGATTATTTTACAGGAATTATTCATGTAATACTGTCAAATTCTTCAAAAATAATTTTAGTTCCCTATGAAATTCACATGCTGCAGAAATCATAAAACAACATGGCAATGGTGGATTTCTAACTGCCACCTAGCACAGTTCCCTACTCTAAGGAGGAGTTCAGTGTACATAGACTATACCTGCCAGTGTTTGATTAATCCGATCCTCAAAATTTCCAGCGATACAACCTTCACAGCTAGCCTGATGTACATTTTGATAACCCTTATATTTACAAAACACTGAAAAATATCTAACCTGTATTTGTGCATCGTGGCAAGACAGCTGAAGCATGGTCCTATAGTTAAGAAAAACCTAAGTACTAGCCTTGTCCTGTAATCTGGATGTGAGCTGTCCTCAGCTGGCCTGTTTGTAAGACTGTGTGACTACCTGCAGTGCAGAGTCAGAAGCCATCAGATCTGATGACAGCTGCATCACTCCTATGTGTTGTTGACCAAGTCGTGGTGCCACTGCTATGACAACAGCATAGACATTCAAGACTTGGAAGAAAACCATAACTGATCGACAAATCTAAATATCTGCAAATCCAGTAACAACAAAACCTACTGGAAAAAGAAAATGAGTAATCACCGCCCTCTTTATAATGATACCTGGTGTATCTTAGGATTGTCATCATCCTAAGATATTGACACCCCTATTTATGTGATTAAAATGACAAATATTCTTCAGGATTATAAGAAGTGTTTTGCTGATTTATGAGTCATCGGTCTTGTGACTGACTACGGCCCTTAGGTTTCTTTAATTACTTTCTTTCAGAAATGAACTAGTTTGTACTTTTGATTTCTCCTTCCGAAAATATATTTCTGCATACCTAAAAGTAATAAAATTTATCTTGTCCATTTCAGACCTTGATTTCAATGTATCAAGATCATTTTTAATTCAACAATCAATCCATATGCACCTAAAACGTAATGAGATAATTAAAACAACAAGCATGGCTTTATCTATTACAAATAGAGTCAATCAACCTAATATTCTTTTTTACAGAATAGTCGGTGTATTCAAAAAGTGGGAAGCAGCACAGAGGAAAAACATATTCCAGTTGCTCTCCAGTAGTTAGCAAAGTTAAGTAGATCAACACAGTCTCTGAGCTGCCTCTTTTATCCTTGCAAAGCGTGGACATTGTGGTTGCCTGTTGGTTCTTTGGTGTCCTCCGGGCTTCCTTATGCATGCAATTTCTGGAAATAATACGGCAGAAAATCCCTCAAGAGACTGATAGATCCACAAGACCATATATCAGACTCTATCTTCCACCTGGAAATAGTCTTGTCCCATGGATAACAAACACTAAATATATGGCTCTAGGGAAAACTTCTAGGAGGTATGTATATAGTTGCAATTATTGTCTTTTTAAGAATATACGTGTTTACAGAAGAGGGCAATGGAACATTAAGTGAGTTTATAATAGATTAAAACATTTCAAAACATTATATATCATATGACAGAAGCAAAGGCAAGTACCAGGCACTTCATTTAAATATAGGAGACAGCACAAGGAGGAGAACCAGGCAAGTGTCTCAGCAAGCTTGGCTATTTACTTAGTTAGATGTATATAACTTTTACTACAACTAGACTAAAGAGAAAAATCATTGTGAATATGCTTTTAACTGATGGATTCTCCTGTTTTCGGAAAAAAAAAATCAAGTTTCAGTCACTTTTTTGTTAAACAGAAATATAATTCCGTGCTAGACTTCCTTGGCTTTCCTTAAACTTCAGTGGCTCTCATAGAACTAAATTATAAGCTATTTGATTTATTTTTATTTCCATTTTTATTTTGATCAATATAATTTCTCCTGTGGTACAGTCATTCTGTTCTGCAGTCACTATAATGAAATACAAATATATTTAAATGTCTTCTATCATAACAGCTGATGACAGATAATAGTGTCTGTTTGACAAAGTAAATACAGACCTTTGATTTTTGTTCCTTCCTCTACTACTCATTTCCATGCTATATAGACAGATTTTAGAAGGCAGTGTACACATTCAGGTCTTCACCTTGCTTGTTTTCATCTGCCAAAATTATCTATACTACAATTTACAGAAACAGTTGGAGGAGGGTATTTTCAACAAAAATTTCTATAGTAATAATATCACTTCTTTTTTTTTGCACTGTAACACTGTTAACATAGGCGTCTGTCTTTCCTTAATTGCAGCTGCACTGTTTTTCTAATTTCTGTTTTTTTTTTTTTTTTTTTTTTTTTTTTTTTTTTTTTTTGCAATAAGCACTGCAATGTTGTTTTCTTTTTAGTGTACTGGCAGACTGTTCCAGTTAATACTAATTCTCTGGATGGCTTCCCAGAAGAATTATGGAATTATGGTTACAGATCACAATTTTGGTGTAAACATCCTGGCTCTTTCTTATGACTAATAATAATGGTGCTTCCCTGTTCAATACTGAACCCAAATGATTTTACTTATTTCACACCCTTTCATGATTTGCATTTCTGAAGTCAGCACACTAGGTTTCTTTTGTTCTGAAAAACCTTCTGCAGTATTGGGTACTCAGTAATATGGTAATTTCTAGATTTTTAGCGTTTTTCTAGCTTTGGATGTTCGCTTTTTCTTGTTTCTTTAAGTATTTGGCTCATTTTCAGCCTTGAGTCAGGAGGCTGATTGAAAGCTACTTCATGGTTAACAAACTGCCTAAGGTAAGAACACGTTTGGAAAGTGTTTTCTTCCTCGGAGCGATATCACTGAGGAAGACAAAAGGAGTAACACGGTAACCTAATGCTTTGATACGGTATTTGGTATTGTCCATCCCAATCCTCTTCATTGCTCTTTATAGAAACAAATGTAATGCATTAGATAAACCTTCTCTGGGTTTCTCTTTAATTTTGGTTAGAAAATATGCGCTAACATAAAGTAATCACTTTTTCTCTTCCTTTCAGTTCAATTATTTTTTGTATTTATAATGTATACTTTACGCTATATTTATAATTCCCCTTTGTTGATAGTGTTGTTTCCTTTCATTACCATCTACACTCTAACTTTTCATCTATTCCTTTCATAGGTTCTCTACCTAGAGAATGTTTATTTCATATATGCAGCAATTTTGTTACTCTATTTATTCTATACTCATAACTCAATACCTTTTGCTTAATATAGGTCCTGCATTTGGATCCAAGAACATTACCCACTGACTATAGCCTTGAATAGCAGTTTGGATATAAGCTCTGAAACTATAGCCTACTATTTCAGTGATGTTAATTGTTTGCATAATTTTGATTTGCTCATTTGCTTTTGCTTTTTTTTTCTATAAGATTTGTATTAATAATTTGATTTTTTATGGGGTTCATTCACTCTTTAGAATCACTTTTCTCCCAATTTACATAACAAAATTCTCTAAGATATCCACATAATAATGAATAGGAGGAAAAACAAACAAACAAACATAGTTTTCTTCATAGCTTTTATTGTTTGCAAATTATGAAATATTAAATAGAGTTTCACTGAAGCATCAATTTTATTCTTTTAGCTTTTTGTGGTTTAAAAACACTACTAATTCACATCTTTTTTATAGTCTACTTACTAAAATAGACTTAAGTGGGTTTGAGTGTTTGTTTGAAAAAGAGAGGACGAGATAAAACCCCTGACCTTATTTTTATAATATATTTCTTAATATTTCCATACTTATTGCAAAAGTCTTTTTTAAAAAAGTTTTTGAATTTGGATTAGAATTTTAAAGAAGATGACTGAAGATTGGGTCTGAAATGGTTACATTTCTTTCAAAGGATGAGCAATTTTTTTGTGTTAGGATAATACCTTCTGATATTGTGAATTCAGCTTTGCTGGTTTATAACTGTCTGTAAAAACTGCTTCTGAAAAGTAAAGAATCCATGCCTGTTATTTTAAGTTGGATTTACTGTTGTAGTAGTTCCCTACAAAGTGTAAAAATACGCCAAGAGAAAACACACTATTAAAGTCACAGGGATAGTTACAGAATGCATAGTAACATTTTTGAGGAGTGGATTTGTAAATGATTTTACATGAATACATGTTTTTCACCTGGACAGCTGCTGTATCTCATGGATGTTTCTCTGATTTCTCTTTGATCATCTTTCTTATTATACCTGAAACAAAGTCATGTCACAGGCAATCTGAGAGGTAACTGTTCTTGAAACCCTTCGGGCTGAAATTACATAAACTCCAAACACTTTAATACAGTTTGCTTGCAAGTCTGCACTCAGCTATGGGTTTTATTAGATTTTTGGCTCTATGGCATAAGTCTGTTCTCCCCTGCTCCAATGAAAGAAGTGAAGGAGATCAAAACCCACTAGAACTGAAATCAAAATGAGTGGAGCAGAAGGTAGCAGTTCCTCTTTCACTTGTTACTGTATGTGCATGGGAAATATATGGTATGTGTAAGAAAGGACCCAGTCTGTTAAATGCTATGCAAATAAAAAATGGAAAGATCAATCTACCAGGGGCATCCTACAAAATACTGCTGCACTTTTTTCTGGATCCTCAGGCAAATTCATGACAAAAAAAATGTCATCTTACATGGTACTGTGAATACCAGGTCAGAATGCCAGATTACAGGCACTGACACATAACAGGGTAGTTCTTGTAGGTCCTACCTTACAGGTTATATGTTACCTACCTTAGGTTATTCTAACTTCACTATAGGCTATGCCATCTTTCCCTCACATTCTTTTTCTTTGCTTGTGGATTTATCTTTACTGTTACTCTTTCCCTTTAAGACATGAAAAGAAAGTCATAATTGACTTGTATGTATTCCTCTGTAGTTTAAAATATTAGAGATCTCTTCTACTTCTGGTGGGCATCCTCCCTCTAAATACACACAGCACCCTACAGAGCCAGGCAGAATGAGAACATGTATCCTCAGCTGCTAAAATAAACTTGCTTAAACTAAGTTATAAGTTCTTTCCTTTTAAATAAAAATACATTAATAATCACAAGATGCTGATACTTTTAACTTCATGAATCACAGCAGACAGGACTTCTGCAGGAATTGTTTTCTTCTTTTTCCACGCCGTATACAATTTCACTGTTCTGGTAAAAAAAGAAATAACTGTTGGAAACTATGCTAAACTATTAGAGATGATTCATGAAACTCTGGATTTGGTAACAGCCTACCTTGCTCAAGTTACTGCATAATCAGGCTGCTGCACATTGGACTGTCTGGACTTTTTTTTCTTTTCTATCCAAAAGCCAAATATTTATTTTAGAAGATGATGTGATATATTACATTAATTACACCAGAGTATAGCACATAATATATGTCTGAATCTGGTAAGCTGAGACAAAGTGTTTTACGAAAGAGGATATTTTCCATAGGCAGGGCTTCTTTAAGGATCTAGAAAATATACTCACACTTTTGGCTTTTCGATACCTACAAATAGCAGTGAGATGAAAAAGATGACCATTTATCCTTGTTCAGGGTATGTTCAAGATGAATCTTCTTCTTTTTTTTTTTTTTTTTTTTTTCCTTTTTCATTAATTTTCCTTTATTCTCCTAGATCTCCATGAATCCTGACTCTCAAATAAGTCATAGTTCATGAATTGTTTACACAGACAGTAAAACTACTTTTTGTGCACATAAAAATGTGTCTTAATCTGAGTTAGTTCTTAGTTAGAAAAAGCATCTGAAAAACATCAAAACACCTATAATGTACAATATATTTAGTATAGTATACATATACCAAAGTATTTTACTGAGAGCCATATGCCAAAAAGATATGAAATTAATATCAAATTCATTCTTAAAAAGTCATATTTATTACTACGTATACCTACTACTTCCTCTAGAACTGACTCACTGTGAGCAGTTGGGCCAAAACCCCTCTATAGGTACTAAAATCAACAGTATCTTTTGAATTTCTTTCTAGCAAGGACTTCAGTTTCAGAAAGGGTTAAAGGAAAAGTTCCCTGTGCTGTGTAATAACTACAACAGACCTTCACTGAAAGTTCGTTCTAAATATAAGACAAAAACCTTTCTCATTTTTAAAGTGATGACTCTAAAATGTTGTGTCCCCTTTAATTACTTTAAATTTTGGGGAGAACTATAGTGTCTCTTCAGCTAGGATAATATGGAAAGGTTGTTTAAGAGCAGCTAGCATAGCATTCAAACAATGCTGCTTGGAAGGGTTAATATAATTCCTAATTATTTTCATTTATAAGCAAATGTGGATTAGCACACTATATGCAGTCAAAATAGACGAAACAGTGGAGAACTTTCCAATTAGTAAGATTTCTTTTAATGTCAAAATATGTGAGTTTTTCTTTGATTTCTGCAATTCCCACTGAGATAGAGATAATATGTTTTGGAACAGTCTTTAATAACAGTCATTCACTTTCCCTCTCTACAGAAAAAATGAAAAGTAAATAGGAAATATACAAGGGTAATTTTAAAATGTCTTCTAATTGAGCTTTTCATATTGTACTTTGAGTACATTTATACCCGATGTGGTATAATCATTCATGTTTGAGTGAAAAATGTAATTCAAATTTTTAAGAGGATGTAAAAAAGCAAATATGTTAGAATAGAATAATATACCTTAGAATAAGAGCTCTTGACATTCGTAATTTTAAGTTAACACAGTAGTATCACATAAATAAAATCTTCTTTTCAGTTTTCTAATTGGAGGAGAATTCCTGACTCTGTTCGGGTTTTGTGATTTTTATGATACAAAACAAATATCTAAAACTATTCTTTACTCACTGTGATATAACTATGTGTTATATTATTTTCATACCTTGTTAAACACATTTAATCTACTCATACATTTATTTAATTGTAGAGTATAATCACCAGGAGGAAAAAAAAAAGGATAATCAGTGTGCCTGTGTCCAATTCTTTACACACAAACACAGTTTTTATATATGAAAAAAACCCTTAGACTCTTTTATCATTTTTTTTTCCAAAAAGGGAAAAATAATTATAATTTTAGATCAAAAGATTTAAAGGTAAATGCATATATATGCAGAGACATATTTGCAAATACAAATTGCGTGTAGACACAGAAATCTGCAACTAGTGAAGCTTTATGCTAAATAGAAGCTTATTTCTGTATTTGTTAAGTGATACATGGCAGTTAATTAATTTTTAACATTAACTCGTCATAAGTTTGACAATCATAGCATAAGTCTAATTGCTTTTAAAGCCAGGAATCTTTCACCATATACAAAAACTAATACTGGAATTTCCAATGAATTCTGTTTCTTCAACTTACTTCCATTATACCAAGGACTCTTGCTACAAAAGTATAAAATTTAAATCAATCATTTTAAAGGTAATTATGTATTCAAATGCCAGAATATTATTTTGGGAGTTGATGATGATGATAATGAGAGTAGATGATCTCCACAGGTCCCTCCCAACCTCAATATTCTGTGATTATAGATAATAAGGAAGTAAATTAAGAACAGATCTTTTTAAAGTCTGCATTCACTTTTCTTTGCACTTGCATTCTTGGTGGTTATTATCAGCACAAATTAATACTTAGCTCAAAGGTTGGATTTGCTTTGATAAGAAAAGGTAGGATTCATAAAAGAGATATCAATTTTTTCTTCCACCCAACTAAAGCAGCACTTTAGAAACACTCAGCATGAAATCTATTCTTTCAAATTCTATGTGCAAGAAAATGCATCAATGTTACATGTATAACTGTTAAACTTTAGCTTTCCCTTAGGGCTTGATTCAAATACTTTATTCATGCAGCATTTTAAGTAACTTGCTCAACATTCATTTCAGTATTATGGGGAATAGATTAGGTTTTATTCTACTCTTTTTTTTTTTTTTTTTTTTTTTTTTTTTTTGAATAACAAAGCACACAAAAGTAATTTTTTCCTAATGGATACTGTTAATGTATTAGTGGTCTCAGATCAAGATAATATGAAAATACTGAAATACTGAGGGAGACTTTAAATGGGAAAGAAGTCCTGTGTAATTATTTTAAGGCAAATATGCAAATAGGTGTGTGTGTGTGTGTGTGCATGTGTGTAAGTTGAAGTATGATGGCTGGATGCTACTTGAGAAATAACGAATATATTGTAGCAAGCCAGCAGTAATAAAAATAATGTGCGGTCATTTCCCTATGTTTCCCAAAGCACGGTAAATCATCAGTGTGAAACATTTTGTAGACAAGCAGGAAGCCAAATATACAATTTAAATACTATGACCTTAAGTGAAGCACTTTAAAATGTAATTTCCATGTAACCCACCATGATTACTCTATATAGAAAAGATAAAACTGCAATGTTTTCTTTATTGTTTCTTCCTGCACATGATCAGAAGCATTTAGTGTTAACACTTCCAAATGTAAGGTGATTTACCCTGAAAAATAATCCTTAAAACCCCAACACCCAATCCTCATGTCTATGCACGCAGCCCTTGGAAATTTATAAGATAGTAACTCACCAAAACTTAACTAAGACTGGTATTTTTGCCTTCTTTTGAGCTATGAGTATCTTCATCAGTCACCCCAGTGTTTTGCATTGGTGTCCTTACTATCCTTCCCAGCAATAACTCCTCTAGATCTTTCATTTGAGAGGGATTCCCTAGCTTTCTGCGTGAGTCTATCCTTGCCTATGCGTTTCCAGCTTTGGTAGGATAACAGCACATTTTCTAATGGTGCCCAAAGTCCTATTTGCTGATAGAAGAAGGCAGCAAGCAAAGTTCCTTGATGCCGTTGGCCTTTTCAGAACTTCTCAGTTCCTCTAGCTGCTCATTTGCTGGGAGGAGATGGAGTTGAACTGTCTGCTGGTTTTTCTCATTTCAGTCTCCTCTAAATAAGTCTTTCCTATACTTAGATATCCAAAGAAAAGTCAATGTTTAAGCTCTCCCTGGGAAGACCCCTCCCCGGCGCCTCCCTCCTGGAACTTGTGCAGACCCCTCCGTCCCTTGCCGTTTCCTTTCTGCCTTTATAGATTTCAGATGATTCCCCAGTGTCTCATAGCTAGTCATTTTACTGGTGGACTTAACCTCAATTTTGTTAGGCTGCCATCACAAAATAGTAGAAAAAGATTCCCGGAGCTGCTTTTAAACTAGTTATCACAGGTACCAGTTGGATGACAGCACATTATTGGCTATTTTATGTGGCCAAGAAGCTAAAATGGTTAAAATTTTAATGACACTAGATTGTGTTGAGATACTTTCTGGAGCAGGCAAGAACGAACAAACTGTCCAAAAATACAGTATCTCATCTAAAAAATATTTAAGGCTGAAAAAGGTCCTCACAGTATCACTAAAATCCAATAATCATTGTGTCTACGTAGACTTATACATTATGCAGCTGGATCAATAAAATATACAATTGGATCAGTGAATTGTGTAACTCAATCAGTAAAATACATAAGTTCTCGGATATTAAAATAAATGACTCAATCGTGAAAGTATACTGCTTGATTAGTAAAATATGCAGCTTAATCAGTAAATCATACAATATAGTTTGATGACTAAAATATTTAAGAGAATCAGGAAGTAAAAATCACTTCATTTCTTCCCTTCATATTTAAGG
Source organism: Rhea pennata (assembly GCF_028389875.1). Lineage (NCBI taxonomy): Eukaryota > Metazoa > Chordata > Aves > Rheiformes > Rheidae > Rhea > Rhea pennata. The sequence continues at coordinate 47,184,419 of NC_084663.1, read as the reverse complement.
AAATACAAGCATAAAGCAGTCACTTCAAAAGCTTTGATGCATAATTTTGTAATAAACTCAGAGTGTAATGTAATTTGAATGTTAGGAGTGAGTGGGCAACAGGTTTTCTAAGAAGATTTTGTAGAAAACAGCAGAGGCAATGAAAAGTAGCTAAAATGAGAATTCTTTTGCTAAGAAAAAGAGAATAATAGTCCATTTGAATGTATTTTTGTACTGTTGTATACAAAGTTTTCAAGGTCTAATGAAATCAAAAATGCATCAGACAAAGGAGGTAATTTAATAAAACCGGTAGAAATTTTCCTGTTTTCCAGGAAAGTCTTCTAAAGTCAAACTATCAGTTTAATTCATTTCTGCTTTAAAATAGATGCTTTTAGGCACAAGAGTTTTGAATTTTACATCTTTTGTTCTCTTGAGCTGGTTGCACTTACTATAATGAATTTATTTAACAATTTATTTAATTATTTATTTTGCAATCCCTGTGAATGTCATGAAATGGAAGTACATGGTATCAGATGGAATTTGATAGTGTAGAGATAAGAAACAAAAGCTTATAGCACACTGTATCAGACAAAACAAAACAACAAATGAAGGTGTTTAAATACATACCTTTCCTCAGCTCTGCTTTTGGGTTTGATTTTAACAGTAGAAAATGCAGTCTCTGTCCAAAAGTGCACAGATTCTGAATAGGCAATATGGCATCCAAAACGAGGGAAAAGGGGAAGACAGACAGACAGACGAACAGACAGACAGTAATAATGTTAATTTTCCAGAATCTTATATCAGGTCACGAGCACAGCTGGGAATGAAACTCATTCCCCTCCAAGCTTAGTTTTGGGCCTTATCCATCTGTTAGAGGACATGATGAATGGAAACAGGGTATGCTTGAATGGGGAATTTAAATTCAGTTAGACTAGATAAGAATATATTTTTGATTAGAAATGAGTAAAGGCTGGTCTTTGAAGTAGGTTCAGTGATGGAGAAAGAAGACTGACAGGGATTTCTGGGGACATAAGGAGAAGTTGGGATTAGGAGAGACCATAGGGTTTTGATGGGAAAAATCAGCAGGACTTTGGGAGGCTTCAGGTAGCTGTATGTTCTCTTCCTTGTTTTTATTCCTTGTCCTTCCCTCTTGAATTCAATATCCTACTCTATGTATGTGGCAGCTCTATGGGATTTCTGTATTAATTCTCATCCCAAAATGCTCAGTCTTCTCTGACAGTGTTTCCCACCCTCATGTCAAACAGCTCATACAAGAGGTAATCCTTCCTCCAACACGTTGAGCGCGTCCATCCTCGTGCATGTCCCTGCCGAGCAGCGAGGGAGCGCGGTCGGAAGCGGGGCCTCCTCCTGCTTCAGGGCGGGCGCTAGCTGGTAGGGATCCGCCGCGCTCCCCAAGGGGGAAAGAGGAGGAGCTTGGCCTCTCGGAGTGACTGGTCAAAACCGATGGAGAAAACACGAGATTTCTTAGTCTCGGCCTTTTTATTTTCCTGACATGTAGGGCTAATTATAGATTTACTGTGTTGCCTTCTATAAAATCTCTAGTGAAACATTGTTTCCTCCAATACCTTTTCTAGGCATAAGAGACTCTGTTTCAAAAATTACACAGACTTGGAAATTTCAATAGGAGAAAAAACTTCCCCAAAACATTTGAAGCACATTTCTGTTTCAAAATACTTTCAAAAGAAATACAGTTCAAGGTGCTTTCTACAATATATAAATATTTCATGGCTGTCTTTGAACTTATGAACCAGGAAAACTTCTTTTAATAGTACAAATGAAGTTATTGCCCTATAACAGTGCATGTATCTCTTGCTAAGGGACAGCTTTAAAGCCAGATTTGCCTGTTGTCAGGTTTGCTTGAATAATAGAAGCATTTTTCTAGATTGCAATACTGTCTGTCACCCAACAGAAGCCTCCCTTGGCAGTCTACCATCTGCTTTTTCCCCCCTGTACTGTGGTGACACACAATTTCTTTGAAGTAAACAGGCCTCATGCAGTTAGGTTTCAATATCACTAGCTCTAATTATTTGTCTTGTTTACATCTATTCTTATCCAATGTTAAATTGCTGTCCTGACTGCAAGCAGGAATTTTTTTAGATACAATCTTTACATCTTTTCTGATAAACATAAAAAAAAAAAAAAAAAAAAAAGATCTAAGAGTAATTCACTGCATTCCTTACAAAAGCCATATTGTTAATGAGCTGGAAATGTCTTGCTTAAGAAATAAAAATAAATCGTGCCCTTTGATTTTGAACTAAATTGCATGATAAGTAGCCTTAAAGGTCCTTTCTAAGTATTAAAAATGTTACTGTTTCAGAAAGAAGAGGCAAAATCACCATTCTTCTCTTTGTTCTATGACACCACACAATAGTGCTAGCCATTATTATGGATATTTTTCACTAGCTATTGTTTATGAATATCTGTCACCCATGTACTAGTGTTACTAGCATTTACTTCCCAGGCTTTTCTAATTTACAACCAAAAATTTTTCAAAACAGTCAACCAGTGTAAAATAACAGTTCTTTGATTTCTAACTCTATTTTAAAGAGTCCTTCCCATCATTGTCTGGTATAAATTGGTATAATTCCCTTGGTTTCAATAAACAATAAGGAGTTACATTTTCTGAGTATTTCCCCAAGAAAAATAAGTGAGAAATAAATCTATAACATATTACAGTCTAATTTCAATGTATAAACAGATACAAAGCATTCAGAACTAAACCATTAGTTACATATATCAACATACAGCAGGCTTTTTGTAACTAATTATACGTTCATAAATTTCATACCATAGTTGTTTGCTCAAGTCAGCCCAACAAATTCTTAGTGTACTGCTTTTCTTCTTGCAGTCTTTCTTTTCCTATCCACATATGAAGCAAGCAAAGAAATTAATCAGCCCAAAATAACATTTAGATTACTCAGTTTGTTTGAAATACACGAAGACTTCATGTAACATTTTTTTCTAAAACACTGCTTTTCAACACCTCTAGCACCAGCTCATTTCAATGAATTAAGAGTCTTTTCATTCCTTAGGAGAACAAACGGCTCCGGACACAGGTGATGATTTTTGTCTCATTCGTTATTCTTAGTGCCACATCATAGGGGTGCTCTTCCTGGGCTAGGGAGGTCACTGTGAAAGGTTAATTCCACTTTGTAGTTTACTACTATTCTGAGTAATTCTCTGCTGTATGTGCTCTTGAAACACTTGATCTCTGCAGTGCTGGTATGGGCTATAAATACTTGGTTAGAGAGGTTTCAGTCACTGCAAGAAGACCCCTCTAAAGTGAGTTATGAAGAAGAAAGTTTGACAGATGCTGATCTTGCCTCTCTCCCTCTCTCCCTTGCTTTTTTTTTTCCCCAGAAAGTAGAATAAAGTCTCCTCTCACTCTCCCAAATATAGAGAAAACTTATCTTAAAGATTTAGTCTTCAACCACTCAATTGTCATTCAAAAGCATGTTACAGACACCAGTCAAATGTCAATTAAAATAATTGCCTTTACATCAGTGCAATATCTGTTTTAAAGGTTTTTTTCATAGGGTTTGGAGAAAATGAAAGTTCTACTTCAGCTATTTCTGATTTCTTTATGACAGAACTTGTAAGAGTTCAATTGACCTTGAAGAAAAGAGCTAACTTGCCAGGCACGAAATGTTACTTTACAGGTAGCATCTATTGCTCTCTCTAAGTGTTACCAGGTAGGGTCATAGGCTCATAGGATCAGTAAGGTTGGAAGGGACCAAGTATTTCATTATCAACCTTTTACTTAACTAGGATATTTTCACATATTCAATCTATATATTTTCAAACAATTATGATTTAATATCTACCTTTTTTCCTGCTACTTGCTAATGCTAACTATTTTCCTTGCCTTAGAGAGACACCAATGATACTAGAGTCCATGAAGTATTTGTTATCCTCTGCTTTTGTTGACCAAGCATCTATGTGTACTATGATAAAATGTCCGGTCAAATAGTTTGATAAATGCTCAGAACTTCACTTCAGTTCTTGATTTCTTTTCCCAAATTTTCTCACTGGGATTCTCAAACCAAATTAGATACTAATGTGATATTCAGAAATTTTTGTTCGTGCATTAATTCCAGAAGGAGTCTTGTATACTGTGTATACATGATATACACACTTGTGTATCAGACTTTTACTAATATCTCAACATGGTTTGCAAATGTTCATTTTCCCTTAAAGTAATGCTGCAAGATGCTGTACATAAATATTTGATTGACCTTTGAAGACAAATGAAAATTCAGGAAATAAGAGAGACTGAGTATTACAGCTTCTGACTTATTTCAATCCCAGCTGCACATGTTTTGCTTTATCAGATATTTTGTTGGCAAATTTTACCAAAGTTGCAGAGGAAATCAGCAGTCAAATCAGATCTAGAGCCTTGAGATTTTTTTTCAATTTCATTAAATTTAAATTTAATTTTAGTTTTAACAGTGAGATCATCCTTGCTCTTGGATCAAGACTTTATTTTTTAATACAACAGTGATTGAGTTTTATTTTATTGAATTTTATTTAAATAGTAAAATGCATTCTAGTTAGAGAACTTCCTATAAGTAGAAAGAATTCCTGTAAGTAGAAGAAAGCAAAATATTGAAATATTCTGTGTTTGACTTCTGAATGTATATTTACCATCTTGATTAAAGCAGATTAAATACTCTGAGTATAATGAATGAATTGATTGAAAACCAGGAGTTTTCACATACTGCTACTGAAAATGACATTTTATAGAGGTTGTTAATTTCTGAAGATGAAGATTAAACATGGCATTCTTAACTTTTAAAATTACTTTGAAGCCCTTGAATTTCAGAAAATGTATTTTAAAAGGCACATACTTAGTTAAGAGTTATGTTTAATAACTTTAGATTTTTTGTTATGTAGATAACATTATTGTCATTTACTGATTACAATTTTGTTATACTTTATGCAAATTTGATATATATATATATGTACACATATATACAACCTGTGTATTAATTTTTCATGAAAATATTAAGATAATTAGTTTAAAATTGTTGATCAGAAGAAGGAATTTCAGTTCTGTCTATACAGATCCTTTCCTGGAACCTAGAGATTTACTGATAGAGAAGAAAAGATCCTCTAGCAGTTTGTATCTTGCCAGACTTCATATTAATATAGTTTTTAAATATTAATGTTTCTCTTCACTTTTTTGAATGCATCTGTTGCTTCTGCAATGTCATGGTTCCTATAGTACATTCTGCTTTATCAACTTTTTTTCCTTTGGTAGCTATTAAATCCATTTTAGGATAAAACATTTTGTTTTACTTTCACTTTCAAAAAGTGGTGGCTATATTATTGTCATATCTGCTGTGTGTATCTTAGACAAATATTTTCTGGCACGATGATATGGCTTCTTTCACATCAACTACTTTTTTTAGTCCTTTGTCCTGTAGGGAAGCCATTTTTCTCTGAAGGAAACATAATTCCTAGATCTTTAATATTCCTCTTTTACATAACATGAAAATGTCTCTAGGTTATGTACATGCATATTTATAACTTTAAAGATTTATATATTTATAAAGTAATATAAATTTTATCTTTTAAAAGAGATTTTTTACTTAATTTAATAAGAAGTGAAAACTGAAAACTTTTACCAAGCAAGTGAAAGAAAATAAAGTTATCTGATGACATGCAAAACAATATCTGCTGAAAGGAAAAATGTAAAGTATGTTTAACATGGTTTTACAATGGCTAAGCTAATACAAGATAGTGAATTGGATGCCAGTGAGGAGACCTCAAATATCTCTTCTATCTGTGCAGCTGCCACTGGAAATACAATACAATACAGTACAATACAATACAGCATCATTCTGCATAAAAACAAGCAGAAGAATAATATGGAAAATATTAAAATGACCATCTAAAAAGCAAAAGTATGGTCTCTTATGAAATAATATATGTTGTGTCAATTGTGTAATCTCAAAACAGCATTTTATCATTACAAAGAGTTCGGAATGAGCAATAAGAGTGACCAGCAGTATTGAAAATCTCTCACGGAGATAAAGGATCTGTCTTAGAAAAGCGAAGAATTAAAGGAGAATGATAACAGTTTAAATAAAATAATGAATTGTAGAACAGATGGACTTAGATAACCTGTTCCTTTCCTGTAATATGAACACAAACAGGTGCTCATTTAAAACAGAGGGTAATAAATTCAAAACTGATAAAAACAAATGCTTTGTCTCACAATTCATGATTAGATTATTTAAGCTGCTGCTAGAGGAATGCTACAATTATTAACCACCATATTTCATGTTTTAAATTAACTCTGATTTATTGGAGATTAGTAGGGAAAATTTTTCCACATTTTCTTCTTTTATAGGCTTTTTTCCCCTCAGTCTTTGTTATATTTTTAGTAGTAAGCTAGAGGAACCTCTAGTCTGATTTAGTATGTCTGCACCTGTTTCCTTATTATTATTCATCTTTATTTTTCATAATTGTTCTTTTGTTGGCAACATTAGCTAATGAGGTTTTGATCACTAATTTCTAAACTAAATAGTTTTGGTTTGTTTTAAACTGTTGTAAGAATTTAGTGACAGCTTAGTTACTCCAGTGTAGTAGAATGCTTATATGAGACTTTTTAAAGTTCAGCAATATAAAAAGAGTCCTTTCCCTCTTTGGCTGACTTTATACAATAGGATTTTGAGGCTACATGAAGTTTACTCCCATTGCAATGGAAATCATAAAGAATGTGGTCTACAAGCATCAAATGACCCAAACCCTTTAACTACTAGAAGTATCTACTATTTAAATGGAGATGACATCTTGGGTTTGAAAATTTATATATTTGCATATAGGTATATTCATGTGGTGTTTAAACTTTCGCTGTGGTCGGGTGATACATAATCGCTGCAACTGAGGAGGCCAGAGAGTGATTCAGCTCACCTTGAAGTATATGCAGAGTGTTATTCAGATTCCTAAGCACAGCTGTCCAAAGGGTCTTGCCCGACCAGAAAGGAATAGAGTAGATCTTCTTTAAGCCTTACATCATATCTATCAATCTGATGTGGATTCGTCAGACACCCCAGGATAATTCAAATGCCATAGTTAGGCAAGTAAGTCACACACTAATTGACTGGTCAGGTGAAGAGGTCTCCAAGGTCTGCTGGTGGCACTGTGTAGATCTCCATGGAAGCTAAAATATTTAGCACACACGTAGGCACCTCCATGTAGGAATGTAAAACCTGCCCTGAAACCCACCCTACAACCTTTTTCCTTCTAGGGAACGATACCTTGTAATGAGACTACACCTACCAGGAGAAGAGGGGTGAAGGGTGAAAATGTGGATTGGGACAACGCTTCTGCAGCCTCGGAAATACGGAGGTACTATTTCTACTCGCTATTCTTCTGTTACTATTATGATTTTGGTGGCATATTTACTTGCACTGGATGGTGAACAATAGAGAAAACAGAGCTATACTTAACAAAAAAACATGATTTATCTCATCTCAGGTAAAAAAATGAAAAATAAACCTCTTTTCTATTTCTTGAGGAAGAGGGAAGCAGGATGAATATATGCTAGAGCCACAGGGTAGACTGCTTATGTGCTGCTGCTTAAGTCGGCATTGTGATACTGAGGTTTATTGTGAAATATGCTGATTTTTCTTTTGTCTTCAGAATATGCTGTTCTTTTGCATATTTCTTGAAAGTCTTTCTGTTATTAGGTGAATAGGATGCTCTGGACTTTCACAGGAATTTAAATAAGGCTTTACAGTATGACTATAAATAAAAAAAATAATATTCAAGATATACATTAAGAATTACGAAATCAGAAAGATTTATTATTTTAAAGGTTGCCTTTAAGTATCATTATCAATTTATTGATCCATTTCTCTGAATACTATTAGTATTATTTTTCTACTTCATAGTAGGTGTATTATGTGAAATGTTGAGAACTGTTATTTCTTTTGTTCAAAACAGTCAGATGTAATTTTCAGTGCCCTCATAATCAGTACTAATAATTAATGATATTCAGTTTTATCAAATGTTTCATAAAACAGAAATACTGAAGTTTTGAAAAATTACACTTCAGTTCCTCAGCTTTATCTAGCTAGAAAACAGTGCAAATACAGGGGAATTTAAAGTTATTTAATCAACATGGTAAGATAGCTAATTTAGAAGAAACAAACTGATTTTCAGTTATCATTTGGTTAAAAGTCATCCTTTTCTGAGGGTAGTTTGAATAAAATGTAAAACTATTTTTAACGCTTGAATGAAAGTTTCACACCACAAAAATACATTCCTCTCAGTCAAAGCCTTCAGGAACAAGTGGTAACTTTCAAAAAAAATAGAGGATAGATGGCAGTCCTTGTAGCCTCTGATAGACTGCTCAAATAAAGCCTGGAGAGGCTGCAATCCTTCATAGCTCAGTGGTAAAAGAAATCTTTCAAAAAAAAAGAAAATTGCCTTGCAATGACTGTGCTAGTTTGCTAGAAATCCTATCAACAGCTACCGCTACCACTACCACAGCATAGAAAAAGAATTTTTCTCCCTTTTCTTTTCTTCTATACCACAAGCTCATACAACGTTGCGAACCTGTTATCAAAGCTCATATCCTATATGCCATGATTTCCCAAGTATAATACTAATATCAGGGCTGAAACACAAACCACTTTAAAGTAGAATCTGGTTGCAGCTCCGCTTTGCCTGAGTCCAGGCCATCACCTGAGCAAAACATCAGCTGTTATTATGGGATCAGATGCCTTTAACTGGTGCATGATAGTGTTACAACCACTGACCCAAACTGGTGACAGCTGGTTGCTAATTATGTGTTTGGTTGTAACTAGCTGCTGGGCTCAAAAGCAGTTAGTTACTACCAAAGCAGTCCTAGTTTGCTTACCAGCTGAGGAACAACAGGAACCGTGGTGGGAATACACTGGAGAAAAAATAGCTGGATATTGAGATTGTGTCGTAATTTGCAGTGGTGGGGAAAGCAGGTGGGAGAGCAAAGGAGCTACGGACTTGAAAAAGTGCCCTCATTTGAGGGGGTGGAGTTGATGCATGCACGTGGGAGGAGGGGTTGGACAAGTGCCACGTCCCTTGTGAAAGTGGCTCTCCACGTGCAGTGCTGGAAACTAACTGACCCCTTTTGCCGTTCTGGGGGACGTATTTGCAATCCAACACTTGCAGATCCTGCTAGTGCACCTGGACTGCAATGCTACACGAGTGAAAAAATTTACACTTCTTGCTCTGTATTTTCTCTCTTTTAGTGAAAATATGAGCCTCTTTGTTCCAAAATTAATTTTTAGTATAAGATGGGATGGTGGTGACTTAGTCTGGGTAGTAATGCAAAATTAGGATATGTAAAGAAAACTTATTGCTTTTCTTACCCCATGGTTTTCATACTTGTCTGGAAACACCTCAGTTGATAAAGTTGTGGTAAATTCTTTGGTTGACATTTTGTATTTTTTCTGTAAAGAGGCAAAATAAATGCGGGTATTAGTTTGGAGTGTCTAGCAATTTTTTTTTTTTTTTGATTGTATTGCAAAGAAATACAGGTAATACTTCTATTATAGGATTCATGTTATCTTCCAACAGTGTGGTCTGTATGAACAATCAGTCACAGTATATACAATCCGGTATCTTTTGAACCATCTAATGTATATAAATAAATGGGAAAAATTCATTTTACAGTTCTTCGTATTACGATGATATTCTTTATAAATTTCAAAGCAAAAATAAAGGAAAAAAATATGATGTGGATTGTAACAATTTTTCTTTTCTATGTTTCTTTTCCTAAACTTCATTGTTTGGTTTAAAAGATAATTTGTGAAAAAAGAGTAATACTAAGCCCAGTTAAAAGATAGGACTTATTGTGCTAAGTGTGGGAAGACCTCTGTAAAATTGCAGTTCATTACTTTCCAACATTAACTGTTGTTAATATTCGTATTTTAAAGTCAGGTACTGTAACTTCTTTATTTTTCATTTCTTTGGCTATGTGTGCAGGAAAGCTGGTGAGTAGTTCACCCTTTGCAAGTTTAATGTACTATGTCTGCACAACGTAGGTTACAGGGAAAAGACATCAGCTGGGAGAAAAACTTAGCTTTTAAATAAACAGTACATCTTAATTATGATCAAGTGCATAATTGTTTTTCTTTACTGGTTTATTTTACCTGTAACTGTTTAAACATTTCCACAGAGGAAAAGCAGGGACAGCACAATGATTTGATAAATGTTCTGTGCTGAAGCTTGAAGCACAAATTTAGCAATACATTAAGAACCTGAATCTCTTTTAACAGAAAACTCTGGCTGTGTCCTGAGGTATGCGATGCCTACCCTTTTGGAACAGTTATAAAATGTAACATGGGAACAATTTCCTTTCTGACGGATTTTGTTAAATACTCAAGAATAAAATTACTTAAAAAGTGCATGAAAAGAAGCTATAATATGAAGATACCAGCTACCACAAATGTTCCTGAAGAGACAAAAACATTCAAAGACTGTTGTGTTTATTCATTTTGTTTTATTCAGATTACTTTGCCTTAAAGACTGAGTCAGGAAGAGCAAGAGATATGTGTAGTTTTGATGACAATAGCCGCTTGGAGTTCCCCAGGGTATAGACTAACGAAGTAATGACCATGAACTCCAACTTTTTTTCAGTCATACTACCAAAAAATCCTTGATGTTGTTTTGTCGAGATTTCTGCATTAGGCTGAAGGACAAGCAAAAAAAATATGATACAAAAATAACAATGCTTTGTATGTGCGGTAGGGTATTAAAGGCTGATTTCACACACAGAAGACCGGTTTTCTTCAGATGGTTACAGCTTTGGAGAAGTCTGAAGAATAGTCACATCATACTGCTAAAAATATATGTATGTGTGTTAATTTACATGCATATATTTATTGGTGGTGTCAAATGCTTATGGTCTTTGTCAGGAAATTATATGGTCAGTTAGGGAGGGTTCCTTAAGATGACTAAAGTTTGCAGCTTTATTTAAGAGCCTATTTAGTGGTTTCCCTCAGATATAAATATGATGGATGCTCTATCTGCTGAGGTAATATTGTCAAATGCTTTTTGATAGATCAAATTTGAGTTAAATACCTATGAAAAATCTTGCTGTATGACTTTCTTCGGAGAGCTCTTATGGAGAGGTCAGTTTTACAGAAATTGAGGCAAGACCCTGAGATTATTAGAAAGTGATATGCTAATAATAAGTGAGCACTCTGTTTGAAGAGCCTCTTAGCTCGAGACTTGAATGGTTCCATCTTTGACCTCCTGAATGGCTGGAGTAGCTGTTTGTGGCATAGCTGGAGTAGCTGTTTGCGTGGATTTAATGTTCAGTGCCTTTCTGTAGTTATTCAGGGCCATTTGTCTATTAATATGTAGAAAAACACAGTGGTTTGATTTAGTGATGTATCACAGGAGGGTCTAAAAATTATCTTAAATTATTATTTAATTGATATCTCCTGCTAAAGCCAAAGCAGTTGTTTTTTCCCTTGATCTTGAGACAAAGGGCTACAGAGTTTGTTGTTCAACTTATCAAGAAATCTTTGTGATGTTCTTTACAGTTCTTTATTTTTTAAAGTTTATTCTAAAAATGTTTCATGCACTTCTCCATAATACTGTAACAATATCTCCCTCTTGGTAGGTAAGCTCCAGGTTGATGAATCTAGTTCTGATCTTCATACTTTTGACAAAAAAGAAATATATTTTAAAGGAATTATCTTTATCAGCATTATAACAAAATTTTTCTTCTTAACTTTCAGCAGTATTTGCAAAAAAAGTGCTGCTACTTACCTGTGGACAAAAAGCCCTCTTGAGCACAATCTTTTTAATGTATTTATTAAAATACTTCAAGTGCCATTTCCATTTTTGTTCAACATAACAAATTTTGTGGATAGCTGATGAACTTCTAGAAATATAATCCATATAATTTCTCTAACATGGAGATGGCATATAATTTGATTTGTATTTGACATTTTTGGAAGCATCTAGTAAAGACAAAAAGAAAATAAGAGATAACCTTTAGTATTCTGGTAAGTACCCATAAACAAAAACCTTCAGAAACCATCAGCTAAAAGTAGGGATTCTCTCTACAAGTAAATATATTTAGCTTGAGAACTTTTATCTGGGTTCGCTAGCAGATTACTCTTGGGAGTAATGCTGCTTACTCTCTCTGAGACCATTAAATAAGGCTGTGCAGTGCTATTTTTTTTTTTTTTTTTTTGGTTTGTTGGCTGAACTGAACAATTGAAGTAGCAATTCTTGATTGCTGTTCTTGATTTTCATCCTGCAACAAAAAAATAAAGTTTTTAATTGTGTTAAACATTTTGATTTTCTTGAAATATCTCAGTATATTTCTTTTAAGAGTATAAAATTTGATATTTTGGTCAACAAGTAGTACTTCTATGAACATAATTCTGATACTTGTTCCTATCTGGTTTTGGTTGTAGATTGTTATTAATAAGGCCATCATTGATACAGCTTTTCCTATTCAAAAGTATATGATTTAGCTCTATTTCCATGAAGTGATTATTTTTCTTCACTGTAATTTTGTTATAACAAAATATATGTGATGATGTGGTACCCTTATCGTACACTGTCATAGTAATGAAGAACAAAATTCTCTTCTCTCATAGAGCTTTTTTTCTTTTATTAGAGGCAACTCTATTAATCATAACTTTGACAGTTTAATGCTTGGATTGCAGCATTAAAAAGTAATTCATTAAAATTTCTTCCAGGCAGTGTGAGTCAGGCAGTAAAATATTTATTACTGTTTTCAGCACTTCTGGCTGAAAAGTGAATTTACAAAAAGAGTTGCAAATTTATCATATATATAGATATATAGCTATATAGGCATATGCATATCGATGATCTTTGGGTTGTAAAAAAATTACAGGAGTATGAGATACACTCTGTATCAAGTCAGCCTTTTTCCAGCCACTCCTGCATTGTCATCAATATCAAGATTTTACCAGAACTGTCTAGCCAAAGTTTTTATTCCTCTTTTAATCCATTGGCAGGCACAGGCTGAGATCTAGAGCCATAATATCAGTCAGCAGTAAAACTGTGGTTTCAGTCAAAGCTGTGTGTCACTGTATACCACTGACTCCAGATTCGATGCCTCTTCTTAAGAAAAGTGTATACTATTGAGTGATATGGATATAATAGTCATTAAAATGCTGTATTTGAAAACTCAGATTTTATGCTCTTTAACTGGAGGTAATTCAACACTCGACGTCTTTCCCTTTAAATCAGTAATAGAAAATAGTTCCAAGAAGGATGTAAGGAAGTCATAGATTAATTCTCCAGTACAATACAGTGTCAAGCACAACAGTGTAACAGATAGGTATCTAACATCATTAAAGACCTCTGATAATGGAGATTCTACCTTCTCTGCTAATTTAGATTCTACCTTCCTAGATAGTCTGTCTCTTTCACTCTATTTTTTCCCCTCTCTTACCTTAATGCCCAATCCAAATCTCCTTTGCTGCAATTTAAGCAGCAGTGCGTATTACCTCTTGCTTATACACAGTTGATTTTCAATATGAGAATCACTCCCCTAAATGACAATAATTTTGTTCACTATATCTTTGTAATGATCTTTTCACATAGTTGAAGAGAATTATCACATTTCCATTCAATCTGCATTCCTGTAGGCTGAAAAGCTGACGGTTTCTTCAGATTCTCCCCAGAGACCATGATATTTAAACCACTGATGATTCTCTTGTACTCTACCAAATTCTCTTAAATATAGTGTCCCAAAAGCAGCACAGTATACTAACAGAGGATTATGCTACATCTGTTATACAGGAGAGGAATAGCTATGTAAGGCCTATTGTAAAGAAATCCCTTCCTTCAAAATTTAGAATGCTTTACTAGAGAAATTCAGATTCTAAACCAGAATTTGAAACCCATATTTAATTTAAACTTCATATAATAGCAGAAATGCAAAATATTATATCCTAAAGAATACCGAGTTTTAAGTCCTCTCCAGGAAGTGGAGATTTTACTAAAATTAGGTATGTAGGGAGCAAAGATTTTTTTTCTCTCATATGTAAATCATATGATTCCAGTGTCACTTTAGAAATTCACATGTCCTTTAATCCTGTCAGCCTCTCTCGTATCTCACATCACTGGCTTCCAACAGATCTGACTCCAGAAAATTGTCCGTGTTCTTTCTCTTGCTGCCTGCTACTTGATTTGACTTAGTCTTCTAGATTAAAGGCGTAACCAAAAGAGAGGTGTTTTCAAAAGGAGGTTCTGTTTTTCTTGGTGACAATTAAGCATTTTTCTCTAGCTGAAATATTTTACTCACTTGTAGATTTGGTAATCCATCTTCACAAAAATTAGAAGGTTGCCTTGATAAACGTGAGACTAGTCTTGTTGGCCCTTAAAACATTTTTCTTAGTAGAGGGGAATCTTAAAGGACAGTAGAGCATCAGTTATAGCGATCCATTTAAAATTATGACACTATAGAGAATTATTTGTCAGAAAGGAAGAAGGAAAGGGAGGAGTGCTGTTATTGCTCTTTGCATGGAGTGCCTCTTGCTCTGTGAAATATCATTTACAGTTCCAGAGATAAATCAGCTGAGCTATGCTCTTACAGACACCCTTCTCTTTCAAACAACATTGTACAAGGCCATTTTGGCAGTAAGATGCCCCCCAATACATGGAACGTTTTCACATAATTATTACTGTTTAACTATTAGAATACTAAACAGTTATAAAATAATGAAAGTAGTATATTTAATTTTCGGCAATGCCTAGTGTAAGGATTATACACGTACTATATAAATTTAGAGATAATACTTTGGTTCAAATTTGCTTAAATATATTTTTTGAGAGATTTGTACAAGATACAGAAAGGAAGTTTACTAAAATTTTGAATATTTCGTTTTGTCAATAAACTAAATATTGAAGGCCAGCCAGTGCGGCTAGATTTTGAAATCTGTGAGATCAATGTTAAGTCATCAACCTGCTAGTGGTATGCTCCTTTATGACTGGTTACTTGTATTTATCTCAAAGCCATTTATTTCATGAGAAAATAAACCAAAAATGTTCTATATTTGGAATTTCTTCTCATGCAGCTTTGAATTAATTTTATTAGCTGTCAGAAAGAACAATTCTGTGTATGTATCAGTAAAAGAAGACTAAATCCACTAAGTTCTATCTTCAGGATTCACCTAAAACTAAAACTGCTTTGGATTTTGGAGCACAAAGAAATAATATTGTATTTCAATGTCTTGATTTGAATCAGAACTAAACCTGCAGGTACTGAAGTAACAAGAAAAACAACAATGATGCCGCGACTCTTCTATGTGCTTAGAGAGTTAGACTGTTGAGCTAAAGGACTAGATACTGTTCAAACACATAAAAACTGATTTTTTTCCTAAGTTCTCTTATTATATAAATTCAAAACAAGAAAACTACAGTTTATAAACCTGTCAGATCATGTACACTGAGTTATGTTCTGAGAGAGAGAATAGAAAGATCATGGAGTAGGAAAGAATATAACATTACATAGCAGTTGAGGTACTTGCCTACTGCCTGAGCTCCTTTATATGTATGATTCTGCCAGATAATCCTTCTCCCAGTTGTAAGACATATATATATATATGTGTATATACACACGCATATATATATATATATATATATCTACAAGTGAGTAAAATATTTCAGCTAGAGAAAAATGCTTAATTGTCACCAAGAAAAACAGAACCTCCTTTTGAAAACACCTCTCTTTTGGTTACGCCTTTAATCTAGAAGACTAAGTCAAATCAAATATATATATATATATGCGTGTGTATATACACATATATATATAGGCTATATGGGACAGTGTAAACCAGGAGCCGATTATGAGAATCTGAATATATTAGTCTTGATAGATCCGTGTATTTATGAAGTCTGTGGCAAAGATGAAACCTGAATTTCCAGGCAGGTGGCAGTTTTAAAGTCGTTAAGTAACTTCACACCATTCAAGTATTCAATAAATTAAAATATTCAGACCTGTAGATGCTTAACCAAATCAGATTTCAAGTATTTACAGATTGTTCTTTAGGAGAATGGCATGTAACAGAGTAGGCTGGACACCAAGCAGTGTCATTGGTGACCTAATTTTTTAGTTCACTGGTCACTGGTTTGTAACTTTGATAAAAGACTGTGCCTCCATTTTTCAAACTTTTCAGATATATGGAGGAAAAGGACTAGGTAAACATGTTCTGTGCACATGTATTGCTACATGTTAAGTACTGTAGCCACTTTAAATGATGTCCTTTCCTTCACTGTTCACTTTGTTTTTTTAAAAAAATTCCAAAATGTACATTTTTAGGGCAACCTGTCTACCACACCCACAGAATAAGTATATATAAACCTATGAAAGAATCTAAATCATTTTTTTTTCTTAAAATGTATTCTTTTGAATGTATTCTCTTGAAATATAGAATATGTCTATAATGATGTACTATATAACAGCGGATTTTGATGGAGGTTTAAACTCTTGCAGAGTTTAAAATGTATTGTAATATCAAGCAAATTATGAGACCAATGCTTGCATATTGAAAATAAAAGACAAATGCACATGTGATCTGGTTTCATGTTTTTAACAGACGGTGGTGATAAGATGGTGGGAAAGGAGTGTGACTGTATGATAGCTGCAGCAATGAGTGTTTGAACAGCTTTCTGATTCAAACAGGAGGCTTCCTCTGGGTATGTGATCTTTTTAAATGAAAAACCTTCAGTTCTAGATATTTCTTTCTTCTGATCTCTCCAAAAACTGTATTTGTTGACCTTTAGAGGACAGCATGAAGATTCGTTTGCTGCCACAGAGCAGTAAAGGCTGATTAAGTCTTGAGTGGAAAGTAGATGGAAAGAAACTTTTCTGTAAGGAAAAGGGGCAGTAATCATTTTATAGAGTGGATTCATTTAGATTTCTGTAAATCACTTTATGAAATGTAAATTAATGCAGAATTTTAGATTCAGTATGTGCTCATTGAATTCAAATGAGTTATAAAAATTCCTGCAATGAGACTCATTTACAGATCTCAGTTCAGTGCATTTCTAACTGTTCACATAATAGAATGTGTTATACATTGCTGTCAGATGTAAAGGCAGTAACACTGAACATAGATTATAGCTCTACTGGGTAAAGTCAGATAGTACAAGAAAGAAAATGAGGAGATGCACTCTGGCCAGTTCTGGATGGCTGAAATTAAAGTAAATAATGCTATTGATTTTACTAGAAGAGTACCTGGCTTCAGCCTTATAATAGCCCTACAGATAGAAAAATAGGATGAATAAGAAAAGTTTGAACTGTAGGAGTTGTTACAGTCCTGAACATAGTAATTGCTAAAATACCCAAGTCACGTGGAAACTTTGGGTGGATTGTGGATAGGCTTGTGAATTAGCTAAGAGTACTTTCCTCTGAATGCTTTCTCATTAGAAATTACCTGAAAACTAGTTAACAATTTTCTGATCAACTGCTTTTAAAGACAAACCATAAATGAAGGGCCATGTGTGTATTACATGTATGCAGATACATGTAAAATAGCTGTTATGATTTCTTATCTGTCACTGAAGAAGTCATAAAGACCTTGAATTTCTTTCAAGCAGTAAGAAAAAATGTCATTTTTCGGCTACATTAATGCTAAAATTGCTATAATATTCCAATTCAAAAAAAAAAAAAAAAAAAAAAAAGAGAACAGGTGTTATCTTCAGTAATTTGGAAACAACCTGGTAGACGATTTAGTTCTGACTTGCTTGTGGCTTTATACTTATGTAAGAATTTAGTTAAAATGTAAGCTCATAGGGGGTTATTGTAGACATTTCTGTTTTCAGTTAATTTGCATAATTTCATTAAAAAACCCAAGAAAACAAACAATTGAAAGCTGAACAAAGGCTATGAGATATGTCTAGAGTCTGGAAGAGGCAAATTAAATGAGCAAAATATTTGTTCCTGGTATACAAAAATGAAGACTTTCACATTGATATATAATTTCTTCTATGTGCTACAAGGATTTAGCTCCTAGGCTTAGTCTTTGGAGAAATATACAGAGGACTATTGAAGCTCATCATTGGTACTATTCATGCTTAAAATTAGGGATCTCAATTACTTGATTGTGAGGGTGCGTTTATGATGAGTCACTTACAAAAATTTCTTGTATAATTAAAAAAAATTTCCTCATTACATAGTTACATTGCTTTTCATGTCTAAAATGTGTTTATTGAGAATACTGCAAACTTTGGAACAATGCTATCATTATCCCTTAAATATCATTACTCTGTTTAAAAGGCTCTGCAACAAAATGCTTCTTTTGAAAGCTAAAGACCTTCAACAATACATATCTAACCTGAGACTGCTTTCTCAGAGGCTGAATAAATGAATGTTGGACTGCTAGTCATCTGGCTTATTTTTTGTGTTCACTAACATTGCTACTGTTTCTGAAAATAATAATGTCTTTGTGCTTCCAATATATCATAGTCAAATTTTTCATCTTTTCTTAAAGAGTAATACCATCTAATGGTACATTTCACCCTTCCCCCCACCATGCCTACCATCGCTTGTTATTATATTCTTGGGGGCATAAAAACTATAGCACATTCAATCCTTCTAGCTCTCCTGACTGAACTTTATTATCCTGTAAACAGAACTAAAGGATAAAATAGGTTTTGCTTAGTTGTACAGTTCTACAGTACTGTTCTTTTGTATATTTTTGTGGATTTACATTATTTCTAAACACTCTTGATGACTATTTTCATTTCAGCAGATGGATAATGATTTACATAATTCAGATATAGTTTTCCAGAAAAGTGAAAAGAAAGCAGATTAGGTAAAATATTGAAAAAATGATGACAACTTCTACGGGAAGCTAAGTACATTAAAGAGCAACTGAAGGGTTCATGTGGAGGAACTCATATCATCTTTTCCTCAAGGAATTTTTCTTTGAAAAATACAAAAAGAAATACTTTTTTTTTTGGCTATAGCTAAATAGGTCAATCTTAACTCAGCGTCTCATCCTATGGCTTTGGGCATAAGTGAGCACATGCAGAGCATGCATCTTTTCTTTGTAATAGAAATCTATTCTTTTATGAACTTTGCTGTTTATGTTTCTGTTCAAAAATTCCTGCTTTTGTTTACACAAAAGAATGCATTATTAAACAATTCTCTTTTAAAGTTTTATTTTTAATTTAAAAAATAACATCAGAATGCAATCATATTTGAAAATGATTTTATACCAAACCTCCAAGAATATAGTTCATATAATCTTATAAAATTAACCTGAAAATATTTAATAATGTATGCTAATAGCATAAATAAAAGAGCACAATGGGAAACATGAACAGATAATTGTATATGTGACAGTCATTACTTGAACAATCTGCACTAGAATTTCATCATTACTAGATGCTTTAAAGCAAATTAATGTGAGGTGAACAAGGTCATTAAGAAGAACCTTTAAACTACTGTTCGATTTGTGGAAGAACAAATTACAAGAGCAGATGTCCGCTGCACGGAGCGATGCCACCGTTTTCTGTATGCAGAACGTCTGTGTACCTAACATGGCATCTTGCCCTGCCGAGTATGTTTAAGCATGAGTAAGCCTGGTATCTTTTGATTCTTTGTCCGGAGACTCCTCCTATAATTTCAGTAAAATCCTACTGACTTCTGATAGGGCATCTGATAGGGGCATCTGATAGGGCATCTTCATGCTGCTGAAGGTCAGGCTCTGTTAGAAATTTCTAGTCATGGCTTCAGATAATCTCTCCGAGAAAATGTTCTTTCAGGTTAAAGATCTGAACTTCCTCTCCAGTGTCACATTTCTTACCAGCTTTCCTTTCAGTTTCCTTCTAGAGAATGCTCACACCCAGGCTATCTCATTTTTAGGTTGGTTACCCCCATAGCAGACCTGATAGATCCCCAGAAGGGCTCAGACTTCTTGTCTAAGTGTGCAATAACAGCAAGATCTGTTGGTTGACATCCTTAGGTACACATATATCCACCATGCATACACTCACCATGAGAACACGCACCTGGGTTATATACTGAATACAATATACTGGTTTATTAGCTCTCTTTCTGTTTTATTTCCAGGCCATCTGGTCTGTGATCTGTGAAGTGTACTTGAAGAAAGTATGCCCAAGCTATTAATCTTGAACTAAGTTAGTTCCTGCTTCCTGTCTTCTCTAAAAGAGTAGACTATACCTCAGTGAATTTGGATTCATGTCTGAAAAAATGAAATCTCTTTAGAAAATAAATTTAAAAAATCCATCTTCCTGACAATTAACAATAGTTTATTTTTCTCTATACTTTATTTTGAAAGTATGATGCCTAATAAGATTCACTTGTCATAACAGAAACATTCTTAGAGGCATTTCAAAATGAAGATTTTAATTATACTTGTCGTCACTGAGTTCCTTTCTGGCAATGACCATCTTTTGAAAATATAGCATTATTTTTGACAGCTACCCCACTGTAAATCTCTCTAAATCTTATCTCTTTTCTATGTTAGTATTAAATATCTCTTATATAAGTATTGTAGTGTTGGAGCTGATACATACGTCAGCTAGGAAATCAGAAATCATTGTGATTAGACAATCTAGAAGATTGAGAAATCAGGCCAGTTTCAAACTATAAAAATAAAATTTACTAAGTTCATTCATTGGCAACATTCTTCTTGCTAGTGGTCAATTCTTATTATCATTCTAATCAGTTCTTAATATTGGTTCAATTTATTATCATCATTACGTATGTACAACTACATAGCCTTTCTAGTGATATGCTAAATTAGCTGTGAATATACAATACCATGGAGCTGATGCTGTGTAATGTGCACTGATGTCCATAGTCCTTAGCACTTTGATGAGAGAAGTCATAACAGAAATGGGCTTTTCTTCTTTCTCTGATTTCCTTACCTTTGCCTGATGTTTTTATGCTTTTTGCTCCCTCTCTGAAAAAAAGGGGGAGTCTCCTCTGCTTGTCTTCTTTACATTTGTATTGCAAGTCACCCTAGCCATATATTTGGGAAAGTGTCCTGCATATTTGCAATCCTTTGTACTTATCTTGTCCTCTGTATGACAACACTTTGATACTTAGATACTTCATAATTGCAACTATACCTGTCTTTATATGCCCCTTTGGTGAACACTTTATTCACAGACCTATATGAAATTTCATCTGGTTATGTCATTACAATTTTCAAAATGTATATTTAATATTGTCAGTTATGCTGTTTTATTATGATTATATTCAGGTTGAAGACAAACTGATATTAACTATATTACAGTGTACTATAGTACACTTATAGGCTTCACAGGCTTTTGCTTCGGCTGCAGTAGTAATATTATGGCTTCTCTAAACAAAAGTCATAAAAAGTGCAATAGGTTCGGTATATTCTAAGCAATCATCTGAAGGTAAAGGTAGGGATTATATACTGGATTCAGATCATTTATTTTGATGCCTAAAATGGAATTAGGTGTCTATAACCGAGTGATTTAGTAGTTTTGAAAGTTCCACTCTGAAAGTGAACTTGGAGGTAGGGACACTCGGTTGACCTCCAATCAGAAGCACGTATCCTGTGCAGTGACAAAACGGTGATCCTTAGTGTCGTAGAGTGCTCTGTGGAAGGACATCACTGCGTGAAGCTAGCTTATAGCTGCTGCTTAAACTTTATCATATTTTAGATGTAGAGTGGAGAGACACCTAAAGTCTTGGAGAGGCCCGGTGCTGTATATTCGTAGAGTCTATACTGTGCGGCACTTGACAGAGGGAGATCTTTCCTGCATCTGCTTTTTTGTTCAGTGTTTGATGCAGTGTAAAATGCAAAACAGATCTTGAAGCAGAGATATGAAAACCAAACCTTTCCCATTTCTGCTTAATGCTTTGCCTAAAAGCATTCGCTTCTAGGTACTTAATTCTTTTTTTTCTTGTCTATGCTGCGCTCCAACTTTCACAAGAATTGTGGAAGCTGCCTCCATCTGAAGTTATGTTATGATCTGGAAGATAAGACACTTGCTTGGGAAGTAGGTAAGGTAGCCTGACTACCTCTCAGACTTGGGAAAGAAATGATCCCAGAACAATCGCTCCCTAGATGTGTTGTCTTTTAACAGGCTAATACTGCAACCATGGACTCTGTTACCAACAACATTTTTTAAAACGTCCTCATCATGTATCTGACAACTGATAGCTGCCCAGGTATATATATATGCATCTGTCTTCTGTAGAGGATTCAGTGTTTTGAATTCAGAATGGATATGCTTGATATACAACCTTTTCTCAGGTGTCTGAATTCAGGAAAGAAAACAACTCAGTCTTCCTCCTCCTTTAGTACATCTGACTGGCAAAATCAAGGAGGCTCTGTGCTTAAGGTTTCAGAGCACTCCTTGGAAGCATCTAGCTTTCCCTAGAAACTCTAATGGGTGCGCACCTAAGGTAGGTGCCTGAACTACCCACATTTGTGCTGCTGTGAAGCCCAAGGCTGGTGACCAAAACAGATGCTATGATTCTGGCCATGTGCTTCTGCGAGCATAGTGGGAGCACTTGAAAGTGGATGCATTGCCATGCGCACTTCTCTCACTGCTGCCAAACACCAGAAGGGGCAAGGCTCCAAACGGGAGTCTCCTTTGCCACATGAGCTGCCAGGTCCTTTTGATTAGACAATAAAAGTGCTTAGACTTGGTCGCCTTTGTGGGCAAGCGTTCAGATGGTCTCCTTGGGCCCATGTCCCACACCCAGCCCAGGCATCCATTCAAGAATAACCCGTAAGCTTTTCCTAAGCATCTCATTTAAATATTTATTGACAATGATACTCAGCATTTACATAACTATTATATGTATTATACAGCACTTCAGCAAGAATGACCTGTGAGGTCAGCATTTCTTGACAGTTAATGACTATCCAGAGGAGTTTGCCCCTTAAGCTAGGCAGTCATTAACTGTGAGAAAATATTAATCCCAAAGGCCATTATTTATAAACCGTGCAAAATTAAGAATATAGAAAGCACCATTTTCCTACATCTGCTGCATCTCGTGCTTTCTATATGTTGCTGTTTAAATAATCTAGCAGTTAATGAGTGATATTGTAACAATAGGAAACCATGGCTTCATTTTTAACATCCCATTACCCTTATAATAAACTTTAAGGTTCATTTTCCTTTCCCCTTTCTTCCTTTAATAAAATCTTTGTCAATTACTGATTGCAAAGCCCAGATAATTGGCATTTTAGGCACTATCACTACACTGTATCTCTACTTTGCTTGTTAAAGCTAAGAAGTGAACAGGCAAGGCTTGTTTTTTTTTTTTTTTTTTTTTTTTTTTTTTTTTTTTTCTAAAAGCTGTCCTAAAAAAAGCCTTCCAGTTTTCCTATAGCATATCTTGGCACAGCTCCACATCACAGGAAAGAAACACAAATCTAGTTTAAATTCAGGCTTCTGCAGAATGTCTGCTTAGGTATCTTAGGTATTACTTATGTACCAATTAAACTTTCTTCTTCCTGAAATTTCGAAGCTGGATGCTTAAGTATTGTGCTATTCTTATGGTAACTCCTTCAGTAGGATTGTGCACAGGAAGGTGCCAAACTAAAAGGTAGTTTTGCTATGGGATCACTTGTATTCCTTAATCTGTTTTTTGTTTTGGAAATATTAAATATTTCAATTTCCCTGGAATTCTGCGTTATATATCTGCCGTACTAACCAGACGTGTTGTGAACATTGTTCTTGCTGAAATTAACTCACTCTGGCCAAAGCCATCATACAGGCAACTTTACCATATTGAAGCACCAAGGTAGCATTTTTGCTATTCCAAATTTAGACATTTCTTGGCAGCATTCTTAGCACCGTATCTAACTGTGTGAAGTTTTTGTTATATAGAAACTCCAGAGATTTAGATTTGACAAACTAATAGAAACTATGTTATTTATTCAGTAATTGATGGAATGTCTCCAGCAGAGTATTGTAGTAACGGAAGAGGCTGTTACTTATTATTCTGAGGAGTGTTTTGAAGATGGAGATCTGTCGAATATAGACCTGCAAATATTCTCTGTGCATTATTTAGTTATTTTTGTAAATTGCCTACAGTCTTGTGCTTAGTATTTCGATACAGCCGTGTAGTAAAACTAGTCAGAATTCATTTGATCACACCAGAGCAGCCAACACACTTCACTATGCCTTTTTTAATAGATTATTCCATTTCCTTTCCCCTTATTCAGTGATTTATTTGATGTGTATATTTGCAGGCCATTACTGACTAGAAAAAACTATAGGTAGTTAAGAATAATCCATTGCATAGTGACAGGAAGATGGATTTTACTCATTCTCAGCATTCTGGCAGACACGTCCTTTTACTCTCCAATAAAATGTACCTCTCTTTGGATAATCTAAAGTGAAATATATTAACATTTCCTAAGAGGAAAATTAGGATGGCTAGCACTGAAACACCCATTACTAAAAACTGATTTATAAATTCTTATTATTTGAAGTATTTATTACCTATTGGAAATAACTACTTATCTGAAATAATTTAAACACAATGGAAATGGGCTTGAATTTTTAACTTGTAGTTAGAATAAAATATATCACAAGCTTAACATTTAAAACATTATATATGTGTTGGATGAGTGGTAATGTGGAGCTGCTCTGAACATGAGGTAAGATGTAACAATATTGAATGGATCATGGCAATAAAAGAAACATAAAATTAAACCACTTAGCAAAAAAGAGATTAACTTAAAATTTCATTCAGAGCTGAATTGTAGACAGGTGCATACACAAATCCAGCAGGTGGAAAGCAACTTAATTAAAAAATAAAATAGAATAATAGGAGTTGAAAACAGGGATTCTGTCTTAACGAACTGCTGTTATATCCATGCTTCAAGATCAGGATTTAATTCCTCTCTTTCTTTCTATATTTTTCTACAGTAGCAAACAAAAGAATTATTTTTAAATTTAACCGAGAGTCTAAAGTGTAATATTTCTCTCCTAACGTCTTCTGCCCAGCAAAGACTAATCTACAGGAAAACTTCTAGACTGGAAGTTTATGTAGTTCTTCACATCACTCTTTGGGCACCATACTGGGAAGACAGAGCTAGGCAATTTACTCATGAACTCTGAAAATGATAAACCTTTTGAAAGGAGGAAATAAAGAGAAATGCAGTCTTCTGTTGCTATATCTAACATACAGACAGCTGAATCATAACACTACTACTGATAATGATAACAAAAAGCCTAAACATGTCTTCTGTTGAGAGGCAAGAGCCTCAGCTAAAACTTCTAGAACATGAGCCGTAGCAGTACAGGTTTCACATTGGGTTCTGGTGTTTCTTGATATAGCATAGGATATGTAAAGCACCAACGCCATAAACGAGATCATCTTTGAGTCTTTCTACATCCTCACAGTGGATGTATTAGTAGCTAAACTTCTCTAAACAAACTATTTCATTGATACCTATATCTGACCATCCAATCTTGCAAATGGCCTAAATTCCCAGCTTGAGTTACAGATGTTCCCAGATCTTTGCTAATTCTCTTTGTTTTGCACATTTCCTGAATTTTCATCTACCAACAATTTTTCACATTGCTTACTTCTTCAGGTGGAGCCTGAAAAAGGCAAAGGATATACACAACAAATTGTCTCCAGAGAGGACATGATAAATTCTCTGGCAGTGGAGGTACCTCATTGCTCCATCTCACTGCGTTGATACACCAAGCCACTGAAAAGAGACAGGGGAAATCAGCAGACTGCTTTTCTCAGAAATTATGAAAGAGTAGCTGCTAAAGGGATAGCATGATCTCCGGTATTTATACAGTGCTTCTACACAACATAAAAGTCATTGAACACAAGTAGTGAGGTATAAGAAAGAAAAAATTTCTGTAAACTTACTTTAAAAAATATTTTCAGGATTAATACCTTGAAGTTTTAGGGAAACTTTTGGGTGAGGTTTTTAGAGTATGCTAAGATCTGAAGTACCTATGTTGTTGCCTCAGTTTAAGATAAGGATCGCACACTGAGCATGCCTATGAATGGAAGGAAAGCTTGGGAGCTGTGTAGCACATCCATGAGAACGCAGTGGGTATCTGTTACTGACTTCAGAGTAAGGCTAAATAACTTTTTGAAAATATGTTCAGACAAAGACAATGCAAAGCTAAAAAGACAAAATATAATGGCCTACTGATACAGAGATTAAGATCATGATGTTACCTAATGGCACTTTCTGGCTAGTAATGAGTGATACATAAATCTAGGAATCAAAAAACTCTATCAATAGAGAAGCTATTGTTTTTCACATTTTTTTTATTGATGCTAAAATTTCAGGGAAATTATTTCTTGCTTATTAGCTATCTGTGGAGGCAGTATATTAAAGATGTGGAATGTCTCATGTAAAAATCAGCTTGCATACAGGACAGATAAGATGTGAAAACACCTCTAAAGAACATGTCAGTTCTTAAACACATTCTAGGTCCTTTCCCAACTTGGAAGTAGATGTTGATCTTGCTTATAAAAAAAGGGATGTGTGTTCCACTGAGCAGAAAAGGAAGTGTCCCATTATTCAGTCTAATGCAGACAATGAAAGATTTCTCATAGGAAAAATGATCTAGAGCAGTAACGTCAAATTTTTAACTCAGTCTCAAAATGTAGCATTAATTGCATGAATTTTTATCACCAATGTTCATTTGAAACCATTTTAAAAGTTACTGTGTTTCACAGATTGTGTTCAGTGCCAAAAATGGAACCAGAGGAATAATCACACTTAAGAAAAAAAAAACAGAAATCCTACAAAATAAATCCAAGTCCAAGAAAGTGTTGCATGTGAATATTGTTTACGGAATAGATTGGGAAAAGACTTGCATAGAAAGAAATTCAAAATAAGTACAGGACAAATTAATCCTGCTTCTAAAAATCAGAATAAACTGATGTTTGCTTCATTAAGTCCCTACCATATTTAAACTTGGATAGTAAACTGACTACTTGGATAACATATGTTCTTACAATCAAGGACAGGCTAGATGTGAAGGAATGCATTTTGTTTGACTAGTGTCTCTTTTTCAACCGTGCAGGAAGTCTGATATAAGCAGGAGCATCTGTCTAATAGTCATGCTAAATTGCAGTGCTGTTCTGTCTCTCAGCAACTGGTTAATTCAATCAGAACACATAGATTTTTCATCAGTCTTTAATTTGCTTAATTTCAGTGAGTTGTTTCCTTAGAAATTTTCCTGTCTTTCAGCCTTACGACTATAGCATTGATGCCTTGTGCTATTCTTTCTCTATCATTTCCATTTCAATATAGATTTTATAGTTCATTACCTGTCAATCAGTTTAAAATGGTGCAATGTTCATTTTGTTATGTTCTGTAAAACAGTTGTATGCTTTTTTCAATGTCTTACGTTTATTTTAGTCTGAGCTCTATTTATTTCTCTAAGCACTGAAGCTATCTGCAGCTACATTCATTTTAATGTGTATTTATTTTAACAAATGAAGTATTTTGTTACATATTGCATTCATTTGGAATGTTTATTCAAGCAAGTGAATCTTGACTCAATGGCACTCTGAAAGTTCCTTATCTGTAGCAAATAATTTTTTCCACTACATTTTTATTTGTCATAGAGCTTCAAGGGTTACATTTTCAGTCCTTATCATATTTTCCTTAAAACACAAACAACACACGAACACAGAAATAAAGACTTCTATAGGAACAGTTTCTGCTCTTGGCTCTTTTGAACATGTAGGTGCATATCTTACCTTACAGAAGAGCACTTTTCTGATGGTGAACAGATAAAGCGACTGTAGTTATTTAGCAATATTCCTTTGATGGCATTTTCTGCTAGCACTAGGCTACTCACTTTGGTCTCCACAGTATGCCATTACGTGGTGAAATACCATATGGAAAGAGTGTAGAGAGGCATACAATGCTTCTTACTTCTACTGATACATGAAAATCTAAATATTCATCTTTGTGTTTGTTACTTGTATTACTAGTAACTTTCTAGGTTGGATGAGGTTTCAACAAGAGGATATTGTGGACAATATAAATAGTACTCAAATTAGAAGAATTATGACATTACTTTGAATAAAGTTGTGAGCTTGAGTGTATCAGTTGTTGAAGAAATCATTCTGAAAGAGGACTCGTTTTTGCCACCTCCATATTGTAGTGCAGCAGAACAGTTTTATTATTGTTGCTTACACTTGTAAGTGACTTGATACAGCTGCATTTCCTTACTATCAACTTATATGTGCACTAGCAGTACACAAGTGCCTTCAACCTTGAGGAAGTACTTTCATGATATTTTTAAAATATTCATTATTCATAAATTATAAAAGTAATTTGTAGTGAACAAGTATTGGTGAACTTGTATTTTTGTGTTTTATGACTATAAGACTGGACTTTTTTCCATTCAGTATTGCTACAGTGCATCTTTCATTACCCATTCCTGGAATCTGTCATCTACCCTACTTCTCAAAATGTAGACTCTGGTCTAATATATTTCTTAAACATTTGTTTAGCTTTAAGCATGAGCTGACTCATAGAATGCAGTACTCTGTTTGTCCTTAATGTAAACTGTATGCTTATTACTTTTTTATTGAATCATGCCCATAGTTCATGATATCCATTTAAGAAAATATATAATTTAAAAGCTTCTAATTCAACAGGATTGTATGAAAGCAAAATTAATCCAAATGTTTTCTCTACTTCAAAGAATTCATATGAGTTGCAAATGCTATCAAATTAGTTTTTTCATTATAGGAATAGGAAAAAATATTATTGTATTCTCTTCTCTGATGAAGTGAAAAGATGACTAAAAGCTTTTACATTAGCAAGAAATGCCATGCAATAGGAAGGGATCTAGAGTGAAATGGTGTGGAAAACCTAGTGTTTTACACTATATGTATTCCAAGGAGTCAGCATTTGGACCTCTGGGCTGGACTCAGTGTTGGGAACACATGGAGGATTATTACAGTGGTTCACCTTTCAGATTGGTTTCATTTAGAAAGAATCTAGTTTGTGCATGCCAAGATCATTTTCAATGAGAACGAAACTGTGCTAAAAGGAAACAGTTGACAAATTTGTTTTGTAGGCACTCTGCTCATCTGAGATGTAAGCTAATTCAAAGTGCAGTTATTGAAACCATTCTACTCTACAGCAATAGAAAAGAAGTCTGTTCCACTACTCATCCTGACAGAAAGATGGCAAGATATCTATTTCTTTTGATTATGCTGATAAATATAGAGAGGCATATGATGTAAGAGACAGAAGCTACCTGTTAGACCAAGTTATCCGTGGAATAAAAGCACAACTGAAATAAAATTCAGAAACTGTAGACATCTGATGTGATAGTTCAGAAGGTTGTCAACTGATAATGTGAGTGAACTCAATCTATGAATTTATTCCCATGTAGAATATCTATAAGGAAGTAAATAATGCACCAAAATCTAACTCAAGGAACTTTGAGAAGTCTGTTCTGGGGAAATTCCTTGTCCAGAGTATATACTATTTCTGGAAAAATAGAGAGGTAAAATTCTTGGACATTGCAATTATTTTAATGAAGATTTTTCTTTTATAATATTGCAGACTATAGTCACATTATCTATATTAGTCGTAGAAT
Organism: Rhea pennata; assembly: GCF_028389875.1. Taxonomy (NCBI): domain Eukaryota; kingdom Metazoa; phylum Chordata; class Aves; order Rheiformes; family Rheidae; genus Rhea; species Rhea pennata. Next base: position 47,154,851 of record NC_084663.1, on the reverse strand, counting down.
TAATTTTAATAGAAGGATCTTAGATGCAGGGCACCATCCCAAAACATTCTTTTGGAAAAGACTGAGAAAAATAAACAGTTTTTCATTCTAGCAGAATCAGAAAATATTTTAGACTAGTTTTTAAATAAAAAAGGAAAGGACCTAGAATTTAAATATATGCGTTTGATCAATGTAACAAAAACTAAAGAGAGAACTGTTATGAAACAGGAAAAAGGTGGAATGTAAAACATAATACAAATAGTAATGAATCCTAGAGAACCATGAAAAAGCAATATTTTATAGAATAATTACAAGCTATCATGTTGGATATTGAATTTCAATGATATTAATTCTTGTAAGAGTGTGCTTAAAATAAAACTTCCTAATCTTACTTTTTTTTAAAGATTTCAAATTTAAATCTCCAAACTTGTTCTCAAAGAATTTGTAGAAGCTTGAAAGCATGATCCAGTATCACCTAGAAGCTCAGACAACCTACTGAAAGCCAGAAATGTATACTTTAACTTAGAAATGAAAACGGTCAGGATCTTTTGCTCTGCTTCAGCCCCTCATTTGAGAGGTTAGAATAAAATCTAGTCCACTAGAAATTAATGGAAGTTTGACCACATATCATAGCAAATATTTTATATAATATATTTGGCAATACTAATAAAATAGTTCAAGCATGGGTATTTAAATCTGTAATTCCAAGTTTTGCCTTACAAAGCAAGGACTGAAAGCAGTTTTCAACTCAATTCTTATATTATCACCATACACATTTCAAAATATCAATGATGTATTTCACCATGTTTCTAGCTTTCAACTGTGAAAGATCAATCTGCTTGTTATAACTTCTCTTAGGACACTCTGTCTTCACATACTGAGTCAATGCTCCATCACAGAGAAGTCCTGCTACCATTTTATTTGTTGCTGCAACACACACTTCCATGTATCCTTTCTCTTTAATCTGATTTTTCTTTATAGGAGAGATTTTTGTTTTTATTGATAGATCTTCTGTTACTCCATCCCTACGGTCAGAATTTAATATAAATCCTACTTGGAGTTAATAAGACGGTTGATACCTTTCTAAGAGATTTTCTTGGAACCATCCCACTCATTAACGGACATTGTCCACCATATGTTGACCCTGATGGTTATTTGTCAGTCTGGCTCTTCTGAACCTTGTACAGCTCATTTGGCAAAGCTTAGTATCTTTTAGGGCATTGTCTAAAAGAACATAGAAAAAATATATAGTTATGGGAAATAAAAGTTTTAAAATTTAATTTACCATCCCCTTTCTCTTTAACCCACCTATTGATGGGTTTTCTTGATGAAAATCTCTTTCATCCCTCCTGATTCTGCATCAGCAATTATACACATTGATAAATAAGTAAATAATACACACTACTGTTATATGTTTTTATCAAGTTTCATCCCACCTGATATTAAGAAAGATTTTAATTCTATCCTAGACGAAAATTAGTTTGCATGTTTGGAATGCTAGTTTGGACATCACAGAAACATCCATAGTGGTGACAGCTGCCCCGAAAAAGTGTTTGTGGCTGAGGCCACGGACATCTCCAAGGAGCTGCAGTCTCAAGCACTACTCTCCTGAAGGCAAAGTATGTACTCCTGTTGAGTACATACCCTTACCTGAGCTACCTTAAATGAATATTTGATGGCTATCTTGACATCTACAAGTTTGCTCCAGTCTTAATTCAAGATGACCGCATACATGTCCACATAGGCCTTATTTCTTTTATATAGTAAATCTCTTCCAGGTAGACAATGAGAACCTGTGACATAGCTATGTCCTGAGCTACCTTCAGGCCTATCTTGGCACAAACCATCTGGGAGGCAAGGTTGGCATGATGAATGATGGCTGGATTTTGAAGGTATGCTGGAAAACTATAGAGGCCATTGTTGCCTCCCTGAGAGTAACTATGAAAATTCCTCATCTCAACCTCTTTTCAGGGACTGACTGTCAAATTTTCATCAAATGTCTGATTTTATAACTTCTGATAGCAGATTTTAGATATCAAAGCCCAGAGCTCTATTTTTTTTTTTTCTTGAAGATACTACCTCTCAGGACCTTCTCATGAGGCAAAGGGAATTTACTTTGTCTATGTGTAAACTAGACAGGCAGAGCATATCTGCTCTCCAGGGAAGAACATGCTTATAAACAGTAGAAGGAACTCTACTAGATTTACCTGCCATATTAAATAAATGCATTTGTATATTGGCATTGTACTAAATCATGTTTCACAGCTTCAGCTGTTCTTCTGGTTAACCATCTCTCTGAACTGAAGAACTATGGTTTATAATTTTGTTCTGTCACAGTCAATTTAGCATCTATTGTGGCTTTATACCCTCAGGTAAAAGATTATATAGCATTCTCAATTCCCATGATAGATTTCTGAGAGCCTAAGGGGCTTCATCCACAGTAAAGACTCTGCTTTCAAGTAGAATATGGATTGGTTCTTCAAGTTCAAAAGAATAAGAACCTTAAATTACAGGATCTCTTCTTCATTTACGTATCAAAAGCCTTTTAAGTGGCTATCTCTTCTAAAGGAAGGGTAAGCTGAGATGCAGGCTCTTATGGCTGAGTCCGCATACATCATTTTCTATAGGGACAAAGCAACTCTTAGCATACTTTCAAAGGTTTTAACAGAGGAGTATTTTGACTTCCACCTCTCTGCTAAACCTCATGCTTCCTTTGTGAATGCAACCCTCTACACATAAGGTTATGAGTATTCGTTGTGCTTTACACTGGCAGAAGAGCCTTCAAGAGGACTCTCTACCTCTTCATGTCAAGGCTGAAAGATCTCAGAAGGTGTCAGTGTCCTCATAAAGAACACTGTCTTAGTTATCATAATGTGTAGAAGAATTATATCAACTGCCAGTAGAGAAACTACTCTTCTAATTTAAGCAATGGCAGTGGCTTCCCCATGGAGTGTCCCACACTTGACATTCACAGAATGGCTACCTGCAGCTCCATTTACACTTTTACTAAGCATTATGTGCTTATTGAAGCATCCAAAGATCATGCTGCCTTTGGGAGAGTTATCCTTCAATCTTTATTTAATTAAGGACTCTAAGGATCCTCCTCCAGGTAATTACTAGTTGCTACTCTCTTCAGTCACCCACAGTGTGAGTGAACATACAGACAATTACTAGAAAGACATTTACAGTCCTCCCTCCTATCCCTCTCTCTGTCTGACCTAATTTGTTCTATTATTTAAGAGGAACTAAGAGGAATGAGCAGGCCAAGACCTTTCTTTATGGCTAAAATGCAAGAAGGGGAACACCAGGCAGGAGAAACTAACAGTTATTGCTAACATAGACTTTTTCTAACAATGCTAATGTATGACTACAAACCCTGTGACTATCACATAAATAACACATCCCAATGAAGGAGAGTTGTAGCTATGTATCAAGCTCTTCTAGTCATAAGACACTGATATGTTGATTCCATGAAGGAATGACTTTGGACTGCAAAGAGCTTTTTAGAGTCTCTTATGAACACCGAGGTGAATTTCTTTTGATTCTGTTCTATAAATACTTCTTTAGTGTTCTTTTTTCCTTTTTCTTCCCCCCCCCCTTTTTTTTTTTTTTTTTTTTTGCTTTAACAAATGTTGAGTCAAATTAGGAATACAAATATTCTTACCTACAAATTCATTGCTAAATCAAATCAGTATAGAAAGTACATTTGCTTAACTGGGACATATCTCTTGAGGACTTTTTTTTCTCATGCATGTACAAACTGCTTTCTAAGTGGTGTGTGTGTGTGGGGGGGAAACAATCAACAGCACAAATACAAGATGACTATGAGCCCTTGAAATCAGTAGGATCAATTATATGCTGTTCTAAACTGGGGTCAAAAAGTGATCATCAATAAAAGGAAGATATTCTACAGATATTTTACAACTGTAGATACACTATTTGAAATCAAAACATATATTTTTTTTCCCTCTAATATCTGGACATTAGAAATATAGTAAAAAGAATCGAAAGGGACCATCTAAAACAGTTTTATGGCTACAGTCAATTATGTCATACAGTCTGTTTCTTAGACATACTAAACCTAGTTTAGCTACGTTTTTTTCTCTGCTAATAATTGAAGGATTACTCTAGAACCTCTTCCTTTTTATAATAGTAAGTCTTCTTCTCAATTCTAGTCAACATTATTCATGGTAAACTTAAGTCCATTTATTACTGTGACAATTTTATCCTTGAACTGAAATAGCTCTTTTCTCTCCCTGATATTCAAGTCCTCAAGTATTTGTTGGGACAATCATATGTGCTGTCAGTCTTAAGTTTACTTGGTTAAAAAAGATATTTTATGCCTTTTTTGTATGATCTGTTTCCAACTTTATTGTTTTAAAGTACAGTTTATCTGATCTACCAATTTAAAATCACTAAATTCTTTGACCTATTTCCATGTATACATTATCATTAACTTTCACAGTTGCACTTGTATTCCAGTATGCCCTGACTAAAATCTGAGACAAAAAATTCAAGTAATATTATGCTTAAATTAATGTTATTTTAAGTGTAATCTTATTTTTAGTGCAAAATAGTTGCATGTTGATTCTTTTTTTTTTATTTGAAGAACCCTTTTCTATTAAATCAGTTTTCATTATCTAAATCAGATCAATGGATCCGTCCTGTATGCTGTCTATGAAGAGACAGAACTCCTTTCTATTTGTTGCATTATACCTAAGACAATTTTTGTGGCTTAAGGACAAACAGCTGATTTGCAGAGACAAAATTGTTACTGATAGTCAAAGCAAAAACCAAAGAGACGCTTTTAGTTCAGTTACAGCGATAGCAGTCAGTTCTCCAACTGGAGCTCATTCTGAATGAGAAACCTGCGTTCCCCCTTCCAATGAGCTGCTCCAGTGAGTTGTCAGCACTATGAATTCACTACTGGAAGAAGTATGACATTGATGGAGGGGGTTCTTCCTCCTCACTCGTAGTCTGCGTGGAGTCATTTTATAAGTTTGCTGACACAGTATACTTTCTAGTTCTGTCTTGATTGACTTATAGTTCTGAGTTTTATTATACACAGTCATGCTTTACATATGCTGGACACTTTTCTTTGTTCTCTTTGTAACCCTGTGAGGAGGTTTACCTAGCTCATAAGTTCTCATTTCTTTAGTGACTGGTAGCCCTGGGGCCTCCGGTATAATGCTGTGTTTGTATTTTCAAGGACACTGCTGTCGTCCTGTGCTTTTACTTTTCTATGTACCACATACTTGTTCTAGGTTCATGCATGTCTCACTCTGCAAAAAACAACTATTTATTTTTACTATCTACTAGTTACAAAATTACGTCAACATCATTATAACAGTAAGTGTTAAACCACAGAATTGCACAAAGCTAAGCAAAAGCTAATACAAGTTAGATAATTGTCACTTGGTTGTTAAAAATCTTTGATTGTCTGGAAATCCAGGCAAAGACTGACAAGTCCTGAGGCCTTGCACTGCTGAGTGACCTAATATAGAATCTGCTGCCTGCTTCTAGCAATGATGATACCATATTTACAGGGCTAGGTGCAGTATAAATGGAACAATTTCAGAGTCCTCAGTGTTACCCATTTCTATTACTGTGATTCTCTAATTTTCCCCCATCTATTCTTTTTCCTGCATTTTGTTTTCTTGGACAACACTGATGTAACATCTTTTTCTGGATTCTAATGATTAGCTACTTTTATTATCTCTATCTTTCCTCTGCTGGGAGAGCCTTCTCTTTCTGTTTTCTTCTCCATATTTAATCATAATATATTTAATTACTAATGAACGCTGAGTACTAATTAGGAACATATCTTACTTTAAAAAAAGGTTATAATAAATGATGCCCCCTGCCTGCTGTAGGCTTTTTTCTTCTTCTTCTTCTTCTTCTTCTTCTTCTTTTTTTTTTTTTTTTTTTTTTTTAATATTCCCTGGCAGGAACACATGAATCTACATTAGCAAGAATCTAACACTGTATTGCACTTATTATAAATAACAGTTATTAAAATGTACTGAACCATGACGGGAATTTTTATTTATAAAACTTTAGCTGTTACCAGTTTTAGAACTTTGAAAAGGTTGTAAATAGCAGACACTTTTTATCTTTTTTATCTCAATTTGCAGATGATGGTGAAGTTTGAAGCACAAGACAAAAATTACTAACAGAAAATCTTTCCATGTTTCTTGGTCATTTTCAGGATAAAAACAAACAGTATTATAAGCAGTGTTTATAGAACTGGAAACACTGATTTACTAAAACCACAATATCATTCTTGGAAATTCAACTAGCAATGTTTCAGCTTTGAAGATTAATGTATGGCTTAGAGCACCACAGCAGTTCAGAGAGCAGTTGTTATGAAGCCCTCTTTATCGTGTCAACAGAGTAGCACAAGATTAAAACAATAAAAAATGTGACTTGATTCTGAATTCTTCCATTCTTTTTACTGCTGAGTTAATCTTCGTTATCTTTGGAGTTTTTAATATTCCAAAATCATCCTTAGTTACATTTTATTACGCAAAGAAAGAAAAGAAATGTGGAAGGAGCCCTGTGAAATTCTATCACTATCCTGAGGCAATTGCAAACTACAGAGAGCAACAAGTAAGGGTCTGTATCTTTAGAAGTACCAGTATTTTTGTTACTAGCTTTGCGGATAATGGCACTACTGCTTTGAGTACCTGTAGCCTATTACTGTAAATAATGATAGGCCATCAAATAAATGCAATCAAGTAGCTTGATCAAGGTATAATGCCATAGGACTATTTTAGCTATTGGAGGGTAATGCAAAAGAAAATAGTATGGCTGAGAAAGGTAAACGGAGTTCAGGTTTGGTATACTTGCTGTAGACTTACAGAAAAGCTTTAGAAGTGGTTCAGAACACTTTAATTTTCTTCTTTATTAAGTTTTGAATTGTTAAAAGGCAAACAAAAGAATCCTAATGGTAAAAATTAAGCTGTAGTTGTTCCTGTGTGACATGCTTGTGCAGTGGGTGGGTTTGAATGCTGTACAGATCCATGAGCAAGACTGTGAATTAGCCTAATACTGCTCCCTGTTTCTGATTATAAAACTTAGGCAATCTAATGTTGCTGCTCCATGCATATGCAAAACACTAGAAGGATGTGGAATTGCTAAAGCTAGCTTTTATTAGAATACAAATTAAAGCAGGTAATTTTTTAAATATAGAAACACAGATCTGACTAAAATTAATAGGTCTCCATTTTCCTGCACTGTCTTTCCAGATGAGTCCTTTCCCTTAAGTTTTTACTCATTTATGGTATTATCAGTCTTATTACCATCAGGTGGCAACAAACTTCACCTGCCCCTCTGAATCCTTTTTATTCCTGTTACCTTAGGCACCTGGCTGCTTAATTGTTCTCTGCTCTTTTCAGCTGTTTTGCAGCACTTCCTTGCCCATGTGCACTTTTTTTTTTTTTTTTTTTTTTTGGTGGTGGGGGGGTGGGTTGGGGAAGAGGAGGCTTTTCCTTTCTCTCACTGTCTATCTATCTGTAGATAGACGCTGTGCTAGCTACTCTCTGAATACTTTCAGGTGTTTTCAAGGAAATGGAAATTTCAGCTTCTTTCCAGAAGTTTTTGTCTGACTGAAGCTGTAGCAGCCAGGATAAAGCAAATAAGCAGCCTCCCTATTTTGCTGCATAGCTACCCCCTTTTAAAGGAGTATGTTATAACATAGCAACCAACCAAACAAAAAAAATACTCTGTTATGGTCATTTTTTTCTGACCTTTTTGAAACATTCTTATTCTACTATATTCAGTGATGCAGATGGTTTAAAATTTGGTAGGAAGGAGAAATTAAAATAAGGCAACAGTCCGCTCCAGCGATGACGCTTGTATCCATCTCTTTATAGCTTCTCCCCAGTGCAGATATTAAAGCATAATCATCTAAGATACAGACTGTGTGCTTGTTACTCCTCAGATTCACAGATCAGCAAAAATCAAGGTTTTACTCAGATCATCTTTTCCTTACTTTAAGTTCTTTGCTATGCTGAGCATAGAAATAATGGGAAGACATGCCCTCCTTTTCTCATCTCACCAGCATGTTCTCAACTCCTCTTTATGCAAGGTGCAAACAATCTGAAAAATAGCTTTTTTTTTTTTCTTTTTTTTTAACTCCTTTAGAGTAGAATGGAAGGATAGGTAGTAGTGACTGAGAAGCAGAAAGAAACCACATAAACAGCCACATTTGTTTTGATAAGAACCTTCTGTCTAGGTGTTGCTATAGGACCTGTTGTGCTTTTCAGCAAATCAGTATGGTGTCTGGATGATCTGACTAGCAGTAACCATAGTTGCACTACAAATTTTAGTTTAACATGTTTGTGTAGAACTCAAGTGAAAAAGCATTTTTAATTGTTTACATTTTTTTCTCAACTTGGAATCAAATATAAGCCATTATTCTCAAGGTTGTCTTAGCCTAAATTGCAGCTGGACTAGATGAATTTAATCACACTTGAACCAGAACAAGAATTGAACCTAAAACGTGTAAGCCACATTATAATTTTAAATATTCATTAAAATCTTATAATGTGGTCAGCAGGAGGATTATTATGCTAATGGGAGGGTATTCTTCCTCTTCATCCACTTGTGGATCTGTATGTTCTTTCTTATTGTTATTTTTTTTACAAGGATTTTGAACATAGTTGACTTTCTTATTCTTTCTTCATGGATTCACAGTTCTGCTACATCCGAGTCTTGCTATATATTATATGTTTTAAATACCTGCTCTTTGTTCTCTGTTATTCTTAAACAACCGTGCTTAGCTCAGAAAGTTGCATCTTTTAATGGCCAGTAACTAGACACCTGTTATTCACGCTTAGTGCCTTGCAGTCTCTGTATTGCCCTCTTTTTTGTTTCTTTTTCCCTTTGTTGTTTGATCTGCCAACGTATTATGCTCGTACTTTTGGGAACCTATTTTTTTCAAAATGTTTTTTTTCCCGATAACGTAACTCATGTGTTATTAGCACAACCTATTCATACATATGTCCTTGTTCTGAGGTCTTTGAATAATTTGCTCTACAAAAACAGTGCCCTACTAGAAGAGGCAGATTTACATATAGAGACACAATACTTTGTTATTTACTTGCTCCCAGGAGCTACTTGTTATGACAACATCACAGGCATGGTATTAGAATTGTCCACCACAGGCTTTTATTCTTGAGACTAGACTACAGCACTTTAGTGGAAAGCTATGATGTCTGCTTTTTGCTCTTTTTTTTTTTTTTTTTTTCTTTTTTGGCTCACAGCCTGAATGAAAAAATAAAGGATATTTTCTTTGGACAACAACGCTACTTGGCTCCTGGTGAGAAAAAGTATGTTATATGATGCTATGCTTATTGTTTCTTAGCTTATTGCCCTGAAGACAGTCCCTAGCTCCAAAATCTTTTCACTTCCACAAAAAAAAAAAAAAAAAAAAAGAATAAATCTGCCCAGTATCTGTCATGTCCCTGATTTCACTTTTCTTCTGAATGAACCCAATGACTAAATACCAAAAATTTGTAAGTATCTAATGTTTTTATCCTATTATAAACCAGAATGAAAGGAACGAGACCCTACCTCCAGTGATTTTTCAATGTCATTTCGGCTTTCACTGTTTGCACATTGGCCCCATAAGAGAGGTTTGTCCTTTTTTTCATTCATCTCTGTAAGTTTTTCTACACTGATATTTTGGTTTGGATCAGGACTGTACTTTAAATCAGCTCTCCCTGTTATCGCTGTTTGTTGTGCATCGATTTACATCACAGAGTAGTCTCAGAAAGTGCATGAACTAGATATCTTTTAGAAGACACTAAACTGAAAGATACATTTCCAAAACATATGGACTGAAAGTCTGTGTACCAGGCTAGATTTACTCTGAAGTAAATCCTGTTGAAATACGTGTTGTATGAACATCAAGTCCTTAGTACCTTTTTGCTCCTTAGGTCTACTGCTATTGGGCCGTATTTGCTGCTAATGTCGGCACAGCCCAAGGTGCTTATCATGAGCCTCTCCTGTTTTTCATTGAAGGAATTCTTATGCGCTGGTTTCTCTTGTTCTCAGTCTTCGCTCCAGGAGCTTATTGCAGCTGATGATGCTTGCTTACTCCCAGGGAACAGGCCATCTTCCCCCTCCCCACCAGCTCCACGACAGAATGAGTCAACTTGCCATTTGGTATAAAACGTAATGTGCCATAAATAGCATAAAGTTAAATAATTAACATATGAAGAAAAAAAGACACTATCTGTCACAAGAGAGGTATTTATTGGAGATGAAAATGTGAACTTTATGATTTGTTTGACCATAATACTGAAAGTGTTACAGGAAGGGACATAAAAATTCTAATCTGACTTAGGGTTTTGGATGAGTCAGGAGGTTTGGGTCAAGCATCAACAGCAAGGAGGCCTCTGTACATTATGTATGTATTTATATATAAATATTTATTTGTTATGTGTGCTTTCAGTTTAATGCATAATTTATAACCTACAAAATCATGCGTATCGGAGCCCCAAAATATATTTCCACTCTCCTGTAAGCCATTTTTCTATTCCACATGTGTCATGAGTCAATGGGTCTGGCCTCTGACGGTCTGTAGGTGTATATTCTTTATAACGTGCCAACATTTACAGAAACATCATCATTACTTGCACATGCAGTTTGTTTGTAATATTACTACTTTCACCTCCGTAAGCGCTCTAGCAAAAAGTATTTGGACCACACTCACAGTATTTCTATTTTTTGCTTGACTCGGATTCAGGCATTGCCGCCTTATAACAGATGGCTAAACGGTGCTTCTGGATGCCAAATAGTCTATTGTATTTTCCAGCTAACCTGAGGTAGAAGCAATACTTTGAGGGTTGATTACACTATGCTACGTGGTGTTAAACGCCAGCAGATATTCGCTAAAAGTCTTTTGTAGCGAACCTTTTATAAACAATAAAATCATGATTAACTCTGGTATAGTAAACACATGATACTAGAGAGAGAGTAATTAAAGGCACTGTGGCATTTTAAAGGATCAATTTATGTTTTTTAACATTCTTTTACTGTGAGGCCTCTTCAAATGGGACATGGAAATGCTTGCAGAAGTTCAGGGAAAGCTGCTACTACTACGAGGGACCTGTGGAATTTCCCTCCAGAGTGATTTATCAAGAGGTGAAATAGGAGGCAGAAAACACGGTAAAGAACTAGTCACTGTAAATAAAGCATAGACAGAGGGAAACAAGAAACAAGGTCTCAGAGAGCTACATGTTAGATAGGAGCCATGATTAAATCTATGTACATTTCATATGAAAGGAATGTACTGAAATGAAGGAACAGTATTTCCGTTTAGATGAAACATTAGTCAAAAAATCTGGATTTGCATCCACACCTCATTAAATAAACATATTTTGGAATCATGTCAGAAATAATTAAATGTCTAAGCGCACTGAAGCATCAAAGTATACCGATTTAAACAAGTTATTTGTGAGGAAATATATGCTGCTATCCATGCAGAAGTGAGGTTGTGAAAGACACAGTGAAAACACTGTTTTACTCCTGAAATCCCTTTGTTGCATAGTTCGTATTTAGCCACAACACTTAATGGCATCAGGATAATCACTGTTGTACACTTGCTACTTGTGTGTGCTGAGGAAATGACAGAAAGCGCTACACTACGCACAAACATCATTTTATCAGAGCCAAGTCAATGCCTTTTTTGCATAAAATGGTTCTCTATATTCTGCACTTTTCAGTTTTCTGTGACTCTACATAGGAAGTAGAAAGGTGCTACATGCCTGTTCACGCACCTGCTTGTACTCAGGGCTGGCTTCTGCCATGGTGACGGTCGGGTCCTTTACCCCCAGAGCTTGTAACCCTTGATAAAATCTTCCTGAGTCCTGTGTCTCTCTTTCTTTTTCTTTTTTTGCTAAGTACAGACGGTACATATGCCAGCACGAAGCCTGGCACACTAACACCTCAAGGTAGGTGTTTTTCCCCCATCACCCTTCTTCCAGCCTTGTGCTTCTTGTCCTGGTATAAGCGCTCTGCTCTGATATGTCCATCATTAGGATGTTCACTTGGACTGTGGGATAACTGCTGATCAAGGACTTTCAGATTTTACATCAGAAGAGCAATCATGCATCTTTTCTTTTTTTTTTTTTCTTTTCTTTCTTGTTTTTACAGGAGTGTTTTCTGTCTCCCACTATCCCCTCACAAAAACATTGCTAAAATGTGAGAACATTTCTGTCCAGTTCAAGCTGTTTCACTGGAGTCAAAGGTTTTTGCTTAAGGTGCAGCAGATATGGCAGATATGTAACATTGGTACACAGGTAATTGTTGCCTAAGGGACAGTGAGGGGTTTGCAGGAAGAGAGGAAAGTCATGAAGTATTTTGAAACTCACGTCTTTACTGCGGATACTCATGATTTTGAGTATTGATGAGCTTGTAGAGGAATTATATATTCACTCCAAGAAGGAAAACAGTAATACTAATGTTTTGAGTAACCTTGATCCTTATGTAACACCTCTGCCAAAAATCTTCTACCCTTTCTGACTACACTAGAAAACCTTTCTAAAATAGAATATTGGATGTTGGAAGCTAGATCTAAAATACATATTTAAGGTTAATTCACATTTGGGTTGAGGATACTGGTCAGATGTTATCTTTCAAAGAAAAAGAGGAGGGAGGAACTAGTTCTGAGAGGTTAAAAAGATTGGGCTACAGGGAATGAATAAATTGGAGGCTGATACAGACTGAAGAGTGATTTGAATCTTTGCTTTATTCCTTCAGCACTGCGGGGAGAGTCAGATAATTGACAATTTCATGGATGGCTTCTATTCTTTGTAATTTTAGCACTTTAATGTCATGTTTATTATTTGCTTATTAAATATAAATATTGTGGCTTGTGGTTGCAGTCAGTATTTTTTTTTCATGGCGTTCTTGGACACATCCAGAGGTTATTTCAGCATGAGGCTTATTATCTACGTTGTTCACCACAGGAAGTCATTTTTAAGGAGAAGGGCCAAAAGTAGTAGATAATAGGAAAGCATCTATGTGAAAGAAATGTTATTTCTCTGCATGCACTATTTCAGGTTTTGTTCTCAACCTTTATATTTAGTGGTATCTATTACATTTCATGAGATGTCTGGCAAATATTTTAATCCAACATATAAAGAGTTCCTCATCATACTGTGCAGAGGCCAGATTCTCAAACTGGGATATTTAAAGTTAAGCTTACAAATCCATATTTAGGCATGAAGCTTGCAATGACCCCATTTTCAGATTTGCTGAAATCAGCCTAAACTTCTCTTTCTAGCTTGAATCACAGCTGCAAGTGTTCAGCTGAGCAATTCCAAAGAGGTCACTTTATTTCGTGCTTCTCTAAGTATATAGAAGACATCTGATAGGTGAAACATTACTATTACAGAGTAGTGCATAGCACCTCTGTCTACATCTAGTTTAATTAATTCTGGGGCCTGAATAGACGACTATCTGAGAGCTTCTGGGAATTTATCTTTTTTTCTGAAATGCCCAGAAATTGATAAAACTGCTTGTGCTGTAGAAGTTCACAAAGATCATTCCTTTTTAACTTATAAAAGTTATAACTGCAACAGTACTGTAGAAAAATAAGCTTCCATTATTGAAGCTGAACCTAATAAATATATATTAAAAACATATGTGTTAATGATATAAAATGGATGGGTAATGCATTATTAATAACATATAGACACTACCAAATAGTGGTGTATTTGCTACTGTTGGTATAGTAGGTATATTTAGCAACTATAAATACTACCAAAATACATTTCCCATTAGAGACATGAAATGATTCACCCATAATATTGGTCAGTTTAGGGTCTATGAATGTCAATATAAAAAAAATTATTCCCTATTTTGATCAAATCCTTCAGAAATGTAAATATTAACCTACAAGTTAATGCAGTAGCTATCCTTAACAGCAGATGCACTAAATATTTTTTACTGTGTTAACTCTAATCTATTCAGTTAGGACTGCAATTGTTAATGAATTACAGGCGTTTCCTAACATTGGTTACAAATGCTTTTGTTATATATATTATTACAGTGGGTAACATATAAAGGGAAAGAATAGCTATGTCACTATTCAGCCAGATTGCACACTCTAATTAGACACTATTCCAGTGCTCTAGCCACTGACTTTCATACGCTACAAAGTCCCAACCAGTATAGACTTTATATTCAATTTTGGGATGTTATTTCGTACACCTTGACATTGATCCACAGTGGGATTCATCCTATCTAAATTTAGATGTCTTTAGTCTGCATATATAGATCTATATTAATCATCCCAGCCTCTACTTTTATAAGGGTTTTGAGCTTTTTATACAGATCTACCATAGAAAATCCCCATTGTAGAAGTGATTGTTTCTTTTCATTGGCCATGAAGCAGTCTATGTGACTAGCTTAAATCATCAGAGTGATCTTACTTCTGATATTTTAGATATGTTTCGTTTTCACTGCAGCAGATTACAGGGCTTTTCTAGATTCCTCCAGGACTTCTGGGGTATCTGGCCTTTATATGACCAGAAATCTCATCAAAATAGTAACATGTACACACTGTGTTTCCATAGCATGTTTAGCACCTGTTTATGTACAGACCAAGTCCCATTCTACTTATCTCTTAACTTTCTTAAATAGTCTAGAAACCTGATTACTGCCATGTTGCTTGATGTAGAGCAGATATCCCAGGTAGAAACCTGATATAGCTGTTATCATGATAAATTCCCTCTAAAACTAAAACTGCAAGGCATTGGACTGGAAGGGACTTTACGGACCATTTAATCTAATCCTCCTTCGAAAGGCATTTATGCAGCAATAGCATATAATTCCTGGAAAGATCTGGCAATAAAAAACAAAATGAGTCAGAGAAACAAAATACAGTATTTGCAGTTTGACAGAAACATCGTCAATCAGTCAGTAACAGCAATGTACAGTAAGAATGGGAGAGGTATTAAACATAGAATACCAGACAAGCCCCACCTCTCTCAGAGGAGGAAATATATGTTCAAATCATTGCTGCTCAAGGCTAAAGTTGTCCCTAAGACAACTGTAACACGATCAGGAATTACTCTGATGTTAACCAGTGGACTTCCATTAAGTACCAATGAACCATCCATACTCCAACATAGGAGGAAAGGAAAGTCCACTAAAAGAACTGAAGGAAAACATAAAATCTAACTCTGTTATCTATTTCCCATAGGAAAGTTGTTTCTCCAGAATACTGCAAGTCCTCTAAATAGCACGATGCTATCTAGGCCTAGTCATTGGCTGGCTCTTTGGTGAAGAATTATCCAAAGAAGTGTACGGCTCTGAAATATTTTTGCAGAAAATTGTGAGAAAAGGTTGAGTAATTACTAGCTATGTATTGTCAATTACTGTAGCACAAATTTCTGGAGTAATGTTGCACATTATGGTGTACTGATGTAAAGCTTGTTATTTATGTTTTCAATTAAACAACAATAAAAAATTGATATACATAGTTTAATGAAAAAATTAGTCTTTAGAAGTTACATGTACCCAACAATCTTTGCGCTTCTAAAGCAGAGACCTCTGTTAACAAGCACTGTATTATGTCTTAGCTGCACCCATATAAGAACTCGTTAGCAAACAGAAAGCCTCTAAAAATCCTCTAATACGACATCTGTTGTAGGCTTTTCAAACAAAATTCAGATAAACCTTTTAACACTTGTGAGTGTATATCTGTGGTCTTCCTTCAGCAAAAATGTATTTACCTCAAAATAATTGGTCTTCCATTGGTGAGAAAACACTTTTAACTTAGATACGTTTTACAGAACAGTTTCTATGATTGTACATATAGCAATATTTTCAAAAAGTTATTTTATTTTTAAGGGGCAGTTCCATGGGCATTCTCACATGTCTGTGAAACAAATATATATATATTTTTTTAAGAGTCTCTGGAAATACAAAGGTCTATCACATTTTTATTAACTTCAAAGGGCTTTGGATCAGGGCAAAGGTGTAAGATGTGTATGCTGAATAACATTTGCATTTATTTTTCTCCAGGCAAAGATATATATTGTTACCGTAAGTGTATGCAACTAAAGGAATTCAAAGAAAAGGCGTTTTGAAGTCAAGTAAAATGTATTCCACTTGCCTACCTCTTTTGAAACTATGAACCGTATCCATTAAGGTAACACTGGAAGCTTTAATCAAGATCAATGTCCTCTGATGTGTGTAGTGAGAAACCATTTGGATACTGAAGAACTAACAATTGAAAAAGATTAATGGAATCGGAAATACTGTGTTGTTACCCTCAGCGTATTGATGGAAACCCAGAAGGTAAACATGAAGGATGACGTTCTGGCTTCACTGACATTAGTAGCAGATTCCCTTTGATTTTACTTAGACAACATTTTGGTCAGTCTGTTTTCTCTGAAGACACTAAGAAAAACTGGCAGAGCCAGAAATTCTTCAGTGCCATCCATGGTTTTAACAGCGAGATCAGTCAGTCTCAGATCTTGACATTTTGTGGAGCAGTTTTCTAAAGATTCCAGATTTCTTTCTTACAGTATAGTATTCATTTTCTACCTCTTGAAACAGAATTATAATAATATTTCTCATGATAATAAGATTTCAAAATAGTCTTTAAAATATTTCAAGAAGAAGGAATAAAGGAGACGGGCTGTGGCATACCTATTTGAAAGACTGGTTACAGGTACAAGTTCTGAGACGTTGATGAAGTTTATGTAGACAGAATAAAAGAAAGAAGCAAAGGGGAATTTGTCACAGAATGATAATAGGGAAGTACTATTCTCTAAAAATGCTAAAAAATGCTGCCTGAATATGTAATTTGTGCGTGTATATATATATACATATATATATATATATATATATATGTAAATCTAAACTAGCATGGTGACTTTTAAAGTAGTTGCGGACAACTCCTGTGAATTCTCTTTATCCTGTTGGTTATGCAGTTTTCATTCAAAATGGTTGTTGGAATACATTTGCTGAGTGTATTTGCTGAGACTTTCAAATCCAGATAGGAATTGCAGTTCTATACTTTCTCAATGTTACTCTATTAAGGGCACAGCTAAAAAAGATAAGCTTACATTTGATTTAGGTAACTGATTCATCCAGTGCTAAGGCACAATCTTAACTAGAGCAGCACTCTTTGAGTGGAATGCCACCATGAAACCCATGCATTCAAATTTCCAGTTGGTGGGTTGTTTTGGAGGAGTGTACATTTTGATTTGATTTGGCACAATCTATGTAAAGCAATAAAAAGTCGTGCCTCTTTCCCTTGCCTTTTTTATGTATTGATTGCATCAAACTGCAGATATACCAAAGTGTTACGTTATTGCTGCAGAAGTAATATACTTTAAGCTGTAAATGCAGCTTTTAAGAAAAATATCTTCCTTCTTCCAGTAACACTTCTGTCATTATAGCACGCAAAATGCAAGTTTATATTTTTTAAGTTGATCAGACTAGCTGGAGAAAGAATAATATGGCTTTCCATTTTATTTGATAAGTAATAGAGGGTGAATTTTCCTTAGGCCTAGAATTTTACCTGTGGGAAAAAAAGTAAAAATCCCATTATTAGCTTTAATTAGGCTATTTAGGTCTGTAGTTCTCACATACAAGGTTCATAGGAATCCAGAAGTAAGCACAGATACTGTTTCTGCACAATTCTGGAATTGTTTTCTTTTTTGTTTATATTTTTTCTTTCTATATATCCTGTACACAAATTGGTAAGGCTATAATTTTTAATATAGTATTTACTGTTGTTATGATGTAAAGCCAAGAAAAAATATACCCAAATTAAACCACTGTTGGAGAGTAACATTAGGAAAATAAGGTAGTGGAATAATTTAAATAGAGCAAAATAAAGAAGAAAAAAATCTGCACCTATTTCTTAAAATTTACAAATCCTAACAAGAAACAAAATTTATAAGAAACATATATATGAGTGTATATTAACATATATGGAATGCATATTGTCTTTGGCAATTTAAATTTAAAGGCATCCTATTTGTGATGTGATTAGAGCAAAGACAGCCTTCTTCAAATGGCTATTTGCATAGGAGATATCAAATTGTTTTAATTAAATTAGGGTTAATTAATGTGTCTGCAGACTGGTGTGTGAACTCTCTCCTGCTATTTTTATGTTTATTATGTTGGTCTGCCAAATTTTACGCTTGTGTAAGCAATGGATGCAGTCATACTTCCCGTGAAATAGAACAATGCTTTATTGCTCAAGCTTCTTTCCTGTGATCACTGCACATCTGTAACATGTCGACAATTAAACTGCTAAAGTATGTGCTAGAAAAATTTTGAAAATAAGGAAATAATTCCAGGTATTTTCTCCCAGAGGTATGTTCTATAATTAATATAACTAATTTCTAAATCAAGAGGATGTAGGTAAGTGGGGTTGTCTATGAAATTCTACAATGTTACTTTAAGTTTTAAGGAAACAGAGGTAGAAATAACACAGAAAGTCAAATTCATCTATAGAGGATTTAATTTTGTCCTCACTGCATCACTGTGTGGTTCACCCTAAATAAAATATCTGACGTAAGATGCATCTTGTATAGATGTTCAGAATCAGAACATATTCAATAAGCAACCCATACCTGAAACACGTTTCTGAATTTACGTTTGTTGCTTACTAGCTGTCTTGCATTTGATATCTAGGGATTACTAGTGGGAGTTGAGGACTGAGAATGTTAACATAAACACTGATTTCAGCTGTAATGAAGTATGGATAAGTCGAGCCAGATCTTAGCATTCCTTCCTCTCCTCTAATTCAGCTACCATATTTTGCAGCCATTTTCTCCAGCAGATGCATGTTTTGATAGTAATGACACGAGAAACACTTTTTATAGTTACTTTAATTTTGATGGCTTTGCGAGAGTTTATGGTCTGACTCCTGAAACAATTAGTTCAGAGCAGATAGAGGAGTGACTAATACATCCTACTATCTGTGAATTTCTTCTAGATATGCTACTTGCTGTTTTATTGGAAATGTGGGACTACTTTATCCTGAGAGAGAACTTGTGAAAAGGGAAATGGAATAATGATTTGTCCTCCTTCAGGGATGGTTGATTAACCTTCAGAACTTGCAAAGCAGGAGCTAGCTGAGCTTTGCGCCAGCTTTCCATTTGCTGTATTTTCATTACATATGACATTTAGATTTGTTACAGCCTATTAGCTTACAGCTGTGGGCTGATAAGAAGGAATTTCATCAAAATATAAACCTCAAAAATAAAAATCTGAAAATCCGAAATGACAAGATTGTCGCAGTAACTTTACGTTAATTACAGCCGTGGCAAAGGCAACTCATTTTGAAGCAGTGAAATGAAATCAATGGTGAGTGCCCAGTGGTACTGCTCGACATTATAGAAATTACAAAAATGATCTTCCTTTCTCATTATAATTTTCAAAGCTCTGCTTCTTTTCTTAAATTGCTGTCAAGTATATTCTAAATGAGGTAAGAATGAAAATTTGTCTTCTCAGTGTACTTTGCAGTCCTGGCTGTCTGCAGCAGAACATGACCAGAACTGCTCAGACATAACACTCTGGACAAAAAGTGGCAATGGATTAGAGCTACATTAATTTATTGAGTTCATTTTATGTTTCTGCACCTTTGATAGAGAAATTCAAAGTAGAGTGTTGCTATGCTTATCAATGATTGCCTGAAAATACTATTGATCACAAGGTTTTGAAAAGCTGGGGGATTTGTTATTTCTGAATGAATGCACATGTGCATAGCAAATTCATAAATAATTTAAATTTATTATTAGCTATTTTCATCCATTAATTTATTTTTCAAGTTGTCATCATCTTTCTACTGACTCTGGGCAGCAAAAACTCAGCCAATGCCAGCTAGTTCCATTCCTGCTATATCCTCTTGTTGAAGCTACTGTTCCTGAATCAGCCCTTGTACTTAGTAATAGGCATAGAGTTATATCCAAAATGGCATCAGCTAATCGCTGTAAAATTTAAGAGGATTCTCTGACTCTTTCTCTTGTAAGAAAACTCCTCTGTTTCCTAAATCAGTGGATTTGTTTCCTGTCTAATCTTGCTGCAGTATCTCATAGACATTTATGCCTCACTAAAGCTGGTGCCTTTTCATCATAAATTGAAAAAAAAAAAAAAGATAAGAGGATTTTTATTTGTTATTTTATTTTAAAATTATTTCCTGACTATTTCCCTTCATGGTTTCTCTCTGTCAGCTGACAAACTGTTCAATAAAATTGACTTAAAAGCGTTTTGGACCAAAATCCTACGAAGCAAATTTGAGAGTTGAATGCTTTCTCACTGGCAGCACTCTACTGCTACTTCAAATCAAAATGGAGCCTGAATGTCAGGTCAAGTACACTGCTGATAAGAATGATCTTTGCCTTCTGTGACACAAGTGGAGTATCTAAAATGCAAAGGTCCCAGTCACTTTACACCCAAGAGATCAGATATAAACTTTATTTTCATATCCGCCATTCTAGATCCCAGAGCAGGAATAACTGCTCTGACTTTGAGAGGGTGCTTTTAGGGTTGGTAGGTAAATTCTGCATCCCTCTAATTTTCTAAACTGAGCTAAATTGTAGCCCCGCATAGAACATTGCACTAATCTAGTCTGAAGTGAAAAATGCGTGGATCATGGTAGTGATTAAAATTGAAAAATGTATTATGCATCATATATGTGTGTGTTATGGTAAGCTGCACATAATTTTATCTCCCTTTCAGTCTGTTATCAAACAGATAAATGTGGACAGCATTTGCTGGGCTTGCAGAGATAAGGTGAAGTATCATGATGACAGTAGAAAGCTAAAAACAGATAATCAGATTTACTATATGGTGCTGATAAATTCTGCTGTTGACCATAAACTGTCCTGGGTTTGGAAGTAATTTTGGAAAGATCATCAATGAATGCCAAACTATCACATCAGTACATTTTGGTGTTTTGCTAATATGCTAAACACTTCTTTAGTTATAGGATGAATTTTTGTACTTTGGTGATACAGCCAAAAAACAGGAGGGGAGGGATTGGTTTTTCTGGCTGTTTCCTATTGTCTGCTGTGTATAGGGACAATATCAAGAGACAGTGTTAACTAATGGAATTTGGAATATAGCCAAGTCCAGGCAATAGATTTGTTATCTGTGAGAAAATACGTACAAAAAACCTTACTTCAGCTAATTTAGCAAGAATGTGGAGTCCCCTATGATCTTCCCCAAAAGCGCATGCATCTGTGGGCTTGAGACCTGATGAATGTATCCCACCCTGCAACTCATTTGTGCTTAAATGTTCTACAGCAGCAAAAGCACTTTCATGTCTTAAAAACCAGTTCTTTATTACATATCTCAGCATATATCATGTCAGCCTTTTTTGGCAATGGCAGAAAGCCACTGGGAAGACAAGCCAGCTGGATTGTCTCAGTATAACGTGTAGCAAGATGTAATGAAAAATGCAAGCAGTCGGAAAATAGCCAGACTTTCAAATAGCATGGTTCTAAGAACAAGTGATTCCAGCTGTAACAATTCAGATAATGTGAATATGTATAACTTGGTTGGAAATAAACTGTGCTTTATGCTGCTCCTTAACTTATACTCAGCCATGCAGGGGAAACAAATAAAGCAAGACACATTCTTGAGCACTTATTAACTCCTGAGAACCTTATTTGAGGCATGTTTCTAGATCTAGCTTCTACATGACTTACACAAGTTTATGTAAGCAAAAGTATAGAACTCACGTTGCTTGAAAGGTAGCTCAGTTCCTTACAGCTTCTTCTTTTTGTGTTAAAACTCTTGAGTACGCACCATCCCATCAGGTGATGCATTTGGGTGGCAGACTGGTGCTGTTGAAGCTAATATGAATTCTTTATTGACTTTGCTAAGCTATCACGATCTTTGACTAAATGCAAGTCCAGTTTTAAATTACATGTCTCAGAAGTATGCCAAGTTATAGCCCTCAGAAAGTGAGGGTCAGAACTGATTTAATTAATCAAAAAACCCCCTAATTTATTTAAATAAGGTTGTGCACAAGAACTTTTGAAGTTCTGCTCTGATCCATTACATTGACCCTCTTGCACTGTGATTTTGGCCCTTTCAGTGCTTTCTATTTTTATCATCTATTGTATTGTATGATAACAATATGATTATTCTGACTTATTTATGTAACATTTATGTATCTTCAGCTTCATGAATCTCTGGTACTTGTTCTTCAGAGTCGACTGTATGCTAAACCTCACTATCAATACCTGTTCAGTACTGTTCACTATTACCTATGACCATACAGGGTAAGAAAAGTTGACCCTTTCTCTGAAACTGTAAGTAGACTACCAGACTGTCTTGATTAAGTAATCTAAAAAGTGAACTATACAAAGTTTGCAGTTCTGAAAGTACTCTTGAAATAGCAATTCAAAATAATGCTTTATTACCTACTTACAGCTGTTTTACCAGCCTGATTCAAAAATTAGAGCAGCTGAATTAGGCTGAAATAGAAACTGAAGACAATTATATTGTCTATCTATAAAAGTGTTCTGCAACTCCAAAGCAGTGTTGATGGAAACTAGAGTTAGAGGGTTTTTTTTCAGAGAAAATACTCACTGTTGCTCTGTTGCTGATAGTTTAAATAGTTCTAGATGAAACAAAAAAATATTTTGCCCCAAAATATGTAACTTGTCCAAATACTGATGATCGATTAAACAGATTAAAAAACCATTTTGAAAGGACTTACAAACAGGGTTTTAAAGCAAGAAAGGATACTCTTGAGTTATAAAGTACTACAGGGGATTGAAAACAAAAGAAGAAGCTTGTAAGACTAAGAATACTGGAGGTATCACAAAAGAGTATTGTGATGACCTTTCCTGCCAAACCATTTTTTTTAATATTCTCTTTTTCTTCTAGTTAAGAAGAGAAATGGCAAAAGAGGTTGTAGATGATATTTCAGTCTCTTAAATAGAAGAACATTTGGAAGATACTTAATCATTGTTTGCACAGAAGATACTATAGTTTCTTACACAATAGGGCACATCTCTATAAATCTATATCATTTTTTTATTTCCTTGCTTGAAGTGAGATGGTAGGTGTTCAGGTCAGCTCTTTAGAAAATGTTCAAGCTCTACAGGGTGCATTGGCATTTAGAAGTCATATATAACATGAAGTAGGGTGCTTGAGTTTTCTTGACTGGTTTTGTTTTGTTTTGTGTTAAGTTGAGATTAAGTTAAAGTTAAGGACCTATTGTGTTTCCTTTACATTAATCTTAAATAGTCAGTGTTTCAAGTTATTCTATGTAAGATAACTTTAAGATGGAGTGCTAAAACACAAGAAATTGCAAAACTTAAGATTCTGTGATATTCTGGGAGTCCTAGTGCTGGGTAATGTGCATTTGTTATTTTATATGAAGTCTCTGTTTCAACCTGAATATGAATGTTTTGAGGAGAGCATACAGTGAAAAGAGTTTAAATTAAGTGCATGTTCTTGAACAAAATTGTAAAGATTTTACTTGAATTTGATACTAAAATAATGATATTCATTTTGGCAAGGCACAGAGGGACACCAATCTTGTGTTTAGCAGCGTATCACAGCCTCCTTTACACAGCATGCTTCAGTACCAATATTATCTCTCTCATGCCAGATATCAAGACCCAAGTGACTGCACCTCTGCAACCACGTATCACAAGTAGAGAAAGAGCAAAGTAGCAAACTACTTATTCACAGAATATATTTTTATCATCTTCTACCATGATAGCTTCTAATTATGTTGACTGATTAGATTATGAAAATTATTAACTGTATCTTGTAAACTGTGCAGTTCATCTTCTAAAATTCAGCTCCTAATGATGCTAAGAAAAGGAGAGAGTGACATTTCTGCTGGTTTAATTATGATAGCCATGGATAAGGATAAAAAACCTTGGCCTTTTGTTCAACATACATGTGGAGGCTGAGATGCTTAATAACAGAGGAAAGGAAAAGAAAAGAGTAAGAGTATATTACTTACCGTTAAAGACTAATGAAAGAGAGAAATCTAAATCCCTAAGTAGTTGTGATTTTTTTTCCCCTAGGGTAAAATGACTTTGATGAAGAAGGCCACTAACAATTATCTTCCATTTATACCCTGAAAATTAGATTGACATAAATCAAGGACCTGATCCTTGCCCCTTGCTCAAGGCTTAATTTCTGCTGTGGTGAGTAGATAGCTTTTAAGTTTCCCCAGAACAGTGTAAATTCAGGGACCATCCTGTGGCCTACTAGGACAGGGCTTCATTGAATAAATAACAGTGTAGTAGATAATGATTAGCCTGATGTTGTCTATAAACAACTCTTTTGTGATGAGCTAACTAGTGATGTCAATATTAATAGCAGCAGTTACTGCAACTAAATAGTTGAGTTACTACAGGAAACATTTACTAAGCAACTATGTGTACATTAATATACATCTGAAATAACAGCATCACATACTGTTGTTTACCAACTGATCTTGAATAATATAGAAATATGTTAATATATTTTATAGTATAGCACAGAATAATTTTTAGAGATAAGAAATTTCAGAAGTAAGAAATAACATTTTTTTTTCCTAAGACAAAGACTATTGGCAGTATGTAATAGATACTTGGAAACATATCAGAATGCCAAACCACAGAAGTTAACTGTTTTCCTCATTTACAACCATTTAAGTAGCAATAATTTTTTCATTACCAGGAAAATTGTTAAATGTTGGCCAATGAATTGATACCTGATCTATTTAAAGCAGCTGTTAGAAGTATGGAAATGGGCACCATTCTGCTTTGAGACCTTGAAGCATTGCCTTACTGAACTGCTTGGAGTCCCTGCAATTGGGAGCCAAATCCAGTTGAACAAGAAGCAACACACTTTGATGTGGTTATCAATCAAAATGTCATTAAAGGTCATGTCTAAGAAAACTTCTGTAAAGCTGAAAATTACACGTCAAAATTTTTGGATGTCTGAAAATATGCTAATGTACTGGTGAGGCTGATTGCTAGGGACCTATCTCCCAGATATGTATGTGTTTAAGGCAAAAGCTATACATCCTTGTGTGTCTAAAAGTCAGGAGCTGTTCAAGGCTATGAAGAGCCTAGTTTAAAGTGTAAAATAATTTTTTTTTTCCCTGGATGAGATATGGCTGAATTGCTGTATTCAAAAATGATAGTGGTATTAAACCCTATGTTTTGGATAATCATGTATTTCTTGAACACACGTCCAGAAAATGCTAGCCTCCTTCATCTCTGTTTTCCTTGAAGATTCCTTACTACTAAATCTTAATATTCTCTGCTGTTCGTGCTGAAGCTACGATGCTTTTTGGTCAGGAACGCAAGATGGAAAGAAAGACAAAGAGTTACTCCTCAGTCTTGTGGTTAGGGCTCTAAGCTGTGAAAGGAACAACTGTGCTTTCAGTTCCTTCTCCTAGGCTTATTTTTCTATCTAGTAACTACTTAAAATAAAATCCAGAGATTGTCCTAAGAATCACAGGACACAGCCGAGAACCTGTTCAATAGGTAGGAAATAAAACTGCTTTCTGCCGTCTTCAATCAAATTTTCTATTCATTAGATATTTTTTGAAATGCTAGCATGAAAACCACCACCACTCGAATTCAAGGAAAATAGTGAGCTAGGCATCTGAACTCTTTCATGTCTTTCATGCCCTGAATATCAACCTCACAAACATGGCAAATGGCTTCTAATACAGATAGCTAAACTCTAGCAAGAAACATCTTTTCAGGCATCAATATCATTTTACTATTTCTTATCGCTGCCTTGGTTGGGCATCTCAGTGCTCAGCTGACTGACTTTTGTGACTCTTGCTTGGAGCATTTAACTTCTTACGCCCAATGGCACAATGGCTGACACTGCGAATGTCTTCCTTGGAGACGAAGGCTTACTTTTAGTTGTTTCCGTGTTGAATTTCCAAGTGTCATTCTGTTTGTTCCCACAGAAGAGGTTCAGACAAGGACTGTTTGTTCTAACCCAGCGTAGAAATTATTATTTTCTTTGTTTGCTTTTTATGCCTTTACCTCTTTCTAAATGTGTTCTTAGGGACCTGTACATGAAGTTGACATGAAGTCAAGTAGTTTCCATTTCCAAATAATAATAAATTCACTTTTAATGGATCTAAGTGAAATATTAACCAGGGAGTGAAATACTGACCAGCCACTGCCAATGATTGCCTAGGTAACACTAGCAACAGCATGGGAAGAATATCTTTGAAATATATAGATGCTCAGATAGCAAATGTCAGGACCGTATTTCATGCTTTTCAATGACCTCTAAAATATTATAAAAGCATTCTATACAATTGTAAAATATGACTGTTAAAGAAGATTTATGATCAAAAGACTTGTTACGTTTGCCAACTTCTCCTCAATGACTGCAAGACGAGGTTGCTAGCACGAAAGTGACTTCACCCATCACTATGTGTGCACGTTATTGGAATGGTGGTTCAAGGTGCCACAAAGTGTGTCTGTCCACCAGGGAATTCCACGTCACCGTGGTGATCTCCTTGTCATCTCCTGATGCTTTAGTGCGATCATCAGGCTATCAATGAAATGTATTGATTGTAAATCAGCTGGATCATCTTCTGGACCAAGAGACAAACCCAGGTGATGTTCTGTCTTCAAGAAGGCTAAGATCTAAGTGGTGTCTTTGAAAACAGCAATTTTTGCAATAACAAACAGCTATGTTTTCTCTTGGTTGTTGTTGTTATTATCTTTATGTATTCCTCTAAAGGAAAGCCAAATTTCCCTTAATGTTTTCTTTTCTTGTTTTTGTTTTAATGGAAATTTTTGGAAGGATGTTTAAATTGTTGTTAGTTTATATAAATATTTCAGGAGAATCTGAAGTATTTATTTTTATCTATATTTTTAAGAAATGTATTAGAAATATAAAATCATCAAATAAAAAAAGCAAAGAAAGCTCTATTTTTAATATTTTTTTATTTCTCTATTTAGTACTATTGAATAATTATATCTTTAAAATTTTGTTGTCTGAATTTTATAGGTAATTATACTCTTAAAGCATTTAACAATTTAGTGTTTTTGAATGAAATAATTTTAACCTGACTTGTTATCCCAAAGTTTTAAAGTTTGTAAAGTATCGGGCAGGCCTATATTTCAAACGTAAGATGATACCCTATGTATTTTCGCCTTCCAAATAGAAATAATTCCAATTTATTCTTCACTGGTTATTGTTTAGTAAATTAGCTGAAGGGATGTCATTTTTAAAGTCTAGTGTGGTCTCTACTGACTGATGGTAAGCATTTATTATGGGTACAATTTGTAATATTTGTCATTTTCTGATTAGTTTCAATATACAATAGAACAATAAAACTGTGCAGATTTTTTGGACTGGATTTGTTCTGTGTGATGATGTACTTTAATTAGGTACACAGAATGCTCTATAGCAAGTTATTTTCTCTCAAGGTATATTTTAAAACTGTACCACATTAAAAGAAATCCAAGGCAAAAAAGAGCTGTATAAAAGATATGTGCTCTATGCAAGCAAGCCTTTAAAGCAAAACTAATTTTCATTTTGTATAATGGACCTTGCAATAGCCTTTTCAGTGCATAATTTTATACTATAATTTCATTTATAATTTTGAGAACATAACATGATCAAATATGTTTTAATGGAATTTTAATTAATTTTAATTAAACCTTTTCCAGTGCTGCATTTATAAGGTAAAGATTGGAATTCACATCTGTTTTGGCCAGATGTTACATTAGAATTTGAATTTTCTTGAAAAACTATTCTTTTCACTATGAAAGATGATTTATAGTAAATAAATCATTTATGACTCATGGAAATAATTTTAAGTAATATATGAAAAATATATTCCACTGGAAAATAAAAAAAGTGGTTAAAATTCACATTTATATTAAGCTGATATTAGTAGATATGCAATAAAATCAAATAAAATTAATGTCAGTAAAGATTTTTAAATATGAATTGGGTAAAATCCTTTTAGAATATTGCTTCTTTATTGGATGGTTCCACATAATTTAAAATGAAATTTTACTCATTCAGTTTAAATATATAGAAACTGGATTTGCTAGTTTTAACTTGAGTCTGAGATGACATGAAGAAGTAAAACAGATTGCCAAGGGAAAGTAAGTTTTCTATTTCTTTTGTTATTTAATAAAGTTTGCAAGGGAAATGTAGAATGATAATTTCTGAATTTAATTCTCATTAGTTAGAAAACAACAAATCTCTATGGAATCCTTAAAGATCTTTTTTTTTTTTTTTTTTTTTTTTTCAATCTAGTTATTCATTTTCTTATGGTGTCAGACCATGGATGACTTCATCATGTTTATTAGCAGGAAAGCCTTTGGAGAAAATATCATATTGCAGACCTCATTTTCAAGTATAGAAAACATTTGAAAGATATTGATATACTGGAAATCCTTTTAGGGAAGATACTGAGATAAATATACTGAGCATTATCATCAAATATGTCACTTTTTTCTGGTCTCTTATGTATTTTTTTCTTGAAAGGACAGGTATTATAGTGTGAAAAGCTAGTACCTAAGGATTATAATAGCCACCATCAAAAATATTGTAACTATTATCTTAAATTAGGCACATTAGATTTTATTAGGTCCTAGGAGAATATTTAGCAATTTGGAAACTTTCATAGTAATTGCAACATTTTAAAATATATCTCTTGTAGTCTGTAGCCTGGTTGACTCCATTGTGTTCGACTGGCATAAATCCTTCAGAATTAGTTGTCTTCTAAGAGAAATAAGCAGAAACTTAGGCCTTTACTTTTGGAGAATAAAATAGATTAAGTAGGAGTTCTTGTTCTGCCACGAGAAGAAACCTAAGCAGAGTAATCTGTGAAATGCCCTTAATACTGTATAAGTGTATAGTCCTAACTGAAAGTTTTTGCTTCAGAACGATATATTTGAAATTGATAATTATAATATTTTAAATGAGCCTTTATGAAAAATAATAAAGGAAAATTAATACCTAGGACTTTTAGCAAATGCTGTAATTTAACACACATGAAAAAGTAACTTATCCTTATGTCTATTTTATGCATTGTGGTTTCTAGATGCTGAACTGAAACTCTACCTGCCTCTTTTAATCCTAGGGAAAAAAATGGGTTGAGGTACTACAATATAAGCAATTGTTCCCACATCTAAACATTTTATAAGTGTAGTAAAACATCCTTTTTGAGGAAAAGAGTCCTTCTAACACAAAATTCATGTCTTGCTATCGGTATGCCAAGATCATGCTATGCAAATACTATACAGCTTATGCTACACGGCACAAAGCAAACCCTATAATTTCTTCTTCTCCAGCTTTGTCATCCTCAAGAAAAAGCTAAGTAGACAGTTAATAGCAGCTTTATATTGAAGATGGTGTTCAGGAATGCGAGGTTCAGACATGGATCTTGCTCAGTCAAGTTTATTGCTCTGCCTTATACTTTGTTTAGGCAGACTTTGAAGCTACTTGAATTTGTGCTTCAGTGTCCTAGATTTTCATGACTGACAGCACTCATGGAATAATCAGAGCTTAGGAACACAACTTTCCTGTGCTTGAACTCTGGACATAACAGAAATTCCTACTGATTTTACATTAAAATTATCTAAATTCTCCATTTTCTTGTAACAACATATTAGTACTACTTTTGAAGGGGGAAAAAAAATCAGAACCTCAACTTGGCAACTGAATATTTCTAATCTTAGACTGGAAAAGTATTATCATAGAGAACTCACTAGCATAGAACACATAATCACCTGGTCGAACATTTCTTTTATTGATTTAAGTTGTACTCACCAGGCAGCAAACAAGTAATGTAGGATTCTTTTTTCTGAATATTAATTTCTGATGAATATGTACACAGGTAGATACTGATAAATCTGTGGCCTAATTATAGCCTGAATTCTTAATTCTTCTGTATCAAGCACAAGCTTCCAGCTTAGAAAAGTTTCTTGGACAAACAAAACAATCATATGGGTCTTTCACCTGGGAAATGTAGTATAATTCAAAGAGTGCAGGCTAAATCACATTCGCTGTCAGCTGTGCCACAGAATATTCTCTGGGAAAAAAAAATCAGATTCAAATATATTGCTTGAAGTGGGATGAAGGATAGTGGAAGAATCTGAAACTTACAATTTATAATACATAATAACAAGAAGATGAGAAGAAAAGATATAGTTAGATCCCTCAGTGCAAAGTTCTGATCTATTCTTTCTGATACAGGAGTACCTCATTAAAACTTGCTTAAAACAGACAAACAAAAAAAAATTACTGTCCAGGATAAACTATAATTTTCTAGTGGGAGGTAAAAATAATCAGAAAATAAATCTCTCCTTCTTATTCTTTTGCTTTTTTTAAATCTACAGAAGGTATCAAAAATATGAACTCTAACACAATATAAAATCTGCTGCTCTGTGAGAAATGAAATGGAGATACTATGGTGCTATTCAAAGCTAGTATTGGGATATCCAGGTCTCTCCTAGATTAAGACTACCTTCCTGTTAAAATGAAGTGGATGTGATCACACTTTTGTCCATTTGCCTGTCAGTTAGTTCATCTTTTCTGTCAGTTTTTGATTCTCTTTCTACTTTGATTCTCAAGTTTCAATCAGATTCATATCATGAAAATCTCAGAAGTATTCTTATAAACAGCATGGAAGTAACTCATGAAAATGACCCTAATATCATATCCTCAGAAGCTTCAAGATGAGATCAGCTGTATTATTAGACACTAAAAAAAATGCATGAATTACGTTATGAATTACGCTTCCTATTTTCTAAAGTAACATGTTGTAAGGAATTTCTTAGAAATGGGATATAGGGTGGTACGTGCTGACCTCCATTTAGGATTTGCATATATCCATATTTGCTGTCATTGAAAGAGTAAGTGTAGAAGAAGCTAAAGCTAAATCACACATATTTCAACTAGCCCCCAGTTCCAACGTGCCTAATCTTTAACATAAGTGTCTGAGGTTCCTAAGGCCCTTTCGAATATACTGCTGCTTTCCTCATTAGGGACAGAAGGTTTTAATTTCAAGTAAAGGGAATCCACTGACAAGGAGGTCATGTAGGTTGCTGACAGTGCTGCACTGATTTATCTACAGCTCTAGCTTTCTGTTCTAATCATCTTTGTTGGTAAACTTGATAGTATATAGAGAATTCCTTTTTTCCTACAGATTATCTTTTTAAAGCTATCTATCCCATGCAAAACTTCCACAAATGCTACAGTGTCTTTTCTCTGGCCAAAATCTTGAGGACAGCCAAAGAAAGCATTTTCTCTCGGTACACAGAGGATCAGGACCATTTATTCACCTTTCTGCTGACGTTGCCCCATACTATCTAAGTTAGTATGGAGCAATGCTCAGAGCTATTTTCATACTCCTTCCATGCCAGACAGGTGGCTTAAATATGGGGAGTCAATGGGAGCAAGCTAGAATAGAACAGGGAAAGATAAAACAAACAAACAAAAAAAAAATATAGAGAAATGGGTTCCTGTTTCACATCTGCCACAAATTCCCTGGGAAGCATTGTCAAAAAGTCCTGCATTTTCTATGCCTCACTTCCCTTTATACTGCAAATAGTAATATCTCCTCCTACCTTTTTCTTTCTTGTCAGTTTAGATGTAGTGATACAGGGATTTCAAGCTAATACCTTAATAAGGCCAGAGTAAATGCATTTACTCAGAAGTCATGACAAATGATATAGTTGCTTTGCATTTCCATGGTAGTCTTCAAATGAGAATTGTGTTATCAGAGGTGAATTTCATTCAAGGAGTCACCAGTGGGAAACTTCTTTTCCATTCATGACTCATTCCGTAGAAACGTACTCTGAATGTCAAGCTTGAATGTGGGTATTTTGTAAAAAAGCAGCAAAAATCCAACAGCAGGCAGTGAGCGTGTACATTACTTTGCCTACACATCGTTAACCAGGATCTCCAAGAATTCCTTCTGTGGCTAGCAGGCTCCCTGTGGCAGAAACTGCCACTTCGGGTCCTCTTTCTGCTCCCTGTGGTAGAGGCAACTTGGATAGGATCAAGTGTATCTAACATGTTAGGTATTGCAGCTGTCACTAGAATTCCATAAGCTTCATTCCCAAAGACATTTGTTTTATTTTCAGTACATTTTATTCTGATGGTAGCTGAGCATAGATCCTTTTGCAATTTTTGGCTGTTCTTTAAGGGACTTCTTAGATTTTTATAAAGAATCTTTTAATTCATGTACGTGGATAACTAGAAATCTGGAACTTTGTAGTGTCCTGTATTTGGTTGTTCATTCACTTTTTAAATGTATTTTTCTGTGCAACACTTAAAATAGGTGTAAACTAGATGCTTCAAAAAAAAAAAAAAAAAGTATCAAATCTTCATGTAAATAAATAGCCAGTTGGATCTGAATATAAATGTACTTTAAGTCTGTTGAAAAGCGAAAATTTTTATACTGATACATACATTGACTTTGAGTAGGAAAATTCGTATAACTAGGAGTTCTCGTTGTTTGAGGTGAAACAACCTTCTTGCAGGCCAAAGGCTTGCATGATTAAATGCAAAATGTTTTCCACAACTGCTGATTTCAGAGCTCTCTGAGTGATGCTTCAAGGTCTGATAATAATACTCTGTGTTAGGTCTGACCTAGCAGTTATAGGAGTCAAAATCCTGGTTTTTTTTGCAATTATAAGTTTTGCAATTACAGTTATAGATGCAGCTTATTACTAATACTCAAAATGCAATAAAAAGGGGAAAATAAATATTTAGATATTAAAAACTAGTCTTACAGTGCTTCTACAATTTTTTTACATACTAAGAAAAACTCCTTAGTCCTTCTCTGCATATCTGTGTGACTTCTTGGGATTTTCAGAATAGTTCTTAATAGCCATTCTAATAATGTATTAGAAAACAATTAACAAAATCCCTTGTTTGCTTGCTATTTTCAAGAGTTTGCATCTGCAGAAGCATTTATGAGAATGTCCTGAACAACACCTTTTACTACAGCTCAGACTATTAAACAATATGTTCAATAACCAGCAGAGTGGAAAATAGGGCTCATCTTTCATTCTAAAGATAGTATTTCCATAAGGCTGAAAAGACACTGTAAAATATCACAGCAATTAAAGAGAATCCAGCTTTCTTTTTGTCTTTCTCATTGAAGAAGCTTTGCCGGTACTTCTCATTTAATATATAGTCACTACTCTATTGCAACACTTTAGTACATAAATTGCACTTAATATAGAAAGAATCCTTTAGAAGTATTTTAAACAGTTCTACCTCCAGGGTGTTCTAAGTCACATCTTTTTGCTGATGTGAACATTAATCCTTTACACTTGAAAAGCTAGGGAGGAGAAAATCTCTCTTTAGTGTGTTTCCTTCACCTCTACCAGCAAAAAAGCTTTAGTAAAAGAATTTCCAGTATCACAGAAGAATCAAACTACAGAAAAAAATATAGAAGATGCAAAAAAAAGTTCTAGAAGTCTATTTCTCCATTCAGTATGTTATTTTACATGTTTATCAAACTTTTCCTGTTACAATCAACTCTTCCTTGGGCATTCTGCTTGGAGTAGTCTATCTCATCCTTCCTATGAGTTGTATTGAGTCTGTTTGGTCAGCAATAGATGTGATATTACTTTGTTAAATTATTGTTAAAATATAAAAAATGTCTTTTTATATTTTTATTTGATAGGTAGTTTAAAACTGCACATTGGGTATCCTGAAGAGGACTTTGTTTCCTTTATGAGTGACATGAATTAAAAAAACATAATTGTTTTTAAATGTTTTATGTTCTTTTTCCTGATATACTGAGAAGAGTATATTTTTATGTAACTATTCTACAGTAAAGGAAAGAAAACATAATGTTGGATTTATTTATTTATTTATTTACATTTCAATATATAAAGTAGGGATAAAAGTCCAGATTTCTGCTGCTGTCTAACCACGGACTTGTTTAAAGGTGGTTAGATAACTTCCATTTTAGTGAATTCCAATTAGAGATGCAGCAAGGAGTTTAGCAGAGAAAAAAGATTCTGGTAAATTTAAGTATCCTTGTTGTCTAAAAAGCTGTTGCCAGGCTATGTTTTTGCCCCTTCTCAGAACTGTAGAGGCTAGATATAAAAGCAAACTGCTTTTCCTGAAACTACTGTTGCTTGCGATTTTTCTCAGTCAAGTTTGATATCTCTACAGAACTGTGGAGGAAAACTGCAGCTATTTTAAATACGCTCTTGAGGACATTGTGTCTGTCTCAGTTCTGGTCTGCTCTTGGAACTAAAGTATGAATCTCTTTCTAAATTTTTTATACAATTTCAGATTTATCTTTTGTATTTTACATTTTCTAAAAACATAGTGAAGTGCAGCTACTAAATAAATGTTTTGATTACTTTTTAATTTAAAATCAGAAACATCAACTCCTATAGCAGTAAGGTTACAGAAAAAAAAATAAAGGCAATGAAATGTATGCAAGCTTTGGACAACTGGATAATACTTTTTTTTTTTTTTTTTTTTTTTTTTTTTTTTTTTAACCATCTGTAATTAGGCTTAGTTTGGGTCTTCTGTTAATCAAAATTAATTTGCAACTCCTTAAAGAGCACTAATATTTTCCACTTAATTTGGTTCAGAAAAAAAATAGTACAATTGGGTGCCAGATGAATTAGTTGAAGAACATATTAATGTTATTTTAGCAACATTTGTTAAAAAATAGATATTTCAGAAAATAAATGGAGAAGTTTCACTATAGTGTTTTGTATGTACGGTTGGAACATATACAAAGATAAATCACATGATGTGATCAGTTGGTTATGATAGATTATAATCTTCAAGCTTCAAAAAAGATTCTTGCCCGTTCAGATGACATTTTACCCTTAAGATACAGATACAGTGGTCTTCTGTTCACGCTGCTTAGCACAAGGTAGTAGGTAATAATGTTTCCACCATCTCTGGCAGAGTTTAACATAGAGCAGTCCTTCATGTTCATAAATGTCAGACACTAGCTTGGACAGCACTTCAACAGCCTATTTGCCATAAGTGGTGTTGGCAGGGTAGCATCTACAAACCGAAGCTATCAGGATGACATGGGCAGTTTTCACAGCAGCTGTAATAAGTAATTTAGTAGGTGTGATAAATAGTCCAGCTTCTCCTGAGCTCAGCATAAAGGATTCTTTACTTTACGAAAGTCTCTTGGAATTGCTCATTTCATGTGTCCCAAAATACAAATGACATTTTGACTAACCAGCAAAAAAAAATGGTTCTTATAGAAATTAAAAATATTCGTGGCTGTTTTAGTAAATACAGAAATTCTTACGTTAAGTGTGATGGTGGTCCAAAACACAGAGTTTAAGTGAAAGTATAATTTGCTCTACCTGTTTAAATTATAAGCACTAGAATTAAACTGTCATAAACTAGTGACACTGGGATTTTTTCCAGGAAGATGTGCAAAAGTTCTAGCTGATGCTCAACAACTGCAAGAAAAAAACATAGACTGTACTATAGAGCTATTATAAAATTTCAGGCATAAATTTACATCTTCAGCTCTTTTCAATATTGCACTGACATTTTCTAGCTTCAGTATGTTTGTCATTGTTCAATTATATGGCAAAATTGACACCAAATCTAGCTCTCACTTCCCAGAGCTAAATCAGCATATTGAGAATTATTATGAGCTTTTCTGTCTTTTATTGTTAACTCTAAATGCTATTCTGAAGTTGTGCAGAATGAAGAGAAAGACAAATAGAGTCAGACGAAAAGGGGATGATATTTGGATGAAGAAACAAGACAAATTTAAGGTATAGAAAATAATTTAATCAAACATGACGATTTTAATTTTTTCATAGCAAAATCTTCCTTCTACAATAGTAATACAAAATAGTTGCTATTACATATTGTGTGTGTGTGTGTGTTTGTAAATTCATATTGCTTCTCTACTTTTCAAATTAAGGTCATTATGCATTGAACACTCTAAAAACAACCTGGACATTTTTAAGTAGGGAAAGCCTTATGGATTTCTTTCACCTTGAGAGCTTCATACTGCTGCAGTTGTGTACTTATTTTTATATATTAACCATCCGTTTCCAGATGGCCTCTTGTTCAGGCCGTAGTGTGAATTTAGGAGCTGCAGTGCTACTTGGGGCTTCCAATGTTCTAAACTGCAGCTTGTCATGCTCTGCACAAAGGCAAGTCTTAAACGTTTGTGACCTTTTTTGCTTATCCTGTGGGAAAAAAAGGATACAATTCTTTGCTGTGGAGTTTTACCAGCTGTACTCTTAGCTAAACTGCCTCATAGATAAGACCAAGTAGTTATTGCCATCACAAGATTTAATCCACCTGACTGAAAGCTGACATCTAAAGGTAGGCTGCATGTCTGTACCAAAGTAAGGTTCCTGCATTTGGTAATGATTCGTCTGCCCTGGAACAAATGCCTAATTCTGGTGTAAATCTGGAAGGCAGTGTAGATGTCTAAGCCCTTGACCAGAGCAATTTCACCTATTGAACACTTTGTGTGCGTGTCTGCTTGCCTCTCTGTTGCTCTTATTTGAAAAACATTGGAAGGAAAATGCGAGATGACACATTAAACAATTTTTCCCTCTCCTCATTTTGATGCGTCCCTGTACACTTTATTCTTCATAATTGCAAAAAAAAAAAAAAAAAAAAAAAAATCCCTTTCCACAAAAAGAAATTCATAGCCTGGATAATGAGATAATGAGACAAGATCGAAGCTGATACTGGTCACTTAGGGAACTGAAGCATGAGTGAAATGTCCTGTTTTATATAAATTTGAAAAATAATATTATACTTGTGGAAGCAAATGTGATGATGTTTGCTAAGTACCTATCTCCAGACTTTTTCAAACCACACTCACAAAAAATCCTGCCCTGTTTTTCTCTCTCTACTGCTCTTTTCACTTTTACTACCTCTAATACATGGACTGAGGTTGACATTTTTGCATCTACATGCACCGGGGAGGCAAGGTAGAGACATTTCTACATGTTACAGCTAAGGCAGTCATTCAAAAGATGTAAATGTTTGAATAAGGCAGACTAACCAAGGTACACGGTGGTTTCTGAAGTATGGACAATGTGAATCACTGTCAAACACTGAGGTATCTAAAGAACTTTAGAAGTCTGCTTCTATTCAGAAGACTCAGATTTCAAGTTGTCTAATCCAACAAAGGGCAAAATGTTGAGGTTGTCTGAGTCCTCTGAATGCTGAATACTTCCTGTGTATGCTCAATCCTGTATATGCTGAATACTTACTTATACATTTTCATTTCTACTGTGTAGAAATGAATTCTGAAAGACCGTTAAACACATTGCTTAAAGTAGTTTGTGAAGAACTCGTAAAAATTCATCTTAGCAATCAGGAATTTCCTTTAGTTGCCAGATATTTATGAATAGATAATTAAAGCTTTTTACTGTGCAGTATAGAGAATATGCTTTTAAACTTTTAGAGAGGAGCCAGCACGAGTGGTTAAGGATCCAAAGAGTCTCCTTCTAAACATTTGAATTCCTCTGTTAATATTATCACCAAAGAATTGTACCAATTATCGTGTCCATGAAGTATTTCAAGTATTCTTGTTTCAAACTCGGTTTTCCTGTAGACTTCTGTGCTCCATTCAAAACTAACAGCTCAATTATACCTCTTTTCAAACAGAGTAATTAAGAAGTGTGCCAAAGAAATGTGCAAGCTAGATCTCTCATGTCTCTTGCAATCCTCTTCATGAAGCAAGACCTGCAAAAATTCTTCAAAATCATATGTAGTATTATTTTCAAGGAGCTCCTATTGGTGCATAAAATAGGAGAGCATAGCTCTTTCCAGTCACTTTCTGTCTGAAACCGTCAGCTTATAGCTGACAGCGAAATAGCAGTGCCAGTTGCCACATACCTTCAGTTTGGCTGCTTATGAGGCAGCTGTCTTGTATACATTTTAAAGATAGAGTGCGTCTGTTCCTGTGCCTTCTGTACGTTGCTACGGAAGCTCCTGTCTTTGCCCAAGGCAACAAAGAAAGAGTGTAAGTTATCAAAACTAATTAATCCACAAACTGAATGAAGAGTCACTAAAGTAGTCTTGGAATTCTAGTAGTTCTGGAAGATGGTCAGTTACTAGTCAGGAACTACATATACAGATGTGGTAGAAACAGAAACAAAATGTTTGCAAACAAATAAAAAATTTTCACTATAGCCCTGAATAATAAGGGATCTAAATTTTAGTCACCAGTCCTAGAAAAGCCTGAGAGAGGCCCTTTAAACAATATAAAGAAAGGATTCATTCCATAATATATGATTAATGACAGCCATCATGATGAATAATCAGCTTCAGTTGTAGTCAACAAAAAATATTCCAGATAGGACTTAGCTTTCTGAAAATAAAGCAATTTCTTCCAGATGGGATTCATAGCTCCAGTATTCCTCACCACAAAAGGTAATCTGTGACTTCATCTTTCAAATGATAGGCAGAGGTTTGAAATAAGTGCTTTCTTCTTATCTCACAGGTCAGGGGATACTGCACTCATACAGTCGAATTATTTGAACTGATTTAAACCTTCATTTTTTGCTTTCTGGGATGAAAGGTCCTGCTAGCACATTTACCAGATGTGAGAGAAAAGAAGTAACTTGTGCTACAGTTTTATTTCAGGTTTTTTGTTTTACTGATCAGTTATTATTTAATATAAAAACTGATATATTAATGAAGTTAAGTACTAGAACTGTCTGACTGAGCATCATAATCAGTAGGCTGGAAAGCCATGATAATTTGCACGCTCTTTTTGGTTCTGTTAATCTTTAGTTATTTACGCAATGTGAAAAGAGGCTGAAATTCTCACTGCTTGCCCCTGCTCACAGTAATATTATCCTGTAGAGTACATCATCCTGGAGTCTTCAGAGAATTACCAGGAAAGTGGGGAGACTAATTCATTTCAAGCAAAGAAAATAATTGAACCCTGGTTTATGACATCTAACATTCCTTGAGGTGTGTTTCAACAGAAAACCTGATCTTCTACATCTGTTCAGAACACACCAGATTGCCTCAAGCAACTCAGGTTGATGAACAACTATTTTATTCATTTTAACAGGACTTATAGAAGAGACAGGTGCAAAACTGTAAACACTGAGGGACATCCGGACATGCTTGGAATAGCAATGTCTTAAAGAGCCTGGGAATCTCTGGATAGTATACGTGTCCTTGCAGAGATGAAATAGCATCTCTGCAGAATGAGAATAGACTCGCGGCTTATGCAGAGAAAAGTCCTCTGAATATTTACAGAACAGCTATGTAGCATCTGTCCGGCAGGAAAGATCCAGGGCATACTGCACATTAACCACGGGCTGGCTGGGCCACTCTCGTGCTGGAGCCTCGCGAGTGGGGCTGAAGGGGTCAGGCGTGAAGAACTGGAACTGCCCATACGGAACGGCCCAAGGAACCACCATATGAAACCTGACTTCTGAAGTGCTTCCCAGGCAAGGGCACTTAAAGCTCTCAAGAACATTAGGCACACCAAATTAGCTAGGCAAGGCTTCTTTATCTTTTATTCTAGGAGACTAAATTGCCTTTTAATGAAGCAGTAGGTATAAGTCAGCCCAAAATTAGTGTAATAACTGTGCAATAAATGACGACACACTGATTAAACTTTAATACTAATGATCCAAACTCACAGATCTCTGAATCTGGGTTAGAAGAATCTTTAGAATTTTTTGTGTTCTAGATTTCCTAAACTCTTTGTTAGATTGGACGGAGGTCATATAATATGACAGAGGTAACTACAAAAATATGCATAGAAGTGGAATAGAATCAGAATTTTCTAGTGCATCCAGGATTTAGTACAAGTACTTTCAAGAAGCTATCAAAGACTCTTACTGTATTCCTCCTAGCTGGTACAGAAATCTTTAAATGACAGCAATGCTTTAGTAAAAGTATTTTTCTTCCCATGATGCTCTAAAGATGAATGAGGCTGACTTTGTTAGGGAAAATAATATTTTCTGGTTTTGTTAGCCCAGTTGATGTAGCTGGACCCTCCCTCCCTCCCCCGCCACACGCATATTGTCAGAGGGTGGAACTTGAGGCAGTTTTGCTTAATTATTTCAAAATCAAAGAGGAAAACATTATCTATTTTCAGTTAATTTTAAGTAAAGAAAACATTCCCTTAATGGGATCCAGAAATTGTTGCGGGTTCTAAATCCAGCCCAATGACTTACCTGAAGGGCTTTTTTCCCCTGTAATATTGCATAACATAGATAATTAAACAATTGTTTTTAGCTAGGTGTCTAATATCAGAGAAGATGGTAGAAGCATTTTTAATACACTTTACATTAATTGCTGCCACTTTGATACACATCAAACAGAAGATGAGTTCAATTAATTTATGTGTTTTTGCTTTGATCTATACCGTGAGCAAATCTGGTTGCTATATTTCTACTCCCAAAGTAAATGCTTTTAACTGTTTTGTGTACAGCATCCTGAATAATATTAATATGTTCAATTATTACAGATAGACTATTCTGATTTCCAAAAGGCTAGCAATATGTTGAAAAGCACTATTAGAATTGGTAGCTGTAGCTACGTAACATTGGATATTCTTAAATAGAGCTATAAACATTAATTAGTCCAATTAATATACAAAGATAAAATATACCAATTTGATTAGATTGTAAACTGTAGCTCATAAGTGAATAAGAAAAATAGGAATCACAGAGATTGTAAGAACAATAAAAAATTAAATAATGGTATATTTGAAACAAATCCTTAGTAAGTAAAAAAAAAGATTTAGCTCTTGTATGTCCTAAAAATGCTCTCTTTATCCTCACTCTAGTAAACAAGAAACTTAGAATCCAGATATCTTGTCTAGCAAAATTCATAATATCAAGTGATATCTATTCTCCTAAGGACATTCAGGAAATAATTCCCTAGAAAATAAATCTTACTTGGTTTCCAAGACTTTGTTAGCTAACTTTTGGAGAAATGAAATAATTTTGAGGAACATGAGAAACACATTTTTAAATAAAATAATTAAATTATTATATTAAAACTGCTCATATATTTTAGATATTACACCTAAGTATACAGCTACTTCATAAATAATGTTGTTTTAAACTGAATTAATTATTTAGTGATTTAATTAACTAAATCCATGAAGCAAATTAATGTTCAACCTCTACAAATTAATACTTTGCTCCCAAATACTGAAGGAAGGTGTACGACTTACTTAGAACTTCTACTTCATATCACTTCTAGGAGCATTTGGAGGAAATTTTCACATCAGGAGTAATGAACCCATACATGCTCTGTGACTGAGCATGCAAGGACCATGACATATTATTTAAGGAGATATCTGGATCTAACTGCGATCTGTAAGGTGAGTAGGTTTTTACCATGTAATTCTCATTCTCCTCCAGCCTGTGACTGAACTATTTCTTTGAGGTTGATTTGGTGAAAGACAGACACTTTTAGGTCACTGACATTAGTTTGGTTGAACTGATGAAGAAAATATTTTTTAAGAAATAAAAATGATGGAAAGGACTAGCATTACAGATATTGCTACTTTTGTGTTTATTAGGCTTTAAATTATATTTCGTAGAGAGTCAAACCAAATTTAAGTTTTTTGCGATCTTGGGGGCCAGGATCTTGACTTGAGCATTATTGCAGAATGTATTGAAACATTGAAATACATCTTACTGAATACAAAGAGATTACGAAAATTATTTTCACAAAAATGGGAGTATAAAACTGCTTTTTAAATTCCCAGTAATTACAAAAACAGATCAGAAGAAATCGTTCCTCTCATTGTAGTGTTTTTGTTTCCTTGAGTCAACAAGTTCCCCACAGTCAGATTCTAAAAGGATGAATTCATTAACAAACTCTTCTTCCAGCTTTAATTTTTTTTCATTTGTGGATAAGTTTTTAACCATTCTTTGTTCATTCCTTATACAACCAACCACAAAGCATGGTTTTGTAGCACAGGGCATTGCCTCTGTGTGACTCTACTCACTGTGCAATCACACCGTAACAGCTTAGTTTGGCTAGCTGGTCATTTGAGAGAGAAAGCAGAGGCTGGAAACTTTTTTCTTTGCTTTGCTTTCTTTCTCTCCTTTTTTCCTTTTTTCAGGAATGCTGTTCTTGGAGCAATGACTTACTGTGACCAGTTTCTTCTTTTTTTTTCTTAAAATCAAAGACAATGGAAAACAAAGAAAGAAACTCCCAAATGGTCAAGCTAAAAAAGTTCCTTAAAGAAAGAAAAGAATGAAGTACAGGAAGATAAAGTAATGTAATTTTAGAAAAAAAAACTTTGTGTTAAGTGTCTTGATCCTTAGGTATATAGAAGTGATTAAACAACATATTGTCTGTTTGTCGCTCAGAATAATTGATAGCTATTCCCACCATGCATACAAGCATAAATATTGGTGCATGAGAGCTTATTTCAGAAAGCCATGCAGAGACAGTAGGAATAAATTTATTTGAAGTAGACTTGTTATATGAAGA
Organism: Rhea pennata; assembly: GCF_028389875.1. Classification (NCBI taxonomy): domain Eukaryota; kingdom Metazoa; phylum Chordata; class Aves; order Rheiformes; family Rheidae; genus Rhea; species Rhea pennata. The sequence goes on along the minus strand of NC_084663.1, from coordinate 47,112,455 downwards.
CAAAGTAGGAGTTGAGCTTTAGATTCACTTTCTACAAACTGGACCATCTCTTTTATTCTTTTCTTTCTTTCCTTTTTATTTTTTTGTTAGAATGTAATATTAGCTATATTAAGTCATTGCTATTTGTCTTTATTTCCTCGTGTGTTGCATACAGCTTTCTCGGCTAATGACCTGGGATACTAAAACCTATTTTGGTGATGTTTGGTTTGCCCTGTAACACATCTGTACTCTATCTTCTATTTTGATTACTCATAAGACTTTCTTTGAAAGCTGATATATTCTCACTGATGTCAGGACTTAATATTCTGAATAACTCACAGGAAAACTTTAGAACAGATTTTTCCAGAAGCTATTAATTTTAAAACTTTGTAGGTTGCAGGTTGTATGTAAGTTTTTGTATATATGTGATCAAAATGTTTGCTTTTTTCATAAGCTGTATGAATTTGAGGTGGCCCATTTACATGAAATATACCATTTCTAATAGAAAAACATAAAGGAAAGTCTCAAATGAAACTCTACATTCATATTGTATCTCCTCAAGTGACAAATTCATTTGGTCATTTTCAATGTTAAAGCATTTAATAAAATAAAACAAGAAAGAAAACATAGAATTGCCTCTAATTCAACCTTAAAAAAGGAAATCTGTTTTATCTATTCTTAACAACCTAATTAAAATAATGTGTAATTAGTGAACATATTTCATTATCATGACCTGTTTTTTCTGGGTACAATCTAGTTTCACTGTATTTTTCCAGTGCCTTCTGGCTAATTTTTTAAATGATACAAATTAGCTGTTCTTGTCAGTATACCAAAAATGCAGCCCAAGAAAATGTTTCATGAAAAAAATGAATATTTTCTACGCAATGAGCAGTAGATTTCCCGTACTTGAAGTTCTCACAAAGAGTATGTAAGTTGCATTCTTAGAGTATTCTATGGGGAAACGTAGCAAATAAAGGTAAAAAAAATACTGTGTAGATCTTTCTTAAGTTCTAATCATACACTATCAGGTGTACAGTAGAGAAACACAGATGCTAGTATTTCGATCAGCTTCTGGTAACCAGTGTGAAACAAATTGTTTTAAGGGATCCATTTGAAAATTATGTTCTGTCTTAACTTGAATTCCTGAATTCTTTCCTGAAATCCAATTTTTGATCTTTCTTTTTAAAACATAGTAGTGGCTAGTTGCTTGGGGAAAAGAAAATTCTATTTCTGTGGTCAGAGCATTAGAAAAGATGACGAATTCTTGCCTTGATTCTCCAGTCTCTATCTTCTATTTTGCTGATGAACTGCCTGAGGGAATGATAATGTAGGAATCTTTTTGCACCTTTTAAGTTTTTCCACTAGTGAATATACACTAGGCTGGAGCAAAACTAAACGTGAAAACTGATATCAAACCATCCACATAGGAAGGAAGAGTCCTGAATTCCCATTTGCACCATAATGGAGAATTAATGTAAAATATTACAGCAGTTATTATTATACAAAATGAAGCTCAAGACTTTGTCTGCAGCATGAATAGTCTAACAAATGGCTGAAAAAACAATTCTCATTCTCGAACTTTTGTTCAATAAGTGTATAATTATTTTCCACCTTGTGAAATGGCTTCAGCAAGTCAGAGAGTGCCCAGCACCTAGATAGCTTAGTTACTGTGCTAAGAATTTGGAAATATGGGTTTAATACCTCTCAGTTGGAGCAGGGAACTGAACCTAATTCTCATGTATCATGAGTCACTGGGCCAATCTGACCAGTGGCCCAAATTCCCCTCCCAAGGATGGGAACTTTTGGTGAGTTTTAGAAATGCCTTCTGGGGAGTCATGGGCTTGAGCAGGGTGCTTGTACCTTCCCATACCAAGGAATAAATGTTCACAGGAATTTTCAAAGGCAGAATTTTAAGCAGTAGAGAAACTGTAATACTGAAAACTTGGTCAGGGTCAAGCATAAAAAAGTACATTTAGGACCCATTAAGAAAGTGTGTTTGATTAAGACACATGTAGATGGGACAAAGACATCAACATCTACTGGTAACCTCAGTCCCTATGAATATCTCAATAAATTTGTTTACTCACTCACTTTTTCTTTCTTTTTATTTTTTTTCCTTTCTTTTCTTTTTTTTTTTTTTTTTTTTTTATTTTTTTTTTTATTTTTAATCTCCTTCCCCCTGCCCCTTAGGGAAAAGTAACTCTGTCACCTTTATGGGCTACACAACTCTCAAAAACCTTATTAGCAGAGATTTAGTTCAGCTGTGTTTTAAAATCCTGCAGGGAAGAAAGGATAGGTTGTGGGAATTTCAAATGGTTGAAGAGGAACATTTGAGGTGACCTGTCTCTTCTATTGTTTCACCTTTTTCTTTATTTTTATTTAATAATTATTGTGAGAGTGATTTTTGGAGAAATTATCGCAAGATTTTAGGAAGCAGAAGCCATTAAAAATATTTATGAGATTAAAACAAGGATGACTGATTATTGTTATCAAATCAACATTAATGTGCAAAATGGACACTATACTTCTAAGGAATCAAAATCCGTGCTTAACTGCACCGTACAAGCACACTTGGATCTCAATATCTTAGCAGGGTAAAGCAGATTGTTAAAATTCTTGTGTGGAGCAAAAAGGTCATTTTATCAAAAATTTGGGAAATAAAAGTGAGGATAAGAGGTGAAAGTTTCAAGGTGAGTGAGGTATTCAAGAATCTAAGGCCAAAGAAGCTATAATTTCTGGTTAAATGCCTTATCTAAGTCTAGTCATCTTTTTATGTTTGGGTCATATTCATCCCTCAAGCAGAGCCGCTGAAGCAGCAGATGAACTTGATTCTTTCAATCTCATCCAATTGACCCTGCTAGGTAACCCTATTTTTTGAAGATATTCTTTTGATGTAAACTGACTTCCTCTTAGCAGAAAGTATTAAATCATCACAGCCAAATTATTCTTATAAAAACGTAATAATAGTATAAATGTGAAATAAAATATGATAAAAATCCTATTATTGTTAAAATGCAGTCCTACTTCACAGATTTCCATTTTAATTTATTTCGATTGCACAGTTTTGCTCTTACCCCCTAAAGCTTATTTTGCTATGTAAAGCTGATGTAAAATCTAGCTCTCTCTTCAGTTTCTACAGCAATACATATACTTTCATACAGCAGTCTATAACTCCCAAAAATATGCAAGAAAAAAGGGCTGGTGAAGAATATCAGGACAATATCAAGAGTATGCACTTCATTCTGAAACATATAATTGTATCTAACCACAAGAAATGGATGCAAAGTACACTATCCTATGACACACTGAGGTGAAATTCCAAAGAAAGAAGAAAGCTATTAAATTGACATTCAGTACTGCGTAATTATTTGAAAGATTGGTGCAAGATTGTATTCAGAAAGCACTGGAATCAGTAGGAAGCCTGTATTAAATACTCTAAATCTAATATTTCAATAAGTAATTGGCAAAGTAATATTTTTCATTTTTATGGCTTCTTGCACCTGCTGCTCTCTCTTGAATACTAGTGATGCTATGAGTGGTTACTAAGGAAACACAGATTCTTGTATTTAATTAGAACTTGTCAGGTAAAGCTCTTTAGGTTATTTGACTGTTTTGTGGAAAAAAAAATCTTTCAAAATAATGTAGCTGAAAATCAGTCTTCACATACCTTACTACTGATAAAAGGTGTTAAACTGATTTTAAATAGCTTATAGTACTTCTGTCTCATTCTTTTACTTAAAAAGAATAGCCACATATATAAAATTAAGAGAGTGAGTAAATGTAAAAGTAAAAATGAAAATGGTCCCTCCTCATTCATCCTGTATTCTGCAGTTTTGTTTTAGAATGGAATTTAAATATATCTGAAGTTATATTCGAGGTCCATATAGTATTCTTGTCTGTTGTAACTTCTGTCACAGCTGTAAAGGAATTTGCTTATAACTCCGTTTCATGTAACTATTTCACATTTCACTGATAGCTCAGACTCCAAGATTTCATCATGAATGAGTTTGTCACATTGAATAAAATTTCCAAAGGAATAATTCTACGGCAGCAAAATTCTTATCTTTCAGATGTATCTATTCTCTTCTTTCCGTGGTAGGGAAAGATCTATATGCTGAAAGAAAAGTGGCCTGAACGATTTCAGTCTATGAGAAGCTACTGAAAACTGCTTAGAGTTTGCAGAGCTGGATGAAAACCCATAGATAGGGAACTGTAGGCAGACACCAGCCCTGCAAAGAAACTGTTAATCTTATGCTGAAAAAGGAGAGGGGAATAGTGTTCTTAGAATTCAGAATGAATTAAGATTTTTCATGCCAGTTCTATATGTTATGCATGCCTCAGGTAAGCCTCAGATAAACAAACAAATAAAAAAAGAATCCTAACTTTCATGCATTTGGACCCTATACTTTCTTTTTGACACTACTCATTTTCTTCTGCTGAAATAAACTTTTTAGAAGTGATTCTTCCATTCTGTTTCTGGTAGTTTTTTGGTGTTTCCTATTTGTTTTCTTCTCTGTTGTTTCTTCCTGTTTTTATTCCCTTACCTGCACACTTCTCCGTTCTGATCTCATGGTTGTACAGCCAATATTCTCTCCACTTGTCTGAATTCTTCTGAGCTAATCTCATGTTCCTTTCATCAAATGTTCTCTTTTAAATTTCCCTTGACTCTTTCATTCTCTTTTGCTACCTTCTCTTGCCTTCACTCCTCTTCCTGCTAAGCCTATTAGGAATACTGAAGCAGTTGTTGTTTAAGATCTGGCAGCATTAGAATATGATAATATGGGTTAGGATGCAAAGAATACTACACCAGTTGGGAAAAAATAGGAAGAATTTAATTAAGACAGAATATGGATAAGTAAGCAGAATGCAGATAAGTAAATTACTGTAGCTGAATTCCAGCTCTGTTTACGCCTTAAATTTTACCAGAGATGATATGAAGATTTTAATGATTGTAAATGGTTAAGTTAAACTAGACTTCTATTTATCGGACTCCTGCCACATACTAGCTGCATGTGTTGTCATTAAACATTAGTGAATTGGTAACACTGGTGAAAGCAATGAGCCTTCTAGATGCTGACCCAGGACTGATGGTGAGGGGCTAGTTGCCCATGGTAATCACTATCTTTTCTTGCAATATATGCATAATTTCTGGCTATATTCTAGCCAAAGATCTATCAAGGACAGTCCTAATTACCATTTGCCTGGTTCTTTGACATACTGGAGCTGCTGGTGGTCTAACGGTGCTGAAAATATGTAATAATTTTGAAAAACCTTAGCAACGCCAGTTTTAGAACAGAGTCTGGTCCAATGGTGGTAAGTAACTCAGAATTTTTCCGAGTGCAAGGATTTGGACTGTGCAATACTGATATTTTTAAAACTGGAATTCTGGTATAAGTTGGGATGTAACTTTACCTATCTAATATTCTAATTTAAAAAGAACTAAAACAACAACAGAAAAAACTATAAATTCAGAAATGGTATGGTTTTCAGATTCCTATGGATGTAAGTGGAAATTTATATGTTTTCTGAAACTTCTGTGGTTTATTTAAAGACTAAACTGTTTATCATTCAGATTCATTTATAAACAATCAGACATCATATGAAGTTTTACTCAGCTTGTTTTTTTTTTCTTCTTTTCTTTTTTAAGGTACTTTTACCTGTTAAACTAAAGAATACTATGTAAATTCTCATAATCATTGCAATGATGATATCATAGTCTCTTACTTGTGCTTTTGCCATAAAGAGATTATTTAGGATTTAATATGATTGATGCACTCAATTTTTACAAATTTTAGCTTGATATATTTATTGTTGTTTTTTGTTTGTAACCTCTGTTAAACAGGCAATATTTTAAAATGCTTAATAACTATACTAAGAAGTCTAGTGATGTTTAGGCAGCCTAAATGCCTTTGAAATTGATCTCAGACAGTTGGAAGTATATGGGAATTTGTTGAATAAAAATAATAACTGAGAGAATAAGAACTCTGGGCTAGAAGTATTAACCAAATTCCTTATGGTGCTTACTGTGTATAAATCAAATAATGGTCATCAACAGCTCAAAAACTGTTCAGAAAGGACAATTTAGTCACTCATAAGTGACTTTTACATCCACTTGAGGCCAGCAGATTACTGACTATGTGTGGTAACACGAACAACTTCTAACAATAATAATAAAAAAAACCTCTCAGAATTTGACATCCCGCTCTCTTCATTTATTTCAATAAACATGTGGTTTAGTACCATCACAGCTGAAGGGTCCTACTGCAGATACAAAGAAGTGAATTAGAGTCTTGCTTGAGATTCATAGACAAAGCTGCTTCTCCCAACTCTGACCTAGTGATCAATCCAGCTCTCAGTTTGCAATCTTTGGTTTCTGCTAACGAATAAAGGCAACGGAATGAAGTGCTTATCACATTACTCCTCAGCCTCCCCTTAAGAGAGTTTACTAGGCAGGATTGGGTAGAACTTCGAACGCTTGGTTTTCTAGCTTATTAATGTGATGTACCTTTTGCCACAGTCCCAAATACATAGGTATCTAATATCATGACCATAGAGTAAGAGTAAAATATTAGAGCTTTTGTTATGACTCTTTCTAAAGAGAAATGATTTGATCTAGGTGGCTACTTATGCAGTAGATAGATCGATATTTCTGTGATGCCAAACACATACAATTATATACCTGTGTAAAGATAATTATGACACATTCTTACATTTAAAACTTATTTTAAACAACTTCAATTTGTAATATAATATTACTCCCTTACTCTTCATACACTATTCTCAGAAATGTTTGCTAATCAACACAGAATTTGATATTAAATACTTTGTGAAACAGATGATTTGAAAATTTGATTCCCTTTTACAAGTTTCCATGAAGGCAATGAAGATCATATATTATTCAAATATTTTGAACAGTAAAGGTCTAAAGATAAAACATAAAATAAGATGGTTTAAGTAAGTTGCACTGCTTTGATTAAACTCAAAAGATAAAATTAGCTACCTCATGGATCTACAGGACTGGCATAATAAAATACAACGCTTCCTAAATGGTATAGTTTTACAAAGGTTCATATATTTTTTACATGCTATTCAAAGATTGGCAGTGTGTAATATGTATCCTATTTAACAACTTGCACTGCAATGCGAGTGGAAAGAAATATTAGCTGCACATTATAAGTAACAGCTTGTCCAGAGATCAGGGATCAGGATGCATGTAGATATTTCAATCCCAACTACTCTTTATCAACGATGGACTGCTCCATATATCTTTCCGAAGGGAAGTTTATGAGGTTCTTTAATAACTTCTTCAGTAGTGCAAGACCTTATCATGTAAATTATCCTGTAACACTTCATTCTAGATACGCACCATAATTCAACTTGCAGAGTGTGAGAAGAACATATAAGACACAGAAGGAATAATCTAATCATTGCTCTCTTACTTGTAAGTATAATAATTACCTGGGTTGTAGCCTTGACCCTTTCTATTTGCTGCTCCTTGAAAATGCCTGTGACTGAGTAGTATCCCTCTTGCAATTAAATGTAACCTGCAGTTTAATCATGTTTCTTGTTGTCAAGCAACAAACACTCTGGCAGTTTTTAATGTTCTACAAGTAATATTAATAGAACTTACGTAAAATATTCCAGTAAAATTAAATGCAATACTATCTATCTTCCTGTACGAACGCCGATAATCTCACAATAATACAACTGAAAAATACAATTAAATTCTCATTATTTGTACATATATTTAAAATTTTAGGAATATAAAATGCATCTTTATACTATTATATTACATTAATATGTGTACACACAATGACAGTTTATTTTCCTTGTGTGTCAGATAATAAAGTAGATGACACTGTCACGCATTTATCTTAGAATATTTAAAGTAGTTTACTCAGTCATAACTATACTATATACATTATTTATGTGTAAGGGTAAGATTATAAATAAGGAATACTAAACAGCCTGCAGGAGACTTGCTGTTTTTACATTTTTCATTCTCTCTCATGAAATGAAATCGCAAGCAGTCAGCTTTTGTTTGTAGTGACATAATATACTCCTGGCCTTACTGCATATATACGATCAATGGATTGGAACCTACATTTTAAAAGGAGGAAAATAAACTAGAAAATGATGTAGGCAAGCTGGTGAAAGTAGAAATATATTGATGCTTGGGGTCACCACTGAGCGTAAGTTGAAAATGAATGTGAAATATTGTTCATTCACTTTGCATATTTTATGTACTGCACATGTATTGCATGTAAAGTCACAGAAGACTCAGAGTCATAAATTCTCACACATATTTGAATAAATCAGCAATTTGAAAGGAATCTACATTGCTCAACATGTAAGCATCTAGGTTAAAGAAATAGAAACAATGTCAATGTTTTAAGAAATGTAGCTGACAGAGAATTATCCCATATGGTTGTTCTCCATTTGATAGTCCTGAATTGTTGCTACCAAAACTCTTCGGAAATATACCAGTTTTACTTACATTTTAATGAAGAAGAGTTTTTTTTTATCTGTTTTAATTGTCCCAAACAGGAAAGAGCCAAATATTGTCAGTAGGTATTAGAATTAAGACATGTGAAACCTTGTCGAGTTTCTTGCTTTGAATTAAACTAAAAGGCATTTAGAGCATAGGGTACTTCAGTTTCAGCCTCTCCTTTACTTAATTTAGAGTGATTATTTGAATATGATCGTCAGAGTTCTTCTTAAGAGAACCTTTGAGGCAAGAAGGCCTGTTTTTAAAATTTGACAAATAAGTGGTGTGGAAAATAGTATTCCCTTTCCACTCATTTATGAATACTTTTGAAAAATTGCACACCGCTTTCTCTTGGCCTCAGAAAAGGCATGCATCTAGGAACACTGTTAAAATAAGATTCCTACAATAGTTTTGAAGGGGAAGGTCTTGCCTACACATGCAAACTTGTAGAACAAAACATACGGTCATGTCCTTTATTATTTTGCGTTTGTCAAGTTATGTTATTTTTATAACAGCATAACACCATCAGGTGGTCTAATATTTGCTTTTCCTCTGGAAAGAAACACATACAAACTTTAAGAAAAGGCAGATTATTGCATGACTTGAAGTACTCCATCATCTTTATTTCTAACAGCCTTCCATTTAGGGTTTTAGCCTTCCTTTCTGCCTGTAGCCTGTCACTTCCATTATATATTTATCACCTCCACTATATTTTTGAAAAAATGTATTCCAAGCAATATGTTTTGAAAATATGTTTTAGGTGAATAGCATTTGTTACTCTCTGAGGTTAATGGATAGTTTTTTCTTTCTAGATAAATAAAATGCCTAATTAAAAAAACAATATATTTTATGTTATTATATGAGATATATCTGTGTGTGTGCATAAATATAGATTTAATTAAGTATATAAAAATATTTCTAAACAAGTATGCAAAATCTAGACTATTTCTGTCATAGAGTTTATGTCATTTGTCTACCTTATTTTTACTTTTCAAAGCCTAGATGTGGTTTTAAGCCACAGACTCTATCTGAGAACATCCAACCTTCAGTTTTCAGTGATTTTGATGCATGAATAAGTTCTGTACAGAGGGCTGGGGTTTGTATTATGCAGCTCTCACAAGAGTAAGAGTCTGTTTGTTCATAAACACTTGGTCTCAGAAAGTTTTCAGACTTGAAGAGTAAGTACTGTTGGTGTTTACTCACCTTTGAAATGTTTTCCTAATATCTAATCTACCCTTTAGGATCTGGAGTTTCTTAAAGCCTTTAGCAGGATTAATTCCCATATTTCATATAGTATTTTTGATAGACATATAGCGATAGACAGATATCTGTATGTATAAATTTATATATATATATGCACACACACTGCTTTGTGTATATAGACTTCACTTCTGTGAACAAAATCAGCTGAGGGTTTTTATATGTGAGGTTTTAGAAGCTTCTAAAATTTAGAATTTTATTTAAAATAGTAGGTATTCCCTACTTAAAACTAATCTCAGTCAGCTTCCTCAGCTTTCTCTTTTCTTTTGCTATTAGACTAACAGACTAGAGTGTACACAGAGTGGTCTTGGGAGTGACCATGAGAGAGCTTGACACCTGTATCAGTCTCCTGTCCAGTTAGTCTTCCATGTTTAGGTTGTACCAAGATTTTTCAATCTATTTCATTCATAATGTCTGAAGAATTCATATAAGACAGCTAAAATTCTGGCAAATACTTATCTCCTAATTTGCCTTTTATAAAATAGTAGACATTTTTTTATTTGGAGATATTTTATGATTGATAAGTCACTAAATCCGGTTAATGAATCTAAAGTAAGGTTAAGATCATCTTCTGAGTATGCCAAACCTCATAATTATTGCCTCCTCAAAATTTACAGTTTGATCTGCAGAAAATTATCAAGCTGATGAGACTGCTGATGCCATGCCCAGAAGACACTGAGGGACCTGGGAAAGTTTGTGACAGCTTGCGAAATTAAACCATGTGAAGGGAATAGGTGGTAGTGAGTTTCATCACATCCCTTAGAAACTGTGTTATGGCCTTCCTCTTACTCAAGAAAAGGTCACCCAGAAGCTGGTTGCCGGAGCAGTTATCTCCATAGCATGTCACTTTAGGCAAGGTCACTGAGAGGTAGATAGCAAGAGAAATCTTCTGGTGTTTAGATGTTTCACTTTTAATTTTGTATCTTCGGTTCTGGTTCAGCTTTGCCTTGGCATAGACCTACTGAGTAAGGTTAATAGATCTGAAATTTTGTGGTAAAATTTGAAACAATGTTTTCTTTCGCATGAATTTTTTTAGGTAGAGTCCTAGTATTTCATCTTTTCAACTGCTCAGCAGGAGAGAGATAGTTGTCTATGTATGAAAAATAACTTGACTCTATGTCCCTGGTTTCTATAGGAAAAGCTTAGAAAGGTTTAAAAAAGTCCGCATTTTACATTCCTTGTTGCTTGCAAGAAATATTCTTTTTTCCTACAAAACCCATTCACAATCTTGTTTTCTTCATTCAGTCATATCCCCAGAGTTTACAATATGAGTGCTTGTAAGAAAGTAATGTATCATTCTATCAAGTTTTTGAACTGATAAATTTATGGAAGCCTTAAAAAATTTGCATTTATTCAGTGATTTTTTTTTTCCTTGAGGAAAAAAAAATTGATACCAGAGTTGATACCAAATTAGAACAAAATACATTTTAGTATTGCTTTCTGTTCCATAGAGAAAAGGGTATTTTAAAGAATCACAAAAGGTATTTTAAAGAAGAAAATTTTAAATCATTGTTGTATCAAATTTTCAAAAGAGAAATATGGTGGCTATATATTTTTTTTCCTTAGCAAATATATTCCAGTAGGACTAGAAACTGCACTTAAGCTTGCTTTTGCAAAAAATCTCCACCATTTTCTTTCACTCTGCAAATTACCTGTGAGTTCAAAGTCGTTCCTGGAACTGACATATGCAGTGTACAGAACATCACATTGCACTCTGAATATCTTTAGAGAGAATGGCAAATTTTCCACACTAACACCATTTTTTTTCTGTTGTAAACACTGCAAAATAGTCTTTAATTGGAGAGACTGTGGAAATTTTCTCTTGGGTTTGGAACTTTCCACTGGAAAAAAAATCGTCTTGACTGTGACAGTTATGATAATGTCTTTGCCACCTCTTACTCTGTTCTGGAACAAAGTGAAAGAAAAAGTGTTTCAACTGAGGAGATATATTCTAATTTAAAGACTTAGAGCAGAGCCACCTATTCTCTGCTTAGCTTAGCAGAGTTCAAAATCTGAACTCTGCAGAGCAGAACTGCGGATACTCTGCACTGAGCGCGGGGAGGAAGAGAGAGGCAAATACCTCATGGCTATGACTTGCTACGTCTTGCTGAACGTTTAAATTTAAATTAATTGAAATCAGGCTAAGGGTTTTTTTAGAGCATTAAGCTAGGTAAATTTACCAAATAGTGGCAAAGCTACAAAGGTCTTTCAGCAAATCCATCAATTGATAGATTCCATTTTTTTTTTTTTTTTTTTTTTTTTTTAGTAGAGCTCTTACTTGAACCAGCAGTGAGCTCAGGTGCCTACTGAATATGACGAGTTCATTACAGGGGTACACTGCTTATTGTCTGTTCCTTGTTGATGTTCTAAAAGAACATGCAACAGTTCTGCTGCACTGGTCTAGGGGAGTATTTGTATTTTAAATCAATATATAATACAAGTTTGCTTTTTAAACAGTCAGATTTTTTTAATGGAATTGCTATTTCATTTCACCAATTTATATCCTCAGTGCTGGTGTTTGTGATAGGGTATATCATCTCCTTTGGACTAAAATATCTCATTTTTAACATATTCACTGCTTGATCATAAAAACACAGCAAGACATTGGACTACATGGTAAGAGGTTTTTTTTTTTTGGTCATAGAAGCATTCTATTGCTTGGGATATGATACCGATATGAAACCTATGCTAAATTCAGGGGGATCCTAAGATGTAATCAAGATAGCTGCAAGTATAAAGCCCGCAACAGATACAAATTATATCTGAAATCTCAGCAAAGCACATGTTTTTTTTGTGCTGACTTTTGACAAAGGAACAAACTGGTAAGAATTATCATTTCTTGTCCTAAAAAACTTCCCCTTTGATTTGACTGAAGCCTTTTCTCACACTGCAGTTCAAAAGAGGAATGTAACTTGATTAAGCTTGAAAAGAGTAAGCCCAGTGCGTAGTTTGGAAATTTTAGCCCATACTAGCATTTGTATTATCATAAGCTTATTAGCACCTAGGGTAAGTCAGGTGCTAGATATATCTACACAGGTAGTAATCGGAGATATGAACTTTGACATAAACATGCCATTAATCACACTGACCTGTAATAGTTGTGATTACTGACTGCCAAGCTAAAAATATGTTCAGCCTACAAAATATTCATTTCTTAATATAAGAAATTCAGAAAAGTATAATATATCTCACATACTTGTAACAACATCCATGTTTAAAGACCAAATTACATGATGAATTTCTAAAGGCACTAGAAGTAATACAGTTCTAGCAATGGATGAATGACCAAAGTGGTAGATGGCAATAGAAGCAAAGCTCTTGCTGTATGAATGGCTTTCAGAAATGACTGACACATTTTATAAGAAATTGGTGATTGTTTTGGTTCAGATAAAGAACCAACTGTGATTCATTAACATTCCAGTTCTTTACCATATAAAACTTGTACTGGAAATACACTAATAAGAATAGAATATGCAGAATTTCAACATTCCTCCCAAAGGTCTTCAACAGTAGTGAAGAGGGACGCAAATAGCGAAGCAAGATAAATTTTTTTACAAGTGAAAATAGTTTGCATTCAGGATCAGTTTGGAGAAATGATGAGAAAGAGTTGCTTTACTCAAAACTTTCTATGTTTATCTTGAATGTGACTAAACAGTAACATTTCTTCTAGTACAAGGTATGAGAGCAGAAGAGTTGTGAGTACTGTTTGTTTTATGGTTAAAGTCACAAAACAGAGTCATGGTGGACCTGTAAATAAGAAAAAACACACCAGCTTCTCTGCTCAGTTCACTTTAGATGATGCTCTCTTCCAATACCTTTCATTTCTTTCAAAGACAGAATCATAAATATGATATTTGAGTGAAAAACTAAAGAAGCTGGTGCTTAGATGCTGTTTTAAAAAGGACCAATCAATTACCAGAATATACTGCCTGAAATACTGCTGCAGTTTAGTTAATAAATAAGCTTTCATTGCCATCAGTGAGTTTAACCAATTTTAGCTATTTGAAGTACTCAACCTTTCCATGCCTCATGAGTCAATGCGAATGTCACCGTGGCTTGAAAGGAACACAGATTTTACTTTTCATTTTCAGCTTTATAATCACTGGGGTTTGTTAAGCTCTCCTGTCTGCTCCCCATTTCAGTTGTCTTGTATAGGTCTTCAAGAATAGCAGTGGCTGTATTAACTATTATATGGGAAACAAAGAAAGCAGCTATGTTTTGAGTTATTTGGCGGTGTTGCAGGGCTTCTTACTATAGAGAAGGAAAGAAAATAAATGTTTAAAAATACAATTCCCTCCCTCCTGACTGTCTTTCTCTCTTTGTCTCTCTCACTTTTCCCCTTCCCTCAGTGAAATCCAACATTGCCATGCACAGTCTATTTAGCCAGAGGTTTCAGAAATGTTTTAGCCACAGGTAAAAGCTGACCTGGAGCAAACCTTCAGGTCTGGGTTAACATCCCTTCACATAGAATTTCAGTCATGATGAACAGTGCTAAATTAACTTGTTCTGAAACCTAGACAAGATTGTGCTGAGTTCATACTATTTTCAATAGCTATGAAAATCATTGTCATGATAACAGGTTTATGACATTTTCACATTCTTTGCAGTAACTGTCAAAAATGTTATATAGTCCTTGAAAGGTAACAGTAAACAGAATTACTTTTGATTTTGTTAGCCTTCTGAAATTTGATTTGCTAGTGACAATTTTTCATCATTACAGCCTTAGTAATCTGGAAGGAAACAGAGAAACAAACAAACAACAAAATATAGAATATTGAAAAGCCTAAAGTTGTACATGTAGGCTACAGATACAGATACAGATGCAAGTCTCCCTTGCATTTTAAAATTTAAGGCTAAATGCTCATGACTAAGGCTACAGTTTCCTGTGGATGTTGTATGTGAGCCTAACGTCATGCATCTTGATAACTTGTTTGAGCAAAGTAGGATTACTTTTGTATCTTGGTGCTTTCTTTCTTTGTGTTTTTTTTTTCTTGAATATGGCATTTTGAGAAGCAACATTAGATTATAAATTCATACTCTGGTTATAGAACTGTTCAACAGAGCCAGAGGGGACTTGATGAATTTCTTTTAGGCTTTTTGCAGTAAACATATACTCAAGTATGAGTGATAATTTCAATTTTCCAGAGCTACAATACAGAAAATTGTGTAGCTCCATTACTGTAAAAGATATTTATGCCTTCTGTGAATTGTTAGGATATGACTGAATATAGTCTAATATCACAAAGTAAAAAGGAATTTTTATACTAATTATATTAGAGCCATAAAGGTCCTTGTTTGGAATATCCAATCAGTGATGTTTCTTGTCTCTTTTTATCATTCAAGATAAAATTAGCATTTTCTGTGGTCTGTTAAAAGATCTCAGGATATGTTTGGAAGTTTTCTAGAATTTTAGATGGCCAGATGTATCAGTAATGCCATTACTAAGTTCCACTTAGTTCCACTAAGGTCCACTAAGTTGTCTTAATTTTTTGGTGCTTCCATACCATTGATGCTTCATGTCTGATACTTGCTGGCTCAATATTTAACAATAGAGAGCCAGGGAATTTGGAATAGAATTTAATGCCTCACTACCATCCTTAACGTGAGGCTTTTGCCTAGCAACATGGGATGAGTGCTGCTAATAATAAATGTCAGCAATGCTCTACTGAAGACACAACTAATGCCTGTGCTGAAATCCCTAGAGTATTAATATCACTCTCTTCGTGCTAGAGTGCTAGCTTATTAGTGATATCTGTTGGTCTTTCATCTTCTTTTTGTAACTAGTACTTCTACTCTTCAGGTGCAAGATACTTTATACAATTGTCGATTTACTTTAATCTTGTGCAACAGAAATTTATTGTGAGCTGTTTTATGACTTTTGCTTGTTCAGGTAGGATATAGATGTTGCAGTCTTGTAAAGCATTTGGTTTCAATCACTAATCTTTGACATAAGTCACTAAAACCAAGAGTTTATTTTTAAGGGTTTGTTCAGCCTTCTGAATTGTAAGTCATATATATCATTCAGATATATAATTTTGATGATGGAGTTGATGAATAGGAAAGGCCAAGTAGATAGAGAATAATAATAATAAAAAATAATATGAGCACAGAAGCTTCAAGGTCTGCTGCTGAATGTTCTCACGTCACTGGCTTGGTTGCCAAGATAAATTTTCAATTTGCTTCTACTGAGTATTTTAATGATCAAAGTAAAATTAGGTAACAGTGATGTCTGAAAGATTGAACTTTTCTGTCAGTGTAAATGCATTCAATATTTTTTTACTTCTCTTGGTCTGTAGGTGATTAATGCTAGAATGTGATCACACCAATGGCAACTGGAGCTAAATCAAGTCTGCAGTATGAGGCATCATCCGGAAAGATTGATTCAACTCACTTAAAAGAAAGAAGTTACCTTCTAGACTTTATTTATTATTTAACTCTGTGGAGTCAATATTCTCTATTGGATTTTGCCTGGGCAGGTCTAAGGCTGTTAGTGAAAAAATTGTTATGCTTGTGTTTCTATTCAAACAGTACTTCATTTTCAGTGGTCTTCAGAGTGTGTTTCCCTAAAACACCAGTTTCGCCAGTTGAATCCAGGTATACCCTGGTATGCTTTCCCAAAAAATAGCAAACTGGACAATAGTTAGTCGGAATAGGTAGGGCCCAGAGGTTTGCTTTAGGAATTATATTCCTAAAGATATTCAGATATTAGATTTTTGACTAAGCTTATGTAAATTAATATGTATTATAAAACATCGGTGACAACTGCAAAGAACTCACTTTTGAGACTTCGAGTGGTAGGCCAGTTTTATTCTGCAATACAAGGCATATAGTAAACTTACCTGGATATTTAAACTCTTCCTTCATATTTATTAATTTGTATAAATTGAAATCTGTATTATTATATATCTAGTTAAATATATTCATAATTATTTCGAGATTTTGAATCTAAAATTGTATTTAGAAAGTGGAACAGCTCCATAATCTATTGCTTGTAAAATCCTCAGCTGGGGTAAATCTTCATGGCTTTATGGCTTCATTAGAGTTGTTCTCGGTGATCTGATCACCACCTGCTCCAGTAAGAAATTTGTCATGTCTTATCACAAGTTTTCCTGAGAGAGTGTGAGTAGGCTGTGGCATTCTTTATGACACTGAGCCTTAAAAATTAAAAAAAATAACTTTGTTAGAGAGAATAACCCTATGATGGATGATACCACCTTTAAGCTGATGCTCTTAAAATTGCAGGAAAAGCATTTTGATTCGTCAGAATTTTTTTTTTCCTAGTATGTAGAAAGGATGGAAGTATAGCATTTACAGTTAGGTCCTAGTCCAACGAAGTTGGTAAGCCCATATTTGACTTGAAATAGATGAGTTGTTTTTCTGATATAAATGGGCTTCTTTTCATATTCAGGTGTTTAAATATTTGATTGCATTAAGGATTCAAATGCACTATTATATTTTCTCTGCTTTTCTCCTGTCTAGTATTTCTGTTACTTGCCAGTCATTTTTGCCTCGGAATTCAGTTAGAATAAAAGAGTCAGTTATGTTCTTGCCCATTAAAAATTCAAAATGAATTTTATTCATAAAAAAACAGAAAGTGGTCCTTGATACACCACATATTTTGATGTTTAAATAGAAGCTTTATTTCATTCAGTGCTACAAAATTTAGGTCACTTACTATAGTGATGAGGAACCTATATTTTTAATTACTCCTATGCATCACCAGCCTTACTGAAAAGCACAAATTAGAAGTTAATTCAATTTAGTCGAGAATGCTCCAGGTTAAAAAAAATAAAAAAAAGAATGTACACAACCCTACACAATGAAAGAATGCCATGTTGATAAATGTTTACACCACTACATTAAGCACAAATTACCTGCTTTTGTAGGAGGTCACATCTTTTGCTCACATTGATAGAATGAATAAAATTCCCCTGGATCTATTCTGAATGACTTTGGGGCAGCAACAGAAATTGAAAAGTAGGTTATAAATCTTTATCACTGACTGCAAAGATTATTGTTTCCTTTCATTTTGGTCACATTTACGATGATGATTTAGTTAGAGGATGGAATACTTTGAAGGTTACCTAGGGAGAACCAGAGGTATTTGAGATATTTCTACTTCAGTACATATGAATTTCTTCATAGGATTCCCTTTAACATAACTTTATCATTTTCAAGATTATTAAAATAATAATAAATATAATAACTGCTTTTGTGTGTAAGTCTTCTAAATGACTAACTATCCCAGTCCTTTTTGCACCGAATCTCTCTGAAAGCTCATGACTAGACCTTTTAGGCTTATTATATTTAAGAGTTTTGGGTATTAATTCAACGTAAATATACAGTTACCATTCAGATCTTATTTTGATCCATTTCAAAGAAACTGTATGGGATATATGAGTTTAAATCCAGTTACTAAATATAAACATTCATGCATTTGTTTCAGGCTGATCTTTCAGATTCTTTTTTACAATAACTGTCTTCCAAGGTTTAGAAAAGAGGGAAATTAACATTCAAAAATACTAACATGAAGTCTGGGAACAGCAGAATCCTTCTATAGCCAGGGAAAGAACCCTTCTAAAAGAGAAAAAAAAGTACCTAAATTAAATTCCAGCTTTGTTTCACATTTCAGAAGAACTTTTTTCTGCCTTCACCAGGAATCCAGCTAGGATAACCTCATTAGGTTAAGTGGCTGCTGCTGAACGTCTCCCTCCTCACCCCCACATCAGCTCACTGATGTTGATCATGTTCTTGTCCAGATATGAAAAACACGTTCATTGCCACTATGTATTAATGGTAATCAAGAACATGTAATTCCATCACAGCACCCAAAGGAAAAAGATAACTACATAAAAAACCCCAGTATCGCAATACAAAGAAGCACTGTGGTGCTCCTAAGCCTTTTGGAGAAGAGATCAAACCCCATGTTTGAATTGACTGTGGCTGAGGATTGTGGGTTCCCCGTTTTGGTGCTCCATCCTGTTCCCCAGTTTGCTCTCAGAGGAGGATGGGCACGTTCGTCCTCGAGGCTCTACGCGCGGGCGGCTTGCAGCAGGGGCAGAAGTAGGGCAGCGGCCAACCCGCCACGCTGCAGTATTAACAGTGGTGCAGGAAGGGCTGTAACTGTTAAGAAAAGTGGAAAGCAATTACCTGGTAGAAATCCTCCCTTTCTCTTAGCTGCTTGGAATAGGTGAGAGGCTATGTAAGCACTCTGGTTGGTACACCTCTCCCAAGCAACAACAGTAAAGAGTATATTCTGAAATGTTTTTCTAATTAGAGGGGGAAATGTAGTGCAAATAGAGAGGGTGGGGTTTTTTTTTTGTACTAGAAAACCATAAAAACTAGAAAGCCATCTGAAAATTACTCTGGCTGATCAACTTCTGTTTCTTTCTAATTAGTTCTCCCACGAAAAATACTTTTTTCTTTTTTCCTGTGGATTTCTTTAGACAGCCAAAACAGCAGAAACTATATTGTTTCCAGATTCTTTTCTCTTCTTCTCTCTTCTCTGCTTCTTTTCTCATCAAATTTATATTTTGTTAATGTTTAGTATCATTTTCTTGATCAAATACATTGCGATATTATCAAAAAAAGAAAAAAAAAGAGTACGCTATCATTTGTCGCTTTGCTTTGAAAAAGTAGTAGCAACCGACAACTTAATCTGCAAACCTCAAACTTTTTTTTGAGGTCAAAAGTTAACAAGAGTACAAAATCAGCGGGAAACCCCATGAGGAGCCTGAGACCGGGTCCTCACCTGGTGTCCAGCACTGAATTCTAACCCAGCTGGTGGAGCTAAGATGATTAGGATAGGCTCTGTAACTGCTCAGCGTGTTCATTCCTGATTTGCTGAACAAATAGCTTATTTGGATAATTCCTAACATTAGAAACTTAAATTGCTCTCAAAGTGCTCATTTCAAGGAAAAAGTGGATGTGGTTCCACGTTCTGGATGAATAAGGATTCCTTTACTCTGTTCAAAGCAGGAAAAGATAAGCTACAATTACATTGTTGTCTTGCAAGATACTTGCAAATCATGTAAAATATGACTTTTATTAGATTGTCTTGTACTGTGATATACCAAGATTAATTATTTTATGAGTTTAGAGATACTGTTAGTGTTATACCAATATGACAGCCCTAAAAATGAAGAATGATCAAAGACAGTCATCATCACATTTAGCTACAGAAATTTGTAATTTATTAATGAAAAAGTTCTATTTTTCTTCTTTCTTTTCCTTGAAAAACAAGATCCCTTGATAACATTTTCTGGAAGTATTTTCTTCTTGTGTAAGTAAGGTTAAGAAGGGAATTTCGAGGCATACAGTTAGTTGCTGACACTACAAAATTCTGCTGCATCTTTGGAAAGTATCCTCGTAAAAGGAATTTGTAGTGATTACTTACAGCCTCAGGATCTCTCCTTGTTATTGTGCAGTTGCCAAAGAGGCTGGGGGTAGCTCTGCTGAGAAAAGTGTTTCTCTAGAAACTGGAGATAGTACAAGGCCAACACGTTGGCCATGCAGTCGTCTGCTTTGCAGAGCTTATTTTGAACATGATAACCTTATCAGCTGATATATATAAACGAGAAATTTTGCAGCCTGCTATCAAAGATTCTCTATGCCAGAAAAGTAGAATTCTTGACACATATCAGATTATTCACAGCTAACTTTACCATTCAACAGGATTTAAGAACAAAATACTACTTACCTAAAAACATATTTCTAATAACCCAGTGGAGTTACCAAAAAGATAAATAATGAAACATATAACCCAGGTCACAAGGCAAATTAGTTTCACAACACCCAGAATCAGCATGTTATTTATAAAAATGTTCTTTTGACCACGTATTTGGTGTACCTTTTTTTAATAAAGCCTGCTTAGAACTGCCTGGCTCTCTAGCTCAAGAAGGCTCAGCTCTTTTTCACTTGTTTCTTACTACGCTTTCTTTGCCATTTTTATCACCTCCTTCTATCTTTAAAGTCTCTTAAGGATGATATCGACTGCATGTCTTAAGCTACTGTATTATGTCTTAACCAGTATATTCAAAGCTTCATCAACCTCCTTCCTGCTCTACAGCTTCCTTAACAAAGCAGCATAGCATCTGAAAGTGCATCACCAGAATGATAAATGTACACGAATCTTCGATCTGTAATATTTAGCTTTTAGAAGTTTGTATACTTTCTGTGCTGTGTAAGAAGTAACAGGAGGACAGAGGGGAATAAAGAGAGTCTTCTTTGATTTCCCAGCCCTTCCTTTGAAGTGTCGTTGTTGGTTATTAACTACTGCAATTATTCAGTGCGGTGTTCCTTATAGTCCCTCAGATATACAAATGTATAATTGTTTTCAATTCCATTTCTAAATTAGCATTTAAAAATTGTTTCCATGATTCACCCCTCTTTCTGCGGACACTTGTCTTGCACGCCTCTGATGTCACAGTTATTTTCTTTCAACTGTTTTCCCCCAATAGAGCTAAAATAATTTTTCTTTTGTTAAAGAAATGGTAAAAAGCCCTTTTTTTTTAATCAATGGTAAAAAGATATTTAAAAAATAGTCATAAGAATTACCCTCTTTAGTTCATATACTCTTCAAAGTAGCCAGCATCCTATCTTCCAGCATAGTTCTTTGAAAAGATGTTCTTCTATGAATCATCTTTACTCAAAGTAAGTATTTTTGGTTGATAAAAATTTATTTTAGTGATAATGATGACACTATCCTTTTCTAACTGGTTAATAAAATGACCTGAATTAGTAAAATATCTCTCATCAATAAGTTCTTTTGAGTTCTACCTTTTAGGGCATGTATATTTTACAGTTAAGATAATTAATGATAAAAATTTGAAGACCATTGGTTAAAGTGCATTAAATTCCTTTACAGATGCCCCTTCCTTTCCCTTCCCTCAGAGAGATTAACCGAAAGCAGATTAACACCACCTCTCTTTTGAATGAGATAACCAAGGAGGTGTTTAGTATATTTTATATTCACATCTTAAATTACTTCAGTTTAATTTCCTTCAGACTAGAAAGATCTGTACTTATAAATTCCAAAGTTTAAATTACATTATCATTAGTCACATTCATGACTAACTTTTTTACTCTCACTCTCAGTTAGAAAGTTAGCTCTGTTCTCTTATTCATCAGTTTTGTCCCCAAAACAGAATCAGAATGTTATTAGCACTTCTACTTCATGTGAACAATATTCTGTTCTACAGCTGAACTCATTTGCTTGTGCACAAAATGCTTCATATCAAAAAGAAAACAAAATTCAAACAGTGATGAGATTACAGTAAAATTGTTGAAGAGTGTAGCAAAATGGCACAGAGAAGAATTTAAGCAGAAAAGAACTAGGCGGTACTAACGTAAAAAAAAATTATAAAATGGAAGTCAAAAGTTAAAGGAAAGAAAACTGAGGCAGCTTAAATTAAAATCTTAGGTACAAATAATGACAAGACAAAGATTATAATTCAATAGCACTTTTATTATCACGCCAAATAATTTAGGATTTAATTATAGAATAATGTTTTTAATAAAGAGAATATATAAAGTCATTTTGGTCTGATAGTAAACTAAACAGAAAACATTTTGGTGATCTTTTGGACTTCATCTTCTGAAAGGTAAAGGAAGATTAAATGAAGTAGG
Source organism: Rhea pennata (assembly GCF_028389875.1). Classification (NCBI taxonomy): domain Eukaryota; kingdom Metazoa; phylum Chordata; class Aves; order Rheiformes; family Rheidae; genus Rhea; species Rhea pennata. The sequence continues at coordinate 47,090,101 of NC_084663.1, read as the reverse complement.
CTCTGTGTTAGACCTATTTCTCACTGATTGCAGGAGATTTTGTATACGTGCGTGCACAAAGACGAAAAATATAAAGAAATGGATGAGTGTGAGTGGAGATACAAGCTCCTCAGCCTATGGAGAAGTAGGAATGGAATGGAAGTGGACAAAACAGAGATTGGATAGAGAAGGAACAAAAAGAAAGCCACAACAGCCCTAGTATTTTGCTGGAATGTTTGATATTCGATAGATAATTCTAGAGATGCATGGCTTCATACTAAATTTGGAAATGGATAGGTTTCTTTCTACAAAACAAATCAAATACTTTGCATTTAAACACATGCTTTTATATGTTTCTCCCTTTTTTCTTTTCTCTCCTCCTTTGCTCTTTTAATTCTCTAGTCCTCCATGAAATGGTTAGTTTAATTTTTTAAGTGTTGTTGCTCTTTCAAAATGTATGTTATTAATTTTTGTACGTATTTTCAGGAGCTAAATCATCTTTATGACTACAGATAAAATGTGACTAAGCTGAGCTCACTAATGTACTTTTCAGATCACTGGCCAAAATAGGGACAATATTTGTATTAACAAATGTATGTGTAATATTCCTCAAAATATTAGTTATTATTACAGAACTTCCATGCACTAGAATGCTGTTTTTATCTCATCTCTATCAGATCTTTGCAGTGTCTTTGCCAAATTAACAAATTATCTTAGATCAATGTGTCCCCAGCAACAGAACAAAAAGTTGGCAAAATTTCTGCATTCTTCATGTCATTTCTATATTCATTTATATATTCCATTAAACAGAAGGACAGAGAAAATGCCTCCACATTAGAAGCATCATCTTCTTATACCTACATAGACACCTATGAAAGGTAAAAGATGAGGGACAAACAACCCTTCAAAATTATCTCAGCAGCTTCCACTACAACATCTTTGCTAAGGGGGAACTTGGTAAATCCATGAATTTCCTGGAAAGATAGGACTCTGTTTTGTGCTTTGGTTGTATACTGCTGTCCCTGTGCTTATTTCTGTCCTACATGTCCTTATTTTTGTTCACAGGTCCAAGACAGAATGGCTTTTACTAAATTTCTTCTAGGAATTTATATAATTCAGAGTTATCCATCAGTTCAGAGAACTGGGAGGAATAACACTCCCAAGAAGCCTTAGTTTCTGAATCTGATCAGGCATGCGCCTGTTTCATTGAAATGTTTCGCTGAAATTGGAGGGAAAAACAACACTAACAAGAAATCAAAGTATCAGTTTCCAGGAAGAAGAGTAGGGTTTCTGCTGCTAATAGTTTGCCTAACCAGTTACATTTTGTGGCAAGCCTGTAGAAATTGGTTCTAGACAGATGTATTTAATTAATCTAATTCAATTTAAACAACACAGAATTTTATTCTGTATAAAATTAATACCATTCGCTGAAAATATGTCATCCAGTACTTATAGCTCATTCATACATTGATGCCAAATTTAGGCTGTGCTGATTGCTAAAGCTTTTAAAACTGAATAGAATCAAAACAGCTCATTTTACTCCAAAATCCTTCTGTAATTGTTCAGGTTAGAACTCTGTATGAAATCGCTTCCCTCCCTGCCTGCATATTATTCATGAAGGCCTAAAACTGGCCCTCTGTGACCATGAAGACTAAGTTTTTAAAATTCTAAGATAATCCTGTTCTCATATACTGACTTATGGAGCCATCAGATCAGCACCCATGGAGAGAGGAATTTCAAATGATTAGAATTCTTAATGATTAGCTCCACAGTACAAGTTCCACATTGCCTCATTTGTATGGAAAAATCCTCCTGATGCTCAACGGATGCCTACTGTTGTATTTTAATGAACTGAATTTTAACTCCGTATCATTTTAAAAAATCTGTCCCAACCTTTATCTAGAATTTTTAATGGGAAAATGGATGGGCACTGCTTAAAACTTCAACTTTCTTGTCTGAATCCAACAAAAATTGCTTCAATTAAATGGCAAAAATTATATTACAGCAAAGACATTTGGTTTATTTACAGTTGGAAAAAATGGGGCATCTTCAGCTATTTTGGACATCTTTATCAAAATAGTTGCTTGTCTAATGTCTTTCTAATCTAACCTGTCAAACCAAATGCCACATTACAGACTCTTTTTGCTAAAAATTGTAGATTGTACATTATTTGACTTTTCCCATTTGAAAAATACAGCATAATGCTTTAATATTTCCATAACAAAAAGATTTATTTATTTCCAGCTTATATTTCAATTTTTTTTAAAAAAACAAGGTATCTGAATGACACCAAATTTTTTATGGTCCCTGGTGTAGTTCAGCTTTGTAAACAACTTTTAACATTTTCTCTTGGTTCAGATTTGGTCTAAAAATAAATCTAAAATAATATTTCTTCTAAAGAAAGGTCATTCTTTGACTAGCTCTACTTGGCCTCATTTATATCCATGTAAATCTGGAGTAGGTTGATTGCTTCAATGAATAGTTTAATTGACTAATGTAATTGAGAACAAAATTTCCCATCTTAACCTTCCCAGAAGTCAGCTTCATTTTCCAGTGTCGGTAGTTTTATGCCCCAGGTATACTTTTAAAGTATAAAGTTTAAAGAGTTATAAATATTCAGTTAACTGTATTTCAATGATTATAATTTTGCTTCTTTCATTCAATTATCATTTCCTCTACAACTTCTCTCTTTTTTTTTTCTATATTCAAGACTTAATCTATCTAGAATGTACTGCTGCATCTACTGATCCACAGATCGTGGAGGCTATCAAATATTCGATTCAAAATCAGGCTGAATGTCCAGTGCTCATAGAGGAAATGCTTATTTATTGCTATAAATAAATGCTAAATTTGGCATGCCTTTCTGTTCGAAAGATACGCTTCTGTGCAGACTGTTCACTGTTCACAGTGATCAGATCATCAAAAACACTATAAAATAAAAGTAAACATGATGCCTGTTGTATAACTTGATTTCCTGCTGTTCAGCATTGCATAGCAGTCATGAAGCTAGATATTCAGTGAGAGGAAGTGAACTAGCAACATTTAAAGTAAACTGGTAGAAAATTAACATTTCTCTCAGAAAATCAGTTGAGTTTTTGGAACTGTTGTGTTCACTGTTCTGAAACAAAAATCAGAGTTTTTATGCAGAATGTCCATTGTGACTCCTGAAAATAAGGAATAACGTGTCAGATACTGGAGGTGTTTTTGAGCAGGTGTTTCTAGATGCGCTAAGGGCTCTCTGCAGTTGCTTACACGTGACCATGCAGAATCACTTGGGATGCTCCCGTGCATCTGCCGCAGGCCTCCAGACGCCAGTTTGGGGTGGTGTGGGTCTCCCCGGGGCTCGGGTTCACAGCTGCTAATACAACGCAGATGTCTTGGCCACTCCAGGGCACACAGCGCATGGTACGAGGCAATTTTGTACAGTCAAGGCAACTCTGTATAGTCACCGAATTATGTCCCCTGGCAATACAGCCAAAGGTCCCTAGGGAAAGGCCAGCTCACCAACCTACTGACTGCTTTAAAGCGACCTATGGGCTCCATTGACTGACCTAACTATATCTCCGTCTCCCGCAGTGAGAGACGAAACAGTTAAAGTCACCTAAAAATTAGAGGTCTAAATTTTGAATTTCCAGTAGAGAGATAAGTCTCGTTCCAGAAGTTTAATATGTTTCTAGAAATTATATCAGTGAGAAGCTAAATTAACTGTAAGAAGAACCTGTCACAATATAGTATATAACTTACAATATAGTATATAACTTACAGAAGAAGGGAGCAGAAATAATAAAGAATATGATACTTACACAAACTAAAGCTATAAAAACTTTAAGCACATAAATGAAAAGACTAGACATATTTTCCTCATTTTATTTTCAAGATGTTAAATTGGTCTCCCAAGAATTACTGCTCTTGCTTTTCTTATTTCCTCAAATTTTTTCAAATTGATTCACCACCCCAAACACTATATATATATATACATATATATATATACATACCTATATAGTCTCTTGTATGTCTCTGTATTTTCACGTTTCATGGTACTGTTTTCTTACTTGTTTGCAGTTTAAATTGTCTCCACCTATTTTTTTTTCCTCTTTGCCTCTTTTCCATCACATTTCCTTCCTTGTGCTTTTCCATTTTTCTTTCTCTCTTTTCACATACACTAGTCACATACATGTGTATGTGAATATATATAGAGACAGTTTCCCCCTCTTTATTTTTTCCTCTTTTTTGTTGTTTTGGGTTTTTTTTTTTTTTTTTTTTTTTTTTTTTTGGTCCAGGGTGCCATCTCCATTTTCTCCATTTCTGTTTATCTCAGATATGCCTTCCTGTGATTGCTGATTTCATTAATGATGAATGATGAGATCGTAGGTGGTGAAAGTATTATTGCAATTGGTTCAGGTCTCGTTCCTGAGTTCAAGCTCTTCTACTGCAAAGAAGGAACAGAAGTGGATGGAACAGCTGGCTGAGTTCTGAAACATAAGGAGGTAACATTTGCAAATACCCTGTTTTAATAGACATTTTGATTTTTTTTGATGGTACAGCTAGCTGAGATCTGAGACGTAAGGAGGTAATGTTTGCAGATAGACATTTTAACAGACATCCTGATTTTTTTTTGGTGTGTGATTTTGAAAGGGATGATACGTTCATCAAAGTTGTACGGCTGAATATATTGATATAGTAGGAGAAAATGAGAGACAGGATAGCCGAGTCTGTGTTACTTTGTCAAAGGAGCCCCTGTAGAAAGATGAAATGTCTGAACTCTGTGGAAGTCTAGTTTCAGTTTTACTTTTAAGAGAGAAGATCAAGCATCTGCCAAAATTCATTATTCACAATGAAACATGTCACTGATCCTGTGCTGTAGATACCTTGAGGCCTCTATCTTCTGGCAGTATTACGGCGGCAGCAGCGCTGCCAAGAGGGAAGGGTTATTTACAGTCCACGGGAACAGCTCTTCCCTGACGGCGGGCAGCCTTTTGAGACTTCGCTAGCGCCTTGGAAAACGGAGAGAATTCCCTCGGTATGCTTTATCTCAAAGGACAGCAGGGAGCTGCAGTGAATATTTTTCTGTCTCTGATTTTGCTGTCTGGGTACCTCTGGTGACATGACCTATTTCTTTTATCCTTCTTTCTTTTTTAAAAAACAAATAGACAAAAAGAAAATGGAAAAATTTCTCTCACTTCTACATCTACTTAGAGGCTTAGGCACAGTTTGAGGTTCGTCAACCTTCACTACACTGAAAAAGAGAGAAAGGAAACTTATACTTAAAGAAGAGGTGATAAAATGGAGTTGAATTTTACCCTTGGCTATGATGGATTAATATATTTCCAGAATTCAAAAGATTTCTAAAATCTATACACAGTAGGAGAAAAAAAAAAGTTTTCTCCTGCTTTTATCAGTGGTGTGACATATTATCTAAGACACAAAAGTTACCTCCTGTCAGGTGTAATATTGAGCAAGATATTTCTAAACTACTTCTTTTCAAATTTACATACTTTGGAGGAATTCAGCCTGAGACAAATTCTAGATATGATTCCAATTAACTGTCAAAACCCTGTGCAAATTAGGAATCTGTAGAGAAACACACTTTTAGTGACTCAGAAGAGATAGCTGCCCCAAATCCTGGGCCAGCATGAGAATGTCTAAATGTTAAATCCTGTCAAAGTTCTTCTCCCTGGATTGGGCAGATCTACAACTCTCTGGTCTGAGCCGCTTTTGTTTCTAATGTTTTAATGTTTTAATGCTCTGAAATTTGTTTTTTTTGGTATTTTTTTCCTCTCTTGCTATCATCAGATAATGTTTTTTTCAGCCATCAGGGTTTCACTGGTTAGAGTTGATATGGAAATCAGAGGCTTTGGACTGAAAAAATATTATTTTCTCCAATTAAAAATTACCCAGGGAGCTGAGTTAGACAAGGGAAATGAGATGAGGAAAGGAATTTGAATAAGACAGGTGAGTTAATAAATGCCAATTACCTCTCACTAATTAACAAAATAATTCTATTTACAGCCATAAATTTTCTCTAAAAATATGTATCATTTATTATCCTTGTTTGCATATGTAATGAAGTTACAAAATAGTTATAATCCTTACCTGGCAGCAAATACACAGTTTTGATGTGGCTGGTTTGAGTTTGCCACCTTTGCTCTCTGTGTAGCCAATGGAAACGCACATGCATACAGTGACTTATTCCAGCCTGAAACAACCATCTCAGACAAGACAACCTGCTTTAAGCAGATCTTTTGCCAAAAGCTTTTCCACTCATTATAGAAGTAGATTAGCTTATCATAGCCCCTAACTTTTAGGAGGCCAGAGCTAGCTGAGATGGCTTTCGATCACGATTAACAGAAATGTGTAAGGTTAGCCAAGGAAGAAAATTTAAATAAAGAACATTACATATCTTTGGCCATGATGTTTCTTTTTAAATATAGTAGATTTGGCATTAAATTCTATTATACAAGTGACTTTATATTTACAGCAAGTGAGAAGAAAGCAACTCTCTTGTTGTCTTTGCTAAAACTAGACATGTTTACAAATAAAGGAAACAGGGCTTCCTTTCTGGCACCTCACAAAATAACTAGTAAATAAAGTAAATTAGCAGTAAATAGAACAGAGGAACATTGTGCCCTCACTGCATCCATCCGGCTAACAAGTCTGGGGACAAGTTGCTTGATTTATTCAAACTATGTTAAAGGAAGAGAAAGTGATTCAAAGAAAGTACCAATTTTCACTTACATCAGCTACAAAACTTACCAAAGTTTAATATGATATATGATAGATATACATATACATATATATATATATAAAAATATGATCATATATATGTATATATGATTTAAAATATTTGCCAGATGAAACCCAAATATTTCATTTCTAATGAGACTGCAAAATGTTTTTTACAAATAGATTCCATGTTAAAAGTGGTAATTTGGGTCTGTTTTCAGAATTATTATTATTATTATTGGGGGGCAGGTTTAGCTCAGTTGGTTAGAGTGTGGTGCTGCTAATGCCAAGGTTTGATCCCTGTGTGGGCTGCTCTGAGGGTTGGGCTAGATGATCTGCAGAGGTCCCTTCCAACCTTACCATTCTATGAAATTCTATGAAATACTTCACACTTTTTCATGCTGAGGCCTACCATAGACTCACAGTTCAAAGAGCTTTCCCGCGGAAAGCACCACCGTAACTGTTTTCTAGATTTATTTTAAGCCTTGGTTCACATGACCTTTGGCAACAGAGAAAATGCTTTGTGAGTGGTATTTCCTCTTAACCAGAATGGGATAACATGAGAAATAGGATGCACCGCTTAAACATCGTTGCTTGGTCTTAGCACGGCGTGTGCCTTGCAATCGAGAACTTGTCTGTGGTTTCCTACTGACTGAATTCAGCTAAGGACAAAGCCAATACTTGTGCCAACTTGTATACCGAAATATCACTGTTGGCTTTTGTATCTGATTCCACAAACATGGGCCCTTTTGAGTCTGATTATTTTTGTCTTAGACAAAATAGGAGTGAAAGAAAACATATCTTCATCCAGAGCGAGCGTGATTAACTTGCAGGTGGAGCCACCTTGAAGCAGAATGGGGGATGCTCCATCCACACTGCAAGCAGCACTAATAGCACTGAGATTCTTACTTATAATTTTCTTCCTGCAGTTTAATATGATAATTTAATAAAATAAGATCTCTCCTTAAGGTAGCAATAATTATCTCTCTTTTTTTTTTTTTTTTTTTTTTTTTAAAAAAAAAGCTCAACAAAATACAGCATCATTATAGGAATGAATAACAACCCAATGTTAAGCATGGACTAAAATCTTTTTTTTTTTTTTTTTTCCCCAGTTTCTAACCATGCAATTATTTGTATCGTTCTTCCACATGATTTATTGTTCTCATACCTTGGTGCATTTGATTTTTTTTTTTTTTTTTTTTTTTTTTTTTTGCTCAATAGATAATCAGAACCTTTGGTGTGAACAGAAAGCAGCAGAGCACATTTCATCGGGTGTTGAGTGCATTTTGCAGAAGCAACACAGTAGCTTTCAGCATTTTCTAGGTATCCCAGAATCTTATTGTATGGTGTAAACGGTACCCAGGAATATAATTTTCCTTGCATGAAGGTTGCTAGGCAACAGCACTCACAATATTTTTGTTGACCACAAACACTGCTCTGTGTGATCTTAGGAGGGAGCATACATTTTCATTTTCAGGTTGAACAGAAGGTAAATATTAACTTTATTCTCCTTAGGAACATAGAATAATATGACAGAACTGACTGATGTTTTATCTGTCCTTCATTCACTGAAGCAACATTGCTTTGCCTCAGTAAAAATGCTGCAAGATACATGTTAATATAGGAAGGGGTTGATATCAGGAAAATTCATCTTAAATTTGTGATGAGCATCAGTTTATTGTATGTGTGGCCACTTTGCACAATTTGACATTTCTACGATGCTTTGGTATCTCACACAGGGGTGGAGGGGGGGGGGGGCAAGAGAAAGCAATTTTGGACTAGACCGTCTGATCGCAGCTGAGATGTGATTATCTGCAGAGCATTTTAAAACATGTTTCAAAAGTTGCGAGGGAAACCACGCGGGCACACGCAGGTTTTACACTGGCCCCTGCCCAGCCTCCCCGAGCCTGAGAGCGGCGCCGAGGGTAAAATCTGCTGCCCTGCAAAATCCGCTGGTCTTTAACTCCCAGTGAGCCTGGGCTTGGTTTTCTCATACCTTGACATCCTTAGAGTTTGGACTTTGAAATATACCTTTGGCTGAGACTTTCCAGTTTTAGACTAGCATCCGTGGGGATCTTAATGATGCTTTTGTCAGCAGAAGATTTACAAATAGATATTTTAATGTACGGTCAGAGGTCGAAATATTAATATGAGTGTCTAAATCTAATATAAAAGAATAACATATACTGAAAGTGTACTTGTAATATAGAGAAGTTAAATTCAAAGAGCACTCCCTAGACTATAAGAAAATATTCATTTAAAAAAAAAGGAATAAAAATTGAAATGAGTGTAATTTTCTTTATGTATTAGTTTCTCTAAGATATGAAAATATTTTTCTCCAGTTTAGCTCTACAATGATTAAACCTGTTTTAGCCTGATTATCTGCTGTATATCAGGAATACTAGATATTTCTGTATACAAAGGTAAATACTTCCTTCTTCAGTGGAGAATTCCAGCTTATGTTTAATTCCTATTGTAACTAATAGAGTTAAGTTGTTGTGTAAGTTTAGAATACTCTTATGTGTCCTGTAAGTTTTATGGCCTGAGAAAAACAACACTGAAGAGCATAAGCAGATTCTTCTGAGAAGCAGATAGTGAGGCAGGATCTGCTTTATTTACAGTTCTAGAGGAAGAAGATTATATTTCTTGTAAAGTTCCTACTCAATTTCTCATGAGTGAAGAGTTATTTCAAATGACTTTGAAAAAGATTAGCTTGAATAAGGCATAGGAATAAAGCAGGAAACTGAGGCATATGTAGAATCAGTGAGATTAAAAATTAATAGAAGTATTCCTAGGAATGTTATAAAGTTATACTTTTAATATGTTTGATATTAGAGATGAAAAGAAAACAACTGAAAAATGATAAATAAATAGCAAGCTAAGTACCAAACTTTTGCATCTGGTTAGATAAAAATAATGCTCAGAAGCACAGATGACTTACAAGAGTAAATTTTACATTTCTGGATGGATATTTCAAAGGTTGCATGAAATGAAGTTTCTCCTCTGATCCATATCAATTTGTAAAGTAGGCAATTCAGCCTGCTTCGTGAAATATATTCTTATGAAGCATAACAAAATCCAATTTACCAGCAAAATCCATTTAAATTAAAATCAAAGTGTAATCTTCATACGATTCACTACTTGTATCATAATGATGAACTGAGATCAGATACCTATGCTGTACATTTTTGTATCCTGATTATTTTCAGGCCTATTCAGCAGAAATTATCCATAGTAAAAAAGCTGCAGAAAGGTCACAGTTCTTGCTTTTTTGGTCTACCAAACTGTTCAAGCAAGAAACTATACCAGCAGCCATTTGACAGATTTGCCTAAAAACTGCCAGTGTTTGTGTACCCATTAGTGACATGAATTTAACTCTTTCCCTTGAAGACAGAATTTACCTTTCTTCCTTCACTTATCTAGATATCCAAATATCACCTAAAAATAATTAGAAAAAAATGTTCTTTGCATTGCTGTAAGAAGCTCTTTGGGATGTTCTCTAAGTGTCTCATGTTTAGTTGGGAATATCTTTTATATTAAGTCTCTGTGTTAGTATTGTCCAATAGAAATATTTTCACCCCAATAGGACCTGATTTTTTGGGTGCACTGGGTACTTACAACTTCAAGTAAACTAAGAGAAGCTGAAAATCCTCCTGAAAATCAGTTCAGGCCCAGAACTGAGTCAGTTTGGTTTCTGGTTACCTTTTGGGCTGCGTTTCAATTTTAATTTGACATTACCTCTAATAAATGTTAGTAAATGTGGATTGTAATGTGACATTTTCTGCAATAGAATCATACTTTATAAAGATTGGATTTAACAAAATTTCAGTCCTGATTCAGCAAAGTGTTCAAGCGTATACTTAGTATCTGTGGTCATAAGAAACATTCACCTGCTGGGTTTTACCTCTGTGCTAAAAAATTTTGCAAGAATTTTAAGCAAGTGTTTGGGATGATCATCATTTATGTGCTCAGAATGAAGTACAAAAAGAACATCCTTTTCATTGAAATAGGATACATAGTTATAGATAGGCAAGTGCAGTGTGATAATATAGAACTGTTCAAATATAGATGGACCCTTGCAACTTCTACCTGAATTAAATTTAATGATGTAGTGTTTTACAAAATCACTAATGCCCATCAGACATTCAATCCTGGATCCCTATGCACAATTTAAAAATTTTATTCTGATCATAGTCATTGAGAAAGACGAAATTGTGGTAATTATCTACAGTGAGAACATACTCAGAATGCTTTAAGGAATCAAGAACTTTCAGAATAAAGCAGTTACAACATTTAGGACTGCAAATGTTTTTTTGGAGGAGATAGAAGGAAAGTACTCTTTCTGCTTTTTCATCAGAATGTAGAAGCAGAGTAAAGAATCTAACTTATTCAATGCTTGATATAGTAAGATTTGAAATGATTGATATTGTAAGATATGAAGGTTGTTAGATGAAAAAGTGAGTTTTTCCATCCTTTAACATTTACATTAAATTTTAAAAATCCTGTATTAAAGCAAGGTTTTTAAGCAATAATCGGACATTACCAAGTTTATTCCAAGTCATAAAGAGCTGTGCTTTTTTTCTTTTCTAAGTTTTAACAACTTTTTACAATTTGCAAATGAAAGAAAAGGCCTATAATCTAAAAAAAAAGTCATGTGCAATTACAAAAACATTAATGTAATCAGGTGACTGTTTGGTGTTGCAAAGCAGTTAAGGATGTGAACCTGCATGTCAATTAAATTTAGGAAGATTAAACTGCCTGAAAAATGGCACTCTTGTTGATTTCCATGTGGCTGCACTTTGGGATAGACACCTTGCTGAGTGCAACACTGTAAAGGTTATTAATTGTTTTTATTAATTTGGGAAGTTATTTTTGTATTTGTATTAATTTAGGAAGTTATTAGTATAAAAACAATTATTTGGTTTTATAGAACCAAATTAAGGAATGCAACTAACATATTTTTCTAGATCCACTTATTCAGCTAGAGTCTCTCAGAAGCCTGAAAGAGCTTTTGACAATGGATAATCCATCATAAGAGAATATTTCATAGAGGAAAAAAACCCTTATCTTCGAATTGAAAGATTAGGCAGCATTCTGTCTCTGTCTCAGCTGACTGTGTGTTAAAAATCACATATGACTGCACTGATTCAGTGTTTCCTCTTGCAGAAGCAGCAGATGAAGATAGTTTCTTGAGTCATCTAACTGGCTTCAATATTTAGAAGGAAGCAGAATTTGTCTTGAGAAGTCATATGGGAGGAAATACACAAGCAAAAAGGAGTTGTGTGAATCTCAGAACAAACTCACCTTGAATGTCAGCTTTCCTGACATCTCACCTGAATGGTGAGAGTTCTTAGGTCTGCAATAACTGGCACACGGTTTACAGTGCAACCCTGGCTAAGGGCACCTTAAAACAGTAGGTTTAGAGGCTTGTTTTTAAATACTGTGTAGACAAACTGGTAGTAAATTTCAGAAGAATGTATTTTTCCACTAAATTGAGGGTACTTCTATCGACATATAGTTGACGAACATCTTCTCTGTTTTGTGTTTTTGTGACTTCCATTCTGAATATGACTGGAGTCATAACCATGATGAAAAATAATAGGACTAGAGACAGAAATTTTCTTCAATTGTGCTGATCATTTGCAAAATATTAACTGATGTTATTATTTCATCATGATTTGTTGGAAAAAGAGATTTTATTTTTCACAAACATTCAACGGTAAGGCCACTTGGACTGCCAAATATTTGATTTAAATAGGTGTAATACCTATTTATGCTTATTCTCCCAGAAAACAGGAAATAAAGTGAATGCATCAGAAAATAAATTTATTGATAACTATTTGAACACTCATAACTGGAATTATCTCCAGGCAAGTCTTCTTTTAGAAAACATTGAAGTATTGTGTGTGACACAGGATAAATGGACTGAATTTAAGATGAATCAGGTTTCACATGTCTATCCATGTCAATAAAGATTGTGTCATAACAGTTATCATGAACTCTAATATTTTTAAAGTCAACTATTTTTTAGTTAGCACTTCTGAGAGGAATCCATTTTTATTAAGCTCATGACACTTTCTCTGTATGTGATTATCGAATTCTGTGCATTCTCAGAGCCTTGAAAATTATTATAAGTGTTTTTAAGTGTTGCTGAGAGATTACCCTTTTTTTTTTCTTTTGATAGAAGTACATCATGTAAGGATTTTAAAATTATTTTTAATGTTTTTATAATCTAAAATGTTGTTAGCCAGGATAATCTTTTGCTTCAGTGGTCGTGTGTCGGTTTCCCCCTGTACAGTGTAAGGATTTGTCATCGCCTGCAATTTGCAAATTTTTCTATTTCTCAGCCAGGTATGTCTGCCAGTCAGCCATACCTGTTCTCTCTAAACTGACTGCATCACTCTTTTCATAGTGCGATTCTGTAGTCTATCTTTATCTAGGCAAAACCTACTAGTTTAACCTCGGCTCTTGCTGTAGAGGGGTTCTTCTTGTCAGTTTTTCTCTATAGGAAGAAGTATAGACGACCGTCTTGGATTTTTTCAGCGGACAGAAGATAACAAGTGAATCTCTCTCTTCAAATATGGTGATATTCTCTTCCGAGATAACAGGATAATTCAGTCTGGAAGGGACCTCAGGAGATCTCTAGTCCAATTTCCTTCTTCAAAGCAGGGTCAGTTAAGAGATCAGACCTGTTTGCTTAGGACTCTGTCCAGCTGGATATTGAAAATCTGCAAGGATGGAGATTGCACAACCTCTCTGGACAACCTGACCCTCTACTTGACTGTCCTCATGGGGAAAAACTTTTTCCTTACATCCAGTCAGAATCTCTCTTGTTTCAACTTATGATCACAGTGATCATAAATTGACCTCCACAGTGCACCTCAGTAAGTAGTTTGGGATTTTCAACCACTTATTCTTCAGTATTGGGAGGCTTGAACTGACACCCATCAAAAAGAGTCCCAGCTACTGCAACTTCTTGTCTGCAACAAGAAAATAGTAAAATTACAGTTTGTGCAAAATTTCAGAAAATGCCATGCTTTTTAACACAACTGCATGGGAGCATCAAGAGCGGGCTGCTCTGTCGGGGCAGGTGAGCCAGGAGCCGGGGGTGACAGCAAGGCAGGCAGGGCAGTGCCCTCTCTGAGTCCCAAAGTGCCTGAGCAAGAAGAGCAGAGCAGGCTGTGCTGTACAGAGCTAGTTTGAATACCAGTAGCTAAAGCCCAGGTGCTGCAGAGCCTCTTCATGTGCTCAGGGCCCTGGCAATAACATATCTACTGCTTCAAGTGTTTTTCTTGCCTATCATGACTTGCCTTCTTTGCTGATGAATCCGTTTCTCAAAGACTGGAAAAAATATATTAATCCGAGTAAAGCGCAACATGCTGAATGTCTTAGCATTGCTTTCCTGCTGCCAGGTGTACACTGAGGTGCACACTGTTTACATTTCACTCACAAGCACGTTTGCAGTGCAGAAAATTGTATTCGTTCTGACTGGAGACTGAGAGAGAAAATCGATTTTGTTGCTTTTGCTTTGTCCGAACGGGCTCACGCAACCCTAATAGTTAAGTGGCCAGATATTAGTTCACTAAAGGAACCATTTCATTACTCCCAAAATACAGGCTGAAATGTGTTTTGAAGATTCTAACATAGACTAATTTAAATAACCCCAAGGCAGGTTGTGTTAGATGAATAACAAAGAAGTATGTTTTTTCAATGAATGATTGATCTGAGGATTTGGTAAGGTCTTTCATTTAATGTCCCAACCAATACCTGTTTCCATTAGTCACCCAAGAATAGATGTTCCTTTCCAATTTATTAGCATTTAAAGGATATTACTTGCCCCAGTAACAAGTGACAACTGGTACCAAAGAGGAGAGAATACCTAGCTTGTTCTCTGTGATCTTTTGTCCCAACCTTTTTTATTTTATAGATGTTAAATAATCTGGAGAGCATGCAAAGTCATAAGCTTTTAGAGTGTTCTTTTTTTTCCTGTTAAACTCTACTCTTTTTCATGACAAAAGTATCGTATTTTGACTTGTCCTTTATTTTGATGACAAGCTCAGTTTTACTTTGAGGTGTGTTTAAAAAAGAAAAAAGTAGGAAATTGTCTCAGATTATTTTAACATAAAATGTTTCACATTGAACAGGAATTTCAAGTTTAAAGTTCTCAAAGGTGGATATGTGTGCTTGTGTGCTTGTTGGAGCTATGAAACAATGTATTTTGCAGAATGATCCCTGGGAGTTTCTTAGCTGACTAGTGATTTAACCTTAGATAGGAAGAAATTACAGTTTTTGTTCTCTTTCTAGGATTGCTTTTTATGTGAAATTGAAAACTAGTTCAAATTTTAATCTGTTCAGAATTCTGTGTATTTTGAAAAATAGTTATGAACACTAAAGTAAAAGAAACAGATATCTTTCTTTCTACTCATGCTCACATGCCTATTGGTTGACTTACTTCTTGAGATCTTTTGGATTTGTAGCTTCTTTAATTTTGATAAATTCTAGAAGTTTTGCCTTCTTGTCATCGTTTTAACGAATCAGTCAGTGAGATCAAAAACAGTATAAATATCATCAGTAATAATACTGATAAATCACTGATAATGCACTGGGATAAAATTAACTAAAAGGGTTAATGAAAATAAAGTCTTAGGCTTATATTTTGGGAAATAAAGTGTGTTGATGGCATCCTGCTGAGAAATTCTTCATTTTAGAAGCACTAAACAATGCTTCTTTCCCCTGTGACACTGTGTTTTTAGCATTTTAGTCATTTCAACATCCAACTGCAGACAAAGTTTTAAATGTCTTTATTGTCCTAGTGATATTATGAAAACTTCTCACAGCAGCTGATAGAAAAATAAAAAATTCAGAGATGTTATGGATTTGGACATGTATAACAGATGGCAAAAGGAGTATGGTTCCATAATACAGGGTAGTTTGGACCTGGTTTATTAAGAAATTCAGATTTACACAATTCCACACATCTGTCCATCTGTGAGCTGTCAATTATACTTTCAGCAAATTTCAACCTAGATTTCACCCAGGTGCAGAGATTTGAAGTCATAAGTTTTCAAAGACTGGAAGTCTCTATTGTCTCTGTGTATTTCAGGAAAACTGATTATTTTGGGGTAAGGAAAAAATGTTGAAACTGCTACCTCGTAGGGACCCCCTTTCCTTCCAGGGTGCTAACCCGTAGGATTCCTCCAAGTAGGTCCCTGAAGAGGCCAGGTTTGCTCTTCTGAAGTCCAGTGTTGCGATCCTACTTTTTGCCTTGCTTCCTCCACACAGGATCGTGAACTCCACCACCTCATGGTCACTGCAGCTGAAGCTGTCCTCAACCTTCACATCTCCAACCAGTCCCTCTTTGTAGGCTAGTACAAGGTCCAGCAGTACACCCCTCCTCGTTGGCTACTTCACCACCTGTGTCAAAAAGTTATCATCCATGCTCTGTCAGAGCCTCCTGGATTGCTTGTGCCTTGCTGTACAGTCCTTCCAGAAGTTGGGGGTTGAAGTCCCCCATGAGAACCAGGACCTGCGGTCGTAAGACTACTTCCAGCTGTCTGTAGAAGGCCTCATTGACTTCCTCTTCCTGGCCAGGTGTCCTGTAGTAGACACCCACAACAGTGTCCCCTGTGTTAGCCTGCCCTTTGATCTTCACCCACAAGCTCTCAACTTGCTCTTCATCCACCCCTTGGCAGAGCTCGATGCACTCCAGCTGCTCTCTCACAACTCCACCACCTCGCCTCCCTGGCCTGTCTTTCCTAAGAAGCATGTAGCCGCCCATGACAGCATTCCAGTTATGCGAGCTATCCCACCATGTCTCTATAGCTGCAATGAGATCATAGTATGATAGTAATCAAAACTTATCTGAGAAGTCTGACATTTTCCTGATTGCCATTACTGTATATAGGGTATTTGCTCTGTTAACATGGGATAACAGAACAGTGTGAAGCGTACTGCAACAAGTTATTACTAGATTTACTTTTAAAAATTACTAGATTTTTAAAAATGAAATTTGTCCAACTTTATTTGGGCATTTAATAGAAAATGGAAAAATGTATTTGACTATTTTTCTGGTAAGGAATAAGTAAACTGAATTTATTTCATAACAAAGAGGATATATGATTTATTTTGTTTTTACTTTCACTTGAGATGAGCACATAACAGTATAAAATAATGCTGTACCTGTTTGAAGAAAACAGCATGAGCATCTGATTTGTTTACATAGAAATGTATTGTTATAATGTTATTTAATATGTACTTAGCAATTATTATAATAAAGCTTAATACTTAGTTTAATACTTATTCCCTTGATATTTTTTGAAGACATAAGTGCTATCTGACATCAGATTATGTGATTTTTTTAGTGTTTTCTTGCTAAACTCTGTGTGTTTGTGTGCATATATGGATATGTTATGTGCACAAATATACAGAGGGCTTTCGGAAGCTAGACTGGTGAAGTGTGCTGCTCAGTTCTGCCAACCTCAAAACACTCTGTGTGATCCTGAGGCATTGAAAATATTCTCCCAAAGGAGTCAAGTTTTGAAGGCACGTTTCTTCTCCAGACCTGTTTTTTCTCATTGTTCTCTTTGACAGCACAATATTTCTGAACTTCTTTACCATCCTAGCAGAGCCCTAGAATACAAAAGAAGTCATCAAAAACAAAAACTACTTTATTTTTACCATTCTTCCCCCAACCCACTTTTTTGTCATTACCCATACCATATAATATGTTTATCTTATTCTCCTGGGATGCGTGCTATAACCCATGGTTGTGTAGGGTACTACTCTAACATGCCACAATCCAGCAGTAGAAGGAGGATAATCATTTTTGATGACAAATGAGAATAGGAGGGCAGATTACCAGAAAGAAGATGCAGATTTGAACCCACTTCAGCTGTATGCCACGGACTTGGCTTTCCTCCTTGAGACTATAAAACCACCTTCAGCATTTTCCAGGAGAGGAAACTACTTTCCTATCCTGGAAATGGAGGTCTAGTATTTATCCAAGTAATAGCCATCAGAGAGTTAGCTAGGCGGCCAAATGTTAATTAAATGCAAATATAATTATTCAAATCTTTTTGTCTGTTTTTATCCAGTATTTCTGACAAAGATGTTGGAGAGCAATTTTATTGACTCTGGCCTTTATTTTATACTTAGGGAAAACAAATCAGATTTTCTTTGTGACTATATTTGGAGGACATGAAAAGCTTTGAGTTGAAAAAATCTGAACACACAGTTCATTTTGGCATACTCAATCCAAGTGAGTGAAACAATTTTCAAATAACTTATAAATAATTCTGAAGGAGTTCCACCACATGCCCAGGAAAACATTGGGAATCTTCTACAATTACATGAAAAGATCAATATTGATACAGTATTAAAAGAAGCTCATAAAAGCAATAATACTTTTATATAGCTTTAAAGGTGTCTTGGAGATTAAAACCAGTATATTTTGTCTTGCTTACTCAGGACTTTCTCCACATTAGGCAGCCTTAAATAGATGACAGTCCCTGAGGCTAAAATTGAAAGATGTTTCTCTTCTGCTCTGCAGTGTCTGTACAGGGAGGAAAGCTTTCAATATGTGTGTTCTTTGTGAGATTTACAGGTCTTACAACATGCACTTCAAATTTATATATACATATTTTTTTTATGGTGGTTATTTTTTAATATATATATCCTAAAATGCAAGGACGGTAATAATTTGGAGCTTTTTAAAGAATAATCTAAAATATACTATACTTCACACAAAACCAATATGTGCTATTTGCAGATCTCTAACTGGTCATTTTCTCAAATGTCATGATTTAGTGGTAGCTTTTATATACAAATATTCGAGAAAGTCATTCTATTTACACTTAGAGCAAGATACCTGTGAAGTAACACAGAGTATATTTGTTGTTTTTAAATGTTCTATATCGCTATGGAATTAGGAAATCAGAATAGTTCAGAATTTTAATGTTTTTATATATAGTTCTTACAAACCACTTAGCCCAGAAAAATCTCTAACTCTTTTATGCAATAGGTAATTGAAGAAATAGAATAATATATAAGTAGCCCTAGAATAAAACCCACGTGCACAAAATTTGGCCCTGGAGTTGGAGTTTATCCTTGCTGAGTACACAGAATTATACAGTCACTAATCTCTGCATACCTGATTCTGGTATAGTAACTCTGAATTCTTTAAAAGCATTCACCTTATTTACTGTTTGATCCACATTTTTTTTATATTACCCAACAAGCTACTGATACAGGAAACGGAAATGCTTTTACCAAAATATTAGAAAACAAGCAATAATTATGAAACAAACATCAAAACTGCACTATGCAAATAAGGTACAAAATAATTCGCTGTAATTGTATCAATTTAATAAAATCAATATTTCATTTATGAAAAATAGGTATGTCCAATACGTTTTAGATCTTTTTGAGTGTGTTTTGAGAAAAGCTCATTGTTATAAATCTAATCTGGATTTTGAATGATATCCTTCAGAAATTCTAATTGTACATATACAACTTCTCCATGAAGTGAGCTTTATCTCCTTGTCAATACTGAAGGCTATCCTAAGCACTTAAATTTTTACAGCAATCCTCATATTCCTTCATGGAGAGGAGTGAAGCTGTGCAGATTTATGCAGGTGAAAGAATTCTCTTATTATTTTTTAAAAGACAGCTTTACATGTGTGAAAGGATGAATTGGACATACAGTTCAAGAGTAGCTCCTTTTTGCCTAGTAGGAATATTGCCCCATCACAGATAGCAAGGCCATGTATTTTTACAGATAGCAAGGCTAAATCACGGAAACAGCCCTTTTCTCTACATGGGTGTGTTTTCTTCCTAAAATTCTCTTTTGTTCTTACATCAGCTTCTGTCTGCACTTTGAGGAATGCAGCAAGATTATACATCTACTCATACATTGCACAAAAATGGCAGGAGCAAGATATTTAAGTATAAGTCATAGTACTAATAGAGTATAGCAGCTTCTCTTTCTTATGGACTAATTGATTTTTTAATTAAGTGCCCATGGAGATTTGACTGGTGAAATTTTCATCAGAATTTTCATGTTCATGTAGAGAAATGATTTCAAATGTTACAACTTTAAATTTACTCTTTTTTAAAATTCTATCATTATCATGAGAGGGGGAGCAGAGTGAAACCTTCTTCAAAATCTTCCAAGAACTCTTTCACTGAAAACTACATGTATTACAGTAAATATAAAGGTGTTTAGCCTTCATAAGTTATCAAAATAATATCATTTCCTGAGAGCTGAATGGAACTAAAGTCAGCCTTCAGTATATGAGTTTTCTTCCATGAACAAACACTGTCCTCAAATGCAGCAGAAAGCTTTTCTCTAAAAAAAAACTAGTCAAAGACAAAGAAGAATTAAGTATTTAATGTTGTAACTTGCTACACAATAAAAAGTAAGAAATTGATACAAATTTGGTCAAAGAATGTTTTTAAGATTCTATTAATATCTCTGAAAAGCACTTTGTGGGTATGTCTGAGCTTTGTGCAAAAAATAGTGTAGTTAGAGTACATTTACAGAATTTGGTGGAATGTGAATTCTAAATAAATTTAGGAGTTTATTAATATTACCATTTTAGGAAATGTTTGTGTGTGCATCTTCTCTGGATTTAGAAACTGAAGAGGACTATCATGATAATTTGGTTTGACCTGTTGCATAATGTGACAGAAAAGTAAAAATATATAAATTATAAAAATATATAAAAAAATATATACATATATAATTCAAATGACCTATATATATATAGGTTATATTCCCATCAGAAAATGAGTATATCCTTTCAAATATTTAATTTCTTTTGATATTTGAAGTAAAAAATAATTCTTGCATTTCCTGGAAAATTATTATAGTTGTGTGATCACTCCCACTGTTTAAAACTTGACAGGATTTTTTAAATGAGTAAATTTGTCTAGTTTAAATTTTAAACGTTGTTTTTTATGATGTCCTTTTTCCTATATTGAAGAAGCTGCATAGAATCAGAATAGAATCTTCCCTGCATCTATATGTGTGAATATAGATCATAAACTACCTCTAAATTTTCACCTCGTTATTGTGAAGTGAGGATCTCGATAACTTCTTTCCATCTATAACTCTGACCAGAGGGGAGTAGGAGACAGCACACTCTAGCAAACGGGTGCAGAAGAGAAAGTGACGCTTCCTTTCGTGTCCAAATATTCTCGGATGAATTCCTTAAATATGGAAAGTGAGTTTATACATATCCGGTCCATTCGGGAAAAGAGTGTAATTATTCCATCTACTTCTCCAGGTTTACAATGGCCCTGTTCTGTGATTGACTTCATTACCTTTTTTGTGCTAGTAAGTGGAGTCTGTCTTGAGACCTTTTGGGAATCTTTGCTGTGTAATATTCTAAAAACACATTATTTGAATAAAAAACATGTATCTTCACTGGAATGAATAAAAGGGTTATCTGCTTTTAATGTAGTGATGGGCTTATCTTTAAAAACAGTCAAAAACTGCTGATTAAGAAGGAAAACATCCATTGTCCTCAAACATTTGTGCAGTAAAGTTTGGATGGGAAAAATGATGTTCAGAAGGAAAATAAAATATAAAGTTGGAAGATTTAATATATCACTTTAGGAATCTAGGAACAAATCAAAACTGGAAAGATCGTTGTACTAGAGGAAAGGCAGAATGTGTACAAATCTGAAGTGTAAAAATCTGTTCCATTAACATTTATAGCCAAATTCCTTTTAACTTCATTAGAGAATGGACTTCACTCTGTGTGGAAAAAGAGGCTTCGCTATGTCACAGAATCTAAAGACTAGAGTCATCTAACATATCTCACCTCCCCCAAGGTAACCTAAATACATTAACAGCTGCAGAGTAACACAGAAACAGGTGGTGCAGTACAGTATCTCACAGTTAATAGACTGTTATACAGAACATATGTCCAGTCACAGGTTCACAGCTTTGTATAGCTGTTACGAGCCACAAATTCCACAAGAAGAGATCAGCACTAGCCTAATCCCATGCTTGATGCAACGCTTTTGTGATACCTTCAAAATATTTTAGTAGCACCAGTCATCCTTGTGGCCACGTACCGGAAGCGTTTAGTTTCAAAATGGGAAAGGTAGAGAAGTGCAGGAAGGCAAACGACAGAGTGGAAAATGAAGAATATGGTGCGTAGATGAAAGTGGAGACTAAAGAGGGAAAAGGATGTATGAATGTAAGAAAGTATATATCTCTTCATCTTTCCCTCTTTCTCTTTCTTGTCTTCAGATACCAAACCGCTATTCCTTGTTTAAATGCGTTTTGTACTCTTACCAGACCATGTCTCCAATCGCCAGTTTTACCTAGGTATCACATAGCTCTTTTCTTTTACGAAAACTGATATGCATGGAATTGCTGGATTTGGTAGTCAATACCCATGCCGAAGCTTACCCTGAGCTGAGACTGCAAGGTGCAGAACAGTTTACCAAATTCCCAAAGAATTGTTCTCATAGTTCGAGCAGGTCTCATAAGTTCTGTGAAATGCAGTGCCTCAACTGAGTAAAATCAAAATTGTAAGGCAGTCTGTGCTGACCCAAAGAAATGCTGTCATTTTTCCATAATTTTTCAGTATCTTTCACAGTGTGCTTTGTGCTCTGCTGCCAACAGAAGCTTGTGATTTTGTGGCAGTGACGATGGCTACCACAGTGGCACCTCTCCCGTGGGCTGGCATTCACTCTTGGGCTTCCACTGTATCCATGCCCAATCTTGAACTTTTTCAGAATATCTTGTATTTGAATAATACTGTGTAACTGAGTGCAGTTTAAATTCATGATAAAAACAGCAAAACATTTATGTCACACATCTTGTTATTCAGTTAAATAAGCTAGATCACAAAATTAGGCAAGGAATACCTATACATAAGTATATGTTTTACTAACCTAATAGGGTCCATGGCAGAGAAAGGAAAGCCAGTGATTGAGGCCTTCTGAAATTCCTTTAAGCTAATTTTTATTTTATTAGCTGAAACAAGTATTGCACTGTAAGTAGTCTAACAAAGGCTATTGTATTTGAACTCTGTCTAAGGATGCACCATAATAAGAAGGATGATTCACAAAAAATGTAGCAGTTGTGATTATTATGCATGTCAAGTTAGATTTGCACCAAGTCAGTATTTGAAACCATTGAATTCTTTTTTATTTATTTATTTCCACTTCCTAAGGTTGAATTTAAATGTCACACTTAGGTCAGAGTAGTTACAAGAATATCAAGTCTCGTCTGCTTCTGCCAATGAAAAAAAAAACAAACTTAGGCTATGACCACAAAATTCAAGAGTGGTGAATTTATTCAGTCTAATGATTGTTCTAGCTCATGTGATCATTGTTAAGCATATGAGTGGAATTAATAATCCATATTAACTCTTGAGGAATTTTTTTGAACTGTGAAGTTACCTTTCATGATATCACTGAGAAGTTCAGTTTTCCCAGGTGAACAAAAAAGGAGTTAACAATCCTAGGAAAGACTATAAATAATATTGCTCATCTGAAAAAACAGCAGCTTCTGTTTCACCAACTATCTTTTAAGAGCTTCTTTTGAGCCTTTTCATTTTTTGTTTGTTCTTAACAGCAGCAAAAACATGTGCTCAGCCAACAAGCCCCTGTCATTGCAGCAGGAACACTATTTGTTAAGTATAACTTCTACAAAACTCTAGGATATTTCGTCCTCTGATTTTTCTGAATTACACTAAAAAGTGATATATTTCAACATTAATTAAATTAACTGCTGTATTTTTATCAAAAGCAAAGGGAAATAAAGGAGATGCAAGTATCCTTTCTGAAATAAGCAACTGTCTGTAGAAGTAAAAAAAAATCTTGATATTCTATCAGAAATTAATTTTTTTCAATAACATTATTATCTAGACCACAAAAATTTCCTGTAGATATTATATCAGTGACTTGGTACCAAGATGTGTGAAAGAGTATTTTATTTGATAAACTTTGAATTTCATATCTTTTCAATTCATTGGATACAATCTTTTTTACATTCTAAGAGAGGAAAAACACAGTCTCTTTGTTTAATTTCTGTAACTTACTTTTGGTGTACTGTTCACAATTCCAGATATCTTGACTTGTTTCCATTTTACGTAAGCTTTCTCAAATCTTTTTGTTTATTTTTTTTATTCTTTTTCATTTTGATGTGGGAACGACCAGTATTTCATTCAGTAGTCTAAGTTAAAGCACCACACATGATTATACAAAATAACCACATTATGACCATAATTTTAGTCTCTACAATCAAATTCTGGATCAATTTAAAAAGAAGTATTAAAAATAGCCACCTACATCTGAAGGTGCTTAAAGAGCTTGCTTTATGTAGAGATGAAAAAGTTGTACATGAAATTATATCCCTCTTCAAAAGAAAGATTTGGTGGCTTTCAGCCATTATCATAATGTCAAACCCAAAACCAAAGAAAGAGTTTCCTTAGAATTATTTTGAGATTTTAATTTTTATAAGTTTAAGTACTCTTAGATTTATTATTATTATTATTGTTACTATTACTGTCATCATTATTATTACTATTATAGCTTTTCTTAAGTTAAGAAATAGATTTTAGTTAAGGTCTGAGTAAAGTTTTTGTGAAAAAAAAAACATTCACTATAGCTGAATGTATATATGGGATCTTATACATTCCTTTCCCAATAGCTAGAATTTCATAGCTAGGTTTGCTGTGCTTGAATAAATTTAATCAATAAAAAATCTTTCTGATTTAATTCACACTGGTATGCCACAGTGATGAGTCCTTTTTTATGAGCCACCTGCTTCCAGAGTAAATCTAAATCAGTTATAACTGTCTTCCAGATTTTTTTAATATAAAACTTTGCCTCCTGAATATACGTGTGTACTGTTGATCATGATATTATGCCTTTTTAAGAGGTGCCATCATGAGAAATGCCACCATTTTGCCCTGGTATTTGAACCATGGCTTTATCTCCCAGCTCCTCCTACTGGAAATAAAGACACAAAGACCGTACCTGCAGACTCCTACTTGTCATTTTGTTAAAACCTGTTCGTTGACCCATTGTATACAAGAATTTAGATTTCCCTTCCATAGAGCAGAAGTGAAGACGAAAAGAGACAGAGGTATAATTGATATTGGATGCACATTATATTCCTATTGCAGACCCACAGGCATACTTGCTGGGAGCTTGTGGAAAGGGGTTTCTTTGAAAAACCTTGATAACAGTTCCTCAAATATGGTTGGTGTTTGTAGGCAGCTGCCCTAAAGATGTCTTCAGAGTACTCAGGACAGCTCTTTTCTGACCTGTGGGCACCCAACATCCCCCAGGCACGGGTGCATGCAGAACTGGATTAGCTCCCTATCTAAACTTTCAGTATAAGGTACAGTAAAATATGGGCAGCTAAGAGGATAAACTGCCCGTGACCCAATTTTGTACACGGATTTGGACACTAGAAAGGATTTTCTGGTAAGCATAGCTAATCGGGCTACCTGAAGTGAGGCTTTTCTGAAGTCTCAGATGCCTCAAAGTTTTACTTGTTTGTCAGTCATGACTGTAAGAAAACAAGTTATATTACTAACCAGCCTAACTGTAACAGAAATGTATATAAAGCAAAACAATCTTTTTATAGCAACGTGACTTACCTCACTTGCAGAAGCAATTTACCTGGTCGTCCATAATGGAACTATGTCAAGATAGGGATAACAGAAAAGCCTTTTTGTGTAGGTTAGCTTTTATCTGCTAAGTGACTGCATTCTTCCAGCGTTATCTTTGTGTGATTGGAGATACTGAGACCACCACTAGCAAATAATCTTAAGAGCACAAATTAGATAAAATATAAACTCCACATTTAAATTTTTGCTAAAACTAATTTAAAAAACTAATCTTGCCTCTCCTCTCTTTGCAGTAGATCTCCTGAAGAAAAAGCCTTCATGGAGCTATATCAAAGGAAATAAGGGTATTACTGTAAAAGTTGTTAAATAATGTTAACATAGATCACTGAGGATATTTTCTGCTGCTTTTTTCCCCACAAAAAGCCTTCATTTATAACACAAACCCTCACTGACTTCTCAGCACAGAAATCTCTACACATATTATAGAGAACATATGAAAACAATGGTCTCTTTGCACTAAGATGCTGCTATAGAAAGCCTAATTTGTTGCAAATCAGACCAAATTAGAGTTTAAAATGAGAACATTGCTACCTTGCACTTCACGTAACAATGCTGCATCCTAACAGCGTGTAAGCCATCACAAGATTTAGAGCTCAGCTCAATCAGGGACAACAAAATTAGAAATAAATAGAAAAGGATCAATACAAAGTGTTGTCTGGCATAATGAAACAGCCCTTAGGTAGAAAATCTATTTTACTTCTCTCTTACCAGCGGTACTCCTCAACAATCTCTGCCCCAGTCCAGTACACAATAAGGTTATTTATTTTATTGGGAAAAAATGTGAAGTTACATCTCTTACATTAGAGGAATACTATATTGTTGATCAATAAAGTGGTTTAACAATTTAGCTTTTTATTGTTAAAAGATACTTGCATTAACACTGCTGTTATTTGATACAGCATTAAGAATTACCTTGTAGTTTATGCTGTTATTCTGACAATCAATGCTTAGCTGGAAATGCTATCCACCATGCTCTTATGCAACGTTAGAATTTGTGCCAGATGTTGCTGAGCACACATAATAATGACAGACATAAATTATGCCTGATGTGATTTAACACTCAGTATCTGCTGTGGGATTCTCAATGCTCATTTCTTTCTTTTTTTTATCATTTATGGTAAGATCTGATAAGATATTTGCTTGTGTATAATGGGCAAAACGTAGGTGTCTAAGTGAAAAAGGTTTAATCCTTAATACCCCCCTTTAGTTAGAGGTTGCTGAAGTCTATTAGTGTGTTCTTATTTTATTTTATCTTTTATTTCTTATTTTCTTCTTTTAATCTTAAAAAAGTACCTCCCTCATTCCTCTTTGTGGCCTTCTTTCAGTGCCTAAGCAATGAAAATTCTGTTTCTATACATGCACAGAAATACTTTAGTCAATACTTCAAGGCTACAGAGCACTATTTCAAACCTATTCCTCTGGGGGTTAGTGTGTTCCTATGGCCTTAAGCTGTTCTTGAGGGGTTCAGTTTGGCAGTCTTTCCAGAGAGCTATTTACTGGTCCTATAACTGCACTGTCAGGCATGTTTCAAAACTGTAGGGATGCTCCTCTCCCTTTTACATACTCATGTGAGAAACTTTCTCCAATTTCCTC
Organism: Rhea pennata; assembly: GCF_028389875.1. Taxonomy (NCBI): domain Eukaryota; kingdom Metazoa; phylum Chordata; class Aves; order Rheiformes; family Rheidae; genus Rhea; species Rhea pennata. The sequence continues at coordinate 47,063,147 of NC_084663.1, read as the reverse complement.
TCCTTCCAGAAGGCAACTGACACCTGCCTCATCCAAGTAGAGGCTACTCACCAGGCTGTGTTCATCGTTCTCATGGGAACTACAGAGAACGAAGATAATCTGAAGGAAAGAGTGTGCGCGTCCATGAAGGAGAAAGGTTCTCCTCTTCAGGTATTTCCATGAGAGCGTGAATCCTAGGTTGTGGCCTGTGCTCCAGCTACCAGTATTCTGCATTTCTAGAGGAGTGCACCATTGCTGGATCCCAGAGTCAGGCTCTAGCTAGTTCTGGAACAAAAAATCTAAAATTCTTCTCTGTACAAACGTCCATCTTCATCCAAAGGGACAGAGGGCCCTCACACAGGTCTTGGAAGACCTCCACCCCAATGTAAGATGTCTCTCTCAGTGATGGGAGTCCAGCATCCCTTCCTCATGTCTGGCAAATGTATAAACACCACAATATTGAGCATACACTACATTAACAATAACTGTAGAAGAAACTCAGAAGAGAGGCCTTCTGTACAGGATATGCTGAAATCTCGGTTCAATAGAGCTTCATTTAGTCTGACATTCTGCCTCTCCCCAATTTAAGTGACCTCTTATTGCTTTTTGGTGTGCTGTGGAATAGCTCTGTCTTTAAATTTCAAACCCCAGAGGATAGAGGGAATTACATTCAGGTTTCTCATATTGTCCTTGAGCACTTTAACCTCCACAGTATAATAGACAAAAGGAAAATAATGAAATTGAAAGGAAGAAGGAAGTTTGAACTGGAAAAAGAAAAAAAAAAAAAAAAAAAAAAAAAGAGTTCTTGTTTTCGTATTTTCAGGGGATTCTGGAAGATAAAATTCCAAGTATACAAAAGTTTAGAGTAAAGGCATATAGTACCATAGAGTTCAGAGTTTAAAATATGACCCAATTCTTTTTGACAATCTCTAGAAACTTCACATTCATAGTATATTCTGTATTCTGTGGCTTCTTCTTCTGAGTGTGGGCTATTCTGGATTCTGTTCAGAACTGTCTCCTTATCTCCAGACATTTTATAGCATGTTTACCTAGATAATACATATTTTGAATAACTTTCCAAGGGCAAGATATTTGAAATAGGATGTTGCATCACTACCACCGTGATACATAAATCCCTTTCTTAGATTTAGCTCATAGCTTAAAGCTATAGCTTTAGCTCTTAGCTTAAAGAAATCATTAAATCCTGACATTTATGGATCAGAACTGCCATGATATCTGTATTAGTAAATCTGCTTGTGGGAGGGAAGAAGACCTTCTTTATTTTTAATTCTCTTTTTCAAGAAAGTTATGAGCAGGTCTTGAACCACCCACAAAACACATTAGTCAGTCAAACTCCCCTTTTTCACCACTAATATCTGTAACAAGAGTAAAGTACAGTACTTTTGCAAGATTCTGTAACATTTCAGTGGTAAACAATTTTTCTCCTGCTGGAGCAGTTTGAATATTTTATTTCCAATTTCTAATTTCTTATTTCATAGTACAATAAATATTCTAATATTCAGGTTATTACTGTTCAGAAATCTAAAGTATGTTAAAGTTATGTGAATTTACTAGGTTGACAGTAGCAGAGATTTTTAGCTTGTGGGTCACAAAAAATAAAGTTTCTGAAAGGGAATTGAGGATGAGGATGAATTCAGTATGATTTTGTTAGGTGCTGATGATTTAGTATACTCCAGTTTTATCTTGTACTTTGAAAATACGACAACTTTTAGGCCTTAAACTACCAAAGTGGATGACAAATTTACATCCAAGACTATAAAAGAAAACTGTGTTCGTTCTAACTTTTTGAGATGTGTTTCAGTAAAAATATTTGTTTCGAGTAACTCATATTCTACCACAAATATACAATACATTATTCTGGGGAATATTTTTTTCCAAAATCATCACAGGAAATATTCATTTCTAATAATCAGCAAATTGTCTAATAATTAGCTGTGATTTTTTTATTTCTATATAACTTCTATATCCTTTATTAGTCAGTCTAACAAATCTGAATGCATTCTTAATCCTTATTGCAAATATGCAGATTAGAAAGCAATAATATCTGATAATTTTAGTATCAGATATTAAAAGCAGAAAGTAATCTGACCAGTAAGGTAGAATTTATTCTATTCTGCTCCTTTCAGAGTCATTAAAAAAAAAAAAAGAAGAAGAAGAAGAAGAAATGGTTCCTAATTACTGTTTCAGCTATACATGTGTTATGAAACAATACTTCTGTAACACCTCTACTGTGGGTGAGAATGGAAAACATCTGCTTAATTTTCATTCTCTTTGCAAAAGCCCCTTGAGATATCACCTCTTCCTCAGCTATTCAGAACCAGGTCATTGCTTTCTCTGATTTCTAAACCACCATCTGCTAAGAAATTCAGCCTATCTATCTATCTACCTACCTACCAGTCTGCCTGTCTATTATCTTCCCTTCAGGAAGATTGAAGGACAGAGAAAATACCAATCATTTGTCAGAGGTATCTGACAATTAGACAATTAGAAACCTGAAATGCTAAAATAATGCCTTTTATTGTTTATTTTTAATGCTCCAAATGTATCTCTGGATTTTACAGGAATTTAAAATGATTAAATGTGTTGTTAAAACAGTATAAGATATTTCCACCATGTAATGTTCTCTCTCCTTCCTTATAGTTGATTGTTCGTCTTTCAGATCTCAAGAAATCTCAAGTTTTCTGTTGTCTGATAATGATATGGTTTGGGGTATACTTAGTGGTTTTCTCATCTCTATATTTCTGAACAAGTATTTCAGTCAAATTCTGTTGTCCTTGGCAGTCGGTTATTCATACACATATAACGAACAGAGCTTTTCTGAGCTTCCGACCCCTACACATTCGTTGTCTCATACGCAATGAAAATTTTATTTTTAAAAAATTCATGGCTATATGTAGAATATGCATGCAGGTAGGATGCCTATGTCATTTGAAATATAATTCTGCAATTCCTTACTTTTGTAAATATTTATCTTTAATGTCTGACTTGTAAGAAATCACATCCTGCAGGTGCTTACATTTAACAATATCAGGACCTTCGCATATATCATTCCCGTTAAAAATGGCAATAGGTTTGTTTGCAAAGCACAAGTAGAACTTGACATTTTTTTTCATTTATCTTCTTATTTTATATCCGTAATATTTGTTTCCGGAAGTACAGATAAAAGTTTCTACTGACTGTCAGTTGCATACTCTACCTCACTACCTGAAAGTAATTGGAATTTAGTTTACTAGAAATAACTAAGTTTACTGTCATATGGGATTGAATTGTTGCATTAATAAATAAAGTCTGTCACATCTTTTGTGCAAAGAGGAGGTAAAATGATTCCACCACTTTTTTTTTTTCCAATGGCAGCATGAAAATAAAAGTAAGTCTCACTTTGATATCTTTGTCTAACATATATCATATCCAAAAAATGAGAGGTTTTGAATTTAAAGTAATATTTAAATGCAGAAAACAAGTCTGTTTAATAGTCTTGATATGCTCTCATAACTTCAAGAAGCGACTGAAATTTCAGTTCCATGACTACTAACAAGAGTTGTATGGGTAGTTCGTCCTTGTTGCTTTGAGTAATTATTAATATATATTTTAAATGATTTACCATTTATCTTATACACAGCTTGATTTAGGACCAATTTTTATTCTGTTTTAGTATAGATATTTGGTAGAAGTTGAGTGCACTACTTCTCTCTTGTATCTGGCTTTATACATATTTAAGTGAGAAAAAGTAGTTCAGTGTGGTCTGGCTAAGGAATATTGTATTTTGTTTTTCAGTTCTGATATAATATTATATTTTCTTTTTTAGCTCTGATATATATTCACATGATAAGCTTTCCAGAAATGTGGTAACAGAAGAAGGTCAGAGAAGTGTGTTGTGAATATGCAGAGGCATTAAAAAAAGAATCATGTCAAATGACTGAAAATATTGGGATTATTTTAGAAAAAGTAAATAGTAAATTGCAATTCTCTTATCAAGAGGTAGATTGAAGACATTTATATTTACCTTGTGTAGAAATAAGGAAAAGAAGAAGATAAATTAAACAGAAATACAGTAATTTTACAACTAGCAAAGGAAAAAAAATGCATAATTAATTGATTAAGTACCCAAATTTGCATATGTAGTCATTCATTTTTTATTAATAAATCCTTAATAGTTTTTGATTTTTTTTCTAAAAAGGGATCAATGATATATGTGCACAGAGAGATAATCCAGAGTGTCTAAAATGGCATACAGTCCAACATAGTGAATATTAAAAAATATATATTTGCAGTAAATATTAATTCTGGTAGTTCTAAATATTAGTTCTAATAAATGAAGAGTCTTTGAATCAGTTGCTTTGTATGTTTGAATAGATTCCATCAGATTTTTCACATGTTCTCCTGATGCAGGTGGTGTAGAGTCTTGATGGAGACAACTAACTGGACTCAGCTGAGCAGTGATCTAACCCTACATAATGAATTATACCTTCCTTATCAAGATAATTTTCTATATGAACACTGATTATAATTTATAAAGTACTTAGATTTTTCTTTGGAAATTTTTATTTATCCCTTGACTCGATATAATATTAAGCATAGACTGGCAATCTCCATCACTCTTAATACTTAATGGGAGGACATCATTTTTCCTCTATAAAATAGATAATACTTACAGATTAATTTTTCAGATTCATCTTTCACTGTTTCTCTCAACCAATTTCAATGGATTTCACCACTTATAAGTTCTCATACATGTGTACTTTCATTGTAACTTTGGGGAAACTTGTCTTTTGATGGAGTGCAGTATGATGCCTGATGTATTTGAATGTACTTTATATTGAACTAGAATAGAGATGACTTGATGGGCTTTTCTACTTCATCCTTCAAAATTAAAACTAACTTGCTACTTTTAACTTGGAGATTTTAATATTCAGCCTAACTACATTCTTCTACCCTGGTTTTGAAGAAGACATCTCTTCCCTAACTGTATTTCATAAGAATGTTTTCTTTCTTTCTCCTTTATCTATAGTTGTGCTATAGTTGTGCATTTTTCTAAAATGCACTATAAAATGTGCATTTTAAATTAAACATTTTTCCTTGCCCAGTCCTGCCTTATTCTGTATCTATTTTTAAACTCTTAATAGTTTTTTACACTCTCAGTTTCTTCTTCAGTATAACAGTTCACCTCTTTTTGTCATGACTTTTTCTTCTTTTTAAAAAAAGTAGTTGTCATTTAGACATTTTAGAACTCCATTGCTCATGCAACTTACTTTCTTTTATGCAATCCTATGAAATCCTCGTCCATGTTTTATAACAAACAGACAAGTATTCTGTCTTTTATTACTTTTTACTATTTTGCTTATTTTGAGATTACAATATGTTACAACTTATCATTTTTTTTAACCTTCAGTGTGTCAGAAATACTGTCAGAAAACACAGTGTTTACAAAAACTACCATAGCATTCCAGTAATTTGTTGTTTTATTTTCAAGGTGAACATACTGTCTTCCTAAAGCACTTGAATTAGAGATTAGACTGCATTCTCACTGACATCACTGACAACATCAGCCTTTCACAGGTGGCTCACTAGAGAAACAAATGCTAGATCACAATTCTTTCATGATATAGAGAATTTAATTTCTTCCCTGTTTTAGGGCAATTCCTGATAATAACTTGATATCAGAAAATTCAGAAGCCACATGTGAATAGCTATAGAGAAATAGTATGTTATTAGTCACTGACTATCTTTTTGTCAAGGATAGACTCTTTTCTAAAATATTTTTCTACTACTTGAAAGGATGCTGTAAATTCATGTAGAAATTACTATGTAAGGTTTTGACACCTTTGATATAAATATCAAACCATCCTGCTAAAGTGGGTTCTGGCCATGCAATCCATTTAACTTAATAAAGAAGATGGGATTCTGGACAGGGCAGCTTGAGTCGCAGGACCGAAAAGAGACATCCTTGTTGGTGTACCTGTTCCACCAGCATGACTGCTAGGCCAACCTTGCTGTTTGGAAACATTGGAAAGTAGCTGTGAAGAACGCAGAAAACCCCCAACGTCAATGTTTCCATGCACTCCACACTGTGGAATTGTGCATCTGGGTTCAGGCTGATGGCTAAAAGACTAAATTATCAAGTTTTTGGGAAATTTAAATGCCATGTGGAAACAGAGCAGTAGCAGTTCAAAACTGGATATTGTCTGCCTACCTTTCAGCTTTGTCACAGCAGATTGCATTTGCAAGTTTTATAACTGTAACGATGTGGTACCTGTATGATCACAAACTAATGCCTGTATCCATACTTCTGGTTACCTGACAGTTACAAAAAATAGCTGTCCCTCACTTTTCAAATGCACTTACTGATAACCTACTGTAATTTTTCCTTCTGAATGAATACACTGAGTTTTTGCTTGCTGCTCACATTTGTAGGTGTTCTAACGAAGGACAGGACAATGGGAGCCATCAAATTAATGATGTGTTATCACCTGCTAACATGAGAAAGGTGTAACATTTTTAATAGCAGAGACTAGATTAATGTCGTTTCAGCCACAAGGAGTTGGGAATCAATTTCAATGCTAATCAGTGGTTTAAAGAATAGATTAGTAATGCAGTAAATGCCATTAACCTTTCAAGCACTGGCACTACATGAAGCTTCCTGCAGAGACATGAAGCAGCGGGCAGCTGTGACACAACCAGACAAAATAAGTACTGAAAATGTTGCTGAAGACCTTCAATGGTCTATATTATGGTAAAATAGTGCTCTAAACAAGTCTTATTTAGAACGGGAGAAAAAATCATTTTAACCATAAATCCAAATTTTCTTTAAAAGTTCATTTTTTTTTCATTTGAGTTTGCTCAAATATGAAGCACCTCTTAATCTAAACACTTTGTGCAAATTATATAATTTTTACAGGCATGAAAATTCCTTTCCAAAACCTGATGGGTTTTTTACAACATAGTAACAAATTTGCCTATGATATGCATATGTTCCTTTTCAAACTCCTGTATTGACATGACTATTGAGAGATATTTAACATGCTATTTATGTGTTTTCTAATCTGTTAATGAAGACAGTCCAATCAATACGCACAGATAGCACTGATCACAGCGTTCTCTTTATTAATATCTCCAGTAAGCATAACCGCGTTCTTAAACATTAAAACAGTAAAAAGAAAGTCCTATCCTCTTGCGTAAGACCACAGCCTCGACTGACACTGCTAGAATTTGGTGGTTGAATATGTAACAGTTCCTAAACTAAATCTTGACACTGTTGGAGAAGAGAGGTCTAATGAGCACTCAGAGCCAACTCAGAAGGGTCTTAAAATGTTGGGTCTTGATTAGGACTTTCTCAAGTTATAGAAAGCATGCAAACAGCTAAGTATTAGTTTTTAAATCATTCTGCTCTACTCACATTGATATGAAGCGGATATGGTGTATACAGATGAAGTAGTGGTACCCACTGATTTTTATGCTAGCTTGGCAGTAGCATACACATAATCCACATAGTACTTTCAATTGTACTGATTAGGTATTGTTTCCCTGTGTTACTTACTTAAAATGTAAAATCGCTACTAACATTTTAATTCAGTGATCATACTGGTTTTGATCCCCAAAAATGTATATATATAATGGTACTTTGCAACAACGTACATTCTATGTGGAAGAGAGAGTCTGTGACTTTGTAGAAGGGAACAGAAACTTTAATTCCCATTGTATAAAGTAATAGATCTTGGGAATAGAAACATTAGTTTCAGCTATTCTTTTATTCACTTTTTAATGTTCAATCAAAATGGTGAGATGATGATGCATGCTCCTCAAGCTGTTTTCCTACTGGTATTCCATCATTTTGAAAGCATTGTTGATACAATCAATGATGATAAATGATTCATCTCACTTAATTAGGCTGCGGAAAAAGTGATATTTTTCAAACCAAACTGTTTTAAAAGGCTTTAATGCTCAGACTTTTCTGGTCTTCATTCTTACAAATGTTAGCACTTCCTCCCATCTTCATCTGCATTAAGACAGACATATTAAAATTTGTTATATTTAAGAGTTTATAAAAAAAAAGAATCAGTCTCTAAAGTGCAGATTATATGAAATGAAAATGAAATATGTAAAAATTGCCATCTTTTGATTGCCAGATATCCCTATAGTTTTAGTCATAAACTGTGTGAGAAACTGATTTTTTATTGAAATACAGTATTATAGTTTCTGCACCTATTATACATTTAATGTAATGAAGAACTGTTCAGAATTATTTGGATTTTATAAACAAGTAGAAGAACTGCTTAAGACAGTACAAGTAGCCTAAATATGAGTAACTGGACTAAATTTATCAATTGAAAAAATATAGATATCATGTTCTAATTATGGTATCTCTTCAGCACTTTTAATTAATATCAAACTTATATTTTACTTTTGGTAATCTCTTTCCAACTGATCAGATAATGGTATAAATACTCTCAGGGATCCTTAATTATCAAATTTGACAAAATAAATCTTCTATCTTATTGTAATTTATATGAAAGGATGAGTATGTTTAAGTGGAATAAAGGATTCTCATTCTATTATGTGTAAGTTAGTCTAAATCATTTCATTGCTCTCAAATATCATTTCCTCATCTGTAAAATGGGATCAGTGATACTTTTATTTTCTCAAACATTGTCTGTTTTTTATTTTGTAAACTTTTGCTCTGAAATAACTGAAAAAAATTTTTAAGTAGTTTTGCTTGGTTCGTTTTGCTGCTCCGTTCATTTTGCTGCTCCAACTCAATGATCATCAAATACCAATTTCATTAAACGCTCTACATATTTATAGAGAGACGGTTTCTTGTCAGTATCATAAAGAAATGTAAGAAACAACAATACACTAATATCTAAGTTTACTTTTATAAAATGCAGGTAACACTGTTTAGTGGGCGAAGACAGTCTTGTGTGATGGTTTGAGTCACAAGCCTTAAAAAGAAACAAATAAAAATCAGTCATATGAACTACATGACTTCTCTCAAAAAATCAGCTTATAGCATGAGAAAGAAGAACCGAAAAAAGAAATTGAAAATGATATGCTCCAAACCGCTGTTGAATACTCTCCAGCAACCAGTTCCAATTCTACACTAAGAAAACTTTAATTAAGAAAGTGCTTTCACAGGCAGGAAAACAGTGACCTGTGCAAGAGGGAGGACTACAGAATATATGATAACATACAGATTACTGAAAAGAATGATCTAAATTCCAGACAAAGAAAGGTTGAACGCAGTAGAGAATGTTAAGCCTTATCAATATATCAATCAGATATATTCTGCAGCATACAGGAATTAAGCACAGTGTCAACTGATAGAACCATGGATTCTATAGGACAGCAATGTACTTTTTTATGAAACCACTTTAGGCAGATAAACTACCATCAGTATTTCTGAAGTTATCAATTACAAAAATAAAGTTTAAAAACGAGCCAGACAATTGGACAAAAGGAATATTTGTCTTAATTAAAAAATGAGAATTCTGACAAATTTATAGTGTCATCCCCACTCAGCATTGTACATGAGAGACATTCTGCTTAATAATTCACATTTTTTGGAAGCTAAGTATAGAAACATAGTGACTATACAGAAATATAGTGACTACCAAAACCACTTGCACCACAAAGACATATTATCAAAGAGAAACATAAAATCAAAATGTGCATACTCATTACATAATTAAAAAAACATGTTCTGCATACATCTTTGATCATGTATTTTCATTTACTATTCCAAAATTTTCAGTACTGTCTGACATAACCAACTTTAATTAATATTTTAGGTATGATATCAAAATATCAGCTGAGAATAATACAAGTGTTTACATTACAATAGAATATATATGTTGCTAGGACTGGTCACCTCTTCATTGGCCTTATGTGCTAAAAAGAAAACATATTTTTCTACAATCAGCAAAGCAAAGCCGTGGAGGATGGATATGTTAAAAGTGCATAGTGAAAATATGAAGTACTCATGAATTTAGGAAATTTAAGATTTAGTTAAATCTATACATCTATATTAACTAGGTAAGTAGGATGCAAACGACAGTTACCAGTAAAAAAAAAATAAAATAAAAAAAAAAGCAGTAGCAATAAAAGAATTCAGTTATCTGAGATTGTGTATTTTCAGCTAAAGAGGTTCTTCCAAAGAAAGGAGGTCTTGTAAATAGCTGGAATGGATAACTCTCTAAATGAGATTCTATAAAAATTATAAAATATAATAAAGTGAAAAAATAGCATATTGAAATACACAAAGATCTAAGATAACTTGTTCCATGTAAATGTAGATGAAATTCCCTGGCAAATATTGATGCTAATTAGAATTGATTGTTTTCTGCTTGTTTAAGAAGAGGACTATCTTTATTAAATGTGTTGATACAAGACATAACACAAGACCCTGGCTGAAATCTCTGAATTCAATGCAAAGAGTAAAAAATAGTAAGAATTATAACAAAGATAACAGAATGTGATATGAACAGAATTTTATGATGTCAATTTTATTTAGATTCTCTAACCAGATTATTCAAACACTGTAAATACAGAGGAAAGATTAGCCTGCAAAGGATAGATTCTGACCTAGAATGGGATAGAAAAATTCTCTTTAAATGTCTCCGCCTTGAGCATCCTTTTGCCAGCCCTGCTCATCAGTGCATGATTTTCTCGGTTATTTGTCTTCATCTCCAAGGACTTTTCCGTTCGTTTTGTTTTGGTGGGTTTTTTTCTATCAGCTGAAATTGTTTTGGAGACAGAATTGTGAGCTGGGAGATCACTTTTATCCCCCAGACAAAAAAGGAAGGGAAAAATCTCTTCCATGGTGAAAGCTCTGTCTTGTGATTTTTTTTTTTACAAAGGGAGTAAATATAGGTAATAAAATGTAAACCTAAAGAAATGCTTGCTGTGTAGTCAGGATGTGGAATCATTGCAACTACTTATTTTGAAATCTAGGCTTAATTTGTCTATTTACTATTAGTACATATGGTAGGATCAGAAAATAGTCTGTTCCACTGTTATTTGAATGTGTGCTGCAAGTGCACAGAGTTGCGTAAAGCTAGGGGATGCATACAGATGGGTTTTGTTGAGAAGAATACTTGGAGATAACTGAGATAGATCAATCAGTCACCTCATAATAAGGTAGTAGTGGCTTTTTTCCTTTTGCAATAATAATATTTTTTTTACTCATTTTTTCCCCCTTTGGCTAAATTAGAGGCAGACAGAATATCTTTTCTTGCACATGAGGGACCATACAAACTCTTCTGCAGACCATTCTTTGCATCATCATAGTGGCATCTTCAACTGTATTGTATCTTTTCTTTTCTTTATAGTTTTATGTATTATTTACTCTCAAATTAGGTCTAGACTAGCTTAGTTTCTTCAATTAGCTATATTTAAATTATTTTCATTGGTTCTCAGAGAACATTATAACTGGCTCCCCACATTTCATACGCAGAGGTTGCTGGTCCTTACCAGCTGTGAATGTATCTCAACTCCTGGAAAAAATTATAGTGCTATTGGTTTTAATATAAGTTGCCAAAGTTCCAATGCAGTAACAATTAGATTCTTAGTATGCTTTAGAGATCTCTGGCTAGGTTAATAAGAAACTTTAGGACAATTTAGTGATGACAATACATAACTGCATAGATGAAATAAATTACACATTCTATTAATTGTTTTTAATGAGGTTGATACAGAACTATAGTATGCAGTTACCCTCAATTCTTAATTGCTTGTAAGCTGCCAAAAACTATTAGATTTTAAGCATGCTCATCAGAAGTTTCCTTCTGGTTTGCACATGATTTCTTCTATCATCGTTAGTAAATGAGAATTATTCTTCCTAAGACAAAAATGAAATCATGAAATAAAAAGCTAAGAATTATTCAAAATGGAATGACTAGTACGGATTATATTATATTACTTCTATGTAAAAGTAATGATGATCTTGATCATGATTTGTCACTGAATCAAATAAAGCCACAAGATGCCCAAATTATCACAGGAAACCCGTTGAAATAGAAACAACATATCAAAGACAAAAACGTACTTGGTATTGAAGAGAAGGCATTCACTGTGATAAGATTACAGGAATGAAATAAGTTAATGTGCTACATGAATGTTAAAAAACTTTAAGTGACGCTGTTTGATATTATGTGAGTTTCCCTCAGGAAAAGAAGATACTACAGAGTAGTTTGGTGGATTTGAGACGTAAGTATGTGTTGAAGGCTTAATGGATGGTATTTACCTTCCAAGGAAGGACACTTGTTGTGATAGTGTAATCCATCCGCTTCCACTTTCTAGTTTTATCAACAGAAAAAGAATGAAGTTTTGCATTAAACTTAAATGAAGGCAAACTGGTATAAACATTGTTGCCTATTCTGAGGATAAGCTAAGAACAGATGACTTAAGAGCTGGGTCACATTAAAAGAATACAAAATCGAACAAAAATCCTGATCTTCCCATTCTACAATCTAGAATGGATCTTTAGATATATCCAATGATGAGAAAGTATTTGACAAAATTAACTTTTAAGCTAACTAAGTTTATTGACTGCGGACTAGCTAAGGTTATTCTAATCTTAATAAAATTGCTTCAAAATGATGGTGCCTAGCAATAGAGGAAGGATGGCTGTGTTTTTAGGGCACTAAACTGGACCTTGAGGAGGTTCAATTCTGGCTGTACCATAAACTTACCTATGCAGCGACTGTCTTTACCTGGAGTTTGTGGGACCTTGGCCCACTTCAGGTTTCCAGATAAATATGCGTAATAATAGAAGCAACCACAAAAATTATTTTCAGGAAAAAGACTGTTGTTTATTAACTTTTAAAAGTTGTTTTGTATTGCCTCAATATATTTCAACACACATCATCAAGTATAGTAAGGATTTTATTCAAAGCCTGTTTACATCAATGAACAGCTTTATATTGATTTAGTGGATTTTGGATTATATGCTAGGAGATCATTTTACCAGAAGCAGCATCAAAGTGAAGCTCTGGCTGTGATCTTTGAGTAAGCCACAAGTAAACTGCAATGCTAACAAAAACTTTCAGAGTGTCTAAATTCCATATAAAAATGCAAGGTGCAAAACATAAAGAAACATTTCACATACCAGTGAAAGGAGGTTGAAAGTCAATGAAGTTATTCCAGCTTGCATCAGCTAAGCTAAGGCTTTGGCACTTCTTAAGATGTGTATCACACACTAAAATTTCTGCAATACTGAGTATATAAATTCTAACTTTAATGTTAACTTCTTTTTAAAAAAGCTTGTAGTAGTTCTACTAAATTATTAATGAATGTCTGTGAATTTCAGCTATACTTGTTTTGTCATACTTCATTTTTTCCTTAATTTTACAGGACAGTGATATCATGTATGAACAGAGCAAACAAGCAAAACATGTTACCATAGGTTTAGATAATTCCTAGGATGGAGAAAAGTTAACACTGTAGTGAAAAAATTCTGTTTCAGCTTGACGTGACCTGCAAATTTTTTTCCCTTTTATAGCTTGTTCTTTCAAATGAAATGACCAAAAAAATCTTATTGTGAATAAGACTTTGAGATGCCCAAAGAGGTTCAAAATAAGATGAAATACTATTGCTTTTAAAGAAAATTATAAGAAAATTATTCTTTTTAGTTCAAAGATATGTTTCTGCTTATTGAAATATGTGTAAACTATCTGATGTTAATTCCATTAAGGAAAACTAATCTTTTCATAAGAACAAGATTAGTTTTCATTCTTTCTTTTCAATTTTCATTCTTTCACCCTCAGATCTATCTGATAAAAAAAAAAAAAAAAAAAAAAAAGTCACAGGAAGAGATCTTTCTAAACAGTGACCAAAGCCTCTAATCAGTTGCCACCTCCATCAGAATCATCAGCTTGATGCTTGTATAAGTGATTTTGACACATCTCAAAGGATTTTTATATTTCCCTTATTATTTCTGGGAACTGTTCAGTATTACTAGAAGACAGGAAAAAAATATTAACAATGACAGAAAAAGAACATTCTGTTCTCTTCCAAAATATCTCTTACCTCTAGTCACCTTTTCTTCTTCTGTACAGAAATTCATTTCATGAGACCTTTATTTCAACAAGTGTTTTAAATCCTATTAGCATTCATAGAATTAAAATATATATATATAGTTTCAGAAGGAAGAATTTCACTCTTGATACTTTGATCTCACAGAAACTACATGGTAGACATTCAATGTGAGATCTCAGGAACCTAAACTCTTTCATTTTATTAGTTCAAGATTTACCAGTTAACTACATTTTTTTCCTTAGATTCTTCAAAAGGCAGAGCATAGGAAAAAAGGAATATAATACCACTTGTACAGTGATAGCTATGAGATTGTGTCTTTCCAACACAGAATGTTTTTCTGCTTGTATTTTTCTAAAGGTTAAACAAAGAAACAAATAAAAGAACCTCCCCATAATCAGTACAGGCATGCATGCATCATAACTTAATATTAGCAATACATTTGACTTCAAAATGGCTTGCCAGACCAATCTCCATAGATAATACTCAAATCAAGAATAGTTTCTAAAATTGTCACAAGAACGATAATATGAAATGAGTTTACCTCCTAGGTCAATCTGCAACAGAAAAAGAAATGGAACATCATTAGAAGACAAAATCTGGATTATTTAAATCTTTTTAATTTTCTTAGATTTAATTCATTTTATCGATATTTTCATGATTTCCTACTACTCACTATTTTAAAGAAAATTAAGTAAGAAAAAGTTAGAGGCAGTTTTGAGGCTGGCTCAAATAATGACAGCAGGATGTCTTCCAAAAACTGCCTTATTTCCTGACTTATCAGCCAGACTTTGCCCCCACACAGCCATTTTGTTGGCTGTTAATAAAGCTAGCTTAGTTTAGAGAGAATTTATTGCACAGATTTGGAGACTATCGGTTCAGGCCACAAAATAGGCTAAGGAGATATTAGGCTTCAAATTAGAAATTTCAGTTCCATGTTCATCTAAGCAAATTTTCTCACGATTTCAAAACTTTAATTCCTGTTTTTCTAGACCTTAACATTTCTTATTTATTCCAGCACATTAAGCACATGTGCACTTGAATGTTCTTGCACACTTCATCTGGCTCATGAGCATAAGCTGTTTTCTAGTAAACGGATTTTTTTAATGGGTTTATAAGAATCTCTTTCAGTCAGTGACTGTGTTGTTACGAGATCTGATGCAGTATGTACCAGGCTAACAAACCCTTCTTTCAAAGTGATGCCGAACCGTTCGCTTCCTCACCAGTTTATGAAAGCATTGTTCTTTGCAGCAACTAGCTCAGTTCACAAATTTGGTAAGTTAGTGCTCCGATGATAAAGCCCTTTTTTCAGTATTTCTTGAGAAGAAAGTCTGTGTTCTGTTATATTGAAGACTTTCCATTACAGTTTAATTAGCATCCTTTTCTCACAGCCTAATTCCTGAACACAGCAGTCAGCAGTACAATTTGCACTGTCATGAGTTTTAGAAGTAATGAAAAATCTTCTGCAGCACACTCCAAATTCATTTTTGACATACACCTACTATGGATTTACAATAATTTATCTTTGTTGCTGAATAAGCCTCCTTTTTCACACCTCACCGTACTATGATTGTGAAGCTTAATTATAACACTGTCTCTTTTCCATTTAAATGTGTCAGAATTTATATTATAACGTTCACACGTAAACCAGTTAACACTAAATAGTCATGTCAACCAAGACAGCGTTCTACTGAAGTTGAAAAAATTAATTTCTATTGCACCTAAGTCGAACCTCCTGCTGTTTACCCTTTCCCCAGGAAAGATATGTTACTATAATTTAACAATGAAACTGTTTCTAAACATGCAAATCTGAAGTGCTGATATTTTAGTATTATGCGCCAATTAAGTTTAAAAAATAAACAAATCTTAACTTCATTTTTTTGAAAATACATTCTGAATAGTTTAAATTAAGCTAACGGGTATTTAGGAAGTTTGCAGCAAATAAAATGATTTGTTTTTGTTTCTAGAGTGAAAATTTGTTTTATGATCCTTAGATCAAATTATATAATCCATACCACTTTTGCATGTTTATGTGTTCAAACCAAATAGTTTCTCAGTAAGAATCAAAAAGCTGTTCCATACTTCAGAACCACTTATCACCTACAGTAATTTCTTTAATTTTTCCTTGACAAAATACCAAGTGGGTGGATTCCAGCACCCACACAGGTCTCTGATAATGCCATGGTTTGGGATTTATTTCTTCACTTTAATTAATTACAGAAACAAAGTCTCTGGGGAAACAGAGATCAAAACAGCATTCTTATTATCTCTAAAAAAGCTATCCTTAGTGGAACAGAAACAGGCCTATTTGATATTTTCTTGGCAATTCTGCTTTTACACTATTTTTTAGCATAATAGAATAGGCAACATTTTCATCAGAATATACCTAGATATAAATATTTGAATCTTCCCTTCTTTTTTGTCAACATCCAGGCACACTAATTATCTTTAGTAAATGGGAAAAAAATATGCCCATGCATAAGGATTTTATCAGCAATATTAAAGATTATATCAGCTCACAAACTAATAGGTATCACAGCCAAAAATATTTCCCCTCATCACTTTGGGTGACAATTCTGTGCTGCACACTGAAGCTGTATCTCTGCTGCATCGGCAGAGGTGATGACAGACACTGAGGACCGCGTGCCTTGGTTTGCCCAGCTAGCCTAGTCTAGCTCCTCACTGCCAAATCTGCTGTATTTTTTCTTTTGTATTTGGCAGCATGCATTTTGTTTCTAAACGGGGATTTTGCTGGATGGGGGAGACTTTGAACGTTCACTGGAAGGTACTTGGGAAAGCATCGGCTGACCGTAGGCAATTGGGTAATTTAACCTTAATAACAGATTCCAGCAACATTGAAGAAGATTCCAAGTTCTGAAGCATATTTCCAGCCAGGCCAACAGCCTCAAATTTTGAATATCTCAAACTCTGGGACAAAGTTTTCAGCATTAGATGTTGCATCTAATACCGGGCTAAGCTTCTGGAGTCTGTGTAGATACTTTAAGGCAAGAGGGGCGTGAAGCAATGTGGTGTGCTGCATGCTCTGCCCCTCACACAGGCAGCCTACCGCAGAGCTGAAGGCACCATACAGCTCAAACCCAACCAAAACAGATCAGCCCCACAGTTTCTTTTCTCTTCTAGCATAAGATAATGCAATTGAGACCTTCTCCTATGATGAGTTTTAGATTAGGCCAGTTTCCTTTAAATACCACCTACGCAGGTGACTTCTGAGAGCTGATCGCTGTGATTTACTAGGTCTAGAAATAAGAGCTTTATATAAATAAAAAGTATAAAATCCTTACAATCTGAAGAGTATCTTGCAAGAACTGTTAGAGGAAAACACCTCTGTCTGCAGTGTTCTGACATAACTATTAAAGCATCTCCTCAGTGAATAATTGAGTTGTCCAGAAACAATTGACTTAGAACTGAGGACTGTATTTTAGGTCTCAGAGAACCTGGCTATACAGAATGATGGATGTTAACAAAAACAGCAAAAATATGGAAGCTGAACCAATAAACGTTTAACATTGTTCAATAATTCTAAAGGGTTTCTTCCCCCATTTGCCATAAAATGTAGTTTTTAAGTGCTATAGTTATAATGGTTTTATTGGTACTTCTGTGATTTTATACAACATATGAGGTATATATCACTACTCCATTTGATAAATCATTTATACAACAACAGCAACATTTCATCTACTTTGATATTTATCTTCAGCTCTGTCTCCCTGTCCTGTTCTCTGTGTTGAGTTTGTTAATACATGATTTGTTTTTTGCATAGACCTGACACTAAGTTACACTTTATTAAGGACTGGTAAATTAGAAAGAAGTAACCCATCCTGAAGCTTCCAGGTGACCTACTGTGCATCTTTAGGATATACCATGGGTGATTATTCCTTTCCTTTCACATTTTTGATTAAAGTATGTGGAAGAGCTGTCTTTGCTGATCACATAAATGTAAATCTTCTTCCAAGATGTGAAAAAGAGAGAAAGTTTCTTTTATTTTCCCTTTTGTTCCGTCCAGTTCCTTTTCTTCCTCCCATTAGATAGAACAAAAATTTCTGTATGTCTATATTTATAAATGGGCTTTGGATTTCTTGATCATTTACAGTCTCAAAAGTAGGTCTCAGCTAAAACGTGCATATCCAAGCACTAAAGGAGTCAATGCTGGTTTACTTCACAGTAGGGTGATTTCAAGTGTTCTCAGTCACTGCTGGATGTGAGAGCAGAAAAACCTATCAATTCACAGAAATGAAAATTAATTGAAAATATGCAAAAGTTTCACATGCAAATATACTGTTAACTTAAACTGTATATGTTGATTCATCACATGTCCACACTGAATGCTGGAGTTGTTTAACATACAAATATATCTACCTACATATTCACAGTACTTTGCTAATCTTACTTGTTGCCTAAAAACCCTGATACCTTTTGTTAAAGACCAAGTTATTCTTATAAAAATTCTGAATAAGTTCTTTCTTAATTTTCTTAATTTCTCTTTAAAATATAAATAACTAATTCAACTATAACGTGTGTTTGACAGAAATAATTTGAAAGTAATTATACAGAGCCAAGTATTTAGACTCATGGGTAATTTGAATGCAGCTTCTTTCACCCTTTATAATTATGTACTCCTGGTGTTGTGCTATTGAGTGAATATTATCCTTTAAAAAATGCAGAGGAAGATGTAACGGCTCAGCATTCACCCTACTGTATAAGACTTCGAGTTATCATTGTACGGAAGAGGCGTGTGGAACAGAGAAAGCCCTTCTATAAGGCTCAGTCGCGTTCTCAGCAGGGGTGCATAGCTTTCATTAACAGGTGTGTGTTCGGGGGGGAGGTCATAAAAACAACTTCACTATTTGCAGGCAGAACTATACGGACTGTGAGCATACAGACACGTCCATACCTGACAGCTGTGATCCGAAGATATATAATTTTGATTTTGCTTTTGAATTGATTTTCCTTCTGGTCTTTCATCAGTACAGTGAGTGAGCTGGCTAACAAATTAATGGATTTTAAACCTAGCTGCACTATTTAAAATGCAAAGAATTTTTTAAATCAACAGAATTGTTTTGGATTTATACTGGTTTAATAAGAACAGAGCTTAGAGGTATGTTTCTTCTTCAGTGAGTTTGAACTCTAGTGATAGATAAAGGTCAGATCTGTTACCTGATCTTGGTAAGCAAGCCAACATAGCATCCTTTGGTACTGTTGATTTCTTAGTGGTCCTCCCCTAGTAACAGAGAAGTTATTAATACTCCATAATACATATGGAGAAAAACATGGGTTTATTGACCTTTAATTTTAAATCATATCAGAAGTTACTATAATGTAGTGAGATTTCCTGATTTGCAGTGCCATCATGGTAGAGGCTTCATTTAATTTTTCATTTTGTTTTGAGAAGGTGCTGGCTTTTTTCCAAATATTGGCAGGAAAGTGATTTTGGCTAAAAGCAAGTAGTTTATAGCAGTTAGATGGTAAATGAAGAAAAAAAATGTAGTCAACAGATAAGCAAGTGGAGATCATCAAAAAGAGAGTGCTTTCATAACTGATGGAACTTTAAATTTCAGTGGAAGCATCAAGGCAAAAGCTGACATTATATTGACATTAGAAAATTTCTAGAAATTATCCTCTGCAGTTAGGTAGAAAACACGTTGCACTGATTTGTGTCATTGAGAACACTCATATCTCAGCAATAGTTCAGTTTGCCAGTCCATCTTTAAAAACAGGCTCACAATTTTGGAGGAAGTGTTCAGGGCTCCCACTTGCTTTAAGATCATACTTGGTGCTGGCAAAAAGAATAACTACATTTTTTCTATTGAATTTCAGGTCAAACATTTGGCTTCAAGTTAAAATAAAGTAGGAGATAGCTACTTAAAAACTTCAGTATTGTTTGTTACTTTAGCAACTGTTCCCCATAATAATTTCTACTATTCTTGAGTCTAACATGTGTTTTCCTTAGCAGATTTCCTTGCTGTTGGAGATTCAGCTTCTTACTGTGGCCAGTGACTATTTTGGTTGTTATCCATTCAATCCAAATGAATTTGAAAGTAAATCTTGAACCTCAGATTCTTTGAGGTTCCCCCTTTGAGGGGTCTTCTTTTCCTGTTGTGTAATTTAAAAATTATATTATATATGTTCATTCCATCCCTTCAAAAAATTTTCTATACAGTGATGAACTAGTAAAATTCAAACATGCATTGTCACTGTGTCCAGTCTTTCAGAATGCAAAATGTTATTCTGTCATTATGATGATTTTATCCTACTCTTATCATTTTATTATGTTTTTTCGAGTTCATCATGCTTTCTTAGTCCCTACCTTTGTGAATTTCTTTGTGGTTCTACAGTGCCTTTGAGGACCTCAAAGCAACATTCTTAGATCATAACGTATTTTGTAGCTAATATTTCATGACGAGAGTTTGACTTAAACTAGGCGACATAGAATGCTTATCAGGGAGCTGCTCGAACTCCTAGGCCTGATAATAATAATAATCTCTAAAAAGTGAAAGAAAATTGGACTGTTGGAAGTTCATGAAGTGCAGCTACTCTCACTAGGAGACTGACAGTACGGAGAGACACTAGAGGATTAGCATAGTAAAAAAATGCGTGCAAAGCATGTCTTCTCAACTCTTCATAACCTCTCATTTTGATTGCAAGATGTCTATGTTCAGCCAGCTTGGAGAGCAGTAATAGAATGATGCAAACTAGTATGAAGAAAACATGTTATTATATTTTATTTTGAAGGTGGAAATCATTAGGATTTCAATCCCTGGCATGTGATAGCCACATATGAAACTTCTACCCACTCAAGGTACATGTTGTTACTAGACCTGCCACACTATAATGTCTCTGTTATCTAACAAGCTCCAATACCACAGATGTGGTTGGAGGGGGCAGGAAGCATTTTTGGTCACAGTTTCCAGCTTTCTGCAATAAAACTAGAATAACTTAGGAATGGAAATGTATGAAAAAGTAGGTCAGAGGCATGTAATGTATCTCAATTTGATTTTTTCTGAAATGTTCTTGCAATGCATGTATTAATCTCCTATAATATAAATTAATATTCTAATCATTACTGTTTCTGAAGCTTGCAGTTGTTTATGGGAAAGTACAACTTCAAATAATTACAGTTAATTTTCTTATAGCATCATTTGTTTAGAGATCTGAAAATTTTAAATGTGGAATTAATTATCCATAAGGCACATGAAACATTGAAATAGTTTTAATAATGGTGCCTATCATTGAGCAGCAATCTGAAATCAAATGATTTTCTGAAGATTCTGATCAGCGAAGATATGCAGAACAGATTGTCAGACTCCTACTCTCATCTTTGGCAAATAAGGAACAGTGTTCCTCCCCAGGAGTTTGCCTTGCCTTCATATTAAGAAAGGGAAACTATACTAAGTGACTAATTACGAGCTTAGAGTTCTGTTTTTGCTCTCTTTTTTTTGATTTTTCATCTTGAAATGTACCCAGGACTTGAAGTGGAGCAGGTGGTACACTGAAACCATAAGTGAAGTATACAACACTGACAGTTTCATTATATCTACTGATTCCATCCAAAAAAAGGTAATTGATGAAATCTGATTTCAGCTTACCTCACATGGCTCTAGAGTTCACCAAACATCTATCTATTTGGAGGAAATTTTATCTTTAATCTCATTTAAGTGAAAAGCAAGCATAAAATACTTCAGTCCCATTCCTAGTCAATCTTTTCTAGTTGCCTTCTGAGCTTACAAAAATGTTAGGCTATTAAAAAGTCTCTCCTGCAACATTGCTAACAAGATGCTCATTTGACAACAAACTAGCTTAAGGACTGAATGGACCAAAACACCTTTCTTGTTCTTGTTCATAAGCGTGAATTCAGTGGTGTGCACTGTACAATGAAGCTTTTAGTGTCTCAGGCATCACCTCAACAAAACTTTTCACAACTATATAGCTATAATATTAACCTTATTTGCTATTTCCACTATATTTTTATTCTCCTGATGCACATGACATGAGCCTCATTTTCCCTTCCTCCTCATTTTCTGCTCTTTAAACAATAAAGAATTGAATATTAGTTATGAGGTTAGATACTTTCTAGACATTTTCTGAGAATGACTCTCGGTTAAGTGAGTAGGTGTTTCCTCCTATCCAGGAACAATCCCTCACCCCTTTAGCAAGAGCTGTTCCAGAGTAGAAACACTTGTATTCTACATGAGCAGATCTAACAGAAAAATCACCCCGTGCTCATCTCAGATGCTTTGCTGTGTTTTCTCTTTACATAACAGGCAAAACAAATGAACAGAACACAGTGTCCCCTTCCGTCTCCAGCACTTCACCACATTTGGGGAATTATGGATTGTTTCCATTAGGAGTAAAAATCAAACATGGTGTTTCTTTGATGTGATCCTGTTTACAAAGATGGTATAAAATGCTATTTCTATAAACACAACAGGAAGCAGAGAAGAAACAGCAGGATTGTATCAGTGCCAAAGCTTTTTGCAGAGAGCACTTAGTCCACATGTTCTTCACAGACATTATCATTCCCTGAGCTCATGGTTTGTGTTTCACTGTTTTCTCTTAATCTCTGTGGATTTGTTTTCCTCCTATCTGTACAGAAGAGCAAATTTTCACAAATCAGCACATAGTAAAATTCCTGCTATCCACATTTGTCTACTACACACATTTTGTTTGGGAAAGCAAAAGAAACAATGATCTCAGTCTAAAGGTAGTATTTATTTCATCATTTGGTCCCACAACAGTGAAAAAGTGGCACATATTCTCTCCTTCCCCCCCCCCCCCCCCCAAAAAAAAAAAAAAAATAAGGCCGTATGAAGGTATGGAAATGAAAACAGATTGAAAATTTAACCAGACTCCTTCAGTATGATCTTTAGTCTATCATTATGTTTTCCTTAATAATGAAGTCTAACATCTTTCATCTGATAGCAGAATTTCTATGAATATGGCAGCTGTGTTACAAATTTGTGTTCTAAAAATTCAATTGTAATTGCATTTACAAATGGCAATCTAATTGAAGTCACCTAATCTTGCATTATTGACAGTTTTAGTTATGTGTCTTTTCAACAGAAGCAATATAATTTAGCATCTACACACTATTCATGGTACAGTAAGATTTAGATGATGACTACAAAAGCATTTATTCAGTTGGTAGGTGAATGAATTAGCAAGATTAATATGTGACTTGATGCCACTAGGCATAGAGTATGACCTTTCAGGTTACCGGTATTGAACTTACAGGTTGGAAGTAACTGCTACTTGAATGCTCATGTGCGATTGTGTTGGTGAAATAATGACATAAGATAAAATGAAAGCATATTTCAGATTTCAATTAATTTTTCATGTTTTTCTTAAAAACCCTATTCCATAAAAATTGCGGTATGTTTTATATTAATATTTTGGCAGAACATTTAAGAAAGATTAACATTTTTACATATATGCCCTACTGAATAGAAGTGAGGACTGTTTGCTGAAGTCTACAGTGTGGAATTTGTGTTGCAAGGAGAGGAGAAGAGAGTGGGGTAAATAATGAAAGCAGTAATGGGAAAAAAGTCTGTTATATAAAAAAAGTGCCCAATATATGCTCCCAGTCAAGATAACAGATCTGCTCTACCTTTTCTTTTAAGCTGCATTCTCTCTCCTTGAGAAAGAAGCTTCAAATAAAAAGAAATTTAGGCTTTTCAAGGAGGACAGTTTTATTAGTTTCAGTTCATCAAGTGAGAAATCAGAAGCAATCTGGCAAGCAAAACATAGCTAGATTTTATAGCTCTCATCACCCACAATTTTAGGCATCTAAACAATGTTCAGGAAAAAAAAAGTGAACTCACTATCAAGAATTTTGCTATTGATGTTAGTGGGAGCAAGGACTGTTCTTCCAAAAGTTGAGGGAGTTAATTAAACTTTATCTGACTGTTGAGGTCTTCTGAAAAGCCAAGCTATAATCAACAGTTAAGATAACTTTTGACCTCAAACCCAAATTGCAGTTAAAAATGAGCAAATAAACATAGGATATGACCTCACAAAGACATGGTGGAGAGAAGGAAAATAAACAATAACAAAAAAAGATACTTGAGGCACTGTCAAAATAAAAATCTCTATATATTAGTCACTGTTTTCACCTTATGTCAATGAAATTTTATTTTAAAGTTCCATAACATAATACAACACTAACAGATAGCCTTGAGAAAACTTGTGAGCATTCTTTATAGAATTAAAGAAAAACAATTTGGTACGCAAAACTGTCAGAATATATGGCTACTTATTTAGTTTGTTTAGGAGAGTTTTCTTCTTGCTTGTTTACTTCAGAAAAAGATTAAGGCAGAAAGCTTTAAGTCACTGACTACTTCTGTGGATATTTGTTCTGCTGCTTTTCTGCTTGTGTGTCCTTCACTTGCCTTCCTCATCAGCTTCCTTGAAAATGCCAGTGAAAAACCTTAGTGAATTATCTGCTTATCAAGAACTCTTGCATATGCCTCTCTCTAGTCTTTCTTTGGTTTGACATTGCTGACCATTCACTCCGCCTTGAAATATTTTCCTAGGATTCATGAATTTTGTTCTTTAACATTTCTTCACTCGCCTCTCACTGTTCTTAGGCATTTTTTATGCTCCTTTCCTTCTTGCTTATTCCATATCAGTCTTTAAGCAGGAACATGTTCAAACTAAAGGCTTGCTGCCCCTTTTCTTAACAGTTTTTTGGGGAAAAATCATAGTATTTCTAACTCTGGGTCTATTACCCATGAACAAAACATGTCAAAAGTGTTCTTCCAACACTTTTCATTTCAAAACAAATTTTATTTTTCTCCACTTATTTTTATATCTGTGTGTTAGCAGATAAAGCACATGATGACATGTCATGCAAAAAGATGTAAAAATACAGTAATACAGGCATTTGGGTTTTTTTTTGAAAACTGTTTTCTAGTCATTTCACAAACTGTACGATGTGCAATTTTTTTCAAAGACTTTTAGGAGCATTTGATTGTAAAATCAGTGTAGTAGTTGAATAATCCTACAGTTCGTTGTGTTTATTTCTATAGAAAGATGGAATTGCGTCAAGCTTGCCCACTTTGATGAGGCATAGAATTGACAAAGGCAGCATCAAGTTATTCACATCAATATTTCTGTAATAATAAAGAAAAATTGCATATTTTTGTGCTAAGGTTTTATCACTTTGTATGAGTCATTATGCAGTAGATACTGTTTTTAGAGAAAACATAGTGGGAAGGATTGTGGAATGAACAGACAATCATTGCATATCTACTATTATATTCTATTTCTATTATATATTTAATAAAATCAGAAATAAGAATCTGGATTTGATTCTGCTTTATATTTTGCTTTGTAAAATATTAAAATAATCACAAAATGGTAAGAGACATGAACAGTAATTATTTTACTTTGAGCTGTTTTTGTAAGAATACAGGATGTCAAAGTTAGCAAACCGTCTTGGGTTTAATCTAAGCACTTCTAAAGACAAAACTCTCATTGATTGCACTCAGGCCAGGGTTTCATCTGCTCTTTCTGTTTCTGCTCTTTATATTTATTCTTCAGCTGCTCAAAAGTAATACATTTTATATTGCTTCTAGCTCTTGTGCTTCCCTCTGTCACAGTATCATACAAACTACCCATCAAATTTGACCAGTCATACATCTGGCCTAATATACTTCTTATATTTTTTACCCAATATATACAGGAATTTATTCCTAAATTCTATAGTTATGTGTTGCTATGTAATGTAATTGTGTATATATTTAAATGTTTACATAATTTATAATTATAACTCATTTACTTGACAAGGTTCTATATGTAGATTTTTAGACTCTGCTACAATTTTTAGCTTTTATGATGCTTTTATTACATATTTCAAAGTGGATAGTGCATTGTCTAAAATGTATTTCCTTTTCTCAAATTTAAATTTGCTATTTTTCAAATTCTATAGCTTCTACCATACATATTATTAGATTTCTGGAGTGTGCCTGTCAACTTCATCCTAGTACCTGCATGAAATTAAGACAGACCAAAAATATCTGACATTGATAAGATATCTTTGCAGAACAGAAGTTCTATTTTTCTTACTTCTTATGTGAACTGTGGGGATCTACTAGGACCACAACTTATAGAAACATATAGATTTTGGTTGGAAGGGATTTCTGGATATCATCAGTTCCATCTTCCAGCACAAAGCATGACTACTACAAACACTAAATCAGGTCAGTGGTGGGTTAACACAGATAATTCTTGAGCTTATTTCACTGTCTCACCAGTGCTGCACTATCGTCATAGGAAAATAATTCTTCTAATATCCAGTCGGAAACTGTCAAGCTATGGTTTTTGACCACTGCCCCTTGCTGTTTCATTGGCTAGTACTGAGAAGAGTTTGGTTCTATCATCTCTAGTTGTAGGCCAATACTACTTCTCCATTTAGCTTCCTCTTCAGCTGATGAAAGAAATGGAGCTCCCTCAACCTCTTCTCAAAGATCATGTACTAATGGCTCCTGATCATCTCTCTACCAGACTTTCCTCCAATTTCTCCACATCCCTCATGAACCAGGGGGTTGTCAAACTGGTTCCAGGCCAGCCTGACCAGTGCCACATGGCGTCCCTCTGACTACCAGCCACAGTGGACCCAGTTTTGCTTGTTCACAGTACGAGTGCACTGTTAGCTCACACTGAGCCCAACAGCAGGGCTGCTGCTCAGGCAGATAGTCCCCAGCCAGTGCTGAGCCAGGGTTATTCTGTTCCAGCTGCACTTTCCTTTGTTGAATTTTGTGAGGTTTCTGTTGGCCCAGGCCCCAGGTATACTGTGGATTGAAACTGTGCAGTTTCTTATCTTAGCCATTCCCCTAACTTAGTGTTTCCTGCAAATTTGCTGGGAGTGCACTCTGTACTATTGTTTAAGTTGTTACCAAGAAAGCAGAAAAATAAGGACCCTAGTATTAAGCCGTGGCATCCTCTATGTATGATAGGTTGTCAACTGGATGTTAAACCATTGATCAATACCCTTAGAGTGTGGTCCAGCCAGTTATCAACCCACCTAACAGTCCATTCTTCCATATTTCCTCAGCTTAAAAAAGAGAATGCTATGGGTCAAAAGGCTTAAAAGGGTCTAGGTATACTACCACCAGTCCTCTGTTTTCATCCATACAACCAGGTATTTTGTTGTAAAAGGCAATCAGGTTGATTCAGCTTGATTTGCCCTTGATAAATCAATGTTGATGATGCCTTATTTCCCTCTCCTCCTGCATATGCTTGAAAATGAATGATAAAAAGACATGCTCCCTTCCAAAGACTGAGGTGGCTCTGGCCAGCTTGTAGTTCCTTGGATTCTCCTCTTGTCTCTTTTTAAGACCGGCATAATGCAAGTTTTTTTTCCAGTGATGAGGACCTCCTCCACTTAGCACTCTTTTTCACAGATGACAGACAGTATCAACCAACTGTTTCAGCACATTTAAGTAGATGCTGTTCAATCCCAGGCATTTAAACATATTCAGTATCTCTAAGGAGTTTTAACTACTTGCTCCCAACCGTTAACTGTCTCTCTCTTTCTGCAGACTATACTGGTGCATGCAGAGGTCTGAGAGCAGACATCGCTTATGAAGATCAAGGCACTGAGTTCTTCAGCCTTCTCTGGTGATCTCTCTCTTATTTGCTTCCCCCACCCATTAGCAGACCCACCTTTTCCCTGAACTTTTTCTTGCAACTAGCATACCTGTAGGATCCTTTCTTGTTTCCTCTAATGTCCCTTGCAAGGTTTAGCTCCCGCAGGCTTTTGATCTTTTTGATACCTGAGAAATGCTTCTATACTTCTCTTTCATCACCTGCCATTTCCAAGGCATTTATTGCCTGCTTCTTTGTATTTTTATTCAAGAGGAATTAATATATGTGCAAAAAAGTAGTTCATACTCAAGGCAAATAAATGTTATAGCAGGATCAAAACTTATCACGTTTAAATTACGGAAATATTTTGGTGTGGTAGGAATTCTGTTTTTCCAAGGAAATTTTCTGAAAAGTCCATATATTACAGAGACATTGGTTTATTTTACAGCTGCATATCATTTGGCAGCTTTCAATTAACACAACAACAAAACAAAACCCCAGATGATAGCCTACAAAAGCCTATAGTCAAAAGGGAATCTCTGTATGCAACCAACTTAAAAAAAGAATAAAATCAGATCACTCTTTATTTCAAGTACAGAGCTTTTTAATCAATTCTGCATGGAAGCAAGAAGGCTGCCACATTGCTTGTCTGCATTGTTACAAAAAGCGCTCTCCTGTGTTGCCAGGCTCACTGTGTTGCCTCTATCTGGCACTGAAGCACTATCTTTTGCTGCCATGCAGCCTGCATTATGTGATAAAGTGTAGTTCTCTGCCTTGCTGATTATCAGCTCTGCTATAGAAAGCGTTCCCTTGTGCTCTAGTATTTTGTTTTAAAGTGCTCTTCTCTGCTGTTTGTCTCCCTTCTGAAATGCCCATCACAATCAAATTTTAGTTTACTGCTTTCCCTTACAGTTTTAGTGTGGTATGTGGTCTGTGAAGGTATGGATGGCTTTAATTCTCTTTTTTTCTGTGTGTTTGAATAATAGGACACTGAAAAATTTGGAAGTGGAAGATGATACTCTAATTTTATGTATAGCATATGTGTATTGCAAACAGTTGAATCAACTGATAAGCAGAGAATAGCAATAGTATTTCATTGATCTGATTCATTTTGAATGAAATTCATCTTTAAATGAAAAAAAAAAAACAGCCACAAGGGCCTTGCCCACACACACACACCAAAAAAAAAAAAAAAAAAAAAAAAAAAAAAAGGCGATTGTAAAGCAAGATAACATAACATTTAAGTACCTTATCGAAATAGAATCCACTATCCTGAATTAGGAAACACAACTCTCTATACGATGAAAAGTTACATGCCAAACGGCAGAAATCGCAATAGCCAGAAAGTAGGTTGTCACTTAAACTAGTCAATGTGAAGTGCTTTAGAGAAGGTGTGTCTTAAATCCATCTCTCCCTCTCTTTCCAGGAGAGAAATTTAGTGTAGGATTCAGAGCTCAGAGGGATTCACAATCCCGACCCCCCTCTGAAGTTAAATCTTCTTCCTTTCAGAATGGGAGAAAGACTAGAAGTCTAGTCTGGAATGGAAAAACTAGTTTTCTTCTTTTATTTTTTTCCTTCACTCTCTTCCTCCCTTGCCCCCTGTCCTACACACAGGCAAATAAAGGAGACCTGAATGGTCTGCAATTGGAAGTCTGGAGCACTTTTCTAGGATACATGAGTAGAGGCAAGGCTGCAATCCTTATCAGTGAAGAAAGATAATGACTGTACCTCTACTGTTTTTGAATGAGGCCTTTAATGAGTCAGTGGCAAAGAACGAAGGTCACCCGTGTTTCAGAAGTAAACACTAAACCCTGCTCAGTTAGTGCTGACCCCCAAAAATCTTCATTAGTGTGCCTCAACCTGGTCTTGTGGTCAATCTGACCATCAGAGAGGTCCTTATCAAAATATATTGTTATGTAAGCATACTTTTAAATTTTGATACCACTATTTTAATTGAATTCAATCTAGCTGAAAACAACATCAAGCTGTTAAATTAAGGTGGAGAGCAGCAGGAAGTGAGGATAATGTCGTAGGCAGAATCATGCAGAGCAGAGAAGTCAACAGAAAGGGCACAAGGTGTATTTAGAGATGTTATGAACTCATTAAATGTATAATATATCCCAGTATATACACAGACCACAGCTTTTACTTTTTGCCTGTGCCTTCTCTTATATTATTAGCATGCCTCTCTCTGTTGGCAGTGTTATAACAGTAAGTAAAACCTAAAATAAGGATTACCACACCAATTACCCCCAAAAAAGTTGGCTGGGCATATGTTTCTGTAGATGACAGAAGTGGGAGTAGCATGTCCTGCAGATAGCAGCTCTAGGTTGAGACAGGTGATACTTTACAGTTTATCCAGTTTGATTAATTTTAAATGGCTTGAACAACAAATGTGTCCTTGAAGAAAAAGGCTCTGAAACAGTCACATAAGTGAAACTTCCATTGATGTATTAGCTGGCAAGCTAATAAGATTGCCTGATTTGCACAGAGGAAAGGAACTGAATCAGGGAAGAGGATCTGAGGTTGGATTTGGAAAGAACTTGCTACCAAATGAAACAAAAAGATGTGCAGGAGCTCAGTGCTTTGAAGCATTGAAACTGCTTTGAAAGTTCTACTGAAGTGGCCCTTTTATGTGCAGCTAAACCAAATGAATATGAAATATCTCACAGGATTAAGACTTGTTTGAATAATCTTTTTATTTATATTTTTTTAATTATAAAAGCTATAACTTTATATTTCATAGTAAATGAAATCTGAAATAGGGAAATTAAACTATCAATGCTTAGGCAGTGATCAAAATTTTCATCTTTGAAAAGTGGAAAAAATATTCTTTGTTTTTTTCCCCCAAACATCCTAATTTCTAGAATTACATTTGTAAAAGGGCTGTTTGATTGGCAAAACAAAACAAAAAAAAAAAAAAAAAAAAAAAGTGCTTCTAATTTAAAGATTAGAATTAATATTGATCATCTTGCTTTGTGTTACTAAATCCAAGCAAAGCCCTCTAAACAGCTGAAAACCAAGCTCCCTCCACAGCTATCCTCCTCTCCCCAGCAGTTTTACAGTGGCGCTGCCCTACATTTAACTTCCCTGAGGGTGAATTGGACATCAGTTCTTCAAACAACTATGTATGTGAGTAATTCCATAGGTAAACACTCTTAATGAATTGCTCACATGTTGTAAATCAAGAGCACACACAGCTGTTTGCAGGATCAAACAGAACAGCAACGTGCTCAGACCCTCTTAGTCCCAGTGCTTCAGCCTGGCTGTGAAATATGGAAGTTTTTGTCATGTATGGAAGATATATTTGTTTCCTTCAGGTAAGTTAGCTCTTTGTGTGTGTATGTGTTAGTAGTGGAGTTTAGCTTGTGTTATGCTTCCTGAACTGAATGATTGATTGGCCAAATTTAGTGCCTCATGTTAAGGAAATATTTTTCTCGCTATATAAAGATGTCTATTTTACTTTTCTAGCTTTGCTCTGGCAGTCCAGAGCACAGGTTCACCCTATACATTTGTATTACTTTTTGGCAGTCTGACACTGATTATGATGATGAAGGTTTGATTAATAAAATGGCAATTGATTAAACTCTTGTGAGTTGTTGTAGCATATGTAATTTAAAGACTGCAAAAGCTT
Source organism: Rhea pennata (assembly GCF_028389875.1). Taxonomy (NCBI): domain Eukaryota; kingdom Metazoa; phylum Chordata; class Aves; order Rheiformes; family Rheidae; genus Rhea; species Rhea pennata. Next base: position 47,031,886 of record NC_084663.1, on the reverse strand, counting down.
CTTATCACAATATTCTTGTGTGGAAAGTATTAGCTGAAGAATAAAATCAGTAGTTGTGGTCTGAGAATACCTTTGTTGGCAGAAGGAGGTATAATCCTTTTTAATTAGGGGGGTGGTTGATTAATCTGTCCAATGCCTAAGTGGCATTGCTATTTAATAACTGTTCTCATTTTGCTAGGATCTACACTGAAGAAGTTCCCTGTGGGAGAAATAAGATGAAAAACTGCTTTATTTCTGGCTCGCTAATTTAGATAAGTTGTAGCCTTCTTAATTACTTGCGCGCCTTATTGCCTTGCTCTTGCAGGTGGGAAAGCCTGCAATACTTAGAAATATTAACACTAAAATTAACATAAAACACTAGCCTGTAGAGTTTTACAATACATCTTCATGTTACTGGGCACAGATTTTAGGCTCAGTTGCTGGTATCTGCAAAACCTGGGAAATCTGCCATACAGAATTTCTGAGTCATATTACAAGGAAGCATCCGCAATCTGTAAGCTTATTTCAGTGTGATCCTTCAAACACCTCTCACTGCTTTGACTTTGTCTTACTGTGGGGTTGATCTAGAGATAGAGTCCGTAAAATCCCATGTTTTAGTTAAATCAAATTCTATATGCATCTATTTTGTGCAGCCGACTGGAGGACTAAAAATGATGAAGAGCAATTTCTCCTACTAGTGTTTCTAATTTAGGATTAGTGTTAATACCCATGTGGTACTTTTTTCTTAAACAAAGAGCTACAGAAGGACATGACAAATGGAAGAAGAAAATAGTAACAGCTCAGCTCACTTTTACTTCACTCCAGGTGCAAACTGTTGCTTGTCAGAGCAATTCACAGCTGCATCCATTTAGTATTCCCTGAACTGCAAGAACTCCAAAATCAAAACATAGTGAATAGCAACAGCTGGGCTTTATTGCTGAGCCAGATTTCCCAAGAGTTTTAATAGTACAAACAAATCAATATTTTTAGTGGTACATTATAGTCTAATTAGCTTAACCCTCTTAAATTGGACTTTTATGAATGCCTCTCTCAATTTCTTCTGTGTGAGACATCATGAAGTGTAATGGTATTCCCACAAGACTAATGCTCTTTCCCCTTCATTGAAATTCCCAGACTTCAGGTCTGTTTGTTCCTGTAGAAAAATGGGGAGAGTTCAGACCCTGCTGCCTGCTCGCACTAGTGCACTGATGCTGTTTCCTTTGAGAGGTAGTTATGACTTGCAGAAACTGATGAGGAATAATGACTAACCAGAAAATAAACAAAGAAAAATATACCTTGTAAATAGAAAAGCAAACAAAGCTTTTAAGCTATGTCATGTGAGATCTAAGCCATAGAATATTATGGTTGTTCCCTGTTTTCCTTTTTTTTTTTTTTTTCCCTCCCACATTTTTAATTCGTATGGAAGAAGAAATAGAAGCATAAGCTGGTTATGAAGAACAGACAGTATCTGCATATCTTACTTAATTCCAGTGATAACCTACAAATAGAAGCTTTTAAAGCACACTTACTATTCTGACAGCTGATCTTCCTGTCTCTGATAAATGGCCTCTCACTTTACTGAAAACAAATAGAGTATATGATATTGATTTTACTGTAGCTTGTTGAAAGTTCTGTGGTGTAGGTAATACTGCGGAACTGCTATAAGATAAAATGACTACTAGGCAGAAACAGTCTTTGTCACTTCTATCTCCTCAGTTTACTATTATTTTCTCTCTGCTTTGTGTGAATAAGCAGTCCCTGAGAAACAACACTTCTTTACAGTCAGAAAGCAATTAGGTAACTAGACTTACATTTGCAAACAGTTGCGTGTATGTTTAACTTATATAACTTCTTTATCTCCATAGAGCTCCTTATATATGTCAATTTAATCATCAGCCTAAATATTTACATGTGTTATATACTTATATTTGCATAAAACTTGAACATCTTATTAGGAAACACATTTCAAAAAATGATTTTCAAATCTGCCTTTAGTAGCTTACCATAAGATAGGTGCAGATGCATGCCAGGGCATGATTTCAGGGTTTTGAGAAATATAAGTCTAGTTACCTACATGCTGGCATAGGCCTATCCCAGTTTTCTGCTGTGAGGAACTACACAAGATTAAAAATAAATGCTGTAACTGTTACTTCCTGTCACTAGTAGTAATTTGTTGTCTTCTTAAGCAAGTGCATATATTGCAAGGACAAAGCAGATTAATAAATAGCATGGGGCAGAGCTAAGAAGCAGTCAGTTTAGCTTGATATTCTTTATAGCAACTGTTGAATAAATCAACACTACTGTTATTACACTAATTCTTTTGTTTGCTTTTTCTTCACAATATCATATGATAACGGAAAGTATGCAGCTCAGAGTGAAATTTCTAAGCAAAAGGATTTAATAGCAACTTTTCCTGTTGATAGTAGCAGTGAGTTTGCTTGTGTAATTAGGGTTTGGGGTGGCTATCAGTGACCATCTGAATCATATTCTCTTCCTCAGCTCAGAGTAGGCATAAAAGAATTGGTGAATCTCAGTTAGTTAGATCCCAATTCCTAGGTAGCATCAGACCTCTTGTTACTGAAAGCGTGATGGAGCTGTAGTAGTTATGACAATTTATGGAGAGAAGAAATCTAGGTAAGATGGAGTATCAGAGCATATGACCAAGTGTGCTGATAGGAAAAACGAGAAAAAGGAGGCAGGTTGTTCATTGTAGTGTGTATTGTCAGGTGAAGTTTGAGATCTAGCAGAACTATTTTGTTGTTGTGGACTCTGCTACATGTTCTGTTTACTTCAAGCAGAAGTTTGAGTCAGATTCTGAATAAAATCTAAGCAAGTTCTCATTTAAATACAGTATCATAGGTGTCACCTTCTGAATCACTAAAGCTAGCTTCAGTTAGAACTGAATAAGTAAGAATTTAACTTCTAAAATAGTTGTAGACATAATAATAATAATAAAAATCATAAGCCCTTCTGACTTGTGTGTACTTCCAGGTTTGTTCTTTATTTCTGGTCCCACTTTCAGTCCAGGAAGCTTCATTATCATTTTGGGTTGCAGCATCTTCAAGAAAAGTCTTTTCTATCATCTGTGAGGCTGGGCGATGTGTCCACTCACTGCTCTTCTTGGGGTCCCCAAATACTTGCTGCATCTCATTTGTCGTTTGTCTGCTCCCTTCTGTGCTCTGGGGATATCCCCAAATTTGGTAGTCTCCCCTAACCTAAGTGAGCAGTTAGAATACGGCAAACTGTTTTCTGCTGCTCCTTTTCACAGGAATACATCATGCGGTACATGGTACACAACAAGGCACTAAAATTTAGACTGTCTGTCTGAACAGGTTGTATATACAGTGTTTGTTATCCATGCAGAAAGAAGTTCCTTTGTAATTGGGTAAAATATTCTAACAATACAAAGCAGTAAAAAAGAAAGAAAAATATTAAGATACAGGGCTTATTTCTTTCACTACTTATCTGCATTCTGACTAGTCAGGGATAGCATTTAGTGATGTGGAAAATCACTGAAATCTAATAAAAATGTTCGGAAATTAGGGACTTAAAAAAATGTATCTCCAATATTCCTAACTTTCCTGTTCCCTTTTAGGCCTGCTTTATAAATTAGCTAATTGCTAATGTTTGTGTAATGGCTCAGATTGAAGCATCATTTTGTTACCATTATAAATGACATTATTCTTGTGTTCAGAACTGGTTATAATGGCAAAACTGAGGGGGGGGATATCCATTTATGCATTTCTCAAATGCTATAAATGAGTTTTTTATTCAGTAAAGCAGATTGTGCTCTACACTTCAACAAAAGAGATTGTATAGGCTTCAGTAATTTCAGTAAACTGTAAATGTATTTCAATAAATTGTAAATGCTGGAAGTACCAAAATTATGCGAATTCTTACAGACTTCCTTTGCAAACACCCTGCTGTGGTCTGCAGCTTGAATGGGAGGAGAAAACTTTTTTATTTCCCCTGTCCCCTCCATCTCCGGTCTTAGATTGCTGAGAGCACAAAGAATGTATCTGTGTTAAGCATTTTCTTTAAACTTTATGCACATACTGTTGCCTAAGGTAGATAATTAGCTAGAACCATTCTAATTATCTAATAAATTAGTCATAGGAACCATCACTGTTCTAAAAAGTTGGATTGTGGTGATTTTTTTTTTTTTTTCGCTGAATCCGGAAATTTGGGAAGATGTATTTGAATGAACTATTTTATACTAATTCCCAGAGCTGTCCTAAGTGTCCTCAGTGCAGCTAATGGTATAGAGAAACAAAGGATTTAAATAAAATTTTGTGCTTTTGTGTAGATGACAGAGGTTTGGATGAATTCTGTACAACTTAAAATAGTCTTAAAGTTCCTCCAAATATATCAGTTGGCAATATTTCCAAAAGGACTTCTACGTTAGCTGCCAAATACAATAGTTTGGAAGTGTTTTGACCGACCAAGAACAAGCCTGGTAAGACAGTAAAAGGAGAAGGCAGCCACATTCCCCAGTTATGCGCTGTGATTCAAGGTGAACTTCATATTCAAAAAGACAATTATTTTCTTATTCTATTGTTCTCTTTTTTACTTTTAAAGCACGTACTGCTTGCATTACGAATGATAACTGTAGTTAATACTCTGGTAGAACTCCTGTGCTGTGGGATGCACGGGAAATATTGCAGTTGTCCACAGATGCAAGAGTTGCTTTTATTTTGGCAGTATTCACTACATACCCACACAGCGCACTGTTAAAATGAAGAGTTCATTATGGATATGGTATATCCCTCATTGCAACAATTAGAAAGTCTTTGACTTAGAGATGGGCACCTTGAGAGGAACTTCATGCCATTCTGTCTTCTCAGCCCTCATAGACCTACTTTAAAAAAGCAGCTATCAAACTCTTGCTTTAAAATTAGATTAAGCTATTTTTTACACTGTGCATTATGTAACTCCTAACATTAAATCAAGGAAAAAGTCTAGGCAGTGCAAGGATATTTTTCTTCTCGCATACACATCTAAAGTATTTCCACAAAGCAATATGTTTTTAGGAATATACACTTAAAATCTTACGCTGCCAATATAATTATCTAATAATTATTTTTAAAAGAAGCTAATCAATGTAATAAGTCAAGTAACATACACTATAAAAGACGTTTCTTTATAAAACCAAATTTACATTTCATCAAACTATGAATATTGACTCCAACCCGCACTGAGTTAGTTATCTTTTCTTTTTTTTTTTTTTTTTTTTTTTTTTTCCTAATAAAATCTTTATGTAAGTGATTTCTCAGAACAAGGAATGAATACCAGGAGTTACTACCAACAGTGAATACTTCTAACCACTGTTAATCAAATAGAATGTAGTATGTATCATAGCTTAAATGCACTGTATAATCTTCATGTTCATAGTGAAAAGTAGCATATAGACTGACATGCACAAAAAAGTGATTATGTGAAATTCAGTGTCAGCTGGACACTTATTTCCTTTATTTCCTATTGAAAAGCCACTTTGTAAATGTATTGATCTACATGTATCAGCTAGTAATGGAAAGTCCCAAAAAACTCTATGGATTAAGTGTCAGCCCAAGTTCAAATGCTCCAATGTGTTTCTCCTCACCCCTTCCCTCCTTCCCCCCGCCTACCCCCCCCCAAAAAAAAGAAAAAAAGAAAGAAAAAAGAAAAAGTTTTTGCTGAATGATTGAAAGTAGGAGTAAAGTTTACTAAAGAGGAAAAAGAACAATGAGATTTTTCACAGGTCAGTGAAGCCCAGCATAAACTCAGTTGCCCATTTTTTTCCCCCCTCTTGTTTTGAAATGAATCACTGGACAATTTTTGGTTAACATGAGTTATTCTAAGTTTACTCTAAGTCTCTAAGCATCTTTGCTAATTTGAAAGTTGCTTCTAAGGTTCCACTCCATTGTAAGTTTTCCTTCTGCTGAACAGGATGCAAGCAAAATGAAATGTTTTCAAATGCAAATTATCTATTTACTGAAGATTGAATATGAAGCTATTTTAAAGGAAGACTATGGAATGGGGAAAGAGGTTGTGGCAAAATCATTTATCTCTGTGGTTACAAGTGATCTAATTAGATGTGTTTGAACCCGAGTTATAATATTAATAGACTATTTAATCTCAAATACTTATTGCAGTTCTTTACTGCCCAAAGCAATCATTTGCAAATCATTCAAGTGTATGAATGTATGCTTAAATCTACCTAAAAGAAACTGCTTAGTCTAAATACTCTACATTCCTATTTATTTTGAAGGCATAGTCTCAAGATAGTACCTGGAATGTGTTATTAACTGAATAGATTTAGTCAAGAAAGCAGATGTGGGCTGGAAAAAGATTCACAGCTTTGATGGCATTGATACATCAGATACATTAGCACTCAAGTGAAAGAAGTAGATAAGAAGATCTCCCACACAAAGCGTGCTATATTAACTGGAACTAAATGGGGAAAAAAAAAGTTGCTTTTAAAAAAATAATCTAAGCTATTAAATGCAACAAGAATAAAATGTCTCTGCTTGTTCAGTCTTCTTGCATTGTATGAAAAGTTTCGTAATAATGAAAGGTAATAAATGAATATAATCACAGGTATATCTTTGAAATTTATGGTAAATACAGTATATTTATCCTTAAATATTTAAATAGACTATCACAAGAATAAAATATTGATTAAAAACTTGTTTCGAGTAACTGATAACAAGGTACTTCATTGTCAAAAAGAAGTACAATCCCTTTCTTGGTCTAAAAGGGCCAACCTCTTCAGATAAGGTTCCTTAGTTGCTTATGGTAAGTCACTTTTATCCATGCACTCTGTGCAAGTCCTCAAAATGATCATGGAAATCTACCTGGGAGCTCCAGGAATAATATGAGATGAAGGAGCAGAAGAGAAAGAAAGAGAGAAAAAATATCCATAAAATAAATAGAAATAGTAAACTGTGTAGCTGCTCCTACATGTCTGCTGGCAAATAACTCAGCTTTCATTGCAGCCTGTATTTACTGTGCCAAAGCCTGGGCGTCTGACCTTGGTGAGAGTACTGCTTTCTCCCATGTCTGTAGACTGAAGAGAGAGCTTCAGGTGGAAGCACTGACTTCAGGTCTGCGGAGAAGCAATGAATAAAAATGGCCTGACCATGAGGCTGTTACGCCTTTGAAAGCAAATTCCCCATAGTTAAGATCTGTGGCAAAAAATCTGTTTAACCACTAAATGCATCAGAAATCACCTCTCTTTCCTCTGCCCTGAGTGCCCAGCTCTGGTTCTACAGCTCAGCAAGGTGAGTATGACAATACTGCCTCCCGAGACTTCCCTTTGTAGACCCTTTCCCCTCCCCAAAGGCAGTGGCATGTAGGCTGACAATGCGGTACTGGCACAATAGAAGACCCCGTTTTATATCCTGTCCGCAGCAAACATCCACAAGCAGCGGCAAGTAGAGCCTGTGTGGTTTGCTTTTTATCTAGAAAGTAAAGCCGTGAGGAGCTGAGAACACTTTTGTATGGGAAAAGGTGGAAGAATATTGAGGAGACGGGCAATGGAAGCCAGCCAGACCATCCTGTGGGAAAAGAAGCGTCAACAGGGCATCTTGACCCGTAGTCACGTGGCTGAGCTCATGCCAGTGTGGTACTACACCTGGTCTTTGAGTTGAAATTTGTGGTTAGCTCAATAGGCTCACTGTGCCTGTGCATAGTATGTAAAAACCTCTCACAGCATCCCCCCACGGTGTTACTCACCATGGAGCAATGCTCAGCGGTGCCTGGGATTCTCCCACGCCTTTGTTGCTGTGATTGGGAAATCGCTGGGGGGCCACCGCTTAGACACAAAGGTAATAAATGCTCAGTACCGACCACAGTGTGCCTTGTGCTTGTGTATCTGTCCCTGCTGAAGGTCAAGGCAGTGTCCCTGCCTGGCGTAGTCAGCAGGAGACAGAATGACAGTGCCATGGCCAAGGAGAGCAAAGGGGAGGACAAGAGCCAAGGAGAGGCTGCTCACCTGTGGCTGCCAGGATGGCCCCAGACTGAGTGGTGGGGGCCAGTAGCTGCATTGCTTGCCACTCTGGCAGCCCCCAAGGACTGGCTAGAGCTGGCACAGGGGGGAAATGTTACCCCAAAGGCAGCTGAATTCACATTAAAGGTTATGCCCTGCTGCGCTGCTTTGGTAACAGCTCAGAAGCTAGCTGGATGGTTAGGGTGGGCACTGCTGATGGGCATTTGAGCCTCAGATAATGAGGTATCATCTTTGCAGCAATGAGTAAAAGATCTGGAGAAGGAGACTGGAGATTTGCATGATGCAAAGGTGGTAGCACAGGAGTTGATTAGGACCCAAACTGAAAAGAATCAGGAATTAACCCATAGGGTAGAACAACTAGCTTTGCCTGAGGCTACCAAACACCATCCAATGGCTTACAATGGTAAAGCCCCAGCTACAGTCGCTCAGGTGAGAGCAATAATAACTAGACCCTCCTGGGACACAGAGGAGTGCAATAGTAATATTTGGAGTATTTCATCTGACTTGGAGGTTGAATTTGGATTAGAAGGAGAACCGGCTACTCCCCAGGTCTGACCTCTTAGGCAATTGAAGGGGGAGAGGCAAGCAGATGGGAATACAGCGGAACAATCTCAGACATGTTCCCTGAAGAAATTGTGTGAATTTTTAACTGCTTTCCAGCAGCAGCCCAAGAAGTCTCTGTTAGCGAGAGCATGGGATGCAAGTGCTGGATCACTTGCTATCTTAAGAGAGGAGCTGAATTTAATAAGCCCCTTGTCAACGGATGCTCAAGTACAATATTACCTTATCCAATTAACTTCTGCATGGGATGGGGTAGGAAATGTTACTGAAACTCCAACATTATGTCAATGGTTATGCACTTCTGTGGTAGGTGCTTACTTGTCCACAGGTGAATTAACCGCTACAGTGGGAGCAAGGCTTACTTTTGCAGAAGGATCCATGTGTTGCAGCAGTTAGGGGTAGCAACTGGGTTAGCAGATGGAGATGGATCAGGTGGCAAGGAAATAATGCAGAAGATGACAACTCAGTTATTAAAGGGGCTCCAAATGCCTTAAAGCCATTACTCCTTGGCATGGTAATGCCTGCAACTGGGACAGTAGGGGCTTTGGTAAACAGTATGAGGGATTTGGCACTTCTGAGAAAGCAGGTACTAAGTAAGTGAGAGTATTTGGGAATTCCAAGGCGAGAAAATTGGCAGGAACTCCTAAACGGAGGGGCGAGGTGACAGATGTGGGCTGACTTGCTGCAAGCAGGGGTATTACGTGATGAGATAAACGGTCTTTCTATTGCTGACTTATTTAAGCGGTGACAGCGGTTACTTGCTAATTAGCAATATCGAACGCAGCCTACCACCCCCCTTTGCTCCAGCCACCACTTGGAAATTGCCAGCCAAAACACAACGAGGAGAATGTCAAGTCCCCAGCAATACGAGCATCAATCGTGGCTTACCATTGGGGGACCAGTGCTCTCATGTACCCCTGCAAATTTACTAGCGCTCTGGAGGAGAAATTGCTGTGATTGCTCTAGTAGATAGACTGTGCTACATAGCACAGTAGCTCCAGAGAAGGACACTACCCATGTATATGGGTTGGGAGGATCGGTCACCCCAGCGGTTCAAGCCGTAGTTACGTTAGCAATTGGCCACCCTCCCCGACAAGATTTTCTACCCCGGTTTTATTAAGACTGATTCATGAGTACCTCTCGGGGATTGACACGTAACTGGGCAGAGAGATTCAGACCCTGCAAGTATTGTTCTCCTTTGGAAAAAGTCCTGCATTACCGCAGCTGTGATCCATTACCCTGGTATCCAAAATGGGACCCAGTGGATTTACTGGCTTGCCCACACTGGGGTGCAAGTGAAACAATATAGAATTCCTGGTGTGGAAAAGGAGATTCAGGAAGCTATAGACACTTTATTGCATGCTCAAATAACATACTGCTATTCAGAAGCTTGATGGCTCTTGGCGTATTACTGTGGATTACAGGGAGCTAAATAAAATTTTGCCTCCATTATCAGCCATAGTACCTGACATGTAACTCTGCTAGAAGGAGTAGAGAAACATTTGCAGGAATGGAAAGCTGTTACTGATTTGGTGAATGCATTCTTCTCCATTGCTATATCCCTGCAATCGCAAGATCAATTTGCATTTACATAGGATAATATATTTCAAGTCCTTCTGCAGGGCTATAAACATAGCCCCACCATTCGCCACCAGATGATCTCAGCAGATCTCCCTTCCCCCCTTCCAGAGTGTACTATCCATCATTATACTGGTGGTATTTTGGTAATGAGACCTTCTAAAGAGCGAGTACGTGAGCAGCTATTGTTGCTAGTACAAACCCTACAGCACGGGGCTGGGCTGTAAACCCTAAGAAGATGCAGGGGTCAGACATCAGTGTGCAATTCTCAGGGAGAGTCTGGAGGGGACAGGCGAATGCTGACCCTGAGAAAGTGCACAATACTACTGAACAGTACCCTGTTTCCACTAGAATAAAACAGCTACAAGCTTTTCTGGGCCTTTTGGGGTTCTGGCAGATCTTCATACTCCACTTAGCAAACCTATAAGTTTCTGGTCCCCTTCCCTGCAAGGGGCCCCAGCAAATTATATGCCTGTGGAAAAGCAACTCCTGGCTGTGGAGCGGGCTTTGCAGGATACCAAACGAGTTATGGGCCACAACCTGGTGACTGTACGCACCCCCATCTCCTTTCCAGCATGGGTGAGAGATGATACCACCAGGGCCCAAGCTGCAACTCAATGGCAATGGAGACACTACCTCCAAGCCCAGGCTGAGGAGGGGAGAAAGGGCATGAGTACCCTGCCTGCAGCCTTATTGGGGGAAGTACGTCTGAGCACGCACCTCTGCTGTGCGGGCCAGAGGGGCTGCCCACCTGCTCCCCAGCAGAGCCATCGCATGCCCAAGAGGCCCCTCATTTTGAGATGTTATCTCCTGAGCAGTGAGAGTAGGCCTGGCTTTCTGATAGCCCTGCAGCATATTCCTGGGCAGGAGAGCAAGTGTGGCGCTCTGTAGCATATAATCCCACCATGGATACCATCTGTTTTGCCTCATGAACTGAGGTACTGAAGTCAGTGGGTTGTACTGAAGGCCACAGCTACAGCTGTTGATGAGGGAGATGCACGCTACCTCTATACAGCTAGCTGGGTAGTATACAAGGGTCTGCAAACCTGGTTCCCAACACGGGCCACTGCACAGTGGAAGACACATGATAAGGAACTCCGAAGGACCTCCTTGTGGGAAAGGATTTGGGATGTTGTGCAAACCAAAGTTGTATCTGTGCGATGTGTTGATGCCCATCAGAAATAGGAGACCCTCAAAACTCAGGATAACACAGCAGCTGATCAGATGGCAACTCCCTCAGAGGTAAAGCAAGCTTGGCAAGTGCATGAATGATCAGGGCATTATGGCCCCATCACAGCTCAGGCTTGGGATCTATCACGATGCCATCCAATATTAGCCTTACATTGGTATAAAACAGCAAGTGCTAACTGTCCTGTTGGTATGAAGATTAAAAAAGTGCCTTTCACCAGCACATATGGTCACATCAAGCATGGTGAACGACCTTTTGCAACCTGGCAAGAAGATTATGTGGTCCCATTGCCACCCCTCCCTCCCACAGGGATGAAGGTATATATTAACTGCTGCAGACACTCAAACAGGCCTTATGTATGCATATCCTACCACCCACGCAAATCAATCCTCTACTCTACAGGGCTTAGAGCGACTTATGTATGCTATCAGCATACCAAAAGAAATACAGAGTGACAGAGGTACCCGCTTTGCAGGCCATATAGTGCAAGAACAGGCAAAGGACTTGGGGAATCACCTGGGTCTTGTGTATACTGTGCCACCCTCAAGCTCGTGGAGTAACAGAGAGGATGAATGGCCTGCTAAAAGGACAAATTCAAAAACTTACCACCATGGAGACTTTAAGGAGGGGGATGAGCATGATCTCACAAGCGCTCTTTACGCTTAACAACAGGCAGCTGCCCTCTCTGCCAGGTGCTGAAGGTCTGCAGCTGTGGCAGCTGCCCTGTGCATGGGTATCGCTGGCTACACAGAGCCAAGGTCCTCTGAAGTGTAAAAAGCCACTGCCTGTTTCAGCAAGCAGCTTGCAGAATGGGGTTGGTGATGGGTTGTATCCCCCAGGAAGGGTTAGGAGGATGCCCTGTCCCATTTGCCAGGACGCCAGCACTTCCCATGGAGCGTGAGGTCTGCAACATGCCATTTCACTAACTGGTGTGAAATGGGGGTGAGGACAAACTTGTGCAGCAGGAGGAATTCCAACGGGAATTTCAGCTGGTTAGTCGAAGCAGTCATGGTGCTCTGCCCAACTCATATAAGATGTAAGAGCCATGGAATAAACATGAGATGATCCCATTGACCACGTGAAATGGGTTCATTTCCTCATTCTTCTCCTTATTTATTTATTTATTTGGTTGGAGATTGAATTAATTTTCCCCATGCAGTGTCTTCAGTAGCCTCACTACTAATGCTGACCTGGAGCATTAGTAACGGATAGTTACTGTCACAGTTTTTACAATTGTTTACCTAAAAACAATTTAACTGTTTAAAAGGAAAATGTTTTAAAAACGCAGCAAAAGCATGATGTTAAAACAGATCATTGATAAACCTATGAATTTTGGGAGGTGAGAGAAGAGGGCTGCATGGCACTGATAGTGAAGAAGCCTTTTTTAAAGCCCTGGAAGGTACAAACAAAATCTATGTGTGAGAAATTAGTTCCCTTTTAAATATACATGCTATTTATTTGTGAAAGAACCAATTTCACCAATAAGACAGAAACTGTTATATTAATTTATTTCATAGTAGAAATGGCACTAAGAGAATAAAATAAGCTTTTCTCCATGTTGCATTTAAAAGAGTGTACGCACATCTTTCATTGGGGTATGCGTGTGCTTTGTTATTACACTCCTTCTCTCATGTTCCCCCACATTCTTTAAGGAGAATTCCATTAAAGCTAAATTTGGTATTTTAAAAATGTGGTTCTTGGGGAAAAAAAACATGCAGTCAAACTGACAGCTTTCAAAACTTTTTTTGGATGAAGTACAATGAAGGTTTAAAATCCGTGATTAGGCAGAAATTATTTTTCATTTTTTTCTCTCGTTAGGAGATAAAAACTTGCTCATCAAGAAACTCTTTCTACACCAACACAGGCCACACACATTGTAAGTGATTTTTACATGCTGTCACTAGGTACCATTGTGGAGTGTATGTGTGTCCACAAAATTGCAAGCAACACAGGCAAAGCTGCAATTCAGTCTATAGAAGGTTCTTTAAGTCTGAAGCCCTTTATAGATGATGACTTGCCGTAGCACAGGAAATCCTTAAACCGTAGCTGGCTTAGGTATCTGGTATATTTTCTGATGTTATCAGAATAGCGAATGGCCAGATCTTTGTGCAAGTTACTGTATAAATAAAATAAAATAAAGCGCAGCTAGGTGCAGCAGCAGCGACGTCATGGGTTGTCATGTTGAGTAAAGGCAGTCTCAGCGACTGTTTTAAACAGAGAAGAAACTGTGCCAGTCTCACAGGGAGACGGGGCACCAAATGATTCACTGATTATTTTCTAAAACCCCCAAAGTACACCTGGGATAAGCTAGTTTGATTTCCTGCCTAAAACGGGCAACAGATCTCCCTGTTCTTTTACAGTTTCAAATCTGCTGTACTTAGCTATACAGCAGAGGACTTGACCACTTTATTAATTTAAAAGCCGTAGTCTGTCACCACAAGAAAGGACTTCGAATTGACAGTCATAGATGTATCACTAAGATTTACTTTAGGTCTGTTCAGGTTTTCATAGATCCATTTCTGTCTGCGTGTTACAGTTTTCAGAAAAAAGCAGCCTGACAAATGCATAAGCGGGGGTGAGTGTGCGCTTTTGTGAGTGTACGATCCTGTTTTTCTAATGCAGACAAAGCCACAAAAACTGAAATAAAGTTGCTTTATGTTCCTTCTATTCTGATTTGTCTTAAATGATAGTTCTGTTGAGAATTCACACGCATATTCTGAATGAATGAAGGCTGCCACTTTATTTTTGAAATGCTTGTCAGCATTGCTTGGATGGTTTATGGTTTTGAAACATGTTCCAGAACCAAACCCAGGTACACGTAAGATGGGGGAACGATGTTCGATGTTAGACAGGGTAGACAAAGTGATTTCTCCTGAAATACTGCCAACAACGCCCTGTATTTTGTAATGCGATCTATTAACAGGATATGGAAATAGGGAGACACATTTACAGAAGCAATTAGAATTTGTAATCCGAAATTCTTGACTTTGAGAGAATTACCAGACAGTTTTTGGTAGTGGATATATCTAAACATCCAAGGATTTCTGGTTACCTGACCACTTCTTTTATTAAAGAGAGAGAGTTTATCTTTGTTATTTTTAAAATATTGTTATTTTTAAAATAAATTTGCTATAAGTTCACAGAAAGGACCATTTTACCAAGATACCTATTCTGTTTTCTCAGTTTTTAAGATGCATTTCTGTCTATGTGCTATATGTAAAATGAAACACGAAAAATATAGTATCTGAAAGTTTTTTTAAAAAACTCTGAAAGTGTCTATTTTTATGTGCAGTGTATAATCCCTTTTTGATTCTTCTGTTTCGAATGGAGGCCTAGAAATAAGATGTGAACTTTCCTATTATTTTCTCTACATTCTCCTTAAAGAAATCTTACAAAATGATGTAATAAAATAAGATAAAAGCAGATTTTTTTTTCTTGATATTTTACTTGTAGGATAATTTTAAGATTACATTTGATTTGAATAGAATAAATAGCCTATATATATATAAATATATATATAAATCAGAATATTCAGTGCAAACCCACTCACCAGTACCTCAGAGCTCAGCACAAGCTTTCTGAAGAAACTAAAAGGTTTGGATATGCTCTGAACGTGCTCTGAATTCTGCAGTGTGTTCCTAAAGGAGGCATAGTGGTTATATTACATGTTTCCCCTCTCCTCAGTTTTTCAAGGTGTCATTTTTCTAGTTAACTCTTCATTTGTATTGTAGTAGCACGTAAAAGCCTCAGTCTACTTGGTTGGAACGCACAGGGTTTTTGTTTTGTTTTATTTTCCTTCAATATCCTAATCACATACTCTGAATTCACACAGCTGCTGAGTTTTCAGTCTGGGTAAAATAAGTTTTATGGATTTCAAGATAGGCACATTAAACTTGCCTTGAGCTTTTGAGATGAAAGGTGCTGTATGAGTTCAAAGTAAGACCCTACTTGCTATAATGCAAATGAGAATTGAGGGAAACAAATATGTAGCTAAAAGGTTGACAGCAGGAAGTTTGAAGGATCTTTCATCACTGATTGCTGAAATTTTAGGAGCGCATGTGCCTCCTTGCTGTCTAGACAGTGGAGGAGAGAGGGTAATAAAGCCAGAACAGGTAATGCTTTCCCTACGAGTTGCAAACTCTTTGGACACTTCTTGCTGAATAATTTAACAGACACCTATAATTAGACTGAAATGAGATATTTTGAGTCAGTAAGGTTCTATTTATTTTGTAATATAGATATTTAATTGCTTTCATGAAAGAGCAAGGTTTTTGGTTTTCTTTTTTTTTTTTTTTTTTTTAATAACAACCATTAGAATGTATTTCTTTTAGTGTGTGATGTATGCAGATTTCAAAGGAATCATTTGAAAAAACAGGGGCCAAAACCTGGCCTGGGATTGTTTATGAAAATTGAAGATTAAAACAAATATTTTTAAAATAAAATGATTAAACTTCAAAGCGCCAGCGGCAAGAGAGCTGGAAACACTCAACAGTGGCAGCAGAATGGGGTGAAGGAGTTGTGCACTTATTTGCTTCAGGTTTTATTTATTCGTTTGTATGTTTTAGCATCAGCAAGGGTTTTTTTGTTTGTTTGTTTGTTTGTTTGGGGTTTTTTACTCTTCGAATTATAGTAGAAAGAGATCATAACCCATTTTTTAGTTCTCATTTTTACATTTGGCAGGTTCAAAATGGAGGCATCTCTATTAGTGTTTTGAAGCTAATGTCCTATTTTTCCCCAGCTTCTGTGCTATGATTGGCATTATGGAGAGGTCTCAGAGAGCATGATCTTCCATAAACATACAAGGAAAAAGAACCAGAAAATTTATTTACCTATCTACTGTTTATTGTATTTTAGTATGTTCCAGTATGAAAACTATTGCTTTTCTAAAAGGTACAGTGGAAGAAAGTGTGAAGGTAGGAAGTTTATCAATAGTCAGACAGGAGAAGGAACACCAGTGTATTCAGGGTGTTTATTTCCTTCCTCCTTTTCTCTCTTTACTAGATCTCAACTGACTTCTTCTGAGACTCATATAAAGCTGCAGACTGAAGTTTGAAGAGAGCCTTTCAGCTGATGCTAACCTAAATCACTCCCTGTTCTAGGGACAGGTACTTGGTGTAAGTAAATTCTCGCTCTGAGGTTGCCTAGTCAGTCCCAAACAGCACACCAATGGCTAAATTTCCTCTTCAGATTTACGTGCTTCTTTCTCAGATGTCTTGTTCCCCTCTTCTACAAGTTGTTAGTATACGAAGGCCACTGGCAAAAGAGCAGACTGTGCAGTCCCTGTACATTTGGTTAAAGTGAATTCATAGCAGAGACTGTTATTTTCTACCATTAAATCTTAATGGTATAGAAAATATTTTTTTTTTATTAAAAAGTTTTATTTTTGGCCAGACCTAGTCCCCCAGGAATTTATGAGAAAGAAAAGCTAACAAAAAGACATGGTTTAAAAAACATGCGTGTACTAACAACAAAATAAAATGTGATACATATATAAAAGGTAAACACTAGAGAAAAGTATGCTGCAGCTGAAATTGTACCAGAGTTCAATCCACACATTTGTCAGTATAATGAAAGAGCTATGTGGAAAAGTTTACAAATTTTTTACATGTTCACCATATTTTTTCCCCAAATTGTTATATATGTATATGCATATGACATATTATAAAAAGTATGGTAGCAAAATAATAATAATAAAAAAAAGTCACTGTCTGAAGTTTCCATCTTTGAAATATCTCTCTGCTCCTATTGGAGTTCCCCATTAGATGTTCCACTTTGTTACTATAATCTAATGAAAGACAAGCAGGATAAAACATAAAAAAATGTTCTGAATTCATTAACTACTGTTTTGTCTCCAGTGAAGAATTAAGGAGAAATAGAAAAGACAAGCCTTTTTTAAAAACAAGTTTTTTTTCCTCATTGAGAACTACCAGCTGGAGGGGAGTTGTAGTTCTGAAGACTTAGTCAGATATGAATCATTTAGTATACCCTATTATATAGAGATTTTTTTGACGTTTTTCAGTTATCTTCTTGAGTAACTCTTTAGTCACACTATTATTCCAAATTTAAAAACTAAATAGGTCCAGTGTGTAAATT
The DNA here is from genome assembly GCF_028389875.1 of Rhea pennata. Taxonomy (NCBI): domain Eukaryota; kingdom Metazoa; phylum Chordata; class Aves; order Rheiformes; family Rheidae; genus Rhea; species Rhea pennata. The sequence continues at coordinate 47,014,499 of NC_084663.1, read as the reverse complement.
TTGGTTCCAGAAAGTAACTTTACTAAAGCTCTAAGGTATGTGAACTTGGAGATATACTCAGGTCACAGTTTTCTTAAAGCAGTTAAAACTTTTGTTGTCCAGGTAGGTATCACATCACAGAGTTGCAGCAATATGCACCATTCCATGGTCTTTTTTTTTAACCTCTGCCAATCACATTGGGTGCTACTCTCTTTTTTGACATCATGAAAAATGTTTTTGTGATTGAATAGCAGCAAAAGTATCTATCATACCTTGCTACTAGAGTCATCTCTCTTTTCAACCCGAATATCTAAGACCCTCTATTTCATTTTGGATAGGGATTAGACATTATCAGTATATAATTTGGGAGAGAAAAAAAAGCCTCATTTATTTTCTCTCCTGGTATTAGAACTTCTTAGTATCTACACCTTGTTCTGAAACTCTACAGGATGACTCTTTCCTGATGTGCAATTTGGCCTTCCTTAAGGGATCATTAAGCTTCAGAGGAGAACGCCGAGGTGAATACATGATCAAAGTTGAGAATTCAACTGAGACATTTGGATTACCTCATTTTGTTGCCTAAATTGTTCCTCTACTTCCTTCCAGGTCGCAGCCAAAAATACAACAAAAAACTTCTTAGCAACTGAAATTCGTACACTGCTGACTTGACCCATGAAACATGAATGAATCATATCTTGCTGAAATAATAATACCGCTACAAATAATAAATTACAATTTTTAAAATTTCTTTAAGTATTAGATTTTCTGGAATAAGAGCCATGATACTGATGTAGCTTTGTGATCCAAATTACTGGGGCTCTAAATAAAGATAGTAGTTCCATGACGCTGTAGCTGTAGAGAGAGGAGAGACATGAGTGACGTTTTTTCTAAAATTTATAAACGCCTTATAAACAAAGCCTGTCTTGGGGCCGGCAAGTGGCTTTAAGCTCCGAAGACTACTCCATCAAGCCTTACCTTTTTCCATGAGGAGGGTTGATTTGGGGAATTTTACACGTGGGATTTTGTACAGTGAAGTCCCAGTGAATCAAGGTTCTGACTTTTTCAGGCCATTTCTTAGGTTTCAGCAGCAGCTGCTGTAGCCATGCGAGCAGAAAGGAAGAGGAACCTCATGTTCTGCCTCTGTTTCACAACGTTCTGGCAACTAAAGGCTACCAAAATCTTAACAAAATTAAGGAGCATTTTAATGGAGGAAATCACTGGCATCATGAACTGAGAATAACTCAGTGGTTGTTACACATAAATTACTTTTCTCATAACAATTTGAAATCAGTGATGTTGTCTGTTAAAAACTTTGGCTCTAAACTGATATCTGGAAAACCTCACTTTTATTGTCTTTGCAAGATAGTGTAACCAAAGAAGTGGCTCATAATTAAAGATCAGCAACCTGTCACAAAGCTGTGTGATTTTTTTTTTTTAACTAGACTTTTTGTAGGCATGACAAAACATCAAAAACACATCTTTTTGGATTGTCATTTCTTAAGGATAAACACATTAATTGTTCTGATTTTCAGCTGTCATTTCAATTTTTGTCAGCAAAGGGAAAATACTGCCTCTTTCTCTCCTGAAGCATTCAAAATGAAGGTAATTGCAAAGAAATGATAACCATTAAAAGCAAAACAGAAAGAAGAGGCAGTGGAAGGTTAATCTGAGTACAAATGGATACATTTCAGGAAATGTAGCTAAAGATTTCCCCTATTTAGATTACTGGACACAGCTATATCAAGAAATGTGCTATCATTTATCAGCTAAAAAGTTTGAGTATTTCTTTCATCCCTAGGGTGTTTTTTTTTTTGACCTGTAGCTTGGAAGAAAGCAACAGTGAGAATGAATTTCATGCTAGTAGACACTCTTAAGACTAGATTTAGCTGCAGTCACATTAGCTTAGATAATGGGAGAATTTTTCTTCATTGAAAATGCTCCCTGTCGCTTAAGAAGAACTCACTGAGGCAGCCTGCCATCTAGCTTTTTCACAGCAAAACAGGCTTGCAGACTGCAGATGAGAGGCTCGGGAGCAGAGACAATTTTAACTTGGCCATCCCTAATTTATCTCAAGCTTTTTCAATTCATCTTCACTGTTCTGTGCACACTGGAACACCAGATTGCCAACCCCTGGGAACAGAATGCAACCAGGGATCTAGAGAGCTGTCACATCCTGAAAAATATTTAAATTGTGCTGATTTTCTTCTGGAGTGCTGAGCAGAGGGAATGAAACTCTCCATCAAGTCATAGCTTTGCGGGCAATAGATCAGAGGATGCTGCCAGTTTTTCTAATGGATTATTGTTATCGGGCAGGTTCTTCCTGAAGGTATGTAGTTACTCTCTCCATTCATTACCCACACTATTTATCAGGTAATGATCTAATGAACTAGTGATCTAGATACATTAAGGAAAATGTTAACTAAGTAATCTGTATTGATTGAATGATGGCACTTTATTGCAGCATGTTTGCAGGTAAAATACTCTGATCTACTTACTGTAGATGTGTTGTACCTACTGCCAAGTGCTTTGTCAGCAATCCCCCAAGCAAATATCAACCCCTAACCTTTAAACAAACAAACAGAAATCCTTTGTGCTGTATATAACATTGCCACAAGTTAATGCTGACTGTCCAGAGAATGTTGTGCTTTTTTCTGAAACAATGAATAGTGAAAGGCAAAATCATACTTCTGGAACATATTCAGCTATTTACATCTGTTATTGTGAATATTTATCTCAAAAATAGCATATTTTCCAAACATAAGTCTGTGCAGAACTTCCCTTAAAGTATTATAAATTAATTCTGGAGTTAGATATTTTCTTCTTTTGCTATGATGTTCTACCTTTCACATGGGGGATTAGGGTATTTAATTCCGAAAATCTCCAATGTGAGACATGTGATAGAAGCTTGTTGTTGCATTTGTATTGCTAGACTCCAGGAGCTTCTTGATAAAGCATAAGGATTACATACCACAGACAGGGCTTTTAAAAACAAAATCTGTAAAGAATAATTTCTTGCCTTTTAAACTTCTGTATGCCTAACTGAGAGTTACAGTGTCTGCCTCCTAATCTGAAAGGTTTACTGCATGTCTGTCAGTGTAGCTTGTAAGGCAGGCTGACCTAAAAATATAAGGTCTCGCTAAATTGCAGAAGCAGCCAGAAATTTTTAAACTGTTCCGAGCGCGGGAGTTGCTGCAGATGTGGAAGAAGCACCGGCACATTAAAGCTAAAGTCATGGCCTTGTTTCATTCTCAGTCTGGCACTCTTTACCTGCATGTAGGAACTGAGATTTGAACATGACTTAAGAACAGAAGCAGGGCTAAGCAAGAGTTAAGTCCTGAAAAACAAATGTTAGCTGTAATTTTTTTAGGATTTGTACAGTGTTCTTGCTGTTCTTCTGTCATGCAACCAAAAGTAAATGGTGTATGAGCTTGTGTCTGGAGTACTTGACAGTGCAGTGGATACGCCGAACCGGACATTTAGTCACAAGTGACAGGCACTAGTCATGTTTTTTAATGTGCTGTTGAGAGAAAGCAACATGGTAGTGATTGGTAAACAAAATAGGGACAGGAGATTTAAGAAGCCCATAAGGGGTTAAAATTAGTCAGTTTGAGATAAGAGCATTTTCTACTGAGCTTAGAATCCTTTATGTAAGGAATACTTTTTAATGTTCCAGGCTTTAATAATAAATTAAGGTGCTATATGCTGCTCCTGTATGCAAAACCTGAAAGTTTCTTTCCTCTAGAGCCTTGGAAAGACTAAAAGAAAAAGAAAGATTGATTCTGTCCCATTTCCAGTGAACTCTGTTAAAGTACTTCCTTTCCTATGGACGTCAGAAAGACTGAGGCAAAGAGGCTTTCATTAAACTCTCCCTACAGGCTCCTTCCATTAGCAAGCTATTTTTTAAAGGGAGTTTGCATGCTGACTCTGTTTTTTCTCCAATCTCTCAAGCTTCTTATTTAAATATATAGATGGAGCCCTCTTAAAATGCTGGCACTCCTGGGTGTTTCAGAATTTTATGCAATCACTTATAGATATCACAACCTCAGGAGATAATATGGATAATTCTTATTAGAGGCTTCTCTTATGAAAACCTAACTTTTCCAGAACAGATTCCATTCTGTTTCCTTAGAGTCCAATAGTATGTTTGCTTTTATATTTTGGGTTACTTAAAACACTGGCTAACTAAATATAATTACTTCTAATATATGGCATTGGGGAGTAACCAACAGCAGCATAACAATGTCCTTGATTATCTTTTCTTCAAAGTAAGATGAAACAAAATAAAGAAAAGAATCAAATGAGAGGGTGGTATTAAATAACAGGAAATAAATAAAGATTAATATCTTTATCTTCTGTCTTTACTCCACACTGCTATTCTTTCTTTATCTACCATGCTATTCAGTCATAGCTATGCCTCCTTTTCTTAGTAGAGATATATGGTATGCGCGCATGTTAAGCTATTTGCATCTAGAACTTTCTGCTGCTTCTTAAATCTTTTTAGCCTGCTTAAGTAAATACAGCGTATTGCAGAAAGGTGCCATAAAGGTGCTCTGTCCTCTTTAAAGGTGCTATGTCCTCTTGCAGTCTTCTACACCTGTCTTGGCTCCACTAGTATTCCTGTCCCACTAGTATTGTTCTAATCGTTCTTCTTCCCTGCGATAGTGATTTCCTTATGAACCCTTTTCCCCCCAAGGAACTCACTGCAGCACAGCAAACTGGCCTGTGTTGTTCGCGTTCTTCATCACCCCTTAGCCACTGCTTCTGTTTATCTCCTGTGCTCCACTTTTCCTGAGTGAAAAGGGAAATGTAGAAACACCAAAAGGAAACTGAAGTGTTGACTGTATTCCTTCCTTGATAGCTTCTCCTCAGGTTTAATTCCTGTCTGCTCTGCTGTCTGCTGGACAACTAAAAAAAAAAAAAAAAATCTTTTTGTGCAGTCCTCTTGATTTTCCCATGTGATTATTTAAAAGCCTTTTTAGGTTGAGGTTTATTCTTTTTTCTAGAATGAACCTCTAGAAGGTACAAATACTGAGTAGAATTTGGTATATAAGAGGCACCTTCTTTCCTCCCTTGATTAATGGTAGAAAATTACACCAGGAATGGGTTTGTGATAACCATCCTAATTCTGTGTAGCAGATATGAGAAAAGCTCTCTTACAGATTTCCCCCAAAATCATGACCATTTTTCACGGTCTCTGTTACCCTAACAGGTAACTGCTGGAAGAAGTGTTTAGAGAAAGAAGGGCATGGGAGATGGGAAAACAACAGAATTTGCAAAACAAGAATGAATTATCCGGCAACCACTGGGTATCTCTAACATTCATGATGTGCTATGGCCTTTTTTTATTTCTTCCTTTTACCTCTCTTTGTAGGTTTCACTACTGCCTTCTCATTATTTACAGCATTTCTGAAGTGCTGTTCTTTTGTTTCAAGTGTCTCATTTACACAGACCATTAGCTAGGCAACATGATCAGTTATTACATAATAATTCTACTAAGGAGTTGAGTGGGACTAATGACATATGGCAAATCTGTGTTTTCATATACATCATTTTGTAATTTTGAGTGGGAACAAGTGAAAAGATGGTTTCCCCTGTGAATCACATCTGATTGTCATAAAGAACAGCAAAGAATAGGGATGGAAGGGACACACAAAATTAGCTCAGGTTTGCAAAGCTCTCTTATATTGGTTGAAACTCTTCAGCATGTTCATAAACTGTGATCCAGTTGCTTAAACAGAAGTGTCTAGTGTCATTTTCAGCACCGTGAGGTATCCTGCCTGGCCACCTGGTACAAATCCAAAAGGATGCAAGTCTTCTGCCCTATCTTCCAGCCCTCATTCCTCGGCTTCCCAGGCCATCTGATGCATCAGTAGACACTTATATTAAAGCAACTGAGTACATATTTAGTCACCTCTTACGAAAAAGTGAAACAAAACAACACAGTAAGTATTAGGAGTCATTTTTCATGCCTCCCTCAGTCCCTATCTCTTAAGAAAATTCAGCTCAAGTAATATCTCTTCTGATTCCTTGCTATTATATTCTGCTAACCTAATAGATAAAGTTCACAGTTCCAAAGTAGCTGGCATTCCTGTTCAAGCTGATAAATGTCAAACACACATGAATAAGAATGCTGGATCAAGGGATCACACTGTGAATTTATATAGACTTGCAAAAGTTCTCTTTTTAATTGTGTAAGTAGTGAGATATAGAGCTGTCAATAATATTAACAAGTCTCATAATTAAATTAACACTAGATTCAGAGTAATATCTTTCAAATCTTTAGATAATGTAAATTTTAAAAGTAGATCTGAATTCCTTTGCTTTATGGCTTACCTTGGTTTGATAAATTTAAACAAAGTATTTTGCTTTTCACAACTTCCAAAGTTTTGTTTTGTGTATGTGTTGGGGGAGGGAGGGGTGTTTCTATTCTACAGATGAAATGAAACCACATTTGAAAACCTGGAACAACTACCTGTATTTCTGTTCTGGAAATTCCTAACTTTAAAATAAGAAAAATAAAATCTTTTTTGAAAACTTTTAAGCACATGGGTTAAGGCTTATTTTATTAACATTTTTGTTGTAGATTTTAGTCTTCATCCTCCTTTCTTTGATGGAAAAAGTAAATATGCCACAGAAACTAAGAACAACGTATCCTTAATCTTCTAGCATGCTTCTTCTTTTGATTTCCTTCGTATGCTGCTGAGGGCGGGAGTTCTGAGGCATCTAGGATCAGTTTTTTCTTGCCAATACATAGACTTGTCTAAGTATTTTTATCAGGTACAATGAAAATCTTTGTATTGAGAGTGTCAATATTGCTTTTCTGTCTTACTGCAGTCATCACCATTGCTGTCTCATATAGAGAGATGAGTAACTTTCCTGAAGAAATTGTAGTGCTACATCTTGTTCTGAATGTCAATTAATATCCAGTTTGCCTCTTTTTTCCACTGCTAGAAGTCACTATATTGAAGTCAATAGAATAAATATGAGTTGAATCAGGCTCAGGATGTTTAAGTATCCCTGTCTGCTCTTACATGTTGACCTGCGTGAGGTTCCTACCTTAAAGTATGGCTATTTTTAAGGTGTTGAAAGGCAGTTTGCTTCTTTATATATATAGAACTACTTCAGTTTTGCCCTTCCAGCTTCTGCTGAAGACTAGAAATGCTCTACAACTGTCCATAACTTCCCAAATTTTGAAAAGCTGCTTCATTAGATTTTAAAGCATATAAGTAAAGATTTTTAACACTTTTAAAAATTCCTTGACTCTTTCCTATTAATGTGATATCCTATTTTGTTTAATTTTAAGAGTATGTAACGCATGTATTTTACATGAGTACTACTTGGGATATACTTCCAAGCTGTATCTTCATTACACACACTTTTTTTTTTAGAAGAAAAGTTGAAGTCCTAATTTAACTGTTCATTAAGCACCAATTAACATTAGCAGTTTAAAGAAAACTTGGCAAACGTATATTTTCACCTGAGCCAAGAAACTTTTATAATCTGTGCTTCCAAATGTGTAGCACACCGTCGTATAAGTAATGATGAAGTTCTTGTGAAATCAAGGTATACTCTGAGTTGAGAAGGAATTGCTAATTCTGTCTCTAGTTAGGTTTTGCCATCTTTCTCCAGTATTTCCTCTTACTATTCTTGCTGAACTTTAACTTGTCTTGTTGAATTTTTCTGGTGCTGTATGATGAAACTGAGAGAAACACAAACTTGGGAGGTTCTACTTTATAGCGTGTAAGTTTAGAAGAAATATTAGGGAACTGCGCTTTTCCCAGTTGTTTGTTTGTATGCAGGTTAGGAAGAGAAGCGGTTGATAGGCCATATCATCTGTCTTCTACTTGTTGTGAAGCAGTTATGTAAACCTGGTAGTAAAGGAACAGAAATTGCCAAGCTGAAGAGATTTTTAAAAAATGTCAGTCTCCAAAAATATTTGAATATTCTAAGTGAGAAGTCTGTTTTCTGTTCTGCATTCCCAAGAGCATTTATAGATCTATTGCAAATTAATATACCACACTCCCTGACACTTACAGGTGATTTTTAGCCCTTTGACACTACCAAAATGTTGGTCCTTCGCCTTCCTTTGCTCAGCAATTGATTCCATCCTTCTCCACGCCCTATACGTTCCAGACAATATTCTCCTCTCCTTAAATCAGTGTTAACCATCTCAATAATTTTGCTTAATGTTCTGTCAAATAATTGTCTGCTGCATCCGTCCGCCCCCCACCTGTTTATGAGGTTCTTCAAAAGTATTTCAGTTTAGTTACTGGAAGGTATATGTATAAGGTTGGGAGAAGTGTCTTATTCCCTGTAGGAAGTGAGGGAGTGCATGAGTACAGTGTAGCTGAGCCAGTTTGACACTTTGCTGCCACTGGAGGGATGTAGTGCTATGCCTTTTCCCTCTCCCTTCCTTCTTCTGGACAGGCATTTCAGACACTTGCTTTGTGCTGGCTTGTCAAGCCCCTCCATGAACCGCTCAAAGCACAAGCCTGACAGAAAGCTAACCCAGCACAAAAAATAGAGAGTTTTCCAATAGATTAGTGAATTGCATCATGTCAGCTAAAGGGCCGGACGAATCTGAGACCCCACTCACATCAGCGAAGGAGCAGAGCTGACTGGGTCTGTTAGAGGAATGGGGCTGAAGGAGGGATTTCCTCCTTTCTGCTGCTGTAAGATTACATCCACTGTAACATTTCACCTCACCTTGCACTCTCTCTCTGTCTCCCTTACCTCCTGTCAAAAAGTGTCAGCGGAAAAAAAGTGAGATCTCTGCTCACTTTCACAAAAGTTCTTATTACTCCGGCATCTGCCTCCCTGGGGAAAAGCAGTCTGGTAGCCAAACGGGGAGAGTGAAATCGCTGAGAGCTTTGTCACTTCCCCTGCCATCAAAAGACCAGCTGCAACAGTAGTCAAAGTGGCAACTCGAAAAGGATCTCTGAGAGCCAGCTGTACAGTAATCGTATCTATCATTACTTTGCCTAAGATGATCCAGATTGTAGTCTTTCTTTGGGGTGACATTTTGCATTAAACACCTTTTGCATATTGCTCGCTGTCCAAAAGGTGTAATAGCATTATTACTGTTAGTGCAATTTTAACTAAAGCTGTTAAATTCAATGGATCGCTCATTCTTTCACTTCTCCTTTCTCACCAAATTAGAAATCATATCTGGTTAAACTGGGCCAAAACCTGGCTACTTTTATAAAATATGGAAAATTAGGCTCTTTCTTCAGACAAAGCATATCTCTTGAGCAAAAATCCTACCTAATAGAGTAAAATAAATAATATATTGCTAAAAAGTATTATAAAGATTCCTTTTTTTTTAACCTCCCTCTAACTGTTTGGAGGACCACATACAATGTAATTTCTGAACAATTTTCTTAAATCTGGACTTTCTGCTTCAGCAGAATGATCTCCAATATAATGCAACATTCAAAAAGACATTGACAAAATGTCACCCCCCAAAAAGGCTACAATCTGGTTCATCTCAGGCAAAGTAATGTTACACAGTTAAACTGAAGACCAGTAAAGGAGTAAGGAATTTCTGTCAGGAACACCTTTGTTGTAGCAGTGATGTAAAGGATTTTATTTACAATGAATTGGTCCCCTAATCCCGAAGCCTCTTCAAGATGACAGTGAGACCTGAACAGCTGACGAAGACCCAATAATCTAGGCAATAATATTATCTCAGCAGAAGCAATTATAGGAAATGGAGCAGTGTGGCGCAAAGCTGCCAATGTTTTGGATTCTACCACCCCATAAAAACAAACTATAAATGGAGAGTGGTGAACGAAGGGAGGAGGCAAGGCTGAAGCTACTAATGTATGCAACTATAAGATGATGCTAAAACAATCTGTCTGGATTGTTTGGCCGATCTGCTATCTTAAATTTATAACATTCTATTATTTCTCCCCTGGGGGAAAAATGTTATTATTTCATTGTTTTAGATCCTTAGTTTAAGCGCTTACAAGTAGAAGAGTGTTACATGATGACACGTAGCTTTCCAGGCTTTGAGTGAGAAAGCCAGTTGATAGATACAGTAAGTGCATTTATTTGAACGTCAGATTCAAATCAGCTGTCACTGGCTGCAAATGGGTCATCCTAAATACTGCTTTTTTATGTTCTTTACTGAACAGAATTAATATAATTCCTTGGGGGAAGCGGGAATAGCGATTTAATATTGGAGTACAGCTTATTCATAAAAGATTACCTGTCCTAAAAATGAAACTAACTGTATGAGCCAGCATACCTGTAACAAGTCTTAACAATCTTTTGCTTCCTAAGCCATGTGAAACATGCTTCCAGACCACAGGCTATATAGGCACAGATATAAAAAGAATGACTGATAGATAAGTTTTGCCTAAATCCTTTTAGAGTCTTTTTTTTTTTTTTTTTTTTTTTTTTTTTTTTTTTTAATTCCAGGCAAAATTAAGTATTTTGCAACAGCCAGTGAAGGAAAAGGCAAGAAATAGCAACTTCTTGTACAACTAATAGTACCTGTAGGCAGCCAGTATTTTTGAAACACATCTGCCCTAAATGGTGCTTGAACTGAAAATAAAATTATTCTAGTTTTCCTGGTAGTGGCCAAAAATAGTATACTATTTAGTCTATTATATTATAAATTATTTCATTTTATATTTATGTAGTGGGATCCAGCCTCCTGAGTTTTCTCTCTTCCAAGTGTGAGTGATAATATATAAGAAAAGATAAGCTGAAGGACACTGGTATCAAACAGACATGAGTAATAAAATACTGAAATTTCCCAGAAGAGGAAAGATTAAATATGCATCTATTTTTCAAGAAAGGGTTATACTAATATCTGATAAGAGGGTAAAGTTGCTAAATTAAAGCAAACCAAATGGTAACACACAATCATTGTGTGCTTTTATTTGAGAAATCTTATTAGAACACTTACTACTAAACATTTTAACATTGATAGGATGAAACCCTATCAAAATAGAAACATGAATACCATGAAACATGAATACCATTTACGAAGGAACTTGATGAAAACAAAGTCTCCTTGCATAGGACTGTCAGAAGTGTTGTGGAACATACAATACCATCACAAGCTGACAACTTGCATAGCAGTCACAGAAACATCAGACCTTCTTGGAAAAAGATGACATGTAAATCCAAAATCCCGTAAAAATAGTAATTTGGCTTCTGTGATTTCTAAATGAGTTTTACTTCTCTTCAGCAGAAGTAAATTACCAAAAGTTGTTAGTTATCGGTTACCAGAAGTAAACTGCCAAAACTATCTTCTTATTTAGTCTGAGTGTCAGGTAGAATCTAGTTGCCTGTGTTATTGTAATTCATATGATTAATACATTTTCTATTTATTGAAATAAATTCCCGTAAAAAGTCTCCAAAAGTATATATTACAGTGCAGTCCTCTTTCTTTGCAGTCCTGCGGTATACATCTACTGTTGTGTGCATAGAGTGGTACGTAAAGAAAAAATTTCCGGTTAACTTAACTTCTTTGGTATATAGTATATGCAGAGGTAGAGCACAAAAATGTGGAGAAGAATATGTCACTTCATGTGCTGCCTCCAGTTTCATGAACCTTGTGCCTTAACTCTGAAATCTGCCTTGTAGCATCAGCAATAAAATATTTCAAAGGCCAGATGGGTTTATCTTATCAGTCAATGTTAAAGTTCTATGTTAAGAAATTCACTCGTGAGGACCATTTTGAAAAACAAGGTTTATCATCTACTAACTTCTCTGTTAAATTTGTAATTTCTATTTTAACCACACATTATTTTTTCATACGATTTAACGTTTATACTCTCCTTCAACAGAAGACTCCGCACCATTATTGGCTACAATAAGTACAACAATAGTTGAGTTGCTCTTATTGAAAGTTCATATTTTTGTTTTCATTTTTTAGCATTTGCTTCCAACTATCAGATCTTATAATATTTGTAAACTGTTGTCCGGTCACCTGTTAATTTTCTTTTTGGATAAACTGAACAGATAAAGCGCTTTATTTATTATTGCAAGGCATGTTTTCCAGACCTTTAATTGTTCCTTGGCTTCTCGCCTGAGCTTTTTCCAATTTTCCAGGAAGAAAAATAAGCTATATGAGTCATTTGAATGTTTCATCTTCTCTAGACTAATCTGTATTGGCCACCTCCAAAAATGTTATATGAAGTTACAGTAAATAATGTCTCTGCTCCTAATTATTTAAAGATGATTCTAGATGTTTACAACTCTCAGAGGATTTTCATTTCCCACCATTAACTACTTCTATTTCCCACTGACACATGCATTACTTTAAGCTGAATAGTTTTATTTTGTTCTTATATCTTTGTACATTTTAATAGAATTTCTCTGCCTTCAGTTTTCACTTCTCACTTGCAAAAGAAGCTATCAACTGTATACCACAGCCATAATAGTCTTCTATGAAGATATCAAGTGAATCTATAGCATATATAAATCCATAATATTCTATTAATTGTTTCTTTAAATCAAAGCTATTAAAAGAAATAACACAATGGGAAAAACAGATGAATTCTTATTTGAACTTGAAATTGCCTGGCCACATCTACAAACAGTGACATAGTTTCCTCATACTGATTTTGAATAAATTTGGGTAGACAGGAATGTTTACAGAAAGAGTTAAAATTCTGTACCAGAAACTTCTCTGCACATGTGTGAAATGAAAGAGGGAGTAAAGAGGAAAAGATGAATACAAATCCAAATAAAGCTGTGAGCAGAAATGATAAACACATGATGACATTTGCTATAGTGAATTGTTTCATGATGATCTTGGTAGAGAAAACTGCCTGGATCTAAGTGTTGAACCATAAAGAGCAAGCAATTCCATTTTGAGAAGGTCATTTACTGTTCACAAAAATTGTAGATGTGATACATTTATGAAAAACAAATATATTACAAACAGCATGTCTAACGAAATAGTGAAAGTACGTCAAACCAGGAACATCTTGGGGAAATACCTGACCTCAGGTACTTTTCTCCCTACATGCAAGCAGGATCTATTAATTCTTCCTAGAAATAACTGTTCAAAAATATCCTACTTTGATAAAACAGTAAGCAAACTCATTCTCCAGAAAATATAAAACAAAATTCTCAAAACTCTTTAATCCATGACACTATCCAGGTATCTGGCTTCACTTCTGAACAAAATCCCCAGGATGTCTCCTCAAATCCTGCATTCAAATGAATAAGTAAGATCAAACTACTGATTTCTCACAACTTGAAACTTCCCAGTCCTAGCAGAGGGGGTTCAACTTTGGGAATGCATCTTTCCTTGTGAGTATCCCTCCTATCTATAAGGAGGGATTTGTACAAGAGATTCGTTGGTGCTTGATCTCCTTTATGTTATCTTTGTTCAAGAGCCAGGAAACCTTGTTATTTCCTGTAGCTCAGTTTACCTGATTTGTGGTGAGGATTTCAGTTTTCAGTAATGTCAAATGCTGTAACTGGATTTCAAGAATGCATAGCTGATATGCAGTACCCTATCCCAACCATAGCTCTATCTACATAAACAAATACAATTGCATTTCAATGGCAAAATTATGTATCAAATGTCTCAACTTGAAATGAAACCTCCTTGTTTTTGCTTACCGAAGTAATATACATACAAGGTTCATCTAGAGTTGGACTCAAAAGAGCAGAAGATCTTAAAAACATTTTAGGTTGTAATTTTATATTTTTAAAGATAAAATTGCTTAACTGGAATATAAAATACCATTTTATTATCAAGTAAAAATTTGTTTGGCTGAAAAATAAAAAAGCATAATTTCTAAACTTCACTAGTTCACTATGCCAAATGAAATAGTTTATTATCCCCAAATTATATTCTTAATGATAAAAATATTGATGCAAAATAGGTTGTCTCATTTTTTAGCACTGTATTATAAATTAACCATATAGAATTGATAATATACATGCAATACTTTGATAGGCTTGGAGTGTATTATTCTTAGTACCTACAACTATGATGGTTATATATATTTTACAAACCATTGTTGCATATTCTCTACTGTTTTACTTTATCTAATATTGTGTTCTTATTTAAAAAGGGAGGGAAAAGAGATGAAGAGAGACTTGCTTCTGAGGCTAGGCGGCAAGGTTTGTCATATGCATGATAATGAAGGATTTGTTCCGTGATAAAAAAGAGATAAACAACTTTGATACTGAAATGGAACATTTTAACTTCATTCAAAAATCTTTTTGAAGAGCCATAATATTCTTAGGTGTACAATTAAAGAAACTCTATCTTCTATAATCTTTGCATATGAACATTAATGAGCTATTTAAAACTTAAGGCACTCTACTTAGCAATTAAAATACTGTTTGGCAGAGTCCTGATTAGTTTCTTACAGTGAGAGATAATTGGTTTATTTTACATGGACTGTGAGAAATTTTTCCACTCCTCAGAGATTTCTAGCACACTTTATCAAAAAATACAAACAGCTTGTTTTGCAAAAACACAAATTATGCGTATCTGCCTGAATAATGACTTTTCTCATTGGTGAATTGGTAAGTTTTCGCTGAATGTTTTGGGGAACCAGGAAAAAGATCTTGACATATTTTCTGGATTGGTATATTTGTGCTTCCAACACAGGCACAATTTGGCAAATGGCAGGACATAAGAATTTCTTAAATACAGAAAGATCTGTACCTTTTAATATGAGATTGATTGATTAAATTCCAACTAACCTATTTCAAGTAACACTTTTCTGTCTATTTTCCTTTCTCCTCCATCTTCTCCCACTTCTTTGTTGGGTCGTAACTAAACAAGCAACATTTTAGTAGTAATGCTGGCTTAGGAAGCCACCTTCCTCTTTCCAAATTGTCTTTCCTGACACTGCCCCTCTTATAGTTATGGCACAAAGGTAGGTAGATCTACACGGCTAACTAAACTGGAATGCACCAATGAAAAAGTGCCTTCCTAAAGCATTTTCCATTCCTATTTAAATCACCTAATGGGATAACTGCTCTGGAATCTCAGGCTGCTTGATGAGCCTGTCTCTCCACCACTGGTATCTTGCTATAGTGGATGTTTAAAGGGGCACTGATTGAGAGACCTGTTACCTTTCTAAGTGGTGCTCCTGTCGGATGTAAGAGTTGGCTGGCAGAAACAACAGTGAGACATCACACACCAGTGTAACTGGAAACAATCTCACTCTAGCAGCATGGAGATCAGCGTGGACAACATCCAGAAGCAGAGTAGGTTACTGTGCAAATCTGTGTACAGTCCGTGTCACAGCTCATATTGCTACTGGGTACAGTAGTTCCAAGTATCTGTGTGTTGCATTGTAATCTCGGTGTAAACAAATATTAAGAAGTGCATCTCCTTGATGCTATAACATTGCCCTTGCTCTCCTGACTAATCTTTCAAACATGACTGGTGAGGCAGCCTAAATTAAGCCTGTTGTTTGTTTAGTGCTCTATTTGTTCTACAGAGAGGAAGACTAATACTCTGGTCACTCCAGCCACCATTATTGTTTTTATTGTTTCTTGTTCTGAAAATAGTTTTGTTCAGTCTCGAATGCATGCTTCATATACAATAAGAACTTAATTATCAAAGCAATAAGCTCACTTATCAACTAATGTATGTGCTGCTTCAGGACTGTTAGTGTGTATATGGAGTGTTTTAATGAAATGAGTTTGCATAAAGTGGGAAGAATATTATCATGGCACCATTTAATCCGTTAGCAGAGAAGACATCAAAAAATATCCTCTTCCTGCAGATACTTGACCCAACTGCTTCCAGTGTCACTGTTCATGTAGATGATGGATACTTAATCCTAAATAGGTGCTCTGGTTTATATGCTGAAATATTACTTCATTACTTAGAGAATGTGTTTATAGATCTGATATATTGCATTACTTTGTCATATTGTGTCAACCTGAATTGACTTACAATGTGAATTATGTAACATGATGTGACACCATGTAATTTGCCATAATTTGCCATGATATAATTTAGCAGATCAGAAATGTAAAACAAAGAAAATATTGTCCAGGGTGAAAGTCATACTGTTTATTTAGGCAACTGCAAAAATTTTTTTGCCAGAAAATAGGAGTGTATTTCACATGAAGGGTATTTCCCTAGAAATATCTCATATACAAAACAGCAGACCTGTTCAAGTAACAGAAACCTGAGAGCTGAGGAATTCTTAGTCTCACTGAGAGCTGATCTGAGGAATACCTTGACCAGATGACATTTTTTTACAAGTCGTTGGAATACAGTACACTAGCCTACAATCTGGCTTTATTGCAATATTTTAGCACAGTCCATATCTATGTCACTTCACTGATATCATTAAATAAAACATAGATATATTGAGGATCAAATTTAGGTTGAAAATATATTTTTACATGTAATAGTTGGGCTCATCTTATAGCTTTGTATCTAGCTGTTAAGAGATTTATGTATAACTTGGAGTCCACATCAACTGGAATTTACAGTATTAGGCAGGTGCCACCTTGAGTATGAAAAGGTAATTGGCCAAAACTTCATTAGTTGATTACAGGCTTAATTATTTTGCTTACTCAAAGGAACCCGTTGTTATCAGCCTCAGGAACTCACCGTGGTATAAAATGCTAGAGACAACAGAGGAAGAAGAAAGTTTTTTGCACTAAGAACAACGGAAATGATAGATAAAAAAAATTAAAAGTTGTGCCATTTTCCATAAAGCAAAAATACTTATTTTTTAGGTTGACCACATAAACTGGAGAAAAACAATGCTCCAAATAAAGTAGGCGATTTCAAGCAATCTTTGGAAAAATTACTTTTCTGCAATACAGGTATATGAAATAATCCAAAACTGAAATTCATGCTGAGCTTTAAGATGCAACAATTTTGAAGCCTTGCTACAACACAAATCTACAAAATGGCCAATCAAACAAGAGTGCAATAAAAAACACTAAATACTAACTATGCATGGCAAGATGGTGTTTTTAAAGCTGTATCATAAAAGCTATCATATTTGAAACCTGAAGATGAAAAAGCTGACTTTACTTTATAAGCATTTAATATAATAAATTGCTTAAAAGTGCTGAGAGTCTTGATACTCAGTACTTTTGGTATCTCCTGTTCCATATTTATATGAGAGAGTTTCTGGAAGGAGCAAAACATTTCAGTAGATTTTTTTATAAATATTCTGATATATTCCAATTCTTATTTCTGTTCTGTTATGTAATTTCCCTTACTTCTATGACTTGAGAAAGAAGATAGAAAATTAAGGCAGATATTGGGTCTTTTTTCTCATCATCTCCACACATTGTCTACTTACTTGGAATGAGTACTTGGAATGAGCTACAATTGCATGAGGCAAAAATCAGCTCTCATTTTTAGGAATATCTGTATCTAGGAACCTGATCATTTGAAACTTCATAATTGTTCCTGAGGCTATAAAATGAAAATATATTTTATAGGAAATTAAACCAGTCAGTGTCTCACAGCAGCATCTTCTATGCCGCTTTTCCCAATCCTATCAGCCCCATAGTTCAGCCAGTGTTCAGTCTACCTCATTGTTCATTTGCTTAGTCCATATTTCAACAGTTGGTCAAGGAGGATGTTGTGGGAGACAGCATCAGAAGGCTTACTAAAGCCAAGATAAATTACATCCGCTGCTCACCTCTCGTCCATGAGACATCTCATCGTAGAGAGTCTCCAGCCCTCTGATCATCTTTGTAGCCCTACTCTGGACTCTCTCCAGTAGCTGCATGTCTCTCTTGTCCTGGGGAGCCCAGAACTGGACACAGTACTTGAGACGAGGCCTCCCCAGGGCTGAGTAGAGGGGCAGGATCACCTCCCTCGACCTGCTGGCAACACTCTTCCTAATGCCCCAAGGATAACATTGGCTTTCTTGGCTACAAGGGCACATTGCTGGCTCATGGTCAATCTGCCATCCACCAGCGCTCCCAAGTCCCTCTCTGCAGAGCTGCTCTCCAGAAGGTCAGCACCCAGCTTGTACTGGTGCCTAGGGTTATTTTTCCCTAGGTGCCAGACTCTGCACTTACCCTTGTCAAACCTCATAAGGTTCCTCTCCGCCCAACTCTCCAGCCTCTCCAGGTCTCTCTGTATGGCAGCACAGCCGTTTGGTGTGTCAGCCACTCCTCCCAGCTTGGTATCATCAACAAACTAGCTGAGGAAGCACTCTGTCCCCTCATCCAGGTCATTGATGAAGAAGTTGAACAGGATGGGACCCAGCACTGAGACCTGGGGGACACCACTAGCCACACGCCTCCAACTAGACTCCATGCCACTGATGACAACCCTCTGAGCTCTGCCTTTCAGCCAGTTTTCAATCCACCTCACTGTCCACTCGTCTAACACACACTTCCTGAGCTTCTCTAGGAGGATGTTATGGGAGACAGTGTCGAAAGCCTTGCTGAAGTCAAGGTACACAACGTCCACTGCTCTTCTCTCATCTACCCAACCAGTCATTCCATCATAGAAGGCTATCAGATTGGTTAAACATCACCTCTTGCTGAATCCATGCTGGCTACTTCTGATCACCTTCTTCTCCTCCATATGTCTGGAGATGACATCCAGAATGAGCTGTTCCATAACCTTTCCAGGGATGGAGGTGAGGCTGACTGATCTATAGTTGCCTGGTTCCTCCTTTTCACCCTTCCTGAAGACTGGAGTGACATTGACTTTCTTCCAGTCCTCAGGCACCTCTCCAGTTCTCCATGACCTTTCAAAGATGATGGAGAACGGCCTGGCAACAATATCCGCCAGCTCCCTCAGTACCCGTGGGTGCATCCCATCCGGGCCCGTGGATTTGTGGATGTCTAGCCTGCCCAGAATGTCTCGAATCCTGTCCTCCTCAACCAAAGGAAAATCTTCCCTTCTCCAGACCTTCTCCCCCATGTCCAGGCTGCAGGATTCCTGAGGGCTGCCCTTAGCAGTGAAGACTGAAGCAAAGATGGCATTCAGTAATTCTGCCTTCTCTGTATCCCTTGTCACCAGGGCCCCCGCCCCATCCAGTAGCAGGCCCACATTTTCCCTAGTCCTCCTCTTGCTGCTGATGTATTTGAAGAAGCCCTTCCTGTTGTCCTTGACATCCCTTGACAGCCTCAATTCCAGCTGAGCCTTAGCCTTCCTTGCAGTATCTCTACATACTCTGGCTTCATTCCTATAATTCTCCCAAGTAGCCTGTCCCCTCTTCCACATCCTGTGTATTTTCTTCTTCTGTCTGAATTTGGCCAGGAGCTCCTTGCTCACCCATGCAGGTCTCCTGCCCCTTTTGCTGCACTTCTTACTCATAGGGACGCACCCCTCTTGAGCTTGGAGGAAGTGATGTTTGAATACTAGCCAGCTCTCCTGGACCCTCCTTCCTTCTAGGTCATTAACCTATGAGATTCCTCCAATTAGGGCTCTGAAGAGCCCAAAGTCTGCTCTCCTGAAGTCCAGGATTGGACAGAGAGATTGTGGAGTCTCCTTTTCTGGAGATATTCAAGAACTGCCTGGATGTGATCCTGTCTAACATGCCCTAGGTGACCCTGATTGAGCAGGGAACTGGGCTAGATGATCTCCAGACGTCCCTTCCAACCCTAATCATTCTGTAATTCTGTGAAACTCTTATGTCAAGATTTTGCTTCTGTGATTCTGGATGCTCTTATCCTGCTTCCACCTCTTGTATACTTCATTTAAGTTTTGTTAGGAGCTCCTTGTTCATTTGTACAGGCCTTCTGCCACCTTTCCTTGTCTTCCTGCATGTTGCGATAGACTGTTTTGAGCTTTAAGAAGTGATCTTAGCACATTAATGAGCACATTAATGACTAAGATTCATGTTCTGTGTTAGCTGCTAGCTAACAGCTTGCTTTTTTTTCCCCCAAAAAGTAATTGTATGTCTTCAGTAAGAATATATTTTTATAATAATCTTAGCATAATATTAAACATCGGCAGCAAGTACAGAAAAGAATTATTCTAAAAGATGCTGTCTCCTTGTAAGTGAAGGCAAATTACAATCAGCTGACATCACATGAAGAATGGTGGCGTTCTTATCTAAATAAAAAGCTTCCTATAAAGGCTTCCATTGTCAAGTTCAGGCATGTCCTAAAAGCAGCAATTGATTCTGGTAAATAATAAAAAAAAAAAAAAAAAAAAAAAAATGTGGGTAACAGAATCAGCTGTATATAAGATTCTTGATCATGTCATTTCCTGATAATGTAAATGTCGCAGTTTTAAAAGGATGTGAAACTTTCTTTTCCAGAAAGATCTTGATATTTTAAATGCAACTTGATTTTTAAATATAGCATTATGTTGTATTTATAAACCAAAAACACTCACAACAAACGCTATCATGTTCTAACTATATATGATTTTACTACTCCCTCATAAATATTTACGTGGTCCAATGTACAAACATACAGAAAATACTCTGTACATGTAATATGCACTGTATATTTAGAATTGTCATACCTCTTACTATTTATTCCCATATCACGGAATACATAATCATTTCTACATGACCTAATGCCTCAAGTTCCCATCTCCCTTTTAATTAGTTTTGTTTGAATTCTTAGCTAATTACTCAGTGTTAGGCAGAATGGCAAGTATTCAAGATGAAAGAAACTACTAGAGTAGTTACCAATGCAGAGAATCCCCATGCAGTTTGGAATTTGGGAATATTCTGTTCTTTAACATGTATGTAATTTGTGGAAAGTGCTCTGTATGCAGATATCCTTACTAAGTTTTTTTGGTACTCCAAGGCAAAGAGAGCCAAAATTTTCTCTGTACTATTTATGTGTACATGTACAGAAAAATCTCTCAGGCAAACAGCTCCCAAATAAGAATGAACATGTGAGTATCTGTCTTAAGTATCTCCATGGTAGCAACTTACAAAGTCTACTGTAGGGGTGTTCTGGTGTCACTGTTTTATGTGTCAGTTATTATTTACCTTGAGCAATTAGTTCTCAGGCATTTCACATTCTAATTAAATTCCAACATACACAGTCTCGCTAGAGAACAAATTTCCAACATTGAAATTCATGGTTATATTTATGTATCAGCTCATAATGATATAGGCTAGAACATTTTAACAAACAGCTTTTAACAAAAAGTCTCTAGGTTTTCATTTCCTAAAACATATTGGATCTTCAATTCTCTGAGTTTTAGCTCTTTCTCCAGTCAGGTTTTTCAGTTTGTGGCAATATTTCACTTATCTTGGTGAATGCTCTCAAATAACTTTTACATTATGCTTGATATTTTCTCGAAGGAGAAATCTGAGGCTATTTAAAATGATATCTATAGTAGAGTAGCTATTCAACTGTTTATTCAAAAATATCAAGTAAAGACATTTAATGACCTTACTGTAGTGCTGCATCGCAAATGTCTAAATACATGTGAAAATATTTTCTTCCTGTAATGATTTCTCTTAACCTGGACAGAGCTCAAGAACCTTCTGAAATTAAGTTCTGATCACCACCTGGGAAAGAAAGAGTGTTTCCAGTTCTTTATTATTATTACTATTAAAATTATTATTATTACTGAGCTTTTTTAGAAAACAGGAATCTAGTATTATGTATAAATTGATATATTAGTTGCACAACCTTTGTCCCGGTTTCTTCACCAATAGGGATTTTAGTATTTTAAGCAATTCTAGAGTTTTTAAGGGACAATAAATTATTAGAGGTATTATTTTCAGAGTTATTTGGTTAACTTTTTAAGATTCTTTCAGGGCTTATAAATGTTAATATGATTTATGAATTCAGTTTTAAGAGTGGGCCATGAGACTAAATCAAAGTCTGTTAAGGTAAAACAAAATTAAACCAATGTTGCAGTCTAAAATAATTCTGCCAATATTACATTTTTATTTTACATTTTTATGGTTCAATTACATTTATAGACAAGTCTATAGCATGTAATTGTATATAAAGTATATGTTCATACATAGCAGAGTCACAACAATAGTAGAGCTTAGGTTACATTTTGAAACACTTCTGCTCATTACAAATACCCTAAAATGAAACTACTTAATTAGAAAAAGCAAAAATGACATGTTATCAATTACTCTGTGATGCTAACAGATGAAAACTTTTTGGGGGACCCACAAAGACAGTGTAGAATTTTTCATCCAAGCCAAGGAAATTTTTTGGAATGGAAAGAAAGGATGGAGGAGAGGACATTTCCACCTAGGAACTGGTGGGAGGGAAGGATTAGTCCTCAGGTATTTTATTTAATGTCTCAACCAGGAGGTTTGTATTTTATCTGTTCACAAATTTATTTTGTGACTTTCAGTTTTCTTTAGTGGTTTGGTAAACATAAGAATTTCAGAGTCTACAAACCTCTTATTGTCTTTTTGAAGATCATTTCAAGAAAAAAAGAGGGTGTCGGGTGAATATGCTCATCACAAGTTTGAGGCTGACTCATAAAGCCATCACAGATGCATGTAAAAGTATCTTTTATGCACAGTTGTTCTGAAATACTCAAGAAAGATCAAACTGTGAAAGCTTGTTTATACTGAACTGAATTTTAAGTAGTGTATGAACAGGAGGATATTCTCCTGTCTTATAAAACTCTCTAAATATCAAAATAACAATTCTCTTCTACATTGGGATAAAAAAAAAATAAAAAGATTCTGATTAAGGTCACAGGATCCCTTCAAAAGTCTGCTAGTTGATGTGTCCTCATTCTCAAAAAGACAGAAAATAGGAGACCTTTGTTCAAATCCATGTGAGTATTCAGCTTTATTGAGCTAACTAGTATCTTGGAAATCTCCCTACTTCCCTTCCACCTCCTCAAAAAAAAAAAAAAAAAAAAAAAAAAAAAAAAAAAAAAAAAAAAGATGGTTTTGATCTAAATGTGCATTTCTCTGGAAAAAAAAATCAATCCATAACTTTTTTTTTTTTTTTTTTTTTTTTAAGTGGAAGAAGATTTAAAATAAGCTACTGATCAAGTTAATAATAATTTCACAAGCTACTGTTGCTCCATCTTATGGTTTAAGGCATGCGTCTTGATTTCAAATTTAATTCAGGAGGATAGAAATCATAGTGACTGGCAGGTTCCTGAAAAAAAAAATCTTATGGCAAAAATTTTCTGAAAGAAACTAAGACTGAAATTCAGTTTCACTCTACTTGGAAAATAAAATCCCTTTAAAGGCTATTAGGGCTACATACAGATTGGCAGCACAAGCTTGATTCTAGACTAGAATCACGAAGTCCAGATTCTGCACCATTAGCTAACATTCAGCAAAGCTTTTCTTCATAATGAAAGATTTCATGCTTCTGATGTGGCATCAGCCTTACTCTTCTTTTAAAATGTCAGGAAGTATGAATTTAGGCTTAGAGAGTAAAGTATCTCTGGTTCCAAATGACTTTGAAAAATCCTGTTTGTTATAAATTTAGCCTTGCTCCAAAAACTAATGAAAAGGTCAGGGACCAAAGCATGCATTTTTCCAAATAATTTGTGCAATTAGACACATTTTTAAAAGTATTACAAGTTGCTAAAAGAACAATAGAAAGATATCATGGCAAATAAATGGTTTAAAAAAAAACAACAGTGACAAAATCTTTGCAACTGAAAGAAAACAGAAGGGTTTTATGACCAAAATGGTAACAAATCTGTACTTGTGTGTGCTTAAAAAGCACTTTTACTTAATTTCTTTCAAACTAAAAATACCTAGAAAAACCTGTGTAAGTGCTTATGTAGTGTATACCTGGAAATACCATACGAGTTACACTCTTTCCATGTTGTCCTTTGCATGCTTGTTTTTTGATTTCTTGTTTAATTCTTTACCTTTTAACAGTAAGTGTTCCAGTTCTCAAAGAAGAAAAGTAGCTATTTAGAAAAGTTGATTCAGCCCATTGGTTATGGATGATGGTTTTCAGAAGCTTAAATTTAATAAAAATTGAAAAAAAATGGCCATACTTCACCAAAATTACCATGAAAAGATGCAGTGAAGTAACTTGTTTAAAAGACTCAGAGCAGTAAGTGCAATTTGTCATTAAACATAATCTTACTCATACAGCTGAAATTTAAAGTTTGAGCCTGCAGAACTACTTTTACCTCAGATTATTAAAGAAAAAAAATTACAAAATTGCTTCTAAGGGAATACTCAGTTTTTATACGTAATCCATAAAAGAGTGATTTCAGTGGAGAAAAGTTGCTTAAATATAAGGTTTATATCTCTAGAATGAGCTACAGTAAAGATATTTCTGCAGTGTAGCTTTTTAAAATGTGATTTCTGATTTAAAATTACCTCATTTTAAGATTAGATCCAAGTACAGGACTGATATTCATTTTAAAGGATTTTAAATAATTTGTGGTGGATACAGGTGGAGCTAGCAAGTGCTTCTAATATGCTTTGATGATCTTGAGAAATATGATAATGACTCAGATTTGAAGAATGATGAGCTAGTCTATTTTCAGAACTTTTTGAGACTAACTACACCATCAATTAAGTGAAAGCTTTTGCCATGTACAAGAAGATGTAGGTTACATTTCTGTCTCTTTAATACATTGCTTGAATATTGAGCAGTTTGTCTCTGACTTTAGATTAAAGCAAAACCTTGAATCTGAAATTGTTTTTCCTTCATTTTTCTTTCAATACAAAAACTTGATGAGGGGTGCAGAAAAAAGAATGCCAAATTTTAATAGAAAGAATGTAATAGACTTTTAAAATATATTGAGATTAATTTTCTCAGTAAATGGCTCCATTATGTTTTTTTTCCTTAGCTCCTTTCCTCAATGTCTCTTACTTTCATTGTAGTATTATTCATTTTCATCCATTCTCATCTTTTTCAAATATAAAACATCTTCTTTCCAAGCTGTGAACAATTAAAATTTCCAAGAAAATAAAATCTACAGCAGCTGAACATCTTTGAAAACTGGACCAAAATTAATTGCCAAATACAATTATGGTTATACTAGAAATGTTTTCAACACTTCTGGACTATAAGAAAACTATAAAGAAGTTGATGTCCTTTATTCTAAATGCATATAGTGTCTACAACTTTGTAACTAGTTTAAAACAGAGATTTAGTACTTGATTTTCTTATTTAACATATTTGTGCTGCCTTCACTTTAATCAGATGTATTCCATTGTTTAAGATTTTTTCCAAAGTTGTTATGTTTTCTGAGAATGATCCCACTTCTTGTTTGTTAAGTAAATTATATTCTTAGTCTGATATATACTATCCTGTCTTTTCCATAACACGCAATTGTCTAATTCCTTATTGTGAATACAATGTAATATGATGTAGAACTGTTGAAATAAACATTTGAAATAGGACAAAACTATCATATCTTTCCCAAATATCTTCTCTCACATTAAGTTCTAAATCTTGTACTATTGCTCTAAGATATTACCTTCATCTAATATACTTTGTCAGTGAAAAATAGCTGAAGAGAAAACTTAAATTTCAAGCTTTGAAGTATCTGGAAATAAACTCTTCAAATAAAAGTCCTGAAGAGAATTACCCAAATCCAGGATTTCATAACTACCCTCGCATTTTGATCAAAAAGATCATTCTAAATCAGGTCCCTTCCCAAGCGAAAGTTGGCAATGTGAGTTTAAATTTAAAAAACATCATACATAAGTATGTTTGCAAAGTCGAAGTAGAATTTGACATGAAGAACTAAAATGAGTGTTTAAAATGATCTAATAAATGTATGTGTCCTGCACCCCAGCCAGAATTATATGAACACTGGATAACAGAAACTGAGATTAGAAGACAAGAACAATAAAAAAAAGTTGCCAGTATCTATCTTGTCTATTATGCACTCTTGAAAGAGTGGTATGAAAAAGAAACATGAGAGTAATACACACAGAATAAATCTAGTGCAGAAGGATATCCTACAAGGTAATGAACCTGGAAGTAAAGAAAAACAGATTCTTGAGCATCTCCTTTCACCACATCATCTGTAAAGTTAGCAAGACAAAAATGGAGAAATGAAACTAAAACAGCAAAAACAAGTTTATGGATTTTCATTCATAATAGTCTTACAAGTTGAGATAGCAGCTTATGCTTCCTATCAAGCATCTTAGTATTTTACTTAATGATAGTTCTAACAAAAAAGCATGTGAAAGAAGGAACCTGACTGGTCAATAAAGAGTCAATCTGAAGTTTCTTTACTCCAGTTTGATCCTACTTTTGCTCAGTTCTGAGAATCTAATGTTTTTTAGCCCTTCCTCTCACTTTCATTTTTAATGAACACTCATTTATTAATGGTTTTTATGAAAGGTGAATGAATGCTGATATTTTAGAATAGACCAGAAAACCATATGTCTCTTTTCTTTAACCTTTTTAAAATTATTTTTATTTTGCCTACTTTTTGTAGTATTTTTTTTATACTTTTTTAAAAAGGTAAAAATTAATTACTTTTCACTTCTTAGGAAGAAACAGTCTTTTTTTTTCCCCAAATCCTTTTCCACTTCCATATATCCTACTAATGATATAGTATAACTTTCTTTATTAGTGCAGTGATTGCATAGAACCCCTAGTTTAGCTAGAAGAAGGTTTATAACTGCAAATCAGTATAGTTATTATATGTTAAACTAGAAGTCACTTTAGCATTTTTTTCTTCAGGTCCCACACTTCTTCATCGCTGCTTTACGTAAGAAAATTCTGTTCTTTCATAAAATATGAGGATGAGTTCATTTTTGAGAGAAAGAATATTAGAGGTGTATTTTATTTTTATGGTAGCATGGCAAAGAACTTATAATATCTTGTAAGCTGTTTTTGTTATATTATATTGACTGGCTTCTGCAAATGAAAAAAAAATCCAATATACAACTGCATTTGGCATAAAATATTTATTTCTTGTTTTTTTTTTAAATGAATTTTATTCTGTTTTTGGTAAGATAAAACAAATATTCAAACTTTTTTTTTTTTTTTCAGTCTTGCAACTTCCTTACTTGTGGGCCAGATGAGTGAACTGTGAGGTGGATTGAGAACTGGCTGAATAGTAAAGCTCAGAGGGCTGTGCAGTGGCACAAAGTCTAGTTGGAGACCTCTAACCAGCAGTGTCCCCCAGGGGTCAATACTGGGTCCAGTCTTGTTCAACTTACTAATCAATGACCTGGATGAAGGGACAGAGTGCCTCCTCAGTGAGTTTGTTGCATCTGGGCTCAAGCAGAGATAGCAAACTGCTGCAGGAGATCAGGGACTTGACAAAGGATTGGAGTGACATCCTTTCAGATCTGACTTCTTAGCTTTTCTTACCACTGAAAGTTGGGAAGAGATGTGTGCCATTATCTCCTCCTGTCAAGGTACAGGGGTAGGGTGAGAGGCAAACCCAGATATGAGTGAGACCTGTGAGAGTCTTCTATATTCTGTGAAACCTAAACAAATGTCTTCAAAACTACTAAGCTAATGCAGTCAATAATACAGTACTTTTTCCTATGTCTATTTCTGGTGTGTTTTATCTTCTGAAGTATAGAGAAGAATATTAATTTGGGTATAATATTACTATTCGTCATTGGAAAGCAAACAGAACTACTGATATCTCCCTAGATATTGTGCTGTAATTTGCTGCTTTCCCATACCTGAATAAAAATGATGCATGAAATTATGGTATAAATTACACGTCCACAAGTTCTTCCTGGTAGTAACTCACTCTTCATGTTTTAAGAACTTGTAAGAGGAAAAGAGATTTTTCTAAGAGGAACAGTTAAGAACAACTGAGCTTCCAGCAATATGTTTCTACAAAGTTTCTGAAATAATGAAGAAATTGCTGTAGAATAATCATTGCCTCATTAATAAGAAATAAAGCAATTGGGTTTGATACCATAATTAAAAAATGCTGCAGACCCTAGAGATCTTTTTAAAGAATTAAGTATCCTAAATCAGATCAGGAGAAGGAACAAGTCTGGAGCCAATACTTTTAAGCATGGTTTTCTGTTATTCATGTTAAGTATTGATTCTGTAGAAATGGCAGTGTCAGATGTAGGCATACAAGAACATAGCATTTCAGAGAAGAGCGATAGAAGAGAGGACACGAATGACTTCTCTGGAGAGACATTTGACTCTTGGATATACTTTATTTAATATCACTAAACTGATGATGCCATTATAATTAAACTGTGGTGGAGTTGGTCATTTAAAAAGCCTGACTTTTTAAATGATATCAATTTAAACAGAAGAATACAATTAACAATCCAACATTGCAACTGTAATGAGTCAGGATTGGGTTCTGTAAGACCACTGAAACTAAAAATCATTACATTTATATTCAAAATACAAAGTTATCCTATAAAGAATGTCAACTGATAGTGACTGCTTTTGTCCTAAGATTTTCTGATAGTTTTTTGATTTGCCAACAATAAGTCAAATATAAACATATTTCAGATTATTAATTCCTTTTTGGTCTTATTCAAAATGGATGAGTATTCTGCTGAATGATGGCTGTATGCCTCATGGACTTGGATCTAGATCTAGACTGTAATATTGACCCATTGATATTTAAAGGAAGTTTCCTACCTGATCTTATACTGTCAAAGTTCTGTTTCCTGTTTTGTCATCCTCAGAAAAGACTGATTATAGTTTTCATCCCGTCAGTTTTCATCCTGTTTTCATCCATATCAGAAAACCTCACTGAATAGCAGATTACATTCTCAGTTTTAAAAAGTTATTAAAAAAAGGCATATAATTTCTTATTTCAGGCCACAATGTAAAGAAACTTTGCAAGCTATTCAACATCGACAGATTTGACATCTTTTCATGCTTCAGCTTCTTCCTTGTGTTTCTTCTCCAATAGGATACTGCAACAGTTTAGGGGCCTACTTACATAGAACAGCTTGTAGCATCTGTGTTCAAGTTATGTTTGGGTGTATTTCCCTATAGTCATAGCCTTCTTCCACACATTTAAGCCTTGAAAAAGAAAAATAAATCCTATAAGATTATGTGAAATGTGCCTGTTTGTTACTGCTTTTAAGATTTTATTGTACTTTAACAGCAATTAACATCACTGTGCAGCAGAGAGATCAGTTTAGAAATCAGTGTGGCTAACTCCCGAATGCTCTGAACACAAACCTTTTCCAGAGAAGTTGTAAAATCCTTGACTGTGTCTTCTCTGTCTTATTCTTTGGTATTTGCTGTAAATTACTCTGCATTTGATGAAGAAAGAAACCTATCTGATGGTACCTGCTATATTTATTGATATTCAACACATTTAAACTACTAGTTTTAAGGATCTGTTCTGATGGTACAGATGCAGTATTTAACCATAAGGCTACGATTTTTGAGTGTAGGAAACACATGTATATTTATTTTGGATTGCTTTTATCTAGTCCTACTTGCACATCAGCAGCAGCATATCTATTATGAGACTGAGAATTGAGCGAATCCTAACTAGAGAAATTGTTTACAGAATCCAGTATCATATAAAATCTTTTTTTCCTAAATTAATCAGAAATCTGGAAAGAGCATGTTTCCTGTCATGACTTTAAAAAGATAGTCTTCTCCTATGTCTTGTCTGATTATTATAAAGGAATGATAGGGTGGGAAGAATTCAAAGCATGCATGTTCAGCTTGTGTAATTTAGTGGGCCATTAAAAGTCATTCATCAAAATCAGGCCAAATCCATCACACCTAAATCATCTTGCTTTCCCTGTATTTCTCTCTGCCTGTTTTAATATTCCCAAATCCCCTACATTCCAAGTTGTTATTTTTGGCTTTGAAAACCCAGAGGCAACCAGCATTGTTAAGAGGCTAAACATGTTTATGACTGACATAAATACTGAGCTACCTGACATATAAAAATAGTTCTATGTCCATGTGTCACAATTTTTAATCTTTTTATGCATATATATCTATTTATGTACATATTTATGTATTTATATATTTATCTTCCTTTTGGTTGATCTGGCTGGGTCAGTTTGCTCAAAAAATGATTAGTTAGAATAATAGAAAGGCTAGAAGTGAGTTTATTTCTTCTCAAATTTGAATCTGAGTAGCAATTTGCTAGCTTCTGTGATGGCAGGACTATCTTTGAACATGAATTTTAGGATGGTAACATATAAATCTGGGCATGCAGTGAAGATGTCTTTCTCAAGATGCTCATGTGATTCCATAAAACATAATTTTTGAGGGACAATGACCTATCAATAGATACTTGATCTATCCATAGATTCAGACTGACTAGGATCCAAACAGTTATTACAGTATCCAAAATGCTCATACATAAAACTGACTTATAAGGACTCATTAATGCTTCCCTACTCCAGGGAATAATACGGGACTGTGGGCTAAGGTTGAGATAGAAGGACGAAAAGAGAAATTGAATTTGTTAGAAATTGACATGTAGACAGTTATGTAGGAACAACACTGCAGCAAATCTCAACGAAAGACTTTACAGGATGGGAAGGTATTTTTATTTTAAATCAAAACTGATTTCACTTAATCACACTCACACTCTCAAAAAAGACAGGCCACAAGCACTAAGATGTGCTTGTCCAAGATGTGCTTGTGTGTATGTCATGCAGGCAGGATGGAAAATATTTTAACTGCGTTAGAAAACCAAAGGAGCACAAACTTTGATGATAAAAAAAAAAGTTCTTGAAGGAATGGGGAGGATAATAATCATGTTCAAATTGATAAGCAGTTGATACTTTTATGCCTATATTAAGGCATTATCAATATTCTTTTCAAAAAGTGAAAAAAAAAAATATGTGTAATTATAATCATCAAAGAATCCAGATCCAGCTCTTCTGTGAGATAAATCACTTTTTGAATCAAAATATCAAATCCACTATCATTAGCTTGTTCAATGTAATTTGTATACAGTAGTAAAGTGTATCATTTAAGTAAAAATCTGTTCTTGGCAAAGTGACAAATGTAATTTAGAAGTTGTCTTTGAAATTATCTCAGCCACAGTAAGCAGAAATATTTTACCTAAATATAATTTAGTAGCTAAGGGATATGAACATTGTATTATAACTCTAAAAGGCTATATTAATAATGAGTAATATCAATGGTAATAAATGGCTACAAAAATTATAGGTATTAAATTATCTGTCTTATATGGCTCAACTGAGGCTTCCAGCTGATCATCTGCTATGGGAATTTTCTGAAATAACCATATCAGGGATTTTCTGAATATATAGGGGGAAAGGGGCTGTGTGTCCACAACCTACAACTTGCAAGCCTGGTGGAAAAAAATCCCGGTGGAGCCACTGCTTCTTCAGGGAGGGAGTATTCCCACACTTTGCACATAGATAAAACTGACTTTTGAGAATGAGTCTTACTTGAGTGAGGTATATGCTCCTAATGTCCTTGCAGTGATCTATCACAATGTATTCTTGATACAGGTATGATCAGACAACCGCTTGCAATTGTAAGATGTGATACCTGATAATGCTCACATTATTAGTTCATTGAAATAACAGGCAAAATGCGTTACTTGAAAGAGCTAGTCACCAGACTGCAACTGAGCAGGTGGTCTCTTGTTATACTTGTAATCAAGATACCTGGCGAATGTTTGATCAGACCTTTTACAATTACACTAAATTGCAAGCAGTTATACTATAGGCAGTGAAGTGTTTTCTCCTTATATACTATCAGGAGCCTTTACCAAATGTTCCTGAGTAAGGAAGAGCATGAATATTTTTCTGTATTACTGCGTGGATGCTTACATCATAATGAATATCCTGTGCTGAGTAATGAAAATCTTTATTATATATCCTAAGGAAAAAAGGCCTTATGAATATATACACTTTCTATATAAATAGCTACACATACATATGTATATATATGCTCACAAAATAAGAATCTCTATCAAATAAAGTTTGGCATTCACTGCTCCTGTTCAGGATTCTCAGTAAAGATAGAGCTTATAAATAGTCACATCATCTAACCAAATCAGATGCCAGAAGGTAATCTTTATCTTCTTCTGTAACTTGTGATCTGAAAGATGCTCCTGCTTGTAATTGTTATGACAAGGGTGATTGCTCTCTCTGCTGAGAAGAGGTCTGCTAAGGTCTTTTAAGTATCTAAGTGTCTGAAGTTCGATGATGTGCATGCATTGTTAATCTGTTTTAGAGACAGTTCTAGGCATTTTACCTTCTACCTAACCTGTACTGCTGAGTAAAAATGAGCAGGGAGGGAGCTCAAACACTGGAACACTGATTACTTGTTGCTTAATTATTAGTGCATTCTCCTACATGGCTTTGGCCCATTTCAGATAGGGCTCTCTGAGATATCTTCCCTAGGCAGTTTTGGAGGAATGTGATAGAAACCATTCTTAGCAGGCAGTAGAGAGAAGTCACCAGGTTTGACTCCCGTCACATTACACAGTCCCGGAACACTATCTCAGCAGACTTTTCGCCCTCATTCTCCCTGGGAATCCATCAAGTCAGACTTGGAAATGCAACATCTACCTTCTGTTTTTTGCTGATTAGTTGCAACTCAGTCATTGTTTTAGAGACATTAAACCGAAAACAAATAAACAAAAATGTTATGATTCAGGGCAGCAGGGGCAAATAGTAAATATTAAGTAAGTAGTGTGAACATGAACAGTCCATGCCACTTGCCTCAAACCCAGAGAACAAGCTTCTGACATTGCTTGTGTTTAGCAGTATACACATTTCTCCATAGACCTCTTTTCTTCCTTTCATCACAGACTATTAATAAAATGTCATTTAGACACATTCTGCCCTAAGTGACTTAAATTCCACAGAAGGGTTTGTTATTATGCACAAATTAGGTTGAAGTATACAGTCACAGCCTCAGAACATAATGGAACAAAACCTTCAGAGTTTAAGTCTCAACTCAGACTTACCTCACACTGTAGAGTCATCCTGGGCTACGTCTGTCTTCTAGCTTCACTTATATTTATGACGCATTATATCAAAGCTGATTATAATAATAGTTTTCCAACATTTGTGTTTATGCTAAAAGTAGCATTTTTCTTTCGTTCTGCTAATTTTAAGAAATACTCTCAAGTTCTTCACACAGTATTTTAATGCATTTAAGAGTTACTGAACTGTCATGACAAGTTTTTCTCAAACCATTAGAAATATAAAAGAAAAAATGATTTCAGCTTTCCATAAGAAGTTTTTTGCCTAAGTAAAAATGTCCAACAGGGAACTACTAAAATGTGTATGAATAAAATTACCTTATTAAGAATAGAACCATATTTAGTATATATAATAGAAATAGGAATGGAACAACACCCTTGTTACACAACAGAAAAGTTTATTGAGTACTTATATTCATTTACTGTCTGCTTTCTACACTCACAGAAAAAAAGATTTAATTACTTGGTTCTTATTACTGTAACACACTGAAATACTGTAACACACTGAAACAACTTCAGAATGTAATGGCTTTAGATTTGCAAAGTTATGACATGTATCTCAATTTTGTGGGTACAAGAATTTACTGAGCATATTTCATGCTTGTACTAGGAAAATGTCACATTTAAAAGTTTCACAGAGAGAGAGAGAGAGAGAGACTGCTTCCAAATTTTGATTACAGCTAGACTTTTTGGTTTGACAGACCACTTATACTCTAGAATTATCACACAATGGGAAAATGTTACTCTTCGCATGTTCAATATGTAATCCCCTTCATGTAAAACAAGAGGAAAATATAAAATCAATTACACTAATAACACATTTAATTTACAGTAATATTAGTTAAGAGAATGGATGATTATCTTAACAAATCAAATAGTGATTATAAGAATAAAATACCTCCCTTATTCTACTTTTTCTAATGCACCTCCCCTCCATCCAATTTTATTGGATTTTTCAGTGTGTCTTGCCCAATCTTTGCACCTGATACAAACCTCTTGTATGTCTTCATAGCTAGAAACAGTGCCCAGGGATGTTTAGGCATCACTGCCAGCTTGACTTGTTTCTTGCCCGGTCCATGCTGTGTATACACTACTCTGTTTAAAATAAATTAATTAATAAATAAAGAGAACTGCAGAAACAGAGAGATAAAAGCAAGTGCTAAATTTCTGTCTCGGTCATGCAGAAACAGAGAGATAAAAGCAAGTGCTAAATTTCTGTCTCGGTCAAAGGTTATCCATGTGAACTATCTCACTGACTTCCTGGATTTAGGATTGTGTAATTTTGATTATATTGACTACTTCAGTAATCTATAGTAGGATACATGAATGGAATGTTTGATAAAGATAGGAAGAAAACATGAAGGAAAGGGGGTATTTAACAATCTTTCATGAAAAATTAGAAAATATGTAAAAACATCTAGCATGAAAGTTTTTCCTATTTGAAGCATCTTTAATTTAAATAAAGATGTAGTGACATAAATAAACATTTTAGACGGAAGAATAAAGAAAAATAAGGTTTTTTTTTTGTTTTGTTTTGTTTTTTTTTTTACTTAGTGACATCTCTCAAGTACAAATATAAGTGTTCTTAAAACTATCTTTAGCTGCAATGTATTTGTGTGCTTGAGTACTTATCCCAAGCACACAAAATGAGGTAAATAATAAATCATCTTAAGAATTTTTGATTTCAGCTGCTTTTGATTTTACTTTTTATATTTGTAATTTTTGGTCCTTTATATATAACAAGTTTAAAGAATGGAAAAATTAATTTCTTAAGTATACTTTTTTTTAAAAAAGAGCTCATTGCAACATTTTAATTCAGGCTTCAGACTTTAATCCACAAACCAAAATCAGTAAGATTTTGTCATTGTTATTTATATATTTAAACATGCGATACTTGAGGAATACATTTAACTTGCATTATGATCTCCTCAAGTTTTCTAACAGTTAAATCCAATATTCCATTTTCCATGTTCAGGAAAGGAAAATAATTCCTCTTAGCTTATTTCACCAGAATATATGCTGTATCTTTGATATACAGTAGCTCAGTTTGTCTCTCTGTTACTGCACTGAGTGGTCACTTCTCATTGCTTATTATCTTATTTTTGTGGAGCATTTCTTCCTGTAAGTCTTCTTTATGCTTGATGTTTGACTCTGTGGCCTAATGAAAGATGTATTTTTGTTCAATGTGTTCTTCCTTGTTTTTCCATTATGTATATTCACTCGTTCTTTTTTTCCATTTTTTCTTTTGCATATTTGTCCCAGATTTTAATTTCCAGTTAAAAAAGTATGTGTACTTTAAAAAATAAGAAATATGCTCTCTTGATACTTGCCTTGAGGAGGGTCCAAAGAGCTCTTTTTTTTCCTGTAGATACAATGTAAATTCTAAATGGTACTGCTGACACCAGCATAAACTCTAATATATTCTCTACTTGAATAACTAAAACCATATAAAACAGATCTAACGTCTAACAAATTTTTCCAAAAAGACTGATGAATAATTTAAGGCTGCCTGAGGGAAGGTCCAATTTGTTCTCTGGCAGTTTGTTCATGTGTTCCTGATTGTTTGAATCACAAAATGAAATATGATTTTGCTTAATGTAGCATTTTTTTAATGTTTATACCATCTACTAGTGATATGTGAAACATGGCTAGTATCCTTACATACCTGATGTGGCCTTACCATGAAAGCTTTGCAGAAGGAGCAAACTATAAACACTAATATGTGATAATGAAAAATAAATACCACACTTTCTATTCAAGTGTGAATCACAATAGGGGCTGCAGGCACGCTAGGGGCTCCCCTAGAGTTTCCTTAATTTCAACAATCAGTAACAGAACAAGGTCCCTCCTATATATAGTCCCTCCTATGCTAACTAACGGGGATAAGAATTACTGCCGTGTTACAAATAGAAATGTCTTTAAAGATGGCTGAAGTGTAGGAAGAGATCCTCTAACTCAACTGCTGTGCTTACATTTTGCATTTAGGTCACAGCAGACTGAAACAGCACCAGGCATGCACAGCAATAACTTAATATATTAATAGTGAAAAACTAAAAAATAACTCGTGTGATTGGACAGGATATGTGAGTCATGGTCTTCCATGGGAAGTTTCTTCCCTGGAAAAACATGCTAGGTTTCGGTCTAGAAAATCTTACATCAAATGACTACTTTGGATGTTCTTTCCAACCACCTCTGAAGTTGCCATAAGAAAGTAAACGGTGTAGCCAATATTAAAGAAGTTTGCTGCTATAGAAGTCATTCTCCAAAATATATTTTGTTATTGCTGGAATAATCTCTTCATAAAACTTGTCTAATAAATAGGTAAGATTAATATTTAACTTTATTGCAAGAAGAGAACAAAATTTATGTCACTGGATATAATTACTGCCCTACACAGTTTAATAAATATTCATTATGCAATCTTATTTTAGGATCTTGAGTTCCCAAAATACTGGCTGTTTCATCTGTTGTGTTTTGTGATAGTTTTCCAATAAATGTCTCTCTAAAAGGTTTGGATATAGCTATTCATTATGGAAACAGTGCCACAAAAGCTTTTGTGTTGAGCTTTGACAATATACTCTTTGGAATACATTGACTCTTATAAGCTATCAATCATTAGAAGGAAAAGGTATCTTGAAACAAAGAATGACAGTTTTGCCAGGTTGTAGACTCTGGTGATTTGACTAGTGTGCTTATTCAAATTATCCCACCTAGGAATTCTATGGTTTAATATAATTTCACTTAATTTTTCTCTATGACTGATTGGAATGTGGTCTCAAAGGACACTCTACTGAACTGACCTGAAGAATCATCTTTCTACTCATTTCTCCAGAAACATTCAAATTCACCTTCATGATCTATTTTATGAAATAATACTTCTTCAGATTGTGCTTTACAGTTCAGCTGTCCTTAATATCACAAATAATTTCACTGGTGAAGTTGCTCACAATAGTCTTCCCTCTCAACTTTTTATCCCTTAACTATGCGTATTCCTGAATCTCTAGCTGAGAGATGATTTAGTATGCTAAGAACCACTGAAAAAAAGGAAAGGAAGAAAAGAGACCATTTTAACGTGCCAAAGTTAATAATAAAGCAAGTGATCCAAACCTTTACATTTGCAGAATGATATAGGTTTTGTAAACAACATTGTCTATAGACAACTGGAGGTAGCCTCAAGATCACAGGCCCTAGTTCTCATGGGGGACTTCAACCACTCTAGCATCTGCTGCAAGGACTACGCAGCAAAGCACAAACAGTCCAGGAGGCTCCTGCAATGCATTGATGATAACTTCTTGTCACAAATGGCCCAGTTCTGGGCTCCCCAGGACAAGAGAGACATGGAGCTACTGGAGAGAGTCCAGCGTAGGGCTACAAAGATGATCAGAGGGCTGGAGCATCTGCCCTACAAGGAACGGCTGTGAGACCTGGGCCTCTTCAGCCTGGGGAAGAGAAGACTGAGGGGGGAACGAAGGGAGGGTGTCAAGGGGATGGGGACAAACTCTTTTCAGTGGTGCCATGTGACAGGACAAGAGGCAATGGGTAGAAATTGAAGCACAGGAAGTTCCACCTGAACATGAGGGTAATTTCTTCCCTATGAGAATGATGGAGCACTGGAACAGGTTGCCCAGAGAGGCTTTGGGGTCCCCTTCTCTGGAGATATTCAAGGCCTGCCTGGATGCAACCCTGTCTAACATGCTCTAGGTGACCCTGCTAAGTGGGGAGGTTGGACTAGATGATCTCCAGAGGTCCCTTCCAACCTTACTGATTCTATGATTCTATGACTTTAAAATCTACAGATAAGGAAGCCTAGCTTTAAACATTTTTATGCTGTGACCAACTTTCATATTTTTGACCAGATGCATAAGTCTTACATACATTATCTGGCATAGTAAACTGTACCTGGACAATGTCTTTATTTTTGTTGCTTGACAGATTTGAACTATTTATTTCCACTTGTTTAGGTTCAATTTTATGATCTCGAGGACCATCAACTTTGTCAAGTTGATGCCAAACAGCTGAAGTTTAGAGGCACTGTTGCATCTGAAGAAGTAATTCTGTGTAACATGCATTAGAGTGTTCAAGAAACCAGGAAAGTTAACAATTATATTCACACACACACATACACACTTCACATCAGAACATATGTATCGTTTCCTCAGGAGTGCTAAGAAAGATGACCTGCTGAAAGGGACCCCGAAGTGCTCAGCTTTTCAATTCATGCTTGGAGTACTCTGTATTACTAAAAACTATGCCTTGTTCTTGATAATATACTACTGCCATTCAAATTTCAGCTGTTTCAGTTTTACAGTATATCTTAGGAGGACAAAAAGACTTTCTATTCAGCACTATTTCTGAGTGTGCTCTTCTGTGACTCTTATCTGTGATCTCTTGATCTACCAAAAGAAAAAAAAAAATCTTTCTTCTAATTCTTGTCTTCAAAGTTAATTTACTGGTATAGATGCTGTCCAAGCTGTATGGTGTTTGTGGATGACCAAATCTTTATTTCATTTACTGTTATCAGTTTTCCCATAAATCTCCTGGCCATTCCTCTGTGGTCTGAGCCTGCCCAGAGCACTGGATTCCTTCAAGAAAGGCCACACATATTCTCTAATTTACTTCAGACATTATGATT
This sequence comes from Rhea pennata, assembly GCF_028389875.1. Taxonomy (NCBI): domain Eukaryota; kingdom Metazoa; phylum Chordata; class Aves; order Rheiformes; family Rheidae; genus Rhea; species Rhea pennata. The sequence goes on along the minus strand of NC_084663.1, from coordinate 46,976,163 downwards.
GCTTTGACTTTGAGAAAGCTTCATCTGTACTCAAGCATCTCTCCAAATTTTAGTGTCCTCCCATATTAAGGAGCCTGGCACCAGAACCAGAATGGCTGTGACTGCAGTGACAGCTGTAACTTCGACATTAATGCCTCCTCCACCTTGGAAGACTGTTCCATTAATGCCTGCAGGTTTCCCAAACCGGCTTGAGATGATTTGATTATGGATAGCTTTCCTCAGAGGAAAGGAATAAACTGAGAGTTATGTCTCGTAAGAATCAAATTTGGATTATTTTCTCCATTTGCCCTATTCATGAGCAGGAAAAAAAAGTCAGGCCTTCAATACTAGCTACATTACAGAATCCCAAGCAACCTAGCAAGGAACACTTGGCTATTTTCTACACTCCCACTCAGAAATATGAGAAAGAGGTAGGCATATATATCTCCTATCTATGGAAATCCATATTTTTAATTATTATTATTATTTTTTTTTAGTATTTTATTGATATCCCTAAAAGGAAAGGGATGGTTTAACAGTTCTTTCAAGATGTGCATTATTATTTTATACTGATGGCTTCCATTAAACTGTTACAGGCAATTACTCAGTCCAGGTCCTCTTCTCCATATGAAATCTTCACTTTCCCCTCTTGATCAGAGTTACTTAACTTCTTTATTTGGCCCAGCTTCAAATTAATCAAGCACTGAGTGAATTTTTTTTTTGAGTAGTATCTTACTTGTTAATACACAACATCACAGTAAACTCCTTTAAAAAGTGGCATCTATATATATTTGCAGTTAAAACAACAAAATCTCTATGCAAAAATGGGAGTTGTTCACCGATTGCTTTGATGATTTTACTATTCAATAATGGTAAGAATAAAAAATTCTGTGGATCTTTGTATTAGTATAATGAGCTACCAAGCCTGTAGTATAGTATGTCTAGAAAGAGATACAGATTTAAGTTTGTCACAGTCCTCTTCTTCTTCTTACCCTTGTGACCCATATCTGTGATCTCTTAAATTGAATATATCACTCATTTATTACTAGCTCTATTTTAATTTCCTCTCCAACTAACTCTGCAAATAAAAGACTTCTAGCTGTTTTTTCTCTACTGACAGCAAAAGACATATCTGCATGATTAAAATACCAGATATCTTCCTATTATCAATTATATTAATTAATAGAAAATAGCAGTAGAATTTGCCTTGGGAAAAATATTATTCTAAATCTTTGTTAATTCTTAGGTGTCTATAAGCTACCATTTCTCCCACATCTCACTTAATTTTACCCTCTCATTTATTCTTTGTTAATAACTACCTCTCTAACAAGTATCATCTGCAGTTGCAGTATGTGTCAATAAAAAGTATAGAACCATTGGCCTAGTATTTCTCCAGTTGAGAAGAAAGTTTTCTTTCATAAAGCAAATTAACATTTACGAAGTGGCTGAAACATGTGAAAGTGAATGGTCTGATAGTTCTACATAATTTCCTTAATATTTTTTATTTAATTGACAGTCATTATATATGTATGCACGTATGTGTTGACAGGTTAGTTTATAAGACAGTTAAAGAAAAATAGCTCTTTCTTGATTTCTTAATTAAAAAAAGACAAGTCTTTAGAGATTTTCAAATTAATATTTATGTACTTGTTTTTTTTTTTTTTTCTTTTTTTTTTTGTTGGCACTCAAGACAACTTGAGAGCTGAAATACAGTAAACCAAAATTTTACCTTCTAAATTGAAGGCTGGACTCCCTTTTTTTTTTTGTAGGACAACTCCAAAGAAGGGCTTGAGAGAAGGGAACCTAAAGGAAAAAAATACAACCTTCTGCAAAGTGTTCTGTATCAGAGAGCTATGTTCTTCTCTTCTCCTTTCTTACCTTAACACCTCTGCATTTCACAGAACAGCTGTTTGTCACAGATCAAAAATATAAATTGACAAAGGCTGTGAGAAAAGCTATGACACTAGCAGGCCTTTTCCCTTATTTTTTGTTACAGCTATTGCAGCAGAGCCAAGCTACAATAATCATCTTTTCTTCCTTTTTCTCATAGGAGAGATACAGTATGAGGCTGCTGCACTTCCAACTTTACCTCTTAACAGAGGATGCACACAAATCACAGCCTCTGTGAAGGTCTTCTGCCAGTACCGACAAAGTGAAACTATATACGTAACTGGCAAGAGAGATGTATTTTAGACATAACTTTTTAAAGGAAAGTTAAAACTTCTAAGAGAAATTTCTGACTGATTCTTGCATTGGATCCTGCCATCATTACACAGTACTGCGATAATATACTCAAAGGTTATTAGCTGCATATTACTATCTTAAAACCTAAATATATTGAGTAGCTGTTAGGTATAGCCTTCTAGGAGCTCAAGGTTTATTTAGCTGTTTTATTTTGTCACTAAATAAGCCAGTCATGTGTAGGTTAATGTATTTCTAGAATATTTCATTATGATTACGTTTACTTTAAAAAAGATGATCTGCCATTTACAAAACTCACAATCTATTTAGCTGATTTTCACATTCAGAGAGTTTCAGAACAATGTGGTGCCTTTAAAAGGTGTTTGGAATCAAACAAAATAACAGTTAAGTAATTTAATTTCAGATTTTGCTGTTTAATGTGTGCAAAGATGATACTGGATGTTTAAATTCCTCTAAAAATCCTCTTTAAGTATTCTTTATTCTTTATTTCCATAAACTATTTCAGTATGCAGTATTTTTTAGTTTTCATTGTTCAGAAGTCTGTATCAGCAGATCTTCTGATACAAAATATAACAATAAATGTTTCTTTATTTAAAATTAGAACCTAAAATAGGAAAAGAAGTTAGGTGATTAATAAGCCATCTACAATCAATATAAACCAAATAAAATAAATAACATAGTGCTAGAGGGGAATAAAGTCAGGCTCCCCAGCTATGAGCATACTTTGTCTTTTGTCTTCACGTATTAAAAACAGATGCTAATAGACTATTTTCTTGAAGATACACTGCAAAAATACTACTATCAGACTACTTATGTATGCTCATTGCCAGGTCAGTTTAAGCCACCTATCAATTCTTTCAAGTAAGTCTGCATACTGCTGAATATTCAGCAAGTGCTGCTTCCTTTCTTCTATCAAAAATTGATTTTTCTTCTAAGTTCTTCACTACCAGTAGATAAATGCATGTCTTGTATTTTCTCAGTTATTAGCCTTTTAAATGTACAGAATAGTCCATGGCTTCAAACAGTATTCTAGGAATCTTTTGGAAAGAAAAACTAGAAACCAGTTCTCAGGTCTAGAGCATGATTTTGATATTCTTTTCTGTTTTGAAATGATGAAGGCAAAATATAGTTTGTATGTGTACAATTTCAGAGTTGAGGGATTTACCAAATATGATTTTGGCAAAATTGTATTAATTTTGAATCAAAGCTTGTATGTTTGATATTAAAGCCTATGACAAAATGGAAGGAGGGCAGCCTGTGTCTGGGAGACAAGTTTCTTTGTATAGACCCAACAATGTTTCACTCTTCTATGGGAATTAGTGAGTATTTCACACTTTTGAAAATCAAGCTACTTAGTTATTAAGTGTGAACATGAAAACTTGATTTTAAGTATGTTTAAAATATCCTTATCTAGAGTGTTTTTCCCTCTTTTTTGTTTTTACTTGTAAAGCATCTTCTTATAGAAGCTTATTATAAACAGCAAGCAACAGCAAAACAATGTGTTCTATGTAGAAATGGTACCTTTAATTAACTTTAGTTAAACAACCTTGCTATGACTTTGAACCATAGCCTCTAATGTTTAATGGCAATATTTTCATCAAAAGAGGAAAATGCTAAAAGCACAATCATTCTGCAGTTTTTTTCTTGCTAACACCAGGGACATCTAATTTTCTTTAAAAGAAAAGTTCAAAGAGCAGCTACATAAAGAAATAACAAGTAGCTAGAGCAGAAAACAAGTCAATTCAACCTTAAAACTATTGCTCTAGCTAATTGGAAACTTTTAATTTTTTCAAAAAAAAAAAAAAAAAAAAAGCAATAGTAAATGGTGGTCTACTTATTTGATAGCTGTTCCTGCAGCTATCTTTTTGAATTTCTGGAACTATTAGGGGAGGAAAATGATAATTACTGCCAATAAGGCTGATTATGCAATAAATACTAGTATAGCCAATAATAATAAAACTAAAAAAAGCAGTGATTTTTAATCTTCGATCTGTCTCATTTCATAGCAATGCACCTGGTAGATGCTCATATAAATAGGAGAATATTTGATAAATGATCAGCCTTTTTCTTTGAATATTGTAAATGAAATTTTGATCTGACTGAAGTTTATTTCAGAACTCTTGGTAAAAATTTCTCAGGCTAGGATTTCAGGTAAAATACCTAAATGATTCACAGGTGTCAAAGTAATTATCAGAGATGAAAGAGATGATGTAAGCCCTGAAAGATGTGTTGGAGTCAAAAGTCTTCTGTATTTATTTATGTCTGATTTTGGTGACATAACTTCTCTTTGTATCTGCCAAGCAGGGAAAAAAAGCACAAGGAAATATAATCACATGAAAGAAGCTCACCAATCCTCTAGGATGCAGCAGTTCATCATGACTTTCTGAGATGGCAAGCATGGAACTACTATGACCAAATGAACAGTTTCTTACGGATAGTTCATAAAACATACTTTAAAGGCCCTGACATGAGCTCTGAGTTAATACAGCTGAGTTAATCATTCACTTAACAGTTAAAAATGAAAAAAATGAAAAATTGCTATTTTTCACTGTTAAAGTCAGATATATTGGCTGTATACTTGAAATATGAGTCACTATTCTAGTAAAAGCAACACTCATACTATCATTTATTTATATTATGCACCATATCTCCAGAAAACTGAGGTAGATAAGGAATCTGAGGAAATCAGAACAGCTCAGCAATGCTGGTAATCATTAGTGGCACAGTGTAATTATATTAACCTCAGTAGGCATTGTTTCCAGAATGTCAGCAATGTCTACTAATTACTTGAACACTATAGATGAGAACTTTCAGACTTGATGACTTTTTTTTTTCAAAAAGGATTCCTATGTCTTGCCTTTCATATCCTAGGTAATTTTGCTTTATTTAGAAACCACATCACTTCACCACATAGCATATATGTAGTTAAGTTCAGTGATTATGCTCAAACTCATATTTTATTTCCTCGTAACTCTTGATAGTTTATTTATAAATTCTCACGTCTTGCCCTATTTTAATTACAAGTTTTTGTCTTTATCTCCTTTCCTTGTCACCTCCATGACCTGCTGAGTTTTCCAATCCTTTTTTTTTCCTCCTCCTTTTGTAAAATGTTTTGTCAGAGCAACATTCTTATGAGAAAAAAAAAAAAAAGATGTGTACTAAATTCAGTGGTTTTGGAACTTCTGGAGAAACTAATTGATTGCTTACTCTAAAATAGCCAATAGCCCATACAACAGGGTGCAAAATAATATTGAGGAAAACTAAAGCGGCTACAGTAAGCAACTGAAAGTGACTGACAGACTTAGATTCATCTGACTAGATGTAGATATTACCATGTAAATGGCTATCCCTGAGCTATTCACTCCATGATCTCTTTAAAAACACTGGAGACCTAGCCTACACAGTCAGAGAAGTTTAGGGAATGTATTCTCCTGTCCCAAACTGTATGTCAGATGAATTGTATTTTAAAAGTACCTAATCTCTGTAATGATGACAAAGGAAGTCTGAGGTGACTTGCTCAGCCATATGTGTCTGACATTATCTTCATATGGATTAGTAATTAAGTAGATGATTTCAATATTCTCTCCATAAACTCTAGAGAAATACAAACAAGTGAAGATCCCAGTTATTCTACTTCTTTTTTAATAAAAAAGAGGTCAGTTCGCCCACTAGACGATTTGATATTGAGGAAAACATTATAAGCTCAGAACCTTCACCATCTTGTTTTAAAATAACTGAATTTTGTAGAGGTATTCATAGACTTTTTTCTGAAAACGTCATTCATCAGGTTTTTTTAAAAAACTTATTTCAAAAAGATTTCAGGTTATCAAATGTCAATTTCTGTTTATATTTCAGTAAAAAATACGATGTATGATCAGCTGGGTACACTTTATAAATTTAGATGTTTTTAGTTTTGAGCTATATCAGCCAACCATAGAACCAAAATACAGAGTAAAAATTCTTGAGTTGCTATCACAGAAGCCAGATTTGAGTCTAGGATATAAATTGTATTTGCTCAAGTATGATCCTGTACGAACACAGCTACACACCTTCCAGACCTGCTCTGAAGGTCTAGTATTGCAAGGAATTTTAACTGTACACACCTGGAAAAAAGCACATCTTCAGTTTTAGAATTAAAATTGGTGCAACATGTTAATACTGCATGATCAGAAGTCTCCAAACTAGCTCCATACTCAAACTTAATTCGGACATTTTAGTAGATCAGCTAAATAGCTCTGCTGAGATTGCAGCTCTCAGAATTATGCGAATACACTTCAATTTCTTTTCAGAACTAGAGTGCATTTTTCTGTTTTCTACTGTTGCAGTGTCATGTCAACACAAAAACTTTGTGGCCCTTAGCACAAGAATGTTTGTATGTTGTTCCATCATATCCTACAGTTTGTCTTCTAAGATAAAACATTTCGTCAGTATAGTTCAGCTAACATTCTTCCAGCGCTTGCTGAAAATGTAATGGTTCTTTGGACTGATTCAGTCAATGTACTTGACAAATTGAACACTCTCAAGCCATAGTATCAATCTGCATGTTTGCTCTGGGCCTGTGAAGAAAAGAGTCCATTGCTTTTAATGAATTTATTTCTTAAAATAACTCAATGCTCAAATGACCTTCATGAAAGTTACGAGGTTTTTCTTTCCTCATGCTGCTGGAAACGACTATTTGTCTTTTAGAACTGCCAACAACCATTAGTTTATCACAAACAGACCAGCAATGATGAATTAAGCGTAAGACTTCTTTCTTTGCCTCTGGCCATCCCTCAAGAATCAACCTTTTGAGGACAAGTAATTTTCCATCGTCGTGTTTCTTCAACTGGCTCTTGGAAATGCATGGTTTTAGTCAGCTTGTCTTTTAGTCAGTCACATTCTTCACCTGGGGGCTCTCAGCTTGGCAACACAACCTATTTTTAAACTAGCATTGCTTAATGAAATTATTTGACAAAAATCTTTTTTTAAAGATGTTTTAAAAACACAAAGAGCTGTTCTGCATACAGCTCACCCGTATTTCAATCAAACTGTTACTTTTCAAAGACTGATGAATCAAGACTTTTCTGCAAGAGGCTAATTCTCTCACGCAGAACCTCATTTTGAACTTGACCAGCTCTAAACAACGACAAACAAAAAATGAACACTTAGGGAAACACCTTTCCTCCATTTTCCCCAGGTTCAACTTTAGTCCAAGTCCTCTCCTCAGTTCCTATTCTCCACTTCCTGTTTGTTCCGCACATGGCACTCGCTCCCTCCCAACCCCTCCAGTGATATGTGGGGCAACATAGGAGTGTGGCTTCCTGTCCACAGCTGTTTCTCTCTACCACTTCTTGCTTCTCTTTTCTCCCACTGCTTCCAGCTTTTTCCTCATTTCCTCTGCTCCTACATGTATCCCCAATGGATATATGCGCCGCAGTCTCTCAGAGGCGTATATCCCATCTGGCATGGAGCACCTCCTTCCAAAAGCATGCCTCCAGCCACTGCCCCAACAACGTCCCTTTCTACTTGCCTCCTCCGTTTCTTTTCTACAACTGCACCTTGTCATACTTCTCACAATCAACTTTAGGGTGTCTTACTGCGCCTCCACCCACCACATCCTCACATGCTGCTGCCGCAGCCCCTTCTTCCTCCTCCCCGTGCCTCTTGCCCCGGGCCACTTCCGCCCCTCAGCAGCTGCAGCGCGGGCGAGCGGGGGGGCAGATCCGGCCGTTAGGGAGCCGGTTGGAACCGGCCGCCGCCGGCAGGGGGCGGTTCCGGCCGCTCGCGTCCCGCACAAGGCAGCCTGCAGCCCGGCTGCTGAAGGCCCGTGGTTTGTGGGAGGTAACGAATAGATGAACGTTACTGGTTAGTCTTGATTAAAATGTTATTGCTTCCTTTTACATATTTTTTTCAAAAGTGCTTATGTGATCTTCAGGGTGTATGCTGTATGCGGGGGCAATTTTTTTGTGAAGTACCTGCTGTAATTAGGTTTAGGAACTTTATGATTACTTTGATTTAGGCTAATATAAACATGAACTAATGTAAGTTAATAGTTACCAAACACTTCTTTTTTTTTTCTTTTTCAACTGGTTTGCTTTTAGTTCTAACATGTTTTCTCCTATTTAAATTGACACAGAATATTATATACAGAACATGCCTATGAAGCACTGTTTATTTTCTGGGATGTTTTTTGAGCTTTCTCTGGATTATAGGGACCAAAGATGTGGGTGGGAAATACAGGATACATGGCATTTGTCTGTCTAAAAGTACTTGCCAAATCGACATAAGTCTGAACCAAAAGATTTTTCCTAATTAAGCAAAAAGAGAGTAAATGGAGTATACAATCTTAAAAAGTTCTAATATTTTCATAAAATGTGAGAGGAGCTGATTTTGTACTTTTGTGCATGGACTCTTGTCTAACGGCAGTCAAAAATTCACAGATCTACAAAAACGTCACACAGAAGAATCTTTCAATACTCTTTATACTGTGGTGGTATATGCTATTATATATCTTTATGCTATGTGGTGATAAAATAGTAAGCTGCAGTAAAACATCTCTTTTCTACTATCATTTAATAATAGTACTGTGCTGTAATTGCACTAATGGGGCTCTCCTCTCAGCTGGAAAAATACTATTCTTTTGCCGTAAAAGTGGGTAACATTTCCTTAGATGGAAATTAAAAAAACCCAGCCACTAGAGTATTTGAAGTATTAAAACCATGTTAGGTTGCCTCAGATATGCACTATATAACAGTGATGGCATAAATTATAAAGTTATGAATTATGTCCTTTCAAATTATTATTTTTTTCCTGGAAACAAACAGGTAGAAGCTGAAGATTAAAATCTAACCTGACTTGTTATGCAAGAGTCTAGAGATTTAAGTGCAGAAAAGCATAGAGAAACAGTATTCTATTAAATATATTTATCCTTGATTATAAACTTGGAATATATAGCTCTAACAAGGGTGAAAGAAGTTTTCAGGAGGTTGGTGTGATGTAGAAAGATTTTTAAAAAGCTTCTACTAGCTCAGAAGCCTGCAAACTAAAGCTGACTCAGTAACCATGCTTTGTTGGTTTAAGATTTTCGTTGCATTCTGTTTTAGAGATAAAAAACTCTCCGTAAGAGGGAAACGTAATGGTGGTTATTTTAATGTATTGCTGATAACTGTAACTATTTCTATTCTACCAAAATAGTTTATACTATCACAACATGTTTGTATCTAAAACTGTTAAAAACATGTAAAATCAATTAGATATTAGAATATTAGATGAGAGATACAGGTACTATTTTCTTCTCTCATTATATTTTCAACATCTTTAAAATTTGATTTCCAGTTTTGCCCTTTGTTATGTTAATATATTCTCTTCTTAATTCTCTATTTCTCCTTGATTATGAATAGAGAAGGCACATATAAATTCAATATTTATTAAGAGAAGAATAAGTAAATCAAATTGCAATTAGGTTATGTATCCTTTTTTCTTTCATAAGAATTTAAAAACATGTCAAGTATCATAAAATTAATCCAATCTCATAAATAGAAGTCTAAATGAGAATTAGAGATAGCACTTTGTGACTTAAGACAGTTGCTTTGGTTAAGAAATAGAGAAGTGAAAGAATACTTCTAACGTACCTTTAGATCAAATTTATGTTTAACTAAGAAGACACAAAAATCCACTTTAACTTTTCTCCACACGGAGGCTCTAATTCAACTCTATTTCTGTCTGAATAGACTTACTTGGAAGCTAACTGTGCTTTACTGAGCACTGGAGAACTTGAATCCATTTTGTTTTCAGTGTCAGTTTTTGAAATTGGTTTGGTTTTTGTCCATTTTCTTTGTCTCTAGGTCTGTTCTTGTCAATAATATTGAAATCTACTCTCTGGATCTTTATGTTGAAACATACAGATTTTCAATAATGGTTGTACTGAAGAATATGTACATCAGCTTGAAGACAAATTGTAAATACTATTCACATATAACTTGTTTAAATGATCTAGAGTAAGGGCGCCTCATTTAAAATGTTAAAACAAATTAGCATAGTGTTTGCAAAGCAGACACTAAAAGCAAAAATGACTGGATGTAATGTATTACAAAGAATCAGTGTAGTAGTCACTATGTATCATTTTAATACCATTTAAAAAATATTTTACTAAATAACTCATCCACACGAATTGTGAACTCAATTACCTCAGAAGAAACCAGCACAGTTTCCTCATAGTGTTATATAATTATAAACTAGGTTTTCCTGAAAAGATGCCATAAAGCTTGAAATTTTATCTCGGCTTGGAAATCTTTCCACCAGTTTTGTTTTAAGCATAAACATCTTCATATGCCGTGAAATATAAGGCTAATAGGGCCTCAGAGCATGGAGCCAAATCTGAGATTTGGAAGCACTGTTAGGCATGGCAAGTCAATGAATTAATCTTTGTACAATAGGAGAATTAAAAATGTACATATTTTTGTTAGTCTGTCTCCTGTCCCTCCTTCCTCTTATCCCTCTGAAAAGCAAAAAAGCAACATTTTTTTTTCTCTGTCCCTCAGAGAAATACACAAGATACAGAAAAATGTTACATAAATAAGGACAGTCAGCATGATTTTATTTCAAAGTAATACCTTTAGGAAGAATATATTCATCTTCTAATTGTGTGCACAAAAAGGTATTAGAGGCTACTAGCCAAGGGTAAAACTTAGACCTTACGAAAATTAATAGGAAATTTCCTTTAATTTTTAGTAGAACTAAGAATTTTATCTATCTCCACACAATTTTTGTGAAAGCTCTTTATATTTTAGGAACTCTGACCCACTTTCCCATAGCAAGTGTAGTTAGGGTATCTCTCTAAGTGTTCTATGTCTAGATACCGTTTTGAACATTAAATGTAGTGGAAGTGGTATGTAGTTAATCAAATATCAAGGAAAGATGATCTAGTCATCCGTTGCTTATTTGATTCATTATCTGACTGGTATACAGATTGTGACAGCAGCAGTGATTTGTAATTAACACTCTGAAATACTGTGAGCATATAACATACATACTCACTGTTGAACAAATGGCACAGAACCTTTTATTACTATTGTGAACAACAATTTTATATACTTACTTTTCTTTGAATTTATTTCACAAGTTCTCCTGGGAGCAATCATTTCATGAAGTAACTTTCCTACTCTTGAATGTTACTAGGGGGCAGAATTGTAGCTAATTATTTTAATTGTGTGTTTCAGTCCATTATGGAACACCAGGAATTAATCTTATGTGAAATCTGATCTGGAGAGAGGTCTCCTAGCTTGTTAATCTGCTACTCTACATTAAATACACTACTCAATTAAATACTTTGTTTCATTCTTGATGCTTGATTCATTCTATTCTAGGCTTCAATAAGAGTTTATCTGAACTGTGTCCTACTGACCTGACAGAATAAAAAATCAATAGTCTAATGCTATTTTGCAGTGCTAGTAGTTCAGAAAGATATTTACTTGTTATGATTTATATATGAACCACCATTAATTTAATATAGATATTGTTTTAACAGAACATGATTAATTGCAAAACAAATCATGAAACATCCCTTAGAGACTGAATTCATCAATATACACATGAAAATTCTGGGGGATTTCCTAAGAGCATACTGATTCAAATGTCACAGAGAACTTTTTCAAAGGGAAAATACCACTAAGTCCTTAGTGTAGAATTAATACTGCCTTAAGAAGTCAGTGGTAATATAGAAATTTGTAGCATTTGAATGCATGAATCAAAATAAAGCTATTGTCAGCTGTATGTCTGCTTGTGAATTACAATGATTTCACAAAGATCTTTATTAAACGCTGTTAAACTACTGCATGTGTTTTGTAAAGTTAAAATACTCCTTCCAGTAATACGAATTTGATCTAGCTAGCTTGATTTGGTAGTGATGAGAATGTGTATTGTAATTACATGGCTATGATCTCTAGTGTGTGAATTTAATAAAGCAATCATTTAAATAATAACCCGAAGTAATTTAAATAATAAACTGAAGTCTCAGAAGAACTCAAATTTTCACCCTAAATTTGTAATGTAGTGACCCGTTTTTTCAGTACAACATCAAAAGCAACTGAATCCTGTAAAATACTGTTCTAGAAAAATCTGCTTAATAATTAATCACCAAACCTTATTTTTAATAGCTTCATGTTCAGTTTGAAATACCTTCCACAGATTTAGGACTAAGCTTCCTTAGTTATCCAGTTTATTTTCTTAATCATAACATTTATCATTAAATTAGAGCTGGGATACATAATCCATAAGGATTTTTTCTTTGGTATTGTTAACACCCACATTTTTCTAATACCTTAAATGGTCATATTTTAAGTTACATAGTTAATACCATTCAAAAAAAGGACTTAGTAAGTCATTGTTACTTCTTTTAGAATTTACAAGTAATAGTAAAAGGTGTATATGCCCATTTAAAATTGCCAGTCCAATCCAAAAAAAAAGACAACTTTCAGCTAAGCTGTTATTTTAAAACTGAAATTAAAATTTGGTATACTGTATAATACCATAATATCAGATGTAGGCTTTTAGAAATATGAGAAATAATAGTCAAAACTAGCTAAATATTGCTCTAATTTTTGTAAATCTTTAGCATATGTTCCCAAAGTTAAAAATATAAACCATATCACTGACTAGTTTGAAAAACCTATGCCTAATTACCCTAAGCCCATCTATTTTATCATATAGTAAAGGTACATTCTCTTTGTCAGTATTTCAGCCTGGCAAGTTCTGAAATCTTTGACTAAGTGTAAAAATCCAAAAGATACAATAATCATGTTTATTGCTGTAAGTTTTCTAAGCTAACTACCTGTAGCTTATATGGGAAAATAAGATCCAGAGGATATTGGTGAAGGAGTACATATGAAGAGTATATAGGGCTAACTGCATCAAAGGGCTGCTGGTAGTTAGGAATAATGTGAGGTGTGCATGTGTGTCAGCTTTTCATTTTGCTACAAGGTCTCATTTTCACAGGTTCACTGGCTTCTGTGACAAGAACGCCCTGCACCTAAGAAAAATCATACAGATAACATGTATTTTAATTGTATGGCCTGGTGAAGGAGAGAACTAAACATCTGACTGGATCACAGAGGATGACAATTCTGGTCCCTCATGGGTGCCCAGGAACCTTTCCTCAGAAGGCTATTTTAATTTTACCCACTGGAGGCATATGAGAGAGGGACAGATTGCAGTTTTATTGTTGTCATATAAATAGAGGTGGAATTGTATGTGCAGGTAAATGTGCACCTACATGTGTACTCATATCTAAGAAGTTCTGAATAGAAAGTTATTGGTGGCATGTTCAATGAATTGCCATTATGGATTGGATATATCTAATGTATTACAGATCTCGCAAACCTATTCTAGCCTTTTCAAACATAGCTGAACTAGAAGAAAGAGATAGAATGTCCGGATAATTGTAAGGTTCATATTCCATATGGGAGTTTTTATCTGTATGAGAGTCCAAAGTCTGTAGCATGAAGCTGAGGTGAAGTAAAATTGTCTTATTTCATACATATATTTGAAAATACATGTAGCTCTTGAAGTTATTTACATATTGTTCTCTCTTCTGTTTGTTAATTTCGCCAGTGAGTTTTAACATTACAGTTAGGTTCAATCATAATTGTAAGTAAATGTTTTTCATTACTTTTAATTAATTTAAGTAATTTAATTAATTACAAAATTAATTTTCATTCATTTTTCATTAAAATTTACAGAATACTTACTTTCAACAGAGTGTGTATGGTGTATACACAAACAGAAAAATCAATCCACAGCATGTTACAAAGAACTTTCCAAGGAGGAGATGATACATATCAGAAATGGGATGCTAAGCGCAGTGCATTTTATCAAAATTGTTTTACTTATTTTGCCAGTTTCTACTTCCATTTTTGTACATATTATCCTAGTTGAACAATTGTATGCAATTCCTTTGACCATTTTAAAAGATGTAATGAATAAGTAACTAGCAGCATTCTTTCTTATTTTTGAAAGTGAAAAAAGGAAGGCTTTTTTTTTTTTTTTTCCGAAGAGCTGAAATGCTGTTGTCTTTTGGGATGTTAAAAGTTATTTCCATACAATGTGTAGGAAGAGTAATGAATATTTTTATATTAATAAATAGCTAATATTTCCTGTACTGCATATTAAATATACTCTGTTTGCAGTAATCAGATGATAATTCACAAGCAAAGCAAGGTTGCACTGCTGATAGAAATTCAGATGCTTTTCACTACCTTTGTATTATTTTTATGGGATATGTGGTACATATGTTGTAAGATATAACAGATCTGGTTGGGAAATTAAAAAAAAAAAAAAAAAAAGAAAATGTCAGGTGGTTGAAATATATCCTTTCATGAAAATAGATCTGTTCTGATGAAAATATCATCTTTGAAGGTTAAGTCTGACTATCTTGTCATATCTGTATGCAAACCCTCTGAGAATAGAACAGAAATAAGGAAATGTGTCTGTGTGTAAGACATCTAGGAACAAGTCTCTCTCCCTGATTTGGAACGGTGAATTAGCTTGGGTTGCTTTTATACCAGGTGGTTATCCTGTGCACACACTATAGTGTCAGTCTCTCTCAGCCCTTCTTTCTCTTCTGGAATATTTTGTAACTTAAACAGAAAATAATTTCAACAGAAAGTGACAACCTTTACAGTCTGAACGTTGCTTCCTCCCTGGAAAAGAGCAGCAATTGAGTGTCTACTCTTGAAAAAAAGATCTTGAATTTGGTTTTCCTACATCCAAGAGAAATTTGCTAGCTGTAAATTTTTTCTCAAGCCAGTCCTAGGAAATAGAGATACTGAACTTCTGCTGTAAAAGAACACGACACAATACATGAGGTGAACTGTTACCTTCCATGAACAGTTTAAAGATCTAAGCTGGAAACTGTATAGGTTGATTTATTGTATAAGTAAATTTACCACTGAAGTGCAACAAGGTGTTAAGACTAGAATCATCAGAGAAAAGATAGATTTTTGTCAAGGCTGGGAGCAGATTGAAGTTGCTGGCCGCCTCTGGAAGGTGTGTGATTGAGAAAAGGGAGGGAAGGGGGATGAGATATAGTGAATATCTAATACGGGAGAAAGATACTTCAGTGAAGGTTTTCAAAAAGGGAGAAGCATGGTAAGTCAACTTGAAGCCATTTTTACATGTCCCAGGTTAGATTCTTCAGAAAAAGGTATAGCCCTGTTTTTGCATACAGTCATTGCAATCATAGTAAATTTTGTCTTTTGAATGGCATAGCTAATATTAAAGAGTATTTCATTTAACTAATTTTAGAACAGGATTTTGAAAATGAGGCAAAGTTAATGGATTTGATTATTTTTCGTTTTTGTCATAGACATCAGGTGGATCATGATGTATTTATTTCTAATCTCTCTTAGGAATAAAATATTTTGATGATACTTAAGGAAGTGCAATATAGCAAAAGTCTGCAGCATTTCTTTAAATTCTAGTATCTATTTATTTTTAAAAACATCATTACCAGATAAGCTAGCTAATTTCTTTGGTAGCCAGTGATGCACAAAGTGTGAATCACCGGAGTGAATATGCTATGGTGATTTTCATACTCCCTTCTCTTTGCCAACTGTTCTTGTTAAATGCTCTGAGCTTGCTTGTGTTCCTAATTTATTTATTTATTTTCTCTAATCAATGACCTTGTCACTATTCTTGTCACTATTAACTTATTAATGACCCTTTCTATCCATAGTATTTTTTGCCGTATTAGAACTTGCCTTCTTCTTTCATTTTTCATACAATTTTATCACAAATTTTCAGTTAATTGATCAGCTCTTCGTCAAAATAGAGAATGATTGATGCTTTTTTTTACTTTTTTTCAAAAGCATTTTACCTTTCGTCTGGTCATACTAGTGTAATTCTGCATTTTATTTATTCATACTATTTTTTCCTCAATTTTTATGATTCTGAGGCTTAATATTTAATTTTTTTTAAAAAATATATCCAGGGCCCTTTATGACAGGCATATTTACTCAGATAGTTAAAAAGTTGTAGGCATTTCTGTTTCTTCTTAATCCAGATTTCTGTGTATTTTGGCAAAGAAGATAAAGATGTCCAGTAGAATGTCTTCATCAGACCTTGACATGTGTACTTAAAAATATTAGGATACTATGCCTTTGATTTAGATGCAGTCACAGATCCTAAAAATATTTAAGAACATTACAGTCACTGATGACAAGATGCCAAACAGTATTATTGTTTGACAACATTTATTGTGAATGTATAACTACTTGAAAACTTGCATTAACAAAGCATTTTAGGAGTAGAATATTAGGAAATTTTATCCAGAAAATACTGAAAATTTACAGATGATCATCTACGTGCTTGTTTTAAATTTTCAAAATGCTTTATAATCTCATTCAGCAAGAAGATTCTTGGAATTTTTGTTAAACAGATTCCAAATAGATGCATATTTATATCACAAGTTTTTAGAGGCAGCAGCATATTTAAAGATTCAGATATCCTACTGTGTGCTATTCAGCTTTTTTCAAGTCCAGTTCTGTATTATTTATTTTGAATATCTTGAACTGAAATGCCTTGAAGAAAGGTTGTCTAATCCTTAACTTTGTAATTTAAGACAAATAGATTTACCTCAAATTCCTTTGATTTTTCTATTTTAGAAAAAGCCTGGAGTGTTCAAAGAAGCACATGACAGAAGAAAGAAACAAAAACGTATTCCTTTATAGAAGAGGAAAATATGTTTCTTTGAAAATTGATATTGAATTACATGCCAGGCTATTTTATCCTCTTTCAGTTGAAGATCCTGTCTAGAAAATGTTTGTTCTACACAGTATCTGCATTTGATAGTGAAGTTCTGCCCCAGGTTATTATATGAGTTATGCTTACACAGCACTTACTTCCCTTTATCATGCGCAGTGTGTTTTTGTTATAACGATGATGATCCTGTTATTGACCATATTTTCTCTATGTATATGGTGACACTGACAGGTACTTGGAGTAGATCTTACTCCCAGGTGAAATAGAGCACGGTACCATTTACCTGGGATTGATTCGTATGTTTGGATAAAAAAAGTGTTTTCCCCAATCTCTTGACATTAAACAAATCTGGAAGATTCATCCTCTCCCCCCCCCCCCCCCCCCCCAAAAAAAAAAAAAAACACCCCGCATATTGTAAGAACCCCAGTTCTTACTGCCATACCATTGCAGCAAATGGGCTGTAAGCATCAGTACTCTGCTATCTGTTCCCCACCTTACCAGATGGGAATAACTCAGATAGCCACTACTCAGCTAGAAGACATTAACTTTTTGTCTTGAAAAAAGTTAGATATGGGAGACCAATTAAAAATAGCCATCTATGACAAAAAAAAAAAAAAAAAAAAAACTCACAGGAAAAAAAGGAAGTTTTACACTGTATCTTTCTTTTCTGTGCATAAAACAAGACTTAATTTGCAGAGAATGTTTTGAAATATGAATGAAATGGATGAAGTATCAGTCTAGAAACTTGTGAGTGTGTATTAATTAGTGGCATTCCATAATTGTTCTATTTTAAACTTGAAGGTCTCTCAAGTGCCATGATTTAATATTTTTTTGTGAAGAAGCAAAAAAAAATCACTTCAGAGTTTGTAAGTTGGTTGAGGTAGCAGAATCTTTGCTGCCGGACAGTGACTGAAAAAGGAAAATAAGGGCAAAACATAGTATAGTACAAATAAAAAAGAAAATAGTTCAAAATAGAGAAAATAATGTAAGGAGAGTTTCTAGAGAAGGTTCTGAATGAAATTTTTGAGATATTTATATGTTCCTAGGGTTGGCCTGAGCTTTTCTGCAACCAGAGCTGAGCCTTTTACACAGAAATTTTAGGCAGCTGGTTGTACATACTGTCAAATGAAGAAAAAGCTGGATAATAGCTGACCAAAAAAAGTCAGCTGATAGAGCTTCAGTTTTTTTTCATTCAGTTGCTGCTTGAGATGCAAAGTGTTAGGCTTTTGAAAGAACCAGTGCTTGGCCTATTTAGCACTTGCACGATAAAGCTGCTTATATCAAAGTTGTTTCCCAGAAGATTAACAGATGGTGCATAGATAGTCATCATGTTACTAGCTGAACAGAAGAAACAATATTGTGCCGTGTATTTCAGTAAAAAAGTGATCAGTGATTCAGTGAGTTGATGATTTTAAATCGAGTGACCTATTGAAATTCCAACTCTTGAAGATCCGTATTTTTCTCTAAACTTCTTTCTGCTTTCAAGATTGCACATCAAACAACAAAATATTTTTTATCCTTTTAGTAAACTGTGTTTAGCAGTCACTGAACTGCACAAACTTGTTTTTGTTTTTATATTTCTGTGTTTTTATTTCAGATTTATTTTTATACCTCTCAAGAGCCTATGCACAGGGCCTAGAGATAGAAAGATTCAGAAACTAGTTCCAGTATTTTCTGTAAGTCCAAATCTACTTTAAAATTAGATTTGGTCTCTCTATTCCTTTTTCTAAAACACATGTTGTACAGAGAATTATATCCTTGTATAATACGGAGTTCTCATTGACACTTTTCTGAGATGACTCATGTAGTTCTCAAATGACAAAATCTGCAAATTACTCATACCCTTCTTGCTTTTTCAGATCAATAGACACTTTTTCACTTATAGCATAATTACAGGTAACTTTTGTTTATAAGTAGTGTGCCTCAAAATATTCTATTTACGCATTTTTTTTCAAGTCTATTGCCGTTATATCTGAATGATTCACTCTTAACAGTATGTTTTCCTTAGGCTATTTCTGACCACATCACGTCCTCCATTAACTGTTTATTCTTTTCAGTGTGAGATGTAAGCATATGTGCATCCAGATTAAAAATATGCCACAGTTTTCTCTGTATCTCATTTCTTCTTAGGCCTTTCCCACTTCACATCTGACTTTTTATAACGATCCTGCCAGGTTGTCTCACATTCCTCAATTTCCTGTCTACCTTGCAAAAAAGACTTTTTTCTTTCAACTTTACATCTCCAAATGAATACTGTTCCCAAAGCTCAGTGGTTTCAGTCTGCCACTAAATAAGTACCGTTCTTCATTTAAATATGTATTCAAAATGGAAATAAAATAATCCTATTACACCATATGGTCAACATAATGCTTCAACCACTTGCACTAGTAGCATATGTTTTTCTTGAAGCTTATTTATACAAACTGACCACAAAATTATCTATAATTCTGCCCTCTCAGCTAAGACCTGAAAAATTCATATCTTACCTGCTATAGAGAGGACAGATAAGCTGGATAATTTCCACTTTGAGATAAATGGCAGCAGCAGAGACAGCACCTTTTTTAAATAGGAATAACAGTTTGATTATTTGAGGAATGTCTTGAAGCTTGTCTCAGCTTCACAGAGAATTTTACCTAATTGGTTGTCCCTGATTTGCTTGTGCTGCTTCAGTAGAGACATGTACTGGATCCACAATTTTATATGAACAAGGCACTCCTCCTCTCTGATTTAATTAAAGAAAAAAAAGTGTAATTTCCTTCTGTATCGTATATAAATGTCTATAAATAATTCTAGTCATTGGAGTAGAGTACTTTAAGTGCAAACATGGCCTTAAAGCTATAATTGGGATGGATTAAATCCATGGTCTTGAACTAGCATTTTGGATGGATGGTCAAAATCATGACAGATCCTAATATTAAAAATGAGGTGAAAGCTTTCAGATCCTCAGGCAGCATAAAACTGCAATCAAGTATCAGCCTGTTTTGGGAACATGACAGTCATACATACAAAATGAGAAAGAAGGGGAAAAAGCCAAAAAAACCCTTGATTCAAACTTCAGTCTCTATCTTAGGCTTTGTACTTTTTGCCCTCACTGCAATTTTTGTGTATTTTTTAAATACAATATTTTGTTAATCGTAGGGTCCAAAGATGCTCTTAATTAGAGATAAGATTTATTATTGGAATTGGGCTACCTTTTTGAATATGTGGATTTATACTTTTACAAAGTTATTTACATTCTAATAAAAATGGAAAAATATATGTCCATTGCACCAAAATACTTTTCTGCAGCATAGTACATCACCTAAATCTGACAGCATGTTTACCACTTTTGGAAATGGGCAGTTGATTTGTTGTCTTAAGCATTTAAACAGCTACATAAACAGCATTAAAGAACTGATAATAAAAATGCAGCCAGAAAAACAGAATTTACATATACCAAAAGTGTCTTGAGAAGAGTGCTAAAGAAGGCTGTTCCCACCGGCAGAGAGTATATGCTATATGGTTGGTTCACTATGTGACTTCTTTGATCGCTAATGATATGTATGAGAGTTTGGGCTCATTTCTGATGAACCCCCATGGATATAGTTTGGCACTATCCCTAAAGATACTTCAAAAATAGCTCATGAGAGAGAAATACTGTGTACAATGTCATGACTTTACATAGTCCTGTTTCTGCAGTCATTAAGATTTGCATTACTAATCAATTTTAATTTAAATTTATAACCCATCATGTTCATTTGGAATTCTTTGTGCAAGCAGCAACAGCTGTGCTAATGAATTTTGTGTAATATCTTATGAATAAATAATTTCCCTTTCTAGTTTTGCTGAAAAAAGAATTAGCCCTATATCACTGCTGTTTGTGTAAGAGGAAGTCAGATTGAAATGACTGAGTTTTCCAGAGTATTTAACAAAAGCTACTGTGCTGTAAAAATCTGATTTAAATAACATATAGGGCTACTGTGAAGCACATAGAGTTAATACCAAACAAATCTTTTTTCGCTTTAACAATTTAATTTTCTACAAATAATCTCAAGGTGATCTGCAGCATGATTAAGAAGAGACATTTTGTCTAGACATGCACTCTATACTTCAATAAGAATCGGAAAATCTTCAGAAAATGTTTCATGGCTTGTTTGGATAGAAGAACCTGTAACCTGAGCCAATTTTAACTGTCTAAAATTGATGTGGAAAACTTCTAAGAACATGCCTGTAGTATTTTTGCATTCAAAATAAATTGAGAAACATCTGGTTCCATCCCCTTTTTTAGTTGAAATCATTTAATTTCTACAGTGCAGTACATGATCTTGGAAACTTCCTAGAACATGAATGGCTTGAAAATGGAACCCATTCATTGTTATATTTGGTTGTTTTCTTTATTGTATCTATTTTGTGTTGTATTTTATGTGTTTGTGAAAGGGAAGAGTGACAGGAAGTGGATACAATTGCTGTTGATAGGGTATAATGTTGCAGTTATTTTCAGTGCAATAGAAATTGGTTTCCCGTTCCTTTGTCTTGTAATAAATTATCACATTATTTTATCAAAAGCAGATCAGTTCCTGCAGTCATTATTTGAGCAGAAGTCTCACTGGGATATTATTCTCTGTATTACATCAGGGGACAGTACGGCTCAAACTTTAAATGACAGTACAGAACTTGAGAATGGTACAGCTCAAAAGTTTTCAGCAAAAGCAGAAGCTGATGAACTGTGCATTATTCACTGAGACAGAATTTGAACAGCAGTTAGTCATAAGGAAAACTTTTATTTTTTTTAATAGAAACATTAAATGTTTTCTTAAGCATTTCAAATGCCATTTATATAGTGAAAATTACAATTTAAACATTTGTTGCCATTATGAAGATGAACATTAGTTGGATTATTGGTACATGCTAGTTCTGCCTGAAGATCTCTTGGAAAAAATGGTACATTTGATGTATATGAAAACTGCTAAAATGTGCAACAATGTTTTTCTTCTCCTGAGCAGCGGATTTTGAGTCTTAAAAAAAAAAAAAAAAAAAAATCAGATAATTAAATTTGGGATTAGAAGAATAGAAGAAAACTGCTATCATCGTGCTACCATTACCCAGCATGGGTGATTCCTGAGTTTCAGGAACTCTGGTGTGTAGCATCAACTGTTGAAAATACAGTAAGCCAATTCTGAAAACAATATGCTTAATTAATTGTGTAGTAGAAATAATGCAGTCCAAAGGGTGGTGTTGGTGGTGGTTTCTACCACAGTCCACAATATTGTTGTTCTTTTACTGAAGATTATTATTATTATTGAAATTATTATTAAATATTCAAAGAATTGAATATTAAGTGAATTAGTTGTGCTAACTTTTCTGTTTGCAAAGTTGTCATTTCCCTGAGTTTTATCAAGGTAACTACATTTTCAAAATTCTGTGGGTGAATATATGCAAAGATATGAGGTAGATGGAACAAACACAGGCTGCCAGCATTACATAACTATTTTAATTGATATTTCAAAGGCTGTACATACACTATACTTGTAACAACTTAAACTGTATTCATTTTCAGGAGCATAAACTTACAGAGTGCTTGTCTCATGAGTGAATGACCGTTTTGGAGTCATTCCATAGTCTAATCAGTGCTTCAAAATGGCAGGCCAGGCAGTTTGAGTGCTTTGAGATGTATTTGTAGTGAGAATGGAGTTTCGTAGGAGGTTGACTATTAAACATTCTTGTGTCTTTGAGTTTAGTTTTGCTTTGCTTTTTGCCTTAGTCAATCCAACATGCTTATTGGTGCCTTAATGTTATCTTGATCGATTTATGAACAGCATAGTGGAGAGAAACAGGTACTCTAACTCATTTACTAATAGATTTATTTTATGCAATTCCTCTTGTCTTATGTATTTGATAGGTTCTGAGAAGTGTGAAGAAAAACTACAGGAAACAAATCGTACTTCTTCCCTTCAACGGTGCTGTTAACTTTGAGAGCAAAAAATGTTAGAAGAAATTGTAGGAAAAGATGGACTGTTCTTAAGCTCTATGAATTCTGAGAAACATTTTAATACTATCAGGTAATTTACTGATACGTACAGCACTGAGTACATAACTGTAATACCTGTAATTAGAATTCAGAGGATCAGCTTTTGCCACAAAATACAGTCTAGTCCTTGCTTTTAAGAATGTATTAGAGACTTGTGCTGTACCTGACTTGCTAATAACTTTCATAATGAAAACAGTAGGTGTTGTGCATTTTGGGATATAAAAAAATCTGGACCTTTTTACAGGTGGCATGTCATGCTAACTTAGCTGAGAGGGAGATTGCTAATGGTCATTTAAGCTATTTTTTTTTCTTGGATTGGTTATCTAATCTAACATAATGGAACTTCAGTACCATAGGCTGATTATAGTAGTAATGGAAACAAAAATATAGAATCACAGAACTGGACAATGCAGGATCTCATTATATTCAGTGGCTAAGTGATAATAGCATGCTTTGCAAAAGGGGAGACTTTTAATTTTCTTTTGCTAACATGAATCTGTACTTGTATTATTTAGACAGAAGTTCTACTGTATATTCCTAGGGAAAGTTTTAGTCCTTCTTGTTAAAAATATTTCCATTCTATCTGAAATAATTAAATAATCTTTGTACTAGGGAAGGAAATGTTGAAATGACACTGTAGTTCACTGAATATAACAGATGAAAATCTTGCTCTCAATGCTACTGTAATATGTAACTAAGTATTTACCATTTGAATGATTATTTTAAGAAGTGCTGAGAGGGGTGGATCAGTTAAAACTGTAGAATGGTCATGGGGTCCTTTCGTTCAGCAGTGGGAGAATTTGTACATTCCAATAAACGTTGTATCCGTTCTATATATGCCTATTCATTGAACCTTTTCTTTCAACTATTTTTCTTATAAGCATCAGTTAACTTTTTCATCAATTAACTTTTTTTTTTTTTTTAAAAAAAAAACATTTAATCTAAAGCTATTAGGTATTGGGTAGATTTGACACACAAATTTGAATAGCTATGTTTATTCCAAACTAGCTTTTTGAGAAACTGTTATTTGAGAACCAAATAATGACATATGCTATTAGTACTGTTTGCCTACCTTTTAAGGTTGCTGAGTTTCCTCGTTTAGGAAAGAGAGCGTAATGGAGTAAGAGGAATTTCTTAAAATACAAGATCATTTAAATAATTACTCATATTTGATGAGGAGATAAATTTATAAAGGGTAAGATAATGAGACAATGAGAAACCACAGCACCTGTTTGTTTAAACATCTACCTCTCACTCCCTCTTGATTTTATAAATAGCTTAGATGACTTGATGGGGTCATTCTTAGTTTCCTGTCCTCACAAGTGAGCCGTAGAGCATTCTGAGAGATGGCTCTGTCTGTAGTTGGGTCTCTGTATTTAAATGGAAAGAAAAGGACAGAAGACATTTGCTGAGCTAGGGATTGCATAGAATCATCTGATAAGGGCTACACATTTCAGTTTACTGAATTGACTGAATTGAAAATTCCATATGTAAGCATCTAATGAAAGGAATGGTGTCTTTTTTTTCAGAAAAATCTTTTAATTCAAACACAATATTGGTTGTGAGATACTTAGGCTTTCAGCTTTCATTGACCTTGTGGACATCCAGCCCATTTGGTGTTTATCTATCAGAAAATACCCTTTCCACCAAGTTACAGGGAAATACGAGATGGAGTTATTCTGCATTTGATGTCCTAAAGCTGAGCCATAATGCAAGAAGTGCAAGACTAGAGAGAGAATAAACAATACAGACCCTACGTCTGTATCATTCTGGGAAGGTTTTGTCTGTGAACGGAAATGCTTTATTTTAATTTCTTTTGTAGATACATTTGTCCTCTAACTCCTAATTGAAAACTATGGAGTCAGTCCCTGAATGAAAGACTAGCACTAGGAATAAGGACTTCCTAATCCTAAAGAATTCCCTTCTTACCTTTTTTTAATGTCAGACTCATATTAGCTTTGTGGATTTTGTTTCACAGTGATGTATAGCCTCAAGCGGAGGAAGGTTACTCATTCTAGAGTAACCTGGCTCTTAAGACAGGGTTTGGAGAAACTGAGGCTGTGGGGTCAAACACTCCCTCTCACACAAACACACACAAAGGAGAGACAAGACACTGAAATTTCTGCTACTTAAATGAGTTTGGTAGGTTATTGTTCCAGAGAAGTCTAGGTCTGAAGCTTTAATTACTACAAAGAGGTTATTGGAAGTAAGTGTTTTAGGTTTTTTTACATCTTGGAGGGCTATTACATATCAACTTCTCAATGCTGCCAGGATATAGTGATCTAAAAATAAAACTTTCTAAAAGAAGAGTTCCTTACCTGTGAGAGGGACCTGACCTGTTACTAATTGAGGCATTCTGAGTTAAGTAGAACACTGGCCCATAAATTTGCTTTGTCCTCTGTCCAATGTGCTTAATTTAGTTTACATTTTCAAGATTTGAGAGTTCAAGAATATTTACCTTATATATCTTGTGTTCAATAGTGGCAGAAATTTCTAGGGATCTAGTATAATTACACTATTTCCATCTTCAAATATGAAAATAAAATAATGTTCAGTAATTAATTAAAAATATTTTGAAGGCTACAGTACAAACATTACTTAAAGTGCTGTGTCCAAAGAAAAAATCTAATATAAATCTTGAGTTCTGAATGAATTTAGGCCTTTGCAAATCTGCTTCTGTCATTTATGTTCAGGTTAGTGTGTAAATGAGTCTAGCTTAGAATATAATCAGAACTAAGAAAAATGTACTCCTTAACACAGATTTCTATAATAATATTCTTTGCAGTCTCGGAAACCATCAAAATGTTCCTGCTACCGTGGATTGTATTTCCAGTTACATATTTATTCAGAAAGGAACACTAAATCTGTCTTTGCTGCAGAGCTGTCAGAAATACATAATTTAATGAGAAGAAATAATGAATAGGTGTCTTAAACTGTGTTTATCTGCTCACTAACAGCTCATTTTGTATTAAGAGGATATCCACCTTTGTGTAGGAAAAAATATATGGGCTCTAAATATTAAGATTTATTTTAACTATAAACTAATATGCTAGTTAGTAAAAGCAGAAAATATGACTTAGTTGGAGCATTTAACACACAATGCCACTATACCCCATTAACTATAAGCGTAGTTTCTCCCCCACGACCACCTCCCGCAGCTTGTTTTTCTAATCAAGGACATGCTTTCTCCCCTAAGGCATGTGGGAGTTTAACAATTACTTGCAGCTCTAACACCAGGCAATTTATTCTGCAACTGCAATCTGTTAGGGTTCAATTTTCTCAGCCATAGATGAAATGATCAGAATGAATTCATTCCTTCAGAATGAAACAGAATGAATAAACTAAATGTGATTGAAATGAACTTATGTAGCACGCATATGTAAACCAACAGACTTCTTTTGCACATACACACACAGTCACTTACAAATACAAGTGCTGGGGTTTAAAATAGCTGCTAATACTGTCTACTTTCTTCTGCTGCCTTTTCTGTCTCAGCTCTGGCTTTTAAACAAATAATAATCATTAGGAATATTATTAGGAATGCTAGAATTTTAAAGTAAGTCTTTATTCAAATATGGCTGAAGTTTGGCTTCACATTTTTGTGAAATAATAGTTCAGATCATGTAAAAATAAATTGTTCTATAGCAAAAATAAATTTTAAAAGCCCAGAAATACATCTTCTCATTTATTTAAAACTGAACCATACCTTGGAAGCACTTTCACTAGAACTTTTATTTCATGAAGATTTGCAATTGATGCAAGACTTCCTTTCTTTCAGGAAAATCAGTTCTGCTTGGAAAGTGTGATGAACAAGGTACAAGAAAGGTATGGTCAACAATTAGTTTATTTAATAAGTCTACCACACTTCATTTGGAAATGATATGATGTAGAGAAGACATGCAGCATTTCAGTAGCAAATAATGTTAGTTTCCTTCCATTAGTTCCCAGAATCAACAACAAGAACAAAACACACAAAAATAAAATTTGTAAAGAGGAAAAATAAGTACTATTTCTTACTCTTCCTTTTTTTCTCAAAAGTCACCATTTTCTGCTTCAGATTTCTTTGTAACTCACATCTATGGCTGATGTCAAGGAAACTTTATAAAGACAATAAAAAAGGACTGTAGGTGTTTCTTCTTCAGCTTTTAAGATGCTAAAGAGTAATCAGTTTCTTAGTTTGTATTTAATCACCTCTTGATACTTTTCTCAAGCTGGGCACAAATTTAAATAATTAAATCTTAAGAGACTTCCTTATTAGTAGGTGTAATACGTGGCATTATAAATTTGAGAGAAAGAGTTGAAATGATTAGCTATTTTGTAGTGTATTGTTGGGATATCACCCCTGTGAACTACTCTTTCTCCATACTCTAATTATTTGCTGGGTAAAAATCAGATAGAGAAGAAAGAATCTCTGCTTTGTCAGAATAGGTTCAAATGTTTCTGTTCATGAGGGTTTTTTGTTCTTGGGTTCTTTGTCTTTTTTGAGAGTTACATGTTGTAGGTTGATTCATAAGTGTTTGGAATCCATGTTTTCTGCTGCAGATCTACTTTTTCACTTTAAAAATGGCCTACTCAGTCTTTTCTAGAGAAAAACCTTTATTCCATTAGCTTCCAAAATATCTTATGTACATTGGTATGAATGACAGTATTCCAAAGGAATTACTCCTTTAATCACCATTCTAACCAAACATTCAGGATGATGCAATTTGAAAGCAACTTCATGCCCAACATGGATTGAAATACTGAAAGCTTTTCTGAGGTCAGAAAAGATGATTGTAAGTTGAACCATTAAGACTGCAGTAGTCACTGTAAGATGACTTTAAATAATATATATTGCCTATCCTTTAGTACGGATGAATTTGCCAAGGATGGGTGGTATTTCCTAAAACCTCAGTCTTAACAGGATGGACCTATACGCTGAAAAAATGTTTAAGCAAATATTTATTGTTAGATACTGAACAAATATTCAAAGTGCACCTTATTTTGAATCATTTTATAGTACTATAAAACACTTGTGGTAGTAATGAATTATGTTTTTTTTTCCTCCTTTTTTTTCCTTTTTTTTTTTTTTTTTAATATCTCAGGGCCTGAAGTGATAGGCATTTAATTCATACTTACAAGTATGAAAACTAATATAGTATAAGAAAGCTTTATCAAATGTCAGTTATTTTTAAACTGACTGGTCTTATGTTTGCCTTTTGTAATACAGCTGGAAAGTAGTATGTCCCTTAATGCATGTATGTTAGTTATGCTAGTGCTAATAATACTCTCTCTTATGCATGAAAAAGCATCTGGCTGACTTTTAAAGTGATGGTGGTAATCAACTGTACTAATACTTCATAAATCCTGTTCAGCTCTTGCTGTATGACTGTGTTTAGCTAATAACTCCAAATCAATGAAATCTAAGTATGAAAGAAATCTGTGAAGAGTTCTTTCACTGAACAGTAAATGTATTCTTTTTTGGTTATTTGAGTAGGTACCACTTTAAATTATTTCATTGTTCTATTATATAGGCGAATAGGGAAAGTACTCTGTGAACTTCCTGGGTGCTCTTTGATGCCATTTGTACCTGCAACAAACCAGAATTTTGTATGTCTTCAGAATGACAAATTCTCATTTTATTCCATGGTTTACAATGCTGCTTAGAATAAGTAAGACCTTTTAAAATAGTATACTGACAGAATTTCTGGCTTTCAACTTCTTAATAAATTTATTTTGTTAATATAGTAGACTCATAATAAAGTGCAGTGTCTTCGCTTACCAGAAAACAGCTCAGGAAAACTGAAAGACCAATCTTTTCTCTCATCTTCAACTTCTAGAAAGGTTAGGCTTATCTTAATATCTTTCTTTTAGAAATTTATTAATTGAATTTGTTTAGGTTTGTTGGTCCAATTGCATATGAACAAATCTTTTCTATCTTAAATTTTGTGTATTATGTCTTCTGGTGAGGTTTATGTTCTTGGTTCAGTTTTTCTCAGAGCTACTGCTTTAGGCTTGACTTGAATACCCTTTGCTGCAAGTGTATCTTTTCAAGAAGATGCTAGAAAAGAGGGTAGTCAAAGCAAGCAATTGAATGCATGCAGCATTCAAAACCAGTGCTTTCTACTATTTTTCTTAATGTATTACAGTGATTATGCCTTACAGATTGCTGCTTTCTTACAAAATCAAGCTGAATCCAAATGTACACACTAACTCTAAAGCTTTAGAATAAAGCAGTCAAATATTTTATGAATATAGGAAACATCATGGTTTTTAAAAGGAAAAGAAGAACCATTTTTGTTACGAAGATGGGACTGTCATGAACTTTACTTTTGTCTCCTTAAGTAGTGCCACTGTGAATAGGAAGAATGAAAAAGAGCGAAAAAATAAGTGAAAACATTTGCCATTCATAGCTCATTCCCCATCTTTTAGGTCATGGTAAGCTACCTTCAGATCAACTGGGGAGCTATAACATTTCTTTGTACGTTGATGAAGCTGTTTTGTTTGTGATGGTGTTCTGACTACAGGAGATACTTTTAAAGAATACTCTGAGTGTGATTTTTCTGCTGTGTAATGTGGGTTTCTCTTTAAGATGTGTGTGCATGGATAACACCCCATAGATACCTCCCCTACTACCCCTCTGCTCTGTTACAAGCACAGGTCCTTGAAAATGTGTTTCTGTAACCCACTGTCAATCACATCCTGAAGCAAGAAAAATGAGAGTCAGAAGAGGTATAAAAAGGAATGAGGGAGGAAAAGACTAAAGTATAGACATCATATCGGGGGCTATTGAATTACATCAAACCTCTGTAAATTTTCCTTCTTATTATTTGCACATTTGTGCACATACATGTGCTGTTGCTGAATTTCAGTGGTTTTTTTTTTTTTTTTTTTTTTTTGATACAGATAATCCACTGTATTAGGCATTAAAACTTGCGATTATTGGTAAAATATCTATAAAGAATAAATAAACCTGTGTTAGTTTATTTAAAAAAGTAAACCAGTGCCGTGGAAGCACTGCTTCGTAAAAATCAAACTTGGTAGAACCACAGAATTAAATGAATGTGACTATTCTTAAGGATGAAGAATGATATCAGATGGGATGTTCGGAAAGTTAAGGAACATTCATGTGCTATAAAATGCTAACTGACTTCTTTGGGGAGTTTGCAGCTCTATAGTCCAAACTTGTTGAATTGCCCGTCTGTTAATTGTGACTCAGATTTTTTTTTTTCTTCAAAAAAATAGAAAAGTGTTCTCATTCACTTATTAAATGTTCCTGCAACCTGAGAGTCACAAACCAAAGGAATAAGGATGTTGATACTTGAAAAAATCAAGTCTTAATATTAAGGGTAATGATCATAGTGTCAGGCTGAAAATAATTAGACTCCCAGAAAGCCATTTGCTTAACTAAATATTTCCCCTTGTCTTCAAAATAGTAGTACTTTACTATTTCGTATCTGAAATGTTCAGACACTGCAGAGAGAGATTTTCATTTAACTGGCAAATAGATCTCAGCTGAAAATAGGAATTTCTATTGCAAGGAAGACACTGCACTTTATTATGAGTCTACATATTAAAAAAAAATTTCTATTCATGGGAAAACGAACACATCTTTCCATCTCAAATTAAAAAAGAAAAAAGATAAAAATACATTTAGATTTTAGATATTTAGAGAAACTTTAATTTGGAAATACAGAGATGGAACATTCTTAAATTGAGATAGAATTGTGGATTGTCTACCAGATCTACGTATGTGCATTACATATGCTTACATACATACATATATAGATATAAAGCAGAAGAACATTCATGTATGGAAGTTCAAACATGATTTTTACATGCAGAGTGATGTAGGTGATACGACACGGAATGTAGAGTTGATACAGAATTTTCCGTTTGGCGTTTTTGATGCTCATCACAGGATAAAAGATTCAAATCACATCATAAAACCAATCTGGCAACAAAAAACAAATTATATTATTGTGCAGGTTAGCAGGGTGAACTGAATTGTAGCCGGGCAAATTGCAGACCCTGGATAAGAAGGGCAATCTCATGCCTGGGAGGGAGAAACAGGGAAAAAGATAGGCAAAAGAACAATATGGAGAAGGAAACGCTCTTTTTGTATAAAGAGTGTACACAATGTGGAGAACCTAAGACATGTACAGTAATGTTAAAAGTATTGCAAAGTATTGTTATATTCTTTAATTAGATATGCATTTACTAAATGCATGGTGCTTTTATGTTGCAGTGATAATCACAGTAAAAAAGTTCATGAGAATAATTACCTACTTAGAAGGCTGAATGATATGCAAAAATTAAGACTATATGTTCAAGAATGAACATAAAACTAAAATACAGCAATCTGTTAAAATTGTCTGTCGCGTACTTCAAGTGGGAAAGGGATGCTGGGAAAGGTAAAGAGAAGAAAAGCATGTAATTATAGTATTAACGAATCAGTCATAAAGCATACATAGAAAAGGGGAAAATTATGTTGGTTTTGTATAATCTTATTTTTGTATTTGACTTTGTCTTTTGACATCATTATATATGGAACATTTTAAATTTTTCTTAAATTTCTGTTTTGATTTAATTAAATTATCTGTTAGAGTATGATTGTTCTCTATACCCACAATTATTGCCTCCTAACATCTGTTTTTATCTGTTCTTCTGTGGTAGTAGAATGCTCATTTCTCATGCATAGACATAGTCTGGTCATATTGGTAACCTGAAGGCCTATCTTAAATCTTTATTTTGGATATTTTCTTTGGCAAATCATTTTTGCTTTTCTTATTTGCAGAGTTATTTGTAACTTAAGCTAGCCAACACTTTTTTAATTACTCAGCTTTTGGGGAAATAGTCTCCTGTGTCAACTTCTTTGAAAATACAATTTTGTGAGGGAAAGAGAGAGACTCCATCCTACCTAATAGTCTAATGAATGTAATTAGTTTTCTAAATGCAGTATCATGATATTACATTCCTTCACTGAAAAGTTTTCATTCAAGATTTTCCACATTCGGATATATTCTTAGCTATTTTTCTTGTCCAAGAGAGGAGGAGAGACACTGAACATTCTTGTATTTTCATGAAGATACCTTAAAAATGTTTTTATTTCATTACAGAACAAAAATAAGTTTCAAGATTTTGAAAGTTCCCGTGAAATTGAATAGCATCTTTGGTTCATCTCTGGTCAGAGCTATGTCTATTAAGATTTTTTGTTAGAACCTATGCTTCACCTCTTCAACACAAAAACTGTTGGGAATAAGAGGATTATCAGAAAAGAAAGAGGGACAGAAACAGTGCAAGAACTAGATTGTGTTCTGTATAGAGCTGCCTTAGAATTTGTTCATAAAAAGAATCTGATGACAATGAAAGTATAGTTTTAGTACACCTTCCAATTACTAATTAATTAACTAGTTTATTGAGAGGTTTGGATGTTTGTCTGCTGAGTGATGGAATAGAGCACTTTTTACTGCAGGATGACTGATTAAAAGTCAAACTGTTACTGTATTTATAAAGATCCTTCCTAGTTGTTTGACACCATGAAATTTGACATTTCACATGGTAGTAGGAGTTTAACAACTGACTTAGGAACAGAAAATAAAATTATATGCTTTATATATTTAATGCAATAACTTGGTATGTATATTTCCTTTCTCCTTGCTTTGAAAAAGACAGACATGACTGCTGTAGTCTAAATTGTAAAGAGTTTGGATCAACTGCAAGTCTGTAAAGGAACTTTGTCTTACTTCACTACAAGTTGTACTTTAATTTCTAGAAGCACGAACGAATCTCAGAGACACATACATTAAATTTGCAGATACTTATAGACTGTCTGTTCTACTATTCAAAATGACCTAACATGCTGGCAGCTGTAACAACTCAGTAGATACTGACAACAAAATCCACAGGTAAAAAGAAAAAATGAAGAAATAAACATTAAACTGAGTTGAAAGTCAAGTTTCTGAGTTCTTAGCACAAAGATGGGTTACTGACAATAACAACGAATCAAGACAACTAGAAACATGAAGAGAAGGAATTTTTTAATTGCTTATGCACAAGTACTGGTTGCTTATGTACAAGTCAAGACAACGTAAGAGTTACAGCTGCTCATATGTGAATATGGAATTTAACTCTAGTGTAAATCTAGTGTTGGTGTTCCTGAAACTTAGTGGAAATTTTGCATGACTGGAAAGTTGAAAATAATGGATTTTATTCAATGAAGGAAGAAAAGAAAGAGGGACTAGAAATAATGGTCATGTATATAAACTATAAGCTGGGGATGGGAGAATTACTTTTTAAATAGGGTCAAAAATGCAAGGTGTCATCTCTGACAAGATATCATTCCATATGTATTTATATTTCACATGCATTTTCACATTACACAGCAAAACTCTTCTATATATTAATAGTAATACTTCATTTAGGCATGTACAAGTTAGTGAATCCAGATAAACAGTATCCAAGAATTTGAGACAGACAAGTTTTTCTGCAGTTTGTGTGTTAAATGTCTCATGATATGAAAGAAATTCAACAGAAATGGAACAAAATGAAACCAGTATTTTAAAGGTGGGGAGAAATCATAGGCCTAATATTGGTGCTCAGCAACATCTTGATCTGAACAAATCATATTGACCTGATTAAATGAGCCAACAGGTGTTTAAAACAGTTCATTCAAATCAATACAGATTTAAGAAAAAATAGTTGCATCAGCTTTAAACACTTATCAATGAAAAACTTAGCACAAGTTTGACAGATATTTGTGTGAACTTCTCTGAGGCACTGAAGTTTATACTGCAAACTCTTTACAGAAGCAGAACCATATTAAGTCCGTAGGTCAGAGACTGAACAAGATAAGAACAGACCAATACATCTTGAAATGTGTTTCTAAGTAGGAGTTGCTCTGAGTAGGTGTTGTGCAGAATCACTGATAGCTTTGGTGGCATCCTCTGTTTTTTTTCTTTTTTTTATCAGTTACCTGGAAGGTACACGGAAGTGGCACTGATGAAATTTGAGTGCGAGTCAAAGGTCGGGGATAGATGTAGTCAATAAAGAAGAGAACAGAATACACTTGTCAGTGATCTGATTTACTAAGCAGGTTAGATTAATACGAACAAGCAAGCGTGTCGTTGCAGCCCAATGTTAACTGACTAGTTTAAAAATGAAGAATTTTAAGATACAGACAGCATAGAGGCCTTTATCATAGTGACACTAAAAGCACTCATAAAAGCACTGATAACAAAAGCACTCCATTAAGTGTATTTCATTAGGTTTTACGATAAGAAGATGGCCAGATAGTACTTGTGTTTAGTATTGGTTTAACTTCTGCTGTACTTCTGTATCCAGTTGTGGCATCTAGAGTTCAAAGAGGGGATTAACAGATGAGTGTTCAGAAGATCCGGGGCGGGGGGGGGGGGGAGAAAGACTTCAAAAAATACCCTGCATAAAAAGATGACCAAGCTTTTTTTTTTTTTTTTAAAAAAAAAAAAAAAAAAAAAAAAAAGATTAGAATTAATATCTAAAGAAGAAAACTTTGCTCATAAACAAGATTGACAAAATTCTGTTAAGAGCTACTGACAGGTAGTTTATGGTAGATGAATTTGGCCTCTGTGGAAGCAACAGATATTTTAAGATAAAAATAATAAATCCTGCCACAACTCAAATTCTGAATAATTTCTTGTAGATTCAGATATGATGGTAGGTGTCTGGAACATACCCAGTTTCCAGAGAAACTGATTAATCTGCTGTTACAGAAGTCCATAACTGAGGGAAGCAAATTTGGTAGACTGTATTCATTATCTGTTTACTTTATACCATGTAAAGGTATTTGAGGATAGTTTTAAAATGCTTTCTAATGTCTAAAATTAGAAAAACAATGCCTATGTTTGCAGCTGCCAAATATTAGTGAAGACCAATCAGGTATGGGCAGAAGATACAAGAAGAATTATAGAGACAACCTTCCAAGTCTTCAAAAAAAGATTCTTTCCAAGATTGTGGAAATCTTCTGTAATTTTGGGTATATTTTATGTTACCCAGCTATTCATCTGCTTTTCTTATGCATAATTTCTTTCGAATATTGAAAACCTTCCATTTAAAAAGTAAGCAGAAAATCATGGCTCATGCATCTTTAGATTATTGGGATCAGCAAGCATTAGTTTAAAAATCTGATTTAGTCTAAATGTATTTGATCAATCATATCAGAATTTTCAAGGAAATGCATTTTTTTTCAGACTTACTTCATGGTTGTCTTTGTTGAAAAGCAGGAAAAGTTCTGAGCAGAAGACATTTCTACTAGGTAGAAAAAAATGATCAAGTTTACACCATAAGAATACATATATTTTGTTTTAAGCAGGGTTTTTGTCACAACTTGGTTGCAATTTTTGGTCTATAATCTGTCTGATATTTTGATTATTTCTTTTTTCCTCTTCTAATCTTTCACTTCTCAGGCAGCCATCACTGTGTGTATAAAATACATTTTCTGTATGGATATAGACCTGAAATACCATTGTCAAACACTTAAATAAATTATAGGATTTTCTTAAAAATCCTTGGATTTATTTGATTGAGCATTTGGTCAAGATGTTTTTTATGAAACAAATTAACGTTTTATCTGTGAAGCGAAAGCTTTGTATTGATTGGCATGTTAGCTGAATTAGATTTTCTCAATTTCACTTTGTACTACTTAAATTCTATTTCAAACACAATAATGATTTTTTTTTTTTTTTTTTTTTTTTTTTTTTGTCGTCTAAGCAAAAAATGTTAAACTTTCAGTGCCAGGTTTACTTTATAAACTTAATCTTAGTCTAAGAAACAGTGAAGAAAAGTGAGTGGTGAATTAATAACTTCCGTAGAGCATTTCGTGTGCCATGGATTTATTTTTAATTTGCAGCTTGGAACTTTTATTTATGTAGAGGGAAATGGCAGAATATGAACAATGCAGAGTTACCGTCAAGCATTAAGCTTAAAAAAATACATTTAGAAATGGTCAGCTGCTAAGTCAAAGAAGTGACAAGACAGAACTGATTAAGAACAGATGCACATATTTAGGACTGTAATTGAAAATAAATATATATATCATTTGGAGTTAATGTTTGCCTATCACATACTCAGTGGCTTACTGCTAATGGCAGAGAGCACTGGAACATTATGAAATGGAATGGTATCAATAATTAAAAAAAAAATGTAATGAAGAATATTCCTCTAATCCAAAGGAAAATTTTCTGTCTTTTCAGTTGAATAGTGTAAGATTCAAAGTACCTGTGTGCTGAGTGGCTGGCTTGGCTGTGGAGATCAGTGCTCCCCTTCATGGCATTCCAGTCCCCTGTGCTGTGAGAAAGGCTGGAAGAATGGGGAATCCGGTCACTTCAGTTCTGTGGGCCTGAGATGGAACATATCAAACGCAGAAAGGCAGACAACATAGTAGTGCATTTTACCCATTTTGAATCAGGCGTACGTAACAATTTAAATAGTAGGAAGGCATTTTCTAGTGTATAGATCAGTAAACAGTTTTTCAGTTTCTCACAAGTACATTGATGACGGTCAAACACTTCCAGCTTCTAATGCACTTAGATATGGTAAAGTTCAGCTACATAAGAGCTCCTTTGGGCTTTTTGTCTTTCTTTCTTTGAATTTTAAAAACCTAGCTGTTACTAGAATAAACAGTTTTACTGCCAGAAATTGCTGTATTGTATTGTAGCATGATTGATTAGAATACCAGGAGAATGATTTAGCCAGATATGTGAATGCCTTGAAAGAACATAATAAAGGGAGATGTCTAAGTTTTATCTTATTAAAATCTTATGAATAGTTTATTTTATTTAGGAAAGGAAAATGTATCTTTTGTATGTTTAGTGGAATCAGGCTGGAGATTTAATTATTGTAATTTCTTAATTTCTTTTGTTATTCGTAAAAGCCTTTTCATAACATTAGTGTTTCATCTCTAATTTTTAAAGAGAGGTGCATTAGTATCAGTTTTCTTACAAGATAAAAAAATTGGAATGATTTGTTGTTCCTATCTAATACTCTGCAACAAAAACTCAGTGAAAAGCTGTGAAAGCTAAAGAAATTCTGTCTGTACCTCATCAATACAAATGTCTTATATTCATTATTTTAATAAAATCACTATCCTGGATCTTAGTCATAGATTTCTTCAAGTAGCAAAAATGGCCAGAATATATCTCTCCCCCAACAAAGTGCATATATACACATATATATTAGTATGTGAATATATATAAGCTTAAATTAAATGTGCCTTGCTTAATCAAATCCAATGACAAATCATTATTCATCTATTGGTATTGTTGTCATCACTTGCCTTTTTTAAATTGCGTATATAGCTTCTATCTTTTGATATTCTAAAGAAACAGAGTTAGCAATTAATAATATAACATTCCTGTCACTCTTGCAAGAGATAGAACATACCTAATGTTCCCAGTAGGGATCTTGGGCAGACAAAGCAATGATTTATGTAGTCAGTTCTGGTTACTTACGTACTTTGTTTTCTTTATATTGTCTCTTTTTTAATGAAAAAAATAAAAGATAAAAATATGGGTTTTTTGTTTGTTTTTTGTTTGTTTTTTTTCCTGCAGAGCAAGAGCCAAGCTACTATTCAAAGTACCCTGAACTTCTGTGGAAATAAACTCTTGATGTAAATTGCTTGAAATTTTTCAGCTGCTCATCATTTTGTACTTACCAAATCATGCTCGTCTTTTGTACTTTTCATTTAAGTCTGATTTCTAATCTAAAATAAAAATGCTCAGTATTTAGAAATTAAAAAAAAAATAGAATCTCTGACAAATGTCGGAGGGAAGAAGGTAAAAATTATTTCCGCATTTAGAGTAAGATTCTTACCTGTCTGTGGTAGGCATTTTAGCATGCCCACTATCTGGGCACAGATGCAGCCCAGAAAGCTTTTCGGTTTTGGAGTCCATGGAATGCTATTATTATGGAAAAGGGATTTAAATGATGTATAAAAATGTCATAAAAATACAATTATGGAGTTGTTTTCATTACAAGTACACCAAACTGTTATATTGGAATGCTACCTGTGTAGTGAGTATATCCAGTAATCAGCTCTTGGTGTTTTAGAGAAGTTGCGGCAGTGACTCTCTCCTTCGGGCTGTCCAGGCAGGCTCTCTAGCTTCAGAGATTATGTTTTCCTGGAAATGAATTCTTAAAGTCCATCCCCCTAGGGAATTGAGAGCCTCCGCTAAATGATTATAGTACAAAATGGCAACTCAAATGGTCAAAATAAGAAATCCTATCAACATTTGCTGCTTCTGTTTCATTCATTATTCTCGAATAGTATCAAAAATATCTGAGAAATCCAAGATTCTCTTTATTCTTTGAGTCTCTCTTTTTCTTCCTCTGCACCCAGTTCCTTTTTTCCCCTAATCCTGTATTTAAATAGGGTCCTTCTAATAGGCAGACAACCTTAATGCTTATACGTTGTACTTTTTAATATGTGGCTTCTCCTTCACAACACAAACTCTTTGGCTTGTTCCTTTTTAAAAAATATCTAGTGAAATACTGTTAAGGAATCTTGAGTCCCTATATAGTTCAAAACGTTTAAAACTGTTTGGTCTGCTGGTCTATATTAATATCATTTCATCTGAACAGAAGTCTGTCAGCGTCAAGTGCACACCCATTATTAGTCTGATGCTTATTTCAAGTAGTTTTCTTGCTATTTCTGTATATTTCAGCTCAGTGTGGAAAATAAAAAGGATAACAGAAAAGACATCAAACTAGAACTTTAAAATGAATTTGTAGTCTGGCAGAGAACGCAAGTGTTCCTAATAAAAAATGTAACTTGTAAATTGTACATAGACTGCTTTTTCCAAAACATCATACATACTAATTAAACATTATTTTTTAAATTATTCATTATGCACTACAAATGTGTGAAGGTTTTATTCCAAAACATTTTAGTAACTAGAATATGCTTGAAAATAAATTAGATGAGTGCCTTGAAGCTGCTTTTGAAATTGATGTTTTAAACAATTGCCTAGTGGATAGCATTATACTTAATACAAATGACAGAACTATATTGTTACATTAATGCTAGTATTTTTTAGATGATGTCTATCTTTGAGACATAGGAGAAGGGAAGACATTTTTTATTTCCATCAAGTCAAAATACAGTATTTCTAATATCATATGAGGGGAAAAATTCTCCTCTTAATTTTACAATTGACCAATAATTAAATAGCAGTAATCTGTGAAATACCTGTATCAGTGCATAGTGTGCTCATATTTTGGCATAATTTCAAATATTGGTAATGTTTCTTATGACTTCCATTGAAAGATTCCTTAATTCCCAACAACAAAGTGATACTGTTCATGTTGTTTAAAGGATAATTTCTTTAATTTTCAGGAAAAGTATGAGAAGTGAGTGAGGAATCTTGCCAGGTGAAACATTGAAAACTGTTTCATAACAAACAAATACTTTGTGTTTATTTTCATATTCCTATGCCACATAGAATGTGAATGCAGTTTATATATATTTATTCCATCATAAAAAAAGAAAAAGACAATAGGTGAGAATTCTTGGCACTCCACTTTAGAGATTCGGGTCTTTGTTATTAAATATATGTGGAACATGTTACTCTAATCTTTAGGCAAAATGTCAGCTATAAAAAGAGATTAAGGGAATGCCTCAATATGATAAGGGGAA
This sequence comes from Rhea pennata, assembly GCF_028389875.1. Classification (NCBI taxonomy): domain Eukaryota; kingdom Metazoa; phylum Chordata; class Aves; order Rheiformes; family Rheidae; genus Rhea; species Rhea pennata. Next base: position 46,936,594 of record NC_084663.1, on the reverse strand, counting down.
CTGACCTAAGGAGAAGATTAAACAAAAGTGCAAGTAAATAGATTAATTCTGAAGGAAATTAAGAGTCCAGAGACTGAATGAGACATTGCCAGTATGTATAGTATAGAAAGACAGAAAAAAACAATAGATATGTGGAATTGATTCTGTCCAAAGTCTTTACTTATGGAAAGTGAGGAAGATTATTCTGCTATGGACAGACTTGAGAGAAACAATAAAAGGTTGCTTTTATCTTCTTTTTTCCTGAAAATGATATCCTTTAAAATTATCTTTCAATGTTGGTTTGATACCCAAATATGATCAATGATAAAAGGCTCTACTTGGGAAGATTACTCCTCTAAATGAAAATAAACATTTAAAGAACAGAATCCTATCTGGCAGCTCCTCAGTGAATAAGTATTTGTTGCTTGGTGGTACCTGTGCATAGCAGGTCAGTTGAACAAATGATAGTCTCTCTAAACTGGCTGTAGAGTGATTAGAAAAGTGTTCATAGAACACCTATTTTGTTTCCTTTTTAGTGTAGTTGTAACAATTAAGCTCTTCTGCAGAAATAAGGAACAAAAGTTACCAAGCAAACTTTTACTCTACTTTCCTCTTGAGATTACAAAACACAACAGTGGTATGATATCAACTGTTTTTCCTTTTTCTTTTCCTAAGCCCCAGAGCAGCTTATCTTTAGCTGAAAAGATATTCATAGAGAGTAAACTAGTATTTAATGAAGAGTAGGGAAGGATGAATCTTTGAAAATTGGACCAAATTATTTCTTCAGTAGCCTTGTAATTTTAATGGTAAAGTCCAGTGTTCCTAATATATATGCACTGAATTATATAAAATTCAAGTCTTTAGTAGTACTGTGTTCTGTTCATTACGAATAGCTACAAAATTATTTTGGAAAGGTTGACAGGTATTATGACTGCTTTTAACAGTTCAGCATTATGTACATTATTTACGAAAATCCTGCTAGATTACCAATTTGCTTAAAACTGAAACTGGTATATGTACCCCTAAACTGCTACATAGTTTTGGTTGCATTTAGTGTAAAGGATATCAAGAGATTTTTCATTTTTCCTATATTTGAAAATTTTGCTGTCTTCTCCAGCAACAAATGAGATCTCTGCTTACAAAGACAGAGCATGTTTTCTAATCCATTCTCTTTAAAAATACATAGTGTCAAATAATAAGACAGTGGATTATGATAAAGATGGAGTATTTTGGAAAATTAATACTGAGATTACATTTGAACATTTTTTTATTCTCAGTGGCTTGATAGAATCCATAGCCAGAAAGTATCATGCTAATCATGTAATTTATCTCCTTTATAATTAATTAAAGACCCAACTATTGTTTTAAGTTTAATATTGCTATTGAACTAGACTTTTTGTCAAACCTTATTTTTAAAAACTCCAGTTATGGAGAATTTAGCTCGACTTAGGTAATAGCTGTAATGATTGAGGATGCATTACAGGCATGTATCTTTTGTGGGGAGTGGTAAAAGCTCAAGGACAAAGTTGAAACATTAGACATGTTCTTTCTTAGGGTGACTCCAGGAGTTGTAGTAAGCCAATAAACAGTACTGAAAATTATATTTCAGATAGCATAACTAGTTTTATCACTACTATCTTAAAAATTCATGTTAATTAAACTGATACCTTACCCAATTCTCAAATGAGTGCACATGGGAAGCATTAACTGTTCGATGTCTCTGTTCCATCTAAGCTAGCTCTTTCTTTTTTTCTGCATAACTAAGGTGGTGCATGAAAAGCAGTAACATACAGGTTTCCTGTTTTAAGAATAGATTGTGCTCAGTGAAAACCTAATCTTTGACAATTAGACTACAAAGGAATCATTTACCACCAGTAAAAGTATTATGAGCCATGCAGATATACTAGATGAGCCACAGAGTGTCACCCCAGGAATCCACTTTCTTCTTCACCTCCTCTACAACTCTGTAACGACCAATTCTGTGTCTGACTGGATGCTAGCCACGTCAGCAGCTGTCTGTCCTTATTAATTGAGTAATATGTCCACTATAAGCCAAAAAGAAAAGCACATGTCTGTTCTAATGCAGATCAGTTTGCTTCAGAATTTAAACTATGAAAAGCAGATCTAAAGGTCCAGTCCATCTTCCAGTCAATACCTTTGGAAATATAATAGACATCAAGTCTGAGAGGCAGAGGATTGTAGAAAACAAGAAATTTTATTTGCAGTATCTGCACAGAGCTGAAGCAGACTTGGTCTTACACATCATTTGAACCTTGCACATCATGACTGCGTTACTCTAAAAACAAAGGTTAAGGGAAAAGTTTTAGATAAGCATTTCTGTTGGGCAGGTAATTTCAGGACAAGTGTTACAAAGCAGCTTTTATATAATTCAGCTTCAGAAATTTCTGTTAGGTTTAAATCACTTGAGATTTGTTTTTCAATGATTTTTACCATCCATGCAAAATCTTATAAAAGCAAATAAATTTTGTCATATTTCCTTTTATAAAAATGACCATTTCTTGTAAAACACAAACATCAGAGGGTATGATATATATATATGTGTGTGTGTGTGTGTGTGTGTGTGTGTGTGTGTGTGTGTGTTATTTACTGTTCTAGGCTTTATTTCTATTACCAGTGTGTCAGTTTAATATTTCATTGCATTAAATAGAGAACTGCTTGCCTAAAATATAACTCTTTTGACACTTTATTCTCAATATGTACTCTTAACATTGAGTTTTAGTTTCCGTCCCTGTAAGACTGAAGAATATGCTAAACTGCTAAACTGAAATAGTACTCTGCTGGAAAATGTACCTAATCTACTCCTAGGAAGACATCAAAAGCTTATGCAGTTAATAATTTTGTGTAAGGTGGAAACTTTTCAAAGTCCCCTAAAGAACCTGTGCTTCTTGTAAGTCCCTTGGCAGTACACTAGCAATCGACATGAAATAATTTTGAGAATTTCCTTCTGTACACTAGAAGCCTATAGTGCTGTTAAATCAGTCTTTTTACTTTAAGTGTCATTAAAGTCTGATGGTTTTGCTGGCATTTAAGTTTTGCTTGGAATGAAGTCTTACAGGGACTTTGCCTAAGTGTAAGAGGAAATCTAAGAGCAGTGTCTGGTACTACTAACAATTCATTCTTTTTGCAAGGTTGTTGATAATAAAGGCCAGGACTGTAATTCCGTGGAATATATCAAATTTGAATGTCAGTGGTTCCATTTTGATCGTCTAGTAGTTTGGAGTTCTGTCTTAATGGTTCTTGTCAAATTGTTTGTTCCAGAGCCGACAAAATAAGATTTTTATCATTTGAAAAATAATTCGAAATGTTATCAGAGTTGATTCATGAAAGCGCTACAAATGCTTACATTACTTTCAGTTCCAGTGTATCTGTTGTTATAGAGATGCATAAAAAGTATGGTTTCATTACAGAGTAATTTTCTGTCACTTAATTTCTAAACAGAAAATGTGGATATTTGGTGTTTACTGCAACATAAGTGCTTGATCTTAGGAAATGTTTACCTTTATTGTTGTTGAGAATGTATCTTAAAAATCTGATTTCCAGGGTCTAAATGCACATGTTTTTAAAGAATTCTGAAATACAGAGAACTGGAAGCATATTTGAAAGTTTCAGGCTGAAGAGTGTAGTTTAATTAAAATTGTGTCCTCAGCTATAGTTCTTATCAGAGCTTGCCTTTTTCAATTTTCTGGTCTGATGATTGAGGAGCAGATGGGTGAGTCTTGAGGCACTGACTTCAAAATATTTTAGATTTTTAATGTATTTTAACTGCTTGTGTGTTTTCTTTTAATGTCTTGGAGATCCATCTCTGTAATTCCTGATGACTCTCTGAACCAGCCTAGGGTTTTACTCTGTAAGTTGCTGAATGTTTTTACCACTGGTAAGAACCAGTAAGTGTTCAACTTCCTGCGCAAACTTTTCAGTAATGTGAAAGAGAATACAAAAGAATGAAGAAAAAAAAAGTGCAAAGAATTACAAAATTTAGTTGATTTTTGATTTAGTTGATTTATTTTAACAGTGATTATGAGGCAGTGCCAATTTAAAAAAAATAGATACAATTTTAGTATCCTTTATATTTCATGATTTACAACCAAGGCAGATTTACTGAGGAGGAGAAGAAAACCAAATTTTCTGTTGCCTTTCCATTAAACACTTCTTGATATGGGCATTCCATATTGTCTGTGTTTCATGGTACTGTAGGAACTATGATAAAGACACCATGAAGGTTTGTTCTGCTTTACTCAGAAATATCCCTGTTGTGGCTGGATTAAATCAGTGAAGGCAATGCGATTCAAAGATCTGCCTGAACTATTGCCAAACTATTGCCTGAACATACTCTTTTTGTGAGTCCTCTGTTTTTTAAATGCATAGATTTGGTTCAAATCCTTGAGGGAACTGATAGATCTGTGCATTCACCTTCCCCCTTGGTTTCATCAGTAGCAGCACAGAGTGCTCAAGCCATTCCCTCTATAGAGCAGGCTGCAAAGACAGATGAGGAAAATGTCTTTACTGCAGTGGCCTTTTCAGCATTCACAAGCTGACTTCTCTCTTCCTATAAGCACAGCAGCAGCCTGAACCATGTCTTCATCATATCACATCTGTGATGGCAGGTCATCATTTGGATATGTTCATTGCTACTTAGTTGTCCTGCCCAGCCTCTTCTCAAAACAGTTCACCTGGGATATGGTCAGCAGAATAGTGAATTGAATCCAAAACCCCCTCTAATATGACTACAAACTGTAGCTTTGTATTGCAGTGTCTTGTAAAGGGAATGAACATGGACAAAAATGGTATCAAGTTTTCAAAAGCTATGAAGAGTGCCATCTGTGTCTCTCAGATGTATCTGAGTAGTACGAGATAGTATAGATCAGTACAAGTAGCTAGTACAAAATTCTTTTCACATCTGAGGACATACTCAGACTTACTCATACTAAGTAGAGTTCCCAAATGGGGACTTTCTGGCTAGTATAATGGCTGGTGACTGGCATTGGTGATTAGACCTGTATAGAAATAGACAGCTCTGTGTCTTAACAGGTAATAAGTGTCTTTTCAGGAAGCAGAGGAAGCAGGAGATTACCAGACAGGAGAAGGACCAGCAGGAGCTGTGGGCTATTTGCTCTTTTCCCATTTCTGACCATCGTCTTCCCAGTGTACTTGAAGTGGTGGTGCCAGGCTTTCTGCCCACCACCTTCCTTATTTGAACAGGGCGAGAATGCTTATCAGCTCAGGAACTGCAGATTTTGTCTTAGATGAGCAATGTCATGGCTGAAGTAAGCAAGTCTTTGCTACATTTTTAATCCTTTTTTCCTCTTAAAAATTCTTTTAATTTTTTGAACCTTTTTTCTTTTTAAAATATTTTTAATTAAGAGTATGGATAGCCTGTAAGTCATCCTTGTTTGATACAATGATAAAAAATAAACTGGAAAGCAAAGTAGCATGTTTTTGCATGCCTTTTGGGAAACTGCAGGGTTTGTTGCACATTTTCACCTCCACATCCTGCTGCACCACAGGATGATTAGAGAATTATTTGTGAGGACAAATCAGCACACTGCTGAGCCTGAAACTTCCTAACATAAGGTTCAAAATGTTGCAGTTGTGAGAAGAGCATTATGAGCTTTTTTGTGTTATTAGTGGAATAGCTTTAGGAAGATGGTGCCTGCGTGGAGGGAAGAAGACGGGAAACAGAGATTAGATTCTGGCTGCACTGTGTGCAGGGAGATGGATGTAAAGCCTGTTTGAATGCTGATAGTGTTGTAGGCAAAGCACATTTGAAATGGGGGAGCCCAATCTTGCCATGACCACAACCACTCCATCTGGAATGACTTGTCTGTGTCCTCTTACAGCTTGTGTACAAGGTATTTATTATGCATAATGTGTTCAGGATGCTTGTGTCTACCATGTCTCTTGAGGCTTATCCTTCATGGTCAGCCAGCTGACCAGTTTACTGCAATCTTTTCATAGTACCAGACCTATTGAAAGTGTTTGTGTGGCTTGCGAATTTCTCAAAATGGCCATGTTTATCTGTTCCAACTGTGAAGAGAAGCATCTACCATCAGGCTGTAGTGGGTACTCAGATCCCTTGCAGTCTGACCTCTACAGGTGAGGGAGGAGACATTTCTTCCTGTCTTTTGCAAAAAGCTGTAGTTTCATATGTACATCGATTAACCCTGTATGGTGTGCATGAGTCTTCCTTGAAAATCTGCTTGGCTTAGGGGTTTAATGATTTACCCTTGCAGCTGATGCAGTTTTAAGACCTGTGTGAAAAACAATATTTTGGGATGTATATCCCATTACCAGTTCCCATGCAGGTGGGATGCCTATGCTGGACATCGGCCTGTGCCCCATCCACCTGTTGACAATGCAAATTGCCTGCAAATGGATGGTTTCAGATCTCAATCATAACCAAATGTACTATGGACCTGCTACTTGCAGAATGGTTCCCCACTGAGTTACAAGAGTTGGGAAAAATAAGGTTCTCGCAGGTTCTCGCAGGCATTACTGTGTGTACTTCTGGAAGGAAACAAGCTGTCACTGGGTGGTAGACTCACCACAGGCAAAAATGTTATTTAGTGAAGTATCCTGAAGTCAGCCATTCGCTGACTCCTCCTTTTTGGAGCCAAACAAGAAGGTCGTCTCTCTACCTTCCTTCACTTTAGATAGGCACCTTAAACTGCCTGATTACTCACTGGAATTACAGAGTCATCCGTAGGTGAGGCTAACTCTCAGAATCTACCTGTCCTGTTTAAGTATTGTATTCTCCTAGATTGCTCATTTATATGTGTCTCATCTGCAATTGACCTCTTGTACCTTTGGAAGCTCTAAGACTTTTTAGAGAAAAACTGGGACATAATAAACTGTGAGAACTATTGCAGTTTTTACAATGGTTTTTCTAAAAGTGTTACAGGTCAGTTCATTTAAGTTTAGAGTCATGATCTGACTCAGGTTATTCAGAGTATGTTCATTGCTGACTTAAACTAACACACCAGGGAGTTGGAGCATCTCAAAAGTCAACATATAAAAGAAACACCTCTGAAGGAGGTACCAAGTACAGATGTGAAGCTAGCCTAAGGGTAACTCTTTGGGTTTAGGTCTATGAAGCATCAAAGCTTTGACATAATAAACATAGGAATAAGAAGTTGTTAATAAACATTGTTAGGAAAAACTTGCATATAGGTATTGAGAATTTGGAGAAAACTTTTTTTCTTATTTTCCTAATTCTTATCTTTTTGAATAAAACTCAGTTCATATGTGTACTTTTCCTATATTATACGTATGTATATGTATTCCTATGTATGTATATACATACATACGTGTATATATATATATGTATGTATAATTACACTACCTTGCTCAAACCTTTAGTCCTGTCTATTTTTGTCATTTAAAAAAACAGCACACATTAGAATGACCTGGCTGAAATACTTCCTTCTTTTCTTTTTCCTTTCTTCTGGAGTGAAATATTTGAAAATACAATTTCCAGCAACATGAAAATCTGACCAATGCAAATTGTATGGGTTATCGTTTTGCAAGACCCACTGAAAATTAAGATAATCTATGAGGTTAGTAGGTAAAAAGTTATGCTTCTCTAGTACATAGACTTGCACTTTCAAAAACGGGAAGACTTTTGACATTATTCAGAGCATGAAATTCAAAGCTCTTGCTTTCTGTATTTATTTTGACTTCTAAAAATAGAAAATTCTGCATGTTGTGTCATTTAAGACATGATCCAATGAGCAAGTTTGTGTGATTAAAATTTAATTAGAATTTTGAAATAATTATGACAACCTGTTTAGGAGTCAAGATGCAAACCCTCTGTCCTTTAACAACTTGATATCCTTACTGATCACTTCTTTACTTCTTCCAGAAATGTCATGAACCCAGTTCTGATCTACATTGTTTGCATGTGATGTCCCTCTTTCAGGAATTCTTTGTCTCACAGCCTGTGTAATTTGTGTAAGGTCTGCTGAGTGACATGGAATTTTTAATCTTTCGTTTTGTTTTTGTTTTGCTAAATAGCTTGTGGCCTTTATATGATGTTACAGAAATAACTACTTAAGGTTTTATTTATATGTTTGGTTACACTATGGTATAGATTTCTAAGGTAATGGAAACGGCAACATTCTATTTCAGGGACCCAGTCTCATTATATGCTAATGTTTATGCATAAAGCATCCTGTTTACTTGTTCCTGGATGACAAGCAGCATGCCAAGTATGCATGACTGAATTTCTTCTAGGATATTTAAAATTCCTCATATGAAGATCCTTATATGAATAACTCTCTTCAAATAACTCAGTGAGGGGAAAAAACCTTGTATATTTATAGTTCTGATGGCGTAAGTATTATTTTATTAACTTTTGTATCCTTTTCTTCACATGGGTACTTAGCAATTTCTAGCTGAAGCTGATCACTTAGGAAGTGGGTTTTTTTCTGTTCTTTAAATAGTTAAGTCTTTCTCTTCTAGTAATAGTAGAACAAGACTTAAGTCCTAGAGGAAAGTCCAGGAGGAAAGTTATTGTGGATATTCTTCTGAAGTTTTGAAGAGTGCGTTAGAAATTTGTGGGGTTCACTGCTTCGATATGCGCTACATTAGATATCTCATCATGAGACAGCTGTAACACCATGAATAACTGTGGATATATATTAAAAATATTCTGTATGACTATCTGAATATATAGTTTTAACAGCTACTTCCTATAAGCATGCTAAATTTGGTTATTCAGTGATGGTATAGTGTAACAAGAACATGATTTGGCTGACTGAAAAAAATATTTGAGAGCTTTTTTTGTTTATACTCGCTTGGTTGTACATTCCAATCTTCTACACTGTGGGGTCTGTTGCTACAGTACTGTAAATCCATATACCTAAAAATGCTTTATGTTTGTACTAAAGTCAGGAGAGGTCTTAAATCAAGCACATTAACAAAAATATATTATAATATCAGGTCACAGATTTCCATGAAAATATGTAGGTAATTGGACTATTTAAGGAAAAATCTTATGAGTAAGGACTAAGTGAGTATTGAGCAAGCACCTCAATGTTTAATCCGCTTAAGTTAGCATAATTTTAACTATAAGACAAATAAAATGTATTTTCATGTAGAGCACTGAGCTTTGCTGGTTGGGCTTAGGCATATTTATCTACTCATCTCAAATACACTGGAATCAAAGTGAAAACGTGAAATTCAGAACACCCAGGAGTTAGACTATCTAAATCTTATGCTGTTAACTTTATTCTGTTCTTAATCCAAATGAACTGCAACAGATTTATTTAATGTTTAGTGTATCAAATACAAATAATTTAAGAAAGAAAGCTTGAACTATGTTACCGAAGTGTGAGGATGCCTTTCTTTAGCAAATGCTCGGTAAGGAAAGGATTTTTTTGTTTTTTTTTATTTTTATTTCCATTTCACTGGAGAAATGTAAGTATACCTTTGATCCTTTGCCCCAATTCTAAAACTGTTTCTTAGCCCTCTGTAATTTAGGAAATTTCATCCCAAATTTTACCTAGGGCCCTAGAACACACTGAACTTAATCTTCCCTTACATTGAATCTGAAACAGCTTCACTATCTTCTTTCAATTGCATTAGTTCTGCCTACAGCAAAACTGCACCAGCTCTCTTAAAGTGTATCTCTTCTTTCTTTTAAAACTTCCTAACTTCTCTGGTTACTTTTTGTTAGAATGTGGCACTTTATTTATGAATTTTCTTAGACCAGTGTTATATGAAATTATTTAGGATGCTAAGTAATATAAATTATCTAACAGATGAAATTACTTCCCCATCTGAGATCTTGCATGGATTAAACTTATTCTACTAAGTGCAGCCATTAAATAGAGTGAATCAAGAACAAGACCTTTAAAATTGCATTATTGCTCTCTTCTCTTACTTAAGATAGATTTCTAAAGTTAATGATTTATTTATTTTCCTATGTGAAGTTTCTTGTCTTGTTTTAAGGTTAATTGCAATAGACTTGAAAGACTTTAAGACACTGATTATTGGAATCTCTAGAGTCCAAGTCATTAGAGAACTTTTCTTTTTGCAGTTCTTCATGTTATTGTAACTCAGATTACTAGTGAATGAATACTGCTGGGAATAGTTGGAAATAATAAAATCAGCTAAATCTTGCTCAACATGCAAACAGTCTGAAATTAAATTTATCCTTCAATGAAATTGCTTTCGAAGCTTCTCGCTGCAGGTGTTGCTTTGTATGCCCTGTGATCTTGAGTCTTTATTTGACGGTAAGCTAGGCAATCCTGACCTATTTTAAAATACCTGGAACAAGGTTATTTCTTCTATCTACCTGATGTTTCAAATTGTGGATAAAATCTACCAAAGTGAGGAGATACAAAAATACAGCATTGAGCTCAACAAGACCTAATATGCAAGCTACTTGACTACTGAGTGCAGTGGGAGCTACGAGTCATTACCACTCACAGGCACAAAGACGAGTTTATTAGGGCAAAAGAAATAAACTTTGAGCTTTGAAAATGTTATTTGTCTTTGTAAAAGAAGGAGAATTGTCAGTGAAAGCTTATTGACACATCTACAAGGAGATACCAGAAAGAAGTAAAAAATGCATACAAAATTACAGATTTTGTTTTGTTTTTGTTTAGTGTGAAAATAGGCCAGTGAGGACATGCTTGCAAAACAGGTCAAGCTAGTCAATACATATATTAGAAAAGTAATACGCTGGAAGAAACTTATTTATCATCAAATTCAGTTACTCATTGTTGCAGATAATGATTTTTTTTTAACTTACTTATATTGAGCTCTATCTCATTATCTCTTTAATTTAGTTAGCCTGTTAATCCTGAAGTCCTCTGTTTTCAGTCAAAGGTTCCAATATGTTCTTTTAAGGTTAAATTTAAAAGTTTCAAAGGGCTTGTTTTATGCAAACGGAAAAAAAATATATTTTTTATGCATGTGATTTTTATTTCCTGCTTTATTTTCATCTTTTCTTGATATGAGCACGTTAGATAAGGAAGTTGAATTCAGTCCTCCCATGGGGCAAGGCTGCTGCAGCTGCATGTCTCCAGGTCCAACCAGTAGCAAGATTGAACATATATTCCCAGCAGGCACCCACACAAGCACATTTACACGCATATATGTATATAATATATATATATATTTATACACACATACATACACATATGGCTGGCCACATAGGTAAACACAGATGAGCACTCTGAGCACTCAGACACAGCACCAACAGCTTCATCCTGTTTCCCTTTCTAGCTGATGGGAAGGTCTGTTACTGGGACATATGTATATGTGTGTGTGTGAGTCTGTGTGTGTATATGTGCACACACATATGCATACATATATAGATACATGTATGCACACACACACATATCTATGTATATGTTTGTACAATGTGGTTACCTCCAGCAGCTGGGCTTAGATACTCAGTCCAGTAGTTGGCCCTGGATTTCTGGCCTCTTCAGTTGCTGGCTTCTGGACATACAAGCGCCTGTGATCTGCAGCACCACTCCAGTGGCTGGTACAATCTTTCCCCACTCCCACACCTTATACCCACATTTTGGAGCCCTCCCACAGCTGGCCTTAGACATACTATTCATCTAATAACTGGTCCTGGATCCACACTCTTCCAGGTGCCTCACTGCTAGAAACACACACACATGCAGATGCACTGGGCATACGTTAACAAATGGGTCTCAGTTGACCCCCAGACCCCATAGTCTCTTCAGCATTTGGCTAGGACTTCCTGTTCCCTCCTGTAGCCAACTTTGCTGTGATCTTGCCCTGAGAGATCCACGCACTACCCTGACTCGAAGTTACCTCACTTGCAGGTGCAACTGCGTTAATGTCTCTAGTGATCAAAATCTTCCACACTCACTTCAGCTGTGGCACCACAAACATGTGGGCCCTCTTGCCTATGGCTCCAGCCAGCTGCTGGCACTCAGACCTCCACATACACACGGGAGAAGGAGTACCTCACCCAGGAAAATACTTGAAAAGGATTTTAAAAACAGGATAGGACAGACTGCTCTGGTTAGGAGCAGGGTATGGCCAGACAAGCCTACTCACTAACCTCATTTACACATGTCCAGCCCCTTTCTGCCACTATACCCCTTTCTTTTCCTTGTTTGTTTTACCCTAAATCACTTAGATGATTCCCTTTCTCCACCTTTGGTGCCTCTTCTAAGCATCCCACATCCATAATTTTTTTGCAGTCCCAAAACGCTCTTCCCCAGGCAGCATCCTGCAGTGTGTTCTGCACCCCCAGGCAGTGACCCCTCCCGCCCTGCCCAAAAGGTGCACTTAGGAATTGCTCCCATTGCCATGTTGTGCTGGGTATCCTACCTTGTCTGCAGGGACAGACCAGACAGCCCTGGGAGGAACTAAGTGGGGCGTCCCTTCTGTGAGCTGGTCTTTTGGGTTCCCCTCCATCATTGTGCCTCACACTCCTCTGTGCTTGTGGAAGAGAGCCCTCGATGGCCTGAGCACTCTCTTGTGAAGGGTCTGGGAGCAGCTGGGGCAGGGTATTATTTGAATTCCTCCATGTGCCATTGTCTCTCTGTGCTCCGTTGTGCTTCTGGAGATGAGTATTTTGCTATCTAAGTTCACAGACTATAGTTTCAATATAATCTCATAATCTAATATAAGTAGTCCAAGAGTGCAAAATCTAGAGAAATGTTTCACTTCTGCTGCCTGGCAGTCAGTTTGGTGTAAGATACGTTAGCACTGCTGATGTGACATGGACAACCAATTAACAACAGATGACCTTTTTCTTTCTTTATACAGCTGTCATTCAGCAGTGCATCTGTAATGAGTGTCTTGAGTACCTGAGAGCCTCTGCTAAAAAAAGTATCATCAATTCAGATGAACATGTTGATAGCTGAAGTAGGGCTTTTGATAAATTAATACCTTTTTTATCAACCTTGCTCTCTGGGACCCATTAAGGAAGGTTTTACATTGTATATCATTTAGAGAGCTTGTGATGTAGAAATACTTTGGAATAAAGATAACACTGAACTCTTAGCTGAATTATAGGACTATGTCTTTGCATGTAAAGGTAATATAATATAAAGAGGACACAAGCAAATAAATAATGTAGCTCTATGTAGTACTCAGAATGAATTAAGTGTTCATGAAGTGTAGGGAACTGACAAAGGAATTGAATCACCTCAGTCTGCAATAAGTTCAGTATGGAGTGAGATAAGACGTCACTGCTTCTCTAAACCACTTTATCTTGACCACAAAAGGGAAAAAAGGGAATGTATTCTAGAGATGTACAGGTGGTTTAGGCATGCAAAAGTATCATAATTACAGCACCTTTCTTCTGAGCATTTCAGAGAGCTTGAAGTAATCCTCATAGTGTTGTGAAACGCATAAACAGTTTCATATATTTAAGTTAAGCTACATGAGAACCAGACAGATTGATGTTTTGGTGTATGAATATCTATCTGCAAGATTCATTGAGCTATGATGTGATACGAAGAGCTGTAAATAACTTGTAAAGGATTCACAGAGAAGGATTTTTGCCACTAATTCTGTTTGTGAGCAGGCTGCAAATAACCTCTCAGATACAGAGAGGAGAAATTCATTTAGAATGAGACTGATGCTCAAAATACAAAGGCAACTGGATAGGCAAAACCAAAAAGCTTTCACAATGGAGAAGTCATGGGTAAATTAGAAATAGAAAATTAAATATTATGTGTAAATACTGTGAGGATTTCTCAGAAATAAGTATCTTTTCTCATGAAAAGATATCTCCAGGATGAACATAGAATAGAAGATAAAGCTGAGCTGTAATCAACTTGGGAAGGCAGGTTACTAAAGAGAAAGATGGTACAGGCTAGTGGATGGGTGGTGAAAGAGTGAAGTACTTAATGTTGTCTCTGATCTTTCAAGCTGTAGCTTACAGGAGGAGGAGAAGAAGGAAAATGTGGGGGGGGAGAGGAATGATGAAAGATAATTGATACAGATCTTTTCTTAGAGACTTGAAGTTAATGAGCATATAATGGACATATTAGCGTACATTATCTTTTGCTGACATTAGTAAAGTTAAGCAGTTATGTTAATAGGAAATAGAGTAGCAGGATAGACTGAAAAATGAAAAAGGCAAAAGTAAAATACAGGACTTTGCACTGCTTTTCAGTTATATGCAGTTTGACCACAAAACAGGTATATTCTAGAATTGTCGGTTCTTGATATTTTCATTGTTACTGATTTTGAAAAGTAATGCTTCCCTAAATTGTCTTCTAACATCACATATTTCATATGCAAAAGCCATAATATTGCTTACATATGAATGCATATATTCACATAAATACACATGAAACATTTTTACTTTTGGCTTAAACTAAAATAAGTAATTACTGTGCAGTAGTTTAGGATGAGGTATGATTTGGCAGGGCTTCATCTTTGAAGGATTTTGTTAAAAACTTTTGGGAATTAATTGGGTTCAGGAGAGTATTTTGGCAGAACTATTCGTCAACCACCTGCTGCCTTGCTGTGCATCTAGAAACCCAGTGGTTCTGAGGTCTTGGAAAAAAAAATGTGGGAAAGCACTACCAGCTTTACAAGCTGTTTGAGTTGCTTGAATGTTAGCAACCTGGATCCAGTTGACTTGGAAGCATTCAGGGCCCTAACTGTAGGCCTGAATCTATAATTCTGGGCCTGCTATCCTTGGAGCATAACACTGTGAGATTTAGAGTCCACCACTGGAGGCACTTACGCGGGATAACTTAGGTCTCTCTTGTGGAACCATGTACCTTGAAATCACAGAAGGGTTGAGGTTGGCAGGGATGTCTGGAGATCATCTCGTCCAACTCCCCTGCTCAAGGCAGGGTCACCTAGAGCAGATTGTTCAGGGCTGTGTCCTGTCATGTTTTGAATAATACCAAGGATGGAGACTACATGACCTCCCAGGGCAACCCATTCCAGTTTTTGACCACCCTCACAGTGAAGAAGCTTTTTTTGTATTTCAATGGAATTTCCTGTATTTCATTTTTTGCCCACTGCTTGTTATCTTGCCACTGGGCACTGCTGAGTAAAGTCTAGATCCCATCTTCTTTATTCCCTCCCATCAGATATTTGTACCTTACAGCTTGATGTTCCTACTTTTATACCATCTTGGGCTGGCACCAGTCTGTACAGCAGGAAACATGACAATTCTTTCTGTGCTTCCTGCTGCAGAGCTATAACTTAAACCTGGAAGTACTCTGATAGGATTTTCACTTTTTGGAAAACACTAGGATACTTTTGTCATGGGAAGTTTGAGAGGAAAAAAATGCTTCATTCAATTTGGACCCAAATCAATTAATCAAAAAGAAATATTCTCAAAACTGTAGGTTGAACAAGATCTTTACTGGTGCTTTATCTGCACTTGACCAGACCAATTACAGTTACACCGTATGAGGGTTAACAACTGGAATGTTAGCAATGTATTTTTTTCCATGCTTGGGCTCCTAAAGTCAGCTCTTCAGTTAATCACGCTTTTATTCTCCCTCAATTTTCTTCTCTCACAGAAAATTCATTTACAATAACCTTTTAACAGGATTTTTCTGCTTCTGTGATTACACTAGAGAATGAAAGAGACGCCACCTGTCACATTACAGCCTTCCATAGTCTCCTCGCACACTAAGGTTGCTAGTAGGTCAACAAGAAGGAGACCTGCTTGCTTAAACTTCTCTAATTGTCAAGTGTGTTTCCTATCAGAATTGTTTTTCTTGTTTTTTTTTCCTTGTCTCTTAGAACAGGAACATACATTAGAATCTGTCACTAAGAATATAGTTTGCTGTCAGAGTCTATATGAAGAAATATAAAAGGAATTGATTTTTTTCTATTTTTCTGTCTGGAGAAATAAAAACAAATACAGGCATTTTTTTTTCCTGTACATATTATCTGCTGTTTTACTTCTTTAACTGAAGAAGCTAAAAACCAAGAAAAAAATACAAGTGTTTTTTAAGAGCAGAACACTAGGTATGCTGCAAAGTATTTGGGCTTGTGTATGTAGGTAATTATATACTCACTAAGGCATATTTCATTCACTTGAAAACATCTAGGAGCTTAGTTTTTACAATATATTGTACATTCTAAGGTATAAGAACATGAGATCCAGACTTCAATTTGAAGAATGTTAATTATAAGGTTTTTTCTTAACAGCAAATATATTTGATTGCAACATGATAATAATATTGATTCAAAAATTGTTAATGAAACTTTCTGCAAGAAAACAACACTTGACTTTTTTTGGCGGTATTTTGCTTGTGATATTTGTTTTCATTTTATAATGAATTCCTTTGAGGTATGAAACTGACACAATAAATTTAATTTAAAGTATTTTTAGTTCAGCTGGAAAAATAGATACGATAAATATCATCTTTTCTGTGTTATTTGAATGAAAACTTATCTTAGGTGGTTTTGATTATCTTACGTGGAGACCTGTATCATAGGATGTTCAGGTATAGTTTTAAATGATTAAATCTGCCTTTTCAGAAGTCATAAGCATTTCTAATGTAATTGTTTGCTTGAGAGAACTCTCACCTTTAAAACGCTGAGTCAAACACTGAATGAAAAATCTGGAATAAAAATTGTGAATGGAGTAAGTATAAGAGACGATTGAGAGTTGACATACCAGCTACAAAGACCAGTTTGGGTACTGCAGACACCAAATATGATGAGGAGAGCAGGAGCCCTAGAAGAGTGAAATGTTTGATGATATAAGGGTATTTTTTGATTTCAACTTTTATTATGCTAATTTCTTTAAAAAATCGTTATTGACATTTTTGAAGTTTTCTGTCACATCTTAGGTTTGGGGGTTTTCTTTTCTGATTAGTTTTTCAAATTTATGATTTCTACCATTTTGTTGCTAAACACGTTTTCATTAATTTTGGCTTTTTGTTCAAAACCAAGTTAAGAGTTCTGTCTGTATTTGCAAACTGGCTATGCAAATTCAGAAGTTAGTCGTATTTTGTATGTCAGTGCTGAACAGATTTATTCATAATTTTTTTACATATTTACCACTGTCCTTTTTCATTTTAATCTACTGGAGTAACGTTGAAAATCATAGATAGAACGTGCTTAATTCCTAAAACTATAGTGAACTTTTAACATTCAAAAAGTTTTGCTTTGACAATGAAAACATATGTATTTTTAGAATTTATATAATTTGTAACAGAACACATTTAATTACTTCTGTTAAGTGAATATTTACCGAACGGCTTTTCAACCTTGGAATATTTTTACTGCAGTAGCTTTGGGGTCAGTATTAATAATTGTGCCATATGCCTGTATGTTTCTGAACCAGGTGGTTGGTAATCATGTATAGTGGTCTCCAGATGAGCAAAGGTTCAGTGATAGCAACAACAGCAACAAAAGCTCTTGTAATGTGCACACAGTACTGTAAGCCATCCTTGTTCTTTGACTTTATTGTTCATTTCCAAATGACTTCGTTCTTAGATGATCATTGAGTATTGGGTAAACTGGACTTTTTCAAATCTTACACTGAAAGGGAGATATTACTAAACTGAGAAAGAACAGCATTATTAACACTAGGTACCCTGCCGTGCTGGTTAATTTTCTGGTATTACATACCTCTTAAAAGAGCAGACAATCTAGTAGGTGCTGAATCATGCGCTTCCCTAAACTTGCATTTTTCTCTATGGCAGAATAAACCCATTTTCACACACACTACTTTGTCCTGCCACTGCTGTTTAGAGACAGCTTTGATGCTTCCATTTTGGCTAATTTCTTTTTTTTACCTGTGGTGCACCTTCCTGTTTGTCAAGGTCTTCATTCGTTTCCCTTCCCTCACTGAATAGTAAAGAGCACAGTTTTAGCTGTGATACTATTGTAGCAAGAAAACTTTCTCATAAATTAGTTGTGTAAATAAAGTTGTTTATTTTCCTCAGAGTTTGAGAAATGAAAGTGGCACACAGAGAATTTACTGAACTTGGCCTGTTACTGTTTTTTATGCATACATAGGTACATACATACATACATACCTGCAGAGAGAAAGATCTAAGAACATGACAGGTTATGATTTTAATGCAGTTTTAGCCTGGGCAGAATCCTTGGTTTATTGCATTCATAAATCTTGAACATTAAGGAGTATTCTCTTATGACTAAATTTGGATCAACACTGATACATGCATAGTCTCATTTGATTGGCCATACTGTTTTCTCTTTCACTAGTTCTATTTTTCTTGCACTAGAAAAACATTGTTTTGCCAAACAAACGTTGTATTTATCATACTACCTAGTGATCTTTACCTGTGCTAGATACTTGAACAAGAAACCATTAGAGACTTTTAATGTCTGAGACTGTCACATACCACCTACAACTGTTGGTTCCAAAGTTGTTTACTACATGATGAGTAGTACTCAGCATTCTTACTGAGTGACTTCTATTGCAGAAATCTAACCTGCTCTGTGAGATGCTAGTAGTAAAGTGCTATTCAAAAGAGGTTTACTAAGCAGGTCAGGATGAAGAACTTCCACGTCACGGAAGAAATACCAGACCTTAAGTTTTTTGTCTACTAAAGATACCTGTATCAGTTTGGAACATACAGAATTCGGTAAATTTTGTTACATCATCCCTTCATTGGATTTTATTTTGCTGATTGCTAGTAGGCTTATGACTCATAAAGGTACTTCTAAAAATAACTTAAAAGGATTTTTCCTTAAACATTTCTACTTTTTAAAAATTATTTTAATATATGTTTGCAATTCTGTTTTTCTGTCTATTGAAAATTTATCTTTTACAGCATAAAGCGTTCTCAATAAGAAAGTAAAAATTAGATGTATCCTATCTTCTGAGATCAGCCTGGGTTGTAGTATTTCGGCTGGCTGAATGTTTTTGCTTGATTTGAGCTGACAGAAAATAAACATGTTTCTGAGTGAATGGCTGTCATCCCATGGATGACCTCTTAAAGCTTTATGATACCATTTTTCCTTTTTCCTTACTTCCAAGATAGTTTTCAAACTCTATAGTGTACCAAACAGTTTTATTTCAGGGAAGACTGTGGTTCATCACAAGATCTATATAATGCTATGTATAACAGTGTGCTCACATGATATATTTTTACTTCAAATACCATGTCACAATGGAAAGGCAGCTACTTATAGATGAAAAGTAAAGTAACGATGAATATCTTACTCTGGAACCTCTTGATTTCTTAACAGCCGAGTCCTTCTTTACTGTAGAACAGAAGTATTTTTCTCCTCAAACAACACTTTATTTTTATGTTGTAGAAACAAAACAAAACAAAAAAATCAGTTAATTAGGGAAGATATAAACAATTTACAATTTGCTATAAAAGATATAAACAACTTACATGGGTAATAATATTTCTTTACTAGTTTGAAAAAATTACCATTTTGTATGTAAAGCTTTTACAGAAGATTTGAGGTAGGTCAGTATTCAGAACCGCTGCTTTAACTTTATTAGAATGCTTTGTTCCCTGGAAAGCTTTGTTCTGTTTTTCTTAGACTTGAAAGAAACAGTACAGCTACATGATATCTCCCACTTCTAACGACACTGAAATTTTTCTTAGCCGAAAAAGAATTGGTGACTAGAAGTCAACTTTATAGCTCTCGATTGACTGTGTGCACATCTGTTGGTTAGGCCGCTAAAATACTTCATATACATGAAAAATAAAAAACAGTATGCAACCATGGTTTGTTCTACTCTCTTCCAGTTTTGGAAAAGGATAGTTAAAATTCTGTCTTGCACTTTTGTAACTTTAATCGTTACATGCATATAAAATTAAACAATGAAGGGCATGCATATGAATTCTCCTAGGATAATCACCATATTTAAGGCATGTAAATTCTGCAGTCTTGCCTCCATAATGTATTTCCTATTTAGTCTCTTAAATGTTTTTTTCCACATGAGTTACTTATAATGTCTGGATCATCTTTTGGTAGTACTAAGAGACTGTTAAGTGACTGAGTTTACCTTTTTTTTACAGGGCAAAATGATGTACTATAGGTGAATTGCTGGGTAAAAAGACGGGAAAGAATTATACTGAATTCATATAGATTTCATTTTTCTCTGCAGACTTTATTTAGTGAAGCAACTACAGCATGTGTTTCATTGTGCAGCCTTGACACAGTAATCCAGCCCTTCTGACAACTTTTAGATTTATCAAGGTTAAAAGGTAAGTGAAATTTTAAACATAGAAATAAATCACTTTGAGAAAATGAAAACCTTTGTATTTAGTGGATATTATTATTAATACTACATTTTAAAAAATTTGTGTGTTGGGGGGAGGAATTCTTTGGAATCTGTTTTAAAACATTACTTTGTTTAATTTGTATTTGTAGTATTTAAATTACTAGTAAAAATAAACTACAGAAAGGAAATGGAAAAACTGAATTGCAAACAGATTTTCTCTATGACTTGGGATCATTAAAGCAAGAATTCAAGTTTTCAAATGTTAGGTGTGACAGGAAAGCAAGTGAAAGGTGGAGTGCTCTACATAATTTGAAGAAACCTGCTTCATGTATGGATTTACAAATAAGGTGAGTGTAGCTTGTTGATGTATTCTTCTGCCTTCTAAGCAGAGAACAAAGATTGGACAGTCTTCATGCAAATAATTATGTGAAATGAAAAGAATAAAATAGGTGTAAGTCTGGCAAAGCTATCATGTCAGGTCTCGGTTATTTAGGTGATGCTGGATGTCTTTTGTGAGGTGAATGCCAGTAAAATCAGTCATCAAGTGCACATTTTGCATTAGGCTGATTAGAGAAAGAATATCTTTGTAATCAGTCTTTTACACTTAATATGTGAAATAGTTAAATCATTAATAAAAATCAAGAAGTATTAAATTAATGCCACATATATTAACATTTCTTTTATCACTGAGGAAGGCACTTTTCATCCTTTACATATTTGCAGGTCAGATACTGCCTCAAGGAGAACATTCTTGAATATTTTAAAAAACACCATTTTTGTTTCTAATCAGAAAGGGATTTTCAAGGCTAGCCAAATACAGTATTTTACAAGGATTATTATTTATTTTAAGAAGACTTCTCTCTATTGTGTGTCTGTGTGTATGTATTTGAAAACACTTCAAACATTCCCCAAATCCTCCTAGTAGGAACTGCTGCCTTGTAATGGAAAAAATATGGAGTGACTCGTCAAGTTGGAAATGTTTTCAAAATAAATTTTCTAAACTGTCAGCTGTTACTTACATAGGATTTTATCAGATTATTCTGAAATATATTTATTTTTTTCTGAAATGCTCTATCAACATTATACACATTTTCCATCTGCTGTTTTTCTTTAGGTTGACTTTACTATGGCATTAATAATAAAATCTTGCTTGGATGACTTTTTCCTCTAGCACACTGGGATATCAGAGATATGTTTTACTCTTTTTACTTTCATGTTAGCTTCTCTTCCAGCCTTAGCCTTGTACCATATCTGACTAGATCTCTCCTGCCAATTCTCTTCCTATTGACACAGAAAAACCCAATTTCGATTCTTAACACTGGTAAAATCAATTGTTGAAAACTTTGCTTTTTCCCAGAAAAGTAATCATCTCTCTTATGTCATGACTTAAAGCTGTAAAAGTGTCATTCATGTATTCCCTTTTCCAACATAGCAATATCCTGCCATTATATTTACACAATAGGTTAATATAAGAAAGAATAGTCAACATTATGAAAACATACAAATTTGGAGAATAAGTAATCCTGGAAGTAAGGTGCATCTGTTCCAAGCAGGTGTAGTGCATTTAATGGAAGAAAGATGCTAAACGGATCTTCTATTACTGTTACCTTAACAAAAATCTTAAGAGTTTCTACTATCTAATTGTTTCGGTATCTAATTATATCCGATTATAATAAAGAAAAACAAGAACAGTATTTTAAACAATCAAGGACAAAACTTGGATAATTCAGTGGAATAGAGATTAATTGCTACGCAACTAATATATTCACTCAGTCCATATTAGATGTTAGTATTAAAAAAATAATGTATTGTTGTCTGTCAAACTGTAATATGCTTTGTGGAAACAAAGTTCATACTTACTCTGGACAGTGAGGGAATGTGACGCAACAGCCCTCTGTCTCGTAAGCACAGTAAAAATCACAGTAATGAAAGACTCAAATCATGAACACCAAAAGCACTAATTGTGCACTAATATTAGCATGCAGATCAGTAAATTTGCCTTTGTAGTGCATGAAGAAAAAAATACATCACCTCTAATTTACAAAACTAGTTAAAAAATTGAAAGAACAGATCTACTTTTACGATGCTGTGTTTTTACTTTCTGATTATTATTGTATTGTTAATTATTAGTTGCACTGCTCTGTTGTATCTTTTTGAAGAACATATTAATAGCGCTTGTCAAAACTCAGCCTATGAGCTAGTAAGACTCTTGTGCCATTATGACCGTTATGCTCCAGATAAAGTCAGAACAACTCGAAACTTGAAAAATAATTTGTGATAAGAAGAAACAGTTAAGTTACTAGTTACTAGTAACTACAGTTACTAGTTAAGATCCAAGCATTTATTTTGTATGATAATAGTAATCACCAGCATTGATGCCTGAAGTAAGACAGCTATAAATTTATAATGTGATGGAGACATATTTCTATTCTGTACTCCTTCTGCAAAATCTCTGCTACCCATTAATAGCAGCTCATTCTTCAGTTTAAGTGGTTTGCAAATAGTTTCTTCATATTTTTTAGTTAAATTTGTTTCCTCCAATAGTTGGTTCATAAAATCACTGTTAGCAATTAGCAGTCATGCAATGGTTTCTAGGCCACTGAATTTCTTTTTTTCTTGATTTACCATTAGTCTATGAATAGGAAAAAAAATAAGTATAGTTCAACTGAGAAAACAATTTTCCTGAGATAGTGATCAGTTTGGTGATATTTTGGCAGTATCAGTCTTGTACTTATTTGTCAGGAATAGGAGACATACTTTTTTAGGTGGTAAATTTTACTTTTCCGTCTTTGTGCATGATAAAACTAAATTGCAACTCATGCCCTCTCTGAGCACAATAAAAAAAACGACAATACATGTTTACATTCTTTATATCCTCAAATCATGCAGTTTTCTTAGTCTCTGACTAAACATTATTTGCTTTATCTGCTGGTATTGTATTGCATCGCATTTTGAATAAAATAACGTTATATGAAGAGATCACAAATTTATCTTTTTTGTTGAACCCAGGAATTAAATCCATAATAAAGTGAATTTGGCTTGAAAAATTGCTTTCTAGTACCTATTTTGATGGGATTATATATAGTTGCTAATAAAATCACTGACACCTATATCCATTTAATATTGCATACTCTAGAGAGAAAGATATACAAAGTAAAAATGTGCAACATATTTTGCTTGATTGGCTATAAACTCTCTGATGCATTTCCAGGAGGTGAAAATAGTCCTCCTTGATGTATTTCAGGAATAAATCCTTTATATCTGATTAAAATGCAGATGAGCATCATAAACTATTGTAATTTGAAAGGGTTGATCTCCTCATGCAATCTGCTTCCATCTGCTTCAGGTGTAAAGCTTGGAGGGAAATTGCTACAATTACTGAATACAGTTTGGGTTCAGATGCAGTTCCCCAAGCTGAATGTCTTTATGAACAAAAACTTATTTTAAATACTTTCTACATTTCACGGGGCCCCCCAAATCCAGTGCCTTTATAATGAAATGATTGTTACTTATGATAAATTAAAGGAACCACCAGGGAAAATCTGCACGAGAACAAATGAAAAATCTGAAAAACTGCGAGGCTAGGATCTCATGTCATATCTCATATCATAAAATTATAATAGTGCTAATTCAGTGATTTTTAGATCTTAGGTAGTTTACTCGATACATAAGGAGAAATGTAACAAGCCAGTAGCCAACATAAGTGGCTTAAAAGCTTTTATTCCTCTGTGCTAGTATTTTCAAGATTTTATTGCTTGCTAGCTGAGATCTTGTATCATGGATACATGGATACTTTATTAGACTTTATTAGACTTGTTTGGGAAAGGTAGAGGAGCCAAAAGTCTGTTATCTCTTTGAACATTAGTCTGGTTGTGTGGACCTCAGAATAGTTTGTAGAGAATTTATCACATCAGAACAACCATTACTTTTGAATTTTAGCATATCCATGCTTAACTGGAGGGTGCAAATTTCTTGGAGTAATGTTGACCAGCCAAAAGAGACTGAGGTGAAGAGCAGTGTTGATTTTACAGGGTCTCACCTAACGTAGGAGAAACAGGGCAAGAATTTTAAAGAAGTAATTTCCCATAATGTTGAAGAAATTTCCTGGATATTGAATAAAAAGAACAATAGTTACTTTTATTGTAGTTACCTAGTACTTGGAAAGAAAGAAAACTATTTTATATTTTCTCTTCTGGTTCATGCTATCTGCAAAACAAATAGTCTGCTTTGAAACCTGGCTTATGATGCAGTGATCAGCAGAGTGGTTTGACATTGAGAATTTAAGTTCAATTATTTAGTGACAGGAAACTGTAGTCAATAAAGAGAGAAATACATAAATATAACATTCAGCATGCAAAGGACAGCATTACTTTCTAAAATGGTTTCCTGTCAACAATATCTTTATGTATTACTTCTGTTATTGAAAAATGTTATCGGATATTCTGTTCACTCTGTCTTCAGTTGATGTTTTGATAGCCTGAATGTCACTGTACTGTGAGCACATTTCCCAAAAGTGTTTTTTTTTTTTAAGAATAGATATGTCCATATCTGTCCTATCAGGTTCTTTTTTGTAAAGTTCCAGGATTTACTCAGTCTTGTTTATGTGCTGAAAATGAACGCTGTATAACAGAGCAGGAGAAACTGAAGAGATAAAAACACTGAAGAATCAAAAGTAGTGGCAGGACAGTAACAGAACAATTTTTAAGGGTGAAAGAAATTAGGGTAAAAGATGAAGTGATCATGGAAACTTAATTTTTCAGAGTATATTGCTTAGTGTGTATGCATATTTCTGATAGCTACTTTTATCACAGATAAGAATTAATACCTCTCCAAGAGGAGAAAACATCAGGAGACATCATCTATGTAGAAGACAAAACAATCTGCACTTAAAGATGAAGGAATAATAATTGACAGAAGTGAAAAGCTTTATATGATTGTGTACTTTTATGCAAACCTACATAAATAAGACCTGTTAAATGCAAACTTTTTTTCTCTTAGGAGAAAGTTTGTTTGTTTTTTTTTTTTTTTTTTAATGCAATGAAATTGCATTAAATTCCTGTAATTCCTGTAATTCCTATACACTTCATCTAGACAGATCTATATTTCTGATAAATGTAATTTGACTCTATTTTGGTATGGTTACACATAATTCTAAGTTTTCTATGAACAGACTGGTACTTGAGGGCTCATCTTGGTTTTTAGAGGCCATATTTGGGGGAAAATTTTTCAACCTCTACCAAATAAAATATATTTCTTTTCATTCTAAATTATATAATTGTTATTGCTATTTTTCTGTCAACAGAACAAAGCACATAGGAGCACAGCACAAGAATTTTGCTGTCATACCTTGTAAAATATTAATAAGGAAAAATAGTAGAGAGTCAAGTAAAAGATACTACTCATCAGAGTTTAATGACAAATTTTATTGGTAACATTTTTTAAAGTCAACATTTACCAACAGTAACTGGTATAATATCTGAATGACTGTAGCTATTATTGTTATTGTGTGTAGGGGATTTCCAAAACAATTCAGAATTTGTTAATGGAAGTTAAATGTTTAATTTGTTGTTGATGGAATGCTTTTTTTTTTTTTTTAATATATTAATAGAATCCTATTGACCTTCCTTTTCCTCCTGTACACTTTTGGATGAAACACTGCAGTTTTAAAATTAAAAACGTGAAACAGAGAAAAAGAATAGTGTATGCAAATTAATTCCGTTTTATCGATTTTATATATAGGTATTAGAGGAACATACAGCCATTCCTGGAAACTGTCCTGCATCTTCTTAAGGCCAGTCTTAAGGCCAGTATACAGTCAGTCTTGCTATGGCATAAAAAAAATTTAGATAGACAGCAGGTAAGCGAATGAATTGATTGAGATATGGGAAAACACTGTTTGGGATATACTGTTCACATAATATCTATGTTAAGCAGCTATCTGGAAAAAGTCAAACTCTATCTGTGACTCAGCCGTATATACAATATGCTAAATCTAACCTGTGCTATCATCCCGTCTTCAGAGAACCAGTTTGTGTTCCTAATGTGTACACCAATGAAGTGGGATGAAATTAAATTAAAAAATGCAGTCAAATGTAGAGATTGGGCTTCTTCATGGTCATCTTTTCTGTTGGTGGTGACTTATTGGCTCTGTACAATCTTATTTTCACAAGCAACAATTTCAGACTTGATTTATAGTGAAGAATGCTTACAATTGTATTAATACAAATGTGTGCTTAAAAAAGAATAGAGGGAGAGACTAACCTCATATTCCTTCATTGGGTCCCTTGAGGAAATTGCTTTTAAGTAGGAAGCAAAATAAGCAGCAGAAAGACCGATACTGGAATAGCCATTTCTCTGTAGTAGTACAAAGTATCTTATAAAAAGGGATACAAATGACATGGGATAGTTTGGGATGCGTATTTATATTTGATCAATAATACACGTAAATGATAAATTTGGTTGTACAGTTTCTTCAGGATCTTGAGTGACGTGACACACTAACAACTAAGATGCACTTAGAACACTGTTGGTGGGCCATGCGCTCTAAGAGGACTCCGAGTATGTCTTTAAACGTGAGACTCACAATAAATTAAAGAGAATTTAAACTTGTACCATAAACCTGTATCTTACTTAAACCTGTATCTGTGCATGAGCAAAATAGTGATTGATAAAGATGGAGAATGACTCAAAACACCAAATACCAACCAAAAAGATTTGGTATGTGGTCATATAGATGGAGTATTATGCACAATTAGTATATAGGACAATTGATCTATACTTGCTGAAAGCTCACTTCTGGGCATTTACAAGAGAAGGACGCAGTGAGTTAACGTGAATAACAACATGAGTTCTGGGATCAACAGATGTCTCAGATGTAGCTTTTCTGCAGGTATTGATCCCCAAGATACCTAACCAAAGCACAACTGCAAAAAGGGAGTGGATGCTGCAGTGGCTGCTATTACATTTTAATGTAATTTGTTCTGTCAAATTTAAGAGCAACAAAACATGAGGTTATGTTTAAACATTCTCGATAAATTAGGATAGAGGACCTACCATAAAATCTTTTCTCTTTTGAAAAGGTGGAAAATCAGATAGTTCTGTTAATTTCTGTGACAGTGAGGAAACAATCTGATCTCCTTAGCCATTAACAAGTGTATGTGAGGAATAAGGAAAATTGGCAGTGTCTGTACTTATGTTAGTGGATGATGGACATCCAGTGATAGAAATTACAAAGAAAAGTTGAGATGTGCAAGGTGAATTGTAACTGGATGATTTCTGATTTATTAGAAAGACTAGGGCGTAGTAAGTGATAAGTTTACCAAATTATGAATATGGTAGAATAACTGCTAGTGTTATTGACTCACAGGGGAATGTTCAGCTTTCTAGTCAGAACAAGAAACAATCTCTTTTCAGTAAGCATCTTGGCAAGTATCTTAAATTTTGCTTCCCTATTCTCTTACTACCTTTTTCATTTATTTTTAATATTCTATGACTACTGTTTGCAAAAATCCTAGGTTTTGCAAAACAAACTAAAATTGTGCTGAATTGTTTATTTCCTAGCTCATTGTGTAGAGTTGTACTAAAATGCAAGCAAAGGAAGGTGTTAACACTTTTTGTTAGGAAAGGGGTAACTTTCAGATAACCATGAAGTGATTCTTTGCTGCTGAGGAGGTGGGAGCATTCTTGGTGGTGTATCAGACAAGATTTCAAAATAGATAAGAATAAAAGAAATTCTTCTCACTTAGCAAAGAAAATGCTTCTTGAAAAGGGTTAAATAGTTTTAAAAGCTCTGATGTGATTTCCATTAATATGAACTAAAAAAGCAACCTGTGTGCGTGTATGAATGTATGTATGTGTATATATATTTATATATATATATATATATATATACATACATATACACACACAGCATATTTATATATGTATATATATATATAATTCCCTGGTTGGACAGAGATGAAAAAGCTTAGCTGATGTAAGAGCTCACTGCTGTCAACCTGGAAATACCAGTCCTTTTCCCTTCCTTCCTTTTGCATTCTCAGCTGCACATTACTTCTAGCTCTGTTGCACCATTTCTGACACTCATTTGACCACTTCATGAGTTAATTCAACCTACTAAACTGAAAGAATACAACAAGCAAGGAAAAAAAAAATAAAGTAGTGAATGATTTTCTGCCCACATTGCTGATCTGAATCACATCTCAGAGGGGTCAGACTAATGCCAGAAAAAATGAGGAGGCAATGCTGTGCAGCATGACTGTAGGAGGGGAAGGGAAAATGGAATTTGGAAGAAATTAGTAGGATTGCTGCTTTTGGAACAGCCATCAGTAACAATCATTTTTAATACTGGACATACAACATTATTAAAAATGTTAGAATATATTTTATTAAAAATCTAATTAAAGAAAAAAAAAAAAAACAATGTTATGTAATGTTTGCCAATTCTGTGTCAGAGAAAAGCATACTTTGCTTTAATCACGATTAAATGGCCTTTAATGGTCCTGAAAACTGCAACTGTTCAAAGAATCAAAGAGCAATCTATATGTTTACAATTTTATGTCATAAACATTTTTCAGATCAGTACTGCTCTTATAAAAATAATTTTAAATTAACTTAGCTGTTTTGATTTCTCTGGTAATTAGCACATCTCTTCAGCTCCCTATTTTACTAGCTCACATACTCATTAGTTCCCCAAACAATTAAATTATTAAAATGTCCTGTCTTGCACAAGGGTTATACCAATGTTTTGTTGACTTGAAAGTTTACTGAAAAGTCTAAATGTGACATCAAGTCTTTTATCTTAATAATTAGTTGATATTCCACAGTCTTTCTGTTGGCTTCATGATCATTCATGTTTATTGTTATCTAGCTGCTTTGTTGATGAATCTGTAAAGCAATAATGATACTGTTTGTGAAATAAACTATGCAAGCAAATAAGACATTATCAACGCTGCAATGTAATCTGATTTATTAAAAAGAATGGTCATTATCATAATTTAACATTGACACAGTGATTTCAAATGACCTGAAAGACTGGAACCCCAATAGTTATTTTATTATTTCCATTAAAATAGAATTTACTTTTTCAGTAGTAATAATTACTTAGTAATACTGAAAGATAAAAATCTTATTCTGTAATTTGATAGAGCTTTCAAAAGCTTTGTTTTTCTTTTGTTTGTTTGTTTTTTTATGTTTATTCACTTAACCTGAGTTCTTCCTCAGTTTGTAACTGGTTCTAATTTCTCTTTTGGTCTTTTCATGTTTAGCTGTAAATAGGACAGAAGGATTTTTATGCAAGAAATAAATCATTGAAAATTGCATAACTTTTTAATACTTGATAAAACTGAATCCTACTTAAGTCATTAATTCCAATTAGTAAAATTCTAGCAGTGCAGTGTGTCAGTAGAGAAAACTTTAACAGAAAAAAACAGTATTAGATTTTTCAGAACTTAATCGAATATTTTTGAAGTAATACCTGCAAAATATTTTCAGTATGCTTCCTTTCCTTGGAGAAATCTGCTTTCAGAGCTATTTGTGGAGGCTTAGTGAGTTGTGACTGATAGATTGTCTTAACGCCAAAGATGGCAATCCTCTGTCACTTTTATCCAACTATATTGTAATATAGACTGCCATCATTCCAGTGTACTTTGTAATTGTGAGGAGCTAGCTAGTAACTATTTTTAAACTAAGTTTCAATTAATGCTTGCTTCTCTACAATTTGGCTGTGATTTCACAAGTACTTCTAACAATATAAGATTACCAGAAGATTTTACTTGGGTCAGCTCTGTACAACTTTATAGTAGCTTTAAAGTAATAAGCTATTTAGAGTGTTTCCTTATGAGATAAGAACAATCTCATAGTTTCATCCAGAATCAGAACCATCGAACTCAAAGATACAATATAATCCGTTTCCCATCTAAGGGCAAGATGATTATACATCTTTTTACAATTATACATCTATCAGATGTATCACTGGTTTATCTAATTTCTTCTTAGAAACTGACTTCAAAATCATAACTTTGGTACTTTTTCTCACTTTCTAAATCTTTTCCATTGCAAATCAGGTCCATCAGTTTCATTAATTCTCATCACAGGAAAAGACAGTATTCCTTTCCTACTTGTAACACAGCCTATTGCGCGTTTGAAAACTATTATATCTCTTCCCAGTCCTCTGCTGACAGGCTAAGCCAGTCCAGTTTTTTGTTACAGAAACTGTAGGTGAAAGCTTTGTTCATTCCTATTACTTTTCTCTAACCTCTTCTCATTTATTCTTTTAGAGGCCCAAAATCGGGCCTAGCGCTCCATTGGTTCTTTCCAGTCATAGCTAGAATTAAGAATTAAGTGATGGCCTTCGATGTCTTCCTAGTTATGTTCCTCTTCATACAGCTCTGTATAATGTTTAGAAATCACTGAGAAAAGAAGGCAGACAAGTTGCTCCCCAACCTGTATTTATGCAGTTGATTATTCTTGCACTAAGCATAGCAAAACATTTGGATCATTTCGACTTAAATGATTGTATTTCTAATAAATAACATTCCATCTTTCTGGGCGTATTCTGCAATTTGTCAAGGTAATTTTAATTTCTATTTTTGTCGTAGAGAATGTTTGTTTTCCAGAGCCCTGAGTTGTCTGGAAACAAAAGTATATTTGTGACAAAACACCGTAGATCTCTACTTGACAAAGCAGCCATTTCAACAGACCTCTTACCTGCATGTGTTACTGCCATCAAATTCTATTTGACCAGAGTACTATGAACATATGAGTCTTTAGCTAATTCTGATCATTTTCCACAAACTTGTGCTTCACAAGTTTTCCTGTAAGGCGGCATTGAGCTTGCAGAATTAAAGCCCTGAAACCTACAGTGCAGCAGTCTTCATGTGACTGCTCTGGGAAGGAGCATGACCATCTTCCCTGGTCCTCTTTAAGTGTGGACGTATAAATGAACATGTTTAAATTTTGGTGTCAGTTTAAAGTGTATTCAGACAATTTAGACTATACTGTAAGCAAGACATTTACTGGTTATTTACTGGTAGCTAATGATGAGATTCAACAGTGTTGGGAGGGAAGACTCAAACTTTTTTTTAAAAAATATTATTTTGCAGTCTGTCAATTAAATAAGCATCTAGTGCAAGTTCATTGGTTAACCTAATTAATGAAGCCTCATTAGTTGTTGTTTCTTCTGAAATAATCTGAGTTTTTGGTCATAAACAAAAATTTTAATGATGGGATTGATTGTGTTAAGAAAAGAAAAGGTATTTGAAGAAAGGAGAAAGAATAATGCTTTTAGATATTGAATAAAAGTGTTACAGAATTATTCAAATTCTATTTATAATGCATTTATCTCTAAATTTTGTTCTGATTTTCCAAGGACGTGTCTTTATTCTATTGATTTAAAATGAAAACAAACGTTTACTATTTGTCCTTACTTGTACTGTTGTTTATTTAGGGAAAGACTAATGCTGAAGCATTTAGTAGTATGCTAAAACAAGCTTGTTTAGAGAAGGCACTATCATATATTTCAGGCTTGCATAAAAGAAAGCCTGTCCTTAAATCATTTTTTAGAATGCATTGTATATAATTTGATCTATGTGAAGTTGCAGAATAATATAAAAACTAGGGACTTTTGATGATGATCAGGCTTTTATCACTCAAACAGATTTAGATAATGAAAATTTTACACTCCATTAGCTTACAATTTAGAGTTCTCTTTCCTTCTTCCTTTCTCTCCACATGAAAGGATGCCATTTATTAAGGTTCCAAATACAACCAGCTTTGACACGGAATACAATTTAATGTTTTTAACATATTAAATGTAATACTTCAAATATTTAAAATATTTAAATATATATTTAATATTTAAAATAAATATATATTTAAATAAATAGCTGTATGAGTTTAGAGGTCAGCAAAGTTAAAATGCAGGATTACATAGTTAAAAGGGGGAATTTGGACACAGAAAGTTTATTTCAGATTCTTACACCTTTATAAATAAGGTCAACTTGAATTCATTGGATTAATTATGTTGTTACGGAATTGTCATGTGAATTAATATTACATGCTGATCTGCGGTTGAAAGTGATCTGCCAGATACAGAAAACCTTTAATTTTTTTTTATTCCTATTGTATGTTGCATATTTAGAATAAGTACAATTCAGAGTTCATGACATATACTGGATGCAGAGATCTAGTAGCAAAATCTTGGCTCTTAATCACAGAATGAGATCTCTACAGATAGAATTCCTTACATTGTCCGTCAATATGAATGTCAGAAATGTATAGGTCATTCACTAGAAACAGCACATAACAATAGGTTTTCTCATGTATACTTGTTCAGTCATTATCTTTTTTGACTGGTCTGACAGCCATGCTTAATTCAGACTTTGGAGTATTACAGAGTAGTACTTGAAGTCAGCTAACATCCATATGGCTAAAGAAATGTTGGCCTTTAATTGGAAAACAGATAATTTTCAATGTGTACATTGTCTTCGGAAGGGTGATAAAAATGATGTTTCATTGTTCAAGTTATGTATAAGACAGTAGTGCTAAGTAGGGCTGATGGAAAACAAAGGGAAAATTAGCTTTTAAAATTCACTTTTTAAGATATGAAAGGCAAAACAAACAGAAAAAAAGCAACATTTTACAGTTAAGGAGAGTTTCTGAAATCAATATTGTAAGCCAAAATCT
Organism: Rhea pennata; assembly: GCF_028389875.1. Classification (NCBI taxonomy): domain Eukaryota; kingdom Metazoa; phylum Chordata; class Aves; order Rheiformes; family Rheidae; genus Rhea; species Rhea pennata. The sequence continues at coordinate 46,903,770 of NC_084663.1, read as the reverse complement.
TGACATAAGTGTTTCACAGAATCACAGAGTGGTTGAGGTTGGAAGGAACCTCTGGAGATCATCTAATCCAACCCCCCTGCTCAAGCAGGGTAACCTGGAGCATGTTGCCCAGGACCCTGTCCAGACAGTTTTTGGATTTCTCTAGGAATGGAGACTCCACAACCTCTCTAGGCGAACTATTCCAGTGCTCTGTTGCCTTCACAGTAAAGAAGTTTTTCCTTATATTCAGATGGAACTTCCTGTATTTCCTGTGTCCAGTTTGTACCTGTTGCCTCTTATCTGTCACTGGGCACCACTGAAAAGAGTTCTGCCCCATACTCTTGACACCCTCCCTTGAGACATTTATTCAGATTGATAAGAACTCCTCCTAGTCTTCTTTTTTTCTAAGCTAAACAGCCTCAACTTTCTGAACCTTTCCTCACGTGATCACATCCTCACTAGATGCTGCAGTCCGCTAATCGTCTTTGTAGCCCTTTGTTGAACTCGCTTCGGTAGCTCCATGTCTCCCTTGTACAGGGGAGTCCAGAATTGGGCACAGTACTCCAGATGTGGCCTCACCAAGGCTGAGTAGAGCAGCAGGATCACCTCCCTCCTCTTACTGATGACACTCTTCCTAATGCACTCCAGATACCGTTGGCCTTCTCTGCCTCAAGGGCAAATTGTTGACTCATGTTCCCCTTGCCCAACAGGACTCCCAGGTCCTTCTCTGCAGAGCTGCTTTTGAACAGGTCAACCCCTAGCCTGTACTAGTTCATGAGTGCTGGACACTAGGTGCAGAACACTGCACTTGCCTTTGTTGAACCTCATGAGGTTCCTCTCAACCCAACTCTCTAACTGTTTGAGGTCCTTCTGAAAGGAAGGGACTGATACACCATGCCTTCTGGTGTATCAACCTCTCCTCCCAGTTCTGTATTGTCAGCAAACTTGTTGAGAAGGCACTATTTCCCTTCATACAGGTCACTGATGAATAAGTTGAACAAGACTGAACCCAGTATTGACCCTTGGGGGACACTGTTAGTTGCAGGCCTCCAAATAGACTTTGTGCCACTGATAATAACCCTCTGAGCTTTGCTGTTCATTCAGTTCTCAGTCCACCTGACTGCTCATCTAACCTGCAATTCCTGAGCTTGTCTCTGAGGATGTTATGGGATACAATGTTGAAAGCCTTGCTGAAGTCAAGGTAGACAACATCCACTGCTCTCCCCTCAACGACCAAGCCAGTCATAGAAGGCTATCAGTTTGACTAAGCATGATTTCCCCTTGGTGAATCCCTGTTGACCTTCATATCCTTGGAAATGGTGTCCAGGATGAGCTTCTCCATCACTTTTCTAGGGATAGAGGTGAGGCTGACTGGCCTGTAGTTCTCTGGGCCTTCCTTCTTGCCCATTTTGAAGACTGGAATGATACTTATTTTCTTCCAGTTCTCAAGCACCTCTACTGATTGCCATGATTTTTCAAAGATGAAGATTGAGAGTGGCCTTGTAATGACATCAGCCAACTTGCTCAGCACTTGTGGGCACATCCTGCTGTTTATAAGTCTCATAGAAGATACTGTCTCCTGTGCTGTAGCAATGCTCTGTCCTATTCGTAAATGTTTCTAATGGCATCTTACTAACTTGTACTTCTGCAGTGAGTGTTTTCCTCATTTTATTCTTGAAAAATGTATGACTAAACATAATAAAAAACTTGTCAAACAAAACTTTTCAGCTTTGCGTTTTAATTGTGCTGTGTTGACCAACAAAAATTAAAGCTATTTTGAATGTATTGAAGGATCTGATTACATTACACAATTTCATAGATTAATTGTAAAAGATGATCTTATACATAAGCTTCTGTACTCACTTAGTTTTGCTACACACTTCTCTCTCTCGCAATGGACAACCTTTTATTTCTTTTGTCCCTTATTAATTTGCTGAGTGGAGGCAGTTTGTCTAACTGCTGATAACATTTGTGGGATCAAGTTCATGTTTTGGAAGCCCACATCTACTACTGTGGCTCAAAATCTTGTAGATTTTCCACGCCATTAATCTTTTTTATTCTTTGTTTACCAAATGAAAGAATTTTTTTGCCATTTTTACTCTTTTTTGTTTTCTTTCTTTTTTTAATTTAGTTAGTATTATCTGGTGAAGCAGATTCTGCTGTTGAACTATACAGTCACTGAAATGCTACTGTGAAATACACTACCTCTTAGGCTACTTGTAAACCTTCATCTGAGGATTAGTGTTTTCTGGAACTGTTATGTATTTAGTGTAGAGCTAGATGGGAGAGAGAAAGAGAATAGTTGGAGAATATTTGTAGTGTATACCTACGGTGCATATTTGTTAATACACTTTTAATTATCTGAATGGTTAATAAAAGCAGTACCTCATGTCTTTGTATTTATTAAGAGAGAAATCTTCCTGACATTTCTCTTACAGAGTGATATATGCAAAATCAACTTACTAATACATTAAGCTTGTAAATAAAATTAAAACATTTTTAACTAGTGAATTGCAGTATAGTGCTTTAATTTCTCTTCATATGTTATTAGTTACTTTGCATGCAGGAGTAATGGGTTAAATAGAGTCAAAGCAAAACAAACACCTCACCAGGTTCTGTACTGAATAGTCAGAAGCACAAAATCAGAACATATGCAGAATCAGCAGTGACAGAGATATACCATGCTGTGTCAGTGTGGACTGAAAGCAGTGGGAAAAGGGGAAGAAACATTAAGGTTTGGAGGTGGGAAATTTTTTTTTTTTACTGTGATGCTAAACTCAGTAAATCAAGATTCCTAGTATGAGGAGATTGAGGAAGATTCTTATTAAAAAGGGGGGGGGGGAGAATAACAATATTCTTCTTTCCTTTTTTTTTATGGATAATGCACAGTCTTTCCATCCTCTGTTCATGTGAGAAATCCAGAAATCTGTTGGTGTTTCAGAGAATTAGACTGTATAAAATCGGATGTTATACAGTAAATATAGAAAAATATGCTTATATAAAAGACTATTTTAACTATTATTACCAAGAAGAGTTTTTTTTTTTCCTTCATAGTGTATTAGCAGAATTATTTGGGGTATTTTCTTTCTAATGAACAGCTGTTGATAGCACACAGGGGGACTGGCAAAGGTATTCCCCCAATGCAGGTACCATGGCTGAAGAAAAGAACATACAGAACGTAAAATTCTAGCTTCAATGGGAATTGATTTAGAGAGTCCATTTCTCAAATGTTTGTTGTATTTCTGAGATAATTGGTCATCTTGGGCTGTTGTGATGCATTCTGTATTTGTGTCTCAAGAAAGCTACATGCAGGCAATTGTTTTCATATATCAGAAGTAACCTAGAGGGGCTGATTCATTTTGGCAAGGATGATCTGCTGGGACTGCAACATAAATTCATTCTACCAGGGAGGAATAAGAGATGTGATATATATTGTAGACCACACATCACAACATTTATCACTTTGAATAAAATAAAGGAAAAGTGTTAATGTGGGTGTTGCACATCCTTAGTCAGTATTATAAACTCTGAAAGTGATACTTTTCTTTCTCCACGTTAGTCCTCCTGTCTCCCAAGCCTGTAGACTTAGGTTACAAAATGTTCTAAAAGACTTTACGCTTAATATTCAGTTCTAAAAAAAAAAAAAAAAAAAAAAAAAAAGATTGAAGGTCATGACTTCTTTTTACTTTACTTTTTCTTTCAGAGAAATTCAGGCCTGGCAAATTTAAATTAAGGCATAGTAAATTTACAAGTATCATATAAGTGACAGTACTTGTAACTTATTACTCAAACACCCTGTGATTTTGGATCAGCTCATTCATTGGGCTGCCTATTTTAATGAGAATTACGTATATATGACAGCATGAGGTATTTTTATTATATCTTCACTTCACCATTACTATACGCAATGATGTGAAAATGAAGTTAAATGATTAACACCAAAATAAATATCCAAGTTTCTTAATTTTGAGACTATAAATGTCATTCATGGAGTTATTAAAATACAACTCTGAATAATAAACTGTGTATTAATTAATTATGTTTATAATAGGCCTTTACTTTGAAATTATTGTGCCCTTTTAGGAATCATAGGATTTGGATCAGTGAAGTGTTCTGCTGCTAAACTGTTACAGAGGGAAAAGCACATACTTCAGTGTCAGGGGAATTAAGAAATTGGTCTGCATTTCTATGAATGACACTTTGGAGAGATACACTAAGATAAAGCAAACCAAGAGAGATAACACTAATCCCTGAAAAGAGCAATTGTAGAAGTTTTAATGGGGAACATGATGCAGAATGTAAATTGGAAGGTGAGAAACAGATCTGACTGACTATTAGACTGACTGGAAAACAAAATGATGGATGTAAGTAAAGAACATGAGCAGCATGTTAGCCATTCAGGAATCTGGGTACAGTGGCTGTGCTGGTATAATACATAGAAATGCATTCAAGTAGAAAGGTAAAATAACTTTCCACCATCAAAGAGGGAAAAGAGGTTCACTCTACACTAAGTAGATGTGAAAATTTAAGTGATATATGGGAACCTTCCAATTTCTTATGTTTTAATGACATGTCTTGATGGAATTCACGGCTTTTCTTTGCCTCTGTTTGTTCCTATGTCAAAATAATGTAGGGGTAGTGAAATGAGAATAGCTGCATTTCAAATTAAATCTTACTGGAACTTCCAAAGTTTTCAGTCATTCTGGTATTTCTGGTCATGTGCATCCTAAGAAGAATGATTGAATTGAGGCCAATATCTTGATGGCGATGGGGAATAGATTCCCTTCTCACCCCAGTAACCTCACAGTAAGTTACCACATACTCACAGAACATTTTAGGAAACAGATCATTTTCTCTTTCATAATGTCTTCGTTTTCACTACAGATCGTTACAATTGGGCACATGCTGCCTGCCAGACATTGCAGTGTGTGCTAATACGTCAGTATAATGAGTTCTGTAGGTGGCCAGTGTTCCTAATAAGCTGTGAAACAGTACTTAATTGCAAGAAGAAAGGGTGTTTTACTTGATGCAGTGGTAAAGGTATGAGGAGCTTTTCTTCTGACTTGTTTTCTGATCAACTACTTCTGATTGCTGCTACTAACATTACCACGGTGTGCTAAACTGTTTGAAGCAGTATGGATTTTGATATTTGTAAAGTAAAAATGCTTTTTGTTGTTAGCCTGAGTTCCATATTATGAATATTATTAGGAGGATATTTGTAAATGACAGTTATTCATTCATTTATTCTTCATCAGTGATTTTTATGTAATGTCAAGAGACAAAATAATGTTTTCTAGTTGATAACACTGGTACGTCTGCATGGTGTTTATAAATTATTATATTCTTCATTTTAAAACCAACTCTGAAAAAAAAAATGCTGATATTGTGATGAGACGTCAGTACAATCAAGCTACTTAGCAGACTTAATGTTTTCTGCCTGCAGAAAACAGTGAAGTCATGAGTTTCCTGTTATTCTGGATCCAAGCCCCCTGTCCTTGTTTGCTTCCAGTTCACCACCCTTGTGACCTGTTCTCATTTTCTTGCTGAGCAACTCTTTCATAGTCATATGAAGGGTAGATAGAAACTCTTCCTAATCACACTGACTTTTTCTACTTTACACACAGCATGGGGCAGATGATTTAGTCTTTGATTCTTTGGACCTTTGATGAAAGTTATTCATAAGGCATTCACAGGTATCACTCTTTTTAATCTGTAGAAGTAGTACTTCCTTTTAGCAAATTCTATATGTGAGCGTAGCTAACAGCCTACATGCTATACATGTATCTGATAATGTCTGATCAAACTATGTACATATTATTCTAATATCTTAATATGAATACATTTTGATCACTTTTTGTTTGAGCAGACTATAGTTGCTTCCATGCTTTTTCTACACAAATTTTCTGTTAAGCTCTTGGTCTCTTTTCATTGCTGTTTGGCTTTTTGAAGTATTTCTTTGGATGCATGACTGTACTCCCTTAATTTTTACGAGCTTCACTTAACAAGTAATCCTTTCCTTTTCATTCTGATGTATAAACATGAGGTCATGTTTACGTTTTATTACACTGTGCTGCTCCAGAAAATCTGTCTGGTTGATATTGCATTATTTTTTCAGTTTTCCAGCTTACTGAAGCTCCTACTTCCAAATTTAACCTTCCTAATATGCCAGTGAGGAAGTCTTAACCATATCAGAGGACTTCCAAACAAATTTAGTTATGAAAAGCAAGGATTTTCTGAGAACAGACTAGCATTGTACATATAACTTGTCCATAAGTATTTGGCGGCAGTCAAACTTGATAGGGAGCAAGAGGATAAAAATGTATGAAAAAAAAAATACTTTGACATGAAATAATAGGGACGATCTGGGATATCCCTCAGTTCTTCACTTTGAAATCTCTTAAATAATTGTATTAGATATACAGATATGAGAATAAAAGAATATACGAGAGAACATTTTAAAATACTCTACAGTTTCAGCTAGGTTCTCCTGAAAAACAGTCTCTGAAGGTAAATCATACTCATATTTCCTATTTGTTTTTTTTCTTTACTTGATCAACTTAAAATGTTTCTTTTACTGTGAACTTGTCCAGAGCTTTCAGATTACTGTACTACTAACACAAAAGACAGTGCATTTTGTGCTGGGTTGATATTTGGGCAGTTCTTCACACAGACTATACTGTGGATATGTGGGAAGTGATGATGTACTTTCTTTTTTCTGATAACTTACCTCTGAAGCTACTATTTAATATACAAATTTCTTCTTACCTAAAATATACAGGAAGTAATCTCTCATAATTAACTTTTTTCCATTTCACTAGAAACATCATCAGTTAACATCTAATACGTAAAAGGAAGATAGTTTTTACTTTCATTGTTTATAACTCTGTGTATAATCAGATTTATCATGTTTTTTCTGCATTTTTTCCCCTTTATTTACAGGTTATATAGTTTTCCTTTTAAACTGCTTATACATTAATTTTTCAATATATATATTTTACCACAGCCAGAGCATTTTTATGAGGCTTTCATGATGAATTCACTTCCCAGCAATAAAAAAATACGGTATTAGATTGTAGCCTGTATTTAGGCATTCTCATTCCTAATGGCAAGTGGAGGGGGGGACAAAAAAAAAAAAAAGGCAAAAATAGAACATGAAATCCTGTTAAAGTTGTAACAGGTGTTTACTCTAGGGTGTCTAATTCACAGGCACTTCAGGCACTACTCCTATTTCCTGTTAACAGTTACGCTGCTGAAAATACATGCATGTAACCTGATTAAACATATATACATGCATATGAAAATACATATATATATATATATATATATATATATGTATTTAGATTCTTTAACCATATTATTTTCAAAATGAAGAAAAGTTATTTCACATTATATATGCATTATATATATACATTATATATATTTTTGTGTATATATGTGCATATATATACTGTTTCAATTCTGTAGAATGCTTTTCAGAGATGTTAATGAACCAAGAACATACTGATACAATTGTAAAGAATCCAGATCGACCATAAATATCTTCATCTATATAAAAATCCTAATTTGTGCATGTTAAACAAACGGGAAAGCTGCAAGGTGTAGAAAGAATATGAAAGTTTAAGATATTAGGGCTTAGGCTTGCATGTAAAAATACCAGTTCATGAGAAATTGCATCATTTTCCTTGGACACATATACAATAGATGTAGGTAAGGACTTTCTGCCAAGAACCTGTTACAAGCAACTCTGCAGTGCTTACAGAAATGCGTTGGCTTCTTGCAAAGATTTCACTTAAAAAAAAAAAAAAAAATCACTCACGAGATGTTGCACCAGCTAAAAAAGAGAGAGTTTATCTGGACCAGAAAGCACTAATGTCTCTAAAACACATCTCTTAAGTTATGCTGCTCTTACCTTTTTGAGCCCCTCCCCGTACTGCACATAATCTGTGCTGCCTCAGCTTTACTGCTTCTTTAGATTTATTACTTTTGAATAACGAAAATTAAATGAGTTGTGGACCTGTATTTTGGGACTATTATGAAAGTCTTCAGGGCTCTCCACTCTCATTTACTATATATAGAATTAATAATTTACATAAATTGTCATGTATTTCAGCCATTCTTGATGATACATACCTACTCATATGTGTTGATATATGATGATATAAATATAAATACATGTATACATATACACAAAGAGAGAGAGAGAGAGAGTAGTTGTGCCTCATCTGGCAAACAAGAGCTCTGTAGTTTGTCATCTGAAAACCTTTCTATGCGAGGAGAGAGTTAAATAAACATAAATGTACATAATTTGCAGGTGTCAGCTGGAATGCCCTAAGGGCTTTTGCTGGCCTCCAGCTGCCATCCCAGGGAGGCAGGAGGACTCTGCCTCTGACAGCACATCTGTTCTTCCCATGCAGATATCTCAGATACCCTGGGGCATCTCAGGTTGCACTAGAGGGATGCATTTAGGCACCTGAATTACCCTTATTTTTTCACCTTTGCTGAATGCAGGATTTGAGCTGGAAAAATATTAAAACAAGGTGATAGATTACTTTAAGAAACTTCAACAGCAATTACATTTTCCTTTTCAAATGTTTATTAAGTTGGAAAAGGAAAGTCACAGTGATGGAACCTTTGTGACTGGGTGGTACTCTATCTATACCTACACAATGCATTAATTTATTGATGTCTGATAAAAGGAATAAGAATGAAATCCATCCTGATGACTAATTTTTAGAGGTTTTACTTGCAATGCCTCATTAAATCATTTAATTTGTATACATTGCTGTCACAGTAGCCTTCCACTTAACCTAGAATGAATATCCGTGCAAAAGATAACAAAAAAATAAAGTCTGGAAGCACACTGATTTCATGTTCCTATTTGTACAAGTGAGTAATCTAACTGCACTAAATCCAGAATTTAAAAAGGCATATTGTGTTTGTAACACTGGAACAACAAAGCAGAAATGAAAAATGAGGAAGTACTCAGTTGTTATCACAGATCTTGAAAAAAAGAAAAGGAATCCACATCAAATATTATATCCTTGGACAAACATTCATCTAAAATATCTAAATAAATATCCAAAGTTTTCTATGCTTCCTAAATATATAAACCAGAGCTGTGAAGTTACTGTGGTTCAGTTGCAAAAATTTGATATTTTTCTATTCTTCAGTAATATCTTTTAAGATTCTAGTTTTTTTGTACTATTGTGATGCGGATAAATTGGTATTTTCATTTTGCTTTGTTTTTTAAGTAACTCCAAAGTCAGTCAGAATGCCACAGTTCCTTTCCATTAAGTCTGCATAAACATTTTTTTTTTGTTACATCTAAGCTCACATTTATACTTCAAGGTACTCTGAAATAAGCATGTAATCTGAATGTATCAAAAAAAGATTTCATATTGTAGTGGATTCTAGAACAAATCTTTTGCACATCTGGTGATTGCAGAGCCATCATCTGGTACTACAATAACAGGTTATTATGTCTAGGTATGTTGTCAGTGTGGGCTGAATAGTTGTCATCTGAGCTGGCAATTATATGTGGTGCTGACATTTGCTACTTTTACAATGCATTTTCTTTTTATTGTGTATGAATGTTTACACTGACTATAAACAAACATTTTACATGAGATAATTATATTTTTAGCAAAGGATTTGTATTTTTCATGTTTGTGCTAAGCCTGTTATAAAGTTGCCTTTAGCCTCAGATGAGACAATTTAGACATTAGTAAATATATTATGTTGTGACTGAACTTTATCTGAATTAATATAATAATGTTATGAAGTGCTCATGTGAAAAGTCCGTATTCTGGCATGAACTGCAACCTGTACTTTATAAAACAGCAATTATAAACACCTCAGTATAACATTCTTTATTAAAAACAAGCTTAATTCAATTTAAAATGTAGTTAGTGCATACAGTGGAAAAGATACTGGCTTATGAGAGAGATTTATGAAGTGAATGATACTTTTACTGGGACTGTGTAAAGGAAAGACAACTCTGGAACCATAAAGGGTTTTAATAAAGCCATGAACATTCTTGATACTTCTAGTTTGGTGGTTAAACAAAATTTCAGGGAAATATATTAACCAAATATATTAACCAATATAATAATATATTAACCAAAGTCTAGAAGGCAAAAAAACTCGCCCTTCTGAATGCTTCTTGTATTTAAAATACCCGGCCAAACAAAGCTAATTTACCTTTTGGAAAAGGAAAATTACTATTTATTTGGAAAAGTGTTGAATTATTCTTAGTTTCTCTCTTTCTCACTTTCTCCTTTGGGGAGAGAAGAAAGACTTCAAACAAATTACTGAATTTGAATTAATCTCACAGCTTTTGTTGGCCCAGAAGCCATTCTTGGTTTAATAAAGTATTTTTACATAGCCTTATAATCAGTTAAACTAGCAAAATTTAATTCAATCATCTTGTCTTTTAGATAATTCGATTAAGGAGGTGAGATTTTGTAAACCTCTGATTTTTAGTAGGCTGTAATGCTGTGCTAAAGAATAAATATATTGATCTATAAATCACCTTTACCTTCAATTAATGACTTTTATTGTCTTAATTATCCGTGACTGTTCTTCAAAGAGTATTCCATTTTAATGAACACAGACTGAACATTTTTTATTGGTTGTCTCCTACTTTTGAGGTTTAAAGATCTGTACTTAAGTTCTGTAATGAATATTTCAGGTATTTTCAAGTATCATAGATTATCTGAGCTATAGACAAACCCTTCTGCTGTACTGGGATAGCATCTGGAAAGAAAGTTGAGCTGTAAAGGAAGCAAAAATGTACAGAAGAAACTGAAAAGAAGAAGTTGTATAAATAAAAATCCACTTATACATACATGATTTTATAGATCCTCATATTGTGAGGATCCTTTCCTGAGTGGTGCAGTTTAATTTTATACTATTTTATGTGTAAGTTGCAAATTCTGCTGTGTTTACAACTGATTTGCTTTAAGGTAAGTCGATAGTAATGTAAGCAATTGATCTTTTAACAGAAATATTCTCAACCTGTAGCTGTTTTTTTTTAGAGTCTATACTAATCTGCCCAGAGCTTATCAATATTTTCAGTAACAACCTTTTGACATCTCACATTTTTCACAAGCTGCAGCATAAATTTTTGCTTACCATTCCTCTTCATTTCCAATGTGTTATTAATACCAGAATATTGCAATATCTACTCTGTCTCTGTAGTGCAAGCAAAAAAATACTGTGTCTTCATAAGCCATTAAATCAGTATCTAGCCCCTGAAAACAAATGGAATATCTCTGAATATGTTTTAAAAAATGAAATAATATGAATGTATTTTTCTTTAGTCTTACCATTATGAATAATTGTTGATTGTTCCTTCATTAAAATAAACACATTATTTTAGTGAAGAATAAATGATAGGAAAGACGTTAACTGCAGATGAGTTTAGAACAAAATGCACTAACCTAAAGTCGAATATTCACAAAGGATTTGTTTATGTGTGCATTTCTTGATGCCTTAGTAGTACCTTCAGTGGAAAGCTTCCAAAGGATTAATTGCTTGGTTTTGCACAACTTCTTTATCATCATTAACAGGCTTGTTTGAAAGTGGTGTAATGTATCATTTACTGAAATTCTCTTTCTGGCAAGCTGACAAAAGGAGTATATTAGATGTTATGCTGTCTAATTACGTGGCTTGATTTTAGCAATCATTTCCAATTTGTTGGTCTCAAGACACAAGAAGGCAGAAGAGCAGAATATTGTAGATCAAATCTTACAAACTTTTCCCAGCAGAGCCAAGATAGAATTTTTTTCTAAGATAGAATAAAATTGTCGGTAGAATATATTTAGTGGTAATAACCTTGTGCTGAAAAAAACTAAGCCATTGGAAAAAAATTCTGGATTATCTTGAGTGGGGAGGAAATTATTAAAGAAATGAACATGTCACAAAATTTTAGTTGTGACATTTGTCATAAGGTCTAATCTATTTAAAATTGTGGTACTAACATAAATTGAACTGGCCGAAAGTAAATTATTATATTTAGATTATTTCCTATAAGAGGGTACATTTCTGAGCATTTTTTATGATAAAATTGTAATGTAAATAATACTAACAATGTATTTTCTATAAGATAATTAGAAACAGAAATTAATATGCCTTAATATGCAAAACACATCTGGATATTGAATTTCTGTTTATAAAACATTACAGCTGATAGCTGATTTATTTTTTCTCAAAATGATGAAAATATTAATACATTAAATTATTACTGTGATAAACCTGTTATGAAATACAAATCTGCCAATCTAAATATTGTAATGTATTAAAAATACTACCTTTTTGTGATCAAAAATTGTGATTATTTTTGAAGATATTGTAAGAAAATATTTTCAGAATATGATTTTCTACAGAGATACTATTTACACCAATAAAAGAATTCTGACTAGCATTTTTTCTCATATGGAGAGATACTAACAAATTAATTAAATAAGATATAATGGAAACAAACTGTAAACTGCAGTTGCAGTATTGTCACTTAGTGGTTTTGTGTTTTTTGAGCTAAGAATAATATGATTAGTATGTGAATAAATAGGATGTTTTCACAAATGTTTACTATTTAAACAGAACGTACTGAAGAATTTAAGAGAGTTAATTTTTGGTTAAACGAAAAGCAGCTGGCTAGATTTTCTCTGTATAGGATAATGAAGATTTCCTGTGTAGTAGTCAGAATCAAATACATTTAGGTAAAATGTGGTGTGTTAGCTCATGTTCTTAAGCTTGTGAGTACTTTAGTTCATGAAGGTCACGTGTTTACACGCTCTGTGTTAACACAACTTCTGTTTTAGTGAGACCTCAGAAAAGCTGTGCCGGATTAATCTCTTCAGTTTCCCCAAGAACGGGTACATGAGAAAATTTCACATCCCCATTTTCACTTGATTCATGCCCCCTTTCTGTGAAAGGAAAGGGAAGAAAGTTTGATGTCTGGAAGCAAGTTTCAAGGAGAGGCAAGTACCATTTAAATTAAAAGGCAATCTTAGCTCAGGAAAAAATGAATATATATTTAGAAGGAAATGGGAAAATATTAGACCCTCAGACAAAAGGAATTTTAAATTGTATGATAACATGAAAAGGACAACTATATTGGGTCAAATGAAATTCATTTGCTATTTTTTCTCCAACACAGGTATATACTGAAAAGATTATTAAAGAAAAAGCTAGTTATGCAGTGATATGTATACAGGATCCAAAAATCTGTTGCTCAAGAACATCATAGAGCATAATAGATTAAATCAGTCATATTAAATTTTTGATGGTAACAACATGATAAAGAGATGAGTGAAAAAATACTATTTTCTTAAACTTTCTTTTAATTACTTCTTATTTGATAATTCTATCTAGTACCCTCTAGTAATGCTGTGAGGAGAAACAGTCTCCCTTTTAGTATATGTTCTCATTCTGTTCTCCCCTTAAGTCTCCCCTTAAGCTTTTGTAGTCTGTCTAATCTCACTTTGTAGAGAAGTGTTTCTACAATTTTATCACTTCTGTTGCATTGCCTACGTCTATTACCCTTTTTATTTTAAATGAGTGAATCAAATTGCACAGGATATCAAGATGAAAATACAATACAATGAAAATACAGTGAAAGTACAAAGTAAATCCCTGGCATATTCTGTCAACTCCCAGAAACCTCTGTGGCTCACCAGCACCCTGTACCACAAGCAGCAGCTCCGTCTTAAATAGCTCATGATAACGTTTCTTTCCATACTGTTGTCCATTTGCTTCCTCAACCCCTCTGAATTTTTGACATCCACACCACCCCGAGGCAATGACTTCCCCAGCTTGCTAGCACGGCCTGTGAAAAAGCCCCTTCTGCCTTCTCCTGGTGGCCTGCCACCACGTCACGCAGGAAGAAAAAGGCCTCGCTCTTGGCCGCACGGCAGAGCAAGCTGTCGCTCCCCTTTCCCACTTACCTGGGTTACACAACCACACTCTTCCACACTCGCTGCTTTTCCAGCCCACAGAGCTCCTGGCTGTGGAGCTGGTGTGCCTTCAGAGCCCACTTCATTCCTTTCTCGTCCTGCCTGCGCACTGCTCTATGTGGTTTCCAGCTCCGCACTTTATTTTGAGGTGTGATGTCACCTTCTGGATGATGATGCAACTTGCTGGGCGCTAATGATGTTTGGAATGGACCGAGGACCAGTGACTCCAAGATTTCCATTTTGGAGTGGAAATAGCTATTTCCAAGCCTGGCATCACACAAGTAAAGCTGGTGGCACCTTAGCCTTATGTAGATCAGTACACTGCATTTAGTAGCAAGGATTTCTGTTTGCCTCTCTCTACACACACCACTGAGTCCTGAGAAGGACTGCATCTCTTCACCAGTGACTGCTGTTGTCACCTGCCAAATTTTGTAGCCCCCACAGCAAGTTTGCCCGTTGGTTTGTCACCTCCTATTGCAGAACATTAATTCAGATCAGAGAAAAGTTCAAACACAGATCTGTGGCAGGCTTCACCGCGCACCACCTTCTGAGGCAAAAACTCACTGTTCACTCAAGAGTCTTTGTTTATGGAGCACCAACCAGTCAGCAACCATAAGCGAACCTTTCCTCCTATCCCATCATGTTTTGATTTCTTTAAAAGCCCAAGAACCTTGTCAAAAGCCTTATTAAAATCCAACCAGAGTATTTTGACCAAATACCCCATGCTCAGTGTCTCCAAAAAGAACTTACAGATTTGTGAAGTGGCATTTACCTGTCAAATCTGTACTGAGTTTTCTTTTTTGTATTATTTTTTTTTCAATGTTTACTAATTTTGTTTTTTTGTTATAGTGTCTTCCACTGGCCTTCTATGTATAACAGAATTCTAGGCTAGTGTTTCCTTTGTTATCTGCATGTGATCAGATAGATTTTCTTATTTAAATAATGAATTTCAATTGGTAAAGATTTTGCTATTTGTTGATACAGGAAGTCTGTTCAACTTCTAGGTACAAAATGCCTGCCTCATTCAGTAAAACAATATTAAGTATATATAAAGCACCTTAAATATGAACTTTTCTACTTCATTGGAATAGCATTATATTGTTAGCTTTTTTCTGAGACTTCTGACTTGTATTTCATGTCTAAATTATTAATCAAAGTAAATATTACATGTTCATTTACATGATTCTGACTTGATAAATAGTGAAATATGTTCTTGTCTAGTTTCACAGCTGATTAAGTTCAGTTATTTCATAGCTGATTAAGTTGTACATACAGGTAACATAGAAACTTTAACTCAAGCAAATAAGAGCATTTATGGCATCTAAATATGCAATAAGTTACCACATTAAAGACATATGAAGAAGCAGACAGAGGAACACTTGATCTGTTTATATCAGATTTAAATCTGAAAGCTCTTCTGTCCTCTTGAAGTCAGCTAAGTTATGATAAAAGCTTTTCTAACACAGACCTTGTGAGAGATCCTGTCTTTCTATAGATCCCATGTCTCAGATTATATCAAAAATAACTCTTCTGCTAGAGCAAGTCAGTTTTCATAGCTGAAGAGGCATAAACCATCTTTTGGGAAGTTCTCTAAGAGGTTCTTAAAGGTATAACTTCACCCTTTGTTCCTATACTGTTGAACTTCTTTTCTCCCCAAAATAACTCTTCAAGATTATTTGAGAGCAAGATCAGTGTCAAGACCCAATTAAATCTTGTTTCATGCTTTTGGATACAAATAAAAATTTCTGTAGCAGAAGAGATGTGAGTTTCTGACTTTGATTTGCAATTAACAATTCCTTGACTCAATAGTTTTGTCCTTAGTAAGCAACTCAGAGTGGACCTTTCAGTATGAAGTGTCTACGTTAACTATATTTTCCATCAATCTATACATTAAGTACTTTTGTAACAAGCTTCTAAGTGAGATTGATACACGTAGCTTATTATATTCTCTTGATGACAAAAATAGTCATATCAGCTCTTGGGCTCTTGGGTGTTCTGAGCCATACATGGGATCTCTGTATTTAAGCACTGAAGTAGAAAACTCAGTAACTTTTAGGAAAAAGCTGAAAAAAGATGAAGTTTTAAAAACATCTAGTCATTGTCAGTGCTATATGTGGTATCTTTTGCTTTACCTTCCTTTGATTGTCTCACCGTTGTCTGCTAATATCTGATTTTATAGACCAGAGATGCAGAAACAGAGTTTAAAAAAATGTAGTAACCTTACACTTTAGATACGTGAGAATTACAAAATGCACACTTAGTCATTTAAGAAAACAAATTCTGCTAAGCTTTTAAATATGAAATTAAACCTTTGTAAAACAACTGTTTGAAATAAAAATCCAAAAATCCTATAGATTCTAAAGGCATAAGCATCTAAAAGAGGACTTCAGACGTGTATTTCCCTAGGCATCAATTTATGCAGATAGTATTTTGTGCCATTAATTGCATTCCTTTTTGTTTTAATACGAATTTGTGTTGGAAGAGGGAATTTCTACTTGTTTTCCTTAGGTCAACACTCTGAAATTTTAGTTAAAGACCTTTCTCTTTGAACATATGGAAACCTCATTTGACTTCCTATTTTGAAACTTCTATTTTCTGGAATGAACATGAGTTCACGTTCTATTTTTAAATTAATCTAGCATGAATGGCTGAGCAAAACATAATGGATATTGCTTATCTAGAATGCAAGCTGGGTCTTGTAGCTTTTTATGGAGTATATCATATTTAAAATTTCTTTGAGTGACTCGCACCTATTTGACATCAGTATTGTATGACCAAGGACTTTACAATGCCACAGGCCAGGCTGGGCATAGTACAGTCTTAGATAAATTATCACAGTGGAAAACATTTCACTCATACACACTTGAAAAGCTGCTACTCCTTCTGCAGAATGTTGCAGTACATTCTCATCAGGATTAACCTCATTCCAGATAGAATACTGCATGTCCTTACTGAGCCCTCTGACAGCTTAGCTGCACTGCATACAGTTTCCTCTAACTTTTCAGTAACCTTTTATTTTTCTCTCTCTCACATTTTGTAGGCAATATATGAAATCATTCATTACAGGTGGCTGCAATGCTATATACTAAATGTTAAACCTAAAAGTTTTTTTCATGCAAAGTTAAATAATCATGTCATCTTTATATTTTTCTGAAAAAGGATTACAAAATAGATGTAGTGTTTTTTCCAGAAATTCAGATAGAAATACCTTTGGGATATGACATATATTTAATAATAATATAAAGAAATTATCATTGTACTTCTACGATACATATCTGGACATTCTTCTTAGAGATACTGTAATGAAGGAATGAACGATATTAGCAAAAGATGTCTGAAAACCAAAAACATCATCCTAATTAAATCACTATATGTTCTTTTATTTCAAAAGGTATTCAAAATTTCAGAGTTCTTTCAGAAGCTTAGATACCAAAATGTCCTGTTTTGTTCTCATGTGCTCATTTGTTCTCATTTCTTCTGAGATATGGAGAATGTTATTATATGCAACCACAGTCAGTTTCTTAGGTAGCTACATAATAGTAAAGCTCTTGTGTAGAGATCAGCCTGTATTGAGCAAGCACCTCAGGAACGCATCAGTGTTCTGTAAACTTGACTGTTATTCCCAGGCCTTCAGTATCTGGGACAGCAGCATGGATGTCACTGAAGCATAAAAGAGAAAGTCTTTCCAAGGTTTTTCTCAGAAAACAGAGGTTTTGCAAGCCATTGCAATTTTTACCTTTTTTCATAACCTAGTTCTCTTAGTCTTAATGTGACCATTTTAACAAAGAGGAATGCATTGTTTTCCTAGGTGCATGATCTACAAGATCTGCATGAAACATTCATTAACATTCTGTACACAATCTGTGTGGCCTATAAAAAACAGAGTCTAACCCCCCCAAAATCTAGACTATTAACTGAGTAAACATTTGGGATTCAGAAAAGCTGCACAGAAGAAATGGGCTTCATCTAAAGCAAAATGGAAGAATACAGCTGACCCTTAAAATTCAAGAGGTCTTATAAAAGCTTTTAAACGTAATATTTAAATTGTGATTGTACAGGAAAGCCAGAAGGCACAATAGAACACAAGGTTTGATTGCTCTAGGTGCTCCAAACACTTCACAGGGAGTAGTGCAAGCAGGACGAGAAAGGAATGAAGTGGGCTCTGAAGGCACACCAGCTCCACAGCCAGGAGCTCTGTGGGCTGGAAAAGCAGCGAGTGTGGAAGAGTGCGGTTGTGTAACCCAGGTAAGTGGGAAAGGGGAGCGACAGCTTGCTCTGCCGTGCGGCCGAGAGCGAGGCCTTTTTCTTCCTGCGTGACGTGGTGGCAGGCCACCAGGAGAAGGCAGAAGGGGCTTTTTCACAGGCCGTGCTAGCAAGCTGGGGAAGTCATTTCCTCGGGGTGGTGTGGATGTCAAAAATTCAGAGGGGTTGAGGAAGCAAATGGACAACAGTATGGAAAGAAACGTTATCATGAGCTATTTAAGACGGAGCTGCTGCTTGTGGTACAGGGTGCTGGTGAGCCACAGAGGTTTCTGAGAGATGACAGGATATGGCAGGAAATTCAGTGTGGGTTTGCTGCTTTCCTATGCATCAGCCTTTTTCCTTAGACACCTACCACTGGTCACTTTCAGACACTGAGATATCTACAGATTTAAATGAGTTTGATCTATTGTATTTGTTTTGTCTGGAGGGAACATAGTGTAAATGGTATATTTTGACTTACTGTGTCTCTCTCATAAATCTGAAAAGTAGTTTTATGGAAGGAGGAAGGAGGCATACTTTGAAGTAGTATGTTACAGTGATACTACCTAACTCAGAAGGTGCTATAGGATGTCACAGGGCTGTCTTCTTCTGAGGGAAGTTATTGTTTGACCCTCTCTGAAGAATACTTACAGGAGTAGCCAAACAATCCACTGTGAACTCCAGTTCCTCCAGAACTACTTGTTTTGTGGCTAAGACTTGAAAGTGCTTTCTAAGGCTGGAACATAAACTTCTGCCATCCTCTACAGAGATGATAATGGTTACTACACAAATAAGAAAACAGCCTCTTCTGTACCTCTTATACTGTTCTTTGTGTTCAAATCATTGTGTTAAAAGTAGAATTAGGGAGTTCGAAATATTGTTCGCAAAATGCTAGGCCATTGGGGAAAAAAAATCAATATAGAAATGTTGGTTTCCTGCTTAATGTTGTTTTAGTTAGTATTCTTTCCTCTCTCTTCAATGACTATGCTATGTTTTTAATCCTCTTTACTCCAGGTACAATGTCAGAGCTCATGATGAGATATAAGTGTGATAATTTGCTGAGTTTCTGACAGCTATTCCTACATTTTACTGTACATCAATGGGGTTTAAGAAGTGTCTGAACTATGTAGAAACCCATTGAGGGTAAGTGACTTTTCACTGGTGTTATTGAGAATAAACTTTGAAAACTGTTGTAATTGAATCTTTATTAACAGAGGTGGAGGGTGTTAAAGAGAGAATGTGGCTTAAATCTCAGAGCTAGGATGTGGCTTAAATCTCAGAGGTAGGATGATAGTTTGGTAGCAGGAGACTCTTTATTTCTTGATTGCATGATTTAATAGTATCTGGATTATGAGAAAATGACCATGGAACTTCATCGTACCATTTTTGCACAGTTCAAGGCTTACAGGCTTTAGTTTACAAATTCTGAATCTAATAACTGAAAAAAGCTGAGGTGAAGCTCTCAAGATGAAAAAGTCATCACCAAATCAAATAGAACAAAAGTCTCAAGTTCAGGAAATCTGAAAATATTGAACTATTACATCATATTTTCATAACTTACCATAGGAATGCCTTTCTTGATCTTGCCCCAAATTTGTGCCTGGAATATGCGACAAAATCATAAAATAATATTTAAATAAAAGCAAAAAAAATCACTAGAAAACTTAAGCATTTTTTTTTCCTATTTAACAGTTCAAATGAAAAAGTTACATTTCTTAAGCCTATTTCATTTGTTTGTGGATGTGGTTTCATAACTTCTTTTCAACAAATCTGAAATCAATAAATATAAACATTCCACTTCAGCAATAAACTTCTTGTTACTGGGGTTATAGTGATAGCTAACCAACTTTTAAATGAGTATTTGTTTTTATTCTCTATAAAATTAATTCTGAACATACAGCTACCCTGAACATACAGGAGGCCCTTTGGTACTAGGTGATCGCAGCATTGTAGGCTATTTTAATAAGATACGGCAGGCTGAATGAGGAAGTGACCACAGCTTTTCTGAATGCTGTGTGAACCTGCAGATGCACAATTGCAGATAAATGACTGTAGGGTACTCCACCTTACAAGCTGGTTCAACATCTTGATATCTCTGATTTGATATCTTCATCTTAGATAAATCTTTTGCACATTTCCAGCATAAAGCTTAGTTTAATATGGTTTTAGAAGACAAAATTAATTTTAACTTTAGCATTACATATATGAAAAATAGCACATGAAGGGCAGATTGTTAACTTTAAGAAGCAACTGTTGTAAGATATTTCCAGTAATATACCTTGCTGTACTACAGATGTGCTGCTATGTGGAAAAAAATCATTACTTTTTTTAAAAAAAATGCAGAGTTTTTTTTGTAACTGATTACACATTTGAGAGTGGCATGATGTGGAGAACAAACTGTTACATTTTTCTTCTATATGACATCTAAATCTCTGTAAACCTGAATATTTAATTTAGATTCTATAAAATCATCTTTGAATTTTATTTCCCATCCTTTTCCCACCACTACTGCAGTTTGTCTTTCAGGTTCTGTGTGACTGCGTGGCCTAGTTCCTACTTATAAGAGAAAAAAAAAATATTCAGAGGAAAAAAATATCTTTTAAAGTATGAATTCCTGGCGTATCAAAAAAAATCCTGAAAAAGGTGATACACTGCTTATATAGAAATAAGTGATGATTTATTTCTCATGGAGAAGAAATTAAAATGTATTTTGTAAGTCATGTACAGATTTTAATTTCTTTACTGTCAATAATCAATTAGTCTCAGCAGGAAAAAAAATGGCAGAAGACAAAAAAATCCAGTATTTTTTTATCATGATTCATACCTACAGGGTAATTATGGTTAGTCATTTTAAGAAGCAGATTGTCTATATTTTAAGCAAGCTGTTTAGACTTCCCAGTATAGCTTTAAACCCACTTTATTTCATCGGCTTGTATCACATATATGCTGCTTCTGTCACTGAAAAGTAAAAGTATTATGTGAAGTGTTTTTAAAGTGCTTCCTTTGAAACCTTGATACATTTTTAAAAAAAAAAGTTAGGCAGAGTTAGTGATTGTGACAAATCAGATTTTGGAAAAGTGTCTCCAGTAACTGTATGCTATATGGAGCTTAGCTCAATCAGTGTTTCTAAGCTCAGTAATCTTTAAACATTGCTTTTAAATATTCTTCATCTAGTACTTCATTAGCAGACTTTTCATAACCCTCTTTAGATCTAAAAGGTCAATAAGCCTGCGTCCGTTGGTAGAAGGGTATAGTTCAGATAAATCTTAAGTCATCTTAATTGCTTGTGTGTTGGAGAGTAAATTTGCCAGTTTTGGAGGTTCTACCATCTGGTGGCTCATTTCTTCATGCAGTTTTTAAAAGATTAGCTGCTTTAGTGAATTTCATGTGTAACAAATGCGCCATTTAGCGTCTTTTATTTTTTGGAGGGCCTGTCATGTGTTTTATACTTTTACATAAATATTTCTCTGATAAGGAACTTCTCTATCAGTTATTGGGTCCTTTTGCATTAGTACAGGGCAGGAGTGTGCTTTTAAAGTGCAGACATTTTCATCATCACTAACTGTGGTGTTCAGGAAGGGTGGGCTTGGTAAAGCTGAACAGATTTCTTTTGAATGACTGTGAGACTGGTCAGGAGTGTGAAAGGTTTTGAAAACATCAGGGTATCACACCACATTAAGGAGTTTCTTCTGTGCTATGTAAAGATGGTGCCTACACCTTCATATTTGCTATTGCCCTCAGCTGCTTCAGGGACTTCTGTTGCTCCCTCCTCATCTCTCCAGCCTTTCTCTTCCCTCAGTATACTTTCTTTTCTTTACTTACCCTATCTTCTGTTGCCTGTTTTCTGAGTTCCTGGTTTCCTCTTTTGGCATCCCAGAATGAGACACAGCACTGCCTACCACAGGCCTTCCTCATGGTTCCTCTTCTTCCCTAGTGCAGACCAGCGTGCTTCCTGGTCCCATTTCTCTTAATGGCATGAAATTACCTCGTCAGCTACGTTTTTCCCTAGCAACTCAATCAGGCTGATGTGAAGTTTCAGGTGAATACTAAGATAGCTAGTCACAGACAAATAACAGAAAGAATCAGAAAGGTCAGGGGAAACATACCTGCCCAGAGGAGTTGGTGAACTGAGAGAAAGAGAAGGGAATGTTAAAGAGACGACACAGAGAGGTATTGACATTCTTTTGCTTTTTTATTTGTTGTGCTAAAAGCATTGATGTGCAACAACATTCCCCTTGTCCCATTTAATCTCCTTTTGAGCACTCAGAATACTTTTCACAATGAAAGCAAAAATGAGTTCCAATCCATGTGTCCTGACTTGTTCTGGATATGTCAAATATACATCTGAGCATGCAGCTCCTGAAGAAAGTGGTCCTCGCTGTTCTAGTCTGGATAGAAAGACTTGCCACATCCTCACAGAGGCTGTAACTAAGAAGCTTACGAGGATGTTGGTGTCTGATTTGTTTTGTGAAGCCCACTATTTTGCACTCAGGGCAGCCAAAATCATGTTTTACAGCCATGGGACATGCAATGATGTCATGACATGGGCTCTGTCATTATCTGAGTATAGCCAGTGATGCTGGGGCATGGTGTATCCAATATTTCAGTTTGGCATCTGTGTTGGTATCTGGTCCATATTATCTGGTCTATGTCCCTGTTTTGCTGAAAAAGATGCTAGCATCCCTGAGTCTGGGACAGATTAGCAGAACTCGGTTGTTATACATCATTCCTGGGAAACCTCTCAAATTGTTTTTTGTGTGATCATGAATACCCTGGACTTGGCACAACTATGAAATGTGGAGCTTGTCAACAAGTGTACCCGTACACTCCAGGAACCCATGGAGAGCAAAGGTTCATGTTTCCCATATCTGGACATCAGTCTTTCTTATGTGCACTAGCATGTATGATGAAGGAGGTGGGTTGAGAAGAGATAAACTGAAGTCAGAGGTCTTTTTCATTGAGTTTCCCTAAGACTTAGAAGCATAAGATAAAGAATAAAGCAGGAAAATGTATATATATAGTTTTTCTTTTAGATCATTTCCAGAAGTAGTCCTTTAAAAGGAATATGAAGGGCAAGACACAACTGACACATACTTGGCAATAATTCAGGATCATCTTTCTAGTCTGGGATGAAAAAAGTACAACATTTATAGCAGAAAGAGACAAATGTTGCGTGCTGATGGTATTGGCAAGATACAGTAATGTAATAAAAGACGAAGTAACTAAACTGACTACTAAGTCTAATAAGTGACTTCTCCCAGTATGTGCAAAAAACTGAAAGCAATTATGGAACTGAGTGCTAATATCTAGCTCTACTATCACTCAGATGCTTTATAAATAACTAAGGAACATAATGAGGAAAGGAGTGAAAAATAAAAATGTGCATCTAGAGGACATTTGTGCTGCTTCTGTTTTTCTAATTAATTTCTTTGGTTCTAATTCCTTCAGATAGCTTTCTGTTTTTCATTCATACTGTGGCCAGGTCCCTTTCTGATGTCCAGTGGATTACAACCCTTACAACACAGAAGGCCACACTGGCAACTTTTCAAGAACCAGGGGGTTACAACTAATTTATGATTTTTTTTACATGAAATTACTTGGAATTTGCATCAACTTGGGTCTTCCTTGCTTTACACTAGTAGTGAGTAAGATTTATTTAAATTAGCAGGCAATAACTTTACACTTAAAGTACCATGTTCTCATGATTTTTTGAACCATTTTATTTGATTTGAATTAGCCATTTATTTCCCCCCCCCCCCCTTTTATGCTAGTTTTCAGTAATCTAGGATGAGGATATTTCAGATAAAGTCAAACACGAAAAAAAAAAGAGAGACACTGGCAAAATATCTAAATAACATGATATATCTTGTTTGATACAGTAGCATAGGGTTATTTTTACTCTTAACATATATTTAATAAAGAAATGATGTTGCAGAACTAGATACTTAGAGATTTTTTGGACATTAGAATGTAAAGAAGCATTTTTCTGGGCAGCATGTGCAAAAGTGCTTCTCATTCTGAGCCAATCTGCCTGCCTAAGTAGGATGTCTGAGAATGGCCAACAATCTCTGCACTCCTGCAATGCAGCCCATCAAAAGAAGCACTCTATTTTTTTTTATTTTTTCCAAAATGTACTTGACCACATGTGTATGGCACCTCTTAGCGGTGTGGAAATGACCAATAAATACTTCATTTTTTTGCCAGTCCTCATGCAAGTTATCAGGTATAGATGATAATATTTTTTTTTCTACTAAAAATAAAAAAATTCCCAAAATAATAATATATTTAAAGTACTTCCTTGTGTCCATCAGTCTGAGATTTTGTATGTAATGAGTATTCACACAATGAATTTTTCGTATCTTTAATAAAATAGAATGTATTTTGGTAAAAAAACATAGCTGTGTTAATGACATAAATTATATATTAAAGATGTAAGTATCTCTAATACATTTGCAAGTAATAATGAATGCAGAGCTCTAAATAGTAGTAATCATGACTAATCATAATGAGATGGTCATGGCTAATAACATTTTTTCTAGTGTATTTTCTTACGATTTTTTTTCTGTATTATTTCAGACATTTTTACTGATAGCTCTTGACACTGGAAGACAGCACTAAGACTCTTACTAAAATATATTTGTTTTTTAAACAACTAACCTTAATGAGTGAAACATGAAAGAAGGATCTAAGAAAATCTTTTTATCAGTTTACTACCTATGATACATGAAAATATTTGAAATGCAGTCGTTCAGAGCTAGTGATCGATAGTGAAATGACTACTTGAAGCTAGTAAGGCAAGGCATTTTCATGAAACAGAGTTAAATGAGAGCTGTGAAGAAGTACCAAATTACCTTTGAGTCTGACATTTCCCAGTATAAATTGTGAAGGTCTTTGCATGTCCTTTCATTTCTATAATAAAATCAAGTAAACAAAACTTGCACTGAGATAGAGCTCAAAGTACATATCTTTCCTTCATGGAATTTTGCTCTTTGCTTGTATTGCTTGTATGTGTAAACTGTTGTGGAATGTTCAGAACAAGAACATGAAGAAAGTGGTTATTCTCTGTGTGTGTGTGTGTGTGTGTGTGTGTGTGTGTGTGTAAGATGTATGTGTGTGTGTGTATGTGTGTGTATATATACATATATATATATATATACACATATGTCTTCTTTTTTTCCTCACTCTGATACCAGCAATTCTTTTATGGTGATTTTACTTTGTAGTCTAAAATAATAATATTTTTACTAAACATACTGCAATTCTCTCAATACATTTTTCTATTTTTCATTATTTAATTAAAAAACATTGGACACAATCAAGCAAATATCTGTATTAATGTTCTTGAGGGTATTTGAGTATGTCTTCAGTGTGAGATGATAATGTGTGTTTTTCTGTGAAACCACAGCATTCTGTCTCTCTTCAGTGATGTTACTATTGCACTACATCAATATCGTTACTATTAGCTGATAAGTGAAAGTGCACTAATTATGCTTTTAAAATTTTAATTGAAAGTTCTATAAAGATGTTGTGGATTTTTATAGTTCCCCTGAGTATAGTTTGGGAGCCAACATTTCTGAGAAAGAGTGGATGAAGAGTGACATTTTAACTGAAGTCCTGGCTTACACTAACAACATAATAACAATTCCATAAACTTCTCGCTGATTCTATCTTTCCTTTTTTCCCTTCTCTTTCTCTTTCTCTTTCTCTTTCTCTTTCTCTTTCTCTTTCTTTCTTTCTTTTTTTTGAATATAGCCTCTACTGTTAGTTTTTTTATGCCTGTATGTGTGTTTGTGCGTCATTTTTACTCTAATGATCTTGAGCTACTCTTGATCATATCTTGAGCCACACTTCATCATTAACAAGAAGTTTAACAAGGGTAGTCAAAATCAGAGCAGTTTGGACAAAGTAGTTTTAAGGAAGATGTTCTTTTTTTCTTATCAGCTGTGGAAAAACAGAAAAGATTATCCTCCTCCTCTTTCTGAGGCCCCCACAATTACATATATTGTGAATGTGCCCCAACACCTGCTGCCCCCCTCCACAGAACAACCTTGGTTTGTTATTGATAGGGACAAACCATATTTCATTAGTAGATTTTTCTAAGTAATGTGATGGAAGATACTGAAAAGGGAAAAAAAAGGGAAAAAAGAACCTTGTGGGAATTCCACCAATTGATTTTTGTTGGAAGAAAATCAAGACATCTTGTTATGTGTTAGCTAGAGCTAGAAAAGTGCAAGAATGTGGCAGAAAAAGGAATGTGCAACTTTAAAACATCAACAAATAACAAAATCCTTCCCTTCCCCTTTCCTCTCTGAGAAGACCAGGAGGACTGAGGAAGATGTACAACAGGGAGATAAGCATGGTCTAAACATAGTACAAATCTTTTCCTTTACAGTGGTATGTAGTTATCCATGTCGCTTTGCATTTCAGTAGCCTGTTGCAGGTTTTTTTTTCTCTTAGATTGGATCTAGTCTATTCAGTGAAACTAACATGAATAATTTAAATGCACTACAATTAATCTCCCTTTAGCTAATGTCTTGTAGGAAAGGATGTTTGAAAAGGAAGAGCTGGCTGTACTTATGACATCATAGTAAGACTCCTATCTCTTAACTTCACTCTGAATCCTGTGGTTTTTATGACTGATTGATTATGTACTTAAATATAAGCAGTTTGCAAATAAGAAAATCCCTGTAACTTCAGGTTATGATATTATTATTGGAAGGTTAATAAAATGATATTGCAAAGGCTACTATTTTATTTAATGAGGTAATTCATTTTTTCTCTAGAAAAACAGAAGTCTCAGCCTAAAAAAAGATTCTGTAACTATGTAATCTGTATTTATCTTTTTTCACAGTAAAAATGAACAAAAATGGCTTTAACTTTTGGAAATTACCATTGAATTTTAAGGGATCCAAATTTTATATGTACAAAATAGAGCTGCATGTCAAAAGAAATAATGGTTTATAAATATTTAGTGAACTGTTGAATCAGTTTAGCCACATACACTCCTTTTATTAGCTTTATAATGAATACTTATTTGATTCCTAATGGCTAAGCTTTTTTTTTTTTTTTTTTTTTTGAGTAAAGCAGGAAGAGTAGATACAATTATAAGCTTTCATCTTCTCTTGTTTATTGGTAAAAATCTTTCTTATTGACAAGGAGCTCAAAACTGGACACTGTTCTCCAGATGGAGTTTTACAAATGAAGGGAATAATCATGTCTCCTGTCCTCCTGTCTATCTTCATACTTACACAGTCCTCAAAGTGGTTAGGTGTCACAAGGGCACGTTACTGACACGTTTGACCCCCAGCTTCTACTTCTACATGAGGTTATTCCATACCTAAATGAAGGACTCTGCATTTGCTGAACTTGCAGTTTGTTTCAGCCCTTTTTTCCCAGCCATTCCTGCCCTCTTGATTATCATCTGCTCCCTTAGCTTTGTGCTGAGGGTGCACTTGCTACCTTCCATTCTATCGTCCAGGTCATTAATAAAGACGTCCAGTGGTATCAGCTCCAGTATTAGCTCATGAGGAATGCCACTAGCAACTGGCTGCCAGCAGGACTTTAAAAGCATAGGTCACAACCCTGTCTACCCACTGGTCCAGCCAGTTTTCCACCCACTTTATAGCCTGATATAGCTGCAAGAATACTATGGGAGACCATGCTGGAAGCCTGGATAAAATCAATGAAAATCATGTCCAGTATTCTCCCCTGAGCAAGTCACCTAATCATAAAAAGCAACCAGGTTGGTCAGGTACAGTTTGCCCTTCCTTTTTCATGTGCCAAGGTTATGTTTCTGGAAGGTTTTGATCCATAATCGTCCTAGAAACTAGGGTCAGCTGACTTGTCCTGACTCCCTTTTGCTCTTCTGCAAGATGAACATGGCATTTGCTCTTCCTTCTGTTGCCATAACCTTTCAAAGGTGATGAATAACGGTATCAGATGTCCACTCGCTTGCTGATTTGTCAGCACTCCTGAGAGCAGCCATGCAGCTGCAAGGACTTCTGTGTATCTAATCTGCTTAAGTTGATCCTGATTTGATCTTCCTCTACCAGTGGTGAATATTCATTCCCTAGACTCTGCCAAATTTAATAGGGGACTAATTTTAACATAAAAATCCCACAAAACTGTATATGTATGGAATACATTACTCAACATACATTATTTATAAAGCTAACTTTAGCAACTAACTTCTCTGTACTTCTATTTAAACTGGTAACAAATTGCTAAGCTTAATCTTTAGCTTTATTTTTCACTTACATTTCTCTAAAGTTTTGGATTGAAAATACAAGGCTCATTAGAATACTCACATAGTAACATTTTTCATCATTTTAAAGACCAGATGAATTACAGGTTAATAATTCCCAATATTGCTGTAGGAGATCATGAACCTCAGGGGTTCTGCAAGGAAAATATTGCAGCTTTTCCCCTCCTTGTTATTACCCAACATGGAACAATCAATTAAAAGCTGCTGCTTATGAATACAAGTATTATGATAAATAGTTTTTGTCTGTAATTCAGTACACTGGGGTTGAGTTTTTTGATCAGAAGAACCCACATTTTGAAGGCAGTTTTTTGTACTGTGAAGAACACTGGCTGGGGGCTTGTTTATGTTGCTGACCCTTAAGAGTCCTGGACAAATGATTTTGTTTCTCTTTTTTGTAAATTAGAGATAGCAGAAGTATCTACTTCTGATGAAGCTACAGAGAAAGAAAACAGAAATTGTATTTTTTCCTTCCACTTTTAATGAATTATTTAACAAAAAAGGCATTAAGCAATATATCTGTTGTTTTTGCAGTTCATCTGTGAAAAATAAAGTTTCCATTGTTTTTGATGCTTTGATATTCTTTTGATCTTTAATATATGTTCTAGTCATTTTTTCTGTTCACTGGTAGTTTTACATATTAAGAAATTATATTTGTCAAGTTTTTCCAAATCTATTCTACTTATGAGACCAAATGTCTTTGGTTCTCAGATTAACATAACTCATTGGTCATCAATGCATATCCTATTAATTCAGATTTAGTTAAAGCAAAGATGCAAAATTACATATCAAAGAACAAGACATTTAAACTATGAATGTATTTTGATATTAACCTCAGCCCAACATTGTTAATTACATTGTTTTGTGTTAGAACTAATGCTACCTTGCTGCAAGAGGATAGCTGTTAAGAGAAATTGGTTGCTGCTAGAAATTGTATTTTTCACTAACAAGATATTAAAAAGTAAATTTATATATACACATATTTAAGGTTATAGATAGAAATCTTGACCTAGTAGCAGTGCTTTTCACAAGATGAAATTCTGGACTTTGGGGCTAAACAAAACTGTAACAATAATAATTTATTTATTCTCAAAAGGTCCCACAAAGGAAGGCTGGTGTCACCATCTTCATCTCCTGGGGAAACTGAGACAGATGGCTGCCGTCTTAATAACTTTTATACAGTGCAGGAAGATGATGATAGAAATGTAAATGAGTCATTTTCAGTTCTATTTACTGCCATTGTAGTGAGAAGACACCTCTCTGGAAATGCACCAGAGTACATGAAGTACAAAAAGTAAAAGTAATGATTAAAAATGAATAGTTATTGATGTTCAGTGCTCTATTTGAATCATAAAAGCATGGATAAAATGTACAAATGCACCTAAGTGACTTGTGAACTTCAGAAGTTTATGTACTTTACTCTCACTGAAACTGTTCCAACTCATTTATGAAAAGCAACTTCCAGTAAATCCTCTTGCACAGCTTATTCTTAAAAAGGGGTAAAATAACTTTTATGATGGTATGCAAAATATAATATTCAATGTGAAGAAACACTAACATATCCAGATTTTTCTGTCTCAAGTGAAGTCATCAAGTATTTGAATAACTATGCTTATTTTTTGTTGTTTTTTAGTGTTGTGTTCATGTTACATCTCAGTATTTTCTAGGAGAAAAGATCTGTATTAGGACAAGTTCACCAGAGGCTGACTGGTTTTAATATTTTATACCTGCCTTACACCCAGAATTTGTTCTTTTTGTTTGTTGTTTTTGCAAATATCCGCTTGCTAAGTGGCATATTTCCACACTATTTCAGGATAAAGAAATTGTTACTTTTTAGTAAAAAAAAAAAAAAAAAAAAAGGTAGATTTGAGCATTCACAATGAAGACAGTAAAAAAAAAAAAAAAGAAAAGAAAAGAAAAACATGAGACCATTGATGGACATATTTCAAATGGTAATATCTTTAGCTCTATTCCTATAAAAAATTGAAATTTTACAGAAATTATTTAACAAATTATGATTAACTTGAAACTGAATTCAAAATGTGGCTCATCACAGCCCATCCAAAGACTCGTGGCTTTATAACACACCAATAAACCTTCTGATTAGGACCTCAACTTTTTCTCCTTTTTTCTAGCTTTGAGAAATCCCAGCATTCACTTTCATTATCAGGGCTTCTTTTCAGGATGAGTTTTTGTCCATTGTCTGGAATTGGTCACTCGAAAATATGATATACTTATTTTGGTCTTGTCCCTCTTCCCTCTGCCACCTCATAAATGACTTTTTCTTTATATATGAGTTTGTGATATGAGTTCATTGCCCTTCAGTGGATGGTGAAACCCATGAGTATATTTTGTAGTCATAATTTTTACTTTTTTATGATAGGATTACTGAGTATTATTTTTATGGCATGAATCAAAAGAGGCAAAACCTCTTCTCCCTCTCTCTCTCTCTCTCTGCCTCTCTCTCTCTCTCTCTGCCTCTCTCTCTCTTTTTTCTTCCACAGTACATAGTAGTCATTTTTGTTTTCTCTAGTGTCAGGGTACTTTTGCTTTGAGAAACTTTTGCATAACAGTAACCCTAGAAATAGAATACAACAAAATGATCCATTTAAGTGTCTTAAGAAAGCATGCATTTGCAAATACTGCATGCATTGACAAGTATGATACTGGAGGAAAAATGTTGAAATCCATGGGTATAGTACTGAAATAGGTACATATGTAATCAGGAATCTTTTTTTTACTGGCTCTAAACCTAAAGGTATTATTGTAATTGTTTGAAAGATGGTCTCCAGAATTTTAGAAATATATCTGATTTCTTCATGGTTTGCAAGGAAGACATAGGCATAACATATCCTTAGGAGTGCATTTTATATTAAAAAGTCTCCTTAGTTAAAGTCAATGGAAGTGTTTGATCTCTGTTATGTGGCTTGCAGTGGGCAGCATAATGCACATTGCTATTTGATGAGGTCATCTTTTGAACAAAGTACTGTTCCATGTTCTTTCTATAAATAAATTTGAATAAGCTTTATCCTCTGAAAAGGATTCACAGAAAAAATTCATTTTGAAATACCACAGAAATTTATTTATCATCTCCTTTCTGATATCTAGATTGGTACATGATATTTACATATTTTAGGATAATTTATTTTTTCTGTTCATTTCTGTTACCATGTGACTTAAATATTGGAATACCGCTTTTCTGTGAGAGAATATGGGGAAAATAGGGAAGGCAAGGTAGAAAAACAGACTTTTCAACTGCTTGAAGGCACTGGGAAACTCATAAAAAGAACTTGACTTGTGTGGCAAAGCTGCTCAGGGCCTTGGTCTGAGCTAACATAGATGCTTCCTTTTTTTTAAGATCTATGACAGTAATACAACTTATGCGGAGAGTTTTCTCTCTATTGTGGTTTGTTTTGATGATGATGATGATGATTAGTCAGGGTATTTTCTTTCCTGGCTCCTCATGGGAAAATACAAATGTGAGCCTCAAATCCCCTTCAAAAGAGTTAATCCTTCCCTTCTGATTTCTCCAGGTATACCTCCAGGACTTAGTGGCTCAGGTACCATATTCGCTCCATAATACATTTTTTTTTTTTTTTTAGCTTTGATGAATGAACATAAAGGTCATTGACACAGACCAAAAATAAAACTCTACATTGTACCCAAACACCAAACACATCAATGTTTATTTCTGTCCAGGAATATATTTCCTACAGACTTTTTTCCTCTACTTAACAAATTATTTGAATTTCTTTTTTTATGTAACATTGAGGAATGAATTAAAATAGCTTGAATTGAAGATTTTAGATTTTATTTCATACTTTCTTAACTCTGTCCCCAGTATTCCAGAATGCCATGGTCTCTACTGAAAATGTTTGTTTCAAATTTATAGCTGCTATTCCCTCATTTGTGTAAACTGTATGAAATACCTTTAGAAATAGATCTGTGGAACCAGCTTTTATGTGAATGGATAAAAAGGATAAAAATCATTGTTTTTTTAAGGCTGCTGACATACAGATTCTTCATACCCATCTCTGATTTTACTTCTTTGTAGTTTCTTTCTGAGGAAGAACCATTATATTTATCATTTCCAGACATCTTCCTCTAGTTTTCTCTGCCTCAAAGAGCCATTGTTCCTTGGGCAACAAATAGTCTCCAGACTAAGCAGGCTGGAGTCTCAGCAGTTCTGCTTCTTCCTCCTGCTATGTCTGCAGCTGTAGCCTCACATCCATCTGTTCCTCCACAAGGTCACTCCTTTTTGCCTTAATGCCCTGACTCTCCTGAAGTGGTTGTTCTTGTGTTATTTAGTATATATGCATTCTATATGTACACAGCTTTTTGTTTGCTTCTATATAGCATGCTACAGATCTTTCGTATGATACCAGCAAATGTATCAGTTTGTCCCTTTTTGGGGGTACTCTTCCCAGTACTAATTCATCCTTTGTGGACAGCTGCTTGCAAGTATCACACGTTTCAGAGAGTCCCTCTTGCAGTTTCCAAAGAATTTCAAATATCATAGCTATTTAACAGGAAGCTGTAGCTCTATATGAGCTGCAATGTGTTCATGTATGCACATCTGCTAATGTTTTCCTACTACTGTTTGAAAAGTTGGTTTGAAATCAGAGCTGTTTATGCTTTAGTTCACCTGGGACTGGCAAAACCACTTACCAAAGACTGTTCAGTTGAACCTACTTACACTCTGTGCTATTCAGCGTAAGGAAGAAATATTTCTGGAGCAACCAAATTGCACCACAATTAATAAATGTGGCAGAGAGGCTTATTTTTGAAATCTGTTGCAATGGTTGTAACTGTTAGAACTGGGATCCAATTGCACTGGTCAGATTCAGCACAGTTGATGGCCAGTCTTCAGAAATAAAACATTTGGAAGTAGAAGGATGTACTTCAACTGACGTCAGAAGGCACCCCATAAGAAGAAATATCTCGAGTGGCCCAGTGTTTCAGGCTTCTTACAAGGTATAAGAGGTAACACAAAGAGAAAGAAACCTCTGGATTCTGGCTGACATGTCTCATCCATCTCTTTATCTCATAGAATCCTTAAAAGACAGAGAAAGGGTAGAATTCTGTCTGTGGTCATGCACCAGACATAGATCAATAACTACCCAGGAATAAACAATAAACCTATCCTATAGTATGCCTGGAAGAAAAAAAGAAGGAAAGAGAGAGTCACAGCCTAGTGCTCAATTCAGTCTCTTCAGTGTGTGTGTCATTCTTTCACCTATGTCAGGATAGTTTTCCTTAATCTAGGTATACCATTATGTGATTTCCCCTGGACCAAAAAATGTTAACAGGATCTGTCATAGGGCAAGACTGTCTGTCAAGATTTTTGTTACTAAAGAGCTTTTCCCCATAATTTTTATATAAGACAAATCAGTATTCCTCTTCATCATTTGTTTCTCTGTATATCCACGTTATTAATTATATTAGCAGAGCTCTGGGAACAAGTCTTGTTAATTAATTTCCATTCCCTCTGCTGACTATCTGCAAGTGCAAAGTATAGATTATTGCAGATACTAAACCTCGACTGTCTTTTTGCTTGAGTGTTCATGTTTGTTTTAACATTTCTGAGTAACTTGTAAGACAGCTGTGTCCAGATCAGCAAATTAGGAAGCCCAAAATTCCAAATGAATCTAAACAATAAAACAGTTGTAGTGAGGATCTGATGTCATCACTATAGACATTTTGGTCATTCTAGCTATAATCTGATCCACTGAATTGAATGAGACATTGGAGGTCCTAGGTGCTCTGAGAACACATCTTCTGGTTCAGCTCTATAGGGAAAAAAAAATTCAATTTTGATGTCCATGTCTGGCCTCTGAACCAAGGTGCGGTAAATGGGCATGACCACGCTCATGATCTGTACTAAAACACTAATGTAGACTTGCCCAGTGTAGCAGGAAAATCAAATGTTAACGTGGCTGTCTTCTGCAGCTTTCTTTCACATTGTTTGGGAAGGGAGGCAGAGTATAGAAATAGAATTCAGCTTTTCAAAAAGCTTTAGTATTTTGAAAGTTTCTACTTTAATGAGCACATCACAAACACATCATAGGAAAAAAAAACACTCAAAATTCACACAGTCCTCATTAGCCTGGTGGAAAGTAGAAGGAGTGGGAAAGGAAAGATGAAAGACAATATAAGAAAGCAAGAAGGCTCAGAAATCTATAGGATACAAGGAGAACTGTGCTTCTGCTGTAGGTCTGAGAACCATTTAATCTACCTCTGTGATTCTTGTCAAAAATAATTCAGCTGGTTTTGTATCATCTTTATTTTATAATCAGTTTTAGATCAAGGAGAAAGTTCTCCCTGTAGCTTGTGAAAGCTCTCAGTGGAACTGCAGGGAGGCAGGGGCACAGTGCTGCCAACAAGGCAGGTGATTCGCGTGTAGAGGGAGACGTGTGGTGAGGGAGCAATATGCTCTGATTTACAGATGTGGCTCTCCAAATAGGAGAAGGAATTTCAGCTCTTATGAAAAGAGGCATTAGCTAGGTAAAAAACTTAAAATTTATAAGGCTGAATGTTGTGTTTCTCTAAATTCTAATGCTTGTCTGATTTTACTTATTTTCTATTTATTGAAGAGAATGATTGAAAAATACATCCCAAGTGCTTTTAAGTTAAGAAAACTAGACTGTTGTGTGTTTTCTATTGCAAACTAGCTGAAAGTCATTTTTTCTCATATCTAGTTTAGTATTTTTGCTTCAAGAGTTTGTTTTTTTTTCCTCTATTATATTTTCTCTGATATATCTCTCTATATATAAAATTTGAATGAGAGACAAGTGTTTCACTGCTGCATTAAAATATCAGGCATTGAGATTATTTGTAGTTATCAGGTTTGGAAGATGGAGTACCTTTATTTCTGTTGTGCATTAGAAAATTCGGTTATTGCTCTCTATACATTAACCATTTTTTTTTCATTAAACATTCATAGAGTTAATTTAAAATGTTTTTAATCATACTAAGGACTGCAAATTTCACATCTTTGCTTGATGGTTCTTCTTTTAAAGTTCAGAGGACCTAATTGCTGCAAATACTTTTATTCCTAATAATCTAAAGATACATCATTTTAAACTGCATTTTTGAGCTGCTAATCTGTTCTGAATTCTAAGTACTTTTATAAACATTTAAAGAGTATTATTAGTATAAAATTACTCCACTTGTCTAAAACTAAATTGCCTCTGACAGTCTAGTTTATAAAAATGTATGTCATTGGTTTATTCAAGCAATGTGATATGTAGATTAGGCTACTGAAAATTCAGTGCTGGTGCACATTAAATAACAACTTTGATTATATATTTTTTCAATAATTTATCTATAACACTGAATATTTTTATTTCATTACTGTTTAAGAAAATGCTTCATGTTTCTTTCTTACTGCAGAACCTTTTACTGTATTTTGATTATATATTGGTCTGTGACTCAGCTACAGTCCATCCGAACCTTTCATTCACATATGTCTTGATCTTAAACATGCAAATTTAACAGTCCCAGCTGACATTCTCTGCACATCACTTGAACAAAGCAGATTGAACTGTTTAAATAATGTATCTTAAAATAACTAGAATTAAGATTTCCTGCTGCCACAGTAGAGGAACCTTGTGAATATTATTTAATTAGCAGAATTATTTTTAAAATAAACATAAAAATGAAACAAAAACATTTGAAAAATACTAAAAACTTTGTATTACAGAAATAATGTTGGTAGAGAACAGTCTGGAGAGGGCAATTCTTCACTTGTTAGTCAAAATCAAAATCAGTGTCTTGCTGATCCAAAATTTATTGAATTTTAGTTGGACTATTTGTAGAGGAAGACACCACTACAGATAATAACAAATTTTTGCTGTCAGTGTCGTTCTTTAAAGAGTCAACCCTATATCAACAGCAAATGAAATCCTGAGATCTAAGTCAAAACTGACAGTACTGCATTAGTCGGCTTATTATCAGTAAAAATACTTAATAATATATTTCATATACAAGACATAAGACCATTTGTACTCTGTTTTCAACTGTAATCTCTCTCAAACCCTTAGTTAAACTGAACACAGAGTAAGCATTTAGATGGAAACCTTTAGAGAACAACTAAAATATGCTAGATGAAACAAATCATATATCATCAGAAAAGCTGAAGGAAAGCAGGAAATAGAAGATTGCTAAGTATACACTGCAATAGTGAAATTAATTTCTTTTCATAAAAATTATTTGATATTCCTAAAAGCATGTGTCTTAAAGAATTCCATGTTATTTAAGATCAAATTGTACTATGCTAATTTGATATAATATCCAGATCTGCCTTATTTATGGCTTTATATAATTTACATACCAATTTATAAATAACATGTAAAATACTTAATGATGAAAAATCTATTGTTTTCTCTTACAGAATAACAAACACTTTTCTTTCTTTCTTCCTTCTGTTTCTGCTTTGCACATGATGAATCTTTTTGCAACTTGCCTACATACTTTAGGCATTCCTTTAATTCAGTTCCTTTCTTCCTTTCCCTATTTCTCTGAGGACTGACTGTTCAGAAGCAGTGTCTGATGTGTTATGTTCAATGTGCCTTTCTGTATTATACTGCCTGTGCTCTTTCCATGAGAATACAAGAGCAGAAACTATTGTTTGACAGAACAAAGCTGGATTGCAATTCCAAATGTAGTCATACTTTAGGAAACTGAAACGTGACCTACATCTTCTGAAAGTCGTAGTCCCTTAGTTTTTGTGATGCTATTAGCAAATATAAGTTGCCTGGCTTTCCTGTTACCGTTTTGAAAAAAGTAACCTCATCAAAGCAAGCATATAGCTGTAAAGAAAATACTAGCTGGTGTTCTTTATTTTGATGTTATGTTGCATTCAAGTTACTGCCTAGTTTTCCTAGATTGTCCATCAGTTTTTGTGCTACAGCTTGTGCAGCTTACCTGGGCCAAAAAACACACCTTATGTGCAAAGCAAAGAATTTAGTTAATATCTAACTGAAATCTTAACAGTCAAAACAAACTATTATTATTAGCCCATATCAATTATTACAAAAAAATACAGAACACTTACAGAAAAATTCTCAATAATAATAATAATAATAGGTTTTAAATATTGTACACTCTCTTCCTAACAATCTACCCCTTTTCTCTGGTATTACGGTCACCCTTTCACTGTCCTGCATCCTAAGGTCAAAGATTTACCTGTGGAGCTTTGCAAAGCATTTGAGCCCCGTTCTTAAAATGTTATACAAGGACTTGAGTGCAGCTGTCTTTGTTCCATAGTTCTCTACCCTGGAAGATCAGGATGGTAACGTCTGTCTCAATTCCTTCACATTACCTAAGTTTACCTGTAGTATTCAGTTGCTTCTGTGATTTGTACCCAAGAACTGCTAAAACAGTAATATTTTGAGTAGTCCACAATTGTACTTCATAAAGGCTTTGTGGTGACTTTTTATTAAGAATAAAAGCTTATTTTGGACTTTGGTTTTCATTTTTAAGACAGTGCCTGCCAAACAATCTGTGCAGAAATGTAATCTGGAGCAGACTGGTGAAGTTTTATTACTCCATAAAGTAAATAAGTATTAAATCTTGTTCTGATCCAAAATAAGCTTTTATGTGTCCTCTTGTCTCTCTGATGAAATTAGGGAAGCATTTCTACTTCTTAATGTTCTCTCTCGTTTTGACTCCTTTGAATACTCATTCAAAGAATTTAGAGGAATTATTTTTCTTTTTTTTTTCTTTTTACTTTTTATTTTTAAATTTGATAGTAAAGCGAACAAGACAAAACAAGAAACTCAGTATGTTAATAATCCATCCACTGTCTTAAATCTCTGATGCAACTGTAATTACAGTTTTACCTCTTTTAAGATAGGTAGTTGGGGAAGCAACATACAGCCTTCTGACAAGTGGCAGAATAAAGCAATATCCATAGCCATGTATCCACAATTTACTTGTTCCAAGATAGCGTATCCTTTTCTTTTCTTTTCTTTTCTAACTTGATTATAAATTTCAACAGGGAAAGCTCTTCATCATAAATCTATAAAATACCTAGCACCATATAGTCCAGTTCTGCCTGGGATGTCTTACAATATCTACTGTAAGAGTAATAAGTATTTGGCTATCAAAAACTTATTACAAATTCTGCATTCCATTTGTCTCTCCAACATTTCTCTTATTGGAAGCCGGCAGAAAAATCTACAATATTTAATGATTTTTCTCCTCTTCTTAATCCCTGAAAGGTGTAAATTCCTAAATGATGCACATACACATTTATACATACTTGTACCTGTGCATGACAGAGAGAACACACTGGAATACCCACTTCAATATTAAGCCTTAGGAAAGATAGGATTATCCGTGCTAGTCAGGAGAGTCATCTGAAGATGAGAATATAGTCCTCTGAGGTACGTTTATTGTCTGAATAGAATTTATCCATTTGTATTTTTCTTAACAGTTCTTATCTGTTTAACAGTAGACCTTCAGACGTGAGCTAATACGAACAACCACTGTATTCATCTTCTGTATGATGGAGAACTTTTGTCTTTCATGTGACTTGGAAATCAATTTAAATCTCCCCTGATAAACGTGTGCGTATCTCTAACTTGGATAGTTAATTACTTCTAACCAAGAGGGAAATGCCTCTATCTCTCTGTCCTATTCTGTTTACCAGAGAAATAGATCTAATTATTTCAGTCTGCCCTACAGTGAACTGGTACATGTGAGGGACTGGCAAGGGTTTCATGAGTTATTCATGCAAAAACATATTGCAAAAAGGAGGAAAATAATGATCTTATGTACAGCATTAAGAAAGAAAAATGTTCTCCTTCCCACAGTGATCCTGTACATTTTCCTCAAGAAGTTAATGTCTATGTTTTTCACTGTCTCCTGTCTCAGAAGTAGTTACAAATTCTAATTGAAAATGTTGTCACATTGCTTCCCTGTGTATTTCAGATCTGTCTTCTATTAAGATGACTTTAATTCACTCATAGTCTTTTGGAAAAAGTGTTGTAGCTGATGCTACAATATTGTGGTATAGGTACAATGAGAGAAAGGATTTATTTCTGTAGTATATGTAAGAAAATATGAGGTGTTCCATAACTTTCATTAACTTCACATCATTAATATATTTCTAGCAAGTTAAAAAAAATACAAAAAAGTTAAAAAAAGTTATAACTTTTTAAGTTTTATAAGTTATAATTTATAAAAGTTATAAAATTATAAAAAAGTTACAAAAAAGATGCTCTGTATTTAGGGTTTAGGATAAAGGTTTATAGTTATGACAAGAAGTAGGTCCAGGTATTAATGCTGTTTTCTGTCCTTCCAGCTTTGTGCCACACCAGCGTGTTTCTTGTATTAGGCTATCTTAATATAAAAACCTCCTGAGAATAGGTATTTCAGATTTTCACTATCTTTTAGTACACATGTGCTAGGGATTTACTTAGTACATTGATTCAGTCTTCTGAATTCAGTCTTTTTTTTTTTTTTTTTTTTTTTTTTCTTGTATGCCATTCTAACTACCTGAACTGAAATTCTAACAGTACTGTTATACAATACTTAAGTCTGTGATGGCCTCATGATGTTTGATGGACTGACTGTGTTGCTACAACTTTCAGTGATTTGTTGCTGTGCAGCTGGAGTGGCTTATTTCTCCCACCCAACTTCTTTTAGCCCCCTCAGAAGAATATCCAAGCCTTCCCACTTCAAGGGAAGTATCAGTGAATCATGTTTTGTGGTCCCTATTGATCCTTATGTCCAGATGATGTAATATTATTAGTGTTAATGTCATTCATTGGGTGAAGTTCAAAAGAGATCCTCTTTTGATATAGCTTGTGATATAGCTACACATCAGTCCTACCTTTAAAAATCTATACATTGTTATATTGGTTAAATATTTCACTATAAGCAGCTGTTTGTTCTAGTTGGATACATCACTTATATTTGTCATAGCCACTTTTACATACTTAAAATAAGAAGTTTACTTTTGTATTAGTTTATGGTGATTTTATCTCTCTTTGCGATTTTTTAAAAATATTTTTGAAGTATTATGTTTCTAAATATTTGTATATTTGTATTCTTTTCTGTTTTGAGAAAAAGAGAATTGTGCCTGGCTGTAGCAATTTAGAAAACAGAAAGCATCCAAAATGCTAAGATATTTGAGGTACTCTGGTTTAAAATATTCAAGTAAAGATATCTTTATGTAAAGTCCTGTTTATTTGCTGTTGTGTGATCATTCATGCTAGTGATAGTGATTTCTTTGCACGTTCTGTTAAACCGTTCAAACTTGAATTTTCTAGTAACAGTCTTACATTATGAATATCTCCTGAATATTTAAATTTGCAATTTCTAGCTGGTAATATTCTAGATCCTGTAACATTTGCTCTACCAGTGACAAAGAAATCTCTTTGAAGTTTTACTTGATAGTAATTACTTTCAGTGGCTGTTTAAGAGAGCTTTTAGCTCAGATTCAAAAAGGTTGTTAACTATTGTGAAACTTAGAGTTTTATTGCCTAAAGTGAATATCTCATTCCAGGTGTGGAATGCAAAATAGTAAGTTGGACTTCCATGGTAAATGTTTTTTAGCAGGAGAGAGTTGAGATCCTTAAAACAATATTGCTAATATACAAGTTCCTTAGAAAGTGGAAGGATGAGGAAAAGGAAAGTAAGGCACTAAGGAAGGTGCACAGAAGCTATCAAGTGAGAAACATTGAAAAAAGTGTATATTTGACAGTTTGTCTTTTTCTGGATTCTGACATCTCATTTCAGATATAGGACTGCTGTGCTGTTAGTATTCAGAGACTGTAAATACTTCCGTGTGCTCAGGTATATATCATTTATGTGATATAGCTTGCTGGCTGGCTTGCTCTTTGCTTTTGGAAACACAGCTAGAGGTTGTGCTGCTGCCAACCTTTTTTGTAATACCTTGTGGTTAGAAAAATTGCTCAAGAGTTGAGGAGACCTAAGTATTATATTTGTTCTTTAGTCTGAGGGATTGTAATGCATGTCTCCTGTTTCCAAGGTGAACATCTCAATAGCCCAGCCAGAAACTAGGGATATCTCTTGTATCTGATGAGGGTCTCAACAGGCAGGTGGAGTCTACTTTCTATTTCCGTGTATGTTTCTTGTTTTAGAGTGTTGTGGTGGCAAGCATGGTGCCAGTTATATGTCTTATCCACACTTAGCACTGGAGCAAAATCAGATTTACCTAAGACTCCAAAGTTCTAGTAGAGGGGGCCCTGATATCCCCAAGGTAACAGCTACCATTCCCAGGGATAATTCTCTTGGTGAAATAAAGCTGCTCTGAAACTACTGGTACAAGATTCATTCATCTGTAGACTAATAATTTGTTCTATTTTTAATCCAGTGGTTGCCTAGTGTAAAATGCGGAAGTATTCTTTGGGAAGGGACAAGAACTCTTTTTTTCTCTCCCACTTACACCTACATCATTTCTCCATATTATAAACACAAAACTGAAAAGGCAAGTCCTGTTTTGTTTCCTCCTTACTTGCAATCCTGGCTACATAGCAAAGCTGATAATTTTGGCAGGTGAACATTAAGCAGCTTCATGTGGTAGGTCAACTAAATTATAGTACCTATGAACATACACTGTTACAAAAATTTTGGATACTTAATTAAGAATAGTTGGATTTTTTTTTTCCCTAGAGAAATGTATGTGTACATGCTAATAGTATCTGTGGGATGTCAGGATATTTGTTCTTTTAAGTAAGTTCACAGCTGAATCTCATAAAAAACAGACTGACAAAACTGTGGAGGAAGTTCTTTTCAACCAGGAGACGGTAGCTAGTAACAAAGACTGAGAAATGATCAGGAATACATAAAGCTGGAACTTCAGCAAAGCACTTCATAATGTGAAACCATGCCTTAGGCAACAGA
The DNA here is from genome assembly GCF_028389875.1 of Rhea pennata. Lineage (NCBI taxonomy): Eukaryota > Metazoa > Chordata > Aves > Rheiformes > Rheidae > Rhea > Rhea pennata. The sequence goes on along the minus strand of NC_084663.1, from coordinate 46,861,458 downwards.
ATACATTAGTGTCTTTTTCTGAATCACTCTCATTAATTTAGGTGCCTAAATTCCTCATAATTTTCAGTTAAGGCGAAAAAATGCTACTGAAGATCTTACCCGTAGAGAATTTCAAAATACAGAAATATATTGCTCAGGTATATATATCTAGCAATTAATCACAATGCCTCACAAACTCCTTTTCGAATAAACTAAACTGCTGTTACACTGAAAATTGCAGGTAATACAGGTTATTTTAAAGCCAAATTAGATTAGACTAAGCTTTTCACCATCTGTTCCATATATTTACTATGAATGCAAAAGAATGTCATCCTCCCAATTGCCATGAGGAGTAAGGTGTAAATGATTTAAATACAGCTATATGTTAGAACATCTTGGAATACAACTAAAAATCTCTTGTATTAAATGTGTTTGTATGTTAGTAAAAGGAAAATGTAATTGTATCCTAAGAAAGGACTGATTTAAAGACAACTGATGTGATTATAAAGACTCAGTCTGTTGATCAGAACTAAAAGTGCATCTCCAGCCTAATAATTTTCATGTATGAAATGAAAGTATTTGAAAGTTTAGTATGAAGCATACTGCGTCACAGACTTCTCTTGTTTGGCAGGTTGGTTTCCGCTCAACTGCATTTTTCACTCCTGTGTGAATTGCCAGCATCCTATCTCTGGTCTCAGACTTGATCAACACACCTTCCCAAGGGCAGATGATAAATATGGCTTAAGGTTGTGGACTCCTGACAGTTCACTGTGATGACCTCATCAGAGCTGAAATTAGGTTAATATGGCAGCTTTACTGTTTCTCTGAGTAGAGAGAAGTTATTGAAATTCAAGCTAATAGTTAATCAGCCATTTTTCACAAGACACATTTTTTAGGATCTATTGTTAGTAAGGAAGTAAGGATGATAAAGCAGTAATTGGACTCAACCTGGTAAAAGTAGCTTACATGTAAGTCCCTAATATGGCCAGTCTCAAGTCTCTCAAATCTTCATTCTTGTTCGCTCTTGTAAAGATCCTTTTCTGAAAATTAAGGCTGTTTATTTTCTTTCTTCACCAGGTCTCTTGAGGTTGGCCAAAACAGCATAACATGGCCTTACTCCTCCGACTATATATTTCCCTTCTCTTATGCATACTTTAGAGTGATATTTCCAAAGACTTAGAGTTTATGCTACTAAACTGCACTCATTATTATACAGAAATTTCAGTTCCCTTAGGAAATGAAACCCTGTGGTACAGGAACACAGCAATATATGTTAGTAGGTGTTAGTAAATTGAGTAGTCTGTGTATTCACAACATCTGTAGTATAAGAAATCTTTGAAAATCTCCTAATTCTAAAGCACCATGTGTGTGAAACAATGTGCAAACTTTGTGTTTGACTTTATTAGCATTTTTAGCTCTTCTGATTTACTTACATAAATTTTCAATAAAAACACCAGACAGACGCCTTGAATGCCATCACAGAAGACTATTACATAACTCAGTGTAACTACAGTTTGGAGTATACTGAAGATGGTCTGCTTTTGTAACCTATAAATTACAGCCAGAAGAATTCAGACCAAGAACATTATTTTACTGGACAGCAGCTGAAGTCAAGCATATACTACTCCTGGTTCAGAGTGATTCTTGGAAAACTTTTAACATTTTGGTAACTTTGTCAAGTAATTCTTACTTTATATAACTTCACCTAAACTTATCTTCGCCATTTGTTTTAAAATAGCATTTTTATGGCAAGTGCCTATAAGAGCTATTTAAGGTTCACAAACATTCTTCGTATATTTACATATTTATGATTGATTGCAGACATTTATTTTCTGTGGCATATTAAAAAATATGAAGGATGCAATATTTGTAATACAAATGTACATGAGATACTGACTTGTTTGTGGACAGCAAAGTATATGTAGTAACAAACAGAAATTAGAGAAAAAAATGAAAAAGTTGTTCAAATTTACATCTTGTATGAATATATGTTAATATGACTGATATTGACAAGGATTTACAGACTGAAAACTTTTTAATGAAACTAAGCTAATGAAACTAGGACTGAGAACAGTATCAGTAAAACCATGACACTTATGGTTTAAGTAGCTGCATTTCTGTTTTCTAAACACAGGTAAAAATAGTTTTGTGATGAGTGCAAATACCAAACTAGTAATAGGTTGTGCAAAGTATAGACTTTATGCAATTTACTACCACGTGCATAACACAATAAATCAAGACTTATTTCATGGTGATACCAGAGCTCACCAGCTTCTTGCCACAAAATGCTGGATTCTGCTTTTTTCCAGTATTACCACAGGGTTATGCTGCTTACCAAACTTTCAGAAGCAAAGAAAACCTGCAAAACATTTCTCATTTTGAATTACATCTGTGGCTAGACAGAGTCCTTTGGCTGATAGAAGAAGCATATCTTAGTTGAAAATCAACCATTGTTGGCTTTTCTGCTATATTTTTAAAGGAACTTACAGTGATTGGCATTCCTACTTCACAATTCCCAACTTCTCAAAGCTAGATTTTTTTCGCTATCCAATTTGCACTTTCTTTCAATTATTTTAGGGCCTAATAAATATTCAAAGAAATAATTGCATACCTCTTCACAAAGAATGACAAGGTGGAAAGAAAAAATGAAGCCTTTTTGCTTTCTTCACAAGATTTTTGCATTGGAAACATGTTTTGATTTTATCAGAGAAATCAGCATTCCTTTAGGGGTGGAGAAACTGTAGCAATTTTTTGACAGCTTCATCACAAGCAAGAGTCTCTGGAGTCTGAAACCTCTGTCCAGAGTATCTGTTACAGAATAAATTAACATATGATTTTCTTTCTCTTTGAAGTTACAGCAATATTTTAGGTAAATATGATTGAAAAGAACTTAAATGTTACAAAATAAGAATATATCCATACTCTCTTGAGCATGACCTAAAAATGTAGGGGCAGCAATTAGCCAGGAACAATTTTCTCTTCCTGTCAAGGGCATTTTCAAATTCAATTTATAAAAACACTGTATAAGTAACCTAAAACTTTTTCTTAAAGAGCATTTTAGTCAAAGTAACTATGACATTCAATGATCTGTCATTGCTGAAACTGTTTGGCAAGCAGCGTAACCCTGCAGTAATACTGGAAAAAAGCAGAATTCAGCTCTGTTTTTATGAGTATCCAGTAATCTGCATGGAACAGTAATAAATGTATTCAGGACTGTATTTACTCTCCAATAACATCTGACTTCATGTTAGACTATTAAAGGAGGGTTTCCCATGTGGCTGTTAAAAAGCTGCCAGCTATACTCGTGGAATTAGTTAATTTTACACCAGTGATCCTCACTAGTTGAAGAAGTTTCTCTGCATTAGGTAAAGATGTCTGCAATTACTTTATTTCAGAAAAAGACCTCAAGTTGTGGAACTGGATATTTTAATCAATGATAATTACGGAAGAAGGACACTGACTTCTCACTGACTTCTGTCCCTCTCAGTTACTACAACAGATCCTTTCTTGATAACCACTTGTCATGGATCCATTTATATTTCAATGACACCTTTATACATTCTGGTGCTTGAATCATGTTCTGCTGCTAGCACTTTTAAGTGTGTAAAATAGACATTTAGTTAAAATTTAATAAGAATGTAATTTTATATTGAAGAAATACCATCTAATTATTTTAAAGTATTCTGAGAAGACTGTTACTTCTCAGAGAGAACAAAGGCTAAAGGATTTATTCAGAGTATAAAAGTCTTAATAAAACCAAATTTTTAACTTACTGAGTGAAGAAGCTAGTTCTCTTAGGTAAGCTGTCTAACAGGTATTTTTTTTAACTACATATGATTTAAACATAGAAAATGTAATTTAGGGTAGTACATTTATCAATACAGATTTTTGAAGAGGTGGTTACTTGTAAAAACTTGCAGTATGTTTATATGTGAATGATGAAAGGCCGTGTTACCACAACAGTTTTCTTGTATGTGAAAAATACTGTAACTTTGTAGGCTCCTGGCATAAAGTGTTTTATTGTTTATGTTCAAGTCAGGTCCAATCTCTTCTGCTCCTACTTTTATCTTTTGAAAATAAAATCAAGGACAGTAGATCATTACATAGCTAGCTATGTATTTTTAACCAGAAGCCTTGCACATCAGGGAAAAAAAAAATACAGACAGAAACAAAACGTTTTACATTTGGAAGCACTCAAGACAACAAGAACTGATTTTGGTGAAGCAAGAGGTACTTGAAAAAGGAATTCCATTCTTACAAGATGTTGTTGCAGGAGTTTTATCTGTGCATCAGGCACTACAAGACTTGCAGCAGGCGCTAGAAAGCCTGTCAGAGGTATGAGAGAATATGTAGTTCTGTAGGTTTTCCACACCTATCTCTAGGAGTATGTTGCATCTGCTCCTAAACAGTGTTTTTTAGATTAGCTAATAACTAATGTTGATTGCTTTAAGCAAGACAGTTACCTTCACTGCATGCTAAAGTCTTCATAATGGGTTGAACGCCGTAATTAAATCAATGACTGTTTCTGACTTTTGACCTGCATTACACAGGCTGCAAAACTATGTAATTTTTTTCATGTATTGATTAAAAACTTCAACTAGCAGTATTTCTTGTCTGCCATGTTGTAAATGATGACAAGAAAATGATACTCAAAATCCTCCAGAGTGACAACATAAGGTACTGTCAATTGGGAAGTCCAGAGCACTAATTAAGGAACTATAGACTTAAATTGAACTTAAAAATATATAGATAGGATTTGAAAATAAAATGTTTGGCTCTTTCTTTAAATCTTCACTAGGATTTTTCTGTGAGCAAAACACTGCCTGTAAGGGCAAAGCCATAATACAGCCCATTAAAGTACAGCCCACAAGCTGCTATAAATTTGGTTAAAGTAGATTTTTTTTTAATTATATGTATGTGTGTTTGTGTGTGTATGTTTAAAATTACATAGCTTGAAACTTTTTTAAAGTTTGTAATAAAAAATCCAGAGAAAAAATTTGAAAGTTTTCACTTAAAGTAATCTTGAATGACGTATATTGATTCCTTCAGTAGAATTGCAGAGCCAAGAAATTTCCTACTTTCTGTATATAGTGGGTGCAAAGCAATTTAAGAAAAGATCTATACACTGAATGTTTTTTCTCCATTTCAGTGTTCTGTGATACCACAGTACAAAGTGATGATAGCACTCTTCCTGTTGCTTCAGGATTCATACTTAGAAAACAGCACTGAAGCGCACCCTCTGAGAACAGAGGGATGTTTAGCTGGATAGGGAAGGGGCAGCTACTATTTTCAGAATGCTGTATTCTTGAACTCCGATGTGGTACATGAGTATCTTAATGGCAATATCTTTGATAAAAGATCAATACCAAAAAGTACATGTAGACCAACCCTTGAAGTTACAGTCTTGTTAGGTGGTGCTCAGTAAGATGGAGAGATGGCTGCTTGTCACTTCAGCTTTGTAAATAAGCTGAAATTTGTTTTTTTTTTCTTCTTGCTAATAAGAGTGACAGTAACTAGACTAAAACTTGAACCAAATCTTTTGCGGTTCTAAGCTCTGTAGCTTTGAAATTCATGTTTGTCTGAAAAGCACATTATTTTCTGTTAACGCTATCTAATTTCACATGCCATTGCTGACTCTTTTTAGATTCACACAGCATAGATAGTAACTTTACATTTTATTGTATTGGAAAGTGTATGTGCGTTTCTGTGACTATTATAAAAAAATAAATTTAGTGAAAAAAATTTGTTCATTACATTATAGAAGTGAATTTTGTCTTATTCTGCAAAAGATGTAAGAACTGTAACATGACCTATTCCAATGGTTACTTAAATGCATATTGAAGGTTTTACTGGGAGCTTTTATATTAAAAAATGCTCCCTGGCATCCTAATTCAGTTTCTGCTTCATCTTAATTCAGCTTTAATATCAATTTTGAATTCAACTCTTTAATTTTATATATTTTGATTTTTTTTGTCCCATTTAAAGTTAAATCTTTACAGGAAAAAATACTGAATTTTAACCCTCAAATACCAAATTGTCATTCAAAATCAATTCTCGATAATTTTTTATGGGTATATTTTTATGGGTAAATATTTTATGAGTAATACTTAATACTTCCCTTCCATTTTTCTCCTTTCCTACCCTCAAAAGATTGATTTAGAAGAGTTCTATTCTCAGAGCAATTACAGACAAACCATGCTTGACTTTTTCAGACAGCAGAAATTCATAAAGTTGATTCAGTCCCTGAGACTATCTTTTATGATTTGAAGGGTGATATTAGTTTTCCAAGATGCTTTATAAAGACATCTTAAAAAGTATCAAGGAACTTGAATGCTAAGGATATTTTCAGCATTTACAGAATTTGAAGTTTTATCTCTTCTTTTTAGCCTAGTTTCATTAAAAAGTAGGTTTATGCAGTTACCTTCTTCATCTATCAACCCTTTCCCCTAACAAATCTTTACCTACTACCAATTAAAATGAAATTTGACTAAGTACAGAGTACTTAGTAATTTCTTTAGATTTCATAAAATTCAGAGCTGGATAGGAAAAAAAAAAAAAAAAAAAAAAAAGTTCAGTACTGGGAGAAAAGCTACATGAGGAGCTCAGCAGCTGACCGTTCTTCCTGAACTGCCTGATCAGAGAATGACGTGGATTGGAATGGACATCTGCAATTCCCTCTCCTGATGCCCATGTGGAGCTCATGGAGCTCACACCAGGCCACTCTACACACTCCTCCCTGCCCGGATGATGTCTGGGAAAGGGGCATGGAAGGAATTAAAAATATTCCTGAGGTAGATGTAAAGCAAAGATATAAAGTGAAGATATCACAAGGGAGAGGTGACATGGGTAAAGGAGATGTTGCACAGTTGTAGGACAACAATGTAGGAAAACAATACAAATCTGAGAAACAAGTGTAGTTAGACTTGTTCATTAAACAACATATAGATGGAAGTTGTTTTTTTAGCTGTTCACTCTTGCAAATATTTTTGTGGAACCACTGACAAAATGTGATCCCTAGGAACTGCTTAGAACTTGCTAAAGAATTCATGCTGGTAAATTCAATGATAATACAATTATATAAGGCATTTAGGTACAGTAAATGTTAAAAGCAAGACTGTAATAAAACTTTTATGCATATTGGTGAACAGTCACTTACTAGCTGTAATTAGCATTTCCATTTCAGCACTAAATTTAAAATCTTAAATCATATTAGATTTCTGAATTTTTAAGAATTACTGTAAACATGTACAAGCATATGGATTTCTTGTTTGAAAGGAAATTCTGTTTCACTCTTTGCAGCTCAAAAATTGTATCTGCTTCCGAAGGCAGAAATGACTGAATGATGAATGTAGATGTTTGGATTCCAGTTGTTTTTTCAAATATTTAATAATGTATACCTTTTGCCTCCTATACCCACGCATCTGTCTGTCTGTCTCTCTTTGTCTTTCCCCAATACTTGCTGCACTGCTGGAAGCTTTGTCCAGAATTCCAGAATTGCAAAGCTTGCTAATAAAGCACTTTGGTGCATAGCAAATACAGGTAAGCTAGAGGTCAAAGTATGTTTGATGTGCATTGCCACTTAGTTGATGTAGGTATAAATAAATACATTTAGGCAGAATTTAGTGTATGATCAAAGTCAAATACACATGGGGTTAAATTTTTTTGAACCTCATAAAACCTTTTTTGAAGTTCATAAAATCATAATAAGCATTTCCTTCCCTTTGAGAATACGTTTGCATTGTACTTGTTCATTCATGTGAATGCACCATTGTGCGTCAAATTTTTACTACTTTCCTAAGCAGCATTCCTAAAACATTGTTACAGGTAAGCTAATAATCTTGCCAGATTCCTGACAACAGCACAAATTTTCACTTTTGGAGGTTCAGTTCAATTAAAGTCTTTTTTTTTTTTCTTTAATAGTTTTGAAATTGGAAAAAAGATATTATCAAGGTAGGATTTATCTTAGGATTTTAGACAGAAACCTATAGAAAAACTCTGTTGGCAGAAACATCTAGCCATCATATCCAGGAGATCATCTAGTCCAATCTCCTGTTCAAAGTAGGGCGAACTTTAAAGCTAGGTTTGGGTTTCCCTATGCCTTTCAAAGCTGAGTTTTGCATACCTTTAAGGATGAAGAATGCACTGCATCCTTGGACAACCTATTCCAGTGCTTAATCATAAATTCCCTTATTCTAACATGTTCCTGCTGCATCTTATTGTTGTGTGCTTCAGAGAAAAAATTGACATCTAATAGCAAGTTGCCTAGTCTAAGCTAGTCATCTTAACTTCCTCTAATTAGTGGACAGAAATATATATATATATACATTCAGTGACTCAAGCCAGCTTTCTCAGACACTTTCTCAGTGATCTGAATCACCTCCTGAGGTGCCTGTTTCTCTGACTGCATTTGAAATCTAGTTTAGTTTTAGATAAATAACTCTGGTAGTATGGTTTTAAATTAGGCTAAATACTAACACTTTATAGAGATCAGGAAGAGATTCATAGTTATTTCATCTTTGCCCATCATACATTCATACCTTTTTATATTTGTATGTCTTTTATACCTTACTTATCAGTATTAAAGAAGGCTGATAAGTCACAGATTTTTTTGTTATTATTATTTGTAGATTGTATAAATGTGCGTTTATTTTACTATTGATTTTTCCTTTTTTGACTGTAAGTGTTCTGATTATAGTCAGCTCTGATCTGGCAATAACTTCTGAGAATGGATTGTCAAAGTTGAGAAAGAAAGGTCAAATCTATGATTAAAACTTCACAAGACCAAGAAGGGAGGTTCTTTATATGGCTAATACATTTAATGAGTGACATTTTTTCACATTATCTTTCTTGTTTGTGGACACAGAAAGAGGTCTGATGGTGAAAAGAAAGAAAAAAGTATGTATAATGGGTAGTGTGTTTTGAATAAAAAGCCTTTTTCCTGATTTACACAAAATGTATGTAAAAAAAATCTTACAAAATTAACAAGAAATAATGGTGTGTTTGCTTGTGACTTCATGATTTCTTAAACATGGAATAAGGAAACTCGGACTTTAAATTTTATTGTTATCTATTGATAAATGAATAAAAATATGATGTGATTCATTGTGATGAATGATCTAGACTTCTCTATTTTACAGGAATATTAAGAAAAAGGGAATTTCCAAAGAACAAGTACTGGTTTGATTAATTTGATTTTTTTTCCATTCTATTCCATATCATTTCCTAAAAAGTTCTTCTGAAAATAAAAGGTATTTTAAAAAGCAGGAAACAGAAAATATTTTAATTTATTGAAGAAAGTAAAAAGAAAAAAAAAAGGGGGTTGTTGGTTCTTGACCTTAGATTTCGAATTCCAAAGACTCTCTCGGACAGCTTTTCAGAGATATCCATATTTATGTCCGAAATATTTCAGAATCAGACTGTTTTCTTCTATTTGTTTTGGTTTGTCATTTTCTAGTCTTTCTGATATATTGACCAAGATGAGACTAAAATATAGAATAGGAAAGCATATTCAAAATCAGAATGGTTATGTCAGTAAATGGAAGATATTCTTTCGTTTGTCCCAGTGATTTGGTTTCCCAACACTTAACTGTAGTCTCAGGAAACACTAGTAACTCTCACCACTTTATTCACCTGCTTTCACTTGAGATTGTACTTATTTCTTGAAATAGATTTCTGCATTGTCATATATACTAAAATGACCTGTTATTAACATCTTTAAAGATATTTTATGGTCTTGGTTCATAATACAAACATACTTTTAAGGAACGATTTGTACAATGGAAAATTTTTTATGAATAGCTGATCTGCTACCTGCTTCTAGAACAACTTTGCCTTTTTTTTGACAGAATCTAGAAATACTTTTATTTTTCTAGTGAAGGTCATGAGACACAGGCCATAACGTTTTTTAGAGCACACTAGCAGTTGCTTCTATTTATCCTGAGAACACATTTTCTTGAAAAATAATTAATTTGATGCAAGAAATTTCAAAGATGAGAGTCACCTGAAACCAAATGGTTGCAATATATAACAGTATACAGTCACCTCTGGTACAGAAGATACTTGATTTTTTACAGAGTCTGAATTCAAACTGGGGTGAAAGTCCCTAGATGCACTCAGGTTGCATTGTCAAGGCTAAAGTGAAAGAGTGATAGTAATCCACGTTTATAGAACATGAAAGGCATCTTTCGGCCTATTAACTTCAGTTGCACTTTTAATACTTTTGATCTGTTATGAATTGTTTTTCATTTTCTTTGCTGGCTGTGCCTACCTAAAGAAAATGAAGGGAAAAGTTTACTTCCGATTGAAATAATACAATCCACTTTGCTTGTTGTCTTATATTTCCCCATCTTCCTTCAAAGACCTTTTATTCAGTGGAAAACTTGAAGTAAAACTTTGTAAAAAAAAAAAAAAAAAAAAAAAAAAAAAAAACAAAAGAACAGCTAGTAACACAATTGTTGCTGATAGAGCTTTTTCTGTCTTTCTTATATCTTAGTTATCTAGCATAGGGGAAACCTGGATTCGGTTTTCTTTTCTGTCTCAAAAAATGTAGATCTTCCACATTTTACACATATATTTGCATGTTTGATCCTAATTTTCCTCCTCCTCTTCCATTTTGATGACTGTAGTTCACTTTTCCCTTCGAACAAAAGGAATTCATTCCAAAAGGATTATCTGGAGAAAAAGATATATTTTTCTAGTAATTTTGAGATTACCTAAACTGCATTGTTCAAGAATTTACTTAAAACACTTTACCAAACACTTCTTTTTCTTTCTATGTATGCATTTAGAAAGGAGAGGGACAATCATGAAAATTTGTACAATTTTACAGTGAATAAAAACTTAATTTCACACTCCTGATGAGCTGGCTTGGAAGAGTGCCTGCTCACCTGGAAAAACCAACCCACTGCAGCAAGTATCTTGGAGCATTGGAGAGACCGGTCAAGTTAAAACCCCCCAGTGATGCTACAAAGCCCAATGAACTTAGAAATCATGTTTCCAGATTCTACTGACAGCATGATATTCTCCTCCAGAGTCTTACATTCTGTCTATTCATTGCTTCGGGCTTGGTAACTGTTAGATGGAACTCGGAAAACACTACATAACTACATTAACTTTCCAATTTTGACTGTGGGCTATGAAATATGCTTTCATATCTTCTTTCTGTATGGCTACTTTCAACTCTGTTTAAAAGAAAGTATAGCAGAAAAGCGTTAATAGTTCATAAATTAATATGGACTGGAATATCAGACTGCAGTTAATTCTATTCAGTTCATCTGGGGAGAGATTGATTTTTTATTTAATTTAACTGTGTGGATGAAAAAAGATTTGTGGCATTTAGATTTTTACCATTTCAGTACGATAGTAGTATTTTATAATAACATTATGTTTCTGCAATTTATTTTGTTGTTACCAAGAAGAAGTTACCAAAAGTATTCTGTAAATTCTTAATAAAGCTGTTGCTTTCAAAACAAATGTAGTTTTTCTGGAGAGTTTTCTAATTAATGGAATCAGTCAGTATTGCCCCAATGCCACCACGTAAACTGACTCCCGTTGCTTTTCTGTTTGAGAAGGAATAGCTGTATGGAGTTCTTTCAGCTACAAACAGGAAATGTTAGTTGCAGTAGCTTAAGGCACAGCTAGGCCTGATCGTCGTCTGTAGGAGGAGTTGAAAAGAACAAGATAGATCATGAATAACAATACTAAAATCGTATTTTGAATTAGATTGTTTTCACTGCATTGTGCACTGTAATATGGAATATCTAGTAATTATTTAGTAATTCTTGTACATGGTAAGCATACTGTGTGTAAGTATTGAGGGAAGCAGGTTACAGAATGGAGCTCTTCAGGAGAAAGAACATAAAGTCAAAGCTGTACTCAGGGATTTTCAGAGTGAGGCTAACCTGCGGAAATTAACTTTCTTCAGTCTCCAGTGTTCTTGTTCAAGAAGTTGTTACATATAGCTAAAACTACTCATTTTTTTAATTGATTTTAAGATAACACTGTGTTTTTGAGGTGTATTTTACTTAACAACAACAAAGTTTTCTATTCACATTGCCATGTGATTAAAATTGTTCTATAGGTGTCAGATTGATAAAATGAATGAGTGGTTTAAAAAAGCCCTAACAGTTTTACTTCTTCTAATGCAAATATCAGAGTCTTATTTTATTTTAATTTGTTCTAGTATAATGTATTTTTCAGGTATGATATGACTGAATACATTCAGGTTAAAAATCAAAAAAACAGGAGAAAAAGTAATGAAATGAAATTTAGAATGCTACAGATGAACAGACATGGAATACAATAGAAAAATTATGAGTTATAAAACAAACTGAATTTTATATCATGTTTTATGAGATAATTTTAAACAATATATGCAAGACCATTTTTTTGAGACTGATTGAATTAATTAATGATGGCAGAACTCTTTTTCCTAGTTCACATCAGCATTGCAAGACAGTGAATATAACTTTGCAGCTCTTGCAAAACCATCAGTCAAGCTCATACTACACTGGCGAGACAGAGTAATTTTTGAATTGTTAATGTCTTATCAGGTGTCAGTGTGATGAATTGTCTTTTGAAAAATGTGGCAATGTCATCTTTAAGCAGACACAAGGTTGTAATATATGTTGTGCAACAATATTTGCATAATTTTCTGCTATCAAGCAGTATTTTAAATGCAAGCAAAAAAAAATAGAGATGATGAAAAGTTTAGAGCTTAGTAAATCTGAAATATATTTGTGTGAGCATCTGAAATACTGTAATTACTGCACATAATTGTTAAAACTATGCTCTAGATTGTTCTTGAGCTTGCTCCTGTGGCAGGCAAGATTCAGTATTAATTACCAGCCAGTTTGTTAATGTGTTACAGGATTTCCTCATGACAGGCAAACTTCATTCTCATTATTCTTTAACTAAAGCAGTAACAAATGAGGCAGCAGTGAAAGAGGTTAGAGTATCATCAACAGAAACATATCCCAAGTTCAATCAATTGCATCAGGAAGACATTTTATGTTTGGTGGCCAGCCACGGTGGAGGAAGGAGATTACTCTTTTTTTCCTGCACTCAAAAGTCTGTGAAGACTATGCAAGTGGAAATGTGCCAACATGTCCAAGCCTGCTCACTGCACTGGCAGGATGTCTGACACCACCGATTTCCAGACCCTTCTCAAGAAATAGAAGATCTTAACCCTGGCAGCAGTTTAGAGGAAAATAGAAACAATGACATGGATTCAACAGCAGGTTGCATATTCATTGTATTATGTAATATCCAAATATAAACTGTAACCAGCTCATCTGTAGAGGATTTCTGCATCATAATCCTTGATGAGGGGAAACCAAATTATTTTCATACAGGCAAGGAACACACTGAATAAACTAGAAGGCCATTTGGGCTATGCAGGTCTCTGCGCTGTGCCAATAAAGGGGCATCCGGGATTCTTTCAGATTTCAGGATTAGCTGCACTGAACTCAAGAGACATCATTTGTCAAGTACGAGAATTTATTAGGGGTAAAAGGTTACAACAAAGCTAAAAGTATATCAAAGCTAGAAATATGAAAGAACTGAAAATTTATGTACACATCAGAGCTCTACAGTTAAATCATGGGTGCTCAGTATGGCAACCACTCTTGCCTCTTATGGGTCACCCTTCCAATATAGTTTCCCCCAGCTTCTCCTCACCGTCATTGACATCAGGAGTGTCCCTGGTGATGAGTGAATCCTTGGGTCCTCAGGCCACCCAATCCTTGGTCCGAGTCCACATCAACCTATGTGGCTTACTTCATATCCAGTGAAAACAGTGCCAGCCCACAGCTGCGGGAAAGCTCTATGGCTCTAGTCAAAAACGGTGTGCACATCAACAGATGACCCAGTGCTCAGCCCACAGCCCTGCTCGGTGGGTAGCAATGTGCCCAGTAACAAGTCGTTCTGAGGGTAATGACTGCACAGCATGGAGAAGTCTGTGGTGTGGGTCTGCGGTGTCACTTCCCCTTTGTCTGGACTTGTCCATCAGGGGATTTTTAGAGGATGTGCCCCCAGGCTACAGCAATCCGCGGTAAAGAGTGGCTCTTGCTGCAGTGCACCCGAGGTTTGTTGACTTGCAGAGCACCCCAGAGCAAGCACCTCTTCTTTTTACAAATGGTTAGACAATTGCAATTGCACTGTGTTCAAGTCCTATTCCTGTTTGTAGCTTTACCAAGGCTATACTGAGGCATTAGATAGGCATTTTTAGGAGGTATATCTTACTCTGGTAGAAATTGTGATCTTTTTTAGAGTACAATTCAAGATATTTTTTTCACTTTGACTTTTCGTAGCACAGAGATAGTTTTTGGAAGGTGTGTAGAAACAGGGAGGCTTTAATTGCACCAATTATACAACTGGGAAAGAGATTGGTAAGAGGAGGATGGGGAGTACAAAAATGGGAAGCAAAGGGGAAATAAAATTGACTTGTAATTTCAGCTATCAGGGAATAATACTTAAAACAAATTTCCTATAGGAATTACAGGAATTCCTATAGGAATTATAGGAATGTTACAAGTTTCAGTGGCTAAACATCTGCTAAAACCTTATATCTGTGCAAGATTTAGTAAAAAATAATAAAAATTATGGAATACTTCAAAGGTATAGTAGTTTGAGCTCTTTAGGATAGCAGGAAACTGCTTGGCGAACTGTGATAAACAGCTGCTATTTAAAATCAGTTTTTTTATGCCATAGGCCCACCAATTTCTAACTGTGAGATCTCTGTATACTGTCTTTACAGTATAACCGGTTCAAAAAAAAATTGTTCTTTTGGAGATGATGACAACATCCAAAAGAACAGTTTGGAAAATAATCAGAAGTGTAGGAGGGTGGGTGACTCATTTTTTCTTGAAGTTAATTTATATAGCACTTGTCTTTCTCCAGACAACTGTAAACAGAGTTCTGGATGGAGATGTTTCAGTAGACATTTTACAGTGGATCACTTCAGCAAAAGCTTAATATGTATGATTTGTCATAGTCAACACTACTGCTAATCTGTCCAGCCAGTGTCAGAACCCAGATGCAATCATCCGTTCTTCTTCAGTGAAGTAAAGGCAATAGTATATACAGGATGAGAAAAGTAATCTGCAAGGCAGATAATTATTATTTATCTGGGCACATCTACAGAATGAGGAAGAGGAAAAGAAGATGAGAAAAATAATTGATACTTTTGCCAAGACTTGTTGGGTAAATTTTTTTTTCTTGTTTTTAAATGAATCTGTGCAACATCGTATTTTGAATCCTGGTTCAATTTTACAGAATATATATATAGAAATAGGTATAGTATAAATTCATATGGGCTTCTTTTAAAGGTATTCCTATAAAGTAAGATTAAATCTTACTCCTGGTAATTAGAACTCTATCTTCAGTTTCTATTAAATCATTATTATCATAAGAATATTTGGATTTTGAATACTGCAGATCCTGTCATCCACGTTAAGCTGCCTTTAAGAGAATTATATTCAGAAGCCTTAATTAAAAAAAGAGAGAAACTTTCTTAACATTTAAAATACTGCATTTGAATCCTCAGTCATTTCATGGTCAACTGTGATTTACTTCTTAATGTATCTGAAAGCCATACATAGAAATATGTGTCAATTTACAAGATTAATGTATATAACTAAAAATTAGTGCTCTCTGATAAAGACAACTGTATTAGGAGGATAGCTTGTATATATAATATATATATTATATGAAGACAGAACTAAAAATGGTAAAAGTCCAGTAATTCAGTACTGAGCATGAGAAAACAGAGTTTGGAAGGAAGTTCTGTCTGTTAGGGGTTGGAAATACCTTGGTCTCTTACATTGTCATTGGTTGAACAGTTCCTGACACACAAATTTTCTGTTCGTTGACAATCACAATAGCAAAGAAATGCATTTGCAGTTGCAATTGTTACTTCTACTTTTGTGTTTAAGTTCATTTTTTGTGTGTTTGTGTATGTGTCTGTGTATTTATTAGACCCAAATATATCTAACAAAGGAAATCCAAAGCTAAAATTGTCACACTGTGACACGTGTAATACCCTGGAAATTGTCACAGCTATAAGTGAGACTTGCTAGATTTTGTATTTGTTACTAATACAGTGGGTTTTTTGTAAATATCTTAAAGATGATGAAAAGATGTGACCACAGTTTAATACATGGTGTCTGTATAGGTATTTCAGAAAACTCAGTACAGAAATTGAAAGACAACCTGATAGATAACTGGGCACAATGAAAAAATCCCTGAAATGACTATATATTTGTATAGGCTCTCTAGTAATCAGTGTAGTCTGTGGTCTATCAGCTTTCATCAGTATAAAAATGTCAAAGTTACTTTATTACTTTTGAACACATGAATTTTGCTTTAGTAACGAGAAGTACATGATGAGCTTATTTTCCTGAGGAGTGAAATTGCTGCAGAATAAAGTACTGTTTTGAAAAGAAATATAAATAAATGAAATATGTTCATATTAATTAAATTCTCCCTTTCTAGCTGTAAAAGAAAGATGCTATGCCAGGTAGTCATCTTCTTTGTCATTTGAGATAACAATTGGAAAAATATATGAATAAGAAATCTTTTTGGATACTTTTATTCTGAATTATACATCATTACTGGATTTTCTTTTCAGTGGAAGATTAGGTAGAATTTTTCTCCCTTCATGAGGTTGCCATACTTGTTTATGCAGAGGACTCTGCAACAAATGAATTAATCATTAAAACTGTTTAGCATACATGGTAGTATTCTAAACATACATTTATTTCATTTACATAGAACAGTGTAATCAGATTGACTGTTTAACCTCTTTTCCTGTTAATTATTCATGGTCTTTTATTACTGAAAGCTTGTATGCCATTTTTGAGATGTTACACATCCTGTACAAAGAAAAACATTCTATTTATACCTGTTAAATATTAGATATTTATTAGAAAAAAGTTTATTGGAGAAATATACTATTTTCATTTTTTTAAATTGGAAAACATCCCACATTTTCAAAACGAAATTACTTTGGAATTCATGTATGGAATATGACTCTCATGTGGGATGCAGTTAGAGTTAGCCTAAATTTGGATATGTGCAACTAGGTGTTAGCAAGTAAGCTTTGTGCCTGACCTTCTCTTACAGTCAATATTAGCAGTTCTCTCTTTGAAGCTGATACTTAAGGCATAGTTCAGCTAAATAAATACAATCTTAGATGAGCTAAAATGCATTATGTGGTCTCTGGCTGCCCTTCCAGAAAGCCATGGGTTGTATCTCCATGTTGTATCTGCCGGCTTTGCATGAGTGAAAATCACTGAGTGCTGCAAATGGTACTTGACATTTCTGTTCAGGAAACTGCACTCCACCTATAACAGCTAGTCAGGCAAATCATTAGTCTCTTTCTGTCAGCTGCTTTTACTAGCTCTTTGTTCATTATTATACAAGGTTAGACACCAACCTTCGGTATATATGCCTGTATTTTGGTGCTTTAATCTTGAAATGAATCTCATACAAATGAGTCCCATCCAACCACTTGTCATATTATCTCTGGATTTAGCCTGCCTCCCTTATCAGCCTGGTCCCAGATGGTGACATTTTGTTAAAAATCCGTATTATCACTTTTAATTTCCTTAGTTTCCTTCATTCACACAGTTATAAAAAGAAAATTGTGTAGTAAACAGAGTATCAAGAATAACACATAAAATAGCTCTAAAGAGAATTAGAAAATTGATTAACAACATGCGTAATTTAAACTATTACCATATAGAATCATAGAATCACAGAATGGGTAAGGTTGGAAGGGACCTCTGGAGATCATCTAGTCCAACCCCCTGCTCAAGCAGTGTCACTTAGAGCATGTTAGACAGGGTTGCATCCAGGTGGGTTTTGAATATCTCCAGAGGAGACTCCACAACCTCTATGGGCAAACCATTCCAGTGCTCTGTCACTCTCACAGTGAAGAAATTCCCCCTTATTCAGGCAAAACTCCCTGTGGTTCAATTTCTGCCGATTTCGTCTTGTCCTGTTGCATGGGACAACTGCGACATAATGGGACAACTGCAACATAATATATAATGAATATAATTACAGTAATTATATAATAAATGCACTTATTATCAGGAAGCAATTTGAGATACTAGTTGATAAATAATTTGGACACACATTAACTTACTACTTATTTTGATAAAAAAAATTAAAGAAATAAATTAACAGTACAATGGTTGAGGTGAAATTGAGTTACTGATGACAGAATATGTATTTTGAAATGTCCTTATACTAAGAATATAATATTGTTTTATTAATTATGCTAATATGACTTAGTAAATTATACATTAAGCAGAAGGAAGAAAAAATACAAAAGAAATGCTGCATAGAAAATGAAAATCTGTTTATATTAAATAATTTACAATTCATATTTCTTTTGACTCATAAATTTTATGAAGAATAAGGAAATATGATAAAATTTATATGAATTACATTGCTTTACTACCAGTACATACCACTTAAATAAATCTTGCCTTTGAGAAAGTATTTTATATACTAAATATGTTATTGGATTTGAGTCTTTTTCTGTCTTTGCCATGTTAAGAATTTAAATATGTCAGATCTTATGTTGCCCTTAAGGCTATCACCTCCAGAGGGCTATTATTGTAGCTACTAAGTGAAACAAAGCAGTTCTTTTACAGAATCTTTTCTCTACAATACTGCAGTATTACAGAACATACTATGTCTGTGTCACCTGGTTACCTCAGCAGTATAGCTGCTAAAAATAAATTAATTTCATGTAATCCTTATTAATATTTCTTACTACAGAGAAAATAATTTTTATCTGAAATAAGAAAGCAGTCTAAAACCATCAGTCTTAAATTTAAACATAAAGTGTCAAAGATACTACAATTTTTGCTCTGTGTCACTACTGTATCTGTAAATACTGGTGACATAGTCTGTTACAGTGCATATTAATATTGAACACCTTGGTGCATGTGAATATTTCTCATTAACATATGTTAGATTGTGTCTTTAGCATCAGAACTATATTGCAATATTTAAACAGGTATAAAAACTTCATTTAAATTACTCTCTAATCACTTCATTTCTAAGTATCGCTTTTTAATTCCTGTTGGACTGATCAGTTAACTGACAAAGAATGGAGGTTCTGAAGAAAAACAAATTTAAATTGGATCCCTGAACTTCCACCAAAATACGAGCTTTCCTCAATTGAAATCCTACTGAGAATCAGTCATTCACATCTTTTTGGTTTTGCTTGCTTTTAGCTTACATCTAACAGTATCAGTGAAGAGTTCATCCCTCTAGACAGCAACAGTGTTATTGTAGCTGTTGCACAAGGCAGAATTTTATTAGTTTTGTGTTTAAATAATCCCTGAGATCCTCGAATTCAGAGAATGCTAAATGAATGTTTGGATCTGAGGGCAGAATTTATAAACATGCATCCTATGGAGAATTTTTGTGAGTCAAGGCAGCTTCTTTCTTTCTGTGTTATCTCAAATGACTACCACTCTCATGGCCAACATCCCTAGGGCCCTTCACCATTATTTTTGTTTCCAGGATGTTCTTATTCCCTCCTTTCAGAAAAACCTCTCTGATTTTTCTTCCTACAGTCTGACTAAAGAACTGTTGGGTTTATGGAAGGTTGTTGTAGACATAAAAAAATTACCTGCTAGTGTTTTCTCCTAACCTAGCTTTAGCTTATGAACCTTCCTCTTTTATACTCATGCCCTCTTCCCCCCCCCCTTCCAATCCTTCTGAAAGTTAAAGACTCTCTCTTTTCACCAGACTTGTCCCAGAGTGCGCTTATACCTGCTGGGGCCTTTCATGTAACACTGTGGTTGCCACACTGAAGGTGAGCCTCAGCTCAACTTCTTTCTCAGGGGTCTTCAAAGCAAAAATAAATGAACAGAAAATGACTTGTGTTTTAGATGTTGTTTTTCACCACTGATATTTGGATGTCATTTTTAGAAATTCCAGCCCTCTCACCTACTAATTTCTGCTAACATGCTTGAGCACAGCTAGCTGAATCACCATTTATAACAAAACAAAACAAAACAGGAAAGAGAAAAAAGAAGAGAGAAGAGAAGAGAAGAGAAGAGAAGAGAAGAGAAGAGAAGAGAAGAGAAGAGAAGAGAAGAGAAGAGAAGAGAAGAGAAGAGAAGAGAAGAGAAGAGAAGAGAAGAGAGGAGAAATTGCCTGTATCATAAATTGCTTGTGCTGGGAAGAAAACAAAACCAAGAGTCCATTGTTTTTAGTTCTCTGACATAGCCTTACTGCACAAAAGGCAGTACATCTGAATCTTATTTTTCTTAGATAGTTTCCTTAGCATTTATACATAATACAGACATTCTGAGCCTGATCTCCAAAAGCTTATATATCTCCTGCTTAAAGGAAGACAAGAGGAACTGCTCAGTAAATGAAGACATCATTTGTATTTTGAACCCTGAGTAACTTTAGTTTCAATACATTATGAATCAATATCCTTGAAGGGAAGTGTTTATAAATAGGTATCTCTGCTATATCAGTGTGAAAGAGCTCTCAAATAAAGGATTAGATACCTTCAACATAGCAGGGGGTGCCATAGGTTCGTAACTTTGGAGGATAGTCTGCAGCTTTAACATGATGGTTTGTTTCATTTGAGGACTCATTTGTTTGTCAGAATCTCAGGGGCAGAACTTGTAAATCTTGAAGTTTGGTTTTTTTTTTTTTGTTTGTTTTTTTTTTGTTTGTTTGTTTGTTTTTTTGTTTGTTTGTTTTTTTCTTCTAGGAAGTGTATTTTTTCCTCCATTAGGCAAACCATTAATTTCTATTAAATGGTTTAAGAAATGACTGTGCTTTGTGCAGCTGCTGATTCTTCTGATTTTTTTTTTATTTCTTTTAAAGAAAGCGAATTAAGTCAAAGTCCATTAGTTAAGCCTAAAGATTTAGAGAAAATTTTGACTGAAATTTTCAGGTTTATGATTATTGATACTAACAGAGATTTCCATTAGAGCAATATCTGCCAAATAAGTGGATCTGGTCGTGATTGTTATATGAATATGCACTCTCTGTATTTAACTATTAAATAAGGAGTGTGTATTCCATTGTTTTCATGTTTTCCCATTATTTTCATACTCGCTAGTCACAATTTCTTACAAAAGAGCTCTGTATTCTTCATAGAAGATGCTCTGAGCAGTGTATGTTCTTTCCTCACTCAGAACAACCCAAAGATTTTTGCATTAGGAACTAGGAGTCTAGAATCACATTAGAGTAACAAAGGAAGTTATGGTTATATTACTAAATGCAGTTTCAGGTCTGATGTAAAAGAAAAAATATGTCATAAAACATAAAACCTAGTGAGCCCTCCATCTTTCAGCATTTATCCTCATCTAATTTGAAGAGCCATGTCACAACGTATATAGCCCTGGGACTTAAAGGTACAAGAAGTTCTGCATATTCAAGGGCCAATATTGGATGCTGCACTGTACATAACCTCCTGAGTTCAACTGTTAGAGTGTTCTGAAATTTGTGTGTAGTGTTTTCTTTTCAAGATGATGACAATGCTATTGCTGTTCAATAGCCTAAATCGCTCCAAACTGTGAATGATTCAAAAACTAATAATTCTCTGAATTCTTGATTCAATTTTGATTTTAGATTTCTTGAAAATGTAAATGCCGAGTGATATCATTGCTTACTACTAAATCAGAATTTTCCTGGTTATTTATCTCTGTCTTAGCTGTGAGGAAAACAACAAGTTTGTGTCTGAGTTAGGTAAAATTGAGAAACAAGTCTCTAGCATCTTAAGCATGCTGAGTACTTACTGTGGTTGTCATCTAGAAAATAGACAGACAGAACCAGTTTCAGAGAACTTGCATTTCTGAATGGAATACACTGCTGAACTAATTTTAAATTCACTATATTTGTTACATTATGGTAAGAGTATAGATGCCTTTCTATAGCTTTACTATTCTCATCAAATAAGCATGTGAGATTGTAGGAAAAAGTGCTTTCAGTGGTTTATGAAACAAATGATCAAATGTAGAATAAAATATGAAATGACATCTGCCTCTGTGGTAAACACTCTTCAAGCTTCTTGAAGTGTAAATTAATCAGGGATGTTGTAGCACAACCAAGAAACTGTGAGAGAGCTTGGAGAAATGATTGTTACAGGATGAGCTTCTGGGCTTTACTAGAATATCATTAAGCTCTGTACACTTTTCTTAATGGTAATTCAATTTTACCTTGTTAGAAATAAATCTTAATGATGATGCTTATGTAGTACTTGTACAGCACTTAGCAAAACCCTATGTAAGAATAACAATCACAAACCTATTCTATAATAAAAGAGAATGAAAATGGAAAACAAAAATCTGTCATAAATTGGTTGCATACAGAGGAAATGGTGATAGAGCTGCATCCTTTATTCTTACTATTTGAACTAGGAAAGACAAAATGTGATTTCATCCACTTACAGATAATGATTGGCACTATATCAAGAAAATTGCCCAGCTACCAATATAAATCCACAAAGAAAGCACCATTCTTCTATGAAAATGCACAATTTAACTTTTTAAAACCTGCCACAAGAAAGTGATTGAAAGATGGTGCTTTCTTATCTTGTTTTGTATATAAGATCCATAAAAATAGAAAAAGGATCTTATGTTTAAGAGCATAATAAAATCATGTTAGTGAACTCAGATATCCTTTCATTCTGATGTATTGCTAAAAAGTAAATTACATTGAAAGAGAATCCTAGTCCTATTCTGCCAGACCTCTCTCTCTCTCTCTCTCTCTCTTTTTTTTTCCTGTATATATATACTGGAAAATCATAGGAAGTGGATGTCTTGGGGAGACAAGTTGCCTGGCAACAACAGCAGTGTCAGTTTCTCTTCAGAGTGCAGTATGTGTCCATGTCAGGAATGCTATTCATCTTCATTAGAACTAAGTAATTTAAGTTGTCAAGTCTTTGATGACCATTGGGTATCTCATAACCGTACGTTGTTACGTAGTTGTGCTCAACTAGATTGCACTTACAAGCAAAATAAAAATAGCATAAACTCTCTGTCCTACATTTTGAGCTTACGACATCATTAGCACTGGAGTGTTGCCAGCCCCTTCCATGCTTTGGTTGGTGTCCATTAAGAAAACTGTCAACAGAAAGTGGAGACCAAGCCTTAATTGCTAAACCATCTTTAAACAGTGATACTGTTTTAGCTATGACAGTCATATTATAACCTTCCCTCTTATATTTAAGTTAAACAATCTTAAGAGACATTTTGCAGACTATTACCCAATAAGACTGACAAATTGATCCAAATCACCAAAGACTGGTCTGAATTACTCAGTACCTAATTTCCCTATACTGTAATATAGTTACATATATATGTATACATATATGCATATATAAATGTGGCATTTCTGCCCCA
The DNA here is from genome assembly GCF_028389875.1 of Rhea pennata. Lineage (NCBI taxonomy): Eukaryota > Metazoa > Chordata > Aves > Rheiformes > Rheidae > Rhea > Rhea pennata. The sequence continues at coordinate 46,838,089 of NC_084663.1, read as the reverse complement.
AACCTATGCTCCAGTTTCAATGCAGAAATTACCAAGTGCATCAGATTCATCTTGGAGTGGTATATCCTTCTGCAGGAGAGAAAAAGCAAACAAAAAGATAAGCTGTTGATTTGAGGATTCTGATGTGACAGAGAACTATATCCCTCATATTCATATGCTTTCCTAAAATCCTTACTTTGAAAGGATAGTATTCATACTTGATGGTGTTTCTTATGGCATTTCTAATTAGTTCTAGCTTGCAAAGGTTTAACACTGCATATTCTTAAGAGATAATGTTTCTAACTGTAACATATGCAAATAATATGTATTATGCAATTAATCCAATCCTTTTACCATAGCTGAATATGCTTCTGAAAAAAGAGAAACTTTTTATAAGAATATCAGTGCTCGTTATTTAAATGTTACTAGTGTATGTGTGGAAATGACTCTTTATTGTTTGCAATGTATATTGGGAAGTACAGTGACAGATGAAATAGCAGCAGGTTAGTTTTGTTCTTTTAAATAACCATTTCTTATTAATGCATATTATGCCTTTTGAAATAAACAGTATGACTGGGGACTATTGCAAGCAAAACGTGATAAATTGTGAATTGAAAAATTGGATTTTTTTTTAAGGTTTACTTAAAATTAGTCTCTTATTCTTGTGTTTTTAATCTGAACATCTGAAGTGATTTATAGTGGCTTATCTTCAACAGCAGTTATAAGTGCTGAAGTTATCCTACCCTTGGTAATTGTTTAAGAATATATTATGGTTAAGCAGATGCAAATTCAATAAATAAAGAGAAATCTGGAGGAAGGTCAACAACAATTACAATATACTTTGACTGAGAGCTTGGAGAGAAGGAGAAAGGGAAAAAAAACAACAAAAACAAAAGACTCAGAGATGGTTTAGGGCACTATGTATACAATTCTGCTCCAAATTAAAACATGTAGATACCTGCATGTGAAGTCAAACAGTGGAGTTCAACATCCCGAGGGGAGTGAGGAACATGAGTAGCAGACTTCAGGACCCTTGAGTTCAGGAGATGAGACTTTTAGCTTGTTCATGGTGGGGGGGAATTCTATAGGAGGTAGCTCAGAAGGGCAAAAGAACTCAGGAGAGTTGGCAGGTCTTGTTCATATAGGAAAACATCCTCTAAGTGCAAGAACAATCCATCCTGACATTCAAGAAAACAAGTAGATGCATCTGGAGGGTGGCTGGCTAAGAAGGGAGCTCTTATCAGATCTGAAATACAAAGAGGCATCATACATAACGTGGAAACAGGAAGAGGCTACAAAGAAAGACTGCTGTAACATTGCCCACTCTAACATTTTCATCAGTGACCTAGTAGAGAAGACGGAATGCATGTTCATAAGGCTGCAAACAGCAACCAAATTTGGGGAATCACTTAATATGCTAGAGTAGGGAGCAATAAATGGCAATAAATGGCAATTCAGAGGGACCTGGACATGCTAGAGGAATGGACCTACAGGAACTTTATGAAATTCAACAAGATTATTGAACAGATATGAAGTCTTGTACCTGAGAGGGACGAACCCCGGGAACAGTGCAGGCTGAGGACTAACTGGCTCTGCTGAAAAGGACCTGGGGGTTGTGGCAGAGAGCAAGCTGAACATGAGCTAGTGATGTGCGCTGGCAGCAAAGATGGCTAATGGTGTCCTAGCCTGTATTAACATCTAGAGTACTGCACCCATTTTGGGGGCCTGCAGTACAAGGAAGGTGTCAGTAAACGGGAGTGGGTTCAGTGATGGGCCACCAAGATCATTAAGGACCAGAGCACTGGCCTTGTGAGGAAAGAATGAAGGAGTTGGGTTTGTTCAGTCTGGAGAATATGCTATAGAAGGGATTCCAGGTCCAAGCAGAGATGTTTAAGGTTCTTTGAAATGTTTTAATAGGAGTTTAGACATTTTTGGAATACATAAACATCAAAATTTAAGTATTGCAATTTTGAACTGCATTCAAGATTATATATATATTTTTAAGAACAAAGGGAATTCTGACTTCGGAGCTATAAATTGCAGTTATAATTAGGATGAGAATGTAGAATTGTTAATAATAGTAGTAATAGTAATGAAAAAAATAAACTTTTCAATAAAAGCTATAGTCCTTATCTAAAATTAGATGGTGATATATTCATATTATGCAATAATTATAACAAAGCAATTTCATGATAAACTGTGAAAAGATAATTAGCCATCTAGTTAGTAAATGATATTAAACATTATTCTGACAAACACTAGTTCCAAAAATGACTTGGAATTTCATGGCAACAATTAAGAAACTTACTCTGATTAGTTTACTTACGAAGCGGCAGTAAATAGATTGCAGTCTGTAAACATGTACATGAGTGCAGGAAGCTGATAAAGTTTTTCAAATATTGGGATAAGGTTGTAAGTCAAATGCTTTGAGAGTGAAACTAGATAGACTTTAAGTAGAGATAATATTAAAAAACAGGTATGAATAGCTGAGCTGTTCATGTGAATTTAGGAACTTTTAGTATTGCTGTCTACTAAGAGATGTAGTTTTAGCATTTTGGGATAGATAGATGCTTCAGTATGGCAACTATCAGATGACTAGTGGATTATATGTTTTGGGCAAGTACATTACAGAACCTTCCTCTTTTTGAGGTAATCATATCATGTTTCCATGGGTCAGATTTCTCTCTGTGAGATGATATTACTCATAGATTCCTTGCATCAGATTAAATTTGTTATTGTGGGTAACAGCCCCATGGCTCATACTGATGTATCTTGTACTTTTGTCCTTGCACAAGGAATTACATAGAATAAAAGCACTCTTGGTGCCAATTCTAAACTTCACTGTCACCAGCCTCAGTTATGGTTTTGTCTCTCATACATATATTTTTACTACCAACGTCACTGTCCTTTCTGCAAGTCAGCAACTTGAGTAAAGAGTCATGATATGAATCTGTATAAACACTGTCATTATATAAGTATGCAAGCTTTTTTATATAGATTTTCCAACTTAACATCTGTTATTTTGACATAGATCCTTTTTCTAGCTTGCTTTCTGAGAAGGGAATATCCTTAGTAATAGTGAAAAGCCATGGTATAATGTTGCTCAGATGCATTGCACCATATGCTTCAGCATGGCATAATTCTTCATTAACATTCTGTTATACCTTGTTTATTAAGGGGATGGTGTCTTAGAACAGTATTAGCAGCTTTTGCTTATCTTTCAGGTCTTTGTATTATTCAGCAATCGCTCATTTTCTGCATTTTTTACCACATAATATTGGTAGGTAGTAATAAACCATTGGTAGGTGGAATAAACCATTCCTGTGACCTTGATATAATAAGTGTGCATCCTGGAAGCTGTCTCAAGTAAGCCTGAACATTTCCCATTTGAAATCATTTTTTATTTATAATACAGTACTACCTAGATTTTCCTGACTCCCCTGAGACTAGGTAATGCTGCTCTCACAGTTAACATTTACCTATTTACTTTGTCAATTGTCTACTAAGATAAAATTCTTCACTGTAGGTGATCACATGTATCTGGTCTTCCTTATTTTTATGGGTCATATCCCTAAAGTATCTTTTTTTCCTCTTTATCATGCGTTCCATTCACACCTATGACCTTTGAGTCATTTTTGTGCTGTATTGCAAAGGGCAGTAGTATAGAGTGACTGAATGGGAAACTTTTGCACCCAGGAAACAAGACAGAGCCCTAGGTTTGACCATGGAGAATAGTTTGAGATTCACATAAAGGAAAGGCATGAAATCCAGTTCTCTCAGACTCAACATAAATGACTTGGCAAACGTTATAATAATTCTGGGTATGGAAAAAAAATGTGAAAGCAATACATCTGATGTTAACATTTGCTTCTTCAACCTTTAAAAACAGTCTTCAAAAAGTAAATTAATTCAATTCTCTCTGAGTGGGATAATACCTTTTTTTTTTTTTTTTTTTTTTTTAGGTGTTTATGAATAAAACACACACATACTTGTTTCCAAAGAAATTTGCAAGTTTAGGGAAGTCTTTGCCACATTGCATGTGTTAACACTGTGACGACTGATATTTAAAGTCAGTGCCATGATGGGCAGAAAAACTAGGACTCGGGAGGAAAGAAGAGTAATGCTTGTAGTGATTAACTCACTTTTTCTATCGAACATTCATAGCAGCAACATTCAGGTGCTTTACATAGATTTACCTTCACAGGTTTACCTACTGCTGAGATGTATAACACTGTTGAATTAAGATAGCTGTAGATTATGACAGAATTAAAATGTTTTTATTTAAAATCCTATATTAAAATCCATCTTTTTGTCATCTCTTAGATGAATTCCTCTTAGATAATTTTCTTCTAGAGATGAAGCCCTCTATTTTTTCTTAGATGATATTTATTTCATTAATATTGGCATACTTGCTTTAGTAATATAAAGAGATAATGTACTACATTTGTATTTTCATTTTAGTTAAAAGGCATCTAGAGCTATTTATTAGGCAACATATAAATGGGTTTGCACATAATCTTGCTCATGCATGTGTTAACTAGAAATAACTGTTTTCATCCTAACATTTAATCACCTAAAATACTGACTCCACTATGGTCCTTGAATTATCATAATAAATCAATGCAGATAACTGGAGTGACTCTACTTGTCTCAGGTATGGAGGAACTCCATTTACAAGTATGGTATGTTTCCAGGCCAAAAATATCTAGTGGCTTTTTTATAGAGTGATTATAGTTGCTGTACTCTGAATAAAGCAAAAAGCTCCATACACTCTTCAAATGCTAAAAGATCAAAGTTATGCATCTGTTTCAACTTCTGTGCAAAGACGTAAATTCTCAGCACTTGGCAGTAGATGCAAAGGTCTCCTGTTCTGTCTGACCCTTTAGAGGTTCACCACATGTAGGAAAGGAGAGTAGAAGCTTGTTTCAGAGTCCTAAATATAGAGCAGACAAAAACAATAGCCTTCTGTTAAGAGTGGTTTTCTTGCAACAGGATCAAGAATAACTTAAATCAAGGTGAGGTCTTGCCAGACTTGGCCCTGGTGTGATTTTTTTTTTTTTTTCCTTCTGTAGTCTTAGAAACAGCATAGCAAAAGCTCCCACGACTACTTTGCTCCTTAGGTTTAAATGATGACCATAGGCTTACATCTCTTGTGTGAACTGTCTTTCCAACAGATTACAGAATTCAGATGATCAAAAGTTCCTTCTCATCTTCCACACAGAGTTTCCCAGTTTCCTTAGCTTGCCTGTGGTTTTGATCAATGAACAAATGGGGACATAAAAGGTTCTCTTGGCTAGCCTCTATACTAATATTTGATTTTTCATCCAGTAGTATTTAAAAGATCCTCCAAACACTTAGGATGATAAAATCTTAACTATCCGTTAAAGTTAACATCATCTGTGCTGTTAAATGTTCTGCTTTACATTGAAAATTTTAGCCAAGTTAAAGCTGTGTTAATTTTTTTTTCTGTTGGACTCCAGAAAACTGTACATCACTGCCTCCTTTAATTATTAACAAATATTTTCCAAATGCCCTATTTTGGAATTTTTATATAGGAGGAATTATTTTTCACAAATTTTTTTTTTAATTATTTTAAGTTACTTCAATTAATCAAGTTATTAAAATTTTAGTAGGATTTGAAAATCATACATTTAAGGACTTATTTTAAAATCTAAGTTTTTGTTAGTTTATTTGAATGTTGCATCCAAATTCTTTCAGGAATTCAAATTTTTAACATTTTTGATCTTATTACTTCCTCATACAACTTCACTTACATTAGTGATGCTACATAAACAATGGATTATAGATACTTATACCATTCCAGTTCAAAAGCAAACAATTCTGAAAACAGATTTCTCTTTTGTTAAAGGATGAAGACTTTAAGCAAGCATCTTTTTCTTTACCTCCTTTTAATGTTAAGTAAACAGAAAAAGATAGGTTATGTTTACCTAGTTCAAAATATCACCTAGAGCATGTATGTATTTTATTAACTGGGGATAAATAAGCAAAATGCGATTGTAATTAAAGTTGTAATTTCCATAAATTTGTTTGATTAAAAACTTCCATAGACTCAAGAATTGAATCCTTTCTGTCAAGTAGTGGGGCTTCTATATCCAGAGGCAATCTGTGTGAGCTCAGTGGTTTTCCACAAGTCAGTAGTCAATCCATGTACAGTAAATTACAGATTTGGGATGGGTATTTGTAGCACTTGATGAACTGGTATGGTGGCATTAACTCTATTCATCTCCATGTAATGGATGAATCTCCTTTATTCTAGTGATTCATCTTCTCTTTCATTACTAGAGAGAATTGTACTGCTGATTTGGTGATGGAGCATTGTTACCAAATACTGAACTTTTTGATTATTCAGTTGATAACTTAGATAAGCAATTGATGACTTAGCAATGCCATAACTGTTGAAGGGTTAACTAAATGCATTTTTCCTGCATGTCTCATCACTGTGGCTTTATTATTCATGGATTATTTATAAATAAAGGTCAAAGAGTATTCTTCTAGATTCTTCAACTGAAAACAAAATGCAAAAGCAGTTAATTGGATTGCACAGTAACTATTGTTCCTGCAAACTTTATGATTCAAATTCCTGATTGAATGTGTGAACAAAAGATGGAATTTTGATTCTAGAAACCGTGTATTGTCATGAATAATAGAAGGCTGCTTTTTGGCATTAAAACCAATAGTCTTTTGAAGCTCCTTGATATTATCAAACTTTAGCTGTGAAATAATACATTTGACCTGGCTATTCCCTTATTATAGTTATTCAATTAATCCCTCTGCCTCCCCAAAAACCTAAACAAAGATCAAACTTGTTTTTTAAACTCTAATTCTGTAGTAACATTTCTGCTTTTCCCCTGAGAATATGTGGCCTCTAAAGCTATGAGTACAGTTCTCATGACTAAATGTGGATGTTCAGTGCTATCTTAAATGCCCTGTGTGATCTGGAATCACTCAGCTACTACAGAACACAAGTCTCTCATGGATGCCAGCCTAACATTTGATTCCTTAAGGTTCTTAAAAAGTATCTAAAATAACATTTGTGTCTGACTCCCTCAAACTCTCCTTCAAGGAGACTGACTTTCAGTTAATATGAGCTGCAATGAGTATGAGTCAATCTGTCAACTCATATGCTGACTCTGCACTGAGGGAACTGCATCCCAAGCCATCCTACTTCTTACACTCTGAATCCCATAGAAAGAGAACATGAGTATGTTTCCCATAGGGGTGTTGTGCCCTGTTAACCTGTGCCTGATGGTATAGATAGCACCAGGATCCTAGGAAATAAACATAGCTGCTATCTGATGTATTCAAGATTACTGATTCAAGATTAAGAGAGTCTATGGCAGATTGAGAAGAGGTTTCATGCTCTAAACCACTTACTCTTCGATTAGCAGTGTTCATTGTATGATAGGTAATATATTGGGGTAATGATTGATGACCTTGTTGGAAAACATTGTGGCAAGAGGCCAAATGTTTTAAAATTTTCCTATTCTTAGTCCTCTCTTTGTCCACTTGGGAGTTACCTCTGGAGTGAAAAAGAAGGCCTATGAGCAGCCTGGAGAAATTATTTAGTAGTAATGCCCTGCTTCCCAACACTGTAGAGCAGCCTCAGAGATTGCAGGGACATGCATCCATATCATGTAGTGGTACTCTGACCAAGCCTGATGCTGCGAGAAAGATTAAACATTCCACACATATGCATTAAACTGATGCATCCTGCAAATCAGATCAGGAGTGAAGATTATGATGATGATAATTATTGTTATGCAAACATGGGAAGTCTATTCTCTTAGTTACAGACAGGCTATTTGATTCTGGAATAAAGTAATCATCCAAGAGTTTAATTGTTCTAGCTGAGAAGAATCATATTCAAAAAGGAATGAATTATATTTTTTCTTATTTACATGCCAAATTTTCTACTACTTGTTTATGACAAGCATAAAATGTATTTTAACACAAGTGATGGTTGTGGCTCCCTTACTTAACAAAATGTCTAGTTATCATCACTTAGTTTGTGGAGATATTCAAGTGAAAAATAAATACTATGCCTTTATGAAGAAAAGATTTGTATATTTTCATAGGATTCTTAGTTTTGTTATCATAAATAGTTGGCTTTGATGAGGATCAAAGTTACATCTATAAACAAGTTATCTTCTTTAAGTATCTTACAGCACTACAGTTGTGTGAGGTTCTTACTAAGTGCATTTGTAATGAAGGCTAACATTTGAGAGTGATAGTGAGATGCTTTTTTAACTGCTACATGCTTGAAAAGTTGAAATACTGCAACCCCCATGCCAAACTATAAACATCTGTTTTTTATTATTTTTTTCTTTCTCTCTCTCTCTCTCTCTTTTTTTTTTTTTTTAAGGGGGGAAGCTTCCTGTTCATTCTTAGTCAAACACTCCTGTTTTCATTATTCAGCTTAGTTTTAGGGATATAGCTCAAATGCAAAGTACTTCCTTCCTTCCTTCCATGTAATAGGCTCTTAGTCCACCTTTGCCAGCCAAGTGTAGGATACTTGGCTTATTAGCCGTTGTAATAGTAGGTTTACACATATTTAGCCTCTGCTAGACACAACCTATCCAGACCCCATTAACCATTAAGCAAAATCTCTACCGTGACACAGAATATGCTTAGGTTCACTGCTCACAGTGTGAGCTAGAACTCAGGCCAAGACCTCCTCATTTATCTCTTGCATTTAACAGACAGTTTATGTATTCCTAAGTGACCTAACTCATTTTTCCCTCCTCTGCAATCAGGAAATTCAAAGCAAAAGTGGATTCCAACAGCTTTGCGAGCTGCCTCCTCTGTGAGCTAGCAGTGAGTTAACATGGCTATTCCATTACACTAGCATTCTTACGGCAGCAATCTTGATGTTTAAAATAAAACAAAACAAAGAAGACCCTGCGCCTCTTACTAAGCAAAGATATAAAATTGGTGTATTTCAGCAAGAGAAATTAGAAGGCAAAGATAATTTGAGAGAATGTTGGATAAAAAATAGAACCAACAGATAATGAAGGCAATTTCCAGCAAAAGTGATTGATGCAGAAAGGGGATACAAATCCCAGATGAGATGACTAGTGCAGAGGGCTGGTAAGCAAATGTGTGGTTGGTGAATGAAGAAGAAAGCACAAAGGAATAGTACGCAGAAGCAGACTTGTTTAAAACCTTGATGGTAAAAACAAAGATCTTGAATGTGAAATTGTTGAGTGTGACCCTTTGGTGCTTAACAGGTGTTTGTTACCTATTAAGGTATTATAAGAAATCTCTTTTTTGGAGCAGAGAAAAACATGACTACTGCTGGTTTCTCAGAGAAGTTAGCCAATAATGAATACCAGGAACACAAACAGTGTACGGCTGTATGAGAACACAGAAGCAATAATAAGATATGGGGAGGTTTTAAAATGGGAGCCCTAAAAGGGGAAAAAAAAAAAAAAAAAAAAAAAAAAAAAAGAAAAAAAGAAAAGAAAGAAAAAGAATGCTACCTAGTTGCTCAGAAAGAGGCAGATAAGAGTGGCTGTTCAACTGTAAAAGAATTACTTGCCTTTGGTGCCTTCTGCTTGAGCATCACTGAGGTGAAAGTCAAAATGACAGATGACTAATCTGGAATTCAGTGAATAAAGAGTTTGTGGCAATGCCACAACTAAAGGAAGGCCAGGAAGTGCAAACTGCGGGTGAATGGAAGAGTTTCCACACGACCGGACCACAGATAGTCTGAGTTAACTCTGTTAGAGCATTTTGTCTCATTACTGTGTGCTAATGTATTCTGGAGGTGCTCTTTCATCATAATACCCAAAGGTTATATTTATAAAATTTGCTTTAATTTTGGGGTGAAAAATCTGCCCTATGTCATAGGCTGTAAAAGCTGTAAAGGCTGTTCTTTTTCTCCACTTTATGCTGAAGTAACAACTAACAGTAGTTTTGAGGGTAAAGAAAAGAGACTATATTTGCAACACACCTCTATTTTTACTTGTAGTATCTCTAGCAACTCATTATGTTTCATGCATATTTCATTATAGTACCACAGTACTAAGGAATGTTCAAATCTTTCTTTTCCTTTTTTTAAATTCTGCATTATTTTCTGTCACTTGTCATCTTCGTCCATTGAGAATTATTTTCTATAATTGGAAGATTTCCCTAAGTTGTTATTATGTGCTGTTTTAAAAAATTGATATGTAATTGAATGGCATACTGTAGGAATAATCACACCAAATTTTTTAGCAGTGATTTATTCATAAACATCTCAGGAGGTTTAAATTACACAGACTTTAGCCTTATGCTTCACAGTACACTTGACACAGTTGTTAATGAATCAATAAGGCACACTCTCATGTGTCTTAATTCTAATTAAAATGTTGGAACAAATGTTGTGAGATGAAGCCAATGGCAAGATAAATAATTATCATTAATGGTCCATGCATGTATGCATAAATAAATCTACACATTTACAGCTATATCCAGGTGTGTTGTTTATCTCTGAATGTCTAGTAAGTTTTAATATTTAAGAATTTATTCTCTTCTGTCTGGGATATGAGCATGCAGAATTACACAGCTAAATCAACACATTTTGTCCTTAGGTATTAAAATATTCGTGTTTTTTTCAGAAAAAAAAGTGTTACATTTTTCCGAATATGCCAATGATGTACAGAAATACAGTCATCATTGGACTGGCATATCTCTGAATTGCCTATATATTATTCCTTCTTCTATCTGGAAATCTTATCTAGACAGTTTTTGAGGATTTTGAACAGTTGCTCGTGCTACAGATAAATCTATATATCCTAGCAGCTTGGTTTAAATTGTACTAGTAAATTTGACTGGGCTGTTGGATGTCCAGAAATCTTGATCTGTATCCACTACATAGCCAGAATGAATCTGACGAAACTTTTTTGATGCTTTTGTATAGTACTTTTCAATATGATGATTTATTTGCATTTCCTATTAAAGGCTCCAAAATTTGAACATTAGGAAGGTAGACATCAAGCAAGTATGTAGGCAGGAAATTATAATAGGTGATGGCCTCTTTCTGTGCAGAGAAGTAGGCTGTTTTGCAAAACTGAGACAAAAGGGATACTCTGCATCCCTCTGTTGACTAATGGGAGTCTAGGTTCCTAATATTCCCATTTGAATCATTCCTAGAGAAATAGAGAGATATTAAGCTCAAGAATTTATCTGAAGAGGTGATTAAACACGGGCAACAAAGTAGGCATTTCCTTCCTTGGAAAGGGGAACTAGTTCTCAGCAAACTGAACAATATCTCCCTTTAAACGACTACAAAACGCTTGTACATTTCCTCCTTCTCCTCATCCCCATCCTCAATTAAGATGGGTTCAAATTCAGATTTCTCAGTTGCTATGAAAGCATCCCAACTTAATCTAATGATTTTTTAGGACAAAGACCCAGGATGTTATTAGGAGACTTTCTAGAAAGTGAGTTAGAGTGCCTCAGATTGGGGAGGACCAAGAACCTGGGCTCCTATTCTTTGGGCTTATGCTCTAAATTGGGCTATTGTTAAAAAATTAAATAAAATAAACAATTTCCTCCACAGAATCCTAGAATTTCCTCATGTCTTTCTGCTTTAATTCCCTGTTTTAAATGTCATTTAAAAACGTGTTTTTAAAATATGTTTTATGTTGAATTCCATATTTTCCAAGTACATTAAAATAAAAACTGAAGCCTGAGCCAGAGTCTAGATACTTCCTCACGATTCCCAGGATTACATTAAAATTTCAGTGGTTTCTTGGTGTTTGGCTGTTCAGATCACTTCAGATTTTAATAGTTTCATACAAAAGAAATGATAATAAAGTTGAGATAATATATATTTCTTAGATAATATTTTGCCTAACTCATCTGCTTATGAGATGTCTTTTTTTCTTATTTTTTTCTTACTAAAATTAATTTCTTTGCATTTCTTTTTCCCTGTTTTGTAGTACAAGCGGTCCACAAAGAAATTCTGTATATGTAATTTATTCGGTGTGTGATCTTACCAACATTATATACGGAGTACTAACACAGTCTGAGTATTACCACTGGTATGATAAAAGTATTGAACATCAGTAGGGCTAGCAGAATCTGCTAGCTGAGATTCACATGTTTTAACCATATTTATTTATTTTAATTCTATTCCGTGTCATTAAATAAAGAGGATTAGTAGAAAGCTGAATCATTAGGCAGTCTAAAGAGAATCGTTTCTAACCCTTAAAAAAGGCATCTCAGCTTTCTGCTTGATAGAGCTGTACAAGTAGATGTTCTTTCTTGAATTTTGGGGGCTAGTTCTGCTGATATCTAATAAATAACTGTTGATAGAAAAATACTGTATGTTCATTTTGTTTAGTTATATGTAATTAAATATAATCTAAAATATTTTAAATATTAAGAGTAAATTGAGAATGAAAAACTATTCTAAATTCAAACAAAAACCAGAAGTTTAATTTATTAAAGGGCAAAATAAAATATTTCAACATTAGAATTTTTATAGTGCTCCTAAATATTTTTTTCAAATGCAATTGAACCAAATTTGCAAGATCTTTTGGCATCTCAGTATAATTCCTGATGTGTTTAACTTATCCTTCTCCAGATCACTGAGTTAAAACATTTTATCAGCAGGCCTCTTACACCAACTCAGGGACACTTTCAGCAGGTGCAGGCCACAAAAGCAACATAAGGAATCAGACAGATTGTAGGAGCCCATTTCTGCTCTCACCAGTCTTCCTCTAGGCCCTCCCCATCATCTGAAGCGCCTGGCATCTCCACTTCTCTGCTTTACCTGATACAGAAGTTTGAATGGTTTCACTGACACCCTTCTGTTTATCTTCAGATATTTTTGCCACTTAGATTTTTGGCCTTTATCTAAAGCTATGAGATTTCCTAGCACGTGTGTTCTCTGGAGTGGATTGCAGGGAGCCGACATAGGGAGCCTGGGCTCGCCAGAAGAACGCAGTACAAGTGCTTCTGCCATAACCCTAAGCACAGGAGAGATGGATTATTTCTCCTGAGGGGAGAGAAGGACGAATGGAGAATGTTTCCTCTCCAGTGCCTTGAAGATTTTTATTTCAGAAAATTTCAAGCCACATGCATAGTGAGTGTCATGACCCTGATGGCTCTGACGGGCCTTACTGCCCATCCACTCGGGGTCTTCCCACACCCTACTCAGGCCCAGACCCTTGTTTCAGTCCAGCCTGGAGTCATCCAGTCATCCTGCTGCATGAAACTAGCAGTGCCAGTCTCTAGCCTTGCACAACAACCATTCCTTTGGCTCATCCCTGTGTCCCTGCCGGTGATGCCCAGTGCTGGGGGCTGAGGCTGCCCCAGCTGCCCCAGCTGCCCACAGCTGTCCTACTCCCTCACAGGATGGTGGTGAGGCCCGGCCCTGCCTCACCAGGAGCCCCCGCTGATACCTGCCCTGGGGAGCACCTGGCCCTGGCTGTGCCCTGACAGTGAGCCTGTTTAGTTCAGACAGTCAGACTAAGCCTGGTCTGATTCAAACCTCTCCTTCTTAAGTGCATATAGTATAGATGTAGTGTCTTCATGACCTTGATCTACTGATCCACTTGTAATGCATCTAACTACCTGATAACATAGACACAATCAGAAATGTGCTTTAAAACTTCAGGGACCAGTATGGGCAAAGCTACTGTGCTGTTCTTTTATGTGCCCAGCATTAAATAAGAGGACCGCTTTATAATCATAAATGATCCAGCACATATAGGTAAAATGGTATCTACTCCTACTTCCATTAAGATCACTCAACCACATGGAGCTTTGAGGAACCCTCATTAATAAAGATCGGGATTCACTATAGTCTTAGTAGACAGTCTGCATATTTAATGAAGCTCTTTTATTTAAAATAGTCATGATAAAATATTTTCCATTTATAAAATATTCAGTTATTACATTGAAGTATTACATTGAAGAAACTGATTTTTATTTTTCAGATAAGCCTAAAGAAAGAACAGTGCTAACTACCGTTAGACTAATTGCTCTCTTAGGTATCTTGAGTCAGAAGTAATTTCTCTAATCATTTTAAGAGAATCAAGCTTCTAGTAGGTTTAGACTGATGAGGCTGATCTACCTTTGAAATATGTGATTTTTGAAAAAATGAATGGCCTGTTGTTCTAAGTCTTTTGACATCAAACAATGAAATCAAGAGGGGAGGGTCTCTATTTCATTCACTTTCTTATGTGAGAGATGTTATTCTTCAGTCACTCTTCCCAATCTAAAATTCAGATGTGGAAGGCTAAAAAAAGTGATTTGATTTTAACCATCATTCTGGCAAACTGTAGAGCTCTATCTGAATATGAAATATCTTCCTCATATAAGATAATATAGTATTCTATATTGCTTGAGACAGCAAAGCTTACGTATTTTATTTTAACTAATTTGCCATTCTTTTCTCACTTTTCTGTTTTGTTTTGTTTGGAATTGTCTCACCTATTTCATCGAACCCTGAAATGGAGATGATACGAATTTATTTTAGAATTTGCTTAATGTGGATGAGAAATCTAATTATGCTTCTTCACACTTTCCAGATCTCCTTCTCACCTCTTTTAGCACTTTGAAGATTTTACAAGATGCTGCACGGTATCTTGTATTAATGATGCAGGCCACAGTGATATTTCTTCATGTATACATATGTGTGTGTGTGTGTGTATATATATATATATATGTATGTATATATATATGGGTTTTTTTGCTGTTTGTTGGCTGTTAAGACTGAATAATACCTTCAGAAAGCTTAATTCCAGGCTCTTATCACAGGTTTCTATTATATCTTTCCTTAAGAGATAGATTTATGAACTTGAAATATGAGTAGCCATCTATTTGACATTAAACACAATTTCATAAGACAATGCTTTGGATACAGAAATTATAATTACAAGTGTGTTCGCCAATTACAGTTACAAGTGACACAGCAACATAAAACTATGGGTTATTAGTTCATGCAAGTTAGTTTCAACAAAATTATCAGTTACTCAACTTGATCTTCTTGTTACTTTCGCATATATACCCATGAATAGAATTAACAAAGTCCACTGTGTGTTTTTTTTTTTTTTTTTCCAATGGATAAAGTACTTCTTACTGAATGTTCTTAACTAACATGGAATCTAGTTTCTTTTCCTTTCAATCCTAGAAAACATACATGTGTATATAACATACATACATACATACATACATATATTTGTGCTTTTTAAGAAGAATAGAACTGTGGCTTTTTATTTTCTTTTTAAAGGAAAGCTTAAGGTCTTCTTCCTAGGTATGAAATGCAGTTCTGTTAAGCAGCAGCTTGTGTGACTCCTGCAATACCTAAAATTCATCAAAGCTAGATTACATCTTGGTTCATATTCTGTTACACGTTTCATACAGCCCTAATCTGAAATTAATCTTTCATAGTTACCAGAAAATGGAAAATAACTGTCATAGAAGGTACTATTCACTTGCAAAAGTACTCGACTGAAGCTTTATGACTGATGTTAGTACAGTTAAAGATTTGACAAATTTAAAATACTGCTGTTCCTCTAATAAATTGCTAGAACCTAGGCATTTTATGAATCTGTCATCTTTAATTTATTCCACAAACTGTACTAAAACTTATTACAGGCCAAAGGTTTTCTACAATAATTAGTTCTGTGGATAATTCTGTGGGTTACAGGGTTTTTAATCTCATTCTGTCTTACAATCTGAGGTATTATCTTTTATCTTATTTTTTGTTGTCACTTTAATTTTGATTTATTATTCAAGTATTAATTTTGATCTAAACAGTATTCCTCGAGTGAATTTTTAAGTTCATATTAATCATTTTCTGTTGATTATATTACATTTAGTCATGTTTTCAGCATTAAAACATAAAAACATGATACAGTAAATACTGTTAACTGTCCTTTATAAAAATCACATTGTTTTCTTGTAATGACAGTACTATATGAATCAGAAATATTTCTCTGCTGTGTAGTGCTTGAACAAAAAATTAAGATATCCCTCTTCTGTTTTACAGTTTTAGTTAAATTTTCCCTTTGATGGAACTGATGATGCCACTTGTAGAGTTTTTATTTGTTACGGTTTTTATTTTACTTTTTGGGTGAGTATACTGAAAATGAAGGATAATTAACTGTAGCACTAAAGTAAGACCTTAGAAAATATTGTCCTAAAGATGTGGAGGGTCTAGTTCTCCTTGTACTCATAGCAGTGTTAACCATGAGTAATTTCAGTAAAGCTGATAGAAATGAGGTTGGTAATATGAAAGAATTGGGTGAAAAAAAGGTTATGGTCAATGTAAGATGTTTAGGATGGCCTGTCGGTGTCCCTTACTACAATCTGCAGGGTACAGGAGAGTTGTGCAGCCTG
This sequence comes from Rhea pennata, assembly GCF_028389875.1. Lineage (NCBI taxonomy): Eukaryota > Metazoa > Chordata > Aves > Rheiformes > Rheidae > Rhea > Rhea pennata. The sequence continues at coordinate 46,821,754 of NC_084663.1, read as the reverse complement.
TAAAGTGACCCCCACAAAGGCTGCCAAGCAGTTCTTGTCAACTGTCCAGCCTATGATATAGCCAGGGATCTGCTGAGAAGCTGATACGTTTTATTTTTCAGAAATGGTCAAATATCCAAATCCATGCAAATTCAGTTAATTTTAACTTCAAAGTGGATGAGATGCTTTTGAAAATAGAACTCACTCTATAGTGTCTTGAACATTTTCATTTGAAAATGTTTTCTTTGTTTGGAAAATTTTAAGTAATTGAAAATAAGATACTTCTGGCAGCCTCAAGTGAGAGACATTCTTACCCACTTCTCATTGGTTGCATTATTTAACGCTTATTATTACCCACTTGCATCTTGTATACCGCTATTTCAGTTCCTCAAATCTGGGAAACCAAAATTTATAGAAGATCAGCTGTAGAAGAACACAGGCAATTTGGTATATAAAATCAGAGGGAAATGATGAAAGCAGATAGGCTTGTTATGCAGCATAGGGAGGAGAAAAGATTTCAAGTTTTCCAATAGCTTAAAGTTCTTTAGTCAGAAATTGAAAACCTATACAGGTTACCCTATACAGGACAACAATGTGAGTTTCCTAAATCTGACCTTAATTTCCACTTCAGTGAATACATTCTTTTTCAATGAAAAATCTATACATAGTGATACAAATCATAAAAGGATAGTATTTTAAGTGCAGATTTACATGACTGAACAGCCTTTTTATAAATATTGGAGAATTAGAATATACTGGATATAATTTAGATAATTATCATAACATGGTCTTCTAAATGCCTACATATGCAATCTGAGTATTCTTTACTGACCTGATAAATGCATAAACAATTTCAAAATGTGTTTATGTTTTATACCTCTAGTCTTCTAAGACATCCTATTTTTAAGGTACTAAGTTACCAACTGCTCAGTATTAGAAAGTGGCACACTCAGTCAGGCTCTGTAGTGTTGAGGAGGAGAAGCTGAATGGGTCAAGCAGTGCTGGGAAGGAAGCAGGGGAATGCTGATTTACATCTCATTTATCAAAATGTAATATTATTTTTAAAAGGCTACTTGAGTACAATACCTTTTTATTATAAATTTTGACAATAACTTTTTTAAAAAATTATTTTGGGTCAAGCCTGAGAATGAGTGGTGCTGAGCACCCTCATTTGATAGGTATTTGAGTGGAGATTACTAAGTTTTCTGCAAGAACTATGCAGTCACTTTACTACATTTCTATCATGAATTCACTCTGCTATGGGTTTTCTTCATTCCAAACTGTGTGAGTCATCAGAACATAGAATTTAATTGGAAAAGTTCCAGTTCATGTTTCTGAGCATTTGTTTCATCTTTCCCTATTATGGTCTATAGCGAAGCTGAGAGTCATTTGCTATAAATCAATTGTGCATTGATTCTTGAACCAGTTAACTGAGAAGTTGATTTTTCAGCCCCTGAGCACAGTTGCATATCTCTTCCCTGTGTCCTGCAACCTAGGAAAACATTTGTCATGGGGTATTAGTTAAAGCTGTACATTACTTATTTAAATACTTTAATTGGTCTACTTTGAGCCACATGCATTAAATACTAAAAGTAAAAAGTGTCAAGTTATCTAAAAATAGAAAAAGGATACCATTAGGATATCATTACAACATTTATAAATACTTTTAAAATGTTTTAACATTTAGTGATAACTACTTTTCTTACAGCTGAGTGCATGTGGCTAATACTAGTAGTTTATATTCTAGCGATTTTATGCATTCTGTTATTTGAGTATTGCTACAGTTTATCACTTTGCTATTAAGTATTTGAAGTAGTTCTGTGTATTGATCTTTACCACAGAAAGGAACTTATCTTTGTCCTTTGTTTTGACTAATATGAATTTTCCTAATTATTCTAGAGATATGAATACTTCTATTGAATATGTTATGTCTTTTATGTTTATCTGTGATCAGAAGTTCTGGTTACTCTGTGTGTAGTTCTTACAGTAACCTTAGATGATTATGCAACACTTTCTTTTTTGCTCTGTACTTCTTAGACATCCCTTATCAGATATTTCTTTAAAACCTTCTTCTGTTAATCTCAGTACTGCATTTCCTTTCTCTTGTGATGCCTCTTCTGCATGCCTGTGCCTCTGCTTGCACTGAATCTGTCATTTCCTTCTCACCCCGTTCCCTCACCAAGGGTGAACCTCGCTTGCTTCTCGGCTCCTGCCTTGTTACTGGCCCAGTGTGCTATAACTGCCTGGGAAAAAAGTGACATTGTTATGCAACCTTGATCTGCTGTTTTCTCATCTTCTGGTGACCCAAGGTTTAAAAAGGAAATGTTAAATCCTTGCAAGTGAAGACTCTGGCAATGATACTACATTCTGTTTGTTCCCCTTTGGTCACCCTGGAGTGTATTAGCTTGATCAATATTAGCAAGCTGTGAGGCCCAACAGGATAAACATCTGACAACTCCAAAGCATATACATTAAACATGTAGAAATTTAGACTGTTCATGTAGTCTGCAACATTCAGTGTTTCCCTGTTTTCCCTACTGCACCCAGGAGCACTGAATTAGTACTTCATAAATTTAAGCAGTGTGTCCTTTTATGGCATGAAAGCCTTACATCTACTTTCAAGGAAGCTAAGTGAAGTACTGCTAAGCTGTTTCTTTTCCTTTTCTTTCAGATGTGAGCAAAAGACCTATTTGTAATGATGGGAGTTAGGTATGCGTATGCTACGGATGAGGAAGCAATGTGCCATATTAATGATGATAGGAAGAAGTCAGCACTTCCTTTCTTGTTCCACACCCTACACACACACACACACACACACACACACACACGTTATATATCCTCATATACATAGAGAATAAATGTTTGCAGGAAATTTTTCTATTTTTATTAGTGTGAAGTGCTCTCAAAATATTTCTTAGCATCATCCTGTGGATCTTGTCTATACTTTGGGGGAAGGTAAGTTATGTGACAAAGTTGAAGAAGTATATTCTTTTTAATGAATATATATATGTGTGTGTGTGCATATGTATACATATATATATAAAAAATATCTATATACATATACAAACAAATACAAGTATAGTTATAATAGACCTTTCTTTAAAAACATTTTAGTCTACTTTCAACATAAAATCTGCACTGTGAAAATACACTTGTGAAACTCATGTATAAAAATTTTGTGATGAATGTTTTAGAGTATTAAAATATCTGAAGTACATTTCTAAGAACTTCTAACCATACATTCCAAAATTGTTTGATTCAAGTTTATGCCTCTAAAAAGGGGATCTATTTCATATGAAAAAAAAAAAGATATATTTTAGATACTATGAGGATAGTGCTCAGAGGAAGGAACTGAAAGCAATGTGCATTTGCAATAGAGTACCTCTACAACCAAATAGGACTAATCAATCATCTTGGTGTTATTGGTGATTGCATAGTCTCGTGCCCTTCATTTGTTGATTAACATTATTCTGGCAATTGCTAACAATAAGGATGATTCAAATTGAAATATTTTTTATTCTTTTTATTTTTTCAAAAAGTTCTGTTTAGATTGTACGTACTGTATATACATATACAATCAAAGTAACTGACTGTACATGGTTTGGCAGATATATAGTAAAATTTAATGTATGCTAATTAACTCTGAGATAAATGTTCCCACTCTTCAGTTTCTCTCTTCCTGAAAAACTAGTTATTTGTCTGACATAGTTTAAGTCAATTGCTTAGATTTAAAGAAATTATTATGCACTGTTTACTACTATTCCTATCATTATCTTCTTAATGTAGCGAAGATTGACAGCATAATGATAAAGAGAATGATGGCATCTACTTGACACTGTCCTTAATTATCAGTCATAACAGTCACAGGACATTCATCGTTTTCCATCCAAACTTCCAACTTAAACAAGCAATTTATCCTTCAGTCTTGAATACAAATATAAAATCTAAAAATAAAAACCAGAAAAAAATCCTAGGTCTGTAAACAAGAACTTCCTCATCCAACAAAGTATTGCTCAGAGAATACATGGAAAAATTAGTCACCTACAAGCAATTTCAAAATACAGAATATTCAGAAGTAACTAGCTACTCTCGCCCAAATCGTATAGGTTAATATCTGTAGGTTAGAACACAAAATGCTGATACAATTCTGTATCTATCTAAAAACATTAGTGTTTGAGCCTAATGATGTTGGTGGTGGCTTACTTTAGAATATCATTTTAAATGATGTGTGCATCTTAATAATAGCAAGATACTTACAATAGACATAATCTAAGTCAGATATGAATGGATGTGTATGTAGAAGCTAACTCACACACTCTTTATACATTTTTTACTGAACACATATGTGCAAAAAGATTAATATTTTTGATAGAATGGAAAGCTAAGATCTTCTCTGTCTGCTTTATTTTAACAGGGATTTGCATTGTGAATTTTCTAATCAGACCCCAACCTGTGCTTTGATTTGACAACACTGCTACCGGACAGCGTGAAAGGTAAATCAACTTCTCCTTGTTGCTGCCACTGACTGCGAAAAAATAAAGCAATAAATTTTGTAGATTAAATGCACATAAGCAAAGCGCTTCCCTTTCATCTTGACACTTGTAGCATTGCAAACGTTGATGTTAACAAAAGAAGCAAGAAAACAGTATATTTTTAATTGCCTGTTATACCAAAGTGATTGAGCCTTTAGCAAAACACATATTTTTATCTGCAGTAAGCCTGCTTGATACAGGCTTGCTGCCTGTACATTAGTTTACAAAAATTTTATATTGATAGCTTGTGATTGACAAGGTTGTTTAAAGGACAGGCATCATATTACTTATGTATATTTTCAGTGGTTCCCAATGTAAATTAAACTTTCTAATATTTGTATTATAAGAGAAGTTTGAATATTCCTTGATTTTCCCAGGCTCCAGATAGTTTGTAAAAGTTCTCAATGTTTCTTAAGATCTCAATGTTATTTCACAATAACACCAAGCTAAATAATAGCTGCTCGGTATTATTTTACAACAATACCCGGCAGCTACCAAGATAAATTTGCTGTGATGTGGGCTCTCGTCTCATTGTCTAGTGCTCAATAAACTTCCTCGTGTTTGGCAGCTTCTCCCCCTGAAAGAGCCTCATTTTATAGCCCTACTGTTATGTTCTTGACCTTTTCCAGGGCTACAACCCTGGGGCATTTGAGCTGTCAGACAAAAAAGTGGAAAGAGAGAGAGGCCTATGAAAGTTGTAGAAGGCAAAGAGCATAGTAACACACTGATGAATTTCCTAGCAGCAGATAGTTTTCGCTTCACCTTCATTGCTGTCACATTTCCTTAAATAATAGGGAGACTTTTCCACTAATGGACAACGGAGGCTGCTTGCCTGATGAGAACTTGCAGAGGCAGCCTGCCATGTGCCTTTATCTTTTAAACTGAGGTGAAACAAGCTTGCCTGGCTAGAGATAAGTGGCTTAGAAGTAGTCCTATTCACATGTACCTGTCACTAATTTATCTGGGTTTTTTGTATTCATATATACTGTTCTATGTGCAACAGACCATTAAATTGCTTTCCACTGGGAGCGGGTCACATTCAGGGGTCAGCAGAACCATGCGACTGGGTGGAACATGCTCGATTCACACAGGCTGTTTCTATCATGATCTTGGCAGCTGAAATCTCCATCTAATTAGAGACTTTACACTATTCCCCCCCCCCCCCCCCCCGAAAAGCTGATAAGTTCTTAATAGCATGTAGATAAGTATTAACTATTCTTCTGTGGAGAGTTCTTGGATAGCTTCTGTAAAGCAAAATGAATAGCTGCTGATTGTTGCAATGTCCACATTCATAATGAGACTAATCATCTTTCAGTTTTTGCTACCAAGGCTTTTGGTTGAAATTACTATATATTAAAGACAGATTTATTTACTTTTTTGTTACCAGATGCTATATTTCTGTTATCTGACTATTGGACAGAAGAAATAGATCTCAGGTTTATTTTTGTGGAGACTATCCTAAAATCTTCCTGAATTCCTGGTAACTGCAAGCAAATCGTTCTGCAATTTTAAAATCATGCATTTTTTGTAAAGTCCATGTGAATGTTTGTAATGGATAAAGGGCACATTAACTCAAATTGTTTCTATTTTTGTTGCTACATAGTTCCTTTCCCCTAGTGTGGGTATTAGAAAAAAGGCTTTTATTTGCTGTTACTTAGCAATTTGTGATATGAAATTAATACAATAAATTACATGTGGGCTATTATATAAAAGCAATATTTCTGGTATATTAGAAATTTCCATTCACAATCTTTATAGCTATAAAATATGTCCATAATTTGATTCGTTATTTTTAATTGGCAAATTAGCGTTCTATATTGGGACAAAGCACAAAGCAAATGCAATTAATTTCTTTCTGCTTCCACAAAGGCAGCTTATTATAGACCAAAAGGATAACTTTACACTGCATGGATTAAGACTTATTCCTTTCTCTCCTCTCTTACCTCACCCACTGCTAAATGTTATTTTTATAGCATTAGTACTTATCAAGGCTTTATGAAAGACAGCTTATTAGATCAATCTTGTAGAATTTACAGTATTTAAATGAAAAGTCCTCCATACTTTCTAATCTGTAAACTAAACAATGAACTTCAACTTTGTGTGGACATCTAATAAGCAGCAGTGGGAAATACTGTGTATGCATTTTAAAGCATTTATAGGGACATAACTCTTCTTAAAAATATTTGTTCCTCAAAAACACAAATCTAAAACTCATGTCTGCTTAAAACAGTGTTGTAAACCAACTCTGAGTTTGAGAGACTGAATGGGAAATTCTGTCAAATGAAAATCCAACATTTTTCCTCCTTTAGAAAATACAAAATATTCTGTGTGAAGTACAGATAAGTTTTGCACATGTGATGTAAAAGGTGCTAAGTAGCTTGAATTCTGAAAAAATCGGTGCCCAAGGAGTTCACGTTCAGAATCAGAGACTCAAAGCATATAATTAACTCATTAACTCATATAGTATTTTTCCTCTTTAGATGAAAATACCTTTGGGTAACATTTTTATGTACATTTTTAATCTGTGGGAAAAAAAGGCCTAAGCATCATAAGAATTCTTTCAGTGTTCATATCATTCTCTCCTTACTTATTTATATTCACAGTTAAATTTTCTTATCCCAGCTAGGTTCATTTCTAGGTAATGCATGGAAAGCAAATGAAAACTAGGCACAAAACAGAGAAAGTAAATCCATATTAACTATATTACTACTTAAGAAAAATTTTTGCATGATTTTCTTAGCTATTCAGAACATTGGTAGTAGCCTAGAAAATGAAACATTTTGAGATTTATTTTGAGAAGTTCATACTTTAATTAAAATCCCATTTTCTTCTAGTGATCCATACGTATACATAAACTGCAGGAAAGATGGGCTGTCTGATAATTCCACAACATTTCTTTCTTTCTATTTTTTTCAGGCTTCCTATGCTCATTTTCCCTTGTATGAAAAAAAAGCGAGGGTGTAAACTTCCTGCTGAATGAAGCAGAATTTTTCCTCCATAATTGCATATTTTAAAAACATTTTCACTTTTTCATTTCTGAAATATTTCTGTTTTGTTGGCTTCTGGTGACAAGTAGATCCTGCTCTGAAGCTTCTTTAATGCTCTCTGATAGAGTTGACCATCTTTTGTAAACATTTTAAAATGTCTGTTTTGCTTAAATGTAAAAATGAAATGGTCGGCCAATTAAAATAGTATTGAATATTTCAAGCAGAAAAAGGTGTCAGTGATCTACCATAACAGACTATCGTTTGTACTTGTCATACAAACATTTTGGTATCTTGATATAGGCCATAAGGAAATGTGGAAGACGCCCTGAATCCATTGTCATGACAGGAGAGGAATGAGAGGCAAACCGAATAACCGGATAAGGTTTTATTTACAGATATAAAGTGAGCTTGTCCTCCACGTTGGCTAGAAAGAGAGGCAACAAATAGGTAGAAGCCATAGGCGTGATAATAATTTTTCTTCCATTCATATTTGCACATACTGAGATGATTTATTTGGATGCAACGACATGAAGAAGCTTGTGCTTTCCAGGAAGGCCTGTGTCTGATGGCTCGGCAAAGATTTGCCACTTAATCATTTCCTTCAGGTTTTGCTTTTTCAGTATTAAGGGCAACTTGTCATTGTGAAAATACAACTGAATGTCTTAATTTCCTTCTCCTAAGACTTTCAAGAATCTGTAGCTTGCTGTGACTCCGACACGTTTACTCACTGATTAAACCCTAATCTGCTCTACATATGTTCATCACTCTTTTGTAAAACTTTATATCTTATACCAAACATTCTAGATCTATGAATTATTGTCTGACTTTGCACATATTTCAGTTACCTGAAAACTGACAAAAGTCTGATGTAAGAGGCTTTCTGGAAATCAGGCCTTTGTGGTTAGTCTAAGTTACTAAATTTATCCCTTTTCAAATCTTTCATTAATCCTTCAATTCTTCATCTCTGTCTTTTCCCTTCTTTCTTTGATACTCTTGAATCAGTTTTGGTTCAAGTAAATAGACCAAAGACAAAGATCATAATTACCAGCACTTATACATGTTAAAGCCCTTTGTACTATGGCCAGTTCATTGCTGTCTTAATTCAGCAGACTGTCAGAAACGTAACAGTCCTTCATCCTATTCATCTTAAGGCGTGCATTAACTCTGAGGGTGATACACTGCAATAGTGATACTTACTTCTTTCCTTTAATTTCAATAGATACTTTACAACTTTGACTATTCTGAAACTGTAGCCATTGTTTGCAGTTAAATAGCAGAAAAATCTTATTTATTGGAATTGGAGTTGCACTATACTATATGTATATACATATGTAAGTATATATGCTGTATTAGATTTATTGCTCAGCACCCCACAAGACTGAGCCCTTCAAAAATAGAAGCAACTTTTCCAGTAAAACACAGGATGTTGTAAGAGAAAGACAGGGACATTTTGCCGGGTCCATTTGTCCTTTGAATACACAAAGACACTATTATACTGGCTAATTGGTTTATGCAGGATTTTAACAGCATGTTACAGCCTGTTACTTTATAGTAACAGGTGTAAAGCTGTTGTGAACTGTGACTTCTGCTTCGTCCTGGCACTTGTAAATAAGATTGCTGACCATAATACTTCTTTTCCATAATGGTTTCACTGCTGTATCCTATAAGATTTAATTAGAAATTGACTCGTCCAGCTTTATACAAGGACAGACCAGGATATGGGCATAGGCAATAATGATAGCTTAAAAAACGTTCTTCCTTCCCTTTGATCTGAAAATCAGGGATTGTATCTCCAAAAATACAGTCGTATTATATTATGCAAACTGTATGGGAGTTTAAGAATTCTGCAGATTTTTGCTTGTACTCAGTGTTTGTGTATTGCCTTGCCAAGTGTGCACAGATCCCAAATCCAATAGGTAAAAGTGTGTTTTTTATAGGCTGTGATTGAACATGCTATTATTTGGAAGTGCCTAAATAAGGATTACTGTATTCAGCATCTCAGAACACATTGTTTGATTATTTTTTTTCATGAGCTTCCTGAAACGTGGCAGAAAATCTGAGAGTGTGGCCCTAAGGTGAAAACTACAGAAAATACCAGTGCCTGAATTCATTAATTATTAACTAGCAAAAATATCTTTAATGTAGACAACACCATGTGATGCACATAGCTAACTTACAAGATGTGGATGTGTTGGGTACTGAAAATGAGACACAGAAGTTAGACTTTCTCACTCTTAACAGAGAACCAACATCTGGAAAAAATACATCTAAGCAAAATGGGCTACTGTGAATACCAGAATTATGTTAAATAATGTGTGTCTATCTCTGTCTGTTACTACTTTTTACATGATTTATGGCCATGTAGTTATCATTGAAATACATCATTTAGTGATTACTTACTTTGTGACTGACTCTGAGCTAACATTTATTTTCCATTTTGAAACTGTAATGTATTTAATTGGTAACAATCTTTGTTCTTATTAGAGATTATGGTAGTATAGCAACTCTTTGAAGTAAATATGAAGTTTGCATTGTAAAAATATTCTGAATTGGCGTGACTATTCTACAACATACCGATAGTTTATCTAATCATATAACTGGTCTTTAAGTCTATGCTACTGTAAAGAGAACAGCATTGTATTGTGACCATAGGAAAACAGAACCCGAGAAACCTTCATTTAGAAGCTCCTAAATTTTTGAAAAAAATCCATCTTCTGACTAAGGTGCTGGTCACATACTTGCAGTCCAAATGAGCTGGATTAGAACTGCAGTAAATAATTTAAACTATGTTAACTAAGGGGTACAGTGTTAAACAGGAGTAGGGCTTCACTCTTACTATACATTACTATAGGAGGAAATTTTCATATTCTTACTAAAAAAAATGATAAAAATAAAGTATTTTGCATATGCACAAGCTTTGTTAAACCACACTGATAAAATTAAACTTTGCAGACTGTGATGCCTGCCCCAGAAATCCTATCCAGGGAGTTGGAATCAGAACAATGACCTCTGAGTAACAAAATTGCGCAAAAATTTGATCTGTAGCTGAGAATGTGCAAGTTAATTTCTCATCAGTGATCTTGGGTGGTTGTAATGTTTTGCAGAGAGTAAATATGGATGGATTGACTTTCAGTTTTATCTCCCTCTTATGTCCTTTCCCATGTCTAAGGAGTGGAAAAGGGGCAGAGAGATAATAAATCCAATATGCTGTCTCTAAGCTTACCAGTGACATTGGTATATCAAATATTTCTAAAGGTAATAATGTTTTTAATTAGCTTCAGTCACTGGAAGGTCTTGTTTCTTTATAGATTCCAATACAAAAGATGAGCTAGCCTTTTGTGAAAAACAGTATATGCTAAATAACTTTTTCTATTTTAGATGACTGAAAGTCCTTTTCCAAAGTTTCAGGAGTTTGTATGAATTTATTATGCTTGAGGAAAAAAAAGTAGGACACTAAATTTTTCTGGACAACGTCCGTCACATGACATATGTAAGTGCCATTACACTTGTGTAGTATATTTGATGATCATTTCCAAGAGGCTGGTCTTGCTCTCTGTGAATAAAATGACTTTTGCAGGCTGTTTGCTGTAATTCCATTTATGAATTAAATTTTTTTCATGGTTCTGATACCATAGTGGCAACGTATTCCTTTCTAAATAGATACTGTAGAATTCAGGGTCATAAACAGAACACACAGTCTGACTGGTTTCTTTTTAAAGATGATTTTTTTTTAATATTCTCAACACAAGCAGTAGTGAAGTTTTTTTTTTTTTTTTTTTTTTTTTTTTTTTTTTTTTGTCTTCCAATTAAGTGTTCTCTATAGGAGGCCAGATACCATCAATTTCCTCATAAATCACTACACATTTCAACAAAGCTCTTTTAATATATCCCAAGAGGAGCAAAGTTGTTTATTCCTTTTTTATTTAGTGGTTCTTAAGGAAGATTTGTTAGTCATAATGTAAAGTAAAGGGGCTGCTCAAGTTCTATAGAAATTTGTGGGATGTTTGCTATTATAATCCCATAGTGTCTGAACTTCACCTTAAATGTTTAAATTCACATAAAATTAAAATTAAAATACTGAGGAGAAGGGAAGAAACAGAGCTTCAGTATGTTGCTTGTGCTTTGAGGAGACCCATTTAAAATTTGTTCTGTGTCAAGACAGCTATCCACATATTCACTGTCCCGTCTCGCCAACCCCTTCATCCTGTTTTTACACAGCATTCATTCTTACTCCCTCATTACTTGTCCTTCAAGGTGTCTCCAAGGTTACTCTGTATCAGCAAGTCAGGGTTGCTCATTTGCACAGCCTGATATCCATGCTCGTCCAGCCAATTCTCTACAGTGATTCAGAACAATTGGACCAGTTGGAGCTATTTCTCTGTACTTGTTAGTCACCGATATCTTGCATCAGTGAACGTTTCTTATTCTCATTAGGAAAGAAGCCATACTGCTCAGTTTGCCCACAGATTCTATGCTGTAACAAGAAAATATTTCTGATCATATTGATTGGGACATTGGCACAAAAGGCTTTAGCTGTTGACAAAATTACTGTTAGTTGTCACAAAAATATTACTTGCAAAAAAATCAAAGCAAAAGATGACAATAGCATCCTAGATTGGTATTTGGTGGCAATATTTACAGTCTATGGTGTATTCAGTTCTTCATTTAAACATTTAAACCATTATGTTAATATACTGAGGTCCAAACATTATGTTGCAAACAAAAGTAGAAAAAAATACTTTAAAAGATTTTGGCATTTATGCAAAGTATCTGTTGAAAAACATGAATATGAAATTCAGAAGTATCTGCAGAAATCATTTAAAAACTGTATAACTCTCAACCAAAAGTGAAACTGTGCAGTCTGTTTCATTTATTTTTAAACAGAAGTCGGACTAGTGAAGGGCTTTAGGAAGTGTGGAACCTTGACAGTATTCATTATCGACCATCATCCATCATCCCAAAGGCTGAATCTGTTGCTTTGCACCAGGAAGCAAAATAAGCCTTTTAGTATAGTAGTTAAAAGATGTCAGTAAAACTAAGCAGAAGTGGACTATGCTTAACCTATGCTTCTCAGCAGAGGAAAATGAATAGGAAGAAATCTATTAGAGTGAAATAATTAGTCATTTCTACTACTTTTTATAACAAGATTATTCCTAAAAATTTCATTGAGGACTGTGGCCCTAATGTTCTTGGGATCTTCTTAAAAGCCTTTCCCAAGGAACTTATTATTTATAAGAAAATACTGATGATGGATACAGATGACCAAAAATAGAAGTAGGATAAAGACTGCTTTAAATTTGATAAGGATATTATTGTTGTTACGATTACCCATGGGGTGCAGCAGTGCAGGTTATGTACGTGACCTAGATGCATTAGGAAAGAGAGTTTACCAAGACTTCATTTCTTCTAATAGCTCCATGGTTGCATAGTTTGTTTTCTGTTTCCCAGCAGATATCTTTTCTTGTCCTTCCCTCTTTCTCTCGTTCCTTTATTCCCTGTGCTATTTAACTATTATCTCTCTAAAAGCTATTTTAGTGAGTTTTACATAGTATTATTTTAAAATATCAGGGTTTCTAAGGAATGGCAGAATATAGTATTCAGTTACAACAATTCTCCATTCTTTGGGTTACTCTGCTGATTTAGTTACTGTGTCAACATAGATACTACTGATCATGTGTTCATTGTTTTAGTGATGTTTCTTGTGAAAGATTCACATATTCTGCTGTATTATTCTAGACTTCTAACGTTTTTCATCTGTCCAGCTGCACTCAACTTGGTCATGATTTGCAAATCTACATATTAGAAGATATTTTTTGTCAATATTATTGATTAAATTGCCTGCAATATTAACATCTATAAAGTGAAAATTACTGTTCCATAAACGTGTTTTATACTTTTAGAAATAAATAGAACAAAGGCTGTCTTTATTTCCTATAGTTATCATATACCTATTTATATGCTCATCCTTTCCCAGTTGTCAATAAAACACTACATAACAGTGCTTGCTGTGTATGAAACACTAGTCCTCTATTAAAATTTCTGGGTAAGATTGAAATCTTCTAAAATGCCATCATTATAAATGATGTGTTTAGCAAAGTTTAATTTGTTGTGATTTACTATGGTACTGAACAGCATGTAGCTTGGTTAGATGAGTTTTCAGGTTTTTGATTTACTGTTTTTTTGGTTGGTTGGTTGTTTTCAAAGAATGACCAAGCAGTGTCTTCCATTCTAGTCGGATAAATTAATTGCTAGTAATTTCTCATTTTGATTAATGCATTTTCTATATCTATACTGGACTAAACAGTTTTATCTTCTTTCTTTCTTGTTCTTTGTATAATACCCACCCTAAACATACCTCCATTCTGACTTTTGCCTTCAAAAGAAAGAAAAAAGAAAAAAAAGAAAACACCACTTCTGATGCATTTGCTTTCTAATCATTATTTTATTACGACATTAATCCACTGCCCATAATGAACTCAGTCTTCCAATTCAAAATCTCTCTGGCAAGCAACAGGTCATACTGATAGTGTGCATCAATAGTATTTAAAATCAGTATTTAAAAATACTGAAAGTGTGGTAATACCAAGTAAATTGATTCCATTAGTGTTTCCTCTTTTTTGATGTGTTCTTTTAAAAGTATGAGAGAAGAACAATTATTAGAATTTTGTTCCTATGTTCATACTTCATTTTCTTGTTATATCTTTGTAGATTTAATATAGAAGTCTTGGTGGTATGAAAGCTAAGGATTTGTCAAGAATATTTGTTAGGAGTTCATGACTTCTTTCATCTATTTTATCATCATAAGTTACTCACATGCTGATTTCTGATATCCAGAAGCAATAAAAAATAATTTCTCTTCATTTTGAGTGTTTTGTGTCATATTAATAGATGTGCTTATGCTTGGTACGTGCTGGAGCTCCAGCATGCAACAATCCTGCTTTGCATGTGACTTGGGAAGTTTCTTCTTACACTGCTGTTGTTTCCACATCACTGTAGGATTTTTAGCTATCAGTAGCTAACTAAAACATCATTTCTATTTTGCAAGGTCTTTCCTTATTACTCTCTCACTACCACTTGAGAATTTTTTCTTTTGTCCAGTTCCCTTACCCACAGGTTTTAAGAAGCTAATTTCTTTAATTCCTATTATAAATATCTGGAGATAATAAATCCCGTTATAAATATTTCTGGAGAGGTGACTGGATTCACCATAAATCTGTTTTCTCCTTTGTTGCACTAATGCAAAATGCTTTTAGTGGATCTGAGTACACATCTTCATTCATGCTAGATCTTACTTTGCATATATTCCGGATCTGCTCTATCTGTATTTCTGTTACATGAGTCCTTTGTTCCTTTCTTTCGCACTGTTATGTCTTCACTGTATGTATGTGTCAGGCTTTGTCTTTGATTTATAACTACCATACTGTGAATAGTTCTGTAGAAAACATTATTATAGTCTTAATGTTCTCTATGCTCCTGATATATTAACAGGAGTTTTCTAATGTTAAATGCCATTCCTTAGTAATCATTTTTGAGTTTTGTTTTGGTTTTACTTTTCTCATTATAATCGTATCCATCAGCCTAACATTCTTTCTTCCGAATCACTCTTTTTATTAGCAGCTATAGCTGGGTTACATATTTAGTTGTTCCAATACTTGATTTCTCACAAGAAAAATTGAACAGAAGGAGGCATTTTCTGCTCAGCAAAATGAATCGACTGGTTTCTTATGTATGTATATGCCACACTTGCCTACTGCAATAATCTAGTACCCCATGCTCAACTTTGAATACTCCAACTTCTGTTTTCTTCCCATCAGGTACACTTATTTTTTTCCAATACCTGTAATATCCCCTCCTGCCACTGCAGTACCCCATGACTTTTTACATGGGCCTAATATATATGTATTTGACCTTCTGGTGACATACTATGCATCTAGTCCAGAGTAATGTGTGGTAACTAAACAATAAGTGCATGCTGATTGTCCAGTTAGCAACTAATAAATAGCAGTGAGTAAATGTTGAGTTATCTCTGTCTTCACCCCAATGGGGAAATTAATACAACTCTTTCTTGCATTTCTCAGTCAGAGATGTTATTAAACATGTACAGGGTAATTTCTTTGAGAAGTCTCTATAGTAAATGAAGCTAAAAATATATTCAGGTACTTTTCTTGTTTAAAAAGCATTAAATGGTTCAAAAAGCCTACCTTTTTTTCTTTTTTTTCCCCTGTTTCAATGGGATTACTATGAAAGATGTGTTCTCTGAACATCTCTCCCCAGTTTTACCTCATAAAAGGACCTTGTCTATAGTCTTCTTATGTGCTACTGGCTGAGGAATTCTGGATTATTGACCAGACCTACCTAAAGCAGATCTTTTTCAACCAATGTTCTATATTATTCTGCGTGGAAGCTTTGTTTTTGTTATCTACCTTAGGTTGATTATAGTAAAAGAGACCCATACAAGATGAGTGTAATTATACAAGCCCCAGATCACTGGAGCTTTTCGAACACCTCCTCCCTCTTAGAGGATCAGCACATACAGAGAACAAGAAACAATAGAATCAGTTTATGTGTTTTTAAGGGAGGAAAATACTGATTATGTTGACATGTATAAAAACAGTACCACAAATAACATTATTGTTTTATTAAGGCTTCAAGAAAAAGAATATATTGCATCGTCATTAGGGTTTTTGTGTAGAACTGCAGAAACAAATCTTCATTTAAATTCAAGGAGAACTTCTTATTTTATCTTACCATTTTCTTTCTTATTTTTGCCACCCTGAATAGGTATTTTGCCACCTGTCAAAGAAGACTGGGGACAAGTAGCATAAATACTACAAGATCTTGCCATAAAAGTCCATTTCAGACGCCCCTTTATACAAAGGAACCCAAGGAAGATGATCATGTGTTAAAATTCATCCTAAGTGAATAGTTTGGAAAGATATAAGGAAACAGAATCAAGGATTCTATTGAAAAGTTTGTTTTTTAAAAAAAATACAGTTAAATAACATTTTAACTGCAGCTGTTATTATTGTTTTCTCCTATAAAAGCTATTTGCATGTTCTTGATGAACACAGAGGGAAGAATTTCCAAGAGAAGTGTGATCTACATTAAGAAGATAGGATTGTACATTAGGGTAATGCTTTTTAAGATACAGTCTGTTTAAGCATAAAATACGGTTCCCTGTGATAAACGGTTCATGAACTTTATTCTTTAGTCTTTCAACTAGACTAGTCCAGTGTTTGAAATAAACAACAGGGAACAATTATGCACTGATAGGATATATGCCATAGTGATCCATTGCATCTTCTCTTTCTCCATTTTCTTAGAGACGACATGATAATTACTGGTTTATCTTTCTCAATTACCTGGCCAAAGACTTTTTTGACATACAAGAGTACTTTGAACGGAATCACAGAAAATTGCATGACTATGCAGAGCTGTAGGTTGTTGCTTTTTTGCAAGTTTCAATGGAAAAAGAAATCTGCCCCTTGTACAAAATTAAATTAATCTTAACTCAACTGCATTCAGTGTTTTGCTGTCTGAGGTTCAGTAATAGTCTTAAAATGTGAATGAGAATATAGTGTTTGCCATGGCACTCTGCACATATATTCAGTTTGCAGATATAAAGAAAAATTAGGATTTATACTCAAATTGTAACTAGAGATCAAAGGGGCGGGGGTTACTTACCATTTAGTCTCTCTTTATCACTCACTGCAACTGACCGCAACATGGCAATTATTTAGGATTGTGGTACAATTCGCAGTAACTCTGATAAGATAAAAGTCCTTTCCACATGGCTCCTGATAGAACAATCTAAATTTCATGGCTTTTGGTTGATTAATTTAAGTCATACAAAGGCCCAGATCAAAAATGCACTAGTTAAATGCTCTCTTTATTTACCTGTAAGAAAGATTCAGACTGTGAAGTGCTTTTAAAATCAATGGTAAAAGGTGGGATAAAAGACTTGTCTAGTCCAACATCTTGTATTAGACAGTGGCCAGTTGTGGATGCAAGAATAAATTAATACTTCCCTCAAGACTCAGGACTCTCTCAAAACTTTCCTCACAGCTCCCGGCATCCTGTAGCTTAGGACCTTCTGAACTGGAAATTGTCTCTTCATCCGTATGTTTGATAGCCCTTGGCAACTGCAACAGCAGTTACATTGGCACAGTTTCACGTTTCATTTGCACTTTGAATGGAAAACGCTCCCAAAGAAACTAACAACTTCTGGAACATTTCAAGAATTCTCCTTGAATATTCTTTTTGATTTCTCTTGGGTTTTGTGTTGTGTGAAATAGTGAATAATGCTTCGTTTTTCACCTTCTCTACATTATTCATGTCTTCTTATTTTGCAATCATACATTCTCCTTCAATCATTTCTTTTTCCAAGTGAAGAATCCTGGCTGATTTAATCTTTCCTCATATACAAATCTTTTCTTTTTTTCTTTTCTATTTTTACTTTGCCCTTTTGAGTTACAGAGACCTGAAAAATGCTCAGCATTCATGATATGGGTGAATGATGTAATTATAAAATGCCGCAATAATACTTCATGATTTTGTCTTACACCATCCGCCCATTCCTAAATTTCTACCATTTTGACTGCTGCTAGGCACCACTGTTTTCATAAAATTAACCACGATGACTTTAGGACTTTTTATAATATGTTAATTTAGACATCATTATTATATATATATATGCTTAAATCTGACCTTTTCCATAGTTTTCCTTTGCACTTATTACATTGAAATTTCCTGTCACTTTATGGTCCAATTATTTAGTATCATAAAACCCTTTTGCAACTCTGCCATCTACTTTAATTTTGACTATTCTGAATAATTTTGGTATCTCCACGTTTTTCCCTTCATTATTTAGCCCTTCTCCCAGATCATCTATGAATAGACTTAAAAATTCAGGGCCCCACAAAGAGCACCATGGAATTCCTCAGGTAACCCTTCTGCTGAAAAAAGTAACCATTTATTCCTGTTCTTTGCTGTTCTTTAGCCATATTTAATGCCTGATAGCTTTTGCTTTTGGTTTTTTTTTTTTTAATCAGGCAACTGTACAACTTATTAGAAGAGCAACTAGATAAATTGGGCCAGAAGCTACTTCAGAAAGTATCTTATTGACTTTTAACTTATATATTCATTTATTTATTTTAGTATGATGTAGACATATATACCACCTCTACTTATCAAAATATATGCATACATCTATTTATTTAGCTATTTAAGTATTTTTTTAAAAAAATTGGACTGAAATTAATTATCTCTATCTTGTGTAGCAAAACTGTGTGCTAAACAATATGCTGTTGTCTTCAAGTCTCAGGGTCATTCAAAATTGTAAAGATGAATATGTCCTGAAATGTACTGAGTGCCAAAGTACTGTACTCTCAAAATACATGTTCATAGCTAAAAAGTTTGCAAGTGTTTGGAAATCAATTTCAAATAGAAACAAATCAATTTCTTACAGTTACTCTGTAAATTACCAAAAAGATGAATTTTACTTTCTACCTACCTGATAGAAGTATACAGTCAGGAAATATGTTATCACTTATGACCGATAATTACAGACTGGACCTAGCAGTTATTTATAGTTCTTATTTAAAGATAAGGAGCCCAGTGAGTGATTTTCTTTTTCCTGAATTACAAAAACACACTGAAACTACATTTCAGTTTTGAACTTGAAGGTAACCTCATTCTTTACATCATGTTTATGTATCAACTTAGTGACTTATAAGTCACTAAGTCATACTTATAAGTCATTAGTGTAAATTGTATGTGTATGTACTGCTCATAGAGAAAAGATGCTGTATGAAAAAAATCAAATAATGTACTAGAAACCCAAGGAGTACTTAAAAATAAATAGATAAATAATATATTCACTTGCTAATACAAGCCCTACATAAAAAGCAAACAAATACTGCAAATCATTCATATGCAAATCCTATACCATGCCTGTTGCCAAACCAGTCAAATATATAGTTTTGCCGTATCTATCATCATTGCAGATAATATTCTGTCTTCTCCAGGGAGTCATTTGCAGTACAGGCATTGCAAATATCTATCTGGATTACTAAAATTAGCAACAATGTTTCTGACATAAAACATACTGCTTAAGAATGCAAAATGCCACAAGGAATAATCCAAACAATACAGCCAGCAAGTGTTGCACTAATGCGTGGATAATGTAAACTACTAACATATTTTAATCCATGTATTAATTATTCTTGTAATGAAGAATTTTTATAACCTACTAGAAGAGCATTCTGTTTCAGTATAAGGACAAATGCATCTTTTTGTCAATCCATTCAGCAAGTCAGTTGCCTACTGATATGAGATAAGCAGATATGCTGAAGAGAGGAACAATACTGCTAATGAGTCCGATGACACTTGCTAGAATCCTGTGTTATCTTCCTATATTAAATGACTGGTCTTACTGACTAACTGTATGTATCTGAGCAGCAGAAAACCCTTAGGGCAGTAATATACTGTCCTGTGGTTATGCTGTGATTATGGATATTTGCACAGATTCCTATGCGTCTGTTTCCCACACTGTTGCAGATCTGGACTTCTAGAATCAATGGGCACTGTGCATCCACAGACGAATTGCACTTCACATGAACACTTGCACTTCCTGCAAGTCTTACGGACTATGGTCTGAGTGCATAAATGAAAAATGCAGTCAGGAATACAAGTCTACTGTGGTGATTATGGTTTGGTATCAGAGCCCTTCTTATTTTTATAATAAGCATCTCCCCCAGATAGATGCTCCTCCCTATCTGCCAGCAGCTTGTATCCTGCATTTACCTCTCTCTCTCTCTATGATAGGTACTGTAATCTCTATTTCTGGTTCCTGATCCTCACTACTGATTGCAGGCAAATTTCCTGCAAATCAGCTCTAAGCTAGGGATATGTTGATATACCCAAACACATTGCACTACTGACTACAAAGTGCATCAACAGTTGGCTTGGAGCTTTCCTTCTCACATTCCTGCAGTCGCTGTGGAAAGTCAAGAGCTGGAAGCTGTTGTGGGGTTTGAAGAAAAGCTTGGAGGGAAGCAGTAAGCAGTGTGGCTCTCCTATTGCCAGTTCCTGCTACATGTAAATATATACATATATATATATATATATATATAAAATTTTGATTCAATGAAAATAAATGCACTAACAATAAATGAGAAAAATCAATGGATATAGCCTATGGCAAATTATAGGAAGTATGACTTCTTTTCCAATTGTTTAGGATGCATCCACATATATATGGATTTACTTTTGATATTTCAATTCAAACTCTCATGTTTAGGATGCATGCACATATATATATATATGGATTTACTTTTGATATTTCAATTCAAACTCTCATTCAAAGCAATTTTGTATTACTGAATAGTGAACAATGAATAACCTTTTAAATGACATCTCAAAACCATCAACAAGCATTTCATTCTCTGTAATATAAGATAACTATGTGCCTTCCTTCATGCTTGCTTCAAAAAGTTAGCTTCTTATGATAGTAGGAATTACTCTGCAATGCCATGCAACATTATGTATATACAATATGCATAATATGTAGTAACTCTGACATGATTTGAAGATGGAAGGACTGTAATCAAAAGTCTCTCTGATTCCTATATCTGTAACAGCTCACAGAAGTACTCACTAAGCAGTAATCCTACAGTCAGAATTTATTGACTTCAAAAATTATGGAGTAGAAGAATTAACATATTCTACATTTCATTCCCTCATCACAGCAGGTTACTAAAGAATTTAGAAGCCATAAATATTGTAGGTGATTGATGCCAATTCCAAAATTTATTTTCCTGGTTCTTTGCTTAGCATGAGACCTGTAGAAACTTTCCAAAGTGAAAGGGGCATTTGGGGCTAATGGTAGTAAAAAGTAATGACTAAGTAATTGGATACTCGGTGGCATCATCATGCTAAAATCTTCTGTCTGAAGTAAGAGTAGATACTATAAATAATGAAGAAATAACCTCACCGTCTGAATCTCTATCTATCCTTAAAAAGGTTTCTCTCATTTTACTTGTTTCTCCTTTCTATTTAAAGCTCTAGAAACCATCCTCCTCAATCAAATACTCACTCTTCCCAATGCACTCACAAAGCAAAGACATCTTGGTCTGAAAAGGTGCCAAAGCTTTGCCTCATTCAAAGCTTTGCAGACACCACCGTCTCTTTAATCTTTCTCTATCCTTCCTCGCAGCACCATATCCACGTTGGCAAGCAAGTCAAAGCTGAATCGTAAAACAGTCTCTTGTGCAGAGGAGCAGTTGCATAGTTCACACTTTGTAAACTGCTGGATTTTCTGCTGGATAATTCACTGGATACAATGAAACTAGGTCTGTGCTGTTCTACCTAACTCGCACACACTTTGTCTAGCAAGAGAGCGAGACAAATCAGTATCGTTGTCTGCCTGTATAGACCTACAAACAAGGCTCTTACAGGAAGGTCCATGTAGTTAATGGAAGGGATAAAAATAAAAATCTTCAGACTCCTTACCCACCAAACATTTTTCTAAGCTTTTGCTTTTTTATGATGATGACTGGTGAAACAGACAATGATAGTTTTTTGAGAAAAGTCCTAATTTCTACTAGCTTGCAAGAAAAATATTGCTTTACTACAGAGCAGTTTTAAGTCTTTTTCAGTATTGAACTGCACATGTTCAATTTAATGGCCTTGAAGGACTGTGGTTCAACTCAGAGGTCACAGCTGAATTTCAGTAGCTAAAAGACAAGATGATATTGGAAGTATTTCCTAACATGTCATTTTTTCCCATAAGTATCCACTTAAAACACCTGATGATCCATTTAATGTATCTAAAAAATTCTTCAAGGAAAAGAGAAAAAAGTAATTATATTCTTTGCATTTCAATCAAAAATGGCTAAGTTGACCAATACACTGTGGAATTATTATTTTGGATACCTATTCTGGAAAAAGGAGAATAGAGACACAATAATAGACAATAATATTATGACATATATTTTTAATAAATGTTATCTAGTTCTGCCAAAGGTTCGTGCCCTTGAAGTGAGGTGATCTACATAACGCCATAACCACCATAGCTAGTCATTCATCCGTAGAAGAGCCAGGGTCTAAATCACAAATAATGAAGTAAACTTTTCATACTGTTTGTTGTGAAATCTCTCTCGTGTGTGTGTGTATGTATGTATTTGCATGTGTATATATATGTGTGTGTGCATATATATACTCTCAGTTCATGATTGAGAACTGTGCCCGTGCTGATCTATACCTTGGAAATTCTCAAATCCTTTGTCTAAAATACCTTGTTTCTTTCAATTTCTCACTTAAAGCCTATTTTTTAACAAAGTTGTAACTAAAACTGTGATAGAATTAAGGTTCCTCTTTTTCTCTTAGGTTAAGTTCCTTGGCAAACAAAAAGACTCCAAGGAGCCAAAGTTTGTACCTATTAGTTAAATTAAGGATATGCATCATGACCTGAACATAAATCTCTTGACTTTTATCTGGTGATAACTTCCAAGTAGGATTAATGATCTTTGGACCTAACTCACAGGAGATGAGTAACTATGCAAAACTAGAGTTTGGCAACTCTAGCTTTTAAGTGAGTTGTTAGATATAATCTATGGAGACCATACAGCAAGATGCACTACTTCAACATAATTTAATAGAATAGAATAGTCTTTATTGCAAGTGCACTTTTTAAAAGTAAAATTCTCAAATTCTGTAGACACATAGTAATTAAGTTATTTTCAAATATAAAATGAATATTTCATAATATACTAACAAGAAGCCCAAAAGGATTGCCATTTAATCTTTGATTCTCTTACCAAGTCATTTACTGTTTACCCCAATGTCAGTGCCTCTGTGTGACCTTCATGTCGTAGTCCACCTGACTATATATGACTATGCCTGCAGATTCATGTGTCCTTTTAGGTGACTCTGTCCTTTTCATCTTGATAAGCAAAACTAGACTTCCAGTTTCGGGGCTATAATACTGCCAAAGGCAATATTGCCAAAGGCCATTCACAAAATGCTATAACAGCTTGAATCTAGAGGGCCTGTATACTTCCAATCTGTATTACAAATGTGCAATTGATGTTATTGCACCATTCTTGGAAGAATAAATTGAAATTCTTTATCTAAAATCCTCAATTTTTAAAATTCTTTTTCCAGACTATTGTTAACTCATATTCTATGAGATCTCTCCTACTTCAATGAATTTCCAAGTTATGTAACCTTTCAGCTGTGAGAAAAACTATGTTTTTTCATACTTTTGTGTCATTCATAGTTTTACTTTTCTGTGAGCTTGCCTTGCCTTTTAGTGCGTTCAGGATCAAAATGATCAATTACCTGATCTTACTTTACCTCCTTAAACTCTAAAGCTCTACTCACCTCTCACTCCCCAGTTTCCAGTATACAGATTTATAAAATAATGAATTTAAAATGTTATGTGAAGAACTTGAACCAAATACCTCAAAATATGAGTAATTACATGTTTCAGTATCTGCTTTTAGCCTTTTGGATCAAATTCAGTTGATCCTCTCCTGGGAAGATATTAGATTAGATGCTACTCAAAGTCTTCTCCATGCATTTTTCCCATGATTTTATATCCTTCCTCCTTGGAACCTCAAAAAAGTTAGCTGTTCTCCTACACAATGTGGTGCTTGATAAATGATTGAACATGGCAGATATGCCAACTCTTGCTGTATTGATAACTCCAGGTAGTAAAAGTATTTTATTTTCAATGATAGATCAAACCCTGAGACCAATTTTCTGCTCTTCCAAAACTATCTGAAAACTCTTTAGAACTCCGAGTCTTTAGATTACATACATATTTAAAAGTATACCATGATACTACTAATCTGACCCTAAACCAAAAGCAGGCAGGTTTCAAGGGGCTCATAACATCTGCTTATGTTCCCAGAGCTAAATCTATCTACATGTAATCAAGACCATATTCTGGTTATGTTATCATCAATCCTGAGCATTCGTTCAATTTGTAACATCTGTTTACTGCTAAATACATAGCACAAGTATTCTCACCACTGAGAGATCAGGAGGATCAACTGTTGATAAACTGTACCAGTGCCAATTTGTGACTCTAAAATTATGCATTTTTGTTCACAAACTCCTCTTGCCAGGTCACTGCAACTAAAATGAACAGGGAAGAACATAGATGGTATTTCAGATAATCACAGAATGACTGAGGTTGGAAGGGACCTCTGGAGATCATCTAGTCCAAATCCCCTACTCAAGCGGGATCACCTAGAGCACATTGCACAGGGTTGCATCCAGGCGAGTTTCAAATATTTCTAGAGAGGAAGACTCCACAATCTCTCTGGGCAACCTTTCCCAGTGCTCTGTCACCCTCACAATAAAGTTTTTCCTCATTCAGATGGAACTTCCTGTTTTTCAGTTTGTGCCCGTTTTTTCTTGTCCCATCACTGGGCACCTCCGAAAAGAGTCTGATCCTATCCTCTTGACACCCTTCCTTAAGATATTTATATTTTCTTTTCTCCAGGCTGAACAGTCTCAGCTTGCTAAGCCTTTCCTCACATGAGAGATGCTCCACTCCACTAATCATGTTTTGTAGCCCTTTGCTGAACTCACTTCAGTACATCCATGTCTCTTATACTGGGGAGCCCAGAACTGGACACAGTACTCCAGATGTGCCCTCACCAGGGCTGAATAGAGGGAGAAGATTATCTCCCTCGACCTGCTGGCAACACTCTTCCAATGCAGCCCAGGATACTGTTGGCCTTCTCTGCCACAAGGGCACATTGCTGGCTCATGGTCCCCTGGTTTGTCCAGCAGGACTCTCAGGTCCTTCTCCGCAGAGCTGCTTTCCAGTAGGTCAACCTTCAGCCTGTACTAGTGCATGGGATTATTCCTCCCTAGGTGCAGGAGACTGCACTTGCCTTTGACCTTCCTTGACCTCTCTTCCTTCCTCTCCTTGATCTGTCCAGATCTCTCTGAATGGCAGCACAGCCTTCTGAGTTATCAGCCACTCCCCTCAGTTTCGTATCCTCAGCAAACTAGCTGAGGAGGCACTCTGTCCCCTCATCATGTCATTGATGAAAAAGTTGAACAAGACTGCCCCCAGTACTGAGCCCTGAGGTGCACTGCTGACTACAGGTCTCCAACTAAACTCTGCACTGCTGAGCACAGCTCTCTGAGCTCTGCCATTCAGCCAGTTCTCAGTCCACTTCAGTGTCCACTCATTTATTCCACATTTCCTGAGCTTGCCTCAGAGGATATTTTGGGAGACAGTGTTGAAAATCTTGCTGGTCAAGGTACACAAAATCCACTGCTCTCCCTTCATCTACGCAGCCAGTCATGCTGTCGTAGAAAGCTATCAGATTGGTTAAGCAGGATTTCCCCTTGGTGAATCCATGCTGACTACTCCTCATCCCCTTCTTTTCCTCCACATGCTTAGAGATAACATCCAGGATGATTTCTTTTACAGTTAATAACTGAGCCACTATCTTGCATGCTTTAATTAATCACTTCAAACTCACTGCCTCTGAGTAAACATTTAGGTCAGCATCAGGTATTTATTCCTTGAAAGTGCCTTTCTAAGAAGGCAGATTCCACTCCTTTCCCCTTCGAGCAGTAAACAAACAAAAGGAAAAAAAAAGATAAAACAAAATCAAGAAAACCTTCTGTCATTCTGGAATGAAATGCATTAATCTTGAATATCTGCCTCTTACAAGACTATTTTCCTCATTTGTTGTTATTGGCTGCTGGAATGCTACTAAACGCTTTATCTCTTTCTCCTATCCCCTTCTGTTAAGTTTGATACTACAGAGATGTTGAAAATCTTTCTTCTATAGATTCTTCTATAGATTTAGCACATTGCTGCCTTCAGGCTGCTTTTCTCCATCTCAAATGCATTGGTGAGATTTTACACATCATACTATGTGAGGTTTTAAATGAACAGTCTGATCAGATTAATAGTGATTTCTCTTTGTGAGCTAAAAGGCTAAACATGATATGGCAAAACTAAGGAAGTAGTATTTCGCTTGGGTAACATTCTCTTTTCCCTCATTACACACTATTTGTTACTTTAAAATGTATTTTTTTCAGAGACTCCCAAAATAAGCAAGAATCTAGGTACACTGCATTTTTTACTCGTACCATAAAACAATTAACACAATATAAATGATACTTGGAGAATATAATCTACAAGCAATAAAGCCTAATATTTTTGGATTTCTGCATAGATTTTTATGGAAAACATTAAAAAATCAAAACCTCTGTTTCACTTAGAAGTGTTATTGAATCAGAATTCAGCTGGAATATGACAATACATGGACAATGTGAAACTGGTTTTGTGTATTTTATCAATGCACATATTGCCATTTAATTAGGTAGTGGATTTTTATGAAAACTTAACAGGCATTGCTTTTACAAGATGTTCATTGAAGTGATGCTTAACTATTATGACTCTTCAGCATAATACTTAGCAAGAAAATGCTGAAGCATTTATTTGACATATGCACCAAATGTTATCAAGAGATAACATTAAACTGTTTTTAATAGAAAAAATCTGTTCTGACTTTCAATAAAAATTAATATTATTTACCTTTTCCCTGCTTGAAGGCATTATTAATAAATAAACAAATAAAGATTTTTCTATTCTAAAATTTTCAAAAGTGAGCAAACAGTTTTGGTAGAAATGTAAGCTTCTTTGCAAAATTCAATATATTGGTTCAAAATTTTGAAGCTGGAATGAGATTATGGCTCTGTTCTTCCACAAGACAGTAAACTTCAAGAAATGTTAGTCACAAGAAATCTGTATTCATTAGGATATAGGTTATATAGGATATATAATATAGGATATTAGGATCAAGCTACCTTTCACTGGAAAACTGTGTTCGTAGTGCTGTCAACACTGAAAGAACCCAGTTCTGTGAACTTTGAAAGAGAAGATGCGACTGCTAAGCTTTTCAGTAATACTCACAATTCCTTTTGATTGTCATAACACTGCATGAAGTTTCTGCTAAAGAAAGAGTGCCTTTGTTTGTCACTCTCCAGTTTTGAATTTTCCGCCTGTATGTACACTCCAACAAAGCAAGTCAGCTGAAAAGACAGGCAAACTACTAGACAGAAGTGACACTTAAATGCTGGTGATGAAGGCCACATAGCTATTTAATTTGACAGCGATGCAAGTTAAACATTTATCCCTGAAAACCAGAATCCTCCTTGAAAATCCACATTGCTTTAGAAAGAATTTAATAATGAGTAAATATACATAATGTAATATATATTTGCAAAGTATTTTTTCTCTGCTCTTTTTTTAGATAAAGCAGGAAATACAACTGAAAGGAAAACCTGCACCAACACAAGATACGAACTCATGTATTAGAAAAGCCAATTTACCTATTAGAGAATATATGAACAAGAGCTTTCTGCAGATATTATTCTTTAATAAGCTTGAATTGAAATCAGGAAAACTTAAAATTCAAACTGTATAAGTAGGTTATATGTGGAACTATATATTAGTATGGCCAGGTTTTTTTGCATATAAGGACTATGTTCTCTCTCAACATGTAATGTCATGACAAGTGAATGAAGCCAAAGGTTTACAAGTCACATTTTTCTCTCTATTACCTGTCCTTTTGTCAGGGAATATATGAAATAGGAAAAAAAGAAAAAAGAAAAAAGAAAAAAAAAAGATATGTTTCCCTGAATGTTTTCTTTAGTAGATTTTACATTAGCAAAATGCTATGTCCATTGAATTAAAGGGGAAATCTGCAACTAAGCTCCATGAGAAAATGGTAAAAGTCATTTGAAAACAGGAATTTCAGTAGCATTGCTTGTGTGTATGTTATAAAATTACACGATCTTAAGAGGAATCCCTCAAATATGCATCCTGAAAATTTTGTTTGGCAACTTAATGTGAAAAGAGCTTTCCAAATAACCCTTTTTATTTGTTTGCTTATTTATAAATATTTGAAATAGAAAGAAAAGCAAATTTAGTCAGGAATTCTAATCCACGTCTTTTATTTCTTTCTGTCTCACTGACAACAGCTAGTTCAAGAAATTTAATATTATCTGTTAAATACAGTAAACAGACAGAAACAATATTATAGGTTTTAAATAGTATTTTGACAAGCAGGTATAATTCTCTAGAAATCATTTCTTCCTGAGATAGCATGTTAATTTACTTTGTGGTTGGCTTTTGACGATATATTGCACAAAATTGTATTCCATTGATGTATGAATTAATGGAATTGTTCTCTCAGTATGGATTCATCACATTTTAACATTATTCGCGTTTTCAAAGAATTTCAAAAATCGATTGGACCTAATTTTAATTTCAGACATTCAGTAATTTATTATCAAGTACCTATGAAAAAGCCTTCTAGAATATTATATAGAGTACCATTTTCAGAACACAGTAGCTATTGTCTGATATGAGCATTTACATATTTAAAATCAGAATTGATCCTTAAAGCTATTGCTGCTGTTTGTTAACTGCAGGTGGAGAGTTTTGTCAGTCAGATTTTCAAATGATAGAAACCACAAGAACAGTCTAAATAAATAATTCTGCCACTACTTACATTCTACTCTAAGAACAAGTTTAAATCTCAAGGTTATGTTGTCATTTTTAAAAATATATCTTTCTGGAGGTTGTTTATGGCTGGCCAAAATGGAAAATTATGTGTGAAATCACTACTAGGTCCAGAAAAAGAGGAAAAAATTCTAAATTAATTTTGAATGAAAACGAGAACTACCAATACATAACTAGGTTATTTGTTCCATTAAGATTGGATATTGGATGTTTTAAACTCTTAAAGACATCGCAAAGAATTCCTTGATTCCTTGATAAGAAATTTTCTGTGTTCTTTATATGATCTTCACTCTTGGGCCATACATTTTCTACTGGTCTTTTTTTTTCCTCAAAATTCTGTAATTTAGAGAAATCTTATACCATTTTATACATGGGAAGATGAGGAAAAGATTTGTATGATTACTGTTGATTGTCACATAAGAGGTTTGCAGATGAGTTCTGAAATTAATCTGTTAAACATAAACCACCTTTCCATCACCTGAACCTTTACTGAGCTAACCTAATGTCTGTATCTTGCCCTAGCAAAATTTGTTAGAAAATAAAGGAGAGAGAGAAAGGACTCATTTTTAAATAGTAATAGATGGGTGCTACTCCTGTATTTTCATATGGCAATTTTTATTTGTTGATGCAATCTTTAAAAGATTGCAAAGTCCTTAATTTAATTCTAGAGTTTAATAAAGAAAATGATAAAAGACAAATATTTCAGCACATTTAAAATTAAACTAGACAAAAATGTAGTGAAGACTAACAGGGAACAATTTGTTGTCAAAGAAAGTAACTAACTGTCTGATAACATATTATAAGACATTTTGAGTCTGAAAACAAAGAAATTCTTTGAGTCTCTTATTCTATGAATTTTCTCAGTGTTTCCCGTAAGTGTCTTAACTCTAATGAACTCTTTCCCTCTGCAACTTGTTTCATGATAAATTTTAAATCTCATCTCAATGAAAATGAGAAATTTGACCTTAACTATTTAGCTTTGTCTATTTAATGTTCGAAGAGCTACCTGATTTAAAATGTCGATCCATAATTAAGGAACCTATCTTCTGGGCCCCTTTCTTTTATTTCTATCAGAGAAGTAAATGGATTAGAAAAGATCATTATCTAAAAGTGTAGGTCAACAGCTGGCGGTAAGAATTTCTTAGCAATTTTTCAATTAAGAGATGACCATCTTTAGGATCATAAATGCAGAACAGTGAGTACAACTTTAAATCACAAAACTCCCTCATGAGTTTCATGCCTTGAAACATCTTAAAAAATGATGAAAATGCAAAAATGAGGGTCAAAATACCAAGTCTTAGTTATTAAGGGTTAACCATTCACATTCAAAGCTGAATTTAGAAAGGCAGAAGAGTTTTCTCTTCAGTCACTTTATATAGGTACTGTCAATGGAAAGCATTTTTGGAGAAAAAAGAGGCCTCTTCCACTGTTGCAAATTTTGGCAAAAGTTTCCTGAACTTCAGGACTTGGACTTACAATAAGGATGCCCTTTAATATTGATTTTTATCTCCATATGTTTTCATGTCACATATTTGATCATCAAAGAACTTGTTAAATATACCTGTTACTCTGTTTCTGACACATTACTCCCACATAAACAGACAGGTGCCTATTTTTACTTTAGCGTAGAAGTAAATTCCAGGAGATCATTATATTTATTTATTGTTGTGGCGACATACAACTTCCTGTGAAGACCTATTTGTTAATTTAGCTTAGGCATAGATTTATGAGCCATTCTTATACTACCTTCGTTTATTGTTTTCCAAAGTTTGCGTGCTGTTCTGAAATACAAAAACACCCTGACCATTCTGGTGCAGCTGGAAGCATCTGCAGTAAACCATTAAAAAATGAAAATTTAAAATTAAGATTAGTTCGTTATATGAGCTAACAGAAAAAAAAATCTTTTAATCTTCAGTGAAATCAAATCTTAAAATTTCTAAGGCTAGTAAAGCTACTATGGGCTAAGATGTTGCTCAGGTGTCTAATTAGTCTTTGTGATTTACACGAACATCAACACACAGGAAAGAGTGCCGTGAAAGCAGCCTAGTGAGATCTGCTGAGCGTGGTGGGACCTTTGAACAGAGGTCATTGTGCTGCTGACCAGTGATTCTCTGTAAACTGATGTTAACAGGTTCTGCAGATTAGCCTATCAACCTCATCTGCTGAAAGAAATGTAAGTGTATTAGGGCTTTCTGGCATAGAGCTAAGGAAACTTAGGTTATTAGGAAGACCTCCCTTAATAGAATGGAGGAAATCCATTTTTAATTGCTGTTGGTGATTTGATTCTAGAACCTCTAGGAATTTGTTACTCTGCATCATACTACCCGAGTTCAGTATTGATAGAACAACTGCTGATGTCAAGCTAGTAAATAGAATGAGAATGACAGATATTTTCTTTGTAGAAATGGTAAACATCTTAGAAATGAGTTGTGCTTTGATGGCTTTTAAATAGATATATGTATCATTTGAAGTATACAATACTTCCAAAATACAAATTGGGGGAAAAAAAGGAAAGAAATTTAATAAAAAGGTTCATAAAGTTCTCAATTAGTTTCAAAACTGAGTATTCTTAGTTCAACAATTTTCAGTCTTTCAGTTAAAGATAATGTATTATTGCAGGCTGGCAGTCCGATAAACTGAGACTTCAGAATGACATAAAACTATAGCAAAAAGGTATACTTTTTTAGTTCTCTCTCCCTTTTAATATTTTTTCTTAAATATCAAAATAGATAATGTGATTTCCACAGATACATTATTTTAAGTAAAATAAATGGTTTTTGAGAACATAAATAAATTTTGCAGTTCTAGGTAAAGCATCCCAATATATTAGCTTGATACAGTTCTAGTTTTCAAAATATTACCTTTCTTTATTGTTTTAAAAATTCTGATTAAAAAAGAATGGAAATAAAAGCCTTAATGTGTTAAAATTCTTAAATGTCAAATATGAATAAGTAGGTTTTCTATCTTGTTTGACTATTTCCCCTTACTCTCCCTAGTGTTCTCCATCATGCTTTTTACCATTAGTTAAGTGATTATGAAATTTCTAAAATTAATAATTTAGATAACAAAGATTTCTTTTCCAGTTATGGACTCCTTGTGGAATGAAGACATAGATTTACTGGATTGAACCCAGTAAAGGGCCACAAAGATGATTTTAAGGGACTGGGGCATCTCTCATATAAGCAGAGGCTGAGAGAGCTGAGATTGTTCAGACTGGAGAAGAGAAGCCTAAGGGGGAACTTATCAATGTGTTTACCTGATGGAAGGGTGTAAAGAGGACAGAGCCAGCCTCTTCTCAGTGGTGCTAGGATGAGAGGCAATGGGCAGAAGCAGAAACACAGGAAAACTTAAACACAAAAAACCCCTTCTTTAGTCTGAGGGTGACTGAGCACTGGAAGAGGTTGCCCAGAAAGGTTGTGGAGCCTTCATCCTTGGAGATATTCAAAAGCCATCTGGACAGGGTCCTGGGAACGTGCTGTAGGTGACCCTGCTTGAGCAGGGAGGGTTGAGCCAGATGATCTGCGGAGGTCGCTGCCAACCTCAGCTGTTCTGTGGTTCTGTTATTCTGTGCCATGAACTTGATGTGTAGGTGAAATTCTACATACACTACACAAAATTCTGTGCTCCATTTTCAGGAATTAGTAAGAAGAGCTGTTGTCTATAGAACCTAGAATTCAAACTACCTTGATGCCCTTGACTGAGAGAACTATCTGTATAGCCATTTCCTGACCTTACTGCATTTTCCTGTGAGGTGCAATGAGTTCTATAGCAGAGTGACTGTGTCAGATGAGGAAACATCCATGTTAACATATTTGTATAGGGCTTTCTCTCTGACATTTTTTTTTACTATTTTTTTTCTTTCTAATAGGTAAGATGAGTGATACATTCACTTTCACTCTTGTTTAAAATATTTTAGTCTTGAAAAATCCTCCTGTATTCTCCGCTGTTGAGCAAGATCCGTAATAACTGAGTAGATTAGACTGATTTTCTGGGAACCTTTTGAGGGATTTACATATATATATATATATAAATATGTAGTACTCAGTTCTACACAGTTTTGAGAATCTTACTTGACCATGACTTTAGAATTTTTATGATATTGTTTTGCCTGTTAGCACTGCATGTTCTCACCTTCAGAAGGCACTAGTGACAGCTATGTACCAGTGTCTTCTTAGTTGGCTATACTACTCCTTTATTTTATGCAGTTTTACATTTTTTTGGTGGATATTGGTCAGCTTTTGATCTAGACAGGTAAGTATATATTGATGACTAACAGTAATCATAAAGGTGCCTATCATATTTAGGTGATGTAATATGATATAATGTGATATAATTCATAATTAATATATAATATAATGATTTTTTTAATCTATATAATTAATATTACTCAAATACAGCTCCTCTACCCTCAGTTTTCCTTATTATTGTTATTTTTTAAAATAAAAGCAAGTAAGTTTACCCAGATGACTGTGTGTGAATGAAGGGTAAACTGGTAAAGAAATTGAATGTCAGAGGAATACAGAGGCACCACAGAACTACAGATTTCCCGAAAGCACAGTTCATATTCTTCCTCTTTGTTTTGTTTATATTTAATGGAATTGAGAGACTTTTGTTATACAAGAAAAGTCAAGCTAATTGTTTGTACATGGACTAGTGGAATTATTACCTATTTTAATGCTGATTTTGCATCCTACTGCAGTACGCCCATCTGGCAGAAACTGTACTCTGACTCTCCATCCAAGAAGAATAATATTTTTAAGAATTCTTTTCAAGGGGCTTCACAGTTTATGAGATTCAAAGGTGACACTGGTCCCATGCCTCCTTAGAAGGTGAAAAGAAACAAGTCCTCATTCTCCAGTCATCAAAAGCACAGTCCTGTTGGCAGAGGTTCAGTCTGATTTGGTGAGCAGACTTTTAAATTATTAAATCTACTATTAAAGCCCAGTTCCACAACTTTATTTATTATAAAACTGTTTTTTTTTCTTTTCTTTTTCTTTTCTTTTCTTTTTTTTTTTTTTTTTCATCTCCAGGGGCTTACCTAATGATGCGTTTTTTTCCTACTCTAACTGTTCAGGATCAGACCCAGAGTCTTGGAGCCTGGGAGATCCAGTCTTCGGTAGACCGTCACATAGGCCACTAAAATCAACTGATGTTAATAGTCATACCTCTACTCAATACATATGGAATGGAGACAAAAATATTTTGACTGTGAATTTTGAAGACTAAAGAGACATAGAAAATTAACGGCAAAATTTTAACGTTATCAAAAAGATTTGAATTTCCAATAGCTCTTTATATTTTCCCCAAGTATTGATCCAATTTCTGGTTGTGAAGTAACCACTGTGTAATAAAAATATGAAAGACTTATAATTCAGAAAATAGTAGAAGTCTTTCTGATTTAATTTCATTTGTTTTAAAATTCCCAAGGAACTCTTCGTGTGCAAAAGATAATTCCTACTAAAGCTAAAATTAGGTATGAAATTCATTATTTCTCAATTATTTTCTGCACATTAATTCAATTAATCTAGAATCAACTTTTGTCTTTTTCAGCAGTGAACTATATGTAATGCAAATTAATTTAATAGTACTTCCAATAAGAATTGGTACAGCTGACAATTTAGGTAGGCTCGTTTTTATTGAATAGAACTGAGGTCAGTAGTCTAAGAGATGTGTAGAATATGATCTATGTGATTGAGTAGCTTTTCTGGTTGTTTCAAGAAGTGACAGGATTCATTCCTGGATAAAATGTTTAGCAAGTTCCCAAGTTGAAGCAATTCAATCTGCATTCTTGTTGTGCTGCAAGCAGTCATTTCCCCAGTGCTATCAACCAAGTGTCAGCCATGACAGCTTAACAAACCGTGAACTCCAGTGGAAAAGTGCAGTTATTCATCTAGCTTCATCACTGTGCACTTTTGAAGAGAGGGCTAAATCAGGCATTTCCAAATTCTCTATATTTATATTGAAGTGTTCGAAAAAAACCTTCATGCTTTTGTTCCCCTTCTTGCATTTCAAATGTATGTGTTGTACGGTCCATTACTTTATAAAATACGTACTATGCCACAATTGCATGATACAAAATGTCCAGGAATCCTGGCCTATGATATTGCCACCTCCCTTCCCATTTCCTGCCACTACCGTTTGTCATTCCTGCGTCTGCTTGTTGGCAGCAGCTGCTGGTGCACTTACTTGGTAAGTGGGAGCAGCAAACTGGTTTGGGTTCTAAAACAAGTAATTCCACCTCCAGTCACCAGTGCAAGAAAGGGAACACTATATTTTATGCTAGTATTGTACCCTAACTCTTCTTATCATGAGATCAACTCTTGATAGTAAAGCTCATGGTTTTTTGCACCCCCTTCTCCCAAAAGAATATTTTATTTGTTCAAGAATAGTAGTAGTGACAACATAAAGTGGCACCTTGTTGGATTTTTAGCAAAAAAACTGATGAAGCGAAATAAAACATCTCGTTGTACCAAAGTGATTTTGAAATACCTTCAACATTTCAAATGTACCAATAAAGAAAAAAAATCAGCTGAGAAAATACAGAAACAAAGCTTCAGTGATACATTTCTGAGTCACGTACACTAAAACTGCTCTCTTCTAGACATGGCATCTTTTGTTGAACTGGTACTGTAGTTTATGCAAATTGCTTAATTTGCAGCTAATTATTTGATTGCATACAAAGTGTGAATAATGGATGGTAGTACAAGCACACGATGTTTTGATTTTCTGGCTAAGAACAGACAGCCTCAGCCAACAATGAAAGTCAACTATTTATAAAAGCATACAGGAAAGATGGAAATACTACTGTGAATATGATAATGGCTCTACACTGTATGACATATACAGACTTATTTTTGTTTACTAATTCTATTAATACTAGTTCAGAACAAAACACTTCAAAGAAAAATCACTGAATGAAATCCTTTTCAAATGGAAAACTAAATACATTAGATATGTATGGGTTTGGAAGGGGTCTCTCATTTAACCCATGACAAATAAGCTCCAGAAAAATTCTGTGCTATATCCATAACTTTAAAAACTTATAAAAAAACTTGTTAAAAATTATAAAAGCTAGCAAGTATTTTCCCTAAAACAAGGTATTCACAGTTAGATCCAGAGACACTCTGAATACCAGAACTCACAAGCATGCCACGTTAGGAACTGGGAATAGAAACCTTCTGAATAGCTGATTGATCTGATATCCAATTTTAATTTCTCAAGGTGGTTGGAGGGTGCTAAATCAAAGGAATATTTATTCTCCGTAATCATTTCACAAAATCAAAATATTAAAGAATGACATATTATATATAAATGGCTTTTCTGTTTCACTATAAATGGTGAGTTAATGTTTACTATCACTATTACTGTTGAAACAGTTTTAATCTCAGATATGATTCCACTTCTCTTTTTGTTGTAGTCCAAATAATTTAATTGTAAAAAACACATCTCATAATTGGGTTAAACACAAAACTCTTTGATTGAATGTAGCTGAGTTTTATGGAGTCAGTGACTTTAGAAGCTGCTATAGAAAGATATGGTTTATGATACTCCCTCCAAGAGAATTTTAAAGGATTTTGTATTTAGTCTTTGTTGATTAAAAATAAATTGTCAGCACTTTTTTCCTGAAGGATATTTTTTATTCTCCTTGTTTGCTTTGCATCAAGAAATCACTTCTAAGTTTAATTCAGTTTCTTTTCTGTTTATACCGTTAGACATTTGAAAATCACAATTAGCCTTTAAGCACAATATCCTGAACTCTTAGTTTTTGTATTTTTTAAAGAATTCCATGTACTGGAACAGAGAAAAGCATCCTTATTTTCCCTTAGTAGAAAGATTATTTATTTTCTTCTTGAAATATTTTATAATAGCTGAAAGAGTCATGTCAAAATAATCACTTTCAACTAATAGATTTCTCCTCCCTGTATCATATATGAGTTGGCTTGTATTTCCTTTCTGAGTTCTTTCAATATGGCTCAGTAAGCATGACATTAGTCGGTGAATGTAAAATTGAGTTCTGCTCAAAATTATAAAACTAGGAAAATAAACCAGCCGGTCATTTTTTGATTTTTCACAAAATTGGAAAACACTTATTTTGTAACAATGAAGGCCTGCGTGCAAGGGGAAGGAGAGGATGTTCACATTCGGAGTTTGAAGTTGAAGAGACATCTGGAATAGACCCCTTCAACAGTCCATGGTGTGTACACAGCCCCCTGCTGCGTCTTTGCCATCCTGTGCCGTCACTCCTGGTTGTTCTTTCCTAGTCTTGTGGTCTCACTAGCCTTTCCTTTTCTATCCTAAGGCATAAGATTTCCTTCTTCTGGGTCTTCCACTTGTTCATTTTTGGCTAGTCTAACGTAACTTCAGCCACAGTCCAACCTGTTACTACATCAATACTTCATTCTTGTTTAACTCAACTGAATAGTTACAGACTCCAGGAATTCTGCTGTAGTAGCGCTTAGAATGGATCACAGAATGGGTAAGGTTGGAAGGGACCTCTGGAGATCATCTAGTCCAACCTTGCTCAAGCAGGGTCACCTAGAGCATGTTAGACAGGGTTGCAGCAACAAGGACCCCCCTTGCTGAAGGGCCAGGCTTGAACCAGGGACCTTTAGATCTTCAGTCTAATGCTCTTCCAGCTAAGCTACTTTGACTAAGGTAACACTTCATCTGTTCTAAAGGATATCATCTGTAGGTTACATAGTCAGAGGAAATGATGTTAAGAATGATCTGCTATCATAAAAAAAGTAGCAGAACTTCTGTTGAAATAAAGGAACACATCTCAATCTGTAGGTCAATATATTAACTCAGATATAGGAGAAAGAGGAATCGAAAATCTTTACTTAAGAACTCAGTCTTGGAGGTTGTGCAGAAATTGAAAGCAGGTTTTACCATACTTTTTTGGTAGTACTTTTAGCTAAATCACTCACTTTCCGAAACTGATTAAAATCATGACTTTTGTCCCAAGGAATTTACAAAGATCAGATTAGATCATGAATCACTAACTCAAATTACAAAGTAATTAATAACATGAATCAGACTTCTATTTAATATCTGTTCACCCATGGGAGCTGCTGGAGTGCTGGACTTCTCTCTTCTGTTTTGATTATATTTTTTCAGCAATTTTTAGAGACATAATTGGTCCCTGGAAAGCAGACACTGGTATAACATTGACATTCTGAGAAGATGAGAATACCTTTCATAATGTTTGACCATTTCATTTTTGGACTAATATTTGCATATTATGAAAGCAAATTTCACTTGGAATATATCTACAATCTCTACCATTAATTTCTAATGAAAAATTCAACAGTACTTGAAGACACCACTCAGGGTGTGAGAGTGAGCTACTGATTCTTACATACTCTTTATAGCAAAGTGTGGCTTAAGGGAAAACTTTAATAAGAGTCAGTGATGACATTTTACATCAACTAACTAAAGAAAATGAGCTGTAGAGCAGGGGTAACATAGTGAAAAGATCTAAGACATTTAAAAGTGAATGTGGATATATAGCACTTACTCTGCTGGTCTTCTAATATAGAATATGTTCAAGGACTGCATGGCTACTTAACCTTGGTAGTGACTGAGAATAGTCGCAAATGCAACAGTGTAGGCTTGCGTTATTGTAGACTAAGACATAGTATGAAAACGCATAGTGGGTCTTTGGAACCTTTTTGGTTATTTATCTTTCATAAATGACTATAAGAACAACTCCTCTTAAGTTTATTGTCTATTGTTGTTTTATGACTATAATGCAAATAATCTCTCTAGTCACTCTCAGTGCTGCTCACTGCATCAAATTTGTCTATAAGTAACAAAAATGTCTGTCAAGGAATGAAGCCTATCCAAAATCACCACTGCAGTGAGTCCTGGATTACATCTGTCCAGTTGTAACTGACTAAATTTATTCTGTATGTGCTGAAAAACAAAGAAGCAATAGATGAACTTTGCTGCATACGTGCTCCCAGCTTCATACTTTTGGAAGGGCGACCTTTACCTTTCTGTAGCTCTAAGTGATTAAATGATTCTGATATGCACTGGGAAAATGCAGAAGGACAGATGAACTGTTAACAGTTTTACTTCCTTGTAATGCTTTTGGGGCAGGAGGCTTGAAGGTGATAATAATCCAGCATACAAATACTAATTGGCTTTAGATTTGAGAAAAGTCATAGAGATTGGCTGGAGACTACGTAACTAGCAAAGACACTGGCAGCTAATGCTGACCATCTAATTTTAATAAGCAATAAATAGTGCAAACAATAGCTTCTTGGGGACAACTTCATGTGCAGAAATCTGACACGGTGCTCAGGGCAGAGCCTGGACTGGAGCCGCTACATGTGAGGGCCAGCTGCTAGTCAAGACCTGGCGCATCCCAGGGTCGGGCTGAGTGTCCTGTTTCCCTCAGTATATGGTGCACTGTGGTCTTAACTGGACCAGAAGAGCCTTGATTAGTGTGTGTAGAGTGTGCGTGTTGTTGTACAGAAATCCTAGGGTATAAATCGCTATCCACCCACCATACCCATCCTGTTCAGTAAAGAAATATTATATTTTATGTCAACTAGTGGTGTGCTTCAGTTCTTGTGACCACCACACCTAAATTCTCCTGCCACAAATGTCAAAGTAGGCATGCCCAAGAACTAAGCAGAGACTGAGGAGCTGGGGCATCTGATGAATTTCTATTGGTATGGTGAAAACTCAGATGGTTCAGGTGTCTTTATAATGACTTAGCAACACT
Source organism: Rhea pennata (assembly GCF_028389875.1). Classification (NCBI taxonomy): domain Eukaryota; kingdom Metazoa; phylum Chordata; class Aves; order Rheiformes; family Rheidae; genus Rhea; species Rhea pennata. The sequence continues at coordinate 46,781,956 of NC_084663.1, read as the reverse complement.
GATACCACTTACTCAAGTAACTGGCTGGAGGAAGTAGGGGTACTAGTGAAGGATAGTCCTTTATAGAGATTTTTCTCCACAGCAAGAGCTGATTATAATTTATCCTTCATAATGTGCTTCTCCAAATATATCTCCAGATATAAAAGTCTGTCCACTTTGTGAAAGAAAATTCTGAGATATCAATGAAATACAATAATGGTGACATTTATGTCCCAAGAAAGTTCATATGTTTCAAAAGGTAAATACTTAGGCATGGCAGCAGCAATTTCAGATCTGTGAGTCTTAAAAGAGAAAAGCAAGCAATGGTAGGAAGATTCACAGGATGCTATATCCTCAGTTACCCTCTGAATATCAGTACTGTGAGAAAGTTTAAGCTAAACTATGCAGAACCATGAAATTTTGTCTTGTTGCCCACAGATCATGTACAACAGCCATTTTTTTCACAAGCATCTAAATGTTTCAAGGAAAGTGGTTCTTTAATGCTGTTTCATAGTATGAAATAATATAATTTACATATAGATTAAGAAGTCATATATGTTATATATGATACTACAAACAAGTGAGAGCATCAAAATATTTTGTTGTATTAGTTCTGTGTTGCTTCATTTGTATTTGCATTATAATCCTATTAAATGTTGCAACTTTAACATAGAGTATATGTCAAACATTTGCTATCAAAATGACCTGACTTTATAAAAAAATGTATCTGTTGTCAAGTGTCAGGTTTAATTACTTAAACTAAACATACTTCAAACTTAAATAAATTGATTAATCACAGCGTTTATTGCTGTTCTACTGCCTACTGAGAAAAAAGACACGTATGTTCTCTATTATCAGAGCCATAGTGCTACAATATAAAAAAAGATATGCAAACATTAGCATAATTTTATGTAAACTAGGAGTGCAGTTAAATTGTATGAATTTCATAAAAAGGAAAATACAAAGAAAAATGTTTAAACTTCAATATCCTTGCATTATTTAAGTTTATAATAAACACTGAAAACTAAAGAGTTCAGCAGATAGGATAATTACTTTTATATATTGAAGACATACATTTAAGCAAAATGTTTCTGGGAGAGTTCATAAGAATGGGATATATGTGGTCACATGTTCATATAGGTAGGGAATAAATAAGAAGAAATCTATGACATATTTTGTTGGTAATGCTTGTATGAACTTTTTAGAATTTCCACTATTTAGCACATTTTAAAAATTTTATTTTTTGGTTTCTACGAAAGCATGATTTTGTCACATAATTACTTTTTTATTTGATTTCTCTGGCTTATTGTCCCTTGTGTTCTGTATTTTCTCTCTTAGAAATTCCATTCCACCTATCTTTTATTTATGATTCCATTTCCTATTAAATATATATTCTGTACTGTTTTCAGAAGTTGCAGTTGAAATGTGGAACTCTTAACCTTTGAGTTTTCCTGACTCTTTGAGATTTTAACTGTGCATACTTAATATAGAATTAACATAGCTTTTTGCATTTAATATATTATTTATGGGTATTCATCCATCGGTTCTCAAATTCTGATCTGTTTGACATTTATTCATATTCCATGGAGATTTGCTGGATCATGTGAAACTCACACATTTCCAGCCATCTCAACTAATTTTAGGTGTTTTATAGCAAAGAAGAGAGAGAGAGATGAAAAACGTGGAGAGATTCATCCATTACGTGTTAATCGAGGAGAAACAGTTCCTGCTATGTGAAATAGGGACCAGTGAATAGTCCAGGCAGCAGGAAATGACTTTCCTCATGCAAAAGACATAAGATAGCTGTTCCACAGAGGGCTGAGTTTCTGAGCAGTGTTAAGAAAAGGAGAGTGCTAATTAAAGAAGTTAGGTCTCGAAGTGAGGAGATGGTACATGGTACCATTTTATGTTTTAAACCGTTGGCTGTAGAAGGAGGTGAGAAACAAACTCTCACAAGTTGTCCACACTAGGAGTAGTTCTGGCTTTTTCTCTCTGTCCTCTGCTTTACTCTTTTTCTTCCTATTGCTGATAATATTGTAATAAACTTCCTAGATTGTGAGTGAAGTGTCTGAGTGGTGAACATATTTAGTGACTCTTTTTAGGACCTGAAATGAATCTTATAGTGTAGAAGACACATGATCAAGAAATCAGTTGTGATACTACTTGTTATCTAACTAACTCTTAAATTTGAACACAATTAATTACTATATTTGGTGAGCTAAATAAAAAAAATACACAAATAATTTGTTCCAGGCAATTAGAAACAAAATAAGAAATAATTTTTGACACAGTGTAGCTTCTTCGTTTTCTATTTGTTTATCTCTGCTTTCAGGTTTTGTCAATGTTTAAACAACAACCTTACAATACAGGCATTTTGCTCTGTAGGCATATGGCTAGTATTTAGGCTTCTGGCTATGCAATCTCCCTTTTCTTCTTAAGCATCTTCCCTCCCCCTCTCCTTTCTGTTCTTTCAGTACTTTTAATTTGCAGTACCACTGTTTGTTCTTAAGCATGTTGAAGGATGAAACATGCTTTCCTGTGCTTCAAGTAGCTTTATCTAATCTTCTGGAAAGCCATGTTCATCCTTGTTGTATGCTGGGAGAAGAGGGGAGGCATGCCAATCCCTGCCTGTGCCAGTGAGGCGCAGGGAAACAGTCAAGGAATGAGCAACAATTCACCCCAAAGTCTCGACAGCGGAGGGACAGAAGTTGTGAGACTTGCTGAAATGTACAGCTGCCTTTCAGTGCAGGTACTGCTTCTAATGGTTGTGAAGAAGAGGAAGCCATCTCTTCTGAACGCAAAGAGGGGGGATAAAGACCTAATAAATGGAGAGAGAAGGGAGTTAATATGAAGAATGATGCTTGCTATGAGGATAAAGCGGATCCTTTCATCCCCCTTTTGCATTCTTTTCAGAAGGGTCCACTTTAACGTGCCCCTGAATTCAGGAAGAAATGAGCAGTTAGAAAGGGGACCCAAGTTAAGAAGTTCAGGAGCATCATGGAGAACTGAGACTCTCTAGATGATGAGACATGGACAAGTAATAGACAGCAGCAGCATCTAGGACAGAGGGAATCCAGAAATTAAACTGGATGAAGAATTTCAGTTGAGAAGGCTAGAACTAGGACACTGAATTTGAGGAAGTCAAATATGTACTGAGATGACTGGAAACAAATTCACAGAAAAGTAGAATATAATCGGGTTATCAAAGGTCTTATTACAATGCATATGCACAGGACTACTAAAATAAGGCTCTACCAGTGTTCTTGACTTGTCTGAACTTGGGAGGCCCTGGGGGGTATCAGTGTAATTACCATATAAATTAAAAAAAAAAAAGAAAAAAAAAAACACACAGCCTCAGACAAGTTTAAGAAGCCAGTCTTCTCGCATGAAATATGCATTATGAAATAATCAAAAAGCCCTTTAATCTGGAAATGCAGACTTCAAATATGTTCAGAAAGCTAAAGGTGAATTTGTCTGTGTCGTCTTTTTCTGAAATATACAGCAGTACTTATTGCTATAGCCAAGAATTTGAAAATTTCTCTACAGCAGGACTAGAGATGGGTGACCCAAGATGGTTTAAAATTTTCTAAGCACCATGAACCTATAGATCATTTCCAAAGCTTTTCTCAATCTTTTTTCCTATGGCAAGTGAATATCTGTGCTGTTATTGGGAGAAAGAATCATTTGTAGAACATATTTTATAGCAGAAGAAAAGCTTGTGCCATGTAAACAACAACTTACGTTAATGTCAAGATGTTTTTTCCATCCATACAAATAATAACACTAATGACAAGTCATCTTTGAGATTAGATGGTTTAAATCTAATGACATAAATCGCATATGACAGCGATGTAAGGCATATCTGTTTTGATGATATGTGATCTGTGGTCTGACAATATTCCGTTCAACTTCATATTGACCCACTGTGTACATTATACAGTTCTAGCTCTGTGAAATTCTAAAATAGGTTTCAGAACAGCAGTGTTAGTTCAGCAGTGGTTTAGTCCAAGCAAACTTTTAATACAATAAATGTGATGATGAAAACAAAAAGAAAAAAAATATATATATCCATATACCACTGGTAGGTCACACAAATTCTCTTTCAGCCAGGCTTCAAAGTCAAGGCAAAAAAAAGGAAAACGTCTGCCTAGAGATTTTCAGCCCACTTTACATAAAATCTAGAGGAATATACAACTTCTTAGTAGCAGAGTTACAATTAGAATTAACTTTTGAACTAACTGAAGCTATGCACTAATTTGAGACAAAATAAACAAACTAGTCTCAGTGAGAGTGAGATATTTTGGGAAAAAAATGTTTAATTTTGTCATATGAAGGCTGAACATTTAGTGACTCTTCTTGTCACAGGACTTCTTCCATGGGTAGAGTTTTTTGTCTGTAGAAATGGCTCTGAGGGGATATGTCACAGAGCACTTTTTTTTTTTTTTTTAATTTAAAATATCTTTCATTTTGGAATACTTTTTTAATTTTTTCAATGAAAAATGCATCTAAAAATAAAACAGAATATTCTGCTCTAGGTTGAAATACAATGCCTCATGTATCTCAGATTTTTTAAATTTTAGTTTATTTTTTATTTCAATTAGAAAATTTATATATACAAATCAAATTCTTTTTTCTGTTTAGCTAATTCTTCTGTCCTCACAGTACTAAGTTGGCCTCTGGTGCCTTTATGAAAGACCCTATTTTTGCTTGGAGAAATGATATTTACAGATGAATAAAGCATGTGTGAATTCTATTGACATCTACATCCTGGTCTTAGATGCCTAACACAATATTTTAGCAACAAAATGATTTCTTTTATCCACTACTTTTTAATTTATTTAGTCATATATAAATCAAATCCTAATCAGAAAGACAAGAACTCTGACAGAATCTTGGGAAATGTCAAGCATATTTGTTAGTTTATCAAATACAAAATGGTATATATGTAATAAAGACCTATTAACTCTTCAGATAATGGAATAGAGCATTTATCAGTACGCTGATACTTGCTTCAAAATTTGTGCTGAAAAGTTTCCCACCATTCTGATTTAATTGCAGTATAAAGACTAACTGTAGCTTATCAGTGTGTTTATGTAGCTATGGTATGTGCGCTTTATGATCATATGGAACAGGAATAAGAAAGAAAAAAAGTTTGCTGTATTTTTCACTGCTGAAATGAAAAATTCTGGAAGCAGATCTCTTTTTTAAATGTATTTGACTATTCCACAAATCAGTAATATTCTGACACATGTCAAGTCCACCTTATGCTCCTCAAATTATGCATGCCTAGATTAGCTATCTCCTTTTTCTGCCAAACTCATGTTTCCATTCATCAGGGAGATACAACAATATTAACAGTGCAGCTGAAGCAACCAAACAGTCTTCAAACTAGTATATGGTGTATTATAATATGAATCAAAACTGTTTCTCTTTAACGGAGATAGAAAAACATGATCGAAGGACATACAATCCTAATGCAAGGGCATTAATACTTTATGACTGTAGTAGTTATGACATATATATATATATATATAGAGAGAGAGAGAGAGAGAGAGAGAGAGGGGGGAAAAAATATATGATTGATGGGACAAGCAAAATGGAAGTAGACTGCCCAGGAAAGGAGAGCAGCAGCAGGCTACGTTACTCGTGCTCTTTTGCAGCTGTGCAATTGCTAAGGTGTGGAGGAAACTGCTAACAGTAGAGAAGAAATATAAGAAGTAACTGATATATGGGAAGCCAGTACTAAGGATACTTGCAATCCTTACCTCTAATGTTGTTCAGCAGGAAACAGAATCAACCCTTTCAACTCCTCTAATCTTTTGCTTTGCTCTAAGTCTTTGCTCTTGCTTGTATTAACTTCTTTCATTTTTTAGCAGTTGTAATTAATTCTTACCCTAAAACTAAAAGGTCTATTTATGTGATGGCTTATTTTTTTGGCTTGTAATCATCATGCATGCCAGTAAGAACATCAAATGTGTTTGTAAGTTTTTTCTTTTTCTTAGAAATTAAAGAATTTCAGAATTTTGTTTCCAAGTTATTTTGCTTAGAAAATACTGCTTGCCTGTGTCCTTTCTTTCATTTATTAGGAATAGCAACTGTTCTGTGCTACCTTTTTGTGCATTTGCTTGCAAAAGTAACATTTGTTCTGTGAATTCTGTAGTGCACTCTGACTTGATTTTCTTTTTATTAACATTTGGTAGAAGAGAAGCATGGAGGATATGTCAAATGATGCCAGCTTTCTAATGCATAAGGGAGGACCAAGTGGGTTCAAACTGAAGCAGAGTTAGGGAAAAAGCATCCATCTATCCCTAACATATTTAGACAGGGAGATCTAGAGCATGAAGAATATGTAGGTTCCTCAGAGTGATGACTAGCTGTCATCAAAGGGAGGTGAAAAGAAGCAAGAGACTGCTTTAGAAGGTTTATGTGGCAATTTAGTTCAAGCTCTGATAATCTGGATTGAACAAATTCTGTTTCCCCAGAGAGAGCCTAAGTGTGGATAGGCAAAAGAGGAAGAAAGAAAAGAGAAAGGAAAAAAATGGAAGGCAAGCATTTCAAAACAGAGCTATTTCAAAGAACATCAAATCTAATACTCTATTAAAATACCAACTCTTCTTTGCCCAAACACAAAAGACAGAAATCCTAATGATTACATTTTTAACTTCTATACATTCTACCTATCCAGGCACTGGATTTGATGTCAGATTCAATAAATATGAAAGATGTTATAGGAATCATTTACTATATCAAATTTTTATTCCTATTGTTTGAAGGGACGTCACCTCCCAGCTAAAGGTAAATAAGAAGAACCATGGGAAGCCTGTATCCTCTTTGCTTACCAAAAAAGTGCTTTTACTAACTTGTGTGTACATGCCATGTTATCTTCATACAACGGAGCCCTTGATTCCCTTATCCCATCACATTTCCTCCAGAAACATCCTTACTATAAAGTAAAGTAACAGACAAATGTTTTACAATTAATACATTAAAGAAAATACAGCTACTAATTGCTACTTTAATCCAAAATGACATAATAATGATAATAGTAGTAGATCTATATATAGCCAACACAAGTCAAGAATAGACCCTTCAAAACAAGCAATAAAGAGGAAAAGAAATGACAATAAATGAAAATCAGAGGAAATCAGAAGTGCCAAAATGGAACCATGAAGACTTCTCAAAAATATTTGCTGTATGGATACCTGAAGGGAACGACAGGTTTGTTGTATTAGTGGGGATTAAAAGAAACAGACAAACTAGACAGGCAATACTGAGAAGTGTATCATTTCTCAAAACCATCTATGAAAATGCAGCACTTTGGGTCTTGTTTGTTTAATAATTAAAATGAGGCATCCTGAGAGACTGATTTGTCAGAAACAGCATTTTTGGAGCGCACCAATATCTTAAAAATCAGTGTCACCACTACAAATGGTATATATCCAAAAGTCTGAAAGAATTTGACTGTGAAGTGGCTGAACTGATAATAAAAATATGCATTCTCTTATTCTAAACAGATCAGAGGTTTGGAAAGCAGAAGTTTTAACTATGAATAAACAAAAATCTAGTCATTAAACTGGAAAATTTTAAGCCTGTGAAACTTTTACACCTGCACCTGCCAGCTGGCTGATGTATAACAATTAAAAGCAGAGTAACAAAAAACATGGAACACTGCAAAATAATAGAACCTAACTAGTATGGTGTGTACAAAATAAAAATCATCTTCCACTCAGTTCTAGAGAGGAACTGAAAACATCAATAGTATAAAGAATAAAAGAAAACTGAAAGCATACTTCATTTAGACTTACAAAAAGGTCATTCATAAAGTTTCATGTAGAGGAGTCTACTAAGGAAGCTAAATATTCATATTAATTGAAGGAGATGCAAGAAAGCTAGTATGAACTTAGCACAGGCTCAGAAAAATAAAGATATAGCTATGTGGAGAGTATGTGTAAAAGTATATATAAGTGCATGCTTTTGTATATGTAGGCATCTGTGTCTCTTAATGTGTTTGCAGAATGGGAACATCATTTTATGCCCACTCCTAAATATAGGATTTTCTGTAACAAAGAAGAGGTTTTCAACAGCACTGAGTCTTTATTCCTCTTTCCGTGGAGTGTTTGGTTATAATATGATATGCAGCAGCAATGAGAGGACTTAGAGAGATATTCAATCACAAAGTGAACACAAATCTATAATTCTAAGAAAAGGTGTTAATCATAAGATTAATTTTGTGTACCAGACAAAATAATTGTTTTGTTATTCTTTGTCATTGTTTGAATACTTCCTTATTTTGACCAAGAACAATATATGCTTGATTTCTGATTAACAGCTGGCATAACCCATACTATTGAATATCACCTAGTGGCTCAGAAAATTTCTAGCTCCTCCAATTTTTAATACAAGAAATTGCATGTTCCTGTGGCAAAAGGTAACCTTGATGATTAGATTTTTAGTGTAAAGCAGTTGTCAGTTTCTAATCATCAGCAATGGAGTGAAGGTTTACATGCAGAATTGAAAAATGCCATTTCTCTATTGGGTGCTGTGTAAATATGAACTGATCTTACAAATCATTTAACAATCAGTGGAGATGGAGGCAGGCCAGAAAGAAAAAAATGATGTTCAAACATAGAAAGTTTATTCAGTAAATTGAAATTCAAGCTTGAAATTGAAAAGTTTGATTTCGATGTATATCAAAGGGCACATTTTAGCCTTTTTTTTATAAAAGACAAGTTTTATTAAATGTTTGCCTTAGATACAGATTATTTGCATACTCTATTTTTTATTCTCCTTAATCTTCTGACATAATTACTAATCTAGGAGGGTAGGGTGAAATTGTAGTGTTATGTATTTGGGAGACTTTATCCTAATGTATTGCATTAAGGAAAGGATAAAATATATTTGTAGCAACAACAACACATCATACTGTGTAAACATCTACTTAATGTGACCTTTCAGAGAAAATATCTTTTGTAACTGCTATATTCATCCAAAGGGGAGGACATAGCAAATTTCTCAAATAAAGTTCGTAATATTTCCTCTATGAGAATTTAAAATCATAAAATCACAGAATCGTTAAGGTTGGAAGGGACCTCTGGAGGTCATCTAGTCCAACCCCCCTGCTCAAGCAGGGTCACCTGGAGCATGTTAGACAGGGTTGCATCTAGGCAGGCCTTGAAGATTTCCAGAGAAGGAGACAAAGGGCTCCTCTGGGATTTCAACTCAGGACGTCCCACACCATAAGCAAGAATCATACCCCTAGACCAATGAGCCTGTTGTCCTCATTGGTATTTAGGATGGTAAATCAGTCCCAGATAGCTGAAGCTTACAGCTGAATTGAGTATGTGAAGCTGTAAAAAAACAATACTGTTATTATAATAAAGGATCTTATACGTGAATCCTGAAGTATGGATCTTCTTATTTTATAATCACAAGCCAGCAATCAACCTTTATCACTAGGATTCACTGCATTCACTCAAGACATTCTGAAAATCCGTAAGTCCAAGATTTGTGTATCTAGAGTATACGCTTCCTTGTCTGAGGAAAGGTAGTTCTTGGATATTTCTGACTAAAATATCAAGTATTCCTTCACTATCAATTTTTTAATCCCTATAACGTACTACCATCCTTGACCAGAAGGCAGAATTAAAGTCATATGGTGGTTTTGCAGATAACTTTACAAAGCCGTACACGCTAAATAGCTTTTACTGCACAGTTCACTTCACAATTCAATACTTGAATCAGTCAAGAATGTAACAGCATAACTATCCATGAGGAAACTCATGCTGTATATCAAGTCTGACCATATTCTACACAGAAACAAATTTCATACAGCTGAACAAGCTGGCAGAAATTAGCCAAAACCCAACAAAAAGTTAAATTGAAGTTACTTTTTTTTTCATCAGCTAGATTTAAATCCAGACAAGAGGAAGGAGCTTTTGTGCTACAAACAGATCTGACTGCAGGCCTCTGCCTACAGATAATGTAAGAATAAATACTTGTTCTATTTGTCCCTCTGTTTTCTGATGTTCTTCATAATGAACAGCTGCTCTAACTCCTGAAAGAGGTGGCAGTAACTGTAATACTGCTTTCCATGGAGATATATCCCACTTGAGATTAAATTCGCCTGTGGATAGATTCTGCATCTAAGCTAGTCATGTAGACTGCCTTAAAATGAAAAGAAGCAGGTACTTCAGAGTTCAGTTTATGTGATCCTAATGCACACATCCCAGATAGATTCCTCAGTTCCTCTGGCATGTTTCTCCTGGTTTATTATATTGCAGTCCAAAAGAGTATCTTTGTACATTCATAAAGTCCGATGAAATTTATCTAACTCATCCAGTCAACACAGATAGGAAATAACAGTTTCACTTTTGATCTGCTTTCCAGTGAAAATCAATGGGGGTGAATTCCTTCTCAACAGCTACAGCCACTGTCAGGTGAAATGTGTAGATAGCCTTGACTACAATGACAGCAACACAGAGATGAGTCATAGTTTTGTTTACCATTTATAAAGATAGCCTGGTGCTTGGATGAGCTCAGTTAAAATACTGCTATGTGATGAGATAGAAGAGAGTGTCTCTGAGACTACACAGAATAAATGATAGAAAAAAAAAAAAATCGGCTACATTACTACTTCCTGATATATAGCCAGTGGTCCACATTTAGTGCTTAATGGAACAGAGCTGTGCAACACAATATTCTTCTGTGATCAGGGGATCAATATTCCCTTTTACCCACCCATGGGTTCTACGGCGAAACACAATTGCTGTGCCCCAGGCAGGGAGCACTGATTAACTTTTTGCTGACATTGCTGGCAGGTAAAAATGACTATAGCCATCAGGATTTCAAACCTTCATGACAGGTATTTCAAACCTTTTAGACAGGTATTCTTTGGGGTCTCTACTGCCTAGGTGTCATTGACCCTTCCTGCTAAATATGGATAATATGAGAAGAGGTTCTTCTCCTTATTCCCTCCTCAACTTTCTGTCTATCCCTCATGCATTTAAAAAGTTAACATAATTTTGATCTGAAAGCTCTGCAGATCAAGAAACTTGTAAAACTTCTAAATCAGTCCTACCAGTGGCTGGCACTCCTTTTGTTGAATATATATGGGATATAAAATGAGAATGTGAAATAAATGGCATTTTATTCTTTTGGGAGAAGCAAAGTATGATAATTGGAAAGAAAAAGCAGTTATTTTACCCATACACAACCCACTCATGCTTTGAATTGATTATTCAATATGCTCTTGTTCTGCAATATTAATAATACAATAGTACTTCCTGTTGAGGCCCCAACAGGACTTCTTTGCCTCAACTATTGTAAATAGAACAATTTAAGTAACAGAATTGACTCTAATAATAAATATATTGAATAAGGAAATACATCATTTTCATCACAGAATTGGAGAGCTACATAATGAAAATATTATTCAGCAATTCAAGTTTAATAGAATTACCAAATATTGTTTAACTGCAATTTTTTTTCATACTTAGTGTATATTGCCAACATACATTAATTCCATGACTTCTTCTTCACTTATGTAGGAGCAACTTTTGGCCACCTAAGTTGTAATTTTATTTATCAAAATAACTTGAAATGGCAGAACTTTCAAGCACTGCTTTTTTTTCCTTCCTCCTCATTTTGTCTTCTATTTGAGGCACAAATATCAAACTAAAATAATAACCCACACTCATTCAGGTCGTTCAAGTGCATAATTACCAATAGATTTTATTTTGCTGCACAATGGATTCAGTTGTCTACATGAGAACAAAGATATTCCACCTCGTATGAATTTATATTGGGCATTTTTAGGTGAATGGTTTATTCATCTGCTATAGGTTAGCTTGGTGACTTTAATTTTTCATGTGGGTTACTGAAAGCAGATAACTAGAAATTCAGATTGTGTACTGAATGCATAGTCAAAACCAGGAGAGACCTATTTTCTCTTCAGTCTCCTTTTGCATTTTAGCTTCAGTTTTAGAAATGATTCTGGTTGCTGCTTATTTCTTATTTTAAATGCTAAAAACTGTAAATATGTAAATAGCATCATTCTTCCCTAAAAAGATTTTCTGTATTCTTTTTGGTATCTTTTCTGTTATGTGTTTCAGTCTCTTCAAATAACACCACTACAGGATTGATAGAATTTTAATCATTTCAGTGGCATATAGAATAGTGTAGTTTTATGTCTTATGTCAATGTTTTGAGTTTTTGTCGAAAGCAAAAATTGCCAAGATTAGCTCTAAGAATGGATTTAAAAATAAATGCATCAGCAGAACAAGCTCTTTCATTGAGGAGTTTCAATACAAAGATTATTTTGTTCTACACTATTACATGTCACAGTTTTGTTAATCATTACACTATAATAAGAAATTTTCTGTGATTTGAAAGATAGCAGTCAAGTGTGTTGCATGTTTTAATTGACCTTGCTAGGGTTTTAACCTCTGAAAAAGTAGACTTTTATTGCTTGTTTTAAAAACATATTTTCTTTGAAAAATATTGGCTTTTTTCATCCTTTCATCAATACAATACTGCAAATCATTATTCCATTTGTTCAAAGGCATTCCTCAGAAAGTATCATTTAAAAATTAACAGAATTTTCCTCTTGATATTTTGACTCTAATCAAGTTCAGACTTGAGACCTAACTTAGTATTAATCTTTAGATCTAGATCTTTATATCTAGCTAATAGAATTTTAACCTTTTACTGAAAGACATTGGCTTGAGAAGCCATGCATTTTAGGTCCTTCCCCTGCATTAGATGTCTGCCTGCAGTACATCCCACAAGTGCCATCATTGTCATAAGAATCTCTCTCACATACTAGTTGGAGAAGAAAATGTTGCACAATGTGATTGATGTAGTTTGGCTCAGAAATCCAGATCTGAGTTAATTTTGAAGGAATATGGAAGTGTAATGGCAGTGAAGTTACTAGTACTAGGCAGTGGTGTAATGGCAATAGCGGATCACTACGATAATTAATGGAACTGTATGAAAATGGAACAGGAAAGAGATATTTGGTTTCATTTCATAATAGGTTAACAAATGTACACCTGCCTGTGGAAATTGGTTTTTTTATGCTAGAGTCATATATTCCATAAAAAAGATTTAAATGGAAAGTTACCAATTACCACTATATATCAAGTTGGAAGCATTATCACATTGGTCTCTTTCTGTAAGAAATCTTTTCTTCAAAGAGCTTACACTATCATGCGAAGCATGGTGTTGCTGAGGAGTGTAACATTAAGAAAATTTGAAGCAGATAGACAAAAATAACATTTTTTAAAATAAGAGAAATTTCAAGCAATAAAAATAATATATTTTTTCTTGAGTCTGCTGATAAACTCAGGCATTTGTACTGCTATCTATCTATTCTACTTAAAGGACCTGAGATAAGTCTTAAAGATGAATGTTTATACAGCAAAAAATTGCCTTTGATTGCCATTGTTATTAAATTAATTAAAATAAACTATTTTCATTAAATTCTGGATAGGTAAACATTTGCAGATAATGATTATGTATTAGCATAGATGTATATGTCTTAATTAAAATAATTAAAAATACATATTTTAAAATATATTTAAATATATATTTTAAAAAATAAAATTTCCTGAATTTCCCCAGCTAAGCAAAAAAGCATTGAATCTTGTAAATCAAAACTAGATTTTGCAAAACAAGAGATCTACATAACTTTTTACACAGAGAAAGCTCTTTTCATAGATGACTCGTAAGTTGACTTTAATATCACTAAGAAATTTAGATGGTAAATAACAGGTAAAAATCTGAAGTTTTGAACTGTACTTACACTGAGGTAATGTTCCAAAAGGCAGAGGAGAAGCAATCATGAATATTAATTATATTCAGAGCATACATAATTGTAAAGGTAAAATTATACTGAAATCAAGCTTCTTGAATTTCATCAAGTTAGATATTTTTCTCCTAGGATTATCTGCTATAAAACAGTCAGGCGTATGTGAGTAACAGCTGTCCAGAAAGCTCACTGCAGCTTTCTGATCCTTCAGGCTACATTGCAAATGAAAGCCAACCTTGTACTCCCAATCCTTGGAAAGAGGTTTAGGTAGAAACAGTGCCATGATGAAGGCCAACATCCCTACTAGTTCTTTGCAGAGCAAGGAGTAAACTGGGAGGATTTCGTGTGGCTATCACACGCCCGGTAAGGACATCAGTGTTTCTCGGAGCAACTCAGTTCCATTTTCTAAAGCAAGAGCAGTGCTAAAAGTGAGACGCAGCATGATGCTCCACCAACTGCGGCCAAAGGTGCTCTAGAACGATGGCCAAGATGTTGCATCAGAAGGGTGCAGCGCTTGAGCAAGAGAACTCATGTGTCATGTCATATTACTAGTGATGCTGTCCTTTTGGAAACTGAGATAACAACTGCACAGGGCACTGTGCTTCATCAGAACTGTGAACTAACTCCAAAGGCTGTGCTCTGACTTCTGTTGTGCATCGCCCTTTAATTGGAAGTGAAAAAGCTGTAACTTTCCAAGATGACTTAGTTAAATACAAATGTAGATGCAGAATGAAAATAATGCATATATTTAGGAATAACGTAGGTAGTACATGATTCCAAATGTGTGTACTTAGAATTATTGGAAAAGTCAGCTGATATTTTTTTTTAATTTGCCAATTCTATGTAGTTACATAATAAATACAATCTTTGTGCGTATTTTCCAGCACCTAGAAATAGAATGGTATGTGCAAACTTAACTTTGCTATTCTGACTTTTTTTATTGACTTGTCAGGTAACCATAATGTATGGTTAATGTATTTTCTATATTACAGATTAAAATATATCATAATGGCAGACACAGAAAAAGTATGTCCTTTCTGCATTGATTAATTTAAGAATAGAACTGGCTCTATCATGTAGCCACAATATGCTGTTAACCTGAACAGCAGAAGATTTAGTGGCTATTCATTGTGTAAATAATTGCAGAGTGAACATTCTTCATTTTGCCTAGGCAGCAAAAGTCCTAGAATCCCTGCTGTTGAAGATCATTTCTTTGTGTAGGAATACAGGAAAAGAGAAATGCAAGTTAAAGAACATTAAAAAACCTAAAAACCATTCTGCAAGGCAGGAAAAAAAATGGATGAGAATTTATTTTGTGATTCTTTAGAAATATTGTTCCTTCTCAACAACTGACTGTTCTCACATATATGCCAATGGAATATTCCTGGCAGTGTTTGTATATAAAATCCATAAAGACTGGAAATGAAGAAGTGTTGTACCACTATAAGGAACACATGGAATTAACACGGCAAATAAGCTTTGGGTGCATGATCTTCAAAATAACTGTTCACATTTAAATTGTAAGAGTTATGCTATATGACTTCCTTCTGTCTAAGCTGATCTTCCTTAAATAAAAACAGTTCTCTGGGAACATGCACAGTTAAAAACTGGTATATATCCCTATTTTTTTTTTCTTTGACAGTTTTGTAGGTGCTGCCTTCTGTGTTTTTTTAAGCTAATTGAGCCAGATTCTTTTTTTTCCTCCTTTTTATTTTAAAGAAGAAGAAAGAACTTTGAGATATAATACATATACTAATTAGTTCTTCTCTATGGATTAATTTTATTATTTTGATAAAAATAATGTGCCAAACAGTAGTGCCACAGTGGAACTTAATGGAATATAGATTTACACATAATTGGCAGATAGCTTGACATCTTTCTTCCTCTCAATATGAAAAGCAGCAAGTGCCACTCATGAAGCGCTGGGTTTTGTTTTTGTGTTTGAAACTAGATCTGTGAGAGAAGGATAAACTGTCTCTGTGGAGCCAACTTTCTTTTTCTTCTAAAGCCTCCCAACCTCAAAAACTCTGAGAGAGTGTTGTTAATGATGGGAAAAAAAAGGTCAAGAAAAGAATTAACAGCTGAAGCTAATGAACAAAGCTACTCTCTGTAGTGTGTTTTGGCTCACAACTTAAAAAAAAAAAAAAAAAAAAAAAAGAAAAAAGAAAACTTACTTTTTCTGTTTTTTCTCTGCACCCTGACTTATTTCAAATTCATACCAAATAACCATATCTCCAAACACATTTGGACTGTTCTGCTACTCTCACTCAAGGAGATGACCTGCGGTAGCGCTGTGTGCCTTGTCAGGGAACTTTAAAGTAGTCTGCATGTCAAATTTGAGCCCCTAACATATGTGCCCAGAAATTCCCATTCATACATGTATGCACGCGCAAGGCTTATATTCTCTAGCTGTGACATTCTTTTCTGGCCTATTCGTATACTGTTGTAGCCATATGATTTCCTAATGATATCGAATTTCTAACTCACATTGATCCTACCTCCCGCTGCCCTTCATTACATCCTTGGAGATCAGCGTGCTCCTCTTAGAATACATTAGTCATTCATTACTAACGCCGTAAAAGCCCTGAAGTCCTAGAAGAGAAGAGTCTTTCCTTTTACCTTTCTGTTCCCTCTCTATTAATAGATAACTCCCAGCTGCTATTTCATTTTTCTTCTGTCATGAAAGCTGTAACTACATGATTAAAATGGTACGCAGCTCTAAAACTACTATCAATTATACTAATTAAGGTCAAATAGGATGGAACAGCACTCTTTGTGGAAAACAATGTCGGCAATGTAAACCACTATTAATTTAAGGGCATCATATGTACATATGACAGCTTTTGCAGACCTTGTTATTAATTATTTCTAGGCAGTCTCTTATAATCACATCTCCAGGATTTACTCTGTTATTTTGCTCTTTATTTTCTGAAAACAAAAAGCACTGATGGAGATCATTGCTCTTTTAGAAAAGTGGGTAAAAATGACCTCTTTTTATTCAAAAATTTTTCTGATTCTTTTTGTTTGTGCTTAAAGAAGGTTCACTATGAATTTTTAACACGTAACATAACCTGCAGCTACACATAGACTGAGCAAGTCAAGCAGGACTTGACGTAACTGAGTAAACATGTTCTAGCTAGATCTTCAGCCAAGTTTTATTATGGAAAATAAATATGGTATTTATGGAAAGTAAATGCACCCACCCGCAGATACACAGCAGCTGTATGTACCTCAGTGCTGACTCTGTGAGGGACATGCTCGTGAAATGACAGCTGTAGGAAAACGGTGTATACATTCTAAGAAACTTTCGGTAGGAAATTAACAATATTCTGATACGTTTTTCTGTTTTTGAGCACACAAACTGATTTTACTTTGAGTGAGAAGTAAGAAGGTGAACTTTGGCTCAAGGAACCAAAAAACCCTGAAATGTTTCAACTGATTTATTCAAAAAATGATAACATTTTCCCCTCTTTACTGAGAGGCCGTATGACCGTGAGCCAGCAATGTGCCCTTGTGGCAGAGAAGGCCAACGGTATCCTGGGCTGCATTAGGAAGAGTGTTGCCAGCAGGTCGAGGGAGGTGATCCTGCTCCTCTACTCAGCCCTGGGGAGGCCTCATCTCGAGTACTGCGTCCAGTTCTGGGCTCCCCAGGACAAGAGAGACATGGAGCTACTGGAGAGAGGCCAGCGTAGGGCTACGAGGATGGTCAGAGGGCTGGAGCACCTGCCCTATGAGGAACGGCTGCGAGAGCTGGGCCTCTTCAGCCTGGGGAAGAGAAGACTGAGGGGGGATCTTATCAATGTGTATAAGTACCTGAAGGGAGGGTGTCAAGGGGACGGGGACAAACTCTTTTCAGTTGTCCCATGTGACAGGACAAGAGGCAATGGGCAGAAATTGAAGCACAGGAAGTTCTACCTGAACGTGAAGGGGAATTTCTTCACCGTGAGGGTGACAGAGCCCTGGAGCAGGTTGCCCAGAGAGGCTGTGAAGTCTCCTTCTCTGGAGATCTTCAAGGCCCGCCTGGATGCAACCCTGTCTAATATGCTCTAGGTGACCCTGCTGAGCAGGGAGGTTGGACTAGGTGAAGGGGGCAGGTTTAGCTTAGTTGGTTAGAGCATGGTGCTGCTAATGCCAAGGTCATGGGTTCAGTCCCTGTATGGGCTATGCTGAGGGTTGGACTAGATGATCTCCAAAGGTCCCCTCCGACCTTACTGATTCTATGATAGGTGACATCTTTCCTCATATGCACTCACCTCTGAGTTAATAGTCATCCTGCTTAACCAGTAGGGGACTGCCAGGAAAAATATTTTTCGATTTGAAGGATCCTTAGAGGTAGAACTTGCTTCCTGTGTTGCTATCAGCACAGTGCAGTCCTGTCCTTCATAGTGTATTGCTGTTTTCCCAGGCTTCTATGAAGGAGTTCCTGAAAGCTGCTGATAAAATTATTAGTAATGTAAAGTCAGTACACTTGGAGAGTATCATACTTGAACATTTATAATCTTGGTGACTATTTCTCAGAATATTGAAATATGGTCTATTCCAAGTCCAAAATATTGTTTCATAACCTGAAGGAAGAAAATACTGTGTAAGAATCCTTCATTTTTAAGCTTTTGACACATAATCATTGCTGTTTTATCAGTGGTGCTAACTAAAGCCACAAGATGTTGTATAATACATACAGAAAAGGAAGGGGGTGGTGGTGAAAGAAGGGCTAGAGAGAACAAGAGATCATAGGCAGTATCAGTGATCCATTATAACATGCAAAATACTCTGTAGCTAAATTATTCAGACAAGATAGGTGCTGTAATTAAAGCCAATTATTATGCCTCCTCAATTAAAGAATTTTCTAAAGAACTTTTCTTAATGAACAAAATAATTTCACCAAAATGTTTTTAATGATCAGAAATTTAGATAAGTTTTATCAGTCTTTTTTTGTTTCTTCTGAATGACCTTAGATTAATCTGCAGACACATTTCACTTGTAGGAGAGGATTTGGTAAGCAATGAAAGTTTTAAACTAAAATTTGACACAGTCTCATTTCATGTGCAGTGACACAACTGAATTTAAATAAACAGAGCTGCAGTAGTTTAAATCTGCTGGTGATTTGGCCTTGTGGAACTTGAAGGTAATATTTGATACTTCCTTATTGTATGTTTTTTATTGCCTTGAGGCAAAGCTCAATGAAATCCTTGGGATTCTTTCCACTGATTTCAACATATGTTGGATCAGGCCCTTAATTACTTACATTTTCTTATTATTTTTTCCTCCAATAGCCACATTTGTCGTATAGAATTTTCTGTTCTACTCTACTCAGGAGTCATCCAGGAAATGTAGTGTAATATTGCTCTATGAAAAAAATAAGATTCCAAAAATGCAAATCTCAGTTGCAGTTTAGATTTCTATCAGACCAGCAATGGCTTTTACTACAAGTTGCAGAAGGACACCTTACACATAAGGATTATATGACAACTGACAAAAGGATTGGCAGAGCTTAAGCTTAGAGAGCTTAAGCCTAGAGCTTGGCCAGTGCAAATGGCATCTCAGGAGCCTGAAATAAGAAGTAAACAAAGATTTCTACCAGCTCACAAAGTAGTTACTTACTCAGAATTTACCTGCAGTAGCTTACAGTGGAGTATATCCAAAAATGCTACTGTATTCCAAATGCAAAATTCAGTTTATCTATATTAGTAATTCTAATAAAAGTGAACATATAACAAGAAGAAAATGCATTATCCTTGTCAATATGAATTATGCCACATTAATGTGAAGACTTTTTAATTTTTAGAGAAAGCGTTTAAATCAACTTTGAAAGTGCATACAAATTAGATACCATTTTTTTCCAGGGACTTCTGTTGGCTTATGACTATCTGTCAGTTCTACACAAATAAGTTGAGGAAACTCAAGAATGATAAAACTCATCTGTATGCACATTTATAGTAAAAAGTCTGTTCAAAGGCTTAAGTGGGACTTAGGTGATTGATTGAGTTTGTTTT
Organism: Rhea pennata; assembly: GCF_028389875.1. Classification (NCBI taxonomy): domain Eukaryota; kingdom Metazoa; phylum Chordata; class Aves; order Rheiformes; family Rheidae; genus Rhea; species Rhea pennata. The sequence goes on along the minus strand of NC_084663.1, from coordinate 46,762,177 downwards.
TACCTTTTGCCATTTTGCCATAGGGATGCATTACAACCACACTTTTTTTTTTTTTTTTTTTTTTTTCCTCCCCTCACAGAAAACGTGGGAGGAAAGCTGTGAAGCTAGAGGCTCAGTGCACATATTTTTGGGGACAACACAGGAAAAATGACAGAAATACAAAGAAAATACAAAATGGTTAAAAAAACAAAAATATGAGATGCGAAAAGTACAAGGGATAACTGAGGTGGACATACATACTAACATTAGACAGCAAAGTTATTTGTTTAAAATTATGGGTTTATTTTTAGATTATTGTTTTATACCATCACTGGAACCAAGGAATGATGGCAAGGAACTCATAATAAAGAGTTCTCTCAGTTAAATAAAAAGGAAGATAAACTGAGTTAAGGAAACTGTTAATTTTATTGAAGGAGATGACTCTTTTGGGTTTAGCAATTCAGGACGCAGAAAGCAAAAAGAGACATGAGGATTACTGTTTTAAGTCAAAGGAAGGTAACAAAGGTCATGTAAGTTATTAATTTTAGAAAAGATAAAATGGGATTCAAACTTTATTAATTTCACCCAAAGCAGATAAAATGGAATATATGGTTCATAATTTCAATAAGGAAGGAAAGGAAAATATTTATTTAATTTTGTAATTTACGGCAGAAAAAGAAAACAATATAATTAGTATTATCTGAAGCCAAGGTAAAGTTATATCATAAGATAGTTTCTAGATTGTATTCAGGAATTTACTGAGATTAAAGCAAGTTTTGGAGGAAAATGTAGGTGAATCGACGTTTCATTTTAACACTGTAGGGGAAAAAGCCTATAAAGCTTACAACAGGAGAGCATCTACATATGAAGTCTACAAAGTTAATGAGAATACAGCAGTCCATGCCCATATTACTTCTAGTATCTCCTCTGTTCTGTTACTAAAATAAAAAATAAGTGCATAGTCACTGAGGCATCACTTAGCAAAGTAAGATATTTCCCTGAAGAGCAGAAAGGTATTAACCAGCTTTAATTAAAGAACTAATTGACCTAGCAGCATGTATGAGCTATGTAAAGTTTTTTTATGTATAAAAATACATTTTTTAAGCAAAAAGAAACTCTTTTAAAAAACTAGTTACAAGTAAGAAGAACACAACATAAATAAGATTAAAACGGTGGATCATATAATTTAACAGAATCAAAGAAACTCCTAAAATTTACAACTAGAATGCCATCTTGTCCTAATAGGTACTAAGGTACAAAAATCAATTCTTGATATGACTTCCAAAAGTAGGGAATATGGGAGAAAGGGAAAGAGGTCTTGCAGAGGACTCAGCTCCTATTTTATCATGCTAGAATTTCTCACAGATTTTTGTTCTGAAGATATTTCATGTAGAATAAACCAATAAATGTTATTCTCTAGAAATCTTGATCTCCTAGTATCAACTACAGCTGGTAAAAATACATATTGACATTTGTTTCAGGAAAATGAAACATAGATATATCACGGTCCCAGCCTTAACCTCTCACAGCTGAAGATCTATACATACAAGATCTATATGTAATTTATGCTGACACTCTCTAGAATGACAATTAGGGATTATTTTAGTTTACAATTCAGTCCTCAAGGGTATATCCTAAGTGAAAAGAAGTAAAACATACATTCTTTACAAAAGATTAAAAAAAAAACTTTTTACTTAGGTGACCCATGAGGTGGTGACACATAAAGTAGCATAAGAAGACATACTGATGTTTATCCCTTTCATTCCAAACTAAATCCTTCAGTCTGTGGAATTAATTAATTAATTAATGCAATTCTTTAGAGGGATACACACTCACATTGTTTGCCAACAACTGGGTTCCCTGGACTATATTTCCAGCAGTGCAATATAGATATTGTTGAAGGGTGGCCCATGTTTAAGCTCCTTATTTTTAGAACAGCTGACAAAATCTGGTACCCCTAGAGCAAGTTTGAGACTTGCTTAGATGTGGTTCATCACATAATTATATTGTTTCATTCAGTGTTTGGAATGGATTGGGAGTGCAAGGTATGTACTGAGGTATATGTTGTGAAGGGAACAAGATTTCTGCTCCTAGTGTAAGGATAGACTACAGGAGGTCAGTGCTTTTTTGAAAAAGTAGCATCTAAAAAACAAGTAATCCTGGAAAACATTGCTATTTTACCTTAATAGACAGATCAAAATAATTGCCACTTGAAATCATGGCCTAGGGTATCAAAGATATCTGGACAGAGTTGATTGATACATATTACAATCACTGGAGATCTCTGCCCTCTAGGGCCAGGTCAGCTTGATCTCAAATATGAAGCATCAAGTATTTATGCAACCGATTTTTTTCCTTTGAGCTGATCAATCACTAAAAGAATGATTTGGTTTCGTGAACATAGAAGTCAAGTGCTATCTGTGATACTTGGGTAACCTGCCTGGCCTGCAGACCCTGGGCAAGGAGCGTACAGATGTCCCATAATACCTGTGTCTACCTGTCACTTCTCAGGAAGGAAACTTCAGCTACAGTGACATGCAGATATTTCAGATACCCCTGGCCATCTCAAATAATATTAAACAACTCATCTACTTAGACAACAGTATCTGCTTCTAGATTTCTAGTTTAAAGTGAGCTGAACTTATTCCTAGGCTCCGGTAATTGTATCGATTAGCTCTCCGTTGATTATAAAGGGAGATAAGATACCTAGCTCACATGTAGACATCTGAATTAGTGAGCGTTAATATAAAGCTGAATCCCATACATAGCAAAGCATTACTATTTTAAATCATCCAGACAGATTTAAGCCAAGACAGATTTAATCTAGCGGGCTAATTGAAAACTCCCCCCAAAATTCAGCTGACCCTGTATCTTGTGTAGAATGGTTCGACCAGCTTTAATTACTGCAACCATTCTAAAACCTAAGATGTTATCATTTTAATAGACTATGCTTAATAAAGTGAAGGTTAGTGTTATACCTTAGGTATAGTCTTCAATTCACATGACATTTTATATGTGTTTTACTGAATATTAATACTAAAGAAGTTAACAACAAATTTTATCTCAGTCTTGTAACATTCACAATGTTACCTATGCTGGCAGAGAATTTTGACCTCTGAAATTAATTTAATGCAACAATATTGAATGTCTTTATTAACTACCTACATTTTATTTTTTTTCTTTCAATTATTGTCTTTGATAAATGCAGTTTTAAATTTGACTAACATGACATATTATATGTATCATATATAACTTGGTTTAGCAATATAACAGTAACCCATTGTCTTAAAATCCATCTGTCTAGCCATTGGCAGAGACTTTGGACAGTAAACTGTCCTTTCAGCATCTGATTCTCAAGACAATCTGACAATGAACATAGCACATAGATAGTTTCAAGACTAATTCACTGCATGGCTTATCCTTCCCAAGGCCTTTCTCTTACTTTTTATTGCTACTTGAGCATTCAAAAAAAAAAAAAAAAAAAAAAAAAAAAAAAAAGAAACTATATAGCCATAGTTTCAATGCATACTATTTTAATAACACTATAGCTATATTAAATATTACCATACATATTCTTTTGAAATAGCCTTTTGGGATAAATCAGATAAATCAGAAGTTTTCTGATTGTGGATAAAATAAATGCAGTTATTTGTCAGTTAATTTAACATTTAACACATCAGAAAGGTCAGTTGGTCAGTCAGCTCCAGCAGCCACCCCTGCCTGTTTAGCGTGACAAGGTTTTGTACATGGTCGTGCTAGCTGCAGAAACGAGCTCTTCACTTTATGCTGACACAAAATCTCCTGATAAAACATCAAACACTGGCATATTTATTCTGAATAATTTCCTCTTCAATGACTTCAACTGAATTGCTAAGAAAAAGTTCTCATTAGCATGATATTCAGGAACCAATTTAATCCCTATGTGAATGAGGGAGAGTTAGACAGCTGTGTGGCCACTCATATGTCATGTGATATATTTATCATGTAATGTATATCCGTCATATTTTTTTTTTTTTTTTTAGCTGTCGTCTGTAAATTTGCATCTGGCATGCCCAGCAGAGAAGGGAGCTTCTATCACATCTTAGAGTGATCATGCAGAGATATTCTCAAAGAGCAAGACTTGGACCTGAAAAAATCCCTCCTTCCCTACTGAGTTGAAAATGAAGGGAGAGCCCTTCACTGCTGTGCTGCCTGAAACTGCTACTCCAGAGCATCTGCACACTCAGTATGCAAAATCACATTTACAGATAGTCTCACTTGTTGTTTTACCCCTGTGATCCCTGTTTTGGGCAAACTATACAGCCCAGCAGTCATGGCTTTCATCAGTGCTTTTGAGCTTTCTTTTGGGGCTTTGACCTAGACACAGAAGTAGCGCTATCAGAATGGAAATTTTAACAAAAAGCTCTGAAGTTCATATTTTCAAATTTAGGCTATAGATACTCTAACTCCAGCATATAGAGTGTTTATGAAACTTACGTTTCTACTCACCAAAAGCCATTTTAACTTTTAAATTTTAAATAATCTATATAGGAGTCAATAAAAAAGTCATTTACTAGTCAAAACTGTATGATAAAAAATGTCTAAAGCAATTATACAAGCTAGGTGCAAAAAGAGTGACTAGTGAAAGTACACAATGGAAATCAGGCCTCTATCTTTTACTAAATCTTAGTGTCTTCATTCTTTTCTTTTCTGTCTTAGAATTTTTTTCCAGAAATCCAGTACCAAAAGCCCTTTAGAGCTTGTGTACATTGCATAATGGTATGAATATCATTCAGCTCCAGGATCAGAACTACTAAAGTGCTTCTCTGATGGTTCCACTTCTGCAAATATTTTGGCCATTTGGAAACGGAGATTCTGGTGAGCAAAGCTTTTCAGTTAAGTGCTGCAATGCTGTCACCATCAGAGAAGATATTTCCACATTTAAGTTGTGTAAGGCATAGCAGATGCATCTTTATGGTTCCACTCCTTCCTGCAAGAAGATTCTAGTACATTTATAGTTCATCATCTTAAACCGCACATCCTGAGTATTGCAAAAAAATAATCTTTATGTGTTATGTATTCGAAGTGTTGCAGATTCTTCGTCCAGGTGTGTTACTGCAGTAAGAATTTTATATCCTCTTTTGAGAAACATCCATGTAAAGCTGCATATTTTAAATATATATATATATATATATATATATATATATATATATAAAATAAGACCTCACAGAATAGAAAACAATTCATCAGTAAATGTGTGCGCTTTTAGGAAAGCCTGATGTAGAGCTCTCTCCCTCCCCCCACAAAACTTGAAACCCCTTTCTCGTGACACCCTCCTCACAGCTTTGTTTATGAGATGGAAATGTATGTTCGTGACATGTATGTGTTTTGACATTCTCTGACCAAAGAGCGGCACTTCGGTAGAGAAAGCTCTCCGGAGGGCCGCTGGAGTGCTGTTACAGCGGGGCTCTAGGAACAGGTCACCGTGGGATTGTAATTCGTGGTGGATCATCTGCTCTGAGGTAACTGCCTACATTCAGGCTCATGTCAGGCATTGGGCAGCTTGCCCTACCTTCACAGAAGACTAAACTGCCTCAAATTACCTTTATCTTCCTATCGCACCTCCCTTTTTCCCTCTAGACCCTTCATAGCTTTACTTCTGCTGCACATCTCAAATTCTGCAGCGCTGTTTTGACTGCGGATACCTATCAGTCCACTGGAATTTCCCATTCCAGAATTGTGCTTTTCGTTGTGTAAGATGCTGTGAGGGTGGGTGTGGGGCCCTAAGCCGTGACGCACGCCGCCTTGCTCGTATGTTAACACGTTCCCGCACATCAGCTGATCCGTGATAACCATTCCTGCCTCTTGCTACTTAAGAAGCAGTTCATCCCTTTCCATAAAGCGTTAGGTAACGTCAGTCTGTTCTGCACTTAATGGTAAATTTTAGGTAGCTCAAGGTTGCTTACTTCTCTCTGAGGGATTAAAAAGCCCATTTCAGAAGTGGCATGAAATATTGCACACAAATGCCTCAGTCAGCTGGTTTCCTTTGCAGTGCCAATCACATGTGCATGTTATTTCCGTGTGAAATTATGATTATTGTATCAAAGCTTCATTTTAATTTACCAGGTTTCATTGCTGAAGAAAATATTTTACCATTTTACATATCTTTCTCTAAATCTGAAATTAAGAGCCTTAATCATTTAAGCAGAGAGTGGTCTCCTTCAACAGGGCTGAAGGCAGTTATTTATGTTTCTGTGGACTCTTATCAATAATTTTACAAGGCATAAACATCAGTCATTCGTTATGTGTGATTAATCCCTACATAATCTTCTCAACAGTTTTTACTTTAGAAATAAAGGTATTTATTATATTTTAATAACATAAATGAGCATACTTGATGAGCTTAAATGTTAAATAAAATAGAAAATATAAGTGCCTACACAGGAAAGCCTATTAGCCTGTGCTTACCTTTAGGCATGTAACCATTTCCTTTACTTTCAGCAGAACTTTCTATACTCTAAAATTAAGCAAACTAAAGGATTTGTTGGGTTGAGAGCTCTGAATATTGAAGGATATGAACTGCATATGAAAAGCATATGCTTCTGAATGGAAATCTCTTTCTAAACACTAAAGTTTTGGGGCAGTTAAAAAGTCATTTGCCATCTGCAACACTTCAGCAAAATTTGGCAAATGTTACCTCAACATTGTGGTTAATTATGCTTAATTATTGGGTCTGATTTAAAAGAAAAACATCTTCATGGGGTAGAAAAGCATGTCTGCTATAGAATGAAAAAATAACCTGTTACGACTTTCAGGTTGAATATTGTGAGAATTAGTGACCACGTAAACAGAGCTGCCATCTTGTGGATAAAAAGGTAGTAAGAGCCATTTGCTCATGTTGTCAGAATGCAAGAGAAAAAAAATGGTTGTAATAGTTATCAGCACTGCCTGACTTGGCACTCAGGTCACAAATAGGATTCTAAAAGCAGCAATTTTGAGCTTGCATATTAAATCTCTAAAACCTCTTATCACCTGACTGAGTTTTAATTTTTCTCCGAATCCTTAGACCTAACCCTTCCAGTGTTAATAATGTACAGGTTAAGCAACACTGAAAAACTGCTTGTGTTTTTCAATTAGTCTGATGCAGAGCTATGTTTTGTAATATAAATAATTGGTTTAACCATTAAATTGATGTGACAGAAATAATTGTCAAGCAATTAAATGCAGTAATGATTTCAACTCATGGGAAATATGTACTAATAAACCTGAGTTTTGATTTGCTTGAGAGCTAAAATATACTATCTTGTTAGATTCTTCAGAATTGGCAATTAATATTGTGTTCTAGAAAGAAATAATATATTTAGTTACTGAGGATCATCAATCCCTTCTCTTTCATTCTCTTGTTCTTTGTCTTTTTAATGTGTTTCATATTTGAAACTATTATTGCCAGAAAATACCAGTAGCTGCAGTTCTCCCTCTTAACAAGCTAGTCCAATCAGATAAGCAACTCACGGCACAGTGGTAGGGATATATGAGTTGTGTATCCCTAGATTTGATATACACAGGCTCACACACATCAGCCTCTATTTGAGCTATTTTAACCTTTTTATATATGTACTTTATTTAAATGATTTTTCATTTGAAGAAGTGGCCTTATAACTTTTTTTTTTGTTAAACTATATTGTAACTATTCCATATGTGAGAGATACGATTTAATTCCTGTCATATTTTTACTATTTGTAATGCCAATAATACTAATTTAAAACTGATTATAACCTGCAGATAAGCATATTCAAGTGTGAAAAATGCTGTGGAAATTTCTAGGATCAGGCAACTGCTCTGCTACCTTCAGCTGCTGCCTTTGCTATACCTTGTCTCTTCATAACGTAACACTGGTGATACCTAACATAAGGTGCATACATAAATTGACAGTTTGTCACTAATACTCACAAGCCACTCAATTTAGAAACATTCATGAGACATTCATGTACCATATTTTTACTCTGTAAGAAATATTTTTTCTAAAGAAAATATGTCCAAATTTGCTGGAGATTTACTAAGAAGTGTTTTCCACTTAAAAGTCCAAACTAGAGCTGGTACTACCTGTTCTATACACACTTTATACTAAGTGACTGCTCAGTTCACAAAATGTAAGCTCTGCATTATCACTGAAGTTAACATACTTTATGGGCACTGAATACTTTGTAAGAGTGTTGTACCCTGCCATTAAGACTATCTAGCAGGTCATGTGTGAATGATTCACACTATTAAGGAATAAAGTGTAGTGTACGTAAGAATAAAAAATGTATAGAACCTGAATTCATCATGGTAAGATTAACGAGATCTGGGAAACCAATGTAGTTTTCGGAGCAAATCAACCTACATATTGAGTTTTTTTCAACAAAGTGTCTGTTTGGTCTAGACTATTTATAGCATTAAATTTTTGGAGGAATGTAACTTATACATGTGTTACATCTAAGCATATTTTATCTCATCAATAATTCTTCTACTCATGACTCATATCTTCTTAGCAATTACTATGCCTTACCTTTACCATTAATCATACAAAAGCAAAGCTGGCATTCCCATTGTCCAAATTCATCTTTTCTGATCTGTAATTCAGTTTTATGTCACTTTGCATGGCAATGAATCTTTTTTTTATATACATTTCCATCTGAACTCCCATGTTTTCTGAGCAGAAATAAATGAACAGAGGCTTTCATTTTGGCCTAAAGTATGTTTTGACTAATAGGTTAGCCTCCAGATCCCCACACAGAACTGCTATTTATTAAGTCCCCAGAATTTAATCTCCCGAGCCTCTATAACTTTGTGAAAGAACCACAAGGCAGTGGCAGAGCTGTTTATCAAGTTTATTCTAGAAATCTTCCAATATGTTTCACATCTTATATATTAAGCTAAAACATAAATGTCTGATTATATTTGGGGTTTTTTGGTTTTGCTTTTTTCCGCAGAGTTTGGGTTTGGTTTTGCTTTTTTCCAAACTGAATGAAATGATTTTTAAGAATAATATTTTGGCAACAGGGATAGTAGGCTGTAAAGAAACTACTATGATCTATAATTTACTCTAAATAAATATTGACTCAAATCCTTGTCCATTCAAATAAACAATTAGTTTCCATTAATGAAAAAAAGTATTGGTATAGAACACAAGATATGAATGCAATATGTATTAAATATGATTGTGGGGTTTTTTTTCTTTTTTTTTTTCTTTTTTTTTTCTGTAGAGCAGTAAAAGTATTTGTTGCCTAAAGCTGGTAGTTCAAAATAGTCTGTTACGGAAAACAAGTCTTAAAGTACTGATTTGGACTCATTTTAAAATTCCTGTGATTTATGGAATATTTCCAGTAATATATGAAAATACTTAGTGCCACTATATTTAGGACATCATACATTTGGCAGTGTGTTTCATGCCTCATTTACTACAGAATGTCTAAGTTCCTACTTAACATTCAAATATGTGCACATATACATTTGTGCATCTCTTTACCTTTGTTCTTAGATTTAAATACATAAAGTCTACCTGACATTGCAACAGTGCAATGTTCTTGAATTTGCACACTTTTTTTTTTTCAATGTGTACCTTCATTAAATCTCATGGCTTAAAAGGAGGCAACATAAAATCATTAAAAAAAGTGAATTCTCCAGATGTTGTATGCATTAACCTTTCCTTTAGTACTTCTTCTGCACAGTATTTCCGTGATTACTGTCATTTAGTAAACAGATTATGAAAATGCAGTTCCCTGGAGGTCTTGTTTAATAATTTAGGCAAATTAGTTTTCACTTTTTTTTTTTTTTTTTTGGGGGGGGGGGAGGGGGTGGTTAAAAGCCCTTTTCAAAGGCTAAGCAACAAGCACCTGCCACCTCTCCTCTCCTACAGTGGGAGTGAGGTCTACTCCGCCCCTGCCAAAAGCAAGGGGAAAAAAAGAGAGGGAAAAAAAAAAAAAAAAAAAAAAAAAAAGCCGATGACTCCCAGAGCCTAGCAGAAGTGGATCTATGCTCTGATTGGAGACGCACATTTCAGTTCGTAGCTGACAGCTTAGGGTTAAGGCACGGTTCCAGGTGAGGGAAGCCAATGGGAGAACTCCGGGCTGATGCCCGTGACATCACCCTGGAGCCGGAGCGCGCGGCGGGGCCGGGGCCGGAGCCGGGGCCGGGGCCGGAGCCGGAGCCGGAGCCGGAGCCGGAGCCGGAGCCGGGGCGGCGCGAGCACCGCTGGCGCCGCTGGCACCGGGAGCCGCCGCGATGGGTGCCGCCGTCGCTGCCCCGAGAGCCCACGACGCCGCTGCCGCGTGAGGCCCGGGGATCGCTCCTGCTGCCTGCGCCCCGGCGGATGCGGCCGAAGGACCGGTCTCGTCGGTGCCTGGTAAGAGCCCGCTATGCTCTGCCTGCTCCTTCGGAGTAAAGGTGCGGTGTCTGACCGGCGAGGGGAACTGCTCTCGTACTTCAGAGGCTTCTCAGGCTACATCGTATGTGAAGAGTAGCTTTTGCCAGGAAAAGGAAAGAGGGAAAAAAAGATGCTTTAGAAAGAGAGTATTTTAAAGGCAAAGCAAGTATGTATCAGGTAAACTCTACAATATGGAAATAAGCAGCATGGATGTTTATGCTGCACTTCAGCTTAAATAAAGAGTAATTAGACCTACAATACCATTACTTATAAGAATAATGCCGATGTTCTTCCTTTCTGCCTTTAAAATCTAGCTTTTGCTGATGAACAAGCAGACGGGGAGATTAAAGAGAGAGTTTAATGTCATACCAACTTTAAAAAAGTGTTCTTGAATACTTTTGTGGGTGTAAGTCCAAAGTCAGGAAGATTAATACAGAGGCTCAAGTTTCAGGTTCTGGAATAAGTTGCAGTTACTTTGTTTGGCTGGTTTCCATAATTCAAATTGATAGGAAATCGAGTCAGAGATTAAAAGAGTTTGAGGTACAATCTGCTGGTTGCAAATACCTGACATATGTTTCTGTTCGCACGCACATACACGCACACACTTCATAAGGAATACCTTTTGTTGAAAAAAATGTCTCACTGAGTACTTGTATGAGTGTGCAATACATAGACAGTGGAAGTGTTTATGTCTTCCACGGTGTTGGCAGGTCTGTGGTTTGCACGGGGGGAGGAGGGAGAGGGGAAAGGTTCTGCTTGTGTAACTTCCCAATTTTGCAACAGAATAAGTACATTTCAAGCTCCTGAACTGATGTGGATTTAAGAGATTAGAAGTGACAGTGACTTTGACAAATCAGACGCAATAAAGGATTTAATTGACTGAAGGAGTTCAGGGGCTACTGTATGAAGAATCCAATAACCAGTTTAACTAGTCAAGCAATGTACCTAATAGAAGATAACAAATAGCAGGCTGTAGTTAATTTAAAAGCTTGACGACATTTATTTTGCAGTAATTAGAATTCACTAAATACCTAGGCTGCTTACTTTCTGAATTTTTTTCAGTAATCTGTGATTGCACAATTTGAAGTTTTATATAACGGCATATGAGGTGAGCATTATAAGTTCTTGCAAAATTGAGATATATTGTCATTCAGCCTAGCTATGAATACATGTCTAGGTTTGCCCTAATCAGTATTTTTCAAGCATAACAGTTGTTTTCAATTCAAGCTTCACTTAAGACACTAAGGTTTCTCAGCTGTATTATACTTTTGCACTTTTTCTGGTCCAGTCCTGTCTTTTTGGCATATAGCTTTGCAGCTCATAGTATTTACCATCATTATGTCAGCTCCGGTTAGTAATGTGTCCAGACAATTCCAAACTGGTATTAGATATTTTATCTGTATTACAGATGGGGTTAGAGTGATATTATTTTTGTTAAGATAGAAACTTCATTATGATTTTTTGCCTTTCATTAGAAAAAGCCACACCTGCCAGTTAGAGTCATAGAATCACAGAATCAGTAAGGTTGGAAGGGACCTCTGGAGATCATCTAGTCCAACCTCCCTGCTCAGCAGGGTCACCTACAGCATGTTAGACAGGGTTGCATCCAGGTGGACCTTGAATCTCAGTTCAGACTGAGATAACCGTGGTATGTAGGGGAGAGCCTTTTTAAGTACTGATGCACATTGTTTTTTCACAATATTAATAACAGACCTATGAAAGCCAAGGATAGTTAATGATATGATACCAAACAGGTAGCCAGCAACTTTAGATAGCAAATGAAGCATTTTGGTTTAATTTAATCTTTCAGAGGGGAGAGGAATAATTTCTGGAAGAAAATTTTACAAAAAAAAATATGTTTTTGGCCCATTTTCAATAGAAAAGTAAATTTAACCTGAAACATCATAGAAAATTACCTTCCTTGCTTAAAAAGTAGTCTTGCAACCCTTGCTTTTGCTTTAAAATAATAACGCTATGGTAATAACAATACAGGTACTGCACAGCAACTTGATCATCAGTCTAGGAAAGAGTTCTTCATGTCCTGTTCTTCAATGACAGATGGTGCTCACTGAGCTTGCTTGCTGTGTTTCATATTCCATCTACGGCCTGCTGTATTAAAGAAGTACTAGCATTAGGTCACTTGATTTAAAGAACAGGTCATTTTGTTTGTCTGACTTTCTATGAATGAGTCAACTCATACATTTTCATAGTGACATCAGGTAACAGAACTCTTACAGTGAAGATTTGAGTCATTCCTCCTACACAAGATACTCACTTCTCTTGTCAGCTAGTTTTGAGCTATATGCCAAAAAGGTGAGGCTTTTTTTTTTCTTTTTCTTTTTTTGAAAAAATAGAATACATTTAATATTTCTTAAAGGAAGTAAAGATGTCACCTAAGTAGAAATTTAAGAATTACATTGATTACTGGTAAAGTATCCATCTCATCGGTAGTAAAAATACAAACTAAAATAAATTATTCTTTCTCTATAACAGGCCAAGGAAAGTTATCCTTAGAAAATACAAATTAAAGATAGGATTGTAATGATAGATTTTCAGCTGCATCCAGTTTACAATGGACATAGAAGAGAGAGGTTTTTTCATACTCCAAGTTCTTGACTGACAAATAGATTTTTGGTTTATCTATCATAGATTACATGGAGGCTCATCTAGGACTTCCTAGAGTATAAAAATAGCCATGAAAACGTGTGCTGCAGCTGCTACTCCACCAGTAAAATTCTCTGTATATAAGGGTACCAGAGAAGGAGACTTCAGAGCCTACTCTGTGCCCATCTCCTTCTCTCTCCTTTTATGTCCAAGCCCCCCAAATCCGTACTTACTGAATTATGAAGATAACAGTATCTCCAGTGTGGAAGATGTGAGATACAGATCCACACCTGTCCCTGCAGGACTCTATCTAGATGCACAGACAGGGAGAGCACACCTTGAATGTCTTCCAGTAAGTTACCAATCTAGATGATCAGAGAACCAGTAGTGTAGAACATATATCTGTCACTCAGTAAAGATATTGACAATTTTTTTATGTTTGCTTTTGTTTTGTTTTTATCTCAGATGAAGTCCAATGGATGCTCTGATAGACAATTAAAGATTATACTGAAAGAAGATCATGATCAAGGGCTTACAACTCAGGTTTTAAGGTTATTTTGCAACCTCAGTTTAGATCTTTTCCCCATGTATAGCAGGAGTGCTTTTTGTTTCCATACCTGTATATCTGTAGTGTAGGTCTGTGACATTGTCAGTAGATAGAATCAGTTCTATGTGACTTAGTGAGGGTGATGCTCATTTGAGCTAGTTTCAGTCAAGAAGGTTCTTCTGGAAATCTACGCAGAGAAAGAGGCCTCTCTCAAAAATGATTTATCCTATTTTTAAGGTAACTATTTCAGCCGAGTGAGCAAAATCAGAGGTGTCATACTTAAGTCTACTGAGTATGTAGATAACATGCATCAATAATTAAGATTAGACTTTTAACTATGGCCTAGTTAGGATCTTTAAGATCTCTAAGGAGTGAATCCCACCAGTACTGGGCAGTTATTTTTCTTGTACTTGTCACACCATGTATGGACCCCAGATTTTAGTTGCTGCATGTTGGAGTAACGCTTACTTGTTTTTGCACTAGATGGACTTTAGACTTAATCTCTGCAGTAGCAGAGGAGTTAACCAGGATTCTTGGCACAGGACCTGAAGTTCCACAGATACTTGCTGGGAGTCAGGAAATGGTAAAGTTCAGGAATCTTAAGTTTCAAGGCTGGTGCTGCTTCATTATCTTACATTCACAGGGCATCATCCCTTACATTTAAAACTGTTCTTAATCCTATTCCTAATCATTCGTTTACCTAATCCCAGAATCTTTGGAGACTCCAGCTATTGCTTAGGTATAAATTTCATATTTTCAAAGAGTTATAACTTGGTAGAATTGGTTGTTTTTTCTCCTTAAAAAACACACATAGCGCACACACTTGCTTTTCCTGTCAATCTTCAAGTCCTTGCACTGCCATTGGAGACTCTTCAGACATTCAGAGAAAAGTATTAAGCATGGACAGAGAAATCTCCTTTATCTAGTCTCATTCTTTGGCAACAGTCAAGTGTTCAGTATTTTTAACTTCAGGACAAATGATTATTGCTCATCAATGTTCAAAGCAATTGCAAGCAGGACTTTTTAAATAGGGGCACTGGGCAATCAACCCATCCTTCCAGTTGTCAGTTTACCCTTCTAGATCAACTTCTATGCAGGAATGTTTAAGTAATTTTATAAATAGTATGATAATTTAGCCTGACCTCCTGCATAAAACAGCCCATAGAATTCCACCCTGCAAATCCTGCATCAAGCCCATGATTTTGGTTTAAAGTAGTTTATTCTAGCTTAATAGTATTCACATAGAAGATAGTAAGAGGTATATTGATAACAAAGCTGTGTTACTCTTGAAAAATCCAGACATGAATCTGGAAATTACTGGATACAGTGTGCTGATATTTATTGTATAGATATATATTTCTAATTATCAGCATTAATTATTCCTAAACTTTATGTTTTAGGATCCAGACTTTCTGCAAATGTTACCTGATTGAGAAGTGAATAATTACAATGAATGAAGAGAAGATGGAAGATTACTTCCAACAAAGCAAAATTAGAAAAAAAAAAAAAAAAAAAAGGAAAATACTTCTCTTCCTCTATTCAAATTATTTTATCAAATAAAATATTGTGGTCAAATTTCAAACAAATAAAACATTATTGCTTCCTAAATGAAACGTAATATAAATAATCTGTTCCAATCTGTCATAGAATAATAGCATGTTATCACTTGCAAATGGGAAGTATGGCTTTCATAGCTGCCAAACTGTAGTTATCCTCATCTGATGGTCTCCATTAATTTTTAACAATCATCCTGTCACCAGACCAGTGAGCTGTAGGAAGTACTCTGGAGATGTCACATTCCTTGATGATTGCAGTTAATGCTGCTGCCCCTCTGAATAAGCATGAAATGTAGACACATTTATGACTGAATCTGCAAACTGAGATTTGATCATGCTATTTATAGTATTCCTAATGGTCTGCAGCACTGACAAGGGGTGTGTTGAAGTCTTTCTCTCAGTTACTTTTGTTTTCAGTTGTAAAGGCAGCACAGACATCTGGATCTTATGTATCAGTAACTAGACAGGCAATAACTGTGCAATTTAGTCATGACTTTCCTTGGTGAGAGATTTCACTAGGCCTGATTTTTTTTGTGTGTGTGTATAGTTTTTTTTAAACGAGGTTATTCCTCTGGAGAAAAGGGGTCGAATTATTTTGATCTGATTTTCTCAGTCAGTCAGAGTCATATAGTGAAAGAAAAGGAGTCTCAGTGACATCCCAAGAATGTGACTTAAAACATTTGTCTTGCAGGAAAGGTTGTCTGAGAGAGTTAAGTAATGTTGAACTGAAGAAGAAACAACTATACGTGGGTTTTGAACAGTGGAATCCAAATTACCATGTTTATACTAACAAATTGCA
The DNA here is from genome assembly GCF_028389875.1 of Rhea pennata. Taxonomy (NCBI): domain Eukaryota; kingdom Metazoa; phylum Chordata; class Aves; order Rheiformes; family Rheidae; genus Rhea; species Rhea pennata. The sequence continues at coordinate 46,746,308 of NC_084663.1, read as the reverse complement.
GTTAGAATTTTATCAAAATAATGCAGAAACACTGCATGTCCCAGAAAGAGTGCTTTTCTTCCAAGTAAGCCACTTCATTTTGCTTCTGAGGCAAGTTCTTAAAATGTTTTATGTCTTGTTTGTTCTAATTTTAACCTTTAAAACATACAAGCACTTTCAAGACCAACATTTCGGAAGAGTTCTTGCCAAGTTAATAGAATAGATAGAAGAGTCCCTGTTTTTTTCTCCCTCTCCTTCCCTCAAAAGTATGTCTGAATCTTACTATGCACAATACCCTGAAAATTATCAAGTGTATTTAATGTCAGTGTGCTTATAATTGCTGCTGTACCCAATGTACCAAGATCAATAGGAGCTGTAACAGCTTGCTTCATCATTTCATAATTCATGTGGAACCATGGGGGAAAAAAAAAAAAAAATAGCAACAACTAATATATTAATGATCCCTGGAACTGGAAATGATGCTTGATTTTCTATGGATTTATATCTCTTAATCGATTAACTTTTTAAGTAAATTGTACTAACATTTCTTGATATCTCTCCATATGCTTGTAAAACTAAGTCATTCTTCTTTTCATGAGTAATAAGTATTGACTTGTGCTAGCTGGTAAGAATCAAGAACCTCCACAAGCATATCAGGAACGATCCATGTTCTCTCTTCCTCTCCTTTCAACCTTCCTCCAACACAGCTTGCAGGTGTTAAGAGAAGGGTTACTGTATTTTACTGAATATGCCTTATCTAATAGGCACTGGAGAATCGTCTCCAAAATAGATTTTGATGTTTACTACTACTTTGATGTTTACTATTACATTCAAAAGTTAGGTGAGGATGCAGAATATGCCTATTTTCTCAAGAAAGCAAACAATATGGTTGTGTTTAACTGTATAGCTGCATGTATTTGTAGAGCTGTGATAACTTTCATCAGCTGAAGATATCATGGGAGAATGTCTACGTTCTTTTGCATGGGGATGTTGAAAAGGAGCTGGAAATTTGAGGTTTTGAGAAACACAAAGTAGAATGAGGTAACACATTTCACGAATGCAGTGCTATAAGGACATGGTCTGCAATATATTTCCAGACAGATACTAAGCATTTCATATGCAATTATAGCTCGAGTATATCTTCAGGAGTTTTACAACTAGTTCTTCCTATGTTCTAATTTGGCTTACTTAAATCTGATTTAGTCAGATTTTATAGCACCTGCTCTATGATCTGTCTTTCTGTGGGTGCTCAGAAATGTTAATTATTCATTGAAATCTTTCCAGAACAGGTAGGGTTTCTGAAGGATGAAGTTCTCTAAAAGAATTAATTTATTTGTTTTATTTAACCAAAAAATGCTAAAAGGTAAATGTTTCATTTCCCACTGGAGAATATTTTTTCCTGTATCTGACAGAGACCTTTAGGTTGCTTCTAAATTAGAGGTAGACAACAGAATAAGCAGCCTGGAATTCTCAGTGGGCTTGTTAACTTCCTTATTGTGACAGAGTGAGGAGGTATCAGTTTCTTGCACATTTGCAGTGAATTCCCTCCTGGACATTGCAATGTTTCACATTGACATTGCAGTAGGCACTCTGAACTCCAGGAAAGCTAAACTAAGAGAAATGGTTAGGTTGACTTTGCAATGGGTTTCAGAAATTCAAGAACCATGAAGAACTGTGGCAGACAATTAAAATATCATTGATATGAATAAACATACTTAATCTCAAAGATAATAGATAATTGACAAGCTCCTGCTTGCCGCGTGCCTCCAGAGGAATCCAGAGACTGAAAATCTGTCTTTTTGCTAGAATTACACTTCCTTTCAGGAAAGCCTTACTCATTTTCTGTTACTTGGATATGTTAGAAAACTCACTTTAACTTGGTCTTTTACTGAATATTCAGTTTCAAAGACTGGATTGACTCTCTTAAAAAAAAAAAAAAAAGAAAAAAGTTGTTGAAAAAATAATCATCATATAGAGTATGCATTTCAGTAAGTTCCAGAAACCATTCTGCACATGAGGTTAAAACTTTCAAGCAAATTCATTCCGTGTTAGACAAGATGGCAGGAATCTTGAAATTAAATATTAAACATCTGAATTCTAGACCATCTTCAGTCTGAAGGAGTTGAAACCTATAGTGCTGTCTTTACAGGATCATGTCACAGATACTCAATACTCACCAGTAGACACTGGTAGACACTAGACAGATAGTTCCATCCCCAGCCATTTGAATGCAGAACAATGTGCAACAATAGGAATATAGAAATACAGGAATGCTGGCAATGTAAAAAGCAAGAAGCTTTTTAGCTTTGTAGTACTCCAGTGAAAGACAAATGCTAGATCATTTTTGAGTTTTATCCAGTGAATACTTAATATAAAATATAAAAAGAATTCAGGTAGCAGGCTGCAGATAATTACATTCCTGGATAATTACATTCCAAAGAGAGAGAGAAAAAAAATAAGAATTTAGATACTGCAGAGCAGATGCATTCCCTGATGCGTCTTGTTGTCTTTGTGTGTGCACCATGACCACATTCTCTTTTCACTTTGGGATAAGAACCCCAGATCTCGGCATCAGGGCACCATCATGCACTCCAATAGCTATCCTGGTCTGGATAACTGGGGACTAGTACAGTGATGCAAACCACAGACTATATCAGCCCCACAACTAGACATGGTGGTTGTTGTAGACAAGTTGATGTGGGTCTGTAGTCAGCATATAAAATATCTTGACTGTTACTCAAGGACACTGAAGTGGTACAGAGCATCTAGCATAGATAATCTACTGAAATCATAAAAATCTATTTTCAATATGGCGCTGTGTTTTCCTATGCTGTTTTATATTCCTTACTTGTACTTCTGCATTCCTACCCTTTAGATCTTAAAATCAATGAATAAAGATACTCTATGAAGGACAGAGAAAATGAAGACAGTTTGAAGATATTTGGTGTGGTACTTTACTCTCTAGGTAAAGATTTGTGATTACACTAATTTTCTGCAAGCTGGGAGAGGGACAGGTCTTTGGCACATAGAAAAGACCATTAATTCTCACACATCTCCTTAACTGACTGTCATTAGACAAAAGACTGTAAGTCCCATTTAAATGCAAAAATAGCTGAAAAGATATTTGTCCTTTCAGGAAGAGAAATTGTCTGGGGAGGTACTAATGAGAGTGCATTCTAAAGTGAACATATTTCTCTGTAGCCAGGTTTTGGGGTACAAACAAATTGATGCCTGGCATCTGTAGAAAAGATCGCTTTCTTGCTTCTCCTGACTTCACCCTTTTAAAGTTACAGATGGTGTCTGCCTTATGGAACCAGTTTTACCTTCTGACTCATGCTGGTCTGGCCAATGTCAGTGCACAGAATTCCCAACACTGTGTCCCTGCACTTCTGTGGTCAAATTTTGTCAGTGTAGAATCTCTGTAGATTCTTGAAAACTGTGGAACTCAAATGGACTTTTTTTTTTAACTCTTCACTAATTCTCTGTAGAGATTTTATACTGACTGAAAACTTGCTGAGTGTTTCTACCTCAGTAAATGAAAGCCTATCTAGATTAAGTGTACTCTAAGGTTAAACAAATTTAAAATAGCATCTTTGAATGAGACACTTAAAGCCCATCCCAAACACACATGCAAATTTTAAAATAATCAATGGCTCTTCCACTTATTCTGTAGTATTAACAAATTGTTGCAAATATTTCTGGAAGATACTGATTACAACATGGGAAATAGAGTATGGCTTTAAAATCTTTCTTTACATGTTTACCTAAAACACTAGCATAAGCAGGAAGAACTGTAAAGAGATCCTAGCTTTTTGAAGATCCCTCAGAACCACTGTCACTTTTTGCTTCAATCAAATAAGTGAAACAATACTTGAGACTGAGGAATACTTGTCACTGATAGAATTTATCTGGCTAAAAGCTATATAGCTTGGTGCTGTATGGTCTGTCTCCTGCATCTGTACAAAACCCACTGATTTTATGTTTTAAAAATACAGCTTTTCTAAGGATGGCTAAGCAGAACAGCTGCAACGTGTGATAGGGGATCCTACTTCTTTGATTTTCATATTAGGGGTATGACTCTCACACGCAGTGGTTTCTTTGTGGTACACCTGTCCAGGTTCTGTGCTGCCTCTTTACATTTAGATTTCAGCAGAGGACAAACCAGAATGCGGAAGACTGGAAATGCTGTTCTGCTAATAGACAGGCTGATACGTAACCAAACTTTCTTCTTGTGGTGTTCAGCAATCACTTAGAGCTAAGAAATCTGACAGATGCCTGCTTCATTCAGTGCTTGTGCTCTGAGCAGTACCGTGCAAGCTGATCCTTTGTCTAGTGCAGTGATTGATAGCAAATCACTCACACCAATACCTCTTAAATTTACAGTTCTCCTACTTTTCCCTCATTTTCTCCACACTTTCTTAAACATCACTACTCTGTAATAGAATTAGTCTATTAACAACTCAGAAAACAATTAAAAAAGGAACAGTGGTAAAAAGTAGTTTATTTTCTTACCTGCAATTGAGTTTAAGCATTAATTAGAACCTATAACAGTAAATACAATACTGTATATTTTATAAAATAGTGATATGGTGAATATGAGACCTTCATGCAACAGCTGTTATTTAATCTTTGCTGAAATAAAGGTGATGATAGTGTTGCTTATTTTTCATTCTGATTTAATTTGGTGAAGATTATTGAGGTAGTGCAGATACCCTGGTAAAAGTTTTGTTGATATTGCTTTCCATTTCAGTGCTACATCCTACAGGCGACATCTCTTAAATGATTAAAAAGACCAACTTTAGAAAGACTGAATGTGTTGTTGGGGTTTTTTTAGCACTACATTGTCTACTCTTGTGGGAGCAAGACTTGATAGAATTTATGAGATATCAGATGAGATCTTATGGTTGACTTCAAGTTTAGCAGATATCATCACAATATAGCTTTGAGTTTACAAAAATATTTTGTTCATCTGAAAATACTAACTATATAATACCAATTTTTGTGCTAATGTGGATTTCCAACTGTTTAAAGCAAAAGTGTAGATAAATTCAATTTAATATGCCCAGAGGCACAAACTTGCATACTCCTTTCTGAAAATAATCAGTTATTCATTTATGAATCTCATTTTCCTCAGTCATTTCTACATACTCTATACTTCACCCTCTACACTTTTTTATCTTTCAAAAGACAGTACTCAGTTATCATCTGTGAAAAATATTTAATTTAAATCTCAGAACCCCAAATCAGTTATTTGTAGCTCAAACATTTCCCCCCTCAAACCGTGGCTCAGTTCTCCAAAGGAAATAATGATTACTTGGCTGTGTTTTCTGACAAATGCTTGCTTTCTTCCCCAGCTCCCAATTATTTTTTGAATGTACTAGCCAGCTTACTAGAGGAAGCAGATGTTAAAAGGTAAATACCTTTCAAGTTTTGTAAAAACTAGTGGCAGGAGAAAGAGACACTGAAAGAAGGGCAGGGAAAGCTCCATCACGGTACATTGCTTGGCAGAACCCAGCAGGCTAAGGAGTGTGCGGGGTTCGGCTGGCCGGGCAGTGTGCCTCCAGCTTTCATCTCTCTCATGACTAGTGGTTGTGTTATAGATGTCCAGTTCAGTGGTGGAGATGACATAGGAAATGGAGAGATACAAATCTACAGGAAAGTACCTTTGTTAGTTACTTTGTTCAAAGAGAGTTTCTTTCTTTTCCTGCTAAACCTTGAAGTAAGAATAGACCTGTTTTCCAGAGCTGACCGCTCCCCATTAACCTATAATTTGTCTAAGTATATTTCATTTCATTTCATTTCCTTACTTGATCACCTTTTTAACAAACTCTACTGTTTATTTTTTCTCCTTTTAGCTTTACCTTGTACACTTCTTCTCCTGTTCATTCAAATTCACCTCTATTCTTTCTCTCCTGTCTGGTGATCATACCCCTGTTGCTTATTCCAGCGTTACTGAGCTTGCAGCATGTGGACCACAGGTGGTTCACAGATGCCAGAAAGTGGTCTGTGAGATAATGTGTTGTTTTTTTAATCAGGCACATTCACACACACAGATGCCAGTAAAGAAACAAGCCAGAAAAGATTACAAAGTTCTCAGTATATCTCGTGTCCTTTTTGTTGATTTTTATCTACATAGAGCAAGTGTCCCATTTGAACCTCAGTTATAGATACTCATTCTTTATCTCATGTTCTGGCACAGTTTTCTAGTGCACCAAGTAGACATAGTCTGCACTTCTGCTGTTACAATCTAGAGTGTTCAGGATGGGTTTCTCATAGTCCTCTGTACTTCACATATGAAAAATGGAATGTAGTAGAGCCTCATCTGCAGATGCTGGCCCTTTCTTTTAAAGTGTTTTGATCTTTGGATTGAAATTCTTCAATGAGATCTGCACCAATATTTCAGCAGTCCTGTTTTATTATTGTTTTGGTACTTTATTCCAGTTGCATTGTGGTTTTTTTCAGGCTAAGAGGGAAAGAGTTTGTTTATTTAGTGGTATTTCTGCCGTGTAAGGTAAGCAAAAGGTCTGTGACTTCCTTAGTACTGAGTAATAGGTTCTGTTGTAAGGCAGTTACAACAGTCAAGACATAACCATTAGAGTCCAGCGTAGGGCTACGAACATGATCAGAGGGCTGGAGCATCTGCACTGTGAGGAACGGCTGCGAGAGCTGGGCCTCTTCAGCCTGGGGAAGAGAAGACTGAGGGGGAATCTGATCAATGCGTACAAGTACCTGAAGGGAGGGTATCAAGGGGACGGGGACAAACTCTTTTCAGTTGCCCTGTGTGACAGGACAAGAGGCAATGGGCACAAACTGAAGCACAGTAAGTTCTGCCTGACCGTGAGGGGGAATTTCTTCCCTGTGAGAGTGACGGAGCACTGGCACAGGCTGCCCAGAGAGCTTGTGGAGTCTCCTTCTCTGGAGATATTCAAGACCCACTTGGATGTAACCCTGTCTAACATGCTGTAGGTGACCCTGCTGAGCAGGGAGGTTGGACTAGCTGATCTCCAGACATCCCTGCCAACCTTACTGATTCTATGATTCTATGCACACAGCCATTTGGCTTTTGGGTTCAGCTGGTTCTTATTCTGCTGCCTTGCAGTGTTGCAACACAATGAGCTTATGTCTTCTTGCAGTGTGACCTGTAAGAGAAAATGTTCAGAGGAGAAAACAGTAAATAGCAGAGTAATACGTTTATGTATACCAAAACATTATACCATGGATAGTGTCCTTAGTATCAAGATACAGCCTAAGTATGTAAAGTGGAAATAGATGAGTGCAATAAATAGATGTACAGCCTGAAGAGGAATGAGAAAATCATATGTATGTAAGTTAAAAGGGAACAACATACACCTAAAGTGCATTGGAAAAGAGATATTTCTTTCTTTATGAGTGAGTCTTGCATTTAAGAGCAGATGTAGGGTGTAATACTAGGTAATACAATGCAATGTGAAAGTGGAACGCTTTGCAAAAGAGTTGAAATCTTTACTTCAGTTATCTTTCTGAATTTTTGTACATTAATTATTGCTCTTGCATTCTTTCAGAGCAACCTTCCTACTAAGCTGTGATAAAGACTCAGTGGGAAAATTGTTCCTTTGCAACCTGATGAGTGTCTGTAGGACAGTGACAGAGACACTATACGTTGAGCCTGATCCTGGAGGATTCTGATCACTTTCTCTGTGTCCGTACTCAGGAATTTAGACCAGTTTCCTTAGATTGTTCGATGATCTGCACAGATTTTATGATTAAATTTGCAATTTCTAAACTATAACATTATCTGGGAGTTTTCAGCAGTTAAATTCTCTATAAGTTTTAATAAATTTCGTATTAGTGATAAGGCAATTCTAGGACATATTTTATCAGGAGAAAATGATTTACCTTGATGTGTGCTGCCAAGCTTTTCAACGTCTTAGGAATTTGATTATATAAATGATTACTTTAAGAAAATCATGCTCCATTTATGGTTTACTTCATGGATACTTGATTTATTGAATCAATTTGAGAGAGATTGTATATGTAGATAAAATGTGTGTCCTGAAATGTCTTCTACTTTATAAATCAAATTCCAGGACCATTGGCAAGTAAATTCTGTTCCACTAGTATTATATTCTTACATATTCTTTAAAACTGACTATCAGGACAATATTGAGTTTCAATGGCAGTTTCACATAGAAACAGTTAAGAGCGTACTACTCGTGCATATAACATACAAATCATTTTTGTCACAACTCAGAATCTAAAGGTCAGGTCTTGTAAAGCCATATTTACTTGCCTGATTATATGCTTTATAAGGAGTCTCTCTGAAGGTAAAAAGAGTATATAGTCAATCATACATGTCAAATTCTCTGAAGGTGGTAAAGACAGTGTATACTTAATCAAATAGTTTAAGAATTTTGAAAAAAGTACTTTAAGAATATTTATCATTAATGAATATATTTATTGAATACCCATGCAAGTAGGTACGTATCTAAAGCAATATATTAATATTTCTTTAAGCAGCAGACTTAAATTGGCCGGCACCTACTTGCAGTATCCCTCTCTACGGAAACATAAGGTCCAAAATGTTTTACAAGGTAACATCTTGCAAAGTTCCACTTATTTGTATCTATCTGTAGAGACCACTGGTTTGAAGTCCTTTCTCCACTGGATAGCTTTCTGGTCTTTTGATAGGTAGTTCAAGTACCATAAACACACGTGCCATAATATAGTGGTTAGAACCAAAGTATGAAAGCAGGAAGGATAGAGATGGCAGGGGAAATAATTCTTTAATTTTTTTAATTTTTATTTTTTTTATGAGTAAAGGGCAGCTTATTTAATAATAGAAAGTTTAAGTTCTAAAATTAACAGAACAAATGCCTTTATAGTATAGGAGCCTGGAAAACTGTTTTTGATGTTGTCATTCTGTGATAATAGAAAGCACTTTAGGGGCTGCAGTATCTTCTTGGTACAAAAATGGATCTTAGTAGCTGTGTTAGGCATCCCTTGTGTTTGATCCACAGAAGACATGAATTTATTATAGATAACCAGCAAATGACATTATACTTTAGTTCAAGTGTTAAAGGCTCTTGTAGTTAGCAGTCAAGGTTCCATGTTCAATTGCTAATGAAGATATGAAGTCAAAAGAAGCTAGAAGTTTAATCATTTTGGTCATCATGAACAATATCATGATAGAAACTATATCTGGGGGCTGCTTTTTTGGAAAGGTCTAATCTAGATGTGATATTATTAGTGTTTAATAAGACTTGTAAGATAGAAAGTGATATGCTCTCATTTTCAGAGTTACTCTTGCAAATCCATCAACAAAACTTAATATTAAGATTTCAGCATATTTTTATCTGATATATATGAAATACTACCAGAAAAGCTTAAGAGACTGTTAATAGCTAGCAGAGTTATTGTTACAATCTAGAGGAACAGGGAAACTGCTTTTGGCATAACATATTGCAATGATAAATTTAACTTTGTATGAAACAAGCTTCTTTGAAGTGGAAGACAGTTTAGAATTCATTTCAAAATATGAAAGTTGTCCTTAGTATTTGAGAAGAAATTCCTCAATAAATTATGTAAAAGAAGGAGTTTAATATTGTTATGAGGTAGATCAGTGTGGTATAATATATGCTTTCATGAGTGACAAATAATCACTCTCTAAACCACCCTATAATTTAGACTGCCTTTGGTAGAAACTTAAATTTAACAAGAAGACAATCCATAAGTGATTGAAAAAGTCAATGTAAACTGATTTCTTCAACCAGAATATAATTTATAACACACTGTGTATGTGCATCTTTTCTGTAATAAACATTAAAAATACAATATTTATGTAATTGAACTAAATTAACAATTATATGTCTTGTAGTGCTCCTATGCATATTTATGCTGATCGATTTTTTATATATATATATATGAGAAGAAATCTCATATCTCTGTAGTATTTATTCAGCTAACTCTGGCTGCCTTAATGTGCTATGCTTTTTCAGCTGCTGACAGGACCTAACAGAGCTGGATTCGGAGTAAAAACATTTGTTGAAAAACTAATTGAGCCAAGGAGTTTCCAATAGTTATGTGTTATAAACTATTACCAATTTTATTTTTTTCCTGTTATATTCAGTTTCTAAAGAGATTTATAAGTACGTTCTTCCATGGACTTTAAATATTATTTTTATATGTATTCAACTTTACAGGGTGCCACATTCAAGCGCCCAAATTTGTGGGAAAAGTATACAATATAGCATTAGGAAATTACATAGGTGATGTAAATAGAGCAGAGCATAAATTTACATTGGGGCAGTTATCTGTGGGCAAAGCACAGACAAGTAATGTAAACATAGAAATCAAATTGCATTTAAGTCATGAGAATGAGAGAGAGAATATCAGGATTCCCAATATTATCCTAAGGATTAGTGGAAGCCTGGCAGAGAATCCCCGGTCATTTGATTGTGGAAATACTCTCTCTCTGACATGTGGATCCATGACATGTAGAGAGATGCCATAAATGAATTTGTTCAGTTTCAAAGGAGAAAGATGAAGTCTTTCTCCACTGGTGGTGTTCCCTTGCTCGTGCTTGGTAACCATTTGCAATATATGGCACATCCAGAAAGTAGACAGTTGCCATTAAGTTATGGGAAATATTGTGTCCAAGATGCTTCTCGGGTAGGTCATGGCTTTAAACATATAGAACTTAAAAGTCCTGTGATATATAGGACACCTGTCTATGTTTACACTTGTCTGCAGATCTGTTTAAACTGAGGATGGAGGCCCTGTATGCTGATGACATAAGACATGATTGCTTTGACACCCTGTTCAGACCATATGGATAGCCTTGTGGTTACTCAGTATATAAGATTTCCTTCACTAACAGATTCTGCCCATGTATGGCATCACGTGAAAGGTTGTGATCCTCCCTGGTTCACTTCTGTTCTTGTAGCTTTCAGCATGTGAAAAAAGATTCTGGAAGTAGGATTTACACAACTTAAAATACAATCCAGTTGCATATTGGCTAATGAACACTATAGACAGTAGGACTAAATGAACAATCAGGTTAATAAGTTCACCACTTCAATAAGATAACTGATGACTTTGCTGGCAAGGCAGTTGTTACTTAGATGGCTTTTACTGCTCTTTGGAACAAGCTGGCCCTTGATTTTACAGAGTTGCCACCTTCACCTTCACAGAGAAGTTTTTTTCTTTTTTTCTTTAAGTATTTGTACCTTTTCATGTTAGTTTTCTTCCTGAATCCTTGAGCTGCTAAATACTACCATCTCAACAATTTTATATCTGTGTATTTTATCTTTTTTTTTTTTCCTTTACACCCTTGTACTTTTTCTAAGCTTAAGAATAATTTTCTTTCTGAAAACTGAAATAACGTGGTACAGCTGTGCTGCACCAAATTAAACCTTGGATCTCTGGCAGCTGAATCACTGGAAGGAAGATTACAGGTTTCCATTGGGTGCATGGCCAGGTCACCATGATCATGCTTTATGAAAGGGGAAATAATCCTGGACTGAGCAGCTGCTGAGGAATGAGTGGCAGAGGGAGATGCAGCACCACCATAGTTAGAGCATGAAGTCAAGATCCTCAGCAGGAAGCTTTGAAATGCTAGCCAAAGGAGTGCACCTGATGCTTGGTATGTGGTTTGACTGAGTACTGCTCAGATACACAGTGCATGTTCTCAGGTAAGAGCAGGGCCACTCCTCCTTTCATCTTCTGAAGGAAAAGACAGGTTCGTGTAGCTACTGCTCAAGGAACTAGGAAATTTGTATTGCACAGTTTTAAGCCCATATAAATGCTTTAAATTGCCTCTAATCCGCATACCAAATGTTTCACTATGTTATGAAATTGAAGTCCAGTGATGATAAACATCAGAGATTGCCCAGAGCATGACTTTTGCATGTCAGAGGTACAATGTCTGAAGTCAATAGAAGTTCTTCAAATCATTTTAACCAGTTTTTACCACAATAATTTTACTGACTGAGAACACTGCCATAAGTCAAAAAGTGAAAAGTTCATGTAGAGTCACTAGTGAAATAATTATTTGGACAGATGAAGCAAATAGTAGACATTGGTAGTTGAATTAGCATAATGTACTGGAGTTCAGGATCGGAAGTTTAGCTGAATGAACTATAATTGTGACAAAAAAAGAATGCTTCTTTTTGAATTCTGTGTCTCCTCCATGACATTTGACTTTCCTCTGGGATGGAAACTGGGGCCAATACTGTTTAATATCTTGCTTAATAACCTAGATAATAGGCTGGGGTACACTCTTAGCAAATTCATGGAGGATACCAAATTGGAAGGGTTGGGTAAGAGGTAGACAAGAGGAGAGCAGGGCTGCTATTCAGAGGAACTTTGCTAGGCTACAAGAAGGAGATGACAGAAACCTCATGAATGTCAATAAAAGCAAATACAAAGTCCTGTATCAGGAATGAAATAGCCCTGCAAAACAGGGTGGTCTGGGGTCTGACTGGGCACCAAGCAGATTTGCAGAGAAAGACTTGCTGGACAGCACGTGGAACTTGAATCAGCAGTGCGCCCTGGCAGCAAAAGTGGCATCCTGGGCTGTAGTGGCAGACAGCCACCACGTCCAGGGAAGTGATCCTTCCTCCTTTGAGCCCTGTGAGACTTCATCTGGAGCCCAGGTCTAGTTTTGGGCTCCCCAGGACCAGAAAAGACACTGACAGACCGCAGCAAGTCCCATGGAGGGTCAGCAAGGGGGCTGGAGCACACGGTGTATGAGGAGAGGTTGAGAAAGCTGGATTTGCTCAACCTTAAAAAGGCTGGGGTTCAAAAGACCATTTTGTCACAACAGAGAAGTATCTGTCTTTCTTATTTTGCCAGACAAAAGACAACTCAGGTAATGGCTCATATTTCCTGTAGGTCAAGGCAAAACCTCAGGAAACAAAAGCTGCAGAACTGTAGATCTGTGAGACTCTAAAGTAAAGATGCTGTGTTTGACAAAGGAAATCTCTGATGCGAGGCATGGAAATAGATAGAAGAAAAGGAGTACCACAGCTTTTGAGAAGAGATTGTTCTAAGAGAAGTTTATGAATGACACAGTGTTTACTTCAAAAAAAAAAAAAAAAAAAAGTGTTTGGAGAAATTAAAGGTAGTTGCAGATGTTAGATCTTCTGTGTGGCAGGATAGGAGCTTATCTGGTTTAGCTTTGAAGAAAGCAAAGTGTGTTTACTGAAAACGGAGTTAGGTTGCTACATGCTCTGTAACTTTGCTTGATTTTATTCTTATTTTGTTTTTTCAACTGCTAAAGTAGAGGATGAACATTCATGCAAACAATGAGAGCACTGACATACCTCTCTTCTAAGTTCTATTCTAAATGAACCAGTGACACAAAATCAGTGGTTAATTGTGAAGTGGGAAAGGCAGATTCATTTCTAATTAGTATTGAAAAATGTCTTCTGGCTCCCATTTCCCATGAGGTTTTGCAATAGAGTGACATTTAATTGTTATTAATTCTAACAGAATGCTTCACCCCTAACTTACCAGCATGTTGTAATAATCAGAAATAATTAAAATTACTTTTACATTAAAACTTTTATAAATATATAGAATTTTGTTAATCAATTCATAATGAAATAAAGGAGGGCAGAGAGTTTCCTTTTGTGCTGTGTAATAGAAAACCTAGTTCATTTGGAGTCTATCATTGGACTCCTGGGCACTATCACAACATGAGAAATAAATTATAACAGCAGAACAAGGCAAATTCTACAACTACAAGCCTGTGCGGTAGTTCTAAATGATGTCTGTGAGCCTGCTGCACTGCTTCTGGCAAATATTCGCGTGCAGTCTTTTACGTATGTACTCATCCTATTTCTTTTCCTCCTGTGATTTTTAATCATTTTCAGTCTGTTTCAATCCCATTTCATTTCTGAACTTAGAAAAAATAAGTTAAAAAACATTTGTCACAGATCAATGAATTAAATGCACTTTGTATTTGGGAAAGGGAGGGTCAGGTTTTTTTGCCTTGCCAACTTGCATATTTCAGTAACTCACAATGGGTTCCTCAGATATTAATCTGAATGAGTGAAGTTTTCTGGTAATAATAAAATAGGAACATGGTCTGCTAGTCAAGACAGCAGTCACTGAAGTGGAGCTCTGTTGTCATAATATTATAAAAATGCAGGAAGGTTGTAAGATTTCTTCACTCTGTGGTCTGATGCTAAAGGTAAGAAAGACCTTTAGCATCACAGATCACCTTCAAAGTCAGAGAAGGTAGAGAAATGTTGATGAAATCAGGGAGCAGAAAAATGGGTTTCTGCTTGTTCCTGAAAAATCAGTGCTCCCTTAAAGTCTAGGGCTGATTCATTTAAAAGAAACTAAAGGTTCACCGTACATCACTTCCACCAGCTGTTCACCCACAACTCACTTATCAATGACCACTCTGGTAGCATGTACATTAGTGTCTTCTATTCCCACAAGCTCTACTAACAAGCCAGATAAGGTCTAAAAAAATCCCTAGTATCTAAACATTTTGGAAGTGGTCACTGGAAACTTGGTTCAGGATAGTTTTTCCACTAAGTTGATCATGAAAATTTGTCTTTTGAAAAATAATGACTTTATAAAACCTTTTTTCCAAACAAGTATTAAGTAAAAGTAAGCTTTAAATTCACAAATACAATACAATTCAAGTCAAAGTTTGAAAATTTATACTTGATATGTCCTGCAAAAAATTGCCAATATTCTGGACATTAAACAAAATCAAGTTACCAAATGCAATTTGTTTAGCATCTCAAAGAGAGATTTTCACTCCTACTTCCCAGTTTTGTGACACTAAATTGAAAGCAAAGTTGCCAAAGAGCAACAATATTTACTAGATAGGTAACTCTTCCTATATCTTTTAAAACACTATTCAAAAATTTATTTAATCCTTGAAACATACACATGAGACATAAATATTATCTCCAATTTAAACATAAAGAAGCTCAGTCCTGGGTAGGGCAGATACACAAAGTTCATTTGCCTACCAAGAGATAAAACTGTTTATAAGACTAATTATGACTTGGAAGGGACTCTTAGCTCTTCTGAGTAAGATTTTGCTGCTGGAAGCTATGTTTTGATGCATGAAAGACTGTTGATTTAACTCAAAGAAAGCAGTACATTTCCATGCTGAGTTCTTCCAAAGATGGTTCTGTAAATATGATACCCTGAAAACCAGTTTCCAGATTTCTCAGGACAAGCAGTTCGGTTGTTTTTCCTGTCTCAGAAGACAGAATGAAGGTTTCTTCCCTCCCCACTGCCACCCAGCAGTCTTCGTTAATGCCATTCCTGTACAGAACAGTGAGGCTGTATAGTCTGAGGTCTCAATTTTTTAGCTTAATTGTTCCTCTCTCTGAAATAAAGATGTCTGGTCTACAGTACAGTGACAATACTGTACTGTAGACAATTATGTGACAATAATCAGCAATTTATCAGCAGAAAATTTTAAGGCAAAAGACAATCATAGTCTGACCAAAAGCTATCACTTCTTTAAAAGAATTGCAGGGATATCAGTTATTTTTTTTTGTAAAACAGATCATTTACTGCATGTTATACTGTGCCTTCATACCATATACCCATAAAGGTTCTGGGTCTGTATATTAGATTTAATGAATTCATTAAATGCATTACTTTTGGTTTACAAACTATTAAGAATCATATTTAATTTTATGTAACTCCTTATCATATTAACTGCTAATTAACAGGCAATTTTGCTCCTGCTCATTTTAGGTAATCTTGAGCCTGCTTAAATTGCTGAAAAATTTGCTTCACGTGATACTAAAAAAATCACAATAATATCAATACAAACTTGAACTACATTCTTTCCTTCATATTAGGCCACCAAGGGGCATAGTTAGTTAAAATAGAAATTGAAATTTGTTTTCCAGCAATATATTTGTCTTAATAGAAAAAGATAAGGTTATGCCCACATATTGTCATCTAAAATGTCAGTTCTGCACAGGATCAAGCTTCTACACTAGGAATCCATTCTCTGTTGTTTGTCAGATATTAGATGAATATGCCTGTGTTTCCAAAATAGCTAATGTCTGTTTTTGTTACCTAGCAACAAAACAACAAACTTATCTTAAGCTCGGTTGTATTGCTGAGTTAGATGAAAAAGGTGTTTCTCTAAATGTATTTGTAGACGCAAAAAGATCATACCATTTCATTAAGCATTTCTGAGGCATCCTTTTTCTCTGTTCTTACCATTTAGAGAACATTGTATCTTACTGTAAAAAAAAACATAGAAATCATTCAGCGGAAGGAAAGAAGCTCATGAAGGATTCACACACACAAGCTCATGTCTTATATTATCCATAGATAATAACCAAATTAAACAGTCTTAAACCTGAATAAGAGAATCATAGAATAGTTGAGGTTGGAAGGGGCCTCTGGAGATCATCTAGTCCAACACTCCTGCTCAAGCAGAGTCACCTAGAGCATGTTGCACAGGACCCTGTCCAAATGGCTTTGGAATATCTCCAGAGAAGGAAACTCCACAACCTCTTCCAGTGCTTAAGTAAAGAACTTTTTCCTTATGTTCAGATGGAACTGTCTGTGTTTCAGTTTGTGCCCATTGCCTCTCATCCTATTGCCGAGCACCACTGAAAAGAGCCTGACCCCATCCTCTCGAAACACTCCCTTCAGAGACTTATACACATTGATAAGCTCCCGCCTCAGTCTTTTCTCCAGGCTGAACAGTCGCAGCTTGCTAAGCCTTTCCTCACATGAGAGATGCTCCACTCCACTAATCATCTTTTGTAGCCCTTTGCTGAACTCACTTCAGTAGCTCCATGTCTGTCTTGTACTGGGGAGCCCAGAACTGGACACAGTACTCCAGATGAGGCCTCCCCAGGGCTGAGTAGAGGGGCAGGGTCACCTCCCTCAACCTGCTGGCAGTGCTCTGCCTAATGCAGCCCAGGATACCATTGGCCTTCTCTGCCACAAGGGCACATTGCTGGCTCATGGTCCCCTTGTTGTCCAGCAGGATTCCCAGGTCCTTCTCTGCAGAGCTGCTTTCCAACAGGTCGGTCCCCAGTCCGGCCCCATCCTCTTGGGGTTATTCCTCCCTAGGGGCAGGAATCTGTACCTGCCTTTGTTGACTGTCCGTCTGCCCATCTCCCCAGCCTGTTGCGGTCCTTCTGAATGGCAGCACAGTCCTCTGGTGTATCAGGCACTGCTCCCAGTTTGGTGTCATCAGCAAACTTGGTGAGAGTGCACTCTGTCCCTTCATCTACATTGTCGATGCCTTAATGGAATCGGATTGAACACATTATTGACCCCTGGCGTGCACTGCTAGCTACAGGCCTCGAGCTAGACTCCGCACCACTGATCACAACCCTCTGAGCGCTACTATTCAGCCAGTTCTCAATGCACCTCACTGTCTGCTCCTCTAGCCTGCACTTCCTGAGCGTACTTCTGAGGATATTGTGCAAGACAGTGTCAAAAGCCTTGCTGAAGTTGCGGTAGACAACATCCACAGCTCTTCCCTAATCTACCCAGCCAATCATTCCATCACTGAAGTCTCTCAGATTGATCAACCATGATTTCCCCGTAGTGAATCCACCTATAACTTGTTTTAAGTCAATGCAAATGTGTTAATGAAGAACAAGCTGTATGAGCTGTGTAGCCTGTATAGCCATTTATTATTTGTAATCCAAGTAAACCCCCTGAATTATGTGAATTTAGTTTTCTTTCAAAATCATTCTCTAATTATCCTCTAACAGCTCCTTGGAAGAAAGTCCTTACCATGCACATAGTCTATAATATTTATACTATTCTATATCCCATAAATATTTAATTCATTATTCATTTCAGGAACTTTTACAGTGTTCAGAGTAAGGAATATAACAAAAATGTACAAGTAACAACTTTAGTAAGAAAGTAGCTTGTATGACTAAATGGAAAATTCATTGATGCAAGAATTTCAACTTGCAGTCAATATCCTATATCATACAATTTATTTTTACTGCATTTAATCTGTGAAAAGGTCAGAGAAAGCTGTTCTTGAACACAGATACACAAAAAGTGCCTTCTGCAGGAAAAAAAAATCTTCTGTGTGCCTAAATTCATTTCCCGTGGAAGTAGAATTTGGTTTCAGCTGTTGGATTCTGTGTTTCCTTTTACTATTGATGATAAACAGGTGAAATTTTCTTACTGAAATAGAGTTTTTATGTAGTGCCTATTATACTTGGTCATTGAATGCACACTCAGCTTTTATTTTGCTGACATCATGAACATAATATTCAGTAGTCAAATAAAAGTTCATTTTGATACTATATTTTTAAAACATAAGTGTATTCCATTTTTATGTTTGCATATATTTTATTCATAGCTCAGTCCCTAGTTCTTCAAAAGAAAAAAAATTTCAATTCATATTCGTTGGGAGACCTGGCCAAAATATACTCTTACCCTCAAAATTTATGGTTTCAATAATTTTTAGAGTCACTCTGGAGTGTAGGAAATCAGATTTGCTTTACCTATTTACAATGTGATACAAACCTCTTAAAGTTCAGTTCCTGAAACAGGCTTTTTAAACCCAAGAGAGTTAAAGACACATTTAAAATCCCATTATCAAATGGCAGCAGCAGTATACTACTAGCCATGATACAGAGCTAAAAGTTTAAGAAAATAAAAATTTTCACCTTACCTAATGTATGAAAAACTCCTTTGGTTACAGAATGACTGTGTGTTTAGGATAATAACAATGTTTGTTTTCATCCTTGTCCCACAATAGCAACATTAGCACATGTTAATGCAATAACATAACACTTCATCATTATCCTGAGAAATGCAGAGGAATGATTATCTCTGATCATTGGATTTAAACATTATTTGGCACAAGGTTTAAAAATAATTTGCTTTGGTATTGTTTATGGGTAAGAGAGTAAACTGATCAGAACCTATCTTTAATTAACAGTAATAAAAATAAGTGATGATAAGATAATATGTGGATTTTCTAAAACTAAAAAAAAAATCAAATTTTCTCACTGTAATTGAGAGAATTTTATGCAATATGTAGTGCAAATTGAACTTGCATATGACTGCATATTTTGATAGCACAAAAAAAGAGGCTTATTGGCAGTAAGAAGGGAGGATAAACAAAACATATATTGGCGGAAAAGAGTGTTTTTCTCCTTAGAGTCCTGCATTCATTTAGGGAAAATGTGGGCAATGTTCCCTTTGCCATGATGCCCCTATGATGGGCTGTGGAAGGAGTATGCTTGGAACTGCAGCAAGAAAGGGACTGTGCTGCCATAGTAGGACTTTGACACCCATTTTTAGTGGATGACTTCTATAACCAAAGTCTCTTTTAAGTTTTCTGCACTGAACTCAGGTGCCAGAACTTTGTCTAGATGATGAAGAATTGTCAATATATAAACACATATACTGTGTATGTATGTATGTGTGTATATTAAATTGGCTAGATAGAATCAAAAAATCACAGAATTATGTATGTTGGAAGAGACTTCTGGAGGTCACCTGGTCAAACCCCTTGCCTAAAACTGGGTCAAATAGAGCAGGTTGCTCAGGGCTGTGCATGGCCAAGTTTTGAATATATTGAAGGACAGAGATTCCACAACCCCTCGGGGCAACTTATTCCAGCATGTGACCAACCTCATAATACTTTTTTTCTTTTTCCTCAATGTATCTAATTGGAATTTCCCGTGCTCCAGCTTGTCTCCATTACCTGTGGTCCCTCCAGGGTGGTGCCCCTCTGGGAAGTGTCTAACTCCGTCTTTGTATCTTCTGACCAAGCAGCAATAAGGTCTCCCCTGCGCTTTCCCGTATTAAGGCTGATCAAACCCAGCTTTCTCAACCTCTCCTCATACACCGTGTGCTCCAGCCCCCTTGCTGACCCTCCATGGGACTTGCTGCGGTCTGTCAGTGTCTTTTCTGGTCCTGGGGAGCCCAAAACTAGACCTGGGCTCCAGATGAAGTCTCACAGGGCTCAAAGGAGGAAGGATCACTTCCCTGGATGTGGTGGCTGTCTGCCACTACAGCCCAGGATGCCACTTTTGCTGCCAGGGCGCACTGCTGATTCAAGATCCACTTGCTGTCCAACAAGTCTTTCTCTGCAGAGGTGCCTTCTAGCAGCTTTCTACATAGATAGAAAGACAGATAAGTGCATGCATGTGCATGTGTTTGTATTTCCTGAGGAATAGGATTGAAAATATACTTTCTTTTCAGAAAACTGTATTGTGTGAAATTTGGATCCACTATTTTCCAAGAAGAATTTTCTCATATTCCAAATGAACTGAGCCTGAACCACATAGCATCTGGAATAGATTTTCTAAATATTCAGCTGCTTTGTGTTTCTGTCTTTTCCCAGTTTGTGCAGGAGCACAAGAACCTAAATTTAATATCAAGTTTTTTTTTTCCTATTTCTTGTCTACATGAATCAATAAATTAACTTACGTAAAAAGCACATTTACGAGGGTCTAACCATACAAAATTTCCATATTGAAAATACATGCATTAACATTGAACAATGATTTTAGCTCCTGGATGTTCGTGAAAAAGGAAAATAATTCCAGAGAAATAGGTTATGCAATGTTTTAATTTATTTCATCCTTGGTTACTAACCTTTGTATTCAATTTCCTTTGTTGGTTGAAAATTATCTTATTATTATATTATGTCAGAAGTATAATTCTTTCCTGGTTTCTGAACAAATTATCCACAAAGAGAATAAATTAAAATGCTTCTAGGGGGAAAGATCTGCTTTATAATCTGCTCAGATACCTAATATATTACGCCTGATTAATAAGACTATCTATAGCACTGAAAGCTTTAACTTACATTGTTAAAAAAAATACTTTTTTTCTTTAGAGATGCTTGGTCCTCAGCTGGTATCCTTTAATCACAGTAATTATGTTCACTGTGCAAAAATGTCTAAAGGAGGAAGTAACCTCTTCATAGTCTAATACCTTTTCCTCACTTCACACATAAATTAAGAAAATAATCAAAATAAAGGGGCTGGGGCAGGCAATCCTCTGACAAAGGTCAGATTTGCAGGGATGTCTTTTACTACAAGTGTAGAAAGAGCAATTGCCATGTTCCTTTTTTATTTAGTCTCTCTGGCAGCAGCAGAGACTGTGTCTGGTCAAAGCTTCTGCTGCAGGACACTCCTGCTATAAGATGTCAAAGAGGGATGAATGAAATGGCATGATATTTATGGTTACATTTTATTATAGGTAAAAAACCCATAGTTCTGATTAAGTAAGAGTATTTTAACAGGATACATTTCCCAGATACCATGAGGAATTTATTGATTTTGTTGTAAATATTTTAAGGTCTGATTTCCGGACGATTCTAAGACATCAAGATGCACCTATCACTTAAAATGAAATTGATTTTACCTTTCTGACTTACCATTTCCTAAGTGTTGACTACCTCTCCCATATCTGTGATAAAAATGTTCTACTCAGTGGTCCTTCGTATCAATTTTCATTAAAACACAGCTCTGCTTAATGAGAAAACCTATAAGAAACTGTGAAATTCAAAGAGTTCCTTTCAACCTAAATAATGGCAGAAATTTCATCTCATGCAACACTCAGAAATGTTAGAATCAACTTTATTGTGATAAGACTGAAAAAAAATATTTTTCCTTTCTGTTTGGAATATAAATAAATAACAATAATTCAATATTATATAATCAAAATGTTTTGACTTTACTTGGATAAGCTTTTGAGTATATGAATATATGAGCTTTTGTAGCTCATACTGATACTGTATTTTATTATATAAGAAAATATGCACTATTTTAACTGGTTAAAATAAGTTATTTCAATCATTTGCTATTCAAGTGGGAAGAAATCAATGCAATCTTAAAAAAGGGCATCAGCATGTTTTGAGAGAAAGAAAGAAAGAATAAAAGAAGAAAGAAAAAGAAAGAAAGAAAGAAAAAGGATTGTCAGAATATTTTCAGAATGCTTTAGTAAAATGCAATTATTGGAAACATGACAAGACCCTTGTTCTACCATACTCTCTAAAGGTTATTGTACAAAGCTGCCAACTAGTTTGTGATACCCAGGTTTGTCGATTTTACTTGACAAATGACAAAGGAGAGGGCAAATGCTTGTCACTTTGATATCTAAGAGCCTATGAATTCAGTTCTCTCTGAATTTTTTAATGAAAAAATTATTTTGTCTTCTGATTAAGAAGTGGTAAATCTTGACTTTTCTTAGTGTATACCAAAATGTATAATGGAAAATTGTAATCTACCTTTGTGCAAGTGCGTAATGCCAAAAATATTCCAATAACAATCCTATTTATTATCTGATTACAATAGACAGTTATTGGTCCACGAGGATTGTTGGGAGAGAGTGGTCATGAGAGGGAGGCTCATTTGCTGCATTTATGTTGCACCTATGATGGCCAGGCAAAGAAGCAGGGAGATGTGCAACATGCTCACAGCATATTTATATTTGCTGTCACGGGTAGTTTAGTGTAAGTTCTGCTTTGGGATCTTTCGGGAAGGATCTGATCTCCCGCACTTCTGGTTGTTCAAGGTCACTGCACGCGTCAGTGTTGCAGTGTCTGGGCCGTACGTAGCAATGACATCAAGCGCAGGGCTTGAGTCCGAGCTGAGGTATGGGTGCTTTGCAAACTGAGCTTGTGGTGTGACTGAGGTGGCTACTCCCGCTGTGCTGAAGGCGTGTGTCCTCCTCCGTTTTCCCCAGGGAAGAGTTCTGCAAATTGAAGTCCTAATGGTTTGTATGTCTACAGAACTACACTATATCGCGACAAAACACAAAACAAAGAATAAGAGGTTATACATTCATCTTCTTTAAAGACATTAGAGTGTTAACACCAGGAATTAAGTTATTTCAATTAAAGAAAAAGTTAGCTCGAGAGTGATAGAAAACAAGGTAAAAATTTAAGTGGATGATTGAAAGAAATGTTTGTTTTCCTAAGTACCAGAACCAGAAACATCTTCACAATATTAGACTTGGGGGAGAAGGGAGAACAAACCTATTTTCAAACCACAACTTGAAAAACCACAATTTTTAATAAGAGCAGTTGCATGTTGTAGTTTTTTGGGATAGTATGGAAGTGGATTTGATGAATCAAAAGACCTCTTCCAGTCTTACATCCTGTAAAACCAATACATTTTGATTTCCTATTAAATTGTACATTCAATCTATAATGCAATATATGATCCTCCTGAAGTACATTTGACCTTGAAACTTTTGAAATATCCCCAAAAGAAAACATTTTGCAGGGTACATATTAATATTCCATTGCTGAAAGAACAGGAATATCACAGTCAGGGATGTTTATTCCTCCATGTCCATGATTTTGTATGGATTGCTTAATCTTACTTTTTGTTTGAATAAAAGATTAGATAAATGTATTTCTCCTACTAATATTGGAAGAATGCATATAGACATGATACACATTCTCACTTCTGATTTCAAACTGAGAGAAATAATATTTTTTGGCTGTGAAAAGGTTAAATTTAAGATTTTCATAAAATTACATATACTTACTTTTCTAAAGTCTTTTGAAGACTTAGCTGTCCTTTATTTTACATTTAATGTTAAATTAGACTTTTAAAGGAAGTAATAATAATTTAAAGTAAATACTATTCACATTTTCCTCAGTAAAACTATATCAGTGTAGTATAATTAATATTTTTCATCCTATTTATCTTCATAATTGTTAAAATACTAATACTGCGAATGATTAAGTTAGCACATAAGTTTATCAAACTTAATTAATGAGCACCATAGCTAGGAAAAGCACACAGTCGGTTACTTCTCCCCCTAAATCAAAATACATTTCATGATTACTCTAGACATAAGAAGCTAGAAGGTCACATTTTCGTGACAGTGGCTTTGGTAATTACTGATAGCATTCTCCTGCTGACGGAGATGGTTCCTCGGGGACTGAGTCCACAGAATCTGTTTGTCTGGTTCAACTTTGCTGATCCTAACAAGAATGAATTCCCTTAATGCCGGTGACTGTATAAATACTGATGCCTTCCTAACCTGATCCTGTATGCCAAAGTGAACCAAGGTAATTTTTATATGGAACAGTTACGTATATTAAGAAGAAATCATAATCCATTATATAGGTCTTTTGGTGAAGTCTCTTGAGTACAAATCTGAGCTCTTTTCATCATAACAGTCTAAATAAGGGAAAAATATATATAGTAAACACGGCTTGTTACTCAGCTATACCTAATAAAATCTGCAGCTGAATTTTTTAGGAGTGTGAGTTTCAGTACGGCATTAGAATAGCAAGGGATTCAGTGCAAAATTTTACAATTCTTGTATTCAGTCCCTAAGTGCATGTGAGTCATATTTATGAGTATATACCTTTGTCAGTATGGGGAGGAGATAGTTGTTAGCAAAAATGCTGTTAACATTACAGAATAAAATAACTGCAGACCCTCTGTGAGTATCAAATATCTCTATATATTTCAGATTCTATGTTGAACAAGGGCTGATCACCTATTAAAAAAAGAAAAACCTATCAGAAGTGGATCTTCAGTTAGGAGACATGAAAAATGTAGACCTGAAAGGTACATATAAATTATTCGTATCTATTTCTGGGTCTTGCTTGTATAGCTAGTGGGTGGACAAGGAATAAACAAATATAAAACGACTTTAGTAAGACACAATTCTAATCTTAAAAGGAGACAAGAAAGTGGTCTCTTTTCCACTTTTAAATACTCTTAATATATTTGAAAAAAGGGTGTAGTGTAGTCTCATTTTCAAAGAGACAGAAGCAAGTTGCATGCTAAATAGAAGTGTAGATTATATAAATTTGTGAAGTGTTATAAATGAAACTCCAAGAGTAGTAAACATAATATATGATGGAAATATGTTTTTTATTTTAGAAATGATTACAGTACCTACTGAGAATTGTTTATTTTATTGGAGTTTGCAGAATCAAGTTGATTATGAACATTTGGTACTACTATTAAATGGCCACAAAGAAATAGACAGAGGCAGTCACAGTTTAAATAAACAGGAGATAAATTCAGCTTTCTTTCCATTCACCTTGCCTATTTCTTGTGGTATTTATCATTTGTAAAGCATAAATCATATTTTAAAACATGATTTCTGGCCTAAGTTTGTCATATGTAGTAGTACTTCTCATTCTTATCTTTTTCTATTTTTGACAGAGGAGCTTGATTTTCTGGATTTGAATGATTTTTTTCTATCTTCTCATTCCAGAAAGAATCTCTGCAAATTGAAAATCATATTAGGAATTAACAAGTTTCAATTTGCAGCAATGAATCTCAAGAAAAACTTAATATAAAAGTAAATCATTAATGTGCACAAGGTACTATAACAATAGGAAGAGTAAAAGAACTAGAAAAGAAAAGCTGGAGATAGTCTGCATTGCCTCATATGGCAATACTGAAAATTAATTAAACTGAAATACATAATTAATATATAACTTGGTCTAGAAAATACTTTAAAAATAAAGAAATAGCCTAGATTATAATATGAATATTTATTTATTTGTGGTTCAAAGAAAGAACAAGGTGAAAACTAATCCACAAAACATTGCACACAGTATAACAACAGTCACTTCTGTTTACCCTGTCACTTCTAATATCTTCCGATTTGACGTGAAACCACACATATAAATATCTTGCATCCTCATACCAGTCTGCATTTCTTCTTTAATGGATTAATCTGCAACAACTGTTACGCTTCCAGAGGCAAGAACAGGTTGTTCTCGTGTGCAGACTCCCCCTGGGATTCCCACCTTAGCTGAGGAGAGCAGGAGCAGGTTTTGGGGGCAACGCAGGGTTCATTGCACAGCTCATCAGACCAATGCAACTGCATGTTTCCATAATCTGATGGAGCTGTCAATTTACATCAGTAATGCTAGATACCAGAAGGGCAAGACTGTCAAGAAATCTGAAGCAAATTACAAAGATATTCTCCAGCTGCAAATTTATCTTCTTCATATGTAGTATAAATAGCTAATGGTCTGGTAGTCTAGCAGCTGAGAGGGAAAAGAGATAGCATATCACCTTGATAGACGTCAGTTTCTATCGAAAGTCACTTCTAACTCATTCGGAAATTAAACATGGTCTTTGCCTCTTTTGTTTAAGAGAGACATATATATCTTCAGAAAGAAGAATGCATGGGGAATTCTCCCTTTTCTGACTGACCCACTTCAGCAATCTTGATTGAATGATTTTTTTTTTTCCTAACATCTAAAGGACTAAAAGTCTTTCAGCTGTGATTTAGGCACTTAAGAATCTGTGCAACATTGAAATCAGAGGGTTTTGGTTCCTGTTCATTTATGCTTTTCTGAACATTTTACCAGTCATGTGATGTTTTAGTTTTGTTTCAGTTTTGTGTTATCAAGATTTTAGTTAAATAAAAAGATCACTTCATTAGAAACACTTGCAAAGTGGTATTTTGTAACTAACAGTGTTTTCTCTCCAGAAGGTAACTTCCTTTTTAAAAATCTGCACTTCATTGAATAATAGTGATTAACCGTGTTTTGTTTTATCATACTTAAACAGGGAATTCATTAGAGGCAAACAATTTCAAAAGTACTTGTATTTACTAACCGTCTTAAATGAGGGTTTTATTTTCATCCAGCTCTCAGAATAGCTAAGGGAACATGCATTTATTTAACCTTGTCACTACATTGGGGATCCATATTATTCATAAATATATCACAACTTGAAGTCTTAATAGCTCCATCCCTCCTACTACTTTTCAAGACGTGTAGTAACTATTTACTTACCAAACAGAGGTACAGTAATTAAAAAACCAGTTCATGTGGATATAAGACTTTGAAAAAAATTGTTCGTTTATATGAGTGCTAAATATTACTTATTTTAGATTGAAGCAGAGATCCAACGTAATGTTGTTTTTCTATTATTTCTGTTTAAATTCTGTAGACTTTTTTTCTTATTTGGAGTGCTGTTGAAATGATTACCATCCTTGCTTTGGGAAACTTTTGGAATAGAGACAGGTTACCTAATTTCAATCAGTCACTGAGTTAATTCAGAGAGAAATTCAAATTAGTCATAAAGTGCTAGTTTTATAAAATAAAACATATCTTAAGGTCACTTTGATCTTTTTCTCTACACTATTTAAAGCCTTTTAGAGCTTCCCACAATTTTCACACTGATGTGTGAAATCACGTTTATGTGATTGCTATATTTGCTTTGCTTTCCTTATTTTAAAGGAAGTAGGTCCCAGTACCTATTTCATTTTAAATGGTGTTATTTTACACCATCTTCCATCTCTTTGGCTGGTAAATTGCACTAATTTAGTTCTTCACATTCTGAAAAATTTATGAAAAGAAGTGTGACAAGAGTAGCCAATAGAGTGCAAAGAGGCCTAATTTTCAACACTAAGTGAAAAATCTGGCTTTGGTGAAGTCAATGGTAAAACTCCCAGTGTCTGACTTCAATACAGCTGTTATTTAACATCATCTCTTAAATTAGCTTATTATTTTCTAAGCAAGCTAATTCTGTCATTACCTCGAAAGTCATCCCACATTTCTAATCATTCTGTTTCTTATTTTATTTTGAGAAGGGACACTGAAATTGATATTTCAAAATTTGCTAGGAGAGTATCACAATATCACCATAGTATCACCATAATACACAATGCTGCTAGCCATTTCTTCCTATATACTATTATAAATCATTTGACCTAATAGAATTTTCCACCTTTTATAAATGAATGTAAGAGAGAGAGTTTGCAGAAGAAGAAAGAATAGGAATGTTAAATAGTTCACTTAGTTTCATCCTGGATGAAATTAGTTTGATGTACTGAAATTACCGGTTGAAATGTCCTGAATTGCAAATATCACTTACATATGCAGCCAAATAAGTTCGCAAACTTACGTTTTTATTCATTGCAGCTTTATAAACTTCTATAGTGTTTACTTAAGTGGATTCTTGTTTGAATGAATCAGTTCTCATATAGACACAGTATCAGATACACAAGTTGGTCAGCTACATATTAATCTGTATTTTTCTCTACCCCTCAAATTTTTAATTAATCTCATAAATATTAATAAGAAAATGCCTTAAAAGGCATTACTGATGGGAAATCGTGAAGTTAATTAATTTAATTATTCTTCTTCAGAACATTTTAGGAAGAGAACGTTAGGTTAGGTTCTTCCTCTGCTTTTAAAAAATAATTAATGTTTAAATTGCCTTTATATTACAGCAGCATAATTTCATTTAGGAGCTAAATGACCATATTAAGAAAAATTAACTTAAAACCCATTAAATATGAACAATAGTGTTAATATAAAATATGAATCATGCCAAGAAGATTATGCACTGCATAGCATTATCTTTTTAATATTTCCTGTAGCCATAAAGATCCTCTCAGTGAAAAGTCACCATGAAAATTGAAATGTCTTGACTTTGATATGATCTCTGATACATGAAGAAATCTTTTGTTCCTACAAAGAAAACACATTAAGTTGAAGCTTGTTCCAAGGAAAGACTGTAAGGTCTGTCCATTCTGCCTGATTACCTACAGGAGTCTCAGCTCAGCATGGTTCTTGCTGAGCAAGAACTTCTGTTTCATCATATGATTACTCATTTTGTCTTCACAGGATGGCCCAGGCAGGCTTTCTGTAGATAGCTACTTTAATTCCACATGCATCTGGTTATTGGGGCTTTCATAAGCTACTGCTTCTCTTCTTCCTTCTGTGGCGAGCTGTCTTCTCAGTGACTTTCTTTCCAGAGTGGAAAGAGATTAAATGAGAAGCTCACACTTTTCTCATTTGTAAAGACAGAGCAGAATTCAGTTCTCAGATATGGAGATGCACCATGGAAAGAGTTCTTCAGAGTAGGGCTAAATGTGGTGGAAAACTCCTGATACAGTGATTAGGAGAAGAACTGACAAGCAGAGAAACACTCTGCATGAAGAAAGTTAGGTCATCAAGAGGACAAGGGCAGGTAAGGATGGAAAATATTGGTGAAAGCTAAGGACAGAGGGAGAGGCTGATATTCACAGGTTAAATTCTGCAAATCCTTCCTCATGTGATTCCTGGAAGAGTTAATGAAGGTAAATATTAGAGAAACTTAAGATTTTCATCCTGGCAATGTTAATGCAAGAGTAGACATTTGCATATAAGAATGAATTAATTATAAACAAATTTTATGGAAAAATATATTTAGAGATTAATTTCTAAGTAAAAAATGTGAGGCAGTTTCTTACTTTGTGGTTGAACTACTCAGGTGAATTATTAAAGTCCTGCTGATTTCAACTAAAAGTTTCACTTTCCATGTGGGATTTTCTTTGTATTTTGACAGAAATTAAATGGTCATAAGAGCAAATAATTCTCCTACAAAACTCAAAAAAAGTTGAGTGCAGTCACAGGGAATCCACAGATCCTAACTGAAGGAGGAAAAGTCTTTAAACATTTATCCACAGAAAAATGAGGAAAAAATAATGGAATGAACAAGGTCATTTTTAACTTAATGGTATTTACTTACAGTTCCTTCAATGACTGTAGATTAGAGTTTTTTAATAGAAACAAAAACTAAATAGCTTTTAGCTTTTTAGCTAAAAGTCACCAAAATTGACTTCTGTATAGGACTTGATGGAACTAGAAGTAGCAGAAGCAGAACATCATCTCTACAATGCCATTTTAACTCATCTTCAAAGAAGTGATATCAATGACTAAGGTGAACAAGCTTACTAGAAAAAAAGTAGCTTCCAGTCAGGATAATGTGCTCATACAGTGTTATATTCTATATTGATCATCTCAGCATAAAGTGAAAATCTCACAACTCTTATATTTCTGTTACTGGAAAAAATAGATGTCTTCTTGCTTCTACTGAGTGACATTTTTAGGAGGTTCTGGAGCTTTCTGTGTTCTTTCATGAGTTAAAAGTGACTACTAGTGCCTGACACAGATCATTTTGCCTGAAAATATAAAATTTTAGAAGAGTTGTCCTGCTGGAGAACTTTTAGGGTTCTAAATCCAATCACTTAGAAGCAAGAAATGTAGCCTCTCTTTCCCCGATGTAGCTGCTAAAAAAGCCTTAGGCAAACTCTGTTCCTTGTTGTTGCTACCTCCTGTCTCAGAGATCACATTGTCATCACATGGCAGGCAATCAAATTTTTCTTCCTTTTGCATGTTAAAGCTCAGTTATCCATGACCAGTGACTTTTCATTTTCTAGGTCCTCATCACTTGGCCCTAAAGTCTTGTTCTTTCTTGTAAGCACACTAAGTGAACTATTAGGTTGTGGGAAGTATCCTTCACATTCATTTGATGATGTAGAATGAATCTGTGCTTTTTTCTGATTGTAGTAAGTCTAGTTTGAAAGATCATGTACATTAACTAGGTCACATTCACCTAACCCTCATAGAAGCCCAATGTGTTAAGTGTGCTCAGGCTGTATTAATCATATTTGATCTTTAAACATATTCCACTACAGTTTCTGAGTCCATTCTATTTCAGGTATTTTTACCTTGGGCTTATTTTAAAACAGCCTAAGTATGCCTTATGGATTTACTACATCCAGGTGCATAGGCATAATTTAAGGATCTGCTAAGACACATCTGCAAATCGTTGTCTGTTGTAATTCTAAATATAGGCATCTGAGGAGTTTTGTGGCACTGTGGACAAAACTTGAGGCATCAAGTGATTTTATGAATATAGTGCTGCTTGAAAGCAGATGGTCAGAGTAATCGTAAGTCTTTGGTACCTCATTAGACTGAGATTTAAATTGTCTGAATGTAACTATATTTTTGTTTTCTGAAATACCACAGAAGATATGTTACTAATAAATGTCAGATTTTTTTTCTCTCTCCTTTTCTCACAGTGCTGAACCAAAACTATGCAACTTTAAGTTTAGATTATGTCAAGGTGACTACTAGTTCTGTTAATTTGATAGTGCCTAGAATTTTACTATGCTTAGAGTGTGATCATTTGTTGCCAATCCTCCATGAACTTTTTCATTTTGATTTTTATCTCAGGAACTTACTTGGAAATAAAATTAGCTTAGTACCTGTAATGGGATATGCATAAGGATTAGAATTTTCTCTTGTGCATACTTTTAGATAATTTATTTTATTCCACTGTTTTGCTTCTAAGATATATTATTTAATATAATGTATGTAAGATACATAATGTATGAGCTCCTTTAGAAACATACTCACTCTTTCTCCCCGTGAATGCAAACTTCTGCTTTATGGTCTATTTTGCCATTAACAATGCATAGAAATGGCTATTTGTTATAAAGCTCTTTGCAGTTCTTATTATGCATACCTTGCAGTGCTAAATACTGATGTCTCTGTTGATTGCACAAAATAATAATATTCATAATTAGAATTTAGATAACATATGACTATTGCCATAATCAGAAAGCCATCCTAATCCTTAAGTGTGAAAAGCTGTATAATTTTTCTTTCAAATTAAATGAAATAGCTTAAGCAGAGTTACTTTCTATTCAGAAAATCAAAGAAAATTTCTTATGGCAAGTAATTCTTCATAGAATAATAACAATATTTTTCATGAGTAAGTAATATGATTGACTTTCGTGTTTGTACTTTACCTAGCAGTTAACACAATTGGACCTCAATCTTGAAGGGACATAGGCTGTGACAGCAGTATAAATATTTAATCATGTTAATTAACTGTAAAAGGCAAGAGTAAAGAGCAAATCCATGGTGTAAAAAGTCTGTTAAATTGTCTGAAACAAGACTATACTGAAAATATATCAAAGAGTTGTAAAATGTGAAGTAAGAAATAAAAATAGAATTAGCTATTTGAGGTCAATGTTATACTTTCACGTACTTAAATTTAAGTAATATCCCTCCAGTATAGTGAGGTAGTAAACAGTTACAACTATTTAATATAGTAGACAGCTCATTAAAACAGGCCTAGTTCTGCGGTATTTCACAGCAGTGAAGAATGCTGGCAAAATGTGGCATCGGAAAGGACTGCTGAGAGACTGAATGAAAGAGGAAAGGGACAACAGGAATTGGAAAATAGACTGTTAACAAGATATGTAATCAGTTCATTTATAGGGAAAATTTAAATAAAAGTTACAAATACATTTACAGGGTTCTTAACAAATTCATCATCGTAAAAGAATTATCAGAGAAAACGCATAAATAAAGTAGAATAATTTAATGACAAAGACTGGAGTTAAAAGACTTTTACAATTGTTTCTGCCTTCACAATCCAGAAAAGAAGTTTGAATATTTTATAAAAAGACCTTGATTTTTTTTTGACTTTTTTTGTTTGTTGGTTTTTGATTGGCTGGTGTTCTGATGAATGGGGATATTATGGATACTTTTAGACAAGCAATACTAGGGCACCAAATGGCAATACATACCTATGTTAGCCATGGCACGTTATACAAGAAATTGAGCCTTTGATCAATTAAGCTTAGGGAGTTCTTCCACTGAACAGACGCTAAGTGTCCAGACCAGTTTCAGCAGATTCTCTGGAAGGATTGAATTGTCTGTACTAAGTGGCAGTGCAGGTCAGCTGGACATCCAAGGGTGCCTGAGATGTCATGGACTATCTTGCCTGGCCTTTATCTGCCAGACCAGAGGGACATATAAAGGTCATGTATCCTATCTGCCAACCCTATGCAGAAATCTCAAAAGCCCTAGGATATCTCAAAAAGCACTAACTGCCTATATTTAGGAGGTATTTCAGAGCATTGAATACCTTTGACTATAAGGAGTGCCTACAGATGAACTCACATATATGTAGTTTTAATATTGAACTGCATCCCAACCCAGACACCTAGATGCCTATCCTTTAGCTAGCCAGCTGGATCACAGTTTGTTTGACCAATCCTCGGAGCCCAGAAGCTCATACTATGTGCTATGCTGTCTGGGATAGGCCTGACATACTGGATGCTGAGCATATGCTCTTCTGGACTTTCAAAGAGGACAAGCCAAGATACTTTGAGTCATATTCGCAGGGGTAAGTTTTATCAACCATCTGAACTCCCTTTATAGTTAAGTGAGAGAAATAAACACTGCTTTAGAGTGATTTATCAGAAGATAGTATAGATAGTATAGATATTAGAAATAGCCCAGAAGTACTATCTTTGCCACAGAATGGTTGAGGTTGGAAGAGACCTCTGGAGATCATCTAGTCCAATTCTCCTGCTCAAGTAGAGTCACCTAGAACCCTGTCAAGGTGGCTTTGGAATATTTCCAGAGAAGGAAACTCCACAACCTCTCTGGGCAACCTTTTCCAGTGCTCACAGTAAAGAACTTTTTCCTTATGTTCAGATGGAAATGTCTGTGTTTCAGTTTGTGCCCATTGCCTCTCATCCTATTGCTGGGCACCACTGAAAACAGTCTAGCCTCATCCTCTTGACACTCTCCTTTTGGGTATTTATAGACATTGAACAATTTATATAAATATAGATCTATAAATACAGACATAGATCTCTCCTCAGTCTTCTCTTCTCCAGACTGAACAGTCACAGCTTGCTAAGCCTTTCCTCACATGAGAGATGCTCCACTCCACTAATCATCTTTTGTAGCCCTTTGCTGAACTTACTTCAGTAGCTCCATGTCTGTCTTGTACTGGGGAGCCCAGAACTGGACACAGTACTCCAGATGTGGCCTCCCCAGGGCTGAGTAGAGGGGCAGGGTCACCTCCCTCAACCTGCTGGCAGTGCTCTGCCTAATGCAGCCCAGGATACCATTGGCCTTCTCTGCCACAAGGGCACATTGCTGGCTCATGGTCCCCTTGTTGTCCAGCAGGATTCCCAGGTCCTTCTCTGCAGAGCTGCTTTCCAACAGGTCGGTCCCCAGTCCGGCCCCATCCTCTTGGGGTTATTCCTCCCTAGGGGCAGGAATCTGTACCTGCCTTTGTTGACTGTCCGTCTGCCCATCTCCCCAGCCTGTTGCGGTCCTTCTGAATGGCAGCACAGTCCTCTGGTGTATCAGGCACTGCTCCCAGTTTGGTGTCATCAGCAAACTTGGTGAGAGTGCACTCTGTCCCTTCATCTACATTGTCGATGCCTTAATGGAATCGGATTGAACACATTATTGACCCCTGGCGTGCACTGCTAGCTACAGGCCTCGAGCTAGACTCCGCACCACTGATCACAACCCTCTGAGCGCTACTATTCAGCCAGTTCTCAATGCACCTCACTGTCTGCTCCTCTAGCCTGCACTTCCTGAGCTTACTTCTGAGGATGTTATGGGAAACAATGTCAAAAGCCTTCCAGACAGTCATCCCATCACAGAAGACTACGAGGTTGTTAAGCATGATTTCCTCTTTGTGAATCTCTGTGAATGTTGACAACACCTAATTGCCTACCTGGTCATGTACTTCCAAATGGTGTCCTCCATGAGCTGCTCCATCACCTTTCCGAGGATGGAAGTCAGGCTGACTGAGCTGTAGTTTCCTGGGTCCTCCTTCTTGACCTTTCTGAAGATTGGCATGACATTTGTTTTCTTCCAGTCCACAGGCACCTCTTCTGCTTGCCAAAGACAATTGAAAGTGGCCTTGCAATGGTATTGACCATCTCCCTCAGCACTCATGGATATATCCCATCAGGGCTCATGAATTTGTTTATGTCCAGTTTGTTTAAGTGATCCCTAACCTTATCTTCTTCCACCAAGGGAAAATCTTCCTTTCTCCAGACTTTCTCCCTTGTCTTCAGGGCCTGGGGATTCCTGAGGCCAATCTTACCAGTAAGGACTGATGCAAAGAAGACATTCAGGATCTCTACCTTTCCTGTATCCTTTGTCACTGGGACTCATGCCCCATTCAGCAGTGCGTCCACATTTCCCCTAGTTTTCCTTTTGTTACTGATGTGTTTATAGAAGCCATTCTTGTTGTCCTTAATACCCCTTGCCAGATTAAACTCCAGGTGGGCCTTGGCTAGTAATGATCTGCAAACGTTACTTCATCAGAAGAAACAGCTAATATTCAATATGGACCAGATTGATTTGAAACCTCCTCTCTTTGGCAGCCAAAGGATATGAAATAATTTTCCCTCAAGGAGAATGTTAAAGTTAGTTGGTAGCAGCTTTGTGTTGTGAAAGCTTAGCTTGTTAACACTGCAAAATAAAAAATGACAAGACACCAAATTTGTGACTAGGGAGATTTGTTTGATCTTTGGAAATGTTTTTATTTGATGCAAGTATCTGGGGTTTCCTCTGACTGTTTCAGTCATTCATTAAACAATATTCAGCATTTATATTTACTTGTTGGACCATCCTGCAAGCATGTAGAATGCGATGCTATGATGTCACTTTTGATTTAGACAGAATAAGTTGAAAGAAACTTCAGTGAAAGAGTTTTCAAGCAAATAGTGAGCTGCCTTACATTTAAATTACTTCATCAAATGTTAATAATTTCAAAAAAATGTTCAGGGAAAAAAGTACAGAGAGGTTTACTTCTCTCTTGATATCTAAGCTTAAAGAATATGTATATGGGTGCTAGTTCTTACATCATGGATTGAACAAATATTGCAAATACCAGGAAAAAATACTGAGAAAAGCAATATCTTTAGTTGAAGACTGATCTCCAACGGAAACATTTTTTCTCTACTTGAAAAGTTTTATATATCTGTATTACAAAGGAAAATATGATGGAGAAGGATGTTTCCATTTGAGAGGAAGACTGAGGAAGCTGTATAGCAAATGATCTTCTAATGGAAACAATTCCATGTGCTACTGTCAGTTTTGGAGCAATAATATTTCAAACAGTGGTGTTCAGGATATTTAAAGTAGTGCTTTAATAAAACCAGAAGCACTGAAAGAGAAAACTAATTTCTAATTTAGGTTTAGGCTGTGAATTTAGAGAAGTCGTGTAATATTTTTATGGGACATGAGTTATTCATCCTTAAATCTCAAATGCTTATTTCATTTGTGGAATTTTCATTTTTAGATTAAATTAATGCTCATCTAATCCTTGGTCACATAAGTCTCTAAGTTATTTATCAAAATGTTATCCTCTATAACTTTTGGCTCTTATATTTTAAATATTTATTTCTTATTAAATATTTATTTCTTATTGTTCACATAAACAATGTTCCCCAGAAATGCAATATATTGCATGATCTCCAACTGGGTCAAAAGTGCATGTCAGTATTGCTGTATAATTGTCTAGTCACTTTTTTTCAGAAGCAGCACAACTCCATATTTGCTGTGTCCACTCATGCTCAAAGTATTAATAAAAAAAATTATTTCATTAGAGTCAGTGTTGCTCATACCCCGGCTCCAAATAAAGATTTCTGTAAGGTAATGTTTCCTTTCAAACGGATAGCAATAAGCCATGTTTAGTGACCTTTTCAATTTCCAATTACAAAGGTGTCCATTTCTGTAGTGTTTTCATTTACCTTTCTTATTCTTTGCTTCTGTTCATTTGTCAATCAATTAGAACTGCAGTTGTTTCGGGCAATAAATTAGCTACAAGGTTTACCATCCTCTTGGCACATACTCCTTTGCTGCGGGTAGATTGAACATTTGTACTGACAGCTCCCCAGCAAGTCTAACTGAGATGTTAATAACAGCCCACCTTCTCCTTCTTCTCTGTCCTCTCATTTGGGGTAACCCAGTCAAAACCAAAAGTATATTTACAATTCTGTAAACCTCTGTACTGAAAGACCAAGACAGATGTGGAGCCTAGTTTAATCAGTTCCTGGTCCTCTATTCCTAATGTAGCAATTTAAGAATTATCCCACTCTATATAGTTTTAATTTCAGGCTTTCACATATAAAAAGTTTGAGAGCTTTTTTGGTGAGGAGGAGGGATGAAATGACAAATGAGATTCAGTTTTTGTCAATGGTAATGTCTGTAGTGTTACTCTGATCTTTCTGTTCGGTTGTAGAGTGAACTTTCAATGAGAGGAAACACCAGGTATGTGTCTCATTAGCTGTTTCTTTGTGCAAGGATTACGGGCCCTGTAACATGCTGTGATGGCTGAAAAACCTCACTCCTTGCTAACCTTCAATTTTTCTTCTTCACATTTCTATTGCTGCATTCAGGTTCTATGATTCTATGATTCTCATATAGTGGATCAGAAGTTTGACTAATTGTCTAATCAAATCTCATGCTTCAGGACAGAAGATAATTTAACAGTGACGTTTAGGAAGGAGTCTCTCCTTTTGGGTAGCTGACAAAGGTTATTCTTTGGCTCACAAGTTTAACTGGCAGGCACAGTTAGAGTGATCATGCTAGAATCAATAGAAGAGGGTGACGGGCAACGCCGTGAGAACCTGTATTGCTACATTAATTTGGTATGCAAGAACTGATCTTCAGCTGACACAAATTGCTGATATATTCATTCAGAGGGACTCTGCTGTCCCTGATTCTGCAAGACTAAATCACCTTATTTTTCTGATCATTTAGTGTCTTGCACTGTTTGTTTTTGCTTGTTTTACGACATTTTGAGAAAGTCTATTTCAACACTTCCTGTGTAGGAGGACAATCACATTTCACTTCATATATACTGTGGTGTAAGTATTTTAGTTTATAAACTTGAAGATATTTATGTATTATAAGCATGCACACATATGCATACTTATGCATTTTCCTTTACAATGTTAGTATTTTGTCTTTTTGTTTATTAAATCATGCAGTTTTTAGATAAATCTGAAATTCATAGCTTCAATTATTGACCATATTTTAATAACACAAGAAAATATTTTAACAACAGCAGTGAGGAAAGACTGGAAAGAAAACAGTGCATCACTAAGTTTTCAATGTAGGTGCCTCCTTTGTAGTTTTTGTTTGTTTTTCCTTTCTTTCAACATTCTTTCATCATGAAACTGCTCTGCTTGTATATGATTTGCTGCTTTCACTGTGACTCTTTTTTCCAAATGGGTAGCCATTGGAAATTTATTATTACTGTTGATGATCAGCATTGTTTCTCAGTTTATAAACACAGTAAGTTTCTTCAAAAATTCAGTTACTTTGCTAAAAGTGAGAATTTTTTTCTTAAATAATGTGCAATAATTGAGAAACAGAATAGGTTCCCTTGCCTTGCCTTACCTTGCCTTTCACTTTCTACAAATCTGAAAAGGATTATTTATTCCTAAAACGTGACAACAAGCTGGTATCACTCTGTAGACATTTTCGTATGATCTTGGTGATTTCTTTCATCAGAATGTTGAACAGTGTAAATAAGTATATTTGGTACCAGAGTAAAAAAAAAACTTGTAGAGCAATTAAAATACACTAATCTACTGTAGAACTGAACCTACAGTTCAGATTGCGGTGAACACAGATTCACCGCAACACAGGTTGCGGTGCAGAGATCACTTCTGTATAGAAATCTGTATATAAAACTGAAAATACTCTTCAGATAGATGGTTTACTTTTGTTTAGACAATGCTCCTTTTTTATATGG
Source organism: Rhea pennata (assembly GCF_028389875.1). Taxonomy (NCBI): domain Eukaryota; kingdom Metazoa; phylum Chordata; class Aves; order Rheiformes; family Rheidae; genus Rhea; species Rhea pennata. The sequence continues at coordinate 46,708,038 of NC_084663.1, read as the reverse complement.
TTGTGAAATTCTCTTTTCGAAAGGGCGTCTAGCACCTAGGGTGATTAGAATAATTTCCAAATTACTTGTGTAGCAAGGATTTCCCATCTGTTCTGCCTTGCTATGCAAAGGCAGTGAAGAGCTAATGTTTTCATTCCCTAAAGGGTTCAAATTCTGTGGCTAACAACTTCTTTCATATTTTGCCATAATGGCATCACAGCATATCCAATTTTCACTCCTGTTTTTTTCTCCCTCTGGAGCGCTATCATTATGCTGAGTGAATAGCATATACTGCAGTTGCTTAACATCATCATTTTGTTAAACAGAGTTTGTTTAACTGCTTTAAATGGTGATGTGTGTTTCTCTTTGGGAAGTCCTCCTGCTTCATCTTTTGATGTAACAGAAGACTGAAACCATGTATCTGGGGTGTTAGGATATCTATAAATGTTACAGAGGTGCATGTATATAAAGATGCTGCAGTCTATAAAAGAGCATAAAAGTGTAGTCAGGTGTGACAGATGTAGCTTTCTCTATTATCATAGTGTGCCAGGAAATGATTGCTGAATCGCAGAGCCTCACTTTATGTCAAATGTTTGCCAGTTGGATTTACTCTGTATTGTATACTAACCAAACTTTACTCCAGTCTAGTTAAAATGCCCTGAGTGATGCATCTTCTTCTGCAAGTTTATTTCACTATTTTTCACTCTTGGTTACTGTTTTCTAAAACTCAGCTGTATTTTTCTATTCTTCATTCAGTGAAATGGGGATTACTGAACATCATCTTCGACTGGATCTATATTTAAAACTGAAGGGACAGCTTTTCCTTGAGGTTTTGTGGTTGTACAAATACTTTAAGCATTCAAAACATGGCTACTGTTATAGGATCCCAAACCCATGCAGAAAGTACCAGAGCACAGAATGAGTATGGATCAAGGGGAATGTTCTTTGTTCTTAGTATTGTTTTATTCTTAACAGGAAAAATCAGATTCTGCATCTTTACTGAAGTAAACAGCTTACCACATCATGGAGGTCATACCTACTCCATGCTAGGCAATACATTTTTGCAAGTGAATTTTAGGATCCAGAAGCTGTAACCTTGTTATTACCTTGTAGTAATTCTGTAGCTTTAATTCCTGAATCATTCTAAAAGGACACTCAGTTTGTCACAGAGCATTCCAGGCACGTTTATTTTTTTTCCCTAGCAATGTGATTGAAAAGGAACATCACAATATACGTATCTACTGGGATTAACACTAGGGAAACAGATTTTCTACCATAAAAATTATTCCCCAGCTAGTGAGGAGAACGGAAATTTAGGTGAGTATCTCTGGTGGAAAGCTTTGAGAAATAAATTGGAAAACAAATTCATTGTTCACAGCAAAATTGCATCTGCAGTTTAGCTGCTGGCATTTTACTTGCTCCTCAACTTGGAAGAGAAATACTTTTCCACTGGAATTTTTTTCTATCCGCTTCAATTTGGAAAGATGGTTTTCAGGGTGGTAAAGGGCTTTGGAGATATGAATGATAGACTGATAACAGTATTTTTTTTTTTTTTTGAAAAAAGAAATAAATGGAAGAACAAGAGAGAAGCATGGCAGATATGAATCTTACTCCATTAAACTCCTGTAATTGTTTCTATCTTTTAATTTTTAAAAGACAAAATTGATGAGGAAATTGCAAATAAGAATCATGATTGCCATACCATAGAAATGGATATCTAATGTTTAAATTCTTCTTCATGAGCCAATATTCCCGAGTATGTATGAAATCACAATGTTTTTAACAGTTTTCAAAACATGCCCCTGTGAGGAATTTCCTTTTATTTTTATTTTGAATAATTAAAAATTTCTACTTAGTACTTTTTTTCAAAACCAAAAACAACAGTCCTGACCACCAGAGATGATGTTTATCTATCTACTTTACTCAGATTCTCAGTTTCAAGGGATATTTGCATTTTATTGGTGCTCTGAAAGCACAGGCATATCAAAAGCTAATCAGCTGAGCTGAAAGGAGTACAGAGACATACTTACTGGAATTATTTGGTAAGAATTACCAAAAAGTAACAAAGTAACCTAGTATTCTGACGGTGATCATTTGAGGTCTACCAGTGAGAAGCTCTGTCAGATGGTCAGAGCTGTAGAGCACAAAAGGCCAGGAACTTTTCTGGCTAGGCTCTTCCTCTCCAGACTTTTTTCTTGTTGCTTCCAGTCATTTTTTTAGCAGTTCTTATATCTTTCTAGATTATAGTTGCCCTCAAAGTTCCACATCAGTCCAAAACAGAAACAGGAGCTACTATATCCAGCAAATTAGTTGATGCTAAAGGCTACTGTCTTGTTTAGATTAGAGAATTCAGTGAGCACTTCTAACCATTGGGGTCTGGGCACAATCTCTAATCACATCCTAGCTTTATATCAATTCCAATAAGTGTCTTATATGGAAAATAGATGTAAGGAATCTGCCCCAAATGGAAGGAATACAATGTTCCAAAGGGAAATGATATCAACACTATCTTTTTATCCACTGGTACACATTGAAAAGATAATACACCTTACTGATTCTAACAGCTTTTCTGCAGGTGATTCATAAAATACCATGGCATCTCACCCACTAAGTTTCTGGTCCCATCACCCTCTGTATTTCTTTGCTTGCCTAGTAATTCACAGCGAGCAGTCTTTATTAATTCTGCAGTGCTCTGCAATTTGTCTCTTCTACAGCCAATTTTTGACTTCTTCTCTATCATAAAATCTCTTCATAAAATTCCTGTTCATTCTTCAGTGACCTATTGTGATATTCAAAAGGTAACAGTGAAAGCAGATATATCTCACTTCCTGAATATTTACTATTTAAAACCTTTTTACCCCACTTAATATTCAAGATTTCTATGCGAAATAAGATTCTGTAAACTTCCATCAAAAGTTAAATATCCAAAAGATAAAAGATGAAATTGGTGCATTTCACAATTTGCCACCTCTACTGCTGCAATATTGATATCATGTATATTTTAATATGATCAATATGAAAATAAGCTTATCTTTATACCAGTAAGTACTGAGCAAACCTTCTGCCAGTTGGCTGAAAAAGTTACCTGCTTTGTAATTAACTGATATCAGAATCCTTACTCATACTCTAGAATTAAGATCTGCTACTATATGAGTACATGTCTGTATACGGATGATACACGGTATAGAGTGGCTTTTTAATTTGTTTATGTATGCTTGCCCTTAGGAAATAGATTTAATTCCTTCAAAGATTTGCACAGTATGAGAAAGAATATATGACAAAGTCAATTACTGGAAGTTGTAAGGTATCCGGCGGAAAGAACCATTCCACACTTGCCTGGTCTCCTTCATATTTTCCCTAAGCAGTAAAGGTGGCCATGAACAGAGGCAGGGTATTGGGCTAGAGGCCTTCATTCTGATCTAGCGAGCCTTTTAAAATTGTCTCATGAGAATGAAACCATTTTAAGGAAAGAAAAAGCAACCTGTGTTATTTTGGGCCAAAACAAGTACAGCAGTAAAAGTCTTACAGATGCATTTCCCTGAAATTTTTATCACTCTTTTTGTGAGATCTGCAGAAAAAAGTTATATAGGAAGAACAAAATATTTTTGAAATGTAAAGCAAAAGGTATAATAAGCATATTTAATATTTATAAAGTTAGAAAATACCTTCTATAAGTCTAGTAGGGGAAAAAGCATATTACTTATCTTTGTTCAGTAGAAGGAAGGAGAGAAGCATTATTTTCTCGTAAAGAGAAAAAAGATCCTTGCATATATCTAATTGCACGTGCTACATACATGACTGAAAAGAACTTAAGTGTGATTTCAATTAAAATCGAAGTGTTGGTGTGCTTCTGGAAACTACAAATCTATCCATCATGCAGATTTTTTTTTTTGTCTTTTTCATGCTTATTTTTAATCCAGTTTTGACTAGTTTATATACCTCTGCTTAAAGCTACCCACTCCATCACATTTCATGAACCAATGTGGTGCTTTTAGTCAGTGATAAGAATAAATACACTCCCTCCTATGTTATTAGCATATTCTGGAAATATAATAAAGGAGATAACTGTTTAGAGCAGCATGAACCTCCTTCACAAAATGTAAATTATAAATCTCCATCCAATGGGCTAGTCACAATGCATTAAGCATCTTTTCTGATAAGCAGGAAAATTGCAGGGTGAGATGCAGATAGATACGATTAACAGAATGCAGAAAACAGGGAAAAATATTTCTAAAGAGGCTCTAATCACAGGGTTTTAAAAGAAATCCTTTTTGTAATGATAAATTGTACTATCAAGCACACTTTCCTGATCATCAAAATAGTTCTGTTTGTTACATATGTGGTCTGTTATTATCCTAAATAACAGGGTGTGGAAGCTATCAGAAAAGCAATGTTATATTTTCTGAAATTTCTAGATATAAACATTTTATAAACCACATTTGGGGTAAAATCTTAATAAAAATATTTGTAAAATTGTTATTGATTGTAGCTATTAAATTACCTTGAGCTTCATTCTCTTAAAGTTTGCTCATGTACTTGGAAGATGTTGTTTAGCCTCTCCCTTTTTAAAGAATTGTTCTCCATTGTATATGTTTGCACTGTTTGAACTCTTTCCCAATTAACTTAATATACCTTGTTACTTAATTATTGAGAGTTCAGTTATTTTACTATGAATGCAGATTACTCTGATACAAATTTTAGTGTTAAATATTTGTGTTTCTGAGATAAAAGGAACATTTTTGATACATCAGTTTTAGAAAGCAGGGAATGAGTGGTTCAGCAGCACCTGGCATGACATATCCAACTCCTCACAAGCTCTTTCTGGAACAGGAAATATTTTCTTTGCTAAGATACAAGAGATTCCATGTTCTCACTGAAATTTCCTCCATCAAAATTTAGTCCATGTGTAAATAAATATGACTCCTGAGAACAGTATAGTATGATTTTCTTAAAGATTGTAATTTCTTAAAATATTTAATATTATGAGACAGTTGACAAAGCAGTAATTCAGATTAAAAAGAAAGCCTGCTTGGAAATAAACGTATTTTTTTTTTGTTTCTTTGTTTAAGTCTTGTAAAAACTTTGAATAATGAATTAATATGAAAATTTACAAAGCAATCAATGCATATGTTTTTTAATTATTGAACTTTGTAAAATTTGTTTACAAGAGCTAGAACTCAGGAACTTGTCTTCTTCACCAATTCGCTCTCCAACCCAAAGCATACTTTATTCTTTGTTGCATAATGGACATGTCTATAGTAGTATTTCAGTGTGGATCAGGAGAGAGCTTTTGAGCTTACTTTTTGATTTTTTTCCATTTTCTGAGTTTGTCTCAGTAGAATCTCAGCCTACACTCTCTAGAGCCCTCTCACACTGAATTAAACCCAAATATATATTCCCATGGCAAGTGGGCTTTCAGTCCACTGAAAAGACCAGAGCAGAATTTATCCAAAGTAATCCCCTACCATCCCCACCCTGGACTTGCATATAATATGGAAATTGGGTTCTCAGCTCAAAAGCTTTTAGATGTACAGATTCACATCATTTGCTAATGTAGATGTAGCCAGTGGCACAGTCATTGCAGGAAAGATGGAATATGCTTATTGCTTATTTACTAGACTGCTCTCTATGAAAGCAAAAGTTAGATGTGTATTGGAACATGCTTTGACAGAGAAACGCCTATGTGTAGGCTTACTATTTCTCAGTATTCCACTTACCATTCTTACCACTACATAGTTGATGGTACCTTGGGATGTACCCCAAGAGAGAGAGAAGTCTGAGGAAAATCTGCATGTGCTGCAAGTACCCTCAACACAGCACAAGTGCTGTGCTTCTTTAAAGTTAGGTTTTATCAGAGTATAAACTAAATAGGATACTTTCTATAATTATAGAAATTAATATAAATAGGACACTTTCTATAATAAACTCAGAATGAAATAGAGTAGAAACAGAGGAGCTGAAAACATATCCTGTCTCCTCTGCTGTCCTCAGGCAACAATGTGCTTGGAAAGAAAATTCTTTAGTCCAGACTTCTTGGTCTAGCAGCTTTTCAACGTCTGTCGAACTTGTACTGATTTCCACCCAGTCCTTTCCAGATTCCTAAGACGACTTTTTCTTCCCGTCACCTCAGGCCCTCTAGTTTTGTACACAGTCCCTCAGCTTCTCTAGAGTCCCTCAGCCTCTGTAATGCTCTGTTCTCCCAGGTCACTGCCTCTCGCTTGTGCCTGAGAGTGCTCTGCCTGCGTGGCCTGGGAAGACCTGGAGAGCAGGTGCCAGAGAAAGGCAAACAAATTATCTTCCTTGCTGCACCACTATATCCTGGTAAAGAGAAATAGCATGTATAAATTTGTATAAAACCAAATCCGTCTGTCGCCATACATCCCACGTCTCCATCACCACTGTTGAAAACAAAATGAAGCTGCAGTATTTTGATTCTACTGGCTTTTGTGTAGGGATTGATCTCCGATAAGAAACAGATTTTCTTCTCTTTTGTTTTGAATCCTCTCTGATCTTAGGCAAATAATACTCTGCTAAGATCCTTGAATTCTAAGAAAGAAGTGCCTGAACTCATTACAACCCTGCAGCTGAGCAATGTTTGGATTGTAATTTGGACTATGTTGTTTTTTATATACTACATTCTTTACAGGGGGCCATCTTTTGTGTAACAGGTAGCTAATAGAAGAACGAGGAAGGTTTGGAAGCTTTTTTCCACATAGAAAAGATGCCATTCATAAATCCCCTAGAATATGAATTTTAAGAAGCCCAATTCACTTGTGAGTTTGATTTTGAATTAATAATTGGAATGTCACAGTAATTAGTAGAGATCCAAAAAAAAGATGAGTTGTCCTGAAAACACCATCTTGTTGCTGGTACGTTGAATGCTCTGTATTGTTTATTCTATCCTGTATCTATATTTGTGATGCTTTATATTGCATTGTTGCGCTTTTGGATTACAACCTTAAGCTGGTTAAGGTCAGTGGGTTTTGATTCAGGCTCCTTTATGTTGACATGGTCATAGGGATCCCAAGAATCTCAGGGAGCAGCTTTACTGGTAACTACTAAAATCTCAAACTTGTTTGGTGCTGAGAAGTAGGATCACTAATGAGATCAATATCTAATCATAAGGTGAGTATTAAGTATTTCAACAGCTTCATTGATCTAATTAGCACCTTTGTATCAAAGCTAAATGCTAGTTTCTGTTCTAAATTAGGTGCTTAGGCTACTCAAGTATGGACTTCCCTTTTCCTCAGTTTCTATCTCTCCCATTTTTTATAGAAATTGTTACACAATTTTGCTCCTCTTAAAACATCAACTATTTTACTTTTAAGTATATTGTATCTATGGTCTGAATTTGCCGTGTGGAAATACTGTTCCAGTGCAGCATAATATTGAATAGGTTTATATTTATAGAGCAAGCTTTCAGGAAAATGTTTAGGAGAAACATGCAATTTAGTTCCTGTGGAGAAATGTTTGTGACCAATATCTCATTTGGCTGTGTGTCTCAGTGTAACTTATGTCTCATTTTTATGGTAAGCAGTAGAATTATTAATTATAAAACAAAACCTTACCTTTCATGAATGTTTAATTTGGTCTTCAGCAATCTACAGGGGATTGCATCTGCCTTTTCCTCATACAGGAGTATTTAATGACATAAATCTCTTTTATCTGGAAAATAACTCAGAATATGTGGGATAGCACCCAAGTAAACTTTTAGCACCGTGTTTCTGTTTCCCCTCCTTGGAATGAAAAGTATTTGTTTTTGTTTTAAGTCTCCTTTCCTGAAACTAGCTACTAGGCCCAAGAGACTCACCTTTTCTAATTTCAATTTATTCCTTGCTTCAGGGTTAGTGTTTATATTGTGGAAGGATGTAATAAAGAAAGTAATTTTGATGACGTTATATATCAGAAAAAACAGGACTTATTTTTCTCTTAATATTTTGCTACTTTATTTTAAAATGAAACCTTAAGATATTTTAGATGGTCTGAACTGTATGGAAAGTTTCAGAATCATCAGTACAAAAGCCATATCTTCACAGCACTATAGATTTCTCTACTTCCCAAATAGCATACATTGCTTATGCAATAAAGAGAGATGTAGTATTAATGATAAGTTTTTTATGTTATTTTTATAATGTAATCCTTTACAAACAGTTTCATGAAAAGAATGTAATTAGGAATAAGCTGAAAGAGAGGAATAGTGATCAGTGTGCTGAATATCTTTAGACTTGCCAAGGTTGTGGGTTGATTTACTGACAAACATTTGTATAGCAAGTCATGATGTATAGGATTCTTTAAAGCACTGCATAAATGCAGGCATCCAAATCCCATTGACTTTTGTAAATGGAAAGAGTCTGTTCTTATCAAGTGTATTGCTGTTAGGGTTGTCCAGTGACTGAGTCAACATGGGAAAATAATGATTTGATTACTCAAGGTTAAAATTGTAATTTCAATTAGTGTCTAAAAAAAGAGATCGAGACTGAATGAAAAATTTCATTCAATCTTGATACCAGATTTCTTTTTTTTTTTTTTTGAATGAGAGAAAGGAGGCTAATTTTGAAAATTTTGTTTTTAAGGCAGAATAAGGAAGGCTGGAATTGTAAAAGGAAGGATATACCTAGTAAGCCCAGCATTTTAGCATCACATATCTCCAGCTTCCATTCCATTACTCAAATGATATAACCCCCTGCCTTGTTCATCTAAATCCTTAGGTTTCTCTTTTTCCCAGAATTAAAAAATATTTTATTATGAAAATATTCAAATAAAACATTCTGTCTTTTAAATTTCTCCTTTCCTCTCTTATTCCTTTTATCTTTTTCTATCCTGTTCTCAAAATTACATTTTGTTGAAAGACCATCTTTTATTTATTTTTTGTTTTGGAGTGGCTATGGTTTATTTTTGTTTGAAGAAAAAATACAAAGAGGACAGGCAGCTATCAAAGAGGATACAATCTATAAAAATGAGACACTTCCTCTATCTGAAGAGAGGAAACTGAAGCAATGCTTCATAAGAAACTGTACAACAAAAGCATAGAATTTGCTGTAAGTATAGCTGTGACAAGGAAGAAGTGTTTCCTGTAATAGATGAATGTTCCCACTAACATACCTAAGGTGTTCCTACACCTTAGACAGGTGTAAACTATCATTAATATGGTAAATTAATTGACTAAAAGAAAAATCCAGCAATACTCCCTTTTTGTAATGGATTCCTTCAGAATCTGAATTTTAATAATGATGTTTACTCCTCTTATGTTCGTTTAAACATTGCATTATTTTCATAATATATATGTATATAACTGAAGGAGCACAGGCATACAAGTCGCTAAAGCATCACAACAGTCCTATCAGACAGGCTGTATAAAATAGGCAGTAACTCTAACTACCATATGAACTGGGATTTACTCAGAGTTGAGCAAACTGGATAGATAAAATAACAGACTAAAAGCACTTATGACTTTTTTCAGTTTCTTATACAAGATTTTTCTGAGAAATTGTAATAGGAAAGACTTTTTTTTTTTTTTTTTCCTTTTCAATTTTGTAGATGTTTTTTGCTAGTTCCTGGCTGTAGTTGAGTTCAGAAAGGAGTAGAGCTCTTCTGCTGGGGTTGTTTGTAATCTTGTAAAGGAGGTCATTTAGTGAGACTTCTAGACATGTGTTAGGCTATAAAGCTTGAGCATTATAGGTTTTGCCAGGCAGGAGAATCCTTAAGATGCTTTTAAAGAGTCAAGGTTGAATATGATAAGCTTAAACTACTGCTAATATCCTCGTTTGGAATAAGAAGACAACAATGATATCTTATATCTTCAGAATTCAAGCACTGGAAGTCATAAGGGGAAGATAGAGAATAATAATATGTTACACTTTCCCCAGTGAGATATGTTTCATTATGGCATGTTATGGTCTGACTTCTGACCTTGGTATGATTTCAAACAATACTTAAAATTATTATCTTGCTTTAAGCAGATGTTAGAGAACTATCCTTGATATCCTGAGCACTTCACTAAGAATTTTCTGGGAGCACACTTCTGAAAATGGATAATAGCACTAAACAAAGTAGTAAAAGCATCAAGCAAGTAGATGCCAGGAGGCTGTGGAAGGAAATACCAAACCATGAGCAGTAAACTTTTGGACATATGTATAAAACATATCCATTACCTGGATTTCTGATTTCATACTACTTAGTCTTTTGATAGGCTTGTTTACATGTACTTATATTGCTGTTTTGAGACTCAAATTCCTTTTACATAATGCTAGAAGACTGTTATAAAACTGTGGCTAATCAATACCGGAGCAACCTATCCATGCAGAGCTGAGATTCAGGATTTGAATGCTTTCTGTGCTAACATCATCACAGAAACTGCAAGCACAAGAGATAACTAACATCTGCAAGATCTGAATAGTTCACCCGATCTATGCTTTTCCATATTCACAAGCTGTGATTTTCTTCTGATAAAATTTTATCAGAATGACAATGCTGTGTTCTATTACCTTTTTTTGTGTGTATGTTTTGTTTGTTTGTTTGTTTGTTTGTTTGTTTATTTGAAAGTAGCCAGTTGATCAAGTACCATGTGTGTCTGGAATAAGAAACACACTTTCTAAAGGTAGCCCTTAGAATTATGTTATTATATATATATGTATATATATATATTATATATATATGTGAAAGCCCAGGAAAAACAACCACATGTGAAAAAAATTGTCACTGGGTAGACAAATAAAACATACACAGTTAAAGATAATTCATCCTCCTATCTACAGGACTCATAAATTCACATGGGACTCTCTTAACCAATTAATGAAAAAAATGATTTAAAGTAGTTGCTTTTGTTAATGTGCTCTGAAGACTCAAAATGAATTATGAATGAACACAAAAACTCAAAGACATGATAACTCTTTTCTGTTCTTAATCCTACAGTTGTCTGTGTGGTACTTGCCACAGAATATTGACCTTTCAAATGCCACTCATGATATTTGACTGAGGCAGCGTATGATCGGATAACAGCCATGTAGGTTAAGCTGAGGCTTAGAAAAAAAAATGTTTCTCCAAAGTAGGACTAACAGACTCCTTTACGATTCTGAGAATTAGGCATAAGTTTCATGTTTTAATTTAAAGACCCAATTTGTTGTGTGCCTGTATAATAAAGTGAATAGTCTTGCTATCACTACCATTTTCATAAATGGTTTTTCATGCTTATTGAAAAGCATTAGCTTGCTTGGTCAACCACTTTTATGTTCTCATTTACTTGTTATTATCATTGACTTTTATCCTGGAATTGTCAGATAAATTACTATTTCTCTATAAAATTGTCTTTATCATTGCCTTTGTAAAGGCAAACACATTCTTGGAATAATATTGCTAATTTATTACTGCACTCTAAATGACACAATTGTTAAAATTTTCTATTATGATGGCATTAACAGTGGTTTCAGCAGCCTATCCATCCTAGTTTGTGTTGACTCTGATTCCCACCATTACCGAAAGCAAGCTTTCAGAATGTTATACCATGCACAGTTATACAAATAACTGAGCAGCATTTCTGAACACCAAAACTTGTTATAGAACATATAGAAATGAGGACCTGAAGTCTGAAAAAGTAATTGCAAGTATCTTGGTACTGGTTAGCCTAAGGTGAACTTAAATCTCTAATAAGAGTATTGATATTTATATGTAGGAATAAGACTACTTTAGTGTTGAGAAATATTAGTTTGTCACTCCACAAAACCTAGCTAAACCATTTTGTTTCACACACTTATCTTTCTAGATTACAACATTTCTAGATTACTGTATTAAGTGTAATACAGTAATCTATCCCCTACAGAGCATACATTTAAATGAAAAAGCATAATTGGAAAGGCAGTAAATGGTAGCATTTATTTGTTTTCTAATTTTGGAATCTTTAGGATCCAATTTTTTAATTTTTTTCTATAAAGTTTCATACTAGATATTTAACCTAAAAAAGAATAGCTTTTTATGTAATCATATGAGTAGATTTCATGATTTCAAGAAAAAAATCCTAAATATAAACAGATATGCAACAAATGTAGAATTGACAAGATTTCTGTAATACTCAATTTGAGTTTCTTTATATATTACAACAAATCTTCCTAAATCAAATCGTGTATAAAAATATATATATTTAGAGTGAAGGCTTCAGACTAGAAATTCTGAAAAAGTTTGCAAACTAATTCTGAGTCAACTCATGCTATGTCAAGTAGTTATTTGTAAGATCAGTTCAACCAACTGATGGAATATTTTGACTCAAAGACGTCAAAGTTTAATTTCAGTCTAAGATACTGAAATGGTGTTGACATTTCTAAATAATGTATTTTTCTTTAAAAAAATCAATATTTAGTATCTGAGTCCTGACTTCAGATGAAGAGATTTAGAAATACTAAAAATACAATGAAATGTATTTTTTTCTAATTTTTATTCTACCTAAGAGTTTTTTAGGCCTATAAAAATGAGCAGAAACACTTGCAGACTGATATAATAATCTGTACAAATAAAAGGATCATACTTGAGTATATAATGTATTTCTCCACCCTGTTCTGCATACCCCTGGGAGTAACCAGCGTCTGTTCTCATCAGGTTCAATATGTGTGAATGAAGAATGTCCTCAATTATTTTGATTTATGCAAACCTTATCACATTTACAGCCTTGCTCATCCTTAAAATATCATACCATTTTTCTGTAAATATAAAGGAATGCTATTGTTTCCTATATACTAAGCAAAATCATATAATTATATAGGCAATAATATTTTTTGAAGCAACCATTGTGTCTTATAATAGGATAATTTATAATAATTCAGTAATCTTATGGCAATGTAGAAAATGCTTTATGACTTTGAGAAACTTTTTAGGTATTGACACCTCTGTTTTATCCAACTAATTATTTTGTAAACAACATATACAGTTGTTTGAAGTATATCTATTACAATAAGAGAAAACGGAATTTTATGATGTATGATGTTTTGTGATCTTTTTTCTGTCCCCAGTAGAGATGGTTTAATTCAGTCCATACTGGAGGAGCGAAGATGGTGTTTAAGCAGTTTATTGTTAAGAAAGGGTAGTTTGCTGATTGTGCTTGTTGATTATGTTCTCTTCTGCTCCAGTTCACCAAAGAAATGAGAGGGAAACCTAATCCCCTACTACTAAACATTTTGGGAGCGCACTGCCAGCCTAAATAGTCCCAGTGTTGCCCTGTGCGTGGGATCCTAGCCAGGGGCTAAGAACAGTTATGTCAGTGGCTCTGTACCTCGTTATTCCCCTGGAATAGCTACCTTGCCAGTTGTGAAAACCAAACTATAGCATGCAGAGACAAAAGGCAATATCATGAAAAAGCGTACAGGATGTAGCAAATATAGATCTTTCTTTAACAGAGATGCTTTAAGAGCTTTACAAGTGACTGTGAACTTTATAGCATTGCAGTAGGAGCTAGCTGCATTACCATATATTAGGTGCTTCCGGTTGAGAACAAAAGTTTATGCAAAAACCTAAATGGCCGATAACTGAGAAAAAATTTTAGTCAGATATTTATGTGGCATACACATATCCCTTTATGCTTGTTAAATCTGCATGCTTGTCAAATTGCTTCTTTCTTTATGTCCTTTTGTTGCTAATTTTGAAGTTATTCAGTAGGTATAACAATTTCCCTTAAACTAAGTCACTGTGAAGGACTCCATCCATCCAGTACTAAAAGTCCACCAGGGGAAGAGACCTCAAAGGCAATCTGTGCTGAGAAGACATAGATTGAGAGTTGCTCAAAGAAGAGCTTTATATGTTGAAAAATTAAGGCTACGTTAATAAGGAATGCATTCATTCAACTTGTCTTTTTAGCACCCTTCTTAGACCAATAAACTTAGTTGCCTGAAATGATAGTATTTTTCCCCCCCACGCACTGTTAGAAACTGTACCATTGAATAACACTGTCTTACTGTCATTGAAACATCTCTAATAGCAAAGTTGATCCATCATATGAATGTAATTTCATGCATTACAATTCTATTTTGTAAAAAGATGGGTTATTCATGTGCATTTTTCTTTGTTTTAGTGAGTAAAATAAATCTTGGATCAGTTTTTTTCTTCTAATACAGGTAGACCAAGATTAAAATATCATGAACTGTATCACATTTCTTCTTTTTTTCTCATCTGTTAAATTAATTTATTAAGGCCAAAACAATTACAGAGGAAGGCTATCCTAAGATAATAAAGATATTAGGGATATCATAGTTTACTGTAAAAAATTCATCTCACAAGTTCTTTTAACATGAAAAAAATATTATAATTAAATCCTCCTAGCTTATACTGTTTTTTTTTTGTTTGTTTGTTTGTTTTTTTTTCAATTGAGGTCAGAAAAAAAGGATTTGTAAAGATTTGAAGTGGAAAAATCACAGACAATAACAGACTTAAAGACTCAGAAAACACTGTTGGAAAGTAACTTTTCATACGTTTTGTATCTTGAGTTGTTCAGTGTTCTTGGCTCTCACAGTAGAGCTAGTATGAGGTGTCCAAAAAGCCCATTAATTGTCAGTGTATTCCCTACTTTGTTTCCAAGTAATACTCAAGAATTTCAGTTTAACTTCCACAGAACTGAGTAGCTCAAAATCAGTACATCTTGAAAATTTTGCCTTAAATTTCATCACTCAGCCAGCATGACATTATTTTTTACAGGTATCTTTTTCTACATCATCTGCATATGCCTTATGTTGTTTCATCAAGACCAATTTGTTCCAGTTGCCTGATGTCTTTCAACACCATACAACTTGAAGAAACCTAAAATAGATTTTTACCACCTTCGTAAGCAATGATCTCTGCTTATGCCCATCTCCATCTGTCCTCATGGCTCCCACATCTGTCTTTCTCTCCATCTACTGACAGAATTCCAAACTGAACAAAAGCCAAAAGTGAATAATGAAGAATGAAATGAAAATACAAAATTAATTGAACATACTATTGAACAAAATAGACAACATCCTTTCAAGATTCTGCAGCTCAGTCATAAATATCTTTCATTATACCAGCTACTTCTTACGTATTTCATCTACATATCATTTCAACAGCAAAAAAGTTAAAGATTTATAAGTTATGCTTTCTTTCTCCTATGTGTTATCGCACAAGGTGTTTGGCCCCAATCTGCCAATGAACTTCACAGAATTAATTTCCATTCTATGTGTTTGATTATTTATTTTTGTGGATCACACAAGATTATCAACATCTTCATTTTCTTTTGTTTTGTACGATTGGTGTTAATTAGCTTTTGAAAAGGATCTAAGCATGTGTGTGGAACAATTTATTTCCTTTTCTTATAGGTCAGAAAATGCTAAAGCATGGCATTGTGTCAATGTGTTTTACATAGAGAAGGCATGAGAAAACCTTCATCATACCTTCGCAAGCAGAAAGGCAGGGAAATAGCCTTATGCATGTTTTAAATTCCCAAGATAAGAAGGTGAAGTTATGTATCAAATCACTAATAACACAGAGATTAGAATTCTGGTTTGATACTTTGGATTTTTCTCATCCAGATGATTCCGGTTTACAGCTTTAAGTTGACTTGAATAATTGAATTCATACCTTTTCTTGGTTAGTGCTTATCCCTAAGTGAAGTGGGCACTTTATATTTCTATGTCTCATTTTGTAGTATTTGTTGGTTCAACTATTTATTTCCTCTTGCTATCAAGTATGAACTTTTTTTTTTTATGGATCTTTCTGTTGTCTATGCTACTTTTGTTCTCATGGTTATTTTCTTCCATGGATCAGAGAAAGCAAAATGGGAACTTTCAGCATGGTTATAGCAGCTGAATCAATGTCTTCTCCATATGTTTTCCTGGCACATTATCTTCTAAAGACTGCAGTTAATGCACAGGTTCCATGCTTTTTTTTCCTATGTTGAAAAGTTAAATGAAAGTTATCTCACAACTCCTGAATTATTTCTTGACTTTACAATTTCCTTTTACCCCTGATTACTTCTCCTCTTGGTCTCCAAGAATGCTTTATATTCCTCTTAATAATTTAATGTTACTTTCAACAAAGTAATTTAATGACTTTTTTCCAACTTTTTCTAAAATATGTTCCAAAAATTGTCCATTCTGTGGTTGAATAGGGAACCTGGAGTGGGAATGAGGTCCTAGTCTGTCCATTGAATATCTTGCAGGCTGTGTTGCGTGCATCTCACGACATTCTCGTCAGCTGCTTCAAAAAGAAAACTTTTCCTGCACCTGCTGCTAAAACAGCATACGAACAGCGGGTTTCAGGTATAGCCGTCCTTCTCTTTGATCTTTAGAGGCTGTGCAACACCTGGCACTTATTCCTCTAGGAATTTGGGAAAATCTCTCTGCAACTTCTCACTAACTGTCCTAGTCTTACTTAGAGCAACCTAATTGTATGGCTAACAATGCAAGTTGGGTCCTTTCAATAATTTTTCTGAATAACGACAGAAAACAAAAAAAGAAGAAGAGCTGTTTTGTGTGTTTCTTCCACCTACTTGCTGATATTTAATAGGAGGGGAAGTGATCAAACATGCATCAGACTGTATGATCCTGTATATTTATATTAGAATAAAACCTTTCTTTGTGCCAAGAACATTAAAATGGAGAAGGGGAGAAGTGCAACTTGTACTAAAAGTTCAAGGTAAGGGCCAAAGTTTTAAAAGGAATTAGCCTGAATTAATTGCAAGACTAATATATGGCACTTATTCTTTAAATTGTATTTATTTGGAGTTTACATTGGACTCAGCTTTGTTCAATTCTAGATTTATTTCCTCTCATTTGTCAAAATACTTTTTATCTTCATATTCTCAGCTTAAGGAAGATGAGTATAACCTGCTCCTGTGCTTAAAATGAAGCATGCTCTTAAATGTCGGGACAGACTGTTGTCAAATTGCTCAGCATGTTGCATTATTGAACTTACAATAATAGAAAATTTGTTTTCATGAGACTGGCATCTGATGATACTAAAAAAAAGACTTTTCCTGAATCTTTTGCATCTGATCTAAAACCCTACTGCACAGAAAGTAAGTAAAAGGAAGTCCTTACCTTCTCTGAAATACCATTTGCAGGAAAAAATAAACCAGAGTTTTAAAAATAAAACATAAATGAAGATAAATATGACTGTAGTGTCTTTTTTTTCCTTAATTATGGGATGAATAAAAAAAAAATGAGATCAAAATGTAAACAGGTTTTCTTTATATGGAAGAAAAATTAAATTAATTGATGCTATAGTCATCTTAACTTGAGGCCTCATCCTCTCATTATTCTTTTGAAATGCATGAGTGCATTCCAAGTCAAATACACATTTGTAATTTACTTTTTTTAAAAAAAGTAAAAGTAAAATTGCCAACAGGACATAAATCATTTCAGACATGGTTTTGATGGACATTAGTTGAAGCTTGTGCTCAGAAATGAACATTTAAAAACTCATGTAATGGAAGAATTCAAGCTGATCTTTAGCAACCTGATTAGCATTTTTTTTTTATTTCTAAGAAATATAAAGAAAGCAAGGATAGGACAATGGGAATGGCAGTGCTTTCAGAATAGTATAAAAATGCAAACATTAATTTTATTCAGATGAGATCATTTGCATGCAAATCGATTAGGCTGCAAGCTTATCTCATTACTGTCTTAAGCCTGTGACTTGTCTCCCTGTTATAGATGCCATTAAGTTTAATAAGATAACTGCCCTCATTGTGTATTAAACCTGTGTGGCTACTACATGGTTTCTGCATGATGGTGAACTGTTAATGAATATTTATCTTATTATGTTCTAATGCATTCTTCTTAATTTGCTCCATACGAAATAGATGTGACAGCAAGTCACAGCTTGTTTTTTTTTTTTCCAATTTTTACTGAATATTTTCCTCCCTTCCTTGTCAGTATTTTTTTCAAATTGGACATTTAATTAACTATTAGCTTTAGTCCTGTTTCTCGGTGATATTTAATTGACTTAAATATTTAAAATAAAAAATACACTTTCACCCACCCAAATTAAAATGCCATTTTTACAGTTAATTATACAGCTCTTTAGTATAGAAAATTCAGATAGAATTTTTTCACTTAGCCCTTTACCAAAGCCATTAGACCTTTGTACAAATTACTGGACTGACAACCAGATGCAGATGCCTTAACCGTTGAGCCTTAGAGTCTGGAAACACTCAGAGGCCAGACTGCACTAGAGCTAGAGATTCAAGGCTTTCTGGTTGCTGGCAGATGAAGAATAAACTGGACCCTCAGATCTGGGAATTCAGAGCTCCAACAGTTTTCAGGTTCTGGCCTGCAATGCAGCAATGCTGCAAATAGTTAAAGAATAAAACAATTTAGGAACACAGGAACCAAAAGATCTTGATTTACAAGGTTTTCAGGCACTCAGCCTGCTCTCAAGCCCTACTCACTCTACCAAAGAGCAGAAGGGAAAGACGCAAAGCAGCAAGATATCAGGTTATCAGTGAAAAGCAAAAAATAAAGGAAAAGTATCTCCAAAGTCCATTAGGCCATGATTTCCCCAGGCCACTGTCAGTGCACGCCAGTGGCCGCCTCTTTGCGCGCTTTCTTTGGCCGACTCCTGGGAGGCCACAGAGGTGGTAGGGCAGGCGCAGTGCGGAGGCGGCCGCTTGCTGAACCTCCGCAGTCAGAGCTGAGCTTTCCACGCTGAGGACACTAATACAAGATAGCAACACCGAATAACTAGAGGCTCTAGGGCCTTCAGGTGGAACTGGGCAACACCTTGGAGGTGGGCAACACCTTGGAGGTACTTCCTTGGAGGTATCTGACCATATGCTCTATTGGATATCTACTGCTCAGAACTGGGTCTGGAATTACCGACCGTTGTTGAAAAGGAGTGTTTAATGTCATATTCCTCTGTTGCACTAATACATTTCCCTTCATTTACATGTCATGCAGGAGAATGGGTAATCATCTGCTGACTGTCAACAAGAAGTGCTTGATTTTACCAAGACTCTTAGCAGATGCTTGAAATAGTTTATCAGATGTAAAAGGTGCATTTGGCTATTAGGTTATGTCTGATAATGCCTTCGATTCTACTACTAACTATCTGTCATAAAGTTTTATGGTTCAAAAATAAATCAAGCTGTTACTTCACAGAAGATTTCAGGCTATAAATGACAGTAAGGGAAACAAGGCAAGTACAGAGGACCTGGTCACCATAGGAAGCAGATTTACTGGATATAGACTGGTTGATCTGTGGCTGGAATTACAATTTAACATGGATTATAGATAGGACGAGAGATATTTATTTCTCTCAAGAGGAATAGCTAGTCATTTTTTTTATTATCAGTGGAATATTTTCTGTTAACAGTCTGTTCCCCATGGGAATATCATCTGCATGTTCTGAGTCAATGAGACAAGAAAGATCGTTCCATGATTTGAGGGATTTTCTGGGGCTTGGCAGCTCTCTGTTTTGTTACAACTTTTCTATCTGATTTATTTTTTTTAACCTTCATTTTGCACCAGGTCCCATTTGGATGAAGGAATAGTTACATGAGTACTGTAAAACTAAATATATGGAAGACCAAACAAGCATCACAGCATATTATGTACTGCATTTCTTATGACCATAAGAAAAAGCAATCTATCACTTACAAAATAAATACCAAATGTCAGAATTTCCTCATCTGATTGGCCATATGTAATCACTGGCCATTGAATATGTATATACTATATGATTTAAAAGGAAAATAGTTAATAATTTTTTACTAATTTTCTTACAAAGATTCTTTTCTGCTTTATAGGTTGTAATGTGAATTGTTTCAAATGAATTGTCAATTTTGCTAATAAACTCATGAAATGATATTATCTGATGAAAATACATTTTTCTAGTAGATATTTATTCGTTATGCACTGCTTTAACATACTTGCTAATAACACAAGAGAATCTATTTTTAGAGAGTAAAATGTAATGCTAATTTTTCATCATAATGAGTTAAATTCATATTAAGTCAGACAATAAAAGTATAAGTGAAAATGATTATATTAATGTGAGTAATTTCTGACTGGACAAATCATGATGGATTACAATGTAATGAATACCTGAAATTCTAAAAAATGTTAACAATATAAAATGCAAGAGTCTAATATAACAGCTTTAAGATCTTCATCTCAACCCTATAATTAGCTGCAGTTATATTATCAAATGGTACTCTATATCATCTTTTACTGATTTTTTTTTTTTTAACTAAAAATTTAATCACTTTCTTCACTGGGTTCTCCATTGTTGTTTTATATACCTCTTCTAAATTCCTCTTGGATATCAAATTCAAAGTCTTATTTGAATTTACTCTGCACGAAGTGAGATGTAACATTTTCATATTTATGAACACAGTTTTCGGAGAACAGATCCCTTAGGTTTACTGAATTATCCATCCAATGAATATCTGTGAATGACCCATTAAGCAGGACTCACCTATTCTCCACACTGATATTGGTATACAAAGTGATACTTTTGTGATTATTAGACATATCTGAAATTTATGAATCTGATTTTTTTCATTCCCATTTCATGTTTGTTCTCTCCCTTAGTGAATGATTGCATTCATTTTGCAAACGTTATTTATGTTAAACTCCTTCCAGCTAGTAGTTCTGCTATGTGTTCACTAAACTGTTGAAAACAACTCTTAATGATTACAAAAGCAATCCTAAAGGAATTTAAGGCTACCATGGAAAGTTTACATTTTCCAGTCTACTTTCACATTTTTCTTACACAAGAATGAAATTTTGATTATTTCATGTCTCCCTCTCCTCCTCCCTCCCCTGCAAAAATCCAATATGCCTTGGACATACTTTAAGATCTACATGTAAAATTATATTCCAGGATTTACAAATTCAAAATATGGATTTGTTCCATCAGATATATTTCTTAGAAATGACAGGGTTCCTGTCAATTGTCTACACCTATTCAAATATTTTCACCTATCAATATCGTAAGATGCCAGAGATAAGGCTTTTACCACTTTTTTGAAATGTTCTTTCATAGCCTAATGATTTTTTGATAATAATTTTTTAATGCTTTCAATTTTCTTATTTTCATCCTATTACTCTGGTTATGCATTCAAACATGTTTTCTCTGTTAAACTAAGGTATGCATATATTGTAGTTTATGCTTTCCTTATTAAAAGGAATTTCAGCTATTATTCCACAATAACGTTCTCAGGTTTTGTAGAAAACACATATTCAGGTTAAAGAGACATTTTATTCTCTAAATCAGCAAATATCACAGAAGATTACCTCCTCTATGATTTTCAGATGTTGCAATGCCTTCATCTAAACATACCTTTTCCTGATATTTCAGCCTCTCCTATAGTTCACAGTCTTCAAGAAGCATTTCAGGCAAAACTATATGATCAGTGTAATGTGGCTGTGGCTAGTTGTCCTAACAAAGGGATGTTCTTAATAACTATTGATTGCCCCTGTCATCACCACTGATGTATATATATAAGTATAGATATAGATATATATTTTTATCTTAAAAGGTATTTTATTCCTTTTTTTCCCTTTCAGATGTGAACGTTAAAATATGAGATGAATTAATATTAGCAGAATGTCTTCTGCATTTACTGGCTGGTATGAATAGCCCAGCTTGTGATCAGTGGCTACAAATAATCCCGTTTATGCCAAGAACGTATTCTTATACTTAATTTCAAGAAATAGATTAATCTTCAGATCCAGTCATAATCATTACTAAGTGGTAAAACAAATATCTCTGGCAGAACAGTGTTCATGAATAAAGGGCCTGTTCTGGGGAAATCACAGAATCGTTAAAGTCTTAAGATGATCTGGAGGTCATCTAGTCCAACCCCCTTGCTCAAGCAGGGTCACCTAGAGAATGTTAGACAGGGTTGCATCTAGGCGGGCTTTGAATATCTCCAGAGAAGGAGACTCCACAACCTCTCTGGGCAACCTGTGCCAGTGCTCCGTCACTCTCACAGGGAAGAAATTCCTCTGGGAGTGGGAAACACCACTGGTGGGTGGGATTATTAGAAGACATGGAGAAAGGACATGTAATTGGAACATGGATCTTTTAGATTATAAGTAGAACTGGGATCCTGCTACATGCTTTTGAAGCATTGAGTACGCGTCAAAGCCCCACAAGACACCTGTGATATGAACCTTTTAAGTTAGGGAATTCACACTGTTTTATAGGAGAGAAAAGGCTGTGAAGCATGAAATAAGACTAAGTTTCATGATGTTTGATACTCTATTATCAGCAGGTATTGGTTTTTACACTATCAATGAACAAATGTGCCATCTAAGGATAAAAGCCAGATGGCAAAATGTTGCTTTTAAATGCGCTTTCCGGAAAAACAGAAGATGAAGTAAACAAGATCTATTTTATGAAAAGCATTAACAAATAACAGATAGTCTGTCTGAGTGCAACATTCAAATAACAGTTGGTGACTGCAGCATGGAAGTAAGAAAGGTGCCTGTATAGAATACAATTAAAATTAGTGTGAGTCTTTAAGACATAATGAAAGCGCGAAGGAGGAGAATAATTAATTATCCATATACAAAGTTATGGCTGTAAAGAGAATTGTGTTTCATGAACACCATCACAATCACTCATAGACAATCCTAAATGAAATAGAATTGATATTAGTTGCTTTCATCAAGAAAATCATGCATTTACTAATTCAAGACATTAGAGTGACATCAAGAACATGAGAAACCTCTGAGGATGTCTGTACTCAGACCACTAACTTATAAGAACATTATAAAAAAATATTATAAAGAACTGAGGGAAACAGATGAGCTGCAGTTACAATTCAGAATCTTTGAGAAATCTAAAATACAGGTAGCAATATCAAATAGAATGTAAGGCTTTAGAAGATCATTGTGTATATTCTAGATAACGTTGATATTTTGTATGAGATGTTCAGACAGATAGTCAAAAGAGGCACCCAAGACCATGAAAATGAAGAACAAGGGATGATTTGAGGAGTATACCCATTCAATTTCCTGTTTTTAAAATGAATTGAGAAATCAATCTTTTTCAGGATCAGTCTTGTGTTGATGAATATGGTAAAAAAAAAAAAAAAAAAAAAAAGATGTCTCAAAAGGCAATACTTCTATGATTTGATGAAGAAGATAAAGTCAGAAAGCAGTACTAATAATTTGGGAGTGATTTGTAGGAGTATCCACGTAAAGAGGAAAGACTATCATAGGAGTAACTTTGCCAAAGTCCAAAATTAGAAAACCTTTAAGTCACAAAAATTGAAATTACAGAAAGATAAGAGAGATAAAAATAAGCAATGATCAACCATTTTCAGATGCTGAGCTCATTTGTAAAGGGGGGGAAAAGAAATTGAAGAATCTCAAAAGTTAATGAGAACAAAAAAGCTAAATATTTTGCAGCATTCCTGCTAAATTATTAAAGACAAGAAAGGATAAACCAAGTTGAGTACTTTGCAAATAAATTTTATCTTTGGAGATCTGAAAGAAAACTTAAAGAATCTGAAGCTTTGAAAAATGGGATGTAACAGTCTTGTAGGATCTCCTGCCTCAATGAATAGAATAGTATTTTATATATACATTCATCTTATAAAAATGGCATAATAGGAAAAAGAATATCGGCTGCATTACCCAGTAATCTGTTGTGTGCTATCAGCAGTAATTGGCTGTTAGAGCTGCTAAACAAGTTGGACAGTTTAAATATTTTTAAGTATTAATTGCTAACAGCAATTTAATAGGAGAGTAAATTAAGGCACTGTTATAGGGAAAACTTACTTTCATATGCCTTCAGATAATTTTCAAACAAACAAAAAAAAAAGGACCACTGTAAATCTATATACCTATAGATGTTTAGATGTTACAGTGCTTATTGCTCTATGTAAGAAGTGAGGCCTCATCACTTACTGAATAGCAGGATGACTGTATGCTTCTGAAAATATCAAATAATTTAAAGAGTACTGAGACAAGTTTTTGAAATAGTAAAGTAAAATAATGCGTGAAAGAGACAATCTAAGAAAGACTACAGGAGCTCTGTGAAAAACTAAATATAGCAATGTAATGAAATGCCAACAACGTGATTTGGCAGGGCATGCAGAAAGAATGACAAAAGCTAGACTAGTTAACTTGGTAATGCAAGAACATTCCTCTAATATTCTTCCTCAAGGGAAGGGAGAGGAGGACGTTGGACAAGACTGGAAAGCCCTTGATGTGAACTAGCAGAAGAAGGGGGCACAATTGTAGCAGGAGCTGAGATCCTGCAGAGCCTAATGCCATGTAGCCAGAGAGGCTTTCAGAATGAAGGAGGAGTTTGGATGCATGGAGCTCCTCTGTAGGACAGATGACCAGCTTATTGAAAGCTTATGAGTCAGGATGAGAGGAGAGGCCACGTTATGGTGGGAATTTATTATAGCCTGCCCAGTCAGAATGAGAAAGCAAATTAAGCTCTCTTTAAAAGACTTAAGGCTCTGGATCACAACCCCTGGTTCTTATGGTGGACTTTAACATCTCTGACATCTACTGGAAGAGTACCATAGTGTGACATATGCAATTCAAGAGGTTTCTGGAGAAATAAGTTGTTTATATAGGCACTGGATGGGCCAAACAGGTGTGATACACAGCTGGATCTGCTATTCACAGACAAAGAAAAACTGGTTGGGGAAGTGATAATTAAAGGCAGCATTGGATGCAGTGGTCACGAAGGAGTGGAGCTGAAGGTCTGTAGGGGAGAGAGGAGTAACAAGTAGCATAGAGTACAAATCCTGGACTTCATTAGATCAGACTTTGGCTTATTTGGGGAATTGAAGGGCATAGGAGCTCAGGAAAGCTGATACTGATATCACTGCAAGGCTGCTTACTATCATCTTTGAAAGGTCTGGAGACCAAGGGATATTCCCAATGAATGAAGAAAGGCAAATGTTGCACTCATGTTCAGAAAAAGCCAGGCTGGTTAGCATCACTTCAGGCCTTGGGAAAATCATGGAGCAAATCCTCTGGGAATATATTTCTGGCCACAGGGAGGAAAGGAAGGTGACTGGGAACAGTTAGAATGGGTTTACCAATGGATCATGCCTGGCTGACCTGATTGCCTCTTATGATAAAATGACTGGATCTATGGATGAAAAGAGAATGGTAGTATCAATTACCATGATTTAGCAAGACTTTTGATAATGTATCCCACAACATTCTTGTATCCCAATTAGAATGTTATATTCTGGATGACTGGTCAACTAGAAGGAGGAAAAAAAAAACAACCCTATTTGAATAGTGAGGCTCAGAGGATAGTGTCAATGGCTTATACGATACATTAGGGACCATAGGGTCTGTTCTGGAGCCTGTTTCTTATCTTAATCATTGACCTATAGGAGGAAATGCAGCGTACTCTCATCACATTTTCAGGATAAGACCATATTAGGAGGGAAAGTCAGTATGCTCGAGAACAGGGCTGCCATCCAGAGGGACATAGACAGACCAACAGGAATACTACAAAATTCAATAAATAGGCAAATGGCAAGTCTTGCACCTGAAAAAAGAAGAAGAATGGGAACAAACTGGCTGAGGAGCATCTCTGCTGAAAAGGCCCTGAAGGTTGTAGCAGACAGCAAGCTGAACAAGAGCCAGTGGTGTGCCCTGACAGCAAAGAAAGCCAACAGCTTCCTGGACTGTATTAGCAGGAGTACATCCAGGAGTGAGCAGTGTGATTTATCCCACTTCAGTAGGATTCATTAGACTTCATCTAGAATACTGTGACCAGTCATAGTCACTGGCCCACTCAACACAAGTACACTGACAAATGGACCAAATTCAGTGAAGCCACCAAAATGATTGGGGGCTGGAGCACCTGCCCTGTGAGAAGAGGCTGAAGGACAAGGGCTAGTTCAGCCCTTGTCCTTGGAAAAGAGGTGTCTTCAATGAGAACTTAATAACAACCTTCCAGGACCTCCAAGGAAGAGACTGAGAAGATAAAGCCTTCATAGTGGTGCATGGCAGGAGGACAAGAGATGATGGGCATGAACTGAAACAAGATATTCTGACTGGATACAAAGAGAAATTTCTTCTCCATGAGCAGAAGCAGTGGAGCAGGTTGTGCAGTCTCCATCCTTAGAGCTTTCAAGATCTGATTGAATAAAGTTGTGAGCAACCTGGTCTGATCCCACAGCTGGCCCTGGTTTGAGCAGTTTGGACTAGAGATCCCTGTAAGGGACTGAGGTCCCTTACAGTCTGAAGTGTCTTATTAACAGTATCCACACTTAAACTCTGCTCCATGATCCTTCTTATATTTGTGATGAAGAATCTTAGGGAAAGAGCAGAGTTTGGGCAGAAAGATTCCAAACAAGCATTTCTAGATAATCACTTAGTATAACTGGAAGAGGGATTAGATTGGTTTTGTTTTAATAGGTGTTACTTCTTTCTATCAAGCCATAATTTCTGATCGGGAAAGACATAATTTCAAATGTAACTGTATTGCATTTTGTTTCTTCTGTTCTTTTTTTTTTTTTTTTCCCTTTGGTGCTTTGTGTGTGTGTGTTTGATTTTGGCACTTGTTCAGTTTGATTCAGGTTGAAAATACGATGTGCTTAACAGGTTGTTCAATATTGTTAAATGCTAAGGATGGGCCTGAACAGTGAGATTCAGCTTTGACTCTTGGTGGGTTGCAAAATGCTAAATAGAAAGAGCAATTTAAGATGCAAGAGGGAAGATAAAGGAAAAAAGGAAGAAAGGACAATTGATGAAGGAGAACAGTGATAAAAGATAGCCCATGGGTTATCTTCTGTATCTACTCCAGATACAGAAAATTGATTTTAAAAGACATAGTGAAATATGGTCAGGTGAATTCATGGCAAAGATGCAGAGAGAAATGTTGAATGCATCAAAAAAGAATTTGGCATCAGGCTGTTAATAACTGAAGACAAATGTTTATATCCAGAAAATAGAAAACTGTGTATCTAATTGCAGGTGTATACACACACACGGCAGTGCAAACAGAGTAAACTGTTCTGTAGCACATTACTGCATGATTGGTTTGTGCATGTATATTTTATTTACAACCCTTCTGGTGAAGTATTTCGGCATAGATTCTGTTGCCGTGATGAAATATTTAGCTGGAGTGATGGCACTCGTATACATCATTGGAGTAACAGCTATTAGTGCTACATAGTACATCATCCATGTGACAACTTTGGGAGGGTGTGTAGCTAGCCTGGTCCCATTTCAAACATCAATATGTGGTGTTTACTGGTGTTAATAATGTAGTGGGTTTTAGTTTTGTATAGCAAATAGACATAAAACCTGCACTTCTCCATCTAACCAGCAGTGAAATTTTTGTAAATAATACAACAGCTTCTATTATAAATTGACTTTTCTGATAAGAAAAAGTTATTGGATTGGAGTCTAAATATACTGATTACCACCACTTACTCTATTATATGACAATTTCTGGGCAATAAATAAAGCCTTAACGGAAATTGATCAGTCATTCCATTGGCAGAAATGTATGGTAACACAGTATGAATAAATAAGTTAAAATGATCAGTAAAGGCAAAATGAACAGCTTTGAAAAAGAAAAAAGAAAAAGCCTTGATACAGTCAGATTCATATTTGAGCAATATTAAGTATTTCCTAAATAAAGGATGATGAAGGCTTTTAGACTTCAATGGTCATTGCTCTACAGAATAGTTTTGGACAAAAATGTGATCATAACCCAGATTAGTGTTTTCCTTTTGAATACTAGGGGAATATTACTCCGTTAGAAGACTTTGATTATTTGATAGAGATCCCTGAATTTTATCAAAGCTATTTCATTGACCATATTTAAACAGAAAGATGATAAAAGAGACTATGAACAGAGAAAGAAAATTGGACAAGGAGTGAAAGATATATCTTCATTAATTAAAATCATGAACTTTAGGAGACTTGGACATACACTCAGAGGAGAGAGGAAGAAACTAAGGTAGGGAAGCAGATGTCAGTTTTTTTCTTTAGCACTTACATATATTTTGTGCTATCTAAATCTAAGCCAAGCATTCTTCTTTAACCATTACAACTTATATTTGCTTGCCTCAATTATTATTTAAATCTATACAGGATCTGAGTACTGGTGTCAGTCTGATGTCAAATTACAGTGTCAAACCGGCACTAGGTCTGAGGGTCTTTGTCTGCTTAATTTCATTGTTGGAAAGAGGCACCAGAGTTAGAAATCGTTCCTGAAAGGCCAAGGAAAGTGCCTACCCTAAAGCCTAAAGAGACCTAAGAAAATTTAAAGGCATTTAGATCCCCCAAAAGAGAATAGTCTTTGACTATGTAGCTGCAAACATGTTCCAAAATGCTTCCTATATTAGTATTGTTCCTCCCCTCCTTAGTCCGTTATAATTCTCTCCTGTCTTACTGCCTAGGAAGTCTTCTATTTCTCCCCTGATTTAAACCATAGCTCATAGATATCAGCATAGAAATTAGCAGAGTATAGAAGTAAAAGCCAGCTAACATTCACATGACCAGTGGCCCATCTGGCAGAGTCCAGTAGGCAAGCACTAGTTCAGCACATCTCCAAAGTATCTGGAAACAGCCCTTCCTGGTAGTTGTCCTCCTCCCCAAATACCGTCTTTTTGGTTAATGCTGCATCTACCACCATCAGCTGTACAAAAAGCTTCTGCTTTTTCATCTTTATGTTTCAATACACATCTGATGGTAGAACTGAATCTTAATGGGCTTACCTGAAGACTTGCACTGGTTTGTGTTATACTCTAAAGACCTATATTTCTCTGCTGGAGTTCAAAATTTTGAAACAAAACAAACTTTTCAACACTGACTGTAGGTTTCCTTCTTCCCAATAAACAAGTTCCCTGCTGCTGGTGACTTGAATATAGCCTTTCTTACATTTGTGTATTCTTGAAATACATAAAGCGGCAGTCATTTTATTGTATTTATGAACTCACTACTGAATGTCATGCTGAGTGACTCCCTCCTTACCAAACAAACTGCTGATTTTATTAAAGAAAGCATAGCACAATACTTATGATGCACTCTATACTAACAATATGATTTCCAGATGGCTGGCAGCTTTCAATCTTGGATTTCACTTCTCATGACTGTCTGCAGATATGTTGTTTACAAATTTGTGCCTTCAACTTTAAACATTGTTTTTTTAAAAACTATCAATAAAAAGTGATGATTTCCATATATGGGGAAAACACACTCTTAAAAAAAAGAATAAAGATGAATGAAGAAAATATATTTAAAAACTCATATGAATCATATTAGGTGGTTTTACATAACATTTATGGAAATATTTTCATGTATCTCATGTAATTTTTTAACTTTCAGAAATATCTGTTTAAAAGATATTGTTTTTGAAAGATGTATGGAAATTCCTTTCATGTATGAATATGAATCTGCCAAAATGGAAATAAAGCATTATGTATATTTGTGTTAGTCTTTCATGCCCTTTGCAACTGCGCTAAAGGAAATAATGTTTTCCTATATTTTTCAATAGGAAGTAAGGAACTTCTACCTAAATAGTGAACACTTCTGTATAAACAGTAGCTTTTAAGTATTCCTCATATTGTCAATTTGATTTGACAACGGTCGCAATGATACAAATAAATAGATGTCAGATACCTTCACTTTAAAGAAGTGTAAGTTAAGGACTAAACAGAAGGTTCTAAAAACAGTTATTGCACTGTAGCAACATACGACTTTTAATTCTAGTTATTTTTAAGAAATGAAGGTCAATAGTCATTGTGTGATTTTATTTCTTTTTTTTCTGAGGCAAGAATCCTAATATACTGTATTTTATACTTCAAATTTATCAACTAGTATACATTAAAATGGAGATACATATTTTTTGAGTTTTTTTCTGAAATATCCACACATGCACATATACAGAGACTGTTTTATATTGTTTTTTAATGATTCATCTTATAATTTATAAGCATAATTTTAAATACACAATTTTGAAAACTCTGTCCCTTGAGCTACTTTAATATAGACATTATTGGATTATGGCATGCATATATCTCCTGTTTATTACTTTAATAAATAGAATTATAAATACTCCTAGAATGTTGTGAGAGAAATCAAAGAGTTGGATGTGTAGGCAGACCTTTCTGAAATTTTGACTTTTACATAACACTTCATATTTCAACAAAAAGGCAGAAAAAGTATAATTTACTTAATTTCAAAGAAACCGTCAAGTTAGTGCTATTGTTAGCCTATGACGATTTATAATAAACAAGTATAATCCCTCTGATAGCATACGAAGTAGGTCAGATAAGACAAAAACAGTGTGGATGTAGCCCTTTGAAATGGAACGTTCTCCTGAGTTGCCCAAATATAGCACTCCAGAGTATCCGGCTTAGCATCCAGTTGCTATTTCATAAAAACACACATGTCAGGTATGTTCTGCCAGCTCGGTATGGATGTCTCAGGTACCTTATCATGTCTTAAGCAGCACTGGACAATCATTTTTCAGGTGGTGAACCATGCCCAATTTCTTCATGGATGAGAATGTAGCTTACCTGTAACATCTACAGGCAGATATCTAAATCCAGACTTCTTAATTTATGGTACAAGCCTGAATATTTTAGAGAGTCTAATACATCTTAGCAAATAATTATATTCTACAGAATCTTCTGTAATTTTTGAGTCACTGTGAAAGAATATAAATAATTGATAAAAAAGGTGTAACCTCTCATTCCTTTGTTTTACATACATTAATTTACTTCTTTAATTTAATTTTGGTAAACTTTTGCAACAACTACAAAAATATTTGCAGACTGTATTTTCAATATAAAGTATATTCTACCACTAAGATGCATACTCTGTTTAAATTTCACTTAAATCCTCAAAAATCAGCATAGATGGAATTTCTGTACAATTAGCACTATTAAATTGCTCTGATAAGTTTCAAAGTGAACTGGATCCTTCGCAGTTCAGGAACAGATGAGTATCTGTTATAAGAAATCCACTTCAAAGCTCTTTGTTTCTGTTTTCTGTTGTAATATGCTCCTAAAATATTGCTATTTATTCTCTAAAAATAATATAATTTTGTTGAGAATTTAAATGGTAAAGCACAGTCCAAATAGTTCAAAATTTAAAGATGCCTGTATGTTAAATTTATAGCTATCAAATTCTCATCTAGTTTGGTTTAGTCCAGGTTGTTTTTCCTTTCCTTTCCTTTCCTGTTCCCACTCCTGCCCTCAGATATTCCTACCACTGTACAGGCTTGACCTACCTCTCTTCCTGAATGATAGGCTACTCAGTAACATTCAAGAAAAATAATTCATTTTCACTTCTGTAGAAATCACACGCTGCACACAGCCCTGGTATTTGGGTCCTTTGACAAACTCCTTTCTTTGCACCCTTCTTTCCTGCTGCTCATCATTGCTTCCCTGAGTATCAGAGCTATTCTCCTCTGAATGTGTTAGTCATTCATGAATAATGACATAAAAGTTTGGCAATGTTTTAGAAGAGGAACCCTTTATTATACTTTTCTAACTACTATTAATACCTATAGTACTCAGCAGTTTTCTGATTTCCTTTTGTGAAGGGACAAGCTCTGTCTACATGGTGAAATTGCATGGGGTCTGCAACCATTAAAACTTTCATTAATGCGCCTGAAATAGAAGGAAACAGAGCAATAGGTTTCGTTTGTGCTTGATAGGAGAAATTTCTGGGTTTTCAAACATCTCTTATTTGCCTTCACCTGAATTTATAAGCACTAATTAGAGCAAAAGTCTAGCATGATGGACGTATCATTTTTCCTGGTCCATGTGTCTGAAAGAAAGCAAAGGTACTCCTATTTTGAATAATTTCCTTCATGTAAAATATAATTAGAAATATGCTTTCCATAACAAAATAGATAAAGAAACTAACTACAATGACAGTAGCTTTTCTAAGTGCTTTTTCATAGGGTTGTAACCCTTTGGGATACAGGAAAATTAAAAAGGGATAGTCTAGAGGCACAGGATTGTATATTGGGGGAAAAAAAAAAAAAAAAAGAAAGAGAAGTAGGGCTAGTGTTTCATGGCAAACTAATGGAAGATTCAAAATACACATATATTCCTGAAGCGACTTGCTGACCTTTATTCTAAAAGGAGGTAGCAGAAGAAGACTGTAGGAAGAAAAGTCAAGGATCCAAACATCATCTTACCAAAAACCCCAGTACACTTTATAAACTATATATATTTTGACTCATTCACAGTATTCTGACTAATTCTATGTAAACGTACATTTAATATAGAGTATCCGGGGTGCTTTTTTCATTAAATGCTAAGGGAGCATTAAAGGTGTACTTTTCTTGGAAGGTGGTAAAGTAAATATTTCTACCGTGCTGGGTCAGCTCAGCCTGGTTGTGCAGAACTGTGGGGCTGCATATAAGAAATTGTAATTTGATTCTTAAAACTAATAAGAATTAAGGACTTCCTGGAGCATGCTGGCTAAAAATTTACAAACCTTTTTTTTTTTTTTTTTTTTTTTTTTTTTTTTTGCCCTTTTTTTCACAAAATGCCCAAAGAGACATCTAATTAAAATGGAATATTTATATGTATACACTCTAAAAATATGCTTGTTACTACTTCTTGATTTGATTCTTTTTTTCAAAATTTGAAGAAAAAATAATTCTTTTCTGTCAAGTATAAATTACAAGTGCAGGAAAAACAGCAAGTCTTTATAATTATTTTAATGATGAAATGCTAGGATCTAATTATTTTCACAGCATTGCCACAATGTTAATACTTTTCATTCAATGGATGATATCAAAATTGTCTCAACGTTTTATCAAAACAAACAAGGTTTTATATATATATATATGTATATATATATATATATTTGTTTCACAATGGGGGTCTATATATAAGTCAATACATGTACAGGTATGTGTATGTGTATCCTTTCTAAAATCCTCTTCCTGCTCTTTTACGAGACTTTTGAAGGGAACGTAATGAATTAGGTTGTAAGTATAGTCTTGTGTGTCAGAAGAGGTCAAGACAGAGCATGAGAGTGAAAAGTTTGGCATTCTTTCATGCTTATTTAATGTTTCCTGATACTGAGTGAGGAAGTTAATCAGTGTTACCCTGCTGCTGACACTTTATGGGCAGAGGCTTTTTGAAAAAGAAAGTGAAGCTTCTTTATCAGGGCATATGTAGTACATGCATGTCAAGCATAAAACTTGTCCAGTGCTCGGACACAAGATTCTTCCCTATTTGTCCTATTGTGGGGAAATTAGATAGTTCAATCAGGAGCTCTGCTGGGTGCGAAGGGAACAGACCTGACCTACCAGTGTTGAGAGTTCCCCATTCTTTCTCTAGACCTCAAGATCCACCAAACTGCATGTCTCCTGCCACCGTCTGATTCTTGCCCATGGCCTTGTCCTTCAGTCTGTTATCAGAGTTTCTTCGCTCTGTTTTTCATTGTTCGAGCGTATTTAACTTGAAAGTTAAAGAGTAAAGATAACACTAAACATAATAAATGAATCATCATAAATGGATGAATGTGACCTCTCCCAGTTTCCATCTGCAGCTGAAAATGGCAGTGCAAGCATGTAAAACCTTGTATTGACTTGTTTGGGTGGGCAAGTGGCCCACCCAAAAAAGAATGAAGGAGTATAAAATGTGAGAGAGACACTTTTGTTCTTCAACCCTGTCAGTCAAATTTATTTTTCTTACTTAATGCTATAATTACAACTCTTTATAATCATACATGATCATAAATCTCAACACAAGTATGAAAGTTTGTGGAGCTGGGGAAAGGGTTGGGGAGGAGGCTGTGCAACCCAGCCCCCAGGGAAGGCACTGGAGGGCTCACCATCTTTACAGCTGGATTCTATCCTAGATGATGATGTATATGGACATAATCCAGATCCTTTGTTTCCATTGTCTTTATGAAAGCATAATACATTTGAAGATACCCACTAGATATTTTTGCAGGAAAAGAAGGGAAAGAAAAAAATCCATATTTTTGGTATGATTGTATTGCAAACTGAGAGCATTCTGGGAATCAAATGTATCTGTTTTAAGGGGTTTTAGTAAGGTCCTTCATCAAAATCTTTAACAATCTTTTTGGTGAGATAAAAGCTTTCAAAAGCATTGATGATCTTCAGCTTTTTCCTGAAAGCTACGTTCTGAAATCATAAACCCTTATGTTCACACTATAGCTGCATTCCTGAATGTTACGTGTTCGGTAAAAGACAATGAACGTAGCTCATATTTTCCATTTTAGATAATCCCAGCAAGCTGGCATCAGCTGTCACAGAGAGTTGTGACAAATATTACTTAGTGAATACAGTAAATAATACTGTAAATAAATGTTCTTTTACCTAGTAGCTATATAGCCAGCTTAATATAGTGCCATGGCTGAGCTTGTCTGGCCCACTGATGCCAAAGCAATTTGTAAAGCGGTATTTTAATTTGTAAAGCTTGGCTATTTAGAATACCTGTGAAATTCACTGACTTTACTCAGATTCATCACATACCGTACACTTATAGCAGTCTCGAGCTTGAGGGGGAAAAAAAGCCAAAAAGCTTCTTTTTCCTCCTTTAGTTTGCTTAGAGCTCCTATAACTGAAAGAAACAGGTTGCTTTGTCCTATATGTATGTATAGTTCTAAAACAGGAGAACTATCTGGTTTCTGGATACTTCATGAACAGGAAGAAAAAATGAAAAAGGTTATGTAAGAACAACATTTCAGAGGAGTTTGGTCCGATGCAACAAATTGAACAAATATTTTTTAATAAAGCCATGTTTTCTTGGAATTGATTTTAATTCTTCCCTTTTTGGTTATTTAAGAAAGGTGACACTATTCATTTTTGCCTAGAAACAAGTCAATATGTATGTATTTTCCAAAAAGCTTAACCTGCAGGCAGGTCACCTGAACAGCTAGCCCAGAAATCATATAAAAGTTCCCACTTTGCCCTCCCCAACAGTAGCAGTCAAAACTAACATGCCTGAGGGCAGGTCAACATACGCAGACAAATGTATATAAAAGTCTAAATTCAAAGTATTCATGTTCTAGCAAGAATCTAATTCAGAATACTTTATTCTATCTCAAGAGATAATAAACCTCAAACAAATCTCTAACCAAATAGCTGTTTGGCACCTTAGGAGACCATTAGACTGGTTTCTAACCTCATATATAAGGTATAAAAGAACATCCAGGTACGTCTACAATGTTGCTAGTAATATAAAACAGAATTTAAGTTCATTTTCAAAGATCAAAATTTCAAAGCTCAAAAAAGGAAAAAAACAGTAGAATGGAGGATTATTAAAATAAGACTATCACCTGCGCTTTATTAAGTGTTTGAACATACGGTATTAGCTTTGCAAAACAAAATTTTAAAAAGAACACAAATTATCAGATTAACTCATCCCCTCCCCCCCTTTCTCCACCATGCTCGGGGCAGGATGGATGGAAAGAAAAGAAAGCTACTAGCCACGTTCTAAATGCTGTTGCATTCCACTTCTGCTGCCTATAAAGATGGCTGTTGTCATATAAGGTAATGGACCTTGTAGCCCTTTATTGCTATAAGCCATTATATAGAGGAAAGATAAATATTTTAAATATATAAGTATCCAAAAATACATTTCCACTATACTTTTAGAATATAGCTATCATTATTTTCCAAACTGCAGCCTTTCATTTTGTGTATCATTTTTGTATGTGAATAAATGATATACGTTTATATGTCTTGTCAGGCATCTTGCCTTGAAAAATGTAATGTAATTTAAAGTATATCACTTCAGGAGATGCCACAGGGGAAGCACACAAAAGCAACTAAGAGTATTTTCCTCAAGCAGTGAAAGTGCCGAGGTTTTTCAGTATCTCAGAGTTTCCCATAGCAACTCATTTGTTGACCCACTTTAAGGAAACCCTATCCGTTTCTACCTGATTTTTGATTTTCAAAACTAGGTATTAAAAGCATTACTGATATATAACTGAAACTTTATTCCAAAAAGGACTCTCTGATGATGGAAATGCACAGTTTTTTTTTTTTTTTTTTATAAACTACATTGTATTTTCATATCTTTTCAATAATAAATTGTGCATGTGTGTGTATGTATAAAAATATAATGATCATATCATCAGATATTCATTTAAGGTATGCTTGATAAAAGTGGTCACTTTAGCAACAAAAGCCATTTTTTCTAACTCAATCATCACTTTTAAAAACAAAAGTATAGATTAAATTGACAGCTATAAATACGAGGCAACTGTGTTAAAATATGCAACCACAAAAACATTCACATAAGCACCTGAAAGCTTTTCATCCCAAGACACAGTTTAGCTAACATACATGTATGTTCAGTTTTTCCTCCGACAAAATGCCTTACAGTCTAAAATATCAGATGAAAATATCTCTTTCTGGATAACTGGGCCAAATTTTCAACTCTCCCTGACTTTAAAATAGAATTTTTAAAAAAATATCCAAGCAATGAGAGAAAATCTGCAATAGTTTTGTCACTTTCTCCTTTTCCTTCTAGGAACGTGTATATCTGGAGAAAGAACTGTAACACCGATCTGAGCTCTTGAGCATATCCTATTCTTACACCTGCAGAACACAGGGCACCCGGTACACGTTTCTGCCAAGACGTGGGTTGGACTCTGGCATGCTGTGGTGTACTGCCCTTCAGCCACATCCAGGACAAAACAATATCCCAGACATTAAGATGGACATTTTATCCTTCAGTGGAGTAACCTAATAACCTCCTGTGGCAGAAGCAATATTCCTCTATTGCTAGAGAGGATTTTTGAATCCAAGTGTAGTCTTTCTCAGTGGCTCTAAGGCTGTTTAAATATTAAGATACGGATGAGTTAAACTCCCTTAGTCTTTACCAACAAATTGAGCAGACTCCTCATCTGCAGTAAAGATCAGGCTTCTTATTTGTGCTTTTGTGTTCCTATCTCTCTCTCTCTTCCTTTTTGCTGTACTGGGGAGGGTTTACGGCTGGTTATTTTTAGGAGTTTAGTGATTTTAAAATTGTCTACGTGCCCAGTGTGTCTCAAAATCAACTCATATCCAAGATCATGTGAAGAGAATCCTAGGCAAATATTTTAAAAACATTGGAAAAAAAATTAAATGTACACCACGAAAGTGGGCTTGGATGAACTTTTAAGTTTTAATTATATAAAGTTATTGACAATATAGGTGATTTTCTGGGAACCTCAGTTACTACTCTCCACCCAAATTCCTTGGCAGGATTTCCTTTATTTCTTTTACTAGGGTTTAAATCTAGGTTTTCAAAAATACTTGTGTTTAGGAATCTAACTGGCAGAAATGTGAATATGTGATCTAAGAGTACTTTTGTCTCCCTGTTGATGCAAAGGCAGGTAGTTCATGAGCTATTCAGATCATCTTTCTATGTACTTGCCTGTGTACAGGGTTATATAATAGTGATATATGTTCTGCATTATGTCAGTAGTTTACCTTTAAGGATCCTCTCTTGATATTAGGTATGTAAAAGTTGATGGGGCATCTGAGAATATAGCTTGGATTTTTTGAGAGATTTGATTTTTTTAAAGCACTCATTTAATTTTGCTGTTTATATGTTGAGATTACAATGCTTTATGGCATCATTCATGATTTCTGTATATTTATTAAATAAATAGAGCTTCAGGTTCAGAATAGCAGCAATGTGGAACAGACAAATACTTCATGCCAGACGCTTCCCAAATTGGATAGTAAAACTGCAGAAATATATGATTCAATATTTCCTGAAATAAGTTTCTATAAAACTCCTTCATTGATCTCTAAGAACCTAATTCACTATCTGAATTTTGAATTTTGTTGGATATGAAACATCTGCCAGTAAAAGACAAAAGTTATGCAACCTCTATTTCCATATTACAGTTGTTGTGGAAAACCTGGAAATTGTGAAATGACCTGCTTCACTTCTGCTTTTTCCCAGTTTTTGTATAGTTTCATTACTAAAGTATTGAAGTACTGAATCAGGACTGTGGTTTAGATGAGATAATACGCTTAACTGATCTGTTTGATTTAAATGCATGACAGAATAATTTACTTTCAGGAAATATACATATTGCTGTAACAGATAGATGAAAAATGTAGCCTTAAATCAAAAAAATAAAACTGTATTTCATTTAAAAAGTAATTCAAATTTCAGAGTTCTAGCCATTAAGATACTCACAAGACAAAGTTGGATTTAGTGGGCTGAATAAAAAAGATAGAGAAACTTAATACAGAATTTTGATTAAAAAAAAATGCACGTAGTGAGTTTGTTAATTTTCTGAGATGCATTTGTCTCTGCCTGTGTGCTGGATTGTACGCTGGCTCATATCAAAAGCGAACAAAATTTGAATGGCTAACACTAAGTTGTTCTGAAATTTCTCTTAGTCACTTCCTAAAACACTGGAGCCAAGTAAATAAAGGTTCGCTTTTAGGTATATTTCAGAGAAAGTCCTTGATCTTACTTGATTCTTTTTGTAGTAGTATTTCACTGTGGAACAAAATGGAATTTATGCAATGATATCAAGTACATATTGATATGTACTTGGGGCATATCAAGTGACTTCAAACAATATTATTCCACATACCAGATTAGAAAATCATGAAAGAAAATGGAGGGAAAGAAGTACACTTGCAAATACTATTATCTGTTTCACTGTGCCTTGATATAGAGAAGATTTTTAAGAAATGCCTGCAACCTGACATATTTTAGAAAGGGAAATGCATTTTATTATAGGAAGAAGAAGCAGAGAAGACAAAATCAATTGCCTAAGAACTTAGTTTCTCTATATTCAGTGGTCCTTGGATATTTAGAAAATTTATTAGTGGTATATTTTCTGTGACTAAATTGTTTCTATTGTATTCCATAGGAACATAGTAATTCTAGTCAATCTTATAGAGCTTTTAGGGTTTGTTTCATTCCTATCATAAATTTAGGTAATTTCTATAAAATTATTTGATCCATAAATCGTGCTAGAAGCAGTGCAAGAAACAGTGTTCTTGAATTGTCTGATATTTGAGGTCTCAAGGACCCCAGACAGCAGTTGTAGTGAGAAAAAATGAACCAAGCTGTTATAAAACTCAGCTCTAGAAATTTAGTTCGAGTTCATTCTGGAGGGCTCTTGGTGTATTTCAGAAATGTTCATCTAGCTTGACTAGAGTTATAGTTACATGTTTTGCTGGCAGATAAACATAATATCCATCTTGAATATAAATACTAAATAAATGAGAATTCGTGGCCAAGAGCCCAGAATTCATGGTGGTTCTGATATAAAAAGGCATCCTATTTCTCATGCTCAGCCTACTTATAGTCATCATATGTTGATAATTAACAACAGAATTTGAGATATCCTCACTTTTAATTTTAATTTAAAAATAATTTCCTTCTCTCAATATTTTACTACTTTTTTACTGTTAAAGGACAGTAAGTTAATGCTTACTGCTCTTATCTAAATTTATATACTGTAGTATTTGCTGGCATTTTTTCAAATGAACAATTACAGCGCTTTTGGTTAATTTTTTGGTGGATTTGGCAAACAGGACATTGGCTTCTACATCATTTATTTCCAGATTTTCAAAATAGGTAGGGATTAGTGGTGCAAATGAATGCCCCAGAGGAGGTCATTTAAAAATCTTAATTGATATTTATCTACATCTTTGAACATCTTTGAAAAAGTCACCTTAAGGCACATATTTTATTACTCATTTGGAGACATTCTGTAATGATATCTATGAAAATTTTTACAAGGCTACTGGTAGATTATAAAATTATTCCCACCCAGGGAATGTTTTGTAAACATAGCCATAGGTGTTATGGAAATATACATTTGCATCTGTTCTACACAGCCATGCATTGGATTAAAGATTGTTCTATTGATATAGTTGTCAAAATAAAATGAGACATTTGCTTTGCCTTTCATTAAAGGACTGTGTACCAATTTGGTTCATTACAGCATTTTTTTTCAAAATGTTCTTCATTGATTTTTTCACTACAACTGCAATTTGTCTGATTTTTATAGCAGATCAAAACTTTAATATTTACCCACTAGAACTTTTTACCATGGAAATTAATCCATTGATGGTTCAATTGTAAGTAAACTCAATAGTGCCATGATAGCTCTTGATGAGGCATATTACAAGCTCCAGAAGCAACTGTTCCCTACAAATAAAAAATTTTCTTTAGTGTAAGCCTAAGAAGAAATATTCTGTTCCCTCTCTAAATCTGTATCAATAACTCATTCATTCGAGTTGCAACGTATTTTCCCAAGGTAGAGACATACTCTTTACACTGATAATAGTTCATTTTTATTTATCTTGTTGGAATACTGCAATTGTACTGCCAGACTTTTTTTCTTATTTTTTTTAGCAAATAACCTTTGGAACACACAACTCTGAGAATTAGGAGCTTGGTAAGGAACTGACAGTGGTATAATATCACATGAATTAAGTATTGCATGGTAGAGATGTAATTTATAAATGGCTGTGGATTACAGATTACTGTATCTGCAAAAGAAGTAGTGATACTATCATTGTCTTCCCATTAAAATAATATCATCTATTTAGAAAGGAAAACAATGCCATATAACATGGGAGAAAATATGCCTATAAATAGTATACCAAAAGAAAAAGAAAGGGAGCAGGGTCCAGTCTAAGACTAGACTGGAACTCTAAAAGCTGATGTGGGTCTGAATATGTTGTTGTGTATAAACATATACAAATTGTAGAAACTACAATATATATGAGAAAAAAAATAAATTAACTGAAGAATGATTGTACTTTCTCATTCCAATTCAACAAACACACAAACAAAAAGATAGGTGGAGGAAGGGAGGATGGAGAGAGAATATGTGACTTGTCACGTTGACTCGCAGACCTACACAGTTCCTTCTCTTCAGTTTCTGATTGCTGTACCACCATCAGTGCTGTAAATGGAGAAAAAAGCTTCTGAATGTTTCCCCCAGGTTCTCAGTAAAAGCAGGAGTAAACAGAAACTGAAGTGGTGAGAGGGATGGATTTGCAGAGTGGAGACAAAGACAGTTGGAGAATTTTTGATAGTTTCTAGGTCTCGTAAAATGCTCTTTTATGATCAAGGTTAAAAAAAAGCCATTATACCCATTGAATGGAGAAATAACACGATGAATGAGATAAAATGCATAAAAGATTAAAATAAAAACTGTTTTATGAAAATCAGTGAACTTCAAAAATAAATCAAATTGCTAGAGAGATTTTTAAGGTAAATGAGGAGCTTTAATTTTTAGGGTACAATTTTCTGGTTCTATTTAAAATACTGTAATATTTTTAAAGTTAACTTTGGTAGGTATACTCCATGAAATGAACTACTAAACTTTATAATGTAAAAAAATGCTGAGACACTTACGTAGCTTCTTTACATCACATGCAAATTACTGCTTTCCAATCAATAGACATTTTAAAACACAATTGGTATTCTGGAAATATAATATGCAATCTCTGCTACTGATGTTATGTATTCACATCATAGATATGAGCTCTAGAGAAACAATTACAATATATGCTGCAAATGCATATTAAGACACAAATTATATTAAAGATCGTGCTTTAAAAGGAGACACAAGCCAGGCTTCAATTTTGCACCTGCAGTCATTTCCAGAATCAGCAGTGTGGACACATAATTGCAAACCAAATGATTGCATGTAACTGTCGAGATAGTTAATTTTCAGGTTCAGTCATCCGGTTACATATTTAAATGTTGTAATTTGTGTCAACAATTATTAATGCCTATAAAATTTTAGTTACAAAATTTATTTCACTTCTACAAATTGGCCTCTAATGTCTCTGCACTTTATTGTCTGCAGGTACATTATTGGTAAAAAGGAAAGGGGATATTTGTAACATTGTAAAAGTGCAGCATCTTTTTTTTGCCAAATACACATTTATGGTATAATTGTAATCTATGTTGCATTTAGACAAACTGAAAAACATAGTTTTTGATATTCCACAAGTGTGAGAGGATTTTTTTTATTTTTTGGTCATTCCAGTCCAAAATGGATTGAAACTATTTCTATGTTTCTGTGTTGTATCTTTTTCCCCAAATTTTCCAGCAAATCAGAATTTTCTTAGACCCTGTTGCCCCTATCGGAACTTGGCTTGCTGATATTTGCTGTTAATCTGCTACTGCAGGCAGTTTTGCTGTGAGAGTGTTGGTCTCTCAGGGTAGCGGTGGTGAGCTGAAGGTGCTTGGGTGTATGCTGAATCCAAGTGGCCCTGAGCCATCGACTAACTGAGCTTCCCATCCTTTGTCCCTTATTCTAAGCTAATTTTGTCAGGAACCTACTCATAACCTCAAAAACACTGCCTTAAATTCAGTGAAAAGTTTGAACAAAATGTTCTGGAGCTTAATGAAATGCTATTTTTTGGTGAAATTTGTCAGAAACTTTCCAGCC
This sequence comes from Rhea pennata, assembly GCF_028389875.1. Taxonomy (NCBI): domain Eukaryota; kingdom Metazoa; phylum Chordata; class Aves; order Rheiformes; family Rheidae; genus Rhea; species Rhea pennata. The sequence goes on along the minus strand of NC_084663.1, from coordinate 46,665,736 downwards.
AAACTTCTTAGGCTCATGTTACCCCACCTCTAACCTGCCTGATGCAGTATTTCTTATTTACTTGTAAACTAGATGTGTTTCATATCTCTGCGGATGAAAGAAAGCCCAAAGAGCACATCACACTCCTGGTGTCTAGTTATCAATGCAAAAAGCTTGGGAGCAGAAAGCTGTTCTACTCTTGCATGGAGAATATGGGCATTAATGCAATATTCCCCAAACTGTGTTAATGCTCACATTCGCTTCTAGCACAGATCTTGGCATGAAACCCATACACAACAGGTTTGCTACAGTGATGGAGGCATCTATCAAAAGGACTATGGAGGAATTTTGCTCTGGTTCCCATTCTGTGGTGTGGGTGCATATTCTCTGTCACGTGATACGTTAGCACCTACGTTGCTCCAAGTCTCACTCCTCTTCCTCCATCATATCTGCCATTCTGGCAGAGAACTAACTGTAAAGAACAAATTTAAATTTCAGAGCTGTTTTATTCCTACTGATGGTAGCTCTGCCATTAATTATAATGTGTGTAGGTCTGTGTCTGACCACATATAATCCTCATTGCTGAAGTTAAATTTGAGATTTAAGTTTAAGCCACATTTTTATGTTTAAATAGAAAGCTAATAATCAATATATTTTTCAGATATTTGATCATTGTGAAACTTATTCAATTTAATATCAGTATCCAACAATTTTAATTTGTGCAGATATATTATTTATTAACTGCTTTATTCATTTTCCATTGCTAATGCTTTCTCCCAAGACGTAAATGAAAATGTTGAAGAATGGATACATAGTACTCTCTAGTTAAATTAACAATATGTAGGAGCAAATATACTGAGCAAACACAAGTAATATTATTTTTTATTTTGATCTTTGCTTGTGATACTGTAATTCATTTTTACAGAAATTGGCTGCAAATTAACTACATTTGGAAACAGTTGGGTGCGTTTGAATGCAATTTTGTTTGCTTGCTTCCACATGTTTGCACTTTTGTTTTTAAACTGCAAATTATTTATTGCTTTAGATGAAATATGTTACCTTTAACAAAAATATTTGATTTTGTGTTTGCTAGTTGTTGCTGGCTACCAAGCTATAGCTTGGTTACAGGAACATAAACATGAAACCTATGATTAAAGAAGCACTTCCTAAAATCTTGATAGTATAATACTCAAAGTGATGGTGGCTTGTAACACCTGAAAAATACACTTTGGAGCTTGATACACCTTCCAAAATAGGCTTATACCCTCTCTATGCCTTAAGTCCCTTATTACATGTCTGTTACGGCTCTCTGCTTTGGGCTGTGCAACCAACTGACTTTTTGTGTATTCAAAATGTTTTATTTCATATTAAAGTAAATACATAAAATGTCAGCTGTAAGCTGCCTGTTCAGTTGTTTCTATCCTCTGATTTGAATTTTGTGCCTGGGGATGAACACCAGCAAAGTACTGGCCAGCACAGATTAACTGAGAAGAATCTTGCAGGCTTCTGCAGATCATATACGTTGTAAAAAAATGTGCAATAGTTAGTTAGAAAATTGTGTATGGCTGTGAAAGATTGAGTTTGCTATCCTCAAGTCCAAAAAGTTTAAGAATCTGTGTAGAAGGAAATTGTAGCATATGAAAGCGGTTAGGAAAGAAGATGGATGAGTCACTAGTATCACTTGAGGCTTACAGTTTTGGACACCAATGGGTATCTAGTTATCTAGCCAATGTTGTCAATGTTGCAAATAGACCCTCAAAAGCTTAAAAGGGAGCAGAGCCCTTCTAGAATGGCAGATGGAAAGCTACCTGCGGGGATTTCAAATTAAACTTGGTGTCCATATGGGGGCAACAGAGCTGGTCTTTAGTTTTCCGAGATCTAAGGATCCCTGGATCCTTAGTTGGTGAGTACAAACATAAAGACACCTTCATCTGCAAACACGATCTCATCCTAAGTTTCATGGGTTTCTCTGGAAGCCACTTTTTATTTTTTATATGTGAATTAGTATGGAATTTCTGTAACTGAGGTGAAAGCACCAATATCTGTAGAGATACCTGAAAAGGGGGAAGGGGCAGCTTGGTGAATATAAAGGGCTGGATCTTTAGATGATATAAATACATGTAACTCTGGTGCCTTCAATAGCATTACATTGATTTACCGTCCAAGGAGCTGGCTGAGCTGCAACACAAGAATTCAGTGCTGTTTGAGGTCTGTGATGCTAAGATGACAGCCTATCAGATGGAGCAGTCATTAATGCTTAATGCTCAAGAGACAAAAAAAAAAAAAAAAAAAAAGAAAAAAAAGAAAGAAAGAAAGAAAAAAATATGTTTCCCTGAACTATTATAATGGTCTTTGCATACAGATACATTTCTTTAATCTTTCATGACTGTAAAATAAGATAGAAAAGACCTACTTCAAAATTATTTGAAACTTGCTAAGACTTCAAACTATAAAAATCAAATATGACAGTGATTTCATTTATCTGAATGTTATTATTTAGAAAGCAACATGTTTATGTTTTAGTATTTAAAAGAGAGAAGATGGCTAATTTTGTAATTAGGTGTCATTGACTTTCTAATAGTTATAAGCAATATCTTGATAGCTCTCTGCCTATGATTATAGCAGCATTTACTGTTAAGATTATAGCTCTTTTTGTTCAGCCTTCAATTATTTAAAAAGCAGCCTCAGTAAAAATTAGTTCATAAAGGATCTGAACTGAATCCATTTGCTTTTTCATGGGAGTTTCTTTATATGCCCCTGAATGCATTATTTACTTGTTTCCTTTATGGAACATTTATGAGTACAACTAAAGAGAGCAATTTTGAATTGATTATTCTAGGTTTACTTTGTTTTCATATACACTTACACAAGTATGAAAAAATAAGTGTCTGAGATGGATTCACATTTTCTCCCAAATGAAAAAGCTCACATTTTTGTACTCTGAAGAAAGGTTTTGTATACTTGACAAAGCCATTGAGTACGATTCAGACTAGTGACCTGAATCATTAAATGCTGTCAAAAAGGAGCAATATTGTTCTAGTGACATCAATCAAATGGTAATGCCCTTTGACATTATTCCTAAAGGACTCTGAAAAATATAGCAGAGAGCAATGGGATTTTTTGTTATTGCACTTGAACGACTGAGTAGAATTTTTTAATGGATAAAGGGATTGTGTGGTACAGCATCAACACAAATCTTATATTAATAATAGAATAATTTATATATATATAATAGCACTGTGGATTAGAATCTCATTGTTTCATGTGAAAGACAGATAGGATCATATAACAAAATACTACAATTTTGGCCCAGGCTATCTGATCAGGAAACACCAAGGAATTAGGCTGTAGTTTCCCTCTCACAGTAATCCATTACAGCTTCCTCACCCACAGTGCTTGTACAGAGGATGGGAATACTTTTTAATTATAATCAATTAAAAAAAAAAACATACTCTGAAGTCACGTGGGCATCTTTTTGCTCAGTGCCAGAGCCACACCTGGAGCCACTCGTATGCAAAGTCAACAACAGCTTTAGAAGCCATCTTAAGATTTTTCCAACTCTTTGGTTTGACTCAGTGCTGAGGCAGTCTCTAGATAACTTATACTAGCTGATGGGCTGCTTAGGGCTGGCCTTTCTTCACCTCTAGCATGTGTTCCAGTTACAACTAGAGAGGTCCCATCACGCAAAACGTTCAATATCACCTTACAGCCTCAAACACATCTGTCTGCATTTTAGGAAGCTAAGTGTAGTTTGCTGGCAGTTTCTCATTGATTTTAAGCACGTGGATCTGAGGCTAAACCCAGTATATTTTGATGTCAGAATTACATAAAATCGATCTGAAGTGTGAGCAAAAGCTCTCAGAATATAATTTTTGGCTAAACATTGACCACCTTTCATAGAATCAGATAATCATAAAATCGGTAAGGTTGGAAGGGACCTCTGGAGATCATCTAGTCCAACCCCCTGCACAGCAGGGTCACCTACAGCATGTTAGACAGGGTTGCATCCAGGCAGGCCTTGAAGATCTCCAGAGAAGGAGACTCCACAACCTCTCTGGGCAGCCTGGTCCAGTGCTCTGTCACTCTCAGAGTGAAGAAATTCCCCCTCCCGGTCAGGCGGAACTTCCTGTGCTTCAATTCCTGCCCATTGCCTCTTGTCCTGTCACACATGGGAAAACTGAAAAGAGTTTGTCCCCGTCCCCTTGACACCCTCCCTTCAGGTACTTGTACACATTGATAAGATCCCCCCCTCCAGTCTTCTCTTCCTTTGTTATTCTAGACAGAATATAACTTACATTTTTGAGATTTGTCTATATTTGTTTTGAGAGACCTGACTGGCGCAGAAAAAAATGCCTCATGAGATAGTTCATTTTCTTTTCTGTTTTAAGTGGAGTACAAATTTGCTTTCCTTTACCTGATTAGTTAAAATATCAGAATATGTTTTTCCTATACTGCAATTCCATTGTTAGTGAAATAATGAAAAGAGGCTGGTATTCTAAAAGCCACTGGCAAAGAGAAACTCATGATCTGTTTGAAAAACATAGGAAGGCATTGCAAAATAATCATGAAAGGATATAATAGCACCATTCTAATTATTGCCTATGCATTTTGCTTTAAAAAGAGCAAATTCTACTTCTTCCTTGGTAATGTAATTAAACCTACTTACCTCATCACATTGAAGACTTTTTTTTTTTTGGGGGGGGGGGGGACAATGTGAATGGACAGGAGGATTTGAACAAAAAGAGCAAGATCTAATCCTAAAAATTATATTTAAACAGGACTAGTATTTGGCATCATTCAATACCAAATTTGCAATAAGTAGTATAAATGCAAGTGGTTGTACAAGAAAAAGAAAAAAGAATAAAAAACAAAAAAACCTAAAACATTGAAAAAAATCCTCAAATCTCTGTAATTGGAGCTGCTTACTGTTAAATAAGAAATTATCTTAAAATAAAGTATTTTTCTTGATCAAATTGTCTATGTACAAGTCTATACTAATAATGATAAAATCCCCCTTTCTTGCACTGCAGCCGAAGCCACATGCACTAAAAGAACACGAAATTAAATTTAACCCCCTGCGAGAGTTTAAAAATAAAATGATTTTTTAAAGCCTATAAAATGCATTCCTGTCTATAATTAATGGTCCTTTATTCATGGAATAATGTGTATGCTGATTCATGACTAAAGAGCTTAACAGAAGTTACAGCTTTGTTATATTTGAAATTTTTATAATAAGCAATATTAGTGGAGGACTCGTATTTTAAAAAGTAATAATTTAGAACACATAATAAATGGCAACATGCAGTTAGCTCCAGGTTTCTAGCACTGCCATTTGGTAATAATTATGTAAGGACTCAGTAGATATTTTGTATTTCATTTTTCTGCCCTTTTCTATTGATTTTTTTTTTTTTTTTTTTTTTTTTTTTTGTAGAATCACAGGTTATTAACATGAACATGGTAGCTCTGGGAAGGTTCAAACAGAAGTGATCTTTGCTCCCCCCCCAAAAAAAAAAAAAAAAAATAGGAGTTAAGCCTTCTTTATTTTTAGAATGCTGCTTTAAGAAATATTCTTCTCCTGTTATATATATGAATAATTCCTATTAGCAATTCTGCCAGTGCACAAAATATGCACAAAAGTGGGAATGGATTTTTTTTTGGATGATTTTTCCCAAAGAAATTTAAGCAGGTGATTGTTTGTCCCCTCTTTGGAGTGATTAATATGAGGATTGGATCAAATCTGACTGGACAATCTGACTGAAGTCAGATAATGATACTTTTTTACTTTGAATCAGTAGGCAAACAAGTATTCACCTACAGTTTCTGTCATGAAAATTTAGTTTCCTCTTCTGCTGAGGAAATTTGAGCTCTTATCTACTAGGGAAGGACATTTAAAGATAAGCAGAAGTAGGGCTATTTTCCTGCCCTCCTGACCCAAGCTTGACTGTTGGCTCAAAGATAACTTGGGCAATCCTAAGTAAAATAGTATTTTGAATCAGTTCAAAGAATGTTATGTTTTAATTTTTGTTTTCATAAAATTTACTAATTGAAAACTAAATTTGGAAATAAGCACCTATTCCCTGTCTATTTCCTATTCTGATGGGATATAAGAAATATCATTTTTTTTAAGAAGAAACAAATTTACATTAACTGAAAATCACTGGTTTCACTAACTTTCCTATACTTTTCCTTTAAGTTGTCATGACTCAGATCTCTAACTTGATTTTATAAGCTTGAACTGTTTTTCACTTCTGCCTGGGTGTTCTTGATACTAGGTATATATGTGCAGGAGTAAATTGGTCCAATTAATTTTAATAGTCACCCTAGATATGGTATACAATGAGGTGGTCAATGAGGGGATAAGAAATCGTAAATAACTAGACCCTTCTATAACTTTATCCAGTTACCAGAATTATTTTCTGAGGTAGTCCAGTATTAACAATGCAAGAAGTAAGTTTTCACAGAAGGATGGTGCCCCACAGGTGTGCCTCAAAATAAGAATTACTCAGACTGTTCCTTGAGTGTTGCAGTTGGTTATTAAATCTTTTTAAAGGCTATATATGAAAAATAAAGATAACTTTTACTGAACTATAATATAGATGAAGGGAAATTGAATCCTGTTACTAACTCACTTGAATATCCTTAGGATAATGATATTAATAAAAGCATACATCTGGAACCAGCAAACAAACATGTCTTTAGTCTGTTTCTTTTCTTGAGCTCTGAAAAGACTCAGGTTATTTTTTAATGTTCCTTTTTGTGTCCTGAGGTTTTTATTTGTTTTATTTTTTTTAATAAAAAAAAAGGCATATCTGGCTCATCAATTTTATCCACAATATTTTGGAGAGGTAGTCCTAATCCACTTGCAGGAATGTCGTGAAATGTTGCCACTGGTAAGGTAATGATCTTCCATTTATGTCATTGAAAGTAGCTATAATGTGACAGGGAAGAAATCTCTTTTTTTCTCTGATTTAATTTTTATAGAGAGAGACACAGAAAGAAAAAGACATCTTACCATCTAAAATGAGAAAAGATCAGAAATTTTAGTAATACTTAATGCAGACATGGAACTGTATTTACTGGCACTGCAGTTTCAGTGTTGCTATTGAGGAGTGTAGCTGCTCAGGAAATATGGAGAAAAGTTTAAAATGTGGACATTTTAATTGGAATAAACTATTAGAAGTAGCTAACAATAGGTCAAAATTAGCATATTTTGTGTCTGGAGAAAGGAAAGTTAACATGCATGGCATTTTGGAAGTAGTCACAACCTGACAGATAGTAAACCACACACTCAACTGAGGAAGAAAAAAAATCCGTCTAAAATTGTAAGCTTTGCAATGTAAATTTATTATGGATCACCTATTAATCTTCCTTGTTTGATAACTTGTATTAGAAAAAATGTATTTTATGAACCTAATCCCATTTGCCTTGTTCAAATGAAACTTTACCTTGACCTCAATATTTGGGGATATAATCAATAAAAGCTCCATCGTCTATTATTACTGTATGCTAGCAAAACATGCAACTGGACAGGACTACGTACCTGTCTCCCTGTCAGCATCACAGATCAGTTTGGTGCAAGGACACTAGCAAACAGTTGTGGCAAAACAAACAATAGGAAATTACTACGTGTAGCTACAGACAGGTGAAACTCACCATGGAAATAATTACACACAGAGGCTGGCTCCAGAAAGACCCTACAAAGGTTGGTTGTCAATCCTACCTAAAGTCACAGGCTTCCTTTAAATGTATTCTCTGATCTTGATGGAGAACGCTAATCAAAACACCTGTGCCGGGAATCAGCGCTGCATTAAAAATTCTTCTGTAACATAGGGCAGCCTTATGATTTATTGTCCAAGTATGCTTTTACTCTCAAAACATAATAGAAGATACGTGGAGTTTCCCAATCAGGGAACACAGAATAAGGCCGATAAGACAATCTGGGACTGAAAAACAGCCTTTCTGCAGATGATAAACTGGGTCCAGGGACTATATCAAGTTAAGTGTACAGGAATATAAGTAAAATCAGGATTTCATTAGGTTTGAATGTGATGTCTTATTTAATAGAACTCTCCTCATTAATTGTATTGTTTTCAGTCAACCTACTTCTTGTGGTTACTATATAAATATTTTTCTACTATAGACTTTTTCATATGGACCTCCTTTTGTGTCATTTCCAATCAGCTTTGTATCAGACAAATGACGACACTCATAAGGAATAGCTATGAAACAACAATATCAAACTGATGCTAATCAGTTTGAGCAAAAAGTGGAGAGAGAGAGAGAGTCCTATGAAACTGAACAAAAATCACACACAAATGGGCATTATCTGTACAAATAAAGAGAGCACAAAATCCAAAGGAGATTAAATGGGGCATATAGGCTGAGAAGTATAGATAAGAGAAGGAGTAAGATACATTTTAAGAGAGGTAAAAGTGTAGTAAAAGTTGAGCACATATAAAAATGATTTGACTGAGAAAAACATAGTGCTGAAGCTTGCAGGCAGACCTGAAATATAAAATAACCAGTCCTCTAAAGAGAATTCTTATGATTAGTGTAATAAAGGGAAAAATAGCAAGGATAAGTGTATTATATAGGAGGCAAACTAGATAACTGAAGGCTGATAAGTGCTTGTGACTGCTTTTAAATTGATTCAAAAATGCATCTTTAGGTGATATGAAATTAACATATTTCTTCATGAACCCAGGTAGCAAAAAATGTCACCAATACAATGAAGAGAAAATAAAGGAGAAAGGAAAGAAAATGTGTACAATTTCCAACCAAGAGAATCAATGCAACTGTTTTTAGTTCTGTAAAACTCTCTTAATTTCCTCTTTGACTTACTCTATGTGTTTTTTATTTGTCTTGTGAGAAATTAATTATTACTTAGAGCAGAGGAATAACCAGGTATTGGTGTATATTTTTTCATTAAGTCTATAATGTGTGTGAGGGTGAGGAAAATAGAAAAAGAAAAAAAAGAATATTTAATTTCCATACTTACAAAGAGAAAAAAAAAAAAGATGCATGATTTTGGATTTACACTATTCTTGATTTGTTAAAGATCAAATTGAGATTTAAGATGTTTCTATACTGTGTGCAGAAAATAACCATGTTTTGGAATTCTAAGAACTTCCTTCTAATTATCTGACTGGCTACTATCGGAGACAAAGCACTGGTCAGACTGGGCCTAGCCTTGGACCCACTATGACAACTACCTTTTCCTTATATTTTTGGCCAGATAGTTCTGTTAAACTGAACCAATCTTGTTTTATTATTATTATTATTGATTGGACGTAATTCTATTTAATATTAGGTTTCTGTGTAAATATCAGTATTTTCTGAATCTTGAAATTTTTAGTCAAATGGCATTCCATTAATCTTTCTGGAGTTTCTGAATTAAGTAGTAAATCCAGTTTATTTCATCGTGCTTTTTTTTACTATGCCAAGTCTCCCTTCACAATTAGCAAGAAGTTTGGAACAGAATGTTTCATCTGACACGAAGTGAAACCTTTTCTCTTGCTTTCCAAAGAACTGTAGTACATCGGCTTTCGGGGAGCAGTTTAATAAGTAGCTGAGGATACAGCCCATTTCATTTTTGCTTTTTCTAGGTAACAGATAATCTTTGTCCAAGACTGCGTAGATTACATCAGCTATTTCAGATTTAACATTTTCCCATTTTCCCTGAGCTATGGTTTGCAGTAGATATTGTATATTAGGAATAATGAAATATAACCAAAGACCAAATTTTCTTTTGCTATTTCTGCACTAGGAAATCAGCTTCAATTAAGTCATAGTGTAAGATCTACCACAGAAAAGGATATATAGCTACATCTAGTATTGGCTCTGGAGGAAAAGGCTTTAGGAAAGTAGTAGCTTTATGTCTAATATGTGTTTTCCACCTAAGCAAACCTAGAAGAATACTCCATGCTTATTGTAAATTTGACTTGATAGGAATCACATGGTGTAACTTAAGGTTTTACAGGTCATTGATTGGTTAATTTCCATAAGCAAAGCATATGCTTTGGAAAAAAAGGGCAGATTTTCCATAGGAATCATTTTTACTGTGAACAATAGTGATTCATCCCTGAGGCATGGCTTCATCTTTATTCTTTCTCAGATTTCTGCCAGAATTTGGTAGCTACACATCCATGGCAAAACTTGCTTAAAAGATGGTGCAATGAAGAACTGTTTTTTTCAATATATTCTCAAATACTAGATGGTTGGTCACAGCAATTTCTGGTTCTGTATTTACATTAAAAAATCTAAAAAATATGGTGTATTACTAAGAAGAGAGGCTTAGATTCTTGATCAATATGATTAAAGTGTGTAGCTGCCTTTGTGTCATTATACCTGGGATATCACCTAACACGTGGTCTAACCTGGTCTGAGGTCAAATTCAGCTCTTGAGTCATTTTTGTCTATCCCTCTGCCTTTTCCCCACAGGGAGCGGGAAATAGCTACCTGTGTGCTTTCTTCTCCATTTTTTTTCAAAGCCTGGTAGAAAATCAGGTTGCCATGGTCACTGGGGAGGCAGAGTTCTTCTGCCAATGGGTTAGCAGGCAATTACTGAGGAAGAAATGAATGGACACAGTAGCAGTGGGAGACCTGAGCACCTGAGGTCAGGTGGGATTTACTGGTGTGACAGGAATGTTCACACAGGGAAGAGCAGAGTGTAGACCACAGCTGTTGGCTTCAGCATGCCAGAGTGTCTAGATGTGTCTCAATTGCAGACTGAATTATTTCCCAGATTTTTATGTTTGGTGTCTCTAAGAGTTCATTTTACATATTCCACCAGACATCTGTCACAGTAGTAACTTGGGCTAGTTATTTAGAGGTGAGATTCTTATGCAAAGACTCTTTGCAGGCCCTCTATAAGCTATGATTTAAATATTGTAATCTTGTTCTCAAGTTCTATTTTTCATATTCTATTCTAACAGCATATCATTTCTACACAAAGAAAAAAGTTCAAAAAGCTATGTGATCTATGCTGGTATTTTTTTAGTAAAAAGTAATTTACTAAGTAACTTACTTCAACTAATAGCTGAATACAACCTCCATTGTTGATACCATTCTGTTTTCTGAGATGGTGTTTATATAACCCAAGATACATAACAACTTCTATGCTGTACCTATTGTGCTTTATCTAATAAAATTCTTCAATATTTAGGTGCAATTATGCACATGGACAGATTGTGCATGTAAAGAAGATGTATGGACAGAACATTTTGTCATGACCACTTCAGGGTCATTAGCTTTTGTTATACAGTGTGTTAACAATCATCAAAATAAATTAGTTATTCACACACTTGTGAGATACAAGGAAAATATGTTTGCAACAGCATCACAGGAAATAATATTGGCTCTGTCAGAAGCTTGGATTACATGAAAACAGGAAATGATTATAATAAATGGAAGAGTTTCTCCAGCAGTAATCATAGAATAAGGAAATGCATGCATGCATTTTACCAAAAATATTTGTCATAGCTATCTGTTTCACCTTCAATGGACAGCAAATGTTTTTTGAGAATCCCCTGTGATCCACACATGAGCTACCAGCTGCCCTGTTCCCATTACTATCAGGGTCTTCCACATATCAGGACTGGGTTCAGTGGCAGTAGCTTCAAAGATCTTTTATTCTGTCAAGAGAAAAAAGAATGAAAGTAGCTAATTTAGAATACAGTTTCAAGAAATGAACCCAATTAACCTGCCTGTAGTATCTCTTATATTAATTTCCAAATCCTTTCAGTGAAACTTGTTACTAGTTTAAAATACTATATCCGTCTGGGAAGTATTAAAAAGTGCTTAGGTTGGCTTTGTAATAAGTCTTAAATCTCCATTAAAATTAGCGTTTAAAGTCTTTCTCAGCTATTTCTTACATAAAAAGAACAGTTGAATTAACTATATAGGAAAAGAAAAATGGAAAATACTGTAATTTTTTCTGAATCATTTTTTTCCTTTCATTACGCATTGACATTAATGGAGTTTTAATTTGTTGTTACACCAAAGTTTTACACTTCATTACATCTCTGTGCCAATAATTATGGGCCTTATTGATTTCCCGTCTTTTTAGGTATTCAGCAGCTCTTCAGGGCTTGTCTCCCCCTGGATTGTTTTTCTTATACTGAGATGCCATTGTTAATCTTTCAAAAGAGAGGTTGAAAGCATTTAAGCTTTCTGTAATACATTCTCATCTTCTTTACCATGTTACAATTAATTAGGCGGACTGACAAGACTTTTTTTTCCCATGCATAGAATACTACAGAATTTCCTATGATGATCTTTCTGCAGCAAAAGATTTTAAAAACTTTCAGTGCTTTCACAGTCTGCAACATGGTACATTCACAGCAAAAACTTTCAGCTATGTGATTTCATCTTTTGTTAATTCACTGCAAAATACATAGATAGACAGATGAGGATTGTACAGTGTTAACATCCAAATCCTGGGGAGGGATTTAAGAAGACAGAACAGGATGCAGGTAGATAGTTGTTGCCTGAACACAGAACACTGAGTTTTGTTTATTGACTACATAACCATACCAGGACCTTAAGCTCACTATGGATGCCTGATCTGATTGAAATGCTTCACAGGCGTGTGGTTCTGCACTGCATGTAGGTCCTGAACAGTCCTAACCTGAGCATTTCTGTCTCATTTCTGTTGCTGTGGCATGTGAAAGCGATCCTTTCTACTGGCTGGTGGAGTGCTCCCCCAAAGTGTGTGTTGCAGGGCTGAGAATCAATCTACATTCAATCTAAACCCAACTTTTTGTGAGCAAGTGGCTTAGCTGCTAAGCTCTCGCACAAAAGAGGACTGGTGGTGACATAAGCACTTCATCCTTTACGCATGTGGAAGAATGACTGAGTCATTCCACTTGGGCAGCTCTTCCCAGATGCCATCCAAGCAGAAAGCACCTAATATGACCAAACTCCACCCTGTTCCTAGCACCTCGTAGCCATTTCCAGTGCTAATTCAACATGCATTTTTGTACTTTGCCCTCACCTGAGGCTAACTCTCCCATGAGGAATGCAATTAATGTGGCTCTTCAAGTATGAAGAAGCTGAAGACACTCTAATTGTCTTTTAGATCTTGACTTAATTTTTTAACCAGATATAGAAACACAGAATCATTGAATCAATCAGGCTAGAAGTGACCTCAGGAGGTCTCTAGACCGATCTCTTGCTCAGAGCAGGGTCAGTTATAAGATCAGATCAGGGCTTTATCAAATGAGGTCTCTGGCATTGAAAGAGTTAAAAAAAAGTTCAGTATCTGAGTAGATGAGTAAATCTACTTCTCTACCACAATCTACTAAACTAAGGGCCTAACTTTCTGTGTGTCATCAAAATCCTAAATCATTGTGGATTTTGCCTAGTGAGAGGCGAGTGACTGAAAAACGTGACTTAGAGAGATGATGAAATCAACCTTATCAGAAGATCTTTATTTAATTTAGGACTGATTAATTATGTCCAGTTTTGCAAAACTGGAAATAATTCAATCACTTTTTAAAAGTCAGTGCAGAATTTCTAAGGGCTTACAGAAGCCAGAATGGACCCCACCACTGTTTCATTTTTTCACACAATTCTTTATCAGTAACATAAGTCTATTATCCTGAGTGGTTTTGTTATTAATTACTTTTATGTAGTCTTTTTTGTTGCATACACTCAGAAATAAGCTTTCTACAGATTTGTATTTTATCTAAACTGTAAAGATTGTAGTGTATCACTGAACTGAAAGTGAAAATTTAACAAAATTATTGAAGGCTGAAAATTCTCAAACTGATAATTCTCAGATCTGTCCTTCTTTACCTCAACTTTCATATCCAGCTGTTCATAACCACTGCTTTCCGAACAAAAGTCTCCTTACCTGAACACTTATTCATCCTTAACTATAGGGTTTCCTTAACCCCAGGTTGTCATTAAATCTAGTCTTTCTTTTCTTGCTAATCTAATCTTTCTGTCTATGTTTAACCTAATTTTTCTGCATTTTTTATTTGTAAAACATTTCAACAAATGATCGTACTCTTGTGGCACCGTGAATAGACCTTTAATTATACCTATAAAACTAATATTTCACTTTAAATTCATAAAGCAATGTAGGTCTCTTAGGAGAAAAGTGAGAGAACGTGTTATATCACACTGGTATTTTAAAACTCCATGATGAATGTGTTTCAATACATAACTCCATCTTCAATTTCTTATGTAAGACATTAAATGAGAGCACATTATCTTAGGCAGTATTAGACATGCCAGTATCCAGGATATATTTGGATTAAGTTCTGAAGAAAATGCTGTTCCGTATCATAACAAGTTCAACATTATTGAATCCAACCAATGCCATACTTGAGAATAATGGCATTATACTCCCAGGATGCTGGCTATGAGCTAAGATATCATTTGCTTCAGAATTGCCCCTTCTAATCCAACCCAGTTTACTATTAGCAGCATATCTGTGCTTTACAAATAACTCCATGCTGTTAAATTCATTTTCATCATCAGTTACCTTCTTACTGGATGTATGTACTGATCACAGCTGGTAGTTCCATTGGCCAATAAAAAGAGGCTGAAGTTCAGATAATAAGGGAAAATAAACTGTGGTCTCTGTAAACGTCATGATTCTAATTTATGATTGGGCTCTGTACGAATTTTCCCTTGAGAAAGCACAGCGTTTACTTTTGGAACACTTATTAAACTCCTTTATTCCCACAGTTAGCTCATCCGTCCAAAAGAAATTAACAATGATGTGAATAAGAATAAAAATCCTTCTAGACTTAGGGATAGTTTCAAATCAAATGGATGTTGAGATCTATCAATGTCCCACCTAGTCTATGACTGGAAATCTTGTATTACTCCTCTGATATTTTTCTTTCTGTTCCGAACTGTAAGGAAAAGTGAAAGATGCGAAAATTTTAAATGCACAAGTTAATAGAGAAAAAAAATCATTTTTTCAGGAGAAGTCAAATATTAGTTTGCTGCTGCAAATGATTTAATGACTGACACATTTTATCGATTATCAGAATCCAAAGCACACAAGAAACTTCCAAGGAATCTGTACAAGGCTGGACTGGAGCCAGACAAGACCCCAATGGTGCTATATTTATAATTTAACTGGATCTACTGACAGCTGTTCTTTGAAAAAAAAAATCTTTAAAGAGGTTACAATTACAGAGGGATTTCTTTCAAAACATTATTTTCCCCCAATTTGCTTATTCAACAGACAATATTCAAAGGTTATTTAAGGTCAACATGTTGTAACATCTACTAGTTCTCTCTTATCTATGAGAAGAATTATCATGTCAAAATTGGAAGTTAGATTGACTTTATGTTTTTTTTTTTTTTCTAGAGAAAAACATGTCAGAATAATTATTGTTTTATTATCCTGTAGATAAATATCTAAATAGTAGCTTAATAATTTATCATAGTCTTTCCTCAAATATCAGAATTAGACTGACTGATCTATGATTCTCCAGACCTGGCTTTTCCTCCCTTTATTTTAGAAAGATGCTATGTCCTTCTCCTTATCTCAGTGTCCTTCTCCTTCTTCTAGGGACCTTTTCCAAATTCCTTTAGTTCTCAGGATAAAACCACAGTCAAAAGATAGGTTATGCCATTTTTTTTCAAGAATTTTTCAAGAATTCATGGGCAAATTTTTATCAGATTCTGTCACTTTGAATAATTTAAGTTATTAAAATAATTTTTAGTCTGTTCTTGCCCTTTTCTGGCATTTATTGCTGTCTCTTTTTAATATTATTTGTATTAAGTATCTGGTCATAACCCTTTTGTAAAAAATTAAGAAAAAATTTCCTTTAATTGTTTTTAGCTCTTCAGAGTAATCCACTTTCTGGTTACTCTCCCTCAATGATAAGTAATGGATCCAGATATTAATTTTCTCTTTTTCTTAGTCTCTAATGTACTAGTCTTTTACCTCATTGTTTTTAATGTTCCCTGAGAACTGCAGCTCTTTTCTCTCCTTAACCTTTCTGACTTTATTCCTGCATGCTTGTGCTATTTCTTTATAATTATTCTTAATAATATATCGTTGCTTCTTCTTTGAGAATGACCTTTTTGATTTCAGTGTCATCAAATTACTACTGAGACAGCCAAATACACCTCTTCTTATACTTCACTTTTGCTTGTGGATTGAATTCATTAGCAGCTGTGCAGGCAGGACTTTTTAGTGATTGTAAACTTCCCATGTTCCTTTTTGTTTCATGAGTTCTTCCCAAGAGAAATTAAATATTTGAATTTTTGAGGTCAGCTTTTTAAAAGCATATTCTTTTCCATTCCAATGCCACTTGTTACTAAGCACTTCCACAGAAATTATTTCTAACATTTAGATTCTTAGGTTCTTCCATTTTCAAGTCAGAAAAAAGGCCTAATATTATCTCTTTATAAACTCTTAGATTGCTCTGAAGTAAAACGCAAGACAGAGGTATTTCCCATGTCACTGACTCTCATCTATCGCAACTGGCAAGCCTCACAACTGCTCTTTTAAACTGCTTCTTTAACTGAAATTAAAATGTTGTTGTAGAACTTTACTGTCTTCTAATTTCCAACCTACCGATATTTATTATATGCACATATTTTTTTTATCAGCTTTGTTATTCGACACAATTCTTGCTTTTCATACTGCCTCCATCTTCCCTTGAAAAGCTATTAATGTATTTTAAGATTTTACTGAGCAATATGTGCTCGCTTTACTGAATTTTTTCCAAATGAAGAAGTAAATATTTAAAATGCTACTCTCTTTCTTCTGGTAAATATTTTCCTACATCCTCCCTGCTTTCTTTCTCTGTTGGCTTTCTTTCTGTCTTCTTCACAGCATTCAACAAGTCTTACCAACTTCCCTTGAACATTCTTGGTATGTAGTATTCTCTTCTCGTCTTTCTTCCTGATAGGAGTTCTGGTTAAATCTCAGGCATATTTCTGTGTTCTCCTGGATTTTGGTTCCAGATAGACAGCCTGACTTCCACTATAAGTACCCTAAATTTCTGTCATATTGCTATCTCTAGTAGTGGAGCTGAGTCAAGCACAAGACTGGGTTCAAGTCTGAATGTATCTATAGCTGAAGTTCTCATTATTCAGGAGGTCTGAGATTTGGATTTTGAGGGTACTGGAATCTTTTGCAAAAGTCTTTTGCTTTGGGTCAGTAAATGCAGGGTAACTCTATTAACGTATATTAATGCAGTTATTCCAGACTTGCATCAACATTCCTGTAAGCAGAGGGTGTCCTACAAAACTTAGCTACTAATAACTGGAGAGTCTTCAGGGGTCATTTCAGGTAAGGATTTTCAATCCCCTTTGATAATCATGACAAAAAAAATACTTCTAAAGCATTGATTTGTTGCATCTAATCAGAATGAATATGAGATAAAATTTGACTCATTAGTTTACATAGCTACAGTCACTACAGTGATAAAAACCCTGGTATAACATCAAAGAATAAACAGAGCAAAGGGAAGATGTGCTTGGTATTATATTTTTTTAAAAAAGACAAATAGCAATGTAGTTAATTACACTTTAATGTCTCTATCTTAGCATTAAGGATATATCTATGGGAAGATTTCCTTAAAGTCTTTTTCATATCAGCTGAGAAGAAATCAAAGTAATTTGTCAATAAAGCCACCTAGTGCAAAACAAAAAACAAAAATCAAAATAAATACCGGACAATATGCTATTATTGCATCTCCCATCTCCTAGAATGAACTGTAAACTGCTCAAGTTTAAGCCTTTAACATGTAAACTCATTCTTGACCTTCTGGATGACATTTATCACTTTGCTTGTTCGAAAACATTCTTAAGTGAAATTGAATTGGAATTAATCACAAGACAGACAATAGTTTCACCTTTGTATAATATACTATTGAAATTATTATCTCTTCATGAATGATATCTGGAAAATGATTTTTTTTTTTTAATAATGCATATAGTTTGTTTTCAACTAATGTTCCTGGGGAATCCTGGGAAATGAATAAAAGTGAGAAACTTTGAGGTGGTTTTTCAGTCTAAATACAGAACTTAGTCTTTCCTTCTCAAGGCAGAAGCACTACACAAGCATATATCCTCTTTGTCAGCCAAGTATGAGTCTTAACATACGCTCATCCTGTGAGCTCCAGAACATTTCTGAGTGCAGGGACACTGTCAGGGCCATAATGCCAGCTCTAATTCTCTTTGAGGCACGCTGGATAGATTCAGCATAAGCAGAGCCAATTGCGCTACGGCCCAATGCAACAGCAGGTATTTTACATTTAGGACTTCCAAAGAACAGTGTGGAGGCTGTGAGCTCACACTACAGATAGGCTTGCATCAACAAGGTGAACGGAAAAAAGCAAGGTTGTGAGACTTGGCATGCTTCAGCCTTGCCGTATTGTCCTCTGGCAATGGAGCTGTAGCTTCAGTATTCTGCAGCCATGCTACATAAGTAGAGATACCACTAATCAGTCACTGGTTAGTAATCATATAAATATGCAGTTGTTTTTGTTTTCTTGAGTAGTTATCAAAGAGAAAATAATTCTACAACTTTTTTTAAAAAATAACATTTCCTGCTAGCACTTGGATGAAGCCCGTCATGAAGTTTATAATATGTGACACATTGGTAATGAGTGCATTCTCTGCCCTGCTCCCAAGAAGAGCCATGAAACTTGTTTTAATAGCTCTATCATGACATTAATGCTAGCACTGCTATATTCCTAGATGCTGAGATATTTAATGGCATTGGTTTTGTAAATGTAGTTTCAGCTTTTCAAAAATGATGTTTCTAAATATTTTCCTATATTCGTAACTGTCTTTCTTTTCTGCTGGTTTTGGAGATCTTTAATCTATAAGCCGTAAAATACAAAGAAACTCCTGCTCTGAACTCTTTCTTTAACTGGTTCTTTTACTGAAGTATAAATAAATCAGCAGAATATGGGGGAAAACATATCTTCCTATAATTGTGCCTTCATGCAAAATCTTACTTTTGATAGGTTATAATTTCCTTTTTTATGTTGCAGTAGATGTCAAAACAAATATTTTTCTTTCCTTATTCTAGATAAGTGGGCATTATTTGAAGGAATATTAAGACACTCATCTCTATGTCTCTTCAAATGTGATTGAATTTCAGTGGTTCGCAGGCCTATAGAGATGAAAAATGTGGTGATTATTTCAGTTTGAATTTATAGCATCTTCTAAGCATCTTTGGAATGACAAAAATAAGTTTAATATGATCTTCAAAACTGACATATTTTTAAATCACTTACTACAGCACATGAAAAAATGTTTAATATGGTTTTAATTCAGTGTTCATTCAATATTGAGATGTATGAAAACTAAGGACAAGATAGTAAGAGTTTCTGATCATTTACATAGCCTATTGACTTTATTGGCAATTGTATGCATTCAACGTCAAGGCCTAAAATGAAGCTGTTGATCATCTTCATATGTTTAGTTTCAAATGGGTTTACTGAATTAAAACTAGAATGTATTTTGTTTAATGTTTCAGGAACTGGATGGCCTGGGGGACTGGTTCTGCAAAGCCTTTTACTTTCTCATTACTAGTTCTAATTCAGCCTAGATGGCTAAATATTACTACTGACCAACAGGTCTCTTTTGCAATATTAAACAATTGATATTCCCACCCTAACTAAAAGTCTTAATTTAAACCAGGCAAGGCCTGAATAGACAGGGTGACTGTACTATTTTATTAACCCCATAATTTGCTTCTGTTTTATCTTTGAAGCACATAGGTGCTTTAAAAAAATGTTCATTTTTCCTCATGGGAGTAACTTAGCCTTCATATTTGCAATGAAACATGTTGGCTTCTTGTTCACCAATTATGCAATTAAAGAGCAGTTTAGTGTTCCCTCAGGATAAACGGGGGCATAATAATTTGTGACTATATTACTATCATACTAGTTATGTCCCCGGGGCCAAGTTGAGAGTGAATAGGCAGAGACTGCAGTATTTCCTAATTTTTCACTGCTTGACTTTCAACAGTAGTAGTGATCTTTTAATGTAATTTTGTGTGTGATAGGAAGAAATTGGATTATTTTACTTGCCTGTGTGTCTGTTATCTGTCTTTTAGAAGCAAAGAATCTAATCAAAACAGAAGAGATCCTTTTATTTGTTTTTCCTCACTTTTTTTTTTTTCTCTTGAGTGCTATAGAACTCTTGTTTCTTTTATAGGTTTGTCAATCATTCCCTTCAATGTTCTTTACCTCGTTTGTTGTATTTGAATTTGGTTTGCTCAGAATTTAAGAGTCTTTTTTATCATCACTTGTCCACTGCTTCTTTTTAATTCCAAGTGTAGGTTTAATGAGAAGTGTCTTATCTTTCATTTCTTTCCCTGGATACTGTGGATCTGAGGTCACTGACTGTAGCAGAATTGTCACTGAGCAAGGTTACATTCCAATTCTTATTTCAAGTATTCTTTTAAGTTTCAATGAGTGTTTGATTAATGAAATCTGTTTATACACCGTTACAGTTTTCTTGAATTAAACCTCCCTGCATCTTTTATGGCTACTGCTATATAAAATGAATTATAGTGAAACCACAGCAACTTTAAAAAGGAAAATAATTACTACAACATATATGTTTTTATAGGTATATATAGTGAAGTCTGTCGTGTACTTCTCGAAGTAGCATAGCTGATTCTAACAGCATATGTGCATTATGTATGTATGTATAGGTGTACATACATATATTTTTGGCCCAATGCCCATCTGAATATAATAATTCTTCTGATTCAAAACTAGTTAAAACATGTCTGCATGACTGTATTGTACCACATTCATAGAAATATTGATATTTAGCCTGCCTAATGTTTCCTGTTACAGATAGTTCTCACAAACTTTTCTTTATGCAGTTGCCAAAATGTTATGACTTGGCCTCCAGGTTTGGCAAGTGCCATCCTTTCTGGTGGCAGTGCCTTCATTTGCTCCTATGATATTCTGTTCAGATTTAGCAGAGTCTCATAACGTTAAAAACAAGCTTTTCTTCCCCCTTTCTCAGTCATGTTCCTTCAGGGCTCCCTGCCAAAATTACTGAACGTTCCCAGGCGAGGCTGGAGCCCTGCCAGACAGGGCAAACAGAGTGGGGTCCACGGAGAAAAACCAGTTGAGCTGCAGGGTCTTTGCAGAGGACCGTGAGAAGAGATAGAAACCTCTTCTCCCCTCAGGCCCCCCCCCCCCCAAATGGAGCTGAATTTCCCCCAGACTCTAAGATCATGACAGACGCCCAAGCATGTTAGATTTCTTTCTTTTAAGCCGTCTTCCAGGCATCGGGCAGGTGGGAGGTTATCACTCCGACGGTAGGGATGAAGGACGGCTTCATTAGCAAAGCCTGGATCAATAGGTGACTTCAAAACCACCTCTGTCCTGTAGAAATTAGCTAGGCAGCGCAGCCTGCTTATAGGGCAAAGTTACAACAAATGCTGCGCCTGGAGGAACGAAGAGAAATCTTTCAAGCCAGGGCGATTTAGTTTATCATTCTGTGCCTTGATTCTCTAGGCTGGTTAGAATAGCTCAAGGAAACAATACCAGCACAAACAAATAGATTACAATACGGGCCCTGCAAGCATCTTGGAGGAATCTTGATTTGTATTCCCCTGACATAACGTACGGTAAGTGTTCCTGTGAGCCATTTTTTACCATTTTTACAAACCAGACTATTTAGATCACAGTCCAGTGTATTAACCCCAGATGCTGACAGCGGAATCACATAAGGTTTTTCTGTCTGGTTGGCAGTTTCTCGTGGAGAGGTTTTAAAACTTTTCTTTTTATTTAGATGTTTTCTGTTGAATTACATTAATGCCTCGTAAGACAGACAAAACGTACAGAGGATTCTGATGGTAACGTTGGTGTCTAAAACTACTGCAAAGAGCACAGCGCATCTCAATGTTCTTGATAAGAGGCTTGGACAATTATGTATTGAGGCTTTCTCTTACGGCTCATTTACTTAACTCTTCTGATGTGCTAGTAACGATAGGCTGCATTTTTATCTCCTTTCACGAAAAATTTCTTTGAAGAGCAATGGAAATGGTGTATTTCTCATAAAACATTAACTTTGAAAACACTGAGGAATAGAATGGTCCCCAGAGTGAGCGGTTTTTTTAACCTACATTCAGTCCATTTTTTCTTTTCTTTCAAGTGTAAGTGTATATGCACATATTTATTTTAAAAGACAGGTATATAGTCAGCTGTATTTTAATTTGTTTAAAAATAAATTAAAATTTGAAATCATCTTTGAATAAGGTAAAAATTAAAAAAAAATCCTTAAAAGAAAAAAAAACAGATATTTTAAAAGAGCTATCTAGTCTACATCAGTTTGATTATGGCCTGTTTATTCCCCCTGTGATCCTTTCTTTTCCTATAGACAACTTAAAAATTCAATGCTTCATCATGCTGCTGCCTGTGCCGTAAAGAGCTCTTAAGGGTTTCTCAAGGGTCCTTTTCATAAAATGCTGGCACCAAATTGCGTCTGAGGGACTTTTATCATCAGAAGTAGAGGCGAAGGCCTGAAGGTTATGCTATGAGTCTGCCGTTCTGGGTAACCCTTATAACCTGTCAGAGATTCCACTAAAACCTTCCCTGGGGAACTTTAGGCTTCTGCTTCCTTGCAAACTGTGACCCCCATTTCAGAGCCAATAGCAATAATTCTCTTACAAAAAGAGTTAACAAAGGCCAAAGCTTGGAAAGGTGGTGATAAAAAAAGTTCTCCTTTAACTTCTCCTTCCTCTGAGGGCATGATGTAGCTTTTAGGACTTTGTTTCATTTTAATTTTGGCATTCCTCTGATGCATTGAAAAGTGTCTGGAGGAAGGGCAGAAGAACGAAGGTGGGTAGGTGCTCCTTGGGATAGTAAAATCTATCAGCAGCCAGCTTCCTGTTTCTTCATTGTATGTTCAAAGTTAAGCTAAAGTCTAGATTTAGAAGAAGAAGGATTTTTTTTCCTAGAGTTACATCTGTAGAAGGTGTTGCTAATTTTGTTTGTTCTTGTTGCTTTCTTCTGTTGTTCGAGGTGTAGCCGACTTCCTGGTAGCATCTGAGGGTTTTACCCAGTAAATCCACCTTTATCGCAAAGATGCAGTATGCAGACGAGGCCTTTGATCTCCCTACTCCCTTCGGTGGAAAGTATTCCCACGCTGCAACTTTTGGTCTGTAGATTACAGTTTGTCATAGGATAGCAGGCGTGTTTTCTGACTTATAGTAAAAATAAGAATGTGAAGCGGTTTGTGGACCCTTTAGGATTAAATGCGTGGCACAGCTATAAAGCTTTAGATCAATAACCAAGTGATTCCGTTAAGGCCTTGAGAAGCAGAACTAGAGGAAAATGGCTTGACATAACTAATCCGTAGGCAAAGATAAATGTTGAACTGTTTTGTTTCGAGTTGGGTAACAGCTCTCAATGTTTTGCTGCTTTTTTGCTAAAAGATCACTTGCCCAACAAAGGTAGGTAGTTTTTAAAGGGTCAAATATATTTTCCATTTTCAAATTCATGTAAGAATTTTTTTTAGAGGATATAAAAAAAAATGACATTTCCTTCTTCTCGTTACAGAAATTGGTCAGTAAATCCTCAAATTTTGTTCTGTCAAATTTTGCCTTTTAAGAACACTGAATTGTAGTTTACATTAACATCTTTCCCCTCCAGTATTTAACTCTTGGTTTTATATTTTAAACTGAAAGGGATGTTAGACCACTGTGTTGTCCTAAAATGAAACTTAGTGGTGCATGTAAAAACATTTGTGCAAAACATATATTTCAGTGATCTTTTACTAATAATGAAGTAGCAATTGACTTACATTTTTCATCAATCACAACTTTACTTGAATTAGTTTCCTGAATTTAATTATTAATGCTTTTATAAAATTATCTCAAGGTTTCCATACAGTAGTGATCTCCATCTCATAATCAATAAGCATTTAACATTTTGACTTTATAAATACATAAATATACACACCTGAACTAGGAGTTAATGAAAAGCCTTTTGCTGGTTATGATGTTCATTGAGAATCAGTTGTGAACTGTATGACTTTACATGACTTTCATTAAGTCATACATCTGCAAAAATAATACAGTATTGTGTAGGCTGCTTAATAAATTGATATAAAATAGTGCTTTAATATTGAACCCAAAGTAAATAAGTACAATACAAACAGCCTAGAGCACGATTAATGGATTTTCTGTGTTTGGTTGAAATTAAATTTAAAAATGCCCTGAGAGAGAGAATATTTTAGTGAAAGTTTTCATAGCTTGGGTCTCCTCTGCAGAACTCAGTTTTAGGTATAGGACACATCCTCCACCCCCAAGACCTCATGTTCATAGATAGGAAATCCACACCTATGGACCAGAAAATGCCCGGGCCACCCTCTCGCAGCTCCTCACATCTGGACCAGCTGGGTTATGAGGCAGCGGCTGGTGCTGGGCTCACTTGTCTATTCTCTACAGAAATTGGGCAAATCATTGAATGTAAGGACCAGAGATGTTCCCAACGTGAGAGAAACTACCTCTGCACTATCGAGGGCTCCCATCAGAGTAAGAAAGATAACTTCGTGGGATATATAGTTTCCCCATTTAGAGCTGCTAAGAGCCATTGTGACCATTTAAATTTTCTGAGTAAATAAATATGCCATTGGCACTTTAGAAATATGATCACTGATTTCAAAGAATGAAAATGATAGAATAATTGTTACAGCCCACTGAATTGTTAATTTCATGCTCTTAATAAATTTGTATGTGGGGGGTGGTTAATGATTTTTTCCAAGTTTTCCTTTGCTTTGAAGTATTCTAGGGAAGCAAATATTTGTGAACTACAAAAACTTCTTTGCTTCAAAACTCCCTTTCACATTCAGAAACATGAGATATGTAACTACATAGTTTAGCCATGTAAGCTAAACAAACTAAAATTTTGAACATCGAGTATATTTTCTAGACCTCAAAACACTCTTGCCCAGACTTTTGAAAGCCTTTCAATTTTCAATATTCTTTTTAAGTTATGACTATAAGAAAGGCACTAAACTTTCCATTAATGATACTACTCTGCATGGAGAGCTGATACAATCTCACTTTCACTTGATACTCTGCTTTCTCTGCATCCAGTGATTTTATTATCTCATGTAACATACCTATGAGAATTCATGTTTATTTAGCTCTTTCAATCTCCCTTTAGCTTCCTGGTGTCATAGCAGTCAAGCCCTCTTGTTCTTTTTTTCTTGTAATTGTAATCTATGCATTTTATTGCAAGAGGTATAGCCTGTATTTGTACAGACAAATACACTAAATTCATTAAAAGAAACACAAGTTTATGACTTAAACTGTCGAGATAAAATTTATTTCTATTATCTCATCTATCTTCAGCTAATTATATAGTTATTCTAAAGCATACATTATCAAAAACCTAGCTTAAGATTGAAAAATAGGAAATCTTGGTCTTTTAATACAGACTTTATGGTTACCTCATCTGCATATTTGGCAATCTCTCTTTCTGAGCTTATACAAAAATAAATACTTCTGATTTTTCCAAATTAAAAAATAAAAAAGCCATTAGAAACAATTTTAACTTATACTGTTGATTCTTTTGCTAAATATGTATTCAGAAATTTGAAACACTTCAGAAATATTGTATGTTAGCATGCACTCTTCTAGATAACACAATAATTAATTTTTCTCTCTGCTACACAAAGCATGCTTTGAATGGATGGTTTCAACAAGTAGCCTCTGAACTGTAGAATGACTTACTGAATGAGTTAAAATATTAAACCTGGAGCAACTGTTGCCAATTCTTGCTCATGTTAATAGTCTTGTTCAGTAGTCTTGCTGACCTTAGTGAAATGCATGATATACATATGCGTTAGTCATGTTAGAAAGGCCGATCTGAGTAAATTGCAGGAGCAGCAGCTAGCCCTGGTCTTTGCCCCACTGACAGCTTTCCTAATGGTCCTGTCATGCTTACGATCCTCTTCAACTCTAGTTTTGGATCTGTGTTTCTTGATGTCAGGAGCGGCAGCAGCAATGTCCTTGAGGTAGCAGGGAGAGGCTCTGTGGGACCTTTGCAGTGGTGGCCTCAGAAGGGGTATCCTCTGCATTTTTCACAGGAATCTTAGGAGTAAATACTTCCCCACTGGTGTCCCACATGGGATGATAGCAGAGGCTTCCTTACACCAGTGGTAAAGTTGGGGGGGACTGAGAGACCTTTCCTCACCATAGGAGGTTACCCAGGGGCTGAAGGAGCTCAGGACCTGAGTTTGCTCCTGTACCCTGAGCGGTGGAGCTGCCTGCCCCATATCTGTTTCACTGCCAGTAGACTGTAGCCTCGCCTCCAGGTTCATGGCTAAGCACAGCATGAGCTGGTTGGTGGTCACTTGCTACTCCCCATCCCAGAAGTTCGTATTCCTCCTGAAGTACAGGTATTACCCTAGGAGGACAGAGATCTCTTGCAGATCCTAAGTGGTACCCTACTATCCCCAACTGTATGTTTTCGATCATGTCAAGTGCTCTTTCATTCTAAGTATTAAGGTGATAGATGTGGCAAAACCCACCAAAATTAGGATGATAATCTGGCACAGGCTCCTATGGGGTGGAAGAGTGGGATGTTCTCCCTAACAGCTAGGCCTCTATAGCATTTGGAGGATGTCTGACAGCTACTAACTAGGTGCATCCTCCTAAACATGAGGCAGAAATACAAACTGGGCTATGTTTTATGGATCTCGTTCTAAACCCACCAGAGGAAATACATCACTGGACCTGCTGCTGAGAGAACTCTGTCCCCTCTGGAGAGCTGCTTGGTGAACAGAGGAGTAGGGATGGCTCAGGGCAGTGCCTTGAATGGCAAAGTTCTCTGATTTGAGAGGTTTGGGCTGCATGAAGACTTCTGCCAGTGTGCTTGCTTTCCTGGGCTGGGAGAGATAAGGAATGTTAGGGAGGCTGACAGACCCTTGGACTGTGCCAAAATGCTCAGAACTGAACTCACCAGTATCATTTTCTGGTGTTGGGGGACCTGCACTCTGCATTTCACAGGTCACGGCTGGCATGAGAAGCTTTCTCAGTAAACAGCATGAAGAAATGAAACCTATTTTGAGGTGTTTTGTTGCTTACTCAGAACCTCCACTTAATATCTGGAGAAATCATGGCCTCCAGAACAACACTGCCCAGCAAAGCACATGCTGTGATATGAATGACAGAGCATTTCTTCCAAAAATCCATGCAGTCATGATCCTGTATTCCTCATGACTAACAACATCCTGGGGAAACAGCTGGAAGTCAGAAGTCTCCAGTTTCACCACTTCTTGTCTGAGGCATTTAGCCTCTTGTGGCTGCCTACTGCATTTCCAGAGGTGACCTTGCGAGACAACAACCAATATCTTTTTGCTATGGACTCCTGGCAGATAACTGATTTTTTTTAAAAAAAATCTTCCAATGGAGGAACATCTAGTGTTTTCATTTTGCCTCTTGCTGTCAACCAACTTTAGTGGTGATGGGGCCTGTTTCGAGGGATGGTCCTAGGGTTTAGGCTCCCATGCTGGTCCCACACCTGTTCTATCTCTCATTTCCTCTGTTACACTAAAATTGTCATTGCCCTCCCCTGCGCTCCGTGTATGCTTGGCTGTCCTGCTTACCTAGTTTCCAACATTGGACTTAAGTTAGTTCATCACAATTTAAATTGTGTTTGCCTCAAAGGATTTGGTGTCAGTGAGCTACTCACTGTCCAGTTAACATGAGACATTGTCCTTGACCCTCTTGATGCCTTAGTTGTAGGGATCTGAATTTGAATTCCATCCCTTCTGACTGTGATACTGAAGCACTGTGTTTCTGGCAGTTTTATCTTGGTCTTGAAGCATCAGGAGAGTAACAGCTCCCTGTGGGTCCATGCATCAGGGCTGGTATGAAGCTACCTGCGTTCTGTTGGAGGTCTTGGGGTGTACAGAGCTCTGAAGGAAAGGAAAAGAGGAGAGGGATATTATTCTTCCCATGAAGGAAATGTGGAGTTTGTGCTGTACGATCTGATAATGTGTATGTCAGTGTGGAGCTCTGTTAGGGAAGGTCATGATCCTTTCACAGTATGTCTTGAATGTGATATGATATATGCTCATTTTTTCATGAGCATATATCTTGTGTTAGGGAGAGAGAAGGGAGCTGCTGCTGAGTGTCCTCAAGGTAGGCAAGTGTTTGTTGCCAGTGGTGTAAGCATCAAGACTGACAAGATGCTCAAGGGATGTCAGTGCAAAGACCCATATCTGTCACCTGACTCGGCAGTGCAGAGCATCCCTGGCGTTTTTGAGGCTGTAAGCAAAGGAGACTTCTGGAAGGGTTCCCAGCTCTACCCCTAACCTATACTTGCAGAGACTGCAAAACTGAGAGAGAGTGCACTATGTGAACACATGTTGTGCCTCTTCTCCTGAGATGTTCAGTGCCTGTGTTGTTTGCCAGCTGCTCAGCTCCCTCTCCCTAACTGCACTGTATATGCTGTGCTTCACATGCAGAGCTCTTCCCCCTCTGCTGTGCTGAGAGCATGCCTTTGTAGGGCAAGCATGAGAGTGGATGATTCAATGCGCGGGTGTGCAGCAGTCTCAGTGAGCCTAGCTGGTGGTATGTGATCTGCCCGAAGTGATGCCTTCCACAGAGTTGGTCTGCAAAGAGGTGTTCTGCAGAGCGTTGTGTCCTTCTGAGGGACCCTTGCTGGGAACAGAGATCCCTGCCATTGGTGTTAGCAGTGACTGACACAGAAATATGGAAAACTCACTGAGAAAGTAGCAGGGTTGTTCAAAGTGGCTGGGAATATTGCCTGGGAATCTAATTAGTGAGCAAAGACCAGTTTTCCAAAATGTTTTCGTTTCTTTTTTTTCTGGAGAAGGAAATAGTCATGGTAGAGCATTGTGCAAGGAGACATGTCAAGATGTGGGAAAAAAGGATTTGGTGCAGGTGTCCTGCATAAAAGATCCAGTGGGGGATATCTTTTAGCTGGCTGGATTGATGGGCATCTGTTTGGGGTTGCTAGGAAATTGTGTGGGATGAGGAATAGATGCCTTTAGAGGTGAGCTGAATCACTTGTAAGTACAGATATACAACTGGAAGAATGGAGTGAACCTCCCTATAAATGCTTTTATTTAAAACCTAATCACGCATTAAAAGGTAGCTCATCAGTAGCTGGTTACCAGTTGACATTTCACAGAATATACTTCTTTGTCAAGTGATTCATTAAATAACCAACTGGTTCAGACAGCCTAAAAAAAATGACCTTTTCTGAATGCATTCCTAATTCAGGAGTTTAACAGTAAGTAGTATAAGACACAAAGTATATATTTCTTACCAAGCTTCTTTATTTTCCCTCTGGAGTGATAATGTAAAGCTTATGCTTTTATGACTTTTTCATAAAATTCATTTTCCAAGGGCCTAATGTTTATAAGTGAAGGAATTTTAGGTGAATAGGGCTAGAGGTTATAAGAAACTCTGTTTTATGAGTCACTGAAAGTCGTTGTCACTTTAAAACTCTATAATAAGCTTTTTTGGCTTTCTTTTAACCAGATCTACAACCTGTAAGCTTTCAACACATATTCTAGTGATTGATGAAATACTAAAAAGGAAGTCATTAGTCTTCTATATGAATTGTATTTTATTGTGTGTCTTCACCTGGTTATAGATTTCTAACAATCTACTAAATTCAATAAATTGAAAAACCACTTTCAGTCTCTAGAAGGTCAGTTCAAAAGTCTTTATGTATTATTACTGAAAAGGATTTGGTCTATTTCAACTATATTTCATAATTATGCCATAAATATAGCACTAAGTAACACATAAAATTACAGCATTCATATAATGTAATCATTTAAATATATCTGTATGTTTAAAATATCATACATGAAATTTTGTTTATATTCTGTCAACAATATTCCTCATTTTTATTTACCTGCTTAAAATGTTAGCTAATTAAATTAGAGAAATAGTTTTCAGCATTTTTTCTAACAAAAGTGTTTGCACTCTTATTTTTATAAACATTATATAAGTTTTTATATATTTATATGATTGAAAGAAGCTCAATTTTGTTTCCTGTGCTGTTATTCACCAAAGAGCTTCTCAGTGGCATTTCATTAATGTAAATGTGTTAGATATTATCTCTTCCATTGATCTAAGAACTCCTCCTTAGGAATGGAACAGAAAATATAATAAAGCCTTCAGTCACAGCTGAATGAAAAGAAAATTTCAGCCTTCCATTAACATTGAATTAATCCATCTTCAGGTCTTTGAATGTCATAAGTATTGAGAATTATCTGAATGAGTCTGTATTTTATTCCTTCACTTATGATTATTTTTAGGATCAATTACTATCAGCTCTGAATAGATAGATTTAATACTATTCAACAAAGAGAACTATGATGGTAGAGTATGTAACTAGTCAACTCTGTTATTAAATATTTAAAATAAGCATCATAGTATGCATAGTATCTATTCCGTACTTAATACTTGTTTTCCTTTATTTCCTTT
Source organism: Rhea pennata (assembly GCF_028389875.1). Classification (NCBI taxonomy): domain Eukaryota; kingdom Metazoa; phylum Chordata; class Aves; order Rheiformes; family Rheidae; genus Rhea; species Rhea pennata. The sequence goes on along the minus strand of NC_084663.1, from coordinate 46,635,318 downwards.
CATAAAGTTGCAGTTGAAGGCAATTTTTTTACACAGCAGCTACTATGAATTTTTAGTCTCTGAAAGTTCAGTTTGAAAGTGCTCATGCTATTTTAAAACATCACTTTTAACTAAAAATACTACTGTATTTAATGTATTTTTATTTTATTTTATTATTTTACTCTAAAACAATACATCTCAGGATCAATATGGACACTGTGAAGTTATGAAGGATGTGAATAGGTAATAGCTAAAGAGAAAAAGAAAATAACTCAAGTTCCATGATTTTAAAGACTACATTCTTTTTTTTCTGGTAATCAGGCTGATTTCTGAAATTGATATTGTTTTGTCCCTGTAACAGAAGAGAATTTTGGTAACAGTGTAGCAAACACGGGATTAAATGTAACACACTGGTATTTTTAATGGCTTCTACTGAGTAATAATGGATCGCTACTTATCTACTCATATTTGTGTTTCTGTTCTACCCTTAGACATAATGCTAGTTATTTATTAGTGAAAATAAAATAAAAATAAAATGAGAAGTTTTATCATTCACTATTCATGTTTTTAGAACTTTTAAAGTTGTGCAAAAGCAACCATTTCAACTGTGACTTTTCCTTCACGTTTGTCTCTTCCGTCCCTCTGCCTTTCTTTTCTGTGTGAACAGGTATTTGGGAGACTGAAAACTTTATCAGAAATCTTCTTAATACATCGGATGTACATAGCCTTCCGCTTTGCCTAAGGTTGTGTTGTTCTTTTGCTCTTTTGACAGTGTGTATGAAAGAGGAACCACAATAAATAGGGTGTACAGTTTAATACATGCTCTTTGCAACTATGCAGCATTTGGAAATTTCTTCTTGATTCAGTATTTCTATTTTGAAACATGAGATTTTTTAATTTGGGGAAAGTATTGCAGTCTTGAGGGCTGGGGATAAGCTGAATTTCTTCTTGGCATGACCTGCTTCAGTGTGGCTTGGCTAGCAGGGACCTTTTCCAGCACAACCTGTCCTGGTGTGGGTCACTGGAGGGAGTAGCTTTATTGGCATGCAGACTCTTCGCCAAGCTCCAAGCACTGAATTGCAGCCAAGGACTGCTGGAATTTTTTGTAAGCTTATAAACAGCTTGTCCTCTGGAAATGTCTGGGGGTTTGTATTGTGGGTTTCAGGTTGTGGGATTTTTGTTGTCTTCCCGCTACAACTCCCTAACCTCTTCCCAGCAGATCATTTCATTGCCATTTCTGTCTTTTTCGTGAGATTAGCAGCAAAGTAACTTTCTCAGGTTGAAAGGAGCTATCACTTCTACACTGTAAATGAGAAAAGAGTATTTTATTCTATTTTATTTCGGAATGAAATATCAGCTTGTTTACATTTCTGCTGAGTCTTAGAAAACAGGAGTGGCTTGATTTGAATGCATACATGATAACCTTCACTATTTCAACACAGTATATAGTAACAATTTACAAGTTCATCTTTCCAAATGAGTAGTAAAGATGATTAAAAAGATCAAATGACCTTGAGCAGAGACTGACCATTTAGGAGGCAAGCTGTCCTCCTAGAATATAAAAAGAGGTAGAGGCTGTGTAAAACTTTAGAATACAAATAATATATATTAACTATAGAATTCAATGAGAGAAAAGAAAATAAAAGAGAATACAGGTAAGTATTAAAAGAAAATAGTCTTGGACTAAAAATGGAAAAGCTAATTAAGACTATTTTAAAAGGTCCAAGTTTAGTTTTTAATGTCCCACTAAATTCTAATAGTAAGTCTTTTACACGCCTGCATTATCTGGCATTTATTCACAGATGGAAAAAATGTCATAGGTCAGTTTTGAAGGCCACGGAAATTAGAATTCATATTAAATTAGTTCTTTAAATCATCCAGCTAAGCTTTTAAATGCTACAACACATATTGTAGCCTTAAAATCATCTCTACTGCTGGGAAAGCCAAAGATATGCTATCAGCTGCCAACTTTAAAGAAACTAACTTCTTTTTTTCCTAGCCAGTTCTTGTCAGACTTATAGTTTTAACTAGACAATTTACAGTGAAAGTTTATAAGATCCTGTAACTATTATCCTTGTTTATGCTGGAGTGTCTCCCTCCATTTACAGTTTTAAATTCACTTTCTTAAATGTGTAAACGGTCCTTTCCTTCCTCTGTGTATCCTCCTCAAAATCTGAGGATTTGAAGCCCAGCCCCACCAAGGAAGCCCTGGAGGTTTATGTAAGGCAGCAGGAGTTGTGCCTGGGTAGCACAAAGATAGGCAGGCTTGGCACAGTCTCCCTCAAGTTTGGTAGAGCTTTCCTCCATAAAAGGGTCAATGGTAGATTTCAGGGCTGCTGCCAGCATTCATTTCTGGCAGATGACTAGGGGGACCTGTACCATGTGAAAGGCGCTTGCTAGGTGCCAAAATATTAATGGATGAGTGCTAGAAGAACCTGGCACAGGGACAAACTTGCCTATGATCCATAATTACTATTAGAAAAAAGAAAATCTCCTTGATGGAAAAAGATAATAAAGAACCTTGGTGTGAAGTCCCAGTATCATTCTACAAGAACAATCTAGTGAGAACTGACAAAGCAACACTCATATTTAGCTTCTTTTTCTTTGCTAATTGATATGAAAAAGAAACTAGTTAGAAAAAATAATGATTTGAACTGAAGAACAGTTCCTCAGGTAGCAAAAAATTAGGATTCTAGTGGACATAATGCAGTTTGCACAAATCAAGGATTTTTCCTCCAGCCTTCTTTCAATTCACTATTATTTGCATTTCACAGCAGCCTCTGTCTTTGGTCAGAGGCTTTGTCTTCGGCTTGTGTTCCTCTCTTTCGTCTATCACAGTGAAAAAAGCCCTCATTAAGGAGTCACTTAATTCTAAGGCATCTGTCAGGAGCTAGAGCTGCTAGTGTTGAATGGGTATTATTATATTGTATAAGCAATGCAAAATATAAATAGCCTACTTCACTACTGGGTTATATATTTTAATTCTTTTGCAGTGACTGCAGATAGACTGTTGCTTTATTTTACTTTTTCCATATATTTTACTTACACAGCCTTGGGATAAACTGCTGGGGGTGAAGCTATTGTCAGGAAACACTGAAAAAAATCCTTACTTCTCCTAAATGCTTAGCTTTGAGTTCCTTCACATAACTTTTGTTGCCAAAAGCCTGAGAATGCATCTAACTTAGACAAGAGTTCTGCATTTCTAAATTATGTTTTATTTCTCTTGGTCTTCTGCTGGCATTTGGACATGTTCTCTTTTGTATTATTATCATTATTATCATCATCTATAATTTAAGATAAGCCATGTTAAGATCCTTAGGGCCTAAGCAATGTGCTATTGACCTTGCTTTATTCCACAATAATAAAGGAATTAATCATTTCATAGATTTTCTTTGCTGTTTTCAAGATTTTCTATCTGATCTACTCAGGTCTCATTTTGTTCTGAAGACTTTGGTCTTCAGGGTATGCACATGAATCACAGAAGCAATCTATCTGTCTATCCAAATTTCATATTTAACATGTAACATCACTAGGGGTTTTACAGAAAAGACAGACTGAATCATTTCTTAGTATTGCATCCTCATGCTAAGTTCATGCCAACATGAGAAAGTTATAACATTAACCTTAGGTGAGACTATAATTGGTCATTTCAACATAAGAACAAATTCTTGTTTCATTTTACCAACATAACTGTAGTGATATTAGTGAGTAGGAAACTACAACTGATAACATTTTCCCAGCTGAACAGATTCACAGGTTTTCAAAGATATTCAGCCCTTTCTATTCAGCTGTAGCACAGCCTTTTGTTTCCTAAACCACTTCCCATCTTCCTAATTATATATGTGTGTGTGTATGTGTATATATATATATATATATATATACATATATATATATATATTGCCCCTTAGTATTATCTTCCAGTTTGTAGTTCTGCCCCTTTTTACTGGATTTTTCCTTTACACTTGATGGAAGACTTTTTATGACAATCAGAAGTATGCTGTCATGTTCATGATACACCACTTACTGGAGCACTCTCCCCTGCATATAGTTGTTTAATAAGACTTTCTGAATTAGGTCATCTGACTTACTGTTGAAGAAAATATTTCTGATTTGGAGATTCACAGACAGATTTCAACTGAATTTATGCCCTTAAATAAGACATGTAGTTTAGCCTACTTTTTCCAAGATAAGATAAACCAAGTGTTCATAGGTTAAACTTGAAATAACAGCCACATCCTACAGGAATCTGCAGCAAAGGAAATAGACATTATTTTATTGAATGGCTGTGAAAAATGAAGTTCTTAAGTAGAGATTAAAAAACTCTCACAAACAGCATTCATCATATTTTCATTTTAATGAGAATGCAGCAGTACTTGTGTATGCTAATGCTTTTTTTGTTGTTCAAACAAACACCTTGCCGGGATCAGTGTTTCAAGTAACAGCAAGCAAGCTGAGTACTTCTCTGTATGATATCTCTATTGTACTTTACATTTCACCTCTTTTCTAATACAGATAAATTCTATTACTTTGTCTTGCTTGCTTAAATGAAACATTATTTTTTCTTCAAGACCGGGCAGATCAATGAGGGGCATAAAATATTAATGATAAAAGCTTGGGGAATTAGTTGCGTCTGTGACTATAGGTTTATCTTCCTGGCAGAGCTTTCTCAGTCTAACCTATTTCTTTTGTGTGATCTCTATCAGAAATGATATACAGTAGAAAAATATTATGTCTGTTCAGATTAAAATATGTGTGTTTTTTCAGGCCAGATAAAGGGCATGAAATTTGTATTTAATGATTCGAGTTTATTTAACTGATTTATAAATTTTACAGTACCATTTTGCTGTTCAAAAGCAGAGCTGTTTGCCAGTCTGCCATTTCACTTTATTTCTGCTAATGTCGAAATGCTCTGCAGAATGCCATTCCTCACGTGGACCTAGAAGAATGGATAGAGAGTGGAGAAAGAAAATTATAGTTTCATTTGCAATCTTGTGCCATGACAGGAAAAAAAGGATGCTTAACGGGCTAACTGCCATAGTGGATACAATGTGTGCTGCAAGAGCAGCTGGTAAGAGGCTTTTAGTTTTGGACTACTCTCAGTGATTTGGGGGGTAAGGGAAAGGTAAGTGATCGTACCTTCTTTCTTCTTTCCCAAAGCGTTTTTCATTCCACTTGGCGAGGGCTTGTTTGAATTGCACTAAATTGGATTGAAAATTCTGCCCAGAAGGCTCAAGGGCTGATTGAACCCCTTCTCCGGCTGAGAGACATTTTATTTTATGTGCCTTGCTGCACCACCTCGTATTTCTTGATTTCTGTCTTCATTAGTTTGCTGCTATTAGCACAGGTTAGTTAACTAAAGAGAGCCTTTGGCTTGAAGAGGTAGCCATGGTTTTCAGGTTAATCTTAAACCTGTGCTGGGTAGATGTTAACTGAGTATCCAGACTGCAAAGTGTGCAGGAACAGGTATCCTGACTCTGCAATGAAAAAATAAAAGGAATTACATAAGAATAGACATATTAGGTCAAGCTAAAGGTCCATGAAGGGCAATAAGCTCTCTCTACAAGTAGCCTGTAACTAGTTAGCTAAGAAACAGCTAACCAATTCTCATTTGTAAATTTATTTTGTTCCAGAATAAAGCTACGTTCCAGTGTATTATGCAATACCAATGTATTTATTTAGAAAGTGAAAATGAAATACAATGATCAAGTTTATATTAAATCGAAAGTATGCCAGTGTATAAATGACACAATAATCTTTTAATATTCACTTTATTCTGAATAAGATGTTTATTTTCTAACATTCAAATCGTAAAAATTGCTTGTTGGTGAGAGGAATATTCATGCAGAAGTTCACAACTAGTTTTAAAATATTCTCTCTTCCCCTTCCATAGCTGACATAGAAAGAAAATTCATGATGCATAATAAGAATGCAAAATTAGGTCTTTCAGAATTTTTTCTTCTGTTTTTTTTATGCAGTTAGGTTAACCTATCTAGGTCACATAAATCCCATGGTAGATTAATACATGTTGTTCATTATTGTCTGCAGCAAAGTTCTTCAGGAGAACCTTAAAATTAAATAATAATGGAGATTTTTGCATCCTTTGTAAGTTTATTACATGACACAAGGAAGATTTTGTACTATTCTCCCATTTGAATCATGCTGACTGACGTGCATTTGTTATTTCCAAGTTCTTTTGTTTACTACTGAGACTGAGCATTTCATCCAGCTACTTAGAATACAATTTGGAGAAAAATGGCTCAGCTTTCGTAGACACTTCAGAAATTACCCTGAAGCAATAAAGGTAAGGACAAATTCTATTCAGTTGCCCTGTGTGACAGGACAAGAGGCAACGGGCAGAAATTGAAGCACAGGAAGTTCTGTCTGAAGGTGAGGGGGAATTTCTTCACTCTGAGAGTGACGGAGCACTGGACCAGGTTGCCCAGAGAGGTTGTGGAGTCTCCTTCTCTGGAGATCTTCAAGGCCCGCCTGGATGCAACCTTGTCTAATATGCTCTAGGTGACCTTGCTGAGCAGGGAGGTTGGACTAGATGATCTCCAGAGGTCCCTTCCAACCTTACTGATTCTATAATTCTGTGATTCTGTGATTCTATGATTTACCTCATTTAACTTTAGTCATCTAAAAGTGGAATCAATGGAGAAAAACAGCTTGTCTATTCAGAGCACCTTTCTTAAATACTTGTCTTAACATGGGTTTGGTTACTTTATATGTGCTTATATGCCTAATTTGGATTATATGACTAACTTAAATGGCTAAAACCGGGTAGGATGAATCCTTTCCTAACTGTTTAAACAATATTTTGCTGCTTCTGTTGACAGTACTGTTAGCCAGCTGCAGGGTACTGTCTTTGTGGCTCAGAAAAGTGTAGGAGGCAGTGACATAAGTGTTAACACTTGCTCTTATACCTGGTCTAATCTCAGTACTACACTGGTAATTTCAATCTATCTTTCTAATCATCCTGAAAAAGTTCTTTCTTGTCAAAATTTCTCGTTAAATTTATATTTACACTCATCATGCGGACTTGAGTTACCTATCTTCTAGTCCTAGATTCCCTAAAACTCTTTATTCAACACTATTTCCTTTTTGTCCATCTCCTTAGAAATCAACAATTTGGTGATCCTGCAGTCACTGAGATATATCCAAGAGGTTCCAAAGGTTTTTGGGCTACCAAATCATTTGCAAAGGATCCCCTGGTTTCAGAGATTTTTCCTGTTGTCTGTTTCCACTGATGCTGAGTCACTGAGAGTGCTTCCCAAACGTCAGAAATTATATGAGAAGTTCCTAGGGAGACAGGAGAAGGACGACCTGTGCTATACTGTAATTGGCATTTTAATGGGACATTTTCAACATTTTTACATCCCATTCTTATTCAAACAAACCTTTTTCTCAAAACATCAGAAAAGAAGTATAAGCTTCAAGGAGACTTGATCCTTTATAAAAGTTTGCTCTGATAATGACCAGAAACCCTATAGTACAACATAGCTCTGATCTGTGCCCAATATGCCTCACAGATCAAAGTCAGGGTGGCAGTGGAGGACTAGAGTGCTTGTCCATAGAGTCTAGAAAAGTAAAGAAAAAGAAGAAAAGCGTTCTTTTACTTAGAGCTTAACATTTCATTTTTTTTCTTTTAAGTTTCACAAATACAAAAAGAATCAAGGGATCTACTGCGTCATGTTGACTTTTTGCATAGCATTAAATGCAATCATGTTTGACTCAAACTTTCCAGTTTCCATTATGCTGTGCTGGGGAAGTCTTACAATAATTATCCTTTCAGTTAATAGCAGTACATTTTTCATTTCTCTCCATCTTCAACCTAATTTACGTTTTTCTCTTTCTTCTTTTTTTTTCAATCTTCTGATTTGTGCCTCTGAAATGATAAGTTCAGGTCTCTCTAATTCACAGCTATCAAATGTTTGAGCTGCACTACAAAACAGCAGACACAGCAGGGTAAAGCTTATTTTATTTCTAATATTTCTGAATTAAAATATCACTTTGGTATGATAGAAAAATAGCTCTCTGATGCTCCATTTTTCTTAGATAAAATCATGTACACTCATAAAGATGTTCTCCTTTGCATCCAACCTGAAAGGTTATTCATTCTGGAAATGTATAACACTTTTTGCAAAAAGCAGCATAATTGCTCCTTATATATACAATAGAATTTGATCTTGACTTAAAACTGAGCTCACCTGCAGACTTTGAATTACTTTGCCACAAGGTTCCCACTTCTTATTCTCTGTTTCTTAGGCAGTATTTTTTGTCACTGTATTCTACAAAAATGTGGAGCCATTTAGCAACAAAGTACAGTACAAGAAATCTTATAAGCCGGTGTAAGCCAATATGGAAGAATTGATGGCTGTATGATGTTTTCTAAGCATGCATAGTAGAGAGGTCAGGTGAAAAACCTTTGAACTGATTGTTTATTTTATAAAGCTATAGAAAAGTGGGCAAAATGTCATAACTATAGTTTTCTAGAGCAAAGAACATTATAGACCTTTTCTTTTTTTTCTATCCACTCAAAAAAATCTAATAATATACTTCAGTTTGACTATTTCGAAGAGACTAAAAGCTAAACAGTCAAACAGATTAAAAGCATGGAGATGCCCCTAAGAGTCTGTTAGCTGATCTGATGCTCTATAAATACCTCTGTCGAATCAATTAATCCTTACTTTTTGTGTGCATGCATGTGTGTTCAAGGTTTTTTTCCTTACACTCATATATACATTTATAGGAACCTACAAATGCACCTTTAAAGAGTGTCATGACAGGAAACAACATTAACCTACTTCTGATGGTTTTAGTACTGATGGATTTACCGTGGTGGCTTTCAATGTGTATTTTTTCCATTCAGAGAAATTGCTTAGGCGATTTAGAAATTTAGACTGAAAAGCACCTACCAACCTTAACAAGAAATTCACCATTAACACACTGATGTTGTGTTGCATAGCATTCTTATGGGTCATAGCGGGACATCTGCCTTCCAGTTTGCCTCTCAGCAGCCGAAAATATGGTTTTAGTTTGGCAGCAGTAAGAAGGAGTTGCAATCAGAGAGTTAACCCTCCAGCTGCTCTTATGGCAACAAAGTTATCCATTTGGTTGCAGTTTTAATATTACAAAAGAGATCATGAATTTAGCAATGAAAGATTGGAACTGTAATGCTGAAACACACAGTGCAGGAAGGTTTAAACAAGATAAAAAGCTCTATCCTGCCCTATTGAAGACAATTCCTATACTTTTCCTAGTTACATACTATCTTTAGCAGTCTTTAAGTATATTTTCCACTCTTTAAGTATATTTACTTCAGCTAGACTTATATTTTACATGATGACTATTCTTTTGACTAAATTTAACAGATCCAACACTTTGCAAAACATGAATTTTAGAATTAGAACTGCAGCAGAAATGTTTAGATACTTGCCAAGTGGTTGTATGACATGTTGCATGACATCTGAGAAATTATTAACCTATATGGTATAAATGGTAAGTGTTTCCAAGGAACAATTTGTAATCAAGTCAAAGACTGGGGGGGAAAAAAATCATTACAATAATCTTAAAATAGCTGAATTCATAATGTATTCACTCTTATCCTCTAAACAAGAAAAAATAGGGTAAATGTGTTAGATAAATTATTCATTGTAAATTATTTTCACAGTGTTAGTTTGGATTCAAGTCATTTGTTGGTTCTACACCTACTTAAGATTGGAATTGTCCTGTCATGAATCAGTCCATTTCTACTAGATTATTTTACACCTTTATTTTGGATATTTATATACAGTAGTGTAAGATTTAAAGAATATAAGCTGATACTAAACAATAACGTAGGTGTCCTATATTTTAATTTCACAGATTGTTGCTGTTGTCATTTTGGGGGGGGGCATAGAACTGTGAATGAAACGAATCATAATCAAATATAGCTGACTGGCTTTTCTGCCCTAATTACAACATCTTGTCAGCAAATAATTCAAAAATATGGATATTAACCACACCACTTCTGGGGGATTATTTCAGAGTGATTGGCATTTGTTCCTAACATCAAACAAAAAAAGGACCCTCCCATCCCAGTAGCTAACATAGCTTTAGTGTAATGAATTATCTGGAAAAAGACATTAGATAGCAAAAAGGTGTCTGCATGCTTTTACGAACTGGGAAAAGATCTTTTACAGATTTATATTATGATTGTATTCAGATTTAATGAGAATATTACTTCTGACAGACCAGCAAAGGTGCTGCAGTGCTGCCTGTTCCAGAGAAGCTGGTAATAACATCTCTGAAAATGTATTTACAGATGTGATGCATTGATCTCCAAACACCAGCTAGGAAATCATGAGAATCAAAGAGACCTATGTAAACAGATTCAGCTTTTATGTCACTAGATGAAAGAATTTTACCTAATAATTTAATTTTGCCATATAATGAGTAAAGAAAATGTAATAAAGATGAGGTATGGCAAATTTATGTACAACAGTGACATGAAGTACATTCAGATGATGATTATGTGGATACAAGATAAAAATCAGAATAAATATAGGAAGAAGAAAGACTGAAAATAAAGCAAAAGTAAAGAACATAAAAATCCACTAATGGGAAATGAATATCATAGAATTGTTTACTTATGTGAATTGAGTAGTCTTCAAAAAAGAACTTGGACATCTGCAAGTGAGAATGTCTGTCTGAGCAGAGATTCAGAATCAGAGAAACATAATATCTGTGATAAAGATCTTTTTATTATTTTAATAATGTGAAATGTAAAAATCTATATAGCTTAATGAGATAATATGTGGTTTTAAAAAGGCAGAAAATTTACATTTATACATTACTTGGCAATCAAGATGTTTCTTTAGACAGTCTGCCTGTGGAATGCTATACTCATCTCTATTTTGCGTCTTCAGTATGACTTAGCCTAACTAAATTGACTAGATTGCCTGTAAGAGTGATTCATTACTAAACTACTGCTCATTCTATTTTATTTCTAATAGTTAGCATGTACTCTTACATCTGATGCCTACCTAGACCTACTAGAAGTCAGAATTAAATGATGGGCTTGTAGACATATGGAATAAGTCTTCCTTGTTTGTTCAAAGTGTCTACATTAATGAATGCTCTGTTCAGGACAGGGATGAGGGAGGTTTTCTGATCATCTTTCCTTGCTGCTTGTACAGGGTCTAGTTGGAGGCTTGTAGCTAGCAGTGTACCCCAGGGGTCCAGTCTTGTTCAACTTATTCATCAGTGACCTGGATGAAGGGACAGAGTGTCTCCTCAGCAAGTTCACTGGTGACACAAAACTGGGAGGAGTGGTGGATACACCTGAGGGCTGTGCTGCTATTCAGAAGGACCTCAGTAGGCTGGAGAGATAGGCAGAGGGAAACCTCATGATATTCAACAATGGCAAGTGCAGGGTCCTGTACCTAGGGAGGAATAACCCCAGCAGCTCTGTGCAGAGGACCTGGGAGTCCTGCTGGACAACAAGCTGACCATGAGCCAGCAATAAGCCTGTGTAGCCGAGAAGGCCAATGGTATCTTGGGCTACATTAAGAAGAGTGTTGCCAGCAGGTCGAGGGAGGTGATCCTCCCCATCTACTCAGCCCTGGTGAGGCCACATCTGGAGTACTGTGTCCAGTTCTAGGCTCCCCAGTACAAAAGAGATATGGAACTGCTGGACTGAGTCCAGTGTAGGGCTACTAAGATGATGAAGGGACTGAAACATCTCTCATGTGAGGAAAGGCTGAGCAAGCTGCAACCATTCAGCCTGCAGAAGAGAACACTGAGGTGGGAGCTTATCAGTATATACAAATATCTGAAGGAAGGGTGTCAAAAGGATGAGGCTAGACTATTTTCAGTGGTGCCCAGCAATAGGATGAGAGGCAATGGGCACAAACTGTGAGACTTCCCCCCCCCCCCCCCCCCCCAGGGAAACAGAGCAATTGTGCAATGTCTGTTGCAGGTAGGAATCTACTAAATGTGGCCAATTTAACAGCAAACATGAAAGAAAAGGCCCATCTTTCACAGTCAAAGAAGGTTTGGGAAGATTTATTTCCAAATTGTTTTATTTCTATCCTGTCTTGTTCTGGGTTTCTCTGTCTAACAATACAACCAGTTTCCATTTCTCTTCTAACAAACCTAGCTGTAGACATTCAGAAACCTCTTGGATGCTCTCTGGTATGAGCAGAACTTTCAGTTTCATCCCAAGACAGTATGAGGCAGATGGGTGCTCAGAGCTGGTCATCATGGCCAAATTGTGCTTAGTGTAAACACTGGTTGAAGATCACAGTGTTTTTTTTTTAAAGTTAGCATAACACTGAGCCTTTCAAGATATCTCCAAAAGGTGAGCTTGGGAGCTTAAATTTATAGTTTTGTTAGTTATGGTCTAAATACTACTATTGACTTTATTACCTACTTTTTGCTAGTTAATATACTATGCATTGTGGTAATTACTTGTCTATCTATTCTAGAGAAGATGAGGAGATTTCCCCCCTGCCTAGCTATTAGTCTTGCTGCAGGTATCGGCACGCAATATAAATTGACTAACATAAATTAAATATAGTTCCCAACCTGCATGTAGTTTAAGGTTTGCTATTTGTTTTAGACTCTTGAAGCACTTTTATGCCCAGTAGCTTGTCTATTTTACTAAGTATATAGCAGACTCAGAAGATACTGTTTTGCCTTCCTTACTTTTATTTACTCTACCACATATGCAGCATTACTAGCAGTTCCTTCTCATTCATTCTAGCCCAGTACTTAAAATCTCATTTTGCAGAGTAAGCTTTCTAATGTTAGCTACCCATTATTTTCTGGGACAGATGTTATTAGAAAGTTAATTTTTTAAGGAAATGTTGAACATGTGTTATATTTTACAGATACGTAAGGTATTCTTCCATACAGATTTTGTGGACAGAAAAGGATGAAATAAATTTCTAATATTTAGCCTTTCTAAGTACCATACAATCCCTCTAAAATATTATGTAGCTCCATATGGTGTGTGATCCCTCTGAAGTCTTATACAGCTCTGTGTGGTCTCAGATATGACAGTCTTAAGTACAATGTATTTAATTTGTCACACATAATTGTATATCCATACAAGTACACATTCTGTTTGGCCTATGAACATTGCCTTTAACCTTTTTTTTTCTTTCGTTTGTATAAAATTACTACTGAAAGGTCCATTAAATAGTCACAACCAGATAATATATGTTTATATAATATGTGGTTTATATGTTTTTCCCTATGTGAACATCACAGATTCTAAGAACATTTCTCTTCCTGACATACTTCTAAAACATGCTAATATATATTTATATTAACTGGGCAATAAAAATGCACAACAATATTTAAAGAATAACTTGCTATACTGAAATCAATCGTATTTTAGTAATGTATCTAAGTATTATGTCTGTTGATATATGTTTCATGCCTGCACTGTCTCCTACTTCAAGAAAAACTGAGGGTATGGAAATAGGTATTGGATCAAAACGAAATGGAAGAGTCTAACCACTTAAATAATTGATACTTTTGCACTTCTTTAGTCATTGCACACTGTAAATTAGTATAGAAACATAAACTATGTTTTCATATAATTTAAAAGGAACAAGGGATAACAAATCACTCTGTGGTACAGAGCTAGAAAACCTGAAATAATCCTGTAATATTTTTCTAATCAGCTGCATTTCTGCACATATGCTAACGATACATAACTGGACTGCATACCTCACATAATCTTGCTAGTATATGCTTTCTTTATGCAACTGTCTAACTTTTGATGTAGCACTCCAAAATAACATATATACATGGTTAAAGGGAATCTCAGAGAGATGTCACTTCTAGGGATGTCACACAAGAGTACACTGTGTTAGTGTTAACAGAATTTGTACACTGAGATGCCAATGGGACACTAAAACCCTAGGCTGATACCTCGTTGTAGTCCAGGCATGTCAGAAGGTGTCACAGAAAATGGTGTTTTTATGTGAGAATCTCGATGGTCATAGAAACTTTCTATGTATAAAAGTGGGGGCAACTCTTTTCTACCTCTCCTCCTAAACTCACCCTTCAAAATGGTGAACATACTCTGAGCATCAATTAGATTTTATATCATACTGAGATGGTACCAAGCTATAGCTGTGTTCTCAGGGCTTTTGATTTCATGCTCTGGAAGTCACTGTAAAGAGCAGGAAGCAATCCTAGCAGGATGTATATTTTCTTTTGGCACTTCTTTAAGAGTTCATCTCCAAAATTCTATGGTATAAAATTAAGAATATCCCAACTGCAAATAAATGAAAATCCCACCATCAAAGATTTTTAAGAAGGTTTCAATACATATTATAAGCTTATCTCACCACCATATCTGCTTCCCTGAAACACTCACTCTGACAAAACAAGTATGGGAGGAAGTAATAATTTTAAGTTTCCCCTCCCCACTAGACATTCCTTATTCCTTACATTAAAGCTTTGTGTAAAATTAACAAATGTCAGGTACAAGTAGAAGCAGCCCCTTAATAGCCCCTTAGATGAGCTAGCTACATTGCTTTAATCTTTCCTTTCCTAAGTAGCAGATCTGCAGTGAATGATCCAGAATTGTTGTCATTTTGTACAAAAGAACTAGTTTCCACAAGAACACAACTGACGTTTCTATTGCAGAAAGAGTGCTGAGGTCCTCAGCATATTCATTGGACCTTTGTTGATACAGGGGCTAAAGGCATGCATCAGTAGAACCTGTCAGCAATTTGAAATCCTAGCTGCAAATAAGACAAGCGCTTATATTTTACTGTTGAGAAAAAGTGCAGCATGTAGAATTACTTTAGGAGAAACTTTGGACTAAATCGTCTACATTTATATTTACTTCTGTACGTATTGTTGGTCTTTGAGTTAACATAAGAAAAAAAGAACATCAATTTTCAACAAACTATCAGGCTGATATTCTAAGGACCATAAAGAAGTGTTGGTGAATTTGGTGAATAGTAACATTTTTGTAAATAAGGCCTTTTTTTTCTTTTTTTTTTTTTTTTTTTTTTAGTTTAGTTTACAAAATGGTTTGCCAAAAGAAATTTGTTTGGCTTAATATTGACTTTATATTTTAAAAAGGAACTTGTAAAAATTGTCTATAGCTTTAATATTGTCATTCTCTGTCACTTCCAACTAGTACAGTAGTTTCTGTAGAATACCTTACTAGTGTAGCAAAAATTTGTATTGCATTCTGCACACTAAATTGATATTAGTTGCTAAGATGCTGTAGGTCTAATTGAGATATACAGAAGTCAATAGAGGATTCAGTGGTCTTTAAAAAGGCCCAGAATCCACAGCTTGGAAAGATAATAGAATAGAAGTGATGAAAAATTTCCTGTTATAGAAAATACTTTTGAGGTAAAATGACAACTTGTCATCTGATACTGAAACCCATTTGGATCACACATGTTATCTCTTGAAACAGCTTTAAGTGTAAACAGCTGACAAATCCTTAATACTTTTCTTACTGCTGACCACAAATTTTTATATGATTCCTAAGATATAAGAATAAAATTTAAATAAAAGACCTGGAACAATTTTTTTTCTACAACAGTTTTTTCATACTAACACTCTTCCTAAAATCATAATGTACTGTCCCACTTTTTCAGGCAACATAGAGCTTGGACAGTGAGTCATATCCATGCATGCAGACATTTTCAAAACTAACTAGTACAATAACTAAAATTTATCATTTTTTTACTCTTCTAACGTTCTTTTCCTACAAATGCTTTATTTACTGATAGGAAAACCTTGCCATGAAAAAATTGTCCAAAAGGTTTTCAAATCACAAGCCAATGTATTGGTGAAATACTGTCTCTCACTCACAAATCATAGTATTTTAAATGAGGCTTAAATGATCTAGCTCACTGGATATGAATAACTGCTGTATGTACTCCCAGTTTGTCTTTGAAATTTACTTGTAAAGTAAGCTGAATGTACAGGAACGTTCCCTTAAGAAAAAATGTCTAGCATATCATAGTTTAGGTTTTAAAAAATTAGATGAATGTGGAATTTCTGTTACATATGTGTAATTAATCCTTCATAAATTTAAATTTCTTCTCACATAGGAAATAAACCTTAAATATTCAGAATTCAATATGTGTTCAGCCCTCTTTGAAACACTGGTACATCATACAGAATTTATGGAAAAATCAGTTTTATATATAAGCACAAACACGTAGGCAGTGTCTCTTCCATCGCATTTAAATACAGGGCTTATTTTGGTGGCTGGGAGTGCCTTGTGGATTTAACACAATGGGTCACATTCCCTTCTGTTTTTCATAGCATGAAAAGTTTGGGGAAGGAATTATCAAGCTGATTTCAGGCACCTGATCTTTCTTAAAGTTCAGAAATACTTCCTATAGAGCAGTTGATTGACAGCAATAAAGGTGTCAACAGACTATATGACCATGGTTGATCCTCACTGGTTCTAGAAAAACTAGAACCTTGAGTTCATTTTATCCAATGATACATTTTTTTCTCCTTACTTTGACTTAAATTTTTGTAGCTCCAGAGAGTCAAGAAATAATGTTAATGCCTCCTGTTTCTACATACTTTGAGAATACTTTGTTGCATGTATTTAGCACACTGCTTGTTAAGCTTTAGAGTTCTCCAGCAACTGGAAGCCTGTGATGTATTCTTTTTTTTTATCAGTCTGATGAAGCCAGAACTGTCTCAAGTAAAACCCAGGAACCAGCACGAATGAACTCAAGAATTCCCTAATTCCAGAAAAGGTTAAGTAATTCTCAAAATAGACAAGGAGGACTGACTCTTTCATCTTCAGTGGGAATGAACAGATCCCCCTCTCAACCCTGAGAAAACGAAAACAAAAACACTCTTGAGCTGAAGGGCATTGCCATACATCTGCCAAAAAGCGTGTATAGTGCTAGGGTACCTGGTGCCTTACCCAAATGTGATGCCCTGAGGCTTCTTCTGCGAAAAGAATCTGTGATTCAAGAGTGTGGTCAAAAAGGTCAAATTTTGTCAGTAAAAGATGTATCTTTTTGGTGTATACCAAAGGTTACACAAAAGATATCATATTATTTTGAGGAGTTGAGAGAATTAGAGTGAACAGTATGTACAATAGATGTCCTACCTTCAGGCAGAAGAGTATGTCTATAACTTTGACTCACCCACAGTGCCTGGAAGATCAGACTGTCAGTTCGTTCACTACACTGAAATGAAGCAGCTCTCTGCCTTATTGTCCTGCCATATAGAGAATTTATTTCACCTAAAATCAGATGCTTCATTTGAATGCACTGAATGAACTGAATTTCTGATCTTGCTAGGCACTGTAGGAGAGTTAAAGATACAGATAGACCATAGAGTGCATACCCACTAACACAACTTGAGGGCATGAATCCACCGTGGCTGTTAAGCCCTTTAATGGGTATTTCTTTCTGGTTTCAAATATCATGCTAAAAAGAAAGAAAGAAAGAAAAAAGCTATTAGGATCCTACTGTGGGGCATGAAGGTAATAGTCTGTCCTCTGTGTGTTGTACTGTGATGAATCTATTGAGCGGAAACTCTATCAGCAGCAAAACTATGTTCTGGATAAAGCCTAGGGGAGGCAGAAGAGACTGAAACCTGAAGTCAGATAACTGGCTTGTGAGATGAATAAAGGGAACTGTCTTGGGATAAACGCACCGAGCTTTCAAATTTTTAAAAGGAGGATAACTTGCAACAGTATATTGCAGCCAAGATGTGCCAGTCATTGTGTCATAGCTAGGGGAAGGTCTATGATTGACCTAATGTTATTACCAGAATTGGGAGATTTCTACTCAGGTGCAGGTCCATGTTTTGGAGCTAAGAAATAAGGCTTAGTGTTTAATCACTATCCCCGAAGAGACAGCAAAAAAGACAAAGTAATTGCTATGGGAAAATGTGAATAGAATTCTTCCCTTTTAATATCTATATATGAGCCAGTCTTCTAAGGGTGTTTTTGTAGTCAGTGAAGAGAAATAGGTATTTTTAGGGCACAATTCATCACATCTTAGATATTGACTTTATAGTGAGATGAATCACAATATACAAATACTTTTTTTTTCTTTTTTTTCTTTTTTTTTTTTTTTGCTTTGGCTATAAAGGGAGACTAAGTGTGACTAGCTTAGGTACAGACATCATAAGGTGTCTGTGTTTCATCAAGTGAATCTCATTCTAAGAAGACAATGAAAAAGAATTTAATTGAGTTCCCAAACAATGGGGCACACGTCCAGTAGACATATATCCTGATACTCAATAAATGAGAGAGCTATTGCACCTATAAAGGAACAGAGCTGTATGTAAACTGTAGGCTGAAAATCAAATTCTTTTTAAATCTGTTATGGAGCCTTTATATCTAGTATTTGCTTTTACTTTTTTTTTTACTTTTTTTTTTTTTTTTTTTTTTTTTTTTGCTTTTATCTAAGATATTGCGGCTTTCTTGGTTGTTTCTTTTGTCAGTGAAAAATATCTCATTTTTCACTACTGTTTGTGTTATAGTATGCAGGACCAACTACAAATTTAAATTAATAGTCAGTCCTATTTTAACTTTAGTTACAAAGAAATGCATATTTTTTTACTGAGCAGCTCTTTTACTGTGCTTCTCATGGCAACATTACATTTTTTCCCAAATCTGAAATTCCCTTTCACCTCTAGACTGTAGTTTGTATTGCAAAAATGAAAAAAAAAAATCCCCAAACATGATGAAAGGGTACAAAGTGTACATTCAGACCACTTGACTTTTGATCATATTTAGGAAAGCTCCTTCTTGTCTTCATCACAGTGCTCTATCAATTTACTTGCACTGAAATAGCCATTTTACTTATTAACCATGTCTTTATGATATTATTATGATCTAAGACACAAAGAGTGAAAGTTTTCTGTTGCTAATCTGAAGCAATATTTTGCAATTTCTTCAGAGGAAAAGTAGTTTGGAAGTTTACATTGAAACACTTAAGATAAAATCAACAAAGATATCTTTCAGGTTTATTCACTTCCTACTACCAACTTTTCTTACTTAATGTATCTGTATATAGATAAAGAGAGATATTTAATAGATTTTATCCACTGACACTTTACCAAAGAAAGGAAGATATGGATACAAGGACTGATATGTTAAACAGCAAGCTAAAACTTCTATGGACAATCTTCGTGCAAGACGTCTGTCTTGTGTAGGGATTATCACACATGACTGGCTACCAAGAAAACCAAAGTCTTCGAGTCTATTAGGCACCATACTTTGGTATGCTAAGGGGATACACAAATCTGAAGGTATCCTGCAGGTCTCAGCCCCTTCAGCCAAAATCTAGCCTGTGTCAGCTTATCTCTCAGTAATACTTATTCTGTGAGCTAGAAGCTCACAGGTCACCCCAGCTCAAGGTTCCGCTGTCTCTTACCTGAACTTTACAGAGGAAAACTTGTCCTCCACCATAAACAAGTACCTTGAAATCATTGTTTTGATGGAATTGCACAGAGAAGCAGATAAACTTTTCAATCGGTCAAATTTTGGTGGTGAAAAGAAATCAGACAGACTTGACTACTTGGGATTCTTCAGAAAAAATTCATCTTGACCCTGACTAAATCTGGTAGTGTTTTTTTTATATATATATATAGCATATCATAGCCTAATTCATGTTACCTTCTAAAGAAAAAAATGAGTAGCTTTTTAGTCATTTCTGATTATGATCTGTAAGGAAAAAAAGTGCCTACATGCAGATTCATAGATATATTCCAATTTGGACCAATCATATTTGGTGTAGCCTAAACTGGAAAGGTGATGTTAGCTATTGAGTTGAGACAGTTGCTCTCCATCCTCTTCTTCCTTCTTAGTATCCATGCCTAGTCACAAGGTGGTAACATTACCAGAGGTACAGAAAACAGAAAGCTTTTTTTTTTTTTTTTTTTCTGTTCTATTTTTATCACAGAATCACAGAATAGGTAAGGTTGGAAGGGACCTCTGGAAATCATCTAGTCCAACCTCCCTGCTCAAGCAGGGTCACCTACAGCATGTTAGACAGGGTTGCATCCAGGCGGGCCTTGAAGATCTCCAGAGAAGGAGACTCCACAACCTCTCTGGGCAACCTGGTCCAGTGCTCTGTCACTCTCACAGGGAAGAAATTCCCTCTCACGGTCAGGCAGAACTTCCTGTGCTTCAGTTTATGCTGAAGTACGAGGAATTTCTTCTGTAAGAAGTAGGAGCGTTGGAAAAATACTCTTTGAACAGTATCTTCTGGGCCTACATCTGGGTCTTGAAAACTATTTAACATAGCATCTTTGCTCATTATTTTACACAACTTACATAGCATGTATTTAGAGCATCCTGTCAAGTTAAAAAACAATGAATTTTCATTAGGTGAGTTCCATATAAAATTATTATTTCTTTAAATGATACTGCAGAGTCCTTTACCCTCTGGGTAGACTTAGTTTAAGTATTTCAAGAGGAAAAGGTCCATTTAGAAAGGTGGCTAACTGTTATAGAGCAACTCCTAAACTCCTACTCATATAATTGATTATTTGCACAGAGTTGTGTATCTGTGAAGTCCATGGTACCTCTGGGAAATAATGTAAAATAGATTAGGAGATTAAATGTGAGAAAATTGCTTTTCGCTGGCTGTATTATTAATCTTTTTCTGAGATGATTGTTTCATTAAGACTTTCCATTGAGCACTCAGATAGTAACTTCCTGATCAATAAAAATAACTCATTCTAAAAAAATGAAAACTATGTATAAGTGTGTGAGACTAACTGTCTTATTCTTTCAAGAAAATCAATTTCATTAAGTTTTGATGAATAAACATCTATAAAATGAAAATATTTCTATATGAAATACTGCATCTGTTCCTTGGTATTTTTTTTTAAGGTTTCATGTTCCACACTCCATATATTGTCACACATATACTGCTATCATCTTTAAAACGTAATCATTTCTTTTCACTAAAAGCTATGTAGTGTGGACAAGATATGTCTGAAATCTGTCTGCTTTAGCTCTGGTCCTGCAGTCAGATTTGCTAGCAGAGAAATTCACTGATATCTCTGGGGCAATTCATGGAATCAAAAATGAGTAGTCTTGACTGCATTTCTTTAGTTCTTAACAAGAAAAACTAAAATTATGTGTGCTGTTCCATGGACTTTGGTATTTGTGGGCTAAGTCTGGATCCATTACTTTAACTGATGTTGATTATATAACTAATAGAGACAGTTTAGAAGTACCATAAAATCTGCAACATCATGCTTAAGTTACCTTACACTGAAAGCAATTAGGTCATATAAACTAAGCAGGATTTCTAGTGGGAGAGTCTAATAGCTACTGTTGCAGGTAGCATCACTGCGCCTGTCTTCTTAGTCTATATTTAACTGGAGATCTTGCGTTTCATAGAGGACAGATTTATCTCCCTATCCCCACTCAAAAGTAGACCAGGTACACAGGCAGGTTTCAGCTGCCCTGATGGTGATTTTAAGCTTAAATACCAGATTTCCAGTCGAATTCAAAAGAGTGCCTCTAGGCAGAAGTGAGATGAGGCAGAGCTTGAGATGAATAGCTACACACAGGGCTAAAAAACATTTCAGAATCCAAGAAGGCAAGTAGCATGGAATCTCTATGTGAACACGCAGTTATCTAAAGCTATTTTTAGTGAGTAGGGCCATGTTACCTCACATCTCTGTGCCCCGTCCAGGAAAACTAGCTCTGTTTGTGTAGGGAGTGGCTTTCCAAAGCACACGTGCAGCTGCATGCCTCTCCCCGTGGTAACCTCCACTATCCAGTGGATGGATGAAGCCTCATCCATTAAGCTGATGCACCATTATGCAAAGGCATAGCAGTGAAGGAGAAAGGATTACTTCCTTTGTGTTGAAGCAGATTCATTCCCAGTCTTCTTTAGGTGATCCTTATCCCATTCCTTCAATTTGTCTGTTTGCCAGCATTATATTCAGTGGTAACTATTAGGCTGTGGCAGAGATGAATCTTGCAACCTCAGCAAAGCATTGTGTTTCAAGACTGCTTTAACAGAGATACTTTTTTATTTTTTTAAGCAGCCCTAAAATGAAACATCAACAAAATGTCCAATGATGATACGGCCAGTCTGTCAGGTGTGGGAAATATACTTTCATCCCTTTAGCATACAATGAACGTGATGATTAATAAATGCTTAATAACCTTTTCCACTGTTCTATACTGCATTTATTGTAAATATATTCAAACTGTAAGAATAAAAAAAAAATGCTCTTTTAAAGATAAAAGATGTCAAAAATTGTACTTTGAATTTTCTCTTTTTACCAATAAATACTTAAGTATTTATATGACATTGAGGATTTTGGCAGCGAATATTGACTTTACATTATCATCCACCTGGTGGATTTCCACCAGGATTCCTGTAAGATTGCAGATTCAAGGCGCTAGTTTGGAAGAAAAGGCATTTGATCATGTCTCTCTCACATGTCAGGTTGTTTGCTTTTGGAGCAAAAAAAATAAATAGACGATACTTGTTTGACTCAACAGCGAAGAAGAATGGTGGTCCATTTACAGATAAAAATCTGATCCCTCCCTATTTTCATGGAGGCATCAAAACTGGAAGTGCAGAAATGCCAGCATGACTCCACTAGCCTTTACACACTTATTAGATGGGAAAAAAAAAAAAAAAAAAAAAAAAAAAGAATAGACATAGACTACCCTATTCCCCACACAAAAACTTTAGGTTATTTCTGCTCCCAATATTATGACTTTCTTAAATTACAGCTATAGGTAAGATTATATAGGACATACAGATGACATAGGGGATATTTTGCCCTCAGCTCCTGCTTTGATAGCCCTTCCCTATTACCCAAGTGGAGAATAATGAATGGCTTTAATTTTCAGCAGGGATCAATGAGCTTTGTTCCCCAACATAGTGTGGTTGTAGGTGACTAGAATTTCACTGAGAGAAATGGTTGTCTTTCTGAAATTAAGATGGGCAATTGGCTACAATAGGCCTGCCAGTTAGCTGTGGGTAAGAGACAAGCAAAAGCATTAATATAGGGAGCATCTTCTCCCATCTTAGTCATTGCTTTGCCTTGATTAGATTTGATTCCTCCATGTAAATAAATATACTCTACATTTTACTCAGAGCTCTACAGCCAAAGTAACTTTTCTAGCACTGTTCTATGTCACTCTGAAGCCATCAAACAGGGAAGTCAATTTGTCCTCCATACATCTCTATATCTCCGTATCAAATTTAAGCTCTTTATTTTTCTGTATTGTTTTGTAACTTGCTGCAGTTGGAGGATTTATTCCCTTTCAAATTCTCTTTAAACTCCCATCCCCAAACTATTGGCTGTGTGTATTTCTATAAGCTATGCCAATACTTGAAATAGTTCCTCATGTTCTGTGGGTTAAGGATCAAAATACCTTTCAAATCTCTTTCTAAAACCCACTTCTGCCCATCTTTTGCCTATCTTTCCAACGGTGCTAATTTTGAGCAATGTACCCACTCATATACCTCATTTTTGAGTTGCTTTATCCAGAATATAAGTTCTAGAACACATAAGATGCTTTAAAATGTTCACTTTGAACCCTAGGGAGCTACACAATGACAAGTCATCCAAAAACGTAAACTTAGTCCAAGTTAAAACCCCCACTTCAGCTCCTGTATTTGCTAGCCGCATTCTGAGCTACACTTTCCTTTCCCCTACACCAGTTTTTACTTTTCTGCAGCTAGTGACAGCAAACCTCCTGCCTGTCAACCTTAAGCATTTTATACATACTTTCAAGCTTTCAGTAAGGCAGACAGTGAATCTTGTTGGGAGTCTATCTGAGCAGGATGGAATAGTCTATCCATTACAATTTTCCAGTTCACTACCAACCATAGCTCAAATGTGCATGATGACTCAAGACTTTCTTTTTTTTTCCATTACACATAAGAATATAACACACACAAACACAAATATCCCAGACCTTGATGTAGAATTTAGTAATAATCGTGTTTAAAAAAATCCTGTATATTTTTCTGGATTTTTCTCTCTTTTTCTTCCTGAAAGTGTTTCCTTTGCTTCAATCGCTCTGTTTGTAAAGACGATTGAATGCAACCCTTGGGACATCATGTGCAGCCTTCCAAAAAGAAAAGCAGAAAAACAAATTGGACAAGCATTGAGAAGTTCAAGCAAAGCAATTCAGTTACACAATGGTGGAATAGTATGTCACAAGACTGAGGGATGAAGAATCCGCTTCAGAGCATCTTAGTTAAATCAAGGATTGCAATAAAGCTCACAAGGGGGTTTATTAATCCAATTATGCTTTTTTGTGTGTTATGTATGGATTTTGTTGGTATAATAAATGTGATAGAGGATCTGCTCTACTGTACCTCCTGGAATACAGACTGTGCAGTGGCAGGCAAAACTGCATGGCTGATTTGGAAATACTATTGTTTAAACATAATGCAGCTGACAATTCTGACAGCCATCAGTTCCTCTACAAATAAGCAACTTTTCTTGAACTGTTGAGGCGTAGCACTAAAGCATGTGCAAAATATAATACAAAGAGGACCTTATTGCTACAACCCTCTGCATCTATAGATAAAAGCAGTTTTTACTGTCCTGGTTATGTAGTTATGTGGTTAGGTCACTAACTTAAGTTGGCCACACTTAAGAGTAAAGGAACTCCATAGGGCCCTTTTACCTACTAGTTTGAGGAGGGAATAGTTCAGGAATGTAAACAATAATCTCTGAAATCAGGACAAATCACTAATATTATCAAAAAGCTCTGAAGAAGGTGGGTTGAATGGTTCACCACAGTGACCTTGCATGTGTGTGTGATGGAGAAGTTACTATGGGGCTCATGAAAAATCTCTGAAAAGGAGGAGGGTAAGGAAGAAAATCTTACTTTGACTCGCTTTTTCTTCTTGGAAAAAAACTATATTGACAGCACAAATGAAAGATGTTTAAAAAGGTTTAACACATTTTTTTGACTTCAAGGATTTGGTGCATTAAGAGTAGATTCTTATTAAAGGTCATTTTGTTTTAGTTTTTTTAACCAACAATTTTCAAAATTCTACTGTGTGATGTAATTTTTGCAAGGGAAAGCTGCACCTTATCAAGAATAAGTCAGTCTTGGTCTTTGCACAGCTTTCATATCTTTGCAGGATCTATAAAGAGCAGCTTCTTCAATATTGTGAAGGGATGTCGTTTATTTTAGCTCATTGTCTTCTCAATGCTGTATCGGTTTATAGAATCAAAAGAAATGTGGATTCATATTACTATGCAAAGCTACACATGTATGTGTCTATACAAATATGTATTTAGGGATTTGGGATCTGGAAAGAGAGAGTGAGGAAACCAATATATCTCATTTATAAAGGAAAAGAAAGTTAAAATTCATGCATTTATATTAAGTATTACATTTAGATGCTTATTGGTGGCTTTATGAAATGATTACATTTATACCATTCTGATATCTATTTAATTGTGTGTGAATAATGAAGGCAGGAAATTTTTAAGCAAATCTGTGATTTCAGAGTTGAATATTGAATTGAAGCCTTTTTTTCTTTTTAATCAGGGTCTTAGTTTTGAGTAACAGTGAATCTTTTGTTCAAACACCTTAATGAACATCAGGGGTCTCACTGTGGAAGGTTCTAAATCCATTTTTTTAAAGGGTTATTGACGTGACCTACACCCAAGGCAAAATTTACTTTTTTCATCACAAATTTCGCTTACTTTTTGTTCTATGATGCAATGTTACAAGCTGGAAATAGTTGAAAAAGAAATAGTTCTGGGAAAATGTAAAGAATTCTGTCTGCCTATATGAGGCTGTGCACGTTGTTATACTAAAAGCCTACAATGTGAGTTTAACAAACAGTACCTTTACACAGACTGGTTGGAAGAAGGAGCTTTGCGAGCAGGTTGAAGGCTGACGAGTGCGCATCTGCACTGCCATCTGCTGTCAGTGAGCGCGTCCAAGCCTTCTTCGAGGACCTGGCAGCTGTAGCAGGTTGCATCGTAACTGCAGTGTCCTCTTCAGTTCCTTAAGTTGGCACGAGCAAGTAAACAAGTTCATGAAGGAATAAGCAATATTAAAACTGTACTTTGCCTTCAGCTGTTTGAAGGGCTCTGTTTGCAAAACACTAGTGTTGTAATGACTTCACGTGAAACCAACACAAAAAAAAAAAATGCAAGTGTTTTCTTCTAAATGGTAACCAGGCTGAGTTCTCTTTCTGTACATCAGCATCAGTCCTCCAGTCTCATCTGTATGTTTCCCTCAACTTCTGTTCCTAATCTAAAAATGAAATTATCTAATTGATGAAAACTGTTTGGGAGAAATATATCAGCAAACATCGTTTTGAGTCAGCGCCCTCACGCTTAGTGACTTTGGTCAGGCTACTCAGACCCAAGAGGAGGGAACTGTGTACTACTTCAGATCAGCAAATATGGCACATGCAGTAATTCTGTGACTAAGAAAACACTTATTCATTCCAAAGTTTTCCAAAGGAAAATTTCAGTCTGTGCAACTGTGGAGCATCTCCATATGTTATCCCAGGAGTATGTGGGGGAAGCATCTGGAGAACCATAGTCCTTTTATATCGAGGTAGGGTCATCTGGCAGCCCTTACCAAACAAGATCAGAAGCAAGCCAAATCCCCTTTTACTCATTGCTACATTGTGGTATAGCAGTCATTGTGGTATAGCAGTGTGTATAAACTACACATGCTGTCCTGAATTCACTTGTAAATCTCATCCAAAACAGAGCAAGCAGGATGTCGAACTGTGTAGATGTAGCTGCAAAATTGGTACTGCTAAGTAACAGTTCCAGTACCAGATCCTTACAGGAATCTTAAAGGAGATATTCAAATTTCATTTTTGTAACAAAATTTAAAGTTTATAAAAGAAATGCTCAGTATTCTTCTCGGGGGGAAATGAGCTATCTTACAGAATTTTTTTTATGCATCTGAAAGTATATTCATAATAGTACACATGACTTTGAGCACACTTTGGTAGAAACACACTGATGATGTTATTAGAATACAGACATATTTGGTTCTTTTCCTATGAATAGAATTAGCCTAAGGATAAAATCTCACTTCTAAGAATAAAATTTATCTTCTTGCTAATGTTGATTTTCATACTACATTAAGAAGAAGGAAAGTGCTACTGTAATCTGAGAGGGCTTTTTGAACTTCAGGCTGAAAAATCCTTTGATGTATAAGTTATTCGTTTCTCAACATAACGATTTTTAAATTATGTTGTGTACAACTAGTGTTTGTTCTCTAAAGTTCACCATGGATCTAGATGGATTACACCTAGCAGTTTAGTGTTTGCCTTACTAATACTTGATGTAGATACATCCCTGTTCTCTAGATTCTAATGGAGTCATACTTCCTCAGTTAGATATATTTAATCAATTTGGCAAAGTATCTATGGATTTCATTTTGCACTTAGAACGTTTTTTAATGCTATTTTTGTCCTAAAAATTCTCAATATGGCATAAAAATTAGTTGAGAGAACTCATCCTTAGGTCTATTTTATGTCAGTTTAGATATTCAGTATTTTTAGAAATGTAGGTATACTAAGTCTATACTTTAAATATAGGATTTAACTGTTGCACACGCAGTACCATGCAGTGCTTTTTACTGCTTTACATAGATTAACAGAGCTTTAAGGTTTCTGTTCATATATGACTTTAATATATTACATTTCATAGATGATCAGATATTGTTATGGACAATAGCCATAATACTTTTGCATTTAAAGCAAATAAGAATATAAATTAAAAGTTTTAAATTTATTTTTCAGTTCAGAATCCCTTAGAATTTTGGCAGTGTGACCTGGAGTCTGTATTTATGGATTTTTTTTCCTATCTTGTGGCCACATCTTGTTTAAATACATGGAGTCCTACACAGGTTAATGCTTATGATTTGATAGCTGGGAATGAGATTCATCTTATTTAACTAAGGTAGTCATCCATCTCTCCTGTTAGTGGAGAAAATGGCACTTCCAGAGGGTGTTATTCCACCCTAGTGCAAATGTCGAAGGCTGATGGATGGTCCACAGCCTCGGTGCTGTTTTGTGCACCTACTTGCATCCTCACTGCAGGGAGGGTCGGCATCATGTGTGCCCAGCAGTTCTGATATCCAGACTTTTCCAACTGGTGAGGGAATAGGATCGTACAATAGCTTCTTCCCCACCTCTTGGCCTGTCTTTGGAAGAAAATCCAAATGCATGGGGAAAGAATGCATTTTCTGCCATCAAGTTGGAATGTAACAGAGTTGTACATGGGGAACTGGACTGCTGGTGCACGTAGTGGACCAATGGCAGGAGCATATGGTTTCATCTCAGCATAAAATGTCTAGGAGAAATCATGCTTTTTCTTTACTGACAAAAATAAAGAGAATTTAGATCATAATTAGGGCTCTATTCTTAACCTGAAGATGGCCATGTTTAGATTAAATGGATCCCATATATTCTATAAATGCTTGAAGAAATTTAATATACCTGAAGGTAATTTGATGTACAATCATGATTATCAGATAGACGAACAGTTATTATAACACTATGGTTTTCTTTCACAGGTGACACTACTGTTTGCCCTTCTTCACATGAGACACAACTTGAAATATTTTGATAAAATGAGATGCTTGCGGAAAAGATCGGCAGTATCATTCTTAGGAGTCCTTGTCATTTGCTTGCTGTTCATGAACTTGTACATTGAAGATGGTTATGTTTTGGTAAGTTTCTTAGACAGAAGAAATGATGCTGGAACAAACAAACAGAACAGGATGCATCCTCAGTGAAGCAGCCGAATTCATAATTCCTGCAGTTTCCCACAGCTAGTGTATCATCAGCAGTGGAGCTTCCTCAAAACATGCCCTTTATGACCAATCCATCTTATCATTATATACATTTTATGGAGTGTACCAGTAAGATCCTAACATTTCTTTTTACAGAAGTAAAATATAGCTTTATTTATTGTGGGGATGGGAAAATAGGTAACAAAAGTAGAAAAATACAGAGCTATTTCTATCAGATATTCTCCTTTGAGTCAAAATATTTCCCATATTTCACTTCCTTCTGAATTTATCTCAATTTTAATGACAAAATTGGTTACATCTGGAATAATCACATGACTAGGAGCTCCATTTTCAGTCCAGACTGCAAATATCTCACCTGTCAATATTGTATTATGTAAAATTATAAAAATATATATAGAGAAGAGAATTTACACTAATTCTGCGTTATTTTAAGCTGCTTGAATGAATAATTTCTTTTCAGTGTTTTTAGTCTGTGTTTTTGTCATGTTCTGTATCCCAGATTTAAGCCTCACAAGTTCAATGTTACAAAGTTAACAACTGGATATAAATGGTGTATAGTGCAATTTTAAGATTTTTTAAAAAAGATTTATTGAAAGATCTGAGTTAGGATTTTCAATAATAGGCTACCAGCAAGGTATTATAAACCTGAAGTTTATATATAACCTATGGGAGTCTCACAGCTGAATCCAAAGAGGGTTCTGTTGTATTCATTAACATATTGAACTTCCAGGCTATTGGTAGTTGTACTGGGCCCTGTAAAAGGTAGCTTAATATCTGGAATTTACAAATAGTCAAATGACTAAACTACATATGTAATTCTGTGATAAGATTAGACAGTGTTTTTCTGGATCTTGAATTAAACTACTGAGTGGTTTTCTGATCCTCTATGCCATCCTCTTGTTTGTCTCATACATCTAATTGGGGCAGTAGAGACTTTCTGATACTCTGGAAGATGAAGTTTGATTTTAGCTGGGTCTGAAAAGCAGCATCATAATATAAGAAATGTGTAATACATACATAGCAAAATCCTTAAATAAATTTAGTAGAATTATAGATAACTTGACCTGAAACAAAAATATTTTCTTATAACATTAATTCTAATAATATTGTTAATATTGTAAATATTAAGGCTATCCTAGTGCTTCTTAAATAATTCAAAAGAAAAACCATGCTTTTATCACATTACTGCATTACAGATATATTGCTTTCTCTAATAGTACTTGTACTAAGGTTTTGCACTATATTTAATTAATTTTTAATTTCTCGGTTGTGATCAAATTTGACCTGGCTTACCACATATTTTTTTTCCCCCAGTGGCATTCTCCTTGCTTCTTCTTATGTCACTAACTGCTTCAAAGTCCCCCAGATGTTTCTGAAAGTGCTTTTATTATCACTGCTAATGGTGTTCCTCTTGGTTTGTTTTTCAAATCTTTTCTCATCCTGTTTGCCAGCTCCCCAGATGGTTCCATGTCTTATTCCTAATTTGCTCTTTCTTTCCTGTTTTAGAAATTCACTTTCTTTCATTGCTTCTCTCATAACAGTTCTGGCATGTTTGCATTCACGTAGCTTCCAGCCAAGTCTCTTGCCAAATCCCTTGACAGTTCTCCCAGATCTCTTGATACCTTTATGGTCCATCAAGCATTTTTCAAATGTGTTAGAGTATTGACTTTTAGTTTATTTATTTATTTTTACTTTTAACTT
The DNA here is from genome assembly GCF_028389875.1 of Rhea pennata. Taxonomy (NCBI): domain Eukaryota; kingdom Metazoa; phylum Chordata; class Aves; order Rheiformes; family Rheidae; genus Rhea; species Rhea pennata. Next base: position 46,604,879 of record NC_084663.1, on the reverse strand, counting down.
CCCTGACCATGTCTGACAGCTCTGTTACCCTGCCTGGTGTGTTTCCTCTGCTAAGGTAAAAGATAAGCAGTTTCAGTGTCAGTGGGTCAGTGGTAAGGAGATATATTCTCAAGCACGCCCTTCAAGGATAGCAGGCTAACCCCTAAGGATAAGCGAATTTGAAAATCTTCAGAACTATGAAGGCCTTCTGACTTCCTAACTGTAATTTGTCTCCTGCTGGAATATCTCTTCAGGGTAACAGATAGAAGAAGAGTGTACTTGGCCCCAGATCCTCTCTTCCCAGTCTCAAAGAGCAAGCCGTACAGAGGGATGTGGGGCTGTCATCTCTTTCTCCAGCTATAAGATGAAATGAGTAGCATTTTTCAGGAAATCAGATTGAAAAAAGTGAGATGGATTGTGGCAAATCTTCCACAGAGAGAGGTGAACTTTCCCTTTTCGTTTAAAAATTCTCACATGCCTTAAGAATCCTTTCAGTCTTTCCTGTAGGGCATTTGTTGTGGGACTGGAAAGTAAGGGCCCACAGGTAGAAATGCTTCATCTGCAGTGTGTGTTATCACATCTGATCAAACATTTTGAAGACATTGAATTAATATAAGCTAGATCACTATATCTGTATGATTTGCAGTGATTTTTCTTACATACTCTGAGTAGTAAGTGAATTGTAAGTGCAGCATGTCTTCTTAACACTTCTATGAGTACTAGTTATTTTAGACTGCATGAAAATAGTAATAGCATTGTAGCTGACACAGCAACCTTAGTAGGGCAGAATATCTCTATAAAGAATGGAGCACTTCCAGCCCCTGCAACACCCACAGGAGCTTCCCAAGTTCCAGCAAACTACAGAATATAAGTTAGTAGTTAATTAATAGAGGAAATAAAGAACCAAGATAGAAAAGGTTAGAGAGCTAAAGAAAGCTGATCAAGCTCTTCAGCTTCATTGACCTCTGCATAATAATCAGAGAAGAACCAGGTTTTTTAAATTTATGGAATTTTCTGTATTTTAGTTTTGTTTTCCATTCAAAAAAGGAATGAAAGCAACAAAAACCAAAAGGATTGCTACCCACAAAATGAATTTAAGAGGAAAAAAAAGAAAAATGTTTGTGGTCAGTTCAAATATTTTGTTTGTTAAAACACTTTGTCCTGACATTCTCTTTTTCTAAACATTTTATAACTTTTTATGTAGAAGAACCTCAGCAATATGAGTTTCCATTCCAAAACTACTTATGAAATGAGGAATTTCAGTGTTCCATTCTGGAACTGATGGCACAGGATGTTATGACATTAGGGAAAAGACTTTGTCAAAAAAAAAAATAATAAAAATATTTGGAACCAGCATTTTTTTTTTTTATTTGACTGATTTCCCTGAAATCTTCTGAAGTTTTAGCACAGTCTCTTGCTAGGCCAATGACTGACATTTTAGTCAGAATCTGATCGATGTAAACCTTCATCTCATAACTTAAAAGCTAATGCAAAGTAGCATAGCAGCACTAGAAAAGTTTTTCGGAGAGACCTTGCAGATCAAGAGAGCATATCAGAGCAGGTAGATGCCCCTGGATGCTAGCCAAAGATCTTGACTGAGCTCAGAAGTGGATTATTTACTACTGCTACGAAAGAAAAATAATGAACGTTAGAATGAACCTAGATCTATTTACAGGAATGTTTCTTTATACTATAAAGTACGTATCTTGAAATATTTTTATTTTTGAATATTTGTGCTTTAAAAAATGAATGCTGTTTACCGTTTGAGTGATTGCTTTTGTAAGCAGTAGCACTGTTTACTGCATAATGCTCTCATTTAATGACAGGTTAGGAAAATTTTAGTGTACTAGCATATTTTAGCAGAAGAAAGAAACTCATTTATACACTGGCCTGTCATCAGAGACTTTAACCAAACACTATAAATTAAATAAGCATTTTTACCTTTAGCTTCAGTCTCCTGACACTGCAATATATTGGACATTTTCTCCTTTCTAAAAGGCTGAGGGACAGATTTTTCCTGAGACTTCTGTGAGCTTAATAATAGGGCAGTGCTAACGGAGCCTCCCCATTCCCTGTGCAACTTCACTGCAACTGGGGAAGTGTTTAGGAAGACAAAAGACAGGAAGAGGTGGCCTGGCCATAAACTTGCCTTTTTCTATACCACCAGTGTTGGCCAAAACCAGCCAAAGCTTTGGCTGTCTGGATGAGCACACGCACTTCTGCTCATGAATTTGATTCAGAGCTACTCAGGGAAGTGGCAAAGTGAGACAGATGTCAGGACACAGCTTCATGTTACCTTTGCTACAGTTGGTTTATTGTTTTAACATTGCCAAAAACATTTTCAAAATATCTCCCCCAGTGCATCATCTATGAAAATTACACCAATCACTGCTGAATGATACTCTTTATCCCTATATTGAGCAATGCAACACTTTTTGTAATCAATTTGATATCTTCAGTCCTTCTAGAAAACAGAATTTCCAGAGCTTTTGTCCAAAATATTTTTTCTTCTTTTCCTCTTACCATAATCTGAAGGGTTATGGTAGATTTCCTGTAACCAAAAATGTGTGATATTCGATAATGGGTTTTAAAAAAAAAAGTGAGGTGACATCTACATGCTTTCAGGAAAGCTGACACTGAAAAATGTTATTCTTGGAAACCTGCCTGTCCCTGTTTTCTCTCTGGCTGGCATTCACAAATGTGTTTCTCTCTGTCTCTTTCCCTCTCCTATTCTTTTTGTTTTCTCACTAATAGGAAGGGGACAAGCAGTTAATCAGAGAAACAGCCACGCACCAGCTTAACCCAGAGCGCTATGTTCATACTTTTAAAGATTTGTCTAATTTCTCAGGATCTATAAACATTTCCTATCGCTACCTAGCTGGCACGCCTTTGCCAAGGAAAAGTAAGTAACTGCAATCCGAATGTTATGAAATGAGGTAATTAAAAATGGGTGAAATCCATATAGTCCCTGTGGTATTTCTATGAAGGAGGGTCTCAGTTAAACGACGAAGGTCTTGGAGAGCTTAGTGGCACATCTGTCTTTGGCTAGTAGTCTGTGGGTAGCTGGAAGTTCATCCCTAGTAGTGAACGACTCCAGGTCTGTTCTCTTTCTGACCTGATTCGTGGTCTTCCCACAGACAGCCCCTGGACAGCTGGTGTGAGCATGCTTTGTGGATTACCCCCTTGCCAATATTAAGGCAGCAGGAGCTATGCATGCTCTGGTGGTGCTCAATAGCCACCTTCTGAGACCCTATTGTCAGCCTCTGCATGTGCAATCAGTAAATCCAATCAAAGGTATCTTTGGGATCAGGCAATGTAGATATGTCCTTCTGGTCCTCTGTTGTGTTAGTCCAGTAGCTGTAGATGGACTTCCTTGCCCCATTAGCTGTGATGATGGGAGAGAGGAATCGTGGTGTTATGAAGGTGGTAGAGGAGGATTCGTCTCCCAGCCATCTGCAAAAGGAACATCTCGTAATTTTGACTTCAGGTAGGATTCAAGACTTTCAGCCTGTTGTGAAGGATGGCCATAACTAGATTTTAGGTAGGTGTCCTTTTAGTTCCAAATCAATCACTTCACAAACATAAACAAGGCTCAAAAGTCCAAGCAGCAATGATAAAATAAAGCCATCCTTTTTTGTTGATCTTCATAGAAGATGATAAAGTTTGTTCTAATAAGATTTGAGAAAATTGGGTCTGTGTAGACAGCATAGAAGTCTTTGAGGTTGTACTACACTGTACAAATGCATTTTGAGCAGATTTCAGCCTAGCGGGAAACTCTAAAACAATTCATCAGAGCACAATATTTTACAGACTAAATTATTTCAAGAAAGCTGGGATAGTTTCGACTAAAGTACACCTTGGTAATTATAAAATGTTAACTTTTTTACATTACAAGTTACAAAACGTGGAGACATTAACAAACATCTGGAAAAAATGGTTTGGACTGCTGGTAATAATGCAGTGGTAGTGACTCCAAAACAGCATATATGAAAATTAATCCTATATAATTAAGCCATAGCTCTTCCCAAGAAAATGTAACAGCATTAAAAATTACTTATAGAAATACAGGTATGCAGTTGTATGCTCTCTTCTACTTTAAAATTATATCTAAATTATGCCTTACAAGAGGTATTTTCCTGTAAATTGCTCACTAAGTCCTGAAAGAGGCTTAGGAGAAGAAATACTAGCAAGGAAAAATTGGACAAATTCAGTTAAAGATAAAAATTCAAAAAGAAATTATCCATGCAACATTTATAAAACTACATTTAGGTGTAAGTGTAGTCTTGTGCAATCTTTAAAATGATCAAAGTTTGGCAAATAATCTTTAGTTTACACTTCTGTGCTGTATTTCACAGTGGCTTGAGTTAAAAATGTTGCATGAATCATAACTCACAATCCCCTTTCTTTTAGCAGATTTTATAGCTTTCAACATTGTCTAAATGGATTTTTCCCCTACCAGGCATATACGTGCACATTGCTTTGACTTTTGTCCATTTCACACCATTCCTTGCAGTTAACAAATGAATGTTCAATGCAATAGTCTCCATATGTCTATTTGCTTGCAATACAGTTCTTCTTTCATGAAAAAGCAATAAATATCCTTTGTTGCATGCAGTTTAATAAGTTCACATACCAAACTTCTCAGACTTCACCATTCAAAAGGTTTATTATATAAGCACAGCCCTGGAGGGTAGCTTTGTGGCTAGATGGTATTCAATGTCAAATATTCAGTTTATGTTGACTTCTCTTTTGTACAGGGTATCTTACGATTGGACTATCCTCTGTGAAACGGAAAAAGGGAAACTACTTGCTTGAGACTATCAAGTCCATATTTGAGCAGTCAAGTTATGAGGAACTTAAAGAAATTGCAGTAGTGGTGCAGCTGGCAGATTTTGATTCAGCCTGGTGTGAAGGAATGGTCCAGGATATTTCACAGAAATTTGCTCATCACATAATTGCAGGCAGATTAATAGTTATTCACGTCCCTGAGGAATACTACCCAATATTGGATGGCCTCAAGAGAAATTACAATGACCCAGAAGACCGAGTGAAGTTTCGATCCAAACAAAACGTAGATTATGCCTTCCTGCTTAACTTTTGTGCTAATCTTTCTGACTACTACGTGATGCTGGAAGACGATGTTCGCTGCTCGAAGAACTTTTTGACAGCTGTTAAGAAAGTAATTACCTCACGAGAAGGATCCTACTGGGTGACTTTGGAATTCTCCAAACTGGGGTATATTGGAAAACTTTACCATTCCCATGACCTTCCACGCTTGGCTCATTTTTTGTTGATGTTTTACCAAGAAATGCCTTGCGATTGGCTCCTGATCCACTTTCGTGGGCTGTTAGCTCAAAAGGAAGTGATACGTTTTAAGCCTTCTCTGTTCCAGCACATGGGATACTACTCATCTTACAAAGGGGCTGAAAACAAGCTGAAGGACGATGATTTTGAAGAGGAATCATTTGACATCCCTGACAACCCACCTGCAAACCTGCACACCAACATGAATGTATTTGAAAACTACGAGGCAAGCAAGGCTTACAGTAGCATTGACGAGTACTTCTGGGGAAAAGCTCCTTCTACCGGAGACTTCTACGGGATTGTATTTGAAAAGCCCATTAAAATCAGTAAAATTAAAGTTGTTACTGGAACAGAAGACCGGCAAAATGACATCTTGCATCATGGGGCCTTGGAAGTGGGGGAAAAGATTGTAGGGAGTAAAAAAGGGAGACAATGTACAACTTACTTGAGACTGGGGGAATTCAAAAATGGAAACTTTGAAATAACAGATGTAGAGCACAAAGTTCTGTTCGATATTAACTGCATGAGAATACTTGTTACCAAAAGTCAAAAAGAGTGGCTGATCATTAGGAGCATTAGCATTTGGACTTCTCAGACACCAAATCAATAAAGCAAAGCCACCTGAGGTGGTACAGAGCGAATATGATCACCTGGGTCCCAACTGGTGCCATTCCCCAGAAAAAAACTGATTGACTTCCGGTTCTTTACTAAAGACACAGAAATTCTGGGGAAATCGTAAAACAAACAAAGCAATTTATTTTTTACTAGTCTGGCCAGGCAATATATAAACACTCATTTGTTGAAAAGTTTGAATTTTATAGGAAAGGCAAAGTTCTCAAACCTTTCTTGAGATCTTCAACCCCTTTTTTATTATCATTTCTCTTTTAGGGAGATCTGCTGGACAAAACAAAACAGAATATCCTTATTGTGCCAAAAGGTTTAAAGCTATAACTGGTATGTTGTGAAAAGAAATTATATTCCATCTTATGCACATACAAATTTAAAATGTTATGGTAGTATGCATTTGTACAATAGTTGATGATGTGTTTCGTTCAAAGGCAGTTGTGACAAGGAAGTTGGTCCTGGTCCTGGCAGTTTCATTCCGAGCACTGTAAGAAAATGGTGTGGCTAATCTTTGCAGCTTCTTTTCAAAAGGGAATGTATGTAAAATTATAAATCTGACATGACAACTATGTAAAAAATAGATAATTGCATCTATTATTCTGTCTCAGCAATTATGCTTTATTTCTTTTCCTGAGTGTTTTCATTGAAATGAGGCACTACTTGGATTCAGTATAACTTAGGGGACCAATTTGCTCTCCTTATTCAGGCAAAATGCCTCATAGTAAGGATTCTGCTTGAGTACGGATGTCACTATCAAACCCAGGCACCTCAAGGGCAACACTTCTCTTAGACGAGCATCTGAACAGATCTCAGCTTCAGCATTTTCTTTTCCCTCAACATATGCAGAACTCACCATGAGAAATATGCACATAGCTGAAAACTTCAGCATACTTTCTGAGAATTGTTATTCCCTCTATATTTTATATCCAATCCATTTATGATACAAATGCAATTGTTAGGTACCAGGTTAAGCAATTGGAACTGAAGGTAATCACCAGTCTTTCCTGGCAGATCTCTAGGCAACACAGCTGTGAAAAATCTTCTCCATGGTATGCAAAATGAAAAATCTTGATTTAATGAAAAAAAAAATGTTTCTAAATCAGTTTTGATTTTTTTCTATAGTTTTCCAGTCCTGATCATGTTATTTTCATATCAGTTTTTCCACTGCCTCTGGTTATTTCCTGTAACTTTATTTTGCCTGGCTTGAGCCAATAAGCTGAAAGGTTCCTTGGTCCTAATGACTTCAGTGTCAGCTCTGAGCTGTTAGTGTATCACAGAGGGAGACTGTATAGCTGTACGATTTATATTATACACATACATACTTGAGTTCGCACAATCTATGAAGTTTTTCCTTTAAGAAATTCTCCAGACTCTTTCAGTAGATACTAAGAAATCCACAAATGTCAAGTGTGACACAGATGAACACTGTATTATTAGTCTCATGAATACTGTGGTTATCACCTAATTGCGTGTACGGGTTTTAGTTAAACCTGGGAGGCAAGAATTAAATTTCAAGAATGCCTGCACTGACCAAGAGTGAACTAAGTTCTGTACTCTGCCTCATATGGCTATTTCGCAAGGATAAATTATTCAAAAGTCTACACAACACAGCAATCCAATTGCTTTTCCTGATTCATAAATCCTGCTAAATTCAGATCCAGGTTTGGCAAATCTCCCTGTACAGAGGTAGTATGCTTTTTAAAATAAATTCTCTAGTAAATGCTTTCACAAAATTCAAAAAAGCATCCTTTCTAAAAGAAGAGTCTTTGCTTCTTTGTTCCGTAATATCCATTTAAATCTCTAACTTTGGTAACGATAAGATACTTTAAAATATCTTTCAATCTGAAAAGAAAAATATTGCTTTTTAAATGAAAAATACAGGCTAATCTTAAACGGCTATAAATACATATGAAGGTTGCGCTCTTTTAAGATCAACTAGTTAGGTGATAGTTATTCATTAGTCAACACTACTTTTTTAATGATCTGTCATTTTTTCCCTATTTTTCCTTTCCTTGATCATTAACTATTAGTGTGAGCAAACATAGCTAGGAATATAGAACTGATCTTTCTTTTTATTCAGAAAAGCAGTGTTTCCAAACGTATGTTATGACTTAGCATGGAAAATACACGCTATCCTAAGGCTTAAAATGTTCATGTAATCAAAACCATACACAGCGTGAATGGTTAGAACAAATTAAATGCTCTCAACATAAGCCTGAAATAATTTAAATGGTATTTTTGAATTATAAATACAAAAAATCAGTTCAGCTGTGCAAAGACATTTCTTGCTAATGAAATACATTTTTGCTGTGTTTATAGTAAACAAGCTAATTTGCAATTATGTTCTACATAACAGACCTTCAGAAGGGCAATTTCAGAGTGGAATTTAGATGCTGGCACTCAGTGCCTGGACTTGCTGTTCGCGGCTGGGAGGAGTTCGACGTGTCAGCTGAGCTGGTCACTGCAGCCCCTCCGAAATGCCAAGTCCCAGGATTTAGGGGACAACTCCTCTGCACTGTGGCCTCTAGTCCTCTCCCAGGTGCAGGAAGACCTTGAACTGCCTACAACCATTCCTCTCAGAGTTGAATATAACTGCTTAACCTTTCAGAACAACAGTAGTAGGGAGTCCCATCTGCTCTATCGTAGCATAGTGGTGAGCGTTCTGGTATGGTTTCAGGCTGTTTCCAGGCAAACCCACAAATGTCAAGAGTATGCTCTCAAAATAAGCTTTTCTTGGGTATGGATGCCAGTATATGGTGGGAATGAGAGACACTCACTACTCTTGTGGAACTTGAGCTGATTTGCAAAAAATAAAGAAAAGTTAATTCCGGGAAAAAAAAAAAAAAAAAGAAGCCAGAGCGTGGATCTGTAGGCTAGTGCTTTGAGTGCTCATCTGAGTGTTCAGATTCCGGTTCTTGCTCCAGAGAATAAATATTTTGTTCAAATCCTCCATATGAAAATGGTTATCAAATTCTGCAAAAGAGAGAGAGAGAGGAAAAAAAAAAAAAAAAGGATGTCATGAAAGTTAATTATAAATGTTTTTCAGATAAATTTAAGAAAAAAAATCAAAGAAGGTAGCTTCTTACTATGTGTTGGGAAAAGTGTTTGTCCTTTAGAATGGGGAACATTTAATCAGAAGTGTATATGTTCACTAACACTTCTTAATACTTTTAGAGTTTTTTTTTTTTTTGCAACATTATTGATGAAGAAAGGATTGGCAGAGTCGCAAAGCTCTGTTCATGGGTGTACACAGTTGTTTCTGTTTCTGTATGTATTTGTTGTGTTCATTTACGGAGTGAACGTCAATATTTTCATATTAAAATTCCAATATGGAATAATTTAAAAACATTGTACTGAGATTGAACACTAACAGATCTATTCTTTACAGAATAGGCATATATTGTTCCTATTGATACTGTTTGGGATTCTTCACTGTACAACATCTGTGGGTTTTTTTATTTCTTTTTTTTTTTAACTAAAAGATAGTTTTTCTTCTATCTTGCTTCATGTGGTGTAATCTCTTTGCCATTGAGAATTCTTAGGAAGTAAAATACTACTCACTGTGAGTTAAAAGAAGAACTGAGCCCTTAATTTAATACAAGATATTTTACAAACCCAAAAAATTGTAGTTGTCAGGCAACATAATTTTATCATATCTTCTTTGTACTATATTTACTATGATGAAGAGAATTCGCTAAGGTGCTATATGAATGTACTGTTTTTACATCAGTGTGTTCTAACATGATGCTCTGTTTTACTATCTGCTCAATATTTTCTTGTTAGGTATTAATGTTTTTTGCTTTTTTAAAGAAAAATGGGATTTTGTTCTTTACTGAATTATTAAAAGTGAAATAAACAGCAAATTGTAACAATCTAGAAAATATTTCATCTCAGAAAACGTTAAAAGAAAAAAAAAAAAAAAAACGTGGCAAGCATCCTTTAAACCGGAGATACAATTGGTTTTCATTGTGAAGCATTTCAGAGACTCTGATGGAACTGGTATTTCTTACTGCTTTCATCTAAATGTTAAAGTTTCAGTTTTATGTTAAGCAATGTTTTAATAAGTGTTAAATTAGCAATACTAATACAGATCATGTATTATGAGCTGAAGAAGTGTCACATCCTCAGATGGCACAGCATGATGGTTTGCAAAAAACAGCCTTTTTGCAAAGTACAGATGAATTATAATGAAAATAAATTAAATTATTTCATTGTCTTAGTCTATACACTAAGACAAGTGAATTAAAATATCGCCACTGTTTCATCAACTTTTCAGATAAAGTAAGACAAGGGGATTAATCCTGCCCTTGGAGATTGAAATTACAAAAATTTCGCTCCCTTTAGTGGAAGCAAAATTGGCTTATTTAACATAAAAGCCTGGAAGTGTTGATTTCATATAATTATTCCTTTTGGATATAAATGGACATTTGTCTTTTCCATTTTTCTTTTTGGCCATCCTGGAAAGATGAAGCCAAAAAGAAAACCCTCCAAATGGATGTCTTTTGGTAGCTCATAATGGCATTTTCCAAGTTCTTGCCTCTTTTAGTAGTTTTGAAACAGCAAATATATTCTGTGTCTCTGAGGGATTCATGTCCTCTAATTTCAATCAGCACAGCTGGGCATGTAGCCTAAGGCTAGATTGCGGCTTCCATTGTAAAAGCAGAGAAAGAGGAACACACCCCAAATCACTGCAGTCTATAATAGCTGTTTAAGACCTATTCTTCTCTGTTGACTATGGAGACAGGCTACGCATGGAGTCTGACCTGAAGTTCAACCCTTAAGGATGTGGGAGGTCTGTTTCTTTTGCACAATTGCGTGCAAAATACATACAAACCAACACATAAACATATGATACGTATAAACCTTTAAACCAAGTATTTAAAGGTAATTTGCTATCAACAGCACCACTGCTGTTGTGGTGCTTCACAGCAGGGATGTCTGATATCTTCTTCATATATACTATCTTCCATTGCAATGAAAATAATTGGTTCAGTTTTAAAATGGGAAAAAAGAATCTCCCCCTTCATTTACTACATGTTAGTTTAAAGATGATATTAAGTACAGAGAAAGGTTAATTATGAAAACATTTCCATAATAGTAGTGTGTTGTCATAAGGTTAGACTGGCATCTGGGAAGATACTAGGCTATTTTTAGCCATGTTTCTAGATGGTTTTTTAACTGTCATACTACTTACCACAAATTTTGGAATAAAATTCCACTTTATACTGACAGTCAGTAAAAAGGCTCTTAAAATGCCATATAGCACTTGAAAGCACTTTAAGTATGGTTACATTATTAATTAAACCCTTTACTAGCTCTTTGGTAGGCTTATGCAAGAGTTTCATATTTACAGGGTAAAGCTGAACATAACAGCTAATGCTAATTTCCTCTATTCAGCGAGTTAAATAGCTGTCTTCCCTCTTTCTTGCTCTTTACTCATTAACTTTTTTTTTTTTTTTTTCCCCTTTAGCCAGTTCTGGAGAACTGAGCTGGCAACCATGGTGATCTCAGCTTGGGAGTGTGAATTCTCAGTCTCAACTCAGAGTTACTGTGTTTGTGCTATCACTTTATGAGATATTCCAGCTTCTCATAACATTTTCTGAAACCAGCAGAAGCACGGAGTGCTGTTTCTTGGTGTCTTTCCCATGAAGTTATTAGGGTGGGTTTTCTTTACAGATTACTACATCAAGCAAAGGCATGAAAAGAAGGCAATATCAAGAAAAAAAAAAAGCTATACAAAAGACCTACTTTTAATTTTTAAAAGTACTTTCCAAACCTTCTTTGTGATCAGGCGTCATCTATCCTTAGCCATTTGAATAGAAGAGCTATGAGCACTGCAATGACAAGAAAAGGTTAAATAAATACTTTGTGCAATACTAGCAATGGGAAGAAAGTATGTGTTGCTGGGCAACAGGGTCAACCAGGTACAATTCTTTTGTGTGATTGCACTTAAACCTTTAAACTTATTATTTAAAGTCGGTTGTTTGATGGGGTCTCATTATTGTGTTAACCCTTTCACAGCGAACGGGTGCCCATGATGGTGCCTAGAACTGCTCGTTTTTGCTCTCTCAGTTAAAATAAATAGATTCAGCTTTAAAAAGTATTGTGTTAAGAATGCACACTGATATGGTAGAGAAAGAATAAGAGAATATTAGCTGTCCACCCAGCCTAATGCACAGTCACCAGAATACTGGTGGGGGTGGGAACGTAACAGAGGCGGTGAACAGTTCCTATCCTTGCCCATAGCACTTGTAAAATTTTTGGAAATAAATGTAAGATAGGAGAAGACGCTTTGGCTTAATGCCCTTCTCTTTAAGAAGGGTATTAGTTAGGTTGCTTTGCTTTTGTATTTGTTTTGTAACAGTAAGGGCCAAAAATGCATATAATCACAGAGAGAAAAACATACCTTAAAGGAAATGTGACAGTGGGTTACTGTATGTGCTGTCCTTTCTCAAAAGTATGTTCACTTTCTTCTGACAAAGTCTACCTCTGCAGTTTAAGATATTCTGACTCTTTCCTCACTACACCTTGCACCACCAACAGCAGAGGTCTTAAGACATAAATTAAGCCCTAACGTCGACACTTGCTGCTGCTGAAAGTCCCCTGCTTCGTGCTGTTACCCCTTGTGAGATTTCAATTCATTTGCAACTTTTGAGTCTATTCTGCTTTCCACATTACACTTTGAACAGCATGTGCAAGCATTGCCTCTCTCTCTCTTTAATTTTAGTACCGAATAAACGAACATCATGGTGGGTAAATATTGCAGAACCACCTTCACCTCAGTTCGGGAAACTGGGCCTGTTGCTGCCACTGATAGCTCAGAATTACTTCCTTCGTTTGGCCATTGCTCACCATATGTAAGTGCCATTTCTGCTGAGAAGGCAGCAAGCATGCCATAATGAGACACCCTTCTAAAGGAGCAGGGCTAACTCAATTTTTCCCATATAATCATAAGGATGCAGTATTTAATTGTGTCAAAATTTCATGCATACCTTTTCATCTTCATGAATATCTAGCAAAACAAACTGGTTTTGTTATTCACTCCTGCAAATGATTCCTGGCAGCAATCTGCTTTTGCATTTACGAACTGAGCCAGGTTTCTTTCCTCCACAGAGCTGAATAGCTTCTTTCAAGGAAGGAAAAAAATAAAAAAATAAACCCAACCCAAAACAGGTCTTCTCTCTAGTGCTTGTCTAGTTAGCTTTCAAAGATGCAATCTCTTCCATATGTTCCCTCCCCTCTCTCCCTAAAACTGTATTTTAAAATCAACATGTGGTCTCCCTGATACCTCAGCTCACTCCCATGTGCATACTCTTATTTTCTTTTGGAAATGGGCATTTTTTGTGGCCCCCAAATTCTTAAATTTGGGGAGTAAATGACAAAATGCAGACAGCAAATTTCTTCAAAGTTCCTTTTTTTTTTTTTTTTTTTTTAAGAAGAATTCAAAATAAAGCATTCAATATATTCCCTCAAAGGAAATGAAATGTTTTCTTGACAGTGTTTTGTGTTAACTTTCCCTCAAACAAAAGCAAACAAACAAAAAGTCAGGTAAGGCTTTTGGGGTAAGTAAGTGTGTGTGGCGGGGGTGCATGTTTAATTTAAAACAAAAATTAAAAAAAAAACACATCTACACCAAAGACTTTAAGCTCTCTAGTTAAAGAGAGAAACTCTTTTCTGATCCAAGCAGTGTATCAAAAATAATTTGGGCATTAACTTTTCTACAGTGAATCACTCTTTCTTTTGATACTAAGCCAATTCCATAAAATATAATTTCTTGGGTAATATCTCTTGCCAAGCTGTTGCATGTCTTTTGTAAACAGATGCTACTTTTATTGAATATTGATTACAATTAATCCCTTTACCTTGACCATAAACTATTGTTAAATTATTTTTTCTTGTCTTGTTCTATTTGAAAACTGCTTTTTCTCTTTTATACTTAGCAAATAAATTGTTCTTTTCAATAGCTTTAAGACAAGCACCTTAAAACAATAGATTAGGAACCCACATGTAAATTCTATACTAATAGTATATTTAGAAAATGTATATAAGGCATAAAAGTGTGTTTAAACTTTTCTCTGCTCTAAAAAAAAAATATGGAGTGTCTTTGTTTCAGGGCTTTGTGAGAAAAAGGATACAACTAAAAAGAAATTACTGGAAAAAAATCCCTTTCCCAAACATTTTCATCTCTTGTGCCAGCAGAAAACATCACATTTCTCCAGTTTTACTTCATGAAACTCAGTTTCTTTGTATCATATATTTCCATCCCCTCCATAAAATTAGGTCAGATCCCCATCAGGTCTGCATATATTTACTTCAATGAACTTTTTTTTTTACGCTTTCTAAAAATTGGGCAAACATTTTCCACAGTCCTAAAGAAGGAAATATTGCAAAGATTCTGTTTTTCTCCTTCCTTGTTTTTATAGGTAATGGTAAGCAGTTTCTCATTTATTTTCACAGAGACAGATTCCCTGAGAAAAGAAAATCTGGTCGCATTTCTCCGTCACCAATTTTTGCCATTGTTTGCTTCATATCCAGACTTTGCTGCTCCCCTTATTGCTGAAAGCTCAAATTCACATAGAGACAACAAACAAACAAAAAGGTTTTGCAATTCAATAGCGTTTCTCGCAGAGAGGGGAGCATGAGAAAAAGGATCCGAATCTGCCTTCGATATTTCATGGGAATCTAAGTTAAGCAGAGGAAAAAAAAAAAAAAAAAGGAAAAAAACTAAGAAAACATTTTGTTCTGCTGGCCTGTCTTTTCGCTGTGACATTTCTTCCATTTCATGGGCCTCTGCGGATACGTGATCTGAAGCTCGCTGCACAGAGTGGGAACTTTTCTATTAACTTCACACTACCTCACCGCGCCACTTCAGTCATATATCTTCTGTCATGTAAGCCAGCTTGCTTTCTGCTCCAACTACGCCGTGCTGCGTACATGTACCCTCTAGCTGCCGATGTGGTTTTAATTCTGGGATGAATTACTAACACAGCAAACGCTTACGCAGATGTTTAGGTCAGAGAGGTGTGTGCTCCCGCTGAGGCTGGGTGCTGGCACCAAACGTGGCAAGCTCCATCACCTGGAAGATGCCTTGGGCGTGCGTTACAGCACCGCACTTCCCGGCCTTGCGTTCAGCAAGCCGGCAGCTAGCGTGGTTTAAAACCTTACTGCTCTGCAGCTGTTCTGTATATTCCCCTCTCCCTGCTTTGCTTAAAGTTGCAGCCCCAAGAGTGGAGTCAGCGGAAGAGAAGAGCTCAGTAAAACTCAGTCCAGGGTCTTTTTATGCAAACCTCTTTTCACTGGTATTTTAAACAAGCTGCCAGGCTGCCAGAGGCTTTGCCCCGCGTTCCCGTCTGCTCCTGTCCCACTAGGCAGCGGCGTCTGGCAGGGGAGCCAGCAAACAGCTTGTCTGGTAACAAACTCAACCGCTTTTCTACATTTCCTTCCATATCGAAAACAATCCCTCTCGCTGCTGTTTGTGTAGTTATCACATTTTAAGACAGCAAGTTTTGGAATAGCAAAGTTATAAAGCTATTAAGGTAAGCAAAAAATTGGTTTTGACTGTCAGGTTTTCCAATGCACAGTTATTAACAATGGCTCAGAACCAGTAACAAATTATGAGACGTTTCTTTTTTCCCCCCACTGAATTTAGTTTTCTTTTGTTTGTTTGTTCCCCCCTTCCTCCCCCTCCCCGCAGTCAAAGTAGAGAGGACTAAAACACCCCAAAACCAAGAGCAAGCCCTTCCCACCCTTACTTCCCAGTTTGCAGAGATTTAGAACTTTTCAATATTTACCCACATGGAAACATTTACCATCTGGTGAGCATACTTTGGTCAGACTCTCTGCTCCCAGTAGTCAGAATGTCTTGGAAAAATTCCTAGTTCTTATTAAAAAAAAAAAAAAAAAAAAAAAAAGAGAGAACAAAACCTTTGTCTGTGCCAGTGTAGTTTGTGAGCCAGATGCTTATCTCATTTACACTGGTGCAAATGGCTAAATCCAATACTAGTTGAAAAACAAAAGTTATATCTCTTTTTTTTCCTTCTGTATGATTTTATTTTCTTCAATGTAATGCTACAATTAAACAGACTATAAATGATTAGAGTAGCTCAAAAGCCTTTTAAGGGGGACAGGATTAGTTTAACTCAGGATAAGAAACCAGCTACTTAAATTTAGATAAATTTACACAAGATCACTTCCCTTGTGTCTCACGAAAACGAGTGCTAGAGTGGATTTCCCAAGCATTTGAAAGCCATTATCAGGATCCTGGAACAGCTCCTCCTGCCTCATCTCAGTATAAGTTCTGCAAAAACATGTTTCTTCCAAAATAGTCTTTACTGCAAAGGATAAAATTCAGGATTTCATACATGAGATATATCTACAAGCTCTATTATGAGAGCATTTCCTACTCGTTCCACACTTCCAAAATGCTGGATTCAATAGCTTAACTCTCTCCGTTGTGCTTTTCCTAATAGACTGATTTTCAGGTTTTGTTCTATAATGGTATAAAATTTAACAAAAGGAAATTATTTCTATTCTCTCCATATATCTTGTTTGATACAGTTCACTAAAGTTTTCAGACAAAAATGTGAGAGACACAAAGAAGCAATTAGGAAAAATGTTTATAGCCTTCAGGAGAATTGTTCATTTTTTATCCCTTTTGTTGGAAAACAGATCTTTTCTCCCATATGGTACCTTAGAACAGAGTTTTGGCACTTAAACTGCTATTTGCAACATACTCCTAAGTGCTAATGCACCTTTTTTTTTTTTCTCAATTGCTTTTTTTAGTTTTCTGTTGTGTCTAAGTAATCACCGTCTGTTAGAGAGAACGTGTCTTTTTTTTTTCCTTTTTTTTTCTTTTTTTTCTTTTTTCCCTCTGGCTGTGCTGGAGGGCAGATGAGGACATGCTAACTACTTCTCTTTGGAGCTTTTTTAAGAGAATAGGAACTATTTGTAAGAAATCATTCATCTGTTAAATTTATTTATTTATTTATTTACTGCAGCAAAAGAAAGGCTACAGAAAGAAATGAAGCTGAATTGCCCTAACAATGCTACTGAAGGACATTTTTCCTTTGGGATATCCTACCATATATTTGTAGTAAGCATTTAGGATGGTGTCTAAACAGGCAAAGCAGAGAAATTATTGTAACTCATTCCTTGAGCCTGGAGGCAGCAATTCCACTGCCACTGAAGAGGAAACAGTTGTAAGAAGATAGTAACAAAGTGAAGAATGACACAGGCATTTCTACCACTCACAAAATACTCCACATTTCCAGTTACTTCAGGCTTACTCCAAAAACCACTGAAGTTAGGGAGAGTCTACACCTTCATTTCAACTGGTCTTTGGTAACATCCTAATTTGCCAATTGTCTTTAATCATTAAACCAGTCTTGGCAAAAGCACTTTGAGAGAACAGTCACAGAAACAAAATAGTGCTGGTACTGATGGTCTTAAAGAAATTGTATTTGGAGTTATCCAAAATCTCATGAAAATCAATTATCATGATTTCCTCTAAGCTGAAAATAGGGTTTTGTGGTTCTTCCCCACTTTGTTTCCTATCATCTCATCACCTCTGTGCACCGTCCTGGGTACAAATAATCAATTCAGTTTGGTAGGTCAAACTGAGGAAGAAAATATAGATCATAATCAAAACATAATTTAAAAGTTTGTTGTTAATTCTGATCTGTCACGTGATCCAGTTCACCTCTTGACTATATCTCTGCCTGTGCTGGCATAGCTGAGGGAATGGAGCTACACTGGATTCATTTCTGTGGCTGACTCTGTCAATATAAAGTCATTTTGAAATGATGGCTTAACTGTCATCCATCACACAGGCCTAGAGGTATTACTAAATGATCAGAACAGTAATATTAAATGTGAGAATAAGACCACAGCATTTGTTTTAGGTATCTCATTAGGTGCCTACCAAAGGTCCACCTCTCGTGAGTGTAGGCAAACACAAGCCTCCAAAGAAGTATTCAGAGCCAGAGCATAGCTCCTTACAGCAGGAAAAGTCTAACTCTCTCCCCATGTCTCAGTACAGGAGATCAGCCTCCTAATACTGACATCTGACATTAGATGAAGACACTGTGTAGTTAACTTCTAAGCAGTTATCTATAACCCCTGCTGTATCTACTGCCCCTTTACTTTAGTACACATACTAGCATATCTAATAATCTTCTTGTCTCAGATCTAAAGAGATTTAAAAAATAAATCAACAGAGGGAAAGAAGGAAGTCTTAATTCAAGCAGATGAACCAAAGCACAGATATACTAAGAAAGTATCATAGAAAGGATCATAGAGCAAAACTACAGCAGAACCCTGGGCCAGGTCCACATCTCATCGGTGTCTTCTCATCTCTGAGCTGTAAATATTTGTTTTGATTTTACTTCTTCACTGGCATTTTGTGATTTTACACAACCTATAATCTCATGATTATAAGAAGATTCAAAACAAAAAGTAAGCACCTGCTAGATTACATATCTTAAAAAACAGTTCCTGTAAAGAAATCCTCTTTAATTTCATTTTTATCTCTTACTATATTTTTGCTAACCATTGTTGTAGGCAAGAATTTTCTACACTTTAAAATCATACTGATTTGAGAATTTCAGTGTGAAAGGCATAAGTTAGGATTTATTTGAATGCCAGCTATGAATGAGTCTATCTTCATATCCAAAGAGCTGAATGCTGTTCCTAGTAGATTAGTGAAGAGCTGAGTATAAATCAGCAGCTTTGTGAATTAGTTAAAAAAAAAAAAAAAAAAAAAGAAGAAGAAGAAGAAGAAGAAGAAAAGAAAGAAATCTAGGAATCTTTTTCTAGTTGTATTTAAAAAAATCTTCCAATTGGAATTTATTAGTATGTTAAATATTTTTCAAAATGCTTAATCACATGTATATTTTAGTACACAAAGGGCATAAAGGTAAATAACGAGACATAACATGTCAACAGATAACTGTTGAATGAGTGAACCAGGCTGCAGAGAACAAACACAGAGACTATGTCTAAAATGTAGGGCCTTGACATTTTCCCAGTTTCTGAGTCTGGATGTCTACCGTCAGTGTTTCCCGTAATTCCCGCTATTGGGCAAAGGGTTCAGCAAGAGACTGCAAGAGTGTGAGCAGAAGAAAATCACGGAGACAAACCTCATAAGAAACAGTTTTCACAGTGAGAGGCTACAAAGTCATGGCAATGTGGAAGGAGTGTTGTGAGAGAAGTGCAGGGGGGAACACGGAGGGGTGTTTTTCTGCACAGCTGTAGACCTGAGGATAGAAAACCAGCGACTAATTGGATTGAGTCTTGTACAATTTTTCTAATATAAATTCCAAGATCCCTTGGGTTTTTTAAGATTGAAAATGGCATTTGGAATTGCAAGTGATTCACAGTTTTGGAAAATAACTGCAATTTTCT
This sequence comes from Rhea pennata, assembly GCF_028389875.1. Lineage (NCBI taxonomy): Eukaryota > Metazoa > Chordata > Aves > Rheiformes > Rheidae > Rhea > Rhea pennata. The sequence goes on along the minus strand of NC_084663.1, from coordinate 46,585,571 downwards.
GTTTGCAAGTTGAGCAGGGGTTTTCAGCTTTAAAAATAATGATGTCAGAAAAACTCTGTTGTAACATGGAGGGAGATGGCGAAACTAGAAAGGATAAAACTACATCAATCCTTTCCATTTCTTAGAGGGCTAGACACAAAAGTTATGACCTTTAGTAAAGCAATTTAAAAAAAATGACAAGGATGGGAAAAAAGCTTCTAGTGCGGCCAATCCTGCTGGGAGGCAGGAGAGATTGAGAGATGTCAGAGAGCCATAGCATAGATCAATATCAGGTAGATTCAGGAAGGCAAGAGAGACTAGAGAAAATAGAGATGAAGAATATGAGCTGATAGAATTTACACCTACATGAACACATTTGTCTGGGCTGTCACTTAAAAAAGGCAGCAACTCAGACGAAAAAGAAAAGATATTTTCTATGTGTGTAATCCATTTTTAAATAACTTATTTTTTGGTAGTGGTAAAAGAGAAAGTGCTGAAGCCAAATGGGACCTAAAAAGTCAGATCTGAGACACTAGACCTCTAGTATATCGAGATTTTTATTGTGAAGACTAGGTTCAGAGTTGCTATATACATCTTAAAATGTCTGAAGCTGCAACTGGTTCCGAAGATATTTTCAATATCTTTCATCTCAACCTATACGAATGGTAACAGTCTACTCAACTTATGTGATTACACAAGCTCATTTTTTTAATTGAGTTTTTTATATTTCTGCTTTAGATAAGCAAATAAAATAGTATAAAAATTTGTTAGTTGTACTCACAGTTTCTCACACTTGTAATTTTGTTTATTTTTCTTTTTTAATTAGAAGGAAAATCAAGTACAAAGAAATGGAAAATTAACATAACCTCTCAATATTTTCAAAGGAGTTTAGACTGATTCTGGTCAATAAATGGAAAAGGTTTGTAATTATTTTTGGATAGAATTCAGCTTTGTGAATATTGATGTTCAGTGCCATTTTAGATATTATAGAGTATCAGAGACATCTGAGATTCAGGGTTGATTAATATAGTATGAGACCTATGGGAAATCCACAGCCTTCAGGAATGGCAGATGGAAGACAAGTATGATAGCTTTCAGGGTAAAATGACTATAAACATCAATAAAGCACCAGAATTACTCCCATGGACTGAAATCAATTTTGCATAACTACACAAAAGTAAAACCTAGGCATCAGGTTTAACATACGCAGTGTAGGAGCACCTATAGCCAGTAGAGCGCAGGGCTGTTCATCTTGTGCTGGAATAGATTAAATGCCAAAAAGAGGTGGGAGCCTCTCAGGGGACATCTCTCGCAAGGGGCTGCGATGGACTCTGGGTGACTAGCTTAGACAAGACTTTCAGTGTTTGTGGACTGATGCTTTGGTTGAGTGACCTAAATCCCCTGGTTTTGTCTGTTTATCTCTTTCCCTCCACACCTCCATTCTCAAAGGGTGCTCAGACAAATTGATGTTTTACACTTAACAGGCTTATGTCTGTGCTTTTTTTATTATTATTTTTTAAAGAAAGAGCAATACTTACTGTCAGAGTTTGCTATCTTACTAATTTTGAATCATTATACAAAAACCTAAGGATCAGTTTGAAAGCCTGACCATTTTATTGCAATATCTTGGGCTTGTCTTTTTTTCTAAAACACTAATGTCTTGCCATCATCATTTTAATGTTTAGATCTGCAAGGAACAGTACTTTGACTAAATAATGTATAGCATTATTAAACTCACCTTTATTTATAACTTCCTTCCATGATCTAATAATTGTCCAAAATAGTAAAGAAAATTGCATCAAGTTAAAATGCTTTTGAGGGCAAAAAATGTTGTAATAGTCTCACAAACTAAAAAGTAAGAAATTTTTAAACAACTTTTAGCTTTCTTGTATTGATCATACTCATCAATAGTACAATCTGTGGGTCAGATGTTTATGTAGTAAATGTGAATTTTATGTTACTGAATGGATAACAACTTTATTCCAAGATGGTTTAGGCTTCGTACCACTGAAAAATACAGAGTCTGCCTCCAGAACAAAGTTTGTTCATAGTGGAGTCTGACCTTCTGCCATTTCACAATTCACATGCTGCTGGCTTTGCCCAAACCGCAGCTTGCCTAACCCCACGCTCTTGCAGAGTGTATGGTGAAGTCTACCAATATGTAATGGGGGGGGGGGGGGAATTGTTCATGGTTTTGAGCTAAAATTCAGTTTTTCAGCTTTAGACTCTCACTTGGTATTTGGATTAAGGGTGCCACCTACTGGTCCTATCATTTAGATGCGAAATACCCTATTTTATTTCTGTTCAGTGCCTTTTCTTCTTTCTCTAACAAATAAAACAACCTAATTCAAGTATTAGACAGGAATTATCTCCAGAATTGTATATGTTTCATATACAAAAACGTAAAGCAATCATAGAAAAGTTGCTGAATCAAATTTTGTTTGCATCAGTAGGCTTTGGATGAGAACTTATATGAAGATTCATACATCTCATATAATATTTTCCCTCAAATGAGCAAAAAATCAAAACCCACATGCGTTAGTATTTTTTGACTATTCAAAGTTCCCCACTGCTACTGCCATGTGGAGGAGTGATCTTACCTCTCCCCATTTTGAGGACCCAGGAAATAATATAATTTTCCTGCTCAAGACTTTCATTTCAGGTCTCTGACTCTTTCCTACACATTTTTTTCCTCTGTAGCACCTGTAGGACATGCCCATGTTCCTCCTCCTCATCCTTCCTTTCCTATCATTGTAGGACACACAGGAAAATCTGAAATTAGCTCTCATTTGAGATTGAAGCGTTTCATACAGAGAATAATGAAAGTATTTAATTTAACAAAAAAGAAGATCAAGAGGTATTTTAAATGCCATTTATAAAGTATTTTACAGAGAAAAATTACTGGATATTAAGGATGATCTTTAATCTGGCAGAGGAAGTCATAATAAGAAACAAATGGCTACAAATTAAAGCTTCACAAATTCTAACTTGTACTGTTTATTTCTAATTTTCAGCAGTTAGGATCATTAGTCTTTGGAAAACATGATCAAAGGTGGGAGTGGATTATCTGTCTCTTGTAGTCTTCAAACTGGGACTGGAAAACCAGCTTTAGTCTTAATTAAATTCTCTTGTCTCCATTATAGAACAAGTCGGAATCAATGATCTAATGTTTCCTTCTTCCTTTTCTAATTATGATTCTCAGAACTCTAACCACTGACACAAAAAGCCTGAGCACACATTTAGGCATCTGGACTACAAACCTCAGATCTGTGCCCACTAGAAGTCTAGAAGGAAAATAAAATATTGAGATGTATAAGGTAGACAGAGAAAAACAACAGCAAAGCTTGTATATTGCCATTAAAAATTTATAGTGTAGGACCTGTTTTTTCTAAACATGATGTTTGGCTCTGGGTGCCATAGCAGGAGACAGATAGGACAAAGCACAAAAGACCGATGGTATTGATTTTAGAAGATCAGAAAAACTGTGGCTCATCAGACCAGGCAGCATGTAGTTAAACAGGGTGACATTGCTAAATAAAATAAGTTTTCACAACTTTAATTCAAGTCCTTCAAGTGACTTGAAATTTCAGAGATAAAGGTTTCTGTAGATCCTTTCTAATTTTATCACGTAAGTTAGGAGAAAACTGAACTTTTTTTTTTTTTTTTTTTTTTTTTTAAGGACAAATAAAATCACCATCTTTGCAGTGAAAAGGGAGACTGCAGACTAATTCTGTCATTTCCTCCAGGCAAAGAACAGAGAAGAAGATTTCCTAATTTTTCTGGAAGTAATTTTTGTTATATTGAAGGCTGAGTATGAAATTGCTCTCAATTGCTGTATGTAGTCCCGAGGCTTTGGAGATTTCAGCCCTGTCCAATAGTAACAGGGAGAGAAGTAACAAAACCACCTAAAAATTTAAAAAGTATTGTGTGTACAAGAATCTCTCTTACGAAAAGAGCAACCAGCCAGCTGCCCGATGGTATGAACAGTTTTTAGGTAATGGAGCTATGTGATATAGCCATGTCACAGTAGTTTGAAGAGGCAACAGAAGAATTTGCTAAAAAAGCAGCCTATTGGTCAAACAACTAAAAGCAAGTGACAATATTGCTATTCTGCTTTCTCTAAAAATAAGCATAATTATTCACTTGTGTAACTCATTGCCATGGGATTCAAATGGACGAGTAGCTGCTTACAAAACTAGCACTATTAGGTCTAACAAAGCCACCTGATATTATCAGAAGCAAGATAGATGGATTCTTTGCATTCATAAGTATGTGGCATTCAAATGATGCAGTCTTCTGAGTAATTTTAATGGAACTTTTCATTTTATGTAGATTTCCCATTTTCTCTTAAGCTCTATGGCTTAAACCCAGTCTTCTATTCCCAAAAGAACTGCAGTTCCTGTTCTGTATGCTTAGCTGCATCAGGAAAATGATACTTTCTTTATTTAATACAATTAAAGTTTTTTAGTCTTTTGCATTAAAAGTTAATTGGTTTTAAAATTAAAAAAAAAAGGGAACGCTTCTGATCTACCCCAGATAATCATTCTGCAGAGACATAAGCATAATTTTTTAAAAAAGTTAAGTATCAAGAGGACATTCAAGGTCTGAATCTGGTTATAGAAACAAATTTTACAGCAACACAATAGGAAGCTTATTTTCTAAAGGGTATTGGCAGTACAAAGAGATTTTTTCCGTAAGGTTGTACTTAAAAATGTGAAGGGAGAAAAGCTAATAGCAAAAAGAAAGTCATCCTGCCACTGAGCTTTTGAAAGAGCAAGAAATCAAATTCTACAAATACAAGAGTATGCAGTATTATCCTATAGTCTATATGATAAGTATTACTTGATTTATTAGCAAAATATTTTGAAGCATCTTCTTCCACTGCATGTATCTTGGAGACAGACCAACTATTCCTAATGATGAAGTATATATTTAGATTTAAGAGCATCTATTAAATCTCCTAAAATTAAATCACTTAAAATTAAATAACTATTTGAATTAAATGGACTGAATAGAGTTTATATAAGCACAATGTGGAAGTTGCGTAGATTTTTAAATACTTTAGTCCTGTGAAGCCTTAAGCGCCCATGGAAGTCAGTTAGTAGTAGGAAATTGTTTAACTGTAAAAATTCCTAATTGTCAAGATAGGAAACTGCTCAAAAAGGAAACCTCAAAAGCTTTACTTGTCTTGCTTTTTATTTCCCACCAGATGGTAGTATACTGCAAAAAATCATAACTGTGAAGACCTCCTCTCCACTCCTTTCTTAAAAAGGAAGGGAAATTCTTCATCAGTAAATTGATTTTATTTGAATCCGTTCATTATCGTTTCAGATGTCAGATAGCTTTATTGAATAGGAGGGATATTAACAATTTTTTAAATCAAATATTTTTATATGTTTCTACTATGTTTCCCACTTCAGCAGATATTTCTAACTATGTTATTTTCGTTCAGTTCTTTCTTCTTAGCAGATCTTATTATCTGGTATTTTGCTCCATGCCTCACCTTAATGGACCTCACCTGGTCCATTTTACCAGTGATGACATTCAAAGGTCAGTATTTATCCATACTTAAATATCATGATATAGCTTTTGAATGTTATGAATGTTTTGACATCAGTCAAAGAAAGATTTAGCTTTGAAGGATGAGCTTTAACACAAGCACATTCCTTCTGATGTTGAAAGAATTACTCACACTAAAAGGTAAGTGTACATAAGCCACATCTGCATCCTCAGCACTTCTAGAACTGAGTAACTCAGTAGAAACACCAAATTTTGAAGTTCTATGGTCATAGCCACTAGATAGAGGCAGCAGAGACTGATGTGATTTGTGGTGTTTCAAGTTTTATTCTAGAGAACAAATACTCTGTAAGAACAGTATACCTCCAAGTATTGTGAGATTAAATTAAATCCTTTATGTGTAGTCTTTTCAGTACCTAAAAGTAAGAGAATGATGAAGAGCTCCCACTTAAAAATATATATATATTCTCATCTGAGAAGACAGAAATTTTCTGTTATTGGTGCACTGTTATTTCATTGTCTTAACAAAAGAGAAGTTGTATACTATTGATTTTAACAAAGGAAAATGTTAAAAAGTGAGATAATAACTTTGTCTATACTTTGTTCACTGTAAATTTCCAGAAAATACTTTTACTATGAATTCACAGGTAAAAGTGGCCAACTTTTTAATCCTTGAGTTCCAGAGCCCTGAGCCCCCGGGAATACGACGCTAACACAAGTCCTGACACTCCACCCTAAACTGTGTGGATGTTAAAAGTAGGCTTCAAGCCTGGAGCAGGACTGTTTCCTAATTACTCTGCATTCATTTGAAAGTCAGTTCCCAGAAGCTGAACATAATTAAATCTAACATTCTACCCTTTGGTCCCAAACATGAAGTAGTCCAAACTCCTAGCTTTACTATCCAAACTCTGCTGAGGTCTTTTCTGCCAGGTCAACTATTGTCACCTCAGCTACTGACTTTCTAACACAGATCAGAAGATCATTGATCGTGAAGAGCAGTTCATCATTTGCTGTCCTTCCCCTAGGTTACAAACTGTCTAGTGTGACATGGAAACCTAGAAAAGTCTTGACCTTATCAGCTTGTCCATGTATGTACTGCACAGCCTCTACAAGAACTTTGCATTGACAGGAGTCTCCTAAAGTCTGCTGTGGAAATTAATCTATCTCATCCAAAAATGAAGGTGAAGGAAAAATACATTTTTTATTCGTTAAAATCAGCAGTGTTCACCTCAGATTAGGAAACTTGATGGAGCACAAAAGCCATGGAAACTTTTATGGATAACTCGCAGCTTTATTTACACATTCAAATGGGCCTGAAACATTGCTAGAAAGCTTCACCCCTACCTTTATAAGGAAAATGATCTACCAATAATTTTGCAGATGGCAGTAAATGATTTACATGCCAGCTCAGTTTGTAGGTGCTTAGTTTGAAATAATTTGGAGGAAAAAAAAAAAAAAAAGATAGTATGCAAAGAGGAACATTTTCTAAAAAGCATTCTCAATTAACATGGTGCAAATTGGGCATGCAGACCTATTAGAGGCTTCAGAAAAAAGTGATTTCTTGCTTTACAATAAGTCAATAGTATCTGCCATGGTAAAGTTTGTTTAAGATCTAGTGTTGCTTATTTGATCACTTGTAAAACAAGGAAAATAGCATTATACTTAAGTTTAATCTTCTGTTGTTTTTTTGTCTTTCCTCTTTCTCTACTATCTCCTTTTCCCAGAGTATTCACCAGCTCAACACAATCTCCCTTTTTGTTACAGATTTAAATAAAGAGAACACATACAGTAATAATATATTCCAAGATTTTGAAATACAGATGCAAATTTTATAGCTTCAGTCTCTAATTCCAAAATTAAATCATCTTTCTAACTTTCTATTGACAGTGGATGAAGTGTGTAAAACCTGGTAAAAACACTAATAGTAATCACAAAAGCTTTAGAAAAGTAAATTGTGTTTGCACCTCATAACTTCATTAAAACTTTTTTTTCTGGTAACAGAATACAGAATTATGAATGCAAAGTTGTGCAAAGCTGTTATCTTTTAGATCTTTTAGGTTCATCTAGAAACATGGATAATCTGTAGAATGAAAACGAAAACAAAATTGATGCCACTGACTGCAAAGATAAGTTAAAATGAAGGAGGAGGAGTAGTTCTGTTGTAAATAGAGTACTCAAAGTACATACGCATAAACAGAGTCACAAATTCTTACTGAATTAAGACCTAAATATGCTACAATATTCCCTCATATGCAGTGTCAGCCTCCTTTTTGGAGAATGCTCTCAAGCTTTCCTGTTTCTTTTCAGTGACAAAATTTTCCAATTCTCGACATATTTAAATAAACTTATTCTTAATCTTTCTGTGGCCATAGCAGTTTCATGGAACAAAAGTCCTTGAAACAAGAATTTATTTAATCATTTTTCACAGTGCAACAATTTTTTTTAAATAGTTCCTTACGTTGAGGCTTTCTTTAATTATAGATACATTACGCAGGTATCATCACATGCTGGTATTTTCTCTGGAACTTTAGAATCTTTATCTTTGAATTCAGAAAAATTTACTACTAAAGTAGTAACTTACTACTAAAATTGTATCTATTTCTCTCTTCTCTTTTAATTTCAAGAAATATTTCCTAAACTTTTGAGAGTTCTCTCAAACATATTCTCAACAAATATTTCACATTGCACTTGCAAAATATTTTCTATGGTACCAGGACAAGTAAGTAAGATGGTCATTTATTTAAACTTTATTCTTTTACACCTTTGTTTAAGGGAACTATTTCTTTTGCTGGTTCATATTTCTCATTTGATGATGCTTGTAGAGGGAAACAACTATGAATCATTTTGGGCTCAAAGAAAGATTCATTTACCATCTTTCTAATATAAAGTTAAGTGTCTTATCCAGGCTAGGTTGCTGATTTAGAGATAAGTACTTCCTATCTGTGCAGACTTTTTCCCTAAAGTGCTTCTTTCTCACTGTTAGCCATGGAGGAAGTCTATATAACTGGCTTAGCTCACTTTTAGATGGAAACACCTAGGTGGGACAAATCCCATATGAAAAGTTGAAAACCTGCCTACCTAAAATTGTGAAGGATTGAACTCTGTGGCCTGGCCTCCTGTGTCTATTGTCCTTTGTGTTGACCTCACATCAACTTTCCTATACTTTCAACTCTGTAACAACCCTTACTTTTGCAATCCCTGCAACAGTCAGAATGTTCTTTGGGAACTATAGAGCAAATTACTTTTTTCTCAGTAGTGCTGATCTCCTAAAAGTTAGGATGGGCCAAATTTCTAGAAACCAACATAAGGGAAAAAAAAAAAAAAAAAAAAAAAAAAGTACAGTGGGAGACCCATGCTTAGAATATCAATTTAGCCTTTTCAGAAAGTGAGATCAGAACTTGGCTAGTGCGTTTCCATTTTCTGCTACTGACTGAGTGCTTACTCCGTAGGCAGACTGACACATAAACAAGAGCTCTCACCTTTCAGCACCGTTGGTAAAGGCCTGGCTTGATTTCTGCAGTGCCAGGGAGGCAATTAGGACAGGTAAGAACCTGCTGTTTCTTGTTCTTGGGAGAGGACAGACATAAACTCATCATACTGTCAGGAGGAAGCAACTTTCAAAGATGGCAACGTCTTTTTAAAGAAGCTTACTTTTTGTTGAACTAATGTTATGTGCGTAACATGCTAATCCCTCTCCCTTTTTTTCTTTCTTGTCTGGCTTTAATGGTGACCATTTACTCCCTTTTCAGGTTGGGTCATCTATGCTATTTTATTCAACCATCATTTTCAGCTTCCAGAAGACTACCCTCCTATCACCATATCTGCTTTTTTCATATGTCTACTGATGTCGTAGAGCTAGAGTGAGGTTTCTCTGTCAAGAAAGATCAGAAGAACATCTTTTCCTCCTCTCACAGTCTGAATTTTGTGCTTGGTTCAGGTACAAATGTAACTGCACAGGACACGGAACTGATTCTGTGAATGTTGGAAGATGACTGTCAGGCGGATGATGCAACCATGCATGAGATAAGCTTTGGGTTCATTATTTTGGACAGCTCTGCTAATACACAAGAATAATTCCAAAAATTATCAGCATTTTTTTTGCATATTTAACAAGCAAAATTACTCATCTTTTCCTGGTAAAGGAAGGGCTCTCCCTGCAGATATCTTCTTGTAAGAGGAGACAGAGCTTAACAGAGATATGGCAGAGGACTTTATGGACAGTGTCTCTTCATATACATGTGCATGTATGTGTGCAAGTTTATCTATGTATTAGACAAAATAATACTGTCCATTTATTTGACTACTTCCCTGTTTTCCAAAACCCTTTCAAGGGCGCTGTACAAAACTGTACTGCTTTAGCAAGCTTTTAGCCTTCCATATTTTCAAGCTCAGTGAATGTCTATAATGATGAATCTGAGCTATCATTTCTCACTCACACCTGTGACCAGTCACATTTTCTTGGTAAAAGTTTAGCTAAGGAAGATGAGTCAGAGAGGCTTTCTGTATCCTCTAAGTGGCAGATGTGTTCTCTGCTCTGTGAGCAGCAGAGAAGCACTGAAGTGTTTAAGTGAACAGAAATCAGGTTTACAAGCACCATGCTTTGGATATTTTAACACTCACTCTATCTAAATAAAGACTTTTCACAGTAAATGTCAGTTCTCTCTTTTACATTAAAATATGCCTTGGGAAGTGGTGCAAATAGTACATTATGTTTCTTCACACACTACTGAAAGCTGCTAATAAGGCATCGAAAACAGTTTAGCACAGTACTATCTTCTTTTGCCTTCTGCCTTCTTGAATACTCAGAAGAAATCTTGTTTATAATCTATATTCATCTAGGTCACAGAAGCATACATTCTGGGACCTGCAAGATTTAAAGTAAATTGTCTGATTTGCTGTGATTATGCCGGATACTTGAAGAAGATCTACTCCATTCAAAGACCAGTTCCAGGTGACTTTCTTCAATAGAATATACATTTCTGGAGTTTCTCTTTAAACATTTGTCTCTGAAGCCTGTGTAATTAAAGATACGTTTCCAGATACAACTGCCTGATCTTACACTGAAGGAAAAGAAGTTCTGCAAAGATACAGAGGTTTTTCATAAAACATTTTTGGTATTTGGGCTTTTGGATATTTTTTTCCCCAAAGAACATGAAAATGTGGAATTCATAAAGGTAGTGTCATCAAGGTGATGTTTCATGAAGTTTAACATCAGCAGTCCTGGATCTTTGAGTTTGTGGTCAAAGTGAGTGACTTCTCAGCAGATATTTTACGTTTATTTTCCTGTACCAACAACATTCAAGGGAAATGCTGTTCAGGGTGCTGGGCATGCAGAAATCATCCAGATTTGAACATAGAAGTGTTGTGGTTTTTTGAAACCACACACATTCATTCAACATTCGCCATGCCTTCAAATTAATAAAATACCCTGTTTGAAGCAGAGCAACAAGCTGGGGATCTGTTAGAGTAAATGGAACAGAAAGGCCTGATAAAGGAAGTACAGAAAAAAAGATCAAACTTGTACCACAGAAATGTTATTACGAAAAACTGAACTTACTCTTTTTAAATTAATTTATCCGTATGCAGAGAACAACTCATTCTATTTTTTATTATGTGAGCATTGTGCTTTTTTGTATTAAAACAGTCCTTGGACTTCTTCATTGCCAAAAATAATATACAAGCATTTAACAAAAATATTCTCTAGCATGTTGACAACCCTCACCTATTACAGAAATCTATATTACTGTCATATGCAACACTGATATTCCTGGCTCTGCAGAGCTTACTGAATCATTGACCTGAGTCCTATTTGTTTCATTGCTGCCCCATGTCACCCACTCCCTCCCCTTCCTGCGCAGCTTCTTTCAGTTGTTGCAGTTTCAACTTAAAAGTTCTCTGCATGAAACCTCTCAATTTCAAGTTGCCTTTCTGGATTCAAGGAAAGTGCAAGAACCAAGGCAGATGGTTGCCCTCACTATCATCTACTGGCAACTCTCCTTTTTTAGACTCTTCTGTATCTTCTAGTTTACACAGTCTGGGTCTGCTTTGTTCTTGGCTAGCACTAGCAAGACCTAACTAGCTATTAGAATAAGAATACTTTGTGTTATCTTGCAGATTTCTCTGCTTATCTCCCTTCCTCTTCTTGTCTCCAGTGAACCTCCTTTTCTTTTCTTTGGGTCCCGATTTCCTTATTGGTTTGATTCTGATTTTGGGTATGACCTAGAAAAGAAAAGCTAGTAGAAAAGAAAAGTTTGGCTAGAGCCAAGCAGAAGGAACACCCCATTAACATCTCCCACATTTTCCCATTAAACCCTCTACCTATCTGCATTTTATTTCCCATTTGAACAGCTCCTTTCTGTTCAGCTCTGTAACACAAAAGGTTGTAAGATCAAAAAGGAAAAGTGGAAGTGCAGACGATATTTATAAAAACGAATGGTAATGTTGATAACACCCCTATTCTCCACAGGCAGGTTCTTTGAATATTAAGTTTTAACTCCACTATACTGAAAAAGTGCCTTTAGTAAATGGAAACTTTTGAAGAAAATGGCAGTTAAGTATTCACCAAGGATTTCAGCTTCAAAAGCAGCTGCAATCTTGTTACTTCAGTGTCTTCTGTATATTAAAGACAGTCATTTAGAAATCTGTTCCATTATTGTAAAACTCTGAGAGTGCTATGGCATCACTATGCAGTTACATAGCCCCATAAATTATATTTCATTTGCTGCAAAATTCAGAATAATTTGAATAAATTTATCCATTTTTGAGTACATATACATCTTTGTTCCACTAGTTCTATTATTCCTTTGGTTCCTACTGTTTGAACAGATTAAAAGGCTTGCTCCCTGTTCCAAGCAGCTCCTTATTTAAAAGATCTGGAAATAAGATACTAAAATACAACAGCATCAGTATTGATATAGTTATTATATAGAATGATAGTTATACAGCTACTCTAAGGAATTGTTAATACACAAAAAACCCAAAGAGATTTCCACTCATAAAAGATCCATTAAGTAAAATATTTCTAAGCATTTCTCTATATCTACTATAAAATAGGAAATTTTATTTTATTTTTTTTGAGGATTTTTTAATCATATGGAATAGATATCTTTAACTTCATACAAGCATTATGGTTTTTAAAACATTTCTTTGAGGCACCACAGCATTCAGTCCAGTTTTCCAAATTACATTGCTCTATGGACAACTTTCTTGAAAAAACGATGCTTAATAACAAACAAACAAATAACAAACAAAATCCTTTTTTGTGGTAGACATTTATTTTAGGCCTTGAATTAAATATTTCTGGAAAAGAAGAAATATATAAAAAAACAATCTAAATTTTAAGATTACAAAAACCAGTTAAGCAGATTCAATTTTCAGATGACGAATCAGAAAAAAAGCCACAAAAAACAGTGTCAAGATTTTCTTTGGAGGTGTCTCAAATTCATCTTTACAATAAGAATCACTGATATATGATCCCAGTAGTTTTTCATTCATATACTGTTCATACTGCATTAAGTAGCTTAGATGTCATATCTAGACAGTTGACCTCAGGCTTCTTGCAGGTATTTATGAAAGCGAGGAGAGGTTGTCTGAGAAGCCCCTTTTATGGACACAACCTGCAAAACATTCCTACAACCGTACTTTAAGAGTAAAACATAAACCATTCCTAGTGCAATTTTCGTATCTCTGAACTGAGCTTAGTATCTTGAAAACAGTTCTAGGCTAAAGCTGGGCTATGACTTCTGAGTTAAAACAGCCTAACCCGGTGGAGTTCCAACAGAGAAATGCTGTGGTCCCTCCGTAATTTCAGTGTAATTATGTGTAGTTCCACCTTCTCCCTCTATAAAAGGAGATCTGAGGAGAATCCTGAGAAGGCTGTTTGCTTTCATCTAAGTGAAACAGTAAGCCTTAGTTGGGCAACTAGTAGCTTCTGAAGGCTTTATGTTTCTTAATAGCTAACACCTCTCCTAGAAGCCCTTGATTACTTGTTGTTTATCTCTACTTCGGAGGAGTCATTAGTTGTGGTGAGCCAAAGTCTGTGTGTTGTTGAGGTACCATGAAACTCTTTGAGTCCTCATTGGGCCTCTCAGACCCACCTAAGTACCCTGTGTTTGGCAGCTCTTGAAATGTGATCATCAACACTGTATTTTGTGTGTCTTAAAATGTCAACTCCTATATTCAAGAGATTGGATGACAATGTCAACTTTCGATAGTAATGCTTAAAACAAACAAAAATCCACTATATTTTAGCTCTTCTTAGTGCTGACAAAGTTTGAGAATATGAATCTCATGAGCCCTGGCAACACAGTAAATAGAGGAAAAGAAAAATCACTCAAAATCTATTTATTAATTTACTTATACATTAGGATTTTTTATTCAAGTTTACATTTTCTGCAGCCTCACTCATGGATTTTAAAGCTTGAGTTTGGTAATAATGAAAAAAAACTTGCCCAGATTCTTTATGGAGATCAAACCCCCCTCCACTCTCTTTGCTTCAAAGTGGAGCAAGTTACAGGTTCTGGCTCTATAGTCAGCTCTCAGGACTTTATCTTGCAGGGGTTCTGCAACTGTTGTTTTGTGACTGCTTTCAGACAGTCCAATATTTTGGATGAGGAGAACATCACTGATCGATCTGGAACCCTGGCAAACTTCAGAAGGACCTACTCCTATTTCTGCCCTCCTACACCCAAGTATTAGAGTGGTGGCTTGTATCTTCAATTTGATGCAGCATGGTGCAAATTGAAAACTAATCTTGGGAGAGATCAAGACCAGATGATAATGACTCAGCTGTAGGTTAAGTAAGAGCAGACTATGAGCCACAGCAATAATCATAGATTGCAAAATTAAATCACTTGTCTCTTTTAATCTGTAAAACTCCACCATCCATCCACTCTGTTTACTCCACAGCCATAAACTCTTCACAGCAACCTACATTATAGTTTAGACTTATGTTACAAAAGGCTGAAAACAATAAATATTATAATATGTCACAAGCAAGACTCAGAAAAGCTGAAGTGTGTTATTTTATCACCACATATTAAAACTTGAGAATAATAAATATTACTTTTTAATCTGATTCCTTTTAAAGAATAACTAACAAACGTATTCTTAAGAGGTTATGAAAGTATTTATTTTTCTATGCTTTGCTTTTCATGTATAGGGGCTTGTGAGACTGCAGAGAGTAATTATTCAAAAAATATTGCATACAATCAATTTAAATCTCTGTTAATTTTAATTCTACATTAGAAATAGCTTAGAGGTTTATGTAGTTTCTCCATAAGACAATATCCAATATTTGAGGAGTATGAGAAAAAATTAAAGTATGTGAATAATTGGTATAATTATTCATCTATTCATCTTCATTGCACCTTGATATGAAGAGCAACAATGGACTATGTAGAAGAAATGGCTTCCTCTGTGGAGACAGAGAAAGGCAGCAAATCTCTCAGCCTTTTTAAAATACAATTGTCCATTTCAAGAGATGTTTCTAACAATCAAGGTGACAATCACAGTTAATGGCCTTCAAAACAACCTTTTTAAACTTAAGGCAATTATGAACTGGGAGAAAAAAAGAAGAAAAAAAGTCTGAATTTACAAAGCTTTACATACTGGGAGGAAGGGGAGGGAGGAGGAAGGACCTTCTCTGACCTGAAGTTCATTCAGCACCCATAGCTATTGCAAATACAGTGTTGATTTTACAGGCAATGCACAGACAGAGCCAAGACACAGGCCCTAATGATCTCACTGCTAAATAGGGGCAAATATATATATATAACTCTGCCTATATTTTGCAGCCATCATCCAAAACAAGGGCTGAAGAATGGCTGCACTTGACAGCAGAGAGGTCAACAGGAGGTGGCAACAGCTAGAAGTAAAAGGAGATTTCAGACAATGAAGGTCCCTCAGACATCAAAATGCCCCTTTATAACATTGTTTCTCTAGGTTAATGGTATGACTTTTGTGTATTCTACACAATTTTTATGTAGCTGTGCTTGTTTTTCACCAATGATTACATTTTAACCTGAAATACCATCTCTAGCTATTGTAACTTTGCTGTTCCATATGACCATTCCATAATTACAGATTTTGTTTCCTTGTCTAGTTAGGACTTTCTCTCGATCTAGATGACTCACCCCTCTGTCAGCTCCCTGAACATCTCCATGTTTATAGGCTACCTCCTACCACACTTTATATGTCTCCTCCAGTGACATAGATTCACAGCCTAATGGAAGAAAGGCATGTAAGTCATATTCAACCAGTTAACCTGGCTATTCTGTTAACTCTGCATTGCAAGGAATAAGCACATAGCCACTTTCAGGATAACTTTGAATTAAAATGTGGATCACTAGACTGGGTGGAACACATAGAGAAAATGATTTGAGATCCTTCAACCCTGAATATATAAATCATCTGCAAAATGAAATATGGATGCCTGCACTTCTTTTTTTTTTTTTTTTTTTTTTTTTTTGAAAATTTTAACTGTCTTTCTCAGATGCTACTCCTATTACCCTATCCTACATTTTTTTAACTTGTATGCTCAGATTGAACATGCAGAGAAATAGATTGTGACAGTCTATTTCTTTTTTTATGTGTCCATATTGGCTAGTAAATAGTGAGCTGAAATCTCTATTTTTTTCTTGTATTTTAATAGTGAATTTTTGAACAAACTCTATTCTGCTTTGTTATTTCAGTTCTACAGAAAATTTAGAATTTAAAATGTCTGTAACAGGATTATGAAGCTGCTGCTTCTTCTTCTTCTTCTTTTTTTTTTTTTTTTTTTTTTTTTTTTTTTTTTTTAAGAAAGGGGAATGTTTCTTAGTTACTTGAGAGTATGCTATGTCTCCAGTCTAATTCTATAACGGTTTCGTTAAAAAATTAAAGGGCTTTGAATCGTCTCGAATCTTATTTAAGCAAAGCCCTTAAGCATATTAAGCTTTTAAACTATTAAGATCTAATGTGCTTAAGTACTTTGCAGTTTTTGAATCATAATGATTATTATAGTAATTACTGCATGCTCAGTTACATCTTGTGAATGTATGCATTTAGTGGCTATTTAACAAATAAACTGATTAATAACATTTGCAGTGAGAAAGGGAAGTAGGATTCACTTTAATGTTATGAAAATACATTTTACAGCTCAAAACCATCCTTACTGTGTAACAAAGTTAATATAACCACTGATATGGATATACTTTTTATATGTGTATCCTTGCATGTGCTTAATAGTAATTGACAGAAAATCTCGTCTATGAGAGGATTTGGAATTTTTGTGTTTTTTTTTTTTTTTTTTTTCCTAGCAATTTATTAGAGCAGAAATGATGTGAGGAAATATCTCAAACAGAAAACACATAACGTTTCAAAGGCAGCCCATCTGATCCCCCTTTTTGCCTCCTGGATCATAGACTATCTACTTATTCCAACTGTTTTTGTGTCCCCCATTTTTTTCTCTCTTCTTCCAGATCAGAGCCTTAGTCTTGAGAGTCTTAAGTCTGGTGTAGAGATTGGAGACACCGAGTTAGAAAATGTGTGAGTCTCAGATGGCACCAGAGTTTTTATGGCTTGTAAACGCTTTTTTCCATGCTGGGATCTTCACCTTTGGATGGATTCCTAAGGCTACCTTTAACTCCTGAAACTGCCTACTGTTATTCTAATTTTTTAGAGGGAGGGAAAGGAAATGCCTTTCAATAACAAGTTTCAAATGTTCTAGCACTAGTTCCTCTTCTAAATGCCTTTTTTCCAGAATGTTTGTATTTCTCACACTAGAAGTATGTTGTGATTTTTTTTCAGTGACACCACACAAGTGTGAATCAGCTTTTATTTTTTGTCTTTTTAAAAAGTTTTTTTTCTTTGAGTATACATGAATTAGATAAACATCATAAATTGTTTTCCTGACTAAATAAACTGTTTTCTTCATTTTATCACTGATAGATAGCGATCTGGAAGGGCATCAGGCTTTGTTCACACTAGCATGCTTTTTTGAAGTCTCATTAGGGTATGGTTTTCTTAAATTATGACCTTTGAGCAGTAAATTAGGAATAAAGAAGTTAAATTCGTCTACAATATGAAATCTGAAATTGCCAGACAACAGTTAATAGTTAGTTCATAGTATTTTCCTTCCTTACTTAGACCTAATCTCTAATATTTTAAAAGGGCCAATATAGAGGAAATTATGGCAGTTCTGACTAATGTATTACACAAAAACTCACATGCATGCATGGATTTGGGGTGTTCCATTAAGAAATTGTAAGATTCTCCATAGGGTTTTCAGACAGTATCAATTTACCTGGCATATGTTGATGTGCTTTATAAAACAGGAAAAGAGTACCACATTGTAACAAATATATCGAAATCTCGGTTGTGTACAATACATCATGCTTAGAAACTAGATTTATTTGCAAATGTATTGGTCCAATTAATCTCAAGTAGGAAAAAATCACATTCAAGAAACAACAATTGCAAAAAAGACACAGTTATGTTATCATCTTGATGATTTTCCATAGTATATTTTCACACAAGTATGATTTTAGATTTAAATAAGATAACCATAATGCAGTTACCTATAAACTAAATATACATAGTTTTCTTCTGCTGCATCAGTAATATGAACTTCTCTTGAGTATGTATGGTCTTCTAGCTTTGTTCACATGTAGCTGCCGTTTCAGGATATAGGGATTTTTTCTCTTCATTATTTCCTTATCCTGGTTTGAATTCTCTAGATCAAAAGCATCTTGCTGAAGTAACTGTAGGATGTAAGAAGAGACACCATGGTATCTGGGGTTTGGGGTTTTTTTGGTAATGAAACTTAAAAATTGCTATAGAGTTTTATAAAATTTGTCTTAGCATCTTCTATAAGGAAAAAAGCTTTACCATTATAGTATCAGTAACAAGAACAAACAACCCCCCCACTCCCACAAACACTAAACTGACAGCAGGCTAAAAATGAGCTGAGTCCTACGGAGGTGATATTCCACTGATAACAATGAGAGGTTGATTTTCACTAGATAAACTGGTATATCCTCCTTGGACAAGAACCTAAACTTTAGTGAAAAATTCCTAACAATTGTCATTCCATAAACTTTAATTCAGCTTTAAAAACTCCTAAAAGGCTTCAGCTTTTGACCAGTAGCTATTATCTGCAACTTCCCACAATTAAAAAATAAAAAATGCGTAAAATAAATAATTAACGTACAAGAAAGTCAAAATTTTGTCAATGAAAATGTGTTATGTAACTGTGTTTTGAGTTTTACTTGGAGTTTTTAGTGTTTGGTTCATATTAGTTCTTGGTTTATCTATTAAGAGTTCATCCATTCTATTATCATATTCTTCCATTTTCAAATATAATCCTACTGCCTAACTGAAAGGCATTAAACTAAAACCATTTTTATACTCACCTCAATGCTTCCCTAAGCAAACTCTGTTACTCACTTAATTACTCAATAAATGAGTAGTCATCTAAACTCTTCATTGAAATTAATGGAAAAAAATCATGTTT
The DNA here is from genome assembly GCF_028389875.1 of Rhea pennata. Taxonomy (NCBI): domain Eukaryota; kingdom Metazoa; phylum Chordata; class Aves; order Rheiformes; family Rheidae; genus Rhea; species Rhea pennata. The sequence continues at coordinate 46,566,583 of NC_084663.1, read as the reverse complement.
TCAACAAACTTGGAGTCAGTCCTGGATGAGTAAGATTACAAGAACTTGTCTCATTACATATATTGCTTATTACAAGCCTTCTTCAATTTCTCTCCCCCTGGCTCCATCCTTTCTCCTTTTGTTGTATACATCTTTGCATTTCATCGCCTTACTACTAAGCCGAGAGAGGAATATCATTACTTTTTAAACTTCACATGCTACTGCATGCTACTGTTGAAAGTGATGATTCCCAACTATCACAAAAGGTGATGGGACTGCAAAATAAGGAACTGTGGTTAAATCATATGCACTATTGTGTATAGTCAGGACTATGGCAACTCCTCTTCTGCACTAAATACACTGATAAAGAGGATCCTCAGCAAACTCAGTTTCTCAAAGATGCTGCAGTCTTTTCTATGGGCAATCCCAGCAGATACAAATTATTGAGACAGAAATTCTCACAGAGCTGTGGTTCAGCAAATAAAAGGGATGAAGATTCAGTAAACTGTCTGTGAACCTGGTATAGCCAAAGAAACTATGTTTACTGCAAAGTGGGCATAATATCATTTTTCCTTACCCAGAAAAAACTCTTAATGCAATATGCAACAGTGCAAGTGATTTCTACTCAGCGTGCCTCTGTGTGATTGTGGCAGTAAGGTAATACCACAGACAGATTATAAAACTCTGTCTAGGACCAGTGATCCTATTCACTCACAACTTCAGCTTAGGAGCATCCCTCTTAAGTGGCAGAAGAATGGAGAAGCAGGAGATCCTCTGCTGCTGGTTTCCTAGCAGTGGTAAGGAACCCAGAGTACCCAGTAAAATTACATGTATACATGTACATATGTCCGTGCATTTTGAATCCAGTTTGCTCTAAGTCCTTGAAACAGTTTTTAGAAACCCTGTCTTTGTTTAGTTATGCCTGAATAAATCTGCAGTAATTTCTCTTCTATTAAACAGATACTAACTTTATGTTCTGGCACAGAGCTCATTTTCATATGTTTGTTTGGTTCTTTGGAATGGTTACAAAGAGTGGAGAAAATATGTAGCTAAGAATATTTCACATTTAACCACTGATTCTCATCCAGAAGAGACATTTAACTCTTTAGAAACTGTATTAACTCACAACCCTTTTGATAAGATCGCGTTAGACATAATAGATATTAGAGACTACAACAAACTAGAAAGGGAAAGAAGGCTTAAATAATGAGAAGAGGGGTGATTTAAACCAAGAACACTTGAGATTTGGAAGAACCCGTACGACATGGACTTTAAAAGATCACTAGAAAGGTAAGGAGAACCGAAGAGTGCAATAGTAGTTGAAACATTATTTGTGACATTTGTTTTACCTCCCAGTGCTGAAAGGCTCTGCTGTGGCAAACTTTTTGGAGTTGATATACTGTCAGCATTGCTTCCAAGGTGAATCCATCCAGAGCATCAGGAAATTGTCTTCCTGAAATGAGATCTTCTTCATCTACTTCTGCTGTTTCCCCTACTTGGTTGTTTATGTTGTTGATAAAATTGCAGACATTTAGCAGTCATCTTCCAGTAAGGAAGTTTTGCTCTGTTAATCTGAAAACACAAATGCCCAATAGTTAATGCTTTGCAATTTTTGTTTTGTTTTTAGTAATAATATAGGTAAAATGTAAAAATGTCAAACATTTTGGTAGGAGCAAGTTTGTTTATTTGAAGTATTCTTCATCTGCCCAAATTTAAGTCAATAATTAGAGAGTGCTGAAATTAGGACAACTCATTTATTAAATGTACTGAGCCTGCTTCCCCACTGCCTTGCCCCCAGGTAGGTAGGTAGATATACAGGATGAAAAAGCAAAGCACTACCAAACTAGAATGGTAGCATTTCACACCCATTGCACAGGTGCAAGCAAAGACACTGATGGAAATTAATATAATATAAATTCACAAGTGTAAATGAGGACAATGATTCAAGTGTACTGGACAAATTCCCAGTCCTGGATTCCAAGCTGGATGCCTGTGGTTAACTAGGCACTCCTCCCCAGTTCAGAGAAAAGGAACGGAGTCCCTGCTTCAGGGCAATCTCTCTGATGAGGCTGGGTCTGAAGTTCTGGAATCTGTAAGCCCCAGGAGTTTTGAATTGTGGGGAGTAAAGAGCCTGCAAGGTGAGAATCTAAGGTCTACCAGGCTTAGACAAAGATGGAGCAAAGCTGTGAAAATAGTGGATTTCTGATTGGGGGCTGGACTGAAAAATTAAGATGAGCTGTATTTGGGTGGTCACCAATGGACGTGTTCAGAGGTGTTACCAAAAGACAGAAGTAAATTGAGACTTTTCAGCATGGATTGACCCAAATTTTGCTTAATCCAATAACTTGCTTTATTTAGGGGCTTTTAAGTTTTAAATTCTCTTAAAAAACAAACAAACAAACAAAAAACGGAAAACAGTTTTTCAAGACAAAATCCAAATTTTTAATTTGGGAAATGCTCAAAAGAAACATTTTTGCTTTTCTATAGATACTTTTTTCCCCTAAATAGTTGTAGTGGGAATTTTATTTAGTTTTGGTTAACAGTAGAAAAAAATTAAGTGGAAAACCTAATTCCCACCTCATTCACTGCTTTCATGCTTAGCTTGCTTTGCCATTTCCTTGGTTTTCCCACTCAATATTAATTATTTCTTTCAAATTTTATTCCTCTGGTTGATAAGTACAGAAACTAGTTTCTTTCAACCACAGTTGGTGACCTAGTAATCTCCAGTCAAAAGCCAAATACTAAATTCCTATTTATACCTGGCAAGTGTTTCCCTGCTATGCACACTAGGCTGACACTTTACCCGGGAACTGAAATGTGGTGGCTGTTTCTTTTCCTGGATGTACAAAGTTTATATATACATGTATATATATATACTATAGTAATACAGAATTGCCTTTTACTTAGTGACATTATCAAAAAAGAGTGTGGATGTGGTGTTTACTTAGCTGATCATTAAGCAGTCCTATAATCTGATGTTTCTTTAAGGCACCTTCCCAACAAAGAGATATTGTATGCAAGATTTATGCATGTTTGTCATTATTTACTTTTTTTTTCTTTTGAGAGATGGAAAAAAAATACATAGGAGTGAGGAAGAAACAAGAAAGTAACATCACTAATAGCATTACTTACAAGGAATTCCCTTTTGACCATAGTCTTTACACCAACATACACATGGGTTTCTAAATGACAGCAATTTAGCCTTTTAATAAAACCACCATGTATTCTCAGATTCCCGACAGCATAGGAAAGCAGCATAAGATAACATTTTTCTAGCTAACTTACAATAAAGAAGTAGATCTAGAAGCAATGCCACATGAGCAAGTGGGAGTTTCAGGTTAAAATTGAGATTATTCAGCTAGATGGAAATGGGAGAGGAGACGACTGGGAAATTTGTTGGGTCTTCCTACATAACTTATAGAATCTTTTTGATCTAAATTTACTACTTCACATTAGCTTGATGCATATCTTTGTTTAAAAGAACTTTTTGTGTATATATTAGCCAAATACCTAAATAGCAACCTTCAGTTAGGTGAAATTTATCATAGCTGTTACTTACTAAGTTGGAGAAAAAATCTAATAATTGTGATGAGGTCTGCAATGCATAACTCATTGGTAAAGTGAGTCTAGTTCCCGTTAATACCATGCATAGATCACTTCAAAGTATTTTTACCTGGGTTCACCTACTTCTGATTTGCACTGCCGCCAGCTCACAGAATGAGACTGTAATGCTTTAAAATTTTTAAACAAGAGTGAAATAACTTCTTAACTGAACATGGAGCTCTCCAGGCCATGCCCAGAACAGAACAGCTGTGTTACTGTTCTACTCTATTTCATTATTGAAGTAAACATTAAAATCAGTTTTATTCTCTGTTTTATAGGCTATGTGAAATATCTAAGGTGAATATCCTAAAGGAGTCTGCAAAAATACAGTTTTAGATTACTATAACTCAGATGTTCTGGTTCTTTTTCAATATGTGATATATTTGCCACCCAGGTCTAGGCAATACCAACTACAATTGCTCAAGATATGTTTTCAAAAGTAACTATGTAAGAGCTCAAGAAACCTATATCTGAGATGGAACTAATTTTTTGAAGATTAACTTGAAAAAAAATCTAGGAGTGATTTCATGGAACAAAAGAGACTGCATTATGAGTCTGAACTTAAAACATATTAATTCTGAAGAATTCATGTAAGTGAATATCATGCATGTGTTTCCACTGATGAACATTCTCCTGAAATAATACTCAGAAATATGGCTTCCTACATCTTTTATCTATTTTGAAAGATAATTTATACTGGACAGAGAAACTGAAATGAGCTGCAGAATAGCTCTAACCGTAACTCTAGCTCCTCCCTTCCTTTCCCTTCCCTTCCCTTCCCTTCCCTTCCCTTCCCTTCCCTTCCCTTCCCTCCTTTTTTTTTTCTCTTTAAGCTAACATTATCTCAACCTTGTTTGAGTTCAGCTGAGTATTCTGGGATCTGGGAATAGAGCTAGTTATTTGATGCAAAAGAGAGAGAGAACAGATAGCTATCTGTATATTTGAAACACTTCAGATTGTGTTCTCTTACCAGATCTTGCAAATAGCTCTTTGGAGTTTATCTTGGGAAAAAGACAAATAAAGTATTTTAGGGACATGTTTGATCCTTTTATCTTCCTCGAGATAAAAGAGCATGGAAGGGTGGTAAACTGTATTAAAGGTTGAAGATGTAATGGTAAGAATGGATGTACTTCTTTAGGGATGAAGAGTATTTCAGTACATGTCTCTAAAGAGTAGTTTTTAAAAGGCCGTCAGACACTACAACAGTCTGTGAAGTCAAAAGCATCCATATGGTAACACTTTCCATAATATTGGATAGACTCCTGAACACTGCAAAAGATGAGTGCTTCAGTTCAGTTCACAAGTGCCCACTCATGAAGAATTCTCAGGCACATACTAGGAACCACAAATGATAACTTACTTTGCTGCCTTTTTAGATCTAGGCTTTCATAACTATGCTTTTGTTTGTCTGTTCGTACATCTTAGATGTACAAACCATAAAGTTCATCTAAATTGGCTGGATTTCCCTTGATGTTGATTACAAAATCCATGTCAAAGACAATGAATGCAGTTTAATGTAATTGTCCTCAACTGGAACCAGATCTCAGGCACACAACAATCCATTTATGAGGTGTATCATCCCTAAATTTGTCTCTCACACTTCCAGTATATCTCTACATGGTTAGCAGAAACATAGTTTTGTTCTAATGAAGGTTACAAACCAGCAGATGGCAACAGGAAAAAAATGAAGAAAGAATTAGTCATTTCAGTGATCAATGGAATTGTGGTACATCCCTTGTAGGTGCACCATTATACACATTTTTAGTCATTCCACTATGCTTTATTTTGATATCAAGAAACAATATATATTACACTACTGAATTTTAAATGGAGATTACAAATATTATCACCTAGAATAAAAACAGTGATACTTCTACCATCTATCCGCTGCTTTTATAAACTTCAGGGGTCACAATTTATCATATATACAATTAGGCGGTCAAACAGCAATCACTTGATGAAACACAACATGTAATAGTAGACAACAAACATCTTTACATTGTCAACTGTAGCACTATATTTGTGCATTCCTAGTTAGCTGGTATAAAACTCTTTCAGAGATTGTGCTGTGTGCTAAGAGAGAAGAAAAGATAGAAGAGGGAGTTGGAGTCACAATTCCACTAAAGTCAGTAGCAAAAATATCACTAGCTTCAAGGTTTCCCCAGGGCATATTAAGCTCTGGCACTCAGAAGAAGAACTTTTTTGTCATGCCCCTATATTTACATTCATCTCTGGAAAAGAACCTTTATTAAATCATTCTCTTTGTTAGAGAAACAAGTAGCAAACAGGTTTTTTTGGCACCTAAGGCCAAATACCATGCAGGTAAAGACCATGAGAACCTAAGTACTACCACATAAGATCAAAACATCATCTATTCCAGGATGATTTCTTATTCTAGGATGTTCAAAGGATACTGAAAAAAAGTACACATATAAGCAAATATCAAAAATATAGACGTCTTCCAGGCAGGCTTTATCCTTAACCTTCATCTGGTAACTGACTTATTATTTTTTTTTTAATTGTCATGAAAACATCATTTCATTTTCCATTGAAATTAAGCAACAATTGAACATTACTAAAACAAAGAGTTAAAGCATTCCACCATAAGCCCTTGAAACTTGTTTCAGGATTTATTTTTTAATATATTGCTAAAGAAATATTAGACAAGTATATATTTCTTAGTTTGTTGGTGGAAAAGAGAAGTGTTGAGAAAGTGTTTCTCTGCCAGCCTGTCCAATACCTATGTTCAACACTTGCTGCTTCACCTACGTGAATATGAGCTTGGAACTGAACTTTTGTCTATTTGTAATAAACAACATGTACATCGCTCACAGTCTTGTGAGCCTTGGCCTCTTGTCAAGGAAATGTTGTTTACCAGATTAATAGTTTCATAGACATGTCCCCATGTTCTTGTACTAACTCTATGAAGAAATTTCTAAACCAAAATCAGCATACGTAGTAACAGCTTTTGTTTTATGACTATTAATGTTATATGCATATAGAAAAAATTCTGCATAAAAATTTCACTTATGGATTTGACTCAAGGTTAATTTAGCTTTCATCAGGCATAATCTTATTGGAACCACATTTCCTCATATAACTTTACATCTCTGCACATAACACAGTTTTGATGGTGTAATGAAAGTGCCAGTGTTAAAAGTGAGGGACACTTTGTGTGTGTCACATCAACACCTTTAAATTTCCTTTGAACAAGAAGAAAGTTTTGTACCAAAGTAATGTCTAGCACTGAACATTTAGGTCTAGACCGTAGGTTATTACTTTGTGCAGAGACCTCTAGGTTTATAATGAGAATTTATTTGCTCTCTGCCTGTCAGCTAAAGAAAGAAAAATAATTACCTTTGATGTATACATATTGGTCAATAAATCTGCTTCTAATGCTTTCATTTCCTCTTCTGAATCTAGGAATAAATCAGAAACATATGTTTATTATTTATTATTTTATCATAAATCACAGACATTTGAATTCAGCACACAGAATTTAGGCACATCAACAAGTTTTGAAACAAACGATAGATAAAAGCACAGCAATGTGATCTAAAGGGACTTTAGGTAATGGCAGCACAAGATAAAACCATTATTTTAAAATGGAAACTTGCCACCTTTTTAAAGCTTGATAAAGCACATTGACAGGACTAGAAAGATTCAGTAATTTCAATTCACTGTTAGAAAGGCCCACAAATCTGCAAGCCATTTCATTTAAAAAAAAAAAAAAAAAAAAGTGTTGTGATATTTTTCATTCAAAATCGGCATGATTTTCATAATTACTATGTGTCACCTTTGCTAACTTTAGAAGAAGACTTTCAATATTTATTTTTAAAGAATATTCATTAAGTAACAATAAAGAAATCAGACTAATGGTAGTTATGAGTACTTGACAAAATATACTTTCAATTATTCTCAGATAAATGAAGAATAATTTTGCTGATGAGTGGTTTGAGATAGAGCAGAATTTGGTATACATACTATTGCAATATATGCACAAAAATAAAGTATTTTAACTGAAATTCTTAGGATTTTATTTACTAATTTAATTGACTGTTAATAGCTCAGTGCATTTAAAAGACCTGTGATTTGATGGATAGAGTAACTCTTGAAAAAGAAAACACAGTCAAAAATATATCTCTCTGGACTGTACATAAGCACAAGGAAGAGCTGTTGCTTTGAAAATGTAACAGCAATCTCAACTCAAAGATGAGCTATATACAGAAATCAGTTAAACCTTCTGCTGAAGCACAGTTCCGTTTAGCCTTTATCTTCTCCAGAGTATTGGCAATCCAGACCCAAACAATACACTTTTATTTAAACTAAAACTAAATCAGTATCTATGCTAAGGTAATACAAGTCAAATCTCTTTTTGATTAAAATGATCCATGTTATTAGTATGTAACATCCTAGAATCTGTGGAGAGATTCTGCCTGCTCTTTAATTTTAGGAGTCGTCACCACAGTATCTTATTAACTTCCACAGGAACATGAGACTGAAAGACATTTTTTTTCTAAGTCTGTACTAGTCCGTTCTCTCTACTAGCACAGGCAATCATTATAATATTTTTTAAAAAGTTGATTGTGTTCCATCTTAATAATTATTTTTCCCCTCACATTTCTTCTTTGAGGAATTCCTCTAAACCATCACTAGTTATTCATCATCATCTCATTTCAAGTCTAATTTGCTTCTAATTACAAATTTATTTGTGGCTAGTATATAACCTCCTTCATTATTATTGGTACTTTTCTATTTCTAGTTTTTACCCAACTTGTGTATTCTTTGAAAGCAATCATAGCCATTCTCAGATTAGATTTTTTAAGGTGTATTCACATGGTGGTTACCAAACAAACACACTGTCACTGTTTCTTTACCCGAGGCTTTGGGGAATATGCCATTCCTCTGGAAACCACATAAATAACATCACTGCAAGATTATGCCCAGAGCTGTTAGACTCTATCTATCACCTAGTCTCCTCTCATATAATAGACCACCTATTCCCAAAGTCCTCAGAATGGCTTTCCTCTGCGCCTGATGTAATCTGAAAAATTGTACCATATACTCCAGATGAAATATCTCAGAATTTAACTACTTTAATGCGTAATACATTACCACCAGCTACAGCAAATAGCTCTCTGGCACATATTAGGACTTTACTTGCCTTTTATGATTGAAAAAACTTAATATCTCATAATAAGGTTGATGTCAGCTATCTCCTCAAACACTTCCAACAGGAATGCTTCTGTTAAGGGGAGTTTTAACACACACCTCTATTATTTACCAAGCTACTGCATCTTGTACTGTTGCACTGTTTCCATTATTGAAGTCATCAAAAACTTCTATGTGTTATGACAGTCTTCCTCTCTACGGATGCCCATGTTCATTGTGTAACAAGAGCGCTACAATTGCTTGCTCTTCCTTTTTGCATTGAAGTCGCTATTGAAAATATTGAACAGATCAGTGTTGCAGGAAGTCACTAGTAACTTCTCTCTGTAAGAAGCTTTCCATTCAGCACTACCCGATGTCAATGTTACCTAATCTCTTAAGCAATTTGCCACTAACAGAAGCTGTATGTGGAGCGCCAAATCTGCTCAGCCTAATTTCTACCAATGATAGCAGTAGCTGCTGGGAATAGGGAAGCAGCCCAAGTGGACAACATCCTGATTTGTGGTGCATGTCCTGGGTCATATCAGCTGGGGACAGCAAAAGGATGTGTGTCTGGTTAGCACCCAGGTTTTGAGGCCATGGGAGATGGAAGAGAGCTGTGGAAGTGGAACGCTATGCTGAATCATTAGGTATTAAGAAGCTTCTTGATCAAGTAGCCTGGAGTACGTTACTCAGGAGACTGTTCAAGATTCCTGGAGTGAATAAGGAAGCAAAGCTTGGGTGTCTATTCAGACGAGAGCACATACAGATAAAACAGGATTGAAGGAGGCAAAGGAGGAGGTAAAAGTATAAAAAGAACAGACTCTCAGAAAGCACTGCATAAAAAGTCTGATTTTATGTTATTGTTCCTATCGTCAGAAAATCCACACGCTTTGCTGTCCTCTTGGTCATTCACTACTTCCTGACAAGAAATATATTTGCATTCTACAAGAACAGTTAAATTGCATAAGAACACACTTTCCCCCGAGGGCAAACATTTTGAAAAGAAAATTAAACTAAATGATCATTTTCTTTATAACACAATTATCAATAATAATTAAAACTGACTCAGCCCTTGCAACGGCATTTCTCGTTTAAATATAATTTCAAAATTTCAAGCAAATGAAACATCAAGTCAATTATACACACAATTTTATTTCTTTTAGGTGGAATTTAATTTCCACCTAAATCTTTGACTTTAATGGGTTTTCAGTCAGACTCTACATACAGCAGAGTTGAATATTCTTCACTGAAAATACTAATCATGTCTTCACTTAAAAAAACTTTAGATATATGAGAAGGGAATGACAAATACTAAGCACTGTCACTAAGATCACGGGCTCTCTAAAACACACGATTTGAACTGTGATGAATATAAAACTCAGGTATTATGTGTACTACATTCTTCTGCAGAGTACACACTGGAAACTTTCATTTAAAAGGAGAATTATGAGCTTATGAATCCTCCTCAATAGTGAAGATACTTGCATATTTACTCTTCTAAATTTTGTGGAGTTAGAAATTAAAGTAAATTGCAAGCTAGCAAGATTGAGTTTTGAAACCTATCTTTCAAAATCTTTGCTTCTATGACACCTGCTCTGTGTCTGTATGTTTACCGACATGTTTAATTACCGCTAAACTATCTTTTTTGTCATACACACAGGCATACATGCACACACACAAACTTAGCTGTGTCATTTTCTGAAGCAGCAAGCAATGCATGTTAACACATAGTCCTCTTTTTCAAGTTTCTAAAACAATTATTCTTGGAATAGTAACACACACTGAACTTCCTACTGCATGAGCTGCATGTAGTTCAACATTTTTTTCTCATCATTTCTAAGCAGTTGCTGTTAGCAATTTTTTTCTGAAATCCTAATTAGATGGTGTCCAGTAAATCACGTATGAGGTAGCACTGGGTACAGTTAAGCAAGTGGTCTATACCAACACATGCTTCTCTATGCCTGCTCTATAGCAATAAGCATGGTATTGATGCTGTCTTCCATGCTGTCTGAAGGAACGGCACACGTGAAGGCAGAAACTTATGGGCACGATGGAGAAAGCGATGCCGGCCGGACCCTGTCACCAAGGGTGGCCCCTTGGCACCTCCTAGACATAGCCGCATGAGCCCCGGGGGAGCTCCAGCCCCGTTCCGGGGGCCAGGCGCGCCTCAGCTGCTACTGCTGGACTTAGTCCGAGAGAGTCGGGAGGAAGAAAAGAAAAAAGGAGCGAAAGCGGAGCCGGCGCGCAGGTGCGGGACCAGCCCGCCGCGGGCTCTTACCTGAGCAGAGGCTGCAGGCGGCCAAGGCCAGCAGCGCCACGCACACCAGCTGGGCTCTCATCCTGCCGCTCCGCCGCTAGCAGGGCAAGCCCATAAATCCTAGGGAGAGACGGACAGAGAGACACACAGAGAGAGACACACAGACACAGCGCGGCCGCTCCGCTGCCTCCCGCGGGCGGCTGCCGGGACCATGCGGGGCGCCCGGACCCTTCCCCAACTATATAAGCCGCGGGGTGATGTCACGGCAGAGCCGCCAGCGCCTCCTGAGGAAGCGCCCTCCCTCCTCCTCCTCCTCCTCTTCTTCCTCCTCCTCCTCCTTCTCCATCGCCGCCGCGGCCGCGGCCGGCCCCGCCGCCGCTGCGCGCCCGGGGGCGCTGACGCCATTCGCCGCCTGACGCACGCGGAGACCCGCGGTGGTGGTGTTTTTTTTTTTTTTTTTTTTTTTTTTTTTTGGGGGGGGGGGGGGGGGGGGAGCGGGGAGGGATCGCAGAGACCCGCGGTGGGGCGCGCCGCGGCTCCGCGGCTCCGCACGCACACCACCGCCCTGCGCGGCCGGAGCGGGTCGTGCCGAAAGGCGACGCTCCTGTAGCCCCGAAAAGCGTTATTTTATATATATATTTTTCTTTTCTTTTTTCTTTTTTTTTTTTTTTTTTTTGGTAAAGTTGCACGGACAGCCGGTGTGCAGTGAGGAGCGGGAAGCAGCGGTGGCGGAGCGCGCCCACTGCGCGCAGCGCCGCGGTCCTCTCCGCCCGTTTTACTTCTCCTCACGGCTAGGGAAAAATGGGACAGAAGCGCTCCGCGGAGGAAACGGAGCCTCCGCAAAAGCCCGCGGCCGCGGGAGAGGGAACGGGAGAGGCGCCCGCTCGAGGTTTTTCCCCGATGCACAGTACCCGGCACGGCGCGGCTCCCTGTGAGCCCTGAGGAGCACATGCCGTGTATCAGCCAGCTACTGCTACGGGACTGTGCGAGCTGCTACAGCGCATTCCCGTAAATTTCAATTTTTTTTTCCAGTTGAATTTTACAGCACTGGTAGGACTTTATTTATTTATTTCCTCCACAACTGATACAGACCGATTTCGTGAGCAGCATCCTGGGCTTAAGACACAATGAAATCCGCTCTTTGCTGCACATCCTACCCCCGCAGGATGGCCAAAACCTGGTACGGCCTCTCCTTCTGGATCCCAGTCGTAAATGATCCGAAGCAGAGGGTAGGGCAGGCTAATCTTTAATGTGTGAGTATATACGTGTAAAGCTGAAGGCTGGCGTCACACTCCATCGCTATACTGCTTTTAGTGTGATTTTTCTCAGATCCGGACAAATGCTCCATCTGTTGAATGCACATATTACAATTTGGAACATTTTGATCTCGGTGAATACATTTCAGGGCTGATGCACATGCTACATATAGCAGGAACACATTCACTGAACAGTAGATTCTTCTGTCATCTTCACTGCAGAAAGTTTCCTTTAAAAAACGTGCAAATATGAGTGAGGGCAGTGATGAGTTCTGTTTTCCTCCTGTGTTCCCTGTGCCTGTATATGAAAAATTAAAATAGATTCCACAGTAAACCAAAAGCACACACAGAATTTTCAAAATTCTGCCACGGAAAACACATAATGAGAAAAGTTTAATTAACTGATTTCTTTCCTCTCCAACATTTGCAGTACAGCAAAATTTAAACTTGAAAGTTCTTTGGTTTTATGTTTGAATAAATATAAACAAGAACAAAATTTAGTACAGGGATGTGGTTTTAGATGTCTTGAGAACACAGACTTTTTTGCATACTATAGGGAATATATCTTTCTGCTTTGTTAAGCAGAGATTAAAAAAAAAGAAGAAAAGAAAAAAAAAAAAGAAAAAAAAAAACATTGTATAGGCTCTGCTAGTCTGCCAGAAAGTTTTAGCTATAGTCATCTGCCTTAGCACAGAGGCTAGATTAGGTAGCCACTCACACTTCCCTCTAGTCCTATTTTCTATTATTTCCATGATGTGGAGAGACCAATCTGCAGCTCATTTTGCTCTGTGGGTGTTCTGCAGTTCAGAAAGCTCTATGAATGAGAATCATATTTCATAGATATTTTCTAGTGCCTACTTTCTGTCACAGGTTTCTTCAATAGATAGTGTTATTGCCCATATTCTTATGTAACTGGAATTTATAGGAATAATGGGTTATTTTTTCCTCAGGAAGACAGTAATTGTCAATTTCCCTGACATTAAAATCTGTGATCACCACTGTTGCTTTTTTTTCTTTTCTTCTCTCTCTCTCTCTTTTTTTTTTTTTTATCCTGAGATTCCAATTATTAGTGATTCCAAGGGGATGAAGGTATGATATGTTATGGCCCATAATCTTTTTTTATCATTGCTCTGTTTTTACCCTTTTCCTAGAAAATGACAAAGCAGAAACTTCAATGTTCAAAATCTTTCTCATCATCTTGAAAGTTCTTGACATATTATCTTCCAGTGCCCTGGATCCGGCACAACTGAGCGAAGACCATTAAGCAATTATGTTTTTTTTCTTGATAGAACTGAACTGTCTTCTATTCCTCAGTTACTCCTTTATTTACTTGCAGTTACTCCTTTATTTACTTTTTTCCAGCTCTTTCCTGCACTTGTGCCATCTTCTAGTGCTCCAGTAACATTTACATACTAGGAATTTAAAATGTTTTTACAGTGCATTCCCCAAATCATCTTGACTTCCCCAAGTCACCTTCATATCACCTTTTTCCTCATGAGAATGATTTATCTTGCAAAGCAGCATACTCTAGAGAACTATTAAGAAAAAAATACGTATTTTCATCTGAGATCTTTCTTTTTTTGTGTGTTTGTTTCTTTTCTTTCTTCCTTTTTTCCTTTTTTTTCCTTGTGTTTTTCAAGCTAGAGAAAACACATACAGTTCTTTGTCAGTGTGGGAATCTCAGTCTACCTTTACCTGCACTCAACACATGGTTTAAACAGCCTGTCCAGGCCCATACATCAGCTCCATTCACAACTGTGAGGCATCTGAAGATAATGAAACACTCAGGTAAATAGCAGATCCATGAAAGAACAGATACTTGTATGTCCATTTACCTGGTTACTGGAACACAAAATACTACCATCATAACGTATGGACAACACAAAACACAAAAGTTGTAATAGTGAAACAGAAGGAAAAAGAAATTAATTATCCCATAGTAGCAAATACTGGAGACTATAATAAAGAACAAGTGATTCTCCAGTTGGCTAAGTCTTATGGCTTGGGACCAGAAATAAACACAGAGAGAAGAAATGGAAGCTGCTGAAGGCTGAAGCTGCTGAAGTCTTGTCATTAAATATATTAATCTTGTCTGAGAATTTTCCATGAAATTATTTTGCAGCCAGACCTTGCTGCAGGTATAGAAGTTTGGCACCTGGAAGAAGAATTGTCCTGGAATAGGTCAGCAAGAAATTTAAAATACCAACTGTGGTTCAAGATGCTGACTCACAAGTGTCAAATTTGAATTTAGTTGTGGTGATTTGAGCAATTTTACTCCTACATCAGTTTGACTAGCAACAGTTTAGGTTAATATGCTGGGAAGAAAACTTTGGTGAGTCAAGTTCATTTCTATCATGGCTGTTTGAGCCATATAAGCTCCAGCAAAGCAGCAGGACAGACTGGAAAGGGTATTCAAAACATATTTAAAGCATAAAGCATAGTCACACACTGCAGCTTCATTTCCAAGGCATTGCAAGTCCTCCATTTCTGAGCAAGAAGTATTGAGGGGTTTTGTTCTGTTTGATCAGGACAGTAACTTTAGGCACTGATGCTGTGTTTACCTTCTGAAAATCCTAAGTGAGATCCTGGAGATCAGTTGTGCTACAGCGGAGAACAGAAGCAGCTCAAAGGTAAGGGGAGCTGTTCCTTAACATGCTTGGCCATTCCAAAGAAAAATGTTCGGCATCTGCTCTACTTCAAATCTGATCTTCTTTTGTCACTCTGTGTCTTTCAGTTTCTGAGTATGTATCCGAATTCTAGTTTAGACATGGTGTTAGTAAATTAATGTTTGTAAAGTACCAAAATTGAAAGATACTATGTATGTGCAAAATATCCTTCTTCAAGGAAAACCTGAAGAGGCAACTGCACAATGTGCAAGAATGTTCTGTTTTAGAAGAAGCATAAACAACCACATTGCTATCTTAATCAGTAATGTTTCTTAATATGTAGTGAGTCTATGTCACATTTTGAAAGGATCTGCATATCAGCAGAAGCTTCTTGGACTTCTAATGGCTATAGAATAATTTCTTTATGTTTTAAGATTCTGAAACTGTGAAAATGGCATTCTGTGTAGACACTACACATGAGGACTACATGCTTAGCAAGGCTCCTTTTCTTAAAGCTTTGACCCGTGAAATAGTAGTAACATCTCAGTAACCTAGGGGGATCATGATTCTCAAAGATTTTTAAATGGCATCTGCACAGATTGAAGTATCTGAAGTATCATTTCTTCTTTAGAATACTACTTTTTTTTTTTTTTCCCCAAAAAGCATGGGCATTAGATTTTCAGGACTTTGAAATTTCTAACTCTTCTCCTGACAAAACAGGTTCTTTCCTGTCATTACAATAAAGCAAATATACTATGCATGCAACTACACAGCATACAATTAAAGCTACAAATGTTGTGAACCTTATGGTCATACATACACTTTTATATATATATGAATGTTTATCTGTTTGGAAATTGTGTAGGAGATTAGGAAAATGATTTTGGATAAAGAAGGTCCCTCAAAATGTCCCCTTTGGGCTTAAAAAAACCAATCTTTCCTTCTAATCCCACTTTCCATTCATTTTTCTTTCCTTTTGCCTGAGAAGGCAAACACTGCAGTTTAGAAATGCCACCACAGTGTGTCATGGGAGTTATGCTTTGGACACCTCCTGCTCACTTTCACCTCTTTGAAGTGTATTCTCAGACCAGATTGCATCTTTCTCATTTCTCTTAATACACATTTTTCCCAAATACCTAACTTACTTGTCTCCAGTGAGATATACATTTTTTAATTTAAGTTCCAGGGTATAACATATGCAATAGGCATGAGTGAACAGCCTGATACAACTTTGTTAAAGACTACATATTCATGTACTCCACTGTTCACTGAGCAGGTCATGCTTTGATATTCTGCGTTAAATCGATAGTTACAAGTTGCAAAATTCTTGCTTTACTTGTGCTATGATTGATCAGATGACAGTGATTATCTATCTACAATTCCTAAAAGAATGAAATGAAATCAGTCTGAATTCAGAGGGGGGACTATCTCTTTCCTATGATATTTGGATTTTGGCTGCAGTTGTTTTTCAGTTTTCCCTAGAACATTATAACTGCAGGCAGGCAATATGCACTTTTATATTACAGTGGTTTAATTATGTTACATAAGTAGCAATTGTACTCCACACTAAAACTCTTGAAAACATTCTATTTTGTCTCTCCTACCACCTTCACAAGTTTTTTTTTGTTTTTTTTTTTTGGGTTTTTTTTTTTTTATAATTATGCTGTTATTTCCTTTGTATCTAAGAGACAATTTCACTTTAACTAGTTATTTAGAAATCACAGAGCCATGAAAAGATTTTGAGCTAAAAATACTGAGGAATATTTCCTCTGTGCACAGAGAGAAGCAACGTGTTATTATGATTGTAAGTCAGTGAGATAATGCTGGGACCCTAATTTTTCCAGGTATGTGTTCTTGCTAGGAGTCCATAGCTGGCTTAGGAAGTCCTAACTACCAGTATCCTCCTTTTCCTATTTCTAGAAAAGGGTATTTCAGGAGTCATGGCCAGTCTTCCACAGTTCTTCTCTGTATTATGAGAAAAGATTAAGAATCACTGCCTCAGTTCATGCAAGTATTTCCTTTACTCAGTTTGTTAGTTATTTTTCCTTATCTTCTTTCTTCAGGAAGGTTTATTAAGCAGGGTAAAAGCACTAATTTTACTTTATGCTTCATAAACAAGGTGCTTGGTTTGACCATTTATGGGTAGACCATTTAAAAAACATTGTTACATCTGATTACTCTTGGTTTAAGAGTTATCTTCAGAACCAAACAATGACTTCAAAGAGCTGTGGTTTCAGTACTGTGCCAACATGCACATTCCCAATATACACCCCCTCTGCAACTTCCAAACCTTTTACCTATGAGGGATGGAAAACATCTGTGCTATTTGCATGTCTGTGAACTGAAATTTGCATGTATAGCATTTGAGAAATTCCTGGAGATTGAAAAGCAGACATCCCAATAACGAAAGACAATATGGTAATAAGAATACATGTTACAACAGCAAGCACAGGCAACCAATCATTTACAATATAAGCAAAAACAGAGCTGACAAAGAAATAAAGCAGTCTTTCTGAAAAATAAGACTGCATCAGAAAAAATATTTTGCATTTACATCATATCTTTCAATTTCAGTGCTTTACAAACATCAATTAACTAACACCATGTCTAAACTAGAACTGAGATACATATTACTCTGGAGAGAAATGTTTCTAATCTGGGCCAATTTATATCAGCCTTGTTTCTACTGGTAAGGCTTGTCACAAGGAATACTGAAGAACTACACCCTTTACCCCATCCCCTATCAAAACCCTGCAGAGCAATGCATCATCTTAGGTGTCCTGCCAGTAGCCCCACATCTGCAATTGCCATCCACATCATAACCTCTTCAAGCCTTGGTTTGCTCACTCCTCTCTCTCTCTCTCTCTCTCTTCCCCCAAACAGATATATGTCAGGATGGCAAGAGGACAATTTCACTGGCATAATCAAAAGTAAAGTAGGGGATTCAGCTAGCACTGAGAGCTCACAGCCTACATTAATGCACTGGTATTGGCAGTAGCTTGTGCTGCAGATACATTCTCAGCTTCAAACCACCCCTCACTGATTTGTACTACTGGAGCCATGTTTAATTGAGATTCATAGGGGACTGTTTTCTAATTGCTAGATGATTTAGCCCCAATCCTCCAAATACCTCCATACATATCTAATTTTAAGAAGAGTAGCATAACTCAAATGCTAAAAATCAAGCTTGTCTGCGTCTGGAACATTTCATTTACACACACTGAGGAACATGAGTGGCTGATTTAAAGAGTGAGGCCTGGATTTCTTCTCTTGATTTCAGTGGGATACTTTGGGAATAAGTTTAGGCATTAACTGAAAATATGTTAAGAGTCAAAAGTTAAAAGTAGGTTTGAAGAGCACAAAATTTGCCTGATGGTGCCCTGTGACATTTCGCATTTTTGACTTAGGCAAAATAGAGACTTGAAAATCAAGAACAAAAATTTAGAGCAAAGAGGCAAACTTCAGTCTGTCTCCCTCTTTGTTCCCTTTTGCCCCCATCTTCCCTGGATGAACAAGTGCTCCAGCTGTATTCACTGCTAACTGGTGAGAAAGCTTGATATTCACTGTTAGGGCTAACAAATGAAGGACACCTTGGCAGAGTTGTAGCTGTTGTAGTCTCACTTCATAGGGCCATATCTTTACAAGCAAGGTAAGGTTTTGGAGGTGAACCTCTCTGCCCATGTTCCGCAAAGGTCATCAGGGGAAAAGATTTGTTTATACAGACAAGGTCCTTCCACTGTGGGAACAGTAGTCTGAGGTCTGGATGTAGAAAGTATAATGTTAGATACCATCACAATAGAGTTAAGGGGGGTTTTAGAAAGAATAAAGTTCAAAACTTTATCAGGTGTGGCAGGCTTACACAGGTAAAGAAAGTACAGGTAACTCCTACTCTCTACAGTCCAAAATCACCACAGAAGGATGTGCGTCAGGGACTGAGGCCTCCATTAAAGTAGCAGAGACATTTGCCTAACCCTTCCTCTTCTGATTTTCAGATGTTCAACTTTTATTGACCTCAGCAGAGAACACAGGATAACATTGACCAACTTCTGCATTCTAAAAATCACCTCCAAAGTTTCTCAGAAACAGAAGTGTTCAAAGTAAGGAGTTGGCCATTGAATAATTTGTTTATTATTTGGCATTTGTTTATAATGGGTAGTTCAGATACAATGCTAATTTCATCAGATAGCCTGTGCTGGGTGATCATTTGTCCTTCCTGTACATTTTCCTTTAGCGCAATAGGGATTATAGTTGTGTTTTGAAATGTTTACAGTGTGCAGATGCCAGTGCGAATGTAGCATAGCCTAGAGCCCTTGCAGAAGGGGCATAATACATGGACGCTAAGGGTAATTTTCTCTATGCAGAAGACAGGGAATAGGACACTTTTCTGCTAAGTATAATAATAATTCCATCTTTTTTTCCCCCTCCTATACAGTTCTGCTAGACACCCTGTATCATAATATTCCCTTTATTCTGCTTGTCAGGAATTAGGATACTAGCAACCAGTAGGCTGAGGAGAAACCGATTGAGTACATTCCTATTACTCTCCAGAATTTCGGTGCCTAGGCCTTCAGTAATTTTCTTGCTGGAATAATAATTATCAAATTAGCCAGAGGAAAAAGAACATACATATACTTGTCCTAGAAGCACAAAAGAGTTCTACAAAAAAAAAAAAAAAAGAAAAGTCCTTTAGAAGGAGAAAGTCTAGCCAGTTGTGAGGAATTCTACCACAGTTCAATTGAGGATAGTATCATCTTCAGGGGAAGGTATGCTGATTTATACATGTCTGATACAAACAGTGTCCTCCTGCTGCTTGTTTTTGCTCTGACAGATACAAGCATGTGTCCCACATGGTTTTGCACCCACTGGAAACTCTCCTGATTGCTGGGCTGGAATGCCATTGCTTAGTCTGAATTTTGAGTCATAAACATTTGAGTATGTAAAATCTTCCTAAATCTTCCATTACATAGTCTTTTGGAGTCTCTTAGATAGTCTCCTTAGTCCTTTGGTCAAACTAATAATGAATCTGTGAAAGAGCTAACGGGGCTTCTAAAGGACTAAAATAGTTTTTATTATATTACTGCAAATTTGAAATGAACAAAGCACTAAAAAATACACTGGATAGAGTCTGTTGTAGCTAAAGAGTAGACTTAATATTTTTCATTTTTCAAACTTTTTTCATGTCTGGGTCTTAAATTGATGCTATTTGCATTGCTTTATTCTGAAGTTAACAAGAAGTTTATTCTTAACTTAGTGTTCTGTGTAGTAAATCTGCTTTCCAGCTAGGGTGAAAGTAAGAAATTCTTCCGGATGTGAATTACCAACTAGTCTCAAGAGGTGCTTTTTTTGTTTGTTTGTTTGTTTGTTTTGTTTTTGTTTTTAACCCCTGAAGAAGGCAAAACACCAGTGATTCACTGACCCAGAGATTAGTCTTTCCTAACACATTTGCAGTTGTTCATTTGTGTAGGAAGGCCTTGATCAGACAAAACTCCCACTGGCTTCAATGCAAAAGCTTTACAAAAGCACCCAAAAATGTGTATTTAATTGTCTCCAGGTATGACATCATATGCAGATTCCTACCCTACTGAAACCTTTTTTTTTTTTAATAAGAAATTGAGTGAAAGATTTAGAAGCTGCTATAGCCTAGAATTTTCATATGTTTTATATATTTTTTTATTATTATTCATGATGCACTGATTTCCTTTAAAAGTAATTCAGGAACTGGTAATATGCTAGTAAAGGATTATGCAACAGCACCCTTCTGCAGCTGTGGAATTATCTGTGATACTTTCCATGTTCCCCTACATGAGATAGGATTTGGGAGGTGTAAATCTTTATTTCTGCCCTGCACACAAAAATGGGCTTCAAGAATTGAGATATTTTGTCAATTAGGTAAAGTCTGAGTATCTCCTGTGCATGGGCTGGGATTTGACAAGGGGAGAGGGCTTATATCTTAATGTATGCCTGGCCCAAATGTGAGCCAACATCTGGAGAAGGTCTTTTTCTTTGTTCAGGAAGCCGAGAGCAGGCATACTAGAAGCATACATCAAGAACATAACACCAGTGATTTTGGTGTAAAGTTCAAAAGTGATAGGCTTAATCAGTGCAGGCACTGACAACACCTCAGAGATTGGTATTAAAGAAGAACATAAGAACTACTTCTGTAACGACTGGTATAGTGCATACCTCTCAGGGCATTTGTTTCAGATATTCGTTTCTAAAAGATGTTCTCACTCACTGGACAACAGCACACTCAGAGGAATAGGTCTCATTTATTTCTGAAAATTACTTTCAGTTGAAAAGGTCAGTTTTTCTAAATACTGTAAAATCTACTTAAATTATCTGAAAATGAATTGCTTTCTCCAATTATTAAATAATGATCTAAAGGTAAATAATTATCAAAATCCGGGTTCAGATGAGCTGAAGCCTTTTGAAATGCAGCCACAAGAAAAATAAATTTTACCTCTGTAAGTTCTATCAATATGTATATTTGAGGAAGCAAGCCTGACCATAAGCATATCAACAGTTTATCTTTTAACCCAGTGAGAACATAGCATTCTATTAAGAAGCTATTTTAAACAACATTCAAAAAAGAATTAAACTCTACAATCAGAGCATGAGGATTCATTGCCTCTGAGGCTGTCTGGTGGATCTACACGCCCTATCATTCTTAATGATATATACTTATCAATATATATATTTTCTTAATGATATATACACTTATACGATTAAAACCAAGGTGGGCAGAGGAAGGAGAACAATGTTGTACTCCAGTTTGTGGTTGGAAACCATTCATTCTCCTTCTGTTTGAGTCAAGATCTTGGGAGAGTCCTAACTCTAACCTAAATTTAAACTTCAGAAAACCATGAAATATCAAATGAATTGTACATATAATTGCAGGTGAAAAGGTACATAATTAACATCCCGTTTATTTGTGAAGTGCAAGCATATCATCATTACTGGAGGCTTAAAGTCAAGGGGATTGTCCTGAGAATCATTTCCATAGATTCTCCATTTTTCTTTGCTTCCTGTGTGTTCATATCAATGAAAATAATATTGTCAATTGCTTATTTGCATAACATCTTCATCTTTTCTCATTTAGTGCTGGAAGGACTGTCATTTCTTATCCGTGGATGTAGGCAGCATAAACACAAGCAACATAATCAGAACATGAGAATAGACTACAGCATATTAGGAAAAATAGAACCTGTCTTTTGAAAGGGAAAATTGCTACATAGACAGAGTTTCATTAAATATATTCAGAACTCTATAATATAGTTGTATCTAAAAGTATTGCAGACATATTTTAAACTAAAGTAACTGGTTTCCTTAATTTCTCTTCCCTTCCAAGAATAGGAAATCTCCTTGGTGTTCCCAGTGTGTTTACAATGTACCTTTCACAATGGATGCAATTTTAGCTAAGGCTCCTAGAAGCACACTCAGATCAGTCTTACGTTTTGTGATAAATCCTCCACACCAATTATTAAGGGCATGGCAGCTTGGGACACAGTAGTTCATCCAAACTGCTCTCTTTGAGTTAGATGTCACGGTAGTCACAGATGCTACTAAGTCAGGCACTTAAACTAAAGAGGCTGAATGTAACCCCAAACCACTATTGCAGTATGCAACAAGAACTGCTGTGAAAACTAATTATAAAATACTTCTCATATGAGGATTTAACAAGGAGAAAAATGAGGGTATCAGGCAGATCATTTAACATTGTCTGATGTTTCCATGATAACTGTGTAATTCTGGAGAAACTGAGAATTTAATTCAAGTCTCTTAACACATTTTAATCAAAATTGCAGAGTAAAGGGGAAAAAAAAGAAAAAAAAAAGGGGGGGGGGAGCTGCAGAAAGACACAGGGAATGGAGTAATTGTCATGTTACATCCAATCATTAATAGAAGAACTTCTCTGCTGTGTCAGACCTAATGCCTAGTTGGCATCAGATCCTGTCTCTGACGGTGGGCAGTAGCGGATGTTAGGGATGAATATAAAAGCAATGCAAGTATGAGATAGTCTTTTTCCTGCCAGCACTGGGTGATCAGCAATTCAAGGATTTTCAGAGCTGAAAGTTTATTTGGACTATTATATTTAATAGTCCCTGCAATAGATAGAAGGATGTTCTTTCAGGCAGCTTGATGCTCACTTCATTTGCTTTAATCTATTGCAGACTTGCCAGTTACCTGAGAAATACTTACACCATTACAGAATGAGTGGGAACACATAACGGAGCAGAGCATTAGAAGTGAAGAAAATGGTACATACAGTCACAGGATGTTCTCTCTCACCTAATGAAAGCAAGAGAAGGAGACCTGAGGGCTGGCTGAAGAATGTGCAAACTGGGAGAGTCATGGGGAGACCACGTATCTGGGGACCTGCTCCCTGCCTTGAGACTGAGTGTGAGGCATGCTGAGGAATACTTGTGGCATATGGAACCTAAAAATGTTCCTTGTACTTGCAAGATTGTATAAAAACCTGCTTACATGGAGACCTGTCTGTTTTGTTTCCTGCTGTATTCAAGCACAGGGGAAATCCTTTTATGCAAAGACTGCCCTGTGGTGGTCACAGTAGTTGAGATGATGTTACACCTGGGCCCAATCTGCAAGTCTAAAGTAATTGGTAAGGCTTACTGTATTTAAGGCTATGCCAGAGACTAGTGAGTGGTAAAGGAGGAATAAGAGAACAAAAAGAGGTTTGGGAAAGCCAGAGGACATTTCTGCAATTTAATTGCAACTACAAAATCATTTATTTTGTTTATTTTAACTTTTCTGATTATTTTATTCAGAAGGCCCTTATACTGTGAGAAAAAATAATTGTTTCCTATTTCTTTTCTCCATGGTATATGTGATTATAGGCCTCTTGTATAATAATCACATAGTCAGCCTTTTCAGACTGAAGATCCTTATCTCCGCTACTTAATCTCTCCTCAAATATTAAGTTATCCTGTATATTAAATCTTTCTCTCTTCTTGACATTTGCTGGGGGTGTTATCTTTCTTTCTTTCTTTCTTTCTTTTTTTTTTTTCTTTCTACAATATCCTTTTCCATATGGGGTACGTGTGGTATTCAGGAAGTGGGCTCTTAAGAACTGTTTGTAGTGACACAATGAGGTTTTCTGATTCATTCTTTCCTCTGAATAACTGTGAATTTTATCTCTTTTTTTTTTTCTTTTGTTACTCTAGAGTTACTCTAGAGCATTGACCTGAGGCTTTGAGTGAAGTACACCAAATGAATTATCTTCCTGAGACATGGCAGATAAATTAAGGGTTTATTTAGATTTTTTGTTCTGATTATATTACTCTGCACTTATCAACATGAGCTTCACCTGTCACATTTATATTCACCAGTCTTCTGAGTTCCTTTTGCAAACCTTCTAAGGCAAGTTCAGCAGCACAAATCTTCCAGAGCTCCCTGGGGTAAACACCAGTCTCTGAGGATGGGTCACACAGTTTCTTGCTATTTAACTGGTTATAACCCAGGCATTTACCTTTCCTCTTATCCTATTGAACCATTTAGTCTAGTGTCTTATAGACTTATCTGCACTTAATACAAATAAAAATATTTTTGATAGTTTAAAATGAGACAGTGGAGGTACCAGAAATAGCTGAGGTGCGGTGGTCTAGAGGAAGGAATGGGTAGTTTGCTCAAATAAGAAGTCTTTCTCCCACATCTGTCTGCCCGCGCTCTTGGCCCCACAGTCCTGTCTCATGACAATTCTGTCACTTGTCTGACACCTCAGCAAGCCAATTTAACTAGTTAGTCCAGTAAAAGCTATTTATCCACTTCCCTGTGTCAGGTCAGTCTAATACATTGAACGATGTAAGCACAAAGCCTGGTGAGAACCACAGCTGGGATAAGGAAAGCAGGGACAGCCTGTGGCTTCTGAGAGAGGATTGGGATCTCCCTGCTTTTAATGGCATTGAAAACTGCCCCAGATCAGCTGAAGTCATTTCATGTAAATCTACCCTTAGCATGTGGTTTCACAGGGGCTGTTGTGCTGTCTTACCACACTGCCAAAGGAGAGGATCTTGCTCCTTCTCACTCTTTCTCTGTTCGTTTTTTTTCACTTTGCTTCCTCTCTTTTATTCTTTTAGTCCTGCTTCTAGTTCAGCTCCTCCTGTGCACCAGCTCTCGAGATCCCACTGTCTGACTGATCTTGTTTGATCCCAAGGGAAAGCAATTCACCTCAGTAATCCTTTCAAAATGGAGAAGGAAAAAACTTCTGTTGCTTCGTTGAAATTTGAGTGAGTTACGTCAGCTTACGATGAGATCAGATGAAGTCCCAGAGACTATATAAGATGAGCACTGGAACCATGTGCTAGTTAAAAGGGAAGAAATGGAAGGGGAGGGCAGGAACACACCTTTTGCTTGGCATAAGAAATTAGTTTGACTCTTTACGTCCTCTGAACTATACCCTTGGAATGTTGCAGTTTAAAGCTAGATTGAACATATCTGTGCTGCATTTTTTTTTCTCCCCCCCCCCCCTTTTTTTTTTTTTTTTTTTTTTTTTTTTTTTTTGCTAAAAGGATGTATACA
Source organism: Rhea pennata (assembly GCF_028389875.1). Taxonomy (NCBI): domain Eukaryota; kingdom Metazoa; phylum Chordata; class Aves; order Rheiformes; family Rheidae; genus Rhea; species Rhea pennata. The sequence goes on along the minus strand of NC_084663.1, from coordinate 46,541,195 downwards.
ATGCTCAGTGTGAGCTGCTTAGGAAGACAGCAAAGGGAAATACTTCAATTTAAGCCTTAAACCTTCTGATTAAGCACTGAAGATATGCATTCAAATTTACTGTTTGTTAAGCCTATCCAGGTGGCAGGTATTACTCAGGTGTTAACAGTTCATTTTCTTTCCCCTTTAGGTACCACAGTAAATTGTTGACAAATCTTTCTGATGGTCTCAAGTTCAGGATGTGCAAATTTGATCCAATGTTCTCAAAAAAATGAGTCCTGTGAACAGAACTATCTGCCCTTCTTTCATCGCTTCTCCTAGGGAGAAGAAACTGCACAGAAGAATGATTTGGCTAAGCCTCCCACTGTCAGTGAAAAATGAAACATTACCAGCTCTTTGCCTTTTTGCCTTTGACATGCACAACCATGATTAGGAGGTGATCTTATTTGACTTGAGTCTTGGCTGCTTTTTATGTCCACATGGTACGCTGCGATGTGCCAGGGCCCTGGTCTGGAATGTTGGCCCAATATTCCTGGAAGATCAGAACTCAAGTTTAAAGAAAACTAAAGACATGTACATACAGATACAGGCAATTTGAGGTGCTTTAGAAGTTTAAGGCTAAGAGAACTAAACTGTTGTGTCAACATTGCCTACAAAATTAAGCTGTCCCTCTGAAATGTTTTTCTAATAATTCTCGAAATTCAGAGACCAGTTTGTGTGCTGAGGAATGAATTTTTCATGTTCTATTACTAGGAGATATACCCATTTATATTTTGGTTTTATGCATATATATACTCACAAGCATTTCTACCCTCTATATTTTTGATAAGAGTTCTGTAAATTAATTGAATACAGTGTGAAACAACATATATTCAATTCTTTTTGGTTGCTGAATGTCCTTTTTCTTGTTTCTAATGAAGAACAGTAATTCTCGTTCATCAGGATTCTCTTCTTTATATTTTGTAAGGCTTTATCATACTCTTGCTTACTTTCTTTCTGGCTTTTGTTAGCCTAATTGTGAAAGTACATAGTCTGAAAGCTGCCTTTTTTCCTTCAGCTGTGGGGAAAATGTCTGAATATTAATGCTGGAGTCTTTCCTACAACTCGTTGCATAGCTACACTGAATGTAGAAGCATTGTGATTTACATGTATAGAGGTACTCAGTTCCCACATTATGTATCGTTAGTTTAAAATTATTTTGCATTTGAGGCAAAATTTTGCAGAAGAGGAATAATCTCCATGGCATTTTACTATTTCAATAAATTAAAATTGTGAAATGTCTATTCAGGAGCATAAGATCAGCTATGGATATTGCCAGGTTCCTATTTATTCTTTTAATAAGGAGAAAAAATGAGTATTATTTTGTACACAAAGCTATTTAATTTTACCTCGGCCAATAAAAATGCTTACTTGAATGTTACTTTTTCTGTAGGAAATCTTACACTGATCAGGATTTTGTGCCAAATATGACCTGAACATGTCTTAGGAACTGGAAAATTTTCACTGTCCTCTAGACATGAGAAAATCCCCTCTTTGATTCAAAGTCAAAGGAAAGACTTATATGAACTTAATGGGTTTGGGATCGTGTTCATAACGCCAAAAGCAAATTGTGTCTTAAAATCTCCCTTGGCAGTAAGAAAGTTGTTTTGTTTTAGTTTCTCTACTTTTCTGTTATTTGGGTGATTACCCAAATGAGGCTCCGATTTCTCTCTTTGTAGTCACAGCTCAGGGAATTTAGCGGCATGGGACTGAACTGAAAATATGTGGGGTGTTCCCACAGCTGCTAGTAATAGGTAACCCATGGACTAGGCCCTCACTTTGTTTTCTTTAGGCTGCTGTGACTGCCTTGACAGAGGGGGGGAAGAGGGAATTGGGGGGGGGGAGCCTCCGTCAGATAAGCCCTTAGTCTGTTAAGAGTCCTGTCCAGTCATCTCTCCTGTTTAATAAAACAGTTCCCTATTGTACTGCATCTCTGGGCAGTCACACACAGAGTTTACCCTGTAAAAGGCAAGAAACAAAAGAAAAGGAAAGAATCGGAGTGATTTATGTATAGTATGAACCTGTTAAAATAAGTGCACAGAAAAGAGGGCTCGGGTGAGCTGTGCTCAGGGCTTCCTGCCCACCCGGCCCGGGACCCTCACCCACCAGCGTCAGCCCTTGCAGCGCAGTGGGTCTGCCTTCCCTCGCTCTGCTCCAAAGCCACTCTGCTCAGTAAGTGGAAAGAAAAAAAAAAAGGAAAAAACTTTCCCCTTCTGAAGCTTTATTAGGAATCTCTTGTTCCCAGGGGGTTCCAGCAAACAGGAACTTTAATGTGCATTCATTTCCCTGCTGGCAAAGCCAGCTTAAAATAATAATAATAAAGGTCCTGCAATGTCCCAGCACGAACTGAGCCACTGGTTGCTGCCTCGCTTGTTCTCCACTAGGCCACATCTAAGAGGTTTTCAGAGGTGCTTTTAGTCATAGTGGCTCACACCAAGGTCCACGAAGGTCTCTATTGCAAATAGCATGTTTTCTTAAAAATCCAGGAAAGGCAAAGGGACCGCAACAGTCTAATTTTGTCCCTTCATCTTCCCATTACTTGTCCAACACCTTGTAAAGTCGTATTGCTCCTGGATCTGAAAGGCAGGTTATTATGCACAAAGAACTGGTGTGGCAACTGTTGCTTGCCCTTCATTAACGTTGCTGTTTAGCTGAACGACTTGACCTGAAGTAGCTGCAGCCTCCCGGGAAAGTTTTCAATCCTTTTGTTGTTTGTTTTTGCATAGTTCTCCACTGGAGCAAAACCCCCGTTTTCCCATTTGCTGGCTGGTGCCCTGAGGGTGATGAGGCTGAAAGTTTTGCAAGTTCTGTACATAACTTCACATCACAGGAGCAAGTGTGGGGTTAGACACCCCCCCTCGTTTTTTTTTTTTTTTTTTTTTTTTTTTTTTTTTTCCTTTTCCTTTTTCCTTGCTCCTAAACGCCTCCTTCAAGATTGCAGCTGGGCAGGACTCCAAAGGTGCAGCAGCGGCACCAACAAGCCGGAGTTCAAAGTTAGCAGTAAATTACACAACTTCCAGCTCATCGCTACGCTCAGTGACTATTAACAAGCTGGAAAGCGCTCAGGGAGAAGAAAATAGGGGAGAAGAGAAACATTCTCGAACTGTTTGGGGATCGCTGATGTTATGCTTCTGCCGCTGGGATCATGGCTCCCTTTGGAAGGAATTTATTAAAAACCCGGCATAAAAACAGGTAAAGTCTGTGCGTGCGTAGAGGAAGAGGGAGGGGGAGCACGGGATGGGTGTTTTTACACTTTTTTTTTTTTGGTTCTGGGAGAGGATGTGTCGCTTCGGAGCAACGCAGCTCCCGTGAGCTGCAACTTCGGGGCTCACGTGCGAGTGCGAACCGGGTCGGGGGAGCGAGTGCGGAGGGCAGGGGCGCTTGAGCCCTCCTCTCCCCCGCTCCTCTACCTGCCTCTCCCCGCTTCGCTCTGGCCCCTTTAAGTCCCAGGCAAAACTTTCGGCGAGGAGGACATTGCTCTTCCTAACTTTGAACCTCCCCCGTGCAAACCAACGCCAACATCTGAAGTCCCTCGTTTGAGCGAGCTGGGACCAAACCGGTGCCGAGAAGAGGAGCTGGCCGCCGCAGGGTGCGGTGTCCGCGCCCGCAGCGCTCCGCACCCGCGCTGCGGAAAAACTCGGCGAAGTTTCTCACGGGCGGGCTGCGGCAGAGCCCCTCTGCGCCCTGCTCCCCCCGATTTTCCCAGCGTGGGAGAGCCGCAGGCTGCAGCTGCGGAGAGTCAGCTCTTAACTCGTCTTCTGGCCGTAAGTCTAGGAGGCAGGAGGGCGGCGGGTGCGCGCCGGGCGGGGGGAGGTCTTGGTTACCCGTAACCTTGAGCTACGCTTCGGTGCATTTGTTTTTGCTCGGGAAAAAATAAAATAAAATAAAAATGTTCCGGTTGACAGCTGTGCTGCTCAGGTCGGCTCCTTCCGAAGTTTCTTTACGAGGACTTTGCCCCTCGCTTTGTGCGTGCTTCCACATGCCATTCATATGGATTGTAAAAAGAAGAACAACAAAAAAATGTCTCCTGTGTGATCATTTTAAGTGCTAGGAGGGTATTAAAGTTTTAAAGTGTAAATTTTCTTGGCGTGAACGTGCTGCTTTGGTCTCTGTGGAATTTACAGTGGTTCAACCCGTCTAGCTAAGATTTACAGAAACATATCACTGACATTTTGGCTTAGTGATAAGCTCATAGATCAATTGTATTCTCTTCCCCACTTTAACTGTTGTTCTTCAGCGAAATTTAGACCATATTTGAGGGTACCCTGGGGACGATCTTTTTTTCAGAAGGAATAGGATTGGGCCCTAAAAAGACATGTAAAAATGTCCTGATTTTGATCCAAATGCAGGTTTTGGCTTTAAGAATTTTTTTGCTCTCATTTGATACACCGAGAGTTGTTCTGGAGGTGAGATTGCTGTTGAGACTGAAATGATTAACTTAATAGATTATATGGAATTAAAAAATAGAACAACAGAACTACATTGCTCTAGGTTTTAAAATACAGTACTATTTGAAATAATACCGTAGATTTACTGCTTATATATTTTGCTAAGGAGTTTGGAAGCACAAATATTCACTATATGGCTATTCTGTATTCAGAACATCTAGAAAGGTGTACATGAGCTTTTTTATCAAATTGATTTTACATAAAATTGAATGTTCCTGTTGTTCCTGTTAAAATACAAGATTTGCTATTGCCATCAATTACCTGTATAACTATGTTAAATCACAAAGTACAGTTCCAGTCCATTCCTGTGCATCCGTTTCTCTTTGGACATTTTAAATAACTTCCTACTAATTGCATCAATCTCATTACATTCACTGATGTGACATTGTATTGCTTGGGAAAAGGTCATAATGCAAAGCTTTAGATTGCAAATAAAAACTGAAATACTGAATGTTCCCTGTGATGGAACATTTAGCATTTTCTTTTCATTTGATGCATTTATGACTTGAGAAGTGTTGCCAGGACAATAGGGGTAAGTCTTATGACTATAGAAATGGGGGGGGGGGAACAAGAACAAAGCAAAATACATAATTATTTTAAGGATTTGTTATTACCTATTCAAATATGTAAATTTCTCTATATATCAAGTTCACTTTCAATAGTGAATTTTGACTATGTTTCAGACTTTGCTTTTAGACTTAGTAAATGGATCTTGCAGTACAATAGAACTGTGAAAGAATTCTTTTTTTTTATTATGATTGTATCTTTGCCAACTCATCTGAAATTTTGAACTGGAAGTCAAGTGACATTAAAATTCTTAGCTGTGTTTAGAGCAGTAGATGCAAAGTCAGAACTTATGGCTGGTTAGTCTACCTTGCCTTAATTTGCCTATCTGTAAAGAGGGACCAAAAAAGGACACCCAGTGTCCTTTTGTGTATGTACGTATGTGTAATTTAATTTACTACTTATTTTTTAGGTTTAGTGCTTGCCTATCTCTTTGAGAAATTCAGTTGTAAGAGAAGAAATACGGAGCGAAAGGGGAGTACAAAGGGAGCAAGCGCTATCCTTCCCCGCCTTCCCACTTTGCATTTTCACTAAGAGTAATTACCATTAACTACGTTGGAGGAGTAATATCTATGTTTACAGAAGGACGTAAAATTAAGTTAAATGGTTTAGTCAAGGCAACAAAGATAGTTGGAGCAAGAGCCAGAAGGAAAATGAAGGAGTTGCAGTGATTTGCTCAGATAACAAGATGACACCTCTGTAATTAGTGCTCCTCTTGCAGCACTGCCTAGAGGTCCCAATAAAAGATCGGGGCCCTGTTTTGTAGTAGGCTCTTCACACCTAGGTCATAAAATGTCAGCTTCTACCCCAAAGATCTTAGAGTTTAAACAAAGAGTTTACTTTAACTGTAGCTCTGTGTGAGCTATGTGAACAGCAAGTGTGTGGGGGATGCTGTTGTGATGCCAGAAGCCTTCAGAGAAAGAAGCTGTGACTAAACCCTAGGAATACCAAACCTGTGTTGAGCTGCTTCTTGTGAGGTCTTCAGTCTATATTACTTTTCTGGGCTGCTGAAATCTAGGTTATGAAGAAAGATGGCACAAGGCTTAGGTAATCATTAGATAGGTGATTGTAAGCCCAGGTTTGATTTCAGAAGAGCACCAGCTAGGAATTGGTCTCTGACATGTTTTTATGGGATAGAAAGAGCATGAGTGGTATCTTGATATATTTTTCAAGACTTATGAGGAGTGTTTTATACAATTCTCCGACCTCCTGTGGCATCCAGAAATAATTATACTTCCCAGAACGTGTATATACTTGTTAATGTGTCCCCTGGGGAACAACACACCCAAAAGATAGTGAGGCCTCACCCATCTACAAATCCAAATATGATCCATGGGACAGGCTGCACCTTATACAGCAATAAATTAAGGAAAAAGGATATTTTCCTGCAGGATTCAGACTCAGTGACATGACTGAACTTGAAAGGATTTATTTTTAGGTAAACCTCTTAAAGATGCTACTCTTTGGAAGTACGTGATGTGAGAAAATTCTCAGCCAAAGACTGAATCATATGGAGTATGAGAAAGGGTATTGAGTTCTCTGTAGATTATGTCTGGTGTAGGTATAATGCATTACTCTTCACAGAGACAAAACAGCTCCCTATTTAAGTCTGAGCAACAAACACAAAGCATATATATTTGCAGTGTATGTGTTTTATGATTTCACACTGTATAAAATTTCCTAGTTGCTAAGTAACACAGGAATCTGTGCCCCATTGATTTTCTGAGATTAAGACTACTCTGCTCTTGGGTGCTAGTTTTGATCACTTCTGAGAATGGGTCTTTAGGTTCTCTTGTCATTTAATTACTTCAAATGTTACTCATCACCTCAAAGATATCCCAGTACATCACTGTCTTGCCATGTTATCTTCCCAGTGATCTCACTCCAAGAAAGTTGATTCCATTGCTATTTCTCTTTCATTGAGGCCATGTCCTTGTTTCTTTTTAATCTAAACTCTAACCAAACTTAACAGAACTCTAGAGTTCCATGAAAACGTTTGATTGTAGGTAGGTTGAGGAAGAAGCAAGCCAAAAGGGAGAATCTACAGAGAATCCCTCTTCTTCACATAGTAGTCCTTGAAGCTCTAGGGCTACGCTGCGAGGCACAAATAGCTAGAGAAATATTTTTGCCCGTGTAAGTCATGCTGGTCCGAAGTTTACCACAACCACTGGTATCCTCTGTTGACATACAACACATTTGAACCCGCAGTCCTGTTTAATGATGACACAGTTGTGTTGCAAATCTGTTACTATTTAAATGTTACTGCTTTTGTTCTTCTTCGCTGATTTTTTCCACATTTTACCCTGAAAGTCTCAGCCCCACAGCAGTTAGCATAGTGTTTCTGTGTAGGAGGCAATCATTTATTTTGACTCCTTTTTTGTATGCCTCTCTAATTATCTCCTCAACTCTGCTTCAGAGATGGAAAGAAAGACCATGCATACCCATTCGTTAGTATGCATGCAGAGGGCGTTCTTCCTGTCCTGAGAGTCAGAGGCCCCTCCCCAGTGCGAGTAATATTAAATTACTCTCTCAGGATTTATATTACAGTGCAGGATAATGAATTAGATTAGAGACTTCATCTATGTGATACTGACCTAACATTATCATGTTCCCTCCCCTCGTCTCTCCCTGCAGTAGTTTGTTGGTGTACCTAGGTAGCTCAGTGACTTGAGTATTACTCTGAACACCTCTACTGCTTTACAGTTGAGTGCACTGTAGTGCGTTTTAAGCCTTGATGAAGCAAAACTGAAAATACTCAGCATTTGGGTTTGAACTGGAAAAGCTCTTGGAGATCAGCTGCTTATCTGAATGAACTGCATGTGAACTATACTGTAAGTCTAATGAGATCATGTGAAATGGCTAATACTTCTCTTCTGGGATGAGCGTACCCTGAGAGAGGTCTGTATGAAGTTATAAAAGTGCTTTTCTGTTCTAAGACTACCTGGAATTTGGTATGTATGTTGGAGGAGGTGCATAAAGGCTTATTTAGAATCAGTGATGTAATCTGTAATAAATTTTTGAAATGAAAGATGATTTTGGTATGCTTCAGTAACGATGGAACATATTCGTGTTGTTATTTTCACTTTTCCCGGACTGTGAGCTGCGTTACTGAACTATCAAAGAAGAGGTTCCTTTTTGAGCCAGAGCTCATACATTCTGATTTATTTACTGGTACGGCTTGTCAGCTTTGTCTCAGGGGTCAAAATGGTTGCATACATTTTCTAGTAATCTCTGTACACATTTGTTCACTTTCAGGAAGAGCTTTTCGTCTAGCAAAACACTAACTTTATTTCTAAGGAGTTAATTATCTACTATCCCAGGAGGGCAGACAGCAGTTTCATTCCAGTGGAGTAAATAAAATGACTGATAGATGTGTGTAATACTACACCAACTAAAGAAAGAGCAGTACTTAGGTTAAGTTGAAGCTAATCTGAAGCACTAATATAATGTACAGTCAAGCTGAGAAAACACACGAGACAAAGAAAAATGTTTTTAGTAACTGAAGAAAAATCTCACTGGTTAATGATGATTTCCTATTTTACTAATGAAAAAAGTAATATTTTACATGCAGGGAAAAGGATCAGATATTGCTACATGAATAATGTCAGTACAGAGATGAACATTTTCAGAAATGTGAATTTTTCTTTTCAACTCTAGTAACTTTCATAAAAGTCAGTGATAATCACAGGCTAGAACCGCTTGAATGCCCTGCAGTGGTATACCTGTATACTCAGAAAATCTTATTTTTTGTTTGGTTTTATACAGCAAATAATAATAACTTAAAATTATAATCTTAAACATTATTATTTGCAAGCATTAATATCACAAATTATTACAAATAATGTAAAAAATTAATTCTTCTAACTTCTTTTTTTGGTATGTAGGTAAATGCTTATTAATGGTGACAAGAAGGATGATATAAGGTAAACTTCTTGCCTGAGACCACAAACTAAATTAGCCTAGAATTGTATGTTGGACATGCCAGTAGCCAGTTTTGTGCACAGAGAACTGAGTTATCGTTGTCCTTTCTAATGCTTCTCTTACATCTTATGATGCTTTCAATACTGGACACTACAGATAAAAAGTCAAAGGAGTTCTAGACAATGGCCAGAAAGAAAAAGTGACCAACTTAATGGAATTAGAGCAAAAACTAGATGACTACATTTACTTGTCTAACAAAGGCCAGAACAATCCTTTACAGAGCATAGGTGTTAAATATATATATAGCTTAATGTAATCCTCAGGTAGGTACAATACTGTATTACAGACAAATGTCTTACAGACATGTCTGAAAGTTTCTGTCTAGTCAGTTCATACCTGGTTTGTATCTGGACTTATTTATCGTTTATTCCATGCCTGTGTCTCCCTTTCACAAAAACTATGTAGAATTGAGTGCAGTATATTTGTCATGCATATATTGGTGATGGAATTTTTACTTCCAGGGTTGTAAATCTTCCACAGAAGTGTAGAATTCTTGCAATAAAAAAAAAATCATAAATCATTTCTCATTTATATATGTTAACCATAAATATAAAGACAAGAGATAATTAGTGATTTTGGAAGTTGCAGATTTTGGGGAGCCCTGTTAAAAAAAGAAAAAAACCCACACATTTTATGGAAATTGTTGGGCACCTTTTTGGAAGTTGGCTCAACTGGGCACCAGAACCACCCACTAGTTGCTTTTCCTGTCTTGGCTGATCCAGAAGCACGTTTGAGGAGCACGTGTTGTAATAGTGATAATGATACCAACTTGCTGTGTGACCTTAGACAGCCAATACGCATGTTTGGCTTTCCTTAGCTGTAATTTGGGTGATAATGTTTACATGCCTCAGGAGAATAAGTACGACATGACTAGACAGTGTAAATTCTATAGAAGTCCACAGTGTGAAAACAAGTTAGTAGGAAGTGTATGACTAAAATCTGGGAATTCCTTGTTTCTAATCCTGTGTACAGTCCACCAGAGTTGGCTGCCACACAGAGAAATGAGATTACACCACAGATTGTTTTGTTTTGATTTTTACATGCTTCACTGAGAAATTTCCAATGGTATGAGGTTTCTCGTAATGATAAAACTGCTGGTGAGGAGGACTGCAAAATCACAGAAAATGAAATAAATATAACTGTCGTGTTTCTTAACAGATTGTGAGGTGATTTTGTGAGGTAAACATAAGGAGAGAAAGATGATTTTGGAAGTAAAAAATTAGAAGGTCTTCTTTAGTAATGATAATAAGATTTTCCTGTAATTTTATTTTTAATATTATGAAACTCAAGTCCTGATACCATATGGAGAGGAAGAAAAGACACCACACTTGAGAGACCATTTTCCACTGTAAGTTTGGCAAACCTCTCAAATGCATTTTATTTAAAAACCTGTTTCTTTTTCACTGAATATTAAAGTGTCTGCCTGAGTACATGCTTGCATGTGTCAATCTGAATAATTTTATATCGAGTTATAGGTGGTTACTAGACATATTCTGGAGCATTAGGATTGCAGATAGGTAAGCAAAACAACTGGCCTATTTTTTGTATTGTTATCTTGGATGTGAGCTAAACTTCTGTTTTCCTGCCCTTTTTTTTTTTTTTTTTTTTTTTTTTTTTTTTTTTTTTTTTTTGAGGGTTTTTTTTTACTTTCATTAATTGGCTACATTACCAGAAGTAATGATAGGAGGAAAATATATTTAGACAGGGGTATGAAATTTGCTGTGAATGAGATACATAAGTCTGAATTGTCTACTTTGAGGGTCAAAACTGTCAATCTGATTACTTTGCTTTCTTTATTTTCCATCCCTATCTGTTTTCATTCATTAATGTAAAGCTTTCTGAGTTACAAATTTCCCATCATAATGGAAAATATAACCAGCTCTCCTGACAAGCACAAGATATGTTTCTTTTGTTCTCCTTAATAATGTGAAACTAACAAGGTTTAAATTAAATACGGAAAAGTGAAACTTTCTTTTTCAGGGATAAAATCATTTTTTTTTAGAAATATAATAATACTGTAGTAATAATGTAGACCAAGTTTTGTTTTTGTCAGGGATAAGTATGTTTACATCAATTTAACTTGTAAGCATGCATGACCTCAGAGGAGTTGTGTAGTTGAGTGAAGACTACTAATTTTTAGAAGAGTCTGCCCTTGGTCTTGAACCTGCCATTTGTTCTTTGTTAATAGATTCCCTCACCTATGTGGAACTCCTTAGTTGGCTTTCCCCGAGCTCCTTCAAGTTCACCATAGGATTATTTCTACTGAGGGTCATTTCCACTGTGAAAGTGCTTTAGACTTAAAAAAAATCAGAACAGCAATTGAGGCAGTATTTTGACAATATATTTTATGCCTCATTTGTTACAGGAATTTATCAGATTCTTCCTACTGATCAAAGAGTGGCTTAGTGATACTTATAAATGCAGGACCATATGCTGCTTTTCATTTGCCCTTGTTTCTTTTGGCTTTATAATTGGTAAATTGATATGCTGAGCTGTTGTTTCACTTGGACAGTGCCTGTTGTTAGACTTCCTCTGTACTGATTACTAAGCTACTAACTTTACTTGTTTAACTTAATAGTTGCCTATATCTCTCAGGGCCACTTTGTTATTAGTATCTTGTTTTACCAAAAAACTCTGTACAAACCCAGCTTCCTAACAAAAGTTTGAGATTGCTGTTGACTTTATTATACTTTCCCAGATTTTTATTTCTGGTACTTTAGGTTCTAGCTAGACAACTATTCATATTTATTTACTCATAAAGACCATTAGAAGAGTCAGAAAAGAAACGAGTTATTTTTAGAACTGTGGTTGTGGATGTTTGGTATATTTACTTTTATTGATGGTTAGACTGTTCATAAGATTCAGGTAGACTGTAGAGCACAAACACATGGTGAGATGCATCTTACCCAGCTTTAACCATTAGAAATACAGGTATCTAGTCATCTTGCTACTCTTTGTAGTTAATGAGTACAGCTAAACATTTCCAGAGGGCAATTCATTTTGTCTTAGACATCTATTAGTCACTCTTTTGGAGGTACCTATCTTATAGCACTGATTACAGAGGAAACTCAGAGAATTATCTTTGACTACACATCTGCATTTTAAATAGATGAGATGAGCTCCACCCAAATCACTTTCAAAGGGAAGGTTAACATTTCTGAATATCCTGCCTGCACAGCGCATGCTCAGACTTTGTAGAGGACCTAGTTAACCCTGTACTGAATGTATACCATATTTTGTGCCATTCATTTTAGAAATTAAAAAGTAAATAGTTAATGGAGCAGTGAATTACAGGTGGCTAATATATGATTAAGGGAGAACCATTTGAATAAGCTGGATGGTATTCCCTGCCCTTGCCACAAAATTCTACGTGATGCTGGGCAAGTCACATAAACCACACTGTACAAAAGTGGTTACTCACTGTGTGTTCCTCATTTTCTAATTTGATGTCCTGAAATCTGTTTTGCACGAGGGCTAAGCGCTCACAGGGGCAAAGGAAGTTTATAGATGTCCTGATGCAGACATATTTTGTTATAGGTACCAGTTCAGTCAACCAGACAGGGAATGAGTGAATGTCTTTGGCCTAACTCTTTTTGAGCTTTGGATTTGTAAGAGGAAGGTAGTATACTTCTTTACTTGCTAGAAGAGATTATAAAGATAAATTCAGTAATGTTATTGAAGCAATTTTGTGTCTAGTGATAAAAAGCACAAAAGAAACCAGGTACAAGACATAGTAAAATGAAAAATTGTGTGTTTTATCAAAGGTCATATTCTGCATAGGAAATGGGCACATATATAACGAAAGTAAGTAATAAGGGCTACGTCTACAAAGGAGAAGGAGACTTCGGTACTTACATGCCATTGCAGTTGCTTAAACCAAGCATTAGAAACTTCTAATGTTCACAAAATTGTCATTAAAACTTTTCATAGTAGCTTTTGGTTGGCAGCATTCACCAGATTCAGACACTACCATTGCTAGTCTCACATAGGTCCCAAAAGCTCTGCAGCTGTGCGTCTTGCTCATACCCAACCAAATGAGAAGAAAGGCAGGTTTTCACCTTTCCTAGCCATAAGGTCTTATCTAATAGCCCTCTTCAGAGCATATCTAATGATAAACAAAGTGCCGCCAACTGTTCCTGTGGTCTGAACACCTTGTGAGATACTTGTATTCGGATCCTTAGCATCTGTCAGGAAAGTCCTTAAATCAGCTGGAATTCCCTGGGTTTCCTGTTGAAGCTGTTCAATTTGTGCTATAAGTTAATTACAGTAACTAGGAGAAAGACAAAGATTTGTGTTGAAAGCTTCACTGGGGGAAGGGATTCAGGCTTTTGATTCTAGTTTTAGTTAATGCTGGAACATCTGAATGTGGTCTAACAGACGTGCTTAAGTCCTGCCCTTTTGTTTGCATTTCTGACTGTTTTAGATCAGTTCCTGGTAAGCCTGCTGGTGTCAACAAATCGCATTGTTAGGGGTCTAACTCTTCTGTGGCACTTTTTGTGGAAAGAAGGGATTATAAATTGCAGCAGTGGGCAAGGCACCTGAAAGTTGTAACACCCAGTATTTGCAGAGACTCAGTACCTTCTGGGACTCTAGCATAAATGAGTGTGGTCTACTGTACACATTCAGTGAGGCAGGGTTCAGGATGTAAGAGCAAGGATTCATCTCACTATAAACAAACTGAATTGAATTCATTTTCATTGAACTAAGAAGCATAGCAAACACTAGTGCCTAAAATATTTGAGTGTGTGACTTTGCAAGTTACATATTTCTTTTTAGTAAAGTGTATGTGTGTGTGTATGGTGGGTATATATTTAGAATATTAGCACATGCATGAGACAGCATTGTATGTGATCACATAATTTATTCACATGTATTGCATATAAGGTATACTGTCATATATATTATTATAGATCTAACCTGCATTAAATAAGTGTTATCTACATCTAATGTACAATAAAATATATTACAAAAAACAGATTATCATGCATAACGTACAGAAGAAATAAGCATTTCTGTAAGTTATATACATATACATCTAAATGTTATAGAACTGGGTACATACAAGGTTATTTAAAAGTCAGAGATGACGAGTAGAATGTGAACATATCGGAGAGGAATTCTAAATACATGTATTTCTCCAAACATTATAGTTGTTTGCATGGCAGAAGGAAGAGTGCCTTCATTTAGCTGTCACTGCTATATCCATTCAATTTATGAAATGTCTTCTTAGAAGTAAACTGTCTTTTTATCTTCCCTAAGCTATAAAGTCATCTGCATTGCTCATATGTTGAAAGGATCCCCAGCTGCAAAGACATTTGGATATATGAAATAATGATTAACTCAGATTAATTTTAATGTTGACTCAGTCTGACTTTCTGTGAACTAAAGACAAGTAGTTTGCAGTGTCTTTCTGGTGTCACAGCCCTCTTGGGATAATCACTATCCTGTTGTAGAGGATATCCTGTAGGATCTCACAAAACTAGACCCATGGCTTCTTGGGACTCTTGTCCTCTGGCCATAGATATGTGTCCTCTTTCAGCTTCAGTCCCCCCCCCCCACACACACTGTTCCTCACAGATTCTTTGCTGGGAGTTACCATCTCTGCAGTTTAGCTGCCTGAAATGTTTCTATGATTTCTTCAGTCGCATTCAGGAGGCTTATCATAGCCAGTTTAACAACAGGCCTTTATTTTCATGGTCTAACTCATCTGGACTCTTGTGGTTTGAAGAACAGTCAGATAAGCAGCACGGCATATCTAAGTTGAGTCTACTGCAGTAGGAGGGTTGTGGTGGACAACTGACGTGACTGTGAACTTCGTCAGGTGGCTCCAGCTAGAAACAGAGAGGAATATTTCTTGACTTCTGAGAAGCACTATATCACTTTCCATTAGCCTTCCTGACCCACTTGCTGTACACTAGCTCTGTCTACTGTTATTTCATAGAAATGGCTCCTCAAGGGCCACTTATATTACTGGCTTCAGCTTCCACAGTGAATTCGTTACAGATTTTAACAAGTGCTTCTATTTTTGTGGATACTCTGAATGTAAATACCAGTTCCGCAAGTAAACATGACAATAAAGCTAGACTGTAAACAGGCTGTGAGGATTCAAAATTGAGCCCTTCCTATCTTCAGCTAGAAGAGGAAAAAGTATATTTTTACTCATTATAACAGTTTCATCATAGTTCTAGACCACTTTGGGGATTAAGTTGTGATCTGTGCTATATTTTAGGATTCAAATGGTTTTTTATCTGGATTACAGAATGTTTTTTCCTTTGCAGTCAGCTTCCTTCATCTTCTCACAGCTAAAAATGGTGTCCGTTTAAGACACTGTTCAGTGCATTTCTCTCTCTCTTGCCTATACTCTCTTCTTTATCAGAATCCAGTGAATCTCCCAGTTCTCTTGATCCTTATGATCCGGCATGAACCTTGCTTCCAGACAGCAATTCCTCCCTCCTTGCCTTTCCCGTCTCTGTCCCTCAGCTGGATAGAATTAGTTTCAGAAGCTACTGTGCCCTCTTTAGCATATCCATTGCTAGGGAAGAGTCTGGCTGGTAAGGTTAACAGTTTGTTTTGTTTGCTCAGTAGCTTCTTCAGAGAGGATGTGGTGATAGTTAAGAGACCCCATCAGCCTGTGGCTGAGTAACTACATATTGAAGCATTCATTGATAAGCAATTTTAGAAAATTACCAGAATGCATAAGCAGCACATAGATCTCTCAGATTGTCAATGGATGCTAAAATGCTTTAGATTTTTTTTTTAATTCATGTCCAATTTTCTTGTTAATATAATTATATATCTAATACTCAATTTAGCTCTTCAGAGTGGAGAGTTATATGAGAGTCATCATGAGATGATGAGTTCATCATCTCATCTCTCTTTTTTTTTTTTATTCCAGCTCTTCAAATATTATAAGTAATGGAATACATTTGTCATTGAATTATGTTTCTGAAAGTTTGAGGGAGAAATTTGGAAAAGCTAAGAAGAATTTGATTATAAATGAGGTCTTGACAGAACTCCTTTTGAGGTGACATCTTCAATATACTTTAATGAAAACAAATGAAACAGAGAAGATAATACAGTATAATTTGAAAGTGAAGTGGTTGACTGTCTGTAAAATTTATTACAATAGTGAAATACAAAAGAAAATTTAAGCCTATGCTGCTGTTCCCACTTCTGGCAAACTGAATTGCTACTTGAACTAAGTTTAATGATATATGAAAGGGCTATTCTGAAAGAACATGAGTGATGAAAAAATAAAGAAAGTAAAGGTAAAAAATGCCTGATTTTTGGTGCCCATGTGACTGTGCTTTGGCCTTAAAAAAATAAATAAATAAAAAAGGTATGGAGTAGCTTTAATTTGTTAATGCACACTAGGATAAATTTGTAATACTAAGGGGGAATTTTAAGGGTGATGTTTCAGAAGATGGCTGCGCAGATCTAAAGGGTTACTCTTGCTGAAAGGGCAGCTGTAACCCCATGCCAGGCTTTTGGCCACTCCCTGCCATCTTCTTTGCACCAGCACTTGTTCTCTGCTGACACCATGGGACCCAATTCAGGGATCAGTATTCACACACACAAACACTTTTGTATATGTATATATGTGTATGTATGTATATAAAAGTGTGTGTGTGTGTGTGAATATATATGTATGTGAATGTATGTATGTATATGGAGGGATTAAGCTTTCTGCCAATTCAGCAAGCTGAAAACCCTTTGGTCAGATTAGCACTAGAGGTGGCACCTATAACCTATAAAAATGTATTTTACAGTAAAAAAAATAGTGTTTAGGATAATCATTTTCCTAAGATGATTATTTTATAAACAATTTTGTATATTTTGGGTTGGGTTTTGGTAGTATTGGGTTTTTTAAAAGACAGAAGATAAAAGTACTGATTCCTGTGATGTTCCTTATCAGAATCATGGACTATAGCATCCAGGCTCTGAAGTTCACCACAGGCTATTGCTTGAGTAGCTACAGAGGTAATTACAGTAGGTAGTTGTAAGGAAGAGGCTGTAAAGAAAAAAAAAAAGATGCTTTACAAAGCCTTAGGTTTGAGGAATTGGTCAGAAGAAACCAAGTCCACCAGGACTTTCTTTTCTTTCATTGTTAGTTATGGAAGAAACTGTCTCAAAGGGTGCCACCAGCAGTACAAAAGTAGTGATAAATTGTTCAAGCCATGCTCTGTTTCTGAGGGTCCATAAAAAGATCCCAGTCGTCTTTTGTCCCAGGGACTCTCAGAAAGATGGCATGAAATTCTGTGGTTTCCTTGTCTGTATCTTGTTCCTTCATTCAACTTATATGAGTATGACTGCTCTACCTATAGTGTATTTCGTTAATGTTTTGGCAGTACAAACTCAGCTTCAGAATCTTCTGTGTTTATTTATTCACTGAGCAAGATGTCAATAAAGCCAGGGGAGGGAAAGAGTGTATGTTTGTCTTTCAAGAAAGGCTGAACAGAATTTAATCAAACAACAACAAAAAAATAGTGCTTTTGACCCATGGAATTCCCCTTACTTCTTTAATGCCAAAAGCTCTGTAGAAAAAATCTAATGTGAAAAATGAGATAAACTAAATTTCTATTATTTGGCTAATAACAACAGTTCTAACTTTGTTTTCAGAAGTCTATTAGCTATAAATGTTTCTACTTCCTTTGTGTACTGAAGGTGTCGGTAGAAAATTAGGAGCACAATAACTATGGTACAGTTTAACTGATGCTTAAATACGCTTAGGAACTAAGCTAAACAGAGGAATACTACAAAGAATTATATTTTTGCAACACAATTGTGGTAGGTAAAATTCCGTGGTATCTTCAGTTGTGAGCTATGCGAACTGACCACTGCCCAAAATCAGAATGTAGCATTTGCTACACTGATATTCCTGAAGTACATGTTGCTTAGTAGCACTGGAGAATTTGAAAATGTCCACCTTCCCATTCACCCCCTCATGGTCCAAAGAATTACTACCACTGGATACATCAGTGTTTGTTTTGGCTCTGGAGCTTTTAATAGGTCTGCTATTCCAGCATCACATCTGCTTCCTCAATAGCAGTTGCAATATGCACGTCGAAGCGTGTTTTGCCAGTAAATTGTTAATGTTATTGTTGTCCTTGGAAAATATTTTAGTGAACAGCTAGGTCTCCTGTGTTCTCAAACCTCCGCTTTGGCCGGCTATCACAACTACATACTTCATCCGATGAACAAGGTGCCTGCTACAGCATTCTGGGTACTTAGCAAACTTGCTAATGTTACTCATTGCAATCCAAACATTTTTTGACTAATACCCACTTACCAAACCTATGCCTTTAAATATATAATGGAAAAATGATGATTTGACAGGAAGGCATATTCAAAGTGTGTATGTAATTTATAGAGAATGTGTACCCTGAGGGGGAGAGAAGTAATTTCAGAACTAAGGCAAGAGAAAAGGACTGGAGCAGATGCAATCTTCCTCTGAACGGAGATTGCAGCTTTTGCAGTTGACCGTAGGTTAAGTGGTTGGCAGGATAAATGTGACATAGAGCAGAGCTAATAAGCGAAGGAGAGGACATAGTAGCCATTCAGTCATCTCAGCTGAAACCTGCACTTGAATTTAGCAAAGAAGATTTTGCAAAACAGCAGCCACCACTGAAGCAATGACAGAGAGCTATTGTATCATTATTAAACGATCTTTTTTTCAGGATAATCTTCCATAAGTATCTTTCTTATCTAGTGAGCAGGGTGGATAATTCCACTTATAATGCCCTTTCTATATTTCTATCTATTCATGTAAAATACTGAGTTAGTACAATTTTTTTGCCTTCACTTTTTTTCTTTTTATACTCTCTGCTGTCTGTTTGCTTATCAGGTGATGCAACTATTAGAGTCCCATTTTTCTTTTCTTTTCTTTTCTTTTTCTTTTTTTTTTTTTTTTTTTTTGCTTTTGTTTCTCTTATATCTGTTGTAAATAGTACCATTTTTCTTTCCTTTTTATTTTTCTTAAACATGGGCCCTTGTTCAACTACCAGTGTCCAATTATTAGATATTAGAATGAGACTCACATTTTCCCATGTGTTTTTTTTTAACTGAAGTTTGACATTTCAAGTCATCAAGAATTCTGGTGTGAATGACTTATTTGTAATAAAATGCTTATTTTACATAATTTTTGTTTATCAGTCTACCTTTTCATGTTACATATGTTGTGATACAATAGTATTATTCCATACCTAATCACAAGTTAATTAAAAGAAATTTTTGAAAAGCACTAGGATAGTGTGAAATGATTGGATGAACAGAAATTTCTGCCTTATTTCACTGTTGAATTGTAATGTGTGCAATTCTGTGCAGCAGCAAACTAAGGTGAGATGGCATCCAACTGCAGAAGGAATATAGAACTAGTCATATTTTTAAGTGCAAAAATGTGTATTGATGTAGAACGTAACTCTCAAGCAGTGGCTAATTTAAATGTTTCATAAAGGCTTACTGATGGTATGGGATTCTTGCTGAGTTAAAAAAATGTTCATTTAAAAAGGAATTACAAATTGTAGCTAAAATGATAGTAAGAGGAATGTGCTGTACACAGCTGGCTAAAATAGTGCTTGTTTTTTATTTCAAGTACCCAGAATATTTTAATTTGAACATCCAAATTATTGTCTGTATGCATTTATGTTTGATAAATGTCACATCAGTGCCTAGATACCTAATAGTCTCTTCTGTTTTTAATAAATACCTAGATGTGTTTCTGTAAAAGAAAAAAAAAATGTATCATTGAACATCGTTAAACAGATGCAAAAAGAGATGGGTATAGTGAAATGTAGGTTAGTTCTTTTGAAGGAATTATTTTCCTTTCCCAAGTTCTATGTTGTCCTTTCCAAGTTTTACTGCGCTGTCAGGTGCAGCGTCTCTGCACACTGCTATCTATGTCGAGCTATTTTGATTATTATTGTTACAGTACCAGTCCTGCCTTGCCTTGACACTTTTTAGCGAGGCATTGCCCTGGTGCAGAAAGGAAGAAGGACCAAGCTATTGGCATATCATGTATGGAATTTATATCCTCCACATCACATGGACATTAACTCTGCCTCCATAAACATTGTTTTTTAAGGATAAGTGAAGGGGAATGGGTATGGAGTTAGTTAATAGGCTGCCTAGAATCCCTCAGGCTTTGGAGTAATTCCAGCTTCATTGGGTGGTGAGAAAACAGATACTTGTTCCATGCTGCCCTGAGGAAACTCAAGCATGTAATCTAGTTAGGCAGGAGACATACTTTGTGTAGGATTTGGCCTTTATTGCTTTCTGAATGACTATCCAGAAGGTGATAGGAAGTTGAGTAAAAAAGTGGATTAGATGTGGATGATCTGAATAAACTTACTGTGAACTTCTAATGTGATCTATTTGTGCTTGAAAGGTTGAGGGGCTTTTGACCTAAACTTTCGGTATGGGATGTGTATTCTTTAAACTTACTCTGTCAGAAATCCCACTAGATCAAATTAAGTTAGTTTCATTTGAGCAAGGACTGCAATACATGACACCAGTAGCTTTACTTTTTACAAATCCCACAGAGACAAAATATGTTTAGACCCTTTTTTCAGAATTATATTCTGTTGTTTCGTATATACTTGTATATGTTTGGTAAAATACTGAGATTTTGAAAAATAAATAATAAAAGCAGTGATATTATCATTTCTAAGTGGAATATGGTGATTGATGAGGTCAATAGCCCTTATATGCATTGATTTGTAAATATGACTGGTATCAGAGAAGCTCCTAAATGACACTCTGTGTAGCATGTGCCCATAGGACATTTGCAGGTTGTTCATATCAAATAGGTGTCCCTGCAATTTTGTCCTCTCCTTTTTCCCAGCAAGTAAATACAAATGAAAGCTATCAAATTTTGGTGATAGGCAATTATGGCGAAGACCTGAGGTACCAACGTAAAAGGAGGTAACAAGATTCATTAGTGAGCACCAAAAGAAGGCATGTGCGCTCTGTGTCCTTGCAAACCAAGGAAACACTGAAGGGTGCAGAATGAAGAGATGACCACAGCATAAGGAACTGCTCACTGAAATCCAGGTGGGCAGATTTGTGGTGGCCAGTCAATGATGAACCTCAGTTACCATCTGATCTACTGCAGATCTACTGTCCACTCAGTTGCAGCATTGCTAGGGTTTATTCTGCAAATAGGAGGCTGTTTATAAATGATTGTTATGTTGCCTTTTTTTGCATTGCTAATGATTGTTGTATTGTGCAGCTTTTGGGGGCTCATGCATGATGAAATGTGTTTATGCAAACAGAGTTTCAAAAGAAAAAAATACCTGAAAAGAAGAAAAAAATCTCAAAAGTGCGAAGCTTAATTCTTTTTCTACACCAGAATGAGCTAAATGAGTTATATCATCTACCACCAAAACAGTGCAAAGAATCCTCCTGACAAAAAGAATAATTAATTACAGATGATGTGCCACTTGCAACTGCAATGATGAATGGAAAAAAAAAAAAAAAAAAAAAAAAGAGGTGACATTGCACTAAGAGGTACCAGAATATTCCAGTCCACAAACATTTTGTGCTCTTTAACAGGTTCAGCTTTATGGCATCTGATTAGCAATAATTACATTCATACATAATAAGTAAAACCTCTTCAGTCGCTGAAAATCAAAATTACAAAAGTTGATTTTACCAGTAAGTTGGTGAAAAAATAAAATTAAGCTATTTCACATACACGGCTTTTCAGCATGAGCTTGGTGATGGTAAATTTGTAAATCCTAACAGTTTTGTATATTCTCCATCAAAGGATCAGTGTACTTCTTTGTGTGCTATTTTCACTTGCAGGTTTTTTTAATTCTTTATTAATGATTTTAATGACTGGGGGACACAGCTAATCACATTTTTGATCATGAACGTGGTCTCAGGTTTTGAAGTACTCTACTAATATACAAAAATTGGTTTTGGAAATCGGTCGTGTTGATTTAAAGTTGATAAAGTATTGAACGATAGTGCTGCCAAGGTGCTCATAAAATTATGTGTTTCTCTCTCTGTCTCTCTCTGTGGAGAACATCCCTTAAATTTGGGGAATAACAAAAGTGCTGCTTCCAGCATTTAAATTATCTCATATTTTGACTTTGCACAACAGGCATGCATACCTGTTTTTGTTTTGTCTGTGCACTGCTGCTATGTACTACCTTTTTTCCCCTAGGCCTGAAAAAAAGAATTAATGTAGTGTGTAACTAACATTCAGCAATCAGCTTGTGCTGACACGATCAAGGCTTTGTGTGAGGTCTATAAAGTTATTAGATTTTCTTTTGGCTAACAAGTAAAGAATAGAAGGAAACTGGAAGTCAGAAAAAATAGGAAATGTACTTTTGACTATTCTTTAGCTTAAATGCTTCTCTGTTCCTAAGCAACAAATAACTTAAATTTGTAAGAAAAGTGTTGTTTACACATTGTCATTATTATCAAGGCTTTTAAATCATAAATGGATAGCTACAGAGAGAGCGAGCGAGCATTTCAGTGATCTATTCAAAGAAACAGAATTCAAGACAGAGCTGTAAGATTTGAGGGTGTCTACAGCAACAGCCATAAACCATTAAAAAAAAAGAGGAATTTGCCTAGATAGTATTGAAGAAGCTGCATTTGAAACTGTTTTCGAAGAAAGCCAAAAATTTAGACTGTACAAACATCCTAGCCATTACCGACTCAATTGACAGGTTACTCAGAAATGACCATTCTTTTTCTTTCGTTATAAAACTGAAGGATGTGAAGGCCAAGGAATTATTAAATATGAGACGCTGACCTCTCTATTAGAGTGGCTTTCTAAAGCAGAGCTTGTTGGTGAATGTTATCGTTTTAATACTACATCTCTCTCTCTCTCAACAACAACAACAACAACAACAAAAGAAGAATCTAAGACCACCATTTATTCAAGATGAGGAGTGACAAATGGGATTATACTTTCATTAGTATTGAAATTACTTTATAGATTTTCTTGTATATGAGAGTAACAAACAAGCAGTGAATAGTCCTTTTTAGGTTACTGTCTCAAAAGCTTTGAAGTTGTAATACCTAGGTCCCATGTTTAGTTATCTTTAGCAAGTCTATTGCTATCTAAACCACTCCTGTTATAGTTCTCCAAGATACTAAACTAGAATTTGGTTGAATTATTCTCACCTATACTTAGCTATTGGGAAATGAGGTAGCTAGGTGAAGGTGGTCAAATAAGTCTCTTGTGGTCATTGAAAGACAGAAATTTCATTTGAGGATTCATCCCAACTATTTTAGGTGGTTTAGGATGTGATGACCCTTGGAGGTCATCTCTCCTCAGATGACAATAAGAAGCTCTGATATGTTTATACTTAAATCTTAATTTACAGATGGCTAAGTGAGATGAATTTCACCGGATATATGCAGAATCTGCTGCGTACCTTCTGGGAGGAAAGAATACCATAATGAAAGATGACTCGTAGTATAAGCATCTTTTTCATCCTGAAAACAAATCTTTAGAAATTACTAAATTATGACTGACAAGCAGAAGCCTCATTTTTGGTTTGACATTATCTAGATTAACTATCATTAAAGAATTATACAATAAATTCTACTTAAAAGGCCTGGAAGGCCACATCACTTTACCATTTTATGGTTGAAGATAATAAAGAATGCTTGATTTCTTTAAAAGACATTAGAATTCCATAGGACTTTGAGATTATAAATGAATAATTAATTTTTTTAAAATTAAAAAGCAAGAGCAAAAATACAGTAACAACAAACAGAAAAATAATTAAAAAAATTTTGCACTTTGTGCTTCTATTTTCAGAATTTCCTTTTTCCTTCTCTCCTATTCTGTAAAAGATGGCAATATAAATATAAGATATATGTTTCATATATATTTACCAATGCACACATATATATGCGTATATATATGTATGTATATATAAAAATATATATGCGTATACAAACTTCTTGATTTCTTTATGTATTGGCATGTGCATATATTATCCCTTCCTGTAATGCTGCTGCTAGTTATGGACTGCAGTATTTTCTGACAGGTTCTGACCACTTTCTATGTTGTTTACAGAGATCATACTGAGATAACTTTGTAATAAACAATTCTATTTTCATCAGAAGCTTGCTTAACTCCTGCTGAAGTCAATGAGAAGTCTACATAAAATAGTACATCATAAGAATTTATCAGTACATTAATACTGTATCTATTTAAAATTTATTTGACAATTTGCTAACGTCACATACAGAAAGGCATAGCTTTTATAAGCAATCTTTAAAGGAGCCAGGAGAAAAAGAGAAAGTAACTCCTGCTTAACTCATATAATCTGCTTAACTCATATAATCCAATAAACACTGAAGATATTGGGTAGGAGAGAATGCAGAAATCAACCAAAAACAGGAATGGGAAAAAAATAAGAATTTCAATGTGGAAAAAAAATGCATAAGAATCTCTGAAGAATGCTAACAGACCAAGATAACACAAATTCTCTAAAATGTGTTTACTGATTATAAAAAGCAACAGGAAAGAGCCATTCTGAACTTACTGCCTCAAAGTCCCAAACTGGTATTACACTTTTGCACTTATTTTATTTTTATTTTCTGTCAGTAGATTTCTGAGATGAAATTCATTGATTGGTAATATATTTTTATTTCTAGATCAGTTATTTATCTAATGGAAGTTCAGCTGGATTTTTTTTCTTTTTATGTAAGTGTGAGGAGAGGTATTTGACAGTCATAGATAACCTGTGTTGCAAAGACCTATGTTGCAATTATCTATTTATGCAAGTTTCATTTTACTATCAATCTGTCGGCAGACAAAAATGTTTCAGTAGCACCCTGTATTCTGTAAACCTACAGAAAGGACAAATAATGATTTTTTTTTCAGCATATGACATATTTAACAGTAGCATCATTTAATCTAGTATTTTTTTCCTTCTTTTCTCTCCTCCTTCCCTCCCTCCCAATTTTAACCTGCATATTTCTGCTTATTTGTGATGTTCTGCCATTTTCTCTCTCTTTGATATGTATTTTCTTATTTTGGGTATTAGTCTAGAAAACATTTATTAATCTTCCAAACACCAATTAAAAATTATAACTGTCAGTAATAAATGCCAGCAAAATGCTGGCCGATAAGAAGGAACTATTGAAATAAGAAGATGATTTCATCACTCAGAGTAATTTAACAAAACACAATTTTTTAAAGAGGAATGTTCCAAGAGATGAAACAATGCTGTTGGACAGAGTTTTCCTGTGCAATGATACTGATAAAACTCACTCTTCTAGATTTTATTACTATTATGTTGCACTCACCTGTCTTTGGAAGATTCTTGCCTCCCAGTCAGAGTGGTACCTACAGCTGAGTCAATCATAGTTCAGTTTTTTGGATTGCACTTGTCTTTCAAGTTGTGTAGCAGTTAAGAAAGAAAAGCAAGTTGGGTTGCTTTAATAATCACAGAGTATTACCCTAATTAAGTCAAGTATGACTCCATTCCTACTGCATCTCAAATGACTAGAAAACTGCTGTGACAAAGTACTGCCCGATAGGAACAATCATGGTATTAAGCCCTTAGGATACTGTCCAAATTGTCATTATCATTTTCAGGCTTTCCCTGTGGGACTGTCTCATCCGTTCAAATGAACTGAAAGTGATACCAAAAAATGCAAAAATTTCTCAGGAATTAATTGTTTTAACATTCTAGGCAAGATGCCAAATCCCCGGCTCAGGGTAAGCAGCAAATTAAGCTTATGGAAGCTGGAGGATTGTAATATTCAGTAGAAATTCCATTACTTTCAGCCTCATCTCCTGCATCGGCTGACTGGTCTTTCATCATTGGATGTAGTCCTTTGCAGTCCAGGTTGGACAGATGGGGACAAACTTAAGAGTTTACTCTAGTGTGAACATCTACGTTTGGTCAGCTGGATGACTCTCTAGGTTCCAGTAATTAGGTTTGATTAGAGAGCTACAGTAACAATAATGGGATCCTCAATACCTGAATTTAGATGTCTTAATCTGTAAATTGGTATCAGCTGGTAAAGTTAGGTTAATACTCTATTCAGTAGAATTCATAAATTAAAAAATGTGTTATTTTAACTTTTAAAACTTCATGGCATTCATATAAGTTAGATTCTGAAGCATTTCTACATCATTTCAAAGGTTAAAAAAGTGTATGGGTATATTCTCAAAGCTAATATTCTCTCAGAAGTCATTGGGATTCATGCAGTTTGGTACGTTAGTAATAGTACCAGATTTCATGAGATTTGCTAATGAAAATCACAATAGCAAGCAATGATGTTTATGGTTTTCTGTGTGCATGTGTGGCAGAAAAGCTATAGTTTTGTCTTACCATCATGTTCTTTTAACTCAGATGCTGTTCTATCATCTTTTCTTATTTTGAGTGGTATTTCAAAGGCCATGTATGTTCAGTGTGCGTTTGGAAACACGATTCTTTCCTTCAAAAGCATAAGTGATATTAACAGCCTATCGATGTTTATGCAATGTTTATGTGATGAGAACTGATATGCAGATCTGAAAGTTACATGACTCCAGTGGAGTCTGGACATTTTGCCAAACTTTTGTCACTTCTTGTTAACACATGCTCGTTAAATATACCAAAAAAGGGATAAAAGAAATTTTATGTAGAATTTACATTCATCTGGATTAGTAATAATATTAGAGCAGCAGTTGAAACAGGCATGCTTTTCTATTACTTAATCCAAAGGTATTTCTCCAAGTAATTAAAAAAAAAAATAAAAGAATATGAGCAGTTTTCAGTATGGTAGTCATATCAGAATTATATTTTTTATTCACATAGTCTATGCCATTGAAGTGTAACTTATATTTTGTGTCATTTTTCTTTCCAGATCTCCCAGCAAGGACATGGCTTCAAATGAAAGAGAGATTGTGGTTTGGGTTTGCCAGGAGGAGAAGATTGTATGTGGCCTGACAAAGCGCACAACTTGTGCAGAAGTGATTCAAGCGCTACTGGAGGAACATCAGACAACATTTGGAGAGAAAAAAGTCCTTTTTGGAAAACCTAGTGATTACTGTATTATAGAGAAATGGAGAGGTTCTGAGCGAGTCCTTCCTCCTTTGACAAAGATTCTGAGACTCTGGAAGGCCTGGGGAGAAGAGCAGCCTAATTTGCACTTTGTATTGGTAAAGTCTGATGCTTTCCTCTCATTTCCACTGTGGAAGACAGCTGAAGCTAAGGTAGTACAAAATGTAGAAAAACAGTGGGAGCTCAGTCCAGCAAATTACATGAAGATGTTACCAATAGACAAGCAAAAGAAAATTGTCAGGAAGACTTTCCGGAAATTGGCCAAACTTAAACAGGACAGTGTTCAGCAAGAGAGAGATAATATGGAGACATTGATTCATCTGATCATTTCTCAAGATCATACGATTCATCAGCAAGTCCTTAGAATGAAGGAACTAGATCTGGAAATAGAAAAATGTGAAGCTAAATTCCATCTAGATCGTGTAGCCAATGATGGAGAAAATTACGTACAGGACTCTTATCTAATGGTCAGTCCAAATGAAGCTGAGCAGCAAATGAATAGACCAGATGATCAAAAAGAGATGCATGAATATTTGAATAAAAGTGAGGGAATATTACAGGTTGAAGAGAGGTTGAAACATCACAAACAATTAATAGAAAAGCTTTGTGCTGAAATTGAAAAAGAGGTACGTGGTATATGCACAGAAAGAAATGCAGATGATGTGCACACAGAAGGAGCTACTAATGCTGACCTGGAAAACTCAAATTTGGAAAGTGTAAAATGTGAGCTGGAAAAAAGTATGAAAGATGGTCTGAGAATCAATTCATGCTTGAGCTGCATTCAGAAAGAGCTTACATACAGGGACTCACTGCTTCAAAAGAAGGAAAAAGAATATGAACTTCTTGCAGAAGAATTTAATTTACTACATGTTAAAGACAACATGGAAGCCAGGCTTCCATCAAATGGAGAACCATCCAAGGGCACTGGCGTCTCCAGCACTGCAGTTCCTGACTTTGTTCACAGAGTGACTAATTTAGACATAAATGACACAGACTCTGACACTGGAATCAGCTCCACCCATAGTCAGGACTCTGAAATAACTTCAGGGGACATGGTCCTGTTATCAACATAGTTGGAAAGAGTCACGCATTTATAAACAGTCGTCTTTTGGAGGATATTTATAACCGTTAGTAAACCTTACTGTCTTCAGAGTGCAGTCCTTTAAGATGTTAAAACCATGGCATCAAACTAGCAATGTAAACAGTGTCTATTTTTGTGCTTAAAATTATACTTGTGCTTAAATGCATGGGCAATCTCATGGGTTAACTGCTAGTAGGTGCAAGATCGTTAGCTCTGCTAAACCAGAACAGTGTTTAGACCTTGTAATATTGATACTCAGTGAAACAAGAGCATTCTGATTGGCTTGGACCAAAAGTCTGAATTTGATATCACATAATCTTTGCATCTGCCTCTACATCTCTGTAACTTTTTAGGAATGTGAATTAGAGAATAGCTCGAACTAGAGAGAGAGAGCGCTTGATTTTCTGCTGTGTTACATTAGTTTTGTTCCGCTGGAATTTCCTTGGCATAAAGCTGCTGTAAAGGTGTGTATAATCAAGCATGTAATCTATTTAAAAATAGTTTTTATGATACTCTAGGACAAAAAAAGAAACTGCTTTTATGCTCTATATTTAAACTTATTTTTGAGTAACCAAGATGACATCTTCACAAGCACCTAAGTCTCATTTAAACAATGACTTTGTACACAAAGATTTTTATTTTCCCTTCTCTTTTAGAAGCATCCAGCCACTACTAAGATCCCTAACAATTCTGCTCATGTGCTGTCACCCTCTAGTTGCCCCAGTGATGGTTAAGTCCACATAGTTTCTGCCAGTGAGCATGTCAGAACCACCTACAGCCTGTTTCTGCGAGCTGCTCAAATCCCTAGCTCACACCTAAGCCCCAGGGGCGTTTTCACCAGGGCGTTCTCCTGCCTGTCCCACCAACAGGATCCGCTCTTAGATCTCCTCCGACCACAGCTACCAAATCGAGCACCACACAAGAGACAGGCAGGAACGAGATGTTTTTGGCTCTGGCTGGATGCTGTTTCCCAATGGCCAGGTAGTTAAGGTTTTCAAATAAATAGACTGTCAGATCCCATTTCATACTGATTTGTAATAGGGTATGAACCTATGTTTCCTGCTTCCTCAGTGAGGGCTTCAGGATATTATGCAGCAAATCTCACCTTTCCTGCTAAAAGTGTTCCAGTTTATACAGCTAATTAAATACCGGGGCATGGAAAATGAAAGAAATACAAAAGGTGAGAATTTTACGACCATGTGGTTAAATCAAACGCCTCGGATGTTGCAGTTAAGCTCTAATCATTCTCCAGGTAGTTTCTGAAAGTCCCAAGTTGAGGTGTATAAGTCTCCTCAGTTACTGAATAAGATTTCTAACTCTGAACCAGACACTGCTAACAGGGGAATGTGAATAATTACAGGGTTGCACACTGAAGGGTACCATGTTCATATTTTGCAGATCAGTCTTTTTAACTTTTGAAAACTTATTCTAAAACCTGATTAATTAGATGAAGAAACAATATATTCTGAATGAAGTTTAGCTCCAGCAAAGCTCAAACGGATCCTGGAATTAAAAGCCTTCAGAGTAAATAAAAGGACAGTACCTACATGGTATAACTGTAAAATAATTTCAGATACACTGTTTTTATTTCTTATATTTTTGACTATTTTGGACTTTGGTAATGTCCCTTTTTCTTCCTTGACGTGTCTGACAACTATCTGTTTTCTAAAATGACGAAAATGCTAGGACTGCTGATTAGCACATATTTGACGTAGAGAAAATCTTTTCTAAAAAAACAATTTTTTTTGTGTTTTTAAGATTTTCAATATTGGATTTTTTTAAGAGAGTTTCTGTTCCAGGAATGTGTGCTAGCTGCCATAATAATATTTTATGTTATGTTTTTATCATACAATGTTATTTGAACACTTCACTAATAATATGTCATATTTAGACACATCAGTTCCTGATGGAAACTCATGTATCAAATATATTATCTTAATGTTGTAATAATTTATTAACGCAACTCAGCATCTTTTGAACTCTGTGATATCACTCTGACAAGTGGAAAGCACAGATTTCTGAATGTTGAGAGTAGGCTAATGTATTCTATGAGTTCTTGTGAATTTAGTTAACAGTTATTTCTAAAGAGTAAGTTTTTTTTTTCTTTTTCTCCTTTTTTTTATAAATAACTTGGAATAAAGAATTCAAAGAGAATAATATTCACTGCTGTGCAGGCCAGTACAAAACCTTTGGGGGAGCTAATTTCCATTCATCTTCTAGCAGATGTTTTTCTCCCACAGGAACTGGTACTGTTCTGAGAGAAGTGATTTTCATCCATACTATGTGCTTGACTGTACATTCCCTGTAATGTGTAGACTTTAAGAGTATTATTGTATTTTAAGAAGAAAATGGGAAGAATAGACTGGGAGAGAGTATTTCTTAAAAAAAAATAAAAATTAAAAAATCTACATTGGTTTGAAGCTTATATTTTAATATCTCAAGCAAACTGGGTTCTCTGAGAATTTAGATGAATGTACAAGATTATTAAATATTGTGTGTGCTCTTTGCTGCTTAGCTGCTTCTACACTTTACATATACTTGTTAACCCTTGTTTTAGGATGCCAGAAGTATAATTTGTAGACTTTTCTACTCCCTGCTTAACCATTCTTATTTTGCTTCGACTGTCTAGAATTTTTTATTCCTACAAGAAAATACAAAATCAAACACTTCAGCTCCTTTCCTTTCCATCTCCACATTTTTGTTTTATGTTGTAAAAATTTCCACTGAGTATGTTATTCCTACTGCCAAGGAGGAAGATCACAAAAGTCCTGCTTAAGAGAACAGAAAAATCCAACATAGGAAGTGGAAATGTATAAATTAATATGAAATAAAAGGAAATTCAACCCATTGCATCGATCTGTGCAAAGGAGTTTTGACAGAAGGACAGTTATTTCTTCAGTGAGAGGAATGACAAGGTGAGTAGGTGTCATGACTCTTTTGGGATAGGGTAATTTAGTTCCTGTTATGAAGCTAGGCAGAGATCTTCAGAGACTGTCATTGAAATGGATGGGCTTGCAGGATATGTACTGCTTGACAGCTTGGATCCATCTCCCTATTACGGTGTACTTGTTGGGTTTAGGGTTTCTTTTGTCTCTTTGGTATTGTTCTTAGTGTACTTGGGTGGTATGCTGGTGTTGTCTATTCTGTGTCGTTGACTACTGATCCTTTTCCTGAAGCATGGGGGGACTGATGGGTTCTAGAGTATGGTACTGGATTTACTTTGGTAGTTTTGTTGGTATGATGATGGGGGATTTCATCAAGTTTGGGACACGGGGTAAATACTGTGGACTGTGGAGGTGTCATTTCGCACAGATTTTTAGTAGGATAGCTGTGTTTCTTGAGGAGAAGGGATGTTTTTGGTTGCAGGTGGAGGTTGTTTGTGGTTTTAGAGGTTGTGCAGGAGTTACTTCAGTGAGCGATTCGAACAGTGTAAGGATAGGTAATTAAATATCAGAAGATAGTTTAATGGAGAACATCAGCTTTAGGAGCTGGAGGTAGTTTTAAGTCCTTTTTTTTTTTTTTTCCCTCCTCCTCTCTTTCCTCCCAAAGGAGGGAATACAAGAGTATCACATATATACATGTAACCAATAAAACTCTGATAATTTCCATGGAATACACTGTATATCCAAATCACATGTTTGTACATGATTTATGATGTGTGTTTTTACAAATTTGATGAAAGCAAATGAGTCAATTTAATTACTAGCTTCAGTCCTTGATGACTCTTTCCTTTAGAAGGCAAATATAAGAACATAATTACCATTTGATTATATAGAAATTTACAGTATTTACCATCCATTTATGTGCTTAAAAATTAAAGTGTTATTACAAAATTATTGCTTTTTTTGTATTCTGCAAAATTGAGCAATCCTCAAAAATTTTATCACTTCAAACATATTGATTATATTTTTGTCCGCAGCTTCAGCATTCAGAGATTGTTCTAATAGCCATCCTTTGCCCCATACATACATACAGAGTGCTAACACAAAGTATCTAATTACATGATACCAAGAGATTGAAATTTGAGGAAAAGAGAGCTTTGATTTGCAGCTTCAGGCTGCTAAGATAAATAGGCTTTACCAGTCACTACATTTCCAGAATCATGATTTGTTAACTTTTGCATATTTCCAAATATATAAATACGTAAACAGATGGAATATAATGAATCACTATAACAAAGTCATATTATTTTTATTTCTCATTGCCTAATTGTGTTCACAGTATTGGAGGGACAAAGGCTCAGATCTGTGAGCCTAATTCAGCAAATTGCTGATACCCCTAACCTTAAGTAAATAGTAATTTGAATGATTTCATGTGTGCATATCTCATTTTCTTTAATAATATGTGAGCATTCCTTCTAAATTTTTAATGTGCTTGTGACTGTTCATTCTGTTAAAAACATACTTGTTTTCCATTTTAAAATGAAATATCTCATCAAATAGTATTTTTATAATGAAGTATCTTTCCAAATGATAAATATTTTGCATTAACAGTGTAAGTAAAACACACACAGAAAACAGGTCTCTAATTCCAATTTTTTTTTCTAAGCTTGCATTAGACCATCTCTCCCTGCCTTGCCAGTTGAGTTAGCTTGAAAATAAATTTTCTTCCAGAGGTAGTTTTATAATGATTACACGTACATACATATTTTTTTCCTAGGATGTTGGTGTTTATCCTTCTGGGTATGTTACTACAGCATTTAAAAGACAATTAGATAATTTGACATTTTATAATTTCTGAAAATAAATTGCTGCTCAGTATGCTTCTCAGTGCTCCATCTGACAACATAAACATATTTCTGAACAAATATGATGAGTTTTTCAGTGTCTATAATGTACAATTGAGTTTTCTCATATATTAGAAAAATAACTTGAAATATATTCAAATGATTATAATCTTTTGTTTAAGATTATTTTGCCTCTACAATAGTGTTTCTTAAAATGTAATAGTATCATTCCAAAGGATTTCTTTTAAATTTAACAGTCAGCTCAGAGTATATTATATTATGTCATAATCTAACAGAGCTTTCTCAAACACAGCTTTCTGTTACTGAAATGAATTTCTTCCAGAGAGGAGTCTGCTGAGATATAAAATACATACATTAAGATTTTATTTTTAATTCTTAACAGATTCCAATATTTTCTTAATATATTTTACATGAAGCATAGCTTTTTAGAAGGATGCTTACAGATTGATTATCTAGAATCAGGTTTGTGGCTGTCTTGTATCTTGGACAACTCAGATCCCACTGGAGTTGTCACTATCCATAATGTTTTCCAAGCCTCAAGGAAATATTCCCATATCACAGGCATATACTCAGATTTGGGCAGTATTTAACTTTTTCTGAATTTTGAATTAAGTGCAAACATTTTATGCCAGATGTATTTGTCAGAGAGAGAGAAAAAAAGACCCTCCCCAATTCAAATCTGACTAGAATTCCTATCAGTTTTCTGTATTATTCACCTGGTATTTGCGGGTTTTCACATTAACAATTTGTCCAAACATGAAATGAGCATTCCATTTTCAAAACATTTACAGTAAGGATGGCAGAAACTATTGACTGTACTAGCTTTGTTAGCTGAATCCCACATAAGGGTGGGAAAATATAATCTTTGTGCATGTGAACACAAGTTTTTCCTTGTGCAATGACTATATGCATATTTTGCTTGACTAGCTGGTTGGTTGAGATTTTAATTTATCTGAATATTTGAAAACTTAATTCATGATGTTCAGTCCATTCATTTACTTCTGTTTTCCAGGAATTAATCTTTGGTGATAGGTGAATTACTTTATTGAAAACAATACTGAGGTACTCTTGCTAGGGTCCAGTTAAAATAAAAAGTAAGAATCCCAGCTGGTACAAAAAAGTTTTTGTATCACTGTCAGCTAGAAGTTCATCTTAATACTAGGAAGTATTGAAGTTTGTTGGAGAATACAATATTAACAACAGAGAAAGTCGTGGTTATTTGCTATGAAACAAAATTTGTGTTCCACAATGCAAAACATCAGGAGGACAAGAGTATCTGAGCACTTTAATAGTGCATTCCTGAGTATACTAAATGTCATCAACTCTGTTTTAGATTGTAGAGGGAAAAGGATATTTATTTGCATTTATTTAAAATTCCTTTTTATCTGTATTCAGAATTTTTGTTAGGCATACTATTCATGAGGCATCTTTTGGTTCAAAGTGCTTTTGTCATTCATGACCTAGTAGTGTGGACACCTTTTATATTAGATTATAGTGAGAGAAGGCTATACTAACAGTGTTGGTCATTTCATTTTTTTCACATACTGTGTGAACCTGAAGCTTATGTGGCTATTTTCCCTGTTTCTGATTTGACTCTCATCTCCATACTCCATACTCTCCATATCTACATTTTCAGCTCCATGCAATATTCATTATGTCCATACTTGTACTTCTTCAGGATTTAGATTTAGTTTTCTTTAGAATTCCTTCCATCATCAAATATCTTGCTTTTCTATTTTATGTTCATTCCTATTTTGCTTCAGATCTGCTGTATTTGAAGTTCTTATTTCGGAGTATATGCATTTGTTTTAAAATGCAAATTAAGTACCTACATTGCTGCTACTTTATATTTCATTTTACTCAAGTATTCATAAAATAGATGTATTTACTTCCTTGAGGAAGGAGTCTACTGCTTAAATCTCAGTTGAGCAAGTCTATTTGCCTCTTAATAGTTTGAATATGGTAGATTGCTCTTACTTTCACTCTACTTTATGTAAGAAAAAATGTAAGTGCATCAGAGATGTTTTTATGTAACAAAGGAAAGTCTTGACTGAAGTATTTCCAACATTATTTCTAGTTGCAGTGGATTCTGACAGCAGAGGAGTTCTGCAACAAAATACTGGACGGACATTATTCCTTTTTGTACTCATTTTGTGTTAAAAAGAGCCAGGTCAATTATAAACCTAGAATTGTACTGCACAGTCACGCATTTTTAGAATAATTGATGAGTGAAATATGGATTAGCTAATGTTCACTAACCTGTTCTGGTATACTTAAAGGTGCATGCTTGAAATGGTTATGAAACTGTTACAGATGAGGACCCCAAGAGGCATAGGCTTCCTCTTAAAATTTGGTTGTTTCAGAGATTGCTTACTTTTTTTCCATCTAGATGATTGTTTTCCTACGAAAACAATTTTATTCTGTAGTTTTAAACCTTCCCTTCCTTTAAGAAGGACTTCGTATTAACAAGCAGGTCTTTAGTTGCTTTTCATTTCTTTTCTTTGCAAAGCCTAGATGACATAAACAAATTTTAGCTCAAACATTTTGAAGAAAAATCATACAATTCCTTTCTATAAAGATTAGTCACTTCAAGAATATTGCTGCTTTTTGTATTGTTTTCCAAGACATATTTCATATATTTGGTTTTGATGTCTAAAATTACAGACTGAGAGTGTTTGTAGTTAAGTCAATATTTGAGCTATGCAATTATAGGCATTTAGGGAAAGGCCAAGTCCTGTGCTCTTGTAACTATTTCATTGCTGTAAAATTCTGTGAGATTCAGGAAAAGCAGATCATTTATGTATGGCTATGAAGTGGAAAACAAAGCTATTTTACAGCATCTGCTGTAACTTTTTTTTTTCCCTACAACTGAATTTTGGTGAAGATGGCAAGAGAATCTGTAATAAACTCTTGCCATTTCCTAATAAGCACAGTTTTTGAATTTTATGAATACATGACACTCTGTGCTTTCACTGATCAAGAGAAAGTAAACTTCCAGACCTAGCATTTCAGAAGACTGCATGAAAATTGATCCACATATCATTTTTGCTCAAACATAAGAAGTTAGTTCAAAAACAGCATTTTAAAAAAATGATCTTTAACCTAAATTTATGGTCTGGAGGTCTCACTAATGTCTTTTAATTCTTGTGTTGGTAATACCATAGTTTTAAGTCACGGAACATCCTCAAAAAATTCTTCACAGCTAAATTCAGTAAACCACAGCAGAGCCACAGAGCTGTGTACAAAAAAAAAAAAAAATGTCCATCAGAATAGCTTCCTGTCATCTGGCATCAGAGAAATTGCTTTGATGCCATCACTGGACTCTCTCCTAAATGGTACACGAAAGTATTGGATTTTCCTCAGAAATATTTTACATAGCTGCATATTTTGAGTGAGTAATATACTTGTTCAAATTTACACTTGTGGTAAATTTAGTGGAATAACACAATGAATTAATATATTCATTTGTTTTCTAAGAGTAAATCATTTTCCTTGTTTTTACATAGAAGCACAAACATTCTTTGTGTTTCCTTGTTAATCCTCCACTATTTTTTAGCATTCTCTCTGTGATTTCCCTAACATTTTTTTTAAAATGATAGTGATTTTTTTACACATTGTTGGACTACCTCTTTTTTATGTTGCTAAGTAACATTCTTCTTTTTTTTTTTTTTTCCATCTATAACTGTACTCTGTGGATTAATGCTTGTTTTTCCTTCTTTTTAGACCATGGTTCTCACCAAAAAGTGTTTTGATTCAGTATCTTGGTTACCTTGGTTTGTTAGTGTAGCCACTAACAGTATTGAGATAGACTTTTGATCAATACTTCAAAAATACATTTATAAGACAAACACATGATTTTGTGGATTACAGAAGAGATTGACAGTGAGAGTGGAAAATCACTAAGTCATAAAGAGCACGAAGAAACTCTGTCTGCATGATTTCATTGTGGGAAAGTGGGGGTTTCTTGTTTTTTTTGTTTGTTTTTAAGTTAACCGAGTATGGAAATACACTGTGAATGGACTTGTTGTGACTCATACATTTGCATTTGTCTTCCTCCCCTTTCTAGTTTCCCTGCCACAGCACTGGTATTTCAGGCATTCACTGTGCTGACACTCTCCTGCTCCCTGTCCCCTTGTGCCTGTCACAGTCTGCCAGGCTGAGATATGACCAGTTGCATCTTGTAGTTGAGGTCCCAGAGCGAGACAGGCTACAAAGTTATGCAGAGGTTGGCAGATCTATGCTGTCTGGTAGATCCTTGTGAGTCTCACAGTTGAAGTGTGGTAGGATGGTCTAATACGTAATCTGATATAAGTTGGAAGCAGCAGCATCACATGATCCACTGTCTGTCACATCTCATGCAACATCAGATAATTCCTGCCTTCTCTTTTCTGTGCTAAGGGACGGCTTTTGAGAGGTCTGAGAAAGGAATTATTTCACCTATGTTTTAACACAAAATAAGTGAAAATAGAGTAAGGGTTGAGGGGGACCTAACCATGAAAGTAGACCCTCAAAACTTTCATGGTTAGAGAAAGCCAGCAGAGCAAGGACATATGCATAGATATAAAGCAGAATATTTTATCCCATGTTGGAAATGTGGCAGACTTTCAGGCCATAATCACCAGTATCATATGGCAGCCCCATATTTGTTTCTGGTTTAAAATGAAAATTAGAAACAACTGGTTTGCAGTGATAGTAATCATCCATTTCCAAGGAAGAGGCAAATTCATCATCACCCGGATTCCTTAAATTGAGACAGGATGTTTTTATGCTCTAGGAAACCACTAATTATTGGGCTTGACAGTATTCACTTACATAGTAAGGGAAGATGATATGTTCCATTACAAGAATTACTGGTGAAATTTTATGGCCTATGTTAGGCACAGATCAAACCAGATGATCCTTAAGTCTTAAAATCTGCCCTTAAAATTTACATCTGCTCAGAAACAAAATCTTACCAGAAAATGATGAAGGGGAAGAGGAAGACCGAAACACTAGCATAAAATGTTTTCCTTATAACAAACACCACTTTCTCAGAACTGGCAAGTTTACTTGTTCTGGAATTGTTACATTCACGACCTAGCCTAGCCAAGAACTTCTTACACAGAAAAGTCAAACTGGGAGTTTTTTCCTACTTTCTTTTCTGGCAGTTGAAAGAAGTACTGACTGCTCCACAGTGTACATCAACCATGATGTCAAACCATGTAAAGGTTTGTCTACCCGT
Source organism: Rhea pennata (assembly GCF_028389875.1). Classification (NCBI taxonomy): domain Eukaryota; kingdom Metazoa; phylum Chordata; class Aves; order Rheiformes; family Rheidae; genus Rhea; species Rhea pennata. The sequence goes on along the minus strand of NC_084663.1, from coordinate 46,503,109 downwards.
ATAATGTCTGCCTAAGCAGACAAAAAAAAAAAAAAAAAGTCTTTTTACAAGTGAGAAACTAGGCACAGAGTGACTGGGTTATTCATAATGAGAAGTTTCCCAGAGCCAGAGAATAGACAGAGTTAGGTTTGGACCTTTCATAAGATAGGTCCAAACATAAGACTTTCCTTCCCATCTAGAGTCTTCTGTTCCTTCTCATATCATGGAGTACTTTAGCCTAGGAAGAGAAGTGGGAAGCAAGATACTGAGGGACTAGACTGACAGCCCTGGCGACGCAGTAAATCTTTTCTACTTCCTCCTGCTGAAATTAGGATAGTATTGCAGAGCTAAAAAGAGTAGGAGTACTTTCTGTGCCACACCTGACAAAGGGAGGGAAGAAGACGGGGAGAATGAATGAAAGGGAAAATAAATTGTTATATAAAATGAAAAGACCTGAGATAAGCTCCTAATTTTTCTTTACCTGTGTGAAAGACGAAAAGAAATACTGTAAACCAGAGACATTACGTATTTTCTTCTGTTTTAGCTTTTAGATGCATGTCACATCGTTTTTAGAATGCATTATAAATTTCCAAACTACTTCAACTTTAATTCTTAATGTTCAATTTTAGTTCTTAATGTTTAGCATTCCATTCACTATTTCACTTTGGGCTTGTCTTGCTGGATGTGAGTATATGAAGTAAAATTTTAAAATACAGTCTTGGTCTTATTTTATTAGGGTTAAATTCTGAGTGAGTTTAAGCTTTTTTATATTTCTATCATGCAGTCATACTCAAGTCTCTTTAACCTATTGCTATAAAACTATAGATACAGAGATGACTTCTGCATTTTTTTATTTATATCTTCACTGTAAGTCATCAAGCATACAAACAGAAGTTCTGTAATCATGTGAGGCTTACACTGTTAGTTATGCAGCTTAGTAAATTCTAAGAAGTTGTCTGTAAGATTGAAAAATAAGAGGTACATTAAATATACTCAAAATAAATGTCAACAAAATCAGAACACAGTGTCATAGGGCTTCATATTGACATACACCCTTTTAAATCACAAGTAATTGATTTGTTCTCAGTGCTTGCACAAAAAAAAAAAAAAAAAAAAAAAAAAAAGGACACTTATGTCAGCAAGGAAAAAAGGACATTTTCGTTTTTTTTCAGTCAAAATGTTTCCAGAAATTTGCACACAAGGGGCTCTTCAGGTGACCCCACCCCAGACAACTATAGGAAAAAAGTTATTGTATCCCCTCTCCATTCCTCCTTCTGTTGATCTAAAGGTACCTTCCTTGTAGCTATCTGTACATCACAAGCTGGTCAGGGCTGCAGAGGAAGCTAAGGTAAATTTCAGAAGAATAGCCTGAAAACTGATCCTACTAAGAGAAGTTAATTGGCAGATCAGAACACTTAATACATGAAATATCTGACCTAAGGGTAGAGTCTGATCAAAAACTTGAAAGGTGGTAGAGGAGGAGAAGTCTGTGATGTCTAATTATCTCCCTTCACAGAAACATAGAATTTTAACACTCCAAAATCTTGTTTTAAGAGTCTTGTTTTAAGGCTGATGCAAGTTAGTCAATTAAATGAACAGGCTTAGAAGGATCAATCTCTCAATATTTTAAATAAAAATAATCTGTCCTACTTGGTATTTCTCACCCATGCTTTGTAAAGCATATTATGAAAACTACTTAGTTCAACAATATTGTATTTAACTGAAACTCATTTAATATCAATATGTTTTTAATTTCTCATTCTTCTCTATTAATATTTCTAATCTGTAATCTGTGTAGTTTAATATATTATTATATTAGTGTATTGTACGTAGTATAATTATAATCTATAATCTATATTGAAAGCAGAAAGCCTTTAGTTAAAACAGGTGAAGTGAAGCAAAACAAACCAAAAGCTTTTCCAGCAAAATATTAAGAAACAGGCTTAAGCAAACCTTTAATTTATCATCTTTCTTTTATCACACCTTTAAATTATTAGATGAACTTCACTGGGATGACAGGTTTTAGTAAATACTTCCTGATGTACATCTTCTGTTATGCCTGTGCATGAACCATAATTCATCATATATTGTTCAAGTTCCAACACATGAAGAGTCCAATACAATGGCTGTTCATTTTAAGAATTTTTCAGTATAATTACATTTACACTGAATGACAAAAATAAGATGAAAAATCTTATTTCAGGTATAATCAAACTAAATAGAAATGCTCCAGTGCATTCTTCAGCTTTAGTTTCAGCAAAGGCATCAGCTAATAAAATTTGGATGGTCCTATATGAGACATCACCTAATTGCTGCACTCCATCTGTTGAAATAGGAATTGGATAATTTACCATACATCAAAGCTGAGAGACTATTGGTGTAAACGTCATGCTTTTCTGACAGCAGCCTCTGGAAAGTAATTTTTCAAATAGCCTTTTATTAAATAAAGTTATTTGAAAACAGCCTGCTTCGCTGAAAAACTGTGTTGATCTCTGAATATACACACCCATGCTGAGCAGTAAATTACATGTGAAAGCATAAGAACATCAGCAATTCAGGTTCCATTTGTCCCTTAAAGGTAAGTCTTTTTCATGCAGAGTTAGTTGCGTGACTTTCCTCTCTAGTTAAGTTAAACGCATCTTGCCTTCTCTAACTTGGAAAATGATATAATATTCTTGGGAATACACAAGTAGTTAACAATACAAGAACTGCAATTGCTGCTCTAATAGTCTCTCAAAGCGTAGATGTACTTGGAAATCCGGGCTCACCATGGGACTTATGAAAGCCAAAGTGTTAAAAAATAAGAAGAGTCACTCAAGGGTTGGGAAGGTGGAAATAGTGATCTGACTTTACCTAATTGGCAGGGAATTTGGCACACAGTTCAGGCCTGAGTGTCGAGGAAAGCTTATGCTGCATCCCAAAGCAATATCAGGGCTGATACAGCAAATACCATGATGATGAACACAATATGATACCACAAGCATCAGAAGCAGTTTTTCAGTTATGCTGTTTGGAAGCATCATGTGTTTGTGCAGTGTTCAGCACAAAGATGTCTCAATTTAGGATGCTAGTAATCCGGAACAAGAAAGTGTGTCATTGGCAGGTCTATGCTATGGATCTCATGTTAGAAATGGAAAACTTCAATAACCTTGTTTCTTTTCTTTTTCTTTTTTTAATAATGAGCTATGTATATTTGCATAGACTTTTTTAATAGATGTCAAAAATTTGCATGTGACTTAGAAGTGTAAAATTTTGCAAGAACATTGATATTGAAGTCATTCATAAACCGGCTATACACTGATGGGCAAAAGACTTAAGGAACATAAGGTATTTTGTAAATACATCAAAAGAAGGAAGTGCTAGAGAGAAAACAGATTCAGCAATATCTATTCAAAACTGGTTATGGCACTGCAAACTTATATGAAAAAAAGGTGTTTCACAAGGAAAAGGAATAAAAATTGTAAGTAAGATATTGAAAAATATTCACTTATTGTTTAAGGTCTATCTTAATTCTTCAGTTGCTGCTCACTTTAGACATACTCATCTGATCTTGTAAAAAGCAAATTATTGCTTAATACTGACTTCACACACGACAAGCTGCACTAGCAGAACAGTCTCAGTCTTATTGTGGCTGTCAAGCTACAAAAGAGAAAGATTCAGACGCATTTCATTATTTCATGTTAGCCGAATTATTGATTTTTCTAGTAAATTAAGATTTTGCAGTCCAGCATCTGTAGGCAAATGGTTGGTCCATGGACTGTTTGCTCAGATCATAATACCATGTTAAGTTTTGCAATTCTTGATAGTGAATTTGAATGATAAAATAAAATTGCAACTTTTGGAGCTAGACTTCTGAAGCGAGAGCTGAATGACACAATAAAATAACAAAGTGATTGCTTGGTTTAGCATATCTAATGCAATGCATATTGCTTTACCTACATCTCACATATATCAAAAACCTTCAAACCCTCTTTGGGAAAATCTCCCAATTAAGATACCTTCAGGATTTGCAAGGATGGACCTATTCCTTGCAGAAGTAAAAGCTGACTGGGACTTACTGCCAAAGTCTGGATCAGTTGCAATCCAGACATTCAACAGAGCAGGCCTCTGTGGGGCCCTGTGGTTGCGAATGAATTCTGAAGAGTAAAGAGGAAATTGGAAGGAGGGACAAAGGAAAGAGCACCAGTAATAAAATTTTCCTCCACACTCTGCTGCTAAAAAAAGAATGTGGAAGAGGAAGAGAGAATGAATATACTGCACATAGATTTATTTCCTTAGAAGTGTGCTTATAGAGCTTATGAGAGCCTGGGACAGGGGCACAGTGATTTGAGGCCACTGTATAACGTGGTTGGTCCCTACTTCAAAGGAAGAAAAGACCCACTCTTATCCAGTTCCTCCCCTAGGCCTCAATCTGGCCTTTCTGCATGCTTGTGATCTGGTATCTGCAGTCACTGCTGACCACAGGCCCCAGGAAGGCCATGCTGCATGCATTCTCTATAACTTTATCACTGACTGGTGGTATGATAGGCATCATGACCTGTTTTTAGTAAGTCTATTTGCATTGAGTATCAATTAAGTATGCAATAAAACAACAATCATTTTATAGGAATTCATTGTTCCTCGTGCTGAAGGAGTCATTGCCCAAAGTTCTTCAGTGTTTACCAAGTCATTTTCCAAAAACAATAGCTGTTTTTTTGCCAAGTATGTGGAAGTTTACAACAGCTTCTTTATAGCAATTGTGCAACTGCTTAGCTTCACGCTGAAAAGGACATGCTGTGCATATGAGTTAAGAATAGCGTATAGGAATTTTCTGGCTTAGGATAAACCATATGGGCCATACTCAGGCATCTCGTGCTGTGGCAACGAATGACACAGGGTCTGCCATCGCTAGCGAATATAAGATGTCACAACTTTTTTTATTACCATAGGATCATGTCTTGAAACTGTTTCAGAGCAAAAGTAAGAGACAAAGCTACTACTATTAGCATCATTGCCACTTGTTTCAGTGACTTGACTTTGTGACTCTGGGGGATTTGTTTTGAAAATTTTCCTTCTCATATGGCATCTGAAGTGAAAAGCTGTGCTGTGTGAGCACCTGCTAAGAGAGATGAGTTCTTCTGTAGATACATATGGGGGAAGCCATTTGACTCTTGATGTGGGGATAGGAGTCATGATTCATGCATATGTATTTTGATGTGCAAGTGCATGTTGGGAAGGAAGGACGGGAAAAAATGGTCAAAACCAGATTATTTGCTCTTTATTATAACATATAGCAGTAATTTAGTTGTATCTTACTGTCTCAGTAACAGCTTTTAGGAAAGGATTGTTTTTTCTAATGCTTTTCATTGTCTTTTTGTAAAGTTTCATGACACCTTATGTGTATCACTCTTTCCAAGGTAAAGGAAGGCAGAGAACAGAGTTGAGATCAGACAGTCAGTGGTAGAAGTGGAATTTTTAATGAGACTGTGGAGTCATAGAATAGTGCTCTGTCCATTATTTTGCATAAATTCCCCTTTAGAAGGATTAAAAGATCTGCAGTATATTTATTGCTGGGAATAGAGGTTTTTAAAATCTACCTTCTTCATAGAAGGCTTTTTCCTTTAGTCCATTTTCTCACAGAGACACAGGTAATAGCAATTAGGATAACAATAGTTTTTCTGGGATTTCTAGGATTATGTAAAATAAATAGTCATCTGTAAAAAAAAAAAAAAAAAAGAAAAAAGAATTTCCAGCAAAAATGTTAAATGATAATTTGTAGCATTTATATGAAAAACAAATCAAATTTAGCACATCTCCTTTCTCCGCTACAGAGCTACAGATATGCAGGTACTGTATATGGAAACACATTTACAACTTTTAAAATGATATTTCCATTTGGAGAACAGAATCAGTTTTTTGGTCATTAGCATCTTGAGCATATAAATAGCAATTTCTTCATTTTTGTGTTAGTCATGCAAAGGGCATTTGCCTACATGAGACTGCAGAATCAGAGTTTTTTTTTTTTTTTTTTTTTTTTTTTTTAAGTATACTGTCTACAAAAACTACATTAAAAACATTATTTAACTACACTATCAAACACTCAAACATCAGGGTTAGCTTATTTTCACAAAATGAGTGCACTTCCTTTGGTTTCATCTATTATAATACACAGGCACCAATCACATTAACATGTGCTATTTTTTCAGCAGGACACTCCTTTTTTCGGTACAGGAAAGGTATTTATCACATAACAGGCCACTGTTTAGTACATTATTTTCTTCTTGTTCCTTGCATGGATTTCTGCTCTATGCATTGCACTCTATTCAGACATTAAGAAGACTTAATAAATTCCTTCTGGATTTCTCTGTGGGAAGCACCACTGGAATCAGAGGCTCACCAAAGATTCACAAGGACTCACAAATTTCACATCACAAGCCATTCACAGAAGAAGGGAGGCTGAAAAACAAAGAGATTATGGTCAAGCATATCCGTTAATACTATATATTTAATAAGAATTGTTTAGAACTTGACTTATAGCATTAGCGTATAGCAGTCAATAACAGGTGCGAGTTCAAAATACTGGCTTCCATCAGTTTCATTTGCATCTGCAAAGTCCTCAAAACACCTATAAATCAGGCCTCAGGTTCACCGAGCAAGAAGAGGGCCTGCTGGAGGGGGAAAAGAGCAATGCAGCTGCAGTATGTGATGCATAGCACAAGGACTAGGTGGGACAATACTGTCTCTCAAGGAGAGGACAGACTTATCTGTCTTCTTCCTGTAGAATCAGCATCTGTTTAGGAGTCAATGAAAAGTTCTGTTCATCATTACACCGGAAACCCATATCAGATGAGTTTTTAGGTGATTTTGCTTAGACTTTTTGCTTATTGTGAGCTCTTTGGGGCATATAAAATAAAAACAAGCAAGTAAGGAAACAAACAAAAAACAACCAACCCAAAGAACCCTCACCAAAAATCTAGGTTTTGTTGAATCAGAAATCAGAATGCCTTTTTAATTTTTTTCCTTTTTTATTTTTAAGAGAATATAAATAGAAACAGAATAGAAATTAAAAAATGACTTTTAAGCTACCCTTTCTTTGTCTCTTTTTTTTCTTTTCTGCAGTCAGATTCAGTCAGCTCAATGTTTTTGTGGTTCAAGAAATGACACAGACCCCTTTAGTCCATAGGAATTTTCTCTTTCCATTGCCTTAGAAGCATGTCCATGCATTCCCTGATCTCTGCGGTGATTCATGCTTCCAGTTTCTTGCAGTTATTCCCCTACTTGATTCTTCTGCCCTGCTCTGTAGTCTCTGGGAAACTTTTTTCTTTGTCCATGATCTCCGCTTGGAAGCAATTTCTTACCTTCCTGAAAAGTTGGCCTGACCCTTCCACTCTGTTTGAAGGAACATAATGCAGACTGGAAACAAGTAAGTCAGACAGGCATTTCTCTTCATGGTCATGTAGGAAATTTTAGACAGAAGCTGGGTTATAATCCAAAATTTCAGGGCTTCATTCTTTTCCTAAAGTCTTCTGTTTCATTCAAAATCTCTCTTTACTATATAAATCCTATTCCTCAAGGCCACAAAGGGACAATTGCCTAGATCTGACACTAAATATGACATTTCCAAAATAAGATAATGTTCTTTTTTTTTTAATCAGAGGAGCAAGGAGGTAGATGAAGATTTTGTGTGTGTGTGGGGGGGGGGGGGTAAATGGGGAAAAAATGAAGTTCTACAGTGTGAGTTCGTATTGACGCCTGCATGGGTCATTAGAATTGGAACACTTTTAATCTTCATTTAAGCCAGTGGAATAAAAGAGAGAATTTAAGCTAATCTAAGTTAATGTAGTGAAAAGAAGGATTAGCAGATTTTTATCCTCTGCATGGACAAGCCATACAGGAACATGAGAAATTTTGCCAGTGGCTTTTTGGATTTTTGCCAAAAGGAGGGAAAAACAGTGAGATTATGGAGCTCAGGGCTCTGCTCCAAGCTCTAAGAAAAGACACAACAGCACAGGCTCTCCCAGCATTGTAGTCTACTCTTCTGTTCCAGCTTCTCTAACCTCACGTGTATTTTCCACTTCTACCTTTTTCCCTCTCATAATTTCTTGTTCCAGTTGTATTTCCCTATCCATAATATCCTAGTCTCAGCTACTCCCCCCTTTTACTTTGTCATTTCTACCACATATTTCTTAATTCCCTCTCTTAGCTTTTTCCCATTGTCTTCAATTACTTCTGTCACTCCCAGATCAAGTTTTATTTTCCAGATATTCCCAGTCCCACTCTCATTCCCTGGTTTCACTGTCTCACTCTTCTTGCCCAGTCAGTCCTAGCTCTTGGAAAAAAAAAAAAAAAAAAAAAAAAGAATTGTTTTGTGTGGAATTTTCCTCAAGAAATCAGCCTGAGGCAGCTATGAAGCATATGGAATTTCAGCCTAAATGGTTTAAGGCTGGCAAAGTTTTATACAACTTAAAAGAAGGTCTTTAATAATAATCAGTACTGCCAGCCAAATCTGTATAAATCCTAATCTGGTTCCCTTTGAAGTCAATAGTAACAATCCCAATGGGGCCATTAATGTTAAAACTTTGTAATATAATAAGCAAGTAAGCACATGCTTAAAGTGCTTTTGTGAATTGGACAGCATTTAAAAATTAGAATATATCTCTGGTTAGTATAAATGTGGAATATTTGCATTTACTACTTTGACTTCCATTTTATGAATTTATCCAATGAAATCTGAGAAATCTCTCTTTGAGATATCTCTTTGAATAAAGTAGTCACATGTGCTGGAACCCTAGAATGATGGAAAGTAAAGAAAATTGTTAAAGGGTCATTTCTGCATATAACACTCTACCACACTTTAAAAAGAATATTCTTTCTTGTGGCTTTAGTGGACAGCAGCATTCCAGTTTGTAAGCATTTTAAGTGTGTATTCAAAGTAGCATGGGAGAGAGGAACATGATCTTTTACCTTTATTTTCATTTATGATTCCAAAGTATAAGAAGGAATCTTTTATGCTTTTTCTATGGAATATGATGTTTTTGAAATTCCTGTATAGGGAGGTTACAGTCTAGGAGCCTTCAGCAATATGACCAGGATATAAAACCTCACAGAAATAACAAATGTGAAGAAAATAACTTATGAGATTGGAAGAAAAATATATTGCGGCAACATGCTATAAGTTTGTTACACATAGGGGCTATTTAGAGTTCAAAAAAAGGACAGGTAAAGCTGTGTGACTTTTATAGATTGTGTAGAGGGACAGTCTCCTTTTGAGGATTGCACAGCGAAAGCGAAACCACCCACGTCCTACAATCCTCTGTACATATCCTATTGCCCAAATTACCACTCAGAGGCCCTGGACAATAACAGTCAGAATTTCCCCCCTTTTGAATACAGTGATGAGATCTCCAGATGTGCTATCTATGGAGTTTGTGTTGTATTTGCTTAGAAAATCCTACAGTGAGCCATACCTCTTAACGTTGTTTTGGAAATTTTCACTAAAAAATAAGTTGTCATTTTGCTGCTGTCACACTTATCTGTGCTATCATTTTTAACATATGTCACTTAACACGTCATACTCAAGGTCATCATATGAAATAAATTACGTGGGCATGGAAAGTGTGAAAATAGTATCTGACAACTTTGTTTTTCTGATAGGAAATAACTGAATTCAGTTTCTCTTGTGCCCTTTGAGAATAACAGACCGTCTTTATTTCATATTTCAAATTCCACGATGGCTCTTCTGGGTATCGTAACTTATAAGAAGAATAAGCCATCGTCTGTACTACTCACTCTTGACCTCTTCCAAGTAGGTCTTGTAGTTTGAATAACTTGGTTCTGCTCTCACTTTTGCACTGGAAAACCCATTAGCAAAGTAAGTTTATTAATAGTGGTGCAATTAATCTCAGAATTAGGTCCAAAGCCTTTGTTGTTTGCTGTAGTATTTCAGTTCCTCATGAATCAGAATACAATCCCTTCCAGAGCTCTCCTCAATATAATATTTGCTGGATTCTGCCAAAAAAAAAAAAAAAAAAAAAAAAAAAAAAAAATACAAATTGAATTATTGCCTATTTTCTGTAAACTGACAAGTTGATTTCCAATGCTTTCATATTTTTATGTTTAGAATACACAAATTTCCTTGTTGTTTTCTTAAAGGATTGTCCTCTGTTCTGTTTTTCATTGGCAGCACTTTCACAGTTCCCCTGAACAGTTGCTCTCTTGTTCTATAATAGGCTTCAGATTATTTTCCTAGCTATGCAGCAGCTCCTCTCATAAGGTATCTGTTGCAAAATTACATGGGACTGCCCAGGACTGTAATTCTCCTCTGTGCACAAGTGCTACTGAAATTCAAAAATGCTTACTTTTGAAATTGCTCTCAATAGTGCTATTGCTGTTGGGGTAGCAGTATCTTTCTGGGGGGAAGCTTTTTTTGCAGTCGTAGCTTGCTTCTGTGATAGAGCTGAATGGAATGGTTCAAGAAAACCCAGAGCCATGCCAGTTTGCTGCTAAAATCTGATCCACAGTGATCTACAGATGCTTTTCTCCCTCCTCTTTTGCTCCCAGGTCTCTTGCTCTGAAGCTTTTTCTCAGCCATCGTGATCTTCTCACATTGCCAGGATCACGAATGTCTGTTCAACATAGCTAGAGGCCTGCTTTTCTTGTGCTTTTATGTTGCAGGGCTAACGCTGCCTTCTGATTAAGTGATTCATAATGGAAATAGATACTGCTCTTCACTGCAGGGTGGAGTACAAAGGAACTTACGCTTTTTTATGGAAAGCCTATCCAAGTGACAAATAAAACTGAGCAATTCATTCTCATGGAAATGGCCTGTGGCTTATACTTATTTATATGATATGCTGATCGCATAGCAATGAGGAAGCATCAGAAATACTGAAGCACAGTAACATTAGTGAGTGCAAACATAACTGAATACATCACTCATGCTAGTTGTTGTTTTAATTTGCAGGACATTTGTTGCAGTGTAGTTAGGCAGAGAGTTCATAGTCCATCATAGATGTTGTGGGCATATCTTCCTTTGGCCTGCTATACAGTAAACATCATTACTGGATTATTCTAACATCTAGTGAAGTCAAGAGGAGTTCCGAAATTCACTTCACAAGAAGCAAAAGCAGGCCCAGCACTGCAGGTAAAGGCAGGTCAAAGAGTATATTTAATACTAGAATTTTTAAAAGATAGCAACTAATGCCATATAAATCTTCAAGTAAATTACTACATACGGTAAAGCCTGTTAAAAATACACAGTAGTTATTGCTTGCAAGGATAGGAAATGAGAGAATTTTACATCTCATGCTAAAGGCATGTAACCAAAAATATAAAGCTGTAGTGAAAAATAAAATTCAAGCTAAACATGTAAAAAATTTCCAAGTATCTATGGCAAAGATACTGAAAGGTGTTTAGGAACTTAAGCCAATAGAAATTAGAACTCTAAATACTGTTCTAAAACTCAGGCTATCTTCTAGGTATTTATACACCTAACTACCTTCAATTTCAATTGATGCACAGGTACCTTTGAGAATTGAGCCCTACAGACAAATCTGCATTTCCAAGCAATATATAATGATGTACCTGCAGACTGGTCAGACAGGCAGCCCTATAAAGAGCATGCTGTGAGTGATCACTTCCTTTGGAAGCTCCCAGTTTTAGAAGGATGGTGGTGGTGCACTGAAAACATTAATGTAATTGTTGCTCTAGTGACTAATTTGACTTTGACCTCTATGGGAAGCTGCTATATACTTAAATTTTAATATATGCTTGAGCATTTTCCTTATTAGAAATACTTTCTAGTGAAAAACAAAAAGGAAAAGAAAACAACAACAACCAAAATACCCAAACCCTGTTTCCATCAGTTTTCTGAGCTTTAAAACAAATTTTTGGATTTAAATAAATAAAGTCTACTAAAGATGACTTTCCAATGTCACAATGACATAGGTATTGCACAATGCACAGAAGGACCCCAAATTCTTTTTGGCAGTCTGGTTCATCTCGATTATCTGTCAGGGATAAAAAGGGACAGAAACTGGAAAAAAATATATGACAAAACTAGAAACACCGTAAGAGTTGAAGAGACTTTGTGGACAGAAGACAAAGGCAAAGAAAAGAAGCAGCAAGTTGAAAATGCTTCAGTAAGAAAAGGTGAAGAGTTTGTGATTATGTGCTTCCCTTAGAAATTCATTTTTTTTCTTCCTACTGATCCCTTGTAACACTTTATATTATTCTTGTAGCTTTTATTCAGCTCTTCTACCCTGTTATCTTTTACTGTTCAATAAGACATTGGAGTGTCAGATTTAAAAAAAATCTCAAATTCTTTTGTTGAATGAAAAAAATGTTGGCTGGTAATCAAATTCTGCCAGTTAGGTTCAAGTCATTTATTGTACATAATATATATACATATACATTATATATATATAAAATATAATATTTATAATATTTCACTAGTCCTGTGTGATATATGCTGTTGTTATAATGCAATGTCTGAAACTGAAAGGGAGAGGAATATAGTAAATGAAAATGTCATTAATTTAAGTTTACTAATAGAGAAAAGAGAGCTATAAAAAAGAAAAAAAAAACAACAGAAGTAGAAATAATTTATAATGAGACAAAGAAAGATTTCCAAATGAAATGAAATCTGGATAAATTATTTAAAATAAAACTGAAAATGGGAATATGCATTTAAATAGTTCGATAACTACTTCATTACACAAAACAATTCACGTTAGCAGTTGTTTTTCCTAAGGTATATCTTAAAATTACCCACAAGGTTCATTATTTCTTGTTTGACAGTAGGATTTGATGTGAATAATTATGCTGCTTGTATATAATACTTATTTTTTGAGATTCTTCGAAGTTTTGTATTTCCCTAAAGTATGTACAGTCAACTTAAAATCAGTGCTATATGTTGTCTGTTTTTAATTATCAACATTATAAATTTGATTTCTGGTTATAGTAAGTAAAAGAGAAGGGAGAAAAAAACCAGTATTTGGAAGTGCTTTCCGCTAAAAATCCAGTTTATTTTCCTGGATGGGAAAGGAAGGGAGGAAGGGCGGCAGCTGTGGGGCTCCGTGTGCTCGGAGGCTTTCCGGCCCCGCGAGCCGCTGGGGCCCCGGGAACTCGGCAATCCACCTGTGCCGGAGCCGGGGGCGGACGGGGGCCAAGTCCCGAGCCCCACGCCGTTTGGCAGGCACGAGGCCTCAGCGATGGGCGCTCCCAGCAGCTCCCGAGGAAACCTGCCTGGAAATGACCGCGGGTAAAACTTTGTCAAGCCCTAGTGACTCCCTGAAACGTTTTGATCAGATCTAAGCTGAGATAGGAGGGAAAGGAGTTTCCTTTGATTAACAATGGCTGGAGTTTACATAATCCGCAGCAGGAAACTCGAGCCTTTATTTCAGGGCGCACGTAGGCACGGCACTGCTTGCTGTCGTCTGCGCTTCATGAGCTCGCTTGTGTTCAATGCTGTTGCAAACCGCAATCTTTAAAACATCAATACATAGCAAGGGAAGGAGAATGGTACTGCTAGAAAAGTGCAATGTTGAACTGAAAGAAATTAACAAAGATGAGGATTTCTGCCCTGTTTTCTACTTATTTTAACCTCTACCAAGTATGAATGGTTAGAAATTATACTCAGTGAAGAAGCTGGTGTTCATTGATTTCATTTTGTAAAGTATTTTATATTTAAAATATTTTATTAGAACAAACTACAGCTTCTATACACCCAGATTCCTGGGTAAGGTTCACCAAATGGTAGAACTCTAATGCCTTGTAATGAGGTTGCATTTTACCTGTATGTTGCATTGTTTTCTTTCCAAATTCCTTTTCAAGGTTCTATGCAATATGAACTAAAAAGCATCCTTTCTTGCTCCTCCACTTTTATTAAGTGGTAAGGAGAATGATTTTGGCATTCTCCTACATTCTCAATGTATTCTAAAACAATTTTGAATAGGGAAATTTAATTTACAAAAAAAAAAAAAAAATCAAAAGATGTTTTAGTAAGCGTGCAATGAATAAAAAACTCCAAATTAAATAAATAAGAAGAATAAAAGGTAGATAACACATTTAGTGTATTCATAACATTTTACTATTGCAAAGTCCATTTAATGTTGTGTTTAACATGTAATATTTATTTTTCATAGGGGCTACTGAAACATCCCTCTCAAAGTCCACACCACTAAGAAATGGCATAGAGGAGCTGACAACACAGACAAATATGAAATCTAATAAGAACTCAACTTGTTATAGCCTGATGAATTGGGGTACTAATCAAAATAGATGTTGGTGAGAACTCATTTGGAGTCGTTGAACAAGAAAACGTGCATAGTAGCACTGTAACCTAATTCTCTGGTGAACTGCAATTGAAAGCATAGGCTATCACATTCTGCACTCAATAAGCAAAAAGCACAAGAGGTTTTATTCTGTGCTCTTTTGATCATTGCAAAAAAAGAAATAACCTGGTTGTGTGCTTCCCCAAAAATAAATAGCAGTATAATGTAAACTGGATTCAGACTAGAAGATACAGAGCACAGAACGTCCGGAGAATGACCACAGAAAAAAAGTGCCTAGCATTAGCAAACTGATTTCAGTTTGGATTTCAGTTATGAACTATTTTCATGGAAAAATGCCCACATACATTAAAAGAGGCAGTCATGTGGAAATTTTTATATTACTTTGGGTAGGTCTTACTAATTATTTTAAAGGGAAAGGCCTTGCTAATTCCCTAATACATGCACAGAAAAGCTACCTTACTGCCTAAGAATAAAGGAATTTGTTCAGCCTGTGCTAAAGAGAATTGGATTAATGAGACTAATGGCCCATGGATAAATGATAATTTTTTGCATTCCTGAGCTAGCTGAGTCCGGTCTGAACATAACAAGCATCTGGGACTCAGGTCCACCTGCCTCTTACCCTGGTCTGCATTCAACTTAAATCCTATCTGCTGTTGCCCAGGACATGCTTGAAAATGTAATGAGCTGTAAATATTCTTCAGTCTGTCCTTAGTGAGCTCTAGAGGTAAATGGAGTCTGGACAGTCAGTCAGTTTGGCTTCAAACCTGACAGTGAAGACATAGTGACTGTGTGCTGCTTTTCCTAAATGGCTTTCACATGTCCTTATTCGTGGTTCTTGTAGAGGAATGAATCATCACCAATGTCCTGAGGCTATTCTCTGAAACTCTGCCAAGAGTGAATTTACTCTGTACCTTAGAAGTTTTCCTGTCACCAAGGCTGATTTAGAGTTTAAATGAGTCCTGTAAGGTGTCATCTGTCCCTCTGGCTGTTGGCTTGTCAGTTCAAGACCAAACTCATAGAGTCTGGCACAATACTAACAATTTCCTGGAGGTTGTTCCCTTCTATTTCTTTTCCATTTTCAAAAATATCCTCTTAATAGAAAAGAAAAAGGAAAAAAAAGTGAAAAGTTATTTATATTTATA
This sequence comes from Rhea pennata, assembly GCF_028389875.1. Classification (NCBI taxonomy): domain Eukaryota; kingdom Metazoa; phylum Chordata; class Aves; order Rheiformes; family Rheidae; genus Rhea; species Rhea pennata. Next base: position 46,487,715 of record NC_084663.1, on the reverse strand, counting down.
AATATCAGTCATAACTTTCATCACAAATAAGCAGAAATAAATAGCTGTTGCATTGCATACATTGTCAGTCATTCATCTTTTAAAAATGAGAAAGGAAAAAAATGGATCTTAATATTCAACATTGTCACTGATTTATTAGTTATTTATGATGGTTCAGAGATGACAGGCATTATTTTATCAATTTTGAAGCATGATATGTCATATTACCTGCAAACTTGCAACTAATTTTATTCCAGTAAGTCCATTGGGTTTATGATTTAGCTGCATTTATCACTGTACCCGTCTAGCTCCCTTTGTATGATCTATTTTGCTGAAGACGGGACACATTCAGTTTGCTGCTATATACAACGTTAATGATTTGCTGGTCCATTCTAGGCTGAGTGGGGAGTACCATTGCTCTTTTCCTAGATGGCAATCTCATCCTCTTTATGACAGTAAAGTAGTTAAGGAAAAGATTGGAGCCAAAAAAGTGCCTAGAAGCCCATAGAAGTTAACTAGGAGAAAGCTGTTTCTTTTTCTTTAAGCCATCACCTATTTTATTGGATTTCCCAAGAGCTGTAGCACTACTCAACTCTGGGGCTAAAGAAGTTCCCTTGTGAATCATGCTGTTTCAACTATCTAGGGCATATTTTGATTAGCATATGTTTCTTCTAAAAATACATTTTGAAACTCCCAGGACGTGCCATTTGTTTGCAAGCCAAACTAGTCTTTTCATCTTGCAACAGTGATTTTAGGACAAAAATTTTACTTTTAATCCTTGCGGGAGGAGGTCTAGCTTTGTCTGCAATTCCTATCACCAGTGAAAGCTTAGAAAGGCCATTAGTACCCTCCAGAACAAAGTGAGGACCAGAAACTTTCTCACAGTGAAAGTAAAGCAGAAAACTAATGAGATAGCCTTGAATTTAGAGATAGGCTAATTTGGAAACTCCTGGGGTGCAGAGAATGTCATCAGAGTTATCCGGTTTTTATTTCTTTTTCAAACTCCAGTCCCTTTTTCTGACAACTGGAATCCTGGCTATAAGGACACAGCAGTTATTATGTTTGCCTTGGGACTAAGAAAGAGTATCAAAAAAAGGACACTACTGGATCTTTTTCTCGGAGATTTGCTGCAGGTGTTAATTAAATGCTAAACCTACTATACTTCTAACCCCAGATAGACAGGCATACAGTGCAGGCATATGTTGTACCTAACATGACGTTCTCGTTTTGAAATCTAAGGATGCAAAGAACATTTCTGAATTATGACTTCCAACCTTGACCATCCATGGTGCCCCGCAGAGGCAGTTGAAGTGTGGGTACCTATGCTTGTTCTCAGGTAGTTTATGAGTGTCATTTCCGCGGATCCAGAATCAACACGGTCTGGCCACCAGCTGCTCCTGGCAGGAGATATCTGACACAGGAGGGACCCAGTAGAGCTGCTGAGCTTCCTCAGCGAAGGGAACTCCCAGCGCTTGCTGCCACCAAGAGATATGTATATCACGACTGAACATGTTACGTTTCCCTTTCCCAGCCTGACATGCCCTTGTTCCTCAGCCAAGTCACTGTGAGGCAAGAATGTAAACACAGAAGACATCATCTCTTGTTATGACTAATCTTCCTTTAGTCCTCATCTAATCAGTTTGTCACACTGCCTGATACATTATGTTCATGCCCTGGTCAGTAAAAATTTCCTTTTCTTCCGCTATAAGTAGAATAATATTTCAAGACTTTCCTTGCCTAAAAGGATGTTGAAATAGATAATTTAACAACACTTGTAGTTTTTTTGTAATTGCAATAGTATTTCTTCTGCTCAGACTTTTATGTATCTTTTTTTTTTTTTTTTTTAATGTACCTTTTAAAACATACTTCTTTTTGATCTGGATATTATTTATTAGAAAATTTCAATAGAAAAGGGTATATAGGATAGTACTATACAAGGTTAATCAATATTTTAAACTATGGCCTCAATCTTGTAGCAGAACATGAAGTGAATTACAGTTTTTTTTTTTTTTTCATTTTTTAATGGTTAAAATATATGCCTTAATTGAATCATATAAAAGCATTATATAATTATCAGCCTTCACTGGTTTGGGTAATATGTCTGTAGTCTTTCAAAAAAATTTTTTTTAATAAAATGGTATAATTGCACAAGAGTATAGTATAAAAGTGCTTGAGAAAGAATTATACAACAATTATGCACAAAGTTATATTTTTCTACACAATTTTTTTCATAACTCCTTGCAAGGTAAGTATGGACCCAGAAAGCAACTCCTCTCCATGCTTCATCTGCTCTTATTCTAGCAGTTTCTGACTGCAAGGACCAGTCCTGGAGTCAGGAATTTTTTGATACCTTCCTGTATAAAATGATCATATTTAGCTTCAAGGATGTTGCATAGTGCATACTAAGTCAGAGTTATACACTTACCTCACTTTGGTTCATCTAGGTGCTTCACTTAATGAATCTCCCGTGCAGACTTGGCAGTTGTCTTCTAACTAGTTAACCATCTGGCAGCATTCTGGGATATCCATCTTTTAAATCATCACAGACTTAGTTGTTTTCAGTCATTTTTTGAAAGGAGAATCCTTGCTGAGCATACCATGCATCTGAGCTGCCACAGCTCCATGTCCCCATGTCTGGCCAGTAGCAAGGCTACTGTATTCCCAGTAGGCACACATGCACATATACACTCAATAAATACATACATACACACAGCCAGTCATATAGAAGAATGCATATAGAAAATTTAGAGCTCTCATGCAAACACAAACACCACAAATGGCCTGATCCTGTTCCCCTTTCTGGTTGGTCAGGCCAGGTTAATCAAGCCCGTTAGTGGAAAATATATGCATACATATGACTATATACAGCATGCATCTATCCAGTAGCTGGCCTTAGATACTCAGTCTTGAGTATCTTGTAGCTTGCCTCTGAATATCCAGGGCAGCCTCTTTGCTGATATCTGGACATGCAAGCCTCCAAGTCCCTCAGTCCCACTCTATTTGTGGGTGTTCAGACTGCCTCCTGTGCAGATACACACACACGCACCCACACGCATATACATGTCCCACACACGAACTATGGATCCATCCAATACTTGGTCTTAGATACTTAATGTAATCAGCAGTTGGCCCTGGTCTGCCACTTGGCTCATTCACACGGACACACATACAAACACCTCTGTCTCTCCAGTAGATCCAGACCCATTGCTTTCCCAGTAGCCAGACCTCAGACCCCACAGTCTCTTCAGTAGCTGGTTTGGATCCCTTAGTACCTCCAGTAGGTAACTCTCAGATCACTGTACTCTTTCTAGTATCTGACCCAAACTTAGAACTCACAAATATGTCTCTCTCAAGCTTCTTATCCTACTCAGCAGCTAGTCCCTAGCTGCTTGATGTTCCCTAGCGCTTACACACAGACAAACATGCCCACACAACATGCATGTAGTTCAGTTTCTCCCGTTTCTGGCACCCTAGATGCTCAGGCCTGTACAACCTGTGGTTTGACTCCAGCTGCTGAAACTTAGATCCCCATATGTACACTTAGACCCAGAACAGATAGCTCCCTCACACAAGAAAATAGAAATGAAGTTTAATGAGAAGACAGGACAGACTGCAGTTATCAGGTGAAGAGCATGGCTAGTGAAGCATACAATGGGTGTTTGGCCCCTTTTATACCTTTATCCATTTTTCTAAGTTTTTTCCTCCTCAGTCCACCTTACCCCTCACTTCGCCTGCCTCTGGTCTTTTTCCTAAATACCCTGTAATAAGCCTTGCAAAATCCCCAAATGCTCTTTCATAATAAGTCTCATATCCCTGTAGGCAGGAATCTCCCTTCATCAATAAGGGGATCTGGGAAGAGCCTCTTCCATCGATTCATCATGAAGAGTGTCACCCCTGGACAGGGGGGATGGTCACCTCCTGGGACAGCCTTGACAGCAGCTGGTCAGGCCACTGCATGTGCTCTGAAGTTATTGGGGTTACCCTACCTGCCCTTGTTCTCTGCTTTTCAGTTTTTATAGAAATTAGCTTTCAGTCGCTTAACATAGCTAACCTATTCCATATACAAAGCAGATGCATGGAGCAACTTCAGCAGTGGATTCAAGGTTTTTCCCTCACCTAGAACACATGCAGAGCTGAGGTGCTTGAGACATAAGTAACATCCAAAACATTTCTACATCTGGAAAGAGCAGCTCTGCTAACTCTCAATGACTTTGTGAACTAGATTTTGCTTAGTGAAGCGTTAGGAATTTTGAAATATTCTCCCAGAAGACTAGGTGTCAAATCCTTGAAACCTGGATACCATGGTAGACTTGCATATACATGCTAAGGGACAAGTATGACTCTATAGTGTTGATACTGGAAGTAAGGTCAGCCAACCTAGACACAACACAGATAAATGCAGCTTTGGTCCTTTCTTCAGTGAGGAGAATAGAATCTTTTGGTGGACTAAAATAATTTTCTGCAACAGTACAGAGCAAATGATATAGCTTAATCTAAAAAAAGGCTAATGTTGTTTCTAAGTAACCATCCTTCTAACTGTCATTATGAATCCTTTTCTTTTCCCATATCATAAGGCATGAGTAAGTTGTGGTGTAAATGAAAATATTTGTCTTTCAGAAAATGTTTTGAAGAGTATCTTAATGGAAAGAATGTTAATTGATGCCGATATATTACATACAGAGTCACAAAATATGTGGCTGTGTATATCGTTAATGGCATTCATATTCACATTTTCTGCTAGAATTTCTAGCATATGTGCAAAATAGATTTAGAATTTTAGCATTTGTTGGAAATTCTAACAAGAAAAAAGGCTATCAGCTACTTGTGCGCTGACAAGCTGCAGGATAGCAGATTTTTCACTTGCTGACCCTTTAATCTGTTAGGTGATTAAAATATTTTAGATGAAATTAAAAGCAATCTGGTCCTGAAGCCTTATTGATCTATGCATGTACTATTAAAAAAAAATATCAGTTTTCTGAATGGATTCTGGATGAAGCTAGAATTGCCCCTAAGCAATATTGCAGCTTTGTGGAAGCTTTGTGGAAGTACTCAGGTTATGTTAAAGAAAATCCAATTTAAAGCAGTGTTTCTGCCTGAAATTTTGAAAGCTTTGGCTAATTTCTTTATGTTTCTGGACTCATTAATTTTTATTGAATTTTATAATCTGTTTTTTAGTATTAATATATTATTCCTAAAATAAAAATAACATAAAAGTTTTAATTAATTGCTAAATTCCTAAAAAAATCTTGTTGTCAGTTTCAGTGAAAATAAAGAAAAGACTTTTGTATAAAAGCTTGATTTTCAAGCTTAGACAGTTACTTTAATGGCAGCTCAATTGCCTCCTCTGGGATATGATAAAAATAATTTCAAATTTGTATTCAACTTACAAAGAGTAGAAGATTTAGATCAACTTGGATCAGTGGAGCATTTCGGATAGTATATTTACCATAGCAGATGTGATAGAACTGCACAGTGTTGTTTATCTGCATCTTGAAGTAGAAGAAAGTAAATAATAAATACCAAAAGGACTTTAACCTAAGTGACATTTATTAGAGAAAACTAATCCATCTGAAAATATCTACCAAACTATGACTTCAAAGAAAAAATATGATAGGATCACATTCCAGATCATGTTCCTGTTACTAAAATCTCAAAAAGCCCCATTTACATGTTGCAGTTATGCAAATGAGACTGTTTAGCTAGGCAAGAGAGCATTCCTGTGGCACTGTATACAGGAGAAGAAATGATGGTTTTACTGCAGTTGGTGAAATGAAATTTAGCATATGATTTTTTTTTTTAATGAATTAATCCAGTACTATGTAGTCAGCCAAGACGGCGATAACCACAAAGCAATGTGAGCCAAGTCCACAAAGGTGGGACACTATCCAGCATTTGGAACCTTGTGCTGAGGACCATTCAACCATCTGAAGTAGAATAAACAGTTATTTTATATTATTATATATTAATTATTCCAGACAAATTACATTAGTGCTAAAAATTTATTCTGTGTAGTGGTCCTGGAGCAACTAAGTAAAACAGGAGCTGGTAAAATTTGAGCCTAAGATGAAGGCCACTTGTATGAAAGCCAAAAGAACCCCCAGCTGATCACATGGGTTTACACAATGCCAAGTTGAATCAATTTCTTTTGCCGGGAGAATACCATGAGGTTTCTCTTTGATCAGGATATTCTACTAATATCGTGTTAATATCATATTAATATCATGTGAATAAGTGATTATATTCTGTTAAACTATGTTACTTCTGGCAAGAGATTATGAAAATTAGGACTCTGTTGCAATATCGTTGTCCAGGGTTGTGACTGGCAATATGTTTGATAGACCATCCCTTCGTGCTTTTCCCTATCTGCAGCTTCCATTGGATCTTGGGCTATGACACCCAGCACAACTGCTGGTGAGATTCTTGTAGCAATTATTCTTGTCTGAGCCCAAGAGGTGGGATGGATGCTAGGAAAGGGATGAGTTACAGGCTGTAATTTCACAGTACAGGCCATGTCAGCACCCTTTTGCCAGCCCATTGCTCCCCAAATTGTCCTCCTCTGCTTCTCCCTACCTAAGCTATCTGCAGGCAGCAGGAGGAAAAGACTCTTTAACTGGCAGCTTTCCTAGCTTTATTCCGTGGTAGCTCAGCTCCAGCCAGAGGAACGCTCCTGCATAGCAACAATTGTGTCACTGCTTGACTTTCTTCCAACCAAGAGCAATAGACATAGCTTTACTGCGGACAAGGCTGCCAAGGAAAGGTGGGCCTAGCAACCCTGCCATTGTTCCTGCAGGAAATAGATCACTTGATAAGTCAAAGTGGTCAGCAAGTGCTAGGACTAAAAATTCTTCCCATTATTAGGAACAGCTACAGTAAGAAGGAATACTATTTATCTGGCACTGCACTGGAAAAAAAAAAAAAAAGTCCCAAATTCCCCTCATATGTCTCTCACATGGCAAAAAATTCCCCATTACCAACTAACTTCTCATTTAGCATCTCTCTCTCTCTTTTTTTTTTTTTTTTTTTTTTTTTGCAAAAGGTACTTTAAGTATTATTGCATTTTTAATGACCACTCAGAGCTGGTTACAAAGATCTAGAAAGGATCACTCTCTCTCTTTCACTTTCTTGTCAATATTTACTAAACGTTACTTTCTCTAACACCTCAAGTATAGATTGTTGTACAGTGCACATGTCACATCTTGGAGAGCTAACCCCAAGATCCCATCATTATTTCAAGATTTAGAAACACTTCCTGATTATTCCTTGCCCATGTTCTCCAAAATTGCTGTTCTAGAAGTCCTAGTCAGACAATATCTGCTTAGGAATATTTCTAGTCTAGGCTCCTTATTACGCAATGGAAAATGTTGGTCTTTTGTTTCTGAGTGAAGGTGGCTACAGACACACTATTGTATGGCTCTTCACAGACCTTCAGTGAATATTGTGCTTTCTATCATTGACTTCACAGGTTTATTAGGTGGAGACCTTATAGCCCTCCTCGTAACCTACCATCTTTCCTGCACACGAAACAGGATCACAAGACAGTGCACAAATAAGAATTGTTTCTTAGAAAGCTTCCTGACCTACATTGTCTGGAATTGCTAGAGGGACAAATTCAGCTGCCTCAGAAGTAGATCTGAAGCTATGAGGAACTCATATGCTTCCACCAGAAATGTGAAACTGCAAAAAGGAATAGTGACTCCTAATGAAGGTCCCTAGGAAGTCTAGAGGAAAAGGACTGAGGAAGTGAAAGTAGGACTGTCAGCTCTGGGAAGTGGGGTTTTGACCACTTCAGGAGCTCTGTGATTACTCTGATAGAGACAGAAACAGAAGATGAGATTTCCTGTCTTCCCTTTGGTCACAGATGCCCACCGCTGCTGGCCACGGGGCCTGGCATTCCTTATCTCCTTCTGAAGCAGCCCACTCAGTCCCATTGCAGCCTCCAGCCTTCACATCACTAGGGAATTACAGGGAGAAATATGTATATATTGAGAGGAGGGATAGGGAGGAAAGGGGAAAAGAAGACTCTCACAGGTCTCAGTCCGTACAAAAAGCTTGTACATCTGTGAAAATACAGGTGGCTTCTATGGTCCAAAACTACAAATGCAAGCAAAGTAGAATAGTTTAAAGGAAGTGAGCTGTACAGAAGAGGATTATCTTAAAGTTTCAACTTTAGAACCACTATAATGTTCTATCTATGCAGGTTTTACATGTTAGTTGCAGCAGTATATAATGTAAGTTATTTTTATTGTCACATTGAGGTTGCTGTGCATAGTTTATTATTTGTCTATTCCCCTTCTCTCATGTTAATTTTCACATGATCTTTCATCACTGACCCTATGCCTAGGACAGTCTACTTCCACTGCCATTTTCCCTCTTTCGACCTCTCTTTAAGCAATTGCTTAGAATCATTTCCAGTATTTATTTTCCTGCCAACGTTATACCACATCCAGTATCTGCATAAACAACTGTCTCATGTTGGTGGGTTTTTATCATGTTTTTGTCTATAAAATTTTCAAGAAAGTGACTCTCTTTCTCTGTTTTATAAAGTATTTTGGCCATTTACTGAGCTAAATCCATAATTTGTTGTACTGAAGAGGAGAGCCACAACTCATTTTCTATTTGCTTATGTTATCAGTCTTGCAGGTTTTATTATAGCAGGTAAGTTTGCTACTGACTTACTAATATGTGCAGCTCATATCATACTAAACTAGATCCCTGCCAAGCTTTTTCCACCTTGATGCTATCTTGTGGTGTTTCAGATTAATTGGAATTTTGAACTAAGTGAAAGCCTGAGGCATTTAACTAACAAAATGAGATTAAGGTACACTGAGTCTGTTATTGAGACTGCTAAACTAAAACCTCAGGTGTGTAAGATTAGTCATTTTTTCAGCATATAGATCTGCTGACTATTTAAAAATAATTAACTTACCTTCCCTGCTTCTACTGGCAAAATTTTGGAAACTTCATCGTTCTCTTACCCCTTTGATGTTATATATATCATTTGTACATGCCGTTTTCTGATATGTTTTCCTTATATCATAAATAATGTGTTTGTTTCACTAATTATGTGTTTTCTTCTGAATTTTATCTAATCACAAAGCTATCTAAAACAGTCATAGACTAAACATCTTGGCTGGTATATTTCCAAATATCAACAATACTAAGTTGAGAAATGAAACCTCCTGTTCAGAAGGCCACATTGCCTGATCTATACAACCTCTTCAGTAGTATGGTGAACATAGCTCTATCTCTCACCTTTAATTAAAAAAAGAATTGATTCTGTTGCACAATAATTATAATTTGCTCTTGGGCTCTGGGAAGCCAGAGAGAGCCCCTTTTCCAGAACACGAACAAAATAGAATACTTGATAAAGATCTCTCACACAGGCAAAAATATTTTTCACTTCTGTGATTTTTCATAGTTTGAATGTAGTAACTGTAATGTTTGCTGCAGGATTTCAAGGAAAATTTTGCAATTGCTCTTATAGCTCTGTCATTCATGTCTTCCCTTTAACACTACATCTGCCTAGAGGCAGATTTTTTTTGTCTTTGTCTTTGCATCTGTTTGCTAGATTGAAGTCAAGAATCTATCCAATGTGCTGGTGAATTATATAGACAAGCAAAACTGATGTAAGTTTGATGTCTTGAGAAGAATTAAGTGCAATGTACCACTGACTGTCCTGTTAAGGCTTCATACTGAAGCTGCAGTTGACAGGAGAATGCTGCAGACAGAAGGAATTTGGGATTCATTTGTACCCTGTATTTTAGCACTATGTTTGTTAGGTATCGTTTACCTTTCATTTCCGATGATTTCAGAAATGGACTTGAGACTGAATTGGCAAGATTCCATAATTAGGTAATCAGGTGCCATCACTGAATTGTGGTGAAAAACTGTTGTTTTAGCATTAAAAGTTTTAGCATCAGTCTACTTTGTGTAATCTTTCCATCAAAATATAATATCTGTATAGTTATACCTTGTTCTTTCAAAACATTGCTAACTACTAGGAGATGTACAACTGACTAAAATGAAAGGGAGAAACTAGCATTTATGGTTTAAAAGTTCATTATTTTCTAAATGCTTGTGTCCCAGATCCTCAAAGGCTTTTGTATTCTTATTTCCTATTTATACATCTAACTCTGATTGCAAAATCCTGGCAGTCAGGTACCTAATGACAAGCTAAGGGCACTTGGAGGCTTTTTGATCCACAAAGGCCCTGTATCTTCCTTTTTGCCACTGGAATGACTGAAGACTCCCAAGTTTTCACATAAAGAACCCTTACATGCCAGTGTTTTTTCTCTTACATATAACATACCTAGATATCTGGATATGTATGGTTTCACCCATTTACACATTTGTCAAACTATTAGATATTGTGACATTTAGTTTCACAGTGTTCACATACCTAAGGGCTCAGTGCAAAAATACAATTCTCTATCTTGGCCTATATTTATTAGTGAAATCAGTAGAGATGATAAGGTAATAATACCTTTGTATTAATTCTGCTTCGTCAGCTTCACTGAAGAGTTTTGTTGCAAAGTCTGAGCTCCAGGATCTTGTAAGCATGTCCCAAGGCAAATTATATAGAGAAGTACAATTTTGCTTTCATCTATTTCTATTTGCAAGTATATTGTATATTGTGCTTGCTGATGGTATGTATTAATGTTCTACAAGAAATTTGTGGGCATGCTGCAGCTCTGAGGAAATTCAAAAGATGGTAAAATTAGGCCAGGCACCATATAAAAATCTCAGACCATGTTTCATACATCTTTTAAGCACAGGCTTGATTCTCAGATCTGCATGCATTGCAAAGTCACTAAATATTATATATGTGTTTGAAGTTGTTTCTCTTTGGGTTAAACTTTTGCCCTGCCCCATGTCTTAATCATTTCTGATCAAATGTCTGCAGTATATTTTTTAACTATAATAGTAAGACAGTACTATAGTAAGACAGTAACTATGCATACTCAGACTTATTTGCATTACTGTTGCTAGCTAAAATCATTTTAATCAGACTTTTAAAACAAAATATATCTCTTTACCAAAAAAAAAAAAAAAAAAAAAAAAAAAAAAGCAACCCAAAAACCCTCTTGGTGCTGTTTTGGCTTTTCATTGAGCAAAAATTAAATTAAACATTTGCAAAGAAAATTAGAAACAGGAACTATTAGTTTCTGCCCTTTTTTTCTCCCTAGGAAAAATAATTTCCCAATCATATCATAAATGTAAAGCTTATAAGTTCATACTAAAACCCTATCAAGCCCAAAGTTGTCTTTCACTCCTAGCTGCGGTAATAAGTTAAAAGGAAAGTTTAATTCAAAGTTCTAACCAGAAGCATTTTGTTACTTTTGGCAAAAGCATGCAGTTTTATTCATAAGGAGTCATAAGGAATCCTCTTTTGCCCATAGATTTTGGTGTAGTCTCCCGTGAATGGTTAGTTTTAGAAAAGTCTGAAAGTTTAAGTAATTTAAATATAAATGATTATGCTAATTTTTTTATTCAACAATTTCCTATTTAAAACATTACAAATGCTAATTTAGGAGTAGGAACAATAATTTATGCTGTAAATGCTCTATTATCCAAATCAAGTGCCAAATATTTGAATTGATCAGTTTTTGCATGGTCAAGGATTATAACATTATTCAAGAAATATTTTCTCACACCTTAGTGAATAAATGAAATTAGGATTGATTATCAAATGACTAGATGGACAAAGAAAGTTATAATAACTGATTTATATGACTTATTTGGATCTTTTTTCTTCTTTCAGTCAGGACTCATAGAGTTATACTTCTAGGAACAAACCCAAATCCTTCTATACATGCATTGGGAAAAAAAGTATAGTCACAAAATAAGCAGGATTTTTTTGCATTCTTATGAAGGAAAATATAGTAATCTACATAATAATTTTACTGGGAAAATTTACATGACAAAAATTAATACATGATATGTTACTAGCTGATCTAACAGCTAACAGCTCTTCACAGGGGCTGGTCAAGAAACTTAGCATAAAATTTATGAAGATGTATCCAAAGCAATGTTTGGATTGAACTGAAATATATATTTCTTTTTGTTTTGTTTTGTTTTTGGTTTGGCACTAATATGTAATAAAACCTAACCTGAAAATCTCAAATTCCTTTGCAAAGTATTTTTTTCAGTCATAAACAAAGTTACTATTTCAGACTTAAACCTTTAGATGCTCAATCTATGAACCTCTTTTCTAGGTGACTGTAGATCTTTAGTATCTTTTTTTCTGTTCTGTGTACAAAATGTTATGATAGAGTTTCTCTTGCTCAAATGATCACAGTTCATGTTCTTAGAAATGAAGATCCAAATCTTAAACCCTCAATAATCCTCAGTATCTGTTAAATGTGTTTAATTTCCTCCAGTTTCCCTAGAAAAAGAAAAAAAATGAAATAACGATACTTTGCATTTTGAAATTTCATTTCAGTGGGTGAAGGTAGCTGCCAATTCTTGACATGTTATTTCGTGCTTTCTAATGCATAAAGGAAGTTCTTATAAGCCTGTTAATCCATAAGCAAAGCTTCCAGAAGCTGTTCTGGAAAAGTCAGGACTAATTATGTCAATTCCATTGTGTAACTCCACTTTTTTTGTTTGTTTGTTTTCTTCTTCTCTCCATGGGTCAGAAGTTTGGGAAGCTTATTCCCATCAGATATCCAGATATATTTTGGGATTAACAGTTGCTCTCTTTGGTTTGGGATATTCCCCCATGAACAGCTATAAGTCATATCATTTAGTGCTAGTCTTATGGGAAAACCCAACATGCAGCACCTCAAGTAATGTGCAATATGCAGAAGACCAGTCCTAGAGCTGAGATTCACAAAACCTTACATACTGTCCAAGAGCTAACCATCCATGTCCATTAAGCTAACCATCAATGACCTATATGGTAAGGAAAGGGTAAGACAGTTATCTCCAGGAACTGATAGACAATCTAGAATACTTCAAACGGAGATATAATTTAAACTCAAGTGTCAAATAAATGATGCAGAACCAGCTTGCACTAGGACACTGCATTCCCTCCTTAAACACTTTTGGAACGCCTAAAATATACTCAGAAAACATATTTTGGGATAATACAAAACTTCAGTCAGATGTAGAAGTCAATATGCTGATACAAACTCAACAACCTGTGTCCAACTTCAACAACATTACAGGCCCTTAAGAAAGGCCCCTCAAGACTCCTTCCTTACATAATAGATGGCTATCTATTAGATCAAGGAGCAGAGTTGGCTATTAACATTTCTGTATTCTCACTAAGTTCCACTTTTACAAACTTGGGCCACACTCCTATCTCCATTTCTTTGATTTTTTTCCCCTTTCCCCTTCCCTTTCCATTTCCCTTTCCATTTCCTTTTTTTCTTTCTTTTCCTTATTTCTTTTCCTTTTCTTTTTTTTTCTTTCCAGTGCTTGTACTAAAATACATATATAACAAAGTGTAAAGAATAGTGTGGCTTCAACACAGGTGCAGTTTAAGTGACTTGAAAGCACTTGCTTATAACAGCAGGTGAGAAGACTATTTCATCTAAGCTGGCAAAATACTATATTGTGAAAGTATTTATTAAAGATATGTGAGCTAGGGATGATTCACCAGGTATGAAAGGGTATGTCGGGAGAGGTTTGTTGTGGGGATCTTGTAAATAACCATGCAAAGATTCTTGTAATACACTTTGAATATACTTGATATAAATACTACTTATTTTAAGCCTACCTATGCCAAGCAGATTTTCTCTCGTTCTTCAGAGACTTTCTGGTGTCACTGGGATATGTCCGATGATTTTGCCATCTTGTTTGATTAACTGTCATTCGAATTCCTATTTGTATCACAGGACTACTCTGCCATATTCGTTTAAACTCATCTAGATTTCATTGCTTACCTTTTTACTTAGTGTAATTTTAATGCGTTCCTTTAAAGCTGTCACATTAGACTACAGTTAGATTCATTACTTCTATATCTGGATGCAGTCATCTTTTCAGAACAACAATCATCTCTCAGGCAATTAAGTTGAGACAGAATTTACAACATGAAACTTTTGCAGGAAAATGTGGGTTTAAAATGAAAACAGTTTCAAAAAGAAGTTGAAACATGTGCATAGTTCCACCTGTTGCTTAATGAGGCACTTCAGTTTAGCAGATCTTCTGACTAGCTGTCCACGTGCAGACAGCAATGTAACTTTTTCTTTTCTTTTTTTTTTTTTTTCAGTACTTTATTGACCTTACATTGAGTGGAGGGAAGAGTTATTTGTCTCAGCTTAAAATGTTGGACTGGTTCTTCCAGCCAAAACCAAGCTGATGATACTGAAGAGGTGAAAACCATAATTGTGTTCCAAACTATTTGTACATTTTTCAAAAGCATTGTACAGGCACCTCTTTTTATGTGTTTTTTTTGAAAGTAGAAATTTTCCTTAAGGTTTTTACAATGTTCTTTATTCTTACATTTTGCTTTCCAAGTCCTACCATTTGTGCAGATGCTCCTGAAACCAATTGAATCCCTATCTATAGGTCTCATTTCATCTTGTGTTAAATTGAACTTCATTGAGTACTGTACTTTTTGTAGTTTCATTGCATCTCTCCAGACTTTTCACTGTTTCCATTTTTTGGGTAACATCATATCTACTGATAGCTCTCAAATAAAGGGTTCCAGCCATAGAAGTAAAGCACATCCTGTCCTAAAGCAAACATTTTCTTGTGGTAAAAAGGCAATCTGGGAGCAAAGCCATTTTGATCCTATGTGTTCAGAATAATAAGTGTCATGTGGACAGATGTTCATTTGGAACAAGTGGACTAGAAAAAGCAAATTTATTTCAGCTTTCAAATTGCAATGACTTTCTGGTCGTAATTTGAAATAGAAATCTGGAAGAGAAAAGTCTGCTACAATTGATTAATCTATTGTGCTCTTTCTCTTCAGATCTTTGAACTCTTGCTTTGGGACAGAAATCTCAAAATGCCCATACATTTGTATTTCTAAAATTAACCAAATTATTCATTTCTATATTCTATTTAATTATTGATTATCACATGACTCTAGCCACATCATCATATAAAAATGAATTTTTACTTTTTATGATCTTAATTATTCTGTCTTTTTCATTTTTACATAAATCTTCCTTCTCATGAAATTATATTTTATGACACTATTTGATTTTCCTACAGATAGAAAGCAAGTTTCTTCCTTTTGTGATGCCTTACCAAAATATTCACTTGTCACTTATTTTTTATTTATTGTTACGATTTCTAGTTCTTATCATTGGCAGATATTTAGGAAACAAGCCCAAAAATCTTGAGTATTTCATTCACTGTAAAGAATCTCAAATGTGTATAGGAATACATACATCAAGAATTTAAAAATATGGAGGAATTTATGCAAATATTCCGTGGTCCTTCTGTGTGAATGGTATGACATGTACATATATGCACATATATAGTATGCTAACTTAAATTAGGCTCACAATCTAACCTTACCTGTACCTTAATGAGTCCTACATATAATATAATATAATATAGGAGGTTCATTCCTATTTTTCCAGGTAAATTGATTGCCTTTTCTCTCTTATTTTGTTCAGTGAAAATAACAGGTTTATACTAAAAAACTGTATTTTGGGGAGAGAGAAATGTAGAGTAATAAGTCATGTAAATTTTATGGACAGTTCGAATTAACTCTGTGTGCCTTGCTGGATCTTCAAATAGATGTCTAAAGATAAACAATTTATTAAGGGATTAAGCTGCAAAACAGACACAAATGGTATGAAGCCATCTTGTTGCAAGAACAACATGGCTTAGTTTATGGTTCCTGTTTCTTCTTAAATTTCAGCTTCTTCCACATGTAAAGTGTATCTTCATCTCATTTTAAATGAATTGAATTTAATTATCTGTTGAAAGTTTATTCAGTTTCCGATCGTGTGTGCTGTGCATGCAGACACTGGCAATATCTCTGCACTTTCCTGGTTGGGCACAGCTGTTTATGAACAGTCAGGTGCAGCATTGCACAAATGTGGATACATTTAGATGACTACCTGGACCCTGAAGAAATACAGATGCTCTCCTGCCATGTGCAGCTCAAGCTATAAGCCTTATGGAAACCAGCTTAGGTTGTTTTACCCTGTGTTTCAGCTATTATGACTCCTGGAAGCACAACACAGAGACAATTGAATTGCTCTTTATATAACTATTTCTGGTCCGGCAGGAATAAGTGCTAACAAGCCCACGAGACTTCCGTTCTCCAGCCAAACTGAGCCAAACTGACTCTTCACAGCCATGCAAGTGCTGTGATTGCACATGCCAGTGGCACAGAAGTTCTCATGATATAAGATACAGAGCTCCCACTACCTTATGCATTAAGAATATATTTCAGAATCCTCTGTTAAATCATTCACTGCATTTACTCTGCTGTCTTCAAACCTAAATGGAATTTTGACAATCTGAAATCCAACATTCATATCAAATTGATGTATGAGATCAAAATGCACATCGTACGTAGTGCAGGTCTGTGGCTACGTACCAATCTCAAATGAGGCTGATTTTTTTTTATGAGTTAATATCTCATGGGCTGCAACATTAAAATTTGTCAAGACTTTGTCATAGCAGGCAGACAGACTTTATGAACTAATATTTTACAGCTGGCACAGTAGAGACATATGTTCTATGATCTTCCAGAAGCTTTGACTTTCATCTCTCCCTAGTCAAAAATGATCATTTTAGATTGAGAGAATGTGGTTACACAGAAAAGCAACCAAAAGCACAGAAAAGTATATATTTGTTTTCTTTTAATTTATTTGGGGGACATACAAAACAAAAAAATGTGCTTCTTATTCATGTGTAAAAATCCAGATTGAATTATAAAAGCCTTAACAATTACAGCATGCTATGGGTGAATCTTGTTCTAAACAATTTCAGATGGCAGGAGTGACAACACCTGTACTCCAACTAAACTAAAACTGAACAATTAGAAAGTGAGTTTTGATGTGGTAAATGAGGCTTCAGCTATTGTGGGCATACATTCCCTTATTTTCTTTATCAGCAGATGCTGATGTTACAAAATCATAACTCGAAATTGAGCACAGATGGTTCAGCACAAAAGCTCCAAAGGGAATAGGCACTTATATAGAGAGACCTCAGCCGCCCCTCTCAGTAAGTTTCCAGTCCTGACTTTCACGCAGTATGTCTCTCTCAGTTTTCAAGTTGTGTGCAGTCTGCATATCCAGAAAGGGAGCCTCACTTGCCGTCAGCTCAGACCGGGCGGCAAATGAAAGCTAACCTCACCTGGCTGCAGCACAGACATCTGGCAGCAGTGCACTCCCGCGGGTGAATCTGCCCTGGGCTTGAGATATAATGACTCCCACTAGCATGCTGGCCATAGCTTGCTGCCTCCTCTTTCAGAGACAAACTGCAGACAGACAGCTAAAGCAGGTATTAGCCGAATGCAGCATGCTTTTCACTCTTTCATCACTGATTCCTTATACACATATTGCAATGCTGGTTGAAGTAGGGAAATGTTTTTAGCATAATTGCAAATTCCTCACTGTGAGATAATTTCAATAGAAATCTTGTCATTCCATGATGGAATTTGCTGAACATGAATCAAGGGGCTCTATAGTGATGAGGTAAATAAGATGAGTGGGCAAAATTTACCTGCTGGTATTCCAGGACAAATAAAGAGGAATGGAATTAAATGCTGCCCAAATTAAACACAGACACACTCTATATATGCTTAATTACACTACTGAACAGATTCCCTCTGATCCTGTCCCTTGCTGAGGAAACAAAAGTAATTGAAGATTGAGAAGAAAGCTCACAAACTCATAGATTCTCAGAAACCACTTACAGCTCCCTGACTTTCTTTGCAGAGCCATATACTTTAACTCTGCAGCAGATGAGCACTGTCCTTTAGCGATGAGTATCTGGAGCCAGTACATGCTGACTCCCTTCTTGGAATGTCCTGTAGAGTAAATCCTCCCAGACATAGATCTCCCCAGATTCTAGCATAGCTCTGATTGCAGGGGAGAATATGTATAGCTAGTGAGTGTAATTTCTATGGTTTGGTGGTGAATTACAGTAACAGAGAAGAGAATCTGTGCTAAGCTTGATAAAGGCCAGGTGTTTACTCAACATATTAAAAACCTTACACATGTTAACAGTATAAAATTACCTGTGAAAATTCAGGTGTATCCTAAACCAGATTGAATGGAACATATTGTTTTGTGGTATGTAGGTTGACATCTCATAAAATAAATGCAGTCAGGAAGTGCGCAGTTGTGTGTCTGGATGTTTCAATAGCTCTGAAAAGCTGCAGTTTGGACTCACCACATTTGCTGAATGAAGTTTTTTTCCATTTTTTTTTCTTATTGCCAGTCTTTTTCCTCTACATATCATCTCTTAAAAATTCCTGACTACAATCTCTGGGAAAATATCCATATCTGTGAACAGATTGGTAAGTGTAAAATACATATTATGCAAAAAGATAGTGGGTGTGTTGTTGGTGTGGCTGTCTCTCTCTCTGATAATTAGTCATGCTGAAAAACTGGTATACTTCTGTATGATTGCTATGTATGTAATCAAACGAATGCCAGAAAATGGGATAGATGAATATGCTGTGGAAGAGATTTGAAATGAGTATGAAAACCAAAGGGGAATTATCGTCTCTGAAATAAAGGCTCCTAAAGTCCACAATTATGTTGGCAGAATTAACTAAGTATGAAAGAAGACCATATGTTAACACTGCTTGATTGACGTTTAAAACAGGAACAGCTGATTGTGTTTCTGGAACAAGATGCTTGTAAACCAGTTATGAGGTGGGCAGTACTGGGTGGTGACTCTTATATATTAATGAAAGATCTTTTAATATCTTTTATGATTAATGCTTTAATTACTGTATCACACTATTCAGATGCCATTTTATGGCACCTGATTTTCTATTTACTGTATAGAAATTCTAAACTTCCAACACAGGGCTCTAGTAGTCTTAAGCTTTTGAAGGTAAAGGGTGTCAGAATCAAATGACTGGTCTAGCACTGTAAAAAAAAATAAATCTAATCTAAGTACCTGATAGAGTTTGCAAACCTATCAAATGGAGTTTAAATAGTTTATTAACTCACTGGGAATAATGCACAAGTTATCACTCATCAGCTAAGTCACAGTATCTGCCTGTGGGTATCCTTTTAGCCTGTGGAAAATGTAAGATAATGTAATTTGTTTGAACTTTCTCTCATTTTATGTCTTAAGAACATGTATGCATACAGATAGAGCAAATCAGCCATAGCTTGGTTACAGATCTAAATCTGTAAAAGTTAGTGAACTGCAGCATTGTCCAATTGAAACTCAGGAGAAAGGCTAGCATATTAGTTCTAATAAATCAAAAAAAAATTCTGGTTCATGTTCAATTTATTGTTCACAGAGACCCCCAGGGCCTTCTCTGCCAAGCTACTTTTCAGCCAGTCAGTCTTCTGCCTGTAGCAGTGCATGGGGATATTCCCCAATAAGTGTAGGACTTGGCTCTTTGCTTACTGAACTTCACAAGGCTCCTCTCCACCAGTTTATCCGGCCCATCAAGATCTCCCTAAATGGCAGCACAATCATCTGCTTTATCAAACACTTTTTCCAGTTTTGTATCACCTGCAAAATTGCTGAGGATGCAATCTTCCCCACCATCTAGGTCATTAATGAAAGACCATTGGACCCAGTATTGACCCCCTGGGGGGGCACTGCTGGTGGCTGCTCTCAATTAGCATGTTGTGCCACTGACTACAACCCTCTGAGCCCAGCAGTTCAGTCAATTTTCAGTCCACCTCACTGTCTGCTTACTGTACTTCATCAGCTTTTTTATGAAGATGTTATGGGAGAGTGTCAAAAGTCTTACTAAAAAAGAGATAAACAGAATCCACTACTCTTATCTCATCCACCAAACTAGTCATCTCATTGTAGAAGGCTATCAGGTTGGTTAAGCATATGTGTGTGTCTCCTATCATGCCCGTGGACTTATCTATGCCAATTTGTTTAAATGTTCCCCAACCTGATTCTCCTCCACCAAGGGAAATTCTTCCTTGCTCGAGACATTTCCCCTTTCAGGGGCTTGAGATTCCTGAAAGCTGGTCTTTTCAGTAAAGCTGAGGCAGAGAAGCCATCAAGTACCTTGATCTTTTGTCATCAAGGCTCCAGCCCAGTTCAGCAGTGGTTGCATATTTTTCTTAACCTTCCTTTTACTGCTCATGTATTTGTAGAAACCTTTCATGCTGCCCTTCACAGCTCTTGCCAAATTCAACTCCACATGGGCTTTGACCATCCCTCCATGCTCAGAGAGTATCTCTATAACCCTCCCGTGTCACCTGTCCCTGCTTTCACCTCTTGTATACTTCCTTTTAATGTTTTTGTTTTGTCAGGAGCTCCTTGTTCAACCACGCAGTCTGCCTGCCACCTTTGCTTGCTTTCCTGCTTGTCAAATGAACCGTACTTGAGCTTGGAGGAAATGATCCTTGAATATCCATTAGCTCTCCTGGGCCCCTCCTCTTTCCAGGGCTGTATCCCCTAGAATTCTTCTGAGCAGAGCCCTGAACAGGCTGATGTCTGCTCTCCTGAGGTCCAGGGTTTTGATTCTGCTTTTTGCTTTTTTTTCTGCCTCAATGGGTCTTGAACAACTCTGTCTCATGGGCACTATAGCCAAGGCTGCCCCAGCTTTCACATTCCTGACCAACTCTTCCTTGAGTAGCATGCAAGCATGAGGTCCAGCAGAGCACCTCTCCTTGTCAACTCCTTGATCATCTGTGTTAGGAAGTTGTCTCCAATGCATTCCCAAAACCTCCTGGATAGCCTCTGTCCCACTGTATTGTCCCTTCAGGGAAATAGCCAGGAGATATCGAGGTGGTTAAATCCCTCATGAGGACCACAAGGTTGTTTATGCCTTAGGTTTGTATCTTTTCTATATCTTTTCCTCATACATAGGACTTAGTTTGTTAGCAGTGAATTTCCTGTTGTTGCCTCCAGCCCGTAACACACTGAGCTTTTCGATAACATTTGCAGCAGATTTTATCCTCCTGTGCAGTTGCTACCTGTCTAGTTTTTATTTTTCCTTCAGACACCCTTTAAAGGGAATTACCACTAAAAATCTCTGATGAGAATACCTGAAACACTTGCTGAAGGTAAAGAAAGCTATTTGAGGTGACTTAATTGGTCAAACTACAAAATCGCTGGTATATCATAGAGCCTCTTGCTGGGATGTGGCTGGAGGAGTATTTTGTTATTTGCAGACAAAGCAGATATCTGATATAAGCTGTGCCTGTTTTAAAAACTTCTTGAATGGAAAAATAAAAAAGATAATAAATAAAGAAAGCTGAGAAAATGGTGCAAAATCCTTTTACTGCTGTTTGCATTATCAATCACCATTAATAAAATTGATGTTGTAAAAATTAAAGAATACTGTTGACCCCAGAATTTCAGAAATGTAAAGAGAGGTTTCTTTGGTGGGTAGAAGAGAGGAAACGAATCCTCTAAATTACAAGGTGAGCTGAAACATGTTAGAAAAGGCTAATGTTTTAGAACATTGCTTCACTGTGTAATGAAAAAAATGTTCTATTCTGGAAAGATTTACTTACAGATAAATAAAGAAGTGTCAAGCAAAGAATGCTTAGTTTTTAGTAGAGAGAATGGTTAAAACAACATTTCAGAGTTGGGCGCACTATACTGTGTGCACTTCATCTTTTATAAAGTTGCTTGAGTAGTATTGCTTTGATGATCTAATATAAAGTAACACCAATATATAGCAGCACTAACTGTGTATTTATTATAACACTATTTGGAGACAGATAACATAACAAGTTCACCATAAAGATAAAATCTTGATTTTTTTTTTTTTTTTAAAGGAGGATGACAACTATGGAGGCAAGGTTGCTAGGATCTAGATCTAAGATCTGGGAGACATAGGCTTGATTTCCTGCTTTCTTGCAGCTCTCAGTAAAACTCTGTTTTCCATGTGCTTCTTCTCTGTATATAAAATAGCTGCAGAGATAAGTAAAGTAATAAAGGCAAGTAGAGCATATGTTTTGTACTTATGAAATGAGTTATATCACCACATACAATACCAGAAAATTACTGAAATATAGAATAGGCACTAATATGGAAGCCTGACATCTGCAACTACTACTTATATAAGTTTCTGCAAAATGAAAGTAACTCGCCTAAGTAGGAGTCATCTTGATCAGCACTTTCCTGATTTGATTATGATGAAGTGAACATAGAGTACACTGAAAAAGCAATAGTTATGATAACATAGAGTGCACATGGAGATGAATGAATGAATGAAAGAGTGTTTTGGGCAATTGCAAGGAATGACTCATTTTCCAAAAATATATGCATAATACTTGATAAAATCCAGTAGATAAATCAGAGACTAGAACAACTGTAAACAAAATGCAGCTATCTTTCACTGCTTCATATGTAAATCTTACCAGATAACAGAAATCAGATATTCATTTGCATTGCTCCTTCACAAGTTAAATCCCACAATTAGTTATTAGACTGATGTCCCACCATACTTTGTAAGTGATCAAGAGAAAATAAATGTAGTACACCAGCATTAAGTACAGCTGTGAGGTCTTTGTTTTGTTTTGCATCTCTCTCTCTCTCTCTTTTTCCATCTGTCTGTCTGTAATCTTACCAGAACAACTGTACTTCCTCTCTCCATTACTGAATTTATACTTTGAACTTACAGTGCTGCAGATGGCAGTGCTATTGATCAAAGAATTGTTCAAGCCAGAAATGGTATCTAGAAAAAAGGAGGATTGCTTTAAGTGTAGACATGAAAGCACAGAAAAGAATGATGCACATTCATATCATGCAGCAGTATCATTCAAGTCTAAGAATACGTTTTTTTGTTGAACACTGGGGACCAATTGGTGAATCATTTCGGGAGAGTTTAGAAACCAATAAAAGAAAATCCTATACTTGGCATACTTGAGGTATTGTGGCTTGAGGATATTGATGTACTTATGAGATTCACAGATCTGAAAACTCCATTTTATGTCCATCAAAATTAGGTTCTAGTTATGGTTCTAGCTATCTTAATAAAGTCTTTTCTCATATTTTCAGTAATTAATAAGGGAGCAAAAAGGTTTTTCTTTCAGGTTTCGATGTTAAGATTCTTAACTATTGTCCTTAAAACCTGTGTTGTATATTCTCTTTAATCTTTATTTTAGCTTGTCTAGCTTCAGAGACATTACTAATTAAAGGGGAATTGTGGTGGACTTATTAAGAAATGTTCTGACCTAATGGATATAGAGTTTTGAATTAGGGTTCAAGAATACTCAACTTTACTGTTGGATCTTCAATTAGCCTACTGTGTCACCCCAAAGAAGGCAATTAGACTATATATACTTCTCTTCCCATCTCTTTTCTGCATTTAGCTTTTTTCCAAGAAAGAATGTTTATGTTTGCAAACTGCATAGGTTATCTAATTAATTTTATTACCATACTACAAGCAATGTGATTACAAATAAGTAGTGGAGGTCAGTGTGAAAATTGGATTAGTCAGAATATGATTGTCTGTCCTGTCCTATGGGTGTTTATACCCCAGAACTGGTCAACCTATGAGTTATTTTCCTTACAACAGAAGTGACACAAATGTAAATGAAAAAGAAAGAACTAAAGTGCCTTAAAACTTCGAGAAAAATTGCAAAATGCCTGTTGATGAAATATCTGGCCATGATTAGGGCTAATGAGTGTCTTCCTTGCATGAACAGTGAATTTGTGAATAAATTATAGCAAAATAAAGGAAGACTCTTAAATTCTTATTTTTCACCAGAGAGTTTCACAGAGCTTTATGTTTCCTATTTGCTACTCTTATGTGAACAAAACATCTCACAATTCACCTAAAGCCAATTACCCATTTTATCAGCTCACATCTCACCTCTTACACTCCAAAACTCTAAATTTTGAGTGTATTTGAATTCAACTCGCTCTCAACAACTGTCACTCTTGTATGGACCTGCTCACATTAACACAGTGTAAATATATAGAAGGATAATATATGTATATATACACATATATAAAGTGTGGTATAGGTTGTCTTGATTAAAAACTGCAAAGAGAAATGGCTGTTGATATTATGCCTCTGTTACCTTTATAACAAAATGCAAACATTTAGCATAAGTTGCACATAAATCTGTCACCCTGTATATGTTCTGGTTTTTATTAAGTAATAGACTTCAAATGTTAAATGAAAACACAGTTCTGTTAGACTGGTTTGGTACTAACATGTATTTCTCTCCATTCTAAACCTTTTCCCTTGGGATATGAGATTGCTGCTTGTGATCTCTTGTTTGGTCTTTGTTCCACCTACAACCTTTGAAGCATTTATTCTCACTGCTGTCCCTTCCACTGTCTGCTCTTCTGCATCATGAACTGAGTTATCCATATTCCAGCCATCAGGAAAAGGATTCTGCAGGGATTTGCTCATACATCCTTTCCAAAAGAATATGCGTGCCTTGCAGGTGAGCATGTGTCCTCATATGAGCAGGGTGAAAGATAAATATGCTTACCTAAAAACACTCAGATGATCTTTGCTTAAATATTGCCCATGAAGTCAGATATTCTTTGAAAGACTGGAATTTTCAGTAAGAGTCAGTCAGACGTGCAATGTGTTCACATGCCAGTAATTGCGTTCATTTTCATGAATCACATTCATTTTCATGAATGTACACATGTGAAATTTAATCATACCCCCAAACCCATGTTGAGCTTACAGATTCATAAATTAAAAAATGAAGACATCTTTTAAACTTCATATATATGCAGTGGTAAACCTATCAGGTTATTAGTTGTCAGAGCTGATTCCAGAAAGAAAATCTGGAGTGTGTGACTGAGGTGATCCCCTCAGTAAAATGGACCCTGCATTCACACTGGACTTTAACAGGTTGGAAAATAGTTGAATTCTAGAATCTAGAAAATGAACAGAAGCTGTGACCACTTTAAACAAGTGACAGGTGACTGAGATAAGAATTTGAAAATATTTAATGACAGAAAAATGATGGCATACAAGACCTTTGATACCTCTATGTTTTTCTTAGAAATTTACCTCTATCAGTTTTCCTCAAGTGTATTTATTTTATTCTGTAGAATGTTTAAAATGCCCAGAATAGATGTCAACTGCCAACATTTACTGGGGTCATTCAGCTCCATCTCCAGCTTCCATTTTATTTTTTTCTCATCACTCATTCTTAACCAGGTGTCAACAATGATTTTGTCCTTGCAATCTTTTCTGGCAAAAATTTGTTTTAGTGATACCAGTGACAAATTACTTTCAACTGTAGCATCTGGTATAATTACATGAAAGATGTCTATTGTGGGTGATTATTAATTCTTCTGTGCTAGTAAACTTGTCAGAGGTGGTGGTGACAGAGGATAGAGGAAGATACTAGAGCAGATAGGAAATTGCTAAATTGTGCATCATGTGACAGATCGTGCTACTCCACTTAACAATCATAAATATAGAAGATAAAAATGAACAATTTAGTAGTTGCTGTGGTTTTTCACCATCTTAATCTTAATTTTAAGGAAGCTAACATTTATTCTTTTTTAAATAGGAAAAAGTACACGCTCAACAAAAATACTAGACTGTGAAAGAACTTTTCAAAGCCCACATTTTAACGAAAATTCGATTGTGAAGTTTCTCTATTTTGATCTTAAGAATTTCAGTTAATTTAACTATTTAGCATTCCTTAAATCTACCGCAAAATATCAAGATCAAGCCAATCAGCCTCTACAGTTCATACCCATTGATATACTGTTTAATTTATTTTTTAACTTAAGGCATCCAAGTTTTCTTTTAATTCTTTATTTCTTCCTTTGGACTAGAGGTTCATTTCATTACTGAATGGCTTGCAAAAATGACCCTCAGTGACACTTTTTTTTCACTTATCAGTAAGCATTTTGCCTAACAATAGGCATTTTATTTTAATATTGTAATAGTGTTTAGTAGTTTATTTAATATCTAAACTAAAGAATTCTGAAAAGCAGACTGGATGTGGGAAATTAGAGCCAGTTCCCTCCTATAATATTTTCCAAGATGACTAAACAAGATGGGAGAGTCTAATACACTTTCAGGTTTCTTAGATAGGCCAAACTACAAGCAGAAATTAAATTAGCTGTCCGCAGGGAAAGGAAGATTTTGTAACAGAGTTTGAAACTGTATTTATACTCCATAATATCCAGTGTTTCCTACAAGGAATACTAGACCAGTAAAATTAATCCATACTGTTCAGCTGCTCTAGATATAAGAACATAGCTTTCC
Source organism: Rhea pennata (assembly GCF_028389875.1). Classification (NCBI taxonomy): domain Eukaryota; kingdom Metazoa; phylum Chordata; class Aves; order Rheiformes; family Rheidae; genus Rhea; species Rhea pennata. The sequence continues at coordinate 46,461,452 of NC_084663.1, read as the reverse complement.
ATGACAGCAGTAGCTTCGGAATGAGTTCCTTTCTCCATCATAATTAAAAAAATAGTTTCCAATGTGACTTAACCTAAACTGAAAACAAGCATTAGATTTAAAAGATACAAAACTTTCAATTTAGATCATACAAACATACACATTTAAATTCAGATATTAACTGAATAGTTATGGAAAATCCCAAGTGACCTGGGGACACATATTGGAAATAAAATGAGAAAAAATGCTTCAAGAGAAACATGGGAACAGGTGCCTCTGCTTTTCCAAGTATCTTTGCCTTGTATATTAATAATAGCACTTACATGCCTGATAAAAGAACAGTTTTCCTTTATTTTTGGTTATAGATTGCACTGATCAGATATTCTTCAATTTTTTCTTTTTTTTTACCCGAAAAAAGAATATTTAGTGAAACTGACATAAATTTACAAATTTTCGTTAATTGTCAAGGAAGTTAATGCAAAACCTAGACAACTGAGAATGATAAAGTTTAGGTACGATTCATATTTAATTCTTAATGTAATAAAAATATATTTTTAAAATTGAATTGCTTTCTTCATCATACTTCCAGTTACTCATGTGCAACACAGAAAGATTAGTCCATCTATTTTTACTATCATACTTCAGTGATCAATTTTTTTTCCCCCTTGTCTATGTAAAGCTGTAAACCTATCAGGAAATACATGTGTCAGTCATATTTTATATGTTGTTGGGTAGAAACTTATATGAGGAGAAGGTAAGCATCACTTCACTCATTTTCTACATGTGTTGTAAACTTGAAGTTTTCTCCTTAAAAAAATTTTGGAACAGCTATATCCTTGTAAAATATTTCCGATTTGAGAAAAATCTGTATTTCGCCAAAGTTTCCTTCCACAAAATGTTCCAGATGGTTTTAATTAGGTATTACTTTTGGCTTCCTGTAAACAATCACATTTTTTTCTGTGGGGTATTATTATTTGACCTGAAAATGTCAAGTCAACAATAGAAGATATGATATCACCTGTAGGTAACAAGCGTTAGCAATTGCCAAAAATCTTTCCTAATCAGAAGCAAACAGGTACCTCTTATATTTGGGAATGTGCCCATTTTCAATTTAAATATTTTAAACTTCTGAAATAAGATCTTCAAAGATTCCAAAGCAAAGTCTGAAGCAAAACAACAGACTCAACAGATGATCCTCAAAAATTCTGGAAAGCAATCAAGTCTTCCTGGATGTAATTTCATTGGAATGAAGTGATAAGATTTGACAGAAATATTTATATCCTTTACACTGTTTATAAGGGCTAAACGCTGGCCTACTTTCCTTTGCTGAAACCTGGAAACAGTGAGACACAGGGCCCAATGGCTGTAACTTTTAAGCTGTCATTTTACTCTAGTAATCTAATGAGATTCACTGTTATCTGCCAGAACTTTTAAAACTGTAGTTTAAACCCATAAAATGGACAGGAACCAACTAAACAAGGAGTTTTCACAATCTGATATTTAAAATCTGCCCCAGAACCTAGGACTGTTCAGCAATTAGCCATCGGAACAAACTCTGATCCAAAAGGTAAGATAAAAAGAGGGCATGAACTAAATGAAAGATGGCAGATTTTTTTAAAGCTATCTGCTCTTAGACCACTGTATATGTATTATTTATTGTATGCTTTATTTGACAAAGTGCAGGAGATAGAGAGAAATTATACCAGCTCCGAGAATGACTGAGTATGATGAGTTGGGAAAAACAGCTGCAGTGCAGAAAAAATCAAGAGACATAACAAGAAGGGATCTTCTAGCATGACGTGAGACCCCCAAAAGGAGCAGGGGCACTGCTTGCAACAAATAGTAGAAAAGTTGGAAGGAAAATCTTAACTGTAAGGAGGACAAGGACAAAAGAGCGGGAGAGAGAGGGAGGGAGGGTGAGAATTATTTCAAATCTTCAGTCTTGTCCCATGCTACAGATCAAAATTCTTCTTATTTATACAGACTAATAGAGTTTGTGTGTGTATTTTCTACAAAAGAATAGCCATTGAGATTGGAAACCTCGTGGTGCCATTTGGCTGGTCGCTTCAAGAAAACTGGGGTGAAAGGGGAATTTCACCACAGGGCAACGGATGACTGGATCTATCACATTCTGATAGCATGTCAGTGCCTATGACAGGCAGCGGGCTATACAATCAGGCACTCACGCTGTCCTTAACTCCAAAACAAACAGCAGCAGGTCAAAAAGGCCCAAGAAGCTAAGTCTATACTCTAAAAAGAGCATATGACTTTCTCATAATTTGCAACATTCAGAAAGAAGCAATACATTCTGGAAAGGCCAGAGCAACCTCTGCAATCTGAAGAGTAATGTGAAAACTTGTGGGAAGATACCTGATGTGATCCCTGCTGGGTTTTTCTCCACTTCTCCATCTTCCTGGGTCTATTAATGCTTCATGCAGCTTGGAATGAAGCATAAGTGTTCTGAGAGAAATGTCGTTATTCTTTGCCTGAGCAAGTTTGACTCTTTTTTTTTTTTTTTTTTTTTTTTAGAAAATCTTATTGTGAAAATAACTGCATGACAGTCAGACATTTTTCTGCTACAATGATCCTATAAAAAAGCTGAATAACTATTGCAAATCTAAAATATGTCTCCTATTCTTGTCTTGACATTCTCAACCTTCAACATGTACAAGATGCAAAAGACTGAACAGGGACGTAATTTCTCACTATGTAAAATATATCGATGGCTTGAATGAATGAGATTAGAAAGAATCTTGTCTTCTTAACATTTTTTTTTCTCAAATAATATCACATTATCAAAATAAAATTTATTAAAAGATAGTCTGAGTTCTACTACTGTGTTTCATTACTAAACCATTTCTGTTTGTACATATTTTTATCATTAATATCTTATGGAAGCACTATGTTAAGGAACAGTTCGGAGCTAACACAAATGCCAGATCAAACAGCATTCATCTCTGCTATTATTCAGTTGAATTTAAAGTAGAGTAGTGTGTACATTTGAGGTACTTCTACCAGTGTCATATTTTGTTAAAACACAGTTGTAACATGATACTGGAAAATTGGTGTACACATATCGATATCTATATTATGAGGATTAAGCAGTAATACTAAAATAATTGGAGAATAATGTCTATGAAATTCAAGCAGTATAAAAGAGACCGGCAAGAGATGAAAAACTGTGGCTAAACCACAACTTTGCATTATTAATCCTCTAATTCAGGAGGTGTTCTTAAAAGAATGAGTCAAGGAATTTAGCAATCAAAATTAAGGTGAACAAGGCTTATTTTCCAAACCAGCTATTTCTTCATCAGCGTTAAGTACTGTTATCAAGCCATAGCATGAAAGGGTGTGGAAAATATAGCAGAAAAGGGACATATATGATGAGAAAAATCTAGTGATTCCAAATTCCAAATTCCACAGAAGTATGTAAATGAGAATATAATTTATTTCACTCTCAACATACACTTAAGCATCTGTTACTAGCACTTGGAGGAATGACTTATTGAATCTATTTTAACTGAAAGAACATTTGGTATTCCTGATTTTCAATGTTTTGAAAAGAATTCAAAGTAGCAATCACATTTTCTTCATCCTTATTCTTGTCCTGTAAAGAGAATGATTTTTAAAAACTACATATCTCTTTCTGTCCTATTATCTTTCTTTCAAAATTCTTGATATGTCAAGACAAATGTGTAAATTTGTAAAGGCCTACTCTTTTAATATTACAGTTCTGAAAATTCTTTCTTCTGCTTCTTTGCTCGTGAATAACATTTTTTGAATGCTGTGGAGTCCTGAGGGACTTATCCAAGGGCAGAAAGCTGAAAAAGATGAGAAAAATCAGCATTAGACATTGTGGCTGTTGTTATCGATCTAGCAAAGCTTCTTGAAAATAAGAAATAATAGTTTGATATTAAAACAAATCTCCAAACCAGCTCACATGCTTTCCATCTTCTGTTTGAAAGTGTTTATCCTTTTTAAGGTTTGGAAAGGCAGTTGCATTATACAGTGGCTCATTTCTCAGTTACATGAATTTAGCTGGCAGCTGCAGTTGGCTAGTGAGTTTACTGGTACCCAGGGATTGAGGGGAGGAGGGAGCTATTTTACTGGAGTTTGAAATGGTTGTGATGAACATTGACACACCATCTCAACTACTCTTGAAAATAATTTAGCTCTTTGTGAACTTTCAGGCCATCTTTTGATTTATTTACTGCCTCGTGACAGACAAAAGACTACTGATGCAATCTTTCAAGTGCTTGTGTGTGTCTGTGTGTCTATGTTATCCTTCAAAATATGCAGCAAAAGCAGAATCTTAGAAAGTATGAATAATTTCAGAAGTATTTGATGCTAAGTGTGAACTGGGGATATCTGAATAACAAACAAGTTTCCTGAACACATGCTTGGTGTGCATACAAATTTGTGGAATGCTCAGTTTCATTACCAATCATCTTAATAAAAATCAACCAGATGTCACATTAGCACATTAAAATGAAAAATAGAGAAATATGTAATGCATTTTTAATCTTAACCATATTTTTTATTACTACAGTACTACAGTTCAGGATGACTATTCTCACTTAGATGGTCCCAATAAATTTCAAGAGATTACCAAAAATTGTATATATAATTCATAGATTCTCTATCCTCTAGGCAATGGTCACATCAAGTTTCTCCTCGACTGTGATTATGCCGTATTAAAAATTGTCTGCCTAAGCAGCTCTGCAAAAATGCTGCAGAGATGGATCTGTAATGTTATATAGTACCAACTACATTACCATAAAGGAAAGATAAGAAATAAACAGATAGGATATCACACGAATCATACATTCAACCTGAGAAACTAGTTTAAGTAACCAAAACTCATCTGTGTCATATCTTTGTCAAGTGCTAGATTTTTCTCTGAAGTGAATTTCCAGGTTTTAAGTCACTGAAATGAAAGTGCTTTATCCTCTCCAACTGGGAGTTCTGGTTATTTTTTCATCATTTATTTGTTCTGATGCTCAGCCTAAATCTACTTTTTTTTTGGTTTCATATCATTATTCTCAGTTACCCTGACAGTGCTTATAAAAAAGAACTTTAGGAATAGTAAACTTTTTTTTATGTATGTTCATGCTCAAAATGCCTGATCTTCAGAACTTCACAGCATTTCCCTAGAAAAATCTCTGAAATTTCTTCTTAAATACATTAAATCACTTGAAAACAAAAATATTCCAGCTTCACACATACACAAACAAATACGCATACATATACATACGTACATACATATATATTCATAAACCTGAGTACCTCTAGTATTTAGTTATTTTAAGGGAAATACAACTTTCCTAAAAGAACTCACCATGATGTATGCTTTTTTTTCAGCCTATAGAGGAGTAAGTACACATTTTTTCATAGGTGAAAAACTAATATGAAAATATTTTTATTTCTTCACAATGCAAAAAGGCATCTATAATGCTGTTCCTCCCTTCACCATATTCACGTACGCATATTTAGTGAAAATAAATGTGAATATCAATTTACTATCTCTTTGTGACGCTTAAGAAGTTAGAGAGGTCACAAAGAGTGAAAGTGGCCTCTTAGAAGCTCAGACATAAGAAGATGAAGTGGATTTAATGTGCCTATGATTTTCTGATATTCTCCTATCCACTGTAAGAGATATAGCCATCATATAGAATATGCCAGAAATACTGTGTTGGTGCAGAAACCCATGGGCAGTCATTACAAGGCTGCTAAATTTAGATTATATTTGGGGCTGTTTTGTTATGCTGAGACTAGAAATAGAAACAAAAAACAGCTCATCACTGTCATTTTCTGCCTGATCTTTAGAAAACATGGAAAATGACAATGTAGTTTTAAGTGGCCTCTGATGTTTTAACATTGGTCCTAATGTGCTTGCCTACTTTTTTTTCTTTTAAGACTCTGTTTAGCATAACATGACCTGATATTTACTTTATGCAGAATAATTTATTTCTCTTGTGTTCTCTGCCATTGTGCACATATGTCTTGAGTTTGTGTGGAATTTATTGGTGAATCCCATATTTTATATTGTCTATGCCAAACTTCATATTAATTTACAAAGAGACAACCTCTGTTGCATGAAAACACATTTAATCAATTTTACTGTTCCATCTTGTCGAAATAATAACATTATGCTGGGATAACTAAAACAGACTTTGGATAATGGGTGTATGTACATATTCAGGAAGAGAATTTGAAGTGTGCTATTCATGTTGAAGATGGAAGAATGCTTCTTTTAATCAAAGAAAGATGAATGAATTTTATGAGGCATATATATAGGGTTTTGGAAACAGAACCAGGATAGTCTAAATAGTCTACAAAATTGTCTTTTTTTTTTTTTTTCTTGCAAGGTTGAAGGACAAAAAACAGTTCTATTTTTTCAAAGTTATATTGGAGTTAGTAAAAAAGAAAAAAAAATAAAAACACTTCCTATTTAGAATAAAACAAAAAGCTAAAAGAAATTCAGATTTGGAAATAATCACAAAAATAAAGAATTAGTTAAGGGAATGCTATCAAAATTTATCAAATCCTTATACAAAAACAATAAGAAACATGAAATCAATATGATAGATGCTGTTAGGCTCAAATACTAACCCTCTAAATCTAGAGAGGCTTAACTTCTCTCATTCCTCTTTAAATCAGAACTTAGATTCCTTCTAGATGGCCGTGCAGAACGACATAAGGGTGGAATAACTTTTCTGTTTTGATGTAGTACAATATCTTCCCAAAGATCTGTCAGAATTATGTACATTTATAACCTTAGATCACACTAAAAAATGAAGAAAAAATGGGTTAGAATACACATTTGCTAATGCCTGAACACCCAGTCTTTCACTCCTTGAAAAGAAGAAAGATTAGGAAGAGCAAGCGCCTTGAACAAGAGTCAAAACAATCAGCAGTCCTCTCCATTTCCCTCCTTGTATGCTCGTAACTTAGGGGCAGAAAATGTTGACTGCTCATCTTGTATAGTCTTCAGCACATCAGAATCAGTATGGACTAAAGTTAAAGGACTAGAAAAGTACTTCAGGATTGTTTCTGAAGCATTCAGCTGTTAAGGCTGTTCCTGTCATGATAGGTCTTTCTTCTAGCCTAACCGTGAAGGGCCTGGGCTCGAGAACGGATCTTTTTTTTCAGAACAGAAAACTGCAAATCTCTGTTAGCTGCCTCTGCCGGTAGTACTTGCAGGGCATCTGCTCTTATTTAAGTACAATGGAGTTATAGAGGATAATGCTAAGAACATGGTTTATTTCTCTACCCCTCTTTAATCTACCAGCTGTGGTAGACAGCCCTGTGCTTCTGAGGGTTATTTTGAACCCAAGTGTAAGAACTTCTTACAATAACGTAATTTCTTCAAAAATATAGCTCTTTTTAAGACCAAAAAAAAAAAAAAAAAAAAAGGATTTCTAGAACAAGCCATTTTCACTTCAGTTTCAGGAAAGATCATTTTGCCCTCAGCAGCAAAAGTGAATCATCGAGCTATCTATTATATGTTAACATATTTGCCCCTACAGATGAAGCAAATTAAAACTAACACATGCCATAACATACTCAAAGGGCTCTTTTCACTTACAACTTTTTACCTAACTAAAGGTGAGGGCCGGGGAAAAAAAAAAGAGGTCGTTTTGTTTGCAGCCATGCAGTGGTTGTTTGCACGGCGCCGCGTTTCGGGGAGCACGCGGAGCGCCCCGAGACCCTGGGGCCTCCATGGCGCTCAGGACACAGCAGGCTTCCCTGATTCACTGCCTCTGTGCAGCAGTGTCTCGAGTGCTCAGAGCCCTGGGGATGACTCACGTGCACCCAGAGATCAGGGCAGCGGGTTAAAATAGTGCCCTAAAGTAAACTCACATGGCAAGCTACATCAGAAAGGGAGCAAAAACAGTTTAACAGATTAACAAGTGTTATGATAAGGAGGTAAAATAGGGACCTAAGAGAACTTGTACACAAGCACATGCTTATGTTAAAGTTTTAGTTCCCAAAATAGTTGACTTCACTCCTATATTCCTTTTATGCTGAGTATAAGCTTAACAGGGCAGCAGAGTTTAGTACTCAGTGAAGCCTGCAATATTAAAATCCCAGAATATTTGAGCTTGGAAGGGATCTCTGGAGGTCACTTAGGTCAACCTCACATCTGTCAGGTTATCAGGGCCTCATCTACCCTAACCCTATTAACATTAATGTCTCAGCGTTAAGACGTAGAGCAAAAGTCAAGCAAACTTTGTCTAGTGTTCTGTTCAAAGGATTTTTCCGTTTAAGAATTAACCTTGTTTTAGACACATAGTCTACTAGTAGCAAGTGGATGTACTAAATACGATAAAATTAATGTGGGAGGGTGTTGTTTTCTATGTTGATTTTGTTGCTTGAAACTTGAACTGCAGAAAACATACTATTACCTAAGGAACCTCAGACTTCATGAAAAACAGAAAGTTTATAGCCTTCCGGACTGAAAATAATATTTGGAGGATAAACATTCTCAAGGAGGTACAAAAATAAACAAACTCGCTCAGGGCTGCGTGAGCTGCTTTCCAGATCTCATCGTTTGGGTGGGGTGGGCTCAGGGTAGGGTGGGCTCAAGGTGTGGTGCTAAAATAATTTTTGAGTGCCTTTGGCTAGCAATACTGAATGAAAACCTCACAAGAAGAGTATACCCACATAATGTATCAAAACTTATTTGTGAACAAAAAATAGTTTAAATTAGCACATATACTTTAGGGTAATTATACCTACTAAGCTGCAGCGTGCTGACTTTGTTAGTCATCTTTTCAGACAGCTCACTAGCTCCTGTTTTTCTTTCTGGCTCATATGGAAAATTCTGAATTTTGCAAATGGGCTCATCAGGGACCTCACTCACATCTTACACTTTACTAATATAGCATGTGCTTTGATTCTTAGTGGAATGAATGAATAAGCAAATATGTCCATCATTCACATACGTCTTTCACTCCTACTAGTAATGATCCTACTTTCTGAAAACTCAGACCGAACTCCAGGAAAGTCAAATCAGGCTTCTGGGATGTAGTATTGCGTTTCCTTACACCTCGCCTTCTCTGAGGTAACTTCCTTCCTGCGGGACGGTTATCGGGGCTGTGCACGCTCTTCCTGGTGGGGCGTTATCAAGCATTTTAGACCTGTGACAATACTGTTGTTTGTTTTATAGAGCGATTCCCCTGCTAATGCAGTCTTGAATATCTTTCTTGATTACTTCGTTGCTGTTAAGATTAGAAATGAAAAAGTAATATCATTTCTATCATACAATTAATTGACTGCAATACTTGAAACGGCTGATGGAGGATGAGAAGAGAATATGAACTACAGATGAAAATTCATAAGCTGAAACTGAATGAAAAATGTATGTACATAGCATACTGTAGATCATAATGTGCATTTCTCTTACCTTCTGAATTATCAAATGCCCTCAAAATTACCCACTTAAATTATAATGCATACTTCTGAGGATTATCAGGACATTTTTGATCTTTAAACAACATACCAAACATAGATTTTTGTTTTCTTTGCTCTGTGAACTTTTAATTAAAACCTATCAAAGAACTTTGCTAAGCATTTAATCACATAAGTAATAAAATTGCTAGCAACTATATTCAAATTAAGTGAGTTTTGATTTACATCGCCTCGAGTTGCAGATTACTTTTTGTTTAAAACAAAAATCTCAAGAAAACTCAGCAAAACTAATTTCTTATTTAGAATGAATCTACATCCAGATTTCAAACAGAATTCCATTTCCTATCATCAATTTTCAGCTAAGAACACACAATTTCTAAAAGATTTTTAGTGTCTCATTCAGAAAACCTGATTTTTAAAAGAGACATGAATAAGACTCATAAAGCTTCCTAAAAATATTTCCAAAACTCTCTACTTGACAATCAAAATCTCAATACAAGATATGAGTTCAGTAAGATACCGATTTACTAATAAAAAGCTGAGCCACAAGCACCTCATTGACTGTAATCTCAAATAGTGAGGACAAACATAAGAATAATCTGAGCATGGGGAACAAAATCAGAAAGGACATAATGGGGAGTAAATAATGCTGAGAAGGTCAGAGAGTTTTATGTCTATTTTGAAAGAGTCTTCACTAAAACAAGACTGATTACACTGAAATGGATAATGCAATTAATGATAAATCGAAAGGATATTATTTCCGCCTAGAACTGGAAAAGAATGAATCTAAATTTTTATAAGGGTATTAACATTGTGTCTCCTGATAAATTAAAGAAAAAAAAAGGACAAGATTTATAATGAGAAGAACGTATCTAAATTAAACCACTAGAAAGCAGTTTCATAATTGATTGGATGATCACAGTTAGAAGTATTAACAGTGGCACAAAACAGAATATATGAGGTGGGTCAATCTTCAGCAGAGGTCAGTCCTGGAGATATGTGAGTTAATACTTTGATAAATGATAACTACTTTTATTATTTATATAGAGTATAGAGTAAATGTGCAGTTAAACTTACAGAGGCCAAGCTGCACTTTGTAGTACGTGTGTAAGGATTTACATTTAGATGGTAATTCACAGCAGATGTGCAGGTTGAGGAGCATAGTGTTAGCTCATAACACGTTCTTGGATTAGATTCATACGCTAAAAGTAGATCATCAGTTCCATGAACTTGCAAAAAATGAGTTATTTTCAAAACATTCAAATAAAATATCTTCTGTGTCATATTGTATATGTCATTTGTAATATCCAAGCTGCAGTCCTTGCACGTCAAACATACAGTGAATAAATTGGAAAACAAGTGGAAAAGAACCACAAGAATGATTGAAGGTTTAAAAAACAAGATTTATTAGAAAAGACTGGTCTAATTGGATTGTTTAGAGTCTACAAATAAATATAGAAGAGAAACATGCTAATGGAATTCAAGTACATAAAGACTGCTTAAAAAAGAGAAAGTGAGTAATCCCTTTCTTTTGTACATAGTCAACAGGAAAAAAAAGAGCTTAACTGCAGCAAGAGAGTTTTGCATCACGCTTTGGAAATCAAAAGCTTAGATAAACATATTTCAAGCTTGTTATAGATATAATTGGCTGAGAGAGAAAAAGAATGACTAAGTGACCTGTTGAAGTCCCTTTGAGCATTCTTTCCGTGAGTTTATGCCCCTCTTCTGAGGATTAGAAGCTTTGAGGCTCAAAAAGCATTTCTTTTCTACCTGAGATTCCAAGCACTCCCTATAAGGCGGTGTTATGTACAAAAAAAGGCTGTGCCGAAATAGCTCAGTACTAGCACAGACGAATAGTATACACAGGTTATTCAAGGAATGAATGATTAAATGGAATGTTTGATTTACAAAATAGAGGAAATACAGAAAAGCTTCTTTTTAACGGTTATTTTGCCTGATATTTTTGATTGTTCTTCTTTTGAAAAACAATTCCTAAAGTCACAGCTCTAACTTAACGTGAATATAATGAGTGGATGAATAACAGCTAGAAGGAAAACAACCTAGCTTTCAACAGTCTTAAGAAAAAATTTTGTGAAAAGCAGACTATTCTTGCCTTCATTTGGAATTTGGTATCATTCAACAGTTTCATCAGATATCTCCAATAAACATAAATGGAAGGCTATAATGTAGACAGCAGTAATAATTCCACGTGCAAAAACCAATAAATATAGAGGCAGTGAGAACATACATTAAATTAAATACTTTTTTTACATATTTGTGTCCACGACGTATAGAGTACAATTTGATGAACGAGGTACTGAAATCTGGACTACTTGTACCTAAAAATGCAGATTTATTTAAATTTATGAATTTGAATAGTCCCATTAAGATGAAAGACATTTTATTTACATAAAATGATACGTGAAACTTTTCAAAAATAAAGGCTAAGAAAGGAAAAGGCAAAGTGTAGAAGGCAAAGTGATTGGAACATCTTGATAAAATTATTGTAGAAGAAAACAGGTTTCATAATAATGAGTTTGTTTGGCTTCTGGTGACTGCTTTTCAGTCTTTGAAGATTACGTTTTCTAAATGGTGAAGAAATGCAACCCATCTAAGATTTTTGAAGGGGTAGCGGTCCTCTTGGGAGTTTCAGAGGTTTAGCAACCCCTAGGAAAGATAATTTCTTGCAATATGTATTGTGATAATCTGGACCTCTCACTGGACTTAGAATGCCTGAAAATTGAGAAGTCCAGAATCGCAACTTAACTTTCAAAATTGTGGATTAATGAGCTCCTTCTTAGAAATTTCATTCATCTGTGATCAAATGATCATATGGTAAATGATGACTAGAGCACAGAGAGGTAAATTTTAAATAGATAAGAGCCAGATGAGAGGAATAGTTTATATGTTTAAGTAACCTAAGACGCACATCCAGTGTTATGTCCTGCTCACACATAGCTTTATTTATAAATACAACTTTTTATTTCACAAAAAAAATGTTAAATACTTAGTTTATGTTAATTATGCACTTATAAAGGTCTCTGGGAAAAGAAAGAAAATCTAACTGGTTTCTAAAACCACAGGACTTAACACAGGACCATTTTTACAACTACCCATAGCAAGTTATGTTAACTCGCAAAAATGAACGTGCTGCAAATAGTAAACACAAAGCATTAATGAAATTGGGGATTATATTTTCACTAGGAAGAGACATTATTGGTCTAAATTGCAGATTTCATGGCTACTTTATGTCAGATTAATCTCTTAGCATTAATGGAGCTATCCATGCTGTCTGGCATGTGATGGAGATCAAAGTCTGCAAAACTAAACCTGGCATGATTTCACCGGGTATCAGTTATTGTAATAATTTCCCCTATCTTTTTTGTGTTACTTTTATCTTATTGGTATTAATGAGGGGAATATCTTCTCAGGAGTGGTTCTTTCCAAAATTCTTTATGCTCAAGGATTGTTTCTTTTTTCCTAATATAGAATTAAAAATATATATATATATATATATATTTTCTTTCGTTAGTCAGGAGGACATCTGAGATATTTAATTCTCATTTGCAATGAATACATAAGACAATTAATGTTTTTGAAGCAGGTATTATATGCTTCCATGTGCTTGGAAAGGAAATATAGGATTAGATATGATAGATATCATTATCTAGTATCCCTTCAGCACATACAGTTCTTTGCTCGTCACCAGTCTAGCCTCCAAACAAATCACTACTGCAGTGGGGGCTGTTGCAGCTATTGAACTGCAGCAGGAGGGTGAGGAACTACTACAACTGTTTCAGTGGAATTGCCCATCATTTAAAGGGAAAGTCTATTTAAGTAGTATATATTTGCACTTATCTCAAAAGATGCTTTTTTTTTGCATACTACACTAGGTTTTAAGGACAGATATATAGCTCAATATCCTTTTCACCAAGAATTAATAAGCTGAAATAGAATTAATAACTTGAATACTTCAAGTATTCAAAGAACTGAATACTTCAGAGTTAATAATTCAGTGTTAATAATTCATAGAATAATTATAGATAATAAATAGAATAATTTGAAATAATTACTCTGAATAAATGGATGTTGCTCTAAGAATGTGAGTATGATATAGAAAACTACTGGTGAAAATCCGGACCTCAGAGACTATACTTTCCCTATAGGAATCAGTTAGGAGCTGCTTCATTAAACCAAGAGAAGAAAAAGGAAAACTGATACAAATTAACGCACTGCAGCACAAAAGATTTGTTAAGGACATAGGACACTGGAGGTTTGTCAGTCTGGGATGTAATGATGTGATAGTGTATGTCCGTGAATATATTTTTAATGTATTCCCTTTTCTCCTTTAATGTATCTTGTTTTTCCTTGCTCCTGTAGGTAAAACCTTTGGAAGTAGGAGCTGGTTTCTAGCCTGGTTTTACTCTGTGATCATTTGCTCTGTCAGGCAGAAATTATTTATAAACAAGCAGCTGAGTCCTCTGTTATGGCTCAGGAATATTTAGAAGCAGTCACGCGTACAGCAAGTGAGCAAAGTTCACCTTCGCAAGGGTTTCGCTCTCAAAGCTGTATTTGAATTGTTCGGGCCTGCTCCAAAAAGCGGCTCTAAATTACTCGGAAGCTAAATACGTCCTCCAGGGCTAAAACAGCCGCCGACAGCCCGTTTCGTGTTGGGGAAGGCGGCCCGTGCTCCCTTGGTGCTGGTCACCCCTTTCGCCCCGGCAGGAAGAGGCGCAGGGCGAAGAGCAGTCAGTCGCTAGCGAGTTTAGCCGTGCCGGCTCCTCGGTATCCAGCTCCGAGAGCTGCAGCCGGCAGCGTTTTGTGCGTAGCCCGTGTGCAGCCTCCTGAGGCAGCGGGATGGCTTCTGGATCAGCAACGCGCGGCTGCTCTGATTCCCTGCGCGGTACCTTCTTGTGGGAAAGTTCTTCAAAGGAAATTGTCAGGATTTCTCAAAAGGAAAGCGTTACTGCTGTCAAGTAAGTGTCTAAAAAGACAAAACAAGACCATAAGGAGTGAATAATGAAAGCTCATCGCTGGCATATGTGTAATCCAAGTTCCCGTTTGAAACGATTTCTGCATTACTAATCAGCTAATTACATAATGTCTTCCAAATATGTGTTTTAATAAAGACCCTAGGGAGGTAAACAAAAGAAATTATTCCCTTTCTTTTGCCCAAGAGAGGCAGACTTGCAGCAGAACCGTTGTAATTCTGTTGCGCTTTAGTGAGAGAGGCAGAAGATCCGGTGAAGCTGCAGTCTGCATCCTCGTTCTGTCTGCTCTGTCTCTCTGGCGCAGGATCTCAAGTCTTCTCCCAGCTGTACAAGCATTTTAAATAAAGAGCAATGCCGGCTGCTCATCACTGTATTTCAGTTGACATAGTTCTCTGATGTGTGCTAGACAAGAGGCCAAACAGCATGATCCAGAATGACCCCTTGTATCCTTCTTAATCTATGGGCTTAGGAAATCACCGGTTATTACCTGTCCTAGAACCTGGGTCAGGCAGTATTCTTAATACTAATGCAGAATAAGCAAGAATGGAAGGATACCTGTTGAAGCCCTGTTTGAAACATCTCTAGGAACAAGGGATGTTTGACTTCTAAAATGTAAAGCTGAGAACATACTCTGTAAGCTAAAAGAGAACTTTAGCAGTGATTAATTGGAATAGCACTGCTGAATCAGCAAAATCATGCTTGGTTATACTGGCTGAGATCCTCTTCCAAGCTTGTTTCAAACCTGTTTATGTAGCCTTCCTTCAGGCAAAGCTCCCATTTAAAAGGTTTATTTATTTTTATGACTTAGTTTACTCATTAGCTGCAAAAATTATCCTTCTGGTAAGGGGTGCGAGAAGTTTCAAATAATTGTCATTAATTAAAGTCTTTATTCTGTTTAATATAGTTGATTTTACAGCCTGCCTTTCATTAAATGGATACTTTTAATGAAATGGTTTGCTCCAAATTTAGTTCTCCCATTCTTTCATTCAGTTATGCTGAGCATTTTCTCTGGGATGGATATTCACCAGAGACGTAACCTGTCAATGCCAATCATTATAATTAAATTACTCTGGAGGTATTCTGTCTCTAGAAATACTTCATTTAAATTGTGCTCAATGAATACATATTTTTCTTCTCAAAAATCCTGAGGTGCTTTTTTCACACTAAAATATAGATAATTAGAAATCCTAATTTTTGGTCTTTATGATAGGATGAACATTCAACCTTCTGCATTTCGGCAGCAGCATTATTTTTACAAGGATTCAATTTCAAGTTCTCTGGAGCAGTGCTGTCCAAGATGTGCCTAGAATATTCCAATAATTATTGCAAAAATAGATTAGTCAGAATGCACCAGGTCCTTAATGGGTCAAACCATTCTTATTTTTACTGTTAAAATTCATTATATAATTGTGTAGTTCAGTTTCTGGAGTCAGAAGATCATGGCTCAACTTCATTTTAGGAAAAGATCATTATAAAAAGTCAAAAATATCTCTACTTGAGATTTAATTATTAGATACAGTCTTCAGGAAAAGCAGTGGAAACACTTAGATAAAAATAGATTTGATTTGTCTTTAGCAGAATGATTTGTCTTTAGCAGAGGAAATAGAGTATTGCAGATAGTTGTCTGAAATATTTGATGTCCAGTGGCCAATCTGGAAACCTGGTGGAAAGTAGGAAGTTAGGAATGAGTAGGGAAGAAAGAGAGATCAAACTGAATCCCCTTTTATGGCACTATATAAATCCATAGTTTCTGTATTTTATGCAGGAGTGGCCATCCTATTCAAATATTCTATAACAAAATAAGAAAAGATGTAAGAAAAATGAAGATTTACAGATTGTGTAATATACATCTGCAGAGCATGCAATCTACACCAATTAAATTCAGTGTGTCAAATTCATACATATGTAAAGGTGTGTAACTTGCTTATTGGTGACTAATTTTAAGTCTGAAGAAATCTAATATCATTCCTTTAGTTGTTATTTCACTTTTAATGCCATGTTCAAAATATACAAATAAGATCTCTTAATATGATATTTGGCCTACTCTCTGTGAAAAAATAAAATCTGAACATGAGGGTGCATACCGTTATGAAGGTTTGTAAAGTCAAACTCTGTCATGTCACGTTTAACTAAATATTTTAAATATACTACAGTAATACATTTCTTGTGAACTTAAAGCTAGTAAATTATGTCAAAATAATAGACAGAGATTGTTTATTCTGTCTAATTCATTTGATCATAAGACTGTTTACCTGACAACAGGAAGAGTTAGGATGACTAGGAGAATGTGTTAAGATGTGCCACTGACTGCTGTCATAAATATGGGCAAATCATTTGATGCCTGCATCATATTCTGTCTATTAAATGGAGAACACTGAATATATGTGATGCTTGTGCCTTTTAAGCAATTTGATGCAAAAATTCTCAAAGTCTGTGACACTGGAACACTAGGATACCTACTTCTAATGCTTGTCCTTGGAGACAGAGCTGGAACCTTTTTAATTGGCTTTATGTTGGGTATAGGGAAAGTTAAGAACCTAGAAATGAGGTTCAAAAACCTCAGCTAAGATAGCTAGTAGGAAATACTGAGGGCAAAAATGTGTCTCAAACGCTGCAGCAGAAACAGTTTAGTCAAAAAGTGGGATTCTGCAGCATAGTGATTGCAACACTTAAAAGGATCAGAGACCAGGCTTCAGGTTCCTGCTTCAGTGTCCCTTGCATGCTTCTTGCGTGTTTTCTTACAGTGGGACAGTTTTAGCAGCAAAGGAGCTCAGAGGTGAAGCAGCAGTTCATATCAGAATACCAGTCAGGCTTAGAAGTGAAATTTGCTCAGTCTGTTAAGTTCTACAAAAATGAGGCATTTCTGGGCATGTACAGAAGCCCAGGTATCAGGAGCCTGAGGAAATTTCACATAGAAATCTGTCTCCTACAGAGTTTGAGTTCCTCCAGGGATCAATGTCAGAAGAACAGGGATTTTCAGGATCACAATTCCAATTATGAGCATTTAACTCTACCCAAACCTTTACTTTGATTTAGTAAAAAAGGTTAAATCACATTCTCCATAGAGCAAAAGACCAATACTATAAAACAGGACATTTTACTATATTAATAACTTTTTCAGCTAAAAGATAATTCCAGAATGATTTACATAATGAATATTGCTTGGATATACTCATCCTCATACTGAACGGTTGTGTACCATGTCAGACACTGACAAGATCCTGAACATTAGTGAAAATACAGTCAGTATGAATATCAATGTGTTAATTAAGATGATGCATGATTGCTAGTAGCATGGTGAAGTACTTTTGTCAGTTCTATAGACATTTCACCATTTTTGTTGAAGGAACATTCAAGAAAAAGATATATTTTATTCTACTAAAAAGAGCGTTTTTCTCAAATAGGTAGGGGAGAAATAGCAATTCAATACATACTGTTATGCATTAGTGTCCAATTGTGGTCTTTCATATGTTTGTTATTTATATTAATATTTGTGTATATATATATGTATGTGTATCATAACATATATCTACGTGGCATAAGTGCTCTTATATGTGTATATATGTAGGTGCGAGCCTTTATACACATCTGTATCTTTAACTGACTATTTAGCTGCTATTTCTTCCATTGAGACCTTTTGTAGAAAATGCTTTTTCTGGTGTGATTTATTTGGGACAGAACATTTAAGCAGACAGTAGATTTCCACCTCTCAGCCAACCAGAAGGTGTGGCTGAACCTTCCTAATCGCACTATGCGCTGTGCCCACATGCACTTCTTTCCTTACCTTATTCAAATCAGAGCTATGATGTCTTGTTCTGCATTTTAAATCGCTTATTGCAATGTCATATCATGATGAAGCGGACCACCCACCACATTTTGAATGGAGCCAGAACTGCCTGTTGGTGTTTGATATGGCCCAGCTATTGTTTGCTTATGGAAGCGTTGCCCTTAGTTCGAGATCAGGTGGCCTTACAGGTTGGAATACAGGGGTCTACTATCGTGAAGATTTCTGGTTTTGTATGCTTATAAATAAAAAACTAGCAATTTGTTTAAAATAAGGCTCTTTACATACCACACTTACCTAAAACCTAGGCTAATAAAATATATATCATATGTTGATCATCATTTTAACTTATGCAGTGCCTTAGGCAATGATCCAAGTATGAAGTAGGCTTACTGTTTAATTTGTTTTAATATCCCAAATTTTCTTTCAATTGCTGCTAAGAAGTGAAATATTAATCAATCAGCAAATATAATAAAAATAGGTCTGAAAACAACTTTCAGTAAAAGCTGATACAGAAGCACTGAAGCATGAATAGCCATTTGCACATTAACTTAAATAGACAGCTTAGAGAATCAGTTGCTCAGAAACCCCAGACAACAGCACCCAGAATTATTATTATTATTTTTTTTTAAAAAAAAAAGGAGTAGACATGAGGGTTCACAGTATACTTTTGTAATGTAATCTTAGAAGTATTCTTAATTAATTACATTAATCTCTTTTTTTCCTTTTTTTTTCTTTTGTAACCATGAGATACAGGCCATCTCCTTTGCTTGCATGAGGTCTTTTGCATGATATTAGTAAATGAAGAATAAGACTTCTGTTGAAAATGTTACCCTGAAAAGTTCAAACCTGGTGGTCACATATGTATGGCTTTTTAAAACAACAACAGACTTAGACAAGCAAATGAGAAATGAGAAAAATGAGATGATAAGTTAAGAAAGCTTACCTATCTTTCTCTACCAAAGAGTCTTGAACAGGAACTATGGAATCCACTTTAACTGCAAATAGCGGCATAGGCCATCTGTCATCCTCATAACTCTCATACTTTTCAATAACAACAACAAAAATAGGGATACTAATAATTTGTTATTAGGAAAAGGTATTTGCATATGTGTATTTATTTATGTCCATATATATATATATATATATACACATATACATATTATATTATATATATATACACATACATATTTCTGCTTGTATCTAAGCAAGTAAGATAAATATTTTTATAATAAATATTAAATATTTTGTGGGCTAAAAATATATGGACAATAACAGCAGATATTTTTGGGAGCACTTCAACCCTATATGGGCTTTGAAAAAGTGACACAAGGATCATACTGATTTAGAAGAGCACAGTTCTTACAAAATTTGCCCTGCAAATAATTCTTTACTGACAAATTTCCTTAGATGTTTATTTATATATTTCCCTTTACAAATTTGTTTTCATAAGCATTGCCTTAATCATGTGAACATGGTCACATATGTAATTCATTCACGGATTTGATAGAATTAGTATGCTCTATTTTTCCCCAATTAAAAATAACATTTACTCTTGGGAAGAAACTTCTGAGACTGGGTTTTTTCAATTCTCTTTAATGTCAAGCAGGGGTGCCCCTTTCATCTGAGGATATGACCTTATTTGAGCCAAACTGTCTTGGAGATGAGTAGAACTGTTAAGATGACCTTACTGTAAGAGGCTCCTTTACTATGTTTTCTCATTCTTTAATCAACTATACCAATTTTGTTAGCGTGTATATGAGCATGTGTACATGTATGTCTCCAGAATACAGGCCCAAACCAATACAGGAATGAGTCAGTAGATTACCAAATGTCTAATACAATTCTATCAAACTTGCAAACAATTTTTTACATAGCTTTGTCAGCTGATATCTTTGCTGACTTCAGAATACTGATCAACTATCCTGTAATTTCTGCTGGCACCTCAGTTACTCCTGCCTGTCCTGCAGGCTTTCTGCCAGGATATGGAGAGCAATAATGGAAGTCTGTGTGTCATGTATCAGGGATTCCAAGGATGTATACTTTGCATCCTGTTAGCATATATAGAGGTTATACTAAAGATCTTTTCATTTTATTATGCAGATACAACCTTAATTTATCTTATAGTAAAATTGCGTTGCCTTTTCTCCCCACTACGATTTCATACTGAGGTAAAGCTTACGCAGGTCAGTGTCCTGTAGAAACAAAGAATATTTTTTCACTAAATGTTACTTATAGAAAGATAAATACAAATTCTTTTCTAAGTCAGCCATAAACTTGAAAGAATTAATTTGTTAGTAATAATAATAATATTAAATAGTATTCCCCATGGATAGGTGTTTTAAGCATAGACAGTTAAGTTAGCTCTCTTCTATACCTCATATTGCAACCAGCTAGGATCTTTATACACAGTTACTTGTGTCTCAGCTGGAAATGAATGGCAATAGCCTCATAAAGATATTCAGGTTTGATCTCCTGGAGCATGAACGATTTGTTGATAGAATAAAAATATAGATTTTTATTATTACTTCCTTGAGACAATTTTACTCAGCTAAAATGGATCATGTTCACATGAAATATATGTTTACTGAGACTTGAGACTTTGTCTGACAGTGGGCCATTCAAAATTTAAAGTGGTCATGAACCATAATTATAAGATGTTGCTTAGCAGCATTAGGAGGTTGTTATCTCAGAAAGATACAAGTATTGTGGAGCTCAGTGTGTGTTCCTATTATATCAGGAAAACATGTCATATGATTATATCATAACATACCAAACTCCATCTTAAAATCAATTAAATTTCTTCCCTCTCTCCCATTCTTCTAAAGAATACTCTAGGAAAGCTGTTCCAGAATTTCATTCATCTTTTCCTAATTTTCAGATTTAACTTATTTATGTTAAATTTGTTGTCTTAGAAAATGTTATCCTATAATGTGTCAAAGCCTTCTCTGTAGCTTTTAACCATGTCTAGCATATTTATATATAGAAGTCATGTCTTCTAGTCCTTACTGATAAGTTTAATAAAACAAGCTCTTTTAATAGCCTCTTAAAAATATATCCTTCCTTGCTCTCACTACTTTAAAGGGCTCTTTTTTATGTTCTGGTTCCGTTTTACATTCGTATTTCCTGAAGGATGCAGCCTGTGCCAGATCAAATCCAGTCGGTGCCTTTACACCATACACTTCTCTGTTTCTGCATTCTAACAATCCACATCTCTCCTTTCCTTTGCCTAGTTTTAGAATAAATCTTATTAGTTTCTTCTTAAATGAGTTGACCTAGTCTTTTACTATTCTATACTACTGTAGTTTATCCTGTTATTCGTAGGTTTCAGGGCCATTAATTACATACTAATTAATGCATACAGTAATGGTAGCCTAAAACATTGCTTAGATTAGCAGCCATGCTCATCCCTCCTATTCCACAAAGCTGTAATGCTAAATATGTGTAACATGAAAGACAACTGGTTTCAAGAGGAAGAAAGCTGTGTAATTCAACTACTCTCTTATATAAACATTGAAGAATTCAAGAAATTCATTCAAGAATTGAGAAACTATGTAAAGAAGAGCTGTATTAAAATAATTCCTGATAAATTTAGGTGATTCTTATTTAATCACTAATCTTCATGAAAGCTAACAGGAAAGTAAACAAGAAATACATGTGTGTATATATATTATATATATGTATATATATGTGTGTATGCATCTGTGTGTGTGCATACATGTATTCAATATGTATGTATATATAAACAGTATATACATAAACACACACAACTGATATATGTACATAGAAGTGTTTATTTTAATATTAAATGTCATATATTGATTCAAAATGACAATAACAACTTTACTAATGCCAGAGGGATATTAGGATAATATTCCCCAATCTGCGAGGAACAACAGGATAAAATTTAGCTTTTACTGATATGTTTCTTGATTCAGTATAATTATAAGCTTTTTATTACCCTAGGAGGAGAGATGAGATTGTTTGAAGCACTAATCTTCCTATACTCATAGAAAACAATCCTTTAAAACAGCATTTAAAGTTTTTGAATAGTATGGTTAACCCTTTCATTTCCCATTCCTCTTTCTCATTGGAACTTCTGACTCAAACCTTAGTCAAAAACCTATTTTCAAGCAAAAAAGAAACTATGAAAGTATGAAGACTGCATTTTCAGAGTTGAATAAGAGACAGCAATATTTTTTCTTTGTATCTTGAGTCCAGTCACCTCATTTTTTCCCCTAGAAGCTACACCATAATAAAATTACGAGTGTCAGATTAGAAATGTAATGGACTCCTATAGGCCAGAGTCTCAGCAATTGCCCAATTCCCTTTTGGAATATTTTTAAAGGTAAGAAGAAGTGTTCTAGTCCACACCTGCCTAGGTCTATGGGTGAGGCAACAAAACCTTAAGGTCATTGCTGACTGATTGTGGGAACTATGTTTGCTAATCAAAAGTTGATGATAGGAATTATAAATCAATAGAAATAATACTCCATACATCTTATCCTTTACTCCTTGAGATTGCAACAAATCAAAAAGGAAATGGCAATGATCTCAAATACTATTAATTTTCTAGTTACTGAAAAGAAGCTTTGTTTTCTATTACACCACCTTATCCCCCTCTAAATAATTGTTAGATGTTGACTCATGTCTGATTCAGATATAGAGCAATATTCTTAGTGGGTGGTGCACTAGCTTAGGAAATTTTTGCATTGTTATGGCTTGTCAAGCTTGTGTTTTCATGAAAACCCTGATCAAGTTAATAAAAGAAAAAATTTGGTTTCATAATTATAGCTTGAAACAATAAGCTCAGCATAAGGGTTTTTTTCCTAAAAAAAATGAAATATTCTCATTTATGAGAGGTAGCCAGTGTCAAAGTGACCTCCCTGTTGACCTAGACTCCTGCTGACAAAACTCCTAATCATGAGTAGAAGAATCAAAGTCTACTTCTTGAGTAATCTTTATCATTTAGGCACTGTGATGTGGTAGAGCACTGGCTGGATGCAAAGTGGAATTCATCTCAGCAGCTGGACTGTTCTGGAAAAAAATTGTATGTATTTTTACAGAAATCCATATAATACCAATGACGATAGTATATATTTCTACTTAAAATATATATACATTCAAGGCATGTATTGACACTAACACTTAACGTATTATTGTTAGTATTAAAATACAATTCAACATTTATACCTTATACAACCCAGAACTTCAGATTCTGAATTCTGGATTCACCCCATCCTCCAAATTATTTTGAGTCATGAAAATAGTTCACCAACTTTTCTAATGAAAGCTACAACTTTCAAGAATAATGGACAGTAATATTGTCTTTCCTCATAATATCACTCTGCAGGATACCAGTATGAGATTCGCCCAAAATATACATGGCAGCTCTTTGGCACATGGGAATTCTTCATAGCAGAAGGGCTCGTAAGGTTTGTGCCTACGTTTTTCTTCATATTGATTTTAGATAGAGCAGGGCACTTGGACTCGGAATAAAAATGGTTGATTGAGAAAATTTCTTTGATCCTTTTTCCAAGAATAAAGCATCCAAGAAACACATTTTGGTCTGTGGCAATTGAAGAGGTGACACAGAACTATTAATAAGGAAAGAAGTAACATATACTTACAAGCTGTAACTGCATTAGGAAAATATCAGGACTATTTTTGCATGATATGATTACACTCAGAAATTACAGTCTTACAATTTAGCATTTTGAACCAAGTGCTGTCTGCACACATTCTACATTGATATAGTTCATGGGTTATACTCCTTGTATTCCTTTGTTTTGGAAATAAATTTATCTCTTCTAAAATCTGAAGCTAAATATGGGATCGGTTATATGGATTGATGAAGTTATATGAAGCATTTCTAGGATTAAATTTCTCATTCCTCACTAAACTGATTCAGTGGGAGACAAACTTAACTTTTCCAAGAAGAAAACATCTAAAAGGTCAGAAAAAGGAAACAAAATTGAATTCTACAAAATCATAAAGAGGGTAGGGGAAAAGTGTTAAAGCATGTTGCATCTCAAAAATATTTGTGTAAATGGAGAGGAAGGAAGCCTATAAAACTGGTTCTATTAAAGTTGATTTAATCTATTCTCAGCCTTCCATACATTTTTTTTCTCTGTATGACATCTGGAACCTATAAAGACACTTGGATACAGAAGGCTGAAAATGCAGCAAGTACATTACATCAGATAATATATTGCAGTTTTAAGAACTAGCATGGATGCTTAAAAGTATCTATAGTATTTAAAAATGTGCAATAAAATGTGTTTAAAAGTGTATAAGTCTTATTTTCAGAAGATATGCTCTGAAAGTCAATTGATTTTTCTCAGCTTTTACTCATGCTCTATAATCATGAAAGTAATTGTTCCCAGTATATTATTTATCTATACTAATCATTCTTGATCTTTAATATCAGTGATCCAAATGAAAAGATAATGGATATAAAAAACAATTATGCAGAAAGTCTACTTGAGTTAAATGGAAGCTGAACTGAAATTGAAAAATTTGCCCTTTTGTACAAGAGCAAACTTTTTAAAATGTTACCAAGAAAGAGCATATTCTTATAGTGATTTGGTTTAAGATGGAACATAAAGATATAGAAAAAAACTTCTCTTTTACCCTGAAGTTTTCCAGAGATAGGATAGTGCAAAATGTTTCTATGCACAGTATTGTTTTCACTAACGTCATGTTGTTTAAAATGAATAATCTCTTTTTAAAGAAAAGTAGCAGATTATAAAGACTTTCTGTTAAAAAATGTAAAAAAAAAATCTTTCATGGACAGATAAGGAGTTTTTGATCTGTTGCTTAAGCTCTATTTGGACTATGTATTCCTTGTGGTCTCGATGGGGATCCAGGTAGTTGCATATTATGTATGGCGCCGAGCCACAGAATTAACCTAATTCTAGTATATTTTGTGCACTTTGGAAGTTCTTAAAACAGGTTGCTATGGTAATAGATGTTGAACTCCGGAGTGATCAGGACAGTTATAGACTAAATTTGTTCTGTCAATCAGAGCTAGGAACGGCTGCTCCGTCTTTCTTTGTGTAGTGTGTCAGAGTTGCAGTTGCCACAAAGCCAGCCAGCCTTATAATCCTTAACAACACTCCTGGGGAGAAAGGGAAGTGCCGCTTTGTGGGTGTGAGACTGAAACACGGAGAGGTTAAGGGATTGCATGGTCTCACAAGAAGTCTCGAGGAGCTGGGGATTAAACGCAAGCCTGCTGAGCACAAAGGTTAGCACCCAAAGCGCTGCGTTATCCTTCCTCTCATTTAAAGAAAGTATGTGTAAAGCCAGTTTCTTCAATTTTGGGACAGCTTGAAATGTTTTAAAATTTGTGGCTCTGAAGGCATCTAAAAGCAAAAAAAGATTTAATTTACTGTGTTGGTTACAGCTACACTAATAGACTAAACTGTGCCAGAGAACGGGCTTGAGCACCCGCACACTCTTAGCTGCATGTGTTAACAGCACAGTCGTACAATGAGCTATTAATGTCCACGAGCTCTCTCCAGGCAATGCCCAAGCATGGTTTGAGGCACCGCCAGGTCCAGGGATGGTTCCCAGGAGGTGGCACAGAGGAGGCCACTCTGTTCTGGAGGAGTTTGGATACCAGCTCAGCCACTGCGCTTGGCCTCAGGACCACAGGACTGGGCCTGGGTTGTTTTTTTCATGAAAGTGGGCATAGGCATTTCCACCAGGAAGTCTGAATTTTAACGGGCATTGCTGTTCAAGAGCCTAAGCATGGTTTTATAAGCCTAACTTCAGACTTTCAAATTTCAGACTTTAAAAAAATTTCAAATATGAAGATTTGATGTTTGCACCTCACCTATATAAAGCTCGTTTAACTTTGAAATGCCAGCAGAAGTCTGTAAAGATCAACAGAAAAAATACCTACTGATTCTATTCCTATCATGACTGTGTGAAACCATTGCCAGATGATTAATATAATATATTCATATAATCAGAAGGTGCAATTTACCAGTGCAAGTGAAACAGGGAACTCCAAAGAAGGCTATGTTTTTACTGAAAAGAAAAAAAGAATGAAAATTTGTGGTTAAATCCTCTCTGTTGGTAAAGGAAATAAAAAGACTGTTACATGGAAAACCTCTTGATCTTATGAGGTGGTGGTGGTTCAACGCAACCAGGTTCTTTGGGCTATATCTATATTCTTTCCGCATGTACTGGAGAAACACTGTTTGTACTCCATTCAGATTTCAAACTGGTAGTCATATTGGGTGCCCTTGGTTCAGAGACCCTAAGGGTCCAACATCAAAGAGCCACCCCTTCTACTCACATGGTGTTCAGCAAAGACCTTTTGAAAATTAGACCCTTTGCATGTTCTTAAATCTGGACATGCAAAACCACTAGTACCTTTAAACATCTTTCTTTTATTTCTTGTGTGTAAAAAGAAGTAAACTTGGAGCATATTGCATTTGCAAAATGAACAACACAGAAAGGAAAAAATAGCTGAAATAAAGTATCATGGGCATGTTCAACATCTTTGTTGAGATACATAAATATATATTGCCATTATATACTTCATAAATATAGATTTTAATTGTTTTAACTTATTTTTTTCCCACAGGAACCCCAATATACTCACACCCACACAAACCTGTTAGCATAGTAACTAAACAGTACAAAAGATAACTCCCTGATTATTTGAAGGTTGAAAGTATTTTGTAGATGGATTGTTTAGGGTAGATCCAAGGCAGAACGAGAAGTTCATACTGATAAATGACTGAGCTGTTATTTAGGAAAAAGAAAAAAAGATCTGCATATGTATTTAAAAGAAAACTTCCTGACAATGGTATTGATTAGATGCTAGAATTTTCTGTTTATAGGCAATTACTCTTCAGTTATCATGGTTAAAAACAGATATGTCAAAAATAAAATGTAGAATAAGCCTGCCAGTTTGGAAACAGTATACCACCATAGGTTTTCCAATTGTCCTTCCTGAGATTCTCAGAAATTTTCCCATCTGCTTCTTAGTATTGGATTTGTGTTTCTTAATGAAGAATTTCTAACAAAAAATGCTTCTATTAAGTAGCTTCACAGATTTCCAGACAGGGTTAGATTTAGTGGTGATACATCATTTTAGTCTACTTGCTTGTTCTCTGAACAGAACAGATGTATTCCATAAAACATTGGCTTAGCAGGTCTGTACAGTGGCTGCAGATAAGACATACAGAAATATGATAGAAGTCACCTTGTGAAGCAATTTTCTTATGACAGAAAGGGTTTTATATTATTGCCATGCAGTATTGCACACAGAAGAGTAAAACTGAGCAAGAACAAAATATTGCATGTGCTGCTGATGTGTATATTGTGTGCTATGCCTGTTTTTATACTCAAAATTATTTATACAGTATGAATCTGGTGAAAACATGGAAAACAAAATTCCTGAAAAAGGTTGTTTGACCAAATTTCACTTTAGTTTCATTCTTTTAATTCTAGAGAAGGGAACTTCCCATTTGAGCAAACAAAGATTTTCTCCTTGATTGCTAAACTTACAATGAAAATGTAGCTCAGTGTTGCTGACAGTGTATCAACAGAGGATTTCACAAAAAACTCTTACAGTGCTAACTCTGATTTTGTAGTCAGTAGCAGCAATGTCTATATACAGGATCATTAATGCTTGGAAACAGATCCTGAAAAATGCCAATAATTTTCTCTACTGTTGTAAAATAAATATGGAAGATTAAAAAGTCCTTAGACCTTAAAAACTCCAAAAGCAGTATTTAAATAGAGATTTTTTTCAATATTTTCTTGCTCATATTGCATCTTTGAAGATTTTTTCAGTAGCAGGAAGAGGACTCTAAAATCTAATTTGCTCTACAGCAAATAAAATCTTGCTTTTCCTTTTGACTTCTAAAGCAGAAATTTTTGAAGTTCAGAATCAAGCTGATTGATTGACTCAGTGTTGCAAATTATTCATGAACAATACAATTTGTTACCATGAGAAAGGTCTCTGACTCTTAAGACAATTTGGATATCACCTGCACAAATGCCCTTTGTTGTCCTTTCCTATGTAAGTGATTCCTGACCATCATGATCACAGACATACCAGAAGCCAGATGGATTAGTGAGGAGGTTCTCCTTTTTCATTCCTCATTATGGTCATGGCCAAGTCAAAAAGAAATGTATAATAAAATGAGAATCTGTGGCTTTCTGTTTGGAAACAGACCTGTGAGACCAAGGACAACAAGCAGAAAAACTCATTTTACGAAGAACTATGTATATTCATAAGCCTTACTAGAATCTGGGACAGAAGTGTAGCTTTATGTTCTTCTTTTTACCCTGATCATCTCATTGTAAAGTTTTATGTCCACATTTTAAAATGAATTTTGAAGGGTGGAGAGAGAGGGATGAGGAAAGGCATTGATTAAGGATTTTTTTTTGATTTTATATATTTTTACTTTTCATGGCTTTCTCAAGTCTGTGCTCATCAAAATAATTTTAGCAATGCTTTGACTCAATTGAGGTTAAAATGCGTTGTCCATTAATTGGAATTTGAATTTACTATGGAGAAATAAGGATTTCAGTAATCTACTGAAATTTTATCATCCATAAAGACCCATCCGAAATGATTCTGAACAAAGCAGCACTCTGAAAACTTCATATTAGCACAGTTCTTAAGGCCAATGTTTCCTAAACCCACAAATATTTTCAGGGTTTACAGCTTATATGGTGATCAGTGTCCTGATGAATGTCTGCATTCACAAGGCTGTCCTCTACAGCTGGAAGTGTCACTAGAGGATATTTTGTTAGCTGTATCTTCCACCCAGAGAATGAAAAGGAGACTCTCCAGATTAATGGAAAAATCATTGCACCCTCTTTTTGCTTGACATTGCAGAAAATCGGTCACTCTATTGATCCCCCAGGACTTGCAACCATAGAAGAATGTTATCATGTGACTAACCTAATAAATCTGACTAAATTTTCTGGTATCTCATGAAATGCCTATTAAAGTTTGAATATAATCTAGATAATGTAAACAATTTTGAGGAAAAATATTTACAGATAGCTTATAGACAGACAAGCTCTTAATGGTAGTTGTCAGGAAATGGATAGAACCAGCAAATTTTGATTACTTATGTAAGCTGAGTCAAACAGCAGTTACCAATCTATGTACACACAGCTGTCTGAGCATGCCAAATGGTAGGTAACGCTTTTTGAAATAGAAATCTAATGTTCTACATCTATGGGAACATTGATCTAATGGTCCAATAACCTTTAGTGCTTGTAAGAACGTTCAGTTGGATATTGCAAGTCAAATACACAGAACGGTTGGATATCTCAGAGTCAAATGCATTTAGTTATTCTTGTGTATGTTGACTATCCTCAATTAACCTTCTGAAAAAAAAAGAAATAAAGATGGGAGAGATAAAAGGATCAAGGGAGGTAAGAAGGAAGGAAAGAAGCAAGTAAGTAAGCAAGGAAAGAAAATCTTCAGTTATTCTATGCAAACTAAGAAAAAAAGAATGATGGAGAGGACTAAATATTCACAGTAGCACCACACACTTTGGACCATACATATAAGGCTGGATGGAATTAATGGAATGACTATAACCCTCTTAGCATTTCTTAAATCCGTTCCATTACCTCCCCACAAATTGCAAATTAAAATATTAGCAATATGTTGATTTTTAATTCCATTACCCCTGTAAGATCACAAAAAATCTCCTTTTTCTGATGCCGACTCTTTTTACAAAAAGGTTAAAGCCTAAAAGCACAGTTTACACAATAAAAATCCCTTGTTTTTTTTAGCATATGAAGTACTGATATTTCACCCATATAATAGATTCTTATAAACTTTTGTGAATTTACTTCCTTTGAATGACTGCATATGATCCTGTTCAAAATGGATGAAATTCCCAGTCCTGCTCACTGTAAAATACTGTTCTTAGCTGGTTAAGAAAAATAGTTAGTTTGTGTTAACTAAATGTTCTAGAATTAAATTCCAGTTTTGAAAGTGGACACCAGATTTTCTTGAAGATTTTCTAGTTCTATATTTCAATCAAGGCACCATATTGTTTATATGAGGTTTTTCTTAGCCATACTGTCAGATATATAAAAATCATAATAAATATCTGTAATATGAAAATGTAGTAACAAATAAATAAATAAATAATGCATCCTTAAATAATAAAAAAAAAAAAACTCTAAAGTTGGTATTGAGGTGTTGCTGCTAATACTTCACATGTTGTGGATATCTCATCATGCCATCCTTTTCTGTCAGTTGGTTTCTCCAGAGTGATTAAATTTACCACAAATTTCAGTGTAATCTAACCAGGAGAGGAATTGAGGGGAAAAGGGTTGTGACATTTTCAAAACACACAGGAGTACTATGACACTGACACTAGGGTGCCTTTAAAATACTGCCCTTACAATAATGTTTTCAAAAATAATGTTTCTGTTTGTTTTATTCAATCTTATCCATGTTTATGAGAAGAAATTTATAAGATAATATGATAGTTCCTGAGATCCCAAACAACCACAAAAATCATTGTCTATGATGAAACACCCCATTCCTCTAAGACAGGAAGACAGTACAAGGTACAAAACAACTATGCAGCTACATCTGAGAGATGACAGGAAATTAGAAATGTTGGGATGCAACAGAGATATGAATTATACAGATATACAGTTCATGTGAAGCTTTAACAATTGAGAACAAGTATGGGGATACTAGAAATAAAAATAGCCTAATGAAAAGCTTTTGTTTTTCCTTTTTTTTTTTTTTTTCCCCAAGGATTAAGGAATCAAATGCCTCTATTAGGCAAATATTACAGATATATTTCTTTTCAAAGTCTTATAGTCTGAATCAAGTATGCTTCATCATTGGTAGGACTATTTAATATTTAAAATTTGAGCAATTTTTAATTTCCTTGTAATTCTTATTCTATTCACTGATAAATAAAATATTAATGATAGTTGAAGATGTAGATATTGTAAATTTATTGGCGAGAATGAGTAATTCTCATCTCATAAAATATACACATAAAATCAGGCAAAAATAATTAATCTCTACTTCCTTTGCCATGCAAAAGACTGTGCCTATTTCTTCTTTCATCACAGCCAAAATAATTTCATATGGATGTGCAGTTCTCATTGAGAAGGGTGTGGTCTGACATTTTCTGGTTTAACTACCTCTGTGCCGTACTTTGGGAACCCTACTCCTCCTTACGTCCCATCCCATATAAAATAGAGAGTTCATTGCAATTACCTCTCTGTAATTATCTGTCATCACTTCAGCCTATACTAAGAATTGACTTGCACAGCCCTAAACCTGCGGACAAGATCAATCTGTGGCTCATTTAAGTGTCTATCTAACGATATGCCAAGTGATCTGTACTCGGTTCAGCAGAGCAAGTAGCTTTGGACTCAGAGTTAAACATCTGAATTGTCCAGCTGAGTTCAGTGAGACATCCCTCTCGTCCTTGAGGCTAAACAGTTGTTGCAATTGCTGGGCCTAATTATTGTGCTGAATCAGTGATGGCATGCTCAGCATTTTGTAAGATCAAGATTTGGCCCAGGAAATTTTAGAACACAGTCCTGTAGTTTGTTTTCTTTTCTAGTTTTTCAGTACAACACCAGGAAGAATGCCAGCCATCAAGTAAGGAAACAGGTATACTCAAATTTCTTCAACATGAATATAATAGGGTGCATGAACCTTCCAAAGTAAATGAATTTTTAAATTTGGACAAGAGTTTGCAGAAGACATTCATTTTTGTAATTCCTCTCTGCAAAGGTACATATGTGCATTGTAGAGATGTAAACACAACACCATGTGTAATATTTCTACACTGGCGTCTAAAAGGAACATACTTTAAAAGAAGCTATATGCCCGTCAAGATTAATCCAGTTTTGACCCTGATATCTGTTGCCTTGCCTGCCAATTTTGTAAATAAAAATAATGGAAGATTCAGGAGAAGCATAAAAGGCTTAGTTCAAAGCAAATCTCAGTATATTGAACACAGAAAAAAACTGGTTAGAGCAACCACGGGAAGCATCTGGTCTTTGTGAACTTAAAATTATGTGGAAAATACATCTGCCCAAATATTAGAATGCTGGCAGCTGTTCTGGCCAGCTGTTAGTTTGTCTGTTTAAAGAAAGAAAAAAAGAAAAGGCTATTACTTTTAATTAACCATCCTTTACTCCTACTTTATTTTCACATTGGAAAGATAACAGTGCAGCAACTCAGTCATGTTAAGAAAACTATATTGTAGATAATTTCTAACATGAAAAACATATTAAATCCAACTTAGGTCAATTCTACACTGAACATTAGTTTGACGGATAAAGATTAATTTATCAGGATATTAATAATTAAGGGACATATGCTGTAAGTATAATTACAAGAGCTGTAGAGATCAGATTTGAAATTCTTCTTAACTGAGGACTGTTCACAGGTTTTCCCACTCAAACCATAGGAAATACCCTGAGAGATTGGTGCCTCCTGGAAATTGTATCTACACATCCGCTTCTTTGCAGTGCAGCATAAACTATAGACCTGAAATATGCTCTCTGGATTACAGAGTAAATTGCTTTTTTTTAATCATGCAGCTGAGGTAGGTTCAATCTACAGAATAGTGTATTGTGTCCAGAAAGGCAATGCTCTTCACTCAAAGGCAAAAATGGGGTTTCACAGCATCTTAGCTTTTTTCCTGATATCTCTTTTGTAACCCTAAAGAGTCACACTTAAATGCCTTCTCCAAAACTATACCATTTATGTAGCAAAGTGAAGATGATTATAGGATCTAGCCCTTTTGTTCAGATTTTCCTATTTCCTGCAGTTTTCAGGAGAGAGAGGAAAAGAAAAGAAAGACTTTCTTCTCTTGATCTATGTTACAAATGGCAGAAGGACATAGTAGGAAAATGTTATCAATTCTGCATCTATAGTCTCAGTGACTATTTTAATTATTTTTCTTATAAGAAGTACAGTAGTTTCATTGTATTTTTGATCGCAAAGATCCTCAGTTCTTATGTACAACTTATCCAGCTTTGAAAGGATATGGTTTCGCTCTTCAAATAAATGAAAGTAACACGGAGAACATTAGAGGAAGTCAGAGGAGGAGAAAAATAGGGATGACTTAATTTGAAAGTATTTGTTTTCCAAAAATCCAATATTCAACACTAAAGAAAAATGCCTAACATTCACTTTCAAACTTAAAATTTGTAATGGAATCATATTTCTAGGAAATATACTTCTTATATTTGATGTTAGTATGACCAATAGTATGTTTTTTTCATTCTGAAACTGATTTCTGGCTAGCATTCAAACATCACTTCCTCCAAGCTCAAGAGCAGTGCATTCGTGTGAGTAAGAAGTGCAGCAAAAGGGGTAGGAGACCTGCATGGGTGAGCAAGCAGCTCTTCACCAAATTCAGACAGAAGAAGAAAGTACAGAGAATGTGGAAGAGGGGACAGGCCACTTGAGAGA
This sequence comes from Rhea pennata, assembly GCF_028389875.1. Lineage (NCBI taxonomy): Eukaryota > Metazoa > Chordata > Aves > Rheiformes > Rheidae > Rhea > Rhea pennata. The sequence goes on along the minus strand of NC_084663.1, from coordinate 46,427,827 downwards.
ATTATAGGAATGCAGCCAGAGTATGTAGAGATGCTGCAAGGAAGGCTAAGGCCTGGTTGGAATTGAGTCTGGCAAGGGTTGTCAAGGACAATAGGAAGGGCTTCTTCAAATACATCAGCAGCAAGAGGAGGACTAGGGAAAATGTGGACCTGCCACTGAATGGGGGGGGGGGGGAGGCTGGTGACAAGGGATACAGAGAAGGCAGAATTACTGAATGCCTCCTTTGCTTCAGTCTTCACTGCCAAGGGCAGCCCTCACGAATCCTGCAGCCTGGACGTGAGGGAGAAAGTCTGGAGAAGGGAAGACTTTCCTTTGGTTGAGGAGGAAAGGATTCGAGACATTCTGGGCAGGCTAGACATCCACAAATCCATGGGCCTGGATGGGATGCACCCATGGGTACTGAAGGAGCTGGCGGATGTTGTTGCGAGGCTGCTCTCCATCATCTTTGAAAGGTCCTGGAGAACTGGAGAGGTGCCTGAGAGCTGGAGGAAAGCCAGTGTCACTCCAGTCTTCAAGAAGGGCAAGAAGGAGGACCCAGGCAACTATAGGCCAGTCAGCCTCACCTCCATCCCTGGAAAGGGGAGGAAGAGCTCCTAGATAAGCTCAGGAAGTGTGGGTTAGACGAGTGGACAGTGAAGTGGATTGAGAACTGGCTGAAAGGCAGAGCTCAGAGGGTCATCATCAGTAGCCTGTGGCTAGTGGCATCCCCCAGGGCGCAGTACTGGGTCCCGTCCTGTACAACTTCTTCATCAATGACCTGGATGAGGGGACAGAGTGCCTCCTCAGCAAGTTTCTTGATGATACCAAGCTGGGAGGAGTGGCTGACACACCTGAGGGCTGTGCTGCCATTCAGAGAGACCTGGACAGGCTGGAGAGTTGGGCGGAGAGGAACCTCCTGAGGTTCAACAAGGGCAAGTGCAGAGTCCTGCACCTAGGGAGGAATAAGCTTAGGCACCAGTACAAGCTGGGGGCTGACCTGCTGGAGAGCAGCTCTGCGGAGAAGGACCTGGGAGTGCTGGTGGATGAGAAGGTGACCATGAGCCAGCAATGTGCCCTTGTGGCCAAGAAGGCCAATGGTATCCTGGGCTGCATTGGGAAGAGTGTTGCCAGCAGGTCGAGGGAGGTGATCCTGCCCCTCTACTCAGGCCTGGGGAGGCCTCATCTTGAGTACTGTGTCTGGTTCTAGGCTCCCCAGTACAAGACACACATGGAGCTACTGGAGAGAGTCCAGCGTAGGGCTATGAGGATGATCAGAGGGCTGGAGCACCTGCCCTGTGAGGAACAGCTGCGAGAGCTGGGCCTCTTCAGCCTGGGGAAGAGAAGACTGAGGGGGGATCTGATCAATGTGTACAAGTACCTGAAGGGAGGGTGTCAAAGGGACAGGGACAAACTCTTTTCAGTTGTCCCGTGTGACAGGACAAGAGGCAATGGGCAGGAATTGAAGCACAGAAAGTTCCGCCTGACCGTGAGAGGGAATTTCTTCCCTTTGAGAGTGACGGAGCACTGGACCAGGTTGCCCAGAGAGGTTGTGGACTCTCCTTCTCTGGAGATCTTCAAGGCCTGCCTGGATGCAACCCTGTCTAATATGCTCTAGGTGACCCTGCTGAGTGGGGAGGTTGGACTAGATGATCTCCAGAGGTCCCTTCCAACCTTACTGATTCTATGATTCTATGATTTCTGAAATTTGTTTTACTTCTTTCGGATAATTAAGGCAGAACTAAGACAGGATTTCTTTCATAAGGAAGTTAAATTAAATGAAGCTTTTCTTTTTACAGTCATATAGATGACATATATGACATATATGTCAATCATTGTACAAAAGATACAATATTTTCTTTATTAATGAGATGGTAGTAGTTCTGGTATGATTTTATTAAGGTGGATCAATATTAATTTTTACTTAATGATTACAATGTAATACTAGTGCCATATAAAAGTTATTATTAATACCTTCTATCAGATTTCTTTATTATTCCTTTATATATCAAATTTTAATAAAAAATCATGTATTTTTAGGAAGTATTTTAATTTTTATTATTTCTTGTGAGGAAAAGTTTTCTTTCATGGCCTTAGCTGTTTTCAATATCAATTCACTGGTGATCTAACCCATTTAGAAGCTGTAAAGCAGAAAAATGAATGAAAATGCCTATGAAAGAGGTCTTTTCAGAAAGATGTTCATAAGACTATCACTATTTTGAAACCTCATTAAACCTTCATAGTCAATTAAGGACAAAAAAAGTGTTTTGCTGGATCGAGCTCCTTATGTTGGTCTACATATACATATACATATATTTCAGTGTAACTGAATGTTTTTTTCATAACTTGAACTGAATTACATACTGCAGAATGAAAGAACAGTCTGGAGCCAACAAAGTCGAGAGCCAAAGACGGCTGCAAATTAAGATACTTCAAGGCCTTTATTGATTTGAACTTCACAGCAGAATCCAGGGCTCAGTATTAAGTCTGGATACAGCGCACAAAGAGAGCTAGAGGCCTCTTGCAGGGAGAAATCCAAAAACCTGTACAGTGCTTAGAGAGCAGCTTAGAACCAGTCCAGTAAAAATACTCGCACACGGGTGACCTCCTGTCTGGAGTTTAAGTGCTTAGCTCCAGGCTATTTAGTTCTACCTAGACCAGTTCCTGAGCCCAGTTCAGTGTTTATGTAGAAGAAAACATACACAGAACAATTTAAATTCTTCGTTTTTGCTTAAGATCTGCTTTAAGTGTCTATTTAGTTTGTTTAGTCTAGCTCAGAACACTACACCAAGTTGTGCTCAGGGTGAAGTTCTACAACTTCTCTAATGCCTAAATATCTAGGTGCTTGCATGTAGATTTTGCCCTTTTCCTCCAACAACAAAAAAAGGAACAGATGTTTTTTATTTGAATGTGTTGCTCTGGATTTATAGAAGCAAAAATAACTTGTTTATCACACTCATGGTCTAATGATTTGAGCAAAAATGCAGTAGTCTATATAATGAGCCATTTACAACAATGAAAAATTATTTCCATTATATAATGGACATAATCCAGGATATAATCCATACTAATCCATGCACACAGATCTTTTTTAATTTTTATATATATATATATATATAAAAGCTCTGCAGCTAGTTTTGACATCTTTAATACACAAATGAGAAATCACAACAATAAGTCAGGTATTTTGCAAATGAGCACTTTTATTATAACATTTTCTGTTGATGTTTTGTAAAAAATTTTCCTCTCATTAGAAAAAAACATAATTGGAAATATTTTAGGAAGGCTGAAGTTAAAAATAATATATACATCATGTGCTTTACATGCTTTATACATGGCCCTTAGATTTAGAGAGAGTTATGCTTAGGGAACACTTTGCATGGTGAAGAACATATATCTTTTTTCAAATTCTAACATACTGCTGACATCCATTATACTTTCTTTATAGTGGTTGTCAAATGCTTTTGTAATTTTCTTTCCATACAATTTCTCATGCACATAATGATTTCACACAAGACTACGTTAGTGAAGCTGATCTTTTTTTTCAGACATGCCAAGCATAATGTAAATTATTTCTTTCTTTATTTTGAATGTAGCTAAATTGAATTGTTAATGAAAACAAAAAAAAAAAAAAAAAAAAAAAGAAAGAAAAATGTTCAACAAGGAAATACCAATAACCCATTAGAAAAACAAACTGAAAACAAAAGTAGAAATCATCATTCTCTCCCCAAGAAAAGGTATTTCAACAGTAATTGAGGGATAATATTTTTAATGAAAGGTTTATTTCACAGAATTGTGATCCTCAAATTTTTTCTAATAGCCAGTCTTTTTGAAGCTGTAAATACCTACTTTTCTGCAAACATCTGTTTTTATGTGGCTTACTGTGTAGTAGAAGTGATTAACCTTTTTTAATTACATGGGCAGCACCTACTGAATAAGCTTCGCTTTTATTTTTCTCGGTAGGACGGACTAAATTCCTTTTATTGCTGGAAACCTGAAAAACTTTATAGGTACTAGTTTTATTTTAACAGATCTACTTTTATAGTTATAACTCCTAATAAGGTTTGCCTGTTTTGCTTCCAGCTGGGAATTTTCAGTTCCTCACTTATGGTTCCCTACTTGTAATATGCTTATAAAAATGTTTATCACTTCAGAATCTGTGACCATGTAGAACTTTTCAATTTTGTTTTCCTAAGAAATTTTAATTTTGGAGAAAGTGTAAAGTTAAAATTAGAAAATACTTGAACAGCAATATCTTCTGGAAAAGTTCAGGGTTTGCTATTTCCTTTCTCGCAGCAGTGAGTTGCAGCATTCACACCTGGCTTTCAGTATTTTATTTCTTTTGTTCCTCATTTCCTCTTTGCTTTCATGACTTAATTCTGCACACAATGAGCATAATTTTTCAGTTATCATAAGATGACTCTTCTCTGAAAGGATCCTTTCTGTCAGCAGCGGTCTTTTCCACTTCCTTCTTTGTGCTTGAGCTGCCTCACTGCTAGAATGGAGATGACGGTGCTGTCTAAATGGCCCCATGCCTTATAGCTGGGAACAATAATATAGAACAAGCAAAAACTGTTAAGAACGTTATTCATCCCAGTAGTCCTCTGTGGAAACAGGGTATTCATCTTGAGCATTAAATTAGCAAAACTGATGTCATATTTTCACCAGCCACAGGTTTGTTGCACATTCTGGACTTGCTCTTACTGTCTGAAGGCATTTGTTCAGATTTCTTTCATTTGTTTGCTGAGATGTGGCATGACAAGACTCTCCAGATTAGCCTTTGTTCAGAAAGGTAGTTGTTTTCTTTTCAGTGGGATAGGAGTGGAGGCGGACTGGTGTGTGTTCAAACCTTCTGTATTTCCTGCTAGCTAGCTCAGACAGATTTCTAAGTGTGTTTGGAAGCTGTGAATCCCTTTCCAAGGAAATGATTCTTATTAGTGGTGATGCCGGGAGCTTTGTGCTCCCTGTGCTCAACAGCACTATGTAGTATGCTGTTTCAGAGGCATAAATTTTCCTCCAGTGAAACAGTTATTGGTAAAAATGAAGTATTCTGACATGAACTGTCCCAAAGTTGAAGTCTTTTTGTGCATCTGCTTCATAGTTTTCTCTCAATTAACTAAACTCCACAGCTGCTCTTTTCAACTAGCATGTAACTTCCAATAGGAGAGCAAAAGAAGGAAGACAGGCCATTGAGTATCTGTCAGCAAGGTGGCTTTTGAAATTTTGCAGCCTGTGGGATGCTGATATAGAAAATGTCATCATTAGATTATTACTGTTTGCCCTTTCATTACTCATTCTAGCATCTTGCATTACTGTTCAGCTATCAGATCATAAACATGGCACTAATTATCTTAATTACTTGAGTATGACTAAAAATGTTCAATGTGTTCATCAGCAGAGGGAAACTGATGGTAACTAAAGTATTCAGCCTTGTTGAGGTCAACTCTTTAGAATATTCCTTCTTGGTAGCTCTAGTCTACGTAACTGATTTCAAAGCTATCTAAGACTGGAGTATATTTTACTGGGAAACCTTTTCTAATTTTCAGATTACTAATTTCAGATTATAATTCTCAGATATCTCAGGGCTGTTTTTTTTTAACATCAATTAACAATGCCTTAATATAATTTTTTCCTTCCTAGCAAAAATTGTGGTAATATTGGCCAATCGTAATGAAAGATTTTGTTGATTTTGTGTACAACTGAAGATGGGAATGATGATGAGAAAAACGTAAAAATAAATATGGATTCTTTCTTCTTGAATCCAGTGTAGTAGTTTTTCTTTCTTTTTTTTTTTTTTTTTTTTGTTTGTTTTCTGTTTTTTTTTAATGGACCTTAATTATTATTTTTTCTATTATTATTATTTCTATTTTGCTTGGAGGTTATGCAATATCTGTAGCAGTATCCAGCAATTTAACTCACACAACACTACTTCACTCAAGTAGGATTTTGGCCAAAATCATCAGTGTAGGCAAAAGCAGGTGTTCAGTAAACTCAAAAAGGGAATGTTATATGACTATAAACTAGCTCAATAAAAAATTTGCAATTATCCCAAATTCAGTGTGTGGAGAGTTTTTTAGGAATACAATAATCTTATAACCCTTACTAAATAACATGAAAATTGTTTTCACAACAACGAATTACATATTTCTCTGTATACAACCATATAGATCATGGAAAAAAGTTTATTTCTGTATGTATTTTCTTGATCTTTCTGGTTTTGAAATACATCCCCTATGCAAATTTTCCATAGTGAGTTATATATATATTTTTAATGGCCATATTTATATAGTCAGTTAAACAGGAGCACTTTAGTGTTTGTAATTCATTCTTCATGACACAACATTTTTTGAGTGTTGTCCACTGCTTGAGTTTGGCTCTGAACAGGTGACACTTTCCCAAGCAATTCTTAAATGTTTTGGAAACTAGAGCAACTTAGTGATGTTTTGCAGGATAAGTGAATTAAAAGTATGAATCTCATCAATATATTTAAGTTGACTTCAGTATCAGAGAAAAATCCCAAACGTTTATTGTACTGATAAAATAGTATTAGAGAAATAGTATTAGTCTTAGGCATAGCAAGCATAATACCAGTGCATCAACAATTTTGTCAGTAGCAAAGTTATTTTCAGTTTTCCTTAAATGATGTTGCAGCACTGCCCACATCTTAGCTTCACAGGTACTAAAGAACTGATTTGGGGAACCTATTCACACTGGAAATAATTTTCTGAATGGAATTTATGAACCATTCTCAATACCCACCCATCATCTGAAAGAACTCCCTCTCATCTTAAGTCCTGGGAGATGAGACTATAGCTGTATTCTTCTATAATACATATGTGCTTGTTCTGCTACTAGATCATATCATTACATCTAGCAACTGTGCATTTTGGTTTGGTTACACTTCACTAAAAATTGTGGTGGCTTTGGCAGACCTGGTCCTGGTGAAGCATGCATAACTCTCTCACCAGCCCCAGCACCTGATTGTACAGATATTTAGTATTAGATGTCTAATAACATATCTGTTAGTAAATCTTTTTAAGAGTTCATATTTTATCTGATTATCTAATACACTTATTGATATTATCTTGAAAAAGGATCATTAACTTCAGGTCTTTGTTACCATAACAGTGAAGGTACTTACTGTAATCTTAATCTAAAGGCCCAATTTTAGTTATTACTACTGATACTTCCTCTTCTTTTCCCTTCAAAAAGTCTTTCCAGTCTGTTTGCAAGTCAGTTGTGTATCATCCTACCAACTTCTGTTTATACCTTTTCCGGGATGTTAACATGGTGATGAACATGGGGAAAAAAATAAATATTATTAGATAGAAGAGAGCAGTCAACACAGATTCAGCTGGGGAAAATAAAATGAAAGAGAAGACAAGGCTGTTGGTGGGGAGCAGAGGAGGAGAGAGAGGCTTGTTGGTATCTGAAATGTATTGTTCAAAAACACCCTATTTAAATGAAGTATCATGCCTGCTAGTCTGCCAGAAGGTTTTAGCTTAAGTAAATGTAATCTACTCAGGCTAATACTGCAGGACTCTAGATGATGAGAAAGAATTCATCTGTAAATTTATTTAATCTAAATTTTGAAAATGATTTGTTGAAAGTAACAACTACCATTTAACCATGTGAATTTTTGGTGTCTGATTTTTCTGTCCCTGTGGTCAAGGAACTTCATCTTTCCCTATATCTATTTAAAGTTTTTCCATATGCAACATTCGAACATTTGATAAGGGAAACAGTAGACCTAGGTCAGAGACCAACAACATAGTTAAATGAGGAGGTAGATGTTTTTTTTTTCCCCCTCTCTCTTTTTCAAGACTTTTACTATAGAAAAGTTTCCACCAAAAACAATTTGGTTTTAAGCAAATGTGCAGTTATCGTAGACTTAAACTGTGTCACTCACACATTGAGAAACTAGTTCCTTAAAGAAAGACTAACTGCTGATCAAAAACAAAACAGGTTGATTAGACATGAAATCTATTACATGATTTAATAGAAAAACGAGGAATCTTGTTTAAAAAATTTGAAATATACAATAAGTCACTGTTATCAGATATACTCAATATCATACAGCAACATTCAGCTATTTTCCTTGAAAATATTCCTTTATGGATAACTTATATCCAGGAAACACTAATATTTTTGTTGACTACGTACACACAATCGTTACATCAGTGATGTAAAGCTAACATTTTACATGTACATTAATTTTCATGACATACCTCTTAACAGGCTTTGTTCCTGTGGTTACCACCTTGCCACATAATAGACATCTGAATCATTCAAGATTTTTAAGGTTGCTCGTATAACACTTTAGAGAATTAAACTGTGATCTAAAATAGAGTATTAGCATTAACATCCATTATATGGGTGTTAGCTTGCTTATATATAATAACTTGAAACATTTACCTCTAGAAATGTTAAGTACACATTGAATCAGTAATCCGAAGATAAAGACCTTGTTCCAACTAAAACACAATAAGGATAACTGATTTCATTTTAATGCAGAAGGATAGTTTCAAATTAGAAGAATCTTGTAATATGCTTTAATGTTAAAATTTTTAGACTATCAAAATTAAGGAAACAAATCTCTTCTTATTGGTAGTATTTTATTGTTCAGCTGGGCCTAATCCTATTTTGTTTAAATTAATAGCAAATTCCAGGTTACTTTAGCAAAAGAAAATTTTAACTTTAGCTCTTCAGGTCAGTGCTAATCTTGTGGGTTTTTTTATTTTTAAGAAATATCAAAGTAGGGTGTGCTAGTGTGTGTTCAAATGCAACAAAAAACAGGTTTAAGAAATCATGCACAAACAGTTTTAGGTGGTGATCCTTTTTAAGATGACAACTGTTTTCTATAAAGTAAAAATGCATTGCCCACTGCAAATTGTTTATATAGCATTAAAAATCCTCAGCTTTTCTTCAGAAAATATTTATAGTGGAATTACAGCCATCTCAGCAGAAGTAATGTATTACTGAACATCATATGTATGGCAGGTGACTTTTTAATGCTTGGAACACCTGATTAATTAGTTGATCTACACAGGCTTGTGTTAAGTCTCAGCCAAATAAAAAATTTTCTTTTGGGAACCGGGGAAGATCTCCAAATTTATTATACTCTGTCAGCTTTTCTGAATAGGTATAGACAAGTAACTATGTGAACTTTCTGAAGATAGGTATGTAAGTGCACCTTTCCCTGTTGTTCCTTGTAACAGGTCTTAGATGTTTTTTAAAACATCCCATACTCTGAGGTGACTGGTGACATATGTATCTCAGAATATATTTTGACTCCATCCAGCAGGTACTTTAGTAATATTTTGCAGGCATGAAAAGGCAGGTTTTCCTGGTCAACTTCTAATGACAATGATGAATGACGAGATACTATTTGTCATCAGAGGCTTTGTGGGTCTGTTTGTGGAGCACAGTTTTAAAAGTAGACCATGTTTGTATTTTTAACTTTTTCTTCAAACAGACAGAGGAGAAGAAAAGAATTGTTAACTAAAGTAAGGTTAGAATAGATGAACACAATCAGCGGATTTCTGGAAATAAGTAGTTTGCCTCATATATAAGGATAACCAAGGTAACTATTTGGGTTTCCTGAAGTGATTCTTTTACATAATTTTGTTTAATATCCATATTGGTTCACCTCAGTGCTATTCACACTCTTTCCTTTTTCATATGAAAGTCATGAGAAACCAAACTGAGCAACTTGGCTTTTAGGTTAAGGTTGTTCGTTTGTTTGTTTAACTCTTTATTTAATGTACAGATTTTTTAAAAATAGTCCTAACTAAACATAAATTTGAAAACAAATAATTTATTTAAATGTAAGTTGAAAAAAGATGGGACAAAAATAATTCAAACACTCTCAGCTGATGAGAAGTGAGGAAGAGATGGAAACTGTCAAGGACCCTGGTTAAGTCAAGTCCTCCATCACCAACAGTGATGGCATATGTCTATGATATAACATGACTGTGGTTGCAAGTAAAAACCTGGTACCAAGTTTGGATCTTGTAATATTCTAGATGCACACAAAGATTGTCTCAACCATTCATGTTCTCAATTAATTTTAATTTGACAAGTGAAATAACATAAAATCTTGAAAGAAAAGAAATAGTTTAATATTGATGGCATTCTATGACACTTTATTTCTGAATATTTTATAAACCTTTTAAAGGTACTTGAGTGAATATTTCTTATCAAGTAGTGTTTCATTAACTAGTGAAAGAATTTAATGACATCTGTTCATTGATTCATTAGGGCAACATCTTTTCTGTGACAGTTGCAAATTCTGATGAAATTCTCTTTTCAACTTGATGCTGTAACAATATCCAAGAATCCTGTTTTAAATAGAAGCTGTTTCTACTTTGGATTGTTTAACAGAGTTCTAAAGGAATTTTAGGACAAAAGAAATTTCCTATGTCAAATTGTAATGAAGATTCCTTCCTTTTCCCTCCCCTCCAAATTGAAAAAACATTTCGTAAGAACTCTTATGAGAAGCCTTGAGCTGTCTCCAAGATGTATGTTCATCTAGCATACTTGGACTATAATTGCATATAAGCTACAATTTTTCTCAGTGTAAATGTCTTAAATTAATTTGCTTTTTTTCCAAGTGATGTGTACTTAGAATAAATGAATAACCCTAATGGAATATCTGTTCTTAGTTTAACTTTTAGTCCTGATTAGCAGTGGCGTCTGTGGTGTAAGCTGTGGAAACCTAGGCAATGCAGATAATATACTAATCTCTTGTTTTTTTTCTCCTAGTATATTTTTAAAGCCTTACTTGTACTCCTCAAACTTTTGTGTTTTTTGAATTTAAATGAGTTTTTACATCCAGATTGAAAATCATTAAAAGCAGCTGAGTCTCATTGTTGCTGTGTTTAGACTCCATGAAATCAAATTTCACTTGGTTTCAGAATCCTAGCTCCTAAACACAGAAGTCATGCTCAAAAATGGGTAGAGGCTTGCTGAAGAAGTACTTTGAATATTGCATGTGAATATTGCATTTGAATATTGCATCTGCTCTTTGGCAGAGATAATTTAAAGCCTTTGCTACTAGTATAGGCCAGTTCAGCCCCACAGAAAACTAGGAAGCTTTATTGACCCATTTCCATTTCCACTACTTGGAAAGCTGCAGAAACAAATTGGTTGCTTCCATGATCCCTGGTGGAGAGGATGACACATGCTCTTTGTAACCACTGCCCATAGTTCTCTGTAGATTCAGTTCTGCTCAGCTGTCCTATACAGAAATCAAATGACAAATGTTGCACTAATTCTAATGGAATGCTCCACAGTTATCCACACACCGTGGATGCTAGATAGACTGTGTGTGTATCTACATAAGCAAATCCATGTGGACAGGAGTAAGACTTCTCTCCTCTTTCTCCTTTCCTCTCCTCTCCTTTTTTTTTTTTTTTTTTCTTTTTCTGAAGAGTCTCAGTCTTAGTTGTTCCCACTCACTGTGCTTTGATTTATATTGTGGATCATTCCTAGGAAGCACTGACAGTTTCTTTTGGGTGAAACTGAACTGAAAAATGTAATCTGACTGCTAACGAACACTCAGTACCTATAACCAAATTAAAGCCCAGGGAGCAGATAAAACAGCCATCAGGTCCTCAGCAACAAATACTACGCTTTACAAAGTGTTCCTATGGTACCACACTATGTGTTAATGCGAATACAGTCCACGACAGTTCAGAGTGGAGTTGGCAAAAATGAAATACCCTGTGTCATTGGCTCAACAAATCTAGACTATAAAGTATTAATTAAAGCTGAGAGGGATATGTTAATATCTTTTTTATCACTTTATTCATATCTTTTAAAAACATCACTTGTACATGCAATCAAAATGCAGCACACTTACTAAACATAAGTGTTTTGTCAGCTGATATTGCTAATGCTTGATGAAAAATTTAGAATACAAAATTAAGCAACAAGATCTTAAAAAAAAAAAGTCAATTACAACAGTGACGACTCTCATCACAGATACAATAATCATTTCTTATCAGTGATGTGGGCCTGAAACTAAGCATTAAATTAGGTGGGAAACTTTTCCAGTGATTAGCTTGCAATCAGACCTGATCAGGCCATAAAGGTAATTATACCTTGTTCTGAATTGCAAAGACTTTTAGAGATAACATGACTATTCCTTATTTATCTCAGTTACTGCAGATGAAATCAGAAAAGGGGAATAGTACAAGTATTCATGACATTTTTGTTGCCAGATTTCATGAGTTTGACCCCAATATGAAAGTTAGAGGTAATTAAGTGAATCTTTTGTTCTCACTGAATGTGATTACTGTCAGGCTTCCTTAAACATATGCAAAGCTATTCAACAAGAGAAGATGTCCTACGGGACAGAGAACTGATACTCAGAATATCATAGTTTCTTATGTTATTCAAATCCACATCATGAAGTAAGGGTCAAATACAAGGAAGGACATAATCTGATATATTGTGTTTTTGCTGTGCCTTGGCTTTGAAAGACCTGCAGTGACTGCAGCCTATATAACCTAGATCTTATTGGATTTTGTTATTGTCATTTTAGGTATTAAAGTACATTTTTGATCCAGCAAATAAGCATTTTCTAATGTGAATATTGTTAAGTAGCTTTAAAAACCCATTGAAATCTCCTGATCTTATAATACTCCTAAGTATTCTCACTGAGAATACTTAGTCTTTTTTAAAACCTAAAAGCCCATATCAGTCTGAAGGAATGTTCTTCTGGCAAAAAATGTATTCAATTACAAAATTCTGACTCTTTATAGCTTTTTCTGAACTATTTCATTTCATTGCCTTTTCACTTTTTTCTAAACTGCAGATAGAAATGATTTGTGCTGTGTTTAGTTTAGGTTATCATGGTACCTACAAAACTAAAATTTTTAAACTATGTCTATATTCATTTTGTTATAATGTATGAATACAATAAACATAATAAACCATAACCTCTTCTCAGTGACTCAGTAAAACCAAAAGTTTTACAAGATCAGGATGATAAGTTGTCTGATAAAAATAGTATTAAGAAAATATACTCAATGTGAGCTTTAAGAGAAAAGGAAGGTCATCTCATTCTAAGTAGTGTCAAAGGGAGAGTGGAGTGGATAAGATAAAGTTTACATCATGTACTAGAGGCACATTTGTGAAGTTGGAGGTTGGACAAAAGGTTGGATTAGGTATAAGGCTCTCAAGTTAATAAATTATTTTGTCAAAAATACTCTCTGCTGAAATGGATATTGGACTTCTGGGGATTAAGCAAAGTTGCCACTTGACCTAAGGCAAGATATATAGTTTGCAAAAGGTGTGACCAATATCATTTAGATTCTAGGGCTTTTTCTTAATGCCATGGCCTATGTAAATCAAGTCATGTTTCATCTTACTTGAGAATTATTGTCTTATATAAGGGAATATTATTACTGAAAGTTGAAGAGTTTAAGTATATAGGAATTAAATTGTTTTTGTTGGGAGAAGAGATTCAAACCAAGGGCAAAGTTAGAAAAACGGAAAATTGTTACAGTGGTCAAAAGTGACAGTCGGAGCCAGTAGCTGTTTTTTGATAGTGATGAGATTATAGCCTCTTTTCATTGCTAGCTAGACAGTCAAATTGGGTAATTTTTATTTCACTGATGGTATATTTGACTTAAATTGTATTTTCTTATGGCTAATTTAATATGTTTTTGAATCGCTGTAGCACTGTTGTACCTCTTAAGTCCATTCAGGAAATTGCTGTCACTTCTTAAGAAGTGTTCAGATTCACTTGTTATAATTCAGCTTCAGATATATATTACATTTTTACAAGAATACTTTAGTACTATCTGCAAGAATTTCTACCCAGAAGAATTCTGTATAGCTAATTATATAGTTATAGAATAAAAACAATCTTTATTTAAGGATACATAGATAAAAGGGTTAACTAAGAATGTTATCTGGATGTTAAAATAGAGAAAATATTTTAGTATTTTCTACACTATTGATCTTATCTAATCAGCTCATTTCTATTTTCTAGAAAAGGAACAGATTAAAGTTTGAATTTTTGTTGTTTGGTTTATATTCTCAAAGCATTTCTGTTTTAAACTGTTTTCTTCCTAAAAAAATAGAGAAGTAAAGTTACCAATGGCACCTTTGTGCCTGGTGCTGCAGTTTCCTAGGAAAGATTTAGTACTTCAAAAAAAAAAAAAAAAAAAAAAGTCCTGCTTTTTATCTTTTTAATCTGTCTCAAAATACAATACCATTGAAAAACATAACTATACAGGAGAAAATAAATCACCTTTTGAAACCAGGGAACACTCAACATCTTATAATTTCAGTCCTTTACTATTTTGTTTTTTAAATAAAAATCAGAGAATAATTAAAATAATCTTGCATTTTCTTAAATTTATGCAAAATTAGTATTAGTTTCATAAGGGAAGTTTTGTTTGAGGTCTTGTGTGTTTAAATCAATGACTATTTAACAGATATCTCAAATGAAAAGCAGTCAAATTTAATGAAACTTAATTGTAGGTGGTCATTGACTAGTATGATAAGTCCTTACTTACCTAAGTTTAACAATTAGCTAGTGAGAGAAATGTGCACTCTACATTTAATTACATACCACTGACTGTTTTACTGCTATCCACTCTTTGTTTCTAATCTATAAACCTTTCAATTTAAAATTATATGAATAATTATAATTCTTCCTTTCAAATTTAGACATGACTTTGAGTCAGTACCGAAATACTGATACGTGCAGTACTAATCAATGTAACGTGCTCAGTAGGTCATCTGTCAACAGACTCTGCAGCCAAATCTGGTTGAAAATAAAATGCTCTCTGATGACTGATCAGTATTTTTCAGCTACAGACTCAGATGAATATTTTTCTTGACTGGAATAAGTTTATAAATGAGAGGGAATTTAAAATGGAAAAGTTTGATGTGAAGATGCTTGCTTTCGGAGCAAAAGGATACACAGTGGTTCAGCTCCATTCATGATTTACATCTCCAACCTTTTCCATGCTTTAAGTGTCACTGAAAAAAAAAAAAAGCAGTATCTGGACAAGCACAGTTCAGCTAAAACTTGTCTCAGGGTGGATGGCTGAGGAAGACTTTCTATACAGCTGGAGGCCTTCTAAGGAGTGACCTCGTAACTGAAAAGGGATTTCTGCTTGCTCTTGAGTAACAGCTGTTACTTTGAGTCCTTTATGCAGTTAGTTTCTGAATATATATCATACTATCACAGAATACATTTTAATTAAGACTGCAGTCAGTCATCTGAAAGTAGGAAAACTACCACATAGACCAAATTAAACACTCTAGCATCTGATTCAACAGAAGATAAATCCTGGAAACTAAAGAGTAGTATATTTAGAAGGTTCATTATGGTATCTTGCAGTCCTTTTGTGTTTGTTGATTTTTAGCATCTACTATAAAAAACATAATAATAATTTTCTCTCTAAAGGAAGGTGATTAGATGGAAAGGTGTTGGCTAGAGCTTTCAGATGAATCTGCCCAGGTCTTTTCAAAATTGTGAACTCCTCAGGCAAGATCTAAGAGCTCTGAAAAGCAAGAAAGCTAGATTTCATTAGCATAGAAACTAGATTACTGAAATTCTTGAGGGGGAAAAAAAAAAAAGTCCAAGTGATTACTAGAAAAGAAAAATGAAAGTTTGTGGACATCTTTTTCCCATTCATTGTATCTTTGTGGATGGGCTTGTGTTTTTCAAAAGCAATATCCTGTATGGATAAAAGTTGCTATCCTACTTCTGAAATAGAAATGTTTTAGAGTTATTAAGAAGCAACATCTATTTTTTTTTTTAGTCATTAAATTTTATTTGTTTAAGGAAGAGAAAGAACAGTGTAGCTAAGTGAAATTACTGAATTTATGTACAGAAAAGTTTTGAGCAATATAAATTTTGTCTGAGACATTGGGCATTTATATTTGAGGGAGAACTGCTCTGGGGTATTTTAATAACCACAAATAAGCTCAAATGTTTTTTCTAAAATGGATTCATGATTGCCATTGCCAACTCTGTAGCTCTATCATAGGTTCCATATATATTTCAGAGGGAAGAATGCATAATTCCAGATTAGATCAAATGTTCCAGAAAGCAATCTTAAGAGGTTATACCTACTATCAAAAACCTCTTAAAGCATGTATTATATACATAGCCTTAATAAGTGAACAGTACTTGTTCTGAAGCATATATAGAAAAAGATAGACAATAGACATGGGCACAGAAAAATAAAGAGCAGAATTAAGCTCATACAGTTTACTTGTCTAAAATTTAGATTTTAGTTTGCTTTTATAGTCAATGGGAATATTTAATCACTTCTAGAAGATGTAATCTAACTTCTCTTAAATATATCCTAGAAGTGCCCATTTTTGTCCTTTGACAATAAAGGAAGCCTAGGATTATCAGTTTATACATAGGTCTTAGATTTTATATAAGTCTAGCTTATACTTAGGTTTTCAATTTAGATACCTCAATAAATCCCATTCAGGAGCACTGGATAAGCATATATATGGTAGGGAAAGTGGCAGAGACGAAGCTAGAAGCCAGGTCCCACGATTTCAGGCTCAGTGCTTTCTTCACTAGCACAAGCTTACCTTCTTCTCAATTTGCTACTGTATTTGATTTAACAATAAAAATGGTCTTCATATATGTCTTCTACCCGACCATATGAAGTCTGGACTATATAATGAATAAGACTGCCACCTATTGAAAGATCAATGTCATTGTCATTTTTCTTGACAATAACCAGCCTACATAGGATAAAAAAAAAATCTCATCTGATGTCAACAGGAGACATGATAATGGTTAAAAGTTACCTTGTCATTTTAATGTTACAAACATTGTACCTGCATTTTATAGTGCATTGTGTTCTTCTAAAATGCCCTTCAAATTTGCTTTGTGTTCTCAGGAGGACGCTTCAGTTGGAGAAGAATTAAGCCAGGCCAACTGGAGTAACATGGGTGGAGCTGTTGTGAAGAAGTTTTTACTTGTTTATATTCAGTACAAATTTGATGGGTTCTTAATGATCCGTCTAATGATATGGATAGATTTCAGCTTAATTTGTATTTAAAAGCAAACATGCAGAATTCCTACTATTCTGTAGGGCCAATAGAAAGCTATAAATAGCTCCAGTAGTTAAAAGATCAAATATTTTTGTGTTATTAATACTCCTTGATTTGTATTTTCATGATGAAAGGCTTCTTCACAGAATGCTGTAGAAGTAATTTTAATAGTCATGTAGGACAAACAGAAGCATTTTTCCTTTCAGCTAACCTGTTTAACATGTTAGTTCTGTTGGGCAGGCCCTCTCAAACCTTCTAGTCTGAGGCCAGGAAGCAAAATCCAAGCAAGATGCCTGAAAATTATTGCATTTTCCTTCAAAACATTCTGTGGAATGAAAGCAGTTTTTGGTAGGTATACTTTTCTTTCCAAAGTGAGTTTCTGTTCTCAACTGGCTTACGAAACATAAGAAGTTGACCAGAAAGGCAGCATTGCACAATAGATACAGTTGTTAGAAACAGTTCAGAAACAGAAGTTCAACAGTCAAATTAGAGAGGGAAGAAACTCATATATATATATATATTTTTACAACCAGCAAAACACTCGTTCACTAGTCCATAGCTTCATTCTTAAGGCTCAGTAACCATTGCATTATCTGGTGGATGGCTGTTTTCTACCAGGTGAGATTTTCCGTCTGTTTGTCTTTTCCGTACTGAAGTTCCTCTTTATCTTTTGTTATGTTCTTCCGTAATGGAGATAATTGTGCCTACAGAATTTGTGAGAGGGAATGTAGCCAAAGAGGGAGACCAACATGCACCAACCTGTAAGTCATTGTGCAGAGTAACTTCACCTCTTAGAAAACTCCAACACTCAAATGTTAAGAAATAAAAAGGCATGACTTCAGGTTGCATTTCTCAAACAAAGCTCAGAAGCTTCATCATCTATAAACTGACAAAATAATTGGCTATAATAAAAGCTTCATTTCATTAGAGCTTGCAGACCTGGCACACCTCAATACTTGCTACATTTGTGGTGTTTTACAGCTTTCCTCTGTCATCATATAAAGCAGATTTAATATAATTTTACAAATTCCAGATTTTAGAAAATATCATGCTGAAGGCAACCACTTTCTATCTCCACTCAGTTTTAAAGGGGCCTCAGTAACAGGCAGCTAGTATGATTCAAGCAAGGCCTTTGGATTTCTTGTAGCAAACAGTTCTTCAAGTGTCTTTTCCAGGCAGTGGCATGTTACCCTAGTAAGGACAAATCATAGTGACCATAGTTCCTGGAAAAGGGCAATGTCAGTTCTGACAACATAAAAGCTTAAAAATAAATACACCTCACAAGCACACTGTTGCATGATGCATATGTTCTATACTCTGTGTACAGAAAGGGAAGTCATTGTATTTTCCTATCTATGGCTCTGAGTTAAGATACTTCACTGATGTTTTGACAATCCCTTTATTATCCAGTCTTCTGATATTGTGAAAGAAAAGAAAATTTAATTCTAGCTTACTAGAGAAGTAACCTGACTTTGAATCACAGCTGCATGCTTACATTATTAGCCTAATGAGAATTTGGTTTAGGAGATGTTTCCTCTTTACACAGTTCTTCTGTGAATATGAACTACTGCCAATTAGAGTTATTTTGCAGCATGGTATCTTTCTTAGAAATTTGCTTCATAACAAGCAGGCATGTGAGTTACTTCTGGCTTTGCATATCTTTGTATGTACTAGGCATAAATATTTTTCAGGAATAAGCTCAGCAGCTTGCTAATTAGGAGCGATCATTTGAGTAAAGCCTATTTCCCTGCATACTTTTGAATTATGACATGTATTTAATTATTTATTTTTAAGTGTACTATAATTGCTCTTCAGAACATATTTGTTATTCCTTTTACTGAGATATTTATCAATGAGTAGACATCATCAACCTCTGGATATGCTTCCACTCGAATATGTACCCACCTTGCTGCTGCTCAGCACTGACATGTCCATTATGGTACAGTTCAGCACCACACTGCTTGTCTCCAAAATCAGCTCAGGCATCCTGCTGAACATCTGCAGTGGGGTTTTGAAGCTCAAGTATGGTCCCACAGTGACCCGGCAGGGGTATCAGTTTCAGTGCTAATGCCATTATGCTTTCATTTCATGAGAGACCAAAATCAATCACTGGGATATTTGCACATTATCACATTTGAGTACTTCCCTAAGAACGAGGAAATAAGATGAGAAAATGGATGATTCCAGTATAATCAGACAGTTCACATAAGCTAATTTGGGGTAGCTTTTCATGAGTTTACTCAAAAGTTGGAGCTATCAGAAATTGGCTACCCTACTGAAAAAGTTTTCATCACTCCAAAATAAACATCTCTCATAATGGAGAGATGTTCAGTATACCACAGAGTATAGATAAACCATATTTGTGGATCATTTTTAGTATTAAAGAGAATTGTTCTGCTTAACAAGAGTTTATTGGCTTTTGTATGTGAATTCAGCTGTCACGTGAGATCATTATTTCCTCTCACCTAATGTTTCTGTGAAGTTTCAGTTGCATAATAAGGGTGTGAAAGAAATGTTTGCCATGCCTGTGTGGTTCCAGTGTTTTTTGGAAGCAGAAAAACAAAGTCTTTTCTTAACTCTTTAAGAAAAGACTGTAAAATGAAAGTGGAGAACCAAGGTAAACATTGCCTGTGTTCACTGACTTTTAAATATGGTGGATACGAAAGCTTTAAAGTTAAGAGGTTATCACATGCATGAAAATCCTGGGGCGGGGGGGGGGGAGGTTAGTTTAGTTTGCATTTGTTTTTCCCCTTCTATTTTTAAACAAGTGACAGCATCTATCATTTATTTTAAGGTCACTCCTGGCTAAATTTGATAAATGTAATGAGATATATTACCTTTCCCATAGATCTGTTACCAGAGATCTCAAAGGACTGAAAAAGAGAGAAGCATTTCCTACAGGTGTTTCCTCTTTGAGAACATGCAGTAACACTCACTGAAGACAGAAGGATGGGATATGACCACCCGAACTTGCAGTGGACACAGCTGACAATATCACTGACATGTTCTCTCACGTGCAGCTAGTGACAGTCAGTGCAGACTATTTGTTTTCATGTTTCTTGCAAAGGTTTTGCTAGGAGAAGTTAGTCCCCATTCCCATCATGGATCATATAAAATGATAATATTAACAGAACTCTTATTTCAGACAGGAAAGATTAACATATGGAAGAAAAAAGCACATGGAACAAAAAGGATGTTTGCCATTCTGAGAAGTGACATGTTTTCCCAAAAGAATTGCAGGAGCTGCAGATATGGTGTAATGCCCTTCAAGAAGTGGAGACTTACTACATATAGTTCAAGATCAGTGTAATCTCCCAGTGCAGATAATCAATTTGAGGTTAAGACTCTAGTTAGTGAGCCCTCTTTTTAAGGCACCCTTGACACAAACAGCAGGAAGTTCAGAATGTATAGCTAAAAATTCCTACATATTCCTGGGAGCAGTAGGAGGAATTTGTTTCAATCCTTCAGCGTTGAGATGATACTAGATTGGTCCTGTCCAAAGTGTGTGTAGTACACATTAATGGGTAACATTTTCAAGTCAACCAGATGGATTTTGATAATGGAATTTTCAAAGACAGTATTTATTGTCCTAATGAAAGACAGAATGAAAAAGTAGCCCTATTTAAACATGTGATCTTCCCAGACTCTGCCAGGCCTGTGAGTAATGTATGTACAGATCAGTATATATCAGCTGCAAAATATACTGTGTTCTGTCATTTCACAGGCCTAAGGAGACAAAACTGGAAGCGTCACGAGATCCATGGGCAGAGTTTGTGAGGGTAGCTGTACAGGCCAGGTAACAGCGAAGTTTTGTGCCTGCCCCCTGCGAAAGCCAGTCCGATTGACTTACTCCGCTATACTGTTACAGGAAAGCGTCAGGAAAAAGGAATTTCACCTACTTCCTGTATTAAGCATGGGAGGATGGTGGCAGGTGCAGCTGACCGCGTGAAGGGTGACGGCACTAGCTAAGGCAGCACTTGGCAAGCTGTGCGCTTTGGGGTTAATATAGCGGCAGTTTTATGTCTGTGAGGAAATAGTAGAATACTATATGTCAGATTTGTACCGTTTCCTAAGTCAGATAAATGCGAACTTTTATCTTTTTGACTTAGAATAAAAAAAAAAAAAAAAAGTAAGAATCTGAAATATTTTCAGTCTAAGGCTGAAAAACTCTGGTAGTCCATATGACTTGCTGCAAAGTCCCAATTCAAGTGAAGTAAAGTTATTGCTGAGTGTATTAAGAGGGAAAATGTGAAAAATAAAGGGATAAAAAATGTTTTATTTTGGCATTAAAGCAACGATTTGGCTTTTTGTTTTCAAATTAATTTGAAATTAAATTTACTCATGGTTCATCTTTATAATATTTTAACTTTCTCGCTTTCATATCTCAAATGTCTAACCTGTCTGACAAATTGAACAATCAAGCACTTGAACTTGCAATAACATGAATATGGCTACTGTATGCTGGTTCCTGTTATTCATCTGTTTGTTGTCATGCTGTTATATGCTCCAGTCACCTGGAATAATTTTTCAGTCACTCATCATCTTTGTTGCAGCTTTAGTGTTCCGCCCTGAAGCATAAAAGCTAGTAAAACTGTCACCTGAAATCTATGAATACATCCAGCAGTGCCTCCCTCTCATCCTTTTCTAAAGCAAAGGATGTTTAGTTTGCTACTGATGATAGAAATCGTGGTATATCACAGCTAATTTATTAGACAACTAATAATTATTTGTCAAAAATACTCAGATGTTTAAGTTTTAAGCACATGCTTAACATTGCTAGTTTTGAAATCTTATGCTATAGTACTTTCTTTTCTGTCCTAAATTCTTTTTTAAAAAATCTAAAATTTCCTTCATAAAAGTTTAAAATTAATCTAAATGTTTTCAGAGATCTAAAAAATTAACTAAGTAATCCTTGATTTAGCTAAGGTCAGAATTAGAGTTTTTATAGCAGGGTAGTCCTTACAGCTATTGTGACTATGATCCCCTCAGCTACTGAAAAAAAAAATTACATAGTAGAACTTTTTTATTTAATACTAAGGCAACTGAGGTAGTTATACGGGCTTGCAGTCACATATTAGTGGCCCATGTTAGTTATTATAATAATCAATTATTTTATTTCCATATTTCTTTTTGATTAGCTTTTGCAACTCATATTTAAAAATTAATAAACATTCGTTCTCAAGATCCAAATGCTGTTACTTAAAAGCTCCTTATAAAATATATGAGCTTATATAATAATGATGAAAGAGATCTCCATAAATGAAATATTGGAAAGAAAAGCTATAATTTTGAAGCTGTAAATTCATCTTATTAAAATACACAGGAATTTAACTTGTGTAAACAATTGTTCATAGATTCACTTGCAATAGACAGCATTAATTAGGCTTTCATCTCTCTTTAATATTTGATTTATGTGTCTGTCTCTAATTAGGTGATATTAAATTGCAGTGTTTTTAACACTGAACAAAAGATGTATGATATATAAGAGCAATATTTAAACTCACGGATCTTAAAATTCAGATAAGACCACGATGTTTATGTAAGAAAGCCTCAAAATAACATGGATCAACCAACGTAGTCTGATAATTTAAAGGCTTATGTGATAATTAGTGTCAGCTGAATACAAGCCTCAAATGTAGGGTGTATAGCCTTATGAAAAGCCATCCCTCAAGTTTATTGATACTGTCTCTCGTTGCATTTTTGAACCATTTTGCTTGATAAAAAATGCCACATTTATTTAAGCTTAGATAAGCTACAGCATTGTCACAGCATTGAAGAAATCCCTTATTTAAAATTCTAGTCAAAGTCTTAAGATTCTCCCCAGTTTTCTTCCCTGGTCAATTCCTCAAGCCTTGTTTTCCCCTGTGTTTTGGCAGCTCTTTCTGTCTCTTTCTTGGTATGCTAATTTGCTAATTTCCATTTACCTACAGTGTATCCCTTTGCACATGCTTTTTAGTCCTTTGCCACGAACCTATCATATGCTGAGTCTTGCTTTCAAATTTCTAGCTACTGAGCTGCAGAGCAGATGAAAATCTTCTAAATATTTCCATGTGGCATATTTGGAGGAAAAAGATGAAAGTACAAGATAGGTAAGTGTTTCTGATCTACTATTTGAAATGGTATATTCACCTAATTGATAATTATACCAGCTTGCCTTGGCACATTTGATGGTTCCTGAAAACTAGATTCCCCAAATCTATTTTAGGTCAAAGCCTGAGTTCTAGTTAGACTCCAAAACTAGGTTCTGGTTAGACCTTCTTATTTACAAATTTTCATATCTATATCTATATCAAATATACATACACTTATATATGCAATTACTTAATTATATTTAATTTATATATACAATTATTTATAATTATTTGTGTGCACATATGTGCATATGTGTATACATATACATATATAGAGAGAGACCGGCTGTAGTCTAATATCATTTGATAGCACTTATTTCTCTTACTTTCCAGTGTTTGATTGGTAACTTCCATCCTTTTCTTCACACTTTGTCATTATTAGTGCAGCTTTTTATAGGTATGTATGTGTGCACATGCATGTGTGCATGTGTATTTGTGCTGCAGTACCTGCTATTTGAAAAACATTCTTGTATCTTCCCAGCTTAAAAGTTGAGTGCTTCTGTAAGTCAATGCAATGACTCACTACCTTCAGTGCAAGATAAACTAGGCTCTGCCTCCTCTTCCTACTTCCTAATTCCAAATTCCCTTGGTATAGCTCTCTCCTTTTTTTTCATATTAAACTTGATTCTGTAAAGTGGCTTTGCAGTTCATTAAGGAAACCATAAACAGCAGTAGAAAACTTTTCAAAAAAACCACAGGGGGGCTGTGCAAAAAACAACAACAAAAAAATCATGCAATTTATGGCTTGTACATACCATCTCCAAGAAGATAAACATTCACACAAAGGGATTTTGTTAGGAGCTGCCAAGAACATTTACGTAAGAGCTTAGCAGTCATGTTCACAGTTTGCAAGGCAGTCTGATAAGGCAGAACAGCATTTAAAATTATAAAGTGTGAGCAAACAACTCATGGAAAAGTGAATAAAGCTATGGGACACTCTATGTATATGTCATGCCCAGTCTCACTTATATGAACCAGTCTCAGGCTCAACAGTGTAACATGTCATTGCAGAAATGAGTGAAATAATAGTAGCGATGATGATACCACTTAGATTTAAACTAAGTTTAGAAATAATCCACCTATGTCACCATAAAGCTCTACACAACGTAATCCATCTGTCTTCTGTGTCTGAAAATCGTTTAGCACTCTGTGCATGCTACCAAGGTGAATTTCTTTAATATATTAGCTGAATTATTATCTCAGTATTATCGATGACTGCTAGTTTAGGCAACTATACTTTGAAAGTAGAGTTAACAATGGGGAAAACAGTAAAATAGAATGGAAATAGAAAAATATCTTTAGCAATGACAACCAGGCTAAATTATCAGAAAGCATGAAAGTCCTCTTTACTGAATTTCATCTTACTTTATCTTAACAAATCTACTTTGAACTAGTTATTTTAGATATTGAAATCTTAAAAATTAAAAAGCCTGTATTGCATAGAATTGGATTATGGTGCTATAAAGAACTCTTTTGACTGCCCTGCTTAGTACCATCTTATTATGCCTTTATTCCTTTCACTGTTATTTCATCTGTGCCTTCAGATGCAGTGACTACAGAATTATCCTTATATATTTGGTTTTAGAGGGAGCCCTGAAGGCCAGCAAAACCTCTGAATGTTTAATGTTATTCAGGTCTATTAGAGGTAGGTGGCAGATGTATCTCCAGATGAGAATTAATCAATTAGCAAGTAGTTATAAACTTTTTGCAAAAGTAGAGGCAAAAACTACATGAGGCCTAAAGTATTTCTGGAAGCAAGTCACCTCATGCAACTGTAGGGATAAACAGAATTTTTTTAAAAAATTGTAATATAAGAGTTAGACAGCAGAACAGAGTTGAGTAGTTATATTACCTCCTTATAATATCTAAAGAGCAAGGGAAACAGATAGTATTGTGATAAAGATACAGTTACTTGAGATGGAAAAAACTAAGAGGCTAGAGACATTTATTTCAAAGATTCCCTTAAAAAAAAAAAAATAAAAATAAGGAGGGTGGCTGGCTTCTTAAAGAGCATCTCCAAAATAGTTCTTGTAATTGGCTTTCCACTAATCCAGTATGCATGACCAACTGGAATGTCATACATCATTAACTGTGATGAGAGGATATGAGAAGTCTGATAAACGCAAATAGTCTAATATGCCTGTTCTTTGATGATGAAGTTGAAATTGCTCACTGTATGTTTGTTTCTTTGAGAATTAAATCGTACAGATGAAGGAGTCGAGTTTGACACATTACAGAACTTCTACAAACCTGCAACAAATCTAATGTGGAACACAAATGAGAACTTCGGGCAGGATATTCATTCTGAGTGATAGTCTTCCTGTCTAAGAAATGATTATCTTACCTCTCCAGAGCCCTCTCAGACTGGATTGTTACCTGAGGTTAATAAATCTTGATTAGTTTGTCTAACACACAAAACAGCTCCATCATTTCCTTTTAACTCAATGACCAACTAGCATCTGCTCAAGATACTTTTAAAATCTATTTTATCTCCAATTTTAACCTAGTGGAAGCCATCTTGGCAAGATGATAACATAAATTTTTCCTCACATGGTTCTCAGTCTATTGTATACATTCATTTGTTATTATAAGAATCTGAGATTATTTGAAATAGAAAGTTATTTTAAGCATTCTACAGTTTTAGACAGTCAGCTTGAATGCTTTGCTGATCTGAGTGCTCACCTAATCAAGCTTCCGTGCTGATCAGTGCAACTTTGTACATTTCAATAAGCATTCTACGTACTTGACAATTAAGCTGTTCATTTTGGTTTATGGTTAGAAAAAGATTAATACTAATTCCTATTCATTGTGTTTTTTATTATTTCATAAAAGCAAAATTGGTAAGAAGTGAAGAGAAAAAAGTTCAGAATTTAAATGGAGGAAAAATTTAAATTTAATTTCAATTCAACTCAATTTAAATCCTGTTGCAAGTGCTCACTATTTTTGAAAGCCTATTAAATCATTCGAACTCAATATCTTTAGCTGTGCAATCAGACTGGAAGATTTGAGTGAAGAGATCTCTACATCTCTCTGCTCCTATTCTCCTGAAGTCCAATGAATTGACCCAATTCTTTTTTTTTTTCATTACAAGGGAAAAGTGTTCTGGGAAACTCTACAGAAAAAAACTCATTCTGCTAAAATCTTATCTGCTAAAAACTAAACTGCTAAAATTTAAACTGCTAAAATCTAAGCTTCATCTTTTACGATCTCCAGTACTAGTCTCTAAAATGTGCGGAGTGTTTGAGAAGCAAAAGACATATAGAGTTTAGCCAAATTAACCTGGAAGAACGAGCAGAAAAATATGTGCCATTGCACCTAATAACCAGATAAGATTCCAGATGCAATAGATAAGATTTCACATGGAAAGACGCAGACTGATCTGATACTGCAAATATTTTAAATGGCAAGTGCTAAGCAATAAGCCCAAATTCTGCTTGGATTAAAAAAGTGTTATCCCATTGTTAAATGAATGCAACTTTCTATTACATAAATGAAGGCAGAATTTGACTAGTGGGACATTGGGAAAATGATGTTAAACATTTCTTTGTGGGTTAGGGAAAGCTCTTCAGAGCATAGACTCGTTTCTTGGTGAACCTCGTAACTCTTAAGAAGACTAAGTTAAACTGAAAATAGGTGAGAAAAATCTTCCCACAGTGATATATTACAATGACTCAAATTGCTTTCTCAGGTACAAGCAGGTTTTATGCTGTTACTCCATATGGAAACTACAACTTCGTACATCAAATATTTAATTTCTGCTTTTTTAAAGTCTCTCAAATACGATATTTGACAAATACTCTGGATGGGATTCTGCCTACAATGAAGACATATAAAAGTAGCTGTTAGAATATATGTTGACATATTTATTATAATTAATGAAGATCGACTGAATGAAACTTTCAGACCTATTCAGTTCACTGAATAGGCTGAGGTGAGTATGTAGTGACTGGTCAGCTAAACAGTTTCAAGACTACACTGCCTGTACAGTTTACGATCTTGACTGCATGACCTAAACAAGTTTCTAGTGCATCTCAGACACTCTTGGGTGTGAGGCATTTTAATGCGACTAGCACATATAGGTCATGGGACCTACAGGAGATCTGGATCTTTCTGAAGGGGCAACTAAGACAGCTCAGATAGCACTAGGCAACTGCCTCATATCCTACTTCTTTATTAATTTTAAGGCAGCTCAGGCACCAGCTCAGCTTGTAGGCACATAAATTTAGGTGACTTAAGCTGGAGCAGAATTCCCAGCCATATCCTTCATATGAAAAGCTTGATAGAGGAACCTGATCCAATGACACTGAATGAAGCTTTTAAGAATATATGGAGCATGGTGTAAAGCAAGATTTTAAAAGCTGAAGTATTCACACCGGCAGGGAATTTCTAGGTCATTATATTATTTCCTGCTGAACATAAATGAGCATGTGTATGATAAGGATATGTGGGAGAGAAGCAGAAAGTTAAAATTTGGAAAGAAATGAAAGGTATTGATCAAGTGAGCTTGTATTGATCACAAGCTCACTTTCTATATATACATGTTTATCACAGAATTTATAAGGTTGGAAAGGACCTGAGGAAATCATCTAGCCAACCCCCCTTCTCAAGCAGGGTCACCTAGAGCATGTTAAACAGGTTGCAGCAACAAGTACCCCACCCTTGCTGAAGCCCAGACTTGAACCAGGGACCTTTAGATCTTCAGTCTAACACTCTTCTAGCTGAGCTATTTTGCTTTATGCAAATTTTAAGCTTAGTTTTACTTTTTTCAAGCCTCAAGGAAGACAGGAAGCAAAAAGAATTGCATAAGGCGAATATGAGAAAAACATAACACTAAATATATTAAACCTTTCTTATATATATATATATATATATATATGTATATATATCCTAACAAAAATTGCCTGAAAGGAGAAAGTCAAAAAGAAAAAAGAATGTTCGAATGATTAAATGACATTAATGTTACCTCTGAAAGACCACTGCAGTCTTGTATTATAAGAGCATTCTCATGCTGAGGCTTCAGATCTGCTTGTGTCACCTGACCTCTTCTTTCTCTCTACCATCCATAAGCAAATGTAATGACCAAGTTAAGTACATCAATTTTGCTTTTGATATAAATGGGAAACCATTCACTTGCAATGGATCTGGACCTTCGAGCTAATTAGAATAGTTAAGCACTGAAGAGGTTTTCTTGATATTTGAATTTTTCTTGAATTTTCCTTATGTTACCTTTGAAAACTGTGTATCTGTAAAATCCCAGGAGTTTCCCATAGTTATCCATTCTGGACTTAGAAGGAAATGAGCTTTCTTATAGCATCTTAGGTTCTAGGCCTTGCTTATACTGCAAAACAGAGTTATCAAGAAAGATATAAAACTACACAGCAAAAATTGTTTAGAAAGATCAAAATATCAAGGAATTTTTCTTGGGAGATCAGCTTTAAACATGAATGAACACGTGGGAAAGATCAGAGAATAACCTTTATTGTTGTTAGTTTACTATCTTTAACAGTGACAGTATTGAGAAGACATGAGCCTCAGAGAAATCTATACTTTTTCTTTTTTAACCTTATAGGAGAGTCAAAATGAAGTTAAATTTTGTCTGCAGAATGTTGCACAAAAAGCAACATAACTGCAGAAAAATTTACATATTTCTATTTCTACCTATCCAATTTTGTTAAATTGCAAAAATCGCTTCCTAAATTCTAAATTCAGTGGGTTTTTTTTCTTAAGTTCTGTTTAGTTAAAATTCTCAACCTCCAGATATTTTCTGAAGAATTTTGTGGTGTGTATCTTCAAGCAATTGGCAGCTCAGTTCATCAAAATTGTTATAAATATGCAGGAATGAAGTGTGCCACTCTATCAGCAGTCTGTTTATCGTAGAATCATAGAATCAGTAAGGTTGGAAGGGACCTCTGGAGATCATCTAGTCCAACCTCCCCGCTCAGCAGGGTCACCTACAGCGTGTTACACAGGGTTGCATCTAGGCGGGCCTTGAAGATCTCCAGAGAAGGAGACTCCACAACCTCTCTGGGCAACCTGGTCCAGTGCTCCGTCACTCTCACAAGGAAGAAATTCCCCCTCACGGTCAGGTGGAACTTCCTGTGCTTCAATTCCTGCCCATTGCCTCTTGTCCTGTCACACGGGGCAACTGAAAAGAGTTTGTCCCTGTCCCTTTGACACCCTCCCTTCAGGTACTTGTACACATTGATAAGATCCCCCCTCAGTCTTCTCTTCCCCAGGCTGAAGAGGCCCAGCTCTCACAGCCATTCCTCATGGGGCAGGTGCTCCAGCCCTCTGACCATCTTTGTAACCCTACGCTGGACTCTCTCCAGTAGCTCCATGTGTGTCTTGTACTGGGGAGCCTAGAACCAGACACAGTACTCGAGATGAGGCCTCCCCAGGCCTGAGTAGAGGGGCAGGATCACCTCCCTCGACCTGCTGGCAACACTCTTCCCAATGCAGCCCAGGATACCGTTGGCCTTCTTGGCCACAAGGGCACATTGCTGGTTCATGGTCAATTTATCATCCACCAGCACTCCCAGGTCCTTCTCCGCAGAGCTGCTCTCCAGCAGGTCAGCCCCCAGCTTGTACTGGTGCCTAGGCTTATTCCTCCCTAGGTGCAGGACTCTGCACTTGCCCTTGTTGAACCTCAGGAGGTTCCTCTCCGCCCAACTCTCCAGCCTGTCCAGGTCTCTCTGAATGGCAGCACAGCCCTCAGGTGTGTCAGCCACTCCTCCTAGCTTGGTATCATCAACAAACTTGCTGAGGAGGCCCTCTGCCCCCTCATCCAGGTCATTGATGAAGAAGTTGTACAGGACGGGACCCAGTACTGAGCCCTGAGGGACGCCACTAGACACAGGCTCCAACTAGACTCCACGCCACTGATGATGACCCTCTGAGCTCTGCCTTTCAGCCAGTTCTCAATCCACCTCACTGCCCTCTCGTCTAACCCACACTCCTGAGATTCTCTAGGAGGATGTTATGGGAGACAGTGTCAAAAGCCTTGCTGAAGTAAAGGGACACAACATTCACTGCTCTCCCCTCATCTACCCAGCCAGTCATTCCATCATAGAAGGCTATCAGGCTGGTTAAGCAGGCCTTCCCCTTGGTGAATCAATGCTGGCTACTCCTGATCACCTTCTTATCCTCCGTATGCCTGGAGATGACATCCAGAATGAGCTGTTCCATCACCTTTCCAGAGATGGAGATGAGGCTGACTGGCCTATAGTTGCCTGGGTCTTCCTTCTTGCCCTTCTTGAAGACTGGAGGGACACTGGCTTTCTTCCAGTCCTCAGGCACCTTTCCAGTTCTCCAGGACCTTTCAAAGATGATGGAGAGCAGCCTCACAACAACATCCCTCAGTACCCGTGGGGGCATCCCTTCTGGGCCCATGGATTTGTGGATGTCTAGCCTGCCCAGAACGTCTCTAATCCTTTCCTCCTCAACCAAAGGAGAGTCTTCCCTTCTCCAGACTTTCTCCCTCATGTCCAGGCTGCAGGATTCATGAGGGCTGCCCTTGGCAGTGAAGACTGAAGCAAAGGAGGCATTCAGTAATTCTGCCTTCTCTGTATCCCTTGTCACCAGGGCCCCTGCCCCATTCAGTAGTGGGCCCACATTCTCCCTAGTCCTCCTCTTGCTGCTGATGTATTTGAAGAAGTCCTTCCTGTTGTCCTTGACATCCCTTGCCAGACTCAATTCCAACCAGGCCTTAGCCTTCCTTGTAGCATCTCTACATACTCTGACTGCATTCCTATAATCCTCCCAAGTAGCCTGTCCCCTCTTCCACATCCTGTGTACTTTCTTCTTCTGTCTGAATTTGGCCACAAATGAAGCTGCAAAAAATAAGCAAAGCCATTGAATAAATAATTTACTTTGATTCTTTTAAACAATGACCACTTGCATTTAACAGTGTTTATGAAAAGGCAACATTTCATCATTTCTGGTTTGCAGAAATAACTTTCTGCCTGTTCCATAGAACTGAACTGTCTGGGAAATTTAAATTTATGCTTACCTAGACAGAAGATGATAGAAAAGATCCCTCAGGTAACTATGATTATTTGTTTTCAGTCTGCTATTGTAATCACTAATAAATGATCCTTAGATAATTATAGCATGAATTATGTGAGCGATGACATTCACTTTTACCTAGGCATTCTTTGAAAAACCGACATATTTGGTGCAGGCCATAGGACAGCCTCTTTCAAAGGACTTGTATTTCCTCTGATCAGAACAGTTTTTGTATTCACTAAAACATTTTTCCTCTCGTTGTCTCAGCTTGCTTATTAATCGGACTTCAACACGTTTTACTGCAGACAAAACTTATGCAATAGTTTCTTTTACAAAGAGACATGGATGTGAAGGATTCTTTTCTCCCTTCGCATTAGATATCCTTCTGTTGTAAGTGATACCTTTCAGCTTGACCAGGAAATGTGCACTTGGGTTTCTCACTATTGTGAAATAACCTCTTCGGTACAAGGAACAGCCTGTGCAGCTGTGGTCAGGTGCCACTGCAGAGTGACCTGTACTTCCTTTGCCAGTCAGAACAATGAAGAGAGAAAACAGATAACAGGCAGAATACTGCAGATAACTGAGGTAAAGAATTGCAAAGGGTATTGTTTTTGGCAATAATAATCTTTTCCATTGATTTGGCAGCCAAAATACGGCTAAAATTTTCCATCACCTTGTCATAAATTCCATGGAAAGTGACGTCTGCGCTCTTGGTGTAGAGCATAGGGTGAGCCTTTCCAGATTCCTCTGGAGCCAACAGAGGTTGTTTCGCTTATATATTGCAGTCATCCCAGTGAAAAAAAAAGTGTTTAGAAAATAAACAGTGGTCAAAGCCACTGTGGGTAGTTTTAATCAGGGTTAAATGTATGAACATGTTACAGAATTAAATTGTTCCCTAGCAACAGCTTTGTTTAAAAAAACAGAGATCAAAATATCATATAGAGAAAATGGGGGGAAAATAGTAATTTCTCTAAAGCATTTAGAGAAGTCAAACAGCTCATTTCAATCAAATAGATAAGTTCTCGAAAAGACACAAACCTTTCTATTGCACAGCACCAAGATCTAAAATGTAGGTTGATGATATATGTTAGAAGATAGATTTTACTGGGTAATGCTTATGATAAACATTAAATATTATAGTATCACTTACCATATATTTTCCTCATATTTTGCGATGTAAACTGGGACGATAGAAGGAAAATAAAACAAATAAGTCTGATGTCATGCTCCCTAAAAGTAAGTATAATACCAAACTTATACATGTCACTGTATGATCAATACTGAGAATCTTGTTATAGATATTATATATTTGGAGACGCATTCATTTGTTTTTGAGTTGCTTTTGTAAGATGCCTGAGAAAAGGCTAATCCCGTATTGTTTTTCTGGTGGCTGAGGACTAGGGGACAAACAAGTAGATCAAGGACTTGGAGGAGGAAAAAAAATGTTAAGAAGTTCAATAGTGACTGTTGTGAATGCTGACATCATACAATGTACTAATTTCCATGGGGAAAACAAAGCAAAAATGGAAAAGATCAATTATGGTAAAAATGTCTTTGAGCTAGTTATAAAATTTCCATTTGCAGAAACAAAATTGAGGAGGAAAGGAGTGTGCTCAGAGAATTAGTTGATCTCAACATGTCAGTGGAAATCCTGGTGTCTCTGAAAGAATGAATGAAGACCTTTAGGGTTTACTGGTGTTTAGAAAAACTGTTACGTTGCTATGTGCTACAGAGACAACTCTGATTAGCCTTGATTAGCATCAATGTCTGAATGTCAAGGTGGGGTTTGGTTCACTGTTTCTGGCATAAGATTTTCCATAATTATGGGAGGAAGAAAATCTTGTATAGAGGTAATGAAAAACAAAGAAAGCTACTATTCTATGAAATTTTTCAGGGAATTATAAAGGGAAATTAATTTGCCCTAAATGAACAGTTCTTTTACAATTATGTTTTGTACAGATTTTGTTCAATGTAAAATAATAATAAGATTGAGAGTATGGGCAAGCATGCAGTCTGGCTGGGTGCCAACTACACAAGAAAAATGCTATATGAAGCCTTTAGCTGTTTCGGCTTCTACAGTTTTCATATTTTTGCTGGTGAATAGTAATACTATGGTAATACTTATGATATAATTTTAATGTAATGAATATTACATTATTATTTAACTGTCTTCCTGTATGCAAAATATAGGTAAAGATTCAGTTATGAGCAAGAAGGCATAAGATGCAGGAGAAATCCACAATGTTTTATCCTACGTCCAAGAATATAAGAAGCCAGCATAGTCCAAAAAATTGAGAGCTTTTACATGTAGTAGGTGAAAGAAGATAATTACCATGTGTTTTCCTCATAGAAGAAATAATGCAGAGTTGTACTGAATAATAGAGAGAAGAAATTATCATTTTTTGTCTGAAAATATTTTTCTTTAGAACTTACACATGCACTTGAGTGCTGCTGTGATGTGTACCTTTGTGTATGAAGGTGTATGTGTAAGAAACCTTCAGGTTTCATAATCTGAATTGTCATTTAATTCCTCTTAGGGATTCATTCATTATTTAAAATTCAATTGCATCTTCAGAGGAAATAGTAACGTTATCTAATATTCTGAACAGACTTTTATTTTCAGTTTATTTTTATTTTTGTGCCATTGGTCAAGTGAAATATGCTCTGAATCATCCTCCACCTGAGAAAAGAAGAGATGTGACCTCTTCATCTTCCTCAGCCAAACATTGCGCATGCTTTATTCATAAAACACATTATACATTTTCTGCCAAAGAAACAAAAAACACCTGGAAGGTGGTTGGAAGATGACTGAAAAGATATAGAATCATAGAATATATGTCTGGAAGAGATCTCAAGAGTTTATCTGGTTCATTCCCTGACTCTTTCCAGGATCAGCTATCATCTCTCATAAACATTTGGTTTGTCTAACCGACTGTTAAAAAAAAATCTCTCCTGATAGAGATTATAATATATGTTATTAAAAATATGTTTTTGGTATTTAACTCAAATATGTAACTTAAGGCTTGTATCATAATTTATAAGGCTGTACCCATATCTGATGTCAGGAACATTATATTTCTTTATTTTGTGAAGCTAACTTTTACACGTTGGAAGACTGTTAGAATAGGAAAATGAGAGACGGTATGCTAGGGGTGGGTCAGTTCATCTTATTCTGCTTTAAATAGTCTTTCTGGAGCAGTCCTTATTGGCTGGTGGTAGATTCAGAAGGGCAGGTTAGGTGGGCTTTTGAATCCGGTACAAATCGCTTCAGCACTGCACCTCTGTTCAGTCCTCCCTAGACACTCCCTTGTCCTTTCCCCATGTGAGACGGTTTTCAAATTTCTCCCTGTTCATCATTTTTTCCCTGACATTTCATCACTCTTATTCTTTGCCTTGTTTAATATTATTGGTTTTGGACAATACTTCTCATTTGTGAAGGTTTCAGTTTTGCCCTCTGATCTACTTGCAACCTTTTGTAGTGAAGTTGCTGAAAATCTATTCATCAAATAATGTCTTAGTAATAACAGTGGTATTGGTCTCAGACAAATTTCTGCAGTTGTCGTTGGATACATGACTCCAATTTCATAATGAACTGTAAATAACTGTTATTTTACAATGTATCCAGGTATTCTTTTTCAAATCTATTTCCCATGCAATGTAAAGCAGCATTTAGCTATAGCACGTCTCTCTGCCTTGCTTATGAAATTACCACGCGAGATAGAGCCAAAAGTTTATGGGGAACATATTAGTTATCATATGACATATATGTCTTACCCTTTTCATCAAAGATTGTTTTCCTGTTACTGAAGGAAATGAAATTGTTTGGTTTGTTCTTATCATGTGCCAAAACTATATGAGTTGATTCATTGCCCATGGCCATTAGAACTTAAATTCTACATACCTATCTGAGGAGAGGCTTTTGTTCAGATCTCTATAAAGTTTCAGTAATTACTCTAACCTAATTTTCATTTTTTTTTCTTTTTCTTTTTTTGTTTAAAATACTTGAGTTAAAAAAAATAGTAGTTGTCTTTCAGATGCTATTTATGTTGTTGTCGCCGCCTTACTGAAAACTGATGGTCCTATCTGAAGTCCAATTTCATGTGTATTATAGACATATTTATATAACATAAAGATCCCACATGGCCTTAACAAAACAAGGCACAAAAACATTTAAACATTTATTTACAAGCCATGCCTTTGTACATTAGTTTAATGTCATGGTGAAAGACAAACTCTCACTTTGAACAATTATCTTGCAAATCTTATTTTCATTGCCAGAATGGAACAAACTTTGAAATGCAGATGGCTTGTTCTTCCTTCTATTCTAGGAAACAAGAAATTCATGTTTTTTGAGATACAACAAAATTTGTATGCAAGTAGTGTACCCAAATGCTGTGCTTTCTTTACTTAAACGTTTGTTTTTATATCAAAGAAACTGACAAATTCTCTAGCTTGGTCTAGTCATGTGCTTGGTTATATTAAGAAGTAAAACTAGTTGTCTTATTACCATTAAGATCTGACTCTTTAAAAAGTGAATTCATGTTAACTACCCCTCAGAAACAATGGAGATTTTTTGGCAGGAAAGCCAAAATATTATGCCTGATCCCTTATTAGTTCAACCATGGGACTGATTTGTGTAATCAATTGTCAATAATAATTCCAAACATGCTAAACTGTACTTGAATAGAAGAAATAAATAACTATATTTTTTTGTCATGATTCTGTATTAGAATATCAGTAAATTTTACCAGAATAAACGCAGCTACAACATATGATTGAAAATAGATTTCTGCCTGCACTAAAGAACATCACTGGAATTTTAAATAAAGGAAATCAGAAGAACTTATTTACTATAGATACAACAATTAAGATAATTTCCCTTATTTTCCTTTATACATACCCTTCTTACCTGCAGTCTGTATTAATTTTAGCTTCTCTTTTCTGAACACTGAGGTAAATATGAACTAGACTTAGCCTGATACTAGGCTTTGATACAAAAGCTCTAAACAGGCAAAAGTATACTAAAACTAGATATGCTTCAGATCATGTTCAGCCTTTCCATCTTGAGCCAGCTTTTAATATAAACATCTTACTACATGCCATTTTTATTATTTATCGTTGTTCTGATACAATAACTCTGCCTAAGACATTAAAAAGTTAATATTTTGTTTGTCAGTGAAAGAGTAGGAGGAAAGGAAGCACATTAGACTGGACAAAAATATCCTTGCAGTTTAAAGATACGTGCAACTGGTTCAGGTAAGTGCTAGCTCTTTGTAAAACTAAATTCAAGAAGTTTAACTGAGGTTCCAAAATATTCTTGTAACTGCTGTCACTTTGCAGAGGTTTTATTTTCCAAATTCTTCCTGGAATCTGAAGTGTGATGCTTTAATGATAGAAAATGGCTTCTAACCACACTTAACTACTTGAACAAGCTCTTGTAGGTAATTGCTATGTCAGAATTATCTCCCAGCATTTTGTAGAATTGGGTGTATTGAGGGTCAAGATGGAACAACTGCTTTTCTTAATCATGTCCTTTTTTAGCAGCTTTGACCTCAAGATGTTCTACTTGACTCTGAAGGACTGTGATTCACCCTTTTGCAGGTTCCTTTTATGTCTGCTGACTGAGAAAAAATGGAAGTGTGTTCTGTGCCCTGTGCATTTACCTGTTGTTGAAGTAAATGTTATCTCTTATAAGGTAAGAGGCTGTTGTTGAAGGATCTTGTAATTGAGATGCATTAGTTTTCAGCACTTAAGATATCTTTATTTTTCAAAAAAATAAAAATCCATTTACAGTATCTCAGGTTGGAGTTCAAAATCCACTAGTTAGTGAAACTGAAGATCTTGGCTGTGATTTTTCTTAGATGCTCTACCTCAACTATTTCAAAACTATTTATTCTTGTAAAAGTCACGGTCAAGATTTGCAAATTAAAATGCATGAAACAAGTAAGTGTAAGAATTTTGAGTGGTTTGTTAAGAGTCAGCTTGTGAAATGTTCCATGTTTTCCACCAATATTTATACCTCATACTTTGTTTAACTATAGCTGACAAAACAAAAATGCAACAGTGAAGAAATTTGTGGTTGGAAGAGGGTTTTAACGTGCTTTAATTATCCTGATGAGTGAATAAAAGAGCTAACAGATTTTTTTATTATTTATTACAAAAATGCTAAATATAGTGAATGAAATCTAGTGTTCAGAGATGTGTTCTCAGTTTGGAAGCTCTTGCTTTTGAATCTTTCCTTGTCATTTCAGTCTGGGACAACTACTTTTTTAAGTTTTTGAGCCAGGTTCAAATTTCAGTTTGAAGTATTCTGCCTTCCCAGAGCTGGCTTTTCAGTTTTCTGGAGGCTAGATATAAACCTTAGATTTCTTGTCATCATTTAATTGTCTTGCTTTTTCGTGCTTTCTCGTTTCATTTTTCATATGTTCAGTAACACTGACATCTTGATTCAACGTTTAGCCTGAATGGTCAATCTATGTGTATTATAATTTCCTCAGTTTGATTTTAAATCAAGTTTAAACAGCTTTTTCTCAATCCAGTTTTATAGTTTTTTTCCGATTCTTTCTGTCTCCCTGCAGTTTAATGGCACAGTATTGGTTTTTTTCATTCCTTATCCTAGCCTAACATGCTTATAACATCTGTGTCCTATACATTTTCCCTGTTGTTGATTTACTTGCCTAGTGGTTGTGGCCTATATATTTGATGGTACAATTGAAGTTATATACTTTGTTCCACAATTGGGTTCAGCACTGTCTTCAGTACTGCCCCCCCCCCCAGCCGAAGTTCTGGAATTTCTATCTCTTTAGTCAATACTTGTTTCATCATTTCATTGTCCTTTTGTTTCTTTGTTTCACTGTAGTCCACTAGTGAGTAACTGAGTTGATCATTCCCAAGAAAAAAAAACAAACAAAACAAACAAACGCCTGCTTCGCAATCCAATGTTCTTTGAAAAAAACTCGATTGCTCTCTACCTCTGTATTCTCTGTTAGCTCTTCCTGAACTTCTAATGCACCAACAGTGGAATTACACAAGCAGGAGTTACTCAATTATAGTCAGCTCCAGCTGTATAAATATGGACATTGGAAAATCTTATCTGCAAACCACTTGTTATTGATTACAATAGAAAAGACATGTTTGACTATCAATAATTCAGAGGGGTGGCGACGGAGATCTGAGAATCTGAGTTCACTCCCTCAATTTCCAGCTATGTTTCAGGTTATGACTTGCTGTGAAATGAGATACATCCAGAGGCGCCCGTATCTCTGTGTCCCACAGTAACTCTTGACAGTGCAGCTTTCATCAACAGAAACACACGGTTCAGAGTTTGCTGCTTTCCGTATAGAGGAGCAGAAGAGAAACATATACTCCGGCTGAGGCTGTTTTAGCAGGCTTTTAAGCACTCTTGTGCATACATACTTGCTTCCACTTCAACACAGTTATGATTTTATCTAGTAATTTCAGGGTTTGTTTAAAGATTATAGTCCAGTAACATTGCCAAGTAATGGGAGTTTCTTCCTGAACATTCTGTGCAAATAAGCTCTTTACAGCCAGGTTAATAGCACTAAATACACCTGCTGATATTTACCGTGCTTTTATCCAGCCTGGAAATGATTGTTTTCTTGCCATTTTACCCAGAACAATAATAAGCACTGACTGCTACAGTATAAACATGAAGGGTGGGTGCAGTTTATTAGCTCATCTTACTTTTACAGAGCCATTTTGCTATGTTTGTACGGGTAAAGCAAGAGGGCTATAACGAGGGGAACGGTAAGGATTGCAATGTACTATTTAGTCATCAAATATGTTTACTGGTGATCCAGTATGCACACCAGTGCTGTATAAAATAAACGGTGAGCCATAACCGAGAGATAAACTTAGCTGGTTTGAAGAGTTTCTTATTTACTGGCTGGAGGTTGTGCAGAAGAATTCTGCCTCTTACCAAGTGCCCTTTCCAAGCAGCTAAATGCAACTATGAGCTCCTCCTCCCTAGCTAAATTGCTAAAGACTGAGCTAAACTTTTCAAGTTTTTTTGGTTTACGCTGAGCCTGAACATATAGTTTAACCACATAGCTTAGTTAAATTTTAAAAATCATTACTATCATTTCAGCAGCTGCATGCTCATTTTACATTGACTGAAAATCTTTAAAAGGCCAAGGGAAGTATTGAATTACTGAATAAATTTGGATGAGGCTGGCAGGACCAGGGATGGTATCAGAACAGCAGGGAGAGAGCTAAATGTCCTCACCTCACTTCCTGCAACAATGACAGGGTCTTGTACAAGTTTTGCATTCCATAGGTTTTGCTACTTAGAAAAAAATGAGCAAGAAAACAATATTTTGCAACTACTTTTTTTTTTTTTTGCCATAAATCAGGTCAGAGGGAGCAAAAATAAAGACAAGTCATATTTCACACAGTTTATCATTTAACACAAATTAGGATTGATAGAACAAAAGGGAAAACAGAGTCAATCTAAGTCTGAAGAGAGTCAGTCAGTTTCTAAGTCAATCCAATTAAAACAATAATGTCATTGCATTTTTCAACCTGCCTATAAATACGAAATACAAAGGGTTGTCTTTATATCCGCGATGGGTTCCGGTCAAGAAGGTGAAATTCATCATTGCTCGTTTTAGCAATGTAAATGTAAGCATCATCCTAAGAGTTACCCAGGGACACAGTGGAGAGGAACAGGCACCTGCACAGCACGATTTGTGACGTACACATATTTTAGACATGGCATCATTTTCCAGAGGTATCGTCGACTGTAGACGAAGTTAGAAGATGAGCTTCAAGCAGATGTCTGCCTTGTAGGTCGGGGAAGCTACAGGAAGTGAACCCCAGGTTTAATTTGGGCTTCAGTTACTTCTAACCTAGTATAAATAATATCCAATTTACCACAATCATTAATATGTGTACATAGCATTCAAATCGACAGTCTCCTTCTTTCAATGAGGGATTATAAAGCCTCTGCCTCAAAATGGCTCACGGTTTGTATTTATAAGTAAATGTTTAATGGCATAGCTTAAGGCCTACATGATAAAAATGAAACACTAAAACACTATGTGTGGCTAAAACAATACATAATTAAAGGGTTAAAAAACATTAAGAATAAAAGAAAAAGAACAAAATAGGATAGCATGCATGAAGCTGTGAGGAAAAAAAATCCCCAAAACATTATAGATAGTTTTACACCATTTCCCTCTTTTCTTTTTCTCCTACCCTTTCTCCCACCCCATGTATAACTCAAATCAGTTTTTATAACCGCCAATAACATCCTTGGGCTGATGTATTATTAGGGAACTGCCAGGAGACAGGAATCCTAGCCATGCCTCCTTCTTTTTTATCAGACTGTCGCTTCAGGGAAAAAGCATAATCTACCTAATGGTTCTACTAGGACAGTCTACAACTGACAAACTGTTCCTGTAGTACAGGGGGTGCCAGGTGAAAAGGATAACATGTGTAGTTATTTCATTAGTGCATGATAAAGTGCAATGCAATTCCTGTCACATTTTGTTATTTTGCATGCATACATTTGTTTTGTATGCATATGTTAAGAATATGCAGTGCCATTTGCCAAATTTTGGTATTATCTTTGTACACAGAAAAATGTTACTGCTGTTTCAAACTGACAGTTTTCAGGCATAATTTTAAACAGGAAATGTATAGGCATATGAACATCTTTCTAGAAAGGCCACCTCTATGAGGCATAAGTACTGTTTCCTTAAAAAATAATAATAATAAAAAGAGAAAGCATAAGAGAGGTAGAATATGTGCAAACTTCTACAATAAACTGTTTTTTTTTATATATATTATTTTATTGTTGTTATATTTCCCATCACTACAAACCAACTTCCCTCTGTCCCCAATTTGGACCTGAATCTCACATGGATATTACAAGACGGTCTTTGTACAGATTGTAAACCTATAAGGATTTTAAAGAGCAAATGTGCAATAAGTGGAAATTAAAGTAAATTGACCCATCCACATTACTTTCAGTCTTTTCATATATCCCAGTAGAATCTTTAGTATATGCATTAATAAAGCAAAAGTCATAATATTTATATTGCTAATTACACTAAATAAAAAGAGGTGTTATGAAATATTATTTTGACTGTAATTTCATTTAATGCAGTTGCATGTTCATAGAAAAGTTGAATTAGAGTTCCTGCAGACAGTATACAGATAGTTTACTTTTTCTCTGGTATAATTAACCTTTAGAGTATTAAATTCTGTATATATTTAGTGAGACACTTATGTCAGCTGAGAAGTGCCTAAGTGGCAGAAGATTTGAAGTGAAGGGATTCTTCTCAACTTTTTTTAGCTCTCACTTTAATAAATTTACTTTATCTAGCAGACTAAGCTCATTTTACAAGGATGGTAATTCTTGCCATATTCTAGTCCAATGATCAGCTATAACTAATGATTTTAAAGGTCTGCAATGCTTCTAGAACTTAACTATATACTTACCCTTTTGGAATGAAGGTTAAACTTTCTCTAACATACAGGTTATACTTTGTTAAGTGATTACATGATTTCTGGAAGAGTCAGAATGAAGGATATTAGGCATATGATAAGGAGCCCTGTAGAGCCTGGTCAGATGAAGAAACAGAGATTATCAAATAACTGATCTTCTCTAAATTATACTCATTTTTCAGAATTACATAGTAATATAAGAACTTCTGAATCTGAATTTCTCACTTCACTGATCTTTGAAATTTCTCATGCAAAATAAAATCTTTTGATTCCAACTTTCACAGATCTGAATAATCTAAAGAGCTTATTATATTCAAAACACTCTCAACTGAAATTACATTTAAATACAGCTCTTTCATCTTGAAGTGTTATGCTAGAAGCATCGTATACATATTTTTGTTGCAAAAAGGAACTAGTAAATGAAATGAACATAAATGATTTTATATATTATATTATATTTTTTATATATATATATATATATCGATTGCTATTTGCACTGCGATAGTACTTCAGAAATCACTTCAGACATCTGTATTTATTGTATCAAAATGGAACATAGACAGCCGCTGCCTCAAAAGTGTGTGTAATTGAATGTTAGGTGAGGCAAAAGGCAACAGATGAATGCAGACTGACTGGGAAGTACAAGGAAAAAGGGATATAGTGTTGGTCAGTGTGATAGGCCGTGGTCTCAGCAGCTAACAAAAGCTTCATATTGAAGAGATCAAACAGAAATTATGTGTGATTATTCAACATCAGGTGGATCTTTGTACTAGAAAGTTCAATAGCCTGAGGTTTGAGAACATCAAGCTGCGGTAAAGTAAAGATCTTAAAAAAAGAAGGCAAAAAGAAATATACCTTAAAAAGAAAATGTTCTTTTATCTACTTGTGCATCCTCTCCATTTCTTATTTCTTTGCTTTCCCTTTTCAATGGACTTTGATTTGAACAAGGATGAAAAAAGTATTTCTGAATGATCCCAAGTTAACCAACAATGGGACAAAGGAATCAAAGAAATGTTAGCATCAGTTTTAAAATATTATACCACCAATTGTATATATAGTGACTATTATATCTGGATTTAGACAAGTGTAACTTGAGGAAAGAATCTTCTCTGAAGTGCACTGCTTATATGATACAATTCATTTAATAAAAATGGTGCTGATCCAGCATAATTTTTGTAATCTATTACTGAGAACCACATTCCAGCTATGTGAGCTTAGATTTTTGGATTTTCTCTAAGGACAGAAACACA
Organism: Rhea pennata; assembly: GCF_028389875.1. NCBI lineage: Eukaryota > Metazoa > Chordata > Aves > Rheiformes > Rheidae > Rhea > Rhea pennata. Next base: position 46,384,950 of record NC_084663.1, on the reverse strand, counting down.
AATGCTCAAAGACACCTGAACTTCACCAAATTTCATTTGAGCCTCTGCTTATTCAGATGACTTCAGGCTTGAGGAGCCTCCTGTTCTTGTACAGCAATATCTTTAAATCACTAGTAAAATGATCCCTAAAAAGAGTTACGGAGACTTAACGACCCAATTAAATGGCTTCATCTTGATATTTCCCTTGTATATTTGTCGCAGTAAAGGGCTTGGTCTGCCATTTCCGAAGATGAATGGCCTTAAAATAAACACTTAAAGATGCGTAGATTTCAGGGTAGCACTAACACAGGCATAACTATTGCTATTACCTAAATCAGAAGGGTCATAAGTGTAGAAACCTGGTTTATGAGTTGTTGGCTCTCATTTGTTTTCTTGCTGTACTGATGAGCATTGCATTCGTTACTACTTTTAGGTTTTTCTCTAAAGAAAGATGTCTACAGTTTACTACTGTAAACAAGGAAATTGCTACTTTATAATGATAGATTTTATTTATTTTATTTTAGATATAGAGGACATTCAAAGCAAGATTTAAGTACCAAAATAAAAACGTGAGTGTAGTTTTGGCTGATGAGGGGAAAATGTGCTTCTAAATTCCTGACTCACCTCCTAAGCTGGAGACACCTAATCTCTATAAGCTCTTCAACTTTTGATGTTAAATCTCTTTAGATACGTATTAAATCACTGCACGTGCCCAGAACTGCCTTATACTTGGCACGCTTAAAAAGTTCAGCACTTAGATCATGTCTGAGCTCAGTTTAGATTGAGAAACTAGGAGGAGTAAGGCCTGAATCACCCCAGAAGCTCAATCAGTAAATACTCCCAGAGGCCACTGAACATAACAGGACCATGTTCCTCTCACACTGTAAGTCTTAAGTAAGGAGTTTTGGATCAAATTAGAGAAGATATGAGAAGCCTTTCCCTTGGTTCCCACACGGCATGTTGTATACCAGCATACCACCGAACAGGCTGAACTCCCAGATTCAATCCCATCTTTTTCCTCAGAATTCTAATATGCACCTTCCACCTTCCAAAAGCTTGTCCTAGTTATCAGACTATAGCCTAGTGAAGTGTGGGAAGGCAAGCTGCATGTCTCTTTTGAAGATGTTCCCCCCAAGAAGACGGGAATGCAGGATACATTGGACCAGAGAGGAAGCATAAGGTGAATTTGACTTTGTAGCCTGCTGGGTAGGCTACCTTAGAAGACCTTGGTTCTGGCTCAGGCCACCAGGACTGTTTTCTTATTTAATATGAGATGGTTGTTAGGTTAAATCCTACATCATTTTTGGAGCTGCCCTAAGGCTTCTAATATCTCAGGATCACACGGTAGATTCCTTCTCTGTGTACCTCTACTGCTGTCACTGCAGTTATATCGGAAAATAATTTGGCAGCTGCTCATAACCCATGAAACAAAACAGACTCTAACTAACTTTAAGAAAGGTCCTAGGCATCTGACTCAGCACCTTAGGTGGTGTTAAAGGAGATCCCTTTCCTTCGTGTTCATTTACACCAACTGAGAACCTGGCCCACGGACAAACAATTCTAATTTGACTGAAATTCAATTAAATAAGATGGTCAACAAACTCCTTAGTTTCTCAGACTCTCTGCATAGTACATAAACATGAACAAATAGATCCAACTGCAGACAAAACATATAAATAAGTGTGGTAAAATACATATAAATTAACACTCTTAACACTCTTAGCTAAAGACCGGCTGATTTAGAATTCACTGGAGCTTAACTACAGCAAACACAAATTGCATACTTAGTTCTAAAGCCTTTAATAAATAAAAGAATTTCTTTAAAGATATCTAATTAGGTAAATTATCTCTTCTAGTTTACCTCCTTTTGGCTCCGTAATGAAAAAGTGGGGAAAAATAGCTTTCTCATATTCCTGAACTACATAGCTTGGTGTCCTACTGAGTTTCCAATACAAATTAAAGCAGTACTATGTCTAGAAGTTTCATTGGTCTTGGTCTGTATGATCAGACCAAGTCATGCTCACTAGTTAAGGGCTTTGGAAATCTGTATGCATGTAAATATACATGTATCTGACAATAGCCATAGAGATTTTCTACATATTTATTTCCTCAGTCCTGCCACCTGTTCTGAAGCCAAGGAAATAAGTTCTTTAGGACTGATATACTGACTGTCCTTTATCGAAAGGAAAGGAAAGGTATTTCCTCCTGGAGAATAAGTGCCTTGTTTTACTGAAACATCACAAGACGATCGCAGTGCAATCATCTACCCTTCTGCAAAGGCTCAGTTGTCTTCAGACAGTTGTAAAGTGTAATAGGTCCTAGAAATGGGAGTGAGCTGTTAAATCAATTCAGACATATTTCTGACAGAAATAAAGATTAAGTACTACCACATATTTAATTCCATGTTGTGTTTTTTTTCTAGATAATGAAATCTCTCTATAGAGACCATTGCACACCTATTTCAGATTTCATTTATTTACCAGCAAGTAGCTCAGAATGATAACTGTTACATTCATACTAATCATACATTCATCTGCATACTAATCCTTTTGAATTTATTTGAACCTTTTTGCTCATCTTTGAAAACAGTGGCTTTAACAACCACAAGGATCCAAACAGCAAGTGCTATTTCTTGAATTTTCTTTCCTTTCCTAGTCTTGCTGGACTTAACACCTTGTTCTTCATTCTAAGTTTTATTACTTCTCTAATCTTGCAACTCAGAATACAAAATCACTGACATAAATGGATCTTGTTCATACTTTGCCTGATACTTTGAAACATTTGTTTTCAAGCTATCAGAAGAACATCTAGTTAACTTCTTTTTAACATCATTAGAAGATGTTCTTCTAACATGTAACAACATTTTCTAATGCACAGGAAAGCATGTGGCAGCTATATATGCTTTAAATTTATAGGAGACAGAAAGGAAATCCATAAAAGGATGGGAGAAGTCACAGCATTGTGTTGTCCAGTATTGCTGTCTCTATTTTCCTTACCTCCATCCTCGATATCCACTGGCTTCTTCAGGCTTGCCTAGTAGCAAGTGTCTGGAATAGCTGTACAGAAATGCTTTTTTTCCACTCAATTTCAACTAGACAGAGTAGAGAGGGGAGGGTAAGCAGTGTGTTCATAGGTAAGAAATGGCTCCTAAATAGAGATTAAATGCATTAGGACCCCCAACTTTGAAAAGGAGATTATAAAGAAAGTTATGACAGAAATCTATCAAATCATAAGTTCTAGGAAGAGGATGACTTGAAAAGGATAATTTGTTTTAAATCTGCAAGCTGATAACTTCATTTGGGTGTTCCTATACCTGCATTATGAGAGGTAGCAATCTAAAAGAAGGTATTTATGTAAAAAAAAATATACTTGTGAAGTGTTGCCACAGGTTATTATAGACACACACACACATAAGTATATAGATTCAAAATAGGCCTGGGCAAGTCAGTAGAGCATAGCTGGATTTACCTTCTGACTTTGGAAGCACCTGAACTGCTGGCTACAAGGAGCAGAGGGTAAGAACCGCTTTGTACATGCCTATTTTCTTTGTTTTCCCTAAGGGTTCACCACTGGTCACTGTAGAAGACAAAAAGGTGGGCAAGATAGACTGATTCATTCTGGCACTTTCTGGAAGTATAGCTTCCCTGCAATGACAATTTATTCTTAGGTTAAATTATTTTGGAAAGTCGTTTCCATATAGACAGATATAGATAATAAGATTTTTAAGAGAGGTGGGTTTTTTTGGTACTCCCAGCATAAGCATAGTATATAATTGGGCTTTCAGACAGTTCTACTATGCATGAAAAGTTAATCATAAAGTTTCTAGATAAACTACTTATACTAATGAAATCAGAGAGAAAGTTTTTAACGGAGTGAGAGTTCCATCGTTGTGTATTATTATGCAAATTTTAGATATAAAATAATCTATGTAAAACATACAACATGACAACTGTCTGATCATGGAGTCCAGAAAAAAAAAAAAACCCAAGGAAAATCCACAGTATTTTGAAAGCTATATTCCATGGCTCTGTTACTTAGCAAATAACAGCAGGAAGTGAATCTTTTTAAGTATCCCACTTGTTTTTCCCATGCCATATCTCAACACTGGAAGTAACTCCCTTCTTTGACTGACGTGCATTTTAAATTCCTTGTTAAATTGGAATAATTATTTAAGTAGCATAAATGTTTCTGTCTTCAGATTTAAAAGTAGTTTGGAGCCTAAAAAAATGTAGTATATGCATTTATTTGATAGGGAGAGAGGTTGTAAAAATGATCAGAAATTGAAATTAGGATACAGAAAAAATCCTCTAACCTGCCGATACTTCTTTGCCTTTACATTACTGTAGGTGTCATAGGGGAGAGCTCTGAAAGATTAAGCTGGGAGGTATAGAGCTCTATTTTTATTTTGCTAAAGATTTGCTAAATTTAAATTTTTTGTTCTGATTTTTTCAATAAATTTCAGCAGGAACAGTTACCTACTTCTCAGAAAAAAAAGAACTGAAGGAGAAAGAAAATGCTGTTTTGAGAACTTAAAAAAAAATCCCTCTAACTGTGTAGTTCAAAAGTATTTTATGCTTTATGCTCCTGAATTTGAGTGATCATCCTGGAAAATGATTGCCTTTTACTATAAAAGGAATGTGAACAAACCTTTATGCAAAAGTCAAGGTCCTTTGAAGACCTCTGATATACATGCAGCAGGCATATATTAGTTTAACAGCCAAAAGTCTGTTAGATGGAAAAGTAGTGTCTGACCATTATAGTTATATGCTTTACTGGAAGGTGTGTGAACAACAGAGTACCAGAAAATGTAATGTAATGTAATGTTATCTTTCCTTAAAGATCCAGAGTTTGACCTTGAACTATTAACATTTTCTGTTTTTATATGTAATGTTAAAGCTTTTGATTTTCTATTCCTGTAGTTTTCAAGTAATTATATAATTTAGGTTTCAAGGTGAGGATACCATAAATTATCATTTTGTTGTAAAAAAAAAAAAAAGATTAAAGTAGTTCTCTCTTTAGGAGATAACTTCTGCAAAATTGCACCATTTCAACAGCTACCCCACTGCATTTGCTTGGAGAATCTTAGCATACTCAACTACGAAAGTGAAGAGCTAAAAATTGTAGCTGCTTCTCTATACCAAATTTCAGAATAGTGCTCCAATTAAAATCACTGTATAATACATTCTGAACTGACACGGCTCACGTCTGTATAGTGCTGAAGAACTGAAATGTATTTAGTTAATGGGGATTAGTGGATACACAGAAGAGAGGTGTTTAGCCTTCAGAATCTGAGGCTATACTTAAACTATTTTTTCCGCAGCAAAAACTGTTTATGTATGTGCCTGCTTGTAAGATACTCATAACGAACGGTAGAGCAGGGTATCTATGCGACTGTTCTATAGGGTAATACAATACAACAGATGATTTAAATGAGGCAGGATAGCAATATTCAACATCTTAAAATATTCCCTTAGGTTAAGATAAATTAGTTCATCTGGAGAAATAGTATAGACAACTTCTAGATGCCTAACTCTTAGACAGTTCAAGTTAGATGAGATGTAAATCTCAATATTAAACTTTTGATTAAAACACTAAATAAATGAATAAAATGACTGAATGACTAAATAAAATTTAGATTTTTACTTTATACTATTTCTCAAATGCAGATTGACTGCAACTGCAATAGTCTTTCTTCCCTGAAACAAAAAATTAATTGTTCTCTTTTCTGACTATTTATAACTACAAATTTCCACTGATCACTACTTTAAAGTTATCAGATCCAGACAATTTTCTACATAATTATTTCTTTATTTCTATAAAATATTTCATATATATGAATTAGGGATCAATTTAAATTGCTAGTTTGAGGATTGTTTTGTACTTACAGAGATAAGGAATCCAATAATGATATCTTCTGAACTCTTTTTTACCTTATAGTTTCCAAATATTTGCCAGTGTATAGCAGACTTGAAAGCTTTGAAGCAGCTTATGTAGAAATCTGCAGACTATGAATATTTTACTAGTAAAATTCTTTACCTTTTCTGTGACACAGTTATAAGGAAACACAGCCACTTTCTGCTCTAACTAAACCTTGAAATGATATTTTTAAGTGCTAAGACAGTGAGGAAAATGATGCATTGATACACCATTCAGAAATCTGAAGAAGAAAAAACAACTTGTAATTTATTTATTTATTTTTTTTTATGATGATGACAAAGCCATCTAGCAAGTATAAATGCTTTGCTATCACCTGATAGGGCTGAGTGAGGATAAGAGCTAGTTAGAAACTTCTGAAACAGTCATCTGTAGCTTTTAGGTTGTACCTCAAGTGTTCTTCTTTCAGACTCTGCTTTGCAAAAATGCCTTTAATGGAAAGGATGCCTGGAAGCCGGCTGTGAAAAAGCATTTAATGTTGAAACCTGGGGAGAAGCCACTTTGGAAGGACGCAGGATGCCTGCCTTTTCTTTCTGTGGGTCCCAATTTAAGGGCTGCTTAAAACTTTCTTTAGGAAGCTGATTTAGAGAAGAGGTAGTCCAAAGTCAAATGATTCTTGTATATTCAATCCCCCTTTTGTATTGGTAGTTCAGTAGAGTTGCTGAGAAAATACAAAGCAAAAACATCCAGTCTCTTAAATAAGATAACTTCTGCCCTCATTCCATGGTCAATTCTGAAGTATTTGAACTGTTTTTGAGGCTGATAAGGGTTTAGACTTAGGTATTTGATGTCAAACCACTGACATGAAAGTATTTGGTTTACTTTACACTCAGATCTGATCAAGTTGTAGATCTGGACACAAGTATGAATATGCAAAGGGTTCTGTATCAAGCTGTGAGATGGTTCACTAAATATTTAATAGAATATTAGAAAGCATGCAGAAGCCATCTGATAGCAGTCAGGAAGACATGCGGGCAGTAGAATGCTTTAGAGTTCATTTTAGTTTGTTTTTTGTCCAAAGACTAAATGAAATATTGCTTATTTGATATTTCATTTTGATTTCCCTTCTAAAAGAGAATGAGAAACACATATCTGAAATTTTCAATTTACTTCAAATAGGAAGTCAACTGTCTTTTGGCTGGAAAAACAGAAAATAATATTCCCTTTCTTATTTCATTTTTCCTTTCTCTTTATTCCTGTTAAGTGAATATCCTAAGTGTATCTGCTTTTTATCCACACTTTTCAACTTCTCAAGATTTTTCTTTTTAAGTTGGACTTTTCTTAGGACTGAAAGAAGCTTACTTCACTGAAAACTTGAGTGGGGCATGATGTGATCTGTACTATTTAGTATGTAATTTTTCATGGCTGTCACTCAAAGGTGTGAATTTTATGTCCCCACAGCAAAGTTGCTTCCTTTTTTACATGACGGGACAATAATTTTCTTGTCAGTGATTAAGAAATATTCATTCCAATTGGTTTGATTTTAGACTTTTGTGAGCTTCAAAGAAAAGCTTTGATTAAGTATTTCAAGATTTAACATGACATACAGAAGTCTGGCATGTATGTCAATCTCTGCACAGGATACTTATTTATTTATGTATAGATATTTGAATGAGAATTGGACAGACAGCCTTACACTGAAATCAATTACTTTTATAAAAAGCCCAGAAGTGAATTTTCCTTTTTTTCCCTGTAAGAATAATCGAACATAACAGAAAATAAGCATCTTAAGTCTCCCTTGCTATCAAATGAGATTCAATAAGTGGTCAATTGTGTGCACCTACAAAAAAGAGAGGTAAATAGTCTATTTAAGGACCAGAAAACAAGTTAATTGCTTTTATTGACTATTTTAAGTATTCTCTTTCAGATGCTTATTTGATAAGAAGAATGCCTGGGTGGAGCAGCAGAAATGCGATTTCTAGCAGATGAAGATACGGAGATAGCTTGTAGAGACTGAAGTTCAGAATGGCTCTTGAAAGGAGCTATCTTTGGCTGTTGACAGAAATGCTAGGAAGCCCAAATGTATAATCCTGGATTGCCTAGATACACAGCAAGCAAGAAAGGACAAAATTAATAAGACAAGAAGGATGAACAAATATACAGTGCCATATTTATGCATGCAATTTGCATGTATACGAGGTCCTATACAAGATAGGTCAAAATGAACTGCAGCACTTGGATCTAGCTACATGACAAGAGGAACTCCAGTAGCTCTGTGATAGTCTCTTACTAGCAAAAATGCATCTGTAGCCTCAGCTATGATTATACGTTTCTGCTGAAATTTGTTGTTCTTATCCTTTGAGGCTCACAGCAAACAATACCAGTTTTTACTGACTTTATCAGGAAAATCTAGCTATTGTTTGTCTTAAAAGATAATGAGGGCAAAGCCTTATGATGGGCCACAAATCTTTCTGCCATGCCTTTGCTTATTTCCTTGCTGGAAGTAAGGGAGACATTTTCCTCCCTTTTTATACGGTTCTGAATTTTTGTTTTATACAGTCTCAGAGTTCTCTGGATAGTTGCATACACTAATATCCAATTTTGTCTTCCAAAAATACATTTGGAGTGTGACAGGACAGACAACGCAAACTGAAGAATCAAGTATGTTATGCTGGTATCTGAAAATTATTGTCCTATTGTCTAAAACACTACATGAAAGTCCAACAAGATGTTGAACATTTTATGAAGCAGAGGTCATCTGTAAGTATCATTGAATGTTAAAAGTTTTGCTCCATTATCTTTAAACACGTACATTAGTAGCAACATATTCAGGAGGGAGATGGAAGGAGGGTGGACGGAGGGTGCAATTGTAATTAATGTCTTTGCTTAACCATTATGGCATCATTTTCCGTACATTTCCTTCCACTTCCAAAGAAATGTTTCTTCTCTATTGATCAGAAAAGTCACTACTATTTCCTGCCCTGAATTTTCTAAGGTCAAATTTAAAGTCAAACATTGCAGGATATCACTAAAATTGATACCTGACCTGGAAACAAAGGGATCGTAAACTCGATCTACAGTCATAACTGATGAACCTGGATTGTTACAACCATGCTAATTTCACTCCCAATGGAAAAAAATAGAACTCAGGAAGGTCTCGCTGGGCTGCCTGTGTAACAGCAGTAGAACAGTTCACTCAGACTACAACTGAACTAAATTCAGGACCTTCCACTGACTTGTAGTTCCCAACACCTTTGAAAAGTCAGGCATATACGTGGTGCTTATTATTAACTGTAGTAGACTTTTGCATGGTATCCTTCAGACAAATTTCCTTAATTATTTGTAACAGTAATTAAATAGCAACCTAAAAATCAAATTATATCTGCAGCTGGGTGAATATTTCAGTTAAATTAATTAGCCTTTTCCTGTTCATGAATGGTTTGAACATCATTGATTTCTGCATGTGTGTCTAATTCAGGAACATTTGCCACATAGTCGTGCCAACAAATTCCAACTTATGGATGGAAGAATTAGTCATATTTGTCATATGTGTTGTGCTATCTTCTTAATAATTATGATCTATGGTGGACCAAAACCAAAGAAGTTTCTTTCTGGTGAGAATTATTGATTGGATAATCATTTAAAGTAAAACTAATAACACTTTACATTTATTAAAATTGTCAGAGATAAATAAACAAATATCACCATCTGAAAACTTATATTTTGCCTGAAAAGCCTAAATGTTGCTTATGTATGTGGAAAGAAAACATTAAATTCAAAGACATGCCAAAATTATTCATGTGCAATGCAAAATATATTAGAGTCACGGTTATTCAATTGTTATTCCCTATAGATATAACAGCTGAGGCACTGTTTACACTCAGCTGGGAGAGAATAGTCTTTCAAATCCTTCTGGAGATATGAAACTTTATCCAATGAGAGTCTGTCCTGTGTAAAGCAATGAAATTAAGCCTATGTAACCTAAAACTTATGGACGTTTCCACCAAATAGTAACTGTGGTTCTTGCCGCTGCTATGCAACTTCAACCATTCCAGAGACTCTGAGCTAATTTATGTAGATTATAGCACTGAGAATAAATGGAACCTATTTCAAGGCATTTGCCTGAATTCCCTGTCTATTACAAACACAGCACCTACCATCTTTTAGGCACTCAGAGGCCCCATAACTTCCAAAACCTGTGCTCAGATGACATATATTCATATATTCATATAATCTATCCACTTTGTATACAGTATTTTTTTTAAGGTCAGGGTCAGAGATGTAGTTCTTTCCCCATTCAGAACATCCCACTCCCTTCCCTCCATTATCATACTTTTGTTTTGCTTCTTCCTTTCCTTTCAAACTCATTACATGAAATACTTAAAAATACTATACAATAGAATGACCTTAGAACTAATGATTGAATAAAAAATCCTTATACACCTGTAAGCTGGTGGTTAAGACACTATCCAGTAGAGTGAAGAAGAGGGATTGATTCTTTTACTAAGTTATGAAATGTGAGTCTATGGCCGGTCCATCTCTGTATAGGTCTTTATGCGTGGGTATACACACTTTGAGGAAGGAGACTCTTCTTTATAGGGGCAAATTTAGGCAAATAACTCAAAAAGCATTTCAGTTGATAATGGTTCTGAATTCAAAGTGGAATTTGGTACCTAATTCAACAAGTCTTCGTTATTCACCAGGCAAAGCAGCTCCCTATTCAAGCTGACTATTGTGGGACCCAGTTTTGGACAGCAAACTATTCATCGCTGTAGGGAGACCCTGGGTCCCTCACAAATAGTTGTGAACGCTGTGTAACGCAGTAACATTGTGCCTACTGGACCAGGAAGCCCTGCAGTACTTATGTCCTTGGTGTGAAGGACACCAAGTAACTCAGGCTTTCTGGGTTAGTCTTGTTCCACCTAAGTGTGTCTTTTCCTCTGATGGTGTGTTTTTCCTCTCTATTCTCTCTCTCCATTGACTCTACAGGGAGTCAAAGGCGATAACACTCTTAAATCGTCTCTGCCATCTGGATATCCAAAATTTGGAGGTGGAGGTTGAGGCCTTGCCACTGGGGTTTGGTTTTCAGTTTATATAAAGAGGATGCCATGGCACTTTATAGGGGGTAGCTGTAATAGCTTTATGTATGGCTCAAACAGGGGTCATATGAGATAAAATTATTCTCGTATGCACTCTGTGAAGTGAATACAATGTCAGTAAGAGATTTAATTTGTACTTAAAACCAAGCATACATTCATCCTTAGTTTTGATTAGGCATTATAAAGAGCAAAAACAGTTTATTAAGTGGAAATGTTAGCAGAAACAGATGATCTTTAGAGCTGGCAAAAGAACAGTTCTCCATTTCTGGGGAGCCATAGAAACCCCAACAAACCCTGAACTGCTCACCTGAACTCTGCATCACAACAGCTTTTGTTGACCCAGGGATTTCAAAATGTTTGATAGGAAAAGACAAAGCACTGCCAGGAAGCAATTCTCTTTTGAAATACTGGAAAAAAAATGCATAAGCTGTACACTGAGGACCACAAATGAAGCAATAAGACGATCTCTGAGGGGTATTAAAGCATGAATTTGAAAACGGAAGTCTGTTTACATGTTGCAACACCAGTGTTGACTCAGCCCTGAAGTGTTACACAGCCTAATGGCAAGCAAGTGCTCAACGACTCCTTATAAAAAATTGAATTCAGTGCTAGAAATAGCACATACGTGAATAAAGAGCATTTATTTTCTTTGTGACAATATTTTTCCAATGATAATGCTGAAATACATTTATTGGCAATAGATTTAAAAATTCTAAGTGAGTAGACTAATAAAATACACACCAACTGTGTCTACTTTCTCAGCAGCTCATTTGGATTTGGGGTCTTCTGCAGACTTTATTAATGTGCAGCTCCTGAATTGACATTTGGTCTGTAAAAGCACAATTTGCTACAGATTTTTCAACGTTGTATTTCAGTAAAGAGAGCTCATGGAAAATATATTATATTGGTCCATTAAGTGGAATTACACTTCTCTTACTTTTAACCTGTGTTGTGAGTTTACTTTACAGAAGCTAGGTCTATTTTTCTCTCTTTAAATCCGAGGTTATAGAGAAAGAGATATGTAATAAATTTTGATCTATAGAAAACACAGTTAAAACCCTGACATGAGTATATCCTTTTTCCTTTATCCATTTTTACTTTTCTATACAATTATAACATTTCTATACATACATAACATTTCTCTATTTCAATATTACTTCTCCCCAGGTTTTCTAATCAATTTTGAAGATTAACTTGTGTTTTTCAATTTCCTACATCTTTGTGGCATGATATATTGAATAAATTTGATTCAAAAATTCTATTGTAAACAGAATTATCTTTAATAAATAAATAAATAATAGAATAGTTAAAGATAAAAACATTTTGTGACCTTGTCCATTGTCTCAGATTAGCAGGAAGAAGTAAACTTCAGCTTTGCTTAGATTCATAAGTTTTCTTGCAATCACTTCTCAAAACGACCTGGAACCTTATCTATTCCTCTTTTTCTTCCAGTTATTAGGAAAATTTAAATCAATCTGAAGACCTCTGTATACATTGTTTTCTCCCCAGGTGGGCTGGGACAGTCACGATTTTAGTGATCAGGTGAGTTTGGTGCAAAGACACAGAACTCTCTTTGCAGAGAAACTTGTCTAATAAATTCAATATTTTGGCACTTATAGAAAAAAGATTAGATTATAGATTAATTTTATTCTGATTTCATTGTGCTTCATTTGCATCTGATACTCTGAAGAAACATCCTAAGTGGAACTTCTAAGGCTTTCTCTTCCAGCTTGGGAAAAGGGATATTAGCCATATGGATATGGATATTAGCCATAGAGCATGCACCACTAAACAGACCTAATCTCAATTTCAAACTAATTTATAAAATACTATCTAGCATTCATTCGACCTATTTCTCTTCTGTCTTATTCTTTTCTGAAAGCATCTAAGTCCCATTGTTTTTACAGAGCTTGACTTATTCTAAAATATCAAACATCCACCTAAAATTCAAATGATAAGGACTTGGTCAAATGGAATCAGACTTCAGTATAAAACAGCCACTCCACTCAAAACTCTTGGCTGTAGCCTGGAAGAGTAATTTAAAACAAGAGACTATTTACTGTCAGATATACAGGAAGAAAAGCAGTAGCTACTTGAAAAGCAGAGTATGTACTTGATTTTTAATAGTCTAAAAATTCTTTGTCTGGTAGGGCCTATTCTTACTTCCACTGAAGTCACAAGCAAGTTCATATCCACGTGAACACACATGCAATTGATAAATATTTGTACAAGAAATTTAACCATTAACAAAACAAATCAAACCAACAGATGAGTACAGCTCACCCGTTTGGTCAACAATAATTAAGCTCATGGGAATGAAAATAGCAATGTCATGGATGGAATGACTGGAATTTATATTTCTACATAAGCCAGTGCCAACTTGATACTGATTCCAGCTATCTAGTTATTCAAGGTAGATAATATTCAAGCTCACACTGACATTCTTCTGCAATGCTGTTAAAGTTTAATGCTTCGAGCCATTCACTTTGTTAAACATCAGAATGGTTATATTTCCCAGTGAGGAGATTGTGAGGAGGGGAAGAGGGGAAATACTGTAAACTTCTCTATTGTGTCCCAAACTCACCCTCTTAAATGTTGAAGTTTTATTGTCCCCACAAGATTTCAATTAACTTTTATGCCTTTCCCTAATTTCCCAAAACATTCAGTGGCAATCTCAATGGAGAAGCTATGGTATTGAAGAAAACTGACACTATCTAACTAGAAAACTCGGCTTCAGTGGCTGAAGACTATTCACATACTATAGGAAACATTTTTAGGCAACAAAGATATTATATGCTCTGATATCTATGACTAGCATGGCTTACAAGCATACTGAGAACCTCCTGTTATACATAGCTCTATGAAAGAAAAAATCTCCACAATAGCTTACTTTTCTTCCTTTTGGTTCATATATCTTTATATGATCTCAGATCTTTGCAAGAGCACTTTAGAAAGTAGGAAGTGATGGTGAGAGAACCTTCATTTTACAGCAATAGAAATTACTCTGTAGGTAATTACTACACTATTACAGAATTCAAAACAAGTGTAGTATTGATGTCTTCTCTGTTCAGTACCTGTTCAATTCTCACTTGGTTACAGCCATTAGGATTATAGTATTCTGATATCATGCCTTTTGATGTCATCTCAAGTTTTCCTTACTCTTTTGTATCTGATTCACCCTTCTATCAAAACTAAAATTGGGATAATGAAGCTGGAAATGCTAACTTTTTATTTAGTTATTTGTTCTTAAAAAAAGATTTTTGCTAAATCAAAGAGAACCAAATGGTACTGAAATGTTTCTTCACAATTCAATTGTCACAACTCCAAGACTGTCAGTGTAATTTTTGACTTGATTTAAATAAGGAGTTAAAAGGGCATAAAAATGCCTAAGACAAAGCACAGTCTTGGAATCAAAATGATGGACCTGTCTGAGAAGAAAACAGGATCTGAAAATGTAGTCCTTCTGCTTGCTAGAGAACCATGGAAGATAGTAAGCTTCTTTTCAATTTAGCGAAAGTGTTTGTGATGAGGAATTCAGGGTCAGTTTGAAGAATTCTGTGATTGTATCCTTAGAAAACGACAGAACTGAGAAACCCTGTCATAAATGTGATGGACCTAGGGCTACATTATTGTCAATATTTTTACTCTGTGTTTAGGTGTTGCTGATATACAACTGAACCTTTTCATCAAAATATTTAGTAAAAAAAAAAAAAAGATAGTGAACAGTTTAAAGTGAATTTGATGATGTATCCTAAATTATCATGAGGTAATTAGAAATTTTCAGCTTCAGTCTCTAGAAATAAAGGGAGGAGTGCTGATAAATGCATAGGAGGGATTTATAATGTTTTGTAAAGCCAATGGACTGAATGAATAGTCCATAATACTCAATAGGTTGTTTTGAATCTTATTCAGCTTTAAATTCAACCTTTTCTTGCCAAGAATAGACAAGCTTGAAGATTTTTTACTCTTTGTCTTTAATTCTGTTTTGAAGGATGACTGTTTCAGGAACTTTCTGTAACTTCTTAGAATTTCCATAGAAACCAAGAGAGTAGTTCTAAGAATTCCTGGAAAGACTCAGAATAGGACACTAGCTGAACAGAACTTTGATGTCCAGCATTGGAAGATGATCCAAAAACAACAGAAGATGAAAGCTGTGCCAATCAGCGAGTCCTGTAGTTACCAAGCAATAAGCAGAAAGCAATAGCTTTCTGCTGAGTACTAATCTGCCTTTTCAGCTTTTGAATCCACATTAACTTCAATTCTACTGTCTTGGAGTTTCCATAACATTTAGGAGACAGCAGAAATGAATAGGAGAATATTCATTGAAATAAAATGTTGCTAGCAGTTACTGTGAAATAGAATACAATGGTTGGGAGACAAATGTATGTTAATTTTTATTACACTGATATCTAGAGGCCTTCAATCTTAAACATCAAACATGGGCATATATGTTGCTAATGTGGATGAGTTGGAATATTTTGTTGCTTTATTTGTTTTTAAGAAGTTGCATTTCTGATCTCTGAAGAAATACAATTTACTGCTTTTCTTCTTTACTATTTTTCAAGTAAAAGTATAAGCCATAAATTAAACAAGATATAAAACAGTAGACAACAGATCCTGTCCTGCAGCAATTAAATGAATGTACCAGCAATATTCACTGCTGTGTCTGCAGGCTGTTTTTTTTTTCAAGTATTTTATTCTTTGATTCATTTGCTGTTTAAGAATGAAGGCAGCAGATGGCTAAGAAGGAAACATATTCACAGCTTAATTTGATTTGTTTATTCTGTTGGTAATTAGTTGCATGCATCAGGGCCTCCTGATCACTTTCTTTCCCCACCTACCTCTGTAACTTTGGAGACTGACTGCTGCTAGAGAAGAGAAACTGGATTAGGTGGGCTTACGTTCTTGGCAGCATTGAGAGACCTCTCAGCTGCCTGGCTGGTGGTGTGTCTTACTCATATACTTTGATTCACTCAGACACTAGATATTGAGTTAGGCATTACCATTAGCTCCATATCAGCTTAGCAGTGACTTTCTTTGCTTGTTCGATTTGGAGAGGATTTTTCTACTTTTACTGTCTTCGATGATTGTCTACTTCCTAGGAACGTTTGGGTATTTTCAGCTAAAGAGAACATTATCAGTACAAGGATTTTGGTGAAGAGTTTGATCTTTCCTCTTCTCTTTCTGTAGTTTCTGTGTTTTCTCCTATTTAACAGTAATATTCTTAAGTTTATAATACTATGCTGAAATATTTTGGTGGTGTGAGTTGTGAAGCATCAGCTAAATAGGCTTTGCTTATATCCATTGAAATTGTTGTCAAAATTCAAATTAACTTTACTATTCTGTGATCAGAACAAGCATTTGGGATGTCTGTAAAGAATTTGAGTTAATACTTAAATTCGTGAGATTTTATTGGTCAATTATGTTTCTGAAAGTTTCTAGTTCCTATTACCAAAGGAAAGAGTGATTCATTACTGATAATTGCTATCATAGTCATGTGAATTCTATCCTAAAGTCTGATCATTTTCTTATCTGATTTTTTTGGGGGGTGTGGCGGGGTAGAACCATCTTACTAAATATCTAGTAATTCACAACAGGACAAGAGGCAATGGGCAGAAACTGAAGCACAGGAAGTTCTGCCAGAGCGTGAGGGGGAATTTCTTCCCTGTGAGAGTGACGGAGCACTGGACCAGGTTGCCCAGAAAGGTTGTGGAGTCTCCTTCTCTGGAGATCTTCAAGGCCCGCCTGGATGCAACCCTATCTAATATGCTCTAGGTGACCCTGCTGAGCAGGGAGGTTGGACTAGACGATCTCCAGAGGTCCCTTCCAACATTACTGATTCTGTGATTCAGATAAAAGTCTGGTATAAGTTTAAAGGCTTTCATGAACCTACAACAGTGCTGAATTTGATCTAGTAAATAGTGTTAAAATTAAATGAAATTATCTGTGCCTGCATATAACAGTATTAGTCCAACTGGATCTGCTCAGCAAGATAAATTAGACTTAAATACTCTCGAGAGACATTACATCTCTTGGGACATTTACTAAAAACTTAGTTATTGAACTGGTAAAAATTATTCTCAGAGCCACAACATTAAGATCTAATTCAAACTTTCCTAATATACAGCAATGCTAAGAGTCAGAGTTTGATTTGGGGACTACTTTTGGAAAAAGTACTACATGGAATTCTCACAGAAAAGTTTTTGAAATGTTTTTAGTGAAGTACTTTTCATTCTTGAGATAAAGCCTCATAGTAGGATGTTTATGGAAAGACAATGTGTTCTAGTCAATTTGTAAAGGTTTTATTTATTTGTGATATTTTACTCTAATTCCTGTCTGAAAACTTTTTTACCTTGAGATAAAAAAATGACTTAAGAAACAACTTCTATTTCTCAAGTCTGTACATTTTCTGAAAAGAGAACTATCACATTTGTAATCTCATTATTTATGGAATAGTGCAAATGTTGGAAAAAAAATATTAATTGTATCATGATGTTACATAGATAGACCTGTAAGTAAACTCACAAGACTATTTTTCCCTACTACTGTCTTAGACTCCCCTATAAATTTCTTCTAGAAGTTGTCTTCTTTGTAGCAAACAATATAGCATCTAGTGACAAGAAACTGAAGCCAAACAAATTCTAACATGGAGTAAGGAATGAGTTTTTAACATTGAGAATAATTTACCTTTGAAAAAAATATTATGGGCTATAATAAATTCTCTGTTGCTATAAATTTTACTCAGAATTGTGTGTTCTTCAGTAGATGTGCTCTGATTCAACCAAGAATTGATGAAAACTCTATAGCCTATGCTATGTAGATCAGACCATGCTCTCACAATGTTCCTACCTATACGTAGAATCTATGAATATTAATTGTATCCAGTACAAAATACAATCAGGGTTGAAAATGCATCAGCACAGAGACCATTATCAGCTGATGTTAAGGGAAATAATATTAGCTAAATTCCCTTTCTTTCATGTGTAATTCATAAGTGTATGCACTAGGAAATACACTGCTAAGACAAGTAAGTATTGCCAGTATGATTGCTACATTACTGCTATTATTACTCCTATTATTGCTCCTATATTATATTTTACCATAGATCTAGACTTGGGTGCTATTGTGCTTGTCTATCATCTGCTTGATCCGCAGACAATCATTGACCAAGTAAACTTCTTAGACAATCCTACTTTTTGCCAGTTCCTCGTCTCCCATTAATGTACATTCTTGCTTTAGTATATGTGCAGTTTTTTCTCTTTCCTGCTACCAGCATGGAGAAATAACTTAAACTGAAGGTATGATCATGAGTGGCCTCAAATACAAAACATAATAAATAGTTTGGCTGATTCAAGTTGCCAACAAATACGGAAAATAGAGGACAAACTTATAATATTGTATTAAACCTCTCAATGTCAATAAGAAGTCCATAATGGACTCCTAAATATTAATGGAACCGTAGAATGACTCCTAAATATTAAATTTTATTTTTATTCAAACAAGGCCTACATAAAATGCTTTATTTCTGGTTTTAGTTTGTGTATGTGTGTGCACACATGCACACACGTGTTTTTAAAGTAACGAACAATTTGAGTTCAATAGTTCAATTAATGATAATTATCTGATTATTTGAATGTGAAGAGTCAGAATACCTTTTGTTCTAGTAGCTGGGTTCAGTCTGATATAGAACTGATATAATGTAGCATTATTTGATGTTTGGATGATAATGAGGTTAGTTATATGGTACTAATAAATGTATTTATATATTTATAAAATGCTGAATGTATACCAGTTTCCAGATCATCATGGTAGCTCACTTGAAGCAGAACCTAATTCCTAGGGATACTCTACAGAACTTCTTGGATTTAAATTTCTTACTCTAGAAGCACTGCAGATCACTTATTTCCAGTCTTCAGGAACAGTGCCACATCTGATAACTGCTCAGAAGGATCCCTGCCATTGCCAGAAGCAGGGACAGAGCACGTGGCATTATTAGATGGATGTTATGGGTGTGTGAGGCTCAGAAAGTACAGAAAAAGGCAGAATAGGCTGTGAAGCTAATTTGGTTTCAGTATTGCTGCTTGAAAACGATAAAGGTTATCGACTCATCTTTGTTGGAAAATTGACTTGCATCATATGTACATTTATTAAAAAGACAGATTTTTTTTCTTTCTTCTTCTTCTTCTTCTTCTTTTTTTTTTTTTTTTTTTTTTTTTTTTAATGGAGTAACCCTTCCCCAGGAAATAAAGGAAAATAAGCTCTCAATTCGTTCTTGATAAATATTTTTATGAATATGTTTTATATTGACTTAATTTCTAAAGGAAACCTTCTACATTTATTGATCATCTCCAACAAGTGGTAGAACTGAGCTAGGATATTAGGTAGAAAATAAATTTAGATTGTTGCATAATTGTAGATAATATCCTGTATAGATTAAATATTCCTTAGTGTTCAAGAACTAATACTTGATAAATGTGTATTTGCTGTTTATATTTCAATTGCATGAAGAGACAGAGGTAAAAATAACAAAAAGCAGTCCCTAGGCAGGGAAATCAACTAAACTTTAGTGATTATTTTGTTATTTTAATCAAGAATGTTACAACAACTCTCAGCTGTATACGGAAAAGAAAATCTTAAGCTGTGTGAAGCTTCACTCATATTCAAATTTATTTCAATGAGAATCTCTATCATATTGCCATGAAGACCATTTATTCCCCTTTTGAAACTTCCCATTCAATTATGAGATAAGATAGAGACAAAGGAGGATTTATGAAGTATGCTATAAAAACATTAATATTTTTGCTTTCAAAAAGTGGTCTTTGTTTCAGATATCTGAATAGCTGTTACAGATTTCACTAACATTATTAGAATTAACCAAGCAGGGGGTAGACTTAGAAAAATGTCAGAATTAATAAGTATGCAAATGATTAGTTGTCTTGTAAGAGCTCAGACTTGCACACGTTATTTAAGGCAGGTGTGATTGCTTTCCTGATAATAGAGAAAGAAATTATGTCAGATTTGCGGTTCTGTGTTGCTTTCAAGTATACAAGAACGGTAACAACTTTGTTCCAGAAAAGGGCAAGTCTTTTCAAATGAAACTTTAATCCTGACCTGTAAGAAAATACAGACTTACTAATGTTACATCCTCCTACACCATCGCATCTCCTCCAGACTTGTCATTACCTTGAAACAGCAGGCGTTATGCCATTTCATACTCCTGTTCACCCTTCACTAAGGGAGCTGGTTACTGAATTCCCACTAGCCTCTTTCAGGAGCCTGTCTTCAATGCCAGTATGACCATCAAAAATTGTTTTGCATAACATAATCAAAACTGATAGACACCACCTCAGGCGTTGTGATCCTGCCAAATTTCGCACCCTAAATTAGATTGGAATAGTCACCATCTGCCGAAGACAGTGCCAAAGAAAACGTTCTCCACTACCCTGTTTAGTCAACTGCAGAAGAAATGCCACCAGCTCAGGGGTTAGTCACACACAGAAGCCATACAGTTTGCCCAAGTTTTTCATGGACATAAACTCTGCAGAACGCAGTGGCAACTGGCCTTGCTTTGCTCTAAAAAGGAAGCACTTTGGGGGGTCTAGCAATGGATGACCAACCAATCCTAGTTGTTTCCTTGCATAATTCCCCAAACTGAGCTTTGAGAGGACCATTTAAATAATAGTTAAGGAGATGCTTTCTGGGAATCTGCAGCCCTCACAGTGTTTTCTTAAAGCCGGCTCCCTCCGTCTCCACTTCATTTAGACGCAGATGAAGGTTAAAGTTTTCCCCAGCAGATAACATTAAATGAACTAGAAAGAAACAGTGTTTAGTGTTCAGATGTTATTTCTGAGCAAGATTTCCCAAACACTACAAGGATGATAAAAGAGGAGCAAAATGTTGAAAAATAAGGGTACTTGAAGTGAGAACAAGTGTAAGCCTGTGAAATAGTTTGGGTGTGTATGGTGTGCATATAAGCTTAAAATTAATTGGATTTCAAAGGTGTAAGGGCGGAATCTGATTCATAGGTGAGAATAAAGGATGCACTGATCAAAGTTGCATTATTTTGATTAGAAAGAAATGTCTGGTGGAGGTCAAGAGGACATGCAATATGAAGTCACGATGGAATTAGAGAAATCAAATATGATTTTTTGAATCACCTGCAGACACTTCTACTGCTTGTGCCAAGTGATATTTTCATTGTTGTATGATAAGTGTTCTAACACTGAGGGTAACTAATGAGTTGAAGTAGATGCTTGAGCAGACTAGCTAAGGTTAACCAGGAAAACATCAGAAAATTTACTTTCTGAATCACATTTTCCGTGTCTCCATAAAGTAGGAGAATGTTATGTAAGCAAATTTCAGTAGTTAACCAGCTAAATCAAACTATACAAATAGATCAAGAAAAATAAATTTTCCCATTAATCATTTTTGTTTTTAATGCAAGTAAAGGCTTCTGATATGCTTAATGGACTTCACTCAAGCAAGGCTTTCTGACGCTTTAAGATCAATTTCAAATTAATGAAAGAAATGAGAGTGGCTGAGAGAAGTCTTGGGTTAAATCATGCAATGCTTACTTCTTATTATAAACTACAGTACAGGTCTCTGACAAATAGTCTTTTCTAAAGAGTGCTATAGTGTTAATTATAGCAAATCTTCAATCTAATACAGAAACTTTAAAAGAAAGAATTATAGTTCCAATGGCATTCTTAGCATATATTAGTATTTTAATTATTTTCTGAATGATTTTAAGAGGGTACAATATCAGATGGGAAGTAACAAATATACAATATATGCTTATAGTGAATAACTAAATCTGTTTTGGGTGCAGAGTGAAGGAAAAAAATGAAAGAAAGAAAACCACACAAAGTTTTACTCAAATTTAAGAAATTTATGAGAT
Source organism: Rhea pennata (assembly GCF_028389875.1). Taxonomy (NCBI): domain Eukaryota; kingdom Metazoa; phylum Chordata; class Aves; order Rheiformes; family Rheidae; genus Rhea; species Rhea pennata. Next base: position 46,363,101 of record NC_084663.1, on the reverse strand, counting down.
GTAGATAAACATAAGAAATGTTTATCTAACTGTTTCACTGTAAATGAAGACTTGCTTAAGTCATTAGGTGCATGAAATTTTGGTACAACTGTTTTGATACAATCATTTAGATGTTCCTTTGAGCATTAGACACCAATTAGATAGACTACTGTGAAATATCTGGCATCACCATTATGGAGACTATGTAAGTACATATTTATTTCATACACACCACCTGGCATATTGCTGAAATTTGAAGCAAACTGAATAAGCAAAATTGAGCTCTCTCTTCCAGTACCCAGTTATAACACAATAGAAAAAAGCATAAATACGAAGACACACAGACATGTTTCCAACAGCAATCCTTCCATTTCAAATTACGAATGAAAGCCAGCAAAGCGGATATCTTAAAACCGAGTACGGTAACACTCTTCTCCTTTGTCAACAGGCTGTGCAGCATAAAATAACAAGAAGTCTTAAATACAAAAGCACTTTTTTTGTATGTTAATAATAGTGGGAAAATTAGCACTTTTGCTTCTGGGTATAGGTATTCCATAAAGATATATGATAGTGTTTCCATTGCTCATCTGACACTAGCCTTAAGTGGCATTTGAAATGTAAATGACATTTCTAAACTTCTCAGGCACTTTCTACTATAGAAGTATAACATGATTTTGGTTCGTTTGGTTGCTTTTTGATAAGAGATGTTTGTTTTCATTGCAATTAAAAACATAACTACAGACCCCAAAAGAGTGCAGAAAATGGGTCCGAAGAATAGTACTTAAATAAAATTAGTTATGAATGAATCCATCCAACATTAAGTTCCATACTTATGAGTCCTATACACGAAAATTAAAATAGCAGTTTGTCTGGGTGAAGCAGTTATTCTCCTGGGGAGGAGAAAGAGATCTGCAGTAATGATTACAGACTGCTCAGTGGACACTGCTGAGGAAGAAATATTTCCTTTAGGCAAAGTCTCTCAACAGCCAACATCTATTTCAACATAAACGTTAACCTGTTTGCCATACCGCTTGAATTGAAGCATACTTATCTTTTTTAAGCTTAAAAACCTTCCCTCACAGATTAAATATTAAAATAAGGGGGTTTGCGCAGTCAGTGTGAGGAACGAGAGTCTAGATTTGGTTTGTTACAAACAAGAAAAGAGTGAGATGAGAATTCCAGCACAGGCAAAGCCACCTTCACGTATAGAGTTGCGCACAAGCGGAGGGATAGACACAAACCTTAGTCCGCCCAAAGGCCAACATTTCCAAAGACATTCTCGGACCAACTTTTGCAGTGTCTGGGCTCACACTGGGACTAAGGTTTAGGCGAGAACAGATTTCATTTTCTCCTTTCTTGTTCACTGTGATTTAGGCTATCTGTTTGTGAACGGATTCTGTGACTTCAGGAGAATTAAAGATCTATATTTTGTTCCAATTTCTATAGCAAACCAGTCACACCCATAATTGTGGGCTATGAACAGAGCAATACATGACAAGTCCACAAAGCCTAATTTACGAACTACCAGCTGATAACACCTTTAAATTATAAGCAATGGTAAATAACAGCTTTAATAATACTCCTAATTACAACTCACATCTTTTCTGCTATGTGTCTTCTAGCGCATTAGATAAAGTCAATTAAACTGGAAAGAACAGAAAAATCTAACAAGAACTAAATAGTTGTCTCTTCACTTTTAAAAGAAATATTTCAAAAGGTAAAAACTGTATAAAAAAGTACTTTATCTTCTTCAGATTTTAACTAAGACACACAGTGGAGGTTTCAAAGATGGGACTAGTTAGAGTATTAGTGAAAAAAATTTCATGATATTATTTCATTAATGTTTCCCTTTTTGCTCCAATTATGTTTTTCTAGCTTTATTTAAATTCTAAAGTTCAGCTATACCTCATATAAACATATTTACAATGAACAAAAGAACAACAACAAAAAGAGTTTCCAAAACAAAAACCAAAATCCAATTTTAGTGCCTGGGCCTATATAGAATGAGCTCTGAGCAGCCTAACCAGTTCCTAAACTTAGCTAACAAGGAATACTTAACGCAAAGAAGTATTAAATTCTATAAGAACATAGGAAAACCACATTGAGTCAAACTAAACATCCTGCCCGCCCACGTATTTTGTCTCCAGCTATGCCAAAAACACAGGTCACATATGCATGAGACTTCTCATAGTGTTTTCCTCACCTGCGACCAGTATCAGCTCAGGGACTCCCAAAACACATTGGTTTTGTTTTGTTTTGTTTTTTTCCTCCTCCGAACATTAAACAACGTTCTAACTTTTCCTTATAAACCTCCCATGATTAGTTCTGGCTGTCTTTTATACAAGACTTTGTGCTATTATACAACAGCAACAGAACGGATCACTTTTTATTTTTTTTCTCCTCAACTGTCAGTCAGACTTCAATCTAAAATAGCTGCTCTCCAGTAATCTCTATTTCTTCCTCTGTATTCCAAAACTTATACAGATGGCAAGAGAGATTTGGAAGCATGGTGGGAGAGTGTTGTGAGAATAAATAACAGAAGAATTCTATTAGTACATTAGTAATTAGTATTCTAAAGATAAACTAGTGTAGCATTTTAGTGTGGAAACTTTATAACAAAAAATTATAGAACATCTTCTCTACTTGTCAGACTACAGTTTTTTTAACTATGTTTCTGTATAAAAAATTTTTCTATCCTAATATTTGATTCTGTACTGTGTTAGTAATTTTAAAATTAGAATATACTTAAACATTAACAAGTATGTTTTTAAAATTAATTATTGTCCATTTATCACATTTTCTTTTCACGAACTAATTTCAGTCTCTGAAAATATATTATTGAGGTAAAAGAATAAACAATTTTCAAACTGCAAGTTATTCTCATATCATTTGCTTAGACTATTATGGTCTTGCTTTTTCACAGTAATGAAAGGTTATATGCATTATCTTGGAATCTTTCTGTTTGAACTAAAGTATCTTTTGTAATAAGTTAAAAGAGAAAACCTTGTAGACCTATTTCCAACATGATTATTGATATAAATAATAGTTCATATGCAGAAAAGTGAAACTTTCAAGGACGAGAATACATACATATTGCCTAATGAATAGTACTGTGCTAGTGTTCTACACACATAATTAATATTTTTGTTCAGCATAAGTAATTTTATCTTACATATCCACATAGTAGGCTATTTCTCGTCTTTCTCCACAAAAGAAAGCAATACAAAGATCACACAGCACTTTCAACAGTTTAAGTAATATTTTAGAAAAATTTAGATATTGTACATAAGAATGCAATCTCTTATAGTTAACTATAAGTTTACCAAAGTACCTATTTCGCAGTCTCCAAAGCAGGCTGGTAAGCAGTTGGAAATAGATTTAGATGTAAGCATGTATGTTATTATACTTAATGAAATGAACCATATCATTTTTTTATCTTGGTAAGTCATTCATAATGTAAAATTCAAGTTCAATAATTCTCCTGTTATTTTCATAAATAAGCTATCTGACTTTAGGAATAAAAAAATGTTATATTACTACAAAGAGGGATGTCTACTTTCTCAAAATATCATCAAAAATGTCAGTAAAATATTTTAACACATTTTAAGCATCTTCCTCAAAATTAGGAAAATGCAATTTTTGGTATTGCATGTATACTTAACCATCACTGGATGTACATACACAGTAGCAGGCACCACTGGATCTAGATCATTTTTGAAATTTTTTAAGCTAAAGCTTAATACAACCTATATGAGGAATTTCTGCATCATTTGGATTCAGGAATTATTTATCATCTCCTATTTTAGGGAAGATTAAAGCTTCCACCCCAATTTCTATCCACACAAACATATGTGGGATTATATTTTGTGGCAAAGATTATACCAACATGCAGGTAGTAATGTGGATAACCACATCAACGACTTTCCAAAAAAATCTAAGATAGGAAAGAAGCAGAGTATAAGAAATATACATCAACCTCACATTACTCAGTGAGAACTGTGGAGCTAGGAACACCCCTTCAGCATCAGCAATCCTCTCCTGCTGGCTAGTCTTCATTCCACTCTAGAAGAGTTTCTGTTAGTTAGTAGATGCACCAACACTGCATGGCCTTTAGATGAACTGAATGATCCGTGTGCTTTCTACAAGGCAGATTATTCTAAAGTAATATATTTAGTTATTTTATTTTTCTGTTTTTTACCCAGGTATAAACAATGGTGAATTAGAAATGGAATAATAGACAACATCAGCCTGATTTCTGATGTTGCTTATTTGTGTGTTCAATAGAAAAATGGAAGGAAAAGGTGATTCTCCTGTTTAAAACTGCAAGTAGCTTTTCCCCAGAATAAGCATGTGGGCTCTCAGGCTATGGGAGAGTCAAGAGTTTCAAATTAAGTATTATTAGCATGGCAGTCAGGTGGATAGGAGCTATGCGCACTTTCCCTGGGAACTCCCAGAAGTCCAGTATCAGCTCAGCATACAGGACACTCGGTTCTCAGCTGACTGTCAACTCAGTTGTGCCAAGAGGGACAATACCACAAAAAGCTGGACATTTTTTCTTAAAGACTAATAAAAGAAGACATATGGATTTTTTGTTAGAATCCCACAATAATCAGTTCTTGTTTAAAATTGAAAGCTTTTTTTTTTTCTCTCTCTCTCCTCAGGAGACAACACAAGGATCTTCAATTTTCCTCTTCAATTACTCTTTTAGATGATAACAGCCTCACTCTAAGTTTTTATAAAGGACAACAGATTCCTCCCTAACGTTTCAAAACATTATGCTCACTTTTTTGGCTTCTGTGAATTCTTATCCCACACAGCAAAATTAGCATCCTGCATTAAGGTCTGCCAGATAGAAGCAAGCACTAGCGGCAGCAGGGCTGTCCTTAGCAGCACAGGCTCCTTTCTGCACTGCAGCACTAAGGACATCAGAAAGACTAAAACATCAGCCTCATTAAGCAACCATGCAAATACTTTATTTCTCTTTCTTTCAGCTGCCTCAGGCTCCGTCAAACACTCCTACCCCATTTCTGGTCCCATTAGGGATAAATGTTCTCACCTGCCAGCATACAAGCTCTATGCATCAGCACCTCCGTTTTGGATGACTCAGCAGACAAATACTGTTTTCTCTACCCAAGATCTCTGTGACTGTGACCCTTTCCCACTTATGTGAGGAAAAACAATTTACCTCAACAAATGTTTGTGTTGTAGAAATTTGAGCTATTCATCAGCTGGTGCTTTGCAGGAGGAGAGGGAGAGCTTTTGAGTGTTTTTTTTTTTTTTATGATTATTTCCCCACAGACAGTTTAAGCTGGAGCCTGACTAAAATGCATAGACAAAGGAATGTCTTTTACTTTTATTACAGAATATTGTATGTAGGCTTAATAGCTTCTGGGAAATTTCTGACTATAAAATAGTTCCAAATTGTAACAGATAGGGCAGAAGAACAATTTTACGTGTATGTACAAATTCAATTAAATTGCTGTAATTATTGAAGAGAATTTAATCTCTGAGGGGAAAGCAACCTGTCTGGCATATCTACAAGGGACAGGAAGTAAATAACATATCCACTTACATTTCCTTCCTTTTAAATTCTTTGAAGCACCTTCACAAAGTATCTTTCTAACTTACTTCTTATCTAATAAATGCATGCTGTCAGCTGATTTCAGGAAGAGTTTAAGAGCTTATTTTGGAAAATGCAGAAACCAAAGCATTGAAACTTTCATGGAAATAGCCTTGTTTCAACATATGTCCTTTTGTTTCTACTAGCTGTACATTTTCTGCTAGTTCTGCACATAGGTTTACAGAGCCTGTGATTCTATAATTCACGAGAAGGGCAATCCCTGCACCCTCAAGTCTTCTAGATTTTCTCCTATAAAGTGAAAAATGTAGAAAACTAAAAAAATCCATGTACTGGTCAGTATTTTAAAGCTACAGTAGCTATATAAAAGAGCGTAGAAATTGTAAATTTTATGGTACATTCAATGGTCTTTCTGAATTGAGAAAGAATTAAAGATAGATCTCCTAATTGTACTTCAGAATCTAGACAAAAAAGAAAGGAGACTGACTATTGCAGGTGGAGAATCTTCAACATATCACACAAGTGTAATCAAAACAGCTTTTGACACAGTCAACAGCAAAGGTAGCATTCTGGGAGTTTTAATAGATGTTCACTCAAGCCACTTTAATGTCACCACTATTAACTTACTTTGTTCATCCAATCATATAAAAAAGAAAGTGTAACATTATAAAATTCGCCAAGACTATTCTTATCAGTAAAAAAATCCAAAGAGTTGTTTTCATTTTTGAGATCTAGAAGTTCTTTCAAAGCCCTAGAAAACACCACGTTCCAGAAAACACGATACCATATAAGCACCTGAATAAATACATGAATTAGTATGAAAGTTATGCTACTTCAGATAAGTATCCATAGACATAGACTCAGATTTGGTACCTAATTCTCCCCTCAGAATTCCGAGAGACACCCATCAGATCCACTGAAATACGCAGACATTTATTTACTGCATTTGATTTGGGATTTTTGAAAGCTCTTGCAGGTTCTACCTAGTTAACAGGCCACTTAAAGGTTTCCTTGCATTTTATAACATATGGATTATAAATGCATAAGTGCATTATATTTATGCATTATAAATGCATTAAAAGACAGTATGTATTTCTGAAGAAGAGCTACTTTCTAGTAACAAGGTTCTTTCAAAAATAGTGTAAACCTAAAATAAAATCATTTACTTCTCCAATCTCTGTATATTGGCTTGAATAATTCATTGTTAACTGGGCATAGGGGTTCCTAGTCTGCAGCTTATATAATGCATATAATATTTTAAATTTGATATTTTGAATACTAGGAGAATTACATGGAAAGAAGAAGCAATGCTTTCTTTTTTGGTAGTTGATTCCTCAACTAGTAATTTCATAATTCAGCCTGGTGAACTTACAGTTAGCGAGTTCTTTCCTTTGTAAAACATCTGTTATACCAAAAGCTTTAGAAAAATGACGTATTTCTGTAAATTTATTGAATTAGTGCAGAATATAAGGTTTATATAGCACATGATCATGATAAATAGAGGAAGCAGAAACATGAGCAAGCCCATTTGTTAAACAGCTCTTATTCAGAATTTACAATTCAATTCAGAAACAAAAATTCTTAATTTATTTTCACTGGTAAAATAATTATGCAAATAAACTATATCTATAGACAAACGACAGGATAATGTCATTTCCAATCTTAGGATGCCAGTGTTCATAAATAATGAACTGCACAGCAAGGGATAATTAATTGATTTAGCTTTCACTCCTGCTTTCATCTGCCATGCTACTTTTCATTATTGCATATATCGAGACTTTTAAAAAATGACTGAGTTTTATTAGTTTCAGCTACTTTAGTCAGAACTGATTTGATGTGGAAACTATCTAAGGAAGGGTAGAATTCAGCTCAAGAAAAGAAATTAGATTCTAGGAGCACAAAAATTCCTTTGCTCTTTTTTCTTTCTCATTTCCTGGTGCCACTGTCGTACAAATGCTCAGTAATAAAATTGTACAAAACCAGAAAAGGTCTATCAAAAGAAAAGGGACTTGGTATTTTCTTTTTGCTGAAGAACTTGCAAGCCTGATTTCAGGAATAAATAGAGTGTCATTCCAAGTCTGGGGAATTGTACTGTTTTAATTTACTGATCTCCTTGTTCATATCACTTCATTCCTTTCCAGCAAGAATGAATGGTATTCATCACTTGTTTTAAGGCGTCTGCAGTGTAGATGTCTATATATGAACTGGTCATTCAAGGATACTCTTACAGCTACTGGGGGGAAAAAAAAAAAAAAAAAAAAAAAAAAAAGATCCTTTCTCCTTTCAGACAATTTTCATCTGACCAGTTTTAGGTGTCTGCTAAATAGGATGAAATGTATAAAAATGTAGAAGTTCTTATTTCTCACCACTGATTTAAAGAAAGTCTTGTTTAACTAGTTCAGATGTAAATGTGAACACTACATTAATCTGTAAAAGAATAACTGAATCCCAGTCTATGCAATTGCTCCCAGTCTTTTTGGGGGTAATGTATAATAAATAAAATTATTACACCTTAAGAATGTAAATGAAAAGAAGTTTCCAATTTGACAAAATTTCAAGATAGCAGATTGGTTGCTTTTATCAAGACTTATGAATGTACAGCTACAATATACCAATAATTACCTTCTTTTTCTTAGGGCAAATACAGAATTTGTTCTTGGGGAAATTGCAGAATTTTGCAATGGACAGCTTGTTTTCCTTCATATAATATAACTTGAAGTGGTTATATTATATAATGTATACTTTGGAATATTCTTCTCATAAGTTTCCTGGACTTTATTACATCCTGTCTTATAAAATCTAAGGAAAGATGCCACTGATAAATCAATTATTTATTAAATATATTGTGAAAATATGGTCAAAATATAGTTTCTTTGCTGTTCTTCAATGTTCTTCTAGAGAAGAGAAGTATCAAGATGAATTCCAGTTAAACAAAATGGTACATTCAAAACTTATATCAAGTCATTCTCTAATTCATCCAAAACAATTTTATTTTCTTAAGCTCAAATGATAAACTCAATGCATAAATGTCTATGTCCTCTCCCATGGTAATACATGATTTTTTTCTCAAAAAAAGTTTAATTTCTGAATATAATTCATATTTTAGTCTAATAGTAACCTAAAGTTTTTTACGGAAAATATTTTCAGTAATTTTTTACTTTTAGTAATTTTTAATTGATGATAACCTGTGATTTTATTGATTATGGTCAAGTTTGTTGACTTTTGCTGTAATTTAAGCTAGTCAGATCTTTACCTACTTTAATATTTGTGTCGAATAATAAAAGATTATCTTTTTTCTCTTCTCTAATAGCTCATTAAAAATATTCTTTAGTAGCAAGTGATAAAGTTATGAGACAAAACGTAGCAAAATAAGGGGCTAGAGTAGCATTTTAGCTGTTTATTCTACAAAGAATATGATGTAAATGCTGTGAGAACTCCTTTTTAAATATGATGCTACAGTTGGTAGCTAGTCCTGCATAAGTAGACACCTAAATTCCTTGTCAATTCATTTATAGTCTTTAAAAGAAGAGAGGAAGATTTGTCATGGCTTCTAAAATGTGACTTACTTCATTCACACTAGTCTGTCTCCCTAAATACCTCCATATCTGCCGAGAGGGAATCCTATTAAGTATCTGTCTGCCTGTTTTTCGTACAGGAAACAAGCAGAAAATATCAGATATCTCCAGAGCTTTGGATATAGGGCAGAGAATATTTGATTGCTAGTATAACTGCATATCCAGGTTACTATCCATCTAGGAGTTAGGGCACTCTCCAATATTATGGGATTCAAGTTCAGGCATGTCCAGTCAAAGCAATGGTTATAATCCAGGTTTCTTATTTTCTATGCCTGTCTTTTAGCTTCTAGTATAGCAGCTTTTAAGGTTTTCATTTATTCTTCTTCATCTTCATTTTCAATAGCAGTTCTCCAACTAGAGAAAAGTACATCCATCAGAGGAAGTCTGTTGCTAAGGAATGGCCAAGAGTGAAGCACGTATACATATACATTGGAAAAGGTTTGCCTGGATCACACTGGGAAATGAAGAAATAAGAAGAAAAAGGCCAGGAGATGGAAGAGACTTGGCTTTTGGGAGCCATGCCACCCTCTCTTAGGGTCTGAGTGGAGGCTCTAGGACAGAGTCAATCACTTGGTAGTGAATATCAAAAAACATTTTGCAGCAACAATGTCCTATCCCTTTCCCAAATCTTGTAGATATTCCTAACAACATTTATGTTGCTTTTCACCCCAAATTTAGGTTGCATCAGACTCAAGGAAGGCATTTCTGAAATGTAAATGTGCCTAAACAAGACCAAATAAATTAAAGTACTGGATATCTGTCTAGTTTAGCAAGACACTTCAGGGTCTGATTTAGGTAGGGCTTAGACAGACTGGGTCCCATCCCACAACAGCTGCCTTTAAAAGGCAGAAAATGAGTAGTTACAGAATTACAAGTATAAATTCAGTTTCTAGAACAATACAAGAATAAATAATAAACCTGCTGTTGGAAAATATCTAGAATGTAATGATGTGGTAAGAAACCATCGACATAAATTTAATTGACCTTGAGGACTTCGTATCTCAACTCCCGTAAAACTTTAGACTTCGTCTTATATGACATTTTCATATACTGTCAAAGAAAACACGGACTTCTTGTAGTGAGTCTGCAAAAAATGGGAAATCACTAAAAAAATAATGTTCAAAATGCAGTTACAGAGATCTCTTGTTAAACTTAATGGATATATGACAGGGGTTGCATAAGAACTGTTCTGAACTTGCATATATCATACCATGGTGGAAAGGCAAAAGTCACAGTGGGTTGCTTAAACTGGACTGACATCAGTGCAACACAAAATAGTCCTTTTGTTCCAGTTAGCAGTGGAAAGGCCTCATCTGGAGTAGTATAAAAGTTTTGGAGATATTACTTGAAGAAAAGTTATGGCTCAATAAAAAAGGCTATGATTCATTCAAGAGGCCAGGGAATAGCACAGAGTGATCAGAGAGTGACTAAAGATCAAGAAATTGTAAGTGGTGAGCAAAATTTGAAAGAATCTTTTAGTCTACAGGCTAGGCAACTGAGGGGATACAGTTTTAGATATGCGACAAGGTAGAAACAGCAGATATATTAAATATTGTGCTTATATGTAGATATGGCACTGCAAAAAGGAAGGACTGGTTCCTCATAACTAAGAAGACAAAACAAAAAAATGATGTGCTTATATTACTATAAGGAAGATTATATTCGCTTTTCTAAACAGTTTATCCTGTCCGAAAAAAAAAATTTTGGCAGAAAGGGTAAACACAGAGCGCATCAACTATTTTGCTGGCCTTCTTTGCTTTTCTCTGTAAGGTTACTGGAGACACCCAGTGCAGACACATCTTGCTTGTCATGCACCCACCCAGGAGAGCTGCCAAAATTAGACACAGTCATCCCAGCTTCTGTTTCTTTTTTGATTTTCCAGTATTTCATACATCTTTTTGAAGTTCTTAGAAACAACTAATAGTAGTTCTGAGACTTAGGAATATAGGATGAAAATGAACTTGTCTGGATCAGTGTTTTGAAAACATTCTCCTTATTAAAGTCCCTAGGCAGCTCTTTCCCTCTTCTACGGTGGTATTCTTATCACTTGAACTTACATTGATTGCAGAAGTCATGTAACTTTTAGGATGTAATAAAAGATTAATCAGCTTCAATCAGCAAAATATTTATTTTCCTATTTATAAAAATATATTTTTTTAATAAAAACAGTTTTGTGTGTGAAAACTGCACAAAAATCCTCAAAACTGGGAGGAAAAGACCAAATGTTTCTGCTTACTTTACGCTGGCATAGTTTTTTTTTAAAAAAAGAACTTTTCTTTTCTGGAAATAAGATGACATATAATGCAATTCTTGGAAAAACTGAGAGATAATTTTTTGGGACCTACTTAGCAGTTTTTTTTTTTTTTTTTTTTTTTTTAATGAAGTGGAGGATATCTCATGCTAAAATTTATCAGGCATCAGAGAACAAAGAAAAAAAAAAAGCTGTTCTGGACAAGCTAAAACCAAGTATCAAGACTTTTTAAAAGTTGCATTTTAGGAACTGGACTGTTTCATTTATATCTGTAGGGAAAGTGCAGAATGGAAAGAAAAGTTTCAGTGCACCACAGAGCACTCTTTCATACAATGACAGCATGCTTAGTAAGTGATCTATGAGGAAATAGGTGGCACAATCACTGCAGGAAAGGAAGCTTACTGAAACGTGCAATGGAAAAAAATCGCTTTTAGTAAAATAGTACTAATGATTTTCATGATGTTTTTCACTTTACCACCTTCAGTACCTGTTGCACCTCTCTATAGGCCAATTAAAACTAATACCAGTTATATTACTTCATTTGGCGATCTTATTTTGTATTCTCCTCTCAAACAAGTCTCTGCATTACATGTGTATATCTATATGGATTACAAGAAAACCCCAGCTAATACTCAGAGCAGACCTCAAGACTGATTTATAGTACTCGTAACAGAAGTTTTGGTGAGAAATACACAGTATCATCATTTTTGACTTTGAACCAAAAAAATCTCACCAGGACTTTCAGATATTTATCTGGTACCAGTCACTGGCATAAGTGTGATGATCTCTGCAACCAACTTAATCTTTGGATATAAATCTAATGAAATGAAATCAGTGGGAATTTTGAGTGAATTGCTCTATATTTTAATCATCACTTACTATTTAAATAGTTAATGAAAAATTAATTCCACAAGGAGAAACTCAGTTTCATGCAGGACTTCATTATACTTTAATTTTTTGTCACATACCAGAAAAAAAAAGACTGCTCTGCAAGTATTTCTATTAATCATCTAAAACTAAATATTAATCCTGTTAACCTACTTCCAGTGTTTGAAGCTTGTTGTGTTAATGTGATAGCAATAAAAAAAATAAGCCTTTTTGCACTCGCACAAATGTTTTATTCCTTAGAGAGCTATTCATCACTCTCAAAAAATACAATGTATTTGCAAAACAGAAGACTGTTTTCATTTATGTGTTTCCAGTACGGCTAAGCTTTTCCTTCCCCTTCCTTTCTTTCTTTTTTTTCCTTTCAACTTTCAATAGGCTACCTTCCAAGAATCTGCTAGTAAGTACTAATCAAAATCAAGATCACTGCTAAATCTGAGGCGCACAGAACAGTCCCTAAAATCTGTTTATGTTATAACTTCAGCTCATCTTCAGCAACCCAAACTAATGCAAATTAATGTAATTGGTTTACATATACAGAGCTGTGTCAGTGGCAGGCACTACGCTTTCAAAACAACCACGTCAGTGATGTGAACAGCTTTTAAAGTTGTTTTAAGCTTATAATGTTTAATAATTTTTATTCATGAGTATTCTAATTGGAGGACAAGCCACATGAGACACAGAGCCTGAGTGAAAGTTATTTGTGAAATTTAAATCTGTTCCCCAGCTTTGTTAAATCCCCTCTCCCTGCAATGTTATTCATGAACTTCAGCATTTGCTTAGAATTTGTCCTTATGTTTCCAAATAACTTGGCTAGTCATAATTTGTTTGGAAGCAAGATGGAGAGCCTTTCTCTGTGTCTCATGCTAGTGTATACCAGAGGAGGCAATAGTCTATTCTAGAAATAACTTCATGTTTTCCATAGCAATGAAGCCTTGGAGTGCTCAGAGCTGTCTCCATCAAATTCTCTGGAGTTTTTTATTTCATAAATATTTTAGCATATTTTATTCTACTCTGAAAGACAGAGAATGAAAACCAGAATCATTTTCTTTGTTATAGGACACTGCATGAAGAATGACATCATTTTATATTGTACAATCCACTGCCTCTGTGTTATTTTAAAAACTCAGAGCACATAAATAGGTGCTATATATTGATTAGGTGGAGCAGTAATATCAACTGTTGTTGATACTCTTGTTATTACCATTTGTTCACTTTCTTCTGTCCATAGATGTCAGAATGGAATAAAAGGATATATTCAAGCTAAGGCAAATATTCAGTAGAAGGCTAACAAATCTATTGTTAGCCCATTAATTGACAACAATCTTTGGCTGAAATCTGCATTCTTCAGAAGAATAATTTTTTTTCCAGAAATGCAATCCATATTATGCAAATAGACTAAGATGGATTGAATAGACTTTTGAGCTGTGTTCACCAAGACCATGAACTGAGCTTAATTTCTCCTCTTTGTTGCAGCCAGACTCCCTTCAAGCCATTCTTTTATGCATTTAATAACCCTGTCACCAGCCCCACGAGCTACCTTACATCTATGATGGATTTCAAGTGTAACAGAATTCAGGATTTAGGTACTTCATTATACTTATCTATAGATACTAACCATATAGATGGACAATGAAACACAGAGTCAAACAACAATAGATTTGCCAGTGCAAAATAGAATGGGATGGGAAATGGGTTGATGAAATGAAGAATTTGGGCCTATCTGAAAATTGTAAAGAACGAGGAAAATGAACAGAAGCCATTTTCAGGAAAAAGTATTCTTCAGGGGAATTGACATGTCCTGAAGTGGTACGCTGTTGATTTGACAATTTAGCTGCGCATTGATAGCTTTGGAAATCTGCTTTTCACCAGAATGTGAAGAAATGAGCGATGGATTTCCTTATCTTTCCTATTTGCTTTGAAAAGCCCTGAAGCACTCTCAGTGCTAGCCAAGAGCGGCCTTGCTATTCAGTGGACTCAAAGAGGGGTAATGTGGCACTGGAGAAGGGCATCTGGCACAGAAAGTAGCATTTGGAAAGCTTTTGTGGAAATCCAAAGGAAAAAAAAAAAGGTTTGTATTTAATTCGTGGGAAAGCTAATCTAACTCTGCGTACTTGCGTACTTACTTTTTGTTTCTAAGCCAGCTTTCCTATTTCTATTCTTATGCTTCTGACAAAATCTTGTAAAACTCAAGCATCCAACGGAAAATTTTACATGAGTCTCACTAAAACTCATTCCTTCCAAAGCTCCATAAATCCACAGAACTTGTTTTGAATCTCAATACAAAGAGGCCTTTTTAATTATTTTTAATTAACAGACTTTAGTAACCTCTTGCAAAAATTCCATCCACAAATACTCTCAGTTTTTGGTTCTAATTGGAACTAGCATTAGATGATATGTTTCCACATCATTTTATCTTCAGAAAATCTAATGACTTCAGTTGCCTGCATGGAGAAGAGGACAGATATCTAGTTGTTAGCTTTCAAGGAGCAGTAGCTCCAGGATAGGAACAAATTGCTGATGCGATTAAATATAAACAATAAAAAAAAATCTAGTTAGTTTAACCTTGTTCCATATTCTTTATTGAAGTATCTGAGAGCAGTAGAGGAATGGTAGAAAAGCAGCACCACATATTTTATAGTAATGAAACAACTAGATGTAAACTAATTTGTGTTCCTTAAAGGCTACCAAAGATTCTTCAGACTTTTAATTCTAAGAAATAGTACTTTGAAAAAAAATATCACTGGGGAAAAAGCTCTTCTTTTATAAGAAATTACTCTCTATATATTCACTTGAAATTACTGAGGGCACAATTTCACTTCAGTATAAATCTTCATATTATTTTGTTTGGTTTCTTCTTCCATTTTTTATCTTTACTCTTTTTACTTTTTTATTTTATTTTTCTCAAACATGATAAATCACGGTATGATTTAAGAGGAACAAAAGTAGAATTTGCAACAGAGCAGACTCATTTCAAAGAGATAGCTCCATCTAGTGTCAGTTAGGCACCGGTGTTTTAAATCTGTATCATCTTTCACAAAATATTCTTTCATTCAAATAATAAAGACTTGAACTATTGTCTCATATTGGAAGAATAAAAAGAATCCTAGTTGAAAGTAGCATCTGGACTATACAAAAGCAACTGTATAAATACATTTATGTATGTATTCTTCTTGAAGGTGCTGAATTTGCATCATGATAACTGGTTCTTATCCTGTGTCAGCAATTAATTTTAGGATTTTCTGGCTCCAGATGCTCTTGCTATGAGCTGTTGCAGAGAATATTCTGCTGGAGCAAAACATTCATTTTCAGATCTCTAATCCATCACACCCTATTTAGTTTAGAAAAACTTTAGGATTCAGAATGTATGTGGTGCAATAAAATTGTTCTAGTGCATTCAACAAGGACTCTGCTCAGCAGCAAGAGTCAGCAAAAGAACATAGACTTAGCAAACCTTGACTTGAATGTTAGAATATAATTCTAATATAATTAAGCAATGACATTCTAATGTTTTCCAACCTAATAAATTAACTTACTTATAAACTTCTTAATGGTAGAATAATTTGTTTGTGGCATTATAAATTTTGCTAAAACATTTGCTAGTCTCACAAACTTTTACCAGTGTCATTAATCATATTTGCCTCGCTATAAAGGTAGTTATATGAAATGCAAACCACGTGAAGGGGAATAAACAGTAGAACTACAGTGCTTACACGGTATAAACTTTTACACTGGAGATCTTCAATGAAGTATTGCAGAAATCTGCAACAAAACCCATATTATTTAACATCTTCATTAATTTTATGGTGGAAGAAATAAATAGCACTCTTAGTCGGATTTGCAAATGATATTAAACCAAAATGTTTTTAAATACTTTAAACAGAGTAAATAAATAAAATAGAAAACATTGTTACTGGCAGGTTTTTTGATTGTGCTGAGAGCAGTTTGCTTTAAATGGGGTAAGTAAACAAAATAGAAAACAATATTACCAGCAGGTTTTGTTTTGATTGTACTGACAGCAGTTTTGCTTTAGAGAAAAGTTTACAAACCAGAATGCAGAAGTCCTGTGTAAGCCTTGGTCACATATAAAGGAAAGTGCCAAATTATGTACGAGAAATGTGTTTATTTCCTTCCGTTAAGCTCTGCTGAGGCTGGATGTTCCATTCAGTTTGATGACTGTAAGCTTCGACCCTCTCTGGTAAGGGCAACATTAGGTTTTCTACAGCTTGCAAAGGGTATTGAATAAAACTCTTCAACAATAGCATTTTCCAAACCGATCCAGTCATCTCCACTGATTTCTTAGAGGCTGTAGGGATAATAAAATACAGGAATAAGTAAACATGGAGAGAGCTTTCACTAAGGTTTAAATACTTTTTTCCCAACTTTGGAAGAGTGCCATAAGGCAGCATTTTTAATGTTAATGCAGACATTATTTGTAAACCATTTGTTCCACTGTTGGTTTAGATTAGAGTTATTACAGAATATATACAGGTAAAGTATGATATAGCCCACATTACAAGTGCATTCTATGTGCTTTTGCACAGAAATTTTCCAGTGCTATTTTATGCTACAAAGGAGGAATATCCAGAAAAGCGTCTCTCTCAAGAGAAGAGAAAGAGCTTATCATTATGGATATTTAGAGTTTCTTAATTGTATAAAGCTTCTGGTAGCTGAATGGAACATAAAGTCTAAGTAGTTTTAAAAAGTATCCGTGTGTCTATATTGATTGGAATTAACAAAGATCGAATCCTCAGTAATTTTCAAAATCTTTTCTACCAACAGGTTGATGTACTGAAATACAAAATGTGTACTGCCAGATCACAGGAACTGATTTTTTTATGGAAAGATCCTGCTTAATGTGCTTAATGTTTAAGCAACATTATATATACATATGCATGTATATGTATATGCATAAAAGCTTGCACATCATAATATGAACAATTTATACATTTACATATTATATATAAATTCACAAATACTCAGCATGGCTTAGGCATCAATTAAGAAAACAACTATATGTACTTCGATAATTTACTGATACATAGTGAAGGATTACATGAACAACAAAAAAGACCCAAGATTTTGTTTACTCAAAAAAACAATTTATTTCAAAACTTATTGTTAAAGAGATTTAAATGAGAGACCACACTGAAAGTCAGCCAAGTGTTCACAGGCCAACTGGGAACTTT
This sequence comes from Rhea pennata, assembly GCF_028389875.1. Taxonomy (NCBI): domain Eukaryota; kingdom Metazoa; phylum Chordata; class Aves; order Rheiformes; family Rheidae; genus Rhea; species Rhea pennata. The sequence goes on along the minus strand of NC_084663.1, from coordinate 46,345,644 downwards.
AAGCAATGTATGTTGACTATTAGATTTCTAGCTGTAGAACTTCAGTCAGTCAAGGTCAATGATTAGAGTTTGCCCGTCTTCCAGAAAATCACCTAGTTTTAAGTGGAAGACTCCAGGAGTTGTAGAATCCACCTCTTCTCTTTCTACTATATTCAATGCTTACCATATTCATGATACATATTCATACATACATATATAGCATACATACATACATATATATATATATATAAAACATACATTTCTGAACTGAATTTCTGTATTTTCATGTCCCAGACAATGATAGTGTGATATTTTTCTCATCTAGGTCAATATGCTTTTAATATCTGACATTTTCTTCCTATAACTACATTATCCAGCATAATCTATCTGTTTTTTCCTTTGAGGAGACAAATATATTTAAATATATTGACTGACCTAAGTCATTTTAAACTCTATAAGGTTTGTTGTTCTCTTTTGTTTTTGTCATACCTTGTTTTTCAGCCTCAAACCACTTTTATGGATCTGGTGCACCTTCTCTCATTTTTTAGGGTTCTGTTAAAAATGTAAGTAGCTTTTTGCTCATCTTTTAGGTTGCAAAAATGAATTTAAAATAAAGAAAATAGCAGTGGTTTCAATGCGTATTATGTGAATGCAACTGTGTGCTAATGTATTTGAGGAAAGGAAACTTTCCTTTGCATCAAAGCCCTAAGGGAGTGCTCTGAAAACGTCTCTTGTTTCTTCTTCTTCTGGGAAAATTTACAGCAACTTATATATGGTAGTGTAGTCGCTAAATCAAAATGTAAGTCTCCTTATTAGGGTCATGAGTTGTCAATAAGGTTTTGATAGACTGATCAGAAGAAGCTCTCTGCCTGTCTACCTGAAAACTGCTTATTCATGTTTTTATAATAACAAAATGAATTTTAATGAACTTTCAATGCTTAAATACTTTGTAAACAACTGTGTTGGAAGGTGCCTGTCTAACATTTAGAACTTAGCTCATCACATGGTGCTGAAAGAAACTACTACTCTGTTTTTAAAAATAATTTTGGTGTAAGCAAGAGTGAAAATATGTAATTTCATAGAATTATGAAAAGTTAAGTACACTTTATATAGCATTTTTGTGGTAAACATTATCACTTTATAATCCAATAAATTCAATTTTTTATGATTTCAATAAAGAAATTTTGTGCTGATAAAACAAATTACTTCTAAAGAACATTAAGATGATGATAAATGATTTTTAAAAGTACTTCTATTTTTCTTCTTAAAAATAGTTCTATAGACTAAGTATTTAAATCCTGACAAGTACTGCCAAGTATATTCAAAAATATGTAATTAATGTGCTTAAGCTTTTACAGTATTCCCAAAGATATTTTCTATCACATATTTTTTCTTCCTTCCAGATTTATGCTTGAATACTTTATCTACAAAGATATTTCTGAAAAATTTTAAAAATGCTTGTACTTTATGAAAAAGAAAGTCTTCCACATCTTGTTAAAATCTCTTTGTAAGATTCAATGATAGTTTGTGAAGACAGAAGGGTCTTAAATAAAAATAAATTAAAAAAAAATGTAATTCAGTCATGATAGATTGAGTCCTGATAGATCAGGAATCAAAGTAGATGAAACTTTGTCCTAAGAATTTACCAGTTAATGCTATGATTTTGTGAAATATTTACTCAGGCACACAACTTCATCTGTATTGAAGTCTATAGATCCACTCATAATACTAGTGCATCCTAATATGGACTAAAAACAAGGTTGTCAGTGCAGACCACAAATAGGAATACAGTGGAGAGGTGATAGATATATGTAGTATACAACTGAAAGAGGAAAGGTGAAGCATCATTGATGGAGAGGACCTATATCATCTATATACATAATTATAGGCATCACTTTCAGTGTTCAGGCCTTTTTATAACTATAGGTATGAGGTAGCATTCCAAAAAAACATTTTGATATTTCCATTTCCATGCTTAGAGAGAGTTCCATTGCTGTCACTGAGCTTCAGGCTTAAGAATATTAAATTCAAGCTAAGGAATTAAAAGAACGATGCATTTTACTTTTTTTTTTTTTCTAATAAACTAATAAACATGATTATTTTTCCAGCTGCAGTACTTAGCAACCACAGAGAGGTACTTGAGGTTTTGTCATGCTGTGCTGAACATATCTGTAAAATTTGGGTAGCAAGGCTTATTGAAGAAGTGACTCACAGGAGAGAAAGCATTTAGATCTCAAAAAAAAAAAAAAAAAAAAAATTCTATGACAGACTTGCAGTGTCTCAAACTATAGATGATACATTAAACATTGAAAAGTTTCCAGAAAGCAGTGCCATAGAAGAAAGAGGCCTGTCTTGTCCCAGTCAGGTCAAGGTTATTATTCATTAATACGGAACGGCCACCCCGTCTTTGCCCAAAACTTCAAAGGCAAAGGAATATCAAAGACATTTTGAGATCTCCATTCTTTTGAGTCTCGAAGAGCTGTGCTTTGAGGATGGGGATGTTGGGGAAGCTGGGCTGTTTTTACTTTTTCCCCTCTGGTTTTCATAAACAAAGTAGTCAGTACAGGAAAAAAGATGCTGAAGAAGCTCACCTTACATATACAGTAACCACAAACATGCTTTAATTTTCCATTTCATGCAAATAATGTTATGTAGGAAAAATCTCCTATTGCTTAAATAGTCTTTCATCCACAGCTGAACTGAAAAGCACACTTCCAGACAACATTGTTTCAGAAAGATATAAGTTACCTGGTTTGGTGTTTGTGTAGTGTTTACTAACATGAATTTTTCTCTTCATTTCATCATTTTAAAATAGATATGGGGACATATAAACAAAATAATTTTTTCAAATAATTTGTTTTTCTTTTCAGCAGATGACTTTTTTTTTTAACTTAACATGAAAAGTTATTTAATCTTAAATGGGATACAAGAGGAAAGGTAAGAGGGGAGGGAGGAAGAAAGAGAAAGCAGAAAAAGAAAGATAAAACTGTTGAAGACGATTTGCTTCTACTTGAGGAAATTTAGAACTGTATCTTTTATTATATAATTCTACTGACCTGTTTCCTGGATATTGACTACAGATGTGTAGGAATTCTAAAGCATCCCAAAAACTATTGTACTTTATTTAAAATAAATAATTGTGGATAAAAAGTGGAATAGGTACTTTTTCTGCTGGTTTTAAAGTTAACTGCCCATTCACCAAAGTAATGAAACATACGGATTACAGTCCTTAATCTGTATTTAAACTGAGTGGCACACAGTTTATAGTAGAGGTAGAATATAATATCTGTCAGAATGCTTTTAAATGTGGTGGCTATGGAGTTTTACCAAGAAAAGAAAGATGCAGGTTTAAATCTCTATAAATAGAAGAATGAATTGAATCTCATCTCTAGGACACTGGGTGAATATTTTTACTCTTAATTTTTTTGGAAAAAGAGACTTCCACTGAGTTCTTATGTTATTTGTTCAGCTAAAACTATTCAAGGAAGCTTAGTCAAACTAATGAATGGTTTCTGGACAATAGGAACACCTTTAATAAATTGAATGTGCTCCTAACTTTTTTAACCTCTTTTCTAGTGACGAGTCTTCTTGACTTACAAAAATACCTGAACTCTTTCTTAGCTCTTCCTGCCAAACTTTGGGGGTCTGTAATTTCAGAGTCATTTTTCAAAATACAAAGAGAGCATCTATATCGGCTGTATCATGTACTTTCAAAACAAGAGGGTCTCAGGGTATTATAAAGCTTCAGAATAATTCAATAGATAATAAATCAATTCCTGGGTATGATAACTGGTGGGAAATTGCAATTTTACTTGCACTGTGGAATCAAAGGTAAAAAATCCATGCTTTGAAGCTCTGGAGAGAAGAATAATCTACAGGATGCCTGTGCCTGATCTAAAGCCAGTGGAAATATTAACATAACTTGCCAACAGAGTTTGCATATTTCTGTCAGACTTTCTACATAGTGCCATTTCTATGTCTGGAAAAAAACATACAGAAGCTGCAAAACAAGTTTTTGTAGGCTTTCAAGCATCCATCAAATAGTAATCCAGCTGGCCACTACTGGTGTAGATTATACTTAGATCAATGGCTTACAGGGAAAAAAGAATTCATTGAAGCAACCTGGCTCTGCAAAAAGTTACCATTCATGGCATATATTATTTACTATTGTAACATCTTCTTAGTGCTTTTAAAATGCTGCCTGGCATTTTCTAACTTCTCTGAGGACCGTGAGACTGAGGAAGTCCTGTTCATGGGTGCTCAAGGGGGCTCTAGACAGCATCTATCAGGTCAAGAGCAGCACCATTCAGATACAGCTCTGGGGCTTCTTGGGGCAAGTCAGCTCTTCAACACAGCCCTGTGCCATGCTGTGAGAGCTGCCCAGCTACTGATAATGCTTCTGTGAGAATCTCTGTCTTGCATTCAAAGGCATGATATGAACATGAGTTTCATCAGACAAAAGTTTCTATTTCCATCTGAGTCTATTTAATATTTATTTCTCTCTCTTTTTCTTTCCTTCTCTCCAGTCCTCCAAAGTATTTACAAGGACTTCTGAACTTTTTTTCTAAAATCAAACCTGTTTGGAGTCGCCTAAAGCTTTCTCTTGCTGCTATATGATGAATTTTCTTTCCAGACTACAGCAAGACAAAGAGGTATAGGGAAACAGACTTTTTGAATAGAAACATGCAGTTTCAAGTGGGTGGAAATAATGTAAAAATTTAGATTGAATTCCCAAAAAGTTTTGATGGAAACTAATAGGAGCAATATCATAGGTATTTCAGTTCTCCAGATCTTATTAACCAAGGTCTTTGAGCTTGGTGTACAAACTTGGTGTCAACACCAATGAAGTTTGAGGCTAAAGTTTTGGACAGGATGTCTAGATCCTCAGGTTCAGCTCCCTCTTGCATTTTATTTGGAGTAGGCTCTTGTGTCTGTCTTCCCCTGATAGAAATGTTTTTCTCTTTCTGTTTGTGTATTGAACTACAAACATAGATTATTCAAACAGCTCCACTCAGAACTTCAGTATTGCAGGAGCAATGGAATTATTTTAGGCTAATTACCACTAACAGTAAATGCACAGCATAAAAAATTTTCACTCTCTGAAGCCTTGTTATACTTAGGAGAATATTTTTCAAGAAAAAAACACAACCAGATTAAATTTTTGTCTTTCTAATGTTTTTAGTCAGTTATTTAAAACTAACAATGATAAAAGGGTGGAATAACATCACAAAGATCAAAATTATCTAATAAAATATAATATGCATATATAAATAATACTAATATAACATACTGTTAATTGTTAACAATCAATATATTATATTAATATATAATAATCTCTTATATAATATACTTAATATAAGTATATTAAGTATATGATTTTATTATATTAAATAAACGAATCTTATAATGATATATTGTATATATTATATATATTATATATATATGAATTTTAAAGAAAGCACAAATGATAGCAAGAGTGTTGGAGAAAAAAGATAACAGATAATATCAAAGATAATATTTCTACTGCCCCAAACATTCCAGAAGGGCAATGCTCTTATAGTAAACTTTAGGAGGACTCTGTAAGGCTGAGAGAAATTTACCTGGAAATATTTTTATACCTACACTATAATTATTTATTATTTCCCTTTATTTTCTGTCTTGTTAGAAAGCAAGTAATCCTCTAGAATTTCTTCTAAGACTTGATCCCAAACTAGTAAAAAACAAATGGAAAAAAAAATCCCTTTCACTTCCATGAGCTTTGGATCCAGCTCAAATAAGTGCCCATTTCTCTCAACTACATACAAAAAAATGGTTAATAGATCAAATGTGCTAATTGCTTAAGAAAAGGAAACTCCTTAAGTAAGGGGTTATTGGTAAGTGGAAAGGATAAGAATATACACACTTCTGGTCACAGTTTAAACTTTCCTTTCAAGAGTCATTGCCAAGATTAAAGCTTTATGATTAAATTCCTGTTTGACAAAGACGTCAATTACTTTATTTAGCGGTTTTATGATTTAATTAATGGCTTAAGACAACATCTTATTTAAAGCTTGAGCCATTTTTATGGTAAGGTACCGTTTACATTACTAACTTCTCATCCCACTGGGACCACCCTTGTGAAAGGGCAATTCATTCTAAGATTTCCTTATGGTGGAACCTGCTCTCCCTTCATGTCATGTGTTTTATAACTTAGTCATGTGGTTACCACACAACAGTTTGAAAAGCAGCTGTTTTCATCTCCTCTTTTTTTTCCACATTCTTCAATGTTATTCCCTCCGGAGTTGTGGTAAAGCTGTCACCACTGAGCAACACTCCTTGAAGCAAAATTTACCAGTGTGTACCAATGGCACAAGAAAGCAATAGTTTCCTGCTTCTGTACCTTGAAAGATCCACTTCAATACAACATACAGAAACTCAGACAAATAAAAACTTGACCAACAACTAACTTAAGATACATTACTCTTTTTCAGGCCATTAGGTGGTATCTCTGCAGCTACTCTCTGTTTTTTTCTTTATACAGTAAGAGATTTGTCAAAGTTATGCTAATATCAAACACTTTTTATTTTTTTTAATTATATAGAAAACTGTAACTACATAACTCTTTTTAAATATTTGTAAGGTAAGATTTCACCCTGCATCTTTAAGAGACAGTAAGGAATTAGGAGATCAGGGTCACAGCTGGCCCTACAAAAGATAACCAAACTACTATAGTCCATGTAGCTGAGTATCTAGTCTGCATTAATGACTACTTCAAGAAGAATATGATTCTTCCACTTCAAACTGCCACTTTATAGCTATTATTGAAATTCTACAGGCTAGAGTCCAGCCTTAGGAAGAGCATAACTAAACCTGAGTAATCCTGTGAATGATGGCTGCAACTCTGAGGCTGATGTCTCCTCCCATCACTGCCTTTCTTCAAGCAGATTCAAAGAGATAACCCAAAGGGACAGGGAGAGTTTTCTTCTTCCTCACCTTCAGCTACCTGCCACCAGGACTAGTTCATCTGAACTAAAAGCTATTTATCTAGAGACTGAATATATGTTGATGTTCATAATAACATTTGGTCTGGAATGTGCTATGACTTGATGCTTCCTTGCTGATCTACTAAAGGTCAGTCTTCATATTACCAGAAATTTACATCAACTTCAAATAGATTCCTATCTTTTATATTTTAGCTAGAAAGGCATGATATCTTAAATCCCTGCTGCTAATTGCAAAAATGTTCCTTTTTTTTCCAAAGAATCATAATTTCTCTTGAAAAAACACTTTAATTTAATTTAATTTAATTTAATTTAATTTATCTGTAATGGTCTATGATTTTTACTAATTAATTTATTATTCACAGCTTCATTAACTTCTTGTGAACATGACTTAGGATAACTTGTTTACGTTCCCCATTCAAGTATTAAAGGAAGGAAGGAAAGGAAGAAATATTAGTATGCAAACCTGAAAATGGAAATGGTTCACAATTCGTAAAATATTTTCCTTCTGTTTATCTCAGTCTGTCTATGATTTTACATGTACAATACATAAAAATACTTAAATAAGCACCTAACCTAGCCAGGTTAACATATTGGACATATGTATTCAAGGAATGATGTAGGAAGTCTTTTTTTTAAAAAAAAAAAAAAAAAAAAAAAAAAAAAAAAAAAGTATCTATCATATATTTGACAGGAAAAATTGTCATATGATTTGGACTCAGAGCTGTGTGGGAACAGACATGTCAATGTTGATGACAGTTTTGCATTTTCTCTCCAGAATGTTTCATACATTTCTTCATGAGTACTGCAGTGAAATTTTATGAACAGAACATGAATTAAAGTTCCTGGGGCTCCCTGTGCAGCTTGTAGTGCAAGTCCTTTATTAAACCTATCCTGTTTAACCCCTTACAAACCTCGAGCATCTCTCTTCACTGGTATCCAACCCTCTCTTGGCCACCTTGCGGTCACAAATACAACGGCCAAAAATACAGAGAAAAGGTCCCTAGGTGAATAACATGAGATGAAACAGTCATTTTTAATTTTACCTGCCTCAGGAGTTGGGAATTTTAGTTCAGGCATTCCAGTATAGATACCCACACATGAACTAAGTGTTTAAAATCCCGTTGTTACCGGTAGAGACTTAGTTAATTAAGGCAACAGAGTCAAGGGAACAATTCAGCTCAGTTTGAATAGACACTTGCTTTTGGTGAATTTAATTTTTTAGCTTCCACTGACTGTACTGATTAGACTTCCATTGACTAAAGTGGGTACCCAGGGCGCATGTAGACTCTACATTATAGAAACCTAGTAAGTGTCAAATTACTACACTCATCTTAAGATGAGCTGAATCCCATCTGTGGCAACAATTTTCTCTTCTTATTATATCCTTTAATTATGAGTTTGCAAGAACTTTTTTTTTTTTTTTGTTTTGGGGGGATGCTGGGTGTGATTAAATAAGAAAGTCTAGAATCTGTTAGAAGGAAAAGTGAATTGAATTTCTTCCTAGACTTAAAATTGTTCAATGGTTTATAATCTTTATCACTATAAACCATATTATAAAGCCAAGATTTTATTCATTTGCCTCTAAAGACAGAGATGATGTGGTAAGTGATGCTAGAGGATTGTAAAGTCCTCATCTTTTTTACATTTCTGGAGGATATTTTGATTTATTCCCAAAGTAACTGACGAGTTTGTTCATGTTCAAAAGATTACTACAGGTTCCTACAATACTGGAAGAATATTCTTTTTTTGGAAAAAAAATGAGAAATAAAAATAAAGTATTGTATATAGGAAATGCCCTTCAGTTACATGTATGGAGATAATTTCTATGTAATTCAATGGAAATTAAACTCTGTGCAGGGAAATTTAGTTTCAGACATTGTGATTGAGAAAATTCTCATGAGCTTAATTTCCAAAGTATTTCATGAAACTATATCATATAGAAACATGATATTTTTTTTTAATCATCCTTTTGACTTCTCACAGATATATGTATAATTCTGTCTCTAGTAGATTAATACTATTGGGGATTTGGGGGGGAGAAACATTTGAGGTTTTTCAGGAGAAATGGAGTCCAACTTTAATGTTAATCAATAAAATATAACAGATTTGTTTTCAGGTTACAAGAAAATAAGGATAAATTACTTTCTTTTGTATATTAATTCAGGTTCTATTTTATACAAACAGAAATGCTTCTCCAAAAAAAAGGAGGTAAAAGTGATCATTTCTCTGCTGGTCAAGAAGACTTTCATACAACATTATTATACAGTCACAGACAGGATGTGATTTCTGTGAAAAAGCTGGGAGACTTCTTCACTATATGTGCTTTGTAGACTTACTATCCTGACATTATTAGGAAATGATTATCCTGGAAATCATCAAGCCTATTTCATGCTGTCTTGGAGGGTTTTTTCTCTCAATTTGCTCTTTCTTTAAAAGCAAGACTGCTCAGTTATATTCATTTCATCTGTACCCTGGATATATCCTGTGGGTATCCTGCATTTTATGTGTATTAGATCAACTAGTAAAGCATACCAGCAGCATACTGAACTCTTTGCTACTGCAAGAGGAAAAAAAAATGCATCTCAAAATAGATAAATAAATAACAGAAAGAAATTTGTTTGTTACAGAAAGTATTTCATTGAATTTAGAGATAGTCTAAGTCTAGGACACTAAGGTTGATTACCTTCCGTAGGGACTGCAAAATAGCAATGCGCACATTGCAGGGTTTGAGGGGATGTGATCTGTTTATACATCGACTGCTTATTTAAATTAATTGTACACTCAAAAATTATCCATCCCTACTGTGTATTCCCTGTGTATTACTGTGTAATACTATGTATTACAGAAAGATAACTGATCCTAAAGCAACCAGAAACCACATTTAAAAGCCCAGCTGTCCTCTGCTGTCCAAAACCTGGATTCAGAGACTGTAAGAATAGCATCTTTCTTCTTATGACAGTTTCCATTTCTTTCAGTTTATTGCATGTCAGGAATTCCTGTAAAATGAATTTGCCCATTTTGGCATTTCCAGTTATGGAAGAAAAAGTATAAAAGCCAAAATCCTAAAGAAGGGGAAGCTCCCTGTAGCCTACTTTTGCAGCTCTCAGACAGTCCTCAGGTAAATGCGTCCATGTCTTGGTGATATCTACCAGTGTCTGTTCATAACCATAAAAGTAATTTCAAAATGTACAGAAAAAATGCACTTATGTGTACAGAAATCGGGAAAAATAGGTAAATGATTTGGGCTTATTTATCCTTGTTTTGCTTACTGTAAAGGGTTTATTAAACCATCCTGAAGGCCCAGCTAGAGTACCCGCACTGTCAGTACCAGCAATAAATTCTGGAAGACTGCTTCAAACTGCTGAATTCTGCTCCTTTCTTTTTCCTAGTCAATTCTTCTCAAAGGCTTTCAGTGCGAGTAGGCAAAGAGTCCTACTATTGGTAGCAGGTTTTTGTGCCTGCCTTTTAAACAAAGAATGGTGCTGAAACCACTGACAGCCTTCAGATGTGGTAGGCTATTGTAAATTTGTAGGGTGAATATGATGTTTTTACTATTGCTTGTCTGGATTCATACCACTGGCTACGGGACTTTTTTTTTTTTGTTTTTTCTTTTTTTAAGAGACTATATGCCACTACTTCATCCTGCAGCCAACCATTTTGCCACTTGGGATTTCCTTCAGTTTTACTAGTATAACTTACTTGACAGGTTTTCATGTGTCACACAGCTTTCTGCCAAATGTGGTGTTTGGTGTATCCTGCTTGTCGCTCACTTCATTTTTAGAGGAGTTTAAGTTATTTGCAAGGAATAGCGCTGGCAAAGGAAACAGCTGAAGCATTGTACAGTCAGCCAGGAAGAGTGGTTAGCAGACTCACTTATCTGTCTCCTCATTCTCCATGTTTAGATTTGTGATATAGAGTGCAGAAGTGAAGTAAGAATTAAATTACCATTGCAAAAACACTAAGAAAAGTACATTTAGAATATTAAGTGTGCATGATTACTACATTCTCATGGAACGCCCCATCTGACATAGCAACATGTAAATTCTGCGATGGGAGTGGCAGAAGAAAAGACTATTTAAAATAAGGTTACCACTTTAAGAGTGATAGAAGGGTGGAAACCGGACATTTCTGCCTTCAAATTTTGTATACTGATCACACGGCTCCTCCTTTCCCCTTTCCTTCTCTTGCATTATTTATTTTTTGTGGCTGGGTGTTTCTGATGTCGAAGTTTCTGTTCTTTGGCTCTTAGTTGTAGTCTTGTTGGAGCCTTAAATCCTCACCTGTGCACACGGCTTCCCAGCTGACCCACACAGAAACAAGAGTTAATTCAATTCAGCTACTAGATATCCTTGTATTAGCTTTCAGCTACTTTTGTTGATCTTTTCCTCCTTGTTTATCTCTGCTTTTTTTTCCCCACTGCCATTCTATAATGCTGCCTCTGTTAGAGCTCAGAGGAAAGTAAGTCAGACCTTCTGGATGCATTGATGCCAAGGAAGTGGTTTCCCTAGCAACAAAAACAAGGTGAAAGCTCCCAAAATTTCTTTCACTAATCGATGTAACTTCTGTTCCCAGCTATAGGCTAAGGAAAGATATAGAAATAGATCCATGAACTATCCTGTTATTACATCCTGCCACATATCTCAAAGAGCTCAATTTTAACTGTTCAATTTCCCATGTTTTAAAACCATCTCAGAACTCACACAAATGAAAATAACTTTTAAATTATTTTAGCACTTTGCTGTCAATAACTAACAAAACAATAACTCATAATAACTTCACACGTGCAGCACTCCATTCACATGCTGTTCAAATTGTCATGGGAAAGAAGAGGCCCACAGATAATGAATATTCTGTGCTCTCTCGGTAGCCAGGAACTAATGCAGTGTCTAGAACCAGTCTGTTTTATAACTATTCAGCACTAATTATGATGAATGTTATTTGACTAAGGGTTAAAAAATGAAAACAAGTTCTTTTTCTGTTTGTCAAGTTTTGGAAATGTCTATTTTCTTAGAAATTGGCAAGGAAGAATCCTCACCCCCTTCCTCTCACAAGAAGCAATGGTACCAGTTATGAGCTTTGAATATTTTTCCAATATCAGAGAAGTTAGGGAAAATTATTTTGCCAGAGAAACCATTAAAGCTAAGCATAAAAATAATCATAATTTTGCTTCCTAAAATGTTCACTTACCATATGTGCTTTATAACAGGAAAATGACCCTTAAAAATGACATCTTGTAAACTCACTTATACAATTTGCCATTAGATAGTATCTGCTTACTTTGCTGCCAAAGCTGAATTTGAGAGCTCTATCACTGTTGAAGAACAATGTTCATTTTCTTCTTCACTCAAGCTCTGTCAACATAATATTTCCTCAACTCATTGCTGGTATATACCACAGGGAAAGCAGCTTGCTTTCAAGACAGCAGGTGGAACTTCTTTTTCTCAGACTTTTTTTGATTACTTAGTAGTTATGAAACACAAATAACATTTTTTTATTTCCTATGAAGAATTTTATCCTCTGATAAAAATACTGCTTTGATATGAATACTTTAAAATATTGTGTTTCATGAATTGCCTATGTGGAATGTACAACTGATGTGTTGATTTGAAGGAAAAGTTATCAGAAAAACTTTAAAAAAGAGAAAGGAAAAATAGTAATCATTTGTACTGGTATTTACACCCCTTGAAAAATTGAAATCCAGGAACTTCATTCAAGAAACAGAGATGTAATCATACTGTTATCTATTTTTTCTTATTATATAAACTTCTGTACAAGATTAGGTAAATCGAACAACTTTAAAACTGTTCAGCTGAAGATGGAGAAGATTAAAAATGTATTCTGGAAATATGATCCTTAGTTCCAGTTTAGTGCACAGGAGAAATGAGACTTTGTTAAGAGGTGCCACAGATACAGTGTAGTCAGAAACAAAGGGCTGTATTTTGGGGGAGTACTCAGTGGCAATACACCTAAAAAATTTACCATTTCTGTAGCATTTGCAGAATTCCCTCTTTGCAGCAGAATTTTGTTTCTGCTGCTCAAATCCCTCTCAAAAATGCCTATTTTGGAATGTTTTTCTCATCCGCCGCATAACCTAGTATGGAAAGAACGAGCCTTAAACAAAACAATGTTTATCAGTATTTTCCATTGTAAGTAGTTATTAAATGAATGCACCTTTACCACATGCTTAGAATAGGATTAACTGGAATTTCTCAGGTTATTTCCACATTAGCATTCTAGTTCAGATCAATGTGCTTTTAAAATTAATCTGCTGGGTGTCACTATCTGCTGTGCTTTGGGTTTTCATCCTGGTGGGTTCATAGTGTGATAAGTGGATTCTTTTCATATTACATTAATGAAGATATCCTTAAGCACCACATCTAATGTGCTCCAACTATTAATGGGCATAGAGTCCATAGGGATAGACTAGAGCTAATCTGAAATAAATACCCCCAAAATACCTACTCTGTGGACATCAAGATCAGCTGTTTCACTACAGATCCACCCCTACTGTGCTGCATTATTTGCTAACGTAGACATAGCTTCAGTCTGATGTCAGCTGTAAGGCAAAGTGTTGTCTTTGTAACGGTAAAATCTGTACATCACATCAAGGCTGTTTTAGTGTCACTGTAAACATGCTGAATTTGAATCTGAAATAAGGCAAAAAGTCCAGTTCAAAAGATACAAAAATAAGAAGGGCGATGTGTAATAGCGTTTCAATTCACTTTATTGTCAGCATCAGCCTGTAGAGGAAACATTGGTGGAAACAATAAATAAAAACACACAAAAATTTTGCAGAACACTATAATTGCTATTGATTATAGGCTTCAGTTTTGTTTATTTGTGTAAACTGATTTCAGCCACCAGTAATGAGAATCCAAACACGGAATTCAAACCTAGGAAAACAGTTTTAAATGTGTTGTTTAACTTACTTTTTCTTATCACTCTCCTATTTGTAGTTGAGTTTAATAGGAGAACATTATACCATTATTATAATGGTACAGAAACACCTAGAAGCCCTTATAACTTAAATATGGAAGAGACCTGCCAAGTAGGTGTAAAATACAACAGGAAGAGGTAAAAAAGTAAAGTAAGAGGACAGTCACAAGTAGAGCATTCTCCTAAATGGGCTGCAGATATCAATGAATCAGTGAATTATTGCCTAACAGGATTAAAATAATATGTTAGGGAATGAGTCTGTCCACAGAAAGTACACTAGAAGTGCAAGCACAGTTTTTCTTGGCTTGACTCTGCATGATTCTGTGAGCATCAGAGCTGTTAAATTGCATCAAAGTACAGCCAAACCACGCTTTGTTTGTCCAGAAGCTCCCTTAATCTCACGGAACAGTTCTCTGACTCCCTTTTCTTATTATTATGTGGCCTTTTATTGTGAGGCCATTACTGTTACAGGACTTTGATAACATTACATTTACTGGCCCACTTTCAAGGACACAAAAGAAATACTAACAAAAATAAAGTACTCCAAACTGTGTAAAAACCTTATTTTTATTGGTTTATTTGCTTAATAACTCATGCGACCAGTATTTTTCCTGTTGTGCGAAAGATTTGTGACATTTATGTCTCCCCTCTTCTGACCAAAACACTCCACAGGCCCATTGATGCACAGCTGGTGCAAACCTGACATATCCAGGACTCTAACATGGTCTCCAGATGTTCAGAAACGCCAGACAAATGGCCACACTTTTCTCCAGGTGAAAAAGAATATATTTCCAGAAAATTCAGATATATACTATACGTATGTGTAGTTTATATTGCTTGATGAAGAACATGCCCATAATTTTCTTGTTTGAAGCTAGATATATTCAGATAGAAACTAGAAATGTTTTTGTAACAACCTTATAGGCTTTGAAAAAAAGCTATAATCTCCCTTGTAAAAGTTTATAATGTTCACTTGCATCTCACCTGCATCAACATCATTATTTCCTATATAAAGCCACAGAAGTCATCTGAAGTTTACTGATGATAGGAACATGAATGTCAACAATTAGGCTTTGTATAGGAATTCTACATTCCCTCCTGTGTCTGAACACATGGATTGACCGAGACTCTATCAATGTACATGAGAGGCAGTACAGGAGCCATTTAGTCACTGCAGCCCTCAGAGAGGCAATATTTCTTCTAGGTAAAGGAGAAGAAAGAACATCTGAAAAGTAACTTGTCTGAGGAGTAAAGACATGATTATTCAACAGTTTCTTTTGTTTTAAGTCACAATCTCCTCTAAGAAACCCTATTGTATTTTATTTTTTCTACTAATAGGTGAATTGCAAATTATCCCGGCAGTTCTGATTCATGTCCTGACTTGTAAACATATGGAAGCATGCATGCCATATCTGTCACAATCTAGCTATAAATTTGTTTGTCAGGGAGATTTTAGAACTCCTAAATTCACATCATGAAACGTTGCTCTAAAACCCTCTAATTTGTAGCGCTGCAGATGCAGTGCTGCTAACAGGAAGGCTCATCACAGATCCATGTTATAAAAAATTCTCCTAAACAATTCTTCATGCAGATAATGAAAAACAAACAAGCCTCTGAAACTGAGATGACATCTTTTCATGTTGCTTTTTTTTTTTCTTTTTCCTTCATTCAGAAGGTTACCTATGTTTAAAAGTATCATTTGCCTTTTAAAGGATAATGCTGAATACACCATTAACAGCGGTTGGCCAGTCTCAAAACTGAATGGCATTGTTTTGTTTCAAATAATTGAGCCCTTGTTACAAGGTTCCTAAGGGGATATTGTTTTAAAAAGCTATTTAATCCACGAGAAAGTGCTTAGACTGTATTGCTTTTCAAGGAGTGGCAAAGGTGACATAGAAGAAGGCACAAATACAAGAGTAAGAGAAAGATACAAAGGGCTTATTACGGGAAATGTCACAAGAGCAATACAGATAACAGTAGGAGAAAAATAAGAACAGAGAGGGAATTAGATGTAATCTAGGAGATGGCTTCCAGTACAGCAAAGCACATTGCACAGGGAAATTTGAGCTTATGTTGCCATAGTGAGGGAGTATAGTGATATAGCATATGAAATATCCAGAACCTGATTTTAATCTGCCTTGTTACATTCATGTAAATAAATCACTAGACCAGGTCTCGTACACCAGTGGCTGGTTTTCTGACAGCCAAATCCACTCTTCTTGTTCTCTGAAAAATGTAAAAATATGTTAAACTCTTCAGAAGGATGTTATTACAGTTCTTAATAAGTACTAGATGCTTTTGATAGTGCATGACTAAGTGAATAATAACAGTCTGCCATTCCTCTATTGCAATTTAATTGAGTAAGTGCTGATTGATTATTACCTTTAATAACTTTAAGACACTGGGAGCTTTGTACTGGAAGAAAAAATAAAGGCTAATCTTCCATAAACAAGCTTTATTTTTTCTGCAGAAAGGAGAGCTCTGCTATAAATTGATGGGTTTTAGATAGTGGTCTATATGCTCGCTATATAGTGTTTTGTGGCTCGCTAGATGGTGCTGTGCTCCAGGAGCACAGCTCAGCATCCACGCGACAAAAATCCCGCCGCAGCAAAAATCCCGTCGCGAGGCAGATGCAGGCCTAGCCGGGGGTGTCCAGCACACACTAGTCATATTCAGTAACCAAACGATCTAGGAGTCTACATTTAGGTACCTATTTTAAAAAACAGTGGACTAAATTTAGAGCTTGCATTTTACAGACAGCCACTCAGGGATAAGAAATTGGACTGGTTTCTCAAGTATGAGGAGTGCTTTTGGAAGCGGGCAGCTTTTTTGTTGTCTCAGTGAAGCTCTGAGTTTTCACTGGGCTGTAGAAGCTGTCCTCAGCTTTAGCCCCTTGAGCTTACTGCGTGCCGTGCACATGCAAAACTGTTGTTTCCTTCCTATTCTGAAGACAGTGATTGTGACCGTACCGCTCAGTAATATTCCTGCTGGGAAACTGGAGGTACTCTCAGTGCCATAGCTCATATAATCTCCTTGTTTTGCAGGGAACTTACTTGTGGAGAGTGTTTTGTCATTATCAGACATACAGGCTTCAGTTCACCCATGGGCTTAAATGTCTCACTCAATCAAAACATTACAGAAAAAGATGAGCTAGTAAACAGCAGAACAAGGTGTTCTATTACCCCTCATTGAGTGTACTTTTATCTCTTTGCAGTCATGTGGCAAACGGCTACTAGGAAATTTATAGCTAAACAAAGTTTTCATTTTCTGACTGAAAATTCTTTGACTAGTCTGGTTTCAGTCTAGCAGCATGGTACAGATATTTGAGATATGACCTCTCTTGGAGTCTTTTATATCACGGTGAATAGCCTTCATTACTTTTTATCTAAAAGCATCTTTGACATAGCTCGCTTGAAACAAACTTGCCTGCATGATCTGTGGCTTGGCTGGACTATGAAGGCTACATCTACACTGTTTTGCTATAAGGCCCCAAACATTTGATATTAATTTTCCTAGCTATTCATGCCATCTAAATTTTGGCAGCTGTAACACTGAATCTTGGGGTTACTTGGCTCCCATGGTACAGGAACCATCTTTCTGTAGGGATTATCGACCAGAATATAGACTCTCTGTACAATATACTTAGCTCAGGAGACCAGCAAAAGGTTACAGCAAAAAAATATAAAGGATATGTGCTTGAGGCAAGATGGAAACCAGTACTTTACTGGGACGAAAGAGGAAACCCCTGAGGCTGAAAAATGAATGGCACAAAGCACAATGCAGTGTGGCTATTGCAAAATAGCTACTAGCTCCACAGAAATCATTGTGGCAATGCTTTCCAGGGTAGTGTAATTCCATGTATGCCTCCTTGTGCTTACCAAGACCCATTGTCTACTTACACATCCAGATATTTTTGCAATATCAGGGGTGTCTTATACCCCTGCTGCTGCAGTGAGACTGGCAGGGTATATTTACTGTCTCAATGACTCATGACACGGGTGTAGCAGATGCTTCTGATGCTTGGAATAGAACAACCATGCTGTAAGTATGGAAATATAGCATAGTCTAAGATACTCCCTGGAGCATAGACCAGGCGTTTGCCAGGAACTCTATAAGCCTACTACATCAAGAAGTGCACACTACCATAAAGAAGCTTAGAGAACAAGCTGGTAAAAGTCCTATGTTAATCTGTCTTGTTTTTTTGCTCAGGAGTTTTGCTGACCTGGATTCTACATTGCTGCTGAATGCACACTTAGTAGCAACTTTGAGCAGCCTATCTGGACTTTTTGAGAGAGCTACAATTTCTATTTCGAAAGCATTCTTTGTGTGCTTGCCATCTCAAAGTCAAGCTGGAAAATAAGTGCTGCCTGGATCCATACTGCCTGCATATCTTAACACAGTGTATAAAGTAGCCATTGTCTTCATAGCCACTCTCTTTCTGGACTATAAACAGGCAGTAGTTCATAGCAGTACTCTACCCTAGATTGTACTGAAACCCAAATTATTTTTCAGGGGATGATTTTTATCTGTAGAGCCAACCTCCACTAAGGTCCATATCTGATAAACAACATACTAACCTGTAAGGTTCATCTCTTTCTTTGGAGGGTCTTTTTTTTCCAGAAGAAATGGCAACAGGAAGCATGCCAACAGACTGTTATGGTAGATTAGCAAGAAGAACATTTTTGCCTTCAAAGAAAGGAATTTCTGTGCTCAGTATTTATTCTTCAAATAGTATATATTTTTCAAATATATTGTTTGCTGTTTAGGTAACACAGCCTGACACATATTAGTTTACAAAGACCATGTTCATTGGAAAAAATTAAATATCAGAGCTCCTATACTTATTTTATTGTCTCCTGTTTGATCTAATCCCTTTATCAGGATTTACCATCGTAATTTCTTTCTGAAGAGTAAGAGAGTATCCTGGAATAATCAATTAGCCTGATTCGATCCTTCTTTTGTGTAAGGATCTTTCTGGCAAGGATTGCAGGGTTTGGTACCCTGCCTGGCAAGGGTGGAACCTTACTGAACAGTTCTGCACTTGGAAGGAGGCCAGATTACTCATAAATGACTTCACAGAAATCTCAGGAAAGTATCCCTTTGACTTCACTGGTAGAAAATGTCTAATCATTTTATAAATTCTGTTTAATTTCTAGTATCAGAGAAAACCACTGATATGTACCATGGGTTTCTACCAAAAAGGACACTTTATTCTGATGTGTCATGATGTCTTCTGGTGGTGGTATCCTGGAAATAATATACTTCAAACATTTCTGCCTACTATGAAAGTTAAGAGGTTTCAAATCTAGTACTGAAGCTTCCTATCTTTCCTTTCAAATGCATTTGTATATTGGTATATATTTGCATGTGTATATATATAGATATATATATGTATGTATGTACATGTATATATATGTATATGTTATATAAAGTGAGAGAAATTCTGCTATAGCAAACTACTGGAGCTAGGATTTGATATTGTATCTAAAATAATTAGTAGTTTCATTTGTTCTACTTACAAAATGGCAGAAGATTTCAAGGCAGGGCTTAGAATAATCTTTAAAAAATCAGTTATATGTTTCTGTCCAGTCATGTACTTCTTCTCAAAGATATTAAAATGAACAAAGCAAGAGAGATTCCAGAAGCCTTTCTGTGTTGTGTTTGCAAAGCAAAACTCATTGTCTGACATGGAAAGCTATATATTTTAAGTACCACAATGTGCCTGGACATCTCAAATAGCGTGTTCACAAAGTGGCTTTGAGTTGTAGGCCATAGACCTACACAGTGTCCAAGAAAAAGAGAATCAGTGTTCTCCACATTGGTGTTAAGCAACTGACACAGAGCACATAGCATACCTGGGTTTCTAAAGCTGAGAGCTAATGGAGACTCTTAGCTCTCTAATCTGGAAAAGTTTTCACCGAAGTCAAACTAATGAAAACTCAGGTGTAACTTGCACCCTGTTTTCATTTTTCTCTTTTTTCAGACTACAAAACTTGATTTATTTCCTTAGAAGGGAATCTGCACAACACCAGATCTTTTAAAGAAAAAGAAAAAAGTTGTTTTATTCTTTGAATGAATATCCTGATATCCGTCCTGTTGTGATTTATTCTTTAGTTGCCATCTAATTTTTCTACACTTTTTTCCCCTCCACTTAACACACCTTACATAAAATTTATGCTCAGACTTGATTCGATTAATGGAAATTCTCACAATCCTCTTTTCTAAGTCAAGATTAATTGGAGTTTTGTGCAGCATTACTACTCTATTTCTGTGTTATTTTCATGATTTGCAAAATATTTTTGAGGAGTTTTTTCCCCAAATAAATGGAAACATCAGACCCCCAAACATCCAACAATGATCAGTCTTCTAAGGTGAAAGTCTTGTCAATAACACTCTTGATAGTGCTTTTGTTCTAAAGTGCTTAAACCTCAAATCCAACTAAAATCAAGTTGCATCAATTGAAAAAAAGGAACTGTTCAGGTAAGATTTGCACAGATTTTTTGCCTTGGTCTTTCTCAGCTCTGGCTGTGAAAAGTCTGCTAGCAGAGTAGCCTGATACTCTTCTATCACTAGACCTCAAGCAAGTCAGGGCCCTTCAAAGAGATTTTAAGGGTCATTGTCTCATCCTTAGTTGACTAGACTGGCTACCTATGGTTCCTCTGCTCTGCCAATACTAGGGAAAAAGGATCTGACTGGTATATTCTGTTAGGTCAAAATAAATAGGAAATTATTTATTCCTGCAACTGACTAGCATAAAAAGTCTCAGCATAAAGTTGAGATAAATTCATCAGAAAGGTGGAATCCTCCCTATATTATGTTACTGAAGTTCAAGACCAAAAATTCTGTGTGGACATAAGAGGCATATACATAAGCACTTTTGAAAGCTGCAGAAGGCAGGCCCTGTAGGCCCATACAAAACCTCAACAAAGCACTGGCAGTTTGGTAGGAGGAGGAGGAGGGAAAGAAATCGTTTCTCAGAACCTACTACCTGGTCCCTATAGAAAAAAGAACGAGATGACTGAAGAAAATCTGAAGCTGCACAGGAAGTACTGAGTTTCCATTTAAAGATTGGTAAATAGCAAAGGAGCATTGTATGCTTTACTGTCACTCTACGTAAGCACACATGATGTGTTTAAATTCACTTTATTTTTGTGGCCTGAGTCTTTTAAAATTAGTTCACCTTCAATATAAGCAGCAAAAAAGTGCAAGGGTTGTAATAATTAGTGTGGGATGGATGGACTAGCATTCAAGTTATGCCTTCAATTTTATATTTTAATGGATTTTTCTGTTGCTGAATTTCCTAATTCTGACCAAAACTGAGCAGCAAAGAATCAAACCACAGAAGCTGTCTGTTCTTGTTGTAATTGCAATCTGGCCAGAAATGGAATGCAGAGAAAGTCTCATAAAAAATCTCACTACTTTTTCATATTCTAGAATTGAGAAATTGTGGTCAAATATCCAGAATAAAAAACAAACAAAATAAATAAATAAATGAAAATTGCCCCAATGATTGTCTGTGAACTGGGTCTTTAAGTACTGATGTGTGGGGAAAAAAAAAAAAAAAAAAAAAAAAAAAAAAAAAAACATATGCAAAGGAATAAAAATGAATGAATTGAATAATCCAGGAAGAAAAGGTTGTTTCAAATGATCCTTTACAAAATACAGACTGTGGCAAAACATGTTATTAAAAACTAAGCTACGTGATAATTGACTGTCTTTTCTTTCAAATATTTTTTTCTCAGGGATGTAGCAACAGTCCATGTAGGTGGGAATCAGATCCATCTGCAGCTGTTGCAGGGGAAGAGAGTAATGCTGTGATTTCTGCCTATGAGTCACCTGGGACTACTGCAAGTTGTTACTCCCTGATGGCTGACTGACAGCTTGGAGGTAGTGTGTGTTAAGGGAAGGTGTGAAGTTGAAATGATACAGATGGGGGAAACTATGATGCATTTCCTCTGTGGTGAGGTAAAATGCTCTTCCCTATTTCAAATATTCTGGTGGTGTTTGAACCGTAGGCTCTATTCCCAAATCTAACATTTCAATAAAGCTTTCAGTCTTTCAGAAGCACCATTAAGGAATATTAAAATCTTTCATTGCAACAATCTATTTTTTTTCCTTTGTGATCACCTTCAGGCTTGCTCTGATAGTTTTTGAGGTGAAGGCGTCTCTCCCTTTACCTCAGAGCTAGGCTGGACCTCCAGCAAGTACCATTATCTCACTGCAGTGTCCTGAACCAAATACAAAATTGATGTGCTAACAAACTTTTAATACGTATCAAATTCAATGTCATTGCCTTATGGTGACACCTAGCGGACAAAAAAAGACGGTAGGAACTTAAAACATCACTCGTGTTTTTTTGTTTTTTTGTTTTTTTGTTTTTTTTTTTTTTGAAAAAGAAAGTATTAAAGTTGTGTAAACTGCTTTATATAAAATACAGACCCTCAGTAAACCTAGCAATATTTTTTTCTTTCTCCCTGAAATTGAGAAGACTTTTCTCTAGTATTCACAAAACGTGACTGACCAAAACTCTGCAGAAATCAATCTCCCACACCAAAACATGTCTGAAGGTAGTGCTTCCTACTTTACTAGTAATTCGTCCCAACGATGTAATCCCTTTGTAGCTGAGGCCAGTCATAGAATTTATCAAATCTTTTTTGTATAAAAGCCTTCTGTTTTCAAACTGCTTTCAGAAGTCATCCACTGAAAATGTATGTCTATCTACTTTCATATGTACTTTCCTGTTCTTATGATGAGAATTTCCCAGTTTCTTCCAGGATAATACACTTTGTTTAGCAAGAAGATAAGTGTGAAAACAGGATATGATGTGCTTAGGAAGCTATGTGCAAAATCAGTAAGATTGTCTTGTGCCAGTTCAAAAACAATGAAGAAAAGGAGCAATTCAAGTAAGAATCACAGAATCACAGAATGGCTGAGGTTGGAAGGGACCTCTGGAGATCACCTAGTCTAACTCCCATTCTGAAGCAGGGTCACCTAGAGCACGTTACACAGGATCACGTCCAGGCAGGTTTTGAATATCTCCAGAGGAGGAGACTCCATAACATCTCTGGGCAACCTGTTCCAGTGCTCTGTCACTCTCACAGGGAAGAAGTTCTTCCTCGTTTTCAGGTGAAATTTCCTGTGTTTCACCTTGTGCCCTTTGCCTCTTGTCCTGTCACATGGCACTACTGAAAAGAGTTCAGCCCCATCCCCTTGACACCCTCCCTTAAGGTATCGATAGACATTGGTGAGCTCTCCTCTCAGCCTTCTCTTTTCCAGGCTAAACAAGCCCAGATCTCACAGCTTTTCCTTATAGGACAGATGCTCCAGCCTTCTGATCATCTTTGTAGCCCTATGCTGGACTCTCTCCAGTAGCTCCATATCTCTCTTGTATTGGAAAGCCCAGAACTGGATGCAGTACTCCAGATGTGACCTCACTAGGGCTGAGTAGAGATGCACAATCACCTCCCTCGACCTGTTCGCAACATTCTGCGTAATGCACCCCATTGGCCTTCTTGGCTACAAGAGCACATTGCTGGCTCATGGTCACCTTGTCATCCACCAGGACTCCCAGGTCCTTCTCCGCAGAGCTACTTTCCAGCAGGTCAGCCCCCAGCCTGTACTGGAGCGTGGGGTTATTCTTCCCTAGATGCAGGACCCTGCACTTGCCTTTGGTGAACTTCATGAGGTTTCTCTCCATCCAACCCTCTAGCCTCTCCAGATCTTCCTGAAACTATAGAGCTAGCAACTACTATAGCTTTATTTCTTATTTGTATGTTCTTCATTGACTGCATTTTACCTTTTTACTTAGGCTCAACTAGAGTTTAATTATACATACAATCCCGCACAAATGTGCCCAGTAAGACTGTGGAAGTGTTTCCACTGTAGCTTCCTATACTAGCTATAAAGCCTCTATGCACCAATCCATTTTATGATGAGACATATTTTATCTAACTTGAGCCAGAGTAATTTATTTCTTAATTTATCAGGAAAGCCTCTTTTGGAACAGAAAGGCACCACAATCCTTGCTTAGGATGCGAAAGGAGAAGAACTCACAAGGATCCTGGTTCACCGAGGTCCCTCAAAATAGTTACTTTGCCACACTCCTGATCTCCTGATTCCTTTGTCTCGGCAACATCTCTTGTGACTTTTGTTGTTAAAATAGTTTCTAACTTAGCTACCACATTCCAAAAATGTTTTCTTGTGAGGAATAATGGTTGGTATGGCTGTGCTGTCACCAGGGAGTTCAACTGCCAAGAGGTTATCTAAGACCTACAAGAACTGTTACACTGTTTTCATTGGCGCTACATGAGCATGGGATTGAGTTAACCACATGGCAGGGTTCACACAAGTGGTGTTCATTCTACTAAGATAGGCGGATCTGAGGATGATAAATAATATGAAACAGATCATTGTATGAGTATGAGTGCCTGAAATTATGCACTTGGAGAGCTGGCTTGCTCTGAGGGTGAATGGACTTGTATACGGTATGTACAGTTGAGGTGTTCTGCTTGGCCCTCAAACCAATACAATCACATATATAACAGTGGAGACCTCAGTCTTCTGGTTAGACTCCAGGTTTCTTCACTCACCCTCTGACTCATATTGTTAAGAAACTCTTCTATCAGAAAAACAAGGTACTTGATTTTGGGGGGGGGGGGTGGAATTTTACTACAAGTTCCTAGTAAGAGGGAGAAAAATTATTTTTGCTCAGAGGACTTTTAGGCAAAAGTCAGAGATCAGTAAAGGGATACGATCAGAGATGTAATCATACACTTTGCTGTCAGAAAGCAGAGCTCCTAGTATCTTTAGCCCTTTGGGACACACCACATGGCCAGAGTCTTCAAAAGTTCCTTTTAAGTGGTTTCCACACAGTCTGAAGAAAGCAGGAATGATGCTGTAGAAGCTCTTCCTTCCTAAACTCTGCCTCATATCTGCAGCTGAGATCATGATCCCTAGATGCTCCAGCAATAAGTTTACCTTTTGTGCAGTGTTTTGAAGACAGGTGCTAAGTAAGATCTACTTTTCCAACAATTGCATACTCCCAATTCGGTGGGACCCTGAGGGTTCAATGTGTCTGTAAATCAGGCCATTCTGTTTTAAAACTGCAACTCTGTCAGAAAGCTTTTTACACACTCGTAATTCAAAAACTTCTTTCCCAAACCAAAGTTATGCTGGGGGACTGGATGAGTCATGGGACTGAGAACTGAATATGAAGCCTTTCATCTCTAGATCACAAGTTCAAATATGCCTTGGGTCACTAAAGCTTTGCCATCTACTGACTTTTCAGCACTGTATGATCCAGTGCATATGAGAATGGCAAAATTCCATTCTTGAGCACTACGGGGAAATTCCACCAGGAGGGAAAAAGCCCTACACTACAATAAAATCTTATTGCTCTGCCTGAAAAAGCAGAGGACTTTTTTTTCCTCTTTCTTCTTCTTCTTCTTCTTTTATTTTATTTTTTAACAAAGATAAATAACTCTGTCTTATGAACCTGGAACATAAATATTTTTCCCTGAGTTAAAATAAAAGATACAACATAAAGTTTTACAACTTCATAGACAGTTGGGGTGACTCAGCATCAAGAAGAATCAGATCAAAAAAGACCTGACAAACAAGAACAATGAAATCCAGATAGGGCTACATTGCTATTTTCTTTTATATTTTCTTTTTTATCTTTTAAGATGTCAGAATGAAACATCATTTTGGAATGTTGTTATTGTTGTCCCTAACTTTAGATAATTGTGCTTAAATTTACATAGTATTAAGCATGGCAAACACTATTTTTATGCAAGTAAAAATAGAATCACTGTAGATACATTTTCTTCAGTATCCTTATTCCCAAAACACTAAAAAAGGGAATGAAGACCTAAGATGGAGGACAAGAAGTCAGGACACAGTATTTATGATCTCATTCAACCTCCGACGTTATCAGTCTGGAAGAGAAATTTAATCTTGAACATAAATTGCATTTCCTAAAAAAACATAATCTTGCCTTAAGACACCAAACGCACTGATTACAGGGAATGTCTGTGTTTACACATTTGTACAGAGCATGCTGACTGTATTAGTGTCCTAGGAAACAAACTGTGCAGAATAGAGACCTGCTCCAAGCACTAAGCAGAAAAAGAAAAAGAAATTTTGAAATCAGACCCTCCGATCTCTAAATCCTTTCAAATTCCTGAAGCACATTAGCTTTACTACTGCATGATGTGCGCGGTAGTATTTCCCCTAATGAAATCTGACTAAAAGTTTAAATGAGTTTAATGCATGAAATGTATAAATAAAATGTGGCCTTGATTAAATTTAGACTTGATACATAACTTAAATGGGTAGCACAAGAGGAGCTTCAGTATCATGTGTCCCGGCTATTTTTGGCTATACTTTGTTAAAAAGAGGGTGAATATTCTGCATACCTTCTAAAGGATAGGCAATACAAGGAAACAATAAAGTGCAACTCGGTTAAAAATCAGATATTTTCTGCTATTTTGTAATATTTCAGAAGGGCTTACTAAGTCACACACGGATGATGCATGGTTTCTCCACATTACATGTTAAAGTGAATCTAGGATCGTGCGTGACGCCTGACTGACAAGCATCCTCCAACCATCCCCAGAACGAGTAGTATCCGTGTAAGCTTTGTCACATTACCTCACTAATGTGTCTGAACCCTGACCTGCAGGAGCGCATTCTGTGGCGAGGAAGGTAATTCGCTTTCCGTATCCATTAAATCTTTGGCTTCTTTCCAAAGTCTTCCACTGGGCACCCGTACAGCCTACTGTCACAGCCCCTGAGAAGCTGACTTCAGTAAATTCAATTAATTTTATTGCAATCACAAAGGTGCCACAACCTCAGTGGTACCGCTATTACTGATTTACACTTAATCAGGATTCTCTACCCAAATTTGCTCCAACAAGAGCTGGATGTTAGCCAACTTTGTGCAGTAAGGAAACAGATACTGCTAATTTTCAGTCCACGACTCCCATTCCATTCTTTAAACTTCTATTTAGTTCACAATTAACTACAAATTTCCCTGAGAGAAAGTATTTGAAGGGGAGCAGGATTTCCTGAGATGGGCAGAATATACCAAAGAGAAGCTAACACTGACTTGTATATTTGCTGTTAGTGTCAAGCAGATACGTGACAGTCGCCATCTCATTTTTGGCAGTCAGTTATTACCCTTGTGCAAGCCCTCTACCAGGTATCGTTTCCCTCAAGGAGTCTGTACCCCTCAAGGGTCCCCTCTGGTCTCCGTCAGCTATACGCCCTGTGAGGACCCAAAAAAGAAGCACTGCTCACTCCAATTCTGTAATTATTCTGGGGGACCCAACATTGACTGTGAATAACAGACCTATTTTCTGAAGTTGATCAAAGCCGAGTCTGTGAAGAGCACTTGATATTTTTCACCAGGGGGTGTGGGGAGACACGCAACGTCGATTTTGCCTGCTGAAAGGAGGGTTGCCGGTTCTTGAGCAGCGAGCCCTGGAGCCTGCACCCTGCGGATGGGTAAACCAGCGCATGCGTGAAGCGCATACAGAGCGACCCACAGGCTGGAGCTTGTTCCCTGGCACACATCACAGAGGCAGTAGAGATTATTTGAACCATATTTTTGTCCACTTAATGGCACACTGGAAGGAAAAAAAAAAAAAAAAAAAAAAAAAAAAAAGATGCTGCTGTTTTAATTCTAATCGATGCCAAGCTGTAAAGAGAGCTAGGACTGCTCAGCCGATCCTCTGAGGAGGAAGAACAGAAGATACCAGACGAGCTCCTGCACACCTGCATACGGCAGCAAAATGACTGTTCTGCACTCCTCATTCAAGGGGAAGATATTTTTTTCTGCACCAGTTTCAGCAGGGCTCACTGGAGGAAGTATGCACAAATGCACACAGGCGCACACACACACTGCTAAACTTAAAATTTTTCCTTATTTTGGGTAATAAACAATTTTTAAACTGAGAATTTTTCCTAAGTAACACTTCCAGAAAGGTTCATCAGGTTACAGCTTTATATTAAAAATCTAAGACAATGAAAGTACACCCTGAGTCTTTTAAGCTTTTTCTTTCTTCTTTTCCTTTTTTTTTTTTTAAGTTCACTTTGGATTCTGCCACTTCTGAAACGATGAACACTGTAAAATTGGATTTGAAACCACAGCATTAAATGCTTAAAATCTGATCCTTCTGTTGGGACCTGGGATAAATTAAACTGATGTACATTATTTTTAAAGAAAGGAAAAAATATGGGAAGCGGGTTTTGAAGCCTGAAGGCAGAGAACAAAACAAGTTATGCAGGTGATATAAACCATCTTATTTTCATTTTTTTTAATGGTTTTCTGCTTCCATATGGTTTCTCAGACTGGAAATAATTCTCTACAAAATGCATTTCAATGTAATAACTAAAATGCTTTATATATATTTTTATGAAATGGCAGCAACTATATCCAATGATTGAAATCCATATTTTTTCCTCTACTTTTATTCAACTTTTAACATTTAGTGACTTTTAATATTTGCAAGTCTTACGGAGATTATACAGGAGCATGTACAAATTGGCAAATGGCATTAAGTGAGATATTTTAAACTATTTCTCATAAAGATATTTTCAACACAAGATGAAAAGGATTGAGTTTTTTATCCACTTTTTTGGAACATAAAACAATACAACACAGCAATAACTATGCTGAATTGCTTGGTGAAGTATTTGACAGTAAATTTGCAGTTATCAGCAACTTTTCTGATTCTATAAAATAATATTTGTTGAATTAATATCAAAATTGAGTATTCAGAACATGAGACTCAAAATAATTAGAGTAATACGGAAACAAGATACTGAGGATCTTCATCTCCTTATTTCAGATTAACAACCTAGTCTATTAAAACTAATTCTAACATAAGAATAGCACTTTGTGGCTATGACTTTGATTAGCATATTCTATTCAGAAATTCAGGATAACTATAGTTATCCTGAATAGTTAATAAATTCAACAGTGTCACAGAAGTGTTAGCCTTCCTTCCTAGATTAGGAAAGAGAGAGAAAGATTGGTTGAATTTCCAGTTGCTGCTTTGCAAAAAGGCCTGAAAAATAAAACATTCCTCCACCTAGATCATCTTCAAGAGATGATGGCTCAGTGTTTCTCGGCCATCCCCAGTAACGCAGTTTCAAATCCCTTTCATGTGCATCACGCACTAACTACAGCAAATAGCATCAGCGACCCCAGAGAATGCACATCTAACCCTTTCTGATGTGCTCCTTATTGCAATATTTGGTTCACATTTTGAAGGCTTACGCATGTTCCAGCCGGTGTAATTTGCTCATAAACGCAGAGCAGCTCCAGCAAGGAGCCAGAAATAAAACCCCATGTTTCGTGAGACTGCTGTTGTTCAGAGCTTTGTTAGTGAGAGAAAAAATCAATAGCTTTTAGGTAGCTGAAACAGAAAAAATGCCCATAGGAAAAAGAAGATGCAAGAGTAGCTAAAGGCTGGAAATCTTGTTAACCCCATAGGAATATTAGCATGGTACACTGGTATTCAGAAGGCAAATGTCTGAGGCTTGTTGGGGGAGCATAATGCACCAATTCTCCACAATAAGGACGCAGTCAGACACGCTGCTCTGCTTCTTACTGATCCATGTAAGATGGTTTGTGCCCCACGTCTGCTCCCAATTCCCCAGCCAGCCTGCTTACTCTAAATACATTTAGCAGTAGTATTTCTTTACTCAGGGCTTGACAGACCTGGGCGAAGGGGTGGCACGAAGCAGTGGGACTGGCAACCCTATGCACAGCGACAGCCTCAGTAGCGAGGGAGAGGAGGCAGAGGAGAAGGGATGATCAACAGCAACCTGCTCATCCAGAGCAGCTCCACGGAGCTCAGTCTCAGTGCACGGCCAGGTAACATCCTGTGGCATGCAACTACAATGCTCTAGTCTGCTACCAGAAAGGACAAATCAGTCATAAAACAGAGCAAAGGTTGGGAAACACTCAATTTGCACTGAACACCAAAGGTTCTCCATCAGAGTGAGTGTGTGGTCAATGGCATATCTTTTAACTGGCACATTATTAAAGTGCTATAATTTATATTTGGGATTTTTTTTAATTATTATTTTTAATTTTCCCATGCTATAACTTTTAAAAACATTGCTAGACTTGAGAAACTCTAAGATGGAACTCTCACCACATGGAGAGTGCAAATTTATCACTCTAACTTTTCAAACTTTTTTCAGTCTTAGAAGTCATGATGACCTCTTAATTTTCTTCTCCAAGTCATGGTGGAGAGAGGAAAAGCAGAAGAAAAACAGATTTAAATTGATTTTAGCCTTAGTCAAAAAAAAAGGGAAAAGATAAAGAATTACAAAATTCACATTTTCTTACTTTAAAATATTTGAATTTCATACCGATCTGACCTTTGAAAAAAAATCATATTTTTATAATAGTGTCCATCAAAGTTAATATGCATGTTATATGACCATAAATGTATTTTTAGATATCTTAATAGTGATAATATTGCTTGTTTTTCATAAGAAAACTACGCTGTGAAATCTCATCTCTGAAATAATAGGACTACTGTTATTATTGACTTCTATGGAGACAAGGGACAAGATCTCATCCATTTTTTGTTGTTTTTATAAAATGTTGCTGCCAGTTGACAGACAAAGTACAAAATGTAAAGCCACTGAAGAGATTTTGTAATTCTATAACCACATGATCGGTCTTAAAATAAGAAGTATTAGAGTGAGAATTATCTGGGGAATCAAAAGCTAATAAATATGTACTCAACTGAATAAAAAGTCTGAAGAGAGCTAGAAGGTGATATTGAAAAAGACCCATGAACCATACTCCTGATATTCTAGAAGTCACTTTAACAGATAAATATACATACACACATAGGATATACACAATTTTGTCGATAGAAAAACATGTCACAGCACACAAATTTTATAATTTCTTAGATATTTCTGAATAGTTTTTTATATGCTATGACCGTATCTGAACTATAGAAGAACTTGCTAGATATACAGCACTACTATGGAGTTTAAGAGTAAAATTTATATATATATATATTTATTTATTTATTTATTTATTTGTATATTTGTATATATATATATATATATATATATATATATATATATACACACATAGTTTAGGAGCCTAAGTTTCATTGTCTTTTAAGGATTCTTTGTCACTGACATCACTAGGATAGTTGGATACTATTACCAATATCACCATCCCGGCTAGTTCTAAGAAGACTATAAAAACAAAATATATTAACTGAAGTACTGTGTTGCCCTATTATTTCCATTTCCATTTCCGTTACTCATCTTGTTTCACAGATACAAGCATAAGCATGTTTGGGGGCTTGGAGAGGGGTGGATTTTTTGTTGTAATCAGATCCGAAACAAATGTTGGTACTCAGCAATAACTCTAGCAGAAAACATGTCTCTAAATTCTCTGCACTCCAAAATTAATGAAGGGATAGATTGAGAAATCATCTTGAGAGCACCTCTACAGTTTATTATGCCTCTTCAAAGTCCATATGTATCCCTGCGTTTCATTTTTAAAGGCTGTGGTTGTTTTTTTCCAAATCACAGAATAGGGTTTTCAATAAGAAACTATTAATTCTCTGTGGCTTCAACACTAGTAATAGGAACCATTTTGTGGTAATTATGTTTGAATTGTCACCATTTGTATTTCCAGAAATAAACTGAAGCATACATATGGGATGTCTATGTTGTTATCTTGTACCTCTGTGCAGAACTGGCAAAACCTCAGCCTGCTTCAGTTTTGTAACTGAAGTCAGAAATCAAATTTAGCAAAATGTTTTTAAATTTTTCTTTTAAAAAATAACACTTTTTGCTAGTTCATTTCAGATGGCTGCTCTCATGCTATACCTGAACACCCACATATATCTTTTTCAATTTGTGCACTTTCCAAGAATCACTGAAGTCATTTGTCACCTGCACCTGTTTCTAGCAGTTCTATAACCTACAGAAAGACAGAGAAAAGTAAAAGACCATTTGAAATGTTTCTATCATTCTATCTTTGAGGAATGCTACACATTTTCCTCTTTCTTGTAAAAGAAGAGGAAAAGATTTCTTATCACTTCCTCCAGCGCTTAGAAGCAACAGCAACTTATAAGGCAATTAATAAAACCTACCAGAATCAGTGACTCAAAATGAGGAATCACACACTCCTTCTGTACTGGAAAAAATGAAGAAAGTGGACTTCAGGAGTGGAAAAACACCTATTTAACAATTTTATTTTTTGAAGTCAAGACCGTAAAGCAACAGAATCATTTCATTGCTGTTGGCTTTCTATGTACCGAACAACAAAATCTCACATACTGGGGAATTTAGTCTCCTGGAGTTTCGCTGGCCTAAATAGCAATTTTAGGTCTTTTAAAAGACAATGTTCTAAATCTGTTTGTGAAGTAATTGTGATAAAATAAATCACCTAAGTTAGATATCCACTCTGCACAAACTCCCACTCTGCCTTGCTTCACCATGTGTCCCTAGCGGATATCCTACAGTTCCTTAGGATCTTCCGCTTTCTCCTTCTAAGTGAATGTAGCTCAAAGTTAAGTTAATGATTGTTCATTATATCCATGAACAAACAGTTAGTGAAAAGCAGCATAAGCCTCCTCTCTTATAGTTGCTGTACACCAAGGGAAACTACCCAGATTGATTTGCCATGCTGCCATTTGTCACATCTCATTACCTTAGCTACACTATGGTAAGTTACAGCAAGGATGTGACTAACAGTAACCACATGTAATGCTACACAGTACCATCTTGTCTGCCAAGGATATTTAACAAGACATGATTTCCAGAGATCAGGACCTTTTTTTTTTTCTTTTTAATTGCAGTTTTTGTGGCTAGAAGACAGAAGTGGGGAGCCTTTAACCCATTAAAAATCATCTTGTATGCTTCAAAATATTCAGTGCTATTAAGCATATATCCATATACGCAATCTGATTGTTGATAAGGCAAATTAAGAGTAAGCGGAAAGAATTCTTGAGCCTGATCCTATTCTCATTGAAGTCAATGGGCAAACCTATGCAACTTCACCGGGAGGAAGAACAGGGTCTCATCAATCTTAAATCTAGCAGTTCTGTAAACCTGAAGTCACTGTTGTTGCTTCAGGTCTTTGAATCCTGGAGCCAAAATGGTATGAACTCACTATAGACAATACTGTTGAACAGACTTAATATTTGATTCCAAAATGGGAAGGCCCAGATCCTCAGATTAACTAAAATTCACAATAGTGGTGTTACACTGATTTGCACAATCTGACTCGTAAATTAGGTTTTGTTCCATGAATGTGTGGCAAACCAGAATGTTGTAATAGTAAGTCTATTCTGATTCCTGAGCATATGTCTATGACTGAAACTCTAGACAACTTATCTGAACTACTGTGACCTCTGTCTTATGAGCCTGATATTTAATATAAACCTTGGTTGCCTGTCAGAAGCTAAATAAAATCAGGAAGGACTGAATATTTCTCAAAATAACATTGTAAATTTGACTTGGGGTCCATTACGTTTGATCTGAGTAGTGCTATTGTTATTACATGTTCAGAGAGCATTGAAAAGACAGCTTTTCAGTAGCAGCAGAAAGATGCATGTTGAAGATGATTGGAAGCTTGAGAAGGAAATGGTCTGAAAAGAGTTATTACTAACTGCTACATTCACAAGGCACTGGATTTTTCCCCTGAGTACAATTTTCCATTGTATACAGAAGTTTTCCTTAACATAAAAACAGAATAATTTTGTTACAACCCTTATGTTTTATGGAAAATACAAAACAATGAGGTTCACTGCAAACCAACTTGGTTTTACAAGTATGTGTAACAGAGACTATCTCACCCATAACTGGTCTTGTTTTCAGTATTTATAGTCATTCAGATTCCTAGACTTGTGCAATATTTGTCTCATCAAAAGAATCACATGGGAAACAATAATCACAGATGTGACTTCAAACTTATACAGAAATACCTTTACTCGGTATGCTTCTTATAGCCTTTTAAAGGTATTCTTTCCATAATTTTATTTTAGGTATGTCTGGCCCCAGGGAAACTCACTGAGTTTGAGTTTAGAAAAGTAAAATGAATTTTTTAAGTTAAATCCCTAGATCAGGACATCCTGTTTTGAAGTTTCAGAAAAATAAAAAATCGGTTACCATGTTCTTATGTCACCACTCTTGCTCGTTCCAGCCTGAGTAGCATGTCCTAAGAGGACAGAGCTGCTGTCAACTCATGTCACCTTTTCTCATGGAAATTTTACTATGTTCACTGATTTGTAAAGAAAGATTTTGTACTTCACCTTTTTTCTTGTTTCAATAACCCAGATAAACTCTTACAACATTAACAAGGTTGATATAATTTTCATCACTGAAAATTTGTGCCCCACTCTGCCCTAATCTGCCAATTCAGACAGATATCCACACTTTTAAACACCTTGTATATCTCAACAAATCACTCTGGAATTTATTTAGGTAGTTCATATAAAGAGAGAGAAATTTAAAATAGATCAGAGCAGTAATATGTGGAGGTCTAAGTTGGTAGGTGAGTGAATAGCATGACTGGCCTGATGTGCCCAAGGTTTCCTCTTTACATCTTAGAAAGTTATTTCTTCCTCTTTAGCAGCTTTACTTTTGAAGTCATGCTTTATTAGCTTTTCTTCTTTCCAAGTTTCTAGAATTTAATAGAGGATAGCATACAGTATACTTTAATCTTTGTATTATGCTCCTTAGCTTATGTTACACAAAAGGATTACAGTAGCTATTTTCCACCCTTATCTCTTGTTCTGCCTGATGTGGTTTCAATTTTAGTTTTGAACGTTTTCTGGAGAGCTGTTTACAGATCTTTGGAAGATTTTGTTGTTGAGGGAGTTGTTTTCTTTTTTGTTGCTTTTCTTTTTTTGTAATTTTGCAAGAGTTCTTAGTTCTTTTGTCCAGAGCGATATCTCCTGAGGTGCTATGTTGTTATCCACATTAGATGGTCATGTGAATAACTCAATAAAAATAAAATATGTAATGAATGATATAAGTGAGTTTAGTTAAAATTGATATTAATTTTGAGGATATTACAAGATTCCCATTTGTTGAAAGCGAATAATGCAAGATAAAGAAACACATTCAGGTGGTGGGAATACAACCTGGGCTTACGGAAGGTCCATGCAGTTTATGTGCAAGTACTTTGGACTGACTCTTCTACAACAGTTAGTGCTGAGGCTCCTACATGCTTGAATGAAGGCATTGTATAGTTGTTCCTATATGGCAAAAAGAAGGACAAATCACCATGATTTGGGAATGTATGATGTTCCAGAAAAACAATGTCAGCCAATATTCTAACTTACAAGGAAAACGTGACTGTGAATTCAGCAAGCTCTTTGAAAGCTAACTCTGACAACACAACGGGCTGCCCACAATGTTCAGCAGCAGCATTCTTATTTGTTTCATTCCTTCAACATGTTATTCATTGCAGTATTTACAACACAGAAGGATTACTTTTCACATCCTGTCACACTGCATTACATGCGAGATTTGTACTTTAATTATATTCAGATTCATTTGATTTCTAGAGAAAATAATGCAAATGAAGGGAAATTATTGGATTTTTTTTATAAAGTCACCAGTTTGTTGATTTGAGAAGAAATGGACGCTAAGCATTTCAGGTTTTTATAATGTTTAGCTATTTTATTATTACTATGTAAATATCATTTGGAGTATCAGATTGTTTATAATTTATTGATGCTACTTCGAATGCATGCAAGTCAATTTTAAATAACTCATAATAGATAACAAAATATCTTTCAGATTCCATTTCTGATAATAATTAAGGTTTTTAATGCAGGATAATTAATGGAAATTACAAAGCTAAGAAAACAATAAAAGAGAAATCTGATAACATCAGCATATTTTAGTAATCCTGAAACTTATTCATCTCAGTAAATTTTAGTCCTATAAAAAAATCTATTGGAAAAGAATTCTGTACATGAATAAAGGTTGGATGGTAATTTTTTATTCTTCAGTGACAGAAATAAAAGGTTATTTCTATCTTTATCTATGCAATACAAACTACTATATTTTAACAATAGCATTATAAATGGGAAATAGTGAAGAAAATTATGTCACAAGTTGGTGTGTAAATAATAGAGAGTAAAAAGTCATTTTATTTATCTCAACTATCTATTTTGGAGATTCCCAAATGTGAATTCCAATCTAAGTTGAAATTTTTGTCAGTATAACTGTTCGAGCTAGCAAGAGGAGGCTTTTGAGTTATATCTACATCAGTAAAAGCTTCATTCCATTTATGCTTAATATTAGCATGCTGCAAATTGCTTTCATATACAGCTTCAACGGAGGAGTCAACCTAAACTTGGAGAAAGGGCAAAAGCATCATTTAATGGGTATATATACTTATATATATATATGTTTCTGTGTGTGTGTATGACATATAAACTGACATAAAATGACATGTAATTATACTAGAAAGCTCCACTATATATATTTATATATATATGTGTGTGTGTGTGTGTATCTGTGTGTGCATGTGTGTGTGTGTGTGTATGACATATAAACTGTAATTATACTAGAAAGCTCCACTCTGAGTGTAAAACTAGCCATAGTCTATTTGGCAAAGGCAAAAAGAGAGTTAATCCTCTCCTAAATGCTGTTAATTAGAAACAGGAACACTACAAGAAAGGACAAATTAAGAATTCAAATCAGTGAAAAATCCCAAACAATCCTTTGCAGTCTTTATTTACCCAACAATGCTGTAAATAGGAAGCCGACACCATCAGTGTTACATTTCACCAGTTATCTGATAAACCAAAACAAGAGACACATTGGCACACTGGGTAGTCCTGTCAGTCACCACTAACCAGTTAGCAAGGAGCTCCACAGGACATCCAGACTATTCAGATATATGGTTTAATCTCTATTGTGGGAAAGAAGAATTTTTTTAATTCATCTTTTAAATAAGTATGTTTAAAGTCCATTAAGCTAGGCCTCATATTTAGCTCTAAAGAGATCACTGAATTTTTTCCAACCAAATGTTAATAATACACAGACACAGACAGGCGCGCAACTCCTGTTTTGATTTAACTTTAATAAGTGGGTCTCTAGGAAAAAAAAGAGGTTCATAGAAAACTCCAGAATGAGAGATAAACCATTTTACCATGCTTCTTGTAAAAAACAGGGAGGAAAGTGGGTGGATCACCAATCCTGCTACCGAAAGGAACCGCAGGAAAAACATGCTACAGGCAAGCTGACAGCATGTCCATAGGGTCAGAAAAACCGTTTAGACTGTGGGATGCTTTTCAGAAATGAAACCCAAACTTTCATAGTTGTAGGTTATATATTGTAAACTGTTGTGGCTTATTGGGTGCTCTTACATCTATTTTTCCTTTATGCCCTAAAATAGATTATATGCCATTTAATGTTAGGCATTTTATGAAGCATTTGGGGGTTAACCTCTCCGGATTTTAGGAGACTAACAAAGAACTCTTAAAGGGATCACTGGATGGGGGTTGCATTTTTTCAAGAAAGGTTTGGTAGGTGCAACAATTCTTTACTTTTAATTAAACCCAAGACTAACTGAATGTTAACTAGAAGTCAAAATAATTCAGAAATTATATCTAAGTAAATATTAGAGAAGAAGACATATAGCCTAACTTCAAAACTACAAAAGCTTAATATACATTTGCCATATTTAATCACCAAGTAAGTACAAAATCCAGCATCCACTGAAGTTAACATGAGTTGTTTTGGAGCCCTACTCTGCTGAGGAGTAAATAGCTAATTCATGTAGATTAATGTGTAGGATTTAGTTTCCTTCAATTTAGATGCTCATTTTTATTTTTATTGTTAATCCTGATCAGCCTTTTAATTTTCATTCACCAAAATTTACTACAGGGGAATAACCACTGATAAAGTTCAAGTCATAGGAAGACAAACACAAACTAGACTATCATTTTTTTTTTCTTTTTTCTTTTTTTTTTTCTTTTTTTTCACCTAACCTTTCATAGAACAGGTCTACATGATGCTATATGCTAAAAATGCCAGCAGTGACACTACAGTGACAACATCAGCACTTTTACCATAGTTAGCATTTGTGTCTTGGCACTTTAGCTGTGGGAGAGTCTAAGTAGAGACTAACAAAATGAGGGACATTAATGACATGACATAAAAATCTTCTGAAATACAGCAGAAAGACTGCTGTGAGTTTTGTGCTACCCTGCAAGTACAAATAAATCATATTCCTTGTATAAAATTGCATCATTTATAAATATATATAGGGTCAAAAAAAAAACTTTTAAGAAACAAGAGTTTTTAAATAATTTCTTAATTGATGAATATCTTCTATAGGCTAAATTCATATTTCTGGCACAGTCCCACTAGATCAAAACATTTTTAATGAGCCAGGAAGTTTTTTTTTTTTTTTTTTTTTTTTTTTTTTTTTTTTTAACTACAGAATAGAGAAAATTATATCTATCAAGAATAGCTTCCTCTTAGTCAGAGTTGTTAGACTGTATTTGAAATCGAATGACTGCTTCCTTTTTGGCTCAGGATTCACTGGGTAATGAAAAGATTACTGTTTGGAAAATTCAGGGAAATGGAGGACATGTCATTATTTGTGACATTTAATTAGAAAGGAAAAGATATAAGATAATGTATAATAATAAAAAATAATCTTGCATTAAGAGATTTGTATAACCTAATAGGTTTATTTCATCCATAAAATCTTATTCAAAACCTAGAATTTTAAGAGATTTTATATAACACACTAAGACAGTTTTGCTATGAGTTTTAAAGATCCAGTATTTTGTGTAACTGTAAAAGTTTTGCCAAAGCAATTTCCTTATCCTCTCTCCAAGTGAAATAAACTTAATGAATTGAGTTGGAATATATAATATAAATGGTCATTCCCAAGGATGGAGGTGAAAGGTATATTTTATTAAACTTTATTTACATTAAAACTTCAGATTAAAAAGGAATAAAGGGTTTATTCTGAGTTTTTCCACGTTAGCAATAAAACTCTACAAATAATATTGTAATTTTTAATGATTTCTATGTCATAAATGTTAAAATCTATTTCTGTGATACTTCATTCATTCTTTTATTCTGACGGAAATGGACATTTTGTCACCTCATAATCATCAAAAATTTACCAAGATTTCTGTCTAATGTAGGCTATTGAGTTAACTGAAGCTAATAAAACATTCCACAAGTTTCTTTCTTTTTTTTTTTTTTTTTTTTTTTACTCACAGGTAGAATAAAATCTTTCTTTTTTCTAATGAACCAATACTAGAGAAATAGTTAGATTCTGAAATATCTAAAACCTCTATCTCTCCTCTGAACATTATTTACCCTCTCATTAGATCTAATAATATTAAAAACCCAGAACTAAAGAATATCTAAAAACCTTAAGAAACTTTACAGAGAGATGGGATGGTACTGTAAACCCCGACATCCAGTGCTGCATTCTCTTGCATAATTCTGGTAAGTAGGAATAATTACATTAAAAGTCTGCTTGACTGAAAATTCCATAGGGCATTAGCTATAGCATATGGTTTTCCATCTGAGTAGTCTATTCCTTCATTTCAAACTAAAGTGCGATATGGTATACATTTAGAAGAAATATTACTGCCTGCAGTATAAAACATATCTATCTTTTATAGTTAAGAATTGCATAAAGACTCTTTCCATAATATTTTTTTTATTATTCCGTAAGAGTGAGCAGTAATTTCACAGTCTAATAAAACAGCAATGGTATTCCACACATATGCATTACCCAAGAATGTTAAACATGTTCTTTTCCTGGCATCAGCTGAAATTAATTTGAATCTCTCATTAACAAGCACATTAACATAAACCAAGAACATAACGTTAAAAATTGTTTTTCCAGAAAATAAATAGGATCTTTTGCTCTGTGGTGCTTAATATTCCTTTTATTCCCTGCATCTCAGTGACTTTAATAACTTACCGCTGCTCTGGAACTTATCGGTTATGTAGGCTTTTTCACACCCAGACTATAAAAAACAACAAATATTGTTTTTAATCCGAGCCACAT
This sequence comes from Rhea pennata, assembly GCF_028389875.1. Classification (NCBI taxonomy): domain Eukaryota; kingdom Metazoa; phylum Chordata; class Aves; order Rheiformes; family Rheidae; genus Rhea; species Rhea pennata. Next base: position 46,305,684 of record NC_084663.1, on the reverse strand, counting down.
TTTATCTACTCTTCTATTCTCCATATTTCGGTAACACCATACATTAGAAAGGAATGTTGATGTTTATTGAAACAAGAAGTTTTGTTGCTTTAGTGTTTTCACTTAAGTCATCTAATTATCTGTGTATTACCAGCTAAAGTAGGTTATAAGACAAAGTTTGATAGCCCTGAGAGAACAAGAGAACATAAAGACATAAGTCACTGGTTTTGCACTGTGATCCACGGACTGCTGGCGATCCGTGAGGTAATTGTCAGTGGTCTAGTGCTGGCCATGAAGCCATACAAACTTTACAGTGTTTTTAAAGAGATCAGATAAAATTTATGCTTGCTGATCTATGAGAAAGTTTGAAGGTCAGAGGTGTTTTGGAAGCCAATGAAGTAGATAATCAATGTGAAAAAAAGTGGTGAAAATTTTATCAGCAAAAGCCTGCTATAACACAACCAGAGATAGTAAATCCTTTAGTCAAATTGGGTCAAGTTATAGCTACAGTAATAACTAACCTTGGACCTAGCCATCAATCTGAGTTTGGCTGTGGTATCATATTAATGTTGGCTTGTCCCTAGTTATTTAAAATAATTAGAATTTAATGCTTTTCTGTTCCACATAACATATAAAGAAGATGCATACAGTTCTTCTGTGTCTACAGCTCTGTTATATCATATCTCCTCTTCTCAACCTAGCTCTTTTAAAGCTTACTTGGATATCTGTGCGCTATCTTGTCATCTGTCAGACACATATATCCTAATTTTGCTTGAGGGGATGTGGAAGCAAGGGTCATAAATGTTAATTGTGAACTCTTGTGTCATAGTTGAAGGGAAAAGAGTACTGAAATTCTAACAAAGATCTCTTCTGTCCAGTATGTGTCCAGTATGAACCTAACTGCTGTTTCACGAACTGAAGATCAAGATCACTCTACTGAAGTTAATTAATTAGGATGTTAGAAAATGATGGAGAATAAGGCCCCATTCTGAGTTTGCAAAAACATTTTTCTTCATATTTTCCAGTGTTACACTATAATTTGGGCAGAGATGTCAATAGCAACAACATGAAAATGACTACTATCGTACTATCTGCTGTCTCCTCAAAATCTCTCATAGCAGGTCAGACAGTGTCTCTAGCAGCTGAATCCATTTGATCCAAAGTAAATAACAACACCTATTTTAGGCATGCAAACTTCATTTTTAGCCAGTGGAGAGAAGGAACATTTTAGATTCAGTTCATCATAAAGTAGGGGTGAAATAAGTAAATCGGCTAAATGCTGTCTTAGAAGACCTGATTTTAGTCTGTTGATTAGTGGAGAGCTTCATATTACTAGCTCAGATACACAAGAGACTAAAGTTTGGTAGAATATACACTTAGCCATCAGTATATGACCAAAGCCATTGTCACACTCTCCTTTAGGAGGCCACAATATACTCCATATTTTGGCCATTTGTGGGTATGTGAAGAAAATAATCCTGCCTTCCTTTTTCTCCTTAGTTAACAGTCAATGCCCAAGGAAAGAGTAACGGGAGCGCTCTCTGAATCCCTGCTACTTCGTTGGAGCTTTACTCTAGTAGTAATTCTGTTCAAAAGCTTTCAGGAGAACAGTTCTGTCACTCTCACAAAGTAACTTTGGGCTGAAATGGGAACCCTACACTCATGTTCCTCTCTTAATAGAAAAGGAGTTTTTAAGTCACCAGCAATGTATACTTCTCCTGTTAATTGCCTGCATTTTTCTAGCTACCACATGACCCATTTGACAGGTCACCTGCCTCAGTGAGGGCACAGAGGAAGTGTATTGGTAAATGACTTTACTGCAGCTATTTCTGCTGTGTGTGTTCTGCTCGTAACAAAGGAAAAGGAGAAATATTAACTGACAAGAAGTTTCATTTTTAAGCGTGCTTATTGTCTAATTCTGGAACTTATGTGGGCTAATGGGTAACTAGGTAATGTGAAAGTGTATTGTGATTAACTGAAATGTAAAAGGTTTTGAAATCCTTAAATGTTGTTTCTAAGTGAATGTAAATTGTAATTGTAAGATGTATTTGGAATAACTGGGATAAAGCTGTTACAAGTGAGTCCCCCAAATCGCTGGAGGCTGAAATATATGCTTGAGACACTTGTAAAAGCTTTACTTCAAAGCACACATTGCTCTAAGCTAGATTTCTCTTAGCCTTAAAAAGGAAATCTCTAACTCAATTAATTCAATCAACCAAACTCAAGCCGTGAAGTGCTCTTAGCTAGACATGCCGCTGAAACTCAGCTACATTCTGATTTACTGTATTAACTTGATATTGCATATTGTAACTAGTCTCAAACTACTTTTTCATTAAAAAGAAAAACACACAGATATGAAATTGGTTGCGTAAATCAGATCTGTTTAATTTAACTTTGTGGCTTTGTCACATCATTTTACTTCTTTGAAGCATGCAGAGTGTATGTAGTTTTCCATCTAAAACAGGGGTGATTCGTAGTAATAGAGTGAGGGAGATGGGTTTTGGACTGTTTCTTCCCTCAGTTCTGTCTGTCTTCACATCATCACATTTCCAAGAAGAAGAATTGGCTGAAAAATGACTCTGAGTAAGCCCTGCTTAGTGTTTTTTTAGTGTAAAACTTGAAAGTGACATTACGGTATCAGGCAGCTGTTTGGGGGAATTTTTCTTTTTTTTTTTCCCCAACCAGATGCAAAAGCAATGATATGAAACTGAAAGAAACCACAGCTCAGTCGTCTGCCTTCCACTTAATTTTTCATACAAATTTAAGGTCAGGTTGTGGCCTGGTAACCAGTGAGGTGTATGTAACACTAGAACAGTAATTCTCTGAAACTGATTACGAAGAGAAGCAAGAGAGGATGGACAAGAGCCTGCTCTTGGTTAAACTGCTCTTAAGCTAGATCAGCTCCATTGCTGTATGGAGTAAACAATTTCTTCAGATTTATGCTACTGTTAAATAAGCGCAGAATTCATCAATGGGTCACAACGGTGCTCTTTTGTTTGATTTTAAAGATGATAATCTTTTATACATATACCTATAGCTTATATATTGAATGTATGTATAAAACACATATCTACATAGAGAAACAAGCTGCAAGATATTTTCAGACAAGATAATAATATCATTTATTATAGAAAGCTTGTTATTTCACACACAAAAGCCAAGTATCACTAAAGCAACACTTAATGAGCTACAGTTGGATTTTGCTTTTATTTGGTAAATACAAGATCTACTCTTGCTTGCTCCTTCTTTAAACATTTACTTGTCTACTGTTAAAAAAAATGTATGTCAGGGTAACGTATTGTGGTTTTTGTTTTTGTTTTTTGAGTTTTCTTTCCAGAGACATTTCTGTATTGGCAGAAAGGTTGTTTGAAAAATTTAATAGGACTTACCTAACTTGACCTTCTATCTGGGCTCACTGACACAATACAGCTCTGAGTCTAGGTTGAGGGGATGTCCAGAAGCTGGTAAGGACCAATTCTTCACCAGAAATTTTCATGTTGCAGAAACTAATCTTATATTTTCAAAGAACTGGATTTCTTGTAACCTTAGTGAGAAGAATGATAAAGGAATTTTTTGGGGGGTCATAATTTAAAACACATTTCTGTTTTGATAAATTCCCAATAGAACCCAGGGAAGCCTCAAAACCACCTTGACTCTCTACCAGTTTTCTGACCTGTTGCCTCTGAAGTTGATCTACTGAGCTTCCAGCTAGGCAGGCTTCCTCAGAGATGGAAATATATAATAGCTCCTTAAACTCCCTAATTTTCAAAGCATGAAGATATAGCTCACTTGGATACCAAAGAGCACTGAGAGTTTCACCTCTGGCATCCCAGATACCCTTTAGTCTTCAAAGGGCCAGGGGCTACCGAGGGCCGAGATGATCCCGAATTTCCATGTACCCCAGCTCTGTAGTTCACCCGACAGCTGCAAAAGAGCCCACACCAAACTCTGTGTGTTTCTTCTCAGACTATTGCCCCACACGAATACTTATAGCAAAGCTAACCATCTTCTCAATAACAAAAATCTGATAAAAAGATTTGGTTGCTGGTCAGTGGCGAGTAACTGGGAGTCTGACAATATTATGTTAGCTCCAGGGAGCAGCTGCCTGTCTGACAAGAGCTGACAGGTCATCGGGTGCCAGCAAAGGATATGTAGGATATAAAGGTGTAGGTAACTCACTGTGAAAATAGTACACTCCATGGTGAGATGCACGTTCTAGTTTTTCAACTTTTTTTTGCTTTTATCAGACTGGTCGGAAATTTTGAAAATGTGAATATTTTCACTGAACTCGATCCCCATTTCCCAGGTGAAGTCCAACTGATAAGAGAATCACTACAAATATAAATCAGTTCTGTTGTCTAACTGCAGAGAAACAGAAAGATCCTGTTGTTCTGCCCTCCTTTGATTCATGCCTAAGACTTAACTCTGAAGACTATCTTATTTAAACTTCAGTGTTAGTATAAACTTCACCATAACCATTCATATCTTACTCTTCAGCTAACCTCTTTCTTTAAATCACTTGGGTAGGAAATGAAAAAGCAGGTCAGATTTCAGAGACATTTTAGACTGGCGACAAATCAGATAGTTCAGGAAAGACTTATTCAGGCAGAGAGGCTCCAAATAGAAAAACCTCAAAATATTGTATTAACTTTCCACGGGTTTAATAAAGTTTTTATTTCACAGTTTGCCTGTTTACAACATCTTCTGATACAAATGAAAAAGTATCAGGGTAAAAGAACTCAGTAAAAGTGACCTTGGTAATACACAAGACAAATTTATTACAGTGTGAAAGCATCTCCATTAATTCTAATCTATTACAAAGTTCATTGGAAAGACCAATTTTTACAAAGTTAATTAGAAACAGTGCAAAGCAGATTTTGCTGACCAAATACTATGATTTGTTAGTGTCTTCTCTGAATGAGTGTTCTGATGGTAGAAAACTGCTAGTGCAGATAATACTAATTTCTCTGTCAATAGGCAAAGCAATCGTGTTTTTATTGCAAACATATTCCCACCTTACTTAGTAAAACTTTAACTTTGCTGAAATAATTTTGAATTTTTCCATTAATTTCTGTGTAGCCTTAAGTTCCCCTCTTTGGATATTTTGTACAATTGGAATCTTGTTGACATTCACAAAAGGTGAAGATATTTTAAAAAAAAGACCTTTACATTACAGAGGTTCAATAAAATAATGCATCACAGCTGAATAGAATAGCTCAAAAAAAGCAAATAATTTCCTGTTTAGATATTAAAGAAAGATCTAGTATTTCCAGTCGCTTTACACAACACTGCATATAAACCATCCACAACACTGCATATAAACAATACACAATATATAAAAATATTCTATTTGTGAAACTAATGTATTTTATACAAAAAGACAAAAGTACTGACATTTAATAGCTCACTAATATTTTCACATAAATTCTTGCTATTACACATTTTGTTTCAGTTTTGCATAGTGATAACTTTCTTGTCAATCACTGAATTTCCAGGAATGTAAATAAGAAATTGCATCTGTTACTTGTAATTTCCCCAATCAAACTCTGAACTCTTTCCTTAATGTTTTCAACAATTCTAGCATGTGGTACTTGAGATAATCCTGAACCCAGTATGTTTTCCTGATGGCTAGATTTGCCTGTCACTAGTGTTTGCTTACGAGCAGTATCATATGAATGAGGTGAAATTTCATTGGAAGGAGCATATTGAAAACGTGTGTGTATCCTGCTTTGTCACATCTGTGTAAAGTTTCCCCCCCCCCAATGCAATTGTTTTTACTTTCTTTTAATCTTGCACAGAAATGTAAAAGTGGAATAACTGACCCCGTGTTCAAAGTCATTGTCAGAGACAATGAAGTCATAGGCTTCTGTTTTTAATAATGTCTTGCAAAACACAAAGCATCATTAATCATATTCAGAGGATAAAAGACACACAGATTTCCTAGTCTCAAACATTCCTGAAGCCTTGAACATTTCAGTGCTGTAGATTCACACAGATAACATCCCTCAACTCTGCACAAAAACTTAATCAGCAAATGAAGTGACAAATAAAACCATTTTTTATTTTAAAATGTAGTATCTGAGACCACCCTCTATGCAAAGCAAAATAGCTTAGAATGCCTATTCTATAATATTGGTTCCACAACCAATGATATCTGTAAGTAGGTTCTCTCATTCTTGCTTTAGAGAGGAATTCAGTTAAACTACACCTAGGAACATTAATAAGGACTTCCATGCAAGAAATAAAACAGAAAACAATCATGCTGTTGCAATATTCACATTCTTGCTTCCTTTGCAACTAGTTCCACTTGCGGGTAAGCTTTGTGTTTTATTGATTTTAGATGAATGTCAGAAAAAAAATCAGACTACAAATTCCTCTAAATATTATTCTCTGCACACTTGCATCTGCCTTCCTATCTAACTGTCCAGACTTTAATATCAAGCCCAATACTGCCAAATATGATTACCTTCAATACTGAATTAATTTTGTCTTGAAATAGTTCATTTGTGCATTAATGCTTCAAAAAAATCATATTTCTCTAGGAGAAGGGAATGCAATGGTAAAGAAATTTGCCAAGAAATTTGGCTCTCTCCAATCCAGCATGTGCCAATTTGGATCCAAGAAAAGGAATAACCACAATATTGTATTTAAATACGTTGGTTTCAGTTCAGCAAACTTGGCTTCACTATGGCTTGAGTTTAAACATGTGCTTAAAATACTTTGCTGAGTTAGGACTATGTTCTCAATATGTATGTAAACTGGCAATAAAAAAGGAAAAATATTTTGTATACTGCACTTACATTTTACAATTTATTCAGAAACAAGAAAGAGAAGGCCAAAACTTGCCTAGAGTTACAGCTCATGTGGTCCCAGATGAAAGGAGGACTAACTAGACTCAGTCTAGTCTGCAGGATGAAATCCAGCATCTGTGAAGGCCCATGGAAGATTTACCTACAACCAAGATTTAATTTCTAAGCGCTGTCATGCTGCACTAGAATAGATACAGCTAGCAAAAAGTTCCTCAGCAGTGCAGACAGTCTAGGGAGGTGGAGGTGGAATAGCCAATATATTGCACTCCCACAGGCTGGTTGCTGACCACCATTAATACTGTCCTGAGCCAGTTTAAGTACATTTTTTTCCATTTATCCTGACAAAAATATCTTCATCATTATTCAGAAGCTAAAGTGATTTCCACATTAGAGCTAGACAGATTTGCACAGTACTGCATTGCAATAGCTTGCAGTTCTGCATTCTATATTCTGATTTGGCTGAAAAGTACACATAAATTAATTAGTATGGATAGATACATCCATACATACATATGCATTGTATGACTTCAGTCATCCAGTCTTCAAGAAGAGCAAGAAGGAGGACCCAGGCCAGTCAGCCTCACCTCCATCCCTGGAAAGGTGATGGAACAGCTCATTCTGAATGTCATCTCCAGACATATGGAAGAGATGATGATGATCAGGAGTAGCCAGCATGCATTCACCAAGGGGAAATCCTGCTTAACCAATGTGATAACCTTCTAGGATGGAATGACTGGCTGGGTAGAAGGGGGGAGAGCAGTGGACCTTGTGTACCTTGACTTCAGCAAGGCTTTTGACACTGTCTCCCATAACATCCTCCTAGCCAAGCTCAGGAAGTGTGGGTTAGATGAGTGGACAGTGAAGTGGATTGAAAACTGGCTGAAAGGCAGACCTCAGAGGGTCGTCATCAGTAGCATGGAGTCTAGTTGGAGGCCTGTGGCTAGTGGCATCCCCCAAGGCTCAGTACTGGGTCCCATCCTGTTCAACTTCTTCATCAATGACCTGGATGAGGGGACGGAGTGCCTCCTCAGCAAGTTTGCTGATGATACCAAGCTGGGAGGAGTGGCTGATACACCAGAGGGCTGTGCTGCCATTCAGAGAGACCTGGAGAGGCTGGAGAGTTGGGCAGAGAGGAACCTCCTGAAGCTCAACAAGGGCAAGTGCAGAGTCCTGCACTTAGGGAAAAATAACCCTAGGCACCAGTACAAGCTGAGTGCTGACCGTCTGGAGAGCAGCTCTGCAGAGAAGGACCTGGGAGTGCTGGTAGATGATAAATTGACCATGAGCCAGCAATGTGCCCTTGTGACCAAGAAGGCCAATGGTCTCCTGGGGAGCATTGGGAAGAGTGTTGCCAGGAGTTCAAGGGAGGTGATCCTGCCCCTCTGCTCAGCCCTGGGGAGGCCTCATCTCGAGTATTGTGTCCAGTTCTGGGCTCCCCAGGACAAGACACACATGGAACTACTGGAGAGAGTCCAGTGTAGGGTTACGAAGATGATCAGAGGGCTGGAGCACCTGCTCTATGAGGAACGGCTGCGAGAGCTGGGCCTCTTCAGCCTGGGGAAGAGAAGCCTGAGGGGGGATCTTATCAATGTGCACAAGTACCTGAAGGGAGGGTGTCAAGGGGACGGGGACAAACTCTTTTCAGTGGTGCCATGTGACAGGACAAGAGGCAATGGGCAGAAACTGAAGCACAGAAAGTTCCGCCTGACCGTGAGGGGGAATTTCTTCCCTGTGAGAGTGACAGAGCACTGGCACAGGTTGCCCAGAGAGGTTGTGGAGTCTCCTCTCTTCAAGGCCCGCCTGGATGCGACCCTGTCTAACATGCTCTAGGTGACCCTGCTGAGCGGGGAGGATGGACTAGATGATCTCCAGAGGTCCCTTCCAGCCTTACTGATTCTATGACTTTTGTTCAATATACACATTCATATTTGTGAAAATTCATTTTCCTTCATTCTTCATAAGCAAGTAAGTACACTCTACCTACAACTTTATGCTACCTTTTATTTACAGTAAACAATTTATTTACTAAATTATTTCATTTAGCGTGGTCCTTCTTCTTAAATTTCTCTCTTTATATTTAGTATGGTTGCAAAGAATTTACAGAGATAAGGAAATAATCTATTCTTTTCAATCTGAAGAATAGCATTTATTCACTGAAATAAGGTTTACAGACAAGAAGAACAGAACTGAAGAGAGAAGATCCCACTTACTCCCTTCAAACATTGAATGAGAAAGAAATTTGATATGTGTAGGTCTTTCTGTTTGTCTGAACGAGCTTCTCCACATTTACACTCAGGTTTCTAAACTGCAAAGAACTTCAACAGCTCTCATCAGAATTTATAAAAAATATAGACAGTATTTTTCATATATAGGTTATATCTATGTTCAGTGAACAATCGAACAAATTAATTTATTGAAAGGATTGTATTCAGTGAATATTAAAGAATGATAATGGAAAGAAAATTTCAAATTTTTAATCATGGCTGTTCTCACTGAAAATTGGATTTTTGGAATTGCCTCTATAATCATATAATTATGTGTCTGTATATAACAAGTTATACATATATACATATGTTACATGTATGTATGTATGTAACAGATCTGTAGGATCTATTGTCCGGTTGACTTGCATGGTGACATTCTCTCAAAAAACTGTAAATCATTTGATGTAGTAGGTATACTACCAAGTTTGTAAGTTATACAAATATATATTCAGAAAAAATAACTAATAATCTGGTATCAATAAACTAGTCAAATCATTCACAATAAGAAGGAAACTTAAGATGAAACATAAAATAAAACCAGATCATTTTTCTATGCTATCTATGTAGCAGTTTATTTTTAACCAAAATATGTACATTCTTTGGCTCAAATTTTCCCTTCTGAATGAATGAAGATACAAAGCATATTGCACTCTTATGACATCAAATTCACAATGATGAGATTTTTAGATATTATCAAGTTTCACTGGTTTTTCAATGAAAAATAAATCTGTCTCTGAAAGTTGAGTTTCTGTGGAGGAGAAAAAGGCAGTTCATAAATGTATTGAATATCTAGCTAATTGAGATAGCTAAAAACCATGCATAAATCGTTATGTGTGGGTTCTCTTCAGTACCCATCTATTCTGTACTTACTATTCCGTACTTATAACAGCCCTTGGGAGGCCATATCCTTGCATTTTGTATTTTTACGTATTATGCCTGAGAGCTTCTTGCAATTTTACTGCCTTGGTATCACAGTGGTTAGCATCACTGTGAGGTCAAGTATCAGCTCATATGAAATCATGCCCACTACCATATCAGTGCTAACAATCATCCATCACTGTTTACTTGACATCACAGTTATGTGCCTACAGACCGAGTAACAGACCGAAGTATGTACTGGCAACATCACAGCATTTTGCATTTATATGTATACTTGTGGGTGAAGTGTTGCATGAACAGGTCTAAACAATTATGTACATTCTCACCGGAAAAAATGAATAGCTTTCTATATTGCACTCAGAATGTAAGAAATAATTTTGATTAGATAAGGATTATCAAGAGCTTGGAGTGTTTTTTTCTGAATTCTATTGGAATACCTTTAAGTGTTTGAGAGCTGACATAATTAAAAAAAAAAAATCTTTTGGGATTCTTTCTCGATAATTTTTGTAGAATTCAGTCAAACGTATGATTATTTATTCAATATAACCTAAAGTATAAATGAAGAAGTAGTCAGTTACTATGACATGACTTTTTTTTCCTAAATTATCTTTAAATTTCAGCATTTCTTCATTTCCTCCTACATTATTTCCATTCATTTTGAGCTCAAATATTGTTTCTTTAAGAGTGAAATTTGAAAAATCTTACACTGAAAGTAATAAAGAGCAACTTTTCATTGCAAAATGCAATATAGTGATAAGTAATTTGTATCTAGTAAAAATACAGCTATTCCTAATCACTTCATAATAATGATGACACACAAAAATATTCAATAAAAAAAGACTCCAAAAATAAGTATTCAATGGAAAAGACTTTTGCAACAGTGGAAGAATTGTAGGCTGAACTAAGCTGGTTATAGTAGAGATCAGAGCCACAAATGTATGAATTTCAAAAGTTCTGCTCATTTTATTCACATGGCTAGGAAATAGTACTGGCTTTCTTTACTGTGGAGCAATGAGATATACTTGTTTTCCTGTTAGGATTAAACAGCTAAATTATGAATTCACTTTTGTGCTTGATAAACATTAATAGTTATGGTGCACCTCTAACTCTCATCCTCCACAGTTCTCAGTTTAAACAGCCTTTACACACAACCTGTCCCCCATTCTCCTGTTCCCTGCCCACTGGGATCAGTGAATGCATTTATTCATGGTCAGCCAGACTGGGAACCAGATCTGTGTTGAAAATATTATTTTTTTTAACTGATTCATTCAGATCAATTCTAGACTGGGGAATGGATCCATGTGACACTGCAGGGCAAGGAGGCTGTGAGAGAAAATGAGTGTGTGGGTGGAAGATGGGATTACTGCTTTCACTAACAGTAAGTTTGTGACACTTTAAAGTGTATGTTTTGCTACAGCAGTAAGGTAGCTGCTGTACCACTCTTTCAATCAAGGCTAAGGAACATCAAAATTGATTCTGTGATGGTAAAAGTAATAAATCTGCTGCCACTTCTCTTGCCTGGCTTTGTTGTCCGATGCTATTCAGAAATTTTGAGAGACGTATGCTATGATAGCTTAATTCTTGTTAAGTGAATGCTGTTTACATATTTGCACAGTTCACTTCCCAAAGGCAGAAGTGAGCAGAAGTTCAGTTTATTAACAATACGTTTCAATCGTACATGCCCTTAGTCTTCTCCAGAATTAACACAATAAGCCAAAGTTCTGTTCAATGGGGACAATACCTGACTTTACTTAGAGAAAGAAAGCCAAGAGAGTATGTGTTTCTGAGGTTTTAGTAAAGTTTATCTTCTTTTGAGGTTAGCTCCATTTTCTGTTTTCACATACAAGAAAAAACATGTTTCTAAACAGCCTCTGTGTAAGTTTACTGAATTTAACTGTGGATTTTTTCTTTTAAGCATGGTACAGAGGTCAGCCTTAGTCCATTACCTTTTATCTGTAAATGCTTGATTACTACTTGCTGATTTCCTTAACCTTGAACCACATAAATCAGTAAATCCTTTTTGGGAGCTGAACCATTTAGTAATTCAATGTTAAACATCTGTCTTTAGAAAAACTGTAAATTCATTTTATAAAGAGGCAATTCAGCATAGCTAATAAATATGATTTCATGCTTTTTTGCTTCCCAGATGGTTCTAGGTTCTAGAGTATAATGAATTAGTAACTTCTGAAACTGTTGTAAGGGAATAAGATGCTAAATGCAAAAGTGCAGATTTCTGAATAATAGCCTTGTACTTTACAAAAATATTAAGATGTCCTTTTCTCACGGGGACAGCAAATCTGTGAGGATTTGAGTTATGGGATACATCATTCTGATACTGTCTCTTAGCTGGTGCAAATTCAAGCAGCACCAGTAACTACAGTAAGCATATCTGATTTCCGCAGCTGAATACTTAGCTCTATTCCTGTGTTTGGAACAGCAGTTCCCTCTATACCCACATGTAATTATTTACATACCAGCTTTCACACTGAAATCTGATTAAGGTAAGAATTAAATAGCAGGTGAGAAACCACCACTGAAAGAGTTGTCCAGACTTCTACAATCAACGGAGAGGAACAAGCACGCCCGAGGTGTGGCACGTCTCCTAAGGGAGGCACGATTCAAGTTCTGTGAATCATGCTGGAGAAGTCCTTTTTTTCCTTTGAGCAATAAAAGGCAAGCATGACTAGCCCAGACCTACCCCAGTGACCATACTCTGGAGATCTACAGTGAGATAAAACTAATTTCTTAATCAGATTTGAAAATGCAAACTAAATAATGTTGAAGGAAAGGCTTCACTCTTCGATGAGGAAACTAGGGTGACAAAAAGTACTGCTGCTCTTCAGCTCAATCTTCTGGCCTTAACACGTAGCTGTTTGCTGAGTTCTCCCACTAAACACATTTATTTTTATTTTACAAACTAAATACTCTTTGGACACAAGAGAAGTCATTCCAAATATTATTCTTAGTTTTTCTGATACACTTTGGGTGCGTCATTGAATTCCCAAGGAATCTGTTGTAATTTCTGCTCATATTATTGTAGGTGTCAGTGGTTTTGGACTGGCTGAGTTAATGCACTTCGTAGTGCCTCCCAGTCCTCAGTAGCATTAACCTGAGTTTGTTGTCTTTGTTTTACCACGAAGTGAGCCATCAATTAGACACATACTAGTGAGAGGATGCACTAGAGGCATTAGCAATTCCTTTCTAAAACGGGAGCACCTACTGAGTGCTCAGTGGTAAACCTGAAATCGAGAAAAGTGTCAAAATATTTGCTGGGTGGATACTTTGTGTTAAGTACCCAACCTGGGCTGCCTATTAGGCTTAACTACAATTAGAGGGAGAGTGGCTATCACCGCTCTTAATTCGCTAAGAAAACATGAATAAGTGGTTTCTAATTAGCTTCAGGCAAAGGTAGAGTCTCCCCAGAGGGGGGTTCTAGGTCCACGTGGAAGCTCCCTGTGGGATAAAGCCTGAACATCCTCCAGCCTCATAGCATGATGAAGATGGTGCTTTATTAAAAACATCTACTTTAACTGTGCCTACAATACCACAAGTAACAGCACATGGAGTCCATTTTTTTTATAATTCCTGGTTTCAGCTTGTAAAAAATCCAAAGGATAGTTTATGCTAATAGCAACATCATGGGCTCTGTTTTCCTTGGCTTTACTGAGGACGTAAGAAAAATTCCCATAGACTTGAATAAGTGATTTGTCTTTGGAAATTGGGCAAACTTATTGCTTACATGACTAATTTAAATTTTCAGATTATCCATAAATACATTCTAACTGCATTATTCTAAGCCAGTCTAAGAGGTAGTTATGAACTATTGCCTTTTTAAAGCTATTCACTCCTTTTTTTCTTCTTTAGAGTTACACAAAAACACTATTTGAAGCTGTGTGATTGGATATCTAACACTGAGAGTGTCTCTGTTCCTTGTTGGGTGAATCTTTAGCTCACTTCCCCATCCAAAATGCCTAAACAAACAACTCTGTATTTAACACTCAGGGAATGGCTTATCCACTCAGATTATCAAAACACTCTCTGTGCCTTGCAGTCCTTTAGTACACAAGATTATACCTATTCATCTTTCCAGAAACTAGAATTACTCTGTTTCCAAAGTGAATTTGCATATTTTAATTATATGAGCACAAGCATTCTGCAAAGTCTTTCCTGAGCTCTAGTTCTGAGTAAGTGTGTCAAGATTTGTCTTATCACAAAACACTGAGCTCAGCCATTGCGTAGCATTTTAGCTTTAGTGATTAGTAATTTAACTATTCTTCAGAATTAATGATTTAGCCAGTATGAGATTTAATCCTAATTTTGGAATTAAACCATCTCCCCTTCTTCAATACAATTCAGAACCCCTGTGTTAGCTATTTTTCTTCATGTATCAAAGCACTCACCTGTAGTGCTAGTGAATAGCCATCAAATCTGTGCATGGCTCTGACTGCGCAGGAGCTCAGGGCAGGCTCGAGGCATGTGCACTCCCCATCCCAGGCTCTGCTGCCCATGGAGGGCAAGCAGCCACGCAGGGCAGCTGGTTGCCAGAAGCAAAATAAGGTCTTTACTAGGAGGAGGAACTAGGAGGTTACCTTCAGCAAAGGTCTGTGCTCTGGCCACCCAACATTTGATTTCTCATCTCCAGTAAGATGTTTACATGAAGCATTCACTCTTCTAAAATGTCAGTCAGGGCCAAGTTTAGGAAAAAACAGAAATCTTCAACTATTTTTGTTAAGTCTTCTTGTTGTTCAGTTTTCACCATAAACTGCTGTCTCTTTTACATCCCTCCCAGTTTTTCAGACATGGGAGGACATGACATTGCCACGAAGAAATAATATGCTGCAGTTTTATATTCCTCCCATCCTAGTCATGTTCTTTGTTTTATCTCTCTCTTCAAAATCCAGACAGGATGATCTCATTAATATAATACATCTTTAAACCTGAGGTTGCCTCCTACATGATGCTCACAATGTCTTCTCACTTCATGCAGGACATGAATTGAAGACTTTCTTACTCTCCAGAGTTTCTTAAATGATCATGGAAACTTTAGACTGGCAATAGTCTGGTGAGAGGTATCTATGACTGCTCTATCTTCCTTACCTCATTATTCACATGGGAAGGAAGGGAAGGAGGGAAAGAAAAGAAGGAAAGGAGGGGAGGAAAAAAGGGAAGGCAGAGAAAGCAAGGGAAGGGAGTTATGTTTGCTCCAACATAAAAAAGCATACCACATCAAACAAAGTTGCTATTAAAGAGAAAGTCAAGACAGGAAGCTAAGAATCAAAGATCTGTAGATTTCTAGGACTTCTGCTGGTCCAGAGGACTGTAACTTTTTGCCCTAAATCACACAACATTTTTAAAAATCTTTAATCCATAAAGATCAACAGTAACATCTTCCCCCCCCAAAAAAAAAAAAGAAAAAAAGAAAAAAAGAAAAGAAAATGAATTAGAAAAA
This sequence comes from Rhea pennata, assembly GCF_028389875.1. NCBI lineage: Eukaryota > Metazoa > Chordata > Aves > Rheiformes > Rheidae > Rhea > Rhea pennata. The sequence continues at coordinate 46,290,304 of NC_084663.1, read as the reverse complement.
TAATATAGAGAATATAACAAGAGGGATGAATTAGATGAAACCCCTTCTTATCAAGCCCTTGAGAGATCCCATTTACTATATCTGATTTCTTCATCTGCAATATCAAAAAATCAGTTATAAAACATAATTCAGGAATCTGGTCCATCTCTTTTTGAAGATTTGAGGACAAATCCTCTACAAAGTTTCCATTCAGAAGCTCAGATCACAGAACTCAATGCCCATTTCTGCCCATCTCAAAGATAACCAGCATCAATGTCAGCATTTTGTAGTGGAAGATGAATGTTATACCTAGGAGAGAGGAAAATAAATTGCTTTCTTACTATTTCTTCTCTTCTTTCTTCCTTTGGATAGACATTTTGATGCATCTCAGAACTTGGCATGTTCAAGGCAGTCCAAGCAGAGAGGGATGAACAGGACAAGCAAGGGTGGATGATAAATATAATTTATTTATTGACCATATATGTGGGACATATTTATTTGGGAACAGTCTGGCAGGTTCACAGGTATATATTATTCATCAGTACATTACATGTCAGTATATTGTACCACTTCATGAATGTACTTTTGTTTTCATTGTCCTACTGGTAAATTTACTGAGCAAATCTGCTGTTGGTCTTCCAGCCTTTTCTATAATTTAACAATTGTTAACAAAAACATTTGCAAAATTGTTATAAACATATAGTCAATTTTTTTTTTTTTTTAGTGTGTTGAATAGTGTTACTTGTTCCAAAATGAATAAAGAAACACTCAAATATGCTTTGCTGTTGTGTGAAACACAGTGATGAAATTATCTTGGTCACTGTTCAGAAGAAAGTGAATCCTCCTACTCTGGACCAGATCCATTCTGTTCCTTTTCACTTACATTCTCTATTTAGGACATCCACACTGCAAATTCTGCCCTTTGTGCAGGATAAACTTATTATCAAGGACACAACTGACTGTAGAAATCCCATGTCGGTTCTTTTAAAAGATGATGAAAACAAAGCAAAATATACAATAAGCTGTAAAGTGACCAATATCCTTTAAATGTTATGGGAAAGGACTAGGACTACGTGTGTGAACAACAGCAGAAACTAGTTTTTCATGGATGAAAAATACTTTCCCAGAGGCAATAGAAACAAAATAAAATAACCCAAAATATAGTAATTCTGGAATCAGAGGGTATAACCAATTTTTTTTCTCTACATGTATTTTTTGTTCAAATGTTATTTCTGTTTTGAGGGGCTGCCAAAATAGTCTAGCTTGTCTCCCAATAAAGTTATGTGTTATTCCCTCTGGAATGGGTAGGGAAAAGGGAGTCAAATGAGGCATGTTATCAGGTAACATAAATAGTTTATAGTGTTTTGAAATCATGGTCCCTTTATCTGACTAGGGGAATTTTGCCAAGCATTGACATTAAAAGCAGGAGGAACTTAAATAAGACGACTCCTAGCCTGCCAGAAGATGGTTCTTTATGATTTCACCCCAAATCTGCAGCCCTACTATTTTTCTTAAAAACACGTTTTGGCTTCTCTCCATCTAAAACTTTTGCTGATCCACTGTACTTGGCACATTAATTTTCTGTGATGATTTTGGCAGCCATCAGACATTGGCTGTGCCTAGTAAGGGGGGAAAAAAAAGAAAGAAAGGAAACATGGATATGCTTGTCATGGGGTAAGTTTTCCTTTCTATTTCATTACTGATAGCAAGCACCACTTCATTAACTGTAGATAATGTATAAGAAAAATTAATAGGAAGTAGATTGTGATCTGTTATTTTTATCAAATCTGGCCATCTAATACAAGCTACTGGATGCTAAGTAAAATCTGATATTGCAAACTATATAGCATTCATGTTACAAGCAGCTAGCTCAAACATAGTAAAAATATGTCTTTTACCAATATGGATGCAGTAAAACTCTCATAAGCCTCAGGTGATTTCACTGTTGATCTAGGAAGTTCACTTTGCCTACAAGCAGTTGGAGAATCCATTCCTCACCCAACACAATAAATCTACAGTTGTGGTTGACCTTCTGTCAAAGTCCTAACAGCTGTCTGCTGGTCTTCCTCACATTTTCGTCTTTTCTTGTCTTGTCTCTTTCTTCTCTTTTCACCTCTTTGTATTTGGTGGATAAAGCCCATATGAAGCCCACTTGGACAATAAGGCCCACCCACCTGTTAGAGAGGCAAAAGAGATGTAAAAGAATTTCTCTCATTAAAAAAACTGATAACCATTGTAGAGTATCCCAGAAGTGTATGATTGCTATTCTGAAATCTCATGGTTTTCATACACTGAAAGCAAAAATTGAGGAATTTGGATTAAAAGAAGGAGCAAATAGAAAGTCACTCAGAGGGAACATGAAGTTTGTTTGTGACTTCTCAATATGTAGCACATTGAACTGTTAGCTCTTTACCACAATTTTCCTTCAAAAGTATGGATTACTGCAATACTGGAGCACTGAACCTGGGAGTCCAACATATGCTCATCACACTCATCAGTTTGTGAAGGAACAAGGGCATTGGTGCAGCACACATCAGTAGAAAAGGAGGAATTGGAGAGGCAACCAAAGATGTTGAGTTTTCCTAAAATTCACAGGTCATCCCTATTTTTTTTATGTTCAGATCTGTCTCAGCTCTGAAACTATGCATCAGATTCTCATCACCGTTACTAGAGAATGTTTGTGTCTCTTGAGTTCCACTGCAATTTGAATCTGAAAACGAGCCTTGAAATAAATACAAAATTAAATAAAATAAAATAAAATAAGTGAAGGATTTTGGCATTTATTCAGGTCTATCACACAAGAAGAGACCTCTCATGGCAAACACAGGAATCATCAGGCAGTTACAATGTTATATCAAGAAAACAAGGAATTTTCCCAACTCATGTAAGGAAAGTAAAAAAAAATAATTCCACTCAAAAATAACAATGTTTTATATAATATATCTTCTAGACCATAATTAGGGAAAAATCAGAAATAAGAAGCAAATTTAGTGAAAGAGATCCAAGTTTTCAATTAGACTACAATATGAGAATTTATCAGAGCCCTGTAGCAGAATTTAACAATTCTATGTTGCTAACCAGCTCATAATTTCCTTGCTATTATCAGTGGTTTATGGCTGTAGTGTTGCAATCAGCAAATACTAAAAGAGGTTTTATGCCAAAGCTGGGCTGATATTCTCTCCCCAGCAGTCAATCTGAATGTATATAGTATGTAGCATCTCTAAATGCATCCTGCTGCTGATAGATGAAACAAGAGACAACCAAGCAAGCAAAATATATACTAACTTTAAACAAAACAATCTGTCACTCATGGTCTGATTTCAAACTGGCTTATTCAAGCTGCTTCAATTTAACGAACAAACCACCTTTTTAAACATTAGCAGTGGGGGAAATAATCAAATCTATCCTGAAATACGGTGAAAATTAAAATGCAGTATGACATGCATAATTATTTTGAAACTCAATTTTCACCTAGTAGAAGACAGAATATCGTGTATATGTGTGTTTAAGACCAGGGCTGAGGCTTCATACGTTACATCATTCACTTCTATTCCCTGAGAAAGAGACTCTCCAGGTCATACTCTAAAACAAATTCTTCAATCTTTAAAGCAAAATTCATGCCAACAGAAATTTTAAGTAACTAAGAATTGCACAGTTTGGCCAATTTAGAGTTTTTCTTAGCAAAACATTGGCTCACCATGTATTTTTGAGCAATGTCACTCATTGAAATATGCCAGGTTTCTGAAATCATCAAATTGTCCTGTATATCTGGATGTATGAAAGCCATGAAATTTTAGACTGAAAACAAAATTCTTAAGAGAGTAGCCTAAAAAGCTAGGGAAATTTTCCTGAACATCCATGTCTGGGCACTTTTCTAGACTTGATATTCTATGGAAAAACTCAATTTTCTCTCTTCCCTGGTGAATTCCTTCACTGTGCCTTACCAAATGAGTTTCTCTGTCTTTAAAGTAGTCCCATCAAAACTATTTTACTCTCATTTAATAGCCATCAAGCAACTCAACAGCTGGTTTCTGGAGCACTTCATGAGAAACAGCAGGCATATTCAAGAACTTGTTCCAAATCACATCACACTAAAACACAAACCTCCATGGATCTACTAGAACACAGATGTGTGTCTACCAGCATTCTCCTTCCTCCTCCTCTTGGAAGTTTTCTTTTTTGAGAAGTCTTGGGGTAGAACAGAAAAAATGGTTAAAATCTATTTCAGTCATTGTTCTCCAACCATCTCCAGAAAATGCAGAAGAGGTTTGTTCTATGTGAAAGAAACAGGGAAGAGATACAAAAGTATTATTCTATCCTGTTGATAATTTGTCCTAGGCTTCTTTCATTCAAATTACCCTTTGATAATGACAATAAGGTAATGTTTCATTTATGTATAAGGATCAGTTTCAGTTCAGATTTGATAAACACGCCGTGAGAATCTTTCATAGCCCATTTTACAACCCAACAGGACATAGAGGTGATAGAAAATCTACATCATGACCTCTGATGTGCCTGTGTGTGCATTATCAATATAGTTCTGCAAACATCCAACGGCAGAAATACACTGTAGAGTACCAGGGTAACACAGCATCTTAGCTGGACATCAAGTACCTGAAATATGGACTTAGCATCTAAAGTGTGAATTAGCTGTCCTAGCTCTTCTGTTACTCTGGCTGTTGCATTGCTTACTCACTTTGAAAATGTTGCCCTGAATCTCTAACCAGGGTCTCCAGATGTTACTACAAAATAAATACAAATCAATAATTTATGTACAATCACTTTCAAAAAGAGTAGCCAAAAGGCAGTCATTTTTATTAGCGTTCTACCACTCTTTCTTCTCCCTTTTTTTTTTCTTGTGGGTGACAGGCTACATGAAGGCAGCAGACAGAAAAGTTAAGTGACAGTGATAAGCACTTACATAAGGTCTTAGCAGTGTCTCTCACCACACTGCCAGAACAAAGAGCAAAGAGCTAACTCTTTAAAAAAGATATTGAGTGGTGTCTTGCTCTATCAAAATAAACACTAAATAAAACTTTTTAGAATATTTTCTATTAAATTATTGCATATAATTATCAGCACCCTAAAGAGAGCCAAAATACAAAATCTTGGAAACATGTATATATTTCGTGTTTCCAAAAGCACTTTGATGTTTCAGTAGGAAATACAATTAACAGAACTTAACTTAGGAATCATCTTTCAAGTTGTTTATACTTATTTCTTCCTACTCTTTTTTCCCCTCTTTAATTATTTATTCAATATTCCCTTAGAGAAGTAGATGAGGGGAAAGAATTATTTATATAATGGAGACCACATACTGTATAACGAAACATTTCATAAGTAGCACACTCACTCTTGTCCTTCATAAGTGTTCACAAAGAATGGTTTTATCCTTCACGGGGCAGGCTTATCCAAAGTAAACAATGTTCTCCTCAAGGAGTGTATGTTGACATGTTTGTGAAAAATGCACGCAGTCTGCAAGAGAGACATTGCTCTAGATTACTACTAAAAGCCAATATAGGTAGATATTTTTACAAGAGATGGAGAAAATGGTTGCATTGAGAACATAATTCATGGTAAGCTTGTTAAATGGAAATCTTTATTTTTAGGAACAAACACAGCGTGTTGCTATTAATCTTCATTTAGAAGGGGGTACTGTAACAGCATTATGATAAGTGAACCATTTTTGAGCTCATTTTAGAACTAGTTGGGAATTTTTTGAAGAAATGTTTTTTCATCTCCTTGCTTCTCATTGAAGACTAATTCATGTATCTGCATGGCACTGCATTGTGTCATATAGGTGAATTCACAACTCTTAGTCTCATTTCTCTGATAATATCTCTCTTTCCACACTTGGGTTCACTTGACCAATGATTCTGTTCAGTATGTTTGGAAACAAATTCCTGATTAGGTGGTAACTTACGATCAGAATAAAGATTACACTGTAATTGTAAATATTAAGATCTTTGAGAAAAAGACTACTTCTAACTGGAAATCCATAACATTTGTGTGTTTTTCCATTAAAAACTACATCTCTTTTGGAATGGGAATACTTCACAAAATCTTGTTCATTTTGTAGAAATCATATATCGAAATGAATACATAATTTTAAAAAAATCTTTGTCAAAACATCCTACATGAATATTTCAGAAAAAAAAATCTATCTGATGTGATCTTCATGTTGAATTTTCCATGCTAGGATGCAACATGCAATTTAACAGACACACTCAAATGAAGTGCTTTGACTAAATAAAAACAGAACAAAACCTACTCATTTTATCTACGAAAAACGTAGAAGTGCTGAGGGTTTGTTCTCAGTCAGAACATCTAAGGCATCTGCAAGATGGTATTTTCGTTCTCCTACTAGCTTTTGTATGAGTCCAGAAAAATTAACCAAGGCCTCAAAGTTCTTTCACAAATATTAACATTTACAAAAAATAATTAAAGTTTGTTGCATATACATTTCAGATATATATTTTAAATATCTAATAATTCTCTATATAAAACCATTTCATAAGGTTTTATTACAACCATGTAAATTTACTTTAAATTACATAAAGAAGCTAGACGATGAGATATTTGATTTTTTTTCTCATGACTTAAAATTTTTGTTAAAATTATTGTGTTTTCATTCATTCAGTTTGCAAACAAAGGTAATCACTTCAGCAAAGACAAAAAATTACAGAGTTTTGGTCAATTTCTTAAAATATATTTTTCTGATTTTAACTCTTTGCTTTTCATATTCTTTCCTGAAGAGGGGTTACCTGTTTACCGTTCCCAAGTTTAACAAACTTTGGATGAATACAGGAACATGAAGGACTTTTTGATCAGAAATAAAGGCAAATAAGAAATTTAAACACCTGATTCACAAATATTTTGTATCTAATTTTCTCTAGTTACATGTAAGCTGTGGAAAAGCCAGTTCCTTGGTCCTGGTGCAATGCTTAGCTACGGCCAGACTCCATTGGGTCAAGATCCAGAGGTGCAGCATCTGCCCTAACTTACACCCTAGTGCCCTTGGAATGACCTTTCTGGAGAAGCTTTCTAGAAAACAGTCAGAATGAACTCCTAAATGCGACTGATCTGAACAACAAGGTATATTGCACTGTTTAAATATATTTGTAGCCTAAAATTCTGGTCAGACAGCTCAGTTCCTTAAGACTCACATAAAAAAAAAAAAAAAAAAAAAAAAAAGGCAGTTTATTATGCCATCAATTCTCTCTTCCCTAGAATCCATGTTTAATCTATTTTTAATGCCTTTTTCCATTTTTAAAAAAAATCTAGAAATCAGGACAAATCAAATCTTCTTATATTGATATACTAGTCATTCACAGAGCATCTTCTCTTCTATCTTTTCCTGGAATTACGAATATTCAGGGACATCTGTTCAGACATGCAAGAAATACATTTCATGAAATTCATTGCTGTAGTTCAAAAGAAGAGAAAAAATATCCCAAGGAACAACTTTGGGGATCAGAAGAAAGCCACAATTTGTTTGGAAACACTCTTAATTAAGATTAGGTTATTATAAAATTATAATGTTGAAGACCTAAAGGAATGGATCAAAAGAAGTTTTTTTTTTTTTTTTTTTTTTTTTTTTTTTTTTTTTTAACATAGTCTCTTTACAGCATATAGCATCAGATTTATTTCTTGGTGCAGCTCACAACAGATGAGGATTGCACAGAAAGTCCTCCACAAAGGTTTCTTCTTCTTTGTTTCATACACAACAAAGCAAGGATTTCCAAAAGGAATTAAAAGCATGAGAAGCCCATCTGTTAGGCAGAAATCCTTATAGTGCCTTCCACATGGGAGTGAATTTTACTTGATATGAATAATCATATAGCTATTGTAATTCACAAAATCTTTGGTCATATAGAAACAAATGAGAATATTCTCTTACGAGATTATATTTTTACTAGCTGCAATTTAGAATATTTTTATGTGACATTGCATAGCTCTGTTTGACCTTTAATAAGACTTCTGATATTAATTGTTTGCATTAAAAACTTACATTATCAGGTCTATTTGAAAAAGTAAAGACTCTAGCCACCCATTATACGGCAAAATTGTTGATTTTTTTTAGAATAGTTTCTTCAAACCATACTTTGGAAATATATGATACAATACTCTCAAAAAATTAGCATTCAGTGTACCATGCTGGATGCACAACTCCATGAAAGTCAGTTTTCACATGTTGTTGTTTCAACACAGAGAGGTAAGGAGATTCATAAGAGCCAGCTTTATTGAAAGCAAGCATGTCTCCTTAAGATTTTTGAATAGTCAGTTGGGAGAGAAAGTCTGAAAATTAGATTTTAGTTCTTTTTCTAATTGAAAGTCCACTAAACCTAAAAAAAAAAAAAAAAAAAAAATCTTAGTGCTGTTATGCAGTGTTGTCATGATGGTTTTCATTTACAACCAAATGCCCTTTCAGGGTTTGTTTATTACTTCTAAATTCTCCCAAATTGATTGCTTGCTTGTGTGCATATGCAGGAATTTCTGTATATAGTTTGGAGGTGTTTTCTGCAGGGGAAGGTTAAATGTTTCCAACATTTTCATGAACCACCATCAGATGTCTTCCAGACCACTACTGGTTCCCAGAATACAGACTGAGGAATACTGCGTTAAAGGAGACATTTCCTTTTTCCATTGACTGTGGAGGGATTCTAAGAGGATTTGGCACCCTGGGCTGAGGTTAACTTTTGTGAATACCATCTGTAGTCTAATTTTAGAGAGACATTTTGGGGGGAGGGTGTTACGTGGTCACAAATGGTTAATGTTCATAGGTAGGCAGCAAATAGAATTGTATTAAGAAAGAAATGCAACACAGTAGGCCAGTAAAAGCTTCTATACAGTAGTTTGGACTGCTATTAAGATCTTATTGAGATCTTAGTAAGACCACAGATAAAAGTGGCAGAGGCGACTGAATGAGGCAAGGAAGTTGTTACAATTCCTATATGGGAACTAGTGGCACGGTTTCAGCTGTCTTCTTGAATCTCTTATACAGAGCTTCCCAGACTACTTTGGTATCCAGAAACCTCTGGGAAGGGGCAGGATCAGGGACTTTGGTTGTGGATCCAGACTATGTATTAGTATGTAAATTTTCATGCTTCTGATAAAGATTCAGAAAATGGAATTATAATGGATGCATCACAGAAGCTGCAACCGGTGTTTGCCACAGTAAGTGATATTATCAGGCTGCAATTATGACTCCCAGGAGCTCATGATCAGCTCCCCTAAAATTTCCATCTACCTTTCCAGTGCTAAATTCCAGACTAAATAAATAGGAAACTAAACTAAATATATCAGAATAGATAAAACCCATCAACTCAAAGCTTCAAAGCTCTGTTCACAGGATGAGCTAAGGAAAGAAAGGAACCCCAGAGCTGGCAATGTACTCAGCTCAGAAAGAGTGCCCCAGGTAACTGTATTTCAATTCAATATCACCTCAAGTAGGAAGGAAGAATTTGAAATTAAGTCTGAGAAGAGGTAAAGTTTAGTATCTATAAAGGACTTTTATCAATGAAATGGAGGATTATCCCTCTTTCACATATGGAGTGTTTTTATTGTTTAACCGAAAGGGAGAACCACTTCAAAACACAGCATGATATGAATGAGTGGTCAGTAGTTGGGTCGTATAGCATATTAAGTTTTTCTTTCAGCATTTCCCCTTTTTTATACTAAGAAACATCCCCCTCCAGTGTTTTTATACTAAGCTCTCAAGTGCTGAGACAGTTACTCTGCTGTTTCAAATTCCCACTTCATCTAGTCAGTAGCCAGAAACAGTCTCTGCTGCTAACAAGCAAGATGTGAACTGCCAAAATGAAAATTTCCAATAAAACAATGAATTTGTACTGTGTTTCCAGGCTTATTCGAGCATTAGAGATTAAATACATTTTCACAGGTATTTGTGCCAGAGAAGCTTGCATTTTCTTAAGCAGTGAAGCTTACCATATGGAAAGATCTATATTGCATTTAGGTCTCAAAGTATTTTAGAAAATGAATACTTCCTGTGTATGCATGAATAAACTATACTAAACTTTCTAAACCAACTGTATATATGCATTTATGTGAACTTGTAGCATGCATATAGTATCCTATAATGAAAAACATAATGTATGGAACACAAATAGTATCAGATCATTTTTATACTAACAGGCTTGACATTTCAAAGCTGGTTACAGGGGGAAGATGGAGTAAAATCTATGGGAACTCATCCTGAAGATATAGCTGGAGGATAGCTGTGAAGTGTTGAAGTAGTGCAGCTGTGCCAGAGCCAACCAGGGTTCAAGTCCTGAGCTACAAAAATGGGAGAAAGCAGAGCCTAGATATTTGTCTGGCCAAGTGGACTCCAAGAACCTGAATCAGCCACCAGCACTGCATTCATGAAGGGCAGAAAGAGTGAGTCATTCTCTATAATTCACTAAAGAAATATTGTGTTTGCTGTGATAAAGGACATTAAAGCAGGTAAAAGAAGATGAAAAAAGATGCTCTCTTGAACTTTTCAGCAAAAATACCCGATTGTTGCCAGGCTGCTGTTTCTTCTCATAGTGAGTCCTGTTTTTCAGAGGCTGCCCCATCTCTTCCCTGTCCAGCTAACATGTCAGAGGCAAGACAGATGATGCAGGTTATCAGTGGCCAATACGAGTAGGTTACCTCTATAACATGCTTTTTATAGCTACATCATCTAACACAGCATTTTTGGATTTTTCTGAAATCTGGATGTGTGCTTTACCATAGCTTCAAGACACAACACTTGGGAAAAGACAGTAAATAAAACAGAAATCAAATTGCTATTATTTAAAATATCCCAGACTATCTACAGTTTCAAAAAAAAATTCAGAGGTGAATTGTGAAATCTTGGCTAATGGAAATATTTCTAATGTAAATACCAATGACACATCTGAAGGGCTCCTGGGCCATTAAAAGAATGGAAAGTTTATTATAAGATGATGACAAGAGGGAAGGTGCTATCATTCTGACTCAAGTTAGAGCTATTAGGGAGTTTGAAACCCTAAAACCAATGGAAAAAAAAGCAAGTCAGGTGCTAATATTACTTCCATAATTGCTTTTTTATGTACCAAAGCCACATGCTGTTCCATTGACATAATATCACACACAAAGGTGTTTCATTAGAGTGTAAGAGCTTCCATCTATGAGACACCATTCTTCTACACTTTAACACGTGTGTAACGTTCACTTGCACGAGTATAGTTAAGAGACTTCTTCATACAATTCACAAGGGCCAGGATGGGCTCTGGAGCAGAGCTGTTTTCTCCTGTGGTCCCCTTTCAAATGTGTTTTACGCGTACTGCAATAACTCCCATTTTCACAGCCTTTTCTTGCTGTATTTACAGCAAGGGAGTAAAGGTATTATTTCTGTTAGCTCCAACTAGCAAAAATATGATCCGAATGAGGTACCAGGGGAAAAAAAAAAAAAAAAAAAAAAAAAGATTTCTGCCCAATATTTCTTCAGGTAATGTCACTTTGGTTCATATGTGCATGTTTAAACTCTATCAATATATAGATGAAGCAAAGCAATGATTAAGTATTTGCGAAACATAAAGCAGACATTTAAAAGAGAGTCTTTAAAGACAAAGACAATTAGTCAGACTAAAAAAACAAAACACTGAGATATATATGTCTAGCCTAGATACACACAGTAGCTGCAGTCTGGAAGCATTTATCCTTGGATTACTTTTTATCTATTAATAATATTTGAAAAATGATTCTTCCCTCCAAGTTATTTTCATGAGGCAAGTATAATGTAAAATCTTGTACAGAGTCTCAAATGTAAATAACAGTTATGGATGGTATTTGAAGAAATCTCCGTATGTTGCAGTCTCTGGACTAAGGTTTTTATTCATAAAGAATTTTATTCACTTAAATTAAGAAAAATACCAAGCTCATCTGTTCTAAACAATATAGAAACTGAGGCTTTTTGACTGTCACTGCTGTGAATAGCTTTAGGTAGTGATCAAGGATATTTAAAAAGAACATTAGATGCACAAGGAATAACATAAAATGATATGTCCCCAAAAAGACATGTTTTTCAGTCAAAAGCAGAGCCTGATCCAAAGCCCATGAAAAATAAGTAGAGGCCTCTCATTTGTCTGATTGTATTTCGATTCAGACCCTTAGCCACAACAAAGTACAAAATCACCCACAGCTGACAGCTAGTAGTTGATTTTCTTTTTCCTGAATCATATGAAACTGCAAAATCAGATTGACAGTGAGAGTATAGTAACGAGAGTGGTTTGGGAAAAAATCCCAGGAGAGTACATAAAGTGGCAAGTCACGTTCATTAAAAGATCAAAACCAAAGGAGAGTACATAAATCACAAGGCAGCCCCAGTCTGAGCTCTGGCTGTTAATGCAGGTTTTATTGCAACTCTTTTCTGCGACTTTCAATAAAAAAAGCATCTGCTGAACTATCGGCAGTATTTGATACATACACTGCCCCCAAGATACAGAGCACCTTCTGAAAGAAATGTGATCACCCCTGAGCAGTTTGAACTGTTGAATCTTTTACTACTTTTTAAAAGAAAAATATGTTCTATGTAATTCAATCATTTCCCCACTTCTTCCTTTTTTTTTTTTTTTTTTTTTCTTTTAAAGTTAGGGCTTAAAATGTTATTGGTTCCTAAATCAAAAGCATATATTGTTCATAAGAAAGGACACATAAGAGGAAGCCTGTAGATGCAGAACAGTAGCAGTGTGAAATACATAGTATTTGCATAACATTGAGATTATGGCTTCTTAGCAATTTTCTCTGTGAGTTTTCTCTCACTGGAATAATGGAATATCGTTGCAGAAACGTGTTGCCTTTTCACATCTTAGGAGAAGTGAAAGCATTCTGTTAATTCACATATTCTTGAAGTCTACCTTTCTATCAAAGTCTGCTTTGCTTTGGTATCTGCAGCCTATAAAGGAAGATACTATCTTCTTCCTATGTGAGCAATTTAAATAGACCAGAATACCATTTCTACGCAAAATATGTGGTGCCTCTTGATACACAGAGAAGGGAGACACTTCTTATGACAAGTACAGTTAACCCACTAGCATTAACTGGAGACAGAAAAGCACTTTCAGTTCTCATGCGGCTGCTCACCTTTTTGTTACGTGATTATCCTCATATTTTCAACAGTGTGCAGGTACAGAACAGGACCATCTGTAGTATGAATTTGGTGGCAAGCTCAGTGAACTGCATGAAAAATATAAAACTGCTCTGTTATTTTCAGGCACCATAGGAGATATAATATTAGTAAACTCAGAGGAAGCAAGCACTTCTTCTGCGGGTTAACTGTAACTGCAAATAGGCCTGTTAAATATATGTAAGTGAATCCTTCCAAATAAACATAATTATCACAGCAGTAAAGAAAGAGATGAGGGGCAGCAGGGCTGTTATATCCAGTTGTCTAGATGACTGTAGCAGCTAACAATAGCCGTCAGGAAAATAAATACACAAAACAATTTAGTGATGAGAGCTACCTCAGACATAACTGTTTTCCTTCAAGCAAGATGGGTTTAATACTGCTTTTACAAACGAAGAGGCTAGAGTTTACAGCTGTAGTAAATGACACTTTGAAATAATATGAGCGGGTGAGACGAACATGAAGTTGTCCAGTAACTCCATTCTCACTACTACAGCCCAAACCAGAGAACATTATTGTTACAGGTTGATTTGGCCTCCTTGAAGCTGTTAAGATTCGTTGCTTGTTATTTAAAGTAGTTGTTAGGAGAAGGACACAAGCAGAAGGCTGCTCAGAGAAGTGAATGCAGGGGGCACAAGCGTTTAACAGAAAATCGTTGATGTTCACAGTGTTCATGAGCTGGGTTCAGGTAGAAAATAACAGCTACAGCGCTGAAATAAAAACCGAGGAAAAAGTGTTGCATATCTTGAACACTGTTGTTTGGCTTAGAAAGGGACCCTTACAGCCATCTTTTTGGACTGGAGTGCTGGCTGAAAGAGGTGCTGCTGGGGGTGGGGAAATTGTCCTGTAAGTTGCCTCCCACCTTGTTTAAGAAAGTTAAAATTTGTGTCATTCACATTAATAAACAGAACAAAATGAAAGACCTTGCTGTGCAATTCCCCTGTCTCCAAACAGAATAAGACCGCAAGTTTGTGCAGTCATTTAATTCAAAAGCAGTTGAAGTATTATATTACGTATTATTGATAATGGTAAAAAACCTAATATGTTGCAAACAAGTCTTCAAGAGTCACTCAAACCTTGTTTCCTAGGGATGAGATGATGTTAAAAATACTTACAGAAACATCTCTATATTGACAGAGGTGAATAAAATGATATAGTATAAGTTTTTTTTCTTTTTAGCTTTACCAAGTATACCCTCTCCTTCTACCTGAATCATGGGCTTGACTTCTTTTTCCTGTATTCAGGATAGTTCTAAAAAGGTGATTTAAGGAGAAACAAGTTGTTCTGCTGAATAACTACATCTTCAGCTCAGAATTAGTGTAAATGGATTAATTTCAATAGTGTTGTGGGTACAGAGGGAAGGTGTGTGAAACCTCATTTTATTCAAGATAATAGACATTACATAAATCACAGAAGTACTGTTGTTATAACTGTGACAATCTCAAGACAAAGAAGGACTTGTGCCTGAATTGTCCAACATTTTCCAGCTTTATCAGTTAACCTAATAAAAGAAACTAGTGCCCTATGTACATGTTTCATAGCTACAGGATAGAGAGGGAATAAGTTTTTTCTGACATTAAAATATTAATGAAAATAATAATTTTAGTTGTTATATAAAAGCTCAGATGGTGACATCACCTCTGTCCCTGTGTTGTTTCTTCTAATGATACATGCCCCATGTTTGCAGTTTACCTATATTCCAGAAAAGTCCACATATAGTGCCAGAACATCTGTGTTCCTGCTGGAACACATTTTAGGGACATGTCAGACTACCTTTAAATCAATGTGAGAGCACTTTTGACTTTAGTGACATAAAGATTTCATCTTCTATATCTCCATTCAATGAATACACAAAATGCATTTTTTAACAATGTACAAAGATAGCTGAAGTTTCTTTCTTTTAAGGTGTTTGGATATCAGCATGTAAGATGACTTATTGCAATAGCTGAAGCTCAATATCTGAATAATTACAGTTCAAATTCAGCAAACAAGCCAGTTCATGTAATTACCTTGTAAAGTTTCTTTAGCAAGCAATGGTGACAAATAGCTAGAATTGCTCATGTCAATTTAAATTGAAAAATCATTCTACATATAGTTTTTGCAGAATGTAAATAACTCTGTTAAATTATAAAGCAAAGGGCATTTGTTTTATACAGCAATACAGCAAACTGATTATTTGTAAGAATTATAATAACTTACATTTGGTTGGGGATTCAGGTGTGTGTAAGATCCAGTTTAATGGTTTAATCAAAAGCTGATGTTTTATGAGGTGATTATTTTTCAGCACAGGACAAAACCATTACTTAATATTAACATAAAGGAGTAAGAAAAAGAGCTTTTGACTTAACTAATGTGTTCATTTTAGTTCAAAGAACTGAGTAATGATAGACATTAATGTATTAGCAGAATCCTACCACAAGAAAAGAAGAATGATACCATATATAATTATATTTTTCATTATTTTATTTCCATCCAGTTTAGTTGCACACTCCTGCACACTCCCTGGGTGCATACCAAAACTAGACGGTGCTTCCAGAGGCTACAAAGGAGAAGCCTTCTTTTCCACTGTGTCTAAAATAAAACAAACCTGTTTAACACGATTAAAAATATATAGTTCTGTTACTTCTCATGACATCTGAATTGCTGGAGACATTCTGCTTTCCTCTTCTAATGAGGTGCATTAGTCAAGAGCTAAAGGACCTTTGACCCTAGGATCAAGTGCCTACCCTGCAGGGACAGAGCTCAGTGTATGGGATTATGGGCTGACAGGAGACAGCTGGAAGAAATACCTGAGACTTCACACTTAAAGTAATCCCTGAAAATTGAATGTAGGTATGTGGAAATAACAATTATGTTCTCTAGTGAAAAGCCTTATAAAAACTTAACTAGGGTTTTGGGACCCCAGCTAGAGCTGTAGCACCGAATGAAGCGGTCAAGCATGTTTAACACTACACTCAACGGGGACTGAACTTTTGTGAATGAGCTTAATCTCCAGTTGATTTTACTGCTGACTCTTTCCCTCTGCTAATGATGTCCTGTGTTGTATACTAATATAATACCAAAGGATTTACCCATTATCAAATAACAAAATACTGAATGGTTTATTTGTAAAGGTTCTTCACAGGACAGCGATGACAGATAGTTATAAATGTTTAAGATACATGGATTGACGAATATATAAAAGTGGCAGAATACAAGGATTGCTCATGTTTTCTGTATGGAATAGTGATCAATCATTAGAGACAAAAAGCTTAGTATACTGTATACTTAGCTATTTTAATTTAAAATAGAAAAATATTCAGCTATGCTTTTTGAGTTGTTTCTCCCTTTTATCCATGTATTTATACCTTATGACAAGAAATATGTCCAAAATAATATTTAAGAATTGTAAAGCAGAATGGATTTGGGCAAGAATTTAATATCCTGTTGACAGAAACAATAAAAATACACAGAAAACGATTTTTTCAGCTTAACCTAAGAAGAAGGCATGACAAACAAAGCTTTAGGAGAGTTTTGAACTTCTTGAGAGTTTAATTAAAATGGATATATTCCTTTACTAAAATGTACTTGTAATCAAAATTCCATGTTTTTTTTTGATCTAATTAACAGAACACCTAGAGTCTTCTGAACTTTCCATCAGGCTTTTTTGTTCTTTTTCTATTAAAGATATTTACAGAGATCAGGCAAAGTTTGCTCTTTCTGCCAACCCAGTTCTTCATTTTTCAATACAGAAATTACCTGAAAATACTTCTATGTTCTTTGTCAAATTTTGCCTGCAGGACAAGAGATTTTTGAGATCTCTAGTCTTTATCTAAGTTCAAATGAGACATTTCTGTCTGCATCTGGAAACTGTACTAGAATCTCCTATATTATTTTTTTTTCATTACTTAGGCTCAGACAAAGCGCTGTCACGACACTTTTATGCATTTCTAGTGAACTCATCTGAGGCTTTTGTCCCTGTTCTGTGCTTGAAAAGTCCTTATACACTCCAAGTAATATCAATTACTGAAGGTATCAGCAAGTCAAAACTAGCAGGGTCTGATACAAGATGCGAACTTTCCTTTCTTTGCAGTAATTCTGCCTAAACCAGCAGGAAAGAGGTGAGTAGGACACGGCTGTCTTTTTTCCTCTCTCCTTCTCTCTCTCACTCTCTTTCATTCTGTGCCAAGGGATCATTCTGCACCGAGGTGATTTTTCAGTAGTAATGTAGGATCTGCTGAAGCTGTAGTATGACGTAGGAATAAATCCCGAGTGAGACACTGAAAAACTCACCACAGAATGAATGAATGAATATAAAGTCAGTTCATTACTCAGAATATGTGTCTGTTTGTGTTAATGACACATTTATATACAGTTTAATTCAGATTTGAATCATATGCTCATAAAAGAAAGGTCCTGAATGAAGACTATATTGGTGATACAAGAGAGCCACCAATGGCCCAGAAAGGTCCTTCAGTCAAAAATGGCCTTAATCTTGCTTCAATTTTTTTGAGAAAGTGGTTGTGCAAGAATAGTTTGGCTTAGCTAAGGCAACTGGAGGAAATTTTCCAGGCAAAAATTTATCTCTTTGTCAGCACATTTTGGTCTTTTGTATTCAATTACTAACTGTATGCCTGATATGAGCATGAGCTTTACTTGCCTTGATAACCTATAATCACCTTGGACTGGTGCTATTTCTCATGGAAGAGTACATCATTTTTCATACATTGTGTATACTTTGGAGTTGCCATTTTTTTAAATGCAACTGTTTTAAAAACACAATCAAGATTTTGTCCTGAATGATAAATTACAATCTAAAGCAAAGTGAACCCGCTTTGTGATAATCCTTTAAGATCAACAGCTGCCTAGCTGTCTGGCTTACATTGGCTAAAGAAACCTAAATACAAACATATATTGTCCATTATTATAATGGCAGGAAAAGGAAGCAAATCTGTCTTTCTTTCTGGAAAACAAAATAAATTCATGCCAAGGAGCACATTTATTTACAAATACAGCAATCACAAGGAAAGTAATAAAACAAATACAGTAAACAGTGCAATTATTCTGTTTATTGTAAACTTGACATTGCATTTGGAATGAGCTCCTGGGAGATTTCCCTTCCACTGCTGGCAAGATGGATGTCTCTGCACATGAAATGAAAGATTCTGTCTGTGTGTCGACTAAATATGTTTGGATGTGGCTGTGTATATGCCTAAATTCTTAATACAGAAGCAAGTGGGGAAAAGACAATGAATTTAAATTAAATAAATGTTGCATAAAAGAAACTCATTAAATAGTTATGCTTATTTTGTAAAATGAAGCACTTACAGGTATGTTTTTAACTCAAAATAAACATCACGAATATGGTACATTTAGGCCATTGACTATATCTGTATTGAGGCCACTCATTTTTTTTAGGTGGGCCTATATAAACTCTACTCTTTAGAAAAATAATCCAAGTCAGAGAGAGAAAAAGAGGAAAAATATGATCTTAATTCCAGATGATCTTTATTGTCCCCTCATTTGGGATGTACAGATGGATCAGCTGTGTGCAAGTAACAACCAAGATTCACAAATATGAACCTCCTGAAAAGCAAATGATTAAGCTGAAGTTGCATCCATCTTTCAAGTCAACTCTTCTGACATGTTATAAACTTTTCTTAATATTTTGCAGAAATTTTATATGTGATTATGATGCTATGATCAATAGGAAGGGAATAGGATTGTTTCCTGGAAAAATAACTGAAGATTAAATTCAGCTATAATTTAATTAAGGTTTAATTTGGTTAAAATTAAGCTCAACTCAGTGGAGACAAAGGCAGGCAGCAGAGACTCAAAGGAAGTCAACACAGTGTTAACAAGCTGGTCTTGCTGTCACAAACTCTGTTCTAATAATGATTTATTTCTGAGCTTCTTCTAGGGTCCTTGGACTTCTTAGAAGCAGAAAGACATGCAAGCTTTTCTACAGCAACCTACCCCGTTCCACTCTTTATTGAGGGCCAAGATACTAAGAATACACTGGTCCAAATTGTGTGGGGATTTATGGGTTTTTGTTGTTGTTGTTGTTTTACAAAGCAAGTATCTTAGTCAATTAAAAAATATTAGAAAACATATGTGTTTATCATTGACACCAATTCAGTGATAAGGACCATTAGAGAAAATTAAAGATTTTTTTTAAGTTTGCTGATAGCTGTGGGAGTTATGTTTTAAAATACTTACAAATGCATAGAAAAATTATCAATGAATTCAGAATCTGTCATATTCCTAAGTAATTTTTTCCAATTGCTATTAATTTTCTGTTAAAAACTTATTTCTAGCTCATGCAACTAGTGAAAGAGAGATATAGTGTGAATTAGTGATAGCTGCAATCACAAATGTGCTTGAAGCAACTCAATTTTATGGGGATCAGAACAAACATGATATTGAAGATTCCTATATTATCATAGACAGTTACAATGGTTTGCTTGTGCATTATCAACGGCAAAATTGAGATCTTTGAGTGTGAAAACTTTAGAACAAGAACTGTGCCATGTGGGACCTAGTAGGAGACAATCCTGATCTCAAGTGAAACTTCATCATTTCATGTAAATGCAAATAAGAAATATATTCACAATAACTGTAATGTCACAATGAGAAATAAACATTAATAGTCTTCAGAAATAGAAATATTACAAACTTTTTATAATAATGTTTTAAATAGAGAAAGAAGACTAACTTGTGTTTTACTTTACCATTCTGTATGTGCTTTAAAATTGTTTCCTCTGTAAATATAAATGGTCCCATTTTTCTTCTTCCTTCAGTTTTTAGTGATTTTTCCCTGCCTTAGTTTGCTGTTTAGGACTCTTGATGTAAGTGCAGCTGTGGGTTTTTTAAGAGGTGTTTACGCCATTTCTTGCGCACAGCTCATCCATCACTCTCTGCTCAGATACAGCAAGAATTCAAATTGCAGCCTGAGAGTGGTACAGCCATTTTTGCCTTTCATGAAGTGACTTAGCTGAACCTGGAGCATCACCAGAGTCAGAGATGACATGTATCACTGACAAAATGTTTCTGAAGTGGATGCAGTGGGTTTCTCCAATGTTCCAGAATATGTCAAAGAGCAAAAATACTAATGTTTACATATGCTATAATGAAACTTGAGACTCACGTGCTGAAATAATACCACTTGGTACTTGCTGCCATTCTTATGGTGGCTCTGTTCCAGATGTCATCCTTGGTACAAGAAATTTCCCTTGGATCCAACTTGTCTTTCCTAATTGTTCCTAATGAAACTGTTTTGACATCATATAGTGTTTCTCTTTCATATATAAGATTATGTCTCTGAATAAATGCTAGATTCATATATTTTATAATAAAAACATAATATCAGTGAGAGCCAAAATACTAAGAACACATTGGTCCAAATTGTGTGGGGATTTATGGGTTTTTGTTGTTGTTGTTGTTTTACAAAGCAAGTATCTTAGTCAATTAAAAAATATTAGAAAACATATGTGTTCATTGTTGGCACCAATTCAGTGAAAAGGATCATTAGAGAAAATTAAAGATTTTTTTTTAAGCTTGTCTGATAGCTGTGGGAGTTATGTTTTAAAATACTTACAAATGCATAGAAAAATTATCAATGAATTCAGAATCCTTGGACAAAGTTTGACCAACTCAGGTTAGAGCTACCTCCTTCTGCTGCTTCATGGGGCCAGCCAGGCCTATTCAGAGTGATGTTTGTGCCTGCTTTCCTTGGGATTACCTTCTGCCTTATATTGATCAGGAGTTACAATTTTAGTTTGTATCTGAAATCCACAATAACATCCCTTCATCTCTGTGACATTTTAAATGTGCATGTATGGGTGAATCTATTACCAATGGGAGAAGCATGGTGTAAAAATCCTGTACACTGAAGTTATTGGATGTGAAATTTAACCATACAGAGCCCAAAATGAACACTACATATAATCCTGCCTGCCTCACACCTGGGAAAACATGGAATTTCACCCTTCCCTTTCTAAGCTAAGTTTACCTTGGTACTGAGAGTACAAAGCCAGTAGCTAGCTGGTTTGATCAGTTTGAAAAATAGAGAATTGAAAAATATTATTTTTAACATTAATTTGCAATGTTTTCCAATGACAGCAGAAAAAAAAAGAAAAATCAGTGGTAAACATTAATATACAACTAATATCACGACAAAAACAGTTCACTAACTCGTAACTAAAGGAGAAACTTGATGGGTATAATGGACACAAGATAAGGAAGTGCAAGCTCCAAAGAGCTATTCTGGGCATAGATTTCCAGTTTAAATGGGGAGTGGATACACTCTGTTTCACTTCCACTCACAAACATGATGATTTCATAAGCACTCCATTTAGAAGTTAGATATTTAATCCATCTTACAGTTTAAAACTTGCATACGGGGTCTCAGATGCTCTCTCCATAAAAGAAAATCATGGATTACAATTTAAATAGAAGAATATAAAAATTGTTTTTCAAGACTCAGAGAAGCTGAGTGGAAATTAGTGATGAACAGGTGATATAAGATCCTCTTTACCAAAAACTTGGGTCTGGTAGAAGTCAAGCTAAGAAGCCTGGACTTCTAAAAGGTTACAGCTTAACTTCAGGGGACCAATAAACATGGCTGTTTACACACAGCAGATGTCTGAAGAAAGTTTTCTGCATAGGTAAGAATAATTATAAACAATGAAAAAGTAGCATTTACAATATATGTACCTAAACAAGTTATAGCAAAAAAACTAGAGTGTGTTTTTATGATATCTCAGTTACCCTGTTTTGATCTAACCTCACAATCAATACGGGATAGTGTTTTAAGAGGAAAAGCCTTCATACAAATAGACCAGGCTGGTGTGCTTTATGTTAATGACGTGAACCACTTATTACAAATTAACCTTAAGAGACACCTGTGTCCTTAAACAAAATGTCCTAGCAACAAAACAATAAACTCCCAAGTCTGAGTGGATCTGCCTAACACTAAGACAAAAGTTTAAGTCCCTTTGACCTTGGCCAGTATCTCAGCTCTTCTGAGATGTCTGCCAAGTATGTAGCAATAAGGAAGTCTTTGAAGAAAATCGATTGGCATTGCAGAAAGACGTTTTAAATCTCCTTGGAACCAATACTACATATGACATCTTCAGGCTTTCACTAGAGCTTGAGAAAGTTTGAGAAAAGAGCCTAATAGCTACATGATTTTTTAACTAGTGAAGAACAAAGGGAAAGAAAGAAAAGAACATCTGATGTCATTTCAAAATGGCACCCAAGTTGTTGTTCCAGGCATTTGCTGTTTCACTTAAAATATTGGTCTTTCACTTCACAAAGTTGAATGCAGGTTTAGCAGGAAAAAAAAAAAAAAAAAAAAAAAAAAAAAAAAAAAAAAAGGAAAAAGAATAAAACAGGCCAATAGTCAGATACCTATCCTGATCTAACTGGGAGGGATGTGTGTTTCGACTTCCAGCCTCATTTCAAGACAGTTCTGCTGACCATCTCAGAAATTGTAATAGGACAGTGGCCAACGGCTCCGCTTGTGCTTCTAAATAAAATGGATGCTGGTTTTCTAAATAAAACCTGCCCGAGCACTGATGCCCCTCACTATTTATTTGTCAGTGCTGTCCATAGAGCAGTCCCTGGCCTATGCCAAGTAGAGCTCTCTGACATAACACCCACACACATGACTTAGGGAGCAGTATAATCCAGGAACATCTCCTGCGACCAGCGATGGCCATGGCCCAAGTGCTTTGCAATGTGGATGCAGCTGGTCTGTACCTACTGGCTGCTGTGCCAGAGGGCGCTCCCGGGATCCGTTTTATTCAGCAGCATTTGTGTCTGCAGGGTGTTGCAGTGACAACAGTTTTATGAAGAATTTCAAGGGTCAAGAAGAGATAGAGTGGGCTGCTTTGATGAATTTTGAAGATTTTTTTCTGTTCTTTTGTGCTCCAGAATCTACTTGGAGCCCTCCAGAAAAAGAAAAAATATCCAGCAGTCTGTGGCATTTTTGTGAGGATAGCATCAAGGTAAGGATCAGCTGCGAACTTTTAGTTGGTACATCAGCCTGAATTTATAAACATGACAAGAGTCCCGTCAGCGTGTAATACCAAGTCTATGTACTAACCAGGTGACCAAGCAACACAAACCAACCTAAATCAGCCACTGATATATGACTACATTTCTATCATATTACCAGAGTGCATGGTGTAGAATTTATACCAGATTTTTGCTTTTAAAATAGATTTATTGTAGATGCAGAAGGACAGACTGTATCTGCTGCAGGGAAAATTTTGAATGGCATGCCACTAGTAGCTGATCTAGCATAGAATCTGCCAGGATAGAGTTAGCTTATTAAAATCTTTAGATGAAATTTAAATAAATAAACTAAATGCACATCAGGACAGTATTTGGCATTGTATGAATGTAGTGCTTTCAGTCCAATACTAAGAGCTCTAAAGCTGGATTTACAATTTCATCAAACTTGACAATAGAGAAGAGAGCTAAGAGAAAGGCAGGACTGCAGTGGTTTCTCACAGTGAGTTGTTACCTCTGAACTCTAACATTTCTAATCATGATTATTAATTGTTTCGCTGCTGAGTAATAAATATGTGGTCATCCCATGAAGACTGTTTAAATGGAGCCTCATCTGGGCACAGTGAGTGGCTTGTACATAATCTAAATTAAACTGTGAAATACAATCCATGTTCTGTAGAGTTTGAGGAAAAGTTGGCGGGCTATGAAAAAATATCCAGCCAAAAAAGGAAAGAGGGAGCGTAAATTTCATAATGCTGAACGAAAGCCCATCAAAGGAGAGGTTACTACAAAGCTGATTGAAATATAAATCTGCAACCAATAACACCAAAAGAAGACTTGGGGCTTGAAAGCAAATCATCCTACATGGAGGAGAAATGCAAAACTTTTTGTATACGGCCTATGGGAAGCCATGTAAGCATATTAGGATAGCAGAGATGACACAGAAGAAAAAATATTTTAGGATTAGGGGGTCTTTGACTTCATCATTGTCAGATTTAACCTGCATTGTTTCTGTATATATCTTTAAATTATATATCCATTAAGAAGCACTGAAAACTGCAAGCATGTTATATTCCATTTCTTGCATTCAAGATTCTTTTTTTTCTTTTTCTTTTTTTCAGATGTTCAGTAGAGGAATAAGTCCATAGGCTATTAACTGTCTGGCACTAGTAGATTTAAGTACTCTGGAAATTTTCTTCTTTAGAGGAAGGAAACCCCAGACTAGAACACGCTTACAGTATTTGAAGTTTACCTGCAAATAATAAGTTTTAATCAGTTCTATCTCTTTCTGATTTATGTCACTCCTATATAAAGCTTCAGAATATTTCTAAACTTTGGGGAAGTTCAGAAATAGATCCAAATCTTGGCCACTGTAGGATTTAAAATATAACAGAATGTATGTTTGTTCTATAGTACGGAAATGATTCAGCTTCATGTTTTATGTATACATGCTTCTTGAATTTCTTTTCCAACAAAACCCTTCCTTTTAGCCTACTCAAGAGTGCCAGCTTTCAGCCAATTTACCAGCAATTGGAGGTTTTTAATTTATATTGTCCATAAATCCATGTTTTCTGCCAGCAGCTCTGCAACAAGCATTACTCTATTTTCTGCTGTATATATCTAGGAAACAAAAATGTGAAATTACAGAATTATAATCACCAGAAAGTGAGGCACCAAATGTGTTTCCCAGTACTGCTAACTGGGCATGTGTCTTGCCATGGTAACAGGTGAGAAATAAAGCAGTGGAATTATCTAGGGCTCGGTTATATGTAATCCATGTGAACTTTAAAAGTAGGCATCTCACCAGCTGTTTTATCTTTTTTTTTTTTTTTTTTTTTTTTATGGAGAGATTTTTCCTTTTTTTTCCTCTTTGGTGTTGTTTCAGGTTGTTTTTGAGAGAAAATATTAGGAAAACATAGAAATAAGTATAATAACCTTGTTCCCTTCTCTTTTTTCTACTCATCTTTCTTTACTGACCTTTTGTCTCCTTTCTACATGCCTTTTTATCAAATTTTTTTTCTCCTCTCCAGACTTTTCTTTATTTCTTTTGGCCCAGCACAATAGCTGTTAACTAGATTTTTGCTTTAAAAATGCTTTTGTTTAAACAGAAAGGAAAAAAAAAAGATAGGATAAGAAACCTATGGCCCATGGTTTACTGCCTAAGCCCCTTATCTTCTATCTTATTTCTTTTTTACATGGTTTACTCATCTTACACAATCATATTTTTACAAAAATTGCATTTGATTCCCTTTTTTCCAGCTGAGTTGTACTTAGCACACAGATTTGAGAAAAAATATTGTTTCCAAATTATTATTGCTGCTTCTGATCATCTGAGCACAGCTTGGGGCCTGCCTGCCTATGACATAAATTAAAATAGTCTAAAGATCTGTGTGCAGCTGACAATAGTAACCTTAAATAACTTCCTTCACTGTTGTTGCAAAGGAGAGAGAGGCCTCCTTGATCAGCTTTATGTTGATTACAGAGTCACCTTACTTCAAAGGAGATCCACCAACTTTAAATCCTAGTAAATCACTAGAGCAGTTGAAAGGAGCTGTAGGTGTACAGAGAATCATGCTTTTTAGTTTCTCTCAAGTTGAACTTTCTATTCTTATAGATACACATGCACGCTACTCTATATATGCATCTGAATCAAACAGTAAAGTGTTTTGACAGAGATATTTTTGCCAACTGTGAAACATCAATATAAAATTTTCAGTATTTCAGTTTCATGGTGGAAAACTAATTTGACAATTGCTGGTCTATATGCATAGTTGATGAAATCCTCAGAGCATATGTTGTGGGATATATTCAGCTACAAGAATTTTTTTTAATTCGTGTAGGGTTATCTTCCTTGGAGCAGAGGTTTATCCTCTTTCACTACTTTTCTCAATTATACTGAGATATCTGGCCACAAAAAGTGAGAAAAAAGCATTAAAAGGCCTAGGAGTTTATTTAGTTCTAGTGTAGAGCAACATTTCTTTCTGAGAATAGTAAACTGTGGCTGGTCTTGACAGCTGGAGTTGAAGCCTTGAGTCTGCTGTGTGTCTTCTAATCTTGGTTTTATTACTGCTCTTTGCAATCTTTTTAACCTTTAACGGCCAGGAAACCTAAGAAATGTAGACAGAAACAGACTAGATAGATAGTCATATATATTTTTCTATATATATGTGTGTGTACATATATATACACACATACACATCTAATCATGCGTATGTGTGTATATATATACATGCACACACACACACACACATATATATTCCTAAATATTTAGTCTACATATGTACATTTATATTTCACCTGTCCTTCAGCCCAGGTGGCAGTTATTGTGAGAATCACTCTTTCTCTATAAGACACAAAAAAGGGAAAAAAGAGTATACTAGTTTTCATGGGAACTCTGAGGGGTAAGGAATCATAAAATGAATCTAGCAAAGTAACAGTGTCATGTTCATTATTGCAAGAGTCAAAGCACAGGATCAAAGGCTCAGAAAAAAACAAAGTTTGACGAAAAAGAATCAGTTGGGAGTAAGGGTCACAGCCAAACAGGAACAAAAGAATAAAGAGCAGAAGAAAACATCTGCAAGCCTTGCTTGTGGGGAGGGAGAAGGAAGTAGGAAGAGGGAGGAACCTTTTCCACATACTTGCCCTCAGAGGTTTGCATATATTTGTGTACTCCACGTTGTTTGAACCTGATTTATAAAATAGTTGCAATTCAGAGATAATGAACATCGCAGATGACCTCCCCGGAGCTGGTCTCCCTTCTCTAAAGGGATAGAGGAAGGGAATTTTCTCACCATAGGAGAACATAAGATTGTTAGGGGCTCTAGCCACATATCTTCCAAAACTTTTGCAAGATATGTTATATGTGTTCAGATCTCTGCAGGTCATTTTCTTAATTATTAGTCTCCTCATTTCCTTCCTGGCTGCTCACCTCAGTCTTTATGTATGTCTCTGTCAAATACCAGTGCATGACAGAAAGAACCAGAGCAGTCCTGCCCAGTATGGAGTAAGCAGAACCAGACTGAGTTTGACTCCCGATGGAGACACATAACCAGGAACCTGAGCAATGATTGAGGGCATGCACAGAAAAGGACAGAATCCACTTTATATTCTGCGCTTCCCTGCTTATCATAGCCATTTTGGGACAGGCTGCAGGAAGCCACTGCAAACTAGGAAGGCTTTCATTTATACCAGAAGCTATCCTTGCATCCCAAATCACATTAAAACCAAACAGGTATGTGTATCTTCTGTCTAGTAATCCTCTATGGGGAGGCTTTCATAAAGAAGTCACTTTCACAAA
The DNA here is from genome assembly GCF_028389875.1 of Rhea pennata. NCBI lineage: Eukaryota > Metazoa > Chordata > Aves > Rheiformes > Rheidae > Rhea > Rhea pennata. The sequence continues at coordinate 46,262,882 of NC_084663.1, read as the reverse complement.
GTATTCACAAAGAGTAACTCAGGTAGGCAGGGCCGTATTTCCTAAGCTTCCTCTGCAGTCAACGAGGTGAAAAATAAATGGTGTTATAGAACAGATGGTGTTAGGAGACCATCACTTTCAATAAATATGGAAGTTTCCCGAACAGAAATACTCTTTTATTGCTATAGAATATCGCTCCTTCCCTAGCTTGCTTATTTCTTGTTAGCAAGTGAACAGGTTAACAGTAGTAGATTGGTGCATTTTCATGGATCAGCCATGAAAAGCATAAAATAAATCACTTTTTACCCTTTCACCTTGTATCAAGAAGTATTAGAAAAGCTTTGCCTACAGGCAATTAGGCTATCTAGAAGATGCTCAGATAGATATATAGAGTAGAAAATAGCAACCATGAAAGAGATAGCTCTTCATACTTGCTCTTGGATATGACTGCTATGTTTTCATAGTGCATGCTTTGCTCCTTATAAAATTTGCTTTATTTTTTTTCAACTATTCCTGGAGTAATATTATACTTTTCCGTATGGATACAGGGATGTCTAAGCTAGTATACTCTACTTATCAAAGATTCAGTTCTGTGGTATCCTTTTCTCCTTCATCCCTGTGAATTTTTGTAGCAGAATAATTTCTCGTGATATGAATGCTCTGTGATGTAAATGCTCATTAGAGTTATCAACGATCTCCAGTATACTGCAAACAAAGCTACAAAAGTAAAAGTGAAAGACATTCTTTCCAAGACTTGACATTAAACTCAAAACAAGCAAGATTCTTTCTCCAGACTCTGACTCAGACTTACAAAACCTCTTTGCCATTCAAAGCACCATAAGTCAACTAAATCAGTTCTGGACCACATGTCTTAGCCAGATCCAATCTGATTGTCAGCAAAGCAACAGGTTAAAATCCAGTAACTTGTATAATACAGAATGTCAAAAACTATTAAATCATTATGAAAGCTGTGGCCTTCAAAACTTTGAAAATTGTTAATAAAATGTCCTAAGTGTTTAATCTAAGTAAGAGCAACTACCTATCCTACTTCCTACTTAGGAGCACTACTTCCACTTGTGACCACTTATATTCTTTTATCTGTAGCCTCTTTTAACTCTACAAAATTAAAACCTGATTTTTAGGAAAAATGTAAGTGAAAAACAGTTTCTGAAATGGGATATAAATCCCATTTTAAGACACGTAAGTGTTGCAGGTTCAGATGGTTTTGACTGGGGAACACTTTCTGTAAATATCACCTATCTTGAAAAATGCAGTTTCAATTTCTACAAAATTTATTGCAGATAATTCAACATACTATTTAAAATATATGTAATAGAATTCAAGTATAACCACTTTATGGCAGTAAAAATATTTACCTGAATATTTGAAGTATATTGACAACATGTTGTGTTCTGCTGTCTTTGAATATCGGAACATAAAAATTCAGCTTGGATATGTTTAATCATCATAACACTGTTTTATAAATATGATAATAAATATTAGAAACTATATTATGCACATATGGAAAACAGACTTTTCTGAGACTTATTTCTGCTATGCAAATCATGAACCTTAAGAGAGACATCACTGAACAGAGACAAAAGCAGAAAGAATTTGGAGTCAAGGATTTATGATAGATCCATGTAGTAACTGTGAAAGATTTGGGCATCTAGTTGCCATTTACCTGCCTAAATCTCAAGATTATAACCTCAACACTCAGTTAAGATGAAGCCTAACTCAAGAAGCACTTATGTCTTCAAATTAAAATACTCCAAGTGCCAAGAATTCTGTTCTGGGCATGTCCTAAAAAGCTTTCATCTCCCTAGGTCTCAGCAGCACAAAGCATAGCTCACAACCAAGCCTTTCAGGATTTGCAAACTTCCTTGCAAATAGTAGATTTGGTGGAGTTTTCAAAGCATGTCAAAACCCCACAAAGGTGGGATTATTACCACGCTCTGCTTTCTCCAGTCTCAGCTGCAGAACTCTCACCCAAATATGAGACTGAGACCAGACTCAGCTTCTTCTACCTGAAAAAACAAAATCACCATTTTTCACCTCAGCACTATCTTAGCAACAAGACATCAGACATTCTGGAGAGATTTGTCCTCTTATTTGCTTCTGTAGAAGCCATTCCATTTCTCATGGGAAGCTTAAGTATTCATCATACCAGGAAAAATGAGTGAGCATGACTTCTGTTATCTAAGTAGATTCACCTCTGAAAAAAGTTCCCACTCTATTCCAGAAATATTTACCAGGTTCTTTCACTGAGTATTCATGGGAACAGAGGTATGAGTCCTATCTTGTAATATTTCCTGTAGTGAAATTCTTTTTGATGGCCTTGAGCTGAATGATAGCACTGTCATATCTTCTAATGATGCTTTCTGTCTTAAAGAAAGGCTCCTCTGCTTCAGTGTTATGCCAGGAGCTGGAAAGCAAAGTAAAACTCATTGAGAGAAATCTAAGGGAACAAAAATGAGTCAAAGAATAAAAATAGAGAAGATAGTTTCTAACTCTACCTTGAAAAGTCTTATCTGCCCCTTTTTAGAAAGGTGGGAGGACAATGTAGCTTAAAGTATCTTTAAGATAAGAAAAGATAAACGTAGCTTGGATTGCTAATAATTTTTTTTAAAAAAAAAAAAAAAAAAGGAAAATGATAACCACTGATATATCATTGCTGTAAAACTAACATGAAATATGTTGTTTTATGACACATGCAAAACCAGTTTGCTCTATTTGAATAACATTTTAAACAATATATAACTCCTGAGATATCATGTAGTTCATATATGTTCTTCCCTTTTCATTAATCTCCTCTCCACATCCAGTATGCGAGCTCCTTTCATGTACAGGTCTGAGAGAGGCAAAACTGTGTAAAAGATCCCCTCGTGACTTACTTCTGAAGTAATGAAGGAAGGAATCAAGTCCTGTTTCTTTGCTGTCCCTGGACTCTGCAGAAGGGCAGCTGATAAAGAGCTAGCCAGATCCATGGAAATGCCCATTGTTTCTCTGTCCTCCATAATTCACCCAGGAAAATATTTAACTTCAGTATAATTCAATTCTACCACGATTCTTCCATCACTAGTATATTTACAGCCAGAGGGACTGTAATCGAGGGACTCTCGGCTGCATGGTGCTAATAAAAGCTAAACTGCTGATAGCACCTTTGTAGTAAACAGTGAATGTGCAAGACACCACACACTTACGTGGAAAAATGTGGTGGCTATGGAAAGCTATATTAAAGTAGCAGGCAGAAAAAAGGTGCTGGACTAATGAAGAAAAGAATGCAGCAGAGGAAGAAAATGGAATCTGTAAAATGATCAAAAGGGCTAGTGTGTGATAATCAGGTAGCTGAATAGATGAAAGATATCCACTGGGAAGAGAATTAGGGAGTTTTGTTGGGAATGACAATTAAACATGAGGAAATTAAGAGGAAGTCATATGTTTGGTGACTTACAAGAATTGTTTAATGTGTGTATTTGTGCCAAGTATTCTGCATATAATTAAGAAGAGTCTCTGCTTTAAGGTGTCACAAGCTGAACGCTCAGGAAAATGAATGGTACCAGATCATTTGTATTTAAATCCACAGCATCCTACAAGAACAAGGAAGACAGAGTTGAAGAGAACATATGTAGTCATTCCAATCATTGCATGGGAGGGTCCTAACCTCAGGACAGAGCTACATGAAAGGAGCCATGAAAGTTGCCACAAAAGAACTTTACAAACATTGGTGAAGCAGAAGCAATGGGTGACAGAAACTTGGATATTAACGAAAGAAGAGCAGAGGAGATTTTCAAAGCCTTGAAGAGTTACCAAAAAAAAATTTGGATTGCCACGCAGTGAAAAGCTAACAGAGTGTGTGTGTGCATGTGTGTGCGTGCGTGCATGCGTGTGTGTGTATTCTAAGCTCAAACCAGAAAATAGCAGCAACTCTTTATACATGTGTTTTGGATGCCAAAGAGGTGATGAAGTTAAAATAAATAAAATGTCTTTTGTAACAAGGTATTGCAGTTTGTAGAATTATTCCTTCTGACAACTTCCCAAGGTCTCTCAGTAGAGCACTGACACATGGAAAATAGCGCTTTTTGTTTCAAGCTACAGTTTCTAACAAAGTCAATATTGCTGAAGAACAACAGAAAAGTGGTTATCTCATTAATCCACAGGAACAAAATTAACACATCAAAATATCATCCCTACAAATTCATACAAATACTAATTCAGGATGAAATAGTATTTTTAGTGAGATTTTGAAACCTAAGAATACCTTACCCCAAGTATCACCCATATTGGATGTTTTCTGCATGATGTAAAAGTGGTGAGAGAAGGAGAGGTTTATTTTTGTTTCATGTAAGGCAAATAATAAGCCATATTTTCGTCTGAAAAATGATAAATTTCTTCCCAGGGTAATAAAAATTCCCTGTGAACCCTGATCTTAAAGAGTGTAAACAGATGAGTATTTATAAAAAATGTTAGTCAAGATAAATATGTTACACAGTAATACTCAATCACTTGTTCTTTGTTAGGATATTTTCCTTTTTTGTATCTTGTACATTTGCATTGCAAGCATCCTGGATCCAGGGCCTAAGTTCTGGTTTTCCTTTCACTTCTGGAAATCAGAAAAGATGCGACTATAAAACTAGGGACAGTAACTTCAGAACTTGGTCCCTCATCACCTAGTACACATTGAGAGAGATGCATAAATAATAAATAATAGCAATAAAAAGGAGGCAAGTGGCCTTTTTCTCTTTTCTCAGCCTAATATCAGAGGACCTTGAGAACTTGACCCACTGATGAATAAGGCATAAATCTGTTAAGCAGCTATGAATATATGCAATATAATGCCTTCTAGGGACTTGGAAAATTCTTTTCATTGTTCTGACCTCCAAGGGGTCAGTATTCTTATCTCCTGGCAATGAAACATAGTTGAGACTGTTGTCTTGTTTTTTGAACATTAAAGATCATCTATGATGAAGCAGTCAGGGCTTGAACAGCACAGATTTCTCTCAAGCTAAAATATGTATCCAGCTCTTGGCTATTCACATAAGACTCATAAACGATGGAGTCTACACTTTCTAAAAGCTTTAGGATACTTTGAGGCTTTAAGGAGCCGACATCTACTAAGGACTATATTTAGATTTCTCTCTGTTAAGAGCAATAGCTCGTTCTAGCACAGTCAGTCCTAACTATGGTTTCAAATGTAACAAACATTACACTACAACATTATCATTAATCACAGTTTGTAACTGTGGAATTTGAGGTAAGCAGGGACTTAACCTCCTTTACTTAATGTAGAAGCTACATGACATCGGAAAATTGTATCTAAGAAGATAGTGGATATTTTACTCTGTTCTATAAATATTATTCATTTTTTGGAGATAGAGAAGGGATAATAACATTATTTGGATCTGCTAGCACGACTAAGGTTGATGGGAATTAGGGAGTTTATGTCCTTAAGGTCATAGTCTACCCCCATGTCTTTCCTCCACTTTATTACACAGCTACCCCTTTGGGCTGGCAAATAGCCTTCTGTTCCTGTGTAAGCAGAGCTATTGCACATCCTTATTGTTCTGCCTTTCTCATGCTTATGGGACAGGACAGGATATGGGCCACTGTGCATCTGTACCTGCTGAAATGTTGCTCCCACTAAAATGTCATATCTGGCATAAGATTGGTTGAGGAAAGTTAAAATTCCAGCTTAAAATTTAAAAATGCTATTAAAGGGAGAAAAGCTGTCAGTAGAAATGAGAGTATGAGCTGATGTAAGCAGTTTTGTAGCAAGCTACTAACTCTTCATATACTCTTCCAATACAGGAATTAAAATAGTCTCACACTTAATTGTGCTTGTTGTCCTGTTAGCATTCTAATAACTAGATGCCTTTCGGTTATGTGTTGGAGACAATCTTCTGAAATACAGCATGAGGTGTTCCTTGTACAAATGACTATAAACTAATGGCAAGTTAAAGGATAAACATAGTCTTTGATACATATGCTAAACATCAAGTGAAGTTTTAATTTGGGCAGTGAATAACTGATCAGTAACTTTTGGCAAGAAAGAGATAGCAAGGTGGGTGGACATATTTCTACACAGCCTCTAGGGAGGGAAGTAACCCTATGCTATCCCAGTGTTTCTAGGTACATCTGTGATATCTCTCAGCACCCTATATTTCAGGAAGTCAGCCTGTTTGTGAAGTTATTGTAAGGTAGCAGTGGGCATAAGTAAAACACTGCTAATATAGTACTTGGCCAAAAGTAGCCTCCCCTGTAGGAGTTTGTTTATAAATTGCTTTGGTCCACTTGACAAGGTCAAATCCATTCTCTTAATGATGAATCTCATCTGTTCTGGTGCAGAAAGAAATGTTTTCTTTCACTTCTACGTGTGGTAAGAGCTCATTCATCTCTGTATGTTCTAAAGGGAAATCTAGCTACATCAGAGAGAGAAGGAGTATTCAGAGGGCAACTGATGGCCAGGAAGATATATTGAATTCACTTTCCTGGGACAGACATTCAAATGGTAACAAGTGATAGAAAACAGCTCTATATTTCAGCATGATGTGTGTTCTCTCTCTTATGATTAAACCCCCTGTGGGCCATCTGCATTTAATGGGTTAGAACTACTTTGTAGCTGCAGTTTTTTCCTTCCATGGCTCTTATTTATTTGAGAGGAGACCAAACTGCACTCTTAAAAGTGCAGCATGTAGGAAACACTGCCAAAAGAATGAGACCAAAAAGGCAAATTTATGAGCCAGTGTTGTTTTAAGCATTTAGCAGTATAAATAGGAAGTGTAGATAAATGTGGACATATAAGTGACTCTCTGTTTATCTCAGTTACATTATTTGACTAAATTCCAGAAGAGAATTAGTCCAATTAGTTTATATAAGGGTTAATGCGCTGCCTCTGGACTAGCAATTTAGCATATGTGTAGAACTGTTTTCAAACTAAAACTGATACTCCTCTTTAGAACAGGTCTACCTAAAAATAAAAAGCATTACGCAGTTAATCCATGTCTCTCTGATCTTAGAAAAAAAAATAAAAAATAAAGAAAAAGGAAACAAATATGGAAACCACTGTAATCAATTAGATGTAAAACAATGATTTAATAAAGTGCAGTGTTTTAAAAATAGCAGAATGGGCTACCTAACAAGAAACCATTCATATAAACCAAGTAATGTTGTTCCAGGGCAATTTGATTTAGCATAGTAAATCTATTATGTATTTATTAGGGATCAGATTCTGGTCCCAAGTCAAGTCACTGGCAAGATTCCCATTAACTTCAATTAGGAACAGGATTTGATCTTACGGAGATTTTTGAGTAGAGTTAAGGAAATTTTATCCTTCCTTGCCAACTCTAAGTTTTCTGGCTTTAAATATTCAATAAACTTTTTGCCAATGATGCATTTTCCTATTTTCTCATTGTATATATTACTTAAGCATTTACTAAATAATACTCACTAACTCAGATCTCCATTCCAGCCTTTTTCTAAAAGGCTCCCAGAACAATTCAGTGTATTATTTATCCTATGTGTTCCAGTGACATCAGACATATTTTTCCATGTATGAATATGTATTTCATTATATTATTAAAATGTTTTAAAGACTAATTTAAAAAATCATTCTTAGCACTCTAGAATCTGAATTGTTCCCTTAATACCACTTTGAAATGAAAATATAGTGTCTGTGGGTTGTACTGTCATTTTCACAGTTAAAGATTTCAGCTGTTTCCATTTTTAATGAGTAAAACAAAATCATCTGAGTAAAATACACCCTAGTAAATACACCTTTATGCAGATCCAGATATTTCTATCTCTCTGTGGAGATAATGCTTAACTTTCATTTTAAGTGTGCTCTTCTCTTTCTCGGGAATCAGAAAGGCAAAGCCATCATGAAAATGTTAACTAGGGCCACATACAGGCAATTTGTTAATCAGATTTGACTTTCCTCTTTGATTTTTTAACAAAAATGTTTTAACCTGCTTAGTAGTCCCCCTCCATATCAATGAATTGCTCATTCACTGAGCAGTTTGGGGGACAGGAGTTTAACCCTTTGAAACTACTAGAGTGTAACAGAAGCGTTCTCCCCGCTATAATGAGAGTGGGTCTAAATTGGGGCTGGTATGTGCATGTGGATATTCTCATTGAAAGCATGGGGGTACAAGGTAGGAAGAATCAAGCCTACTTCGGTAATTTTTAATAATCAGAGGATGCAAAGATCTTTTGTTGCCCCAATTTCTGAGAGATGAAAGGAGTTTCTGGGCACGCAGCTGCTAGAATGTATTGGAAACGTGCTCTTATACCACTGCCATCTTGTGAGACATCAGTTTCCACCGTATAACCCAGTCAGAAAATATGAATTTTGTCCTGACTCTATAGCCTGTAGTCTTACCAGTAATCCTTTTTATGCCAACAACATCGTCAACTTTGATCAGGGTTATTGCCTATGCACTGACGGCTTTATTGTCCAGTAATTGACCCCATTGTAATAATCATTGTTATGGAGGCAGGCAGCAGGAGCCAAGCTGAAGTTTCAACCTATTTAGTGTGAAGACTCTGCAACAACCCTTATTCTTTCAGAAGGTAATGGTTTTTGCATTTATTTTTCCATCATATATTCAAAAATCAGTGACATCTCACACATGGACCACATTTGAAGAAGTTGATTTGGTCAGGAATGGTGTAATCTTTCTGTTATTATTTAAATAGAACAACCCTTCCCCTTGAATGAGGTCTATATCTCAAATATATCTTATGTGAGACAGCTGTGACAATAGATATGCTCCTTCATTTGCATGTCACAGCTGTTTCAGGTTTCATGAGTGTGTGGTGCAAGGGAGACAGGACATACTTCAGGAGTCTGGTAGTCTCACTGGCCCTCCTATCCCTGTGCATTACAGCTCTGCCCTCAAGCTGCCTTAAAATTGCAGGGGAAAAAAATGAAGTTCAAGATTACACGACTTAGAGACCGAATGCCTCTCCCCAGAGTTATCCTTTAATTTCCCGATATGTTTTTATTGTCAATGACAACCATCTCCATACTGGCCTCACCTCTTCAAGAAATTTTCTTTTTTTGGACTCTTTATACCCCTTCTTAATCCCATAATCTTCCTGCAAGCAGAGATAGGAGAGATGGCAATTAAAAAAATTCAAGGGTGGGAAGCAAAAGACCCCTGGCTTTGCATTTCCTCCTCACCCCAGCACTGCACCCTATCTCTCCCCACTGGAGCTTCTCCCTCCACTCCCAGACCTCCTACTCTGTAGTCACTGCACGCTCCCTCCCTCCCACACACCTCCCATTCGCCACTTCCCCAGTCTGCTGCTTATTTTACACAATTTAAATCTCAGATAGGTCCTTTTAACTATCACAATATCACATCTTGGATATTTCCCTCTTAAGTTTGCTTATACCACCAATATTTCAAATGATAATTCAGCAGCGTACCACAGCTGGTTCATTTTGCACTGGCAATGCAAAGCAGCTGTAAACCTGGTAGAACTAAACATATGCTTTAGCTTCTTTGGTATAAAATAAATGGGAAAAAGAAGGAGCCCTTGAACTGAGAGCTGTATAACTCACAATGTCTCGCTATCCTTCTGATGCCAGCCAAACCTGCAATATCACTGTAGAGAGGAAAGAAAGGTGTAGTCTGGAAATAGAAGAACAAATCCTTTGCTACTTGGGTATGAAAGAGAGGGGGGAAAAATCAGTGCCTTGTTGCAGAAAGAGCTTCCCCAGAAATATTTTGAATTTTAGCACTTTAAGTGTTCTAAAATGAGTTTTAACATTTTTTCAGATCAAATAGATAATTATTTAGAAGTTTATCAGGGAAATTTTGATTCATTTATCTCATTCTGAAAACACTCAATTATTTTATTCTTTAATAGCAAAAGCATTTATTTCTACCACGTTAAAATGTACTAATGTACTAAATGTACTAAAATGTACTGCCAGTGCTACATGCACTATATTTATTGTATTTTTAAAATAAGACATTTCTGGGACTTACTATAAAGTTTGCAATCAATACAGAATATTTTTAACATATTGAAATGAAATATTTCAAAACTTGATAGTATAAAGTACCATGATATTAAAAAGGTGAACTGGGTTTGAGCTAGTCGATCTGTAGAGGTCCTTTCTAACCACAAAGATTCTATAATTCTGTGAAAAATACAGCTCATTTCAGCTTATTTTCAGTAACAAAAAATGCCTGAATGTGTTTCTGTATGTAATGCTGATGATTAAATTGTAGTAGAAATCAGTTGTGTTAAACTTTTCTGAGTATTTTTGTGGTAAGGAGGCTGGATCTTCAGCCAGTAAATCTAGTCTTGTCTATCAGTCATGTGAATCTGCACAAATTTGGAAGAGGATATTAATTTTCATAGAAGAATTTACATGTATTCAAGGATTTGGTTTCAAACACAGGCTTAAGTTTTTCAAATTGCTGATGAATCAATCATAGAAGAAAAAACAGCACAGTAATATGTCATCGCAAATTCTTCACAGCAATAATTACAACAATATTTCACTTTCTCTTTTAACAGGATAGGGACTCTTTGCCCAGAAGTTCTATAAATTTACCTCTCAACATTGCATGATGACCACATATCTCAAACATTAGTTAAAGTACTTGGCAGGAAGGCTATGTAAATCACCTCCTTTTGTTTTTAGTGCATTTGCCACATGTTGAAGAAGCAGCAGAAAGATTAGTTGCTCGTGCTAAGAAATCATTAAGTGGACAAAATCAAAGCACAAGAACACAAGTCCTGTCAAACGTGGGAGTACAGTCCAGTGGGAAAGAAAATCATTTAACTTGAATAGAAACTTGCTCAAATTATTTGCATAGACTGAAATGTACCTTTTCTAGGGTTTTCTTATAAAAGGAGAACTCTACAAATAGCCCTGTTGACTTTATTTGCACTATTTGTGGAATAAGGCGCTACTCATCTCAGTTAAAAAAAACCCTGAGTCTGGCCTTTAGCCAGTGTGGGCCAGATTCTGCCATCCTTACCAGAGCTAAATAGTGTCTTAAGCTGGGCCTGATTATGAACCGATTACTCATGTTGTGGTGAGCAGCTCTTTGCATGAATAGGGCCATTGTGAATAACCGCTTACAAGTGATTCACAATTTGGCCTATGTGAGTAGTCCCACTCCCATCAATGCATCTACTCATGGAGTAAAGCACTACTAAATAAAAGTGGCAGAATGTGACCCTGTTGTAGTACTTGACATCTAACACGAAGATACTTTTTCATTAGCTAAATGTAACGCTGCAACCAACAGACTATCATTCATTCTTCGAGACGAAGCTGATGCAAGAGCATGACAAGCTTAATGCAGGGTCTGCAACTTATCACACCTCGAGTTTAACGAAGGGTTGAATACCTGCTTGTCTAAAGCATAAAGTTATGCCAGCAAGATGTAGCAAATAATCTCCATGGCTAAAAATGGGGAGGAAAAATTAATTAGAATGGTTTCCTTTCCACTTAATAAAAATCAGCAGGGAGATGACAGTGTCTTTTATTTTCCCCTTTGATTTTGGGGGATTCAAGCACCTAAATATGTTGTAATGTTTTGAAAATGGTTGTTTATTTTCCCCAAGCATGCTGTCACTGCAATAAATTCCTATGAATTGTATAATTTTACTCTTGACATAAAATACCTTGTAAAAATGAACTTTTTTCTGGGTTTCACAAGAAAATAATTACAACTTCTGCTATTAAATTACATTAGTAAACTGAGGGAGAGGCAACAATAAAAATGGCTTGAAGTTTGCCAGTTAAGCTTTTGCTGTTTTATGTACTAATGATGCTCTAATAAAAATTATCTGGAAATCAGTATGACATGTCCCAAATGTTATACCTTAAAAAATAATTATGTGGAAACTGGGGAAAAAAAAGGAAAAAAAAAAAAAAAGGAAAGAAAGAAAAGAAGAAGAAGAATTGGAAACAATCTGACCTTTTAAAAAACTATATTTCTGCTTTTATCTCCCGGCTTGTGCCACAAGTGTCTAAATAAAATCTGTATATTTACCTGTGCTAATGCTTTTTACTTTAAATCATAAGGCTCATTTTATGGTTATCTAAGCAGATCATAAAAAAGGAAAAGATAAATTCTAGCCTGAATATTTTATTCTAGATCCTCAAGCCAAAGTTGAAGTTCATTTTCAGAAGGGGAATAAAATTAAGAAATCACACATTGAAGTATACTTATGTGTTAAACATCGAGCTTCTTACTAGCGACAAACAGGACAACCTTCCTTTCCATCAGCTTTGCAAAAATTTTCTATAAAATTCTCATTTCCAAGTGATCTTAATGGTTTCAAAGTTAAAATTATTTATTGCACTGAAAGATTACAGAAAGGCTCTCTCGTATTTACATTTTTGAGCTAAAAGAGGAGCAGCCGAGTAAGTTTGGGGGTTCCTGTGAGTTTGCTTTTATGAGCACTGGTAGTTCGGTGTTGCTGTGATGAAATGTGCTTCCCCGATCTTCCCTTCTCCCCTCACCCACTCTCCACTTCTGAGTAGCGGCCAGAGAGAAAAGCAAGGAGCAGGGGGTGCCCAGAGAGTTGTATCCTGTTCCAGTCACAGCCATGCAAGTCCTTCTTTATTTCAATTAATTTACTTTGCCTTTATGAACCTGAGAGACTGACTGTTGCTTTCAAAGAGGCTGACATTTCACTCATCTGAAGGAGCTTGGAATGTGACAGGGGAAAGGGAGGAGAAGTAAATCAAAGCAGATAGCAATTCTCCAGATGTAAAGTATTTTTCTTCCCCTCTATTTTTTTTTCCACTAGAAATGTCAGAAAGTCTGCTGACATTTTAATTCCTTTGTGATAGGCTGGGAGATGAGAGCCAAATCCTCCTGCCACTTCAGTCGAAAGGGTTTTTCCTATGGACTTTAAAGGGAGCAAAGCTGTCTTACATTCTGAAAAAAAAAATACATAAAAAAGTAAAAGTATCAACAAATTGTAACTCAAACTAAGTGAAATGTACCTTTATAACATCTTGAGATCAGTAACGGACTGAAACTGGCAAGCCTTGTTGGGCAAAGTCTTTTCTTTTCTCTTCTCAATTTGACCGTAGCGTAACAAAAGACAATTAGCTAGAGTGACTCTGGATTAGAAGTAAGACTTTGCTGTTGTTATTGGGATTTTTTTCTAAATCTAGATTCTGCTGAAAGTGTTCCAGTACTTTTCCATGCTCTCTGCTAATCACCTAAGCTTCAGATTACTCTATTTGCTACCTTAAAGATTTCATTTAAACATTGGGTGATTTAAATAATCTGTGCATTTCTTTGAAAGCCCTACTAAACACTGTAATCCTGCCTCCAGTGACATTTTTGGCAAAAATATCTTTAACTTGAATAGGAATACACTCAGGTCCATAAAACAAAGGACTGTCTCCCTCGCCCATTACATTTGCTGTGGATTGATACAAGTCCAATAAGCTTAACACAGATATAGCAGAACAGAAGAGCTGGCTCAGAGCAACAGCACAGTGCTGAGAGAGTTAGGGCTACAAGTTCCGTCTGCAGCATGAATGGTCATATATTTTTCTCTCTGCACAGTGTACTTGGAGTTTTACCTCACGGTTTTAGTATAACAAATTTGTTTTTCTCTACAGAGTTCCTCTTTTACAAGTATTTGCTTGTAAAGCATTAATTTTGCATGCAGGATTTTTAAAAACCAATAGAGTAGACATATTTGCTTAATAGTTTTATTCTTTTTTGCAGGTTCTATAATCATATGTCATCAACCAGTACAACAAAACATGTTTCTATATAAAAACCAAAACAAAGAGGGCTTGTTGAGCTTGATGCATGGTAAATCTATTTGGTTTATTCTTAAGTTTTATTGTTAAATATTATATCGCATTTGTTTAAGCAGACTTTGTGTATACTGTGATTTCTAGCATTTCACACAGCAGCTTATTGTTGTGTCCTTTAAATATGGGAAATAAAAATGTTTTTGGTTTGCTATTAAAAAAAAAAGAAGAAGAAGAAGAAATAAAGAAAGGTTATTGCTATATTACATGGCCCAGGAAATATTGGCAGCATGCTCTTTGGCCTTCATCCGTAGAACCGCAATGCTGGAGGACCTTCTTTCAAATTCCGGCTTGGTTTCAAAAGCGTGTCCATTGGTTGCCCCGGAAAGTAAAGAGTCAGTGAAAAAATTGTTGAGGGGCACATGGCTGAACTGATTCTGGTGGTTTGAAAAGCCTGTGTAGCCGGAATCTGTCCGCGGTGAGTGGGAATAAGGTGTCATACAGGAGGACGTATCTCGGGGTAGCATGCAGGAAGTAACCACAGAGCCGCTAGCCGCATTCCCTGCCCACAGATTGTTCTGAATCTGGAATATATAAAATGAATAAGATTAAATTTAGATATTTCATCCCTTGTTTTCTGCATTATTTGCTTTGCTTCACTTAGCATATCCATAATTAGTTCTGCTCTGTAACAAGTACTTAACTAGTTCTCTGCAATCATATTAGAAAATACCATGAAGATACTACATGAGCCAAAATACTGGATCACATGCCAGGGAGCTACAGTGTTACACGACTCAAAATGCTAGCTCATATGCCTTGGAGCTATGGCTGTTAAATCATATTCTCTTCAAATCTTCCAATCACTCTGTGATTTTGCGCTGGGTATTTAACAGCATGCCTGTCAGTCCAGCTAGTTGAAGGCTTCCAGTGGAAGCCCACGATGGACCTCAAAGGAAAGATTATACAATACCATGTCATTATAAATCTTCTCCTAGTCAGAAATTTGTCTCAATATAATAGAAAATGCTGTAAAAAAGTGAACCAAACAAAGTAAGATTTCTCAAACTACCAAACCCAACAAATAATTAAAAAGAACAAATCTTGAATAGCCCTATATAGTTATTTTAAAACAAACAAATCCATAAAATACAA